>NC_090448.1:741211934-743856031 GCF_031143425.1 Pleurodeles waltl | reverse complement strand
GGCCCAGCCTACCAAGAGAAAAGGAAAGTCAGCTGGGAAACCAGCTGCAACACAACAAGAAAAAGAGAGCCTCTCTTCTCAGGAAGAAGTTCTGCCCTCTGAGGGAACTGAGCCTATGGAGCTGGAACCTTATCAGGTTGAGCTCTTGGGCCCAGGGGGACCCTCAAGGGAAGAGTTGTGTAAGGGACAAGAAACCTGTCCCTCTCTTGAAGGCCTTAGGCAGCAAGCTGCTGAAGAGTCCAAAGGCAAGAAAAATGGAACACATAGGGTCTATTGGGAAGATGGACTCCTGTACACTGAGGCAAGAGATCCCAAACCTGGTGGCACTAGGAGAGTGGTAGTGCCTCAGGGGTTCAGAGAGTTTATTCTGACCTTAGCCCATGATATTCCCCTTGCTGGGCATTTGGGACAAACCAAGACGTGGGAGAGGTTAGTCAACCACTTCTACTGGCCCAACATGTCCCAGAAGGTTAAGGAGTTTTGCCTCTCCTGTCCCACCTGTCAAGCCAGTGGTAAGACAGGTGGACATCCAAAGGCCCCCCTCATTCCACTTCCAGTGGTGGGGGTCCCCTTTGAAAGAGTGGGTGTGGACATAGTGGGTCCACTGGAACCTCCCACAGCCTCAGGAAATATGTACATCCTAGTAGTAGTGGATCATGCTACTAGGTATCCTGAAGCTATTCCCCTTAGGTCGACTACTGCCCCTGCAGTAGCCAAGGCCCTCATTGGTATCTTTACCAGAGTGGGCTTCCCTAAGGAGGTGGTGTCTGACAGAGGTACCAACTTCATGTCAGCATACCTAAAACACATGTGGAATGAGTGTGGAGTGACTTATAAATTCACTACACCATATCATCCACAAACTAATGGCCTTGTTGAGAGATTCAACAAGACATTAAAGGGCATGATCATGGGGCTCCCAGAAAAACTCAAAAGGAGATGGGATGTCCTCCTGCCATGTCTGCTTTTCGCTTACAGAGAGGTGCCTCAGAAGGGAGTAGGGTTCTCACCCTTTGAACTTCTGTTTGGCCACCCTGTAAGGGGACCACTAGCTCTTGTGAAAGAAGGCTGGGAGAGACTTCTTCATGAGCCTAAACAAGACATAGTGGACTATGTACTTGGCCTTCGCTCAAGGATGGCAGAGTACATGGAAAAGGCAAACAAAAACCTTGAGGCCAGCCAACAGCTCCAGAAGTGTTGGTATGACCAAAAGGCTGCACTGGTTGAATTTCAACCAGGGCAGAAAGTCTGGGTTTTGGAGCCTGTGGCTCCCAGGGCACTTCAGGACAAATGGAGTGGCCCTTACCCAGTGCTAGAGAGGAAGAGTCAGGTCACCTATCTGGTAGACCTGGGCACAAGCAGGAGCCCCAAGAGGGTGATCCATGTGAACCGCCTTAAGCTCTTCCATGACAGGGCTGATGTGAATCTGTTGATGGTAACAGATGAGGACCACGAAGCTGAGAGTGAGCCTCTCCCTGATCTCCTCTCATCAGACCCTAAAGATGGCTCAGTGGATGGAGTGATCTATTCAGACACCCTCTCTGGCCAACAGCAAGCTGACTGTAGGAAGGTCCTACAACAGTTTGCTGAGCTCTTTTCCCTAACCCCTGGTCAGACACACCTGTGTACCCATGATGTGGACACAGACAGCATGCCTGTCAAAAACAAAATATTCCGACAGTCTGATCAAATTAAGGAAAGCATCAAGGTGGAAGTCCACAAGATGCTGGAATTGGGAGTAATTGAGTACTCTGACAGCACCTGGGCTAGCCCAGTGGTCTTAGTCCCCAAACCTCACACCAAAGGAGGAAAGAGAGAGATGAGGTTTTGTGTGGACTACAGAGGCCTTAATTCTGTCACCAAGACAGATGCCCATCCCATTCCTAGAGCTGACGAGCTGATTGACAAATTAGGTGCTGCCAAATTCTTAAGTACGTTTGACTTAACAGCAGGGTACTGGCAAATCAAAATGGCACCTGGAGCAAAAGAGAAAACAGCATTCTCCACACCTGATGGTCATTATCAGTTTACTGTTATGCCCTTTGGTTTAAAGAATGCCCCTGCCACCTTCCAAAGGTTGGTGAATCAAGTCCTTGCTGGGTTGGAGTCCTTTAGTGCAGCTTATCTTGATGATATTGCTGTCTTTAGCTCCAACTGGCAGGATCACCTGGTCCACCTGAAGAAGGTTTTGAAGGCTCTGCAATCTGCAGGCCTCTCTATCAAGGCATCCAAATGCCAGATAGGGCAGGGAACTGTGGTTTACTTGGTACACCTTGTAGGTGGAGGCCAAGTTCAGCCACTCCAGCCTAAGATCCAGACTATTCTGGACTGGGCAGCTCCAAAAACCCAGACTCAAGTCAGGGCATTCCTTGGCTTGACTGGGTACTATAGGAGGTTTGTGAAGGGATATGGATCTATTGTGACAGCCCTCACAGAACTCACCTCCAAGAAAATGCCCAAGAAAGTAAACTGGACTGTAGAATGCCAACAGGCCTTTGACACCCTGAAACAAGCTATGTGCACAGCACCAGTTCTAAAAGCTCCAGATTACTCCAAGCAGTTCATTGTGCAGACAGATGCCTCTGAACATGGGATAGGGGCAGTTTTGTCCCAAACAAATGATGATGGCCTTGACCAGCCTGTTGCTTTCATTAGCAGGAGGTTACTCCCCAGGGAGCAGCGTTGGAGTGCCATTGAGAGGGAGGCCTTTGCTGTGGTTTGGTCCCTGAAGAAGCTGAGACCATACCTCTTTGGTACTCACTTCCTAGTTCAGACTGACCACTGACCTCTCAGATGGCTGATGCAAATGAAAGGTGAAAATCCAAAACTGTTGAGGTGGTCCATCTCCCTACAGGGAATGGACTTTATAGTGGAACACAGACCTGGGACTGCCCATGCCAATGCAGATGGCCTTTCCAGGTTCTTCCACTTAGAAAATGAAGACTCTCTTGGGAAAGGTTAGTCTCATCCTCTTTCGTTTGGGGGGGGTTGTGTAAGGAAATGCCTCCTTGGCATGGTTACCCCCTGACTTTTTGCCTTTGCTGATGCTATGTTTTGAATTGAAAGTGTGCCGAGGCCTGCTAACCAGGCCCCAGCACCAATGTTCTTTCCCTAACCTGTACTTTTGATTCCACAATTGGCACACCCTGGCATCCAGGTAAGTCCCTTGTAACTGGTACCCCTAGTACCAAGGGCCCTGATGCCAGGGAAGTTCTCTAAGGGCTGCAGCATATCTTATGCCACCCTGGGGACCCCTCACTCAGCACAGACACACTGCTTACCAGCTTGTGTGTGCTGGTGAGAACAAAATGAGTAAGTCGACATGGCACTCCCCTCAGGGTGCCATGCCAACCTCACACTGCCTATGCAGTATAGATAAGTCACCCCTCTAGTAGGCCTTACAGCCCTAAGGCAGGGTGCACTATACCATAGGTGAGGGCACCAGTACATGAGTACTGTGCCCCTACAGTGTCTAAGCCAAACCTTAGACATTGTAAGTGCAGGGTAGCCATAAGCGTATATGGTCTGGGAGTCTGTCCAACACGGACTCCACAGCACCATAATGGCTACACTGAAAACTGGGAAGTTTGGTATCAAACTTTTCAGCACAATAAATGCACACTGATGCCAGTGTACATTTTATTGTGAAATACACCCCAGAGGGCACCTTAGAGGTGCCCCCTGAAACCTTAACCGACTATCTGTGTAGGCTGACTGGTTCCAGCAGCCTGCCACAACCGAGACATGTTGCTGGCCCCATGGGGAGAGTGCCTTTGTCACTCTGAGGCCAGTAACAAAGCCTGCACTGGGTGGAGATGCTAACACCTCCCCCAGGCAGGAGCTGTCACACCTGGCGGTGAGCCTCAAAGGCTCACCCCTTTGTGCCAGCACCGCAGGACACTCCGGCTAGTGGAGTTGCCTGCCCCCTCCGGCCACGGCCCCCACTTTTGGCGGCAAGGCCGGAGAAAATAATGAGAATAACAAGGAGGAGCCACTGGCCAGTCAGGACAGCCCCTAAGGTGTCCTGAGCTGAAGTGACTCTAACTTTTAGAAATCCTCCATCTTGCAGATGGAGGATTCCCCAATAGGATTAGGGATGTGACCCCCTCCCCTTGGGAGGAGGCACAAAGAGGGTGTACCCACCCTCAGGGCTAGTAGCCATTGGCTACTAACCCCCCAGACCTACACACGCCCTTAAATTTAGTATTTAAGGGCTCCCCTGAACCTAAGAATTTAGATTCCTGAAACTACAAGAAGAAGAAGACTGCTGAGCTGAAAAACCCCTGCAGAGGAAGAACAGAAGACACCAACTGTTTTGGCCCCAGTCCTACCGGCCTGTCTCCTGCCTTCCAAAGAACCATGCTCCAGCGACGCTTTCCAAGGGACCAGCGACCTCTGAATCCTCTGAGGACTGCCCTGCTTCAAGAAAGACAAGAAACTCCCGAGGACAGCGGCACTGCTCCAAAAGAACTGCAACTTTGTTTCAAGGAGCAGACTTAAAGACCCCTGCAAGTCCCCGCAAGAAGCGTGAGACTTGCAACACTGCACCCGGCGACCCCGACTCGACTGGTGGAGAACCAACACCTCAGGGAGGACCCTCCGGCGACTCCGAGACCGTGAGTAACCAAAGTTGTCCCCCCTGAGCCCCCACAGCGACGCCTGCAGAGGGAATCCCGACGCTCCCCCTGACCGCGACTGCCTGAACTCCAATTCCCGACGGCTGGAAAAGACCTTGCACCCGCAGCCCCCAGCACCTAAAGGAACGGAACTCCTGTGCAGGAGTGACCCCCAGGAGGCCCTCTCCCTTGCCCAGGTGGTGGCTACCCCGAGGAGCCCCCCCCTTGCCTGCCTGCACCGCTGAAGAGATCCCTTGGTCTCTCATTGAAAACCATTGAAAACCCGACGCGTGTTTGTACACTGCACCCGGCCGCCCCCGCGCTGCTGAGGGTGTACTTTTTGTGCTGACTTGTGTCCCCCCTGGTGCCCTACAAAACCCCCCTGGTCTGCCCTCCGAAGACGCGGGTACTTACCTGCTGGCAGACCGGAACCGGGGCACCCCCCTTCTCTCCATTGAAGCCTATGTGTTTTGGGCACCTCTTTGACCTCTGCACCTGACCGGCCCTGAGCTGCTGGTGTGGTAACTTTGGGGTTGCTCTGAACCCCCAACGGTGGGCTACCTTGGACCCAAACCTAAGACTTGTAAGTGATTTACTTACCTGACAAAACTAACAAAAACTTACCTCCCCCAGGAACTGTGAAAATTGCACTAAGTGCCCACTTTTAAAACAGCTTATTGTGTTTTATGTAAAAAGTATACATGCTAATGTAATGATTCAAAGTTCCTAAAGTACTTACCTGCAATACCTTTCCAATGAGATATTACATGTAGAATTTGAACCTGTGGTTCTTAAAATAAACTAAGAAAATATATTTTTCTATAACAAAACCTATTGGCTGGATTTGTCTCTGAGCGTGTGTTCCTCATTTATTGCCTGTGTGTATGTACAACAAATGCTTAACACTACTCCTTTGATAAGCCTACTGCTCGACCACACTACCACAAAATAGAGCATTAGTATTATCTCTTTTTGCCACTATCTTACCTCTAAGGGGAACCCTTGGACTCTGTGCATACTATTCCTTACTTTGAAATAGTGCATACAGAGCCAACTTCCTACATTGGTGGATCAGCAGTGGGGTACAAGACTTTGCATTTGCTGGACTACTCAGCCAATACCTAATCACACGACAAATTCCAAAAATTGTCATTAGAAATTGATTTTTGCAATTTGAACTATTTTTTCTAAATTCTTAAAAGACCTGCTAGGGCCTTGTGTTAGATCCTGTTTAGCATTTCTTTTAGAGTTTAAAAGTTTGGTAAAAGTTTGAATTAGAACCTAGAACTAGTTTTAGAATTCTTAAAAAGTATTCCAACTTTTAGAAGCATAATGTCTAGTACAGAGATGAATGTGGTGGAACTCGAAACCACACCTTACCTCCATCTTAAGATGAGGGAGCTAAGGTCACTCTGTACACTAAAGAAAATAGTAATGGGCCCCAGACCTTCCAAACTACAGCTCCAGGAGCTTTTGGCAGAGTTTGAAAGAGCCAACCCCTCTGAGGATGGCAACACAGAGGATGATGATAGTGACTTGGAGGGTGATTCCCCCCTACCAGTCCTATCTAGGGAAGACAGGGCCTCTCAAGCCCTGACTCCACAAATCATAGTCAGAGATGCTGGTTCCCTCACAGGAGGGACCAACCTCTCTGAAATCACTGAGGATAACTCCAGTGAAGAGGACATCCAGTTAGCCAGGATGGCCAAAAGATTGGCTTTGGAAAGACAGATCCTAGCCATAGAAAGGGAAAGACAAGAGATGGGCCTAGGACCCATCAATGGTGGCAGCAACATAAATAGGGTCAGAGATTCTCCTGACATGTTGAAAATCCCTAAAGGGATTGTAACTAAATATGAAGATGGTGATGACATCACCAAATGGTTCACAGCTTTTGAGAGGGCTTGTGTAACCAGAAAAGTGAACAAATCTCACTGGGGTGCTCTCCTTTGGGAAACGTTCACAGGAAAGTGTAGGGATAGACTCCTCACACTCTCTGGAAAAGATGCAGAATCTTATGACCTCATGAAGGGAACCCTGATTGAGGGCTTTGGATTCTCCACTGAGGAGTATAGGATTAGATTCAGGGGGGCTCAAAAATCCTCGAGCCAGACCTGGGTTGACTTTGTAGACTACTCAGTAAAAACACTAGATGGTTGGATTCAAGGCAGTGGTGTAAGTAATTATGATGGGCTGTACAATTTATTTGTGAAAGAACACCTATTAAGTAATTGTTTCAATGATAAACTGCATCAGCATCTGGTAGACCTAGGACCAATTTCTCCCCAAGAATTGGGAAAGAAGGCGGACCATTGGGTCAAGACTAGGGTGTCCAAAACTTCCACAGGGGGTGACCAAAAGAAAGGGGTCACAAAACCTCCCCAGGGGAAAGGTGGTGAGACAGCCAAAAATAAAAATAGTAAAGAGTCTTCTACAGGCCCCCAAAAACCTGCACAGGAGGGTGGGCCCAGAGCCTCTTCACAAAACAATTCTGGGTACAAGGGTAAAAACTTTGATCCCAAAAAGGCCTGGTGTCGTAGCTGTAGTCAGCCTGGACACCAAACTGGAGACAAGGCCTGTCCCAAGAAAGATACCACTTCTAACTCCACTCCAGCTAAAACTGGAATGGCCAGTCTCCAAGTGGGATCAACAGTGTGCCCAGAGCAAATCAGGTGCCACACTGAAGCTACATTAGTCTCTGAGGGTGGGGTGGATTTAGCCACACTGGCTGCCTGGCCCCCTAACATGCAAACATACAGGCAGCAGCTCTTAATTAATGGGACAAGTGTAGAGGGCCTGAGGGATACAGGTGCCAGTGTCACTATGGTGACAGAGAAACTGGTTTCCCCTGGCCAATACCTGGCTGGACAAACTTATCCAGTCACCAACGCTGACAATCAGACTAAAGTACATCCCATGGCTATGGTAACTTTAGAGTGGGGAGGGGTCAATGGCCTGAAACAGGTGGTGGTCTCCTCAAATATCCCAGTAGACTGTTTGCTTGGAAATGACCTGGAGTCCTCAGCATGGGCTGAGGTAGAACTGAAAACCCATGCAGCCATGCTGGGTATCCCTGAACTGGTGTGTGTCAAAACAAGGGCACAGTGCAAGGCACAGGGTGAAAAAGTAGAGCTGGAGTCTGGAAGAAAGGCCCAGCCTACCAAGAGAAAAGGAAAGTCAGCTGGGAAACCAGCTGCAACACAACAAGAAAAAGAGAGCCTCTCTTCTCAGGAAGAAGTTCTGCCCTCTGAGGGAACTGAGCCTATGGAGCTGGAACCTTATCAGGTTGAGCTCTTGGGCCCAGGGGGACCCTCAAGGGAAGAGTTGTGTAAGGGACAAGAAACCTGTCCCTCTCTTGAAGGCCTTAGGCAGCAAGCTGCTGAAGAGTCCAAAGGCAAGAAAAATGGAACACATAGGGTCTATTGGGAAGATGGACTCCTGTACACTGAGGCAAGAGATCCCAAACCTGGTGGCACTAGGAGAGTGGTAGTGCCTCAGGGGTTCAGAGAGTTTATTCTGACCTTAGCCCATGATATTCCCCTTGCTGGGCATTTGGGACAAACCAAGACGTGGGAGAGGTTAGTCAACCACTTCTACTGGCCCAACATGTCCCAGAAGGTTAAGGAGTTTTGCCTCTCCTGTCCCACCTGTCAAGCCAGTGGTAAGACAGGTGGACATCCAAAGGCCCCCCTCATTCCACTTCCAGTGGTGGGGGTCCCCTTTGAAAGAGTGGGTGTGGACATAGTGGGTCCACTGGAACCTCCCACAGCCTCAGGAAATATGTACATCCTAGTAGTAGTGGATCATGCTACTAGGTATCCTGAAGCTATTCCCCTTAGGTCGACTACTGCCCCTGCAGTAGCCAAGGCCCTCATTGGTATCTTTACCAGAGTGGGCTTCCCTAAGGAGGTGGTGTCTGACAGAGGTACCAACTTCATGTCAGCATACCTAAAACACATGTGGAATGAGTGTGGAGTGACTTATAAATTCACTACACCATATCATCCACAAACTAATGGCCTTGTTGAGAGATTCAACAAGACATTAAAGGGCATGATCATGGGGCTCCCAGAAAAACTCAAAAGGAGATGGGATGTCCTCCTGCCATGTCTGCTTTTCGCTTACAGAGAGGTGCCTCAGAAGGGAGTAGGGTTCTCACCCTTTGAACTTCTGTTTGGCCACCCTGTAAGGGGACCACTAGCTCTTGTGAAAGAAGGCTGGGAGAGACTTCTTCATGAGCCTAAACAAGACATAGTGGACTATGTACTTGGCCTTCGCTCAAGGATGGCAGAGTACATGGAAAAGGCAAACAAAAACCTTGAGGCCAGCCAACAGCTCCAGAAGTGTTGGTATGACCAAAAGGCTGCACTGGTTGAATTTCAACCAGGGCAGAAAGTCTGGGTTTTGGAGCCTGTGGCTCCCAGGGCACTTCAGGACAAATGGAGTGGCCCTTACCCAGTGCTAGAGAGGAAGAGTCAGGTCACCTATCTGGTAGACCTGGGCACAAGCAGGAGCCCCAAGAGGGTGATCCATGTGAACCGCCTTAAGCTCTTCCATGACAGGGCTGATGTGAATCTGTTGATGGTAACAGATGAGGACCACGAAGCTGAGAGTGAGCCTCTCCCTGATCTCCTCTCATCAGACCCTAAAGATGGCTCAGTGGATGGAGTGATCTATTCAGACACCCTCTCTGGCCAACAGCAAGCTGACTGTAGGAAGGTCCTACAACAGTTTGCTGAGCTCTTTTCCCTAACCCCTGGTCAGACACACCTGTGTACCCATGATGTGGACACAGACAGCATGCCTGTCAAAAACAAAATATTCCGACAGTCTGATCAAATTAAGGAAAGCATCAAGGTGGAAGTCCACAAGATGCTGGAATTGGGAGTAATTGAGTACTCTGACAGCACCTGGGCTAGCCCAGTGGTCTTAGTCCCCAAACCTCACACCAAAGGAGGAAAGAGAGAGATGAGGTTTTGTGTGGACTACAGAGGCCTTAATTCTGTCACCAAGACAGATGCCCATCCCATTCCTAGAGCTGACGAGCTGATTGACAAATTAGGTGCTGCCAAATTCTTAAGTACGTTTGACTTAACAGCAGGGTACTGGCAAATCAAAATGGCACCTGGAGCAAAAGAGAAAACAGCATTCTCCACACCTGATGGTCATTATCAGTTTACTGTTATGCCCTTTGGTTTAAAGAATGCCCCTGCCACCTTCCAAAGGTTGGTGAATCAAGTCCTTGCTGGGTTGGAGTCCTTTAGTGCAGCTTATCTTGATGATATTGCTGTCTTTAGCTCCAACTGGCAGGATCACCTGGTCCACCTGAAGAAGGTTTTGAAGGCTCTGCAATCTGCAGGCCTCTCTATCAAGGCATCCAAATGCCAGATAGGGCAGGGAACTGTGGTTTACTTGGTACACCTTGTAGGTGGAGGCCAAGTTCAGCCACTCCAGCCTAAGATCCAGACTATTCTGGACTGGGCAGCTCCAAAAACCCAGACTCAAGTCAGGGCATTCCTTGGCTTGACTGGGTACTATAGGAGGTTTGTGAAGGGATATGGATCTATTGTGACAGCCCTCACAGAACTCACCTCCAAGAAAATGCCCAAGAAAGTAAACTGGACTGTAGAATGCCAACAGGCCTTTGACACCCTGAAACAAGCTATGTGCACAGCACCAGTTCTAAAAGCTCCAGATTACTCCAAGCAGTTCATTGTGCAGACAGATGCCTCTGAACATGGGATAGGGGCAGTTTTGTCCCAAACAAATGATGATGGCCTTGACCAGCCTGTTGCTTTCATTAGCAGGAGGTTACTCCCCAGGGAGCAGCGTTGGAGTGCCATTGAGAGGGAGGCCTTTGCTGTGGTTTGGTCCCTGAAGAAGCTGAGACCATACCTCTTTGGTACTCACTTCCTAGTTCAGACTGACCACTGACCTCTCAGATGGCTGATGCAAATGAAAGGTGAAAATCCAAAACTGTTGAGGTGGTCCATCTCCCTACAGGGAATGGACTTTATAGTGGAACACAGACCTGGGACTGCCCATGCCAATGCAGATGGCCTTTCCAGGTTCTTCCACTTAGAAAATGAAGACTCTCTTGGGAAAGGTTAGTCTCATCCTCTTTCGTTTGGGGGGGGTTGTGTAAGGAAATGCCTCCTTGGCATGGTTACCCCCTGACTTTTTGCCTTTGCTGATGCTATGTTTTGAATTGAAAGTGTGCCGAGGCCTGCTAACCAGGCCCCAGCACCAATGTTCTTTCCCTAACCTGTACTTTTGATTCCACAATTGGCACACCCTGGCATCCAGGTAAGTCCCTTGTAACTGGTACCCCTAGTACCAAGGGCCCTGATGCCAGGGAAGTTCTCTAAGGGCTGCAGCATATCTTATGCCACCCTGGGGACCCCTCACTCAGCACAGACACACTGCTTACCAGCTTGTGTGTGCTGGTGAGAACAAAATGAGTAAGTCGACATGGCACTCCCCTCAGGGTGCCATGCCAACCTCACACTGCCTATGCAGTATAGATAAGTCACCCCTCTAGTAGGCCTTACAGCCCTAAGGCAGGGTGCACTATACCATAGGTGAGGGCACCAGTACATGAGTACTGTGCCCCTACAGTGTCTAAGCCAAACCTTAGACATTGTAAGTGCAGGGTAGCCATAAGCGTATATGGTCTGGGAGTCTGTCCAACACGGACTCCACAGCACCATAATGGCTACACTGAAAACTGGGAAGTTTGGTATCAAACTTTTCAGCACAATAAATGCACACTGATGCCAGTGTACATTTTATTGTGAAATACACCCCAGAGGGCACCTTAGAGGTGCCCCCTGAAACCTTAACCGACTATCTGTGTAGGCTGACTGGTTCCAGCAGCCTGCCACAACCGAGACATGTTGCTGGCCCCATGGGGAGAGTGCCTTTGTCACTCTGAGGCCAGTAACAAAGCCTGCACTGGGTGGAGATGCTAACACCTCCCCCAGGCAGGAGCTGTCACACCTGGCGGTGAGCCTCAAAGGCTCACCCCTTTGTGCCAGCACCGCAGGACACTCCGGCTAGTGGAGTTGCCTGCCCCCTCCGGCCACGGCCCCCACTTTTGGCGGCAAGGCCGGAGAAAATAATGAGAATAACAAGGAGGAGCCACTGGCCAGTCAGGACAGCCCCTAAGGTGTCCTGAGCTGAAGTGACTCTAACTTTTAGAAATCCTCCATCTTGCAGATGGAGGATTCCCCAATAGGATTAGGGATGTGACCCCCTCCCCTTGGGAGGAGGCACAAAGAGGGTGTACCCACCCTCAGGGCTAGTAGCCATTGGCTACTAACCCCCCAGACCTACACACGCCCTTAAATTTAGTATTTAAGGGCTCCCCTGAACCTAAGAATTTAGATTCCTGAAACTACAAGAAGAAGAAGACTGCTGAGCTGAAAAACCCCTGCAGAGGAAGAACAGAAGACACCAACTGTTTTGGCCCCAGTCCTACCGGCCTGTCTCCTGCCTTCCAAAGAACCATGCTCCAGCGACGCTTTCCAAGGGACCAGCGACCTCTGAATCCTCTGAGGACTGCCCTGCTTCAAGAAAGACAAGAAACTCCCGAGGACAGCGGCACTGCTCCAAAAGAACTGCAACTTTGTTTCAAGGAGCAGACTTAAAGACCCCTGCAAGTCCCCGCAAGAAGCGTGAGACTTGCAACACTGCACCCGGCGACCCCGACTCGACTGGTGGAGAACCAACACCTCAGGGAGGACCCTCCGGCGACTCCGAGACCGTGAGTAACCAAAGTTGTCCCCCCTGAGCCCCCACAGCGACGCCTGCAGAGGGAATCCCGACGCTCCCCCTGACCGCGACTGCCTGAACTCCAATTCCCGACGGCTGGAAAAGACCTTGCACCCGCAGCCCCCAGCACCTAAAGGAACGGAACTCCTGTGCAGGAGTGACCCCCAGGAGGCCCTCTCCCTTGCCCAGGTGGTGGCTACCCCGAGGAGCCCCCCCCTTGCCTGCCTGCACCGCTGAAGAGATCCCTTGGTCTCTCATTGAAAACCATTGAAAACCCGACGCGTGTTTGTACACTGCACCCGGCCGCCCCCGCGCTGCTGAGGGTGTACTTTTTGTGCTGACTTGTGTCCCCCCTGGTGCCCTACAAAACCCCCCTGGTCTGCCCTCCGAAGACGCGGGTACTTACCTGCTGGCAGACCGGAACCGGGGCACCCCCCTTCTCTCCATTGAAGCCTATGTGTTTTGGGCACCTCTTTGACCTCTGCACCTGACCGGCCCTGAGCTGCTGGTGTGGTAACTTTGGGGTTGCTCTGAACCCCCAACGGTGGGCTACCTTGGACCCAAACCTAAGACTTGTAAGTGATTTACTTACCTGACAAAACTAACAAAAACTTACCTCCCCCAGGAACTGTGAAAATTGCACTAAGTGCCCACTTTTAAAACAGCTTATTGTGTTTTATGTAAAAAGTATACATGCTAATGTAATGATTCAAAGTTCCTAAAGTACTTACCTGCAATACCTTTCCAATGAGATATTACATGTAGAATTTGAACCTGTGGTTCTTAAAATAAACTAAGAAAATATATTTTTCTATAACAAAACCTATTGGCTGGATTTGTCTCTGAGCGTGTGTTCCTCATTTATTGCCTGTGTGTATGTACAACAAATGCTTAACACTACTCCTTTGATAAGCCTACTGCTCGACCACACTACCACAAAATAGAGCATTAGTATTATCTCTTTTTGCCACTATCTTACCTCTAAGGGGAACCCTTGGACTCTGTGCATACTATTCCTTACTTTGAAATAGTGCATACAGAGCCAACTTCCTACATTGGTGGATCAGCAGTGGGGTACAAGACTTTGCATTTGCTGGACTACTCAGCCAATACCTAATCACACGACAAATTCCAAAAATTGTCATTAGAAATTGATTTTTGCAATTTGAACTATTTTTTCTAAATTCTTAAAAGACCTGCTAGGGCCTTGTGTTAGATCCTGTTTAGCATTTCTTTTAGAGTTTAAAAGTTTGGTAAAAGTTTGAATTAGAACCTAGAACTAGTTTTAGAATTCTTAAAAAGTATTCCAACTTTTAGAAGCATAATGTCTAGTACAGAGATGAATGTGGTGGAACTCGAAACCACACCTTACCTCCATCTTAAGATGAGGGAGCTAAGGTCACTCTGTACACTAAAGAAAATAGTAATGGGCCCCAGACCTTCCAAACTACAGCTCCAGGAGCTTTTGGCAGAGTTTGAAAGAGCCAACCCCTCTGAGGATGGCAACACAGAGGATGATGATAGTGACTTGGAGGGTGATTCCCCCCTACCAGTCCTATCTAGGGAAGACAGGGCCTCTCAAGCCCTGACTCCACAAATCATAGTCAGAGATGCTGGTTCCCTCACAGGAGGGACCAACCTCTCTGAAATCACTGAGGATAACTCCAGTGAAGAGGACATCCAGTTAGCCAGGATGGCCAAAAGATTGGCTTTGGAAAGACAGATCCTAGCCATAGAAAGGGAAAGACAAGAGATGGGCCTAGGACCCATCAATGGTGGCAGCAACATAAATAGGGTCAGAGATTCTCCTGACATGTTGAAAATCCCTAAAGGGATTGTAACTAAATATGAAGATGGTGATGACATCACCAAATGGTTCACAGCTTTTGAGAGGGCTTGTGTAACCAGAAAAGTGAACAAATCTCACTGGGGTGCTCTCCTTTGGGAAACGTTCACAGGAAAGTGTAGGGATAGACTCCTCACACTCTCTGGAAAAGATGCAGAATCTTATGACCTCATGAAGGGAACCCTGATTGAGGGCTTTGGATTCTCCACTGAGGAGTATAGGATTAGATTCAGGGGGGCTCAAAAATCCTCGAGCCAGACCTGGGTTGACTTTGTAGACTACTCAGTAAAAACACTAGATGGTTGGATTCAAGGCAGTGGTGTAAGTAATTATGATGGGCTGTACAATTTATTTGTGAAAGAACACCTATTAAGTAATTGTTTCAATGATAAACTGCATCAGCATCTGGTAGACCTAGGACCAATTTCTCCCCAAGAATTGGGAAAGAAGGCGGACCATTGGGTCAAGACTAGGGTGTCCAAAACTTCCACAGGGGGTGACCAAAAGAAAGGGGTCACAAAACCTCCCCAGGGGAAAGGTGGTGAGACAGCCAAAAATAAAAATAGTAAAGAGTCTTCTACAGGCCCCCAAAAACCTGCACAGGAGGGTGGGCCCAGAGCCTCTTCACAAAACAATTCTGGGTACAAGGGTAAAAACTTTGATCCCAAAAAGGCCTGGTGTCGTAGCTGTAGTCAGCCTGGACACCAAACTGGAGACAAGGCCTGTCCCAAGAAAGATACCACTTCTAACTCCACTCCAGCTAAAACTGGAATGGCCAGTCTCCAAGTGGGATCAACAGTGTGCCCAGAGCAAATCAGGTGCCACACTGAAGCTACATTAGTCTCTGAGGGTGGGGTGGATTTAGCCACACTGGCTGCCTGGCCCCCTAACATGCAAACATACAGGCAGCAGCTCTTAATTAATGGGACAAGTGTAGAGGGCCTGAGGGATACAGGTGCCAGTGTCACTATGGTGACAGAGAAACTGGTTTCCCCTGGCCAATACCTGGCTGGACAAACTTATCCAGTCACCAACGCTGACAATCAGACTAAAGTACATCCCATGGCTATGGTAACTTTAGAGTGGGGAGGGGTCAATGGCCTGAAACAGGTGGTGGTCTCCTCAAATATCCCAGTAGACTGTTTGCTTGGAAATGACCTGGAGTCCTCAGCATGGGCTGAGGTAGAACTGAAAACCCATGCAGCCATGCTGGGTATCCCTGAACTGGTGTGTGTCAAAACAAGGGCACAGTGCAAGGCACAGGGTGAAAAAGTAGAGCTGGAGTCTGGAAGAAAGGCCCAGCCTACCAAGAGAAAAGGAAAGTCAGCTGGGAAACCAGCTGCAACACAACAAGAAAAAGAGAGCCTCTCTTCTCAGGAAGAAGTTCTGCCCTCTGAGGGAACTGAGCCTATGGAGCTGGAACCTTATCAGGTTGAGCTCTTGGGCCCAGGGGGACCCTCAAGGGAAGAGTTGTGTAAGGGACAAGAAACCTGTCCCTCTCTTGAAGGCCTTAGGCAGCAAGCTGCTGAAGAGTCCAAAGGCAAGAAAAATGGAACACATAGGGTCTATTGGGAAGATGGACTCCTGTACACTGAGGCAAGAGATCCCAAACCTGGTGGCACTAGGAGAGTGGTAGTGCCTCAGGGGTTCAGAGAGTTTATTCTGACCTTAGCCCATGATATTCCCCTTGCTGGGCATTTGGGACAAACCAAGACGTGGGAGAGGTTAGTCAACCACTTCTACTGGCCCAACATGTCCCAGAAGGTTAAGGAGTTTTGCCTCTCCTGTCCCACCTGTCAAGCCAGTGGTAAGACAGGTGGACATCCAAAGGCCCCCCTCATTCCACTTCCAGTGGTGGGGGTCCCCTTTGAAAGAGTGGGTGTGGACATAGTGGGTCCACTGGAACCTCCCACAGCCTCAGTAAATATGTACATCCTAGTAGTAGTGGATCATGCTACTAGGTATCCTGAAGCTATTCCCCTTAGGTCGACTACTGCCCCTGCAGTAGCCAAGGCCCTCATTGGTATCTTTACCAGAGTGGGCTTCCCTAAGGAGGTGGTGTCTGACAGAGGTACCAACTTCATGTCAGCATACCTAAAACACATGTGGAATGAGTGTGGAGTGACTTATAAATTCACTACACCATATCATCCACAAACTAATGGCCTTGTTGAGAGATTCAACAAGACATTAAAGGGCATGATCATGGGGCTCCCAGAAAAACTCAAAAGGAGATGGGATGTCCTCCTGCCATGTCTGCTTTTCGCTTACAGAGAGGTGCCTCAGAAGGGAGTAGGGTTCTCACCCTTTGAACTTCTGTTTGGCCACCCTGTAAGGGGACCACTAGCTCTTGTGAAAGAAGGCTGGGAGAGACTTCTTCATGAGCCTAAACAAGACATAGTGGACTATGTACTTGGCCTTCGCTCAAGGATGGCAGAGTACATGGAAAAGGCAAACAAAAACCTTGAGGCCAGCCAACAGCTCCAGAAGTGTTGGTATGACCAAAAGGCTGCACTGGTTGAATTTCAACCAGGGCAGAAAGTCTGGGTTTTGGAGCCTGTGGCTCCCAGGGCACTTCAGGACAAATGGAGTGGCCCTTACCCAGTGCTAGAGAGGAAGAGTCAGGTCACCTATCTGGTAGACCTGGGCACAAGCAGGAGCCCCAAGAGGGTGATCCATGTGAACCGCCTTAAGCTCTTCCATGACAGGGCTGATGTGAATCTGTTGATGGTAACAGATGAGGACCACGAAGCTGAGAGTGAGCCTCTCCCTGATCTCCTCTCATCAGACCCTAAAGATGGCTCAGTGGATGGAGTGATCTATTCAGACACCCTCTCTGGCCAACAGCAAGCTGACTGTAGGAAGGTCCTACAACAGTTTGCTGAGCTCTTTTCCCTAACCCCTGGTCAGACACACCTGTGTACCCATGATGTGGACACAGACAGCATGCCTGTCAAAAACAAAATATTCCGACAGTCTGATCAAATTAAGGAAAGCATCAAGGTGGAAGTCCACAAGATGCTGGAATTGGGAGTAATTGAGTACTCTGACAGCACCTGGGCTAGCCCAGTGGTCTTAGTCCCCAAACCTCACACCAAAGGAGGAAAGAGAGAGATGAGGTTTTGTGTGGACTACAGAGGCCTTAATTCTGTCACCAAGACAGATGCCCATCCCATTCCTAGAGCTGACGAGCTGATTGACAAATTAGGTGCTGCCAAATTCTTAAGTACGTTTGACTTAACAGCAGGGTACTGGCAAATCAAAATGGCACCTGGAGCAAAAGAGAAAACAGCATTCTCCACACCTGATGGTCATTATCAGTTTACTGTTATGCCCTTTGGTTTAAAGAATGCCCCTGCCACCTTCCAAAGGTTGGTGAATCAAGTCCTTGCTGGGTTGGAGTCCTTTAGTGCAGCTTATCTTGATGATATTGCTGTCTTTAGCTCCAACTGGCAGGATCACCTGGTCCACCTGAAGAAGGTTTTGAAGGCTCTGCAATCTGCAGGCCTCTCTATCAAGGCATCCAAATGCCAGATAGGGCAGGGAACTGTGGTTTACTTGGTACACCTTGTAGGTGGAGGCCAAGTTCAGCCACTCCAGCCTAAGATCCAGACTATTCTGGACTGGGCAGCTCCAAAAACCCAGACTCAAGTCAGGGCATTCCTTGGCTTGACTGGGTACTATAGGAGGTTTGTGAAGGGATATGGATCTATTGTGACAGCCCTCACAGAACTCACCTCCAAGAAAATGCCCAAGAAAGTAAACTGGACTGTAGAATGCCAACAGGCCTTTGACACCCTGAAACAAGCTATGTGCACAGCACCAGTTCTAAAAGCTCCAGATTACTCCAAGCAGTTCATTGTGCAGACAGATGCCTCTGAACATGGGATAGGGGCAGTTTTGTCCCAAACAAATGATGATGGCCTTGACCAGCCTGTTGCTTTCATTAGCAGGAGGTTACTCCCCAGGGAGCAGCGTTGGAGTGCCATTGAGAGGGAGGCCTTTGCTGTGGTTTGGTCCCTGAAGAAGCTGAGACCATACCTCTTTGGTACTCACTTCCTAGTTCAGACTGACCACTGACCTCTCAGATGGCTGATGCAAATGAAAGGTGAAAATCCAAAACTGTTGAGGTGGTCCATCTCCCTACAGGGAATGGACTTTATAGTGGAACACAGACCTGGGACTGCCCATGCCAATGCAGATGGCCTTTCCAGGTTCTTCCACTTAGAAAATGAAGACTCTCTTGGGAAAGGTTAGTCTCATCCTCTTTCGTTTGGGGGGGGTTGTGTAAGGAAATGCCTCCTTGGCATGGTTACCCCCTGACTTTTTGCCTTTGCTGATGCTATGTTTTGAATTGAAAGTGTGCCGAGGCCTGCTAACCAGGCCCCAGCACCAATGTTCTTTCCCTAACCTGTACTTTTGATTCCACAATTGGCACACCCTGGCATCCAGGTAAGTCCCTTGTAACTGGTACCCCTAGTACCAAGGGCCCTGATGCCAGGGAAGTTCTCTAAGGGCTGCAGCATATCTTATGCCACCCTGGGGACCCCTCACTCAGCACAGACACACTGCTTACCAGCTTGTGTGTGCTGGTGAGAACAAAATGAGTAAGTCGACATGGCACTCCCCTCAGGGTGCCATGCCAACCTCACACTGCCTATGCAGTATAGATAAGTCACCCCTCTAGTAGGCCTTACAGCCCTAAGGCAGGGTGCACTATACCATAGGTGAGGGCACCAGTACATGAGTACTGTGCCCCTACAGTGTCTAAGCCAAACCTTAGACATTGTAAGTGCAGGGTAGCCATAAGAGTATATGGTCTGGGAGTCTGTCCAACACGGACTCCACAGCACCATAATGGCTACACTGAAAACTGGGAAGTTTGGTATCAAACTTTTCAGCACAATAAATGCACACTGATGCCAGTGTACATTTTATTGTGAAATACACCCCAGAGGGCACCTTAGAGGTGCCCCCTGAAACCTTAACCGACTATCTGTGTAGGCTGACTGGTTCCAGCAGCCTGCCACAACCGAGACATGTTGCTGGCCCCATGGGGAGAGTGCCTTTGTCACTCTGAGGCCAGTAACAAAGCCTGCACTGGGTGGAGATGCTAACACCTCCCCCAGGCAGGAGCTGTCACACCTGGCGGTGAGCCTCAAAGGCTCACCCCTTTGTGCCAGCACCGCAGGACACTCCGGCTAGTGGAGTTGCCTGCCCCCTCCGGCCACGGCCCCCACTTTTGGCGGCAAGGCCGGAGAAAATAATGAGAATAACAAGGAGGAGCCACTGGCCAGTCAGGACAGCCCCTAAGGTGTCCTGAGCTTAAGTGACTCTAACTTTTAGAAATCCTCCATCTTGCAGATGGAGGATTCCCCAATAGGATTAGGGATGTGACCCCCTCCCCTTGGGAGGAGGCACAAAGAGGGTGTACCCACCCTCAGGGCTAGTAGCCATTGGCTACTAACCCCCCAGACCTACACACGCCCTTAAATTTAGTATTTAAGGGCTCCCCTGAACCTAAGAATTTAGATTCCTGAAACTACAAGAAGAAGAAGACTGCTGAGCTGAAAAACCCCTGCAGAGGAAGAACAGAAGACACCAACTGTTTTGGCCCCAGTCCTACCGGCCTGTCTCCTGCCTTCCAAAGAACCCTGCTCCAGCGACGCTTTCCAAGGGACCAGCGACCTCTGAATCCTCTGAGGACTGCCCTGCTTCAAGAAAGACAAGAAACTCCCGAGGACAGCGGCACTGCTCCAAAAGAACTGCAACTTTGTTTCAAGGAGCAGACTTAAAGACCCCTGCAAGTCCCCGCAAGAAGCGTGAGACTTGCAACACTGCACCCGGCGACCCCGACTCGACTGGTGGAGAACCAACACCTCAGGGAGGACCCTCCGGCGACTCCGAGACCGTGAGTAACCAAAGTTGTCCCCCCTGAGCCCCCACAGCGACGCCTGCAGAGGGAATCCCGACGCTCCCCCTGACCGCGACTGCCTGAACTCCAATTCCCGACGGCTGGAAAAGACCTTGCACCCGCAGCCCCCAGCACCTAAAGGAACGGAACTCCTGTGCAGGAGTGACCCCCAGGAGGCCCTCTCCCTTGCCCAGGTGGTGGCTACCCCGAGGAGCCCCCCCCTTGCCTGCCTGCACCGCTGAAGAGATCCCTTGGTCTCTCATTGAAAACCATTGAAAACCCGACGCGTGTTTGTACACTGCACCCGGCCGCCCCCGCGCTGCTGAGGGTGTACTTTTTGTGCTGACTTGTGTCCCCCCTGGTGCCCTACAAAACCCCCCTGGTCTGCCCTCCGAAGACGCGGGTACTTACCTGCTGGCAGACCGGAACCGGGGCACCCCCTTCTCTCCATTGAAGCCTATGTGTTTTGGGCACCTCTTTGACCTCTGCACCTGACCGGCCCTGAGCTGCTGGTGTGGTAACTTTGGGGTTGCTCTGAACCCCCAACGGTGGGCTACCTTGGACCCAAACCTAAGACTTGTAAGTGATTTACTTACCTGACAAAACTAACAAAAACTTACCTCCCCCAGGAACTGTGAAAATTGCACTAAGTGCCCACTTTTAAAACAGCTTATTGTGTTTTATGTAAAAAGTATACATGCTAATGTAATGATTCAAAGTTCCTAAAGTACTTACCTGCAATACCTTTCCAATGAGATATTACATGTAGAATTTGAACCTGTGGTTCTTAAAATAAACTAAGAAAATATATTTTTCTATAACAAAACCTATTGGCTGGATTTGTCTCTGAGCGTGTGTTCCTCATTTATTGCCTGTGTGTATGTACAACAAATGCTTAACACTACTCCTTTGATAAGCCTACTGCTCGACCACACTACCACAAAATAGAGCATTAGTATTATCTCTTTTTGCCACTATCTTACCTCTAAGGGGAACCCTTGGACTCTGTGCATATTATTCCTTACTTTGAAATAGTGCATACAGAGCCAACTTCCTACAATAGGTCATTGCATATGTACACCAGAACAAACAAACAGAGTGATATCACATGTAGGAAAGTGCCCCTTTTTGACATGGTCACCCCGACTTGGCCTGGTATGTGATGCAGTTTTGACTGAAAGTGTACTGGGTTCCTGATAATCAGGTCTTCTGTGACCGAGTCCTTTCCCTAAAACTGTGCAATTGTTAACTAGTTGGCAAGACCTTTGACCTCAGTAAGTCCCTAGTAAAAGGTACCCCTGGTACCCAGGGCATGGGTAGCAAAGAGGGTCCCCAAGGACTGAAGCATGTATTGTTCCACCCTCAGGGACCCATCACCTAGCACATGCAGACTGCCATCGCAGGCTGCATGTCCTGGTGCAGCTAAAAGTGAAAACATGACATGGCACACAGCTTGTGTGCCATGCCTTCTAACACTGCAAGGAGTATATGTAAGTCACCCCTACAGCAGGACTTACATTCTTAAGGCAGGGTGCATTACATTAGATGTGAGGGCTCATCTGCAAAAGCAGATATGCCCCTGCTATGTCTTTGTAAATTCTCAGACATATTGAATGGACAGGGAAGCCAGCTTTAGTACAAGTACTGGACACTGGTCAATGCGAGTTCTCCAGCTACATGATGGCTTCACGAAAAAAAGGGATGTTTGGTATCAAACATATTGTATTAATAAACCCTTGCTGATGTGGTGATAGATTTATTAAGACATGCACCCAGAGGGCACCTTAGAGGTGCCTCCTGAAAAACCTACCAGTTACCTGTGTGCTGGCTGACCAATTCTAACTAGCCTGCCACCACCAGACACCTTTCTGACCCCCTGGTCTGATAGCCATTTCCCTCAGGCGGGAAGAAACAAAGCCTGCTCTGGCAGGGGTGCTAGCACAACCCTCCCAACAGGATGAACTGTGAATCTGCATTCCAAGGCAGGGGGCCTCAAAGAAGCTCATCACCCTTGATATGTAGATCTGGCTTCCCTCAAAGGAGAGGGTCCCACCCCCCCCCCCCCCCCCCTTCGGGCCCATTTGCCATCTAGACATGTGGGCAAATGAGTAGTCAGAGAGGTGTGCCCACAACTTAGGTCATTCCCACCCCTAAGGTGAGCTGCCTGATGTGAACACAACTTTTGAAAGTCTGCCATCTTGGTGATGGCAGATTTTGGAACTCTGGAACAGGGTTATGTCCACTTCCCACAGTAAGTGGTCGTACAGGAGGCATAGTGACCCCGTGGTTAAGTAGCCCAGTGGCTAATACCCTACACTCCCCATACATCCCCTGGCACCAGGAAATGAGATTCCTACTACCTGTAGGAGGAGGACACTCCAGAGAGGCAAACGGCAAGAACTGAAGATCAGTGACTGTCTGTGTCAAGCCTGCCTGCTGAATTTGACAATTGCGAGAAAGACACCTCATCCTCCAGCTGCTGAAACTTCCAAAAGCCCAGGAAGACTGCCAGCCTTCACTCCAGCAAAAGGAACTCCTGTGGAGCAACAGAGCTGCTTCCCTGCACCTTTGCAGGCACCCAGGAAACACTGAAGCGGACTCCGGAATGCCAAAACCTGACACCAAACAGGACCACTGCACCAGTGCCCTCCAGCCTGAGTTGAAGTGCACCAACGGTGCCAGCATAGTCCCCCATCCTCTCCAGAATCCCTCGTAAGTTTCCCCACTGCAACCTTCACAATGGCACCTGCAGCCTCTTTGTGCTGGTCACTGTGACTGCCTCAGTTGATGGAAACCTGACGGTCCACTGCACCTCTGCCCCTAGACCGAAGAGAAATGTACCACTGGTGTCTGTGCCCCCCACACTTGTGAGACTTGAGCCCACTTGTTGGTTCACCTGGACTGGTCCCCCACAGTCCATGCCTGCAGCCTGTTTCTGTTGCCCCTCTCTACCGTGACCGCCACTGCTGACGGACACCCAACGGTTCAAAAACCCTCTGCACCAGGACCAAGGGGAAGAGGACCACTGGCGTCCTTTCGTCCCAGGGCATTGCAAGATCAAGCCCACTTATTGACTGGACCTGGAGCCCCTTTCCAACTAAACTGATCTCCATTGACTAACACTGGGCACCCAATGCTGTACTACACCTCTGTACCCGGCCGCACCAGAGCCGCCCGGTGTTATTTGTTGGTGTGGCCTTCGACCTTGCCCCATACTCATCTTAAGTCCAGGAAATTGGTTCTGTAAGTCGCTATACTCTGCCTGTATGCAGTAATTGTTCTTCCTCCATAGGATAATATTGCAGCTTTTAAGAATTGCACTGTCCACTTTTCTCAACTGACTTTTCTTTCAAAATTTACTAAACGTGTTGATTCTGGTACCAAACACACATAAAGATACTAGTTATTTTTGTAACTTGGTGTGGATCTCTTTATTGAGTCGTCTCTCTCATTTGTTGACTGTGTGTGTATTTACTGATGTCTCGTACTCCTCCCTGATAAGGCTGCTCCACCACACTACCCCCTAAAAAACCTCTTTGGGATTACTAAAGCAAGCCCCTGTCCATTAGCAAGGGAATCCCTGGACTCTTCGCATGGTATACTTCATTTTGATATACCATAGAAAGAGCCAGGTTCCTATATTGGTGGCGCAGTGGTGGGGTGCAAGACTTGGCATTTGCTGTACCACTCAGTTAATATGAGATACCACTAAGGAATCCAAAATTGTCTTTAGTTAGGAAACATTTATTCAAATTTTCGATTTTTCTGAATTGTTTAAAGTTATCTGTAGGGCCTTGTGTTAAGTCCCCCAGCCCAACCTGTTTACAATTTAAAATACTTTAGTTAGTTAAGCCCTTTTAGAAATACACTTAGAATTGGTTTTAAGTTCATTAAAAGGTCTCAACTACTTTTAAAACCATGACCAAGGCAGCTGGTACATCCCAGGAGCTCAACCTGCTCCCCTACCAAACTCTTAAGGTGGCCCAATTTAAGGCCCTCTGTAAGGCATGGAAACTTGCCATGGGGTCTAAACCCACAAAAGCCCATCTGCACCAGCTGCATTCAGAAAATGTGAGCCATGGCAAGTAAAGAATCCCCCTCATGAAAGTGAGGCAGAAGAGGAGGTGGGAGAGAATGATGAATCCCTCCACAACTCCACTGACCATAACCCCCCTGGGAGCACTTCTTATAGTACCTCAGGGGATGGAGACAGTGAGGATGCTAAAATCCAGAAACTAGCTAAGAGAATAGAATTAGAGTGTAAACTCTTATATATAGAGAAAGAAAGATTAGATGGGCATAAGACCTATCTATGTTGGCAGCAAAATTTTAAATGGGAAGAAAGAAGAAGCTTTTGACACTAAGATCCTCAAATGGATTCTCCCCAAATATGTAGAAGGTGATGATATCACCAAGTGGTTTAGAGCTTTTCAGAGGGCTTGTAGAATGAGGAGACTCAGCCACAAATATTGGGGCTCTCTACTCTGGGAGCTGTTCTCAGGAAAGTGTAGAGCGAGGCTCCTGACACTGAATGAGGCAGATGCTGAGTCTTGTGACTGCATGAGAGGTACCCTGATTGAGGGCTTTGTACTCACAACTGAGAAATACAGGATCTGTTTCAAGGAGACTAGAAAATCCTCCAGTCAGTCCTTGTTAGATGTTGTTGACTTCTCACTCAAGTGACTGAGTGGCTGGTTAAAAGGGAACCAGGTGCAAGACTATGATGGACTTCATAATCTTATAATGAAAGAGCATCTGTTAAGTAACTTTGTTTCTGAAGTTGAATCAGTACCTGGTATAACGAGGTCCAATTTCTGGCAGGTACTGGATCAAGTTAAATGTAAATTATCACACATACTTGCAGTGTTCTTACAGAAGGATTTATTTATTTTCCCTTGGCCTAAAACTTTAAAATTATTATTTATGTTTATTGTAAAATCTGTTATTCTTGGCTTATGTAGATAAATGTTCTTGAGACTGCAGTCTGTCCTAATGAGGCTTACAAATCTGTTAGGAAACTTGTCTTAAAAGTACTGAGCTGATTCTGCTTTAGCCATGGCATGTTCTGCATATTTCTTAATAAACCGTCTGTTGGAGGTGAAAATAAAATTGTTCTGTTAAATTATGCATCCATAATTTTGCTTATTTCAGTTTGGAATCTCATCCATGGAAAAAAAATGAGCGTCTCTCCATGCAGACAACTATATACAGCACTGACAGGTGCTTTCCAATGTATTTGTTGCTTTTCAATGTATGCAGTGGCAGCCATTTGCCTTCCAATACCCAGAAGAGGAATTATTTCCCATCATTTAAGGCTAAAACGAAGTCCGCTTATTTGAGTTTTTCTGAATCTGTAAACTGAAGCCTTTCATGCTGAGGTTGCATTTATCTATCTCTGGAAAAGCAGGAATTTTGGTACAAAACTTTTATGATGGATACGTCTGACTGCAGATTGCTAACCTGATGAATACCTCCAAGTGCCGACTAGGTGTTTTGTTATAGTTGTTTTCATAGCATGCTAATCACCGGTGAGGGTCTCCAGGCAATCTGTAGCCGGTGTGTGATGCCAGCCCTTGTGGCATTCTAGAAAGGCCAGTACTTCAGCTCTTGAGAAAGGCAAGAACAGAGGAGGACCTGATGTGTTGTGGGAGGTTGTTGGAGACTTTAAGGCTAGTAGCTCCTAGAAGATTTTCTTCAACATCCTTAGGGTGTTGAAGCAAGACAGGACCACTGCATTCACTTCAGCGGTCTAGGTCCAGTTTGTTATCTATGATGATAATGAGGTTTCTTGCTTGTGAGCAGGGCATGGAGGAGGGTCCAAGGTCTGTGGGCCACCAGACCTGTGAGTCATCTAGCTTTGTTTTCCTCATCAGTTGACAAGTTCTTTTTCTAAAAATACAATTTCACTGTTTGCAAGGGAAATGTTACCTCCAAAACCTTGTAGGAATTTCACAAACATATGCCTGTGACTGATCCCCACAAGGTGTTCCTTGGGTGTGTAGTGTTTGTCCACGTCTCCAGTCTGTGTGGCGAGTGTGCTCTGATGAATCCAAATGCAATCCAGAACCTAGTAGCCGAGTTGTATGTTGCTGAACATAGTCGGAAACGACATAATATCTGCTCCTGCTGGAACACTGAGATTTGGACCTGTTCCTAGTCTCAGAGCAGGTCCCACAACAGATCTTCATTGCATTCCAAGTCTTCAGGCAAGTTCCAAATTGAGGAAAAAAACACAAGAAGTCCAAGTGGGCCTCACCCCAGCCTCTCCACTCTTGTTCTGTAAAGTTGCAAGGACATCAAGGTGCCTGTGGTCTCACAGTTCCAGAAGAGTTCAGGGCCAGTTTGGCTCAGACTAGTACATCATCCACTCTGGGCAGGGCAGTTGATGCCAGTGTGGTGCTTCAACACCACACATTGATAAAATCTACAAGCTTCTCAGGTAATGTTCAGGCATCACTAAAGGCCATGCCATTTGACTGCACTGGTCTCCTTAGAGACGCAGCAGACCTAGCCCTGGAATGCAGAGCAGCAGTTTGTTTCCTCAGCCTTCCTACACTGGGCTAGCAGAATATCCAACATTTTACCTCCTTTCGAGGCTTCTGAAGGGATGTGGTTCAAGGATAATGCCAAGGCCCAACAACAGTAAACTCCCCTAGAGTCCTTTCGAGGCTGGGGGCAATGACCCAACTAAAAACACAGGGCTTGAAAAATCTACATGATCTCTCGCTATGGAGAGTCATTTTTTTAGGGCGAGCTATTTTAAGAACCTACTTGCCCCTTCTGGTGAGTGGACAAAGAACAGGTGTTCTGTTCAGACAGAAACTGAATTAGCAATTAAGATGCATTTAAATCATATTCTTGTCACATTTGCTCTGTGTTCAGAGACAGGTCAAAAGTCTTTATCTTCTTGCAATGCAAATACTTTTCCTTGTGACTGCAGAGTTCCAGGTTTTTGTAATGTGAACTGTCTGGCCTGTTTAAAATGAAAGGCTGTGGGTCTCGGGTCTTTCCTAAACACAACATTTATATAACTAAGACAACTTAACAAACATTTCAAAATATATTTCAGTAGCTGTGAAAGACCATTCTTTTTTACTTGTGTGATGAATTGTTTTTTAATAGGATTCCCTGATGGCAAAGCTATTAGTAAACTAAGGGACAAGTCATGCATGGATCATGTGTACTCTATGTGGGCTATATTTATTATACATGGAGCAAACGTTTAGTGTATTTAATCAAACACAGGAGGATTTTGTTTACAGCACAAATGCTGAACTTGCATGTTTAAAGGTGCACTCATATGTGAGAATGTAGAAAAAGGTGATTGCAAAATACAATATTTGCATAGGATCACACAATTTGAGACCCGTTTCCGGGTCAAGTACATTACAGTTAGGTTGAGTAGATTGTTCAAGCTACTCGACCTTCAGGTCTAGTAACATATTTTTATGATTTTTTCGAGGCCTGAAACATCCAATCCCTTGGAAGAAGTGCACTGCTCAGTCCCCCACCCCTCTTGCTCATTTCCCCCCCTCCCATTAGAGGCAAAACAAAGTATTAGCTCCACAAGTGGCAGAGCATTATATCCAACAGATGGATGCTTCAGATAGTCCAGCAAGAATATGACCTACCATTCCTTTCCATTTCCCTGCATATTCCACCTACATCAGAGCGAGTGTCAAAGGACCATTTGTCCATTTACCATCAGGAGACTAGACTTTTTTGAAGAAAGGAGCTATAGAGAGGGACCCAGCATGGGAAATAAGGACTGGATGCTACTCCTGTTATTTCCTGTTGTTGAAGAAGAATCAGAGGCCTTCATCTAATTTAGATCTTCTTTCACTTCCTTCCTGAAAAAGGGCAAATTTAAGATGCTCACATTAAGGTCTGTCTGCTGTTGATCCAGATGGCTGGATAGTATCGCTGGTGTACCAGCGCACCTGTTTTCAACATTACCTGCAGTCTCACTGGGTTTACCTGTGGTTTAAAGTGGATCAGGAGCATCTTCAGTTTCATGTGCTTCTCTTCGCACTAACCAGTGCCCATAAGATGGCCACAAAAGTGATGGACATGGTTACAGCACATTTTCGGAGGTTGGGAATACCGGTGATACACTACCTTGATGACTGGCTGTTGAAGGCTAGATTCCCACAGCCAGATGGTGACAACCTGAGATAATGTGGACCTCTTCACATCTCTTGGGTTTTTGATGAAGTCACACCTAACTCCTTTGCAGAAACTCCCATTCATTGGAGCCATCCTAGATACAGTGCAGCCTCCCCTGCATGTCTGCAGATTTGAGGACATTTGGGCTATGATCCTAATGTTCAGCCTCAGTCCTGGGTCTCAGGGAAAGTGGCCTTCTTCCTCCATGTGACTTTGCTAGATGGCAGATGCGAACTCTTCGATGGAATATGATATTTCAGTGTGCTCAGCACCATGGGAATCTTTCAGATTAAATCTAGATGTCAAAGGAAATTGCTAAAGATTTTCAGTGGTGGCTGCTCAACCACAGTTGAACAGATGGCACACCCTTCTGGCTTACCTACAAAGTTCAGATGGTGGTGATGGATGCGTTGCTGTTGGGTTGGGGAGGTCATTTGGGAAAGGTGAAAATCACAGAGCTATGGTCTTTGACAGAGCCATACCTTCACATCAGACTATTGGTGTTGCAGGTAATTTGCTTGGCATTGAAGGCCTGTTTAGCAAAGGGAGGCTGGTCCAGATCCTCACAGGTAACACTACTGCCATGTGGTACTGTGAGAAGCAGAGCAGAGTGGGGTCCTGTGCCAGGAGGCCATGCACCTCGAACTGGCTGAGTCAGCTGGTCATCTCCCTTATTGTGAACCATCAGACAGATTCTTTGAACCTGGGATAGATAAACTCATATGGAGGCGCCTGTCAGAGCACACATTGCACAGTTGAACCTGAAGATGATAGTGGGTATCTTCCAGCAGTGGTGAGAATACTAGCTTGAGCTTTCCACCAACTCTGAGCATGTGCAATGTCAACATGTTTGCACACTGAAGTTCCCAAAAAGCATCTATCTTGGAGACACACTTAGCCTAAAATGAGGCTTGGGACTTCTTTATGTCTTCCTGCCTCTGCTTCTTCTGCCCACATTTATGAAGAAGGTCAGGAACGACTGTCTAGAGCTCATCCTGTTGGCTCAGGATAGGACCAGGAGATTGTGGTACCCTGAACGTCAGAACATGAACATCTGTCCTCCAATCAGGCTGCCGCTTCTTTAGGTTCTTTTGTTGCAGGGCAGTGTTCTGCACCTGTGTTTATGTAATCTATACCCTATTTATGTTGATTTAGTGGCAACATTTGACTAACTTTGACCCCCCTCCGAAGTAGTGGATGTTATTCTAGTGGCCAGACATCCAAGAACAAAAGTTGTTTGCGCAGATGCTTAGATAAGTTTGAGATCTGTTGTAACTCCCACCATATAGACCCATTGCAGGCAAGGTTGTCTGATATTCTGCCTTTTGTGCGGTCTTTATCCTACCACAGACTTTCCATGGGCACTGTTAAATTACTTATCGGTCCTTTTAGGCCTTTTTGCATTTTCCGGATCAACCAATCTTATTAAAATCACCTCTTTTGATGGGTGTTCTTGTACATTTGGTTCACATGTTTCCACCCAAGCATTCTGCAGTTGGGCCGTAATTTGAATCTCAGTTTCTTAATGTGTTCCACATTTGAGCCGATACAAAACTGCCCCTTGTGTACACCGACTCTAATAACGGGTCTTTCTCATAGCAATAACTTCAACGTATCTCATGAGTGAATTACAAGCTCCATCCATTCATCCACAGTACACTGCCATTTTCCTGATGTTGCTGAATAGAGTGGCATTCTTGCCAAAGGTTGTGTCATCTTTTTATATCAGACAATCCTTTCTGGCATTCTTTGCTTCACCTCACCCATTTGAATAGGAGGAGATGTTCCATTGCTTGGACCGCGAAAGGCTTTTGAGCTTTTACATCAATCGTACTAAATACTGTTAGGCGTATGGTCAGCTCTTCATGGGGTTTTCTGGAGTAAGGAAGAGTAAGGAAATGCAGAGAAGAACCATATGGCGCTGCATACTTCTCTGTTAAAATCTGCTACACATTGGCAGAAAGTGACCCCCCTGAAAGTCTGAGGGTTCATTCGACCTGAGCCAAGGCTGCTACCGCTGCATTGGCATGCCGAGTGCTTGTTCTGGACTTCGGTCTGGCTGTGACTTGGGCATCAGTCCACACATTTACAAAACACAACTGCATTGCTTACTAGGTCCGACTGGAAGGGCACCTTACCCATTCTTTCCTGCAGGACTTTTTGTTCTGAGCCTATCCACCAGCCTGCTACCTAGGGAGGTCCTGGTTTGGTACCTGTTCCCAAGGTAAAAATCTGCTGTCAGAAGTATCCGTGAGAAGAACAAGTTACTTATCTATGGCAACGCTGTGTTTGTAGCATGTATTGCTGTAGATCCTCATGCATGATCTAGTGTTTGGCTCAGACGTTTGCAAGTTGTTTTTCTTCAGAAAAAGCTTTTGAGTCATGGAATGCACTCTGACTCCAGCTTTATTGGACAGTGTGCGTGGGTACTGACTCCATCCTGAGGTTCTTTTTTTTCCACTGATTGGTTTTGGCATGTACCGACGGGTCTTCAAGACTTGACATCTTATCCACATTTCTTTTAGGCCCCCATGGTAAAACTTTGATTCCCACAATTGGAAAGCCTATGTCCGTGTTTTTCTCTTGACAACACTTATAGAGATTCTGGAGTCCGATGCCCACTGATCGAGTCCCCGAACATCAGGGCTCTCATGCTTTTTCTGGGGCTGTGTGCCCCTTTGCTTTATTCTTACTCACAGAATGCAGATCGCCACAGGGTAATGAAACAGCTGCCCTTCAAGTGCTGACCCTGGTGCCTTGCCAGTACCAGTGATAGGTTTGCCACAAGGTTTGTAACCTCGCCTCCTTCCCCAACCACAAAAGTGCGTCGAATAAAGCTTGCCTCACATTCTGGTCAAAGAGAACTCTGCTGTACTGAATACTTTGAGCACAACAAAAGATGCACCAACAGTCCTTTGCTTACTCGCCAAACATCCTCAGCAAATAAGACCCCTTTGACACCGAGGCAGGTGAAGACACCGGCCCTTCCGGTGTGCCGCCACATTAGCTGACACCCAGCCCAAAGGACATCTCCACCACTGTCTCTGTCCCTGAGGAAGAAAAGGAGACTCCACAGACCCTTCCAGATTACCGGCCCTGGAACAAAGCCCTTGGCCAGGATAATAGGTACATTTAGCTCCGACATCCATTCCAAGCCTTCCAAGAGACTTTGTGGCAAGGCAGAGCACCTCTGCCAAGGGAGTCTGGCATCGAGCCCTGTAGGAAGCTGGCCCTTTTATGTGGTCTGTGTATACTGTGTAAAGGGTCTAGGGGTTCCCCAGTGAGTGGATAGGGCTTGCTATGCAATCCCAAAGTGCCCGATGTAGGTTAGTGTGGTTGAGCAGCCTTAGGCTTAACACAGAGGAGTGCAAGACATCTACAAATACCCAAAGTAGTTAATAAATGAGACGCATGACTCAAAATGGAGATTCACACCAATTGTTTTTGTTTTGTATTGTATTGTATTGTAATCGTATGTTCGATGGCATCTGTCGCTGTAGATACGCATGTTCTGCAACAGCTCGCCATCTGGTGTTGGGCCGGAGTGTTACAAGTTGTTTTTCTTCGAAGAAGTCTTTCGAGTCACGGGACCGAGTGACTCCTCCTTTTGTCTCCATTGCGCATGGGCGTCGACTCCATCTTCGATTGTTTTTTTTCCGCCATCGGGTTCGGACATGTTCCTGTCGCTCCGAGTTTCGGAACGGAAAATTAGCTAATTTCGGAAGATTTTCGTCGGTATTGTTGCGTTCGGGATCGGCGTACTTAGATTCCACACCGCATCGAAGAGCTCCGGTGCCCTTCGGGGTAGTTTTTCGATCCTCCGTCGGGGCCTGGTCGGCCCGACCGCGTGCTGAAGAACGCCGATGGAACGGACCCCGTTCCGTTTCTGCCCCAAATGCCACAATAAATACCCCTACACAGACCAACACTTGGTCTGCAACCTGTGCCTGTCACCTGAGCACAGCGAAGACACCTGCGAGGCCTGTCGTGCGTTCCGGTCCCGAAAAACACTCCGAGACCGTCGAGCCAGAAGACTTCAAATGGCGTCCGCACCGACAGCCCAACGGGAGTTCGAGGAACAGGAAGAAGAAGGTACCTTCTCGATCCAAGACTCAGACTCCGAAGGATTCGACGATACACAAACCGTGAGTAAGACGTCGAAAACCACACAAAGAAACATTTACAAGGCCCAGGGGACGCCACTACCACCAGGCCATGGCTCCACCCATAAATTCGGTGACCGACCGTCGGCACCGAAAAAGGCCCAAACAGTGCCGAGATCGTCCGACTCCGGTCGAGACACCGGCACGCAGCCTTCTCGGGACCGAGAAAGTGCTGGAGATAAGCCTCGACACCGAGATGCCGGTGTGGACACGGCTCGACGCCGAGACAGCGGCACCGAAACAGATCGACGCCGAGAGGTTTCGGCCCCGAAAAGGAAAAAAGTCACCTCGGAGCCGAAAAAACACGCAGACAAAGTTTCGATGCCGAAACAAACTGCAAGCGACCCAACTTCAGGCTCTTATACAGAAGAGCACTCGCTAACCTCCCAAATGCAAAAGCATAGGTTTGAGGAAGAGCTACAAGCAACTGATGTAGACCATACGCAAAAGCGTATCTTCATTCAGCAGGGGACAGGAAAAATAAGCACCCTTCCCCCCATTAGGAGAAAGAGAAGGTTGGAGTTCCAGACGGAACAAGCACCACAACCAAAAGTGGTGAAAAGAGTTACACCACCACCCTCTCCTCCGCCCGTGATTAACGTTTCACCAGCACAAACTCCATCACACTCCCCAGCTCACACCACCATGAGCCAGGGTGACCAAGATCAGGACGCGTGGGACCTATACGACGCCCCAGTGTCAGATAACAGCCCGGAGGCATACCCTACAAAGCCATCTCCACCAGAAGACAGCACTGCGTACTCTCAGGTGGTGGCTAGAGCAGCACAATTTCACAACGTAAGCCTCCACTCGGAACAGGTCGAGGATGATTTCTTGTTCAACACACTCTCCTCCACCCACAGCTCATACCAAAGCCTGCCTATGCTCCCTGGTATGCTCCGGCACGCAAAAGACATATTTAAGGAGCCGGTCAAAAGTAGGGCAATCACACCAAGGGTGGAAAAAAAGTATAAGCCGCCTCCTACGGACCCGGTTTTCATCACTACACAGCTGCCACCAGACTCTGTTGTTGTAGGAGCAGCTAGGAAAAGGGCCAACTCTCACACATCTGGAGATGCACCACCCCCAGATAAAGAAAGCCGCAAGTTCGATGCAGCTGGTAAAAGAGTCGCAGCACAAGCTGCAAACCAGTGGCGCATCGCGAACTCCCAGGCACTACTTGCGCGCTATGACAGAGCCCACTGGGACGAGATGCAACATCTCATTGAACATCGGCCCAAAGACTTCCAAAATAGGGCAAAACAAGTGGTTGAGGAGGGACAGACCATCTCCAACAACCAGATACGTTCCTCCATGGACGCTGCAGATACAGCTGCACGGACAATTAATACATCTGTAACTATCAGAAGGCATGCATGGCTCCGAACGTCTGGATTTAAACCAGAGATTCAACAAGCAGTTCTCAATATGCCTTTTAATGAAAAAGAACTGTTCGGTCCAGAAGTGGACACAGCGATTGAGAAACTCAAAAAAGATACGGACACTGCCAAAGCCATGGGCGCACTCTACTCCCCGCAGAGCAGAGGGAATTACAGCACATTCCGTAAAACGCCCTTTCGAGGGGGCTTTCGGGGTCAAAGCACACAAGCCAGCACCTCACAAGCAACACCGTCCACTTACCAGGGACAGTATAGAGGAGGTTTTCGGGGACAATATAGAGGAGGGCAATTCCCTAGAAATAGAGGGAGATTTCAAAGCCCCAAAACCCCTACTACTAAACAATGACTCACATGTCACTCACCCCCTCCACACAACACCAGTGGGGGGAAGAATAGGTCATTATTACAAAGCATGGGAGGAAATCACTACAGACACTTGGGTTCTAGCAATTATCCAACATGGTTATTGCATAGAATTTCTACAATTCCCTCCAAACATACCACCAAAAGCACAAAATTTAACAACACACCATTCCAATCTCCTGGAGATAGAAGTGCAGGCACTATTGCAAAAGAATGCAATCGAATTAGTGCCAAACACACAAATAAACACAGGAGTTTACTCACTGTACTTTCTGATACCAAAGAAGGACAAAACGCTGAGACCAATCCTAGACCTCAGAGTAGTGAACACTTTCATCAAATCAGACCACTTCCACATGGTCACACTACAAGAAGTGTTGCCATTGCTAAAACTACACGACTACATGGCAACTTTAGACCTCAAGGATGCTTATTTCCATATACCAATACACCCATCGCACAGGAAATACCTAAGGTTTGTATTCAAAGGAATACATTACCAATTCAAGGTACTGCCTTTCGGATTAACAACAGCACCAAGAGTCTTTACCAAATGTCTAGCGGTAGTCGCTGCACACATAAGAAGGCAGCAAATACATGTGTTCCCATATTTGGACGACTGGCTAATCAAGGCCCATTCGTTCATACAGTGCTCAAATCACACAAATCAGATCATACAAACCCTCTTCAAACTCGGGTTCACCGTCAACTTTACAAAATCCAACATTCTGCCGCGCAAGGTACAACAATACCTAGGAGCCATAATAGACACATCAAAGGGAGTGGCCACTCCAAGTCCACAAAGAATTCTAAATTTCAACACCATCATACAACGCATGTATCCAACACAAAAGATACAGGCAAAGATGGTATTGCAACTCCTAGGCATGATGTCATCATGCATAGCCATTGTCCCAAACGCAAGACTGCACATGAGGCCCTTACAACAATGCCTAGCATCACAGTGGTCTCAAGCACAGGGTCACCTTCTAGATCTGGTGTTAATAGACCGCCAAACTTACCTCTCGCTTCTGTGGTGGAACAACATAAATTTAAACAAGGGGCGGCCTTTCCAAGACCCAGTGCCACAATACGTAATAACAACAGATGCTTCCATGACAGGGTGGGGAGCACACCTCGATCAACACAGCATACAAGGACAATGGAACGTACATCAAACAAAACTGCATATCAATCACCTAGAACTTCTAGCAGTTTTTCAAGCACTAAAAGCTTTCCAACCAATAATAGTTCACAAATACATTCTCGTCAAAACAGACAACATGACAACAATGTATTATCTAAACAAGCAGGGAGGGACGCACTCCACGCAGTTAAGCCTGCTAGCACAGAAAATTTGGCATTGGGCAATTCACAACCAAATTCGCCTAATTGCACAGTTTATACCAGGGATCCAAAATCAACTCGCAGACAATCTCTCTCGAGATCACCAACAGGTCCACGAATGGGAAATTCACCCCCAAATTCTGAACACTTATTTCAAACTCTGGGGAACACCTCAGATAGACTTGTTTGCGACAAGGGAGAACGCAAAATGCCAAAGCTTCGCATCCAGATACCCACACAAACAATCCCAAGGCAATGCCCTATGGATGAACTGGTCAGGGATATTTGCTTACGCTTTTCCTCCTCTCCCTCTCCTTCCTTACCTGGTAAACAAACTCAGTCAAAGCAAACTCAAACTCATATTGATAGCACCAACTTGGGCAAGGCAACCCTGGTACACAACGCTGCTAGACCCATCAGTGGTACCCTGCATCAAATTGCCCAACAGGCCAGATCTGTTGACACAGCACAACCAAAAGATCAGACACCCAGATCCAGCATCGCTGAATCTAGCAGTCTGGCTCCTGAAATCCTAGAATTCGGGCACTTACAACTTACCCAAGAATGTATGGAAGTCATAAAACAAGCCAGAAGGCCATCCACCAGGCACTGCTATGCAAGTAAATGGAAGAGGTTTGTTTGCTACTGCCATATTAATCAAATACAACCATTACACACAACTCCAGAACATGTAGTGGGTTACTTGCTTCACTTACAAAAATCTAACCTAGCTTTCTCTTCCATTAAAATTCACCTTGCAGCAATATCTGCATACCTGCAGACTACCTATTCAACTTCCCTATATAAGATACCAGTCATTAAAGCATTCATGGAAGGCCTTAGGAGAATTATACCACCAAGAACACTACCTGTTCCTTCATGGAACCTAAATGTTGTCCTAACTAGACTTATGGGTCCACCTTTTGAACCCATGCACTCCTGCGAAATACAGTTCCTAACCTGGAAGGTGGCATTTCTCATCGCCATTACTTCCCTAAGAAGAGTAAGCGAGATTCAGGCGTTTACAATACAGGAACCTTTTATACAACTACAAAAAAATAAAGTCGTCCTAAGGACCAATCCAAAATTTTTGCCAAAGGTTATTTCACCGTTCCATCTAAATCAAACAGTGGAACTTCCAGTGTTCTTTCCACAGCCAGATACCGTAGCTGAAAGGGCACTACATACATTAGATGTCAAAAGAGCATTGATGTATTACATTGACAGAACAAAAAACATCAGAAAGACTAAACAACTCTTTATTGCCTTTCAAAAACCTCACGCAGGAAACCCAATTTCAAAACAAGGTATAGCCAGATGGATAGTTAAATGCATCCAAATCTGCTACCTTAAAGCTAAACGACAGCTGCCCATTACACCAAGGGCACACTCAACCAGAAAGAAAGGTGCTACCATGGCCTTACTAGGAAACATCCCAATGCAAGAAATATGTAAGGCAGCCACATGGTCTACGCCTCACACATTCACCAAGCACTACTGTGTAGACGTGTTATCCGCACAACAAGCCACAGTAGGTCAAGCCGTATTAAGGACATTATTTCAGACTACTTCCACTCCTACAGGCTGATCCACCGCTTTTGGGGAAATAACTGCTTACTAGTCTATGCAGAACATGCGTATCTACAGCGACAGATGCCATCGAACTGAAAATGTCACTTACCCAGTGTACATCTGTTCGTGGCATCAGTCGCAGTAGATTCGCATGTGCCCACCCGCCTCCCAGGGAGCCTGTAGCAGTTTGGAAGTTACCTCCAATTATTTATATATGTATCATCTCAACCTTAAATAGGTGCATACTTAGTCACTCCATTGCATGGGCACTATTACTACAATTCAACTCCTACCTCACCCTCTGCGGGGAAAAACAATCGAAGATGGAGTCGATGCCCATGCGCAATGGAGACAAAAGGAGGAGTCACTCGGTCCCGTGACTCGAAAGACTTCTTCGAAGAAAAACAACTTGTAACACTCCGGCCCAACACCAGATGGCGAGCTATTGCAGAACATGCGAATCTACTGCGACTGATGCCACGAACAGATGTACACTGGGTAAGTGACATTTTCATTATATAGCGCTTACTACCCCTGACGAGGCGTCGAAGCGCTTTTCGATGAGTAGCACGCTATTCCAGAACCCAACAAGAATTAGTGATGGATTAGTATCGTTTAATAATGAGTACAGTTTTAGTATTATTATGAGTTAATTTGAGCCGCGGATATGAGAGTTTGTTAGATTGACTGGAGTACTGGAGGGGTGGAGGAGGAAAGAAATCCAGAAGTGTTAATTGGGAGTATATCCTTCATTTACTCAACCCAAAGGCTTGGGATGAATAAAGGGGGGCGGAGGGGGAAGAGTATGTGGAAGGGTTAGGGAGAGCATAGTAGCAGGGTGAGATGAATGCAGGAGAATTTAGTAGGGTTGTGTGGGAGGTCACAGAGGTAGAGTGAGGTTTGGTGAGTTAGATGTGGAGGTGGAGGGAAGGGCTTAGGCAGAGATATTTAGGGCTGAAAGTGGTAGAAGGGATTTGGGATGAGTCAGAGTGAGAATGGAGGATAGTTTGATAGAGACATGACATAAGAGTGATGAGTAGATACGTGTGATAAGATGAGAGCAGGAATTCATAGATATCTATTATAACAACCCAAAACCAGGAGCCATGCAATGATCCACGAACATGCCAAGCACAGAAACAACATATACACATACATACACATATACAGGGAGTGCAGAATTATTAGGCAAGTTGTATTTTTGAGGATTAATTTTATTATTGAACAACAACCATGTTCTCAATGAACCCAAAAAACTCATTAATATCAAAGCTGAATATTTTTGGAAGTAGTTTTTAGTTTGTTTTTAGTTTTAGCTATGTTAGGGGGATATCTGTGTGTGCAGGTGACTATTACTGTGCATAATTATTAGGCAACTTAACAAAAAACAAATATATACCCATTTCAATTATTTATTATTACCAGTGAAACCAATATAACATCTCAACATTCACAAATATACATTTCTGACATTCAAAAACAAAACAAAAACAAATCAGTGACCAATATAGCCACCTTTCTTTGCAAGGACACTCAAAAGCCTGCCATCCATGGATTCTGTCAGTGTTTTGATCTGTTCACCATCAACATTGCGTGCAGCAGCAACCACAGCCTCCCAGACACTGTTCAGAGAGGTGTACTGTTTTCCCTCCTTGTAAATCTCACATTTGATGATGGACCACAGGTTCTCAATGGGGTTCAGATCAGGTGAACAAGGAGGCCATGTCATTAGATTTCCTTCTTTTATACCCTTTCTTGCCAGCCACGCTGTGGAGTACTTGGACGCGTGTGATGGAGCATTGTCCTGCATGAAAATCATGTTTTTCTTGAAGGATGCAGACTTCTTCCTGTACCACTGCTTGAAGAAGGTGTCTTCCAGGAACTGGCAGTAGGACTGGGAGTTGAGCTTGACTCCATCCTCAACCCGAAAAGGCCCCACAAGCTCATCTTTGATGATACCAGCCCAAACCAGTACTCCACCTCCACCTTGCTGGCGTCTGAGTCGGACTGGAGCTCTCTGCCCTTTACCAATCCAGCTACGGGCCCATCCATCTGGCCCATCAAGACTCACTCTCATTTCATCAGTCCATAAAACCTTAGAAAAATCAGTCTTGAGATATTTCTTGGCCCAGTCTTGACGTTTCAGCTTGTGTGTCTTGTAAAGTGGTGGTCGTCTTTCAGCCTTTCTTACCTTGGCCATGTCTCTGAGTATTGCACACCTTGTGCTTTTGGGCACTCCAGTGATGTTGCAGCTCTGAAATATGGCCAAACTGGTGGCAAGTGGCATTGTGGCAGCTGCACGCTTGACTTTTCTCAGTTCATGGGCAGTTATTTTGCGCCTTGGTTTTTCCACACGCTTCTTGCGACCCTGTTGACTATTTTGAATGAAACGCTTGATTGTTCGATGATCACGCTTCAGAAGCTTTGCAATTTTAAGAGTGCTGCATCCCTCTGCAAGATATCTCACTATTTTTGACTTTTCTGAGCCTGTCAAGTCCTTCTTTTGACCCATTTTGCCAAAGGAAAGGAAGTTGCCTAATAATTATGCACACCTGATATAGGGTGTTGATGTCATTAGACCACACCCCTTCTCATTACAGAGATTCACATCACCTAATATGCTTAATTGGTAGTAGGCTTTCGAGCCTATACAGCTTGGAGTAAGACAACATGCATAAAGAGGATGATGTGGTCAAAATACTCATTTGCCTAATAATTCTGCACTCCCTGTAAATATATATATATATATATACACACACACACATGAATACACACACATATGCACATACAATACATAATTAGAATCATGGGTAAAAAATACTTAGTCAGATAGGTTTAAAGAGTGTGTGAGTATTTTATTGTTACGACAGTAGCAATACATATTTTCCAAAGAAACTATAAATAAATAGAAATATACATATAATCTGAAAAAAATATTTATCCACATAGGCATATGCAGTTCATAGTTGTTTGAAAAAGGTGGTTATGAAGGAAAGAGCCAACTCTTGAGTAGTTTTCTGAAGAAAAGAAAGTTATCTGTGGCTCTTATAGTTGGGGGGTAATGAATTCCATATTTTGGCTGCTTGGACGGAGAAGGATGTACCACCTATAGTCTTTTTCTTGTATGGTGGTGTTCTAAGGCGGGGTGCCAGTCTTGAGCGGAGGGTTCTTTGTTGAATGTACTTTGTTATTTTATTTTAGTTTGAGATGGCTCCAGGTCATCCACTGATCAACGGCTCTGAGGCAACTGAAGATTTGGGAGCTTTCAATGTTTTGGGGGTCTTCTAATTTATGTAGTATTTGTGTGTCATCTGCATAGTTGTAGCATGTGAGATGGAAATCATTGATCAGTTCTGGTAAAGATATCATGTAGATGTTGAAAAGCAAAGGTGAGATGATTGATGTAGGAAGTTGGCTCTGTATGTGCTATTTCAAAGTAAGGAATAGCATGCACAGAGTCCAAGGGTTCCCCTTAGAGGTAAAGTAGTGGTAAAAATAGATAATACTAATGCTCTATTTTGTGGTAGTGTGGTCGAGCAGTAGGCTTATCCAAGGAGTAGTGTTAAGCATTTGTTGTACATACACAAGACAATAAATGAGGTACACACACTCAGAGACAAATCCAGCCAATAGGTTTTTATATAGAAAAATATCTTTTCTTAGTTTATTTTAAGAACCACAGGTTCAAATTCTACATGTAATATCTCATTCGAAAGGTATTGCAGGTAAGTACTTTAGGAACTTCAAATCATCAAAATTGCATGTATACTTTTCAAGTTATTGACAAATAGCTGTTTTAAAAGTGGACACTTAGTGCAATTTTCACAGTTCCTGGGGGAGGTAAGTTTTTGTTAGTTTTACCAGGTAAGTAGGACACTTACAGGGTTCAGTTCTTGGTCCAAGGTAGCCCACCGTTGCGGGTTCAGAGCAACCCCAAAGTCACCACACCAGCAGCTCAGGGCCGGTCAGGTGCAGAGTTCAAAGTGGTGCCCAAAACACATAGGCTAGAATGGAGAGAAGGGGGTGCCCCGGTTCCGGTCTGCTTGCAGGTAAGTACCCGCGTCTTCGGAGGGCAGACCAGGGGGGTTTTGTAGGGCACCGGGGGGGACACAAGCCCACACAGAAATTTCACCCTCAGCGGCGCGGGGGCGGCCGGGTGCAGTGTAGAGACAAGCGTCGGGTTCGCAATGTTAGTTTATGAGAGATCTCGGGATCTCTTCAGCGCTGCAGGCAGGCAAGGGGGGGATTCCTCGGGGAAACCTCCACTTGGGCAAGGGAGAGGGACTCCTGGGGGTCACTTCTCCAGTGAAAGTCCGGTCCTTCAGGTCCTGGGGGCTGCGGGTGCAGGGTCTCTCCCAGGCGTCGGGACTTTGGATTCAAAGAGTCGCGGTCAGGGGAAGCCTCGGGATTCCCTCTGCAGGCGGCGCTGTGGGGGCTCAGGGGGGACAGGTTTTGGTACTCACAGTATCAGAGTAGTCCTGGGGTCCCTCCTGAGGTGTTGTATCGCCACCAGCCGAGTCGGGGTCGCCGGGTGCAGTGTGGCAAGTCTCACGCTTCTTGCGGGGGGCTTGCAGGGTTCTTTAAAGCTGCTGGAAACAAAGTTGCAGCTTTTCTTGGAGCAGGTCCGCTGTCCTCGGGAGTTTCTTGTCTTTTCGAAGCAGGGGCAGTCCTCAGAGGATGTCGAGGTCGCTGGTCCCTTTGGAAGGCGTCGCTGGAGCAGGATCTTTGGAAGGCAGGAGACAGGCCGGTGAGTTTCTGGAGCCAAGGCAGTTGTCGTCTTCTGGTCTTCCGCTGCAGGGGTTTTCAGCTGGGCAGTCCTTCTTCTTGTAGTTGCAGGAATCTAATTTTCTAGGGTTCAGGGTAGCCCTTAAATACTAAATTTAAGGGCGTGTTTAGGTCTGGGGGGTTAGTAGCCAATGGCTACTAGCCCTGAGGGTGGGTACACCCTCTTTGTGCCTCCTCCCAAGGGGAGGGGGTCACAATCCTAACCCTATTGGGGGAATCCTCCATCTGCAAGATGGAGGATTTCTAAAAGTCAGAGTCACCTCAGCTCAGGACACCTTAAGGGCTGTCCTGACTGGCCAGTGACTCCTCCTTGTTTTTCTCATTATTTTCTCCGGCCTTGCCGCCAAAAGTGGGGCCTGGCCGGAGGGGGCGGGCAACTCCACTAGCTGGAGTGTCCTGCTGGGTTGGCACAAAGGAGGTGAGCCTTTGAGGCTCACCGCCAGGTGTGACAATTCCTGCCTGGGGGAGGTGTTAGCATCTCCACCCAGTGCAGGCTTTGTTACTGGCCTCAGAGTGACAAAGGTACTCTCCCCATGGGGCCAGCAACATGTCTCGGTTTGTGGCAGGCTGCTAAAACTAGTCAGCCTACACAGATAGTCGGTTAAGTTTCAGGGGGCACCTCTAAGGTGCCCTCTGGGGTGTATTTTACAATAAAATGTACACTGGCATCAGTGTGCATTTATTGTGCTGAGAAGTTTGATACCAAACTTCCCAGTTTTCAGTGTAGCCATTATGGTGCTGTGGAGTTCGTGTTTGACAAACTCCCAGACCATATACTCTTATGGCTACCCTGCACTTACAATGTCTAAGGTTTTGTTTAGACACTGTAGGGGTACCATGCTCATGCACTGGTACCCTCACCTATGGTATAGTGCACCCTGCCTTAGGGCTGTAAGGCCTGCTAGAGGGGTGTCTTACCTATACTGCATAGGCAGTGAGAGGCTGGCATGGCACCCTGAGGGGAGTGCCATGTCGACTTACTCGTTTTGTCCTCACTAGCACACACAAGCTGGCAAGCAGTGTGTCTGTGCTGAGTGAGAGGTCTCCAGGGTGGCATAAGACATGCTGCAGCCCTTAGAGACCTTCCTTGGCATCAGGGCCCTTGGTACTAGAAGTACCAGTTACAAGGGACTTATCTGGATGCCAGGGTCTGCCAATTGTGGATACAAAAGTACAGGTTAGGGAAAGAACACTGGTGCTGGGGCCTGGTTAGCAGGCCTCAGCACACTTTCAATTGTAAACATAGCATCAGCAAAGGCAAAAAGTCAGGGGGCAACCATGCCAAGGAGGCATTTCCTTACACAACCCCCCCCCAAACGAAAGAGGATGAGACTAACCTTTCCCAAGAGAGTCTTCATTTTCTAAGTGGAAGAACCTGGAAAGGCCATCTGCATTGGCATGGGCAGTCCCAGGTCTGTGTTCCACTATAAAGTCCATTCCCTGTAGGGAGATGGACCACCTCAACAGTTTAGGATTTTCACCTTTCATTTGCATCAGCCATTTGAGAGGTCTGTGGTCAGTTTGAACTAGGAAGTGAGTCCCAAAGAGGTATGGTCTCAGCTTCTTCAGGGACCAAACCACAGCAAAGGCCTCCCTCTCAATGGCACTCCAACGCTGCTCCCTGGGGAGTAACCTCCTGCTAATGAAAGCAACAGGCTGGTCAAGGCCATCATCATTTGTTTGGGACAAAACTGCCCCTATCCCATGTTCAGAGGCATCAGTCTGCACAATGAACTGCTTAGAATAATCTGGAGCTTTTAGAACTGGTGCTGAGCACATTGCCTGTTTCAGGGTGTCAAAGGCCTGTTGGCATTCCACAGTCCAGTTCACTTTCTTGGGCATTTTCTTGGAGGTGAGTTCAGTGAGGGCTGTCACAATGGATCCATATCCCTTCACAAACCTCCTGTAGTACCCAGTCAAGCCAAGGAATGCCCTGACTTGAGTCTGGGTTTTTGGAGCTACCCAGTCCAGAATAGTCTGGATCTTGGGTTGGAGTGGCTGAACTTGGCCTCCACCTACAAGGTGTCCCCAGTAAACCACAGTTCCCTGCCCTATCTGGCACTTGGATGCCTTGATAGAGAGGCCTGCAGATTGCAGAGCCTTCAAAACCTTCCTCAGGTGGACCAGGTGATCCTGCCAGGTGGAGCTAAAGACAGCAATATCATCAAGATAAGCTGTGCTAAAGGACTCCAAGCCAGCAAGGACTTGATTCACCAACCTTTGGAAGGTGGCAGGGGCATTCTTTAAACCAAAGGGCATAACAGTAAACTGATAATGCCCATCAGGTGTGGAGAATGCTGTCTTTTCTTTTGCTCCAGGTGCCATTTTTATTTGCCAGTACCCTGCTGTCAAGTCAAAGGTACTTAGAAATTTGGCAGCACCTAATTTATCAATGAGCTCATCAGCTCTTGGAATTGGATGGGCATCTGTCTTGGTGACAGAATTGAGCCCTCTGTAGTCCACACAAAACCTCATCTCTTTCTTTCCATCTTTGGTGTGAGGTTTGGGGACTAAGACCACTGGGCTAGCCCAGGGGCTGTCAGAGCGTTCAATTACTCCCAATTCCAGCATCTTGTGGACTTCCACCTTGATGCTTTCCTTAACATGGTCAGACTGTCTAAAGATTTTGTTCTTGACAGGCATGCTGTCTCCTGTGTCCACATCATGGGTACACAGGTGTGTCTGACCAGGGGTTAAGGAGAAGAGTTCAGGAAACTGTTGTAGGACTCTCCTACAATCAGCTTGCTGTTGGCCAGAGAGGGTGTCTGAGTAGATCACTCCATCTACTGTGCCATCTTTTGGGTCTGATGACAGAAGATCAGGGAGAGGTTCACTCTCTGCCTCCTGATCCTCATCTGTTACCATCAACAGATTCACATCAGCCCTGTCATGGAAGAGCTTAAGGCGGTTCACATGGATCACCCTCTTGGGGCTCCTGCTTGTGCCCAGGTCCACCAGGTAGGTGACCTGACTCTTCCTTTCTAGTACTGGGTAAGGGCCACTCCATTTGTCCTGGAGTGCCCTGGGAGCCACAGGCTCCAGAACCCAGACTTTCTGCCCTGGTTGGAACTCAACCAGTGCAGCCTTTTGGTCATACCAAAACTTCTGGAGCTGTTGGCTGGCCTCAAGGTTTTTGGTTGCCTTTTCCATGTACTCTGCCATTCTAGAGCGAAGGCCAAGTACATAGTCCACTATGTCCTGTTTAGGCTCATGGAGAGGTCTCTCCCAGCCTTCTTTAACAAGGGCAAGTGGTCCCCTTACAGGATGACCAAACAGAAGTTCAAAGGGTGAGAATCCTACTCCCTTCTGTGGCACCTCTCTGTAAGCGAAAAGCAGACATGGCAAGAGGACATCCCATCTCCTTTTGAGCTTTTCTGGGAGCCCCATGATCATGCCTTTTAATGTCTTGTTGAATCTCTCAACCAAGCCATTAGTTTGTGGATGGTATGGTGTAGTGAATTTATAAGTCACTCCACACTCATTCCACATGTGCTTTAGGTATGCTGACATGAAGTTGGTACCTCTGTCAGACACCACCTCCTTAGGGAAACCCACTCTGGTAAAGATACCAATGAGGGCCTTGGCTACTGCAGGGGCAGTAGTCGACCTAAGGGGAATAGCTTCAGGATACCTGGTAGCATGATCCACTACTACCAGGATATACATATTTCCTGAGGCTGTGGGAGGTTCTAGTGGACCAACTATGTCCACACCCACTCTTTCAAAGGGCACCCCCACCACTGGAAGAGGAATGAGGGGGGCCTTTGGATGCCCACCTGTCTTACCACTGGCTTGACAGGTGGGGCAGGAGAGGCAAAACTCCTTAACCATGTTGGACATATTGGGCCAGTAGAAGTGGTTGACTAACCTCTCCCACGTCTTGGTTTGTCCCAAATGTCCAGCAAGGGGAATGTCATGGGCCAATGTTAGGATGAACTCTCTGAACAGCTGAGGCACTACCACTCTCCTAGTGGCACCAGGTTTGGGGTCTCTGGCCTCAGTGTACAGGAGTCCATCTTCCCAATAGACCCTATGGGTTCCATTTTTCTTGCCTTTGGACTCTTCGGCAGCTTGCTGCCTAAGGCCTTCAAGAGAGGGACAGGTTTCTTGTCCCTTACACAGCTCCTCCCTTGAGGGTCCCCCTGGGCCTAAGAGCTCAACCTGATAAGGTTCAAGCTCCAAAGGCTCAGTTCCCTCAGAGGGCAGAACTTCTTCCTGAGAAGAGAGGTTCCCTTTCTTTTGCTGTGTTGCAGTTGGTTTCCCAACTGACTTTCCTTTCCTCTTGGTAGGCTGGGCCATTCTTCCAGACTCCAGCTCTACTTGTTCACCCTGTGCCTTGCACTGTGCTCTTGTTTTCACACACACCAGTTCAGGGATACCCAGCATTGCTGCATGGGTTTTTAGTTCTACCTCAGCCCATGCTGAGGACTCCAGGTCATTTCCAAGCAGACAGTCCACTGGGATATTTGAGGAGACCACCACCTGTTTCAGGCCATTGACCCCTCCCCATTCTAAAGTAACCATTGCCATGGGATGTACTTTTCTCTGATTGTCAGCGTTGGTGACTGTGTAAGTTTTTCCAGTCAGGTATTGGCCAGGGGAAACCAGTTTCTCTGTCACCATGGTGACACTGGCACCTGTATCCCTCAGGCCCTCTATTCTAGTCCCATTAATTAAGAGTTGCTGTCTGTATTTTTGCATGTTAGGCGGCCAGACAGCTAGTGTGGCTAAATCCACCCCACCCTCAGAAACTAGAATAGCTTCAGTGTGGACCCTGATTTGCTCTGGGCACACTGTTGATCCCACTTGGAGACTAGCCATACCAGTGTTACCTGGATGGGAGTTTGGAGTGGAACCTTTCTTGGGACAGGCCTTGTCTCCAGTTTGGTGTCCATGCTGTTTACAGCTATGACACCAGGCCTTTTTGGGATCAAAGTTTTTACCCTTGTACCCATTGTTTTGTGAAGAGGCTCTGGGCCCACCCTCCTGTGCAGGTTTTTGGGGGCCTGTAGAAGACTCTTTACTATTTTTAGTTTTGGTTGTCTCATCACCCTTCCCCTGGGGAGTCTTTGTGACCCCTTTCTTTTGGTCACCCCCTGTTGAAGTCTTGGACACCCTTGTCTTGACCCAATGGTCCGCCTTCTTTCCCAATTCTTGGGGAGAAATTGGTCCTAGGTCTACCAGATGCTGATGCAGTTTATCATTGAAACAATTACTTAACAGGTGTTCTTTCACAAATAAATTGTACAGCCCATCATAATTACTTACACCACTGCCTTGAATCCAACCATCTAGTGTTTTCACTGAGTAGTCAACAAAGTCAACCCAGGTCTGGCTCGAGGATTTTTGAGCCCCCCTGAACCTAATCCTGTACTCCTCAGTGGAGAATCCAAAGCCCTCAATCAGGGTACCCTTCATGAGGTCATAAGATTCTGCATCTTTTCCAGAGAGTGTGAGGAGTCTATCCCTACACTTTCCAGTGAACATTTCCCAAAGGAGAGCACCCCAGTGAGATCTGTTCACTTTTCTGGTTACACAAGCCCTCTCAAAAGCTGTGAACCACTTGGTGATGTCATCACCATCTTCAAATTTTGTCACAATCCCTTTGGGGATTTTTAACATGTCAGGAGAATCTCTGACCCTATTTATATTGCTGCCACCATTGATGGGTCCTAGGCCCATCTCTTGTCTTTCCCTTTCTATGGCTAGGATCTGTCTTTCCAAAGCCAATCTTTTGGCCATCCTGGCTAACTGGATGTCCTCTTCACTGGGGCTATCCTCAGTGATTTCAGAGGTGTTGGTCTCTCCTGTGAGGGAACCAGCATCTCTGACTATTATTTTAGGAGTCAGGGTTTGAGGGACCCTGTTCTCCCTAGATAGGACTGGTAGGGGGGAATTGTCCTCCAAGTCACTATCCTCTTCCTCTGAGTTGCCACCCTCAGAGGGGTTGGCCTTTTCAAACTCTGCCAAAAGCTCCTGGAGCTGTATTTTGGTAGGTTTGGGGCCCATTGTTATTTTCTTTATTTTACAGAGTGACCTTAGCTCCCTCATCTTAAGATGGAGGTAAGGTGTGGTGTCGAGTTCCACCACAGTCACATCTGTGCTAGACATTTTGCTTCTAAAAGTTGGAATACTTTTTAAGAATCTAAAACTGGTTCTAGAATCTAATTCAAACTTTTACAAACTTTTAAACTCTAAAAGAAATGCTAAACAGGATCTAACACAAGGCCCTAGCAGGTCTTTTAAGAATTTAGAAAACTTTTCAAATTGCAAAAATCAATTTCTAATGACAATTTTGGAATTTGTCGTGTGATCAGGTATTGGCTGAGTAGTCCAGCAAATGCAAAGTCTTGTACCCCACCGCTGATCCACCAATGTAGGAAGTTGGCTCTGTATGTGCTATTTCAAAGTAAGGAATAGCATGCACAGAGTCCAAGGGTTCCCCTTAGAGGTAAAGTAGTGGTAAAAATAGATAATACTAATGCTCTATTTTGTGGTAGTGTGGTCGAGCAGTAGGCTTATCCAAGGAGTAGTGTTAAGCATTTGTTGTACATACACAAGACAATAAATGAGGTACACACACTCAGAGACAAATCCAGCCAATAGGTTTTTATATAGAAAAATATCTTTTCTTAGTTTATTTTAAGAACCACAGGTTCAAATTCTACATGTAATATCTCATTCGAAAGGTATTGCAGGTAAGTACTTTAGGAACTTCAAATCATCAAAATTGCATGTATACTTTTCAAGTTATTGACAAATAGCTGTTTTAAAAGTGGACACTTAGTGCAATTTTCACAGTTCCTGGGGGAGGTAAGTTTTTGTTAGTTTTACCAGGTAAGTAGGACACTTACAGGGTTCAGTTCTTGGTCCAAGGTAGCCCACCGTTGGGGGTTCAGAGCAACCCCAAAGTCACCACACCAGCAGCTCAGGGCCGGTCAGGTGCAGAGTTCAAAGTGGTGCCCAAAACACATAGGCTAGAATGGAGAGAAGGGGGTGCCCCGGTTCCGGTCTGCTTGCAGGTAAGTACCCGCGTCTTCGGAGGGCAGACCAGGGGGGTTTTGTAGGGCACCGGGGGGGACACAAGCCCACACAGAAATTTCACCCTCAGCGGCGCGGGGGCGGCCGGGTGCAGTGTAGAGACAAGCGTCGGGTTCGCAATGTTAGTTTATGAGAGATCTCGGGATCTCTTCAGCGCTGCAGGCAGGCAAGGGGGGGATTCCTCGGGGAAACCTCCACTTGGGCAAGGGAGAGGGACTCCTGGGGGTCACTTCTCCAGTGAAAGTCCGGTCCTTCAGGTCCTGGGGGCTGCGGGTGCAGGGTCTCTCCCAGGCGTCGGGACTTTGGATTCAAAGAGTCGCGGTCAGGGGAAGCCTCGGGATTCCCTCTGCAGGCGGCGCTGTGGGGGCTCAGGGGGGACAGGTTTTGGTACTCACAGTATCAGAGTAGTCCTGGGGTCCCTCCTGAGGTGTTGGATCGCCACCAGCCGAGTCGGGGTCGCCGGGTGCAGTGTGGCAAGTCTCACGCTTCTTGCGGGGGGCTTGCAGGGTTCTTTAAAGCTGCTGGAAACAAAGTTGCAGCTTTTCTTGGAGCAGGTCCGCTGTCCTCGGGAGTTTCTTGTCTTTTCGAAGCAGGGGCAGTCCTCAGAGGATGTCGAGGTCGCTGGTCCCTTTGGAAGGCGTCGCTGGAGCAGGATCTTTGGAAGGCAGGAGACAGGCCGGTGAGTTTCTGGAGCCAAGGCAGTTGTCGTCTTCTGGTCTTCCGCTGCAGGGGTTTTCAGCTGGGCAGTCCTTCTTCTTGTAGTTGCAGGAATCTAATTTTCTAGGGTTCAGGGTAGCCCTTAAATACTAAATTTAAGGGCGTGTTTAGGTCTGGGGGGTTAGTAGCCAATGGCTACTAGCCCTGAGGGTGGGTACACCCTCTTTGTGCCTCCTCCCAAGGGGAGGGGGTCACAATCCTAACCCTATTGGGGGAATCCTCCATCTGCAAGATGGAGGATTTCTAAAAGTCAGAGTCACCTCAGCTCAGGACACCTTAAGGGCTGTCCTGACTGGCCAGTGACTCCTCCTTGTTTTTCTCATTATTTTCTCCGGCCTTGCCGCCAAAAGTGGGGCCTGGCCGGAGGGGGCGGGCAACTCCACTAGCTGGAGTGTCCTGCTGGGTTGGCACAAAGGAGGTGAGCCTTTGAGGCTCACCGCCAGGTGTGACAATTCCTGCCTGGGGGAGGTGTTAGCATCTCCACCCAGTGCAGGCTTTGTTACTGGCCTCAGAGTGACAAAGGCACTCTCCCCATGGGGCCAGCAACATGTCTCGGTTTGTGGCAGGCTGCTAAAACTAGTCAGCCTACACAGATAGTTGGTTAAGTTTCAGGGGGCACCTCTAAGGTGCCCTCTGGGGTGTATTTTACAATAAAATGTACACTGGCATCAGTGTGCATTTATTGTGCTGAGAAGTTTGATACCAAACTTCCCAGTTTTCAGTGTAGCCATTATGGTGCTGTGGAGTTCGTGTTTGACAAACTCCCAGACCATATACTCTTATGGCTACCCTGCACTTACAATGTCTAAGGTTTTGTTTAGACACTGTAGGGGTACCATGCTCATGCACTGGTACCCTCACCTATGGTATAGTGCACCCTGCCTTAGGGCTGTAAGGCCTGATAGAGGGGTGTCTTACCTATACTGCATAGGCAGTGAGAGGCTGGCATGGCACCCTGAGGGGAGTGCCATGTCGACTTACTCGTTTTGTCCTCACTAGCACACACAAGCTGGCAAGCAGTGTGTCTGTGCTGAGTGAGAGGTCTCCAGGGTGGCATAAGACATGCTGCAGCCCTTAGAGACCTTCCTTGGCATCAGGGCCCTTGGTACTAGAAGTACCAGTTACAAGGGACTTATCTGGATGCCAGGGTCTGCCAATTGTGGATACAAAAGTACAGGTTAGGGAAAGAACACTGGTGCTGGGGCCTGGTTAGCAGGCCTCAGCACACTTTCAATTGTAAACATAGCATCAGCAAAGGCAAAAAGTCAGGGGGCAACCATGCCAAGGAGGCATTTCCTTACACAACCCCCCCCCAAACGAAAGAGGATGAGACTAACCTTTCCCAAGAGAGTCTTCATTTTCTAAGTGGAAGAACCTGGAAAGGCCATCTGCATTGGCATGGGCAGTCCCAGGTCTGTGTTCCACTATAAAGTCCATTCCCTGTAGGGAGATGGACCACCTCAACAGTTTAGGATTTTCACCTTTCATTTGCATCAGCCATTTGAGAGGTCTGTGGTCAGTTTGAACTAGGAAGTGAGTCCCAAAGAGGTATGGTCTCAGCTTCTTCAGGGACCAAACCACAGCAAAGGCCTCCCTCTCAATGGCACTCCAACGCTGCTCCCTGGGGAGTAACCTCCTGCTAATGAAAGCAACAGGCTGGTCAAGGCCATCATCATTTGTTTGGGACAAAACTGCCCCTATCCCATGTTCAGAGGCATCAGTCTGCACAATGAACTGCTTAGAATAATCTGGAGCTTTTAGAACTGGTGCTGAGCACATTGCCTGTTTCAGGGTGTCAAAGGCCTGTTGGCATTCCACAGTCCAGTTCACTTTCTTGGGCATTTTCTTGGAGGTGAGTTCAGTGAGGGCTGTCACAATGGATCCATATCCCTTCACAAACCTCCTGTAGTACCCAGTCAAGCCAAGGAATGCCCTGACTTGAGTCTGGGTTTTTGGAGCTACCCAGTCCAGAATAGTCTGGATCTTGGGTTGGAGTGGCTGAACTTGGCCTCCACCTACAAGGTGTCCCCAGTAAACCACAGTTCCCTGCCCTATCTGGCACTTGGATGCCTTGATAGAGAGGCCTGCAGATTGCAGAGCCTTCAAAACCTTCCTCAGGTGGACCAGGTGATCCTGCCAGGTGGAGCTAAAGACAGCAATATCATCAAGATAAGCTGTGCTAAAGGACTCCAAGCCAGCAAGGACTTGATTCACCAACCTTTGGAAGGTGGCAGGGGCATTCTTTAAACCAAAGGGCATAACAGTAAACTGATAATGCCCATCAGGTGTGGAGAATGCTGTCTTTTCTTTTGCTCCAGGTGCCATTTTTATTTGCCAGTACCCTGCTGTCAAGTCAAAGGTACTTAGAAATTTGGCAGCACCTAATTTATCAATGAGCTCATCAGCTCTTGGAATTGGATGGGCATCTGTCTTGGTGACAGAATTGAGCCCTCTGTAGTCCACACAAAACCTCATCTCTTTCTTTCCATCTTTGGTGTGAGGTTTGGGGACTAAGACCACTGGGCTAGCCCAGGGGCTGTCAGAGCGTTCAATTACTCCCAATTCCAGCATCTTGTGGACTTCCACCTTGATGCTTTCCTTAACATGGTCAGACTGTCTAAAGATTTTGTTCTTGACAGGCATGCTGTCTCCTGTGTCCACATCATGGGTACACAGGTGTGTCTGACCAGGGGTTAAGGAGAAGAGTTCAGGAAACTGTTGTAGGACTCTCCTACAATCAGCTTGCTGTTGGCCAGAGAGGGTGTCTGAGTAGATCACTCCATCTACTGTGCCATCTTTTGGGTCTGATGACAGAAGATCAGGGAGAGGTTCACTCTCTGCCTCCTGATCCTCATCTGTTACCATCAACAGATTCACATCAGCCCTGTCATGGAAGAGCTTAAGGCGGTTCACATGGATCACCCTCTTGGGGCTCCTGCTTGTGCCCAGGTCCACCAGGTAGGTGACCTGACTCTTCCTTTCTAGTACTGGGTAAGGGCCACTCCATTTGTCCTGGAGTGCCCTGGGAGCCACAGGCTCCAGAACCCAGACTTTCTGCCCTGGTTGGAACTCAACCAGTGCAGCCTTTTGGTCATACCAAAACTTCTGGAGCTGTTGGCTGGCCTCAAGGTTTTTGGTTGCCTTTTCCATGTACTCTGCCATTCTAGAGCGAAGGCCAAGTACATAGTCCACTATGTCCTGTTTAGGCTCATGGAGAGGTCTCTCCCAGCCTTCTTTAACAAGGGCAAGTGGTCCCCTTACAGGATGACCAAACAGAAGTTCAAAGGGTGAGAATCCTACTCCCTTCTGTGGCACCTCTCTGTAAGCGAAAAGCAGACATGGCAAGAGGACATCCCATCTCCTTTTGAGCTTTTCTGGGAGCCCCATGATCATGCCTTTTAATGTCTTGTTGAATCTCTCAACCAAGCCATTAGTTTGTGGATGGTATGGTGTAGTGAATTTATAAGTCACTCCACACTCATTCCACATGTGCTTTAGGTATGCTGACATGAAGTTGGTACCTCTGTCAGACACCACCTCCTTAGGGAAACCCACTCTGGTAAAGATACCAATGAGGGCCTTGGCTACTGCAGGGGCAGTAGTCGACCTAAGGGGAATAGCTTCAGGATACCTGGTAGCATGATCCACTACTACCAGGATATACATATTTCCTGAGGCTGTGGGAGGTTCTAGTGGACCAACTATGTCCACACCCACTCTTTCAAAGGGCACCCCCACCACTGGAAGAGGAATGAGGGGGGCCTTTGGATGCCCACCTGTCTTACCACTGGCTTGACAGGTGGGGCAGGAGAGGCAAAACTCCTTAACCATGTTGGACATATTGGGCCAGTAGAAGTGGTTGACTAACCTCTCCCACGTCTTGGTTTGTCCCAAATGTCCAGCAAGGGGAATGTCATGGGCCAATGTTAGGATGAACTCTCTGAACAGCTGAGGCACTACCACTCTCCTAGTGGCACCAGGTTTGGGGTCTCTGGCCTCAGTGTACAGGAGTCCATCTTCCCAATAGACCCTATGGGTTCCATTTTTCTTGCCTTTGGACTCTTCGGCAGCTTGCTGCCTAAGGCCTTCAAGAGAGGGACAGGTTTCTTGTCCCTTACACAGCTCCTCCCTTGAGGGTCCCCCTGGGCCTAAGAGCTCAACCTGATAAGGTTCAAGCTCCAAAGGCTCAGTTCCCTCAGAGGGCAGAACTTCTTCCTGAGAAGAGAGGTTCCCTTTCTTTTGCTGTGTTGCAGTTGGTTTCCCAACTGACTTTCCTTTCCTCTTGGTAGGCTGGGCCATTCTTCCAGACTCCAGCTCTACTTGTTCACCCTGTGCCTTGCACTGTGCTCTTGTTTTCACACACACCAGTTCAGGGATACCCAGCATTGCTGCATGGGTTTTTAGTTCTACCTCAGCCCATGCTGAGGACTCCAGGTCATTTCCAAGCAGACAGTCCACTGGGATATTTGAGGAGACCACCACCTGTTTCAGGCCATTGACCCCTCCCCATTCTAAAGTAACCATTGCCATGGGATGTACTTTTCTCTGATTGTCAGCGTTGGTGACTGTGTAAGTTTTTCCAGTCAGGTATTGGCCAGGGGAAACCAGTTTCTCTGTCACCATGGTGACACTGGCACCTGTATCCCTCAGGCCCTCTATTCTAGTCCCATTAATTAAGAGTTGCTGTCTGTATTTTTGCATGTTAGGCGGCCAGACAGCTAGTGTGGCTAAATCCACCCCACCCTCAGAAACTAGAATAGCTTCAGTGTGGACCCTGATTTGCTCTGGGCACACTGTTGATCCCACTTGGAGACTAGCCATACCAGTGTTACCTGGATGGGAGTTTGGAGTGGAACCTTTCTTGGGACAGGCCTTGTCTCCAGTTTGGTGTCCATGCTGTTTACAGCTATGACACCAGGCCTTTTTGGGATCAAAGTTTTTACCCTTGTACCCATTGTTTTGTGAAGAGGCTCTGGGCCCACCCTCCTGTGCAGGTTTTTGGGGGCCTGTAGAAGACTCTTTACTATTTTTAGTTTTGGTTGTCTCATCACCCTTCCCCTGGGGAGTCTTTGTGACCCCTTTCTTTTGGTCACCCCCTGTTGAAGTCTTGGACACCCTTGTCTTGACCCAATGGTCCGCCTTCTTTCCCAATTCTTGGGGAGAAATTGGTCCTAGGTCTACCAGATGCTGATGCAGTTTATCATTGAAACAATTACTTAACAGGTGTTCTTTCACAAATAAATTGTACAGCCCATCATAATTACTTACACCACTGCCTTGAATCCAACCATCTAGTGTTTTCACTGAGTAGTCAACAAAGTCAACCCAGGTCTGGCTCGAGGATTTTTGAGCCCCCCTGAACCTAATCCTGTACTCCTCAGTGGAGAATCCAAAGCCCTCAATCAGGGTACCCTTCATGAGGTCATAAGATTCTGCATCTTTTCCAGAGAGTGTGAGGAGTCTATCCCTACACTTTCCAGTGAACATTTCCCAAAGGAGAGCACCCCAGTGAGATCTGTTCACTTTTCTGGTTACACAAGCCCTCTCAAAAGCTGTGAACCACTTGGTGATGTCATCACCATCTTCAAATTTTGTCACAATCCCTTTGGGGATTTTTAACATGTCAGGAGAATCTCTGACCCTATTTATATTGCTGCCACCATTGATGGGTCCTAGGCCCATCTCTTGTCTTTCCCTTTCTATGGCTAGGATCTGTCTTTCCAAAGCCAATCTTTTGGCCATCCTGGCTAACTGGATGTCCTCTTCACTGGGGCTATCCTCAGTGATTTCAGAGGTGTTGGTCTCTCCTGTGAGGGAACCAGCATCTCTGACTATTATTTTAGGAGTCAGGGTTTGAGGGACCCTGTTCTCCCTAGATAGGACTGGTAGGGGGGAATTGTCCTCCAAGTCACTATCCTCTTCCTCTGAGTTGCCACCCTCAGAGGGGTTGGCCTTTTCAAACTCTGCCAAAAGCTCCTGGAGCTGTATTTTGGTAGGTTTGGGGCCCATTGTTATTTTCTTTATTTTACAGAGTGACCTTAGCTCCCTCATCTTAAGATGGAGGTAAGGTGTGGTGTCGAGTTCCACCACAGTCACATCTGTGCTAGACATTTTGCTTCTAAAAGTTGGAATACTTTTTAAGAATCTAAAACTGGTTCTAGAATCTAATTCAAACTTTTACAAACTTTTAAACTCTAAAAGAAATGCTAAACAGGATCTAACACAAGGCCCTAGCAGGTCTTTTAAGAATTTAGAAAACTTTTCAAATTGCAAAAATCAATTTCTAATGACAATTTTGGAATTTGTCGTGTGATCAGGTATTGGCTGAGTAGTCCAGCAAATGCAAAGTCTTGTACCCCACCGCTGATCCACCAATGTAGGAAGTTGGCTCTGTATGTGCTATTTCAAAGTAAGGAATAGCATGCACAGAGTCCAAGGGTTCCCCTTAGAGGTAAAGTAGTGGTAAAAATAGATAATACTAATGCTCTATTTTGTGGTAGTGTGGTCGAGCAGTAGGCTTATCCAAGGAGTAGTGTTAAGCATTTGTTGTACATACACAAGACAATAAATGAGGTACACACACTCAGAGACAAATCCAGCCAATAGGTTTTTATATAGAAAAATATCTTTTCTTAGTTTATTTTAAGAACCACAGGTTCAAATTCTACATGTAATATCTCATTCGAAAGGTATTGCAGGTAAGTACTTTAGGAACTTCAAATCATCAAAATTGCATGTATACTTTTCAAGTTATTGACAAATAGCTGTTTTAAAAGTGGACACTTAGTGCAATTTTCACAGTTCCTGGGGGAGGTAAGTTTTTGTTAGTTTTACCAGGTAAGTAGGACACTTACAGGGTTCAGTTCTTGGTCCAAGGTAGCCCACCGTTGGGGGTTCAGAGCAACCCCAAAGTCACCACACCAGCAGCTCAGGGCCGGTCAGGTGCAGAGTTCAAAGTGGTGCCCAAAACACATAGGCTAGAATGGAGAGAAGGGGGTGCCCCGGTTCCGGTCTGCTTGCAGGTAAGTACCCGCGTCTTCGGAGGGCAGACCAGGGGGGTTTTGTAGGGCACCGGGGGGGACACAAGCCCACACAGAAATTTCACCCTCAGCGGCGCGGGGGCGGCCGGGTGCAGTGTAGAGACAAGCGTCGGGTTCGCAATGTTAGTTTATGAGAGATCTCGGGATCTCTTCAGCGCTGCAGGCAGGCAAGGGGGGGATTCCTCGGGGAAACCTCCACTTGGGCAAGGGAGAGGGACTCCTGGGGGTCACTTCTCCAGTGAAAGTCCGGTCCTTCAGGTCCTGGGGGCTGCGGGTGCAGGGTCTCTCCCAGGCGTCGGGACTTTGGATTCAAAGAGTCGCGGTCAGGGGAAGCCTCGGGATTCCCTCTGCAGGCGGCGCTGTGGGGGCTCAGGGGGGACAGGTTTTGGTACTCACAGTATCAGAGTAGTCCTGGGGTCCCTCCTGAGGTGTTGGATCGCCACCAGCCGAGTCGGGGTCGCCGGGTGCAGTGTGGCAAGTCTCACGCTTCTTGCGGGGGGCTTGCAGGGTTCTTTAAAGCTGCTGGAAACAAAGTTGCAGCTTTTCTTGGAGCAGGTCCGCTGTCCTCGGGAGTTTCTTGTCTTTTCGAAGCAGGGGCAGTCCTCAGAGGATGTCGAGGTCGCTGGTCCCTTTGGAAGGCGTCGCTGGAGCAGGATCTTTGGAAGGCAGGAGACAGGCCGGTGAGTTTCTGGAGCCAAGGCAGTTGTCGTCTTCTGGTCTTCCGCTGCAGGGGTTTTCAGCTGGGCAGTCCTTCTTCTTGTAGTTGCAGGAATCTAATTTTCTAGGGTTCAGGGTAGCCCTTAAATACTAAATTTAAGGGCGTGTTTAGGTCTGGGGGGTTAGTAGCCAATGGCTACTAGCCCTGAGGGTGGGTACACCCTCTTTGTGCCTCCTCCCAAGGGGAGGGGGTCACAATCCTAACCCTATTGGGGGAATCCTCCATCTGCAAGATGGAGGATTTCTAAAAGTCAGAGTCACCTCAGCTCAGGACACCTTAAGGGCTGTCCTGACTGGCCAGTGACTCCTCCTTGTTTTTCTCATTATTTTCTCCGGCCTTGCCGCCAAAAGTGGGGCCTGGCCGGAGGGGGCGGGCAACTCCACTAGCTGGAGTGTCCTGCTGGGTTGGCACAAAGGAGGTGAGCCTTTGAGGCTCACCGCCAGGTGTGACAATTCCTGCCTGGGGGAGGTGTTAGCATCTCCACCCAGTGCAGGCTTTGTTACTGGCCTCAGAGTGACAAAGGCACTCTCCCCATGGGGCCAGCAACATGTCTCGGTTTGTGGCAGGCTGCTAAAACTAGTCAGCCTACACAGATAGTCGGTTAAGTTTCAGGGGGCACCTCTAAGGTGCCCTCTGGGGTGTATTTTACAATAAAATGTACACTGGCATCAGTGTGCATTTATTGTGCTGAGAAGTTTGATACCAAACTTCCCAGTTTTCAGTGTAGCCATTATGGTGCTGTGGAGTTCGTGTTTGACAAACTCCCAGACCATATACTCTTATGGCTACCCTGCACTTACAATGTCTAAGGTTTTGTTTAGACACTGTAGGGGTACCATGCTCATGCACTGGTACCCTCACCTATGGTATAGTGCACCCTGCCTTAGGGCTGTAAGGCCTGCTAGAGGGGTGTCTTACCTATACTGCATAGGCAGTGAGAGGCTGGCATGGCACCCTGAGGGGAGTGCCATGTCGACTTACTCGTTTTGTCCTCACTAGCACACACAAGCTGGCAAGCAGTGTGTCTGTGCTGAGTGAGAGGTCTCCAGGGTGGCATAAGACATGCTGCAGCCCTTAGAGACCTTCCTTGGCATCAGGGCCCTTGGTACTAGAAGTACCAGTTACAAGGGACTTATCTGGATGCCAGGGTCTGCCAATTGTGGATACAAAAGTACAGGTTAGGGAAAGAACACTGGTGCTGGGGCCTGGTTAGCAGGCCTCAGCACACTTTCAATTGTAAACATAGCATCAGCAAAGGCAAAAAGTCAGAGGGCAACCATGCCAAGGAGGCATTTCCTTACAATTGACCCTTGGGGGACCCCTGCTTTTGTGACGTAGGGGTCGGACGAGAAGGTGGGCGAGTGGATGATATTCGCTCTTTTTTGGAGATAGGAAGTAATCCAGTCGAGAGCAATCCCTTGTATGCCGGCTTCGTGGAGTCTTTGAGTTAGGGTGTCATGGTCAGCCGTATCAAAGGCAGCTGAGAGGTCCAAGAGAAGTAGTGCAGCAACTCCATTTCGGTCGACTGTGTTTTTAAGATCATCCCAGATTGCCATGAGTGCTGATTCAGTGCTTCTTCCTGGGCAGAATCCAGTTTGGAAGTCTGAAAGTATAGAATTGTCTTCAATGAATTGTGACATCTGGGCGAATGCTGCTCTTTCTATCAATTTGCCCAGCAAAGGTCCATTTGTGATTGGTCTGTAGTTGTTGTTGGCGTCTTGTTGGCTAGGTTTGTTTTCTTTAATAATGGTCGTATGTATGCCTTTTTCAGGTCTGCAGGAAAAGTTCCTGAAGTTAAAGAGTTGTTGATGATTCTTCTTACAGGTGTGGCAGCAGAAGTAGATAGCAGGATGTTCTTGAAGATTTGTGGTGGGCAAGAGTCAGAAGGGCAACCAGAAGGTCTGCTTGCTTTGACCAAATCCATAAATTCATCCTGGGATATTTGTTTGAAGGACTGTAGAGGTTGGGATGGTTTATTCTTAAAGGGTATTTTAGTAAAGGGGTTGGTGCTGATGGTTTTCTTCTGTTTTAAATAGGAGTCCAATGTGTCTGCCTTGGTTGTGTAGTGAGTTGCCAATTTGTTTGTGAAATCTTGAGTGGTGGGATGACTTCCTTCCATGCATGTAGGTTTTCGAAATTCATTGAGAATTTTATAAAATTCCTTGGTTGTAGATTGAGCATTTTGAATTCTGTCTGAGTAGTATCTTTTTTTTAGATTTTTTGATTGATGATTTGTATATCCTGTTAAGTTTGTGTAGCTGCAGTTTGTCTTGACTGTTGTTTGTTATGAGCCAGGTCCGCTGCAACTTTCTGATTTGCTGCTTTATCTTTTTAAGTTCTGTGTTTCTCCAAGGTGTTGGTTTTCTTTTGTCGTGTTTAGTTTTTCTGAGTGGTATTAGGACATCAAAAGCTTCCTGTAAAGTTTTGGTACAGAATTAATTGTATCTAGATCTGTTTTTGCTGTTAGTTGTGTTTCTAAGAGATCCAAATTGAGTTTGCTCCATGTTCGATAGGTGTATGTATGTAAGTAGTTGTGGGGTGTGTTGATTTGTGGAGTTGTATGTCGGAAAGTTATCATATGGTGGCCTGACCAGGTGGTTGGTGTGATGCTATGAATAGTAACGAGTTCAGGCTTAGCAAAAATGACATCTAGGATGTGACCAGCGATGTGTGTGGGATTGTGTACAATCTGATGTAGTTTCAATGCGAGTAGGCCAGTGGTGATAGCTTTTGGATGGGGCATATTGGGTTTGTCAAACCAAATGTTTAGATCCCCAAGAATACATAGATTGGAGTATAGTGTAATAAGGTTTGAGACTGTGTCAAGAAAAGCATCAGGGAAAGTGGAGTTGTTAGGTGGAGGTCTGTAAATGAGGAGAAAGTTACAGGAGGAAGTTGGAGTAGGGTGGCATCTGGTAAGGAGGGCTTCACAACCTTGTATGGAGATGTTGTCTGTTTTACTGAGGTTCATTGCCTGTTTGAATATAATAGCTAGTCCACCTCCTCTCTTGACTATACGGTTTTGTGTGATGGTTTGATAGCCCGGAGGAAGGGCTTCGTGTAACACTGGTGCCATGTCATCTCCCAACCAGGATTCCGTAATGAATAGTAAGTCAGGTTGTGTGTCTGTGTCTGTTTTTAAAAATGGCACAACAATTGTTCAGGTAAGTACTTTTTTAAATAGGAATGCTTTAGTTTAGCAATGTTCTCCTTTGGGAGGAAAAACAAGTTCCTCAATCAGGTGCTGTATGAGGACTTACGGGATCAGTCTCAGAGACTTAAGGTGAATATTGGGCAAATGTCAGGACCACACCAACAGGTCACCCGGGTGGCGTGGTGCAGAGGTGTAGTATGGCATTGGGTGCCCAATGAATTTCAATGGAGACTAGTTTCTGTGAAAAAAGACTGCAGGCTCTGGCTAGGCGGCCAGTCGAGGTCAACCAACAGGTATGTTACAATTGTGGGGTGCTTGGGGATGTAGGTGCACCTTTGGTTTCCAAAGATGGCTACTTCTGAAAAATGGTCTCCACCTCGCAGTAGCCACGGAAGTGTGTGGCTGTACTTGCAGGGCTCTTCTTTTATTGCTTAGCATACTTTCAGTAGAGTGGAATTATAGTGCATCCTGTGACATGAAAGCCTTCTTTGAAGAAAAACAACGTGGAAATGACCTAACACTAGGTGGCAGGAGTATGCAGAGCTTGAGAATTTACATCACTAAATGCTGCAAAATATGCTTATAGGGTAAGTAACACTTTTTTTCTGGTGGACTCTGTTGTCCACCTATGTAAAGGTCCCAATTTATAGACCTGCACGCCGCCGTACCTGCCTACTTATTAAGCGCCACATTCGATGGCACAGGCAGAGTCAAGAAAGAAACTGGTGTCATCACTCAAGAGTGATGCAATATGTGTGTCTGGTATCACCTCTGGGGCGGGGCTGAGTTGACGCGGAGCCCGATGATGCTGCCTGCTGGTGCTCCGGTGCAATGCTGAGAAGTATTTTCTCAACGTTTCAATACAACAGCAAGTGCTTGTGGAGGGATAATCCAGTGTCCCACTTGAGAAGAAAGCCTTTAGATCTGGAGAGATGTACAAAGTGGCCAGAGAGTGCCACTGAGTGGCTGAAATGAGCTTCTTAGCAGCAGAACCATACCGGAAGACCTTGAGGAATCTCACGAAGGAGGAGGTGTGGACTTGAAGGGAGTCCCAAAGATGGGCCCAAGTAGCACAGTGCATGCTTGTGACTTGACCCCTGGGGATCGGATGAGTGCACACCGGTGACCCCAGACACTACACGGGCAGAGGTTGACATAGCAGCCATCAGGGAATTCTGGTGAAACTCTTGGTGACCATCAGAAGCCACTCAGAGTGCCACACAAAGTGGATCCGGGACACAGAACGTGCCACTGACACAATGGAAAGGAGAAACCAAAGAGAGGACCAGACACTTGTGAGAGACCATGTGTGTAGGGGTGATGGCCTTGACTGAAAGAGTGGCCATTCAGTGCTGCCAAGGAAGACACCCATAAGAGAGCAGGCGAGTGACTATTGGGTTTGTGGGGGAATCAGCGTCGGTGACCTGTGACACCTTGAAGGCATAGGAGAGACACACTTTTCATTGAGCCCCAGAAGGAGAAGGGTGGACTGGAGAAACTAACTGCTGAGGATGCACTTTCGGGCCCATCACACAATTCAGGGCAATTCAAGAGAACATTGAGAAAGCCCCTTACTGTGACGGACAACAAAATAACAAGACTGAGATTATGGAAAACATTAGTCATGGGAAATTAACTTGTCTTGGAGTAGAACTACACCTAAAGGAATACAGAATGTTTTTCTCAGGTAGCATTGGGAATAAAATTCCACATCCTTTGCCATTATGATCACCATTTGTGCCACATCCCACCCTCATCATCCTGATCCCTGAAGACAGAAGGGAGGAGGCTAAGGCCACCGTCATAGAGGGAACTAATGCATCAGCTGCCAACATAGATGCCTTTAACCCAGCTGGAAGAATAAGCAGTCCTATACTGGCTTGGGATGGCTAAGTCCTTTCTCCTGATGATGCAGTCAGAAATCATGTATACCCTTCAGTAGTGAGAGTTTGTTCAACAACCACATTGACTCCTTGTAGAACATCAAATCTGACACCAAAACCTCATGTTTAGGTTTTCCTGTTTTTAGGTTTAAACCTATAATTAATCATAAAAACCCATTGAAAGTGAAACAGCCCTCATCAATATAAGCATATAGACACTGACAAGCATGTGAACAACAGCAAACTACAATGCCAAGGAACATGAGAGAGAATGTGTCATTTTTAGGTTTCACCTGCACAGCGTTTGCAAACTTTTTTGGGAATAAAAAAACAAAAACTTAAAAGGGGTTTACAGCCCATCCAATACTTACCTATACTTAACAGTGGTGGCTCCCACGTAACTCTTGAATCCAGTCTCCCTATTGGTCAGCAGATCCTCCTGGCCTGCTCTTCATCCTAGGTGTCGAGTCTTTGTCTGTGGAGCTTAGACCAAGTATTTCATCCGGTGGCCAGTGCCCTTACACTGGCCACAGGCTCCTGCAGGTACTCCTTTTTACTTTTCGGTGTGGCCCACCCTCCCCCTTCATATTCTATTTATTAGCACCCCCACCCCACCCCTCTGTTTAACCCACTAATCTTTTCATTGCAACCACCTCACCCCCCCCCCCCTTTAACCCATTTTTCGTGCAGCTCTTATTTTAAGTTTCAGTGCTTGTCCCTCCCACCCCATTTTGCTCTGTTGGACTTTCCCCCGCTCCACTCCCTGCTGTCCTATGTTTTAACTGTTAGACTTGCTGACCAGCAGCTTGAGGTGCTGTGTAACATTTCTAATAAACATTGACAGAGGCAAAATCTATTAGCTTTGCCTATGCTTTTGTAATTTTTTGGCTAAAGATCCTTTACGTTTTATCTGCTCCTCAAACCTGTACTGAAGGTTCAGTCCACTGCAACACGAGGTTAAATTTCAGGAGCACTGCTACTCACACTAGTTCCGTCCTCTTCTCTCCACTTGTTCTTCGCCCCTTCCTTCACATGGATTGGGGGTGAGCATTTGTTAGGTGTGTTGCCAAGGGAACATTGAGATTTTTTTTCTTCTTCTTCATTTGCTGACGCTGTTGCCAAACAGGTGCTGGCCAGGTGACTGGTCAGGGAACTCTCCAGAACAATGAGTCCATAGCCTCTATTATCAGAATGCCATTGCCTGTGTTCTATCTTTTTAAGCAGCCTCTAGAATGAGCCCGAGCATGTATCGGCCCTCATTGAGGGTATGTTTTGTGTGAAACCTCTTACAAATTATGCACTCACTATCACACTGCTCACCTTTTCCTGCAGGTGTATTTCTGATTAAGTCATGTGATCTGACTTTTTAAATATTTTATAGAAATGCTAACATTTTGCTTGCCTTTTCTTATTTTACCCTCTACTGGCCTTTAAGCCTGTCCCTAAATGCCACATTGTCATTGAAATGGCCCACAAGGATGTATTGTTTCCCAACACTGCACAAATAAGTTGTGTAGTTTGGCGTCACAGTGCCCAAAATAGAGAGCACTCCCTAAACAGAACAAACCAGATGCTTTCTTACAACAAAACACATTTGAGTTTCTAACATACATCCAGCACAGATAAACCAATAACTCTTGCAAAGTCGCACGGACTGTCAAGCACCAATGGCATACCTGCATTCTCTGGATTTGTGAGGTTTGCCCTCCTTCAAGCCCCTTGTAAAGAAATGGCTCCCTGTTGCAGTTACCCCCCACTTTTTGCCTGATACTGATGCTGACTTGACTGAGAAGTGTGCTGGGACTCTGCTAACCAGGCCCCAGCACCAGTGTTCTTTCACCTAAAATGTACCGTTGTTTCCACAATTGGCACAACCCTGGCACCCAGGTAAGCCCCTTGTAACTGGTACCCCTGGTACCAAGGGCCCTGATGCCATGGAAGGTCTCTAAGGGCTGCAGCATGTCTTGTGCCACCCTAGGGACCCCTCAATCAGCACAGACACACTGCTTGCTAGCTTGTGGTGCTGGTGGGGAGAAAATGACTAAGTCGACATGGCACTCCCCTCCGGGTGCCATGCCAACCTCACACTGCCTGTGGCATAGGTAAGTCCCCCTTCTAGCAGGCCTTACAGCCCTAAGGCAGGGTGCACTATACCACAGGTGAGGGCATAGGTGCATGAGCACTATGCCCCTACAGTGTCTAAGCAAAACCTTGGACATTGTAAGTGCAGGGTAGCCATAAGAATATATGGTCTGGGAGTCGGTCAAAAACGAACTCCACAGCTCCATAATGGCTACACTGAATACTGGGAAGTTTGGTACCAAACTTCTCAGAATAATAAACCCACACTGATGCCAGTGTTGGATTTATTAAAAAATGCACACAGAGGGCATCTTAGAGCTGCCCCCTGTATTTTACCCAATTGTTCAGTGCAGGACTGACTGGTCTGTGCCAGCCTGCTGCTGAGAGACAAGTTTCTGACCCCATGTGGTGAGAGCCTTTGTGCTCTCTGAGGACAGAAACAAAGCCTGCTCTGGGTGGAGGTGCTTCACACCTCCCCCCTGCAGGAACTGTAACACCTAGCAGTGAGCTTCAAAGGCTCAAGCTTCGTGTTACAATGCCCCAGGGCACTCCAGCTAGTGGAGATGCCCGCCCCCTGGACACAGCCCCCACTTTTGGCGGCAAGTCCAGGAGAGATAATGAGAAAAACAAGGAGTCGTCACTGGCCAGTCAGGACAGCCCCTAAGGCATCCTGAGCTGAGGTGACTGACTTTTAGAAATCCTCCATCTTGCAGATGGAGGATTCCCCCAATAGGATTAGGGATTCAGTATTTTGGGGCTCCCCAGAACCTAGGAAATTAGATTCCTGCAACTTACGAAGAAGAGGACTGCTGAGCTGAAAAACCCCTGCAGAGAAGACGGAGACACCAACTGCTTTGGCCCCAGCCCTACCGGCCTGTCTCCCTCCTTCAGAAGAAAACTGCTCCAGCGACGCTTTCGCCAGGACCAGCGACCTCTGAATCCTCAGAGGACTGCCCTGCTTCCAAAAGACCAAGAAACTCCCGAGGACAGCGGCCCTGTTCAACAAAGACTGCAACTTTGTTTCCAGAGGAGCAGATTTAAAGACCCCTGCAATCCCCGCAAGAAGCGGGAGACTTGCAACACTGCACCTGGCGACCCCGACTCGACTGGTGGAGAAACAACGCTACAGGGAGGACCCCCCGGCGACTCCAAGACTGTGAGTAACCAAAGTTGTCCCCCCTGAGCCCCCACAGCGACGCCTGCAGAGGGAATCCCGAGGCTCCCCCTGACCGCGACTGCCTGACTCTAAGATCCCGACGCCTGGAAAAGACCCTGCACCCGCAGCCCCCAGGACCTGAAGGATCGGAACTCCAGTGCAGGAGTGACCCCCAGGAGGCCCTCTCCCTTGCCCAGGTGGTGGCTACCCCAAAGAGCCCCCCCCTTGCCTGCCTGCATTGCTAGAGAGACCCCTTGGTCTCCCATTGAAACCTATTGAAAACCCGACGCGTGTTTGCACACTGCACCCGGCCGCCCCAGTGCCGCTGAGGGTGCACTTTCTGTGCTGACTTGTATGTCCCCCGGTGCCCTACAAAACCCCCCTGGTCTGCCCTCAGAAGACGCGGGTACTTATCTGCTGGCAGACTGGAACCGGGGCACCCCCTTCTCCATTGAAGCCTATGTGTTTTGGGCACCACTTTGAACTCTGCACCTGACCGGCCCTGAGCTGCTGGTGTGGTGACTTTGGGGTTGCTCTGAACCCCCAACGGTGGGCTACCTTGGACCCCAATTTGAACCCCGTAGGTGGTTTACTTACCTGCAAGAACTAACATTACTTTACCTCCCCCAGGAACTGTGAAAATTGCACTGTGTCCACTTTTAAAATAGCTATATGTGTTTTATGTAAAAAGTATATATGCTATTGTGATTATTCAAAGTTCCTAAAGTACTTACCTGCAATACCTTTCAAATAAGATATTACATGTAGAATTTGAACCTGTGGTTCTTAAAATAAACTAAGAAAATATATTTTTCTATAACAAAATCTATTGGCCTGGAATTGTCTCTGAGTGTGTGTTCCTCATTTATTGCCTGTGTGTATGTACAACAAATGCTTAACACTACTCCTTTGATAAGCCTACTGCTCGACCACACTACCACAAAATAGAGCATTAGTATTATCTCTTTTTGCCACTATCTTACCTCTAAGGGGAACCCTTGGGCTCTGTGCATACTATTCCTTACTTTGAAATAGTGCATACAGAGCCAACTTCCTACATTGGTGGATCAGCGGTGGGGTACAAGACTTTGCATTTGCTGGACTACTCAGCCAATACCTGATCACACGACAAATTCCAAAAATTGTCATTAGAAACTGATTTTTGCAATTTGAACTATTTTTCTAAATTCTTAAAAGTCCTGCTAGGGCCTTGTGTTAGTCCCTGTTTAGCATTTCTGTTAGAGTTTAAAAGTTTTGTAAAAGTTTGAATTAGATTCTAGAACTAGTTATAGATTCTTAAAAGGTATTCCAACTTTTAGAAACATAGGGCCTGATTCTAACTTTGGAGGACGGTGTTAAACCGTCCCAAAAGTGGCGGATATACCACCTACCGTATTACGAGTTCCATAGGATATAATGGACTCGTAATACGGTAGGTGATATATCCGCCACTTTTGGGACGGTTTAACACCGTCCTCCAAAGTTAGAATCAGGCCCATAATGTCTAGTGCAGATGTGAATGTGGAGGAACTCGACCTCACACCTTACCTCCATCTTAAGATGAGGGAGCTAAGTTCACTCTGCAAAATAAAGAAAATCACAATTGGCTTAAGACCCTCCAAACAACAGCTCCAGGAGCTTTTGGCAGAGTTTGAAAAAGCCAACCCCTCTGAGGATGACAACCCAGAGGATGATGTTAGTGACATGGAGGAGAATTCCCACCTTCCAGTCCTAACTAGGGAACCCAGGGACCCTCAATCCCTGATTCCAACTGTGATAGTCAGAGATGCTGCTTCCCTCACAGGAGGGGCCAGCACCTCTGAAATCACTGAGGATAGCCTCAGTGAAGAGGACATCCAGTTAGCCAGGATGGCCAAAAGATTGGCTTTGGAAAGACAGATCCTAGCCATAGAAAGGGAAAGACAAGAGATGGGCCTAGGTCCCATCAATGGTGGCAGCAACCTAAATAGGGTCAGAGATTCTCCTGACATGTTGAAAATCCCAAAAGGGATTGTAACTAAATATGAAGATGGTGATGACATCACCAAATGGTTCACAGCTTTTGAGAGGGCTTGTGCAACCAGAAAAGTAAACAGATCTCACTGGGGTGCTCTCCTTTGGGAAATGTTCAGTGGAAAGTGTAGGGATAGACTCCTCACACTCTCTGGAAAAGATGCAGAATCCTATGACCTCATGAAGGCTACCCTGATTGAGGGCTTTAGATTCTCCACTGAGGAGTACAGGATTAGGTTCAGGGGGGCTCAAAAATCCTCGAGCCAGACCTGGGTTGATTTTGTAGACTACTCAGTGAAAACACTGGATGGTTGGGCAACTGGAAATGAAGTGCATGACTATGTTGGGCTTTATAATTTGTTTATGAAAGAACACATTTTAAGTAACTGCTTAAATGAAAAGTTGCATCAGTATCTGGTAGACCTAGGTCCAATTTCTCCCCAAGAATTGGGAAAGAAGGCGGACCATTGGATCAAGACTAGGGTAACCAAAACTTCCACTGGGGGTGACCAAAAGAAAGGGGTTACAAAGCCTCCCCAGGAGAAAGTGGGTGACACTAGAAATAAAGAAAAAGAGTCCTCTGTAGGCCCCCAAAAACCAGAGCAGGTGGGTGGGCCCCGAGACACAACCCAAAACAAAGGTGGGTACCAGGGTAAGAACTGGGATGCCACTAAGGCATGGTGCCATAACTGTAGACAGACAGGGCACCACACCAAGGACACTTCTTGTCCCAAAAACAAACCCCCTAGCAAAATGCCAGGGGTAACCAGTGTAGCCATTGGGGATGACTACTCAGATGAGGAGGTCTTCATAGCCTTCAACTGGAAAAAGGGCCCAACAGGTGAGTTGGAGATTCCAGAGGGAAGTAGACACTTCCACCACCTACTGGTGAATGGAATCCCAGCCACTGCCCTGAGAGACACTTGTGCCAGTCATACTATTGTGCATGACAGGCTGGTGTTCTCAAACCAGTACATCCCAGGTGAGACTGCCAGAGTAAGAGTTAGCCCAGACAGGGTCACTGATAGGCCTGTGGCTTTTGTGCCCATAGAAGTGGGTGGGACTTTTAGCTGGAGAAGGGTGGTAGTCAGTACAGACCTCCCTCTTGATTGTCTCCTTGGAAATGACTACCCAGAGGTTAGTCAGAGCCCAAGAGAGGAACTGGTCCAGTGCCAGTCCTCTCCCAAGGATTCTGGAGGTGCTACCCCTGCTGTAACTGCAAGTAGGCCCCAGAAGAAAAAGAAAAGAAAACAGAGTAGGAAAGGTGGACAACCTTTAGCCAAGGTTCCAGCAAGCCAGGGAGATTCTGCTCCAGTAGGGGAGAACTCCAAAAGTGGCTCTGATAAAGTCCAACCTGACCCACAAGAAGTCCTGGCTAGTCAGGCAACTGTTAAACCTGAGTGGGTGGCTCCTCAGCTAACAGAAGAAAGAGTGGAAGAAGGGTGTTTACTACAAGATGTGGTAACCCCCCACTCTAATACAGCAGACAGGCACCCTGAACCCAAAGAAGCCTGTAACTTAGCCCCTTCCCTTGTAGGTGAAGAGCTAAAGGTGTGGTTCTGGGCACTGCCAGCTGTCAGTGGCCTCTGCTGGGTGTTAGCCTTTATGGCTGCACTATCCTTGGCATGGTGGTCTGACCCCATGCCCAATAGCAAGTTAGGCCCCCTGACCCTGTTGGTCATGGTGGGGTTACTCCAGCTCTGGGTAACCTCTTTAGGTAAGCTAGGGGTGACCCTGGCTAAAATAAGATTAGCAGAGGTGGATACCTCTAACCCCAAAATAGAGAGAATGGGTGGAGACATAAAAGACACAGACAAGAGGCAATTCAGACTAGGTCCTATCACTGTGGAAGTGGGTCAGTTCTCCAGAGGGAATGACCTGAACAGGAGGATGTAAGGCAGAGTAGGCCCTGCAACAAACCAGCCTATTTCCTCTACTCTTCCTCACCTGACAGACTAGGAAGACTCTCCCAGCTTTGACTGAGTCTCCTGGCCTGTGGGGGGCTTGTGTAAATAAATGGCTCCCTGTTGCAGTTACCCCCCACTTTTTGCCTGATACTGATGCTGACTTGACTGAGAAGTGTGCTGGGACCCTGCTAACCAGGCCCCAGCACCAGTGTTCTTTCACCTAAAATGTACAGTTGTTTCCACAATTGGCACAACCCTGGCACCCAGGTAAGTCCCTTGTAACTGGTACCCCTGGTACCAAGGGCCCCGATGCCATGGAAGGTCTCTAAGGGCTGCAGCATGTCTTATGCCACTCTAGGGACCCCTCACTCAGCACAGACACACTGCTTGCCACCTTGTGTGTGCTGGTGGGGAGAAAATGACTAAGTCGACATGGCACTCCCCTCAGGGTGCCATGCCAACCTCACACTGCCTGTGGCATAGGTAAGTCACCCCTCTAGCAGGCCTTACAGCCCTAAGGCAGGGTGCACTATACCACAGGTGAGGGCATAGGTGTATGAGCACTATGCCCCTACAGTGTCTAAGCAAAACCTTAGACATTGTAAGTGCAGGGTAGCCATAAGAATATATGGTCTGGGAGTCTGTCAAAAACGAACTCCACAGCTCCATAATGGCTACACTGAATACTGGGAAGTTTGGTACCAAACTTCTCAGAATAATAGACCCACACTGATACCAGTGTTGGATTTATTAAAAAATGCACACAGAGGGCATCTTAGAGCTGCCCCCTGTATTTTACCCAATTGTTCAGTGCAGGACTGACTGGTCTGTGCCAGGCTGCTGCTGAGAGACGAGTTTCTGACCCCATGTGGTGAGAGCCTTTGTGCTCTCTGAGGACAGAAACAAAGCCTGCTCTGGGTGGAGGTGCTTCACACCTCCCCCCTGCAGGAACTGTAACACCTAGCAGTGAGCTTCAAAGGCTCAGGCTTCGTGTTACAATGCCCCAGGGCACTCCAGCTAGTGGAGATGCCCGCCCCCCTGGACACAGCTCCCACTTTTGGCGGCAAGTCCAGGAGAGATAATGAGAAAAACAAGGAGGAGTCACTGGCCAGTCAGGACAGCCCCTAAGGCATCCTGAGCTGAGGTGACTCTGACTTTTAGAAATCCTCCATCTTGCAGATGGAGGATTCCCCCAATAGGATTAGGGATGTGCCCCCCTCCCCTCAGGGAGGAGGCACAAAGAGGGTGTAGCCACCCTCAAGGACAGTAGCCATTGGCTACTGCCCTCCCAGACCTAAACACACCCCTAAATTCAGTATTTAGGGGCTCCCCAGAACCTAGGAAATTAGATTCCTGCAACTTACGAAGAAGAGGACTGCTGAGCTGAAAAACCCCTGCAGAGAAGACGGAGACACCAACTGCTTTGGCCCCAGCCCTACCGGCCTGTCTCCCTCCTTCAGAAGAAAACTGCTCCAGCGACGCTTTCCCCAGGACCAGCGACCTCTGAATCCTCAGAGGACTGCCCTGCTTCCAAAAGACCAAGAAACTCCCGAGAACAGCGGCCCTGTTCAACAAAGACTGCAACTTTGTTTCCAGAGGAGCAGATTTAAAGACCCCTGCAATCCCCGCAAGAAGCGTGAAACTTGCAACACTGCACCCGGCGACCCCGACTCGACTTGTGGAGAAACAACGCTACAGGGAGGACCCCCCGGCGACTCCGAGACTGTGAGTAACCAAAGTTGTCCCCCCTGAGCCCCCACAGCGACGCCTGCAGAGGGAATCCCGAGGCTCCCCCTGACCGCGACTGCCTGACTCTAAGATCCCGACGCCTGGAAAAGACCCTGCACCCGCAGCCCCCAGGACCTGAAGGATCGGAACTCCAGTGCAGGAGTGACCCCCAGGAGGCCCTCTCCCTTGCCCAGGTGGTGGCTACCCCGAGGAGCCCCCCCCCTTGCCTTCCTGCATCGCTAGAGAGACCCCTTGGTCTCCCATTGAAACCTATTGAAACCCTGACGCGTGTTTGCACACTGCACCCGGCCGCCCCAGTGCCGCTGAGGGTGCACTTTCTGTGCTGACTTGTGTCCCCCCCGGTGCCCTACAAAACCCCCCTGGTCTGCCCTCCGAAGACGCGGGTACTTAGCTGCTGGCAGACTGGAACCGGGGCACCCCCTTCTCCATTGAAGCCTATGTGTTTTGGGCACCACTTTGAACTCTGCACCTGACCGGCCCTGAGCTGCTGGTGTGGTGACTTTGGGGTTGCTCTGAACCCCCAACGGTGGGCTACCTTGGACCCCAATTTGAACCCCGTAGGTGGTTTACTTACCTGCAAGAACAAACGTTACTTTACCTCCCCCAGGAAATGTGAAAATTGCACTGTGTCCACTTTTAAAATAGCTATATGTGTTTTATGTAAAAAGTATATATGCTATTGTGATTATTCAAAGTTCCTAAAGTACTTACCTGCAATACCTTTCAAATAAGATATTACATGTAGAATTTGAACCTGTGGTTCTTAAAATAAACTAAGAAAATATATTTTTCTATAACAAAATCTATTGGCCTGGAATTGTCTCTGAGTGTGTGTTCCTCATTTATTGCCTGTGTGTATGTACAACAAATGCTTAACACTACTCCTTTGATAAGCCTACTGCTCGACCACACTACCACAAAATAGAGCATTAGTATTATCTCTTTTTGCCACTATCTTACCTCTAAGGGGAACCCTTGGACTCTGTGCATACTATTCCTTACTTTGAAATAGTGCATACAGAGCCAACTTCCTACACCCCTTCTTCTGGATTAATCATTAACATTGGATCCATTGGGTTCCAGAATAACGTGAGACTCATCTTGAAGTGAAGTGCTTACTTGCTCCCTCCTGCCGTTGGTGATCTTGGTCCAACCACTCAACTCGTGTTGCTTTATCATTTCTTCCTGCTGGGGCAACTCAGTGCAACTCTGTTAATGAAGTTAGCAGCAAGAATAACCGGTCTAAGATTATCCTGCATGAGGGTTGTCGTTTAAGGATGCTACTAAAATATTGCTTCTTCCTTTTATTTACTACATTTTTGCGTGCTTGTATTAAAGGTGCAGGATTTAGGAACATGTTTGAGGTCTGAACTAATTATTTTATACACTCTAGAGAATCTAGGAATATTAAAGTCCTAGTTGATCTTTTGGCAATGTTTAATTGTTTCACTGTAAAATGGCAGGCTCCTAAGAATCGTGACCCATAGGTACTATCACATACCCACTGAATGGGCAAAATCCATTGATTTATCAGCCCCCTTTTTTAACAAGTCAAAATTGATAGTAGATCAACTGCCAAACACTTCTGGTTCTAAACATTTAATGCAAGGTGTATTGATAGGTACATGTGGAAAGAGACAGGTCAACATTTACATAGAATAGTGGTGGAAATGTGACACAATACTTTCCACATACCAACACATTTCATAGTTGCAAGGTATCCCATTGTTATGTGTGACACCATCAGTGAATCCTGGCTTTTTAACCAAGTGTACTCTACTGCTGGGGTTTTGGAGCTCCTGGCTATGATGGTGACAGCAAAATTGCAAGACACAATATAATGAGGTGTCTGTTAAAAGGTCAAGAATGAGTCAGAGTGAAGCATTTGCAATGGAAACACTTGGCAGCTGTTAATGTCCACACAGCAGCACCACAACCTTAATGTCAGGCAAAGAGTGCAGAATAACAGTGGTGGACATGCTTGAAGCATCAAGCTGCAGGTGCATTAGAGTTCAGGGCTGCAGTTTAATCTTGACTTCACAAGTTACTAGGCTTTTGCCAGGGTTGATCACCGCTGTCATATGATAATGTTCAGTAAGGAAGCCAGTTAGACACAGTGCCAAAGGAAACACACTACATAAGCTACATGACCTCTCCTTAAATTAAATATTTTTCTTTATAACAATCATAGCAAAGAAACAAACTGGAAAAACACTTTTTAGATCAAGCCTAGGCAGCGTACATGCGCTGTCTCTGGGAGACATACTGGGTTAAGTATAGGGGCTTGAGCCACTACCACTCTTGCCATTTGTTCTTCGTTCTGCTTGTCCTAAATGCTTCTCTTTTATTGGTTCGTTGCGCTAAATGACCCTCCTTTGTGCTCTAAGTTCCCACCCAGGGAGCATTCGCGAAGAGAATTTTTTTTGTTGGCCATCGCACTGCGTTGCTTTTTCTCCAGCATGTAATGGCCCCGCCTCCCTCCTCCCATCTGGTTTCAGTTTTCCCTTTAATCAGGGCCGCTATCTTTTCTCCTTGCGGCTTGGCGCCATGCTTCATGTTTAAAGGTCTGTGGTTGTTTTTTTTTTTTTTTTAACTTTTGAGCCTTGTTTTCTTTTGTCTTTCTCCTTCATGCTCATGGTGGCCATGGTGCTTTGAATCAGCTTGTTTAAGTCAAATGTCATACTTTTCATTTTCAATTTATGTGGCAAGAAAAGATACTGCAGCGCTTTACACACGTAGGGCATTTTTACAATGACATGGGCAAGATAAAAATAAAAACAGCGGCTTGAAGCCTTTCTTTGTGATTTCAGTTTCTTTAGAAATGTTTTGCTGTTGCCCCTCACCGTGTCATTCACAAGGCACATGGTTTGCTCGTTTATTTTCCAGTCAAGTGAGGCGTACACATTTGTTTTTCATCACGGTGAGGCACGGAGAAGAGCGTGACCTTTTAACGGTTTCTTGGCCTGGCACAACTTTTCTTGCTTTGACTCCGGCACACACTTTAATTGCGCTTTGCAATCATAGAACATCTTAAAGTATACTTGAGATTACATTTGCGGCTTTTGCAGCGCATTGAAAGTGTGAAAAACGTGTATGAAACCCGGGGTTGGTGTTCGATATGAGTTTTTGGGCTATTTCCTTCACTTGTTGCTTATTACAATTAGAATGCAAGCTCTTACATTTTTCTTTTTATAAGAGCAGGGTAATGGCTTGTTTTGGTGCATAGGTTTGCTTGGGCTTTTTTGGAGAAATAAATGTTTTCTATTGAAAACAGTTTTTACAAAGTTTCTTCAATTAATTTAGTTTTTGTCAGTGCGGTTTTTATTTACCTTGCACTTTCCCATTAGCCTGTGTGTTTTAATTTGTCTTTTAGCACATGTTTGGAATGATTTTTTTTACGAAGTTTTACTACCAAACACATGGCTTTGTTTCCATCTTTCCTAATGATTTGGAAGCAGCAGTATATTTAGGGAAACAGGAATGATGCAGCTGCTATAGTATAATTTACTTAAACAGTAATGCACTTTTTAATGTTATTTATCTTACGTGTGCTTTTCAGTCAGCCGTGTTTTTATTTCTCTTTGGTGTGAATATTTACCCATGCTTTTTCATTCCAATAAATCAGTATTTTGTAAAATAAATTCTACAACAATTTATTTTCCAGTCGCGTACAATAAAGATTTTTTTAAATAAATGTATTGTAAATCCAATGTCTAACAGCATAACCAACATTATATTAATACAAATGTGCAAATACATATTTAAATGTAATAAAAAGAAGAAATTTACAATTATTTATACAAAAGTTAAATATTAATGTATAAGAAAGTTGTAAAGAAACTATCTTAACTATGTACATACCTACAGTATAACTATAAACAAGCATTTGCAATGTAATAGATCATAAGTTATAGCTATTGGCATTGTAAATTCATAACTGGACTTTTCTTGCCACATAAATTGGTCAACCCTGCCTCATAATTTTGGCTTTTCCTTCCATATAATTCCAGTGGCCCAGCATTTAACTAAAGCACTTCCATTTACTATCTTCTTGTATCTTAAAACATATACAATTATCATAAAAACCTTTACTCAAAAATTAACTTTTGGCATTAGAGTGTAATGCTCAAAACACCATAACAAAAATGTCATTTGGGACGGATTGAGGGGGTGAAAGGAGAGAAAGAGTCTGGAGTAAAGATTGAGAGGACAAGTGGCCTTGTATCGATGCCATGGGCCCTGGAGTGAAAATGGAAAATGTTTGCCTGGAATTTTGGTAGGAAAACAGAGCAACGATTAGAGTTGAGTTAGGTCCGTAGGTGTCTGGGCTCCGGTGCCACTGTACCTGTTGCTCCATTGATAACTAGCCTCAGGAGAGAAAGCAGATGGGGCAGAAAAAGAGAAGCACAAGGAATACAACAGACAAAAGGAAGAAAGAGAAGGGGTTGCAAAGAAATTAAGAAGGGAAAGAAAGAATGAGAAAATGAAAGCACAGCTAAGAGAAGAAGTAGAGCAAATGTGTGAAACAAAAGTAAAAAGGGACGGAAGCTAACAAATGAAATATAGAGGAAAAAATAATGAAAGAAGCATGAAAAGAACACGAAAAATGAACATTAAAGGAAAAAGAGAGATGGTGAGAGAAACAAGCAGCGAAAGAACCAGGGCATGTATGTACTTACACTTTTCCCAGAGACACAGAATGGGAAAACCACTTCGGGTCACGACGAGTAATTTGTGGCTTCCACATACAGATGGGGGAAAGAAGGCATTTATAGTAAGCCGTGAGTTGACAGATAAGGATAAGAAAAACACTAGAGAAAGTACGGAACAAAGATCTAAAAAAAAAAGTGAAAGGACGCATACTGAGTTAAATGAAAGAGCAAATAAAGACAAAGAAAGAATGAAGGGGAGAGAAAAAAATAGTGAAAGAATGAAAGCGTGATGAAGTAAAGAGAGGAACGATACAAGGAAAGAAATAACCAAGTTTTTGCGAGTTTGAAAGAGGAGGTAGCAAGAGGAAGTGGGAAATTTAAAAAAAAAAAGGGAGAGGAGTACAAATGAATAGTTGAAAGGAAGAGCGAATGTGAATTTTAAAAGCTAAAAAGAGAAAAGTGGGGGAGAAAGGAAACATTGAGGGTAAATAGAGTAAAGGAAAGAATGGAGTGAAATAGGTGAAACAGACCCTTTCAAATAAAGATGGCAGCTAAGGCTAGATTTAATTGGCCCCCTCCCACCCCTGTCCTCAATCAGAAGTCAGCGTGTGGAACAGCAGGGGGCACTGCAGAACTGCAAGAGGTGCACTAGCAGAGTTGTATGTGAACTCCAATACAGCAATATTGGGGGGCTTCAGATCAGGGGTATAGGCAGAACTGAAATAACAGAAAGGCAGCAGGTGAGGAATCAGAAACAGAGCGCCATGTAATTCCAGATATTGGAATAATGGGGCATTGTAGGTTAGGGTTGAGGTGCACTGACAGAGTTGTATGTGGGCTGCAGGACTGGAATAGTAACTGGCACACAAGGTCAGCAGTGAGGTATGTTAATGGAGCCATGTGAGGAACCTAGTATTGGTGTGCCAGCGTTGTCGATTGTTAGACTGAAGGTGCCCTGGTGAAGCAGGGATTGGGGCCAAGCATGGGAGTAGCAGTGCTTCTGAACCACAGAAGCGATGAGTACTGAAGGGCGTGTGTGTGAGCCTTAGTACTGAGAAGAAATGTGCACTGTATGTTAGAATTGATGGATTCTGGCGGAGATGTGGTGGTTCCATCAATAGTGGCGTTGGATGGTAGACTTGAGGTGCATTGGCTGAGCTTTTGTTTTGCTCTTTTGGATCCAGTATTGACTTGGCAGTGGCACTAAATATTAGAATTGAGCTGCTATGATGGAACTGTATGTGAGCGGGGTCCCAGTATTGGAAAGAAAGTGACCTCTCTGGGGTAGAACTGAGGCGCACTGATGGAGCTGCACCCGAGGTCCCAGTACTGGAGCAGCAGAGTGTACGGACTGCAAGAACTGAAGTGCTGTGGCAGACCGTATGTGTGGGGTTTCCGGCACTGGCACGGCTGAGGGCTTGGAGTGTGTGAACTGAGGTGCACAGCTGGAGCTGCACCCCAAGGTCCTAGTAGAGGACCAGCAGAGTGTAATGACTGCAAGAACTGAGGTGCTCTGGCAGGCAGAGTGTGTGGGGTTCCTGACACTGGCACAGATGAAGGCTTGGAGTGTGTGAACTGAGGTGCACTGATGGAGCTGTGCCCAATGTAGGAGGCTGGACTGGCTTGTAGTGAGTACCAAGGGGTACTTGCACCTTGCACCAGGCCCAGTTATCCCTTATTAGTGTATAGGGTGTCTAGCAGCTTAGGCTGATAGATAATGGTAGCTTAGCAGAGCAGCTTAGGCTGAACTAGGAGACGTGTGAAGCTACTACAGTACCACTTAGTGTCATATGCACAATATCATAAGAAAACACAATACACAGTTATACTAAAAATAAAGGTACTTTTTTTTATGACAATATGCCAAAGTATCTTAGAGTGTACCCTCAGTGAGAGGATAGGAAATATACACAAGATATATATACACAATAGCAAAAATATGCAGTATAGTCTTAGAAAACAGTGCAAACAATGTATAGTTACAATAGGATGCAATGGGGAAACATAGGGATAGGGGCAACACAAACCATATACTCCAAAAGTGGAATGTGAACCACGAATGGACCCCAAACCTATGTGACCTTGTAGAGTGTCGCTGGGACTATTAGAAAATAGTGAGAGTTAGAAAAATAACCCTCCCCAAGACCCTGAAAAGTGAGTGCAAAGTGCACTAAAGTTCCCCTAAGGACAAAGAAGTCGTGTTAGAGGAATAATGCAGGAAAGACACAAACCAACAATGCAACAACTGTGGATTTCCAATCTAGGGTACCTGTGGAACAAGGGGACCAAGTCCAAAAGTCACAAGCAAGTTGGAGATGGGCAGATGCCCAGGAAATGCCAGCTGCGGGTGCAAAGAAGCTTCTACTGGACAGAAGAAGCTGAGGTTTCTGCAGGAACGAAAAGGGCTAGAGACTTCCCCTTTGGTGGACGGATCCCTCTTGCCGTGGAGAGTCGTGCAGAAGTGTTTTCCCGCCGAAAGGACGCCAACAAGCCTTGCTAGCTGCAAATCGTGCGGTTGGCGTTTTTGGACGCTGCTGAGGCCCAGGAGGGACCAGGAGGTCGCAAATTGGACCAGCAGAGAGAGGGGACGTCGAGCAAGACAAGGAGCCCTCTCTGAAGCAGGTAGCACCCGGAGAAGTGCCAGAAACAGGCACTACGAGGATGCGTGAAACGGTGCTCGCCGAAGTTGCACAAAGGAGTCCCACGTCGCCGGAGACCAACTTAGAAAGTCGTGCAATGCAGGTTAGAGTGCCGTGGACCCAGGCTTGGCTGTGCACAAAGGATTTCCGCCGGAAGTGCACAGGGGCCGGAGTAGCTGCAAAAGTCGCGGTTCCCAGCAATGCAGCCCTGCGAGGTGAGGCAAGGACTTACCTCCACCAAACTTGGACTGAAGAGTCACTGGACTGTGGGGGTCACTTGGACAGAGTTGCTGGATTCGAGGGACCTCGCTCGTCGTGCTGAGAGGAGACCCAAGGGACCGGTAATGCAGCTTTTTGGTGCCTGCGGTTGCAGGGGGAAGATTCCGTCGACCCACGGGAGATTTCTTCGGAGCTTCTGGTGCAGAGAGGAGGCAGACTACCCCCACAGCATGCACAAGCAGGAAAACAGTCGAGAAGGCGGCAGGATCAGCGTTACAGAGTTGCAGTAGCCGTCTTTGCTACTATGTTGCAGTTTTGCAGGCTTCCAGCGCGGTCAGCAGTCGATTCCTTATCAGAAGGTGAAGAGAGAGATGCAGAGGAACTCGGCTGAGCTCTTGCATTCGTTATCTAAAATTTCCCCAGAGACAGAGACCCTAAATAGCCAGAAAAGAGGGTTTGGCTACTTAGGAGAGAGGATAGGCTAGCAACACCTGAAGGAGCCTATCACAAGGAGTCTCTGACGTCACTTGGTGGCACTGGCCACTCAGAGCAGTCCAGTGTGCCAGCAGCACCTCTGTTTCCAAGATGGCAGAGGTCTGGAGCACACTGGAGGAGCTCTGGACACCTCCCAGGGGAGGTGCAGGTCAGGGGAGTGGTCACTCCCCTTTCCTTTGTCCAGTTTCGCGCCAGAGCAGGGCTAAGGGGTCCCCTGAACCGGTGTAGACTGGCTTATGCAGAATTGGGCACATCTGTGCCCAACAAAGCATTTCCAGAGGCTGGGGGAGGCTACTCCTCCCCTGCCTTCACACCATTTTCCAAAGGGAGAGGGTGTCACACCCTCTCTCAGAGGAAGTTCTTTGTTCTGCCATCCTGGGCCAGGCCTGGCTGGACCCCAGGAGGGCAGATGCCTGTCTGAGGGGTTGGCAGCAGCAGCAGCTGCAGTGAAACCCCAGGAAGGGCAGTTTGGCAGTACCAGGGTCTGTGCTACAGACCACTGGGATCATGGGATTGTGCCAACTATGCCAGGATGGCATAGAGGGGGCAATTCCATGATCATAGACATGTTACATGGCCATATTCGGAGTTACCATTGTGAAGCTACATATAGGTAGTGACCTATATGTAGTGCACGCGTGTAATGGTGTCCCCGCACTCACAAATTCAGGGAATTGGCTCTGAACAATGTGGGGGCACCTTGGCTAGTGCCAGGGTGCCCTCACACGAAGTAACTTTGCACCTAACCTTTACCAGGTAAAGGTTAGACATATAGGTGACTTATAAGTTACTTAAGTGCAGTGTAAAATGGCTGTGAAATAACGTGGACGTTATTTCACTCAGGCTGCAGTGGCAGGCCTGTGTAAGAATTGTCAGAGCTCCCTATGGGTGGCAACAGAAATGCTGCAGCCCATAGGGATCTCCTGGAACCCCAATACCCTGGGTACCTCAGTACCATATACTAGGGAATTATAAGGGTGTTCCAGTAAGCCAATGTAAATTGGTAAAAATGGTCACTAGCCTCTTAGTGACAATTTGGAAAGAAATGAGAGAGCATAACCACTGAGGTTCTGATTAGCAGAGCCTCAGTGAGACAGTTAGTCACTACACAGGTAACACATTCAGGCACACTTATGAGCACTGGGGCCCTGGGTTACCAGGGTCTCAGTGACACATACAACTAAAACAACATATATACAGTGAAAAATGGGGGTAACATGCCAGGCAAGATGGTACTTTCCTACACCCAAGGTCCCAGTACTGGAGCAGCAGAGTGTACGGACTGCAAGAACTGAGGTGCTCTGGCAGAGTTTGTGGGGTTCCTAGCACTGGCACGGCTGAGGGCGTGGAGTGTGAACTGAGATGCACTGATGGAGCTGCGCCTGAGGTCCCAGTACTGAAGCAGCAGAGTGTAGTGACTGCAAAAACTGAGGTGCTCTGGAAACTAGCATGTGTGGATTTCCTACCACTGGCATGGCTGAGGGCCTGGAATGTGTGAACTGAGGTGCACTGATTGAGTTGCGAGTGGGATCCCAGTACGGAGCAGAAGTGGGCACTGTCTCTAAGGATTGCAGAGCTCTGGTAAAGTTGGTAAAGAAAATCCAAGCCAAGGAAGGGCGGGAGCCAGGCAGCTGAGAGAGGGTGCAGGAAGCCCACAAAGACCAAATGTGACTAAGATAACAGCCTTTATTGCCTTGTTTACAGCTAAGCTCAGCAAGAATGCTCTGCAAATGTAAAGGGAAGCTTCCCTGGACAAGAGAAGGAAAAAGAGTAAAAGAACAAGACAAAGCAAAACTCTACAGTAGTTGGTCCCTGCTCCCACACAGAAGAAGGAGGGACAAAGATACATAACTGATCACTAGCAAGCAAGGATTTTTAAATGACACTGAAATTAACAAATGAAATAGCTGGAAGCCCACAGAAGAAGTATTCTTAAAAGTATACAAGAGGACGTACGCTTATGCTCGACCTAAAAAGACAAGACCTATAGGCTTTGCCAATGCTTGTTTGTGTATTTTGGGAATTAGCCAAATCAATACACACACATAAGTACGTATTTCAGATGGTTTGGAAAAACACTGAGAAAACACCATTGAAATCCACACAAAAAATAAACATTTAAAACAGGACAGCCTATGTATGTTCTATTGAAGCAAATGAGGTGAGTGTCCCTGCTACTAAACAAACACTGTTTTGGGGGCCTACGGACAGTTTAAAAAATGCTTACTGCTGCTTAACGTTGTCAGGGATTCTAAACCTGATCATGGGGAATGCTTCAAACCAAAGACTCTATGAAAGAAACAGACTATGGAGAACAGGAGTTACAGCGCGGTAACTCATTTCTTAGCCTTTGACTTGCTTGTTATGAATAAAGGGTATTAAATTGCCCCAGTCGATTTTCCATAACAGTTTCCAGACATATATACATGTGAAATCAAATGTGTGTGATTTGACAGCAATGAAGAAACCCTTTCTTGTGCACGCCCCCCATCTCAGTGTCCAAACTTTGTTTTGTTTTTGTGAGATCCTAGTTATTAGAATTGAGGAAGGCACCTACTAAACTAGTAATCTGTGGCCTTCTTTGGAAAAACACAGTTCCATGTAAAGTTGGTTGGGCCATTTTCTTGAGTATGTCAGTTCTTTCTGTGTCGGTCACGAGTTCTGTGATTCTATTCAAGGAATTTCTTAAGGATGTTCAGCATGTAAACAATCATCTTCTATGGCCCACTAGTGCTGCAAAGTGGTTATACACCCAAAAGCATTATTTAAAAAAGTTAAATGTAATTGAGTGAAGTAAATGAAATATACATGTTCGATGGCATGTGTAGCTGCAGATACACATGTTGTGCATAGCCCGCCATCTGGTGTTGGGTCGGAGTGTTACAAGTTGTTTTTCTTCGAAGAAGTCTTTCGAGTCACGAGACCGAGGGACTCCTCCTCTTTTGCTTCCATTGCGCATGGGCGTCGACTTCATCTTCGATTGTTTTCTTTCCGCCATCGGGTTCGGACGTGTTCCTTTTCGCTCCGGGTTTCGGAACGGAAAGATAGTTAAAAATTCGGAAAATTACGTCGGTATTGTTGCGTTCGGGATCGGGTTAGATAGAATCGACATCGAATCGTGAAGAGCTCCGGTAGCCCTTCGGGGTAATTTCGATCCCCCGTCGGGGCCTGGTCGGCCCGACCGCGTGTAACATCGAGGCTGATGGAACGGACCCCGTTCCGATTCTGTCCTAAATGCCACAACAAATACCCATATACAGACCAACATTTGGTCTGTAACCTGTGCCTGTCGCCCGAGCACAAGGAAGAAACTTGTGAGGCCTGTCGTGCGTTTCGATCCCGAAAAACGCTCCGTGACCGGCGAGCCAGAAGATTACAGAAGGCGTCCACGCCGACAGGACACCGAGAGTTCGAGGAACAAGGAGAAGAAGAGGAAGCCTTCTCTATCCATGAATCGGACTCGGAGGAATTCGACGTCCACGAAACAGTGAGTAAGACGTCGAAGCCAGCACACAAGAAAACAGACAAGGCCCAGGGGACGCCACTGCCAACAGGCCATGGCTCAACCCATAAAGTCGGTGACCGCCCATCGGCACCGAAAAAGGCCGAACTAGTGCCGAGATCGTCCGACTCGGGTCGAGACACAGGCACGCAGCAATCTCGGGACAGAGAAAGTGCTGCCGACAAAGATCGACGCCGAGACAGCGGAGCCGAAGCTGCTCGACGCAGAGACAGCGGCACCGAGGAGGATCGACGCCGAGAAGTTTCGACTCCAAAAAAGAGAAAAGTCGCCTCGGAGCCGAAAATGAGTAAGGACATAGTTTCGGTGCCGAAACGACCGGCAACCGAGCCAACTACCAGCTCCTATTCAGAGGAGCAATCACTGTCCTCTCAATTGCGCAAACATAGATTCGAGGAAGAGTTACAATCCACTGAAGTAGACCACACTCAAAAGCGGATCTTCATACAGAGTGGAACAGGGAAGATCAGCACCCTTCCCCCTATTAGGAGAAAAAGGAGACTTGAGTTCCAAACACAGGAACAAGCACCACAAACAAAAGTGGTGAAGAAGGTAACTCCGCCACCCTCTCCTCCACCTGTAACTCACATATCACCGGCACAGACTCCGTCACACTCACCGGCTCACACCACCATGAGCCAAGATGACCAGGACGCTTGGGACCTATACGACGCCCCAGTGTCAGACAACAGTCCGGAGGCGTATCCTACCAAGCCTTCACCACCAGAGGACAGCACAGCGTATTCACAGGTGGTAGCTAGGGCAGCAGAGTTCCATAACGTGTCGCTACACTCGGAACCTGTTGAGGATGACTTCCTTTTCAACACCCTCTCCTCCACCCATAGCACCTACCAGAGCCTGCCTATGCTCCCAGGAATGCTAAGGCACGCAAAGCAAATCTTCAAAGAGCCTGTCAAGAGTAGAGCAATAACACCAAGGGTGGAAAAGAAATATAAAGCACCGCCCACAGACCCTGCTTTCATCGCCTCACAACTGCCACCAGATTCAGTTGTAGTAGGGGCAGCTCGCAAGAGAGCCAACTCTCACACATCAGGCGATGCACCACCCCCGGATAAAGAAAGCCGCAAGTTCGACGCAGCCGGAAAAAGGGTCGCAGTACAAGCTGCAAACCAGTGGCGCATCGCTAACTCTCAAGCGCTCCTAGCGCGATATGACAGAGCCCATTGGGACGAGATGCAGCACCTCATCGAGCATCTACCCAAAGATTTACAAAAAAGGGCGAAACAGGTGGTTGAGGAGGGACAAAACATCTCCAATAACCAAATACGCTCCTCTATGGATGCAGCGGACACAGCTGCAAGAACAATTAACACAGCAGTAACCATAAGAAGGCACGCGTGGTTACGAACATCTGGCTTTAAACCGGAGATACAGCAAGCGGTGCTCAATATGCCATTCAATGAGCAACAATTGTTCGGACCTGAAGTGGACACGGCAATTGAGAAGCTAAAAAAGGACACTGACACTGACAAGGCCATGGGCGCACTCTATTCCCCGCAGGGCAGAGGCACTTTCGGCACCTTCTGCAAAACAACCTTCAGAGGGGGGTTTCGGGGTCAGGCCACACAAGCCAGTACCTCACATTCAACACCGTCTACCTACCAGGGACAGTACCAAAGGGGAGGCTTTCGGGGCCAGTACAGAGGAGGACAATTCCCTAGAAACGGGAAAATTTGAAAGCCCAAAAACACCTGCAACCAAACAGTGACTCACAGGTCACTCATCCCCTCCACACAACACCAGTGGGGGGAAGAATAAGTCAGTATTACCAATCTTGGGAGGAAATAACAACAGACACTTGGGTCTTAGCAATTATCCAACATGGTTATTGCATAGAATTTCTCCAAATCCCTCCAAACATACCACCAAAAACACAGAATATATCAAAACAGCATTCAGACCTTCTGGAAATAGAAGTTCAAGCATTACTGCAAAAGAACGCAATAGAACTGGTACCAGGTACACAAATAAACACAGGAGTTTACTCACTGTACTTTCTAATACCAAAAAAGGACAAAACACTGAGACCAATCCTAGATCTCAGAACACTAAACACCTACATCAAATCAGAACACTTTCACATGGTCACGCTACAAGAAGTGTTACCATTGCTAAAGCAACAAGACTACATGACAACCTTAGATCTCAAAGACGCGTATTTCCACATACCGGTACATCCCTCGCACAGGAAATACCTAAGGTTCGTATTCAAAGGAATACATTACCAATTCAAAGTATTGCCGTTCGGTATAACAACCGCACCAAGAGTCTTTACAAAATGCCTAGCAGTAGTAGCTGCACACATCAGAAGGCAGCAAATACACGTATTCCCGTATCTAGACGATTGGCTAATCAAGACCAACTCACTGACAAAGTGTTCACACCACACAGATCAGGCCTTCAAACCCTCTACAAACTCGGTTTCTCCGTCAACTATGCAAAATCACACATTCTGCCGTGCAAAGTACAGCAATACCTAGGAGCAACAATAGACACAACAAGGGGAATAGCCACTCCAAGTCCACAAAGGGTTCAAAATTTCCTAAAAGTTATACAAACCATGTATCCAACACAAAAAATACAGGCAAAGATGGTATTACAACTCCTAGGCATGATGTCCTCATGCATAGCCATTGTCCCGGACGCAAGACTGCACATGAGGCCCTTACAACAGTGCCTAGCATCACAATGGTCACAAGCACAGGGTCACCTTCTAGATCTGGTGTTGATAGACCGCCAAACATACATCTCGCTTCTATGGTGGAACAGTATAAATTTAAACAAAGGGCGGCCTTTCCAAGACCCAGTGCCACAATACGTGATGATAACAGATGCTTCCATGACAGGGTGGGGAGCACACCTCAATCAACACAGCATCCAAGGACAATGGGACGTACATCAAACAAAGCTGCATATAAATCACCTCGAACTGCTAGCAGTTTTCCTAGCGTTAAAAGCATTCCAACCCATCATAACCCACAAGTACATTCTTGTCAAAACAGACAACATGACAACAATGTATTATCTAAACAAACAGGGGGGGACACACTCGACACAGCTGTGCCTGCTGGCACAAAAAATATGGCAATGGGCAATTCACAACCACATTCGCCTAATAGCACAGTTTATTCCAGGGATCCAGAATCAACTTGCAGACAATCTCTCTCGAGATCACCAACAGGTCCACGAATGGGAAATTCACCCCCAAATTCTAAACACTTACCTCAAACTTTGGGGAACACTTCAAATAGACTTATTTGCAACAAAGGAGAACGCAAAATGCCAAAACTTCGCATCCAGATACCCACACAGGCAGTCTCAAGGCAATGCCCTATGGATGAACTGGTCAGGGATATTTGCGTACGCTTTTCCCCCTCTCCCTCTCCTTCCATATCTAGTAAACAAATTGAGTCAAAACAAACTCAAACTCATACTGATAGCACCAACATGGGCAAGGCAACCTTGGTACACAACACTGCTAGACCTATCAGTAGTACCCCACGTCAAGTTACCCAACAGGCCAGATCTGTTAACACAACACAAACAACAGATCAGGCATCCAAACCCAGCATCGCTGAATCTAGCAATCTGGCTCCTGAAATCCTAGAATTCGGACACTTAAACCTCACCCAAGAATGTATGGAAGTCATAAAGCAAGCTAGAAGACCATCCACTAGACACTGCTATGCAAGCAAATGGAAAAGGTTTGTTTGCTACTGCCATCATAATCAAATTCAACCATTACACGCATCTCCAAAGGATGTAGTGGGTTACTTACTACACTTACAAAAATCGAACCTGGCCTTCTCTTCCATTAAAATACACCTCGCAGCAATATCTGCATACCTGCAGATTACCCATTCAACTTCACTATTTAGGATACCTGTCATTAAAGCGTTTATGGAAGGCCTCAAAAGAATTATACCACCAAGGACACCACCCGTTCCTTCATGGAACCTCAACATCGTCTTAACAAGACTCATGGGTCCACCTTTTGAACCCATGCATTCTTGCGAAATACAATTCCTAACCTGGAAAGTTGCATTTCTCATCGCCATCACATCTCTAAGAAGAGTAAGTGAAATTCAGGCGTTTACAATACAAGAACCTTTTATCCAAATACACAAAAATAAGGTAGTCCTAAGAACCAATCCTAAATTTCTACCAAAGGTTATTTCACCGTTCCTCTTAAATCAAACGGTAGAACTGCCAGTGTTCTTCCCACAGCCAGACTCGGTAGCTGAAAGGGCACTACATACATTAGACATCAGAAGAGCACTAATGTACTACATTGACAGAACAAAAGAAATCAGAAAAACAAAACAACTGTTTATTGCATTCCAAAAACCTCATACAGGAAACCCAATATCAAAACAGGGTATAGCCAGATGGATAGTTAAGTGCATCCAAATCTGCTACCTTAAAGCAAAAAGGGAGCTGCCCATTACACCAAGGGCACACTCAACCCGAAAGAAAGGCGCTAGCATGGCATTCCTAGGGAATATTCCAATGCACGAGATATGTAAGGCAGCCACATGGTCTACGCCTCACACATTTACTAAGCACTACTGTGTAGACGTGCTGTCCGCACAACAAGCCACAGTAGGTCAAGCCGTACTAAGAACTTTATTTCAGACTACTTCCACTCCTACAGGCTGAGCCACCGCTTTTGGGGAGATAACTGCTTACTAGTCTATGCACAACATGTGTATCTGCAGCTACACATGCCATCGAACTGAAAATGTCACTTACCCAGTGTACATCTGTTCGTGGCATTAGTCGCTGCAGATTCACATGTGCCCACCCGCCTCCCCGGGAGCCTGTAGCCGTTTGGAAGTTATCTTCAACTTTGTACATTTGTAAATATATTATTTAAACCTTAATTGGTACATACTTATTCACTCCATTGCATGGGCACTATTACTAACACACACAACTCCTACCTCACCCTCTGCGGGGAAAACAATCGAAGATGGAGTCGACGCCCATGCGCAATGGAAGCAAAAGAGGAGGAGTCCCTCGGTCTCGTGACTCGAAAGACTTCTTCGAAGAAAAACAACTTGTAACACTCCGACCCAACACCAGATGGCGGGCTATGCACAACATGTGAATCTGCAGCGACTAATGCCACGAACAGATGTACACTGGGTAAGTGACATTTTAATTCCGTCCCATTGTGAAATCATCAGTTTTGCGTATGCATTAAGCAACTCTATTGTTAAACATGTAATAATTTCAGTTGCATCAGATTTGGATACTCAAGTCTACTGGGACTGTCTTTCATATTGGGCTCTAGAGCGCACTGTTTAGGTTTCTGATACTTGCTGTATCGGTGTCAAGTCATCTAAGGTAAATACATTAGTTGGATTTACGGCACTGGGGAATCTAGCGCATGGGCCTTGATATTGTGGGCCATGACCAGCAGGTGAGAATTCACTTGATAAAGAAGTAATAGCTCAGTTGATTAGCAGGGTGGTGGCTCTAGGTAAAAGCAATTTTGATAATACCCACGATCTAATTAAGCTCTTGCTGCACTAATGCGAAGTTCGACCCCTGTGGTTCATATGTTAATCAGACTGCATGTGATTTTGTACAGGGTCTCAGCAGGAGAAAAAAAATACTTGCATGTGACATTAGTTTCTTAGGGAGTTGGTTGTAAAATGTATCACTAGCAGTACTCCTGGTCTCTGCCCCCTTCACCTACAAATCAAACTTATAATTACTGGATTGTAAAAGAATACTAATATGGCAGTGAACTGAACTTTTTTTTTTTATAAACATGAAACCCTTGAAGAACTGGCACAACACTGATAACGGGCGTATGGCATCCATTTACAGAGCATGCAGTGCTTACTACTGCTCCCATGCACGAAATCAGTTGTCCCAGGTAACCACCCCACCCCAAAGCTCTTCGTGTTACATTGAAACTCTGAGCAGCAGAAATTCAAGCACATGTCTTTGAGTTAAAAAATCAGCACGTAAGATTGTATCCACTTTTTTTTCTCTCTAGAATGGCTCTGCAAGGAGACCAGTGGTAGTGGCAGCTCAGCCTGGTCGGAAGAGAAAGGCCAACTGTTTGGGAGCAGATGAGGTAAGATGAATTGTTTCTCTGGATAAAATACATGGCAGAGAGAGCGAATGATCTTCAATCTTACATTTGGTAGATAATCATACAGTACGTTTTATCTGCTGCAGTCATAGCCATACAGCACTTTTTGTTGTCTCATCTTTTGTTAATCTGACAGTTTACGCTTGAGATAATGGCTTGTAGTTTTGACTTTGCAGCATGCGATTGACAGGCTACACATTATCAAGTGTACATTGCAGTCATTTTATACACACATTCAGTTCTAGCCTGAATTTAGCATGTTGCATCAATCTTTCTATCCTAAGACCCCAATAGTGCCATATAGACCAGATACAGATTAAACATGAACTTCTTCTCAGAAATCTCGAAACACTTACAGGTTTGTTGCATATCATATATTGCTTCCTATACTGAGAACAATACAGTGCCCTATAGTCTACTTCTCCAGCATGAGCGCTAAAGATTTACTGCTAAGAGTATTCATCTTGGAACTCTTTTTACTTTTTGTCATTAAGGAATTTAGCTTTTCACCACAACAGAATGATTTAAATTGGCTTTAAAGATGTTATGAGGTTCCCTAGTCCTTTGTTTGAGTGCTATTTTCGCTTATGCTTTTTCAAAATCTTAGGAGGTAGTTTTACGGACTCCTTGACTATTAATGGTCTGTTTCTCTCATACATTGAAGTAGTGAACTATTTTCCTCGTCATCATTATTGAGTTTTCTCCTTTTTATTTTTTCATTTATTTCTGAAGTTTCATTAAGCAAGGAAGAAATTCCAGAAACTGTCACAGTACTGTAAACGTAATTGCCTACTGATATTTAAAAAAATCAATATGTGATGGCCAGTCTCTTCACAGGGTGTCTTTTTGGCTGAGGCACATACAATATAGAGAGATAGCAAACATCACACAGGAGTCACACTGCAGGACAGAAGTGGTGTACCTTCACACACAGATGAAATATGTAGCGGTCTCCTTGCATGTGGTCTTAGTACCTGAGGATATGTGAATAAAAGCTGCATAGCTAAAAAAATACAGGTTCTGATTCAAAAAAATATGAAGGATTTGTTTTAGCCAATCCAAAATTGGGCCTCCAAATCAAGGTCATTATGTGTTAAGTCACCCAGTAGAATCCAACTATAGGTTGAGACCTGTTAGATATGTTTAAACAGTACTAGATACCAGTAAGTGTTTTTTTCAGAAGTAACCTTAAAGTAGAGAAAGGTGGGACCTCTCTTATTTGTAAGGGCACTGAGTTCCATATTTGAGGCACTTTTAGTTTGAGGTATCCTTTACTTTTGAGCTTTTTGGATCCCCAGTTACCGTATCTTTCTGGCTAAAATGTGGCGGAATTAAGGTGAATGACCTTTTATGACACGGTTGCTGCTTTGAAGGAATATAATGGGTCCACCTGTATCCATTTTAGTGATGCGAGCAAAAATATATCATGGTGGAATTTGTTGATGGTTGATGGTGTCACTGAACTCCCCTTGAAAGTGCAGTTTGTATTCTGGAGGACTAGTGGAGGGTATTTGCAAAATCCATTAGTGATAGCACTAAGAGTTGAACTGATGCTGAAACCAGTTCCAAGTAGGGAAACAAAGCAGTTACTTTAAAGTGCTGGACAGGGTAGCAGGGCTCTTGGAACCTCCATCTTTGGGTGGATAAAGTGAGGCCGACATAGTTCCATAGAGTATTGTCTCTCAAAGTTAGGAAGCTTCCCATTTACTTAATCTTCATTTATGGAAAGAACATTATGAATCTCTCCTACAATTGTATGCTAGAAAAAAAAAAACTTTCTCCCTTATAAACATCTTTTAAATTGTCCTGAATATGTATTCATTTAGAAATACATGAGTCACCAATCATCAAATCCCAAGTGAATGTAAATCCTTTTTCATTTCCTACTGATATCTTCCGCTTTGTGTAAGGAAACGTCTTGCATTTTAACAATGGGCTGACCCCTGATTGGTTGTGGTAATCACTTGACATGAGTATTGGTGATATGTGCTGATTTTTCCTTCCATGTATGTGGCTGGAGTAAGCATACTATAGGTTTTTATTCATTTACCCTGGAAACCTTAGAGAATGTTTGTCCTTTTACTTAATTTGTTTTTATTCCCTTAAATCCAGGTTTGGCCCTAGATTATGGGTTTCTTGAATACTAAAAAACACACAGTGGTGACTTCACACCACATGTTTGACTAACCCGAGACACGTAGTGTTATTTTTGTATTCGAGCCCAAATCCAAAGTGTCAAACCCACCATGGGAAAATGTTCAGAAATAATCTGAAATTGTGTGATCAACCAAGATTCCATAGAGACGTTATTAAATATATCTTTGTGTGCATGTAATTTTATACTGTGCAAAGGTAAAGCGTCCAACCAACTGTACATTAAGATCTGAATCACTATGATATTATTATGCTTACGCTTATAATTGAGGATCAGCTCAGTGGGTTGGAAGCGTGGAAGTTTACAAACGATCTGTCTTGTTATCGACTTATTCGAAGGCTTGAATGAAGGTACGGGATGTGCACATTCTGTTTCAAAGTCTTTGGAATAGAACATGCACATCGCGTACTCTTGTATACTTCCCAAATAATATCCAGCATATTGGGTCAAGGCAAACAAGCATTTTGGGAATCTGGAACAGCTAAAGCAGTCCTGACCCACCCCCCTACCACCACCACCACCCCCAGAATGGAAAAGAAATATAAGCCCTCAACTAAGGACCCCAAATACATTCAGAGAAACAGACCAGCAGACTACATCTTTGTTGCTACAGCGGAAAGTGAATCAACACACACACTCTAGGGCCTCCAACAGAAAGGGAGAGCAAGAGACTTGGCATGGTAGGAAGAAAGATAGAGAGGCTGCAACACAGTGGCAAATTGACAGTTCCAGTGTGCTATTAAATAGATATGGCCTCCAGCAGTGGGAATAAATTGAGGCACTCCTGCAAAAACCTCCTGAAGAAGACAAAAGGAGAGCTAAGGCAATAATGCAAGAAGGCAGAAACATTGGCAACACATGCCTGATGTTGATCTTGGACGCAGCAGACACTGCCAGCAGGCAGATATGCACAGGCACAACGTTAAGGAGAGATGCCTGGGTTAGAAAATCAGGGTTCAAGCAGGAAGTGCAAGCCTCCCATCATCAACAAACCCTTTACAGGGGATGCACTATACAGTTAGGTGGTCGATGAGTCTTTGCAGCAAATTAAAAAGGACAACAAGATGGCTAAGGCGATTGGAACCTTATAAAACAGAGGCAGTGGCGGCTAGTATTAGTTAAATAAAATAGAAAAAATGGGTGGGTTGCAACCCGATGCCAAAAAGACTCACCCATGTTGTGTGTCCCTCCTCTTCGAGTACTGGGTGACAGACAGGAAGGTGTTTCACGACTTCCTGTTGTGCCAACAACCAATCCTGGAGCTGCTCTCATGTTGTTTTTCAGTATGAGCGCAGGTCCAGGATTGGTTGGAGCAGACCAACCCAGCTCTCATTTTGAGCCTAGGGGCTTGTGCCAGCAATTCCCCAGCTGCTGGGTCTACAGTGCTCATGCTGGCTAGGTAGGCTAGCTGTAGAAAGCCGGCCTAACCGACATGCGCACTGGCAGCAGTCATTGTGCTAGCGCAGCCCCACCCCCATCCCCCACCCTCACGTACGCCCTGTAATAGCAGCGCGGGGTGGCACTGCAGCACACAGAGTAATAAAACGGTAATGACCATTTTATTATTGTGTGTTTACCTGGGGTGCTCAATGCAGGTGGAGCAGAGATGCATTCAGGAGGGGTGGAAGCACACGCCGAAGACCCACAGGCAGGAGACCCTTCCCATCATGTTGTCAATAACAGCAAGCACAAACCAGCTTGCACCAAGCTACACAGTAGACCACATATCAGCTGTGGCCACACCCTGCAAGTCAGTCCTTTTGTGCAAGAGGAAGGGGAAGATGACAAACCCCTGAGGTGGAGGAGCCACCAACAAATGACTTAACCAAAACAGGCCCCCACAAAACACCAGTGGGAAGCAGAATTGGAAATTACCCACGGCAGTGGGCAGAAATCACCACTGACAATTGGATTTATATCTCGGATATTGCATAGAACTGATCAAAGTACCACCATAAATTCACCAAAAAACAAAGATATCAAAAGGTGGAGCTCATACAGCTCAAGAAGGAGGTCAAAAAACTTCTACAAAAGCAATCAATAGAAAAGGTACCAGTAAAGGAACAAAACCAAGGAAACTACTCACCCTACTTTCTGGTCCCAAAACAAGACCACACCCTAAGACCAGTTCTGGACTTCAGGTTCATAAACAAGTTCATCCACACACAATATTTCAAGATGAGAACACTTCAAGGAGTAGTCCCACTCCTTCAAAAAGGGGTCTATAAGGCAACATTTGAACGAAAGGATGCCTATCTGCACTTACCCATGAATCAAGCCCAAAAAAGGTACCAGCGATTTGTGTTCAAGAAAGTACACTATCAGTTCAGGTTCCTACAGTTTGGCATAATATCCACACCAAGGGACTTTACAAAATGTCTCACAGCAGCCGCAGGCTTTCTGAGAAGTAATGGAATACATGTATACCCATTCCTAGACGACAGGCTTGTAAAAGCAAAGACACAACAAAAAGCCAAAGGGGCCTTCAAACAGTGACCACAACCTTAGAATGCCTGAGATTTTCCATAAATCACAAGAAGTCATCTCCACAACCAGAACAGGAAAAGGTTTTCCTAGGGGTGACACTGAACTCCAAAACAGCATGGGCAAACCAGACTTGGAACAGGGTAAAAGCGATGGAAGAGAAAGCTCACTTGTACCATAGGGTTCAGTCTCTGACACGGACGACCATCATGAAGCTAATGGGCATGATGGCATCATGCTTTCCACTCATAACACATGCAAAACTGCATATCCGCCCCTTCCAGGAATGGTTATGCAACAGTTGGTCACAAACCTCCGGGAGTTGGGCGGATCTAATGGTTGTTACAGCAAAGATACAATAGGAGATGCAGTGGTGGGCATCAAGGAACATAACCTTAGGAAGACCATTTGTAAAGAAATGGCTCCCTGTTGCAGTTACCCCCCACTTTTTGCCGGATACTGATGCTGACTTGACTGAAAAGTGTGCTGGGACCCTGCTAACCAGGCCCCAGCACCAGTGTTCTTTCACCTAAAATGTACCATTGTTTCCACAATTGGCACAACCCTGGCACCTAGGTAAGTCCCTTGTAACTGGTACCCCTGGTACCAAGGGCCCTGATGCCAGGGAAGGTCTCTAAGGGCTGCAGCATGTCTTATGCCACCCTAGGGACCCCTCACTCAGCACAGACACACTGCTTGCCAGCTTGTGTGTGCTGGTGGGGAGAAAATGACTAAGTCGACATGGCACTCCCCTCAGGGTGCCATGCCAACCTCCCACTGCCTGTGGCATAGGTAAGTCACCCCTCTAGTAGGCCTTACAGCCCTAAGGCAGGGTGCACTATACCACAGGTGAGGGCATATGTGCATGAGCACTATGCCCCTACCGTGTCTAAGCAAAACCTTAGACATTGTAAGTGCAGTGTAGCCATAAGAGTATATGGTCTGGGAGTCTGTCAAAAACGAACTCCACAGCTCCATAATGGCTACACTGAATACTGGGAAGTTTAGTATCAAACTTCTCAGAATAATAAACCCACACTGATGCCAGTGTTGGATTTATTAAAAAATGCACACAGAGGGCATCTTAGAGATACCCCCTGTATTTTACCCAATTGTTCAGTGCAGGACTGACTGGTCTGTGCCAGCCTGCTGCTGAGAGACGAGTTTCTGAACCCATGCAGTGAGAGCCTTTGTGCTCTCTGAGGACAGAAACAAAGCCTGCTCTGGGTGGAGGTGCTTCACACAACTGTAACACCTAGCAGTGAGCTTCAAAGGCTCAAGCTTCGTGTTACAATGCCCCAGGGCACTCCAGCTAGTGGAGATGCCCGCCTCCTGGACACAGCCCCCACTTTTGGCGGCAAGTCCAGGAGGAGATAATGAGAAAAACAAGGAGGAGTCACTGGCCAGTCAGGACAGCCCCTAAGGTGTCCTGAGCTGAGGTGACTCTGACTTTTAGAAATCCTCCATCTTGCAGATGGAGGATTCCCCCAATAGGGATAGGAATGTGACCCCCTCCCCTTGGGAGGAGGCACAAAGAGGGTGTACCCACCCTCAGGGCTAGTAGCCATTGGCTACTAACCCCCCAGACCTAAACACGCCCTTAAATTTAGTATTTAAGGGCTTCCCTGAACCTAAGAATTTAGATTCCTGCAACTTACCGAAGAAGACGACTGCTGAGCTGAAAACCCCTGCAGAAGAAGAAAGAAGACACCAACTGCTTTGGCCCCAGTCCTACCGGCCTGTCTCCTGACTTCTAAAGAAACCTGCTCCAGCGACGCTTTCTCCAGGACCAGCGACCTCTGAATCCTCAGAGGACTGCCCTGCTTCAAGAGGAACAAGAAACTCCCGAGGACAGCGGACCTGCTCCAAAAAGACTGCAACTTTGTTACAGAGGAGCAGATTTAAAGACCCTTGCAATCCCCGCAAGAAGCGTGAGACTTGCAACACTGCACCCGGCGACCCCGACTCGACTGGTGGAGAAACAACCCCTCAGGGAGGACCCTCCGGCGACTCCGAGACTGTGAGTAACCAAAGTTGTCCCCCCTGAGCCCCCACAGTGACGCCTGCAGAGGGAATCCCGAGGCTCCCCCTGACCGCGACTGCCTGACTCTAAAATCCCGACGGCTGGAAAAGACCCTGCACCCGCAGCCCCCAGCACCTGAAGGAACGGAACTTCAGTGCAGGAGTGACCCCCAGGAGGCCCTCTCCCTTGCCCAGGTGGTGGCTACCCCGAGGAGCCCCCCCCTTGCCTGCCTGCACCACTGAAGAGACCCCTTGGTCTCCCATTGATTTAAATTGCGAACCCGACGCTTGTTTGCACACTGCACCCGGCCGCCCCCGCGCTGCTGAGGGTGTACTTTCTGTGTGGACTTGTGTCCCCCCTGGTGCCCTACAAAACCCCCCTGGTCTGCCCTCCGAAGATGCAGGTACTTACCTGCTGGCAGACTGGAACCGGGGCACCCCCTCCTCTCCATTGAAGCCTATGCGTTTTGGGCACCACTTTGAACTCTGCACCTGACCGGCCCTGAGCTGCTGGTGTGGTAACTTTGGGGTTGCTCTGAACCCCCAACGGTGGGCTACCTTGGACCCCAATTTGAACCCCGTAGGTGGCTTACTTACCTACAAGAACTAACAATACTTTACCTCCCCCAGGAACTGTGAAAATTGCACTGTCCACTTTTAAAACATCTTATTGTGTTTTATGAAAAAAGTATATATGCTACTGTGATTATTCAAAGTTCCTAAAGTACTTACCTGCAATACCTTTCAAATGAGATATTACTTGTAGAATTTGAACCTGTGGTTCTTAAAATAAACTAAGAAAATATATTTTTCTATAACAAAACCTATTGGCTGGATTTGTCTCTGAGTGTGTGTTCCTCATTTATTGCCTGTGTGTATGTACAACAAATGCTTAACACTACTCCTTTGATAAGCCTACTGCTCGACCACACTACAACAAAATAGAGCATTAGTATTATCTCTTTTTGCCACTATCTTACCTCTAAGGGGAACCCTTGGACTCTGTGCATACTATTCCTTACTTTGAAATAGTGCATACAGAGCCAACTTCCTACATTGGTGGATCAGCGGTGGGGTACAAGACTTTGCATTTGCTGGACTACTCAGCCAATACCTGATCACACGACAAATTCCAAAAATTGTCATTAGAAATTGATTTTTGCAATTTGAACTATTTTTCCAAATTCTTAAAAGACCTGCTAGGGCCTTGTGTTCGTCCCCGTTTAGCATTTCCTTTTAGAGTTTAAAAGTTTTGTGAAAGTTTGAATTAGAACCTAGAACTAGTTTTAGATTCTTAAAAAGTATTCCAACTTTTAGAAGCATAATGTCTAGTGCAGAGATGAATGTGGTGGAACTCGACACCACCCCTTACCTCCATCTTAAGATGAGGGAGCTAAGGTCACTCTGTAAAATAAAGAAAATAACAACGGGCCCCAGACCTTCCAAACTACAGCTCCAGGAGCTTTTGGCAGAGTTTGAAAAGGCCAACCCCTCTGAGGATGGCAACACAGAGGATGAAGATAGTGACTTGGAGGAAAATTCCCCCCTACCAGTCCTAACTAGGGAGAACAGGGCCTCTCAAGCCCTGTCTCCAAACATAATAGTCAGAGATGCTGGTTCCCTCACAGGAGGCACCAACCTCTCTGAAATCACTGAGGATAACTCCAGTGAAGAGGACATCCAGCTAGCCAGGATGGCCAAAAGATTGGCTTTGGAAAGACAGATCCTAGCCATAGAAAGGGAAAGACAAGAGATGGGCCTAGGACCCATCAATGGTGGCAGCAACATAACTAGGGTCAGAGATTCTCCTGACATGTTGAAAATCCCTAAAGGGATTGTAACTAAATATGAAGATGGTGATGATATCACCAAATGGTTCACAGCTTTTGAGAGGGCTTGTGTAACCAGAAAAGTGAACAAATCTCACTGGGGTGCTCTCCTTTGGGAAATGTTCACTGGAAAGTGTAGGGATAGACTCCTCACACTCTCTGGAAAAGATGCAGAATCCTATGACCTCATGAAGGGAACCCTGATTGAGGGCTTTGGATTCTCCACTGAGGAGTATAGAATTAGATTCAGGGGGGCTCAAAAATCCTCGAGCCAGACCTGGATTGATTTTGTAGACTACTCAGTGAAAACACTGGATGGTTGGGTAACTGGAAATGAAGTGCATGACTATGTTGGGCTTTATAATTTGTTTATGAAACAACACATTTTAAGTAACTGCTTCAATGAAAAGTTGCATCAGTATCTGGTACACCTAGGTCCAATTTCTCCCCAAGAATTGGGAAAGAAGGCAGACCACTGGGTCAAGACTAGGGTAACCAAAACTTCCACTGGGGGTGACCAAAAGAAAGGGGTTACAAAACCTCCTCAGGAGAAAGTGGGTGACACTAGAAACAAAGAAAAAGAGTCCTCTGTAGGCCCCCAAAAACCAGACCAGGTGGGTGGGCCCCGAGACACAACCCAAAACAAAGGTGGGTACCAGGGTAAGAACTGGGATGCCACTAAGGCATGGTGCCATAACTGTAGACAGACCACACCAAGGACACTTCTTGTCCCAAAAACAAACCCCCTAGCAAAATCCCTGGGGTGACCAGTGTAGCCATTGGGGATGACTCCTCAGATGAGGTCTTCATAGCCTTCAACTGGAAAAAGGGCCCAACAGGTGAGTTGGAGATTACAGAGGGAAGTAGACACTTCCACCACCTACTGGTGAATGGAATCCCAGCCACTGCCCTGAGAGACACTTGTGCCAGTCATACTATTGTGCATGACAGGCTGGTGTTCTCAAACCAGTACATCCCAGGTGAGACTGCCAGAGTAAGAGTTAGCCCAGACAGGGTCACTGATAGGCCTGTGGCTTTTGTGCCCATAGAAGTGGGTGGGACTTTTAGCTGGAGAAGGGTGGTAGTCAGTACAGACCTCCCCCTTGATTGTCTCCTTGGAAATGACTACCCAGAGGTTAGTCAGAGCCCAAGAGAGGAACTGGTCCAGTGCCAGTCCTCTCCCAAGGATTCTGGAGGTGCTACCCCTGCAGTAACTGCAAGTAGGCCCCAGAAGAAAAAGAAAAGAAAACAGAGTAGGAAAGGTGGACAACCTTTAGCCAAGGTTCCAGCAAGCCAGGGAGATTCTGCTCCAGTAGGGGAGAACTCCAAAAGTGGCTCTGATAAAGTCCAACCTGACCCACAAGAAGTCCTGGCTAGTCAGGCAACTGTTAAACCTGAGTGGGTGGCTCCTCAGCTAACAGAAGAAAGAGTGGAAGAAGGGTGTTTACTACAAGATGTGGTAACCCCCCACTCTAATACAGCAGACAGGCACCCTGAACCCAAAGAAGCCTGTAACTTAGCCCCTTCCCTTGTAGGTGAAGAGCTAAAGGTGTGGTTCTGGGCACTGACAGCTGTCAGTGGCCTCTGCTGGGTGTTAGCCTTTATGGCTGCACTATCCTTGGCTTGGTGGTCTGACCCCATGCCCAATAGCAAGTTAGGCCCCCTGACCCTGTTGGTCATGGTGGGGTTACTCCAGCTCTGGGTAACCTCTTTGGGTAAGCTAGGGGTGACCCTGGCTAAGATAAGATTAGCAGAGGTGGATACCTCTAACCCCAAAATAGAGAGAATGGGTGGAGACATAAAAAGTACAGACAAGAGGCAATTCAGACTAGGTCCTATCACTGTGGAAGTGGGTCAGTTCCCCAGAGGGAATGACCTGAACAGGAGGATGTAAGGCAGAGTAGGCCCTGCAACAAACCAGCCTATTTCCTCTACTCTTCCTCGCCTGACAGACTAGGAAGACTCTCCCAGCTTTGGCTGAGTCTCCTGGCCTGTGGGCTGGGGGGGCTTCTGTAAAGAAATGGCTCCCTGTTGCAGTTACCCCCCACTTTTTGCCTGATACTGATACTGACTTGACTGAGAAGTGTGCTGGGACCCTGCTAACCAGGCCCCAGCACCAGTGTTCTTTCACCTAAAATGTACCATTGTTTCCACAATTGGCACAACCCTGGCACCTAGGTAAGTCCCTTGTAACTGGTACCCCTGGTACCAAGGGCCCTGATGCCAGGGAAGGTCTCTGCAGCATGTCTTATGCCACCCTAGGGACCCCTCACTCAGCACAGACACACTGCTTGACAGCTTGTGTGTGCTGGTGGGGAGAAAATGACTAAGTTGACATGGCACTCCCCTCAGGGTGCCATGCCAACCTCCCACTGCCTGTGGCATAGGTAAGTCACCCCTCTAGTAGGCCTTACAGCCCTAAGGCAGGTTGCACTATACCACAGGTGAGGGCATGTGTGCATGAGCACTATGCCCCTACCGTGTCTAAGCAAAACCTTAGACATTGTAAGTGCAGGGTAGCCATAAGAGTATATGGGCTGGGAGTCTGTCAAAAACGAACTCCACAGCTCCATAATGGCTACACTGAATACTGGGAAGTTTAGTATCACACTTCTCAGAATAATAAACCCACACTGATGCCAGTGTTGGATTTATTAAAAAATGCACACAGAGGGCATCTTAGAGGTATCCCTGTATTTTACCCAATTGTTCAGTGCAGGACTGACTGGTCTGTGCGAGCCTGCTGCTGAGAGACGAGTTTCTGAACCCATGCGGTGAGAGCCTTTGTGCTCTCTGAGGACAGAAACAAAGCCTGCTCTGGGTGGAGGTGCTTCACACCTCCCCCCTGCAGGAACTGTAACACCTAGCAGTGAGCTTCAAAGGCTCAGGCTTCGTGTTACAATGCCCCAGGGCACTCCAGCTAGTGGAGATGCCCGCCTCCTGGACACAGCCCCCACTTTTGGCGGCAAGTCCAGGAGGAGATAATGAGAAAAACAAGGAGGAGTCACTGGCCAGTCAGGACAGCCCCTAAGGTGTCCTGAGCTGAGGTGACTCTGACTTTTAGAAATCCTCCATCTTGCAGATAGAGGATTCCCCCAATAGGGATAGGAATGTGACCCCCTCCCCTTGGGAGAAGGCACAAAGAGGGTGTACCCACCCTCAGGGCTAGTAGCCATTGGCTACTAACCCCCCAGACCTAAACACGCCCTTAAATTTAGTATTTAAGGGCTTCCCTGAACCTAAGAATTTAGATTCCTGCAACTTACCGAAGAAGAAGACTGCTGAGCTGAAAACCCCTGCAGAAGAAGAAAGAAGACACCAACTGCTTTGGCCACAGTCCTACCGGCCTGTCTCCTGCCTTCTAAAGAAACCTGCTCCAGCAACGCTTTCTCCAGGACCAGCGACCTCTGAATCCTCATAGGACTGCCCTGCTTCAAGAGGAACAAGAAACTCCAGAGGACAGCGGACCTGCTCCAAAAAGACTGCAACTTTGTTACAGAGGAGCAGATTTAAAGACCCCTGTAATCCCCGCAAGAAGCGTGAGACTTGCAACACTGCACCCGGCGACCCCGACTCGACTGGTGGAGAAACAACCCCTCAGGGAGGACCCTCCGGCGACTCCAAGACTGTGAGTAACCAAAGTTGTCCCCCCTGAGCCCCCACAGCGACGCCTGCAGAGGGTATCCCGAGGCTCCCCCTGACCGCGACTGCCTGACTCTAAAATCCCGACGGCTGGAAAAGACCCTGCACCCGCAGCCCCCAGCACCTGAAGGAACGGAACTTCAGTGCAGGAGTGACCCCCAGGAGGCCCTCTCCCTTGCGTAGGTGGTGGCTACCCCGAGGAGCCCCCCCCCTTGCCTGCCTGCACCGCTGAAGAGACCCCTTGGTCTCCCATTGATCTACATTGCGAACCCGACGCTTGTTTGCACACTGCACCCGGCCGCCCCCGCGCTGCTGAGGGTGTACTTTCTGTGTGGACTTGTGTCCCCCCGGTGCCCTACAAAACCCCCCTGGTCTGCCCTCCGAAGACGCGGGTACTTACCTGCTGGCAGACTGGAACCGGGGCACCCCCTCCTCTCCATTGAAGCCTATGCGTTTTGGGCACCCACTTTGAACTCTGCACCTGACCGGCCCTGAGCTGCTGGTGTGGTAACTTTGGGCTTGCTCTGAACCCCCAATGGTGGGCTACCTTGGACCCCAATTTGAACCCCGTAGGTGGCTTACTTACCTGCAAGAACTAATAATACTTTACCTCCGCCAGGAACTGTGAAAATTGCACTAAGTGTCCATTTTCAAAACAGCTTATTGTGTTTTATGAAAAAAGTATATATGCTACTGTGATTATTCAAAGTTCCTAAAGTACTTACCTGCAATACCTTTCAAATGAGATATTACTTGTAGAATTTGAACCTGTGGTTCTTAAAATAAACTAAGAAAAGATATTTTTCTATAACAAAACCTATTGGCTGGATTTGTCTCTGAGTGTGTGTTCCTCATTTATTGCCTGTGTGTATGTACAACAAATGCTTAACACTACTCCTTTGATAAGCCTACTGCTCGACCACACTACCACAAAATAGAGCATTAGTATTATCTCTTTTTGCCACTATCTTACCTCTAAGGGGAACCCTTGGACTCTGTGCATACTATTCCTTACTTTGAAATAGTGCATACAGAGCCAACTTCCTACACCATTCAAAACACCAACTCCAGCTTTGACCATCACAACAGATAAATTCCCAAAAGGGTGGGGATCACACAAGGGCAACCTGAAGGTACAAGGACAATGGATCAACGTAGATGCAGTTAAACACACAAACTTCCTTGAAATGAAGATGGGTTTCCTCGCTCTGAAGGCTTTTCAAGAACACATAACAGGGAAAACTGTGCAGACAGTACAACAACTATGTTTTACCTGAACAGAGAGGCACAAAATCATTCACCCTGCGCAAACTAGCCCATGAAATATGGCAACAAGCGAAACCAAAGAGGATCAACCTGCAAACCGTCCCTCTACCAGGGAAAGAAAACACAGAGGTAGACAAGAAAGCACTACACATGAGTGGAAACAAAAACAGGAAATTGTGGTGAGGATTTTCAGGGCCTGAGGCAAAACAACAATCGACCAGTTTGCAACATCAGAGAACAAAAAATGCCAACACTTCGCCACCAGGTTTCAACACCACTAGACAGAGGGGAATGCCCTGTCACTAAACTGGTCAGGGAGATTTTCTAACGCCTTTCCACCGATTTTCCCCAATACCTAAGGTGCAGGAGAAAGCCAGACAACCAGGGACAAACCTCATCCTAATAGCCCTGTAATGGGCCAGGCAGACCTGGTACTCAAACCTACTACAGATGTCCAGGGACAAATGATCAAGATCAAGGCGGAATGGGACCTCCTAACGATGCAGGAGGGAAAGGTGTATCACCTGGAGCAAGCAACACCTAGTCGAGCAGCCTGGTGCCTGATTACCTAGAGCTTTGACACCTTAAACTACCATCTAGAACTGTGGAAATATTAAAGGAAGCCTACCACAAGACAATGCTGTGCAGCAAAGTGGAGAAGGTATCTATACTGGCGCACTAGAAACGATGGAAACAAGAACAATAGAGGAAACTGTAGTAATGTACCTCACTCGCCTGTTGGGTAGCGGGATAACCTATTCAACACTTAATGTACATCTGCCAGCCATAGTAGCATGCACGAGGGGAACGACATGTACCAGCCTCTTCACCTTTAACCAGCGGTGAAAAGGGTCCTAGAGGGATCAAAGAGAATTAACCACCCCCCTTGAGAACTGCCCCAGCACCAATGTGGAACCTAAACACAGTGCTAAAACAATTATCCAATCACACACAAAAAAAGCATTCTTAATTGCTAGCACATCACTACGGAGAGTGAGTGAACTGCAAGAGTTAACTCTACAGGAACCATACACAAGGACAAAGTGGTTCTCAGAACAAATCCATAGTTCTTACCCAAGGTAGTGAGCAATTTTTGCATCAACAAAAGCATGCAACTACCGGTATTCTTCAAAGAAGCGCAAACACAAATGGAACGAGCCCTTACCCACCCAGGACTTAAGGAGAGGTTTACTATACTAATACACTATTTGCAAAAAACAAAACAGTTTCACAAAGGGAAACCAGTTCCTCATCTCCTATTCAAAATCATTCAAGGGTTCTCCAGTAACAAAGGGTACAATCGCACAATGGATTGTGGAAACAATACAGATTTGCTACAAAGCTGCAGGGTCGACCCTTCCATCACGCCCCAAAGCTCACTCAACAAGAAAGAATAGCGCAACTATAGCGTGCCTCACAAACACGCTCTTAGACCCAATCTATTTTTCAGTTCTTGTTCATTTCTTATTTTTGTTGACAGCATTTGATTTTTAATCTTTGCTCATTGTGCGATGAGGATTGTGTGAGCATTGACTTACTGATCATTTTATACCTAATTACCTTCCAGTTCTTTATACTCCGATCCCATGTAAGCATACACCAGATCCTTTTAGAACATGGATTACCTGCAATCTCCCATTCTCTATTAGCGTCACACTGTGTTCTCGTCTACCTGCAGTCTGGTAATCCTAACACACTCGATCATTCACCCTCACAAGATGACTAAATTACACTCTGCAAATAGCCTTAAAATAGTATCACTAAACGTTAAGGGGCTGAACCATCTTGTAAAGTGTAAAAACAATTGAGAACTGTCTGTTCAAACTTAAGGCTGATCTCATAATTCTATAAGAAATGAAAATTGGCCAGAAAGAAGCTGCTTCCCTTAACAACAGATGGACAAGTGAAGTCATCAGTTCCCTTCCGTGATTAAAAAAGTTCATAATGGTATTCTCATAGAAATCCAACCTCTGGACAGACAATCAAAATCCTGCCTCCACTCTTCAAAGTCTCACAAAGCCATACTGAACATCTTCACTACATCTAATCTGAAGGATTGCTGTAGATTACAACACTCTGACACCAAGGATTCCACCCTTTTCTCATTTCTACATTCTCCTTACTCAAGAATTGACTATCTTCTCATATCAGGCGCCTTTACCCACCTCATTGATCAAACAGACATTCTCTCTTGACTAATGTCCGACTACTCATGTATATCCTTGTCAATCGCTGGGACTAATACTTACCAAAATAACAAAATATGGTGCTTTAATGATGAATTGATAAAAGGCCACATATCCAGTCCACGCATAGAAACAACTAAACTACTATTACTAACTTCATTAATAAAAATAAAACACCAGACTTCTCAGTACCCGCATTTGTGACAGATAATGTCCTTTCTTCCATTAAAGCTCTTATTAGCACTATAGATAACTATACTGTAGTTGCTGACTTCATCTTCAGTAGTGATAACTGTGAAGTCAAAGTCCTACATAACATCTGCTCTAAAGACCAAGCAGATGACTCTGGATTAACATGACCAACACGTTACCTTAAATACATGGGAAAATAATTTGGATCCAACTTCATAGTTACCTTAAAATGTAATGAAAAAAAGACTACAAAAAGTACAAAATCATTACCTGGTTGGGACACATCAAGACAATAAATGTGATGGTCATACCTGTGGTAAATTACCTCATATGCATGTTCCCACTCACTCGCTCAGATTATTTCCACCACAAACTAGACACTCTACTTAGTGATTTTTATCTGGCAATCAAATGCTCAAGAATCTCAATAAAGAAAATTAAACTCCCCGTAGACCTTGTTGGGGTAAACCTTTGGAAACTATCAATCTGCTTTCATGACAAAACAGGGTTCCCTGTGGCTCTCTCCATCACTTGATTACACTCCAGCTGGCTACTAGGAGATCAAGCAATCTTGGAAGAATCTCACCAGATCATGCTTCTATCCATCAAAATTAAGCCTTTCCTACCAGCCAAACAAATATTTCAAAACACTAAGCTGGCCCTACTAAAACTAGATAGTCGCAGGTACAGCGGCAAATCCCCCCTTTCTGATGCAACTAGGCTAAAAAAAACTACCCACTCACATTTAAAGCTCTTCAGAGCCAATACAACCTAGAAAATATGGATTTTTATGATTTCCTTAAACTTAAATCCTGCATATCTAAAGCCAAACCATCTGTCCAAGACTCATCCCTACCTAGACCGATCAGTGTGGCCAACAGGTCTGGACACCAGGTCTTGTTGTGAGAACCCTTTTAGTACCCAGGATGGGCAACCCTGTTTTAGCCTAGTTTCACGGCTTGTGCCTTGGTTTACCTTTATACACATTGTTATACATGTTTTAGCGAGCAAACTTTCAGGATTTGCTTATACTTGTTTTATCAGCCTGGAAGATAAGGTTCATGCTGCTCATTTAATCAGTCTTTGTACCACGTTTGTTCTGTACTCATTGTCCAGGGCTGTTGCATACAGTACATGATATGCTAACTCGTGTTGCCAGCCCAGGAGCCCACTTCTATTTCTGAAGCACAGCATTACATCAGAACTGTTGTCCAAATGATGTATGGGTCATTATATAAACAACACTTAAGCCAAAGGTGGGTAGAGGGCGTTCTGGTCATGGTCATCCTGGAACGCATACTACATGACAGACAGTCGACTGGTGCTGACTTCTCAGCCTCCTGAGGGGGATTACCATCCCTCCACAGGCAGACCCCGGCTGTTCGATTCGGATTTGGGGTTGGTACTGATCCCTTAGGTTGGGGAGGGCAGAGGGCTGCAACCACTATGCCCTCGGATGTAGGCATATGGTTTTTGTAGGAACTTCTAGACTATCTAGAAACACATGATATGGTGGGGTTATTTATCTTCACTTTGACTGTGATGTTGTTTAGCTTGCTTTGCTTCATCTGTCTAATTATCGCAGCACATGTTTTTATACCAGAATGTGATTGCTTCAATAAATACATTGAAATCCACTTCTCATCTTGTGTTTCGCCTTAGCACGCGTGGGTAACCAAGTGAAAAGGGTATAATCTGTTTCCACGACTTCCCTGAAGAGTCAAAGTGTCATGTTTAGGTTACTGTAATCACCCTTTACCTCAACAGGTTTGGAGGTTCGAGTGAGGCACTGTGAGCTACCCGGCGTTAGACCGACTGCTACCAAGCAGCTGGGTTGCACTTTGTCTCCCATGCTTGGTGGTGCTTACATCCTAAACATGCAGTCCTGTTACCAAAATGGGAACCACATAACAGTCTCAAGATACTGTAAACTCTTACAACTACTCTCCACACGACTAAGCCTAGGCATACAGGACAGTTGGGACTACACAAATCCATATCCCAAGATAACTAGAAATCGATGTGGAAATCGGTAGTCTCCCACAAAATTATACCAGTGGCTTCCCAGACCAGATTTTGGCTCCTACAAAGAATGTTTTGGACCCCCTCATGGCTTTATAAAGTTGGCTTCAAAAACAACTATTTGCTGGAACTGTAATAAAGAAACAAGTGACTTGCCTCCCCTGATCTTTCACTGTAGTACAGTTTCTGCATTTTGGGACAGAATATATACATTTCTGGCGACGTTACTTGGCATTCAGATTAAACATGAGTTTCACGCTATCACTATACGGGCCCCCAATGATGCATTACCACTAGATATTTTACTAACTGCCACCTGCAGATCCATTCTTACCAATTGGAAGAACACTGCGTCCACTGCCTTTAAATCATGGTTGAACTGGATTGCACATGTCAGAGGTGTGGACAATATCACTCTGAAGCATACCCCATGGAAACCACAACATAGACATTTGTGGGGAACCCCCCCCCCCCCCGTTACTCAAATATTCGTAATGTAGCCCCTTTCGATATTTTCCACACAGTGCACACACAGCCACCATTTCTACAAATCCTCAACGAACTGACATACTCCGAGGAAATGAGCCATTATGTTCAGATAATGTTTTCATATATTTTCTCATGGAAATATATAATAATTTCATGCTGAACTATGTATATTGAATGTAAATTTTGCTGTCAGTGCCTTAACCCTGTAGCATGACATTGGTTTACAACTTACAATGTATTTGTTACTTCACAATCCTTTCTGACCGATTTTCTTTAATCAATTATGTATCTCCACGTATATAACTTGCCTCTTAGGGTCGAGAGCAAATCGCTCTGTCCCTAGTGTAATCTCTCTATGGTCTTGTAACGACGCCTATGTCACTCATCAGTTTGGTTGGTTTGTGGGCTTGCCTTTTAAAATTCGCTTGATTTCATTAGTGAAATGCATGCATGCCTTTTCCGGTGTTTAGCCCCCCTCGAGCGCACCGACCAACTACTGAAAAAATATGAGGCTCGATGTTTTCTGTATTGTTACTGACACGCTGTGCAGTAGTTGAGCGCTTTGCATGACATCGAGCCTGTTACATGGATATTTGCACTTTTGCTGGTTACATGGATAATTGCACTTTTGCCGATATGTTTCACTGCGAGCAAACTTCTGTTTCCTTTTGTATATCTGCTTGTGCTGATGGCGGCCGTCGACTCGCTTATGTGAAACTTTTACTTTACAGTTTATGTGGCAAGGAATGTTTGGTTAGTTAAGTAAAACTGTTTTACTTTTCATTTTCAATTTGTGGCAACAAAAGTCCGGTTAGGAGTTAACAATGCTAATAGCTCTAACTCAAGCAAACGCAAGACCCATCGCATTGCAAATGCTTTTTCTTTTTGTACTCTTGTTTCCATTGCTTGCTCATGCAGTTGTCTTTTCTCTGTATTTTCTTATGTTTGAATTATACAAACACAAACACAGTAACATTTCTAAAAAATTGAAAATAAATTGCTTAGGCCAGGGTCCCTGTGTTCCACTAGTGATTCATTGGGGGTCCATAGATGTTACTAGGTTAAGAATCACTTCCTTGGAGTATTTGACTGTTCAGTTTCATGCTCCATAGAGCAGGGATCCTTCCACCTAAGTCTACTTTTTAGGCTTAAAATTACTTGGTTTGGTCTAGTCTGTGAATGTTTGGGTTCACATGACTTCTTTGAACATCAGACACTGCTTTATTTTCCATGAAGCTACACGATTTCCATTTCTATTCCTGTCAGAATGAGTTTGTCTCTTCTCACCTGTCTCCTTCACCACTGTGTCTTATTTCTTTGTTCAGTGACCTTTTAGCAGATAAAAGAAACTCTTAAACAGGATTCTTTGCAAGTGTTGACCCCTTACTATGTACAAATCATATGCGAAATCTGCAGAGAGTTCCCCTTGCACTTCTGCCTTTACTATCTTGCCTTTCAGTTTGACTGAGAAAGTAGGAGCCACCTGCCCCCAGCACAAGCAATAAAGATCCTTCCTTAGACACCAAAATACATTTTGAGAACCAAATTACTGCAGTGTTTGAAAGTATCAATTTCAGCTTAAGTTTGCCGAGAAGGATCCTGCTGCTGTATCAGTTTTTACATTGCATTTCATTGACTGGAGTCTTGCTTCAAAACTCGATTACTGTAGCTGTCTATGCCTGGGCCAGAAATATGTTGAATATAAAAGTCCAACCTAAAAAATTACCTTACATGCTGGCTCTGAAAACCCTCCACTAGCTCAGGATAGCACAAAGAGTAAAGTCCAAACTACTCTGCTCCATCTTGAAGCAAATTGGAGTCTAGCCGTAAAATCTGTGATCTTGAAGCAAAACTTATCACTCAAACTGAATCATCTGTTGGGCACATGGAGACTCGTTAATCGTAGTATTACATGCACAATTTGGTATTTCCTTGTGCCAAGAACCTGACAGTCTATTAAACCTCAAGCCTTTTGAAGACTGCTGTGAATTGGCGTATCTTTATTTTTTTATCAGTCTATTTCTGATCCTTAAAGGGACAAGCCACTTCGAGTACCGTTCGACTTTTGCCAAAGTCCAAAACTGAATAATTTCCTGGAGATTGGGTAGGTCACCTAAGATTGTTTTAGGCAGGCCAATAACTGCATATTTCTCTGAGCCTTGGAAAGGCAGAGACTGTTCTCAAAAAGAGTTATTCATCTAAAATATATCTGTAGACACTCTAGTACAGAGATTCAACACTGTTCACTCAAAGAAAAAACAAAGAACCTAACAAATCAGGAACAAACATTTGTCTTATTGTCACAGTTGTAATAAGAAATGTAAAGTGGCTACAGCAAGCACAGTTGAATGCCCTTTGACAGACACCTGTCTGCTACATCTTCTTAAGCACGATGACATTTCTCATGGCTGAACGGGCGAACCAAAATAGCATTCAGCATGGAAAGTACATCAACCCTACATCCGTGCCACCTGTTACAGTGGCATGCAGCCTTTCTTCTTAATTATGTACAGTGTTCCATGTTACCTTGCAGATAAAACAGAGCATATTCATCAATCTCCTTTATTGCAGCCCTGTTGACTTTCCTTCATTCTTGAACAAGATTGCACAAGTATGTGACAGGTTTTAAATAATCTGTCCCTGGAATTTCACATTTTGCAGCAGCAATATGACCTAAAACAGACCCTCACTGAGGCCTACACCATACCCATCAACATATAGAATATGGACGTTTCCAGCTACAAAATCAGCATGGCTTTTGGCTATTACCCTGTTGACTAATATAATACGCTTGCTGAATAAATACGCTAATTGCAATAGGAAGGATTGTCTAAGAAGATGGAAACAGTCTTCTAATACTTATGAGATGTATAATGTGATTCCTCAAGATGGTGTATAGTCTTCTCCTGATGAAAAGGAATGGGAATTTGAAGTGCGTATTCCCCACTCCATAGCAAAAACTAATTCTTTACACATACTAATCTGTATTGCCTGATCCTACATTTTAGAAGAAAATCCAAGGACTAATCCACTAAACGACTGATAGGTGCAGGATACTGGATTACAGTACACACATAGCCCCCATGAAGACCAGAAATCACACACTTACTTTCTCCTTCTCTAAAGAGCAAAAGATCTACAAGAGTGTGATCTCCATTGTGGGACTCACCAACACCTTGCACCTTCTGAAACACAGAGCTCACGGTTTCCTCTCTCACACACAATTCCTGTAGGAGAATAGACTAACAATTCTCTAAAAAAGAATTCTTGAAAATCCATAAATGATGCTGGAAATGGCCCCATTCTGTTAGAGCGTTAACCGCAATCCATTACTATTGACTCTTGCTGGTCAAGGTTGCACTTAACCACAAGTCTAACAATATGGGAAATCTAAAAAGTGACTGTAAGAATTAAACAGTTAGCTAAAACTGTCCGGCTTTTCAGAGGTCATGTCTTCCACCTGAATAGCAAGCTACAAATCTCAGATCTTGCCCTCCTAAAAGAAATACAAACATATGCATTAATAACAGGCTGCAAATTAAACCTAAGATGTTATTGAGGTGTTCACATTAATTAGATCTAACTTACTGCACAACATTCCAGAATTATATCCTTTTGATTTGTACTGTGCTCCACTGCCCTGTTGTAGGGAACAAGGTTCTTTGTTGCAGTACCCCTGCACACTTGTTGCCTGGTGTTTAATGCAACTTTGGCTGAAGTGCACTGCCACCCTGCCAACCAGGTCCCCAGTGGCAGTGTTCTTCCCCCAAAACTGTACAATTGGCAAAGCCTTTGGCACCCTCTTTAAGTACCTAGTAAATGGTACCCCTGGCACCATGGGCTTGAGGTGTGAACAAGGTTCCCTAAAGGGCTGCAGCTTGAATTGTGCCGCCATAAGGGACTCCTCACCAAGCACATGACAGGCTGCCTTTGCAGGCTGAGTGTCTTGGTGCAGATAAACGTGAAAAGACGACATGACACACAGGCTGTGTGCATTCTCCCCTAACATTGCATGCAATATATGTAAGTCACCCCTACACCAGGCCTTACAGTCCTAAGGCAGGGTGCATTATATGACATGTGAGGGGATATCTGCAAGAGTAGATATGACCCCTACTATGTCTTTGTCATTTTTCAGACACAGTAAGTGGCCAGGAAAGCCATTTTATGTGCTTCACTGAAGATAGGGGTGTTTTGTTTTAAACATTTTGATTTGGTTAACCCACATTGATGCCAGTGTTGGATAACACATGCACCCAGAGGGCACCTTAGCGGTGTCCCCTGAAAACCTTCCAGCCTCTGGTGTGCTTGCTGACTGGTTTGTGCCAGACTTCCACCCAAGACACTGTTCTGGCCCCCTGGGGTGAGAGTCTTCTGCTCTCTGGATGCACAGGATAAAAGCCTGTCTAGGAAGAGGGTGTATCCCATCCTATAGAATGACTTGCTGATTATCCTTCCTAAGGCGGCAAGCCTCAAAGTGCTCTGCAGCTTTTGAAATGCAAATCTGGCTGCCCTTCAAGGAGAGAAAGCCACCACCCCACCCAGAGCCCATTTGGCACCTGGACTAGCGGGACAATTAGCTAGGCAGGCAGGCGTGCCACCTCCAGGCTAGTACCACCCCTAAGGTGTACTAATGCGAGGTGGACACAAACTTTCATAGGTAGCCATCTTTGTGATAGCTTACCTAGGAATTCTGTGAATTCTTCTCCCAGGAAGTGGTCATATAGGGGGCTTATACCCCAAGGGTTAGTACCCCATTAGCTACTACTCTACACACCCCTAATGCCCCTAAATTCAGTATTTACGGGAGCCAGAGAAGCAGAGTCAGAGCAGCAGAGTCTCTTGACCTAAGAAGGCCAAGAACACTGAAGAGTCGCGGAAGGGGAGAAAAGAAGCAACTGGCCTAGTACCAACCCCGCTGGCCTGTCTGCATCCCTCAACGTAATCTACACCAAAGTTGACTCGTCCTGCAGCTGTGACTCCAGAAACCCGGGAGGACTGCCTGTCTTCAATAAAGACTCAAGACCTACTGTGAACTGTGGACCAGTTCTCCAGCAGACTTCAAAAGGGGGGACCCTGAAGCCTCTGGAACCACCAAAACCTGACAGCTGAAGTCACCACTGCACCCACCGTCTCCAACTCGAGTTGAAGTGGACCACCGGTGCCCAAAAGGTTCCCCAGCCTTCCAGAGTCAGAGTCCATTGTGGGTTTGCCCCTTCTGGACTTCCCTATGATGCCTGCAGCCTCTGCACACAGCACCCCCTCCACTGCAACTGCTCTGGTAAAGAAAACCCTAAACCTAAGGACACCTCTGCACACGTCTCAGCTGTAGAGAAGTGGACCAAAGGTGCCTACCTGTGCCCAAGCATCGTGAGGCCTGAGCCTCGCTGTTGGTTTAGCCCGACTGGTCTCCTGGACAGTTCCTGCAGCCTTTTTTCACAGTGAATGATCGCCACTGGAACGCATTGGGCACCCAATGCAGTTTGCACTGTGCACCCGGCCGCTGAGGATGTACTACTGGTGCAGCCTTGGACCTTGCCCACTACTCACCCTAACTCCTGGAGATTGGTCTTTTAAGTTGCTGAACTCTACCTGTTTACAGAACCTGTTTTTCCTCCCTTAGAATAACATTGCAGAACTCATAAATTGCACTTTCCTCTTTCTAAAGTGAAAAGAATATAAAATATAAAATTTCCTAGCTATTGTGAAGGAAAGTTTCAATTCTATTAAGGACACGGAGGCAAGGCATAGTAGCATAGCCAACTTACCTGAAAGAGCTTTATGAGAAAGATATTGATTGTCCTGCCAAGATTGGCACATATGCAAAACAACATTAACGTCCCAGAGAGTGGAGTAACGCGGTTCCAGAGGAACTGATTATTCGATAACCTTCAGAAGATGACAAACAAGGGGATGTTCCCCTATTGGGACATCATGAAGGGGAGCGTGGCCTGCAGAAATAGTCAATCTGTAGGCCTTTATAGTACAGTATGCCAACTCCTTATCCACTAAATCAGACAAGAAATTGACAAGTTGCACTACATCTGCCCCCACCTGATCCAAATCCCGTCGCAACACCAGGTGACCATTTTCGCCAGGCCGATCCATAACTTTTGTCTGTAGAATCAGACCAAGCTCGTTTGAAAACTGATGCAGCTTGTGCCAAAAGGCCTGGGACTTTCCTGTGGCCGCTGTAATCCTCCAAACCAACATCCCTAGAGTGCCGTCCTCAACAAGAGGATGTGGATTGCCGTAAGGATCCCTTAGCATCTGAGGTGTCTGAGGAAGTGGGATTGGAGAAGCCATGGAAAGTGCGAGAAGAACTAGAAACCAGGCTTGTGATCTCCAGAGTGGTGTCACCAGGATCACCTCCGCTTTCTGTCACCTGGCCAAAGCTGTGAGCCTGGTTATCATCGAAAATGGGGGAAAGGGATACCCCTGAAATTGGGACCAATCCTGAAGAAAAGCATGGTCACTTCCGCCAGAGGATTTGAACACCAGCTGAACAACCGAGGTAGTTGGTAGTTGAGTCGGAAGGCAAACAAGCCCACTTTACAAGGACCCCACTGATTCATGATCTGCTTAAAGAGAGCCGGGTCTAACTGCCAATTACTGTAAACTTTCAGGTGGTGAGATTGCCAATCTCCAATCTGATTAAGGCTCCCCGGGAGATACTCTGCGGTCACAGAATGGTTGTTTTGCAGACAGAAGGCCCAAAAACTCCCTGGCCAGCTCTGCCAGGACCTTGGACCGTGTGCCCATAGGCGATTGATATACTGCACTGCGGAGACATTGTTCATCTTCAGAAGGTTGGAGGAGGACACTGTTGGCTGCTAGGCTCTGAATCGCAAAGGATCCCGCCAGGAGCTTCAAACTGCTGATATGGAGGGACTCTTCTTGCTCTGACCACTGTCCACCTGTGGAAATATCCCCACAGCGAGCGCCCCAACCCAACTGACTGGCATCGGACACTATGATTAGGTCCGGAACCAAGCTAAAAATGGTTCTTCCATTCCAGGCATGCATGTGATCGAGCCACCAGTATAGTTCTTTGTGTGCTTCCGGGCAAAGAGCGATTTCCTGAGCATATCTTAGGCCCCTCCTGAGAAGTTGAGCCTTCAGACGCTGGATAGCTCGATAGTCCTGGCCTGCTGACGTAGGGAGATCTTCTCCCTCTCCAGTGTCTTCTGCAGCGCCCTGCAGATTAGCTGCATTTTCTTCTGTGGGAAGACAAAGGGACTGTTGCACGGTGTCTTTTTCAAACCCCCAAAAAAACATTTGTTAGGCTGGAGTGAAATCAGTTTTCTGACTATTGATGAGGAAGCCTAGGTCCTCTGAGAGATTGGGTTATGGCCAGTTGACGAATGAGGATCTCTCTGTTCTGATGAATCAGGAAAATGTAGTACAAATACACTATGAGCCTGATCCCCCTGGCGTGCAACCATTCCACGGTCGGTCTCTTCACATTGGTGCAGTACCAAGGCTCTGAGGAAAGCCCGAATGGGGGGCATGTGAACTCGTAGACTTGACTGCCCCATTCGAATTGGAGGAGCCATCGGTGCAGCGGAAAACGGGTATGGTGACATATGCAACCTTTAAATCGAGTCTCACCAACCAATCGTTGGGTAACAGAATCTCCCTGAGGAGGTGAATACTCTCTATCTGCAATGGCATTATACTACCCACCTGTTGAAGTTCTTTAGATTGATGATTGGACGGCACCCTTGTCTTTCTTTTCAACAAGAAAAATAGTGCCCATGAAACCCCGGGGATGGAGAATAAATGGGGTTATCGCACCCTTTCGGGTAAGTTCGGATACCTCCTGATACAACACCTGTGTATCTTCCAGGAAGAAAGACAAAGGCCCTAGATGAAACATTGGACTGGGGTCCCGTTTAGTTTTATATGAAAACCCTGGATGGTTTGAAGAACTCTTGCATCCCCGTGATGGATGCCCACTGTAAGGAAATGCCTCCTTGGCATGGTTGCCCCCTGACTTTTTGCCTTTGCTGATGCTATGTTTACAATTGAAAGTGTGCTGAGGCCTGCTAACCAGGCCCCAGCACCAGTGTTCTTTCCCTAACCTGTACTTTTGTATCCACAATTGGCAGACCCTGGCATCCAGATAAGTCCCTTGTAACTGGTACTTCTAGTACCAAGGGCCCTGATGCCAAGGAAGGTCTCTAAGGGCTGCAGCATGTCTTATGCCACCCTGGAGACCTCTCACTCAGCACAGACACACTGCTTACCAGCTTGTGTGTGCTAGTGAGAACAAAATGAGTAAGTCGACATGGCACTCCCCTCAGGGTGCCATGCCAGCCTCTCACTGCCTATGAAGTATAGGTCAGTCACCCCTCTAGCAGGCCTTACAGCCCTAAGGCAGGGTGCACTATACCATAGGTGAGGGTACCAGTGCATGAGCATGGTACCCCTACAGTGTCTAAACAAAACCTTAGACATTGTAAGTGCAGGGTAGCCATAAGAGTATATGGTCTGGGAGTCTGTTTTGCATGAACTCCACAGCACCATAATGGCTACACTGAAAACTGGGAAGTTTGGTATCAAACTCCTCAGCACAATAAATGCACACTGATGCCAGTGTACATTTTATTGCAAAATACACCCCAGAGGGCACCTTAGAGGTGCCCCCTGAAACTTAACCGACTGTCTGTGTAGGCTGACTAGTTCCAGCAGCCTGCCACACTAGAGACATGTTGCTGGCCCCATGGGGAGAGTGCCTTTGTCACTCTGAGGCCAGTAACAAAGCCTGCACTGGGTGGAGATGCTAACACCTCCCCCAGGCAGGAGCTGTAACACCTGGCGGTGAGCCTCAAAGGCTCACCCCTTTGTCACAGCACCGCAGGACACTCCAGCTAGTGGAGTTGCCCGCCCCCGGCCCCCACTTTTGGCGGCAAGGCCGGAGAAAATAATGAGAATAACAAGGAGGAGTCACTGGCCAGTCAGGACAGCCCCTAAGGTGTCCTGAGCTGAGGTGACTCTAACTTTTAGAAATCCTCCATCTTGCAGATGGAGGATTCCCCCAATAGGGTTAGGATTGTGACCCCCTCCCCTTGGGAGGAGGCACAAAGAGGGTGTACTCACCCTCAGGGCTAGTAGCCATTGGCTACTAACCCCCCAGACCTAAACACGCCCTTAAATTTAGTATTTAAGGGCTACCCTGAACCCTAGAAAATTAGATTCCTGCAACAACAAGAAGAAGGACTGCCTAGCTGAAAACCCCTGCAGAGGAAGACCAGAAGACAACAACTGCCTTGGCTCCAGAAACTCACCGGCCTGTCTCCTGCCTTCCAAAGAACTCTGCTCCAGCGACGCCTCCAAAGGGACCAGCGACCTCTGAATCCTCTGAGGACTGCCCTGCTTCGACGACGACAAGAAACTCCCGAGGACAGCGGACCTGCTTCAAAAAGACTGCAACTTTACCCAAAGGAGCAGCTTTAAAGAACCCTGCAATCTCCCCGCAAGAAGCGTGAGACTTGCAACACTGCACCCGGCGACCCCGACTCGGCTGGTGGAGAACCAACACCTCAGGGAGGACCCCCGGACTACTCTACGACTGTGAGTACCAAAACCTGTCCCCCCTGAGCCCCCACAGCGCCGCCTGCAGAGGGAATCCCGAGGCTTCCCCTGACCGCGACTCTCTGAAACCTAAGTCCCGACGCCTGGAAAAGACCCTGCACCCGCAGCCCCCAGGACCTGAAGGACCGGACTTTCACTGCAGAAGTGACCCCCAGGAGTCCCTCTCCCTTGCCCAAGTGGAGGTTTCCCCGAGGAAGCCCCCCCTTGCCTGCCTGCAGCGCTGAAGAGATCCCTTGATCTCTCATTGACTTCCATTGCGAACCCGACGCTTGTTCTAACACTGCACCCGGCCGCCCCCGCGCCGCTGAGGGTGAAATTTCTGTGTGGGCTTGTGTCCCCCCCGGTGCCCTACAAAACCCCCCTGGTCTGCCCTCCGAAGACGCGGGTACTTACCTGCTGGCAGACTGGAACCGGGGCACCCCCTTCTCTCCATTGAAGCCTATGCGTTTTGGGCACCACTTTGAACTCTGCACCTGACCGGCCCTGAGCTGCTGGTGTGGTAACTTTGGGGTTGCTCTGAACCCCCAACGGTGGGCTACCTTGGACCAAGAACTGAACCCTGTAAGTGTCTTACTTACCTGGTAAAACTAACAAAAACTTACCTCCCCCAGGAACTGTGAAAATTGCACTAAGTGTCCACTTTTGAAATAGCTATTTGTGAATAACTTGAAAAGTATACATGCAATTGAAATGATTCAAAGTTCCTAATGTACTTACCTGCAATACCTTTCAAACAAGATATTACATGTTAAATTTGAACCTGTGGTTCTTAAAATAAACTAAGAAAATATATTTTTCTATAACAAAACCTATTGGCTGGATTTGTCTCTGAGTGTGTGTACCTCATTTATTGTCTATGTGTATGTACAACAAATGCTTAACACTACTCCTTGGATAAGCCTACTGCTCGACCACACTACCACAAAATAGAGCATTAGTATTATCTCTTTTTACCACTATTTTACCTCTAAGGGGAACCCTTGGACTCTGTGCATGCTATTCCTTACTTTGAAATAGCACATACAGAGCCAACTTCCTACATTGGTGGATCAGCGGTGGGGTACAAGACTTTGCATTTGCTGGACTACTCAGCCAATACCTGATCACACGACAAATTCCAAAATTGTCATTAGAAATTGATTTTTGCAATTTGAAAAGTTTTCTAAATTCTTTAAAGTCCTGCTAGGGCCTTGTGTTAGTCCCTGTTAGCATTTCTTTTTAGAGTTTAAAAGTTGGTTAAAAGTTTGAATTAGATTCTAGAACCAGTTTTAGTTTCTTAAAAAGTATTCCAACTTTTAGAAGCATAATGTCTAGCACAGATGTGAATGTGGTGGAACTCGACACCACACCTTACCTCCATCTACAGATGAGAGAGCTAAGGTCACTCTGTAAACTAAAGAAAATAGCAATGGGCTCCAAACCTACCAAAGTACAGCTCCAGGAGCTTTTGGCAGAGTTTGAAAAGGCCAACCCCTCTGAGGATGGCAACACAGAGGATGAAGATAGTGACTTGGAGGAAAATTCCCCCCTACCAGTCCTATTTAGGGAGAACAGGGCCTCTCAAGCCCTGACTCAACAAATAATAGTCAGAGATGCTGGTCTCCTCACAGGAGGGGCCAACAACTCTGAAATCACTGAGGATAACTCCAGTGAAGAGGACATCCAGCTAGCCAGGATGGCCAAAAGATTGGCTTTGGAAAGACAGATCCTAGCCATAGAAAGGGAAAGGCAAGAGATGGGCCTAGGACCCATCAATGGTGGCAGCAACATAAATAGGGTCAGAGATTCTCCTGACATGTTGAAAATCCCTAAAGGGATTGTAACTAAATATGAAGATGGTGATGACATCACCAAATGGTTCACAGCTTTTGAGAGGGCTTGTGTAACCAGAAAAGTGAACAGATCTCACTGGGGTGCTCTCCTTTGGGAAATGTTCACAGGAAAGTGTAGGGATAGACTCCTCACACTCTCTGGAAAAGATGCAGAATCTTATGACCTCATGAAGGGTACCCTGATTGAGGGCTTTGGATTCTCCACTGAGGAGTATAGGATTAGATTCAGGGGTGCTCAAAAATCCTCGAGCCAGACCTGGGTTGACTTTGTAGACTACTCAGTAAAAACACTAGATGGTTGGATTCAAGGCAGTGGTGTAAGTAATTATGATGGGCTGTACAATTTATTTGTGAAAGAACACCTGTTAAGTAATTGTTTCAATGATAAACTGCATCAGCATCTGGTAGACCTAGGACCAATTTCTCCCCAAGAATTGGGAAAGAAGGCGGACCATTGGGTCAAGACAAGGGTGTCCAAAACTTCCACAGGGGGTGACCAAAAGAAAGGGGTTACAAAACCTCCCCAGGGGAAAGGTGGTGAGACAGCCAAAAATAAAAATAGTAAAGAGTCTTCTACAGGCCCCCAAAAACCTGCACAGGAGGGTGGGCCCAGAGCCTCTTCACAAAACAATCCTGGGTACAAGGGTAAAAACTTTGATCCCAAAAAGGCCTGGTGTCGTAGCTGTAATCAGCCTGGACACCAAACTGGAGACAAGGCCTGTCCCAAGAAAGGTTCCACTCCAAACTCCAATCCAGGTAACACTGGAATGGCTAGTCTCCAAGTGGGATCAACAGTGTGCCCAGAGCAAATCAGGGTCCACACTGAAGCTACTCTAGTCTCTGAGGGTGGGGTGGATTTAGCCACACTAGCTGCCTGGCCGCCTAACATGCAAAAATACAGGCAGCAGCTCTTTATTAATGGGACAAGTGTAGAGGGCCTGAGGGATACAGGTGCCAGTGTCACCATGGTGACAGAGAAACTGGTTTCCCCTGGCCAATACCTGACTGGAAAAACCTATACAGTCACCAACGCTGACAATCAGACTAAAGCACATCCCATGGCAATGGTAACTTTAGAATGGGGAGGGGTCAATGGCCTGAAACAGGTGGTGGTCTCCTCAAACATCCCAGTAGACTGTCTGCTTGGAAATGACCTGGAGTCCTCAGCATGGGCTGAGGTAGAACTAAAAACCCATGCAGCCATGCTGGGTATCCCTGAACTGGTGTGTGTAAAAACAAGAGCACAATGCAAGGCACAGGGTGAAAAAGTAGAGCTGGAGTCTGGAAGAAAGGCCCAGCCTACCAAGAGAAAAGGAAAGTCAGTTGGGAAACCAACTGCAACACAGTCAGACAAAGAGAACCTCTCTTCTCAGGAAGAAGTTCTGCCCTCTGAGGGAACTGAGCCTTTGGAGCTTGAACCTTATCAGGTTGAGCTCTTAGGCCCAGGGGGACCCTCAAGGGAGGAGCTGTGTAAGGGACAAGAAACCTGTCCCTCTCTTGAAGGCCTTAGGCAGCAAGCTGCTGAAGAGTCCAAGGGCAAGAAAAATGGAACACATAGGGTCTATTGGGAAGATGGACTCCTGTACACTGAGGCCAGAGACCCCAAACCTGGTGCCACTAGGAGAGTGGTAGTGCCTCAGTCGTTCAGAGAGTTTATTCTGACCTTAGCCCATGATATTCCCCTTGCTGGGCATTTGGGACAAACCAAGACGTGGGAGAGGTTAGTCAACCACTTCTACTGGCCCAATATGTCCCACAAGGTTAAGGAGTTTTGCCTCTCCTGCCCCACCTGTCAAGCCAGTGGTAAGACAGGTGGGCATCCAAAGGCCCCCCTCATTCCACTTCCAGTGGTGGGGGTCCCCTTTGAAAGAGTGGGTGTGGACATAGTTGGTCCACTAGAACCTCCCACAGCCTCAGGAAATATGTATATCCTAGTAGTAGTGGATCATGCTACTAGGTATCCTGAAGCTATTCCCCTTAGGTCGACTACTGCCCCTGCAGTAGCCAAGGCCCTCATTGGTATCTTTACCAGAGTGGGTTTCCCTAAGGAGGTGGTGTCTGACAGAGGTACCAACTTCATGTCAGCATACCTAAAACACATGTGGAATGAGTGTGGGGTGACTTACAAATTCACTACACCATACCATCCACAAACTAATGGCTTAGTTGAGAGATTCAACAAGACATTAAAAGGCATGATCATGGGGCTCCCAGAAAAGCTCAAAAGGAGATGGGATGTCCTCTTGCCATGTCTGCTATTCGCTTACAGAGAGGTGCCACAGAAGGGAGTAGGATTCTCACCCTTTGAACTTCTGTTTGGTCACCCTGTAAGGGGACCACTTGCTCTTGTTAAAGAAGGCTGGGAGAGACCTCTTCATGAGCCTAAACAGGACATAGTGGACTATGTACTTGGCCTTCGCTCTAGAATGGCAGAGTACATGGAAAAGGCAAGCAAAAACCTTGAGGCCAGCCAACATCTCCAGAAGTTTTGGTATGACCAAAAGGCTGCAATGGTTGAGTTCCAACCAGGGCAGAAAGTCTGGGTTCTGGAGCCTGTGGCTCCCAGGGCACTTCAGGACAAATGGAGTGGCCCTTACCCAGTGCTAGAAAGGAAGAGTCAGGTCACCTACCTGGTGGACCTGGGCACAAGCAGGAGCCCCAAGAGGGTGATCCATGTGAACCGCCTTAAGCTCTTCCATGACAGGGCTGATGTAAATCTGTTGATGGTAACAGATGAGGATCAGGAGGCAGAGAGTGAACCTCTCCCTGATCTTCTGTCAGACCCAAAAGATGGCTCAGTAGATGGAGTGATCTACTCAGACACCCTCTCTGGCCAACAGCAAGCTGATTGTAGGAGGGTCCTACAACAGTTTCCTGAACTCTTCTCCCTAACCCCTGGTCAGACACACCTGTGTACCCATGATGTGGACACAGGAGACAGCATGCCTGTCAAAAACAAAATCTTTAGACAGTCTGACCATGTTAAGGAAAGCATCAAGGTGGAAGTCCATAAGATGCTGGAATTGGGAGTAATTGAGCGCTCTGACAGCCCCTGGGCTAGCCCAGTGGTCTTAGTCCCCAAACCTCACACCAAAGATGGAAAGAAAGAGATGAGGTTTTGTGTGGACTACAGAGGGCTCAACTCTGTCACCAAGACAGACGCCCATCCAATTCCTAGAGCTGATGAGCTCATAGACAAATTAGGTGCTGCCAAATTCTTAAGTACCTTTGACTTGACAGCAGGGTACTGGCAAATAAAAATGGCACCTGGAGCAAAAGAGAAAACAGCATTCTCCACCCCTGATGGGCATTATCAGTTTACTGTTATGCCCTTTGGTTTAAAGAATGCCCCTGCCACCTTCCAAAGGTTGGTGAATCAAGTCCTTGCTGGTTTGGAGTCCTTTAGCACAGCTTATCTTGATGATATTGCTGTCTTTAGCTCCACCTGGCAGGATCACCTGGTCCACCTGAAGAAGGTTTTGAAGGCTCTGCAATCTGCAGGCCTCTCTATCAAGGCATCCAAATGCCAGATAGGGCAGGGAACTGTGGTTTTCTTGGGCCACCTTGTAGGTGGAGGCCAAGTTCAGCCACTCCAACCCAAGATCCAGACTATTCTGGACTGGGTAGCTCCAAAAACCCAGACTCAAGTCAGGGCATTCCTTGGCTTGACTGGGTACTACAGGAGGTTTGTGAAGGGATATGGATCCATTGTGACAGCCCTCACTGAACTCACCTCCAAGAAAATGCCCAAGAAAGTGAACTGGACTGTAGAATGCCAACAGGCCTTTGACACCCTGAAACAAGCAATGTGCTCAGCACCAGTTCTAAAAGCTCCAGATTATTCTAAGCAGTTCATTGTGCAGACAGATGCCTCTGAACATGGGATAGGGGCAGTTTTGTCCCAAACAAATGATGATGGCCTTGACCAGCCTGTTGCTTTCATTAGCAGGAGGTTACTCCCCAGGGAGCAGCGTTGGAGTGCCATTGAGAGGGAGGCCTTTGCTGTGGTTTGGTCCCTGAAGAAGCTGAGACCATACCTCTTTGGGACTCACTTCCTAGTTCAAACTGACCACAGACCTCTCAAATGGCTGATGCAAATGAAAGGTGAAAATCCAAAACTGTTGAGGTGGTCCATCTCCCTACAGGGAATGGACTTTATAGTGGAACACAGACCTGGGACTGCCCATGCCAATGCAGATGGCCTTTCCAGGTTCTTCCACTTAGAAAATGAAGACTCTCTTGGGAAAGGTTAGTCTCATCCTCTTTCGTTTGGGGGGGGGGGGGGGGGGGGGGTTGTGTAAGGAAATGCCTCCTTGGCATGGTTACCCCCTGACTTTTTGCCTTTGCTGATGCTGTGTTTTGAATTGAAAGTGTGCTGAGGCCTGCTAACCAGGCCCCAGCACCAGTGTTCTTTCCCTAACCTGTACTTTTGATTCCACAATTGGCACACCCTGGCATCCAGATGAGTCCCTTGTAAATGGTACCCCTGGTACCAAGGGCCCTGATGCCAAGGAAGGTCTCTAAGGGCTGCAGCATGTCTTATGCCACCCTGGGGACCCCTCACTCAGCACAGACACACTGCTTGCCAGCTTGTGTGTGCTGGTGAGAACAAAACGAGTAAGTCGACGTGGCACTCCCCTCAGGGTGCCATGCCAACCTCACACTTCCTATGCAGTATAGATAAGTCACCCCTCTAGTAGGCCTTACAGCCCTAAGGCAGGGTGCACTATACCATAGGTGAGGGCTCCAGTGCATGAGCACTGTGCCCCTACAGTGTCTAAGCAAAACCTTAGACATTGTAAGTGCAGGGTAGCCATAAGAGTATATGGTCTGGGAGTCTGTCAAACACGAACTCCACAGCACCATAATGGCTACACTGAAAACTGAGAAGTTTGGTATCAAACTTCTCAGCATAATAAATGCACACTGATGCCAGTGTACATTTTATTGCAAAATACACCCCAGAGGGCACCTTAGAGGTGCCCCCTGAAACCTTAACCAACTAACGTTTAGGCTGACTGGTTTTAGCAGCCTGCCACACTCGAGACATGTTGCTGGCCACATGGGGAGAGTGCCTTTGTCACTCTGTGTCTAGTAACAAAGCCTGCACTGGGTGGAGATGCTATCACCTCCCCCAGGCAGGAGCTGTAACACCTGGCGGTGAGCCTCAAAGGCTCACCCCCTTTATTCCAGCACCACAGGGCACTCCAGCTAGTGGAGTTGCCCGCCCCCTCTGGTCACGGCCACACTTTTGGCGGCAAGGCCGGAGGAAATAATGAGAATAACAAGGAGGAGTCACTGGCCAGTCAGGACAGCCCCTAAGATGTCCTGAGCTGAGGTGACTCTAACTTTTAGAAATCCTCCATCTTGCAGATGGAGGATTCCCCCAATAGGGATAGGAATGTGACCCCCTCCCCTTGGGAGGAGGCACAAAGAGGGTGTACCCACCCTCAGGGCTAGTAGCCATTGGCTACTAACCCCCCAGACCTAAACACGCCCTTAAATTTAGTATTTAAGGGCTCCCTTGAACCTAGGAACTCAGATTCCTGCAACCTAAGAAGAAGAGGACTTCTGAGCTGAAAAACCCTGCAGAGAAGACGGAGACACCAACTGCTTTGGCCCCAGCTCTACCGGCCTGTCTCCCCCCTTCGGAAGAAAACTGCTCCAGCGACGCTTTCCCCAGGACCAGCGACCTCTGAATCCTCAGAGGACTGCCCTGCTCTAAAAGGACCAAGAAACTCCAGAGAACAGCGGCCCTGTTCACCCAAGACTGCAACTTTGTTTCTAAAGGAGCAACTTAAAGGCAACAGCGTTTCCCGCCAGAAGCGTGAGACTTGCAACCCGGCGACCCCGACTCGACTGGTGGAGAAACAACACTTCAGGGAGGACCCTCCGGCGACTCAGAGACTGTGAGTAACCAAAGTTGTCCCCCCTGAGCCCCCACAGCGACGCCTGCAGAGGGAATCCCGAGGCGCCCCCTGACCGCGACTGCCTGACTCTAAGATCCCGACGCCTGGAAAAGACCCTGCACCCGCAGCCCCCAGGACCTGAAGGATCGGAACTCCAGTGCAGGAGTGACCCCCAGGAGGCCCTCTCCCTTGCCCAGGTGGTGGCTACCCCGAGGAGCCCCCCCTTGCCTGCCTGCATCGCTGAAGAGACCCCTTGGTCTCCCATTGATTCCTATTACAAATCCGATGTGTGTTTGCACACTGCACCCGGCCGCCCCCGTGCTGCTGAGGGTGTACTTCCTGTGCTAACTTGTGTCCCCCCCGGTGCCCTACAAAACCCCCCTGGTCTGCCCTCCGAAGACGCGGGTACTTACCTGCTGGCAGACTGGAACCAGGGCACCCCCTTCTCCATTGAAGCCTATGCGTTTTGGGCACCACTTTGAACTCTGCACCTGACCGGCCCTGAGCTGCTGGTGTGGTAACTTTGGGGTTGCTCTGAACCCCCAACGGTGGGCTACCTTGGACCCAAACTTGAACCCCGTAGGTGGTTTACTTACCTACAAAAACAAACAAATACTTACCTGCCCCAGGAACTGTTGAAAATTGCACTGTGTCTAGTTTTAAAATAGCTATACGTGTTTTATTTGAAAAGTATCTATGCTATTGTGATTATTCAAAGTTCCTAAAGTACTTACCTGCAATACCTTTCATGCAAAGTATTACATGTAGAATTTGAACCTGTGGTTCTTAAAATAAACTAAGAAAATATATTTTTCTATACACAAACCTATTGGCCTGGAATTATTGTGTGTTCCTCATTTATTGCTTGTGTATGTACAACAAATGCTTAACACTACTCCTTTGATAAGTCTACTGCTCGACCACACTACCACAAAATAGAGCATTGGTATTCTCTTTTTGCCACTATCTTACCTCTAAGGGGAACCCTTGGACTCTGTGCATACTATTCCTTACTTTGAAATAGTGCATACAGAGCCAACTTCCTACAGCCTCTAAATATCACTTGGCTGGTGCAATGCGCTTCGCGGTTAACTGTGTATCTGGAGCCAACAGGAAAAAACTGGGAGAAGTAAACGATCCTCTAGTCTGGCAGGCACACGTCGTTGAACCCATAACTACAGTAGAAGGGATTAGCAATGACAGGTCAGTTTAAGGAATCTCCGGAATGCAAGGAATATCTGAGAAGCATGTTGTTGCTTCCTGCTTAGACACACGCTTCTCACTCCCCAGGCACTTATGAAGTGCACCGCACATGAGAGTGGGGAAAAAAGGACTTCAGAGACGTGGTCTCTTAAAAGACAGCCTCACCTGAGGCCCCAAGGAGGAACAACGCCAGCTGGCAGAAGGTAATGCCGGCAGAATGCGGAGAAAACACATGGCAGCTACACCAACAGAGGCTATAAGTGCTCGGAGGACCGAGACCCCAGTAAGCTCAGCGACCTCTGGTTGCAGTAGGCAGAGCGCGTATGCTACTACTGATACGCGGACAGTAGTAATCCCAAGATGCCTAATAGCTGTAATGCAAAGGCATACACAATAAGAAGACAATGCCTCTAAAGCTATAAATGTGATAAGAAAACTACTGAATAACCCACAGTAACAAGAAGGGTACTTATCTGGCTGCTGGACAACGAAGAGAAGAAAGAGGGAGTGTGGACCTGGATTGCCATACTTATGGAACTATGTCTCTATGGTTGTGCTCTGGTTGCAGCAAAGACCTATGGGATTTGGAGTCTTTCATATGTTAATGTTAGTTACTTAAGGATGCTGAGTAGAAAATAAAGGAAGAGTGAAGCATAATCTGAGCCTCCAGAATTCCTATCAAACAACATACTTACCTGAACGATTTTTCTCTGATACCTAAACATATATAAAGATAATTGCTGTTTCTATAAGTTGGTGTGGAGCTCTTTTTTGAGCCATGTCTTATTTATTGACAATTGTGTGTATTTGCAGATGCCTTGCTCTCTGCTGTTTTAATCCTAAGGCTGCTCAACCACACTACCCCTAAATACAGCACTTTGGGATTGCATAGCACACCCTGTCCACTCACTGGGGAACCCCTGGCCCCCTTACACTGTATTCACATACTACATAAAGGGCCACACCTGTGGAGCTAGGTAGATTCCGCATAAGTACCCCTGATAAAATACATTTAAAAAATTAGCACAACCAGCTTTCCTCAACTGTAGGAGTAACTTCAAAAAAGGTAATAAAATAATCTCCTTCATCTATTGCTGCCAATTCTCCTTCTCAACCAACACAAATAAAGGTTAATTCACATATATAGATTTCTATCCCCACAGCTTCCTGTCCTAACAAGATTTGCATAAAGCACTGCCTTTCAACTCCATCTGACCAAGAGTTCCTGCAACTGAATATAGGAAACAGTTGTGCAGTGATCAGACTATAATTCCAGTGTCCATTCACTTCTCTTTATATGTATAGAACGGCCTGTTTTCCGATAAACACACAATATGCAAACACTTTTTTATGACCCACTAATCTATACAACCACCTTCTTATTAATTATTGTTTCTATGCTATAAACTCAGGCAACAAAATAAAAAAGCCTGAATTTTCCACCGTTGTACCAAGCCCACTATTTCTAAAGCAAAGTAGACTCTTAACGCTTTGTCAGCAATCACCCTGCAGAAATTCACATCCTGCTGGGAGAATCCAGAGCAGGTCTTCGTGTACTGGTTGAGTGTAGGATATTACATCAACAGACTAATACATCTAATTAACTTGACATCCCTTGATAAACTAAAATACATAATATATAGTCCCTTTTAATAGCTAAACAAAAAGCAATCATCATGAAAATAGGTGATCATATACATCAAAAAGGGTTGCTCCCACCTTGAAGATCTCTAAGATGCAGCCTCAGCCACGCAAATATATTTTCATTGTTTTGCTTTATGACTTTGGGGGTGATTCTGATTCTGGCGGGCGGCGGAGGCCGCCCGCCAGAATTCCGCCCCCATTATACCGCTCCGCGGTCAGAAGACCGCGGAGGGTATCATGAGTTTTTCCCTGGGCTGGCGGGCGGTCTCCAAAAGACCGCCCGCCAGCCCAGGGAAAAACTCCCTTCCCACGAGGATGCCGGCTCGTAATCGAGCCGGCGGAGTGGGAAGGTGCGACGGGTGCAGTTGCACCCGTCGCGTATTTCAGTGTCTGCAAGGCAGACACTGAAATACTTTGCGGGGCCCTCTTACGGGGGCCCCTGCCGTGCCCATGCCATTGGCATGGGCACGGCAGGGGCCCCCAGGGGCCCCGCGACCCCCCCTACCGCCATCCTGTTCATGGCGGCTTTCCCGCCATGAACAGGATGGCGGTAGGGGGGGTCAGAATCCTCATGGCGGCGGAGCGCGCTCCGCCGCCATGAAGGATTCCCCCGAGCAGCGGTAAGTCGGCGGGAGCCCGCCGACTTGCCGCTTCTGACCGCGGCAATGCTCATGGGAGCACCGCCAGCCTGTTGGCGGTGCTCCCGAATGACCCCCTTTGTTTTTTAACTTCTTCCCTACTCTCTATAAGAAATTCTGAACAGCCGCCAGCACATTTTTCCACCTCCTCATGCTTCCTAGCTTTGACTCTGCTACTGTCAGCTTCCCCATTTCTTCTATTTTATCCATGCATGTACTTAGCCTCTTGTGCTACCTTGCTTCATCAAGATTTACCTTCATTGTCATCCCCCTCACAGTCTGTTCTTGCTAAGTCGTATTGTAATTCTTCTTCTATGATGTAGGTTTGTACTTGTAACTGATTGTTTTAATCATTTGTGACACACCTAACAAAAAAAATATATATGATGTTGGATACAGCAGCGGAGCAATTCCATTTGGTTGGAACCTGAACTTGGTCACCTTATCAGCTAATGCCCCACTCAAATTTAGAATCTTTAATTTGGTCTAGTTTATAATTTTTTGTATTTTTCACTGTCCTGAAACCAGCTCTCTGTTGATTTTGGGATCGAAAAGACTGGAATAACAAAGTGTTTTGCCGTGAGGGTATGGGATTTCTGGAAGTGACCAAAAGATGACATATTTGGTAGTATAAAAGACCGATACAAATGTGTGTGTGTGTGTGTTCTGTTGACAAAAGCATCTTTATGAAAGTGCTTGATCTGCTGGATGCGTGATACAGCCCATGTGGTCTGAATTAATGGATTTCTTCATGGGGTGATGTTTCCTGACAGATGGAACAGGTACCATACGTTCATTACTGACATGGTAACATATATTTGTGTAATGCAATGGATTTTGTATGCAAAATCTATAATGTGCCTAAACATTTTGTTTGTGGGGAAACAAAATTAACTGTTTTCCTAAATCCACACAACTTGTTGGAGGCGCAGACCGAATGAATTGAGAACTAGAGCCAGTTAGCACCAACTTAGTGGTGTTGTGCCAGACATCACACACAGTAACACTATTGTCATGTAAATCCTATTGGGTTTGGGTTTGCTGTGGTGCAGGAGCATGAAGTTTGCTTCTGTTTTCCTAAATGAAAATATCAGATTACTAAAGTGAGTCAAGTACTGTGAATGTAAGCATTTGTGACGATGGAGACTCCTCTGCTTAACCCTCACCCTATCCTCTGATGGACCCCGTACCCTTAAACAGTCTTGTGAACATTTTGAAAGTCAGCCTATTCGTTCCATTTCTCATTATATTCACTCATGGTAATGCCTGTTTTGAAATAAGCAGCAACACAGGATTCCACCAAGGACACCTTGTCCCCTGCTGGATGAAGACGTGCCTGCAGTATTCCTGACCCAAGAAGGGTACGGGTTTGCCCTTCTCACCTGGCCCAAAAAGACCGTGACATTGTCTTTTGTCTCTTGATAGTAGAATGTGTTTTGTCCTTGGATCTTGGCCTGTTCCTTGTTCACTGGAATTGACAATTATCTGTTTGCTTATACATAAGTAACCAAAACCACAGGAAGGCTTCACATTGTAGGCATAGGCTTGAGGATCAAAAGAATTTGTTGTTGGCCTTGTTCCTGACATACAACAAGCAATGTAAGAGACAAATATTCCTGTAGCTCGTGTGATTAGCATGCCGTAACTTGAAGTGTGTGGTGACATGTTCTCATTCTCAGTTAAGTGTTCAGGTAATATGGTAGTGCTTTTTGACAGAACGCAGTCTCACACAGACAAATTTCAGAACATTTTGTCCAAGTCTTCTGCGTTCCTTTCTTGTTGATGTGAAACTTGGCTGTCGTTGGTAGACTTCTAAGCTACAGAAGAGTGAAGCTTCAGTGCTGCCAAACAGATGAGACTTGATTTCCAGTGCATTGATAGGAAACTGAACAGCAGTCTGGCCTTTGACATTTAATTACCAGCTCTACTTGTGCTCCTCCATCAGGGGTGAGGAATTCTTATAGCCTGACTCTCAAGAATTCTTTGGGGTCAAGGACAACAAGCTTTCATGTCTATTTTGTCCTTGGAACAAGTAGGCCCAACCATCTGCAGCACAAACCCTTTCGCTGCCAGTTTAAAGTACATTATAGATCAGGGAAGGGCACTGTCTGCAGTTAAGGTAATATTTGTGTTCATATGTTAATGCTGTTTGAACTTGTATTTACGGTTCATTAATGCAAAGCCTTTATTATTAGAGTGAGTGCTCCAAAAAAATATAAAATATAAGCCTCAGATCACACTACTGACAGTGGTTCCAGTGTAAAAATGTATATGCACGTTTGCAAAGTTTAACAATATGAAGCTACGTATAATGCCCCCATAACGCTCTCTGATTAGATACACATTTTTGTATTTTTGATGATTCTTTGCTTTCAGAAATGTTCACAACAAAAATGCAACAAGGGGAAAAAAAGTGTTGCTGAAGTACTGTGAAATTTTAGGTACCATTTGTTTGAAGCATCATTTAATAAAATGTGTTGATTCATACTAGTATTAAAAAAATATATTCATTATGGAAAATCAGGATAAGAAGTCTCCACAGGATAATGGAATACATAAACAAGTTCTGGCAAAGCCAAAAGTTCTGACATTGGTGGTCCGCTTTTGGCTTTGCCAGTGCATGTCTTGTTTTGACATGGTTTTTGTACAACTTTATAGCTTTGGGAGCTGCCAGGTCCTCATCATTATAGAAAACATTGACAAAAATAAAAATATTTTTTGTTCTCAAAAAGTACACATTGCCACAATGTTGCTGGCCCTGAATTAAACTTCTTGTGTATGTTTATATGCTTCTTGTTAAATAGCAGAATTCTGTCACTCACAGTGAAGCCTGTAGATAAATTGAGAAAGAGATAGAAGTTTAATAAAATCAAAAAAAGGTCTTGTTTAACGCCAGACCTAATTGTGGGCCCAATTCTTAAAGAGAGTCACAAAAGTGCACCCACGGTAAATGTCCTTGCATTACTGCAGATTTACGCCTTTCACAAATTCACAAGAATTTACTGAAGTAGGCCAGGAAATCGTACTCCTACAAAAATATTTGTGAACTGCATCTTAGCACGATCAAATATGCATGTGTCGACTTACTTATGCAAAAATCTGTTTAGCGTTTACAAGTTCACTTTCCTTCCAACCACTTTTTTCCCCAACAGTAGAACATATTTTACTTCTGCCCTTGTCAGGAGTAAATTTCCAACCTTTCTCTGTATGGGAAAAGATTAGAAAAGAGCTTGTGAAAACCACTAAAGCATGCAAGTTTATAGGTATGCACAGACTCCAAAGGGCATTCCAAACCTGGAACTGTTGCTTACCGCTACCTCCAGCACCAGTACGTAGATCTATGGAAAGGTGACAATATATGTGAATTGCTCATTTTAACCCTAGTATAATATGAGCCCTGGCATATTCAGAGAGGCTGTAATCAGAGTGTTTTATTTAATAAGATTGCTGCCATAATTTGTCGCTGCACTACGTGACACCAACGGGACAAGTGGATTTTATTTTTTTATTTTTTACAGAACAAGTAGATTTATGAAGCAGTCTGCCCCATGGACAGGTAGGTATTTTATTAAATTCCACCCCGCTGTCCATGAAGAACTATATTCACCCTCAACACTGCTTGTATTTGACTGGCAAAGTAAAGGTGTTTTGTAGGTGAACACAGTTTTACAAAACAAAAATTATGGCATTTCAGTCTTCACTCCATCATTTCAGTCCTCTTACCCTCTAAAGGCCTCATTTATTTTATATTCAATTAATTGTATTTATTTAGCACAATGTTGTCAAGGTTTCAGTAACAACAAAACAACAACTGCTAAAAGGCTAAGGAAGTTCGTATTAAAACCCCTTCAAAAGTCATGAAACATGGCAACACCACAAGTTAACCAGAGATTTCAAATTTGATCACAAAACTTAGGGAGACAGAAAAACATGCTTGTTAAAAAGAGACGTTTTGAGCAACTTAGACAATTTTGTCAGGCAGGTCTCTGCCAGACGCACTAGACATAGTATATTTGTCTTACTGTAGATATTAAAATACTTGTTCTCTGTAGGTGACCATCCTTGTGTTTTTTGGGCTTAAAGTAGCTGCCATTGGGTAAAGCACAAGCTGCGGCCTGGAGCATGGCTGCCCATAAATCCGGCTGCCTAGTGGACAATGGGCATAGACTTTGTTAGCTCTAAACAGTAAATGCAAGGATCTGAATACTGAAAAATACGTTCATATCTGGATTCATCCATTGTTGATTTGAGAGACTGTTGTTGCACACAGTGACATCCTTTAAGTAACACTAATTCCTCTGTTGAAAAAGATGCATATTCTTGAAAGTGTTTTTGTTTTCTGCTGAGTTTAACTGGGCTATGTGTCATTTAAAAGATACCCCAGTGATTTTATAGCACAGAAAAATGGCAATTGGGAATTTGCTTTTGATGATACCATGAGTCATCTTGATGAATTAATTTCTTGAACCTCTGCCTTACTTAACAGTTTTCTGAATAAAAGGTTGCCTTTTATTGTGTCCTTCACAATTTAAGTACTATCAGTACAAGTCACTTTGAAAAAACAGTGGCTGTGGCCTGAACAAGATATAAGTACCTTCATTTGTTAAGAGAGATTTTGCTTATGAAGATGTTTCCGTGATTGCGTTCACTCATTCTTCTAGGTATGTATGGCACTCGCACCACCATCCTTATTCTCATGAGAGACCTAGTAGAATGCAAAACACTGAATGGTGTTTTGAAAACTCTTGAATTTTGCTCAGTGATTTATGGAAGGTTAATCTGAAAATGGTGCCCTACAAAAATATTATCTCCATGACTTATAGAGAAGTGACTCACTCAGAAGTGACCGCTCCAATTGTGTATTAGCTAATACAACTGCCATAGATGTGCTGGGTCAAATCCTAATGCGAGGACATTCACCAAGAGTTAACAAACGGGGTACTGTGTTTGAGCAGCTCTGCTGCCTTCATTTGGATTATAATGGGATAAAAACAACCCATGCTGTCTTAATGTTGTAGGTAACCACTGTTGCTGTTACTCAACTCATTTCACCCATTTTTGAAAGAATAATGCCTGAATTGGCTCAGAACTCCCATTCTCCCAATGATTCTCATCTCACGAACAACGAGAGATAAGTAAGGAATGTTGACTTTGCCTGAAACCTACGTTTTAATGATTAGACATAATTTGTTTTCTGATTAAATGAGTAGTACTGAGCAAATCTTCCTCACAGAAGTTTAAACAGACGAAAATATTTTTTTCAAACGTTGTGCTTGCAGAACAAAATCCATGTCCAGAATTCGCTCCGCAGGTGGATTTTAGGAAAGAGCGAAGTTGGAATGAAGTTTTTTGTATCACCAGTGTTATTTAGCAATTAAAAAAGAGGATCAGAGGCAGGGGTACTGTATTTGTTAGTCCCTTTAAATGAAGCAGAGAACAGAAAGTGAGCTGCCAAAATTGGGTTAGGCTTCTCCTCCCAAGGGCAGAGGATGGGCTTTAAAGTTAGAATGTTTAACTCGTGCTCCACTTTGAAGTTTCTAAACCTAATCTATGTTAGCTTTAAGTGGTGAAGGATCTAGGTTGTCCGTTCCAGAGCTTAGTTCTTTCCATTAGCTGGCAAGCTATTTACCAGTCATGTGACACATGTGCGCTACTAGAAGCACTGCACCAATAGGGAAGCCTGCATCAAAACTAAGTAAAGTCTGGCAGAATCATGTTGCCACCAATAGCTTTCTAGTTGTTGGCACACCAGTAAGAAATTACCTTTACCCCAGGTGCTTCCCTATAGAGTTTCAACATGCCAGGCTAAACATGTAACTTTTTTTTTTTTCATCCCAGAGCCTTGAGTTTCAAGAAGTGAAAGTGGACTGCATGCCTCTTTGGTTCCCGACAAAGTATTCTAGCTGGTGAAGTCAGCCTGGAAGAACGTGTGCACAGAATTTGATTACTGATGATGGCTAACCTCATCTAATGTGATGAGAATTTGATAGCTGCAATTGCTTCCTCGACATTGATCTGCCTATTTCTTTTCTACGATTAATACATATGCAAAAGAACCTCCAGACCAGAGACCCATGCAAATAAACTCTATATAGTCCCTCTACTCAGAGCACTAGTTGAGGAAATGAAAGTGGTAAACTTTTTAGTGAATATCAAGAAAAAGATGTCAAGCCGCTTATCATACAATCCTCCTGTGACAGAAAAAAAGGAAACTGAAGATGACGGTCAAAGGGGGAGGGCACTGATAGACACGATGCTGATTGCAATGTATTTTAACCCAGAGCACTAAAAGCTCTTTATTTAAAAAAAAAAAAGTGTTCCAGGATCCTCGTGTGACGCCGAGGAATATTTTAAGTACGAAAACCCTTTGAAGATAACTTTCAAAGGAAAATGGTAAAGAGCATTCAATTTTCTAAACTCACTCAGCTATAGCATTGCTGTTCTCAGAGTGCTCCATATTTTGTCCTCAGCCTTGCAGCACAATGTAGGCTGCTTATACAATTCAAAACATCATCTAACTACTCCTCAGTCAGCTTATAAATTGTACATCATTTTCTAAGCTGTACTTTCACATGTTGCTGACTCACACATTCCTCTGCTTTTTCTTTTCTCTGACCTCTCAATATGAGATGAGCAGATTACAGATTTAAAACGTTCTCCTTTCTTTACATTTCAGAAGGTTTCCAGATAGGTCATTATTATTAATTTTCGATTATTTGAGAACATCACTGTTTACAGACGTGTTCACAGTGAGAAGAGGTTATTGTCCACAGACATTGCAAAAGCTTTAAAAACAGGTTGTACTATTCACGGATTTATTTCCTCATAACACTTTTCTCAAAGGTGACGCATGGTACAGTTCTTTTTAGTTTCGGGCGTTCCTCACCTTATGGACAGTAACACACTGCATTAGAAATTCCATAGTAATTTAAACACAAGTTAAGCAAGATGCACATATACACAAGCTTCTTTGTGGGTTAGTTGATGACTTAGGCTTATCACCCATTACCATTCCAATTGTTCCAAACACTAAGAGTCCCAAAGATGCTCCTGTTTATGATCCTAAACCAACACCTTTGTAATTTTTTTTTAACTGCCTGTATTAAGATTCCATTTCCGCTTTTTGTCCTACCAAATCATCCACAGAGCCGCGGTGTGCCTCATAAATAATTATTTGATGCTTCTGCCACCGTTACATGGGATCTACCACCACAGAACCTGTTAAACTAAGCTTAAATGTAGGAGTGAACTGTTTACCCCCTTTATTGCATGTTACGAAAGATCAGCAAAGTTGCTAGTGTGTCATGTGTTGCATTGAGAACCCCGATCACCTTGTTGCACTTTCTCAAGAGAAATTACGTAGAGCACTTGTATACATTACAGTTGCTTTGCTAAAAAAAAAAAAAAAAACAGCAGCAGATATAACAACTGGCCCCACCTGACTGTGAAGGAAAGTGCAGTATGTATATATACACACACACACTCATATACATTTGCACGTGTGTATGTATACACTTAAATATTGTTTAAAAAAATAAACGCCTCAAAAACTAGTTTTCAAACATTGCTGTGCTTTTTAGACTTATTTACATATAAACCAGCATCATGTTCGTGGATTGTGCCACCTTATACATTTGTTAGCACCTTTTAATGTCAGATCTCACATTTCATACAGTCGTGTTATACAGTATATTGCACCATATTCCTCAAACCTACTGCTTACCAGGGGAGCGCACATTGTATATACTTTGACCACAGCTAACATCATTTTACTGACACAATTGTAATTAGGCCGCATCTTCTGTCAACTAGGTTTGCACCAGTAAGTTTTACAAAATAAAGTAATAGATCTTTCAGCACTCTCTCTTCAACGCTAAATCTATCTTACAGGTAACTTATTCTGTGACACCTTCTTTTTTTTTTTGCTCTCACAGGACAGTTGCACATTGCAGGCCAACTTCAGACATCGCATTCATTGGTAAAAACATAATCCAGCTGACAGACACTTACGACAAGGCTTGCAAGTTATTAAGAACTTTCTATCTTCATAACTCTCCACACTTTGCATGCAAGTTTGCAAAAAATGCAGCCGTCTATCCCCTCTCCTCAAGGCTTTTCATAGACAGTAGTACATTGCACTGCTCCATCTATTGTCCCGATTCGCAGTACATTACATACTACAACTTGGACTACACTTTCTGTCTTTAGACGTTGTTGGAAAATATATACATAAATAGTTATAGATTGTTTTTCGCGTTTAAGAACGCCCTCTGTCCTCACACCGTGTAGTGGTTTGTAAACGGGGGTCCATTAAACGCACCTTTTAGCCTCCCACTGCTGTACAGACTGGTTTCTCAATCTTTTACATTCTTCTTTCCCTTTAGATTCCCAACTTGGTTGTGAACTTGACGTCATGTCGAGGATCCGGAACCAGATTTTTAAGAAAAAGTATATCCAAAATGGCCAGGTGCCTTTTAGCAGTCAATCGCAAGCCATCAGTCAGCCCTCTTAAAATTCCCTATGGCTGTGCACACCACCGGTTCCTTTTTTTCCGCCGACCAGTGAGGATCTGAAACATGCAGACAACTATGGGAATTCTTCAGTTGCATCTCAGCCGCGGCTTTCCTAGTGTTTTTGTTTTTCTTGTCCACTTTCTTAATCTCATTATTCTTTCTTACAGCTTCCCACCTGGTGCATGCGGGCTTCAGGATTCCAGCGGTGCATTACATGTGAGAGGCCATATCCTTTGGCAGACACCCACAGGGAGTGCTTGAGGTGCCTGGGGCCCAGCCACGACCCAATAGGGTGCTCAGACTGTTCGACCCTCACACCGAAGGCTCTTCGGAGACGGAGGGAGAGACTTTTGAAGCTAACTTCTTCACGAGCACCAGTTGAGAAGAGGACCGCGAAGTCTCCTTCTCTGAAACCAGCAGTCTTCAAGGGTTTGGCAGATCCTGCCTCCAACCAAGCATCGGTAAGATTTTTCATCTCCAAAGAGTCTTCCGATCTACAGAGTACTTCAGCTTATTACTCCTTCGGTGGAGCGACCTTCTCTTGCCAACTTTCTACAGAGAAATACACATTGGGATCTCACTGTACTTTTCTTCATTAGATTATAGCTTGGTTGAAAGCTCTGTCCATGCTTGAGTTCCTCTTTCTCCTTGGAAACATTAGGCTATCCCCCTGCTGGACATATAAAAGTTAAACAGAGGTTTTTTAAATGTACCTTCAGTTGAAGGGTCTTAAGTCTATTCGTCTGGGATGTAGTTGCTTCATACCCCTCCTAAAGAGCATCAGACCTCCTAGACTGCTGGAATTTGAAGATCTGTTTGATTTGGAAAAAGCTGAATTTTTTTTTTGTGTGTCCATGGAAAGGATCGTTCTTTATTCTACTAAACTAAACATACCTAAAAGATGCTCTGGGAAAGCATCGCAATGCCAGATCACCCCCTTCCCCACACATTAAGGCTGCCCTAGCTTCTTTTGGAAATCCCAAATGCTTCAATGACTTGGGCTGATCTGTCAGTACCCTTTGTTGCAGCGGAGGAAGTTCTGAAGGTGTCAGGTGCTATTTATTATGGCATTTGAATTAACAATTTCATATTATATTTCCTGTGCACACACGTGTGCCATTTCTGCTCCCTAGTCTAATTTTGGTTATTTCTGGCTCTGAAATCCTTTCTCTTTTCATCCTTTGGCCCATTTCTAAGCTGTCAAGTTGATTGTTCTCTTTCTGGTGTGTATCATCGGCTCTTCTTTCTGTTAATGACCATCTGCCTGTGCTAAATAATTCAAAATAAATGTATGTATTTTATTCTGGAGGTTTTGGGGTTCTGGTCTCCTTTATAGGTTCATACTACTTCTTGATGCATTCCTCATATGTCTATGACTTCGGTTGAGCAGTTCTTCTCAGACGCTTTTTTCAAATCATCTCTAAATTTTCCTTAACCTTGAAAAATCATGATATATCTCCCACAAAAGCTACCTGAATCGATTCAAACAAAATCAACATTCTAATGAACCCTGCTAAGCTCTGCTTTCTCTTAAGCACCTTTAGATGACAAAAAAGGTGTCTGGGATACTTACAGACTTGGACATAAACCGAAAACTGCAAGTCTTCATCTAAAGCTCACTGATGTCCTTTGAAATTGAGCTTAGAATATGGTCATCAAATTATTATTTCACTCCGAATGCTCTGTTCTACAAAACATCAAGAACGTAACATATCTTGTAAATGTTTAATATGCATATGTAGTGTTACAGAGACGCATCTTTCTCAATTTCAGTTGAAATTAGACTTCTTAGTATTGAGGCATTTTTTAGGTGTTTCAAAATTCATCATGTTTGGATTCTTTCAATAACCTGTATTATAGGAATTAAAATGTATTGTGTGGTGGGCTTGTCTGGTGTTCACACACAACCTTCAGTGGTGAGTGCTGTAGTTGTGGAAGCAGAGGTACTCTAGCATGGGATCGTATTCCAATACAATGAATACTGAAAACGTTATAAACATTTTAATAGATTGACTGTTCACATTCCAGCTGGCATTTACTTCTTTACATAATGAGACCTGGTGGTGATCGCGGACTCCAGACTGCTTTGCGTAATGGAGCCAGTTTGTCTATTTGGCACCTCTGTGAGCATTCCTTAGCCTTTCTCATTTGGAAGTTTTCTGAATAATTTAGTTGCCTAATTTTTCTGACAGTCTGATGTTTTTTTAACACCAACGTGACTTTGTCACCAATGGCATAATTTTACAAAAATATGGGTTTCAGATGTGTCATGTATCCATCTTGACATCATAGGAAGTGACATCATGCAACCTTGGAGCCAGTTCAAAGGCCATTCCATTTTTACAATCTGTATTCAAAACCTGAGGTTGGAGCACGCCAATACACAATTACTGATGTCAGGCACACATCTGCTAGTACAATTAGCACAGGGTAAAGGCAGTAGTTACACTGATTAAATCTTGTGGTTTGCAAGCAGAATTTGCTACTATTTCCTACTGCACAAATGATTTTGTGTAGCAGGGTGGGGGGGGGGGGTTAGGGTTTGCAAAAATAAGGAAATTGATCACGGAGATATATCAAAAAGATGAAAGAATGTTTTATTTTCCTTCGCATCCTGGACAGGCATGAAGCTGTTTGTGTACTCTGAGTGATTTCAATTTGCAACTTTCCTTGCTGCGTTTAATTACTTTTTTTCAATTGTACTCCTATTTATTTGTCTGGCTGGCTGGTTCTTAATGGCAACATGTGGTTGAAACATCCACTAAAGTGCAGAACCAAAAGCTATTTTTGAAAAGCTCTTGGGTTTAATCTGAAGCCTTTGAAAGCATGCAAACATTTCTTTTTACTCAGGTGGTGGTGGTGGCGGCTTCTTCATTGCCTTTCCTTTTATTTCTGCCTCTACACAGCGTTTACTGCTATTGGTTGAAAAGCACCTTCTTTTACTTTTAGGCCCATAGCCAGCCAATTTGGATTGTTTTGTGACCAGATTTTCCCCCACTGTCACTCTATTTTCTCTCTGTCACTGCAGGTTGGCTTGATCTTATGCTCTGGTTGCAGCGAGCAATTTTCAACCTGCAATACACATTTGAGTGATAGTCATGCTGTTATTTACTCTGTTTTTTTAAAGTAATGGGTTCTAAGTTACCCTTTGTTAATATCCTCTTGTGTTTATGCAGTGTTGTAATTAAATAGTTATTTGGCTCTCTGTAGAAGGGCCACCAGCAGGCCCATTTTGCTGCTACCCAATATTAAAATATTTTTAACATTTATCTGGCAGTAAGCATTGTTTGGATATTTTTCTTGAGATACTTGAATATTCCAAATGTGTCGGAGAGCAGAATATTATAAAGGCCCTCATATCAGTGTTTTATATTGTGGGCACAGTATTTTTTTAGCCAGAGATCTTCCTAAGAGTTCATACTTTTCTTTCAGTGTGCTCATTCTAACTGTTTCAGATAGTTCGGTTTTCTCTCTTGCTACTGCACTGGCAGAGTAACTGGCACTTAAGCCCCATACTGGACCTTTGTCATGCTAAACTGGTCCTCAGCTTCATAGAATCATTTTTTTACATATGGTACCTCAGTGGGTCAGAAGGCACTTATTTGTACCAATACATTAATTTCATGGTGAAATGAATGACACTTCGGGCTTATGGTTATCAAAGCAGCGCTTTGCACCACAGTGGACCAGGCTTGTTCTGTCCTTGAGAGAGCTGCCTGCTTGATGGTTCTGAATACCAACCTCTTCAAGGCTTGGAGGATCTTCATTTCCACATTTCATGTCCTTGTATCCTTCTGCTCATTGCATCTCCCACTGCTCATTGGATTGCAATTAACTTGAGATTTAGGAATAGGAGAGAGAGCTGATGTAAGTGTACAAACTTTACGGAAGGTACAGAAAGTACTTATGTGCTCTATTGTTAACACCACCCACGTTTGTGTCTCAGGCTTAGCCTTTGATGGAGTGATAGTGTGCATAACAACACGTCAGTTTACAGCTTTCCTTTCACAATTAAGGAAGCTATATGCATCCATAAGGTGGCAGAATTTTTCCGATATTAGTAATAGGAGAAACACCATCCATGAGTAATATGAAATTTCCTCTACAGGACACTTTAACATATTTAATTTGTGCCGCGGGGGAACATTCCTCAGAAACTTTAGTTGTATATTCAGTAATATCTTTGTGAGGTTAAGCAACATACATTTTTTTTTATTTTCAAAGTATTTTCTTGATTCAGTACTAACCATGATCCCCCAAGTTCCTTTCTTTTAATGTAGGTTGTTTGTCTTGACTATACTATTCTTTCTGTAGATGTATACATGTTCTGGGAACAAGGAAAGACTGAATTTAATCAATGTTTGTGTCTCCAGAACTAGTGTGCAGTCGGGGATTCTGAATGTCAGGACAGTTGTGGCATGAATTCCGGATAGTTGTTAATGAGAGGTCATTTAAGCCCATGTCAATTATCACATTTTACTGAGTTGATGACGGAGCCTTTAGTGTGTTTATCCAGTGTACAGTTAAAGTGGTCTAGTGTTTTTTTTGTTTTTTTTTTGTGAAACCAGCTTGCTCTCAATTCAGGCAATTGTATGTGAAGGGTTTCCTGATATGACTTTTTAGATGCTTATGGACTTCTCTTCTACTCTTCCACAGTGCACCACACTGAGCCTCAGGAGCTACAAGAATTCAAGCACATAACCTGAGTAAAGCTCATAGCTAGCCATGCAGTGGCTAACACTTCTTCTTTTAACAATTCTTAGCCTTTAAAACTTGAATGGCTTTATTTATAGATCTATAAAACATCTGCGCGACCAAACTGCAGGACACCTATGCATTCAGGACTTCATATGTTTTTTTTAGACTTACTAGACGAATACTTCATGTTAAAACAACCGTAGACTAATGACCGTGTGTGGAATTTGCCAGGTAAGATTTAACTATTTGTACAAGCCTTAGCAATTTGCACACTAGCCAGCCTTCCTTCCGACTGCCAACATGCAAAGCATTCTTCTTGGTTATCAAAAGCCTAAATTATGGGCCTTTGGTTGTGAGTGCAGGTCACTTCCGGGAGACTGTTTCAGCTGCATCAATTAGGGAGGCTGAAAAGTCAACTTATCTTTCAGCATCTCAGTGATTCGCCATTTGCTGAAGGTAAATTAAGTCTCTGGTAGCCTACATATAATCACATTTATTTAGTACCTGGACTGGTTCACTTTCTACTCCTTCAGCTGCTTTTAAAATGTAAGGATAGGGAATTATACGCATCCTCTCAAACCCTAAATCTGAAAGCGTGTTTTGTAGTGCTTGAAGTTTGTGGAAATAAAATTGAAAAATTATTTCCTTGTAAATAGAAAGGACATCTTCCTACCTGAAAAAATACCCAAGCAAACATAAAAAATCACTAAGTCAGAGTAATAACATCTCTTTTATCAGTGCTTGAGCTTGGCCAGTTGCTATGTAGTTTTAGGTTTGTTTCATTTCCTCAAGCAACATCCGCCTGCTGGTCAGGTAACTCCTTTTCAAATGTTAGCAAGCCTTTTATGATGATAATTTGCAGAATTGTGCATTCCTTGCCACCTCATCCGTCAATTCTAGTTGGAATACTGAATTTGGTTCTATCTAATTTATACTTTCTTTTTGAACGAATACTCCTTTTAAGGTAATTTCTAACTCAATGAGGGGTATTCTTGATTACGTTTCCTTTCCCATGCCCCATTCTTGTCTGAAGAATAATGGCAAATCATTGGATTTGAGAAGAGCTTTTGGTCTTCCAAGTTTCTGATGTTAGATGATAAGACCGCATTACCATCCAATTGGCACATTGGAGTGACTTATCCTTGTACTCCTGTTGAAAAATAAAGCACGGCTTACTGATAACATAATGCGCTCTGGCAGTTTCTCAAAATGCTTCCTGTTTCATAGGGGAGAAGCCAGCATTCTACTAGATGTAAAGCAGCTGTTTTGACATCTTTAAAGTCTTTCTTAGTCAGAGAAATCTGTTTTAAAATGCAACATGTTAGAGCCACTTGCTTTTGCTATAATGCCAATTTTTGGTTTTATTTCATTTTGCGATCTAATCTGAGAACCTGTTTACATCTTACTTGTTTTGTTATTCTCTGTGACACCAACATATTCTGCACTGTTTGAACTGTTCCCAATAAAGGTGGGAATCTGAGGGGAGAGTAGGAAGCAAGGGAAGAAAGTTACTTGCCAGCAACATGGGTTCTCACAAATTCTGTAGCTCTCCCCTCAGATTACTCTCTCTCTGTGTCTCTCTTTCTCTCTTCTATGCCATCCCTGGTAAGCCTGAAGGTTCTGAACTCTGTTATGAGCCAGCCACTGTTTGGCCTCTGATTAGCTGCTCATTAACCACTGGCCAGTTAAGTTTTTTTTATTTATAGAAAACCTGGTTCCAGATTATTAACATGATTCAGAATTCACAACCAAGTTGATAATCTGAGGAAAGTTATAACCTAGAGAACCCATTTTACTGGTAAGTTCCTAATGCTTAAATAGCATGTTTCATCCTTAGATCTTTGTAATAGGGTTATGCATAACTTTGTCGACATTATTAGCTCTCAAGGCTTATTTTTGTGTGAATCTTTTATTAAACAATGTGCAGCATACAGTGGATCGTTAGAATGAATTACAGCCATTGTTTTGTATGCATGTGGTCCAAAACACAGAACACCCTTGAAAATAGCAGTAAGGATAAACAGTTGCACAGTCTTTCAGTCCATACCCGTACCTTGACAGTCTAGCACGGCGCAACTCCCTCTTGAAAAAGCAACCCCCCCATTCTCTCATCTGCCCCTCACCCTTCCTCAGGTTCCATGAGGGACGTTCCATGGGCCCCACACCTTCTCCCACTTCTTGGGGCAGCCTGTACTTTAATGGACCACACGTTCTGCCCTTTGACACCAGCCCATATCCGAGTCCTACTCTGTCTTATTCGGAGGTTGGAAAGAACCCATGCATGGGCCACCTACCGCTTGGCCACTCCTGCTGCAAGCCACAACCATATGCGTTGGTACAATGTCCACAAGGATTCCCCAGTTATTGATAGGAGAAGCCACCTGGGGTCACTAGGGATTGGTACGCCCTGCACCCAAGACATTTTGCGCATCACCACTCCCCAGAAGAGCTGTATCTGGGGACAGTCCCAGAGTATATGGTAAAATGTACCCACCATCCCTCAGCCTCACACACATAGCACTGTCACTAGGAAAAAAACATTGTCTGCAAATTATGTAAATAGACCTCTTGCACCACGCCACCTCTCTCAGCACGCACACCTCTTTCCATAACCCCATCCAGACTGGGTTGGTCATTGCAAGTAAGCAAGCAGATCAAAATGTTGAATATGTTTCTCACAGCATTAGGTAGGTTTTCTCTTTGCCCTTATTGTAACTGGGGATTTGAGAGTTGAAGAGCGCCTACGGATCTCAGTGTCATATTATGAAAGTCAGTACTTTGTAATCGGTTTCCTCAATAGCAGCTACATCCTTTTAGGTTAAGGCGATTTTCTCACTTGTTCTATTGAACGCCTACTGAGATGTTTCAGACGCCCAAGATCGAAATTAGTGGCTATTCCCGGATATTGTGAACTTTGCCATCACAAGTAAAAGAGCTTTTAGCCCACTCAGCAAGCAATAACTTTTTTCAAATACAGCCATTTATTTGATTGTTTCCACTGTTTGGTCTCGTCAAGTAGAAATTTGTTGTTTTCATGGAGTACTACTCTTGTCTTAAAGGCATTTGTTAACATTTTACCTCAGTTTCTACAGTAATATTACCCTTAAAATCAGGGTTGGTCCTGGCTTTTCTCTACATGGTCATAGTTTCACATGCTACCACACATCAAAGTAAATTACTTCTCCTATCTCCTGGACCGGTAACTGGAATTCTGAATTTAAATTGATTGGCTTCTACTCTTATACACTGGTGGATTAAGATGAGTTTTCTTTGTTACATGTTATATGTCCTAAGAGGAGGGGTAGTGTGTAGTCATCAGCAAACTTTAAGGATGTGAAATGTAATACTTCTTGCTTATTTGAAGTATCCAATATGAGGAAAAATGTGATGTGACAATATATTTAAAACTTGATTATTCATGCAGTTTTTCATGGATCAATATTCATAAGACAGTTGGGTGCTCATGGTTTAAAGCATGAATCTGTGTTTCATGGGAGTCCTGTGTGAGTGCAGTAAAAGTTAGGTGCCTTTCACAAAGGAGCAGAGAACAAAGCCAGCAGGCCAGTACGTCCCAAGTCACATGCTCTGGAACACTGGCTTCTGAAAGATATGTGCTCCTCTGCAATAGACCTTGAGTAGGCGAGGTATATTCCCATATGGGAATTGTGATGGCTTGTTAAGTCACTTCCACTGCAGCATGGTGCTTTTTTCCCTTGCAGTGCAGAGGCGCTGCAGAGTCTTCAAGCATCAAGAGGGACACTGGGAGCAGGATAGCATCTGGTGACAGTGCTTTGTGCAAAGAATGACTGAGAGGCAGGAGGTCTGCTAGCTGGCACTGAGGGGCACATAACTAAAAGCAGCAGAATTAAGATGTTTTCAGTGCCCAAGATACTTCAAGGAACATGTTAGAAGCAGTGCATGATCAAGTTTCTGACCTGGAGAGACATACATCTTGTACTTTCAAGCTGAATGTAAAAATGTTCCATCAAATCTGAGAATACACCACATTTACTGTGATTAAGGGAATCACTTGAAGAAATCAAGAGGAATCGGGTAACAGTGTAAATCAAGCACATGTTTTTTTTCCAGTAAAATTAAAAATTATCACCGAAAAGCTCTTTTTTTCAGCAAACTCTTCTGAGACATGGGTTAGACCTGTCAACAAGAATAAGTTACATTGGCACTAACAAGCTTGACACCAGGATAGCTACTTGAATTGCATGATACTTAGTACAATTAGGGTTTTTGTGAGCAGCTGGGCTCTGGTGTACCTAGACTAGTAGTATCAGTCTTTGTATATTCCATACCTTACAACTTATTTGCTGAATATCAGGCAGAACAGAACACAATTTAACTCTGAAGTGGATAGCAGCTGTGTCTTGTGGCTTTCAGCCAGGCTAAGAGCCACATCCTGCAACTTTTCTAGCCTACAGAGAGAGCAGCAGTGAAAGAGAAGCAACTGCTTATCTATCACATTATGAATACCCCTCCAGTTCCATGACCAACATATAGCCCAAAGCAGTAGGCCATTAGAACGCAGGTGGTGTGGACTGTCCAATGAAAGAAATACCCAAATATGGACATAACCAAATTGGTAATAGGAGGTCAAGGTGCCTGACCCTGCAGAGAAACATGGGGGCACCTGTTCTAGACTGTTTAGCTGCAGCCCTCCATGCAAGTTCATTGAAGAGGTGACTTCACTGTTGCAGCAGTACTTGGTCTTCTTGAGTTTGGAATATCAAGCAGAAAGTAGGTCAGTAAATGTCTTCAAAGTGACTCTGTACTGCACACATGAATTCCATTAAAGCAACCATATAGTTCACAGTTTGGTTTGGAAAAGGAAGCATATAAGAGGACATTTTAACTTTAAAGTGCTGATGGGGTTACATTTATTAAAATGAAAGGCACACGAAAAAATCTTGAATAACATAGAACCATACATGGTGCACTTTTATCCAAACACTCACATTACTGCTGTACTTGAGCACAACTGTAACAAGATGGGTTTTTATTTAAAACCAACCCCTTCTGGTACAAACTTGAAAGACTTTGACGCCACTGCAAAACATCCAATAGTGGAACATTATCCCAACCTTTTGCATTTTGCTAAGCATTTTGAGACCAATTATGTGCTAGATGAAATCTCTGTCACAGTACCACAGCTACTTGAAGTCGAGGGAACAAAGGACAAACTGTAACATTCTAGGAATCCTATAGCTTCAAAAGTGGTCAGACATCGATAGAAAATGCTTAATGTATCTTCTGGCAACGTCATTACAATTTCAGATCAGAGAAATGTTTGAAGTCGTGTGAACTACTGAATCCTGTCACCTCATCCATTTGAAGGGCACCTCCAGATAATTCCCTTTGTGATATTTCTTTGATACTCTGTAAGAAAAACAGCTGTACCAGTTACTGTAGAGAAAAAGCATAGCACATGGAAAGGACATGAGATATGGTGGTATTAAGATCTGGCCACTGGAACATTGAACAAAACAAGACATTCTGCAGAAGTAAAATAATGTCTGCAGGGAGGAATCATCCGATTTACACACTGATTTTGCCTACTTTTGCATGCAATTCCCTATCAAAAATAACCTTTCTGAAGACTGAGACAAAAGAAAAAGTGAAATGAGGCATGTAGCCAGCAAGAATTACAAACGCGCTATTGAGCACCACTTGATTTGATGTCACAAAAAGACATTTAAGCAGCAACTTGCTAACATCCCTTGCACAAAGAGGTTAGTACTGAAATCTAAACCCATCTCAAGACAGCATTTCTGGCAGACAGGAATGAACAAAACTGGTTGATATCCACAAATTGTAGAAGTTTGAGAAAGACTATTGTGATGGTGGTGTGACAAGCCCACACCTATTTGCATGATAACTAACTGCCCCATAAAGTCTGTTCTCTGTAACATGAGGGGAATACACTGTCCAATAAAAAGAATCGATCCGTTATCGTACCCCAAGAAGAACAGAATAGTTGCAAAGCTCCCCAGGGAGATTCACCTTTCACATGGACAGACACAAACAGATCTGTAGGGTAATTATGTAAATAGTCACTCCAAGAAAATGTTGAGCCACAAGATCACCTTTGCTTTCATTTACTAACCTAACCAAGTTGATCATACTGAAGACCTCAGCTTAACCATGGCAAAGGTAACTTGGATATTGGGAATACAACTCCCTTCTCCAATGTAGTAGTTCTCTCTGAATAGGCAACCTGCCTTGCAATTGATGCGAGAGAGAGCTTGACCGATGAATACAGCCTCTTTGGTCCATAGGCAAGGAATTACTTTTTCTCTTCTAGACCTTTCAATGCATAGAGGTGATCTTTATCTGTTAGAGATATCTAGTTGCAGATTCCGTATCCTAGAATTTCCCTTGGGCGTCAGTCTGGATCTGGAAATATTTCTCGAGCTGTACCCCTGAGCACCGTTAGGTGGCAGCGATTGGCTCCCCGTCCGTCGTCTGCATCATCTGTGTCGGTTACGACATTGCAGGTCCTGTATAGGCACCACCCTGGCACACTGACATCCGTTCTTTTCTTTCCGTGCCAGCCTAGCGTTGAGCCGAAGAAGACTTGTTCCTTATCCGTTTTTTTTACTGATTTTTATTTTTTTAATTTTTTAATTTCTTTTTTACTTTTTCTCGAAGTTTTTTTAATGTTGACATTCCTGGTGCATCAAGGGTGTCTTCGCGTAAGACTGAGTACAAGCCCTGTGGATCCTGCATCGGGCAATGTCGGTGACAGGTCCGCACTTCATGTGCCTGTGGTGTCTGGAGCACGACCATGCCCCAAAGTCATGCTCGGAGTGCCTGGGCCATGAATCCGTAAGCTTTGAGGGAACGATCCCTAAAGCTCCTTGCATCCCGGCTCTCGGCTCTGCATCGCTCCCGATCTCAATCTAGAGGAAGGTCTCGAGAACGGTCACGGATACCCCCCCGTTCATCATCATCACACTCCAAGTCCTTGGGACGGCCGGTAAGTCGAGGCACAAAAAGAAGTCAAAGAAGAACAAGCATTCTTTAACTTTACCCTGTCTGTCGGCTGGTGAGACGAGGCCTCTGTCCTCGGAGCCTGTCTCTGGATTGGCTCAGCACCGCCCCAGTTTCTGGGAGCTGGAGCGACCACGGCCCAACTCAGAGTTTAATGACAGATGCGACTCATCTTTGGGCAGTCTGACCCCGCCGGAGTCCTTTTGGCCCCTTGGGTTGGAAGAGAACCCCTTGGGTTCGTCCCAGCAGCTCCGGCCTTGGCCCCAGTGGGTGCCTAGGGATCCGTTCCTGGGTCCACACTGGCATTGGTTGAACCACCTAGATTTTCCCTGATGCCGGTTCTGACGTAGACTCTCCCAACGCCACCTGTGCCCCCGGGAGGCGTCGACCCCATCCTCATTGCCGACTCCGCCACAGAGCTGGACCAGCATGGCACAAAGCCAACTCTGACTTCGACAGGGGCTTTGCCCCCTATGTCAGATCCTGACCCTTATTCTTATGGGTTGGGGTACGGTGAGGAATGGGAGGGGTCGCTGGATCCTTTAAGCCAGTGGTCTGGATACTTTCCCTGACTCTGGCATACTGTCTCCACTTACCGTGGCTATGGAGGAGAAAGCGTCCTTTTCCATGGTGGTGCGAAGAGCGACCAAATTCCTGGACCTCGACCTGCCTTCTTTGGCAGTCAGGACTAACATTGTGATAGAAGTTCTTCAGCCTGGGGCTTCATCCTCTGAACCCCTGTTACCCTTCAACGAAGCCCTTGCTGATGTCCTGCTGGGTACCTGATCCAAACCCAGCACAGGGACTCTTATAAACAGGACTATCGCCTGTCTCCATTGACCTGCTCCATCTGATCCAGTGTTCCTGACACAACATCCCTCCCCTGAGAGCTTGGTTATCCAAGCTTCTACATCCCAGGACGTGTTCCCTTCTGCACCCCCGGATAGGGAATCCAAGAGGTTGCCCAACTTAGGAAGATGTTTTCTTACGCCAGCCTAGCATCGCAGTCCGTGAACACTGCATTCCTTTTGGGCCATTACTCCCACACGCTGTATGATACGATGGCACAAGTGCTGCCACAGGTCCTAGAGGAGGACTGGGCTGTACTCGCTCAAGCTGTTGCTGATGAGAGAGATGCAGCAAAGATCACAATCAGATGTGGACTGGACAATACCAACTCACTGGGCAGAACGGTTACGTCGACTGTGGCCCTGAGATGCCACGCCTAGTTGAGGACATCTGGCTTTTTGGGGGATGTCCAAGCCAATCTTCTGGACATGCCTTTTGATGACACCTGTCTCTTTGGAGACAAAGCATACTTGCGCTCAAGCGCTTCAAGGATTCTCGTGCTACGCCAGGTTCTTAACCCCGCGGCTGCCCCTAGTCGACCTCAGTCTGCTTTTCGCCCCTTTCGTGGCTATGGAAAGGGTGTCCCACCTTGTCTGTTCCCCTCCACCCACTGTTCTGTGCACGCTGCCCACTGTCTTCATGGATCAGGGAGCCAGTGGTAAATCTAATCCATCCTCCCCCACCACCCCCACCCCTGCAGCTGCCTCCAAACCTTCCTAGTCGGACGATTCCCCACCAGGCACCAGCCTGAGGCAGAAATCGTCATCACCTGCTCCGCCTGCAATCCATCATGTCGGATAAGTGGGTTTTGCAGATAGTCTGAAGGGGCTACTTCCTCCCCTTTGAGACTACCCCTCCATCCTTGCCAAACCATCCCATCCTACAATCAGATGATGGAGGATCATTTGCAGGTTCTCAGCGAGGGAGTTACTTTGGCTCTGGTTCTATCTGCCCTGGACTCAGGAGACTGGATGGTAGCATTAGAATTGCAGGACACTTCCACATTACCGTCCCGCCTGCCCATTGACGTTACTTGCGGTTCACAGTGCGCCACGAGCAGTCAGTTCACTGTGCTCCCCTTTGGCCGTACCAGGGCTCCTGAGGTGTTCACCAAGGTGATGGCGGTGGCCACAGCTCATCTGCGCAGGTTAGGGGTTTCAGCCTTCCCCTACCTTGACGACTGGCTGTTGAAGGTGGGCTCGCCCCGGGCTGTGATCTCCCACCTCCAGACTACGGTGGACCTCCTTCATTCACTGGGGTTCACTATAAATGTCCCAAACTCTCACCTGACTCCCTCTCAGACACTCCCTTTCATCGAAGGAGTTTGGACACAGTTCGGGCTTATCCTCCAGAGCGGCGAGTCCACAATATTCAGACTATGATACAGATGTTTCCACCTCTATCCTGGATTGAGGTAAAAATGACTCTGAGGCTGCTGGGCCTCATGGCCTCCTGCATCCTGCTGGTGACACATGGCAGATGGCACATGTGGGCTCTGCAGTGGGACCTGAAGTTCCAGTGACCGCAGCTTCAGGGGAATCTCTCTGACATGGTCCAGATCTCTGAGGGAACTGTGCAAGATAGTCAGTGGTGGCTAACGATCCACGATTGGGTCAAAGGCAGATCCCTATCCTTGTATATATTATTCACCCACAAACGATTATTCCCGTTTTATTCCAAGTGATAAAGGACTATGTACAACACTCTGTCTACAAAATTAATTAGGATAAATCCACAATTTACTCTACAAGACCACCCAAGACTGGCTCCTTCTACCATGAAACCTGAGGGTGGTATCTGAGGACGGTACCTGAGGGCTTCCAGTACTTGGGAATATTTATGCCACCCCAAAGCGAGATTTAGCACCAGCAAAATCTGAGGAAAGTAATACCTAACTTCCGGAAGGGCACAGAACGGTGGAAGGACTTCCCTCTGACACTACTGGGACAGGTGGCCCTCTTCAAGATGATCGTCCTACCCCAGTTATTACATGCACTACAGAACACACACTTTCCTTTCACCAAGACCATATTTGCAGACAAAGCCGGGGAAGTGAGATCACTAATATGGCCTGGTGCACACCCTGAATAGGACTTCAGACCCTACAACGCAACCCTTACAATGGGGGGCTGACTCTCCCAGATGTAGAAGCGTACTATTGGGCAGCACACCTAATTCCCCATCAATGTTTGGGTACACGTCACAAAACAGCCCTATATGAAGGTTAAAGAGGCCATGTATGGAGTCCTGCTCCCACCTAAACTACCTTTATGGTAGTAAAGGTGCACGAAGCCCTCTCCAGGCGACCCAGACTACTATGGAGGCTTGGGAAAGAGCAACAAGAATGATTGGGTGGGCACGAAGGATAACCAAAGTAACATCCTTATGGCATGGAGTCTGGCTTAAAGAAGTAGATAAACTGAAAGGGTTTGGATCGTGGGATCTATTGGGCGTCTGTAAGGAAATGCCTCCTTGGCATGGTTACCCCCTGACTTTTTGCCTTTGCTGATGCTATGTTTTGAATTGAAAGTGTGCTGAGGCCTGCTAACCAGGCCCCAGCACCAGTGTTCTTTCCCTAACCTGTACTTTTGATTCCACAATTGGCACACCCTGGCATTCAGGTAAGTCCCTTGTAACTGGTACCCCTGGTACCAAGGGCCCTGATGCCAGGGAAGGTCTCTAAGGGCTGCAGCATATCTTATGCCACCCTGGGGACCCCTCACTCAGCACAGACACACTGCTTACCAGCTTGTGTGTGCTGGTGAGAACAAAACGAGTAAGTCGACATGGCACTCCCCTCATGGTGCCATGCCAACCTCACACTGCCTATGCAGTATAGATAAGTCACCCCTCTAGTAAGCCTTACAGCCCTAAGGCAGGGTGCACTATACCATAGGTGAGGGCACCAGTACATGAGCACTGTGCCCCTACAGTGTCTAAGCCAAACCTTAGACATTGTAAGTGCAGGGTAGCCATAAGAGTATATGGTCTGGGAGTCTGTCAAACACGGACTCCACAGCACCAAAATGGCTACACTGAAAACTGGGAAGTTTGGTATCAAACTTCTCAGCACAATAAATGCACACTGATGCCAGTGTACATTTTATTGTGAAATACACCCCAGAGGGCACCTTAGAGGTGCCCCCTGAAACCTTAACCGACTATCTGTGTAGGCTGACTAGTTCCAGCAGCCTGCCACAACCGAGACATGTTGCTGGCCCCATGGGGAGAGTGCCTTTGTCACTCTGAGGCCAGTAACAAAGCCTGCACTGGGTGGAGATGCTAACACCTCCCCCAGGCAGGAGCTGTCACACTTGGCGGTGAGCCTCAAAGGCTCACCCCTTTGTGCCAGCACCGCAGGACACTCCAGCTAGTGGAGTTGCCCGCCCCCTCCGGCCACGGCCCCCACTTTTGGCGGCAAGGCCGGAGAAAATAATGAGAATAACAAGGAGGAGTCACTGGCCAAGTCAGGACAGCCCCTAAGGTGTCCTGAGCTGAAGTGACTCTAACTTTTAGAAATCCTCCATCTTGCAGATGGAGGATTCCCCAATAGGATTAGGGATGTGACCCCCTCCCCTTGGGAGGAGGCACAAAGAGGGTGTACCCACCCTCAGGGCTAGTAGCCATTGGCTACTAACCCCCCCAGACCTAAACACGCCCTAAAATTTAGTATCTAAGGGCTTCCCTGAACCTAAGAATTTAGATTCCTGAAACCTACAAGAAGAAGAAGACTGCTGAGCTGAAAAACCCCTGCAGAGGAAGAACAGAAGACACCAACTGCTTTGGCCCCAGACTTACCGGCCTGTCTCCTGCCTTCCAAAGAACCCTGCTCCAGCGACGCTTTCCAAAGGACCAGCGACCTCTGAATCCTCAGAGGACTGCCCTGCTTCAAGCAAAACAAGGAACTCCCGAGGACAGCGGCCCTGCTCCAAAAGAACTGCAACTTTGTTTCAAGGAGCAGACTTAAAGACCCCTGCAACTCCCCGCAAGAAGCGTGAGACTTGCAACACTGCACCCGGCGACCCCGACTCGACTGGTGGAGAACCAACACCTCAGGGAGGACCCTCCGGCGACTCTGAGACCGTGAGTAACCAAAGTTGTCCCCCCTGAGCCCCCACAGCGACGCCTGCAGAGGGAATCCTGAGGCTCCCCCTGACCGCGACTGCCTGAAACTCCATTTCCCGATGGCTGGAAAAGACCCTGCACCCGCAGCCCCCAGCACCTAGAGGAGCGGAACTCCTGTGCAGGAGTGACCACCAGAAGGCCCTCTCCCTTGCCCAGGTGGTGGCTACCCGAGGAGCCCCCCCCCTTGCCTGCCTGCGACGCTGAAGAGATCCCTTGATCTCTCATTGAAAACCATTGAAAACCCGACGCGTGTTTGCACACTGCACCCGGCCGCCCCCGCGCTGCTGAGGGTGTACTTTTTGTGCTGACTTGTGTCCCCCCCGGTGCCCTACAAAACCCCCCTGGTCTGCCCTCCGAAGACGCGGGTACTTACCTGCTGGCAGACCGGAACCGGGGCACCCCCTTCTCTCCATTGAAGCCTATGTGTTTTGGGCACCTCTTTGACCTCTGCACCTGACCGGCCCTGAGCTGCTGGTGTGGTAACTTTGGGGTTGCTCTGAACCCCCAACGGTGGGCTACCTTGGACCCAAACCTGAGACTTGTAAGTGATTTACTTACCTGACAAAACTAACAAAAACTTACCTCCCCCAGGAACTGTGAAAATTGCACTGTGTCCACTTTTAAAACAGCTTATTGTGTTTTATGTAAAAAGTATACATGCTAATGTAATGATTCAAAGTTCCTAAAGTACTTACCTGCAATACCTTTCAAATGAGATATTACATGTAGAATTTGAACCTGTGGTTCTTAAAATAAACTAAGAGAAGATATTTTTCTATAACAAAACCTATTGGCTGGATTTGTCTCTGAGTGTGTGTTCCTCATTTATTGCCTGTGTGTATGTACAACAGATGCTTAACACTACTCCTTTGATAAGCCTACTGCTCGACCACACTACCACAAAATAGAGCATTAGTATTATCTCTTTTTGCCACTATCTTACCTCTAAGGGGAACCCTTGGACTCTGTGCATACTATTCCTTACTTTGAAATAGTGCATACAGAGGCAACTTCCTACAGCGTCTCTACGATAGGGGACATTCTGGAAGGTGGGGAGTTTAAACCCCTGGCAACATTCCATAAAGAATACAACCTGCATAAATCTCAGTTTTTTAAGTACCCCAATTGAGGCATGCATGGTTAGAGGAAGTTATACCAGGCACTGAAATACTATGCCCCCCTGGAGGGGAGACTACTGCAAGAGCAATTTTCTGAAGGAGATGTAGCCCAAACTTACAGGACCTTAAACAACAACATGCCTGACACCCTAGTCCACCTTAGGGAGCAATGAACACGTGATGTGGGAGATATGGAAGACATAAATTGGGAGGCGGCCCTCATGCATCCCAGGGAGGTAGCTATCAAGGCAATGTTATGTCAAATCCAATACAAAATTCTGCATAGGGTATACTATGATAGACACAGACTTCATACTATGGTTAGAGTGCTGGCCTGATGTGTCTGAGATGCAAGATAAGGAGATATTTTATACATGTGTTATGAGGGGGGCCCTCCTATACAGAGATACTGAACTGCGGTCATTGAGGAGCTTAATGCTGTTATGGAAATCACACTCCGATGGTCCCCAAATACATGTTAATGGGTATTCCAAATGATGTTGAAGCTTCTGGCCCCTAACTTATATTCAGTCCATTGGGACTGGCCGTGGCTAAACAGGATGTAGTCAGACATTGGGTCACAGCCGAAGTCCCCCCAGTTGATGAATGGAGATGGGATGGATCTGTATATGGTCGCAGAGAAGGTCACATATCAATCCTAAAAGGTTTCACAGAGTGTGGGATAGTAGGATAAACTATTGTGGCCTAGGCCTCACAGATGAAATCGGGAGTCCTTTGGACACTGATGGGACCGGATATGTCCTCTGGGCAAAGTTGTTACTAATATGATACTATGTACCTAAGAAGAGAAAGAGGAGATGTTTTATTGTGTACTGCGCTATTCCTCTATATCACTTTGTCATGTGGATTTGCTGTGGCAAGAAGGTTTCTACATTTTGTGACTGTCCTCTGTGCCATTGTCATGGTGGTTTATTTGACAATGTGTTTGTTACAATATAACATAAAATAACAAAAATATTTAACAAAAAAATCTCTGGCTATTATTCGGGTTAGTCAGTCCTTAATTTTCCATTACATAATGCCAGTCATAAAGAAATTCTGGGGGTGCCAGAGAGCCTGAGACAAGATGGCTGCAATTTAGTGCAGCTCTGCTGGCTGGAGAAAACAATCTGCCAAATATCATGCCATCCAGCCTCTGTTAGCACCTGCAAGATGCCCTCGCAGCACCAGAGAGATGGTTTAAGATGACAAGGGCCAATTTGAAGCTGCAGTGACCTTCTGTAGTGAAGAATTCATCTGGAGACTGGGGGGGCACGTGTGTTGCATGGCTCCAAACGGCTAGGCCTGCGCTGGGCACTGTGACTGACGGCCACACTGCAGAGCTGTTTGAGGTGCCTCATAAATGGGGGAGTACTGTGGCCGGGCTAATGTGCGCCCTGGTGGCCGACACTGATGTGGTGATGCGGGGTGGAGTGAGCAGAGGACATCGGCGTGGGGGACATACAGTGGCGCGCTGCTATTTGTTTCCCAGCTAGCTATAAATTTGCAGTGAACAGCTGTATCTGGGAGACCTAACGAAGTGCTGAATTTTATCTTGGAGAATAAGAGTGCAAGTAAGGCCCCACCGTACAGACTGCAGGAGAGCTGGGCCATATACTCCTCTGTAGTGCCTCTGTCTTCGCTGACTACCTGACAGAGATTGTTACTGCTCCCCAGCGGATCTCGAACTGAGTTGGCAGGTGGGAGAGCAGTTGGGTGATTGAGCTGCCCATAGTCTGGTACCTAAATATTGGTAGTAAGAGGTCCTTCAATGGAGATTTTCTGGCTGGGACCCCTTGGTGCACAGGGGCAAAGCTATACGGGAAGAGCCCAAACCACATGGAGACAGCCTCAGGGAGCGATCATGGGGAAAGCAGATAAGAGCCAAACTTGTCTGCCCTTCGAGACCCAGAACTCCTCAGAATCCTCACAGGAGGCCCCAGAGCATGGCAACCCGGCCCCAAATTCCTCATGCACATCTACTCTGGAGGCCACATTATTAGTGATGCAGAACAGTCTTCAGTCTATTGATGGAAAGATTGACTCACTAAATCTACGCATGGACCATATGGCTATCAAGTAGGGCAAACAAACAAAGAGAATCACAGCAGTGGAACAGAGAATCTCAACGGTGGAGGATGAGCTCCAATCTGTGTGATCCACTTGTCTAAACATGGAGAAAGTCCTGGCCATCATACAAGTGAAGAATGAGGTTTTGGAGGCGCTCTTGCGTCAAAACAACCTTCATATATCTGGATTGCCTGAGTCCACTAACACAGGGAAGATGGAAACATATGTGGAAACCATGTGATTAACAGTCTTAGGTGCCATAGTTCCTGCTGATTGTGGAAAGAGCACATAGATCACTCATGACTAGGCGGCCGCCTAGGGCGCCTCCACGTCCCATCATAGCAAAACTATTGAATTACTGCACCCAAGACACAATACTTCAGCTGGCTCGTGAAAAGGGGGACATAAATTACCAGGGCAACCAGATTGCATTCTATCCAGACTTTACGGCGGTGGTGCAGGCAGCCCGCCGGGAGTTTCTGCCAATCAAGAAACACCTGCAGAAAACTGAAATCCTGTATGCCGTGCTGTATCCAGCCTGCCTCCACATAGAATATAAAGGAAAGCAAACTATTTTCACAAACCCAAAGGCAGCAAAGGATTTTCTCAAATCACTCTCGCTGAAAAAAGAGGGGAAACTATAGCGGACAATGAAGAAAATGAAGCATAAGCTCTCAACCTGGACCTCCCCACGTTCCCCACAAGGTGTGCCCAGGCACTGCTGGTAAAGGGTACCTGGACACGACTGAATATCCAGAGTTGTCACCCAGTATACCATACTGATAGCATGTAATGTGATGGGATCTGGTTATATAATACTGTACATTGAATTATGTTCCTTAAATAACTAGACCAGGGGGACAAATATATTTCCTGACATGGAACATACAGGGTCCTAATAACCCAGGCAAGACTAGGCTGGTCTTATTCTATCTTACTTCCCATTATATCCAGATTGCTCTTCTGCAGGAGACACATCTGACACACACTAATGAACACACCATCGGGGCAAAATGGGCGGGATATAGATTGCCATCCTCTTATTCATCATACTCCAGAGGGGTCCTACTTTCCGCATTACGCACATCAAAGTTGATGATAATTTCTGCCTTGTGATAGTTCAAGGGACTGTAGGAAGTTGGCTCTGTATGCACTATTTCAAAGTAAGGAATAGTATGCACAGAGTCCAAGGGTTCCCCTTAGAGGTAAGATATTGGCAAAAAGAGATAATACTAATGCTCTATTTTGTGGTAGTGTGGTCGAGCAGTAGGCTTATCAAAGGAGTAGTGTTAAGCATTTGTTGTACATACACAAGCAATAAATGCGGAACACACACTCAGACAATTCCAGGCCAATAGGTTTTTGTATAGAAAAATATCTTTTCTTAGTTTATTTTAAGAACCACAGGTTCAAATTTTACATGTAATGCTTCAAATGAAAGGTATTGCAGGTAAGTACTTTAGGAACTTTGAATAATCACAATAGCATATATACTTTTCAAATCAATCACATATAGCTATTTTAAAGCTAGACAGTGCAATTTTCAACAGTTCCTGGGGGAGGTAAGTATTTGTTAGTTTTTGTAGGTAAGTAAACCACCTACGGGGTTCAAGTTTGGGTCCAAGGTAGCCCACCGTTGGGGGTTCAGAGCAACCCCAAAGTTACCACACCAGCAGCTCAGGGCCGGTCAGGTGCGGAGTTCAAAGTGGTGCCCAAAACGCATAGGCTTCAATGGAGAAGGGGGTGCCCCGGTTCCAGTCTGCCAGCAGGTAAGTACCCGCGTCTTCGGAGGGCAGACCAGGGGGGTTTTGTAGGGCACCGAGGGGGACACAAGTTAGCACAGAAAGTACACCCTCAGCAGCACGGGGGCGGCCGGGTGCAGTGTGCAAACACGCGTCGGGTTTCCAATGTAAATCAATGGGAGACCAAGGGGTCTCTTCAGCGATGCAGGCAAGGGGGGGCTCCTCGGGGTAGCCACCACCTGGGCACAGGAGAGGGTCTCCTGGGGGGGGGTCACTCCTGCACTGGAGTTCCGATCTTTCAGGTCCTGGGGGCTGCGGGTGCAGAGTCTTTTCCAGGCGTCGGGATCTAGGAATCAGGCAGTCGCGGTCAGGGCGAGCCTCGGGATTCCCTCTGCAGGCGTTGCTGTGGGGGATCAGGCGGGGCAACTCTGGCTACTCACAGTCTCATAGTCACCGGGGAGTCCTCCCTGAAGTGTAGTTTCTCCACAAGTCGAGCCGGGGGCGTCGGGTGCAGAGTAGCAAGTCTTACGCTTCCGGCGGGAAACGCAGTTGTCTTTAAGTTGCTTCTTTGGAAACAAAGTTGCAGTCTTTGGTGAACAGGGCCGCTGTTCTCAGGAGTTTTTTGGTCCTTCTAGAGCAGGGCAGTCCTCTGAGGATTCAGAGGTCGCTGGTCCCTGGGGAGAGCGTCGCTGGAGCAGTTTCTTCAGAAGGGGGGAGACAGGCCGGTAGAGCTGGGGTCAAAGCAGTTGGTGTCTCCGTCTTCTCTGCAGGGTTTTTCAGCTTAGCAGTCCTCTTCTTCTTAGGTTGCAGGAATCTAGTTTCCTAGGTTCTGGGGAGCCCCCAAATACTAAATTTAAGGGCGTGTTTAGGTCTGGGGGGTTAGTAGCCAATGGCTACTATCCTTGAGGGTGGGTACACCCTCTTTGTGCCTCCTCCCTGAGGGGAGGGGGGCACATCCCTATTCCTATCGGGGGAATCCTCCTTCTACAAGATGGAGGATTTCTAAAAGTCAGAGTCACCTCAGCTCAGGACACCTTAGGGGCTGTCCTGACTGGCCAGTGACTCCTCCTTGTTTTTCTCATTATCTCTCCTGGACTTGCTGCAAAAAGTGGGGGCTGGGTCCAGGGGGCGGGCATCTCCACTAGCTGGAGTGCCCTGGGGCATTGTACACGAAGTTGAGCCTTTGAAGCTCACTGCTAGGTGTTACAGTTCCTGCAGGGGGGAGGTGTGAAGCACCTCCACCCAGAGCAGGCTTTGTTTCTGTCCTGAGAGAGCACAAAGGCTCTCACCGCATGGGGTCAGAAACTCGTCTCTCAGGAGCAGCCTGGCACAGACCAGTCAGTCCTGCACTGAACAATTGGGTAAAATACAGGGGGCATCTCTAAGATGCCCTCTGTGTGCATTTTTTAATAAATCCAACACTGGCATCAGTGTGGGTTTATTATTCTGAGAAGTTTGATACCAAACTTCCCAGTATTCAGTGTAGCCATTATGGAGCTGTGGAGTTCGTTTTTGACAGACTCCCAGCCCATATACTCTGATGGCTACCCTGCACTTACAATGTCTAAGGTTTTGCTTAGACACTGTACAGGCATAGTGCTCATGCACCTATGCCCTCACCTGTGGTATAGTGCACCCTGCCTTAGGGCTGTACGGCCTGTTAGAGGGATGACTTACCTATGCCATAGGCAGTGTGAGGTTGGCATGGCACTCTGAGGGGAGTGCCATGTCGACTTAGTCATTTTCTCCCCACCAGCACACACAAGCTGGTAAGCAGTGTGTCTGTGCTGAGTGAGGGGTCCCTAGGGTGGCATAAGACATGCCACAGCCCTTAGAGACCTTCCCTGGCATCAGGGCCCTTGGTACCAGGGGTACCAGTTACAAGGGACTTACCTAGGTGCCAGGGTTGTGCCAATTGTGGAAACAATGGTACATTTTAGGTGAAAGAACACTGGTGCTGGGGCCTGGTTAGCAGAGTCCCAGCACACTTCTCAGTCAAGTCAGCATCAGTATCGGGCAAAAAGTGGGGGGTAACTGGAACAGGGAGCCATTTCTTTACAGGGACACTCTATGGTACCTCAGTCACAATAGTTAATATGTATGAACCCAATGTGGACGATCCCAGCTTTTACACCACACTCTGGAGTAATTTGCATGCTATGTCACCAACTAATATTATATGAGGAGAGGCTTGAACACCTATCTAAACGTTGATATGGATAGGTAAGATGACAGATTGGCAGGATAAACAGTCTGCTGATATTATTCATTCAGGGCTAGATGAATACAGTCTGCTTGATCTCTAGCAGCTACCATACCGTCAGCTGAGGGAGGACACCATTACCTCATCCGTTCACGTCTCGTGGTCCAGGCTTGACTACTGGTCAGTGCCTAGGGAAGTATTTGTGTGGTTTAAGGGTATGTTACATATGCCTAAGATACACTCTGACCATGCCCCGGTTCAGTTAAGGCTGAGGCTGTCCAATATTGCCCCAATACCTTTTGTATGGTGGTTCTGTGCTTCAGCATTACTTGACGCAGTACTTAAACAAGAGGTGCAATCTGCTACTAATGAATATTTTTAAAAGAATGTGGGCACTGTGTTTGGAAACAACACTCCCTGGGAGGCCTTTAAGGTCACAATTAGGGGGTCTGCATCAGCGCTTAGGCGGGAGAACTGAAAGTAGTTTGCCACCAACTACAAAAAACTGAGGATACCCTACACTCACTCGAGTGCCAGTATGAAAGCCATCCCACAAAGGCCCCCACTGGCAGCCATACGTGAGCATCTCATCGACTTCCATGATCTAGCCACACAAGAAAGAGTTCCTATCCAAGCAGTATGTGGCCCGAGCGTATGGGGAGAGGGCCGCCCTTTTGTCACACCCTGACCTAGAAACTCTGAGAACCAAGGGACGAGGGGCACATCATTAAACTTTTGTGTCCAGTGGCTCGGGAGTGTTAAGATACACCCTCTATTCTTGCTGTATATAAACAGTTCTACTCTAAACTATATGACCCTAACAAGACTACCACCAGCAGTGAGATAAACGATTACATCGAAGATATCACATTGATGTAGCTCTCCCATGGACAGTGTGAATTCCTATCACAGCCTATATTGTTTGAAGAGATAAAGGATACTATCCGTGCGACCCCAAATGCTATGGTCCCTGGACTCACTCAATGGCCTGATTGTCGAGTTCTGTAAGGAGTTCAAAGAGCTTTTATACCCCACCCCAAAGAATCTTCATTCCATGTACGAGGAAACTTACCAAAAGAAGTTGCTACCCCCCCAAGCAGCAATAGTTGCCCTATTAAAACCGGATAAATCACCTAACCAGTGCAAATCCTATAAGCCGCTGTCACTAACATGATACGAAAATCCTGGCTAATATACTTGCCGCAAGGCTACAGCCATTGCTTCACAAGCCAGGGCTGCAGGATCAATCCGATTTTATACCAACTAGATATATGCTACAGCCCTTACTTCCCAAGCTAGAGCTGCTGCATCGATCCAGTTTTATACCAACTAGATGTACTACACATAATAAATAGACTATTTTTGCCCTATTGCATCAACAGGACTGCAATGCCAGTGGTGGCTGCCCTCTTGAACGCTGCTCTGGCTCTCGACTGTTGCATGGACATGCATGTTTCAAATGTTATCCCGCATGGACATGCCGGAAACATTTATCCGTTCGATTTGCCGGTTATACACAGATCCGATAGCACAGGTGCGTATAATGGGCAAAGCTTTTATGGGTTCTCATGTATAGATGCATGCAACAGGGATGTCCCCTGCACCATTGCTCTTTGTAATAGCACTGGAGCCACTGGCCTGTGTAGTTTCCTAGCAACATGCTTCATCGGCCTTGCAGTTCCAGCTCCAACCAATAAGCATCGCGCTTTATGTGGATGACATATTGCTGTATACTGCGCATATCGACCCAGTGATTCGGGAGTACATCAGATTTGAATAATATTCAGGCCTGTGAATTAATTGATCAAAGTCAGTTATATGTGCTCTTACGCCCAGTACCTTGAATTTCCTGTGGTCTGGACCACAGATCCGGTCAAATACTTAGGGGTTGGGGTGCACAGAGATCCACAGGTAGTAATCCGCTGGAAGTATAGTAGGGACAGTGTCCAAATGAGACCAAGTAGCTCGCTGGTCGAGACTTCCACTGTCTCTGGCAGATAGAATTGCAGTCATTAAAATGGTGGTACCAACCAAATTTTATACCTCTTCATTAACATACCCATTCCACTTCCCCCTACATTTCTTTAAGACGCTTAGGACTCACTTAGTCAAGTTGACATGGGCAGGAAAGCAACAATGATTAGGCTGGAGAACACTTACCTTACCATACACCAGCAGTGGGTTCAATGCTCTCATCTCTACTATCTCTGTGCACAAACTCATTTTGCACAGTATTGATACATATTGCATGACTATATACTACATGTTGCGATAGAACATGGCTACGCTTCCCCAGTCTCGCCCTCTGTTCTGTCTGATTGACATTCAGTCACAAAGCTCTATTGTGCCATGCAGACTGACAGACCCGAAACCCAGGACAGAACACTTGTAGGGTGAAATGAGATAAGAGTCAGGCCGATAATGGGTGCAGATTGAAGGTTTTGCTGTGCACAACTACATATCTTTACATCTAATTGTAACCTCTGGATAATCCACTTCAAATTTCTGCACCAAATGTATTATACACTTGTCAAATTATACAGGTTTGGACTGAGATGTGGGGCAACCTTGCTGGGTTTCTGCTACTGGCCTGGAATTGTAAATGTGTTAAGAAATATTGGGCACAGGTTTCTACTGCCATGCCAGACATGGTGATGGAACTTAGAGTGTGACCCTCCGGTTTGCCTATTGGGGCTGGTCAAATATGTACAACCAACTAACCGTAAATTTTTGTCAGTGGCCTTGCTGCTGACTAAGAGGAGAGTGGCCCTGCACTGGGGGAAAACAGAGACACCCACTAAACAACAATGACTGATGTATATGCTGTACTGTCGATCACAGCTTGAGTTGTATGCTGATGATTTGCTGCTCCATTGAGACGCAAGAAAATGTGGGGCTTCTCACTGCATACTTACTGTCACATCGAGAAAAGGCAAACGTGAATTTGGTACTAGGGAGTTGTGAGAGAACAGATGTTCACTCTGACGTGGTGTTTTGTATGAGTTGTAGCGCGGACATCAGGATGTATGATTAGTTTCTTTTTTTATAGGGTGAACGTGGGTGACTTATGTCTTCTGTTTCATTACAGGTGTTATGTGTTATCTATGCATAATAAAAAAAATAAAGAAATACTGCAAAGAATAAATACAAATACACAAAAATAATATATACATGTAACCAGAGGGGGGAACGAGAACAGTAAGGAACATCAATCTCTTTTTTATGGTTAAAAATATAAGGTTTGAGCTTGGATGGATCAGTGTAAGTAATAGTCACTGAAATTATGTCAGTCTTCGGCCACTGCTTTTTTTTTTTTTTAACATGATTAAGGATTTGCTGCATTTTCTACATAATCAGTCATCTGCTGTATAATCTGCAGATTTTACTAAATTGTTTCTAGCTCAAATGGATCAGAAGTTACTAAAATGTAGCAATATGTTTGCATGCATTGGAAGACCCTTCCTACAGGTTAACTGGTCATCTTTCAGTTTCTTAACTACATATTTGGTAGTTAACCTGGTACTAATGAGGTGAACCCTGTGCCTATAGAGTATTACATGTGTAAGAATGACAAAATAATGTAGTATTACTATAAACAAATGTGCTTCCTTAGCCGCATAATTTGCCTTTTCTTGCTGCATAATTTAGTTAATCCTGCTGCTAATTTGGTGCTCTCCTGCAAGGTAATTCCAGCAGCAATGGTACATTTTTTTTCCTTGTGTGTAACTTTAAACAAACAGGGAGGAATCGGAAAACAACAAGCATTCATTTGTCTTAATGTTGGTAGAAGTCCAAAGAATTCTTTCCATGTTGCTGCTGTTGATTTGTCCACATCCTCTGGAAAGAAAATCCTATGACCATCCCAGATAAATTGTTTCTTTTGATTTACAACTGCCCAAATCTTCAATAAAATCTGTAAATTCCAAACCTAGAACAGTAACTCATGTAGGTTTAGTCTCAGTCAAAAAATGTGTTTCTTTCCAAGCTTTCAGAACAGATCATATCTCCTCCTTCTACATCTTCTGGAGGACCATACATTATGTTGACATAAATGCACAAATTATTTTGACAGCATCTGTTTTTAAGGTCTTCAGTGTGGAATTTTTGTTCTGAAATCTTCTTCTGCTCTCAAATTTTGTATGTGAAATCTTCCACATCACTTGCTATTTGCTCCACCACCAAAAGTCTGTTTTCTATTAAAGACCACTTACCATGAATTCTACCAAGTCTTTTGTTTATTTGCATCTTTGGTTTCAGAGCCCTTATTTCTTCTAACAAGATTTCAGTTGTTGGAGGAAGATAAACTGTAATTAGAAATGGGGGATCTTTCTTTAGTCTTTTAGTCAATGATCCACTAGACGCACAATCTGTGAGTAAGAAGGCTTTGTGTCATTACATTTGATGAAGAAGCATCTATATTATTAACTGAAGACCTTAAAGATTCCAATTCTCTTTTAAGACCTTCGTATTTGGTAATGAGACTCCTTTGAACAATTTTGAATTCACTTCCCAGAGGTACCAGATCTGTTACGTCTGTTAAATTTATCTATAAACCAAGCACATGATTGTTAAAAAGTCTGACTTATTCTACAGCTAGGTCGTACTTCCACAGAAGACCTAGAGTCAACATAATCTTCTACTCCACAAGAAACTTCCCGTAAAGTTAACACTGGGAAATCCTTATTCTGAAAAAAGTGCAAAACCTATAGAGGTTTTATTCAATAACAATGGTCAAGACATTTTTTAGTGTAATAGTTCAAAGGCTTCAAACACAGCAAAGAGGTCCAGTTAAAAGAGGGCCACATTGTCTCCCCTGTCCACGGTCATGCAAAGGTCAACTGTGGCGATGATGAGGGTTGGGTCTGAAACCAGTTTGAGTGATGTTGAGGACTTGGTGGTCGTTTATGTTCGGTGAGACGTTTATTGATGATTTTCTTTAAGACATTGATAGGAAATGGTAGCAGAGTAAAATTGAATGAGTGAGTGTTTCCTATTGTCTGGGCAGGTCACAGAAGTATTGCAAGTGTTCAAAATGGGTGTGAACATAGCACTGATCGGTTGCAGTCCTCTGGAGTAGGCATGGTGGGGACAGTGGTCCGATGGCACCCCTGAGTGGTTCTCTTATCTCACGCCACCATCTCAACAGTTGTCAAGCTACAGGCCTGCCTTGAATTGATCTTGTTGTCTTTCCTACACACAGTGCAGTGGACGTGCTGAAAACATTTTGGCCTGTGCCATGTTGCACCATGTGTCAGCTGATGCTGTAGCAACACACCTTAAACCGCAGACCTCAATGCAATGCAATGTCAAGGGTTAAAGAACAGATCAATTTGGTACCACCCACTTTATCCAGACAGACCAACCAGGGTTTATTTTGTGCTGTTGCAGAATCATCACTCATTATAGGTTGAAGAGTAGTAAGTACCTGGAGCGCTGCACTTATTTGTCATTAGAAGCTAAAAAGAACATTCTACTTAACACGATTAGTGTTCCAGATATGGGAACATATGAATATCAGACATATGTTCATATGATGGTTAGTTCTCTTAGGTAGTAAACTAATATCAAATGTAAAGTGCAAATGGTGTGACCAGTAAGGCTTATGTGAATGAAAGGGTGGACATATAAGGGCTTTTACCTATCTCCACTTCTTTTTGTCCATGATCATGGCATTTACTTGCTTACATTACCTTCTCATTCCATATGCTTTTTGGCCTTTCCTTATAGAATACTGATGTCATCTAACATCTCTTTTTTTTTTTATCTTAATCTGAGTAAATATATCTCATATATACACTGGAAAAAAAACAATGGTTAAAATAACATTATAGTTAGGAGAAATGATCAGTAACAATATAACGTTTAAAAGAAAGAAAAAAAAAGAAATTCACCAGTTATAGTTATCTCAAGTAACTATAACTTTTACTCTAAGCGACCTGTAACTCGCACCCCTGCCATGCAAAGTTTTCTCATAAATAATTTCATGCAAATGTTGCAGTGATATCACTGATGTCATAGAAGAAGTCATGAGTGATGTAATATGTGGGTTCATTAACAGTGCAATGCAAGGGCATGCTAGCCCCGAGCTGCCAACTCCATGCCACGCACAGCCATTGGCAACATGGCATAATATTTCCTTTTGGGCCCTGGGGACTCCATCCCCTGGGTCCATATATTAAGGGGAGGAGAGCATGCAGCTCCCTTCCCCAAACTTTTAGGCCACAAGGCACTCAACCCCCAGGACCAAATTCAATTAAAAAAAATGTGAAGGGGGCTGTGTGGCCCTCTTTCCCCCCAGCTGTAATAGACCCTAGAGACCTCATCCCCTGTGGCTGAATTCTAAGGTGAGAGGTGCCGTCAAAACCCCTTCCCTCCCTCCCCCCAAGCCTTATCAGGCCCCAGGGACCCAATCACCCGGGGCCAAAGCCATTAACAAAGGGTGAAGGGCTGCATGACAGTATAATGGGAGGAGTTCCATATTGCCCCCTCTCCAAGTCTTAATAGGCCCTAGAGACCCCCTTCCCCTGGGGTTGTATTTTATTAAGTACCTCTTTGTGGACAGTGGGGGGGCCAGGACTCATGGGCCCCTCCCGGCTCCCTGCAGAGTGCACCAGCAGGTATTGCTCCTGCCCAGAGGGAAGAGCTGTTTTTTGCCCTCCGGGCACGAGCAATATGTGTTCTGTTTCTCTGCCCACAGAAGTCAGCTACCAATCGCCAGGAGCATTTTTAAATCTCCTCCTGGCTAGAAGCAGACTTCTTCCATGTTTGCTCTAGTTTGGCAGGAGATTAAAAAATGGTCCTTACAGACCGGAGCAAACATATATTTCCCTGCCCACGCTAGTGCTGGAAGTGGAACTACTGTGTCCAGGGACAGGCGGATTTCCTGAGGCCTTTTTAAGGCTCAGTGAGGACTGCCAGTCCGCACCTTCCCCCTTTATTCACATTTCGACCCCAAGGTTTGAGATCCTCGGGCCTAACTAGGCTTAAGGAGGAGGGCCTGAGCACCACCCCTTTTCATAAATTTGACAGCACTAGGGTATCTTGCTTATGCATTAAGTAGAGTTCCGGGCATGGTGGTTTATTTTATTTTTATATTTAGGACTGTTTTTATATTTTTAGGTGGGAAGGCTTTCTTCTTATGTGTGTTCTAATTATGATATGTTTTAGTATGTATTTAGCTTCCGCTTGTATTTGCATTTCTTTTTCCTTCTGTCCAATTGTATTGGATTTTATTATCTGTACAATAAATGTTTACAGTGGTCCCCGGGTCTGTTTTAGTCTCTGGGGGTGGGGTGCACATCTGCTTTCATTACCTACTATCTGCACCGCTCCCCAGGGCCCTGGCCCACCCCAGGTGGTATTTTTTGGAAAGCCGCAAATTTGCTACAAACCTTTAAAAAAAAGAAAAAAAAAAAATAATGTTTTTGGACTCTACCATTTGACCTAGGGGATCAGGGGATCCCTACCCTACCCTGCCCCCATGTCTTTTTTTTTATTTTTTTTTTTAATTTTTTAGGACTCAGGCAGAGTCCCCAGTCCTCAGATGGCTGTCACCACTTTCTGGTTGATGTGGTGGCAGCAAATCAGACCTCAGCAGGAGCTCTGTCTGTTCCCTGGAGACTCTGCATCCCTAGATATACAAGGTTTGTGAGCAATAATTGCTCAACACAGCCAAAGCGTAGAAAAAATAATATGGTTGCTTTTCATTCTCAAAAAATAGCCATTAACCACTTATATTCTAGCTTGTCGTTACCATGTACCACTGTATATTGCAAAGTTACTACGGTCTACCATGGCCCAAAATATAACTAAGGCCTGCCTAGCTGTATTATTGGATTGCGGTACCCTTTCATCTCTCATGGTGTCACATGGGCAATGCAATATTTAAGTTAGATTTACAAAGGAAAGCAAGCCCACCAAGCATGGCCCTGCATTCATTTGAAAATTTGGGGAAACGCAACACTACTCCATTATATGCTATTCCACTCTGCCATTCTACTGTATGTCTCTCCAATCCACTGTACGCTTCTACATTCCACTGTTTGCTACTCCACACTATGCCATTCCAGTGTATGGCACATCACTCTACACCACTTCATTGTATCTATTCGATTGAACCCCACTCCAATGTGCTGCACTCCATTGTACGCTATTAAACCCTACCCCACGCCAATGTCTACCACTCCAGTCAACACCACACTGTTATGTGCCGATCCACTGTACACTATTACACTCTGCCACGCCACTGTACAACACTCCATGCCACTCCACTCTACGCTATTACACTGTACACAACTCCGCTCTATGCCAGTCACTCTACACTATTACATTGTATGCAGGCCCACTCCACTATAATCTACTCCAGTATGCTATTGCAGTCTATGCCATTCTACTATATGTCACTCCACTTTATGCTATTCCACTGTATGCCACTCCCACTGTATACCTACTCCATTCCAGTGTATGCAAACTTCACTCTAACCCACTCCTCACTTCACTCTGCCATCCTCCACTGTACACTGCTTGTCTACACCACTCCACTCCACTGTTCTACTCCATGCTATTCCACTCTACTCTATCCTACGCCACTCTGCAGTGCTCCACTCTACACTGTACCTCCCTCCACTGTACGCTGCTACACTATACGCTATTACAGTTTACACCAACTGCAATATACCCAGTTACATTGCTCCACTCCCCGCCAACTCCAGTCTATGCTAATCTTCTACGCTATTCCACCTCATGCCCCTCCACGCTACTCCACTCTACGCCACTCCAATGTACTCCTTCAATCTATATAGCTAACCTCTATGCTACTCTGCCCAAATCTTCTCCACTGTACAAATTTACACTCAACTCTATGCCTGTACATTCTGTTGTACAACACTCTATTCCATTCTATGACTACTTCCAACACTGTACAACACAGCACTCCTCTGTACTATATGAGCCGCCACTCCAATTTATAAGTGTAGGAAAGTTCCATTGTTCTTGGCATGTTACCCCCAATTTCTACCTGTTTGTCAGTATGTTTTGCCTGTCTCACTGGGATCCTAGTGGTCAGGACCCCAGTGCTCATAGTTTGTGGCCTAATGTGTGTGTTGTCAGTAGTGCTTAACTGTGTCACTGAAGTTCTGCTAACCATAACATCAGTGCTTATGCTCTCTCTGCTTCCAAATTAGTCACTATAGTTTAGTGGCTTCATATTGCAATTCCACTTGGCACACTGGACCCCCCCCTTATAAGTCCCTAGTATATGGTACCTACGTACCCAGGGCATTGGGGTTACAGGAGATCCTTATGGGCTGCAGCATTTCTTTTGCCACCCATAAGGCGCTCAGACAAACCCTTTCACCGGACTGCCATTGCAGCTTGTGTGAAATAGTGCACCCATTATTTCACAGCCATCTTCACTGCACTTAAGTAACTTATAAGCCACCTATATGTCTAACCTTCATTTACTGAAGGCTAGGTGCAAAGTTACTAAGTGTGAGGGCCCCCTTGCACTAGCAAAGGTGCCCCTGCACTGTCCAGGGCCAACTCCCCGGACTTCGTGAGTGTGGGGATACCATTACACGTGTGCACTAAATATAGGTCAATACCTATATGTAGCTTCACAATTGTAACTCCGAATATGGCCATGTAAGGTGTTTAAGATCATGGAATTGTCCCCCCATTCCAAATCTGGTATTGGGGGGTCAATCCCATGCATCCTGGGGGCTCCACCATGGACCCCCAGTACTGCCAAACCAGCTCTCTGAGGCTTGCACTGCAGCTACAGTTGCTGCCACCTCACAGATATGGTTCTACCCTCCTGGGATCTGAGCAGCTCAGTCCCAGGAAGGCAGAACAAAGCATTTCCTTTGGGAGGAGGGTGTTTCACCCTCTCCCATTGGAAATAGATGTTACAGGCTTGGGAGGGGTAGCCTCCCAGAGCCTCTGGAAATGCTGTGAAGGGCACAGATGGTTCCCTCCTTCGATAAACCAGCCTATACCGATTCAGGACCCCCAATCCCTGCTCTGGTGCTAAACTGGACAAATGAAAGGGGAGTGACCACTCCCCTGTCCATCACCACCCCAGGGGTGGTGCCCAGAGCCCCTCCAGTGTGTCCCTGGTGTTAGCCATCTTGTTTTCAAAGGTGTGGGGACACCCTGGAGACCTCTGAGTGGCCAGTGCCAGCAGGTGACGTCAGAGACCCCTTCTGATAGGTGCATACCTGGTTAGGTAGCCAATCCCCCTCTCAGGGCTATTGAGGGTCTCTCCTGTGGGTTCCTCTTCAGATTCAGCTTACAAGTTTCCTCCAAGAATCCTCTGCAACTTCTACTTCAGCTTCTGACCGTCTGATCAACCGCAGACTGCTCCAGGAGCCACTGTACCTGCAACAAAGTATCCAGAAAGGCTACTGTGACCCTGCAACGTCCGCTCCAGCCAGCAACTGCAACAGTTTCCAATGTGTGCGTGCCCCGAGGTCTCTCTGCCTTCACCCTGCACCAGAAGAACCGAAGGAATCTCCTGTGGAGTGACGGAGTCACTTCCCTGCTCCAGCAGGCACCTTCCAAGACGACGACTGGTTCTCTGGGGCTCCCCTCCTGGCGACGAGCGTGCTCCCTGGAACACAGGTGGTGGACCCCTTAGACCCAGACTGTCCTAAGGTCTGGCTGTCTAAATTTGGCAGAGGTAAGAGCTTGCCTTCCCAGTTTGCAACAGTACCCCTGTGCACCGCGTCATCTGTAGCTCCTGGGGCCTATGTGCACTTTTTGCAAGAATCCTTCGTGCACATTGTGGCCTAGGTCCCCAGAACTTCATCCTACATCGCACAACTCGCTGAGTTGTTCTCCCGCGGCGTGGGACTTTCTTTTGTAGTGCTGCAGCAACCACAATTTGCACCTTCTTTGTGCCCGTGTCCTGGGACTCCCGTGGGTGCTGCCTGGTCATCTGTGGGTTCACTCCAGTGTTGGGAGCCCCCTCTGCCTCCTCAGTCCGAGATGAGGCATCCTGGGTCCGGGCAGCGACCTTGCTTGAACCAAGGCTTGTTGGATGAATCCAGCGCTGCAGCTTGCCTGCATCCAACATCTCGACGCGGGGCATCTCTTGCATCACGCAGGAACCCACAGCCATCTTCTTTGGTGCTCTTCTGCAGACTTCTTCTAACCGGAGAATCCTCTTTTGCACCATCTTGTAGGTTGGCAGGGGCTTCTGTCCTTCCTGGAATCGTCTGCGACTTCTGGACTTCGTCCCCTCTCTTCACAGGTCCTCAGGTCCAGGAATCCACCAAATGTTGTTTGCAGTCTCACTTGGTTCTTGCAATAACACTTATCACGACTAGTAGTGTGTCCTGAGGAAATGTGCAGTACTTTATTCCTACTTTCCTGGGCTCTGGGGTGGGGTATGTTACTCACCTTTGTGGTTTTCTTACACTCCCAGCGCCCCTATACACACTACACTTGACTAGGGGGAAATTTGTGATTTGCAGTCCACTTTCTTAGTATACGGTTTATGTTGCCCCTAGGCCTATTGCATCCTATTGTATTTTTTATTGTTTGCACTATTTTGTGACTGTTTACTTACCTGATTTTGGTCTCTAGTGTATATATTGTGTATAATACTTACCTCCAGAAGGCGTATTGCCTCTAAGATATTTTTGGTCTTATGTCACTAAAATAAAGTACCTTTATTTTTGGTAACACTGAGTATTGTCTTTTATTGTGTATAAGTACTGTGTAACTGTAATGGTATTGCAGGAGCTTTGCATGTCTCCTAGTTCAGCCTAAGCTGCTCTTCAATAGCTACCTCTAGACAGCCTAAGCTGCTAGAACACTGACTACATTTCACTAACAACGGATAACTGGACCTGGTATAAGGTGTGGATGCCCATTACATACCAGGGAAGCCTCCTACAATAAGTGCCCTCAACTCTGCACCACTTCAATGTATGACACCCCACTCTACGCTAATCCACTGTACTGTATTCCACTCAACGCCACTCCACTGTACAACACTCCACCCAGTGCTACTCCACTCTACATTATTCCACTGTATGCTACTCCACTTTACTGTAATCCAATCTACACCATTTAATTTTTAGCCACTCCATTGTATGACACTAATCTACTCTATAAAAGTCCACCACAAATCATGGTACTCTGACATTCCTCTCCACTTTATCCAAACCTTTCCTCCACTCAGTGCGTGCACTCCAGTATACAACAATCTATTTCACTATACAACACTTTTCTATGCAAAACAGCACTCCACTCTACTGTATGAGATCCTTTTCCAATTTATAAAAGTTTTTTGTTTTGTTGATTCTCTGTTTATTGATAGTGTTATCAGTCATCACATTAAGCCATTTGTACATAATCTGTAAAGTCACAGTCAACCAGCACGTGTTTCATGGTTACCCACTTTCTCAAGGGTTAGTCACAATTTTAAATAATGTCTTAAACATCTTAGTCTCAAGATAAGTGTTTTTTTCAAGTTATACCAGAAAAAAAAGTTTTTGGTTTGCTCCAATACTTCTTTATTATTTTTTTAATATTATTTATTTTCTTTGAAACCTAACCATGCATCTGTTACAAGTTATCTGTAAATGATTGACATTACAGTTCACAGAACATATGCAGAACTCTTATTTCAGCATGCCGTCGTCTTCCATATCCATCTCATCCTATATCCCCCGCCCCACATCACCAGAATACATCTCTCCACAATGGGGTTACAATTCACAGAACGTATGCACAACTCTTATTTCGCCATGCCGTCGTCCTCCTTATCCATCCCATCCTGTATCCCTCTCCCCACATCAGCAGAATACATCTCTCCACAATGGGTTGTTTCAGATAAACACTCAATTGTACCATGTACTCCAGTATCCCTATTTCAATGCACTAGACACCTTCTCCGACACAGTCTCTTGGTGATTTTGCCCTTGCCCTTCCTGCTTCCCCTCACAATCACGATTCTTACATGTTGGATTTGTCCCATGCTCCCCAAATCTTCTAAGATTTCTTCTCACATCCCCTGCAATTATATATCTCTTTCTCCATTAACTTGCATTATTCCCTCCCTAACTGCAGTCCAGATAGCGAGGTGGTAACCCGTCCCCCCATTTTCGAGCAATATCCTGCTTGGCCACCCTGCAGCCTGTGTTAATCAGTATGTTCTGGCCCCTTGTTAGATCTGTAGGGTCCCATATGCCCAACAGGGCTGCCTTAGGTTGTAGTGTCATTGACATTCCAACGGCTTCCCCTAATTAATTACCTACTCGATCCCAGAATTTGCGCACTTTGTGGCAGCTCGAAATCGTATGTGTGAATGTGCCTTCTATCAGACAGCTTCGTAAGCAAAGCACGTTCAGAGTTTTCCCCATTTTCTTGAGTAAGACCCTAGTATGGTATGTCCTGTGCAATATCTTAAGTTGAATCAATTGGTAACTGGCTTTGATTACAACTCCTGCTGGAAATCCCAATGCCATTTTCCAGCCCTCATCATCCATTTCCCCATATCCTGTTTCCACCTAAATTTCAGTTGTGTGAGTGTGTCCTTTGTGTTTCTCATAAGCATATTATGTCAGTGAGATCGTTGTTTTTTTTTGTTGTTACCCATTCTGCCATCCAGCAACCTTCTCTCTAGAGGGGATTCTTCATGCGTTTCTTCCTCTGCGGAAATACTGTTCCCAAGTGCGTGTCTCAACTACAGGTAGCGTAACCATTGTGTCACAGCATTCGATATTCTGTCTGCAGATGCTTGAACAGAACCAGTCCGTTCGCATCCCTAAAATCAGCTAGTGTAGAGAGGTCAATATTGTCCCAACCTCAGAAGCCCCGCATTGTGATTGTCTTAAGCGTATTACCTTCCCACAGAGGTGTTGTGGTGGTGAAATGTATGTCCCATTTAATTTCCTTCTCTAATTTGGACAATATACCCACCATTGCTTTGGTGGCATACCACACTTTCATGTGAAGGTTTCCCCTGTATAACACATGGAGGTAGCTTCTGTCTCCCATATTGTCTCTATCCAATCTGAAGGCTGGATCTTCCCTTGCAGAATATGCCAATTCATACACCACCCCGACTTGAACCGCTTCATAATTTCTCCACACATTAGAAGGTGCAATGCCTCCCTCGTATTTGCTATTGTGAGGGATCCCTAGTGCTATCCGAGGCTGACCCCGGCCCACAATAATGTTCGAATCATCCTATTAATCCCCGAGAAAAAGGTGTTTGGAAGTTTATATGGGCAGTTCTGGAGAATGTATAAAAGCCTTGGTAATGCACTTATTTTGAACAGAGCTGCCCTGCATAAGAGGGACAGTGGTAGCTTATGCCAGCTTCTCACCTCCATGTCCATGCCTTTAATCATTGGCAACAAGTTGGCATCACAATGTGTGGGGTCATTCTGCACAATCCAGATCCCAAGATATTTAAATGCCTGGGTTTCTACCCGCAATGGAAGAGACAGTTAGTCTATTTGCGCCCATCTTCTCACTGAATATAATATGGACTTCTGCCAGGTAATTGCAAATTCCGAGTATCTGCCAAATATCTGAAATATCTCACTTAGTTGAGCTAGTGATTACACTAGGTTTGATAGGTAAAGCAGTATATCAGCAGTGTATAGGGAAATACGCTTTTCCCATCCTGTACCTCCTGGTCAGCCCCACACCTTAGCATTCTACCCTTACCCGGACCGCCAATGCCTATATCACCAATTTCACAGTTTATTACCTAGACTATGCCAGTACACTCCACTCCATGCCACTCTACGACACACCAGTGTACTTTACTCCACACTACCTTACATCACTCCACTTCACTCCACTGTAGTTTACCTCACTCTATGATACTATACAACAATCCACTCAGCTCCACTGTTTCACATACTACTATACTCTGTGCAACCCCCACTCTACAATACTCTGCTACACTGTATGCCACCCTCTGACAATGTACTCCTCTCTTTACCCCTTCACTCCACTGTACTATACTGTGTGCCACTGTACAAGACTACTCCACAATACTGTAATGTACTAAATATCACTGTACGCAACTATTTGTATGCTACTGCACCCCACTTTACTCTCTTTTACTATGACAGTACTCCACTCTCCTCCACTGTACTCCACTCCATGCCATTATACTCTATACAACTGTATGCCAATCCACTGTACCACACTCAACAACACTGTTCTTAACTGTAGACCACGTCACTCTACAAAAATCAACTAGACTGTATACCACTTTACTGTAGTCTACACCCCTTATACTGTACGACACCCACTGCACTCTTATGCATAACACCGTAGTCCAAATTGACACTTCAGTCGACTGTATGCTAAGCCAGTTCACTCTGCTGCACTCCATGCCACTATAGTCTCCAACATGCCACTCCGCTTTGACACTTTACTCCACTCTGGAGTACCTCACTCCAGTGTACTCCACTCCATTCTACTACACTTTATCCCACTCTTTGGCACTGTACTGTACTCCGCTCTATGCCACTCCAATATCCGACACTTTACTTCAGTGTATACAACTCCACTCTAACACACTGTACTACACTCTATGCCCCTCTATGTCCATCCTCTAAACGCCAGTGTACCAAAGTGTATGACACTCAACCACACACCATTCAGCTTCTCTCTACTATACACCACTCCACTAAATGACACAGCACTCCACTTTACCACACTCTCCTCCACCGTATTCTTCAACACTCCACTTGATGATACTCCACTCTGACATTCTACTTTACCCTACTCCACTCTAAAACACTGCACTCCACTCTCAGTCTACGATACCCTGCGCTACTGTTTGACACACCATTCCACTGTACAACTCGATGTCCAGTCTGATACTTGATTCCACTGTATGAGACACCATACCACTACTTCTATTAAACTTTACTACACTGTAAAACACGCTACTGCACTCGACTGTGCTCGATTCCAATCCACAATGCTCCATTCTATGATGACAAACTTTACAGCAATCTCCTCCACTGTACTGTACGACACTCCACATAACTCTCTACTTGCGATACTGGATTCTACGATTTGAAACACATTTTCATTAAAAGAGTTTTAAAAAAAATTTGAAAACCAATGAAACACCAAAGGTTAAAGCTTAGTTATAGTTAGGAAATCTTATTGTCCCTATACAAACAAAGCTTAAACTACACAAACTTTAAAAATGTTAAAGTTGTAGTTATAACTTTCATTTACAGTTTACCCACCACCTTCAAATTATTATAAGTCGTGGACCTTGTTACTCACACCTTTCAGCTGGCTAACCAGGCAACAGTTATTTAGCTTGCCACACTACCATGCACTGTATTGTGCCAAATAATGTCATTTGAGAAGTTATAAGAGTTATGAGTGCTATGATTTCACTTCCTATAACGATATCGTATGCAATGGGAAAACATGGCATTAAAAAGGCATATATTATAGTTAGTATAGTGTGGCGAGTGAGGTGACAAGAATGTGTTGGGAGGTGCCCGACTTATAGTAATTTGTTGGTGTGTAAATTATAAATTGTGTCCTGGTACATACTCTTTTACGTAAAGCTCAGTGTCCAAGAAATGTACTTTAGTTGCTCTTATTTCTTTAGTGTAGCTTAGGTTGCAGTCATTTTCATTCAATAATTCAATAATAATTTCCAAAATATATTTGCTGCCCTCCCAAATAATAGAGGTTGTCAGTAGAGCAAGTCCATAACCTCACATGGTTTAACACCTCCGGCTTTTGTTCTGTCCGCACTTTTTCTTCCTCCCACCAACACATCATTAGGTTGGTGTATGTTCAAGCAAAGGCTATCCCCATAATAGTTTCTTGTTCCTGCAAGAAATAAATGCCATTAAAAATGAAAACATTGATATGCTTCAGTTCTGTCTGGAACACAATTAGCATCTCCAAATGTTCCATAAATGTTACTGATCTTAATGACAGGAATTGCTTACATGCACAAATACCTTGAACTTTCTGTTTAGAAATGTGCAAAGAGACCTCACCTGTAGTGACCATCAAGCTGTCTTGGCTCCAGAGAATCCAATTGATTTTGTTTAAGAAATCAGTTGAGTTTCTTAGATAGGATGGAAATGCAGTAACAATAGATAATAAAAAGATGTCCCTATATATTGATGTATTTCCCAAAGGCGGTCCAATTGAGCTCACAAAGAGGCAACCAAGGGTATTATTTAATCATTTATGAGCTTTTAGCTGAAAGTAAATTGTCAGAGTTATTAGATGTTTTGTTCTTAAGTAGTGAAATTTGTTGTCATCAATCAGATCTTTATCCTTACAGATAATGATTTTTTAATGGTACTCCTCTCATATCTCTTAGTTGGGTCTTTGTCTAATTTGACATAATGTTTTGGTTGTTGAGTTGTCTGTTTGCCTCATTCATATACTCACAGCAGTCTAGGATCATAGTATTCCCACCTTTATCAGAGGCTTTTATTATTATGCTGTTGTCATTTTGGAGGCCCCTTACAGCCATCCAATTGGAATTAATGTTTGAACTTCTTTTGCTTCTTTGCTAACCAACTGATTTCCCTCTTTAATATCTCCTAGAATAAACCAATCTTATTGCCTGCAGGCAATTGAAGACAGAAGGGGGATTTGGGCTTATATCCCCTTGGGTCTGTTTTCCATGTTGCAATCTTTGCTACTTGACAAATCTCTGCCTCAGATGTCCCATTCGTTACTGGGACTGTGGCTTCTTCAAGCTTATTTTCTAGTGACTTAAGAATCTTTATTGTAGGAATATCATTCATAGTCAGAACTGATGGTTGGTGTTGCCGCTTTTTGAACTTCATTGTTTTCATGGACTGCAAAATATATATAGATTTTTTGGATTGTTTTCTAGAGAATTTGTGCAAGTCAGACCTTGCATTGGCTAAATCCAAGATGGTATCCAGGCAAAAGGCTAAGGCCCTATTAAATATTTTCATGTGATCATCCGTTAGTGGTTTCGAGGAAAGATTTATCTCTGGATTTGTTGTATTCCTTAATTCTACTGGAATTATTTATTTCCTGTCCTTCCTCATTTTGTCTTCCCTTCTCTTACTTCTCCTGGTTTGTTTCCTCTTCTGTCCTTCTTCATGCCCCCTCTTCCTGTCTGGTGCACAATTGATACATCCTTATTTCTCCTAAAAAATAAATAAATAAATATCTAAATCAGAGTTGGGCACAGAGGCTCCTTCACTGCTAGAACTTTTTTTTTTTTTTTTAGCTCTCTTCTTTTTCTGATACCAAGTTTTACCTTGTATTTTATCCTTTTGTTCCCTATTTCTCATTTAGTCAGATTGTCTAACATACATGTAAATACTCCTGTTGGCATAATCAAGCCTTCCTTATTTACATTTGTGTTTATGTATGATCCGGAAATTTAACATTGATGTGGAGATAAGGTTAATGTGCAAGGAAATGCCTGGTTTAAAAATGGCAAACACAAAAAAGATGACCGTCTGATCTATAATTGACCTGTTAGCGGGAGGTATGCAAGGGAGTTTAGCATAATGAGGTGTGACAGTAGTAGACCCTGTGTCAGAGGGATATTTAAGTATTGTTACCGATTCCGCCTCACTTTTTGAAATTATAACCTAGAGCATCTGGGGCAGTATTCAAAGTAGCGGCGGTTGTTGGGGAAGTAAGTTTATCTGCAATAGCCTTTACTTAGCTTGGGATTTGTTTTCATCACACAATATGTGACATTTGAGGGTTATAGAGTGATTAAGGAAATCCATATAATTCTAGATTAAGAAATCATTTGCATTGATGGGTAAACTTGCGTCGAGTAAAATGCAAATGCTTACCTCACCTGTACGTGTCTTTCAAAACATCTTGTACTGCTTGAGTCATGTCCTAAATAAATTGTCAGTAGGATTGATTGGTACACTTTTGAACAGATATTGAAGAAATGGGTGCTTTCGAGTGCCAACATTTGAGAGAGTTTATAAGGCAGCACAGTTTTAGTTCATGAGTTTGGAGATGGTTCTTTGTTGGAAAGGAGACTGTTAAGTGTGGGTTTTTAACAAGGAGATGTAGGAATAAATGATCACAGTCACCCAAAAATACCATACAGTTGAGTTATCGGGAAACATGGTCAGAGAGTGGTCATAAAAAGTAAATGGGAGGAACCTCACTTTCACAACAGTCACAGTGTTGACTCGGTGTCTCATGTAATTCATACACTTTTGAAGGTACATAAAAAGAAGGCTATTAGCAAAAGGTCAGTGCCTTCACTATAATAGTTTGGCAGTGATAGGTAAATGTGCATATGTAGGGCTCCTACGCATATTTAAAAAACATTTTATTTAGCTAAAGACTTCATGCCAAATACAACCTCGTATTATGCCATACCAAAGGACAGGGGACTTATTGCATAATAGGAAATAATGCGACTATGAATTGGCTGTTGCAGAGCAGGTCAGGCCCTGCTTAAAAGTTACAAAGAATGCACACAGAATCAAGTTTAACCTGCTACAGTTACAAATTCTGGATTATACGTTTGTCACACCATCAGTACTTCACAATACGTTGGTCAATGTGTCGGAAAGTTCAACTAGTTGGACCCTTGTTTGCACTCATAAGTCAACAGTCTTATATATATGTTCCATCTGTGCTGCTTATTTTGAACGTACTGGAAAGGGAAGTGACTGAAATAGCGCAGACACTCACAAACAGAAAGGAATTGTGAGAGCCAAATTCTTGCTAGAGCTGATACTCAGAGTAAAAAGGGTTAAGGGTGTTAACAAATTAATATTGATGATAGTTCATTTAGTCAATCTATACATAAGTTATTTGTGGATCTAGTAGGGATTAACTTGTATTTTAGTTCTGTTGTAATCAAAGGAGAGCTTACCTAATGCATCAGAATTAGACGGGGAGAATTTGAGCCATTGACATGCTAGCTGCTCTTCTTACCAAATATTACACAGCTTTAAATTGAAAGTGGGCATTTAAGCAAAGTACTGTAATTTGGAAAATTTGATTCGTAGCTTGAAATTGATGCAAGAGGCGAATGGCTAGCGTATTTGATGTATTCAATTATAATATGAATGAGTCAGAATCATTCAGATACTAGTGATGGACTCGATTTCTTTATGTTGTTCTTAACTGATTATATTTATATGTTTAAAAGGTTTATACCAAGATATTTTAGAAAGAGAGATGAAGATATACAACATAACACCATGCAGGTATTAGACACTCACTCTGTGTAAGGCAACAGTTTTAAAACAAAATATTATTGTATTAAAAGTAATTCATTAGTATTTACTATTTCTCTTTCAGTAGTTCCTGTTTGCCTCATTGCAAACTGAACGAAAACGTAATGTGCTGAAGCATTTTCAAGATGGTGAAAGTCTTTGGCCACACTAAAATTGGGCTCCAAGGTCTGATGGTTGTGAGTGTATAGGGGTGTGCGCTGGGGTAATCCTTAGTGTCCTTGTAAGGAAATGCCTCCTTGGCATGGTTGCCCCCTGACTTTTTGCCTTTGCTGATGCTATGTTTACAATTGAAAGTGTGCTGAGGCCTGCTAACCAGGCCCCAGCACCAGTGTTCTTTCCCTAACCTGTACTTTTGTATCCACAATTGGCAGACCCTGGCATCCAGATAAGTCCCTTGTAACTGGTACTTCTAGTACCAAGGGCCCTGATGCCAAGGAAGGTCTCTAAGGGCTGCAGCATGTCTTATGCCACCCTGGAGACCTCTCACTCAGCACAGACACACTGCTTACCAGCTTGTGTGTGCTAGTGAGGACAAAACGAGTAAGTCGACATGGCACTCCCCTCAGGGTGCCATGCCAGCCTCTCACTACCTATGCAGTATAGGTAAGACACCCCTCTAGCAGGCCTTACAGCCCTAAGGCAGGGTGCACTATACCATAGGTGAGGGTACCAGTGCATGAGCATGGTACCCCTACAGTGTCTAAACAAAACCTTAGACATTGTAAGTGCAGGGTAGCCATAAGAGTATATGGTCTGGGAGTCTGTCAAACACGAACTCCACAGCACCATAATGGCTACACTGAAAACTGGGAAGTTTGGTATCAAACTTCTCAGCACAATAAATGCACACTGATGCCAGTGTACATTTTATTGTAAAATACACCACAGAGGGCACCTTAGAGGTGCCCCCTGAAACTTAACCGACTATCTGTGTAGGCTGACTAGTTTTAGCAGCCTGCCACAAACCGAGACATGTTGCTGGCCCCATGGGGAGAGTGCCTTTGTCACTCTGAGGCCAGTAACAAAGCCTGCACTGGGTGGAGATGCTAACACCTCTCCCAGGCAGGAATTGTCACACCTGGCGGTGAGCCTCAAAGGCTCACCTCCTTTGTGCCAACCCAGCAGGACACTCCAGCTAGTGGAGTTGCCCGCCCCCTCCGGCCAGGCCCCACTTTTGGCGGCAAGGCCGGAGAAAATAATGAGAATAACAAGGAGGAGTCACTGGCCAGTCAGGACAGCCCCTAAGGTGTCCTGAGCTGAGGTGACTCTAACTTTTAGAAATCCTCCATCTTGCAGATGGAGGATTCCCCCAATAGGGTTAGGATTGTGACCCCCTCCCCTTGGGAGGAGGCACAAAGAGGGTGTACCCACCCTCAGGGCTAGTAGCCATTGGCTACTAACCCCCCAGACCTAAACACGCCCTTAAATTTAGTATTTAAGGGCTACCCTGAACCCTAGAAAATTAGATTCCTGCAACTACAAGAAGAAGGACTGCCTAGCTGAAAACCCCTGCAGCGGAAGACCAGAAGACGACAACTGCCTTGGCTCCAGAAACTCACCGGCCTGTCTCCTGCCTTCCAAAGATCCTGCTCCAGCGACGCCTTCCAAAGGGACCAGCGACCTCGACATCCTCTGAGGACTGCCCCTGCTTCGAAAAGACAAGAAACTCCCGAGGACAGCGGACCTGCTCCGAGAAAAGCTGCAACTTTGTTTCCAGCAGCTTTAAAGAACCCTGCAAGCTCCCCGCAAGAAGCGTGAGACTTGCAACACTGCACCCGGCGACCCCGACTCGGCTGGTGGCGATCCAACCCCTCAGGAGGGACCCCAGGACTACTCTGATACTGTGAGTACCAAAACCTGTCCCCCCTGAGCCCCCACAGCGCCGCCTGCAGAGGGAATCCCGAGGCTTCCCCTGACCGCGACTCTTTGAACCTAAAGTCCCGACGCCTGGGAGAGACCCTGCACCCGCAGCCCCCAGGACCTGAAGGACCGGACTTTCACTGGAGAAGTGACCCCCAGGAGTCCCTCTCCCTTGACCAAGTGGAGGTTTCCCCGAGGAACCCCCCCCTTGCCTGCCTGCAGCGCTGAAGAGATCCCTAGATCTCCCATTGACTTCCATTACAAACCCGACGCTTGTTTCTACACTGCACCCGGCCGCCCCCGTGCTGCTGAGGGTGAAATTTCTGTGTGGGCTTGTGTCCCCCCCGGTGCCCTACAAAACCCCCCTGGTCTGCCCTCCGAAGACGCGGGTACTTACCTGCAAGCAGACCGGAACCGGGGCACCCCCTTCTCTCCATTCTAGCCTATGTGTTTTGGGCACCACTTTGAACTCTGCACCCGACCGGCCCTGAGCTGCTGGTGTGGTGACTTTGGGGCTGCTCTGAACCCCCAACGGTGGGCTACCTTGGACCAAGAACTAAGCCCTGTAAGTGTCTTACTTACCTGGTTAATCTAACAAATACTTACCTCCCCTAGGAACTGTGAAAATTGCACTAAGTGTCCACTTTTAAAACAGCTATTTGCGAATAACTTGAAAAGTATACATGCAATTTTGATGATTTGAAGTTCCTAAAGTACTTACCTGCAATACCTTTCGAATGAGATATTACATGTAGAATTTGAACCTGTGGTTCCTAAAATAAACTAAGAAAAGATATTTTTCTATATAAAAACCTATTGGCTGGATTTGTCTCTGAGTGTGTGTACCTCATTTATTGTCTATGTGTATGTACAACAAATGCTTAACACTACTCCTTGGATAAGCCTACTGCTCGACCACACTACCACAAAATAGAGCATTAGTATTATCTATTTTTACCACTATTTTACCTCTAAGGGGAACCCTTGGACTCTGTGCATGCTATTCCTTACTTTGAAATAGCACATACAGAGCCAACTTCCTACATTGGTGGATCAGCGGTGGGGTACAAGACTTTGCATTTGCTGGACTACTCAGCCAATACCTGATCACACGACAAATTCCAAAATTGTCATTAGAAATTGATTTTTGCAATTTGAAAAGTTTTCTAAATTCTTAAAAGACCTGCTAGGGCCTTGTGTTAGATCCTGTTTAGCATTTCTTTTAGAGTTTAAAAGTTTGTAAAAGTTTGAACTAGATTCTAGAACCAGTTTTAGTTTCTTAAAAAGTATTCCAACTTTTAGAAGCATAATGTCTAGCACAGATGTGAATGTGGTGGAACTCGACACCACACCTTACCTCCATCTACAGATGAGAGAGCTAAGGTCACTCTGTAAACTAAAGAAAATAGCAATGGGCCCCAAACCTACCAAAGTACAGCTCCAGGAGCTTTTGGCAGAGTTTGAAAAGGCCAACCCCTCTGAGGATGGCAACTCAGAGGATGAAGATAGTGACTTGGAGGGAAATTCCCCCCCTCCAGTCCTACTTAGGGAGAGCAGGGCTTCTCAAGCCCTGACTCCACAAATAATAGTCAGAGATGCTGGTTCCCTCACAGGAGGGACCAACAACTCTGAAATCACTGAGGATAACTCCAGTGAAGAGGACATCCAGTTAGCCAGGATGGCCAAAAGATTGGCTTTGGAAAGACAGATCCTAGCCATAGAGAGGGAAAGACAAGAGATGGGCCTAGGACCCATCAATGGTGGCAGCAACATAAATAGGGTCAGAGATTCTCCTGACATGTTGAAAATCCCCAAAGGGATTGTAACTAAATATGAAGATGGTGATGACATCACCAAATGGTTCACAGCTTTTGAGAGGGCTTGTGTAACCAGAAAAGTGAACAGATCTCACTGGGGTGCTCTCCTTTGGGAAATGTTCACAGGAAAGTGTAGGGATAGACTCCTCACACTCTCTGGACAAGATGCAGAATCTTATGACCTCATGAAGGGTACCCTGATTGAGGGCTTTGGATTCTCCACTGAGGAGTACAGGATTAGGTTCAGGGGGGCTCAAAAATCCCCGAGCCAGACCTGGGTTGACTTTGTTGACTACTCAGTGAAAACACTAGATGGTTGGATTCAAGGCAGTGGTGTAAGTAATTATGATGGGCTGTACAATTTATTTGTGAAAGAGCACCTGTTAAGTAATTGTTTCAATGATAAACTGCATCAGCATCTGGTAGACCTAGGACCAATTTCTCCCCAAGAATTGGGAAAGAAGGCGGACCATTGGGTCAAGACAAGGGTGTCCAAGACTTCAACAGGGGGTGACCAAAAGAAAGGGGTCACAAAGACTCCCCAGCAGAAGGGTGATGAGACAACCAAAACTAAAAATAGTAAAGAGTCTTCTACAGGCCCCCAAAAACCTGCACAGGAGGGTGGGCCCAGAGCCTCTTCACAAAACAATGGGTACAAGGGTAAAAACTTTGATCCCAAAAAGGCCTGGTGTCATAGCTGTAAACAGCATGGACACCAAACTGGAGACAAGGCCTGTCCCAAGAAAGGTTCCACTCCAAACTCCCATCCAGGTAACACTGGTATGGCTAGTCTCCAAGTGGGATCAACAGTGTGCCCAGAGCAAATCAGGGTCCACACTGAAGCTACTCTAGTTTCTGAGGGTGGGGTGGATTTAGCCACACTAGCTGTCTGGCCGCCTAACATGCAAAAATACAGACAGCAACTCTTAATTAATGGGACTAGAATAGAGGGCCTGAGGGATACAGGTGCCAGTGTCACCATGGTGACAGAGAAACTGGTTTCCCCTGGCCAATACCTGACTGGAAAAACTTACACAGTCACCAACGCTGACAATCAGAGAAAAGTACATCCCATGGCAATGGTTACTTTAGAATGGGGAGGGGTCAATGGCCTGAAACAGGTGGTGGTCTCCTCAAATATCCCAGTGGACTGTCTGCTTGGAAATGACCTGGAGTCCTCAGCATGGGCTGAGGTAGAGCTAAAAACCCATGCAGCCATGCTGGGTATCCCTGAACTGGTGTGTGTGAAAACAAGAGCACAATGCAAGGCACAGGGTGAAAAAGTAGAGCTGGAGTCTGGAAAAATGGCCCAGCCTACCAAGAGAACAGGAAAGTCAGTTGGGAAACCAACTGCAACACAGCAAAAGAAAGGGAACCTCTCTTCTCAGGAAGAAGTTCTGCCCTCTGAGGGAACTGAGCCTTTGGAACTTGAACCTTATCAGGTTGAGCTCTTAGGCCCAGGGGGACCCTCAAGGGAAGAGCTGTGTAAGGGACAAGAAACCTGTCCCTCTCTTGAAGGCCTTAGGCAGCAAGCTGCTGAAGAGTCCAAAGGCAAGAAAAATGGAACACATAGGGTCTATTGGGAAGATGGGCTCCTGTACACTGAGGCCAGAGACCCCAAACCTGGTGCCACTAGGAGAGTGGTAGTGCCTCAGCTGTTCAGAGAGTTCATCCTAACATTGGCCCATGACATTCCCCTTGCTGGACATTTGGGACAAACCAAGACGTGGGAGAGGTTAGTCAACCACTTCTACTGGCCCAATATGTCCAACATGGTTAAGGAGTTTTGCCTCTCCTGCCCCACCTGTCAAGCCAGTGGTAAGACAGGTGGGCACCCAAAGGCCCCCCTCATTCCACTTCCAGTGGTGGGGGTGCCCTTTGAAAGAGTGGGTGTGGACATAGTTGGTCCACTGGAACCTCCCACAGCCTCAGGAAATATGTATATCCTGGTAGTAGTGGATCATGCTACCAGGTATCCTGAAGCTATTCCCCTTAGGTCGACTACTGCCCCTGCAGTAGCCAAGGCCCTCATTGGTATCTTTACCAGAGTGGGTTTCCCTAAGGAGGTGGTGTCTGACAGAGGTACCAACTTCATGTCAGCATACCTAAAGCACATGTGGAATGAGTGTGGAGTGACTTATAAATTCACTACACCTTACCACCCACAAACTAATGGCTTAGTTGAGAGATTCAACAAGACATTAAAAGGCATGATCATGGGGCTCCCAGAAAAACTCAAAAGGAGATGGGATGTCCTCCTGCCATGTCTGCTTTTCGCTTACAGGGAGGTACCACAGAAGGGAGTAGGGTTCTCACCCTTTGAACTTCTGTTTGGTCATCCTGTAAGGGGACCACTTGCCCTTGTTAAAGAAGGCTGGGAGAGACCTCTCCATGAGCCTAAACAGGACATAGTGGACTATGTACTTGGCCTTCGCTCTAGAATGGCAGAGTACATGGAAAAGGCAACCAAAAACCTTGAGGCCAGCCAACAGCTCCAGAAGTTTTGGTATGACCAAAAGGCTGCACTGGTTGAGTTCCAACCAGGGCAGAAAGTCTGGGTTCTGGAGCCTGTGGCTCCCAGGGCACTCCAGGACAAATGGAGTGGCCCTTACCCAGTACTAGAGAGGAAGAGTCAGGTCACCTACTTGGTGGACCTGGGCACAAGCAGGAGCCCCAAAAGGGTGATCCATGTAAACCGCCTTAAGCTCTTCCACGACAGGGCTGATGTCAATCTGTTGATGGTAACAGATGAGGATCAGGAGGCAGAGAGTGAACCTCTCCCTGATCTTCTGTCATCAGACCCAAAAGATGGTACAGTAGATGGAGTGATCTACTCAGACACCCTCTCTGGCCAACAGCAAGCTGATTGTAGGAGAGTCCTACAACAGTTTCCTGAACTCTTCTCCTTAACCCCTGGTCAGACACACCTGTGTACCCATGATGTGGACACAGGAGACAGCATGCCTGTCAAGAACAAAATCTTTAGACAGTCTGACCATGTTAAGGAAAGCATCAAGGTGGAAGTCCACAAGATGCTGGAATTGGGAGTCATTGAGCGCTCTGACAGCCCCTGGGCTAGCCCAGTGGTCTTAGTCCCCAAACCTCACACCACAGATGGAAAGAAAGAGATGAGGTTTTGTGTGGACTACAGAGGGCTCAATTCTGTCACCAAGACAGATGCTCATCCAATTCCAAGAGCTGATGAGCTCATTGATAAATTAGGTGCTGCCAAATTCCTAAGTACCTTTGACTTGACAGCAGGGTACTGGCAAATAAAAATGGCACCTGGAGCAAAAGAAAAGACAGCATTCTCCACACCTGATGGGCATTATCAGTTTACTGTTATGCCCTTTGGTTTAAAGAATGCCCCTGCCACCTTCCAAAGGTTGGTGAATCAAGTCCTTGCTGGCTTGGAGTCCTTTAGCACAGCTTATCTTGATGATATTGCTGTCTTTAGCTCCACCTGGCAGGATCACCTGGTCCACCTGAGGAAGGTTTTGAAGGCTCTGCAATCTGCAGGCCTCTCTATCAAGGCATCCAAATGCCAGATAGGGCAGGGAACTGTGGTTTACTTGGGACACCTTGTAGGTGGAGGCCAAGTTCAGCCACTCCAACCCAAGATCCAGACTATTCTGGACTGGGTAGCTCCAAAAACCCAGACTCAAGTCAGGGCATTCCTTGGCTTGACTGGGTACTACAGGAGGTTTGTGAAGGGATATGGATCCATTGTGACAGCCCTCACTGAGCTCACCTCCAAGAAAATGCCCAAGAAAGTGAACTGGACTGTGGACTGCCAACAGGCCTTTGACACCCTGAAACAGGCAATGTGCTCAGCACCAGTTCTCAAAGCTCCAGATTATTCTAAGCAGTTCATTGTGCAGACTGATGCCTCTGAACATGGGATAGGGGCAGTTTTGTCCCAAACAAATGATGATGGCCTTGACCAGCCTGTTGCTTTCATTAGCAGGAGGTTACTCCCCAGGGAGCAGCGTTGGAGTGCCATTGAGAGGGAGGCCTTTGCTGTGGTCTGGTCCCTGAAGAAGCTGAGACCATACCTCTTTGGGACTCACTTCCTAGTTCAAACTGACCACAGACCTCTCAAATGGCTGATGCAAATGAAAGGTGAAAATCCTAAACTGTTGAGGTGGTCCATCTCCCTACAGGGAATGGACTTTATAGTGGAACACAGACCTGGGACTGCCCATGCCAATGCAGATGGCCTTTCCAGGTTCTTCCACTTAGAAAATGAAGACTCTCTTGGGAAAGGTTAGTCTCATCCTCTTTCGTTTGGGGGGGGGTTGTGTAAGGAAATGCCTCCTTGGCATGGTTGCCCCCTGACTTTTTGCCTTTGCTGATGCTATGTTTACAATTGAAAGTGTGCTGAGGCCTGCTAACCAGGCCCCAGCACCAGTGTTCTTTCCCTAACCTGTACTTTTGTATCCACAATTGGCAGACCCTGGCATCCAGATAAGTCCCTTGTAACTGGTACTTCTAGTACCAAGGGCCCTGATGCCAAGGAAGGTCTCTAAGGGCTGCAGCATGTCTTATGCCACCCTGGAGACCTCTCACTCAGCACAGACACACTGCTTACCAGCTTGTGTGTGCTAGTGAGGACAAAACGAGTAAGTCGACATGGCACTCCCCTCAGGGTGCCATGCCAGCCTCTCACTACCTATGCAGTATAGGTAAGACACCCCTCTAGCAGGCCTTACAGCCCTAAGGCAGGGTGCACTATACCATAGGTGAGGGTACCAGTGCATGAGCATGGTACCCCTACAGTGTCTAAACAAAACCTTAGACATTGTAAGTGCAGGGTAGCCATAAGAGTATATGGTCTGGGAGTCTGTCAAACACGAACTCCACAGCACCATAATGGCTACACTGAAAACTGGGAAGTTTGGTATCAAACTTCTCAGCACAATAAATGCACACTGATGCCAGTGTACATTTTATTGTAAAATACACCACAGAGGGCACCTTAGAGGTGCCCCCTGAAACTTAACCGACTATCTGTGTAGGCTGACTAGTTTTAGCAGCCTGCCACAAACCGAGACATGTTGCTGGCCCCATGGGGAGAGTGCCTTTGTCACTCTGAGGCCAGTAACAAAGCCTGCACTGGGTGGAGATGCTAACACCTCTCCCAGGCAGGAATTGTCACACCTGGCGGTGAGCCTCAAAGGCTCACCTCCTTTGTGCCAACCCAGCAGGACACTCCAGCTAGTGGAGTTGCCCGCCCCCTCCGGCCAGGCCCCACTTTTGGCGGCAAGGCCGGAGAAAATAATGAGAATAACAAGGAGGAGTCACTGGCCAGTCAGGACAGCCCCTAAGGTGTCCTGAGCTGAGGTGACTCTAACTTTTAGAAATCCTCCATCTTGCAGATGGAGGATTCCCCCAATAGGGTTAGGATTGTGACCCCCTCCCCTTGGGAGGAGGCACAAAGAGGGTGTACCCACCCTCAGGGCTAGTAGCCATTGGCTACTAACCCCCCAGACCTAAACACGCCCTTAAATTTAGTATTTAAGGGCTACCCTGAACCCTAGAAAATTAGATTCCTGCAACTACAAGAAGAAGGACTGCCTAGCTGAAAACCCCTGCAGCGGAAGACCAGAAGACGACAACTGCCTTGGCTCCAGAAACTCACCGGCCTGTCTCCTGCCTTCCAAAGATCCTGCTCCAGCGACGCCTTCCAAAGGGACCAGCGACCTCGACATCCTCTGAGGACTGCCCCTGCTTCGAAAAGACAAGAAACTCCCGAGGACAGCGGACCTGCTCCGAGAAAAGCTGCAACTTTGTTTCCAGCAGCTTTAAAGAACCCTGCAAGCTCCCCGCAAGAAGCGTGAGACTTGCAACACTGCACCCGGCGACCCCGACTCGGCTGGTGGCGATCCAACCCCTCAGGAGGGACCCCAGGACTACTCTGATACTGTGAGTACCAAAACCTGTCCCCCCTGAGCCCCCACAGCGCCGCCTGCAGAGGGAATCCCGAGGCTTCCCCTGACCGCGACTCTTTGAACCTAAAGTCCCGACGCCTGGGAGAGACCCTGCACCCGCAGCCCCCAGGACCTGAAGGACCGGACTTTCACTGGAGAAGTGACCCCCAGGAGTCCCTCTCCCTTGACCAAGTGGAGGTTTCCCCGAGGAACCCCCCCCTTGCCTGCCTGCAGCGCTGAAGAGATCCCTAGATCTCCCATTGACTTCCATTACAAACCCGACGCTTGTTTCTACACTGCACCCGGCCGCCCCCGCGCTGCTGAGGGTGAAATTTCTGTGTGGGCTTGTGTCCCCCCCGGTGCCCTACAAAACCCCCCTGGTCTGCCCTCCGAAGACGCGGGTACTTACCTGCAAGCAGACCGGAACCGGGGCACCCCCTTCTCTCCATTCTAGCCTATGTGTTTTGGGCACCACTTTGAACTCTGCACCCGACCGGCCCTGAGCTGCTGGTGTGGTGACTTTGGGGCTGCTCTGAACCCCCAACGGTGGGCTACCTTGGACCAAGAACTAAGCCCTGTAAGTGTCTTACTTACCTGGTTAATCTAACAAATACTTACCTCCCCTAGGAACTGTGAAAATTGCACTAAGTGTCCACTTTTAAAACAGCTATTTGCGAATAACTTGAAAAGTATACATGCAATTTTGATGATTTGAAGTTCCTAAAGTACTTACCTGCAATACCTTTCGAATGAGATATTACATGTAGAATTTGAACCTGTGGTTCCTAAAATAAACTAAGAAAAGATATTTTTCTATATAAAAACCTATTGGCTGGATTTGTCTCTGAGTGTGTGTACCTCATTTATTGTCTATGTGTATGTACAACAAATGCTTAACACTACTCCTTGGATAAGCCTACTGCTCGACCACACTACCACAAAATAGAGCATTAGTATTATCTATTTTTACCACTATTTTACCTCTAAGGGGAACCCTTGGACTCTGTGCATGCTATTCCTTACTTTGAAATAGCACATACAGAGCCAACTTCCTACAGTCCTCCTATATGTAACACTAAAATTCAGTTAGAAACACCCTGCAAGGACAAAGGCAGGTTGTTATTGGTCATAAACGGGGATGCACAAGCATTGTCCTTGCATCGCGTTTTCTCCCTTTCATGTGTTCCACAGTGTTAAATGTTGATCAAACAGACCTATCAGACAGGATGTGATAATGTGGTATCCAAAGGATGTCCACAGCCCCCACCCTGCATATTCCTCTGAGATCAGACAAGTGTTCTCCACACTGTCAACCTGTTGTCAAGGTCCGGAGAGGAACTTCACACTTCAGTCAGACCAAATATTAGACTGGGCAGTTGCTGGAGACAAACTGCAAATTGGCCTCCAGCAACTTCAGGCAGGGTAAAAGTAACTTTCTCAAAGTTATAGTTCCCTGATTTTCTTTTAATAAAAGCTGACTTTACTCTTAAATTAGATTTTTAATAAGTATAGAACATAGGTATTTGAATTGCGCCTGTAGCTGGTACAGGGTAGAAGATGTTGATTAAAGCATATAATCCATAGCTTGACTTTTCCTATATGTCAGCTATAGCCTAACCAGTGACAATGTCATTTTGAGGCTAGTCACTGGGGATTGTGCCATTTATAATGTCACTCATATTCCATGCTTAAATATCATGCACTCTTCCTTTTGGACAGCAAGATGTGCTTACAGCTGACAAAGGCAATATTCAGAATTGCGTTTTCATACCCATCAAATGGTAATTTTGACATGTCTGTGCCACAGGGTTAAATCTGCTGCTGTCAGGATACTCAAGGTAGGCCTGAAGACATGTTTTCATTGCCACTGTGCTAGATGGCATGATTGCTGTTGCAATCCACAAGTGTCATTTACCTTTCCAATGCATGTACACCATATACTGTGGCCTTGTAGGAGATTTAAACATGCCATTCTGGTTTTAAGCCAATTTCAGCCTGTTTTAAGGTTCGAGCATACAAAGGATAACCGTGTCCCAATGTTAGAGGTCATGATTGCCAACAGGTGTGTCCCAAAAAAAAATACCAGGGGGTGACCACCCAAAAAAGTTCACTTTCAAACATTCAGGATAATTTCCGGTACACTCTCCTCCTTCAAGTCAAGCATTGCTGTCTAGGCCTTCCTGTCAGAAAAAGGATTTCAGCTCCATATACTGGCCCATATTTCATCAAGTTCTACAATTTATTAGTCGTCTGAGATTTCTATTTTCATTTTGACAACATAAGACATCTATGCCTCCATGCTCAAGGACGACCTTGAGGACCATGGCCTCTTCAAAAAGTCACCAGTCCTTACTCATTCAACTGAAAATATCTTATACTTAATTTCCTCTAATATTTACAATAAATTGGTAGAGCCATCTTACCACTCATTTGGATGGACTACTTTCTATTCCAATTTAGATTACTCTTAGCTTCAGGTAGTTCCCTTCAGGCCTTCCAGCACTAAGTTGTGATCCTGGAAACTGATAAACAGTGAGAACACGGAAAATACTCTCCACCTTACCTGGACCATCAGAAGATTTTTACACAACTGTCACCCACTGTACTAAAACTATCAGACAAAAATGCACCTGTGACTGAACACCTTAAATTTAGGAGAATGTCCTATGGTATATGGTGCACTCCTGAACTGAGGGAACACAAACAGTGCTGCAAGTGTTTGGAGTGCTCCTGACAATGCTCTAAACTAGAATCTGCCAAAGCCATTTGAAAATCAGCCCTACGTATCTACCAAAGAAACATTCATCAAACTTAACAAAAATGTGACTACTTACATTGAAGAAAATAAACATTCTTCTTGTGAAATTTGTATTTTAGTCAAGTAATTTTCTCATTTCACCGCTTGCTCCTCGTCTATTCAGTCAACACTGTCATTATGCAAAACCAATCAATTTAAAAAAAAAAAGAAAAGATCAAAACCATCTTGTTGATTTTGCCCCAACCCCGTTTGATTCCCTTAAATTCATCAGTGAGATACTCACCACAAAGAACAACTAGATCTTGGCTAGGTTTGCCACCAAAGATACCACAGATTGAGTCAAAGCTTTGCATTCTATAAAATCTGGGGTCTCCTGAAGACCCTGGCCCAGATTCCATTATCTCCTCCAAAATTGATCTTCTGAGTGCCTCTTTTGCCACTTGGTTCAACCTGTCCCTTACCACAGCAGTCTTCCCCTAGGCCTGGAACACACCAGCGTGTTCCCTTTTTGAAGCCCTCAGCTGATCCAGTTATATTATTAAGGTACTGGCCTATCTTGTTTTTCCATTCCAGACTCTTAAATGCCCAATCAGCATCTTACTTTGAGCAGAATGAATTATTAGATCCCTCACAGTTAGGCTTCAGAGCACCCCAGCTCTGATTGCCATGCTGGCTGCCATTGATATTATTATGCATAGTCTGGACAAGGGCAGACTTGCTGCTTTTATGCTCCTCGATGTGTCTGCAGCATTCAGCACAGTATCCCAGGCCATACTAATCACTTGTCTGCATGATATCTGAGTCTATTCAAAAGCCTTACAGTGGTTTCCTCGCCAGCAGATCCCAATCAATATGTCTCTCTCCACATATGTCTAAGCCCACCACTGTCACTTATAGAACATATAGATGGCATGTGACTTTGATATTGTACCATACTCTGGCGACATTCAACTAATCCTCTCCATTGCTGAAAATCCTGAAGAGACTGAAACTATGTTCCTGAATTGTAAATGGGCTGATGCTAGATGAAATCAAATTATTTAAAGCTTAATGGCGTTAAAATGCAGGTCATCTTATTTGGGAAGGCAATCACCTTCCAGTCCACAGACTGGTTACCAGATCAACCCTTCTTTTCTGCCTTCCCCATCTGAGTCAGCCAGGATATGGGTGTCATCATGGACAACCCGTTGTCCATGAAAGAACAAGTGGCTCTGTTTGCAGAACCTACCACATACTATGTGCATGATGTTTAAGGTTTTCAGATAGTTCCACCTGGGATGCCGTAAGCAATTATGCACGCCTTTATAAGTCTGCTGGAATACAGCCACTCCCTTTATGTGGGCATTGCTGATACCTACTCGCCCCGTGTGAAATGTCCTACATCATGCCTCTTTGACTCCCATCCTAAAAACCCTATATTGGCTGCCAGTGCATAAACATGCTATCTTATATGTTCCTAAAGAGTGTGGACCATACTATATTCGTAGGGCAGAATTTTCTTGTAGAAGCCATCTAGAGCCCTTAGATCCTCCATTCAGGTTATGGCTTCTATCCCCAAATCTGACATTTGAGAGCAGTGATCCCTCCTTTTCCTTTCATGCAGTCCACCACTGGAACATACTTCCTGTGCCTCTCCATCTTACCACCAACTTCTTTAGCTTTAAGAACCTGCTAAAACATGAGCTCTTCTAAATGTGTCTAGATCTTCTGCTACCCTCTCTTGAGTAGCTGTCAGCATGGCTCTTTTCTCTTAATTGCGATTGCACCATGATACATCGCCAGGGATGATATAGCGCATTACAAATCCCATTAACTTAACATACCATCACATCCATCCACCATTTGCGTTTGTCGCAGAAGGAGCTGGGAGCACCAACTAAATTCAACATAGATGGTTGTTCTCATGGTGGATATTGTCATAGCACTAGTGGTAATTCTGTCTTAAATATTTAATTTTAGTTTTTAATATGCTTAAAGGCTGTTTTGTGATCTGCTCAGCTTTCAGGATTATAAATTTATATATACCCGAGAGCTCTGATCTGCCTGAAAGTAGCTTCTTTATTCCAGCTTTCGTTCCAACACATCTTATAGAGTATAGCTTTGGTGTCATATTCTGAACTTGGAGCTATACAGGTCTGTATGAGATAGAGAAGTTACTCATATGTAAAAAAACAAAAAAACAAAAACGAAAAAAAAACCCTGTAACCTCCTTTTATGGTGACACCTTGCCTGACTTCTACATCGATTGTTGATGGCAGACAGGGAGAGGATACCTATCTTATATCACATAAATTAGAGAACAAAAAACATTCATCAGAAAGCTGGCAGTTCTCCTGACCCTAAATAAGACGGACTGACGGTCAGTGTTGCGGATAAGATACTTTGTTTCCTTTTCGACAGCATGCCATGTCCTCCAAACTGATGTTCAGAGTATTTAAAATAGGCACAATGAATAAAGGTCAATTTCTGTCAAACTCCTGCAAACTTATTTCACACTAGCAGTAGCTTCCTAATCAAATAGGGTGACATATCAAGATGATACTGTTGTCCTGCCACAAACCATAGCAGCTATGGCCACACAGTATCAATTATGCACCCAAACCATGTGTTTCTGTTCAGAGTCTGTCGCAACATTTTGCTGAATCCTCTCACTAATTTTCACTTCCTCTTTGCACCAAACAGACGAGTTCATACTTCTAGCTTGTATTTGTTTAGAGGATGATCTTGGCAAACGTTGTAGTCACAAGTTATTCATAAAGTTGCATATCTTTTTAAAAGCAAAGGTCGTGAACTTTTCTTGCTCTGTTAGCAAGAACTTGGCATGTGAATTCTGCTTGCAAAGGTTGTACATAACAAATTGCTCCGCTAAAGTATGCCACTTGATATGAATTGTGTTAAACATAGCACTGTTTTACATTGTGTTCTTCCAGATAATACGAGTAGTAATGGGTGTGAAAAATAAACTGTTACGATTAGACCATGGTAATGATATTTTTAATTTCTGTCTGAAGTCTCATTACCCTTTTTTCTTCTTTGAGGATTGGCAAACTAAAAACACTGTCTACCCATGGGGAAGAAAAAAACGATTTTTGCATTCGTAACAGCCATTAGAAATGGACATTGGCCAGTGATGACATTCATTACTCTCCTTTTCAATTTACAAATGGGTGGTTTTCCTTATCTTGGAGAGTGCTTTCTCAGAGTCCTGCAATTTATTGTACAACATACTCTCAGCAACGCCATGATTTTGTTTTTCTTCCATGTTTCTTCCATTTTTACTGTGCTTCTTGGTCTCCTCACAGCAGTCACTTTTATTTCCGTTTCCCAATGGCTTTTCCTCTTTGTCCTTTACACTCCTTAACTTGTTCACTACTTCTTTCTGTCTCTTTTACCTTTCTTCATTTTTCTCTGCTGCATCCATCTCTCCTCTGCAGCTGACTCTTCTTTTTTTTGTTTTTTCTTCCACTCCTCCCAGTTGTCTAAGCTGTCTTACCTCTTTACCTCGTCTCTCTCTTCTTGCTTTTTCTTTCACTCTCTATCCCACCCTTCTTCTGTACCTCCCCATACAAGACTCTATCCCATCAGCTTGAAGCCTTCACCTAATTTCACGCTCAGTTTTACTCTTCCCATCCCTGTCACTCTTGCTTCCTCACGCTCACACTTTCGCTATTTAACTTACCACCATCTGTACCAAGAGAAGACGTTTGTTTCATTAAAACATAAGTCTCAGCAATAGCAAACCAATTTATGATTAAATTGAATTGTTGAAATAAGAACATAGTTTTTATTACTACTGACTTTGTGTAGGAAAAGTATGGATTTGATAGAGGGAGCTGCTGAAAGAAATGCCCAAGGACATGTATGCAGGGGTACTGGTTACAGTGCCGCTGTCAGGCTATATCCAGCAGATGTGAGGGCACATCACTTATCCACAGGTGGTACCCCTGATGCTGTTGACTGGACTCAAATTTATGATTAAGACAGCCCCAAAGACTTTTACTAAAAATCTGTGTTAAACTAACATAATGTTTGGTTTCTAAGATCACAAGCCTATGTACGTTAAAATTTGCTGTGCAGCCATACAGCTTGCTCAGTGCATTCATCATGACCTCACATATGTGTCTGATGACTTCTCAGACAATATAACTAATGTTCTTTACATTTGATCCACTTTGGTGGTGAAAAGCAGTAGTATCTCTGCCAGTTAATATCCTTGCACTTTGTTTTATAGAGAAGACAGACTGCAGTACCACTATTCATTAATAGATTTCCTCAATAAAAATATACAACGCTGAAATGCTGCCAGGTGTTAGATTTTATCAAAAACATAGCAGAAAGGCTGTGGTTCCACAAACAATTAATAGATGTCTTCACTACGTTTACATTTGGAAGTCTTTAATTCTTCAGCCAAATAATGTCATATTGTGATGGAGTGTAGAGCCAACTTGCATGAACTAATAACGTTATTACTTATATTAATGTGTAGCTTACAATATTGTAGGTGTTTTGAGAACTATTTGATGGATATTATGCCATTGTAAGTGAATACGACACAACACATCATGGGTATATGACAACATCCTTTGGGCATACCATGGCACTTTAGGAAGTCAGGCCTTTTTGAAGATAATTTGCCATTTAGCCCTTGTGTTTATCATTACCATGTGATATCTGTTGTGACATGTAGTAGTTGTCAGAAGTACAGCAGAATGTTTTCTCATGAACACTGTAAAACAATCTTCTGATGGTTGTCAGGCACTGCATTCAATTTCAAATATCCCTGATATGGGTAACATCAGTGATATAATTGGGGATTTTATCTGCTGTGTCATGTGTCGTCATTAGTAGTGAAGTTATAGAGGGAGGTCTTATGGTTACGGATACTTCCATTAACAGGTTTAAAAATTCAGTGTTTACTTGTAACCGATGTTGATTCTTTTGCCAACATTGGCCATTCATTGTATCGTGGACCTGTTTGCCTGTTTGGTGGACTCACGTTGGGGCAGAGTGAGGAACCTTGTACCCAAGAATGGCCAGGACACATGTCAGAGGCATGGTTAGTTCATTATTAGCCTTTGGCAGTTGGTGAACCAGTGCTCCCCATCAAATAATTGTTCAGCTAAAACGAAGATACTAGTGAGGACCAGTACAGACAAGGTGAGCACATCTCAACCCAAGAGGGATCCAGAATACAAACTCAAGGGTTGAAAGCATGTGAGTCTAAATCCAACAAATGAATTATTTTTATACTTATGAAGAATAACTTGGGGAGGAGTAGGTTAAAGAAACCTGAAATAATAAGTTGCAGGGGACAGGGTGATCTTTGACCACTTCCTTTATGCAGTATAAATAGGCATGCCTGAACATGTCCTGTAGGCTCTTGGTCACAAGTCATCTGTTTAGGTTTTGGTTAAAGGTTAAGCACTGTGCATTACTGAAACCTCTGTTCCATGGATTCAAGATGTAGAGTAAGTGGGTGCAGTTACACTCTCTGGCCACTGTGTTTCGCGTGTGCATGTGGGGGTCATGCCTTGTAGATCCGATCAGTGAACACAGGTTTCGACAACTCTGAGCCTCCTCCTTGTGCAGGCTGAACACTGGCCGTAGTACCATTGTGCACATTTAGGAGTTATTTAAGCACCATTCAGAGTTGTCTGCCTGCTACTGCATTAGTGGGAGGTGATGGACCGAGCCCTGAGGGTAGTGGGGATCAAGTGAACAATGCTGAATAGCAGGTTTTGAAATAGAGTGCAAGGGATTAGGCAGAGGCAGAAGAGTGAGAGACAATAATCTGTTTTGCACTCTGTTGTAAGGTCATGACATAAGCAATGGAAGAATACAGCTCATCCAATCAAAACACAGAGACATAAATGATCTTCTAAACGGGACAAACACAAGAATAGGGAAGAAAGCCATCCAATCAGGAACATGGAACTAAGATTTAGACAAGAAAGCAATTGAATCATCAGCAAGGGGCTATTAAAACAATAGATCTCTTGCCAGCCAACAGCTACAGTTGTCTAAAGATGTGACCTTAAAGGCACACTGAAATTAGATATGTTTTCCACATGCCAAATTTGGTTTCATTCCATCCATATTTTTTTCTTTAGCTAAGGCTAGCAATTACATGTTTCCCTTAAGGAGTTTAAATATTTTCCCTTTTAAAGTTCCTGTCCTTGACTAGTCAGCACAACACTTTATAGGGTTGAATTTATATTATATTGTTTTTCGGAAAGTTATTTGCATATTCATCTGAAGTGGCCCAAGTTATTATCAAAACAAGCAATATTTGTCTTTTGTTAAGTGGGGGATAACCATAATTACAGAGGAGCTATCACAATATATGCCCATACCTACATTCAAACACACAAACACCCACTCTAAAGCACCCACAAACCCTCCCCGGGCTATTAAAGATTACTATGATTAATTGAGAAGTTCATGTCAGCTGTTACTGATTACAAACAGCTTAAAATTATTCTAAACAGTGTATTTTTGCCATGGACCTCTTGGAAAGTATTCTGGATAAATTGAATTTCAGACAAAAGGAGTTTAGTATTCCTTTTATGTTAAGATATCTGGTTGTCGACAGAATATTGGCAAGTGTTCTGAGACATGTTACTATTGAGAGGAGAACCCTTAATAACTTTTCAAGAACCTATTTTGTACATGTTTTTAACTGAACCTGTGGAAGGCAATGGACGTTAGGATGTTTGAAAGATAACCTGAGACAGCCATTATGCCTAAATATTTTCTCAGTTTTTCCCAAGAATTTATTTGAATTCTGAGTGCACACACCACTGGCTGATTTAGGGGTAGGCACCTTTAGTCTTGACACATTTCAGATGTACCAGGACAGTAATTGTGCAGATCATAAAGGAGACATTAGTCCTTCTGTTAAGGACTATCACATATAGAGGTTTCAGAAAGTGCACATGTATCACTTGCTTTAACCCATTCCATGCTATGTGGTAAATTTTCCAAGGTTGGTTCATATTTTTTTACTCTCATATGTTCTTCTTTTTCCCCCTTTCACCAAATCAACAAAAAAAAAATCAAAAAATCTCTATGTACGCCTCTTCTGAAGCGGCGCTGGCCGACACCTTTCCCCACCACTGGATCACGCTTTTTGGCATCGGCACCCCACCAGGAAGCAGCAGCTGCACCGATCTCGCAATACTTGGCATGCTTGGAAGAGGCACGTTAAATCCTTCTGTTATTGTTTTTTGTTTTCTGAAGAGGCTATAAACTTTATAAAAACTTTTTTCACAGAGCTTATATTTTCCTATTGCAGCCATAATTCTTCAAAATTATTCCTAAACATTTTATTTTTCTCTTTAAGATGAATGCATTGTGAATCCTTATGCTTGCACAGGAAAAAACAGCTCGTAGCATTATCACCTTATGAAACATTGAAAAGTGACATTTCATTTAAATAAAGTAATTTAATGCGAATGAATTTGAAAAGAGACACTTGACTGTTGATGCGCAAAGCTAAGGTTAAATCCTCCTATTTGCACAGCATGCTCGAGAGGTTGCACATGCTGGGACCTTCCTCTTCCATACTGTGGGGGATTAGGAATTTACACCTTGTACAATGAACAAAATATTAATAAAAATACTCATGTCATTTAATTTAATTTGTCCTAACACATTGTGGTTTCATACATAGCTTTTCAGAAATATTAGGTTTCAGATATCCATTTGTTGTTTTATGCTTGTGGAGCTCGGGCAAATATTGTTAGTCAAAGAAGGAGACTGTCATTAATACGGTTGTCTAAAGCATTCTTAGGCACCTGTTTGTGCTGTTGTGGCTGACAGTACGTGGATGCTTGCACTGAAAACATGTGCATCATACACAAAATTCTCAATTTCATGTTCCCATCAGGAAAGACATTTGGCAATTCTTCTACTTTATGATCCTAACCTGTAGCTGTCTGAGAAAGGTACAGCCATATTATGCCTAACATACTTTGTGCTTAGATATTGCGGTTATGGAAGCATATCTGCCCCTGAAAGAGATTCTAGTGTACCTATTTGGATAATTGGTTGATTAGGAGTTGTTATAATCAACTCGAAAGACACTGAGGTAACGTTTTGTGTTGTCTTTATTCTTAATGCCCAAAACAAACATGAGCGCCGAGACCGCGTCTCTCCCGTAGCTTCACCTCTCTCCAACTGCCGTTCTGCCTCGCTCGAGCCCCCACTGCACGACCGAGGCAGTCCGGGTTCGGCACGCATCAGCGCGCGCCGAAACTGAGCATAACATATTATCTCCTTTTTTTTTTTTTTAAACAACCAGAACAACTTACATCAATAAGCAGGAAATACATAAAAGCATTGAATAACCTAGGCATTACATAACATTTAACAATCACATCAGCGTGACCATGAAATAAAAAAACATAAAACAAACTTGCTAAATACTATGATTTTCCCTGAGTTTGATCGGAACCTGTTTCTCACGGACAGACCTCCTCAAGGTGTCGGGTTCTAACAAATGATAATCGAACACCTTGCGTTCTCGATGAATGCCCTCTGACCTAGAGGAGTCACTTCCTACCCCTTCACGGTGCCCAACATCCTTAACCTTTACAACCTTCCCCATATTCCACCATTGACCACCCTCAACCATGATAGCATTACCACAAACTTTCATTACCCTCACAGGAGAACCATAGCAGGCTTCCCCTTTCCTCACAAATGTCTGTACCTTGACACACACCAAATCTCCAGGTTGGAATGAGAGTTTTTTTGTAGAATTCTTCAGGTCATACCTAGCTTTGACTTTTTCTTGATTTATTTTTACTTCACCCAACAGCCCGTCCTTGTTCACAGAATCTGGAATTTTACCAGAGACAGCTCTGGCTAACCACGCTGGAAACAGTCTTGAGGTGCTACGTCTTCCTTTGAGCAGTTCAAAAGGAGAGATTTTTGTCACAGAATGTGGAGTGGTGCGATAGAACCACAACATCGAATTCACCGCTTCTTCCACATCCATTTTACTCGCTTTAGCCCATTTGATACACTCTACAACCACCCTATTCATTCTCTCTACTAAACCATTCGTTTGAGGATGGTATAGAGAACTTTTCAAATGTTTCACACCAGATACACTCAGAAACATTTCCATGTCATGACCCACAAACTGTACACCATTGTCAGAAATCAAGGTTTCCGGAAAACCTTCCCTCCAAAAAATCTCTTTGAGAAACTGAATCGCACTACCAGCAGTAGGCTTTGCAAAAAAACGCACTTCAGGCCACTTACTGTAATAATCCATTAACACAAATGCATAACGCATCTGAATGGGGAGAAAGTTGAAAGGTCCAACCATATCGACCCCAACTTTGACCCAAGCTTTGTCCGGTAACAATATGGGTTGTAATGGAGGTTTTGCAATCCTCAACCCTTTTTCTGCACCATTACACACCACACACCCACCAACCACACTTTCTACATCCTTATCCATGGATGGCCACCAATAGTGAGCTCTAATACGTCTCTTAGTCATAGTGGCACCAAGATGACCCTCATGAGCATGATCCACCAACCTTGTACGAATCTCACATGGGCGAACACATTTATCATTCCTCAATATGATTCCATTTTCAATTGACAATTCATCACCCACCTTGACATATGGCTGAACTTCAGGATTCACATTTCTTTCTTTAGGCCAACCCTTGATAATATGCTGCTTAACAATGGACAACACCTCATCACTGCTTTCAGCCTCTCTCCACACCGTCTCAGTGCACACCTTGGACTCGTCAGCATCAATTGCAGCTATGAAACAATCTTCCACATCATCCTCCAAATCAAGATTACTTTCTTCACATATAGGTAGACGAGATACGAAATCTGCTGTGAAATTGTCTTTCCCCGGAATATACTTGACCTGAAAGTCATACTACAACAATTTTGTGGTGAGGCGTGCGATACGAGGAGTCGTATAGTTAATTTTATCACCATTTAAAATGTAAACCAACGGTTTATGATCTGTTTGAATTACAAACTTTCTGCCCCATACATAACTCCTAAATTTTTCGCTAGCCCAATAGCATGCTAGAAACTCTTTTTCAATCACTGAATAATTCAATTCAGGATCACGTAACACTCTAGAAGCATAACTTATAATTTTTTCATCTTTCCCTTGACCTTGCGACAACACCGCACCCAACCCATACCTACTAGCATCCACCGTAATGGTACACAGTTGGCTGGGGTCGTAAGGACTCAGTGGCCTGGCATTTACCAACTCTTGCTTCACACTTTCGAAAATGATTTGACACTCACTGTCCCATTTAAACGGAACTTTGCTTTTGAGCATATTGGACAAAACCTTCATTTTGCTAGCATAATTGGAAATGAACTTTGAATAGTATTCACACATGCCAACAAAAGATCGTAACTCATCCTTATCTTTAGGGTTAGGGGAATCTACAATCGCCTTTACTAACCCAGGAAGAGGTGTAATGCCTTCCCCAGACACACAATGGCACAAAAATTCTATTTTATTTTTATAAAACTCACACTTTTCCTTCTTTACACAGACTCCAAAGGACTGAAAAATATTAAACACAGATCTAATTTTCTCATTGTGATCTTCTAAACCCCTTGAGTGAATCAACACATCATCCTGAAAGATCAAAATACCTTGCATTTCCCCCAAAATTTTGTGCATGATGCGTTGGAAAGCTGATGCCGCAGAAGCCAACCCAAATGGCATCCTGCAAAACTGGAAAGTGCCAAAGGGTGAATTGAAAGCAGTGTAATGGCGCGAATCTTCATCCAGTACAACCTGGTGATATGCAGACGCCAGATCAATCTTTGAAAACCACACTGAGCCCCTGAGCCCTTCAAGTAGGTCACTGATCTTGGGCAAGGGATATGAGTCTACCCATATTTCCTTATTGAGACTCCTGAGATCCACACATAAACGCAGGTCTCCATTACGTTTACGGGCAACAACCAAAGGAGAAAGCCACAAACTGGATTCAATTGGCTCAATTACACCATTCTGTTGAAGCTTGTCCAATTCAGATTTAAGATCTTCTCTTAAACTAAATGGTACTGACCTGACTTTATGTCTTACAGGAATGGCCCTATCCTTAACCTTAATTCTATGCTTGAATCCGGTAATCTTCCCCAACCCATGAGCAAAAATACCAGGAAACTCATCCTCAAACGGTGTCTTGGAATCTGCACACTCCACCACCAAAACCTGCTCTTTTGTTCCAGGTTTCAGCACCATGCCAAACAAGCCCTGATGATACCACCCCAAAATATTCAAACCTTTGTAGGCCATATATATCTTACCAAAAATCTTGCGACCCTTGAACATTAAACTGTCTTCTATGTAACCTTCTAAATCAATTTTCCTGCCTTCATACGAGACCGGAGATCTATCAGGAGGGAATAACTTCCTGTCACCCCAAGTATTATGGAACAGATCTGATGAAATCATAGTAATGCGTGCCCCAGAATCCACCAATAAGTGAAGCATCTTATCACCAACCCAAATATCCACCATGGGATCTATGCATTGGTTATGTTCCTTGACCCCTAACACTTTATCTGTGACCACCACAATTATGTCTTGGAAGGCTTTTACAAACGATTCTTCTCTATTTTCTTACTCTTCCTCCACTATGGACGTGACATTACCTTGCTTATTACTAGTGGATTGACAGACTCTAGCAAAGTGACCGACTTTACCACATTTTCTACACATAACGTTCTTTGCAGGACAAGACTTGCCATCTTTGAAATGAGGCATGTTTCCACATCTAAAACAAATGTTCGAAGATTTAAAAAAAAAATTGTCACTCTTCTTCATATCAGTATTCTTTGCCACACCCCTTTTTGTAACAACGCTGACATGAAGAGGATCCGAACCCTTCACAGTAGAGCTAGAAGAAAGTTCCAACAAAGAGATCTGGGCAAGTTCCACACTCTTGGCTACTTTGATAGCCTCATCCAACGTTGGATTACCCATTGTGAGTAATTTCTGCTGAATATGTTTATTTGAACAATGACCAATGAACTGATCCCTTATGAGTTGGTCTTGAAAATCCCGAAATTCACACTTGGAAGCCAGTTGTCTTAGAGCACTGACACATGCATCAACATCCTCACTTTGAAATTGCTGACGCTTGAAGAATTTGTGCCGCAAAACTACAAGACTCGGTGAAACATCAAATCTTGTGGACAATTTTTTTGTAGTCATCAAATATTCATCTAGTTCTTCCTCATCAAATTGCGGTAGCTCAGGTAAGTGTTTGAAAATCTCTCTCCCTTCATACCCCAATGAATGTCAAAGCAAACACTTCTTTCTCTCAGGACGAAAACGAGAGGCTCCTATTGCACCCAGGTAGGATTCAAAGCCATCAAACCACTGTCTCCATGGAATAGAAGGAGCCCCAGGAGTTTCCAAGAACGGTGGTGGGGGATTGACAGACTGCATTACTTAAAACCAGGCGTGACGTTGACAGTCAATGTGCTTTGAACAATGTAACAATAAAGTTCAATTGGTGATATAATTCAGTAAATGTTCATGGAAGAAGTACTTCCAAGATGGCCCCTGAAATGGCCAATTCCAGTAAAACATAAGTACACGTTCTATGCTTGCTGATTCACCAACCTCCGGAAGGAAACGCCCAGAATACGTCTGTTATCTTCGCAGAAATGGTATGTAGGACACCATCCACGAAGAAACTGCCCATGAATATCGTCCTGATCTTCCCACGATGCACGTGTAGTAGGAAACCAGCTCGTCGCCAATTTAAAGTTGTTATAATCAACTCTAAAGACACTGAGGTAATGTTTTGTGTTGTCTTTATTCTTAATGCCCAAAACAAACATGAGCGCGGAGACCGCGTCTCTCCCGTAGCTTCACCTCTCTCCAACTGCCGTTCTGCCTCGCTCGAGCACCCACCGCGCTACCGAGGCAGTCCGGGTTCGGCACGCATCAGCGCGCGCCGAACCTGAGCATAACAGACTTCCTTTCTATATGAGACCCTGACCAAACCAACAACAGTCTAAGACATCTTTCATTCTATGGGGTTCTCTATGAACAAAACCTAGTGCTTCTCAGGAGACATTTATTGTAGCAAATGATGCATTAACAGAATACTTGGATGTTTAGGTACATTCATTTCTCTGTGTGAAGTAATCTCATCCAGCTTTTAACATTATAATGGCTAAAATCAAAATATGGTACCTTAGCAACAAGTCCCGTAGATCCGGTGACATTAAGCTTTTTGATCGCCATGACTTAAGGGAGATGTCAGACAGAATACATTTCTCCGTTATTCCTCCGATTGATACTCTTTAGTATATAATGAGGAAAATGTGCGAACATCTTGGAAGCATCAATTCTAAATCAACATGTAGCCTTGCATCAAAAAGTAAATACAATGGCAGATTAATATGCATAAGCTCATGAGTGCAATTTCATTAACTTAATGGATTCCAAGGCCGTCAACTTTGTCTTATATGACCATGGTTCTGACAAATTAAGGATTTAGCAGCAATAAAATCCAACAGGGCATGCAAACTCCCTTGTTTGATCAATATCAATATTGGAGTCACCTTGTCCACCTAGGGCCTAAATAAACCTTACCTAAATATTTCATTCATATGAATAATTTTTCTCCCTTCTCCCATTTGCTCCCTTATTGTGTTAATGTCCAGGTTTGCCTTTTTTTAGGCCCTGCACAACAGATTCTGCATGTGCCAATTGTTTGTGGTGGTAGGAGGGGGAGCTATCTTAAAATCATTGTTTCAAGTCTTTGCAAGTGGCCCACAAAGCTTTAGAGTGTGGGTTTATGTAGGAAATGGGTAGCAGGTTGTTTTTTGCTGGATTCAGATGTGAGAATTAGGCAAGAACCTTTGTGAAATTGGCAGTTTAGAAGAATGACAGACCATGGTAAGTACACCATCTTTTTCAAATGGAGGACAGAAAATTGATGCTGAGTTCAATTTTTAGAATGTATTACCAAACTGAATAGAGGCATCTTGCACAATAATATTTATTCTGGAAAGGCTTCTTTGTCATTTCCTTAACTCTACTTATTTCTAACATTATTCAGTTCTGTATCTGTTAGTGTTTTTACAAATTCAGTATACACACAGCTTGGTTTCTCTGTTACTCATCTAAGGATTTCCTAGTGCATACCATTGTTTCAGATTGCCACTTATTGCCTTTCTAGCCTGTTCTAAAATGGACTCTGCTGGGCGTTCTGTTGCTACTAAAGCCCCTGCACAGCTGCAAATATGTTTACTATAGTTCATCTGTACTTTCTTGCTCCACTTGGAATGCTGCACATGATCACTCACTATTTCTATGGTTTAATTTGTTTCCAGGTCTTCATACAAGACAGTCAGTAGTTTACTTTTAAACACAAGTGCTGCAAATAGTGCTATCTTGAGAGTACATACCTGGAATCTTGTCAGTTGAGCTCAATGTAGCTTGGATCTCTAAGACAATGGTTTATTTTGAATGGCACATGCAGGTTTTAACGAGACATACATATGTGGTGTACATCTGCTCAAGTAAGTTATCTCGAAGGCCCATGTTTGTGTGTTAGTGTGTATGAGTTTGAAGCTTTGTAACCATCTCTGTGTCAGAAATTAATTGCTCAGTTTAGAGTAATCAATCCCAGTTGATCAGATGTGAGTATAACCTAGAACATTTCTGCACACAAAGAGTTAGCCTACTTTTTTTTTGTTTTTGGAGAACAAGTACGAGTGTCCCTTCATTTTAATGGGTAATTTGTGGACCTTCTAACTGCTAGATGGAATGATTGCTTGCAGGACTCCCAGGACAGCTCTGATGGCATTCCTTCTGCTCCTCGGATGACTGGCAGCTTGGTGTCGGACCGCAGCCATGATGACATCATCACTCGGATGAAGAACATTGAGTGTATTGAACTCGGCCGACACCGATTGAAACCTTGGTATTTCTCACCGTATCCACAAGAGCTCACCACCCTTCCAGTTCTCTACCTGTGCGAGTTCTGCCTAAAGTTTGTCAAAAGCCTCAAGTGCCTCCAGAGACACCTGGTATGTAGACTAGCAGACTGTGTGTAGACTTAATGCTTAAGCTTGTTTCTTTATTTTTAAAGCAAAGTTTCTTTATGTTTACCTTAAAAAAATCTTGGAGCAAACTGAACACACTTATGTAAAGTAAGATCTTTTTTCTTGGATAGAACTTTGGTTACTAAGGCTTGAAACCTGCATGTACGGCTGGGAGTTACTAATTGCCTTCATTAATCATCTTGTTTAAATTTAGACAAAGCAGACACAATATGTGACTTTTTATTAGTGAGCGACTTTATTACTGCAGGCACTTTCTGCAGCATGATTGGAAGCTGGAGTGCTTTAGTCAAGATCTGGGATATGAAGGGCCAACATTTCTGGATCATTGGGCACTGCCAGGTCACATGAAAGACAGCTCACTTCATGGCATGGTATTTAAAGCATTGTGAGCAGGGATTTTGCACATTTTTCAGAGGCATGCAGGAGTGAAATATACCCTGTGTATAGATCGTTTCCCAGGTTAGTTTCATTTCAGTCAGCCGGTCAAAAGCGTTATTTAAAAGAGAGAAGTTCATCTGCGAGACTGCATTTCAGTTTCAAGGGGACCCATTGGACATATTCTGCTCAGAGGCCACTGAAATCATCTGCGGCGTACCCCAGGGTTCGTCCCTCAGCCTGACCCTTTTCAACGTCTACATGGCCCTGCTCACTAACATCGCCCGATCCCACAACCTCAACATCATCTCATATGCCGACGACACCCAGCTGACCTTCTCCCTCACCAAGGACTTCACCAAGACCTACCTCCATGAAGGCTATTGCTGAATGGATGAAGAGTAGCTGCCTCAAACTCAATTTGGACAAGACAGAAGTCCTTATCATAGGCTCCACCCCCTCCACATGGGATGACTCCTGGTGGCCTGCCACTCTTGGAACCTCTCTGACTCCTACCTATCATGCATGCAACCTAGGATTCATCTTGGACCCCTCACTATCCATGATACAGCAAGTCAACTCCATCTCCTCCTCCTGCTTCAACACCCTTCGCATGCTCCGAAAGATCTACAAATTGATACCCACGAAACCAGAAGAACAGTCACCCAAGCCCTCGTAAGCAGCAAACTGGACTACGGCAATGCCCTCTATGCAGCAACCACGGCCAAACTCCAGAAGAGGCTGCAGCGCATCCAGAACACCTCCGCACGCCTCATCCTGGACATCCCCCGCCACTGCCACATCACAGACCCCATGAAAAAACCTGCACTGGCTCCCAGTCAACAAGAGAGTCACCTTCAAACGCCTCATTCACAAAGCACTGCACAACACCGGACCAGAATACCTCAACAAACAACTCCTTGTGCACCCCGACCCAGCATCTCCGCTCTGCTGACCTCGCCCTCGCAACTGTCCCACGCGTCTGCAGAACTACAATCGGCGGTAGATCATTTTCACACGTCGCCACCAAAACGTGGAACGCTCTTCCCACCCACCTGCGCCAGACCAAAAACCTGACTTACCTTCAGGAAACTCCTCAAGACCTGGCTGTTCGAGCAGTAGCAGCACCACCACCCCCTCCCCGCCCCCCTTTTCCCCCTTGCCCTTTTGCCCTCTTGCCCTCTCCCCTCCTCAGCGCCTTGAGACCCTCACGGGTGAGTAGTGCGCTTTACAAATCCCTGATTGATTGTTAATAGTGCTTACACGGGCCTGTATTCCGAAATGTTGGCCAGTATCTTTCCCTAAATATCCAGTGCATCTCATATCTGAAGATATTTATGAAACTAAGATTTATACAGTTTGAATGTATCATACAGTGCAAGGAATGATTTTAATATGGTCCTGTTCCCATATGTCATCTACTCCTGAATCACAGATGTTGACCAAAGTGAGAATCCATTCAGACCAGTTGACTTGTTTCAGTCACGGTACCATATTACCTGTCTTATCTAATTTTGTAAAGCGTGGTTCCAGCTAATTGGGTGTAAGTGTCTACAAAACACACCTGGTCTTAATGCACCATAGGTGCGTAGAGGCATTGAACTTGTTATAAATCTTTGTATTCAAGAGTATGTCTATGTGCATTTGACAGTTGACTTGTGTTCATTATTGTCCACTCAAGTTTTTTGGTTCTGCAGAAAAAGTTTTTAATAGGACTAAGACTCTACGTAGTAGATACTAACTTTTGTAAGCAGCCTTGAGCTATGAGAAAGAATCATGTCAACATGATAATCCCTACATAACTTAGAAGACTGTGCGCCAGGTACTAACCTGTGTACATGTACTTGTTTTGCTTGAGAAGATGGGCTACCTGTGAAGTTTTCACAATGGTATAAAAGGTGCAGGTGCTAGGATGTTTAGCACCTTCAGATCTTGGTTATATATATATGTTCGATGGCATGTGTAGCTGCAGATACACATGCTGTGCACAGTCCGCCATCTGGTGTTGGGCTCGGAGTGTTACAAGTTGTTTTTCTTCGAAGAAGTCTTTTCGAGTCACGAGACCGAGGGACTCCTCCCATTTCGACTCCATTGCGCATGGGCGTCGACTCCATCTTAGATTGGTTTTTTTTCCGCCATCGGGTTCGGACGTGTTCCTTTTCACTCCGTGTTTCGGGTCGGAAAGTTAGTTAGAATCTCGGGGAAAAAATCGTCGGTATTGTTTGCGTTCGGTATCGGGTTAGTTAGAACAAATCGACACTGAATTTTGAAGAGCTCCGGTGGCCCTTCGGGGTTTTTTCGATCCCCCGTCGGGGCCTGGTCGGCCCGGCCACGTGCGACTTCAAGGCTGATGGAACGGACCCCATTCCGCTTCTGCCCAAAATGCCATAACAAGTATCCGTATAAGGATCAGCATCTGGTCTGTAACTTGTGCTTGTCCCCCGAACACAAGGAGGATACTTGTGAAGCCTGTCGAGCGTTTCGGTCGAGGAAGACGCTGAGAGACTGAAGAGCCAGGAGACTACAAATGGCGTCCACGCCGACAGGTCAAGAACGTTTCGAGGAGGAAGAAGAAGCTTTCTCCATCCACGAGTCGGATTCTGAAGAACTCGACGCCGAAGAAACACCCCAAACCGTGAGTAAGATGTCGAAAATCAAGACTCACGAGAAGTCCACAAAAGCCCAGGGGACGCCACCGCCAACAGGCCATGGCTTAACCCGAAAACTAGGTGACCGATCCAAGGCACCGAAAAAGGGCATGCTGGTGTCGAAGTCATCCGACTCCGGTCGAGATACCGCCACACAGCAACCTCGGAGCCGAGACAGCGGCTCCGAGAAACTTCGGCACAGAGACAGCGGCACCGAAGAATTTCGGCACTGAGACACCACGCCGAAAACAAAGAAGGTTTCTTCGGAGCCTAAAAAGACTTCCGAAAAGGTTTCGGTTCCGAAACATCCAGCCTCGGAGCCGAAAACTAGTTCCTATACAGAGGAACAAGGATTAACCTCCCAATTACATAGATTTGGAGAGGAGCTTCAAGCTGTAGAGCCTGACTACACGCAAAGAAGGCTTCATATTCATGAGGACACAAAGAAGATAACCACTCTTCCCCCAATCAAAATAAAAAGGAAACTTGTCTTTCAACAAAAGGACAAGCAACCACAGGCAAAAGTGGCAAGGAAAACAACCCCACCACCGTCTCCACCACCATCAATACATGCATCAACAGCAACAACTCCACCACTGATGCACTCACCAGCTCATACTACAATGAGTCAGGATGATCCCGATGCATGGGACCTTTACGATGCTCCAGTGTCTGACAACAGCCCAGACTCCTATCCCACAAAACCGTCACCACCTGAGGACAGTACATCCTACACACAGGTGGTCGCAAAGGCAGCCGAATTTCACAACGTCACCTTACATTCTGAACCAATTGAGGATGACTTTCTGTTTAACACCCTATCCTCCACCCATAGCCAGTACCAAAGCCTTCCCATGCTCCCAGGAATGCTAAGACATTCAAAACAAATATTTCAGGATCCAGTTAAAGGCAGAGCCATAACTCCAAGGGTGGAGAAAAAGTACAAGCCACCGCCAACAGATCCAATCTATATTACAACACAACTAACACCAGACTCAGTAGTTGTCGGGGCAGCTCGTAAGAGAGCCAACTCTCATACCTCAGGAGACGCACCACCTCCAGACAAAGAGAGCCGCAAATTTGATGCTGCGGGAAAAAGGGTTGCAGCACAAGCAGCAAATCAACGGCGTATTGCCAATTCACAAGCACTTTTGGCAAGATACGACAGAGCTCATTGGGATGAAATGCAACATTTCATTGAACACTTACCCAAGGAGTTCCAAAAAAGAGCGCAACAGGTGGTAGAAGAGGGACAAAGTATCTCAAATAATCAGATACGGTCTTCCATGGATGCAGCAGATACAGCTGCAAGGACAATAAACACTGCAATCACGATACGAAGGCACGCATGGCTGCGCACTTCAGGGTTCAAGCCGGAAATCCAACAAGCTGTGCTCAATATGCCATTTAATGAACAGCAATTGTTTGGGCCGGAGGTAGACACTGCCATTGAGAAACTCAAAAAAGACACCGATACAGCCAAAGCCATGGGCGCACTCTACTCCCCGCAGAGCAGAGGCACATTTCGAAAAACACCTTTTAGGGGAGGGTTTCGAGGTCAACCCACAGAAACCACAACCTCACAAACAAGGCCTACTTACCAGGGTCAATATCAGAGGGGAGGTTTTCGGGGGCAATATAGAGGGGGCCAATTCCCAAGAAATCGAGGAAAATTCCAAGGCCCCAAAACTCCTCAAAATAAACAGTGACTCACAAGTCACACAACCCCATCACATAACACCTGTGGGGGGAAGACTAAGCCAATTTTACAGACTTTGGGAGGAAATAACAACAGACACTTGGGTCTTAGCAATTATCCAACATGGTTATTGCATAGAATTTCTCCAATTCCCTCCAAACCTCCCACCGAAAACACACAATATGTCAAAACAACATATAGATCTTCTAGGACTAGAAGTTCAAGCATTGCTACAAAAGGACGCAATAGAATTAGTACCAAATCTACAACAAAACACAGGAGTTTACTCACTGTACTTTCTAATACCCAAAAAGGACAAAACTCTGAGACCAATACTAGATCTCAGAACACTAAATACCTACATCAAATCAGACCACTTTCACATGGTCACGTTACAAGACGTAATCCCACTGCTCAAACAGCAAGATTACATGACAACATTAGACCTAAAAGATGCGTATTTCCATATACCAATACATCCTTCACACAGGAAATACCTAAGGTTCGTATTCCAAGGAATACATTACCAATTCAAAGTGTTGCCATTCGGAATAACAACTGCGCCAAGAGTTTTTACAAAATGCCTGGCAGTAGTAGCTGCACATATCAGAAGGCAGCAAATACATGTGTTCCCGTACTTAGACGATTGGTTAATCAAAACCAACACGCTAAGACAGTGTTCACAGCACACAAAATATGTCATACAGACCCTTCACAGGCTAGGTTTCTCCATCAACTACGCGAAGTCACACCTTTTGCCGTGTCAAACACAGGAATACTTAGGAGCGACAATCAACACAGCAAAAGGGATTGCCACTCCAAGTCCACAAAGGGTTCAAACATTTCACAAGGTAATACAGGCCATGTATCCAACACAAAAGATACAAGTCAAAATGGTAATGAAACTCCTAGGCATGATGTCTTCATGCATAGCCATTGTCCCAAACGCAAGATTGCACATGCGGCCCTTACAACAGTGCCTAGCATCACAATGGTCACAAGCACAGGGTCAACTTCTAGATCTGGTGTTGATAGACCGCCAAACCTACATCTCGCTTCTATGGTGGAACAGTACAAATTTAAACCGAGGGCGGCCTTTCCAAGACCCAGTGCCACAATACGTCATAACAACGGATGCTTCCATGACAGGGTGGGGAGCACACCTCAATCAACACAGCATCCAAGGACAATGGGACATACATCAGAGGCAGTTTCACATAAATCACTTAGAACTGTTAGCAGTATTTCTAGCGCTGAAAGCATTTCAACCCATAATAACCCAAAAATACATTCTTGTCAAAACACACAACATGACAACAATGTATTATCTAAACAAACAAGGAGGGACACACTCGACACAGTTGTGCCTCCTAACACAAAAAATATGGCATTGGGCGATTCACAACCACATTCGCCTAATAGCACAATTTATTCCAGGGATTCAGAACCAGTTGGCAGACAATCTCTCTCGAGATCACCAACAAACCCACGAATGGGAAATTCACCCCCAAATACTAAACAATTACTTTCAAATTTGGGGAACACCTCAAATAGATCTATTTGCAACAAAGGAAAACTCAAAATGCCAAAATTTCGCATCCAGGTACCCACAAGATCAATCCCAAGGCAATGCTCTATGGATGAACTGGTCAGGGATATTTGCGTACGCTTTTAACCCTCTCCCTCTCCTTCCATATCTAGTAAACAGGTTGAGTCAAAAGAAACTCAAACTCATACTAATAGCACCAACATGGGCAAGGCAACCTTGGTACACAACACTACTAGACCTTTCAGTAGTACCTCATGTCAAACTACCCAACAGACCAGATCTGTTAACACAACACAAACAACAGATCAGACATCCAAATCCAGCATCGTTGAATCTAGCAATTTGGCTCCTGAAATCCTAGAATTCGGGCACTTAGACCTCACACAGGAATGTATGGAGGTCATAAAACAAGCTAGAAAACCTACCACTAGACACTGCTATGCAAATAAGTGGAAAAGATTTGTTTATTACTGCCATAATAATCAAATTCAACCTTTACACGCATCTGCAAAAGAAATAGTAGGATACTTACTACATTTGCTAAAATCTAACCTAGCTTTCTCTTCCATTAAAATACATCTTACGGCAATTTCTGCTTACCTACAAATTACGCACTCAATTTCATTGTTTAGGATACCAGTCATAAAGGCGTTTATGGAAGGCCTAAAGAGAATTATACCACCAAGAACACCACCAGTTCCTTCATGGAACCTCAACATTGTCCTAACACGACTCATGGGTCCACCTTTTGAGCCCATGCACTCTTGTGAAATGCAATACTTAACGTGGAAAGTTGCATTTTTAATTGCCATCACATCTCTAAGAGGAGTGAGTGAAATTCAAGCATTTACCATTCAAGAACCATTTATTCAAATACACAAAAATAAAGTTGTTCTACGGACCAATCCTAAATTTTTACCAAAAGTAATCTCACCGTTCCACTTAAATCAAACGGTAGAATTACCAGTGTTCTTCCCACAGCCAGATTCGTTAGCCGAAAGAGCACTACATACATTAGACATCAAAAGAGCACTAATGTACTACATTGACAGAACAAAACTAATTCGAAAGACAAAACAACTATTTATCACCTTTCAAAAACCTCATACAGGAAATCCAATTTCAAAACAAGGCATTGCTAGATGGATAGTTAAGTGCATTCAAACCTGCTATCTTAAAGCTAAAAGAGAACTGCCTATTACACCAAAGGCACACTCAACCAGAAAGAAAGGTGCTACCATGGCCTTTCTAGGAAATATTCCAATGAACGAAATATGTAAGGCAGCAACATGGTCTACGCCTCATACATTTACCAAGCACTACTGTGTAGATGTGCTAACTGCACAACAAGCAACAGTAGGTCAAGCTGTATTAAGAACATTATTTCAAACTACTTCAACTCCTACAGGCTGAACCACCGCTTTTGGGGAGATAACTGCTTACTAGTCTATGCACAGCATGTGTATCTGCAGCTACACATGTGTAGGAAGTTGGCTCTGTATGTGCTATTTCAAAGTAAGGAATAGCATGCACAGAGTCCAAGGGTTCCCCTTAGAGGTAAAATAGTGGTAAAAATAGATAATACTAATGCTCTATTTTGTGGTAGTGTGGTCGAGCAGTAGGCTTATCCAAGGAGTAGTGTTAAGCATTTGTTGTACATACACATAGACAATAAATGAGGTACACACACTCAGAGACAAATCCAGCCAATAGGTTTTTGTATAGAAAAATATCTTTTCTTAGTTTATTTTAAGAACCACAGGTTCAAATTTAACATGTAATATCTTGTTTGAAAGGTATTGCAGGTAAGTACATTAGGAACTTTGAATCATTTCAATTGCATGTATACTTTTCAAGTTATTGACAAATAGCTACTTTAAAAGTGGACACTTAGTGCAATTTTCACAGTTCCTGGGGGAGGTAAGTTTTTGTTAGTTTTACCAGGTAAGTACGACACTTACAGGGTTCAGTTCTTGGTCCAAGGTAGCCCACCGTTGGGGGTTCAGAGCAACCCCAAAGTCACCACACCAGCAGCTCAGGGCCGGTCAGGTGCAGAGTTCAAAGTGGTGCCCAAAACACATAGGCTAGAATGGAGAGAAGGGGGTGCCCCGGTTCCGGTCTGCTTGCAGGTAAGTACCCGCGTCTTCGGAGGGCAGACCAGGGGGGTTTTGTAGGGCACCGGGGGGGACACAAGCCCACACAGAAATTTCACCCTCAGCAGCGCGGGGGCGGCCGGGTGCAGTGTAGAAACAAGCGTCGGGTTCGCAATGTTAGTCTATGAGAGATCTCGGGATCTCTTCAGCGCTGCAGGCAGGCAAGGGGGGGATTCCTCGGGGAAACCTCCACTTGGGCAAGGGAGAGGGACTCCTGGGGGTCACTTCTCCAGTGAAAGTCCGGTCCTTCCGGTCCTGGGGGCTGCGGGTGCAGGGTCTCTCCCAGGCGTCGGGACTTAGGATTCAAAGAGTCGCGGTCAGGGGAAGCCTCGGGATTCCCTCTGCAGGCGGCGCTGTGGGGGCTCAGGGGGGACAGGTTTTGGTACTCACAGTATCAGAGTAGTCCTGGGGTCCCTCCTGAGGTGTTGGATCTCCACCAGCCGAGTCGGGGTCGCCGGGTGCAGTGTTGCAAGTCTCACGCTTCTTGCGGGGAGCTTGCAGGGTTCTTTCAAGGCTGCTGGAAACAAAGTTGCAGCCTTTCTTGGAGCAGGTCCGCTGTCCTCGGGAGTTTCTTGTCTTTTCGAAGCAGGGGCAGTCCTCAGAGGATGTCGAGGTCGCTGGTCCCTTTGGAAGGCGTCGCTGGAGCAGGATCTTTGGAAGGCAGGAGACAGGCCGGTGAGTTTCTGGAGCCAAGGCAGTTGTCGTCTTCTGGTCTTCCTCTGCAGGGGTTTTCAGCTAGGCAGTCCTTCTTCTTGTAGTTGCAGGAATCTAATTTTCTAGGGTTCAGGGTAGCCCTTAAATACTAAATTTAAGGGCGTGTTTAGGTCTGGGGGGTTAGTAGCCAATGGCTACTAGCCCTGAGGGTGGGTACACCCTCTTTGTGCCTCCTCCCAAGGGGAGGGGGTCACAATCCTAACCCTATTGGGGGAATCCTCCATCTGCAAGATGGAGGATTTCTAAAAGTTAGAGTCACTTCAGCTCAGGACACCTTAGGGGCTGTCCTGACTGGCCAGTGACTCCTCCTTGTTGCTTTCTTTGTTCCCTCCAGCCTTGCCGGCAAAAGTGGGGGCCGTGGCCGGAGGGGGCGGGCAACTCCACTAAGCTGGAGTGCCCTGCTGGGCTGTGACAAAGGGGTGAGCCTTTGAGGCTCACCGCCAGGTGTCACAGCTCCTGCCTGGGGGAGGTGTTAGCATCTCCACCCAGTGCAGGCTTTGTTACTGGCCTCAGAGTGACAAAGGCACTCTCCCCATGGGGCCAGCAACATGTCTCTGGTGTGGCAGGCTGCTGGAACTAGTCAGCCTACACAGACAGTCGGTTAAGTTTCAGGGGGCACCTCTAAGGTGCCCTCTGTGGTGTATTTTACAATAAAATGTACACTGTCATCAGTGTGCATTTATTGTGCTGAGAAGTTTGATACCAAACTTCCCAGTTTTCAGTGTAGCCATTATGGTGCTGTGGAGTTCGTGTTTGACAGACTCCCAGACCATATACTCTTATGGCTACCCTGCACTTACAATGTCTAAGGTTTTGTTTAGACACTGTAGGGGTACCATGCTCATGCACTGGTACCCTCACCTATGGTATAGTGCACCCTGCCTTAGGGCTGTAAGGCCTGCTAGAGGGGTGTCTTACCTATACTGCATAGGCAGTGAGAGGCTGGCATGGCACCCTGAGGGGAGTGCCATGTCGACTTACTCGTTTTGTCCTCACTAACACACACAAGCTGGCAAGCAGTGTGTCTGTGCTGAGTGAGAGGTCTCCAGGGTGGCATAAGACATGCTGCAGCCCTTAGAGGCCTTCCTTGGCATCAGGGCCCTTGGTACTAGAAGTACCAGTTACAAGGGACTTATCTGGATGCCAGGGTCTGCCAATTGTGGATACAAAAGTACAGGTTAGGGAAAGAACACTGGTGCTGGGGCCTGGTTAGCAGGCCTCAGCACACTTTCAATTGTAAACATAGCATCAGCAAAGGCAAAAAGTCAGGGGGCAACCATGCCAAGGAGGCATTTCCTTACACAACCCCCCCCCAAACGAAAGAGGATGAGACTAACCTTTCCCAAGAGAGTCTTCATTTTCTAAGTGGAAGAACCTGGAAAGGCCATCTGCATTGGCATGGGCAGTCCCAGGTCTGTGTTCCACTATAAAGTCCATTCCCTGTAGGGAGATGGACCACCTCAACAGTTTAGGATTTTCACCTTTCATTTGCATCAGCCATTTGAGAGGTCTGTGGTCAGTTTGAACCAGGAAGTGAGTCCCAAAGAGGTATGGTCTCAGCTTCTTCAGGGACCAAACCACAGCAAAGGCCTCCCTCTCAATGGCACTCCAACGCTGCTCCCTGGGGAGTAACCTCCTGCTAATGAAAGCAACAGGCTGGTCAAGGCCATCATCATTTGTTTGGGACAAAACTGCCCCTATCCCATGTTCAGAGGCATCAGTCTGCACAATGAACTGCTTAGAATAATCTGGAGCTTTTAGAACTGGTGCTGAGCACATTGCTTGTTTCAGGGTGTCAAAGGCCTGTTGGCATTCCACAGTCCAGTTCACTTTCTTGGGCATTTTCTTGGAGGTGAGTTCAGTGAGGGCTGTCACAATGGATCCATATCCCTTCACAAACCTCCTGTAATACCCAGTCAAGCCAAGGAATGCCCTGACTTGAGTCTGGGTTTTTGGAGCTACCCAGTCCAGAATAGTCTGGATCTTGGGTTGGAGTGGCTGAACTTGGCCTCCACCTACAAGGTGGCCCAAGTAAACCACAGTTCCCTGCCCTATCTGGCATTTGGATGCCTTGATAGAGAGGCCTGCAGATTGCAGGGCCTTCAAAACCTTCTTCAGGTGGACCAGGTGATCCTGCCAGGTGGAGCTAAAGACAGCAATATCATCAAGATAAGCTGTGCTAAAGGACTCCAAGCCAGCAAGGACTTGATTCACCAACCTTTGGAAGGTGGCAGGGGCATTCTTTAAACCAAAGGGCATAACCGTAAACTGATAATGCCCATCAGGTGTGGAGAATGCTGTTTTCTCTTTTGCTCCAGGTACCATTTTTATTTGCCAGTACCCTGCTGTCAAGTCAAAGGTACTTAAGAATTTGGCAGCACCTAATTTATCTATGAGCTCATCAGCTCTTGGAATTGGATGAGCATCTGTCTTGGTGACAGAATTGAGCCCTCTGTAGTCCACACAAAACCTCATCTCTTTCTTTCCATCTTTGGTGTGAGGTTTGGGGACTAAGACCACTGGGCTAGCCCAGGGGCTGTCAGAGCGCTCAATTACTCCCAATTCTAGCATCTTGTGGACTTCCACCTTGATGCTTTCCTTAACATGGTCAGACTGTCTAAAGATTTTGTTTTTGACAGGCATGCTGTCTCCTGTGTCCACATCATGGGTACACAGGTGTGTCTGACCAGGGGTTAAGGAGAAGAGTTCAGGAAACTGTTGTAGGACTCTCCTACAATCAGCTTGCTGTTGGCCAGAGAGGGTGTCTGAGTAGATCACTCCATCTACTGTGCCATCTTTTGGGTCTGATGACAGAAGATCAGGGAGAGGTTCACTCTCTGCCTCCTGATCCTCATCTGTTACCATCAACAGATTCACATCAGCCCTGTCATGGAAGAGCTTAAGGCGGTTCACATGGATCACCCTCTTGGGGCTCCTGCTTGTGCCCAGGTCCACCAGGTAGGTGACCTGACTCTTCCTTTCTAGCACTGGGTAAGGGCCACTCCATTTGTCCTGGAGTGCCCTGGGAGCCACAGGCTCCAGAACCCAGACTTTCTGCCCTGGTTGGAACTCAACCAGTGCAGCCTTTTGGTCATACCAAAACTTCTGGAGCTGTTGGCTGGCCTCAAGGTTTTTGGTTGCCTTTTCCATGTACTCTGCCATTCTAGAGCGAAGGCCAAGTACATAGTCCACTATGTCTTGTTTAGGCTCATGAAGAGGTCTCTCCCAGCCTTCTTTAACAAGAGCAAGTGGTCCCCTTACAGGATGACCAAACAGAAGTTCAAAGGGTGAGAATCCTACTCCCTTCTGTGGCACCTCTCTGTAAGCGAAAAGCAGACATGGCAAGAGGACATCCCATCTCCTTTTGAGTTTTTCTGGGAGCCCCATGATCATGCCTTTTAATGTCTTGTTGAATCTCTCAACCAAGCCATTAGTTTGTGGATGGTATGGTGTAGTGAATTTGTAAGTCACTCCACACTCATTCCACATGTGTTTTAGGTATGCTGACATGAAGTTGGTACCTCTGTCAGACACCACCTCCTTAGGGAAACCCACTCTGGTAAAGATACCAATGAGGGCCTTGGCCTCTGCAGGGGCAGTAGTCGACCTAAGGGGAATAGCTTCAGGATACCTAGTAGCATGATCCACTACTACTAGGATGTACATATTTCCTGAGGCTGTGGGAGGTTCCAGTGGACCAACTATGTCCACACCCACTCTTTCAAAGGGGACCCCCACAACTGGAAGTGGAATGAGGGGGGCCTTTGGGTGCCCACCTGTCTTACCACTGGCTTGACAGGTGGGGCAGGAGAGGCAAAACTCCTTAACCATGTTGGACATATTGGGCCAGTAGAAGTGGTTGACTAGCCTCTCCCACGTCTTGGTTTGTCCCAAATGTCCAGCGAGGGGAATGTCATGGGCCAATGTTAGGATGAACTCTCTGAACAGCTGAGGCACTACCACTCTCCTAGTGGCACCAGGTTTGGGGTCTCTGGCCTCAGTGTACAGGAGTCCATCTTCCCAATAGACCCTATGTGTTCCATTTTTCTTGCCCTTGGACTCTTCAGCAGCTTGCTGCCTAAGGCCTTCAAGAGAGGGACAGGTTTCTTGTCCCTTACACAGCTCCTCCCTTGAGGGTCCCCCTGGGCCTAAGAGCTCAACCTGATAAGGTTCAAGCTCCAAAGGCTCAGTTCCCTCAGAGGGCAGAACTTCTTCCTGAGAAGAGAGGTCCCCTTTCTTTTGCTGTGTTGCAGTTGGTTTCCCAACTGACTTTCCTTTCCTCTTGGTAGGCTGGGCCATTCTTCCAGACTCCAGCTCTACTTGTTCACCCTGTGCCTTGCACTGTGCTCTTGTTTTCACACACACCAGTTCAGGGATACCCAGCATTGCTGCATGGGTTTTTAGTTCTACCTCAGCCCATGCTGAGGACTCCAGGTCATTTCCAAGCAGACAGTCCACTGGGATATTTGAGGAGACCACCACCTGTTTCAGGCCATTGACCCCTCCCCATTCTAAAGTAACCATTGCCATGGGATGTACTTTTCTCTGATTGTCAGCGTTGGTGACTGTGTAAGTTTTTCCAGTCAGGTATTGGCCAGGGGAAACCAGTTTCTCTGTCACCATGGTGACACTGGCACCTGTATCCCTCAGGCCCTCTATTCTAGTCCCATTAATTAAGAGTTGCTGTCTGTATTTTTGCATGTTAGGCGGCCAGACAGCTAGTGTGGCTAAATCCACCCCACCCTCAGAAACTAGAGTAGCTTCAGTGTGGACCCTGATTTGCTCTGGGCACACTGTTGATCCCACTTGGAGACTAGCCATACCAGTGTTACCTGGATGGGAGTTTGGAGTGGAACCTTTCTTGGGACAGGCCTTGTCTCCAGTTTGGTGTCCATGCTGTTTACAGCTATGACACCAGGCCTTTTTGGGATCAAAGTTTTTACCCTTGTACCCATTGTTTTGTGAAGAGGCTCTGGGCCCACCCTCCTGTGCAGGTTTTTGGGGGCCTGTAGAAGACTCTTTACTATTTTTAGTTTTGGTTGTCTCATCACCCTTCCCCTGGGGAGTCTTTGTGACCCCTTTCTTTTGGTCACCCCCTGTTGAAGTCTTGGACACCCTTGTCTTGACCCAATGGTCTGCCTTCTTTCCCAATTCTTGGGGAGAAATTGGTCCTAGGTCTACCAGATGCTGATGCAGTTTATCATTGAAACAATTACTTAACAGGTGTTCTTTCACAAATAAATTGTACAGCCCATCATAATTACTTACACCACTGCCTTGAATCCAACCATCTAGTGTTTTCACTGAGTAGTCTACAAAGTCAACCCAGGTCTGGCTCGAGGATTTTTGAGCCCCCCTGAATCTAATCCTATACTCCTCAGTGGAGAATCCAAAGCCCTCAATCAGGGTACCCTTCATGAGGTCATAAGATTCTGCATCTTGTCCAGAGAGTGTGAGGAGTCTATCCCTACACTTTCCTGTGAACATTTCCCAAAGGAGAGCACCCCAGTGAGATCTGTTCACTTTTCTGGTTACACAAGCCCTCTCAAAAGCTGTGAACCATTTGGTGATGTCATCACCATCTTCATATTTAGTTACAATCCCTTTAGGGATTTTCAACATGTCAGGAGAATCTCTGACCCTATTTATGTTGCTGCCACCATTGATGGGTCCTAGGCCCATCTCTTGTCTTTCCCTCTCTATGGCTAGGATCTGTCTTTCCAAAGCCAATCTTTCGGCCATCCTGGCTAACTGGATGTCCTCTTCACTGGGGTTATCCTCAGTGATTTCAGAGGTGTTGGTCTCTCCTGTGAGGGAACCAGCATCTCTGACTATTATTTTTGGAGTCAGGGTTTGAGGGACCCTGTTCTCCCTAGATAGGACTGGTAGGGGGGAATTTTCCTCCAAGTCACTATCCTCTTCCTCTGAGTTGCCACCCTCAGAGGGGTTGGCCTTTTCAAACTCTGCCAAAAGCTCCTGGAGCTGTATTTTGGTAGGTTTGGGGCCCATTGTTATTTTCTTTATTTTACAGAGTGACCTTAGCTCCCTCATCTTAAGATGGAGGTAAGGTGTGGTGTCGAGTTCCACCACAGTCACATCTGTGCTAGACATTTTGCTTCTAAAAGTTGGAATACTTTTTAAGAATCTACAACTGGTTCTAGAATCTAATTCAAACTTTTACAAACTTTTAAACTCTAAAAGAAATGCTAAACAGGATCTAACACAAGGCCCTAGCAGGTCTTTTAAGAATTTAGAAAACTTTTCAAATTGCAAAAATCAATTTCTAATGACAATTTTGGAATTTGTCGTGTGATCAGGTATTGGCTGAGTAGTCCAGCAAATGCAAAGTCTTGTACCCCACCGCTGATCCACCAATGTAGGAAGTTGGCTCTGTATGTGCTATTTCAAAGTAAGGAATAGCATGCACAGAGTCCAAGGGTTCCCCTTAGAGGTAAAATAGTGGTAAAAATAGATAATACTAATGCTCTATTTTGTGGTAGTGTGGTCGAGCAGTAGGCTTATCCAAGGAGTAGTGTTAAGCATTTGTTGTACATACACATAGACAATAAATGAGGTACACACACTCAGAGACAAATCCAGCCAATAGGTTTTTGTATAGAAAAATATCTTTTCTTAGTTTATTTTAAGAACCACAGGTTCAAATTTAACATGTAATATCTTGTTTGAAAGGTATTGCAGGTAAGTACATTAGGAACTTTGAATCATTTCAATTGCATGTATACTTTTCAAGTTATTGACAAATAGCTACTTTAAAAGTGGACATTTAGTGCAATTTTCACAGTTCCTGGGGGAGGTAAGTTTTTGTTAGTTTTACCAGGTAAGTACGACACTTACAGGGTTCAGTTCTTGGTCCAAGGTAGCCCACCGTTGGGGGTTCAGAGCAACCCCAAAGTCACCACACCAGCAGCTCAGGGCCGGTCAGGTGCAGAGTTCAAAGTGGTGCCCAAAACACATAGGCTAGAATGGAGAGAAGGGGGTGCCCCGGTTCCGGTCTGCTTGCAGGTAAGTACCCGCGTCTTCGGAGGGCAGACCAGGGGGGTTTTGTAGGGCACCGGGGGGGACACAAGCCCACACAGAAATTTCACCCTCAGCAGCGCGGGGGCGGCCGGGTGCAGTGTAGAAACAAGCGTCGGGTTCGCAATGTTAGTCTATGAGAGATCTCGGGATCTCTTCAGCGCTGCAGGCAGGCAAGGGGGGGATTCCTCGGGGAAACCTCCACTTGGGCAAGGGAGAGGGACTCCTGGGGGTCACTTCTCCAGTGAAAGTCCGGTCCTTCCGGTCCTGGGGGCTGCGGGTGCAGGGTCTCTCCCAGGCGTCGGGACTTAGGATTCAAAGAGTCGCGGTCAGGGGAAGCCTCGGGATTCCCTCTGCAGGCGGCGCTGTGGGGGCTCAGGGGGGACAGGTTTTGGTACTCACAGTATCAGAGTAGTCCTGGGGTCCCTCCTGAGGTGTTGGCTCTCCACCAGCCGAGTCGGGGTCGCCGGGTGCAGTGTTGCAAGTCTCACGCTTCTTGCGGGGAGCTTGCAGGGTTCTTTCAAGGCTGCTGGAAACAAAGTTGCAGCCTTTCTTGGAGCAGGTCCGCTGTCCTCGGGAGTTTCTTGTCTTTTCGAAGCAGGGGCAGTCCTCAGAGGATGTCGAGGTCGCTGGTCCCTTTGGAAGGCGTCGCTGGAGCAGGATCTTTGGAAGGCAGGAGACAGGCCGGTGAGTTTCTGGAGCCAAGGCAGTTGTCGTCTTCTGGTCTTCCTCTGCAGGGGTTTTCAGCTAGGCAGTCCTTCTTCTTGTAGTTGCAGGAATCTAATTTTCTAGGGTTCAGGGTAGCCCTTAAATACTAAATTTAAGGGCGTGTTTAGGTCTGGGGGGTTAGTAGCCAATGGCTACTAGCCCTGAGGGTGGGTACACCCTCTTTGTGCCTCCTCCCAAGGGGAGGGGGTCACAATCCTAACCCTATTGGGGGAATCCTCCATCTGCAAGATGGAGGATTTCTAAAAGTTAGAGTCACTTCAGCTCAGGACCCCTTAGGGGCTGTCCTGACTGGCCAGTGACTCCTCCTTGTTGCTTTCTTTGTTCCCTCCAGCCTTGCCGGCAAAAGTGGGGGCCGTGGCCGGAGGGGGCGGGCAACTCCACTAAGCTGGAGTGCCCTGCTGGGCTGTGACAAAGGGGTGAGCCTTTGAGGCTCACCGCCAGGTGTCACAGCTCCTGCCTGGGGGAGGTGTTAGCATCTCCACCCAGTGCAGGCTTTGTTACTGGCCTCAGAGTGACAAAGGCACTCTCCCCATGGGGCCAGCAACATGTCTCTGGTGTGGCAGGCTGCTGGAACTAGTCAGCCTACACAGACAGTCGGTTAAGTTTCAGGGGGCACCTCTAACGTGCCCTCTGTGGTGTATTTTACAATAAAATGTACACTGTCATCAGTGTGCATTTATTGTGCTGAGAAGTTTGATACCAAACTTCCCAGTTTTCAGTGTAGCCATTATGGTGCTGTGGAGTTCGTGTTTGACAGACTCCCAGACCATATACTCTTATGGCTACCCTGCACTTACAATGTCTAAGGTTTTGTTTAGACACTGTAGGGGTACCATGCTCATGCACTGGTACCCTCACCTATGGTATAGTGCACCCTGCCTTAGGGCTGTAAGGCCTGCTAGAGGGGTGTCTTACCTATACTGCATAGGCAGTGAGAGGCTGGCATGGCACCCTGAGGGGAGTGCCATGTCGACTTACTCGTTTTGTCCTCACTAGCACACACAAGCTGGCAAGCAGTGTGTCTGTGCTGAGTGAGAGGTCTCCAGGGTGGCATAAGACATGCTGCAGCCCTTAGAGGCCTTCCTTGGCATCAGGGCCCTTGGTACTAGAAGTACCAGTTACAAGGGACTTATCTGGATGCCAGGGTCTGCCAATTGTGGATACAAAAGTACAGGTTAGGGAAAGAACACTGGTGCTGGGGCCTGGTTAGCAGGCCTCAGCACACTTTCAATTGTAAACATAGCATCAGCAAAGGCAAAAAGTCAGGGGGCAACCATGCCAAGGAGGCATTTCCTTACAACATGCCATCGAACGGAAAATGTCACTTACCCAGTGTACATCTGTTCGTGGCATTAGTCGCTACAGATTCACATGCGCCCACCCGCCTCCCCGGGAGCCTGTAGCCGTTTCGAAGTAGATCTTAAACATTTGTAAATATATTACTTAAAACTTTATTATGTACATACGCATTCACTCCATTGCATGGGCACTATTACTAGCATGCACAACTCCTACCTCACCCTCTGCGGGCAAAAGAATCTAAGATGGAGTCGACGTCCATGCGCAATGGAGTCGAAATGGGAGGAGTCCCTCGGTCTCGTGACTCGAAAAGACTTCTTCGAAGAAAAACAACTTGTAACACTCCGAGCCCAACACCAGATGGCGGACTGTGCACAGCATGTGAATCTGCAGCGACTAATGCCACGAACAGATGTACACTGGATAAGTGACATTTTCCATATATATATATATATATCATTGACACCTCCTGCTCCGTAAGGGGCCACAGACCCTGCAGGGCGGCCTGGGTTACTGGGGCGAAGCATCCCACAGAAAATATCTCCAAAAAAACGAAAAGCCCAGGCACCAGTCCATGTTAAAATCCAAGCATTTAATAGCATTTCTGAGCAGCAAGACAAAAAATCCTGACGCGTTTCGGGAACAGCATGCCTTGTTCACAGGTAAGTAAGAGCAGGTGTGAGTGAGCCAGTGCTTTTGAAATACACAGTCATGTGACTTCAATAACCAAACTCCAACTCCCATAATGCACAGTTCCATATAAATAACTTCCTGAACTGATGTCATAGTACTTGTCATGAGTGATGTCATAAGCAGCACATAGCGCTGGTGCAAATTATAGTTTGTGCTGCTAAATATAACTGGGGAATTTTTGTGTTTTTTTTTTTTTTTTTTTTTTTTTAGTTCAAAATGTTTTCACTGGCATATTCACCTAACTATAAAGTTAGCATTTTTTTTTGTTTATATGTTTTCAGCAAACATAGACAGTGTCTATAGCATACACATCAAATGGAATAAAAAATAGTAGAAACTGGGATGGTCCGAGCATATTACAATTGGTCAAAACAAAAGATACTATCAACACAGGAGGTGAATCTCCCCAGGGAGGCAAGCAGAGGAAACGTATGAAAAGGTGGGCCAGCAGGCAGCCAGTGGGAGGTTTATGGCAGTGAAGCTGGTGATGAATCGTCGTCTGGGGCTCCAGCCTCTAGTATGAACAAGTAGTCCTTCAATGGTTTCCAGTTGTCCTTTGGTCTGGACGTGGGGGTTTGCAGTGATGCATATACCTCGCTGGTGCTATTGCAAAAGATCAAGTCTTGGAGCCAGTCCGTTTTAGTGGGGACTCTGTTGCTTCCCCAGCATATTGCAATCCCGTGTTTGGCCCATAGTAGTGACATTGCAACAAATCACCTTATGCTCACTGGTAAGGGTTTAACATACCCTGGTAATAGGATCTGGATCAATAGTGAGCTTTACCATTACAGAGATGGTGGATACAATCCAGTACGTCTGAATAATTGAGCAGTTCCATGTGAGATGTGCGAAGTCTGCATGTGCGGCATCACATTTTGGACAGTGCTGGGATCGTGAGGGGTCTATTCTTGCTGAATGTTGTGGTATTGTGTTTTATGCACGATGGAGGAATTTGTAATGCAACCACTTATGTTGATGATGGAAAGACACAAGCTTTGTCTGAGTGCAGCAGAAGCTCCAGACGTTATCTGACATGCACTGGCCAAGATCATGTTCCCAGGCCAATTGTGCCTCGCCCCGCCAATTGGTTTCAGCGCAGGGCAGGAATGGTAGACTCAGGATATAAGCTGTGAACCATCAGCCGACTCAATCAGCAGGGTGGGGCGGGGGAGTCATCTGTGGACATCAGGCACAAGGGAAGTCGGCCCCACAGTGTGCCCTGGAGTCATCTTAGGATAAAGTGGGCCATCTGGGTGGGAGCTTCTGTGTGAGAGAATGTTATATGTAATAACCTGCCTGTCTAGTAAAAGGTCTCCCATTGTGTATAGGTGCTATGTATCGATTATGCACTGTTCCAGAAGCTTGTACAGGCCCAGTTAGTGGTGGCCAGCATGTTGATGTCTGCGGGATCTAGAGGTATGCCTATGGAGGACCGTGGGACGCGGCCTGCCCTGTCCCGTTCTAGCCTGAGGTAGGGGAGGCATGCATCAGGGTGGTACCAATTATACGCAAAGTGGCATTGTGCCGCTAGATGACAGAGATGGAAGTCCAGTACCCTCAGGCCTCCAGGCTCGCACAGAAATGTTAGACTTTTCCATCGAATGCTGTGGGCGGCGGCGGCCCGCCCAAACCATTCTGATAAATAATCCACGTAAAGTTGACAAAGAAGGTGTTAGCGAGGGGTATGGGGCTATTTAGAAACAGATATAGAAAACCCTGGAGCACTACTATTTTGATGATGGCGATGCACCCAGCAATGGATAGTGGGAGCTTAATCCAGTGCTCTACCTGTAGGGTTGGCTTTCCAGTAGCCGGACTGTAGTTGACGCGGATCATCGTCTCTGTTTGCCTCTGAAGAATAACGGCAAGGTATTTGCTGAAGTCATTACACAACTTTAGAGGGTACCTGGTGCTGCGGCATTCATGAGGGGGAAAAGTTTGCACTTGTTCCAATTTATTGAGAGTCCCGACAAGCTGCCAAACCTGATCATTTCACGGATAAGAGTGGTCAAGTTGTCGTCTGTGTCCCAATCAAACAGCAAAATGTCATCTGCATGCATGGAATTAGGGAAAAGACCAGCGTGGAACCACAGTCTTGTGTAGATGGCGTTCCTAGAGCTGGTGAACCGTGGGGCGGGGGGGTTTGGGGTAGGGGGACAGACATTCAGGGCAATAATGTAAAGCAGGGATAATAGAGGGCAACCTTGATGGATACCAGTGGTGATCGGAAAGTAGTCTGTGAGGATACCCTTCACCTGAATTTTAGCCACGGGGTTGTCATACAGCAGTTTAATAAGGCTCTGGAAGCCACAAGGGAGGTGTAATTTAGTCAGTGTTTCCTGCAGAAACTGCCACTCCAAGGAGTCAGATGTCGTTTTGGCATGAAGTAGTCCAACCACTACCGGACTTCTTGGAGAGATGTAATGCAATACTTCAAATATGGTACAAAGGTTAAGGTGCAGGACAGGTCCTAACTGGACAGGGGATATGACCTGCTGTAGCAAACGGCGTTTGCAGAAGGTGATGACATTTGCCGGAGTGTTGAAGGTGAGTTGTTGGCCTTTTGTTTTCTACTCACTGACTGGTGGGTATAGCATACTGTACTTCAGTCCTTGTGTTCGCAAGACATTCTTGGCATCATAGAAATTGTGCCTCGCCTTCTGGACTGCAAGGTTAAAGTGTGGGAACATGGACAAAGTGAAGCCTTGGAACTGAAGTGGGCCCTGTCCGTGCTGTAAATGTAGCACTGTGTTTCTGTCACTGTAGTTTCATAATTGGGCAATAATTGGCCAAGGCGGGGCATCTGCGATGGGCCGAGATATCTGTGGGTACACTCAACAACAAAGGTTAGTGGCTGAGTGTTTTCCAAACAGTTCTGTGAGAAGATTTTTGATAAATAGATCAGTGCGCCCATATGTGTAGATTCCTGGTACACTTATTATGCACCTATTAGGCAGAGGTTATAATGGAATGACCGCGACTCCCAGGTTCTCGTTCTTATCCAATGCGCTGTCACATACAATCTAGGTGGCTGGTCAGTGTGTTGTAACGGGTGTTGATGCACTTAAAGCCTGCCCGTAATTAATTATGGCGGCTGTGCCCTCCGAGGATTTTGCAGGCATGCCCTCCTCAGTATCGGACAAGGAGTGTTGTTGCCATGTGCAGCTAGAAGGATCAAAGTTAAGTTTCTTTTGGTGAGGGTCTCTCCTCCCCCATGGTGGTGGTGGGCACAGCAGGACCCGTTTGGTATAAAAGGAGGAGGAGTATACAGTCACAAAACAGGAAATGACCAGGTCTAGGGTCACCAATTTGTGACCTCTATCCATGTAAGTAGTTCTCAGTATGTGTAGGACCTCACTGCTGCCTTGCGTCAAGACATGGCACTTCTATCTGAATTCTTGTTAGAGATATGATATTGAGGCCAGGCAGGAAGCCAAGACCTGGGCCATGGCAGATCCCTCCCCCCCCCCCCCCCCTCCCCTCTGCAGTGTAGTATTATGCGGGAAGGGAGATGATGCAGAGATCGGGCCCTTGGGCCTCAAACATGGTGATGCAGCAGTAGGCCGCAGACAGCAAGGAGAGCCAGGAACAGTGTTTCCATTGGCGTGGCAGCTATGCCTCATCAAAATCAGTGGAGGTGAATAGCAGAGGTTGGTGTTGTCGCTGGTATACAGATCCTCAGGCTGCCTATGGGGGCACCACGGTCCCAGGAGGGGGTTCATGCAGCAGCTCGAGCCAACAGCAGCACGCCAAGCCACAGCAATGCGGCAGCCCCCGAAATGCGCCGGTCCAAGTCACAGGTCCGATGCCCGCCCCAAATTCCAGCACCTTTCAGAGATGCGTGTCCAGTGCCAAATAGTGAGTCCCGGCAGGCGGTCTTTCACTCCAATGGTCGCAGCATTGTGGGGTGACCCGCGCAGCAGTAACGAAGCATAATTTCAGGCTGACCTCTCAGATCCAGCACACATTCTGTCCGCGCAGCTTGTCAGCGGCAGGAATCGTGAGGGCTGCAGTCCGACCCGGCGCTGCTCGCCTCAGGTAACTTGAAGGGGCTCGGGGGACCTACTCAGATCAGCAGTGGGTATGGCATGGCGACCATCCTCCGGCTCACCCGCGTCCCCTGTTGCCAAGGGGCTTCTGAAGTTCACGTCCTCAGTCAATCCGTTGTCACCCCGGCTTCAGCTCTGTGGGAGGGATGGACTCTTTGCACAAGGGTGGGTCATCTTGGGGCAATATATGGCCGCAGGAGCCACAGTGAAATGTCGTTGAAACATGGGGTCCGTCCGTGCCGTGGTCGATGGCGTGGCCATCCCCAACTATCATGTTTTTTCAGTGAATGGCTAAGGTGTTTTTTTTTCAACCAAAAAAAAGATGCTATTATCACATCTAAGTATAAAGTTATTTAACCTTTGTTTTTTTTCCCCAGTGAATTTCTAGATTATTTTTTTTAAACGTAAAGTAATACTTCAATACCATTTGTAAATGCAAACATCCACAGTGCACGGCCGGCCAGGCTCTACAGTCAACACCCTGTCATGAGCATTTTGCAGTGGGGGGGCGGGCCTCGGGCGTTTAATATAGATATATATCTTTTTTTTTTTTTTTTTTTTAAATAAAGAAGGGGGTGCTTGCTATCTAGCCCCAGGGACCCCATCCCCCACTGTAATTTTTATGGGGAGGGGGTACACACACACACACACACACACACACACACACACACACACACACACACACACACACCCCTCCCTGTTGCAGTTACCCCCCACTTTTTGCCTGATACTGATGCTGACTTGACTGAGAAGTGTGCTGGGACCCTGCTAACCAGGCCCCAGCACCAGTGTTCTTTCACCTAAAATGTACCATTGTGTCCACAATTGGCACACCCCTGGCATCCAGGTAAGTCCCTTGTAACTGGTACCCCGGGTACCAAGGGCCCTGATGCCAGGGAAGGTCTCTAAGGGCTGCAGCATGTCTTATGCCACCCTAGGGACCCCTCACTCAGCACAGACACACGGCTTGCCAGCTTGTGTGTGCTGGTGGGGAGAAAATGACTAAGTCGACATGGCACTCCCCTCAGGGTGCCATGCCAACCTCACACTGCCTGTGGCATAGGTAAGTCACCCCTCTAGCAGGCCTTACAGCCCTAAGGCAGGGTGCACTATACCACAGGTGAGGGCATATGTGCATGAGCACTATGCCCCTACAGTGTCTAAGCAAAACCTTAGACATTGTAAGTGCAGGGTAGCCATAAGAGTATATGGTCTGGGAGTCTGTCAAAAACGAACTCCACAGCTCCATAATGGCTACACTGAATACTGGGAAGTTTAGTATCAAACTTCTCAGAATAATAAACCCACACTGATGCCAGTGTTGGATTTATTAAAAAATGCACACAGAGTGCATCTTAGAGATGCCCCCTGTATTTTACCCAATTGTTCAGTGCAGGACTGACTGGTCTGTGCCAGCCTGCTGCTGAGAGAAGTATTTCTGACCCCATGCGGTGAGAGCCTTTGTGCTCTCTGGGGACAGAAACAAAGCCTGCTCTGGGTGGAGGTGCTTCACACCTCCCCCCTGCAGGAACTGTAACACCTAGCAGTGAGCTTCAAAGGCTCAAGCTTCGTGTTACAATGCCGCAGGGCACTCCAGCTAGTGGAGTTGTCCGCCCCCTCTGGCCCCGGCCCCACTTTTGGCGGCAAGGCCGGAGGAGATAATGAGAATAACAAGGAGGAGTCACTGGCCAGTCAGGACAGCACCTAAGGTGTCCTGAGCTGAAGTGACTCTAACTTTTAGAAATCCTCCATCTTGCAATAGGGATAGGAATGTGACCCCCTCCCCTTGGGAAGAGGCACAAAGAGGGTGTACCCACCCTCAGGGCTAGTAGCCATTGGCTACTAACCCCCCAGACCTAAACACGCCCTTAAATTTAGTATTTAAGGGCTTCCCTGAACCTAAGAATTTAGATTCGTGCAACTTACCGAAGAAGAAGACTGCTGAGCTGAAAACCCCTGCAGAAGAAGGAAGAAGACACCAACTGCTTTGGCCCCAGTCCTACCGGCCTGTCTCCTGCCTTCTAAAGAACCCTGCTCCAGCGACGCTTTCTCAAGGACCAGCGACCTCTGAATCCTCAGAGGACTGCCCTGCTTCAAGAGGAACAAGAAACTCCTGAGGACAGCGGACCTGCTCCAAAAAGACTGCAACTTTGTTACAGAGGAGCAGATTTAAAGACCCCTGCAATCCCCGCAAGAAGCGTGAGACTTGCAACACTGCACCCGGTGACCCCGACTCGACTGGTGGAGAAACAACACCTCAGGGAGGACCCTCCGGCGACTCCGAGACTGTGAGTAACCAAAGTTGTCCCCCCTGAGCCCCCACAGCGACGCCTGCAGAGGGAATCCCGAGGCTCCCCCTGACCGCGACTGCCTGACTCTAAAATCCCGACGGCTGGAAAAGACCCTGCACCCGCAGCCCCCAGCACCTGAAGGATCGGAACTTCAGTGCAAGAGTGACCCCCAGGAGGCCCCCGAGGAGCCCCCCCCCCTTGCCTGCCTGCACCGCTGAAGAGACCCCTTGGTCTCCCATTGATTTACATTGGAAACCCGACGCTTGTTTCTGCACTGCACCCGGCCGCCCCAGTGCCGCTGAGGGTGTACTTTTTGTGTGAGCTTGTGTCCCCCCCAGTGCCCTACAAAACCCCCCTGGTCTGCCCTCCGAAGACGCGGGTACTTATCTGCTGGCAGACTGGAACCGGGGCACCCCCTTCTCTCCATTGAAGCCTATGCGTTTGGGCACCACTTTGAACTCTGCACCTGACCGGCCCTGAGCTGCTGGTGTGGTGACTTTGGGGTTGCTCTGAACCCCCAACGGTGGGCTACCTTGGACCCCAATTTGAACCCCGTAGGTGGTTTACTTACCTGCAAGAACTAACAATACTTTACCTCCCCCAGGAACTGTGAAAATTGCACTGTGTCCACTTTTAAAACAGCTTATTGTGTTTTATGTAAAAAGTATATATGCTACTGTGATTATTCAAAGTTCCTAAAGTACTTACCTGCAATACCTTTCAAACGAGATATTACATGTAGAATTTGAACCTGTGGTTCTTAAAATAAACTAAGAAAATATATTTTTCTATAACAAAACCTATTGGCTGGATTTGTCTCTGAGCGTGTGTTCCTCATTTATTGCCTGTGTGTATGTACAAAAAATGCTTAACACTACTCCTTTGATAAGCCTACTGCTCGACCACACTACCACAAAATAGAGCATTAGTATTATCTCTTTTTGCCACTATCTTACCTCTAAGGGGAACCCTTGGACTCTGTGCATACTAGTCCTTACTTTGAAATAGTGCATACAGAGCCAACTTCCTACAACACATATACATACATACAAACAAACAAAGGTTACATGGACGTTATACTTGGATTCTGATTTTACACACACAAAACCATAGAAATTCAGCAGTTATAGTTATCTCAAAAACTACCAAATAGATTTACATCAAATTACAAAAATAGATTTCTCTTGACCAAGATCTAGCTTTCTGCCCATTTTGGTGTAATTCCAGTCAGCGGTTAGGGCTGTAGTCTTGTTTGAAACCCCTATGTGAAATTGCATGGGTAAATTTTTTTTGGGGGGTAATATACATGACTGAACTATAACTAGTCTGGGGGATAAATATATATATATATATGATATATATATATATGTCAAGCAATGGGTCTGAAGCAATTCTCAGTGGGCGTACACTTGCTGCCGATGCAGGTAATGGAGGAGACCACCCCTGGGATACTTAAAATAGAAATTCATCGCACTCCACAGGGTCCTGTATGTCGCATTTATTACAAGCAGTCTGCAACCACCAATGCGTTTCGACTTATTACAAGTCTTGTTCGCATATATATTCATTCTCGCCAGTAGGTAGTTATTGTTAGGTCCTAATTTACATAGAAAAAGCATTTTTGGCTTACCTGTTTCTTTGGCACCGTTTGATGACTCTTCACGAAAAAAAAAAAAAAAAGTTTGCCCAAGAATCTTGTTGTGCATGGGGTGATTTGTAAAGGGAGAGGGTCAGCAAAAGTGGTTTTCCCATGTTAATTCCCATAGACCCTTAGATACGTGCCCGCAGGCCAAACCACTGGATGGAATTACACCAGATTATGCAGAGAGGTAGCGTTTGGTCTGCAGATCACCTTTTTTTCTTATTTGGTGTAAATCCGTCCAGTAGTTTTTCGAGATATTAAAGGAAATCCAAATTTGTATATCTGGGTGGGGCCTATGCACAGATCTCACAGTGAGACCTGATTGGCTGCCAGCACTTCAACCAGAAAGTGATATACATGATAGCACCCTTTGAGATGCATTGTACTGAATGGCAGGTTTGAAGGCTACAAAAAAAAAAACATGTAAAGGGTGAAAACAAATTTTAATTACAATATAAATAATTTGTTGCTAAGGTGATTTTACCCTGTGAAAAAGCCGAAAACTGATTGCTCATGATTTTCCCATAGAGGTTATGGAAGGTAATCCAGAAGCTAAAAGTGAGAGCATATTTTCTGTAAATTCATACAATCTTTCTCAGCCATATGAGAATGAAGGTTGACATTCTCAGTAAAACATCTACTTCCAACAAAGCAGCTTGTCAGTTTATTCCCTTGTGTTCTACTGCAGTCTCCAGAGTGTTCTAAAGAACAACAAGAATGCTGACAGTCTTACTTAGGACAATAGGATGGCACACCGGAAGCCATCTTGATTGAAACAAACTGGTAAAACCTAAAACATTTAATTTAGAAAGGAACAAAATTAGGGTGTTTTTTTGTCATAGAAATTATGGTTAGTGCTGTAGAATGAAAAATTAGGACACAATTAAGTGCTTTCTCAAATATCTTCCTGTTGTACTTCAACAGGAGCAACCTGTCAGTTGATTCCGTTGTGTTCTACTGCAGCCTTCCTGCGTGTTCTAAAGAATAACTACAACACTAACAGTTTTACTCATGACAAAAGTGTGGCACACCTGAAGCCATCTTAATTGGCAAAACTTAAAACATTTCATTTGGAAAGCCACAAAATGAGGGATTAATTTTGTCAAAGAAATTATGGTTAGTGCTGTAGAGAGAAATAGTAAGACATGTTTTAAGTGAGTTCTCAAATATCTTCCTCTTCTATTTCATTAAACATTCTGACATGTACTGAAACATGCACATTCTGAATTTAAGTATATAACTATAGCTTGCGCCCTTGCCATTCACTGCTAATTGCCCCAGATATTACAGCACTCATGTCATCTTTTATAACTTCATTGATAATGTCACTGTAACATTTGCAGTAACATTATTGATGAGAACACTGTGCATGGCTGGGTCACGAGTAATAGTAACCTTAGAGCGCGGGTTATAGTTACTTGAAATAACTCTAGCCATAACTGCAGAATTTTTGTGGTTTTGTACATTTGAAATATGAACCAAACTATAACGTCCCTGTAACCTTTGGTTTTTAAATAGAAAACAAACATATATATATATATGTTCGATGGTATGTGTAGCTGCAGATACACATGCTGTGCACAGTCCGCCATCTGGTGTTGGGCTCGGAGTGTTACAAGTTGTTTTTCTTCGAAGAAGTCTTTTCGAGTCACGAGACCGAGGGACTCCTCCCATTTCGAGTCCATTGCGCATGGGCGTCGACTCCATCTTAGATTGTTTTTTTTCCGCCATCGGGTTCGGACGTGTTCCTTTTCGCTCCGTGTTTCGGGTCGGAAAGTTAGTTAGAATCTCGGAAAAAAATCGTCGGTATTGTTTGCGTTCGGTATCGGGTTAGTTAGAACAAATCGACACCGAATTTTGAAGAGCTCCGGTGGCCCTTCGGGGTTTTTTCGATCCCCCGTCGGGGCCTGGTCGGCCCGGCCACGTGCGACTTCAAGGCTGATGGAACGGACCCCATTCCGCTTCTGCCCAAAATGCCATAACAAGTATCCGTATACGGATCAGCATCTGGTCTGTAACTTGTGCTTGTCCCCCGAGCACAAGGAGGATACTTGTGAAGCCTGTCGAGCGTTTCGGTCGAGGAAGACGCTGAGAGACCGAAGAGCCAGGAAGACTACAAATGGCGTCCACGCCGACAGGTCAAGATCGTTTCGAGTAGGAAGAAGAAGCTTTCTCCATCCGCGAGTCGGATTCTGAAGAACTCGACGCCTGAAGAAACACACCAAACCGTGAGTAAGACGTCGAAAATCAAGACTCAAGATTGCACATGCGGCCCTTACAACAGTGCCTAGTATCACAATGGTCACAAGCACAGGGTCAACTTCTAGATCTGGTGTTGATAGACCACCAAACATACATCTCGCTTCTATGGTGGAACAGTACAAATTTAAACAGAGGGCGGCCTTTCCAAGACCCAGTGCCACAATACGTCATAACGACGGATGCTTCCATGACAGGGTGGGGAGCACACCTCAATCACCACAGCATCCAAGGACAATGGGACATACATCAGAGGCAGTTTCACATAAATCACTTAGAACTGTTAGCAGTATTTCTAGCGCTGAAAGCATTTCAACCCATAATAACCCAAAAATACATTCTTGTCAAAACAGACAACATGACAACAATGTATTATCTAAACAAACAAGGAGGGACACACTCGACACAGTTGTGCCTCCTAACACCAAAAATATGGCATTGGCGATTCACAACCACATTCGCCTAATAGCACAATTTATTCCAGGGATTCAGAACCAGTTGGCAGACAATCTCTCTCGAGATCACCAACAAACCCACGAATGGGAAATTCACCCCCAAATACTAAACAATTACTTTCAAATTTGGGGAACACCTCAAATAGATCTATTTGCAACAAAAGAAAACTCAAAATGCCAAAACTTCGCATCCAGGTACCCACAAGATCAATCCCAAGGCAATGCTCTATGGATGAACTGGTCAGGGATATTTGCGTACGCTTTTCCCCCTCTCCCTCTCCTTCCATATCTAGTAAACAGGTTGAGTCAAAACAAACTCATATTAATAGCACCAACATGGGCAAGGCAACCTTGGTACACAACACTACTAGACCTTTCAGTAGTACCTCATGTCAAACTACCCAACAGACCAGATCTGTTAACACAACACAAACAAGAGATCCGACATCCAAATCCAGCATCGTTGAATCTAGCAATTTGGCTCCTGAAATCCTAGAATTCGGGCACTTAGACCTCACACAGGAATGTATGGAGGTCATAAAACAAGCTAGAAAACCTACCACTAGACACTGCTATGCAAATAAGTGGGAAAGATTTGTTTATTACTGCCATAATAATCAAATTCAACCTTTACACGCATCTGCAAAAGAAATAGTAGGATACTTACTACATTTGCAAAAATCTAACCTAGCTTTCTCTTCCATTAAAATACATCTTACGGCAATTTCTGCTTACCTACATATTACGCACTCAATTTCATTGTTTAGGATACCAGTCATAAAGGCGTTTATGGAAGGCCTAAAGAGAATTATACCACCAAGAACACCACCAGTTCCTTCATGGAACCTCAACATTGTCCTAACACGACTCATGGGTCCACCTTTTGAGCCCATGCACTCTTGTGAAATGCAATACTTAACGTGGAAAGTTGCATTTTTAATTGCCATCACATCTCTAAGAAGAGTGAGTGAGATTCAAGCATTTACCATTCAAGAACCATTTATTCAAATACACAAAAATAGAGTTGTTCTACGGACCAATCCTAAATTTTTACCAAAAGTAATCTCACCGTTCCACCTAGCCGAAAGAGCACTACATACATTAGACATCAAAAGAGCACTAATGTACTACATTGACAGAACAAAACTAATTCGAAAGACAAAACAATTATTTGTCGCCTTTCAAAAACCTCATACAGGAAATCCAATTTCAAAACAAGGCATTGCTAGATGGATAGTTAAGTGCATTCAAACCTGCTATCTTAAAGCTAAAAGAGAACTGCCTATTACACCAAAGGCACACTCAACCAGAAAGAAAGGTGCTACCATGGCCTTTCTAGGAAATATTCCAATGAACAAAATATGTAAGGCAGCAACATGGTCTACGCCTCATACATTTACCAAGCACTACTGTGTAGATGTGCTAACTGCACAACAAGCAACAGTAGGTCAAGCTGTATTAAGAACATTATTTCAAACTACTTCAACTCCTACAGGCTGAAACACCGCTTTTGGGGAGATAACTGCTTACTAGTCTATGCACAGCATGTGTATCTGCAGCTACACATGCCATCGAACGGAAAATGTCACTTACCCAGTGTACATCTGTTCGTGGCATTAGTCGCTGCAGATTCACATGCGCCCACCCGCCTCCCCGGGAGCCTGTAGCCGTTTAGAAGTAGATCTTAAACATTTGTACATTTGTAAATATATTACTTAAAACTTTATTATGTACATACGCATTCACTCCATTGCATGGGCACTATTACTAGCATACACAACTCCTACCTCACCCTCTGCGGGCAAAACAATCTAAGATGGAGTCGACGCCCATGCGCAATGGACTCGAAATGGGAGGAGTCCCTCGGTCTCGTGACTCGAAAAGACTTCTTCGAAGAAAAACAACTTGTAACACTCCGAGCCCAACACCAGATGGCGGACTGTGCACAGCATGTGAATCTGCAGCGACTAATGCCACGAACAGATGTACACTGGGTAAGTGACATTTTCCATATATATATAGATCTCAGACTAGTTTTGTTTGTCATCCTGTCAAGAGTATTATGTACAAGAGAACTGATAGATCTGTGAGATTATTTTCTCTTCCAAGAGACCTATTGTTAATTTTGCTTATTGGGCTTAGCTGGTCTCTGGTACACCAATGAAAGAAAGTACTTCTTTTACACTTATGAGCAGAGGACATGCTTGACCTATAATTGCCCGTTGTTGAAACAAAGTCAGACTTGCTCACGGAAATCCTGGAAATTGGGCTAACCTCCCAAGAGCCCTTATTACCCTTTAATGAAGCACTGATGGACACACTAATGAAGATCTGGACGAAATGCCAGAATGCCTAATGGTTCAGGTATCATCCAGGAATGTGAATCAAAACATCTTTCCTGCCAACCCTCCAGACAGCAAATTTAAGTGCATTGTTGCTTTTGGGAAAATACATTTTTCTTTAACCATCCAAGCCTTGCGTTCTTTGAACATGGTCTTTATCCTAGGAAGATACACCCACACAAGTGGACCTCAGGGTAGTATTAGCTCAAAATATTTTGGACGGGAAGGACTTTATAAATACTCCATGCTGACCTTGGTGCCACATACTGTTTTGGTTTCACCATGTGTACAAGCCTAGTACTGAAACACCACACATGGATGTGCGCAGCAAGTATTTCAGGGCTTTTGATGGCTCTAAACTATTCAGGGAGAATGCTGATTCATTGTCAGAATGGTTTAATGACAGCTACACCAGTGCTTGTTAGCTGGGGATGCTTTCCCCTGCCTGTGAATTTTACCAACAGTACAGGAAATTAAGGAGCTATTTATGAGGTCTGGTGAACAGTCCACAATAAGCCCCTTCTATCTGTGCAGCAACCAGCCTAGACTTTTTGTGGCTACCGGGGATTCAGTGATGGCTGAGACCATAAACACCAGCAGGGCCAGTAGTCATCTTCCTCCTCCTTCCTTGTTGTAGCTACTGCCACGGTGCTCTGATTTGCACTTCCATTCCAGAGCAGCAGTCAGCGGCTAGGGGACAGGATTTGATGCTTTCTTGCTAACTGTAAATCCACAACTTCGAATCAATGGATATTACAAATCGTTCAAAGGGGTTATAGTTCTACCTTGCCATTTATCGAGCTCCCTTCCCACCCTCCCCATATCCAGTCTTTATCAGGACAGATTTCACCGGATCATGCCACAGTTTTGAGGGAGAAGGTCAGTCTTCTTCTGGTCAAGGGTGCCATTGAACGGGTACTGGAGTCAGGGGTGGGTGAGGGGTGTTACATGTGCTACATGTTCTTTTGCCAAGGCCAGAGACCCTAGACCCATTTTAGACTTCAACCTTTGAATGCCTTTTTGTGGAAGGAAATTGCCATAATGCTCACTTTGGCTCAAGTTCTTTTTGCTTTGGATGCAAACACTGATAGTGTCTTTGGACTTGCAGGAAGTGTATTTTCATGTACATATCCTACAATCCTACCACAGCCCCTAGAGTGTTCACAAGAGGAATGTTGTAGTTGGAGACCACTCCTAGAGTTTGAGGATACTCGTATTCCCATATCCCATTGACTGGCTGCTCAAGGTGGGCTTGCAACAGACCAGGAATGGCGCCTCCATCCCAGGGTGGCCCAAAACATCTTCGATTAGTAGCTCTTGCCCTGGGTAAGTCTTTACAACACCACTGATGAGGACGTGCAGTGTCAAGACTACTGTGCACTGGAATGCCCAACAGAAAGGTAGTAAGCTCATCTATTATATCGAAAATGGGGCAATGGTCTCCTTTACACCTTTTGGTTTTTACTTCTCCATTCTCAAGGCCTGACAAAAGTCTGGGCAGAGCTGGTTCAACTCAGCCTGGATTGGGTTAGGAGCGTGTGGTACCCCAATCTTCTCAGCCTTGGAATTTGCCTACCACATCGGATGCCTGTTTTGGAGGACTTCATGTCTCAGCCACAGAGGATGGTAAACACCCTAGTCTTCACACCCTACTATGCCATTTGTGGAGAGTGACAGTACTTTTGATTTGCCAGCCAAGGTGATTGATGTAATCCTTGCATCCATATGTCTGTCACCCATGTTTATTTGTGATGCTATGAGAAATGTATGGCCTTATGTAGAGACTATTGCTTTGATCTTTGCATGCCCACCTTTCTGATGTGTTGCTGTTTGTTACCCCAGCAAATCCTTGCAATGGGCACAGTTAAAGTTTAAAAGTCAGCCCTTTTGTCTTTTTATATTTGCTATTCCAGCCATCCCTCTTCAAATCGCCTGTTATGATGTGGTTCCTGAAAATTCTAGCAGGTTTCCTCTTAAATTTTTAGTTGTTACACAGTGGGACCTTATCTTGGTTCTAACGTTTCTATGCACACTCCTTTCAAGCTGAGGCACAGCTGTTTCTTGTGGTCCTCGTTATTGCATTAATTCATGCAAACTGAAAGAGTGAACTACAGGTGCTGTCATTGCATCCTCCGTTCACATTCTTCTTACCTAATAATTTTTACTGAGGAGCATAGCTTCACTTCTACCTAAAGTAGTTTCATCCTTCCAACTTGGCAATCTGTCACCCAACCAGCAGTTTTCTCTCCATTACAACCATCAATAGGAGAGAGATTTCATCGGCTGGGTCCCAGATGGGCTTTAAGGTTCTACGTAGAACGCACAGAGTATTGAGTCAATGATCAACTCTTTGTAGGACTTGCTGGTGCGAAGAAGAGAAATGCAGCATAGAAAAGGACTCCTATGAAATGGATCATCCAGTGTTTAAAGTTGTTATACTCTAGCCAAGAAGGAGGCCCCTGAATGTCTGTGGGACTGCTTCATAATAATGGCATTAGCTAGGGGAGTTTAGAGTATTGCATTTCTGTCGAGCTGCATATGAATATCAGTGCGCACATTAATCAAGCAGTATTGCCTTGCAGGCAGGTCCGCAGCAATGGTGACTTTTCCTTCCCAGTACAACAGCACTTTTTGGTTTGAGCCCATTCCTCAGACCCATGTCCTTTCGGGAGTTACCGCTTGAGTAGCTATTCTTAAAGTATGGAATCTGCAGTTAGAAGTGTCCTGAAGAAAACTAAGTTATTTTCATTCAGTAACGCGTTTCCTGATGGATACTTCAGATTGCTCACTCTCCTTCTGCCTTTTCATTCTGTGGAGTTGACATCAGCACATTTAAAGAGACCCCAGGTTAATTTTCAGCACGTTGTCATCTGCTGTTTGTAGGAAGTTGGCTCTGTATGTGCTATTTCAAAGTAAGGAATAGCATGCACAGAGTCCAAGGGTTCCCCTTAGAGGTAAAATAGTGGTAAAAATAGATAATACTAATGCTCTATTTTGTGGTAGTGTGGTCGAGCAGTAGGCTTATCCAAGGAGTAGTGTTAAGCATTTGTTGTACATACACATAGACAATAAATGAGGTACACACACTCAGAGACAAATCCAGCCAATAGGTTTTTATATAGAAAAATATCTTTTCTTAGTTTATTTTAAGAACCACAGGTTCAAATTCTACATGTAATATCTCATTCGAAAGGTATTGCAGGTAAGTACTTTAGGAACTTTAAATCATAAAAATTGCATGTATACTTTTCAAGTTATTGACAAATAGCGGTTTTAAAAGTGGACACAGTGCAATTTTCACAGTTCCTAGGGGAGGTAAGTTTTTGTTAGGTTTACCAGGTAAGTAAGACACTTACAGGGTTCAGTTCTTGGTCCAAGGTAGCCCACCGTTGGGGGTTCAGAGCAACCCCAAAGTCACCACACCAGCAGCTCAGGGCCGGTCAGGTGCAGAGTTCAAAGTGGTGCCCAAAACACATAGGCTAGAATGGAGAGAAGGGGGTGCCCCGGTTCCGGTCTGCTTGCAGGTAAGTACCCGCGTCTTCGGAGGGCAGACCAGAGGGGTTTTGTAGGGCACCGGGGGGGACACAAGCCCACACAGAAATTTCACCCTCAGCGGCGCGGGGGCGGCCGGGTGCAGTGTAGAAACAGGCGTCGGGTTCGCAAGGTTAGTCTATGAGAGATCTCGGGATCTCTCCAGCGCTGCAGGCAGGCAAGGGGGGGGTTCCTCGGGGAAACCTCCACTTGGGCAAGGGAGAGGGACTCCTGGGGGTCACTTCTCCAGTGAAAGTCCGGTCCTTCAGGTCCTGGGGGCTGCGGGTGCAGGGTCTCTCCCAGGCGTCGGGACTTTGGATTCAAAGAGTCGCGGTCAGGGGAAGCCTCGGGATTCCCTCTGCAGGCGGCGCTGTGGGGGCTCAGGGGGGACAGGTTTTGGTACTCACAGTATCAGAGTAGTCCTGGGGTCCCTCCTGAGGTGTTGGATCTCCACCAGCCGAGTCGGGGTCGCCGGGTGCAGTGTTGCAAGTCTCCCGCTTCTTGCGGGGAGCTTGCAGGGTTCTTTAAAGCTGCTGGAAACAAAGTTGCAGCTTTTCTTGGAGCAGGTCCGCTGTCCTCGGGAGTTTCTTGTCTTTTCGAAGCAGGGGCAGTCCTCAGAGGATGTCGAGGTCGCTGGTCCCTTTGGAAGGCGTCGCTGGAGCAGGATCTTTGGAAGGCAGGAGACAGGCCGGTGAGTTTCTGGAGCCAAGGCAGTTGTCGTCTTCTGGTCTTCCTCTGCAGGGGTTTTCAGCTAGGCAGTCCTTCTTCTTGTAGTTGCAGGAATCTAATTTTCTAGGGTTCAGGGTAGCCCTTAAATACTAAATTTAAGGGCGTGTTTAGGTCTGGGGGGTTAGTAGCCAATGGCTACTAGCCCTGAGGGTGGGTACACCCTCTTTGTGCCTCCTCCCAAGGGGAGGGGGTCACAATCCTAACCCTATTGGGGGAATCCTCCATCTGCAAGATGGAGGATTTCTAAAAGTTAGAGTCACTTCAGCTCAGGACACCTTAGGGGCTGTCCTGACTGGCCAGTGACTCCTCCTTGTTGCTTTCTTTGTTCCCTCCAGCCTTGCCGCCAAAAGTGGGGGCCGTGGCCGGAGGGGGCGGGCAACTCCACTAAGCTGGAGTGCCCTGCTGGGCTGTGACAAAGGGGTGAGCCTTTGAGGCTCACCGCCAGGTGTTACAGCTCCTGCCTGGGGGAGGTGTTAGCATCTCCACCCAGTGCAGGCTTTGTTACTGGCCTCAGAGTGACAAAGGCACTCTCCCCATGGGGCCAGCAACATGTCTCTGGTGTGGCAGGCTGCTGGAACTAGTCAGCCTACACAGACAGTCGGTTTAGTTTCAGGGGGCACCTCTAAGGTGCCCTCTGTGGTGTATTTTACAATAAAATGTACACTGGCATCAGTGTGCATTTATTGTGCTGAGAAGTTTGATACCAAACTTCCCAGTTTTCAGTGTAGCCATTATGGTGCTGTGGAGTTCGTGTTTGACAGACTCCCAGACCATATACTCTTATGGCTACCCTGCACTTACAATGTCTAAGGTTTTGTTTAGACTTTGTAGGGGTACCATGCTCATGCACTGGTACCCTCACCTATGGTATAGTGCACCCTGCCTTAGGGCTGTAAGGCCTGCTAGAGGGGTGGCTTACCTATACTGCATAGGCAGTGAGAGGCTGGCATGGCACCCTGAGGGGAGTGCCATGTCGACTTACTCGTTTTGTCCTCACTAGCACACACAAGCTGGCAAGCAGTGTGTCTGTGCTGAGTGAGAGGTCTCCAGGGTGGCATAAGACATGCTGCAGCCCTTAGAGACCTTCCTTGGCATCAGGGCCCTTGGTACTAGAAGCACCAGTTACAAGGGACTTATCTGGATGCCAGGGTCTGCCAATTGTGGATACAAAAGTACAGGTTAGGGAAAGAACACTGGTGCTGGGGCCTGGTTAGCAGGCCTCAGCACACTTTCAATTGTAAACATAGCATCAGCAAAGGCAAAAAGTCAGGGGGCAACCATGCCAAGGAGGCATTTCCTTACACAACCCCCCCCCCAAACGAAAGAGGATGAGACTAACCTTTCCCAAGAGAGTCTTCATTTTCTAAGTGGAAGAACCTGGAAAGGCCATCTGCATTGGCATGGGCAGTCCCAGGTCTGTGTTCCACTATAAAGTCCATTCCCTGTAGGGAGATGGACCACCTCAACAGTTTAGGATTTTCACCTTTCATTTGCATCAGCCATTTGAGAGGTCTGTGGTCAGTTTGAACTAGGAAGTGAGTCCCAAAGAGGTATGGTCTCAGCTTCTTCAGGGACCAAACCACAGCAAAGGCCTCCCTCTCAATGGCACTCCAACGCTGCTCCCTGGGGAGTAACCTCCTGCTAATGAAAGCAACAGGCTGGTCAAGGCCATCATCATTTGTTTGGGACAAAACTGCCCCTATCCCATGTTCAGAGGCATCAGTCTGCACAATGAACTGCTTAGAATAATCTGGAGCTTTTAGAACTGGTGCTGAGCACATTGCTTGTTTCAGGGTGTCAAAGGCCTGTTGGCATTCCACAGTCCAGTTCACTTTCTTGGGCATTTTCTTGGAGGTGAGTTCAGTGAGGGCTGTCACAATGGATCCATATCCCTTCACAAACCTCCTGTAATACCCAGTCAAGCCAAGGAATGCCCTGACTTGAGTCTGGGTTTTTGGAGCTACCCAGTCCAGAATAGTCTGGATCTTGGGTTGGAGTGGCTGAACTTGGCCTCCACCTACAAGGTGGCCCAAGTAAACCACAGTTCCCTGCCCTATCTGGCATTTGGATGCCTTGATAGAGAGGCCTGCTGATTGCAGAGCCTTCAAAACCTTCTTCAGGTGGATCAGGTGATCCTGCCAGGTGGAGCTAAAGACAGCAATATCATCTAGATAAGCTGTGCTAAAGGACTCCAAACCAGCAAGGACTTGATTCACCAACCTTTGGAAGGTGGCAGGGGCATTCTTTAAACCAAAGGGCATAACAGTAAACTGATAATGCCCATCAGGTGTGGAGAATGCTGTCTTTTCTTTTGCTCCAGGTGCCATTTTTATTTGCCAGTACCCTGCTGTCAAGTCAAAGGTACTTAGGAATTTGGCAGCACCTAATTTATCAATGAGCTCATCAGCTCTTGGAATTGGATGGGCATCTGTCTTGGTGACAGAATTGAGCCCTCTGTAGTCCACACAGAACCTCATCTCTTTCTTTCCATCTTTGGTGTGAGGTTTGGGGACTAAGACCACTGGGCTAGCCCAGGGGCTGTCAGAGCGCTCAATTACTCCCAATTCCAGCATCTTGTGGACTTCCACCTTGATGCTTTCCTTAACATGGTCAGACTGTCTAAAGATTTTGTTCTTGACAGGCATGCTGTCTCCTGTGTCCACATCATGGGTACACAGGTGTGTCTGACCAGGGGTTAAGGAGAAGAGTTCAGGAAACTGTTGTAGGACTCTCCTACAATCAGCTTGCTGTTGGCCAGAGAGGGTGTCTGAGTAGATCACTCCATCTACTGTGCCATCTTTTGGGTCTGATGACAGAAGATCAGGGAGAGGTTCACTCTCTGCCTCCTGATCCTCATCTGTTACCATCAACAGATTGACATCAGCCCTGTCATGGAAGAGCTTAAGGCGGTTCACATGGATCACCCTCTTGGGGCTCCTGCTTGTGCCCAGGTCCACCAGGTAGGTGACCTGACTCTTCCTTTCTAGTACTGGGTAAGGGCCACTCCATTTGTCCTGGAGTGCCCTGGGAGCCACAGGCTCCAGAACCCAGACTTTCTGCCCTGGTTGGAACTCAACCAGTGCAGCCTTTTGGTCATACCAAAACTTCTGGAGCTGTTGGCTGGCCTCAAGGTTTTTGGTTGCCTTTTCCATGTACTCTGCCATTCTAGAGCGAAGGCCAAGTACATAGTCCACTATGTCCTGTTTAGGCTCATGGAGAGGTCTCTCCCAGCCTTCTTTAACAAGGGCAAGTGGTCCCCTTACAGGGTGACCAAACAGAAGTTCAAAGGGTGAGAATCCTACTCCCTTCTGTGGCACCTCTCTGTAAGCGAAAAGCAGACATGGCAAGAGGACATCCCATCTCCTTTTGAGCTTTTCTGGGAGCCCCATGATCATGCCTTTTAATGTCTTGTTGAATCTCTCAACCAAGCCATTAGTTTGGGGATGGTATGGTGTAGTGAATTTATAAGTCACTCCACACTCATTCCACATGTGCTTTAGGTATGCTGACATGAAGTTGGTACCTCTGTCAGACACCACCTCCTTAGGGAAACCCACTCTGGTAAAGATACCAATGAGGGCCTTGGCTACTGCAGGGGCAGTAGTCGACCTAAGGGGAATAGCTTCAGGATACCTGGTAGCATGATCCACTACTACCAGGATATACATATTTCCTGAGGCTGTGGGAGGTTCTAGTGGCCAACTATGTCCACACCCACTCTTTCAAAGGGAACCCCCACCACTGGAAGTGGAATGAGGGGGGCCTTTGGATGTCCACCTGTCTTACCACTGGCTTGACAGGTGGGGCAGGAGAGGCAAAACTCCTTAACCATGTTGGACATATTGGGCCAGTAGAAGTGGTTGACTAACCTCTCCCACGTCTTGGTTTGTCCCAAATGTCCAGCAAGGGGAATGTCATGGGCCAATGTTAGCATGAACTTCCTGAACAGCTGAGGCACTACCACTCTCCTAGTGGCACCAGGTTTGGGGTCTCTGGCCTCAGTGTACAGGAGTCCATCTTCCCAATAGACCCTATGCGTTCCATTTTTCTTGCCTTTGGACTCTTCAGCAGCTTGCTGCCTAAGGCCTTCAAGAGAGGGACAGGTTTCTTGTCCCTTACACAGCTCCTCCCTTGAGGGTCCCCCTGGGCCTAAGAGCTCAACCTGATAAGGTTCAAGCTCCGAAGGCTCAGTTCCCTCAGAGGGCAGAACTTCTTCCTGAGAAGAGAGGTTCCCTTTCTTTTGCTGTGTTGCAGTTGGTTTCCCAACTGACTTTCCTGTTCTCTTGGTAGGCTGGGCCATTTTTCCAGACTCCAGCTCTACTTTTTCACCCTGTGCCTTGCACTGTGCTCTTGTTTTCACACATACCAGTTCAGGGATACCCAGCATTGCTGCATGGGTTTTTAGTTCTACCTCAGCCCATGCTGAGGACTCCAGGTCATTTCCAAGCAGACAGTCCACTGGGATATTTGAGGAGACCACCACCTGTTTCAGGCCATTGACCCCTCCCCATTCTAAAGTAACCATTGCCATGGGATGTACTTTTCTCTGATTGTCAGCGTTGGTGACTGTGTAAGTTTTTCCAGTCAGGTATTGGCCAGGGGAAAACAGTTTCTCTGTCACCATGGTGACACTGGCACCTGTATCCCTCAGGCCCTCTATTCTAGTCCCATTAATTAAGAGTTGCTGTCTGTATTTTTGCATGTTAGGCGGCCAGACAGCTAGTGTGGCTAAATCCACCCCACCCTCAGAAACTAGAGTAGCTTCAGTGTGGACCCTGATTTGCTCTGGGCACACTGTTGATCCCACTTGGAGACTAGCCATACCAGTGTTACCTGGATGGGAGTTTGGAGTGGAACCTTTCTTGGGACAGGCCTTGTCTCCAGTTTGGTGTCCATGCTGTTTACAGCTATGACACCAGGCCTTTTTGGGATCAAAGTTTTTACCCTTGTACCCATTGTTTTGTGAAGAGGCTCTGGGCCCACCCTCCTGTGCAGGTTTTTGGGGGCCTGTAGAAGACTCTTTACTATTTTTAGTTTTGGTTGTCTCATCACCCTTCCCCTGGGGAGTCTTTGTGACCCCTTTCTTTTGGTCACCCCCTGTTGAAGTCTTGGACACCCTTGTCTTGACCCAATGGTCCGCCTTCTTTCCCAATTCTTGGGGAGAAATTGGTCCTAGGTCTACCAGATGCTGATGCAGTTTATCATTGAAACAATTACTCAATAGGTGTTCTTTCACAAATAAATTGTACAGCCCATCATAATTACTTACACCACTGCCTTGAATCCAACCATCTAGTGTTTTCACTGAGTAGTCAACAAAGTCAACCCAGGTCTGGCTCGAGGATTTTTGAGCCCCCCTGAACCTAATCCTGTACTCCTCAGTGGAGAATCCAAAGCCCTCAATCAGGGTACCCTTCATGAGGTCATAAGATTCTGCATCTTTTCCAGAGAGTGTGAGGAGTCTATCCCTACACTTTCCAGTGAACATTTCCCAAAGGAGAGCACCCCAGTGAGATCTGTTCACTTTTCTGGTTACACAAGCCCTCTCAAAAGCTGTGAACCACTTGGTGATGTCATCACCATCTTAAAATTTTGTCACAATCCCTTTGGGGATTTTTAACATGTCAGGAGAATCTCTGACCCTATTTATATTGCTGCCACCATTGATGGGTCCTAGGCCCATCTCTTGTCTTTCCCTTTCTATGGCTAGGAGCTGTCTCTCTAAAGCCAATCTTTTGGCCATCCTGGCTAACAGGAGGTCATCTTCACTGAGAGCATCCTCAGTGATTTCAGAAATGTGGGACCCTCCTGTGAGGGACTCACTATTTCTGACTAACACAGTTGGAGACAGGACTTGAGGGGTCCTGTTCTCCCTATTTAGGACTGGAGGAGGGACATTGGCCTCCAAGTCACTAATTTCTTCCTCTGTGATGTCATCATCAGAGGGGTTGGCTTTTTCAAACTCTGCCAACAGCTCCTGGAGCTGAATTTTGGTAGGTCTGGAGCCAATGGTTATTTTCTTTATATTACAGAGAGACCTTAGCTCCCTCATCTTAAGATGGAGGTAAGGTGTGGTGTCGAGTTCCACCACCTGCATCTCTGTATCAGACATTATTCTGCTAAGAGTTGGAATACTTTTTTAAGAATCTAACACTGTTTCTAGAATCTAATTTCAAACTTTTAACAAACTTTTAAACTCTAAAAGACAATGCTAAACAGGGACTTAACACACAAGGCCCTAGCAGGACTTTTAAGAATTTAGAAAAATTTCAAATTGCAAAAATCAATTTCTAATGACAATTTTGGAATTTGTCGTGTGATCAGGTATTGGCTGAGTAGTCCAGCAAATGCAAAGTCTTGTACCCCACCGCTGATCCACCAATGTAGGAAGTTGGCTCTGTATGTGCTATTTCAAAGTAAGGAATAGCATGCACAGAGTCCAAGGGTTCCCCTTAGAGGTAAAATAGTGGTAAAAATAGATAATACTAATGCTCTATTTTGTGGTAGTGTGGTCGAGCAGTAGGCTTATCCAAGGAGTAGTGTTAAGCATTTGTTGTACATACACATAGACAATAAATGAGGTACACACACTCAGAGACAAATCCAGCCAATAGGTTTTTATATAGAAAAATATCTTTTCTTAGTTTATTTTAAGAACCACAGGTTCAAATTCTACATGTAATATCTAATTCGAAAGGTATTGCAGGTAAGTACTTTAGGAACTTTAAATCATAAAAATTGCATGTATACTTTTCAAGTTATTGACAAATAGCTGTTTTAAAAGTGGACACTTAGTGCAATTTTCACAGTTCCTAGGGGAGGTAAGTTTTTGTTAGGTTTACCAGGTAAGTAAGACACTTACAGGGTTCAGTTCTTGGTCCAAGGTAGCCCACCGTTGGGGGTTCAGAGCAACCCCAAAGTCACCACACCAGCAGCTCAGGGCCGGTCAGGTGCAGAGTTCAAAGTGGTGCCCAAAACACATAGGCTAGAATGGAGAGAAGGGGGTGCCCCGGTTCCGGTCTGCTTGCAGGTAAGTACCCGCGTCTTCGGAGGGCAGACCAGAGGGGTTTTGTAGGGCACCGGGGGGGACACAAGCCCACACAGAAATTTCACCCTCAGCGGCGCGGGGGCGGCCGGGTGCAGTGTAGAAACAGGCGTCGGGTTCGCAAGGTTAGTCTATGAGAGATCTCGGGATCTCTCCAGCGCTGCAGGCAGGCAAGGGGGGGGGTTCCTCGGGGAAACCTCCACTTGGGCAAGGGAGAGGGACTCCTGGGGGTCACTTCTCCAGTGAAAGTCCGGTCCTTCAGGTCCTGGGGGCTGCGGGTGCAGGGTCTCTCCCAGGCGTCGGGACTTTGGATTCAAAGAGTCGCGGTCAGGGGAAGCCTCGGGATTCCCTCTGCAGGCGGCGCTGTGGGGGCTCAGGGGGGACAGGTTTTGGTACTCACAGTATCAGAGTAGTCCTGGGGTCCCTCCTGAGGTGTTGGATCTCCACCAGCCGAGTCGGGGTCGCCGGGTGCAGTGTTGCAAGTCTCCCGCTTCTTGCGGGGAGCTTGCAGGGTTCTTTAAAGCTGCTGGAAACAAAGTTGCAGCTTTTCTTGGAGCAGGTCCGATGTCCTCGGGAGTTTCTTGTCTTTTCGAAGCAGGGGCAGTCCTCAGAGGATGTCGAGGTCGCTGGTCCCTTTGGAAGGCGTCGCTGGAGCAGGATCTTTGGAAGGCAGGAGACAGGCCGGTGAGTTTCTGGAGCCAAGGCAGTTGTCGTCTTCTGGTCTTCCTCTGCAGGGGTTTTCAGCTAGGCAGTCCTTCTTCTTGTAGTTGCAGGAATCTAATTTTCTAGGGTTCAGGGTAGCCCTTAAATACTAAATTTAAGGGCGTGTTTAGGTCTGGGGGGTTAGTAGCCAATGGCTACTAGCCCTGAGGGTGGGTACACCCTCTTTGTGCCTCCTCCCAAGGGGAGGGGGTCACAATCCTAACCCTATTGGGGGAATCCTCCATCTGCAAGATGGAGGATTTCTAAAAGTTAGAGTCACTTCAGCTCAGGACACCTTAGGGGCTGTCCTGACTGGCCAGTGACTCCTCCTTGTTGCTTTCTTTGTTCCCTCCAGCCTTGCCGCCAAAAGTGGGGGCCGTGGCCGGAGGGGGCGGGCAACTCCACTAAGCTGGAGTGCCCTGCTGGGCTGTGACAAAGGGGTGAGCCTTTGAGGCTCACCGCCAGGTGTTACAGCTCCTGCCTGGGGGAGGTGTTAGCATCTCCACCCAGTGCAGGCTTTGTTACTGGCCTCAGAGTGACAAAGGCACTCTCCCCATGGGGCCAGCAACATGTCTCTGGTGTGGCAGGCTGCTGGAACTAGTCAGCCTACACAGACAGTCGGTTTAGTTTCAGGGGGCACCTCTAAGGTGCCCTCTGTGGTGTATTTTACAATAAAATGTACACTGGCATCAGTGTGCATTTATTGTGCTGAGAAGTTTGATACCAAACTTCCCAGTTTTCAGTGTAGCCATTATGGTGCTGTGGAGTTCGTGTTTGACAGACTCCCAGACCATATACTCTTATGGCTACCCTGCACTTACAATGTCTAAGGTTTTGTTTAGACACTGTAGGGGTACCATGCTCATGCACTGGTACCCTCACCTATGGTATAGTGCACCCTGCCTTAGGGCTGTAAGGCCTGCTAGAGGGGTGGCTTACCTATACTGCATAGGCAGTGAGAGGCTGGCATGGCACCCTGAGGGGAGTGCCATGTCGACTTACTCGTTTTGTCCTCACTAGCACACACAAGCTGGCAAGCAGTGTGTCTGTGCTGAGTGAGAGGTCTCCAGGGTGGCATAAGACATGCTGCAGCCCTTAGAGACCTTCCTTGGCATCAGGGCCCTTGGCACTAGAAGCACCAGTTACAAGGGACTTATCTGGATGCCAGGGTCTGCCAATTGTGGATACAAAAGTACAGGTTAGGGAAAGAACACTGGTGCTGGGGCCTGGTTAGCAGGCCTCAGCACACTTTCAATTGTAAACATAGCATCAGCAAAGGCAAAAAGTCAGGGGGCAACCATGCCAAGGAGGCATTTCCTTACACTGTTTGTTTAAGAAGATCCATGTCTGAGGACATGGAAGGAAGGCAGCATGCGAGTTGACACCCTCTGTCACATTCAGGATATTACAAGGTTGTGATTGAGTTTCACTGTGCTGTGAGCTGCGTGTGGGAGCTACTGCTTGAAAATCTTCAAATACAGTCTGGCGTCTGGGAGCATTCTTAAAGTGCAGGCACTGATGTTAAATAGGTATCCACCTGAGAGTGCGTTACCAGAGGTAAGTAACATAATAATTATCTGGTATCTCCTAGCATCCAAACCTATACATTTTTCTTTCAGTGGAACTGTAATGATTTAACTTCCAAGAGCCTTTTTTTTACACTACTTTTTCTACTGTTTGTGAATGTCATCCTAGCTTGTACTGAGAATTTTCTCCATCTTTTTAATATTCTAGATTTCGGTTTAAAACTAGAACTAAATTTGAACTCTTTGCAGTTAAGGAGTACATTCTCTTTTAAGTGAGGAGCTCAGAGCTGCTAATGAATCTCTTGAGTTGATTTCCTAATATGAGTATTTTGTTCCATGATATTATGATTATTGGTAATGGCTTCTTATGTTCATGGGGATGGATTATGTACTTGGAGAGAGTTCAGAGTAGTTATAAGACTTTAATCACAAGTGTGGGTGGTTGCTAAGGTAGGGTACTTAGCAAAAGCAATTAATGCAGCTCAACGCGGACTTACTTGTGGGTGTTCTGGAAGCTGAAGAAAATGCAAACAATTCAAATAAAACATTTTACTCAGTGGACTTACATCCTACAAGATGAAAATTAATCAATTTGAGAATGTATTGTCACTTGTGTGGATCCTAATTTTGGTAGGCTATTGGCTGGAATTGAACAATTTGCTGTCAGTCATTCTTACCCCCTTTTTTTCCGATGTAAGAAAAATTGTGTTTAACATTTGTCTATCAATTTATTGAATATCTAGTTTTGTTAAGAACATTTGTAATCAACAGCCTTGCTCTCAATATTAAATAGAATGGAGGCATTGATGCTGTCTAGATAATTGAACCTTCTCTGAATAAGAAATGTTCCATTATCGAGATGAATGCTAGATATCCTTCCATTAAACTATTTGCCTTCTTGCTGTATAAAGGGGATAGGTTTATGTCTCTGCTCTTTATGTATTGACACTTATTTGGTGTAAACACAGCTGGTGAGTCACTGAGGACTCCTGAATGTTATAGATTGGGATGGGTTTTATGGGTATGATGGAAAGTGTAGGGACATAACATTTACATCCTGGAATTACTCAGTTCTCCAGTAGTATATCTTTCATTAATTCACATGCTTAAATGTTCCCTTTTTAGTTGGCATTCCCACAATAGTATAATAGGCAGTGTAATTGAAACCATTGCTCAGCAGGTGTAAATAGTCCACATCATTTTAAAAAGAACCAAATGTCATCCAGTCAGGAAGCAGCTGCTGAAGTGCTCTGTCTATCAAGGGCCATCATATCTCAGATTTCAAACCACACATCATGTGAATTGAGAATCCCTGAGCTCTGCTCAGTTTATCTGACTTTCAGCTGATTTTTTTTTTTATCATCTGGTGACCTTTACTTCAAACTTATATGGCGACATCCCCCATATTACCACCTACTTTGAGTTACATTTGAGTAGAAATGATGTCAGAATCTACTAAAAACAGGTCTTTTCACATCTTGTGTTAAACCTATATTATATTCTCAAGACCCGTGCCCCTCCCCTCAAGGAATGGCTTTATGGTCTTCGTCAACATGATATTCCTGAGGGTTGTAAGGTATTTTTATACCTAGCTAGTAAAGACCTTTAATGACAAAGTGGGCAGGCACCTGCTTTGGCTGCAAAAAGAACAAGCATTGGCAAAGCCAGTAGGTTTCGCCTTTGCAAAATCTATTGTCCTCATCACTGTTTAACATGGTAGACTTCAGTTGACCTGCTGTGCAACATTGCTTAAAGTAAAAATAAAAGCGCTATGACCTAGCCAGGTCTGACTGCATCATAGCGTTTATGTAGACCTAAAGCACCGTACATTCCCTGCGCTGGATAGGGCAGCTATGCGAGGCGACAAGTGGCCACTCTGTCTGGCCTGTTAACTATAGTTGCCCTTTCTACACTAAAAACTTGCCTGATTACTCGGATTTGTCCAGCTAGGCACGTCACCTTTTCACAAAGAGGGTGCACCTTAAAACAATGTCCTCTATTGCCAGATAATTAAGCATTGTCATGTTAAAACCGGCTTACATAGTTACAAGTGTGACGAGACAAGGTCAATCATTTGAAAAATTTAACATCAGTCCACTGTAGTTCGAAAAGACAAGGAACATATAACGTAATAGATCATTGGTTTATTATATTGCTACGAAGATTTGTGCAAGGTCAAAAGATCATATGTTTACGCCGCATCAAAGCCAACTCAGCCTTTCATTCTTCTAAAGTTGATAAAATCAGTAGGAGTAGTTTTGTGTTTTGGGTGAATAAAACTGCCAGAATGAAAAGGAAAAAATAGGGGTGCATAACCTACTCATGCCGCATAAGTCACTGTAACTTGTGATAATGATTACTTGTATATAACAAAGGCATCCTTCAACTCCCAAAGCATGTATTGTGCTCATAAATGAAATGATAACCAAAATCCTTCAAATATACAAGATGTAATAAGGCTTTCCTAGCCTGAAAATATCAGCCATTTGATTATTTTCATTTTAGTTGTTACCAGTAAATTGCCTTTCTGGCCTATTATTCAAACCAGTTCATTGTCTTTGCTTTACAGAGTGCTAGGAGAGCATGCCCACTACACTTTAACAATGCCATATTAATCAACAGTCTAAATTGCACAGAAAACGTAGCTGTGTTAGTTTATCATTTACGAGAACAGTGTGGTAAAGCTGATCGCCGGCTGGGTATCTCGTTTGTCAAGAAGAGAAACAAAAGCAAAGTGCGGTGTCGAAGCTCTGACCTTAACATACAGGTTAGGCAAGGAGGCGTGAGAGCCATGAGTCATGGTGACACATAAAGAGTAGCATACATGCCAACTTAGTGTGAGACTGCACACGGTTTTTTAAAAAGTACCTTGAGAAGCATGCTGCCATGGAACACTGGCTGCCAGCCAGAAACTGTACTTGGTGCAGGCGCCAAGGAGCTTTAGAAGAAAGTGGAAACGAACCTTGATGACATGACCCTGAGCCTGCTTACCATTGAGAATTCAGAAAATGCAAGGTACCGGGAAGCCTACGAATGATAAGTATGGGGGCGGGTTCTAAGCCCCTTTTGTGAGTTTTTTATTTTTATTTAACAACAAAAGACTTTGCAAGGACAGCGCCCAAGCTCGCACCGTGTAGGCAAAACCTAAAAATTCTAGGGACAGTCCATCATCAGGAAATTAATGTGATGCAACATCTTTGACTCATAAAGTCCATAATAGAGCGCATCCAATAGAAAGGGAATTTTCCTAGGAGCTTTCTAAAATAAAATCCAAGAGGGCCATGATGAAAGTCCTGCAGATAATAGTCTTGCTTCAGGAAAAGAGAAGCTAGAGTGTAAAAGATCTCTTCCTATTTCAGCAAAGTCAGAAGGATGCAGATCGGGCCTTGCACACCTATATCAAAAGCATCATCATCTTCTGAGGTAAAAAGCATGTCTGGAAAGAATTTATCAAGAACACATACAGCATTATCTATTGTAAAGTCAACAACAACAGTATTGAAATTGATGACGCCATTGACATCTGCTTCATCGGTGAAGGCAAAGCTGCTGACATTGTAATCTTCACCAGGAACAGTGTTAACCGAACCCATGACATTCTCAACCCATTGCAATCATCCACCCACAGCAACGTCAGAGAAAGAGAAGGAAGTAATGATTAAATACCAGTTACTATCATATCTGAACAAACTTTCCTCAATAAGGTCTTTCACACTTGCTGAATATGATGGATTCCGAGGATGATGGCCCTTTTGGACCAGAGCCAAATACTCCATTCATACACCTGATACTAAAAACATCATCTCACCACAAAATCCTTGAGTGTGTCATATGCCCTAAGTTGTTCTACGTCACATACTGGGCATCTGCCACCACCAAGACAGCTTTGACCTATCACCATAAATTATGATTACACCAGTGAAGAGGAACCAGAAGAGGGTAAACTAACTCGCTAACCTAATGAGGATTGTTCAGTGTAGGACGTTGGCTCTGTATGCACTATTTCAAAGTAAGGAATAGTATGCACAGAGTCCAAGGGTTCCCCTTAGAGGTAAGATAGTGGCAAAAAGAGATAATACTAATGCTCTATTTTGTGGTAGTGTGGTCGAGCAGTATGCTTATCAAAGGAGTAGTGTTAAGCATTTGTTGTACATACACACAGGCAATAAATGAGGAACACACACTCAGAGACAATTCCAGGCCAATAGGTTTTTGTATAGAAAAATATATTTTCTTAGTTTATTTTAAGAACCACAGGTTCAAATTCTACATGTAATACTTTGCATGAAAGGTATTGCAGGTAAGTACTTTAGGAACTTTGAATAATCACAATAGCATATATACTTTTCATATAAAACACATATAGCTATTTTAAAACTAGACACTTAGTGCAATTTTCCCAGTTCCTGGGGGAGGTAAGTATTTGTTTGTTTTTGTAGGTAAGTAAACCACCTACGGGGTTCAAGTTTGGGTCCAAGGTAGCCCACCGTTGGGGGTTCAGAGCAACCCCAAAGTTACCACACCAGCAGCTCAGGGCCGGTCAGGTGCAGAGTTCAAAGTGGTGCCCAAAACACACAGGCTTCAATGGAGAAGGGGGTGCCCCGGTTCCAGTCTGCCAGCAGATAAGTACCCGCGTCTTCGGAGGGCAGACCAAGGGGGTTTTGTAGGGCACCGGGGGGGACACAAGTTAGCACAGAAAGTACACCCTCAGCAGCACGGGGGCGGCCGGGTGCAGTGTGCAAACACACGTCGGGTTTTCAATGTAAATCAATGGGAGACCAAGGGGTCTCTTCAGCGATGCAGGCAAGGGGGGGGGCTCCTCGGGGTAGCCACCACCTGGGCAAGGGAGAGGGCCTCCTGGGGGAACTCCTGCACTGGAGTTCCGATCTTTCAGGTCCTGGGGGCTGCGGGTGCAGAGTCTTTTCCAGGCGTCGGGATCTGGGAGTCAGGCAGTCGCGGTCAGGGGGAGCCTCGGGATTCCCTCTGCAGGCGTCGCTGTGGGGGCTCAGGGGGGACAACTTTGGTTACTCACAGTCTCGGAGTCGCCGGGGAGTCCTCCCTGAAGCGTTGTTTCTCCACAAGTCGAGCCGGGGGCGTCGGGTGCAGAGTTGCAAGTCTCCCGCTTCTGGCGGGAAATGCAGTTGTCTTTAAGTTGCTTCTTTGGAAACAAAGTTGCAGTCTTGGGTGAACAGGGCCGCTGTTCTCGGGAGTTTCTTGGTCATTTTAGAGCAGGGCAGTCCTCTGAGGATTCAGAGGTCGCTGGTCCTGGGGAAAGCATAGCTGGAGGGAGGAGACCGGCCGGTAGAGCTGGGGCCAAGGCAGTTGGTGTCTTCGTCTTCTCTGCAGGGTTTTTCAGCTCAGCAGTCCTCTTCTTCTTAGGTTGCAGGAATCTGAGTTCCTAGGTTCAGGGGAGCCCCTAAATACAGAATTTAGGGGTGGGTTTAGGTCAGGGAGGGCAGTAGCCAATGGCTACTAGCCCTGAGGGTGGCTACACCCTCTTTGTGCCTCCTCCCAAGGGGAGGGGGTCACATTCCTATCCCTATTGGGGGGGATCCTCCATCTGCAAGATGGAGGATTCCTAAAAGTCAGAGTCACTTCAGCTCAGGTTGCCTTAGGGGCTGTCCTGACTGGTCAGTGACTCCTCCTTGTTTTTCTCATTATCTCCTCCGGCCTTGCCGCCAAAAGTGGGTCAGTGGCCGGAGGGGGCGGGCAACTCCACTAGCTGGAATGCCCTGTGGTGCTGGAACAAAAGGGGGTGAGCCATTGAGGCTCACCGCCAGGTGTTACAGCTCCTGCAAGGGGGAGGTGATAAGCATCTCCACCCAGTGCAGGCTTTGTTACTAGCCACAGAGTGACAAAGGCACTCTCCCCATGTGGCCAGCAACATGTCTCGAGTGTGGCAGGCGGCTAAAACCAGTCAGCCTACACGGGTAGTTGGTTAAGGTTTCAGGGGGCACCTCTAAGGTGCCCTCTGGGGTGTATTTTACAATAAAATGTACACTGGCATCAGTGTGCATTTATTGTGCTGAGAAGTTTGATACCAAACTTCCCAGTTTTCAGTGTAGCCATTATAGTGTTGTGGAGTTCGTGTTTGACAGACTCCCAGACCATATACTCTTATGGCTACCCTGCACTTATAATGTCTAAGGTTTGGCTTAGACACTGTAGGGGCACAGTGCTCATGCACTGGTGCCCTCACCTATGGTATAGTGCACCCTGCCTTAGGGCTGTAAGGCCTGCTAGAGGGGTGACTTATCTATACTGCATAGGCAGTGTGAGGTTGGCATGGCACCCTGAGGGGAGTGCCATGTCGACTTACTCGTTTTGTCCTCACCAGCACACACAAGCTGGCAAGCAGTGTGTCTGTGCTGAGTGAGGGGTCCCCAGGGTGGCATAAGATATGCTGCAGCCCTTAGAGACCTTCCCTGGCATCAGGGCCCTTGGTACCAGGGGTACCAGTTACAAGGGACTTACCTGGATGCCAGGGTGTGCCAATTGTGTAAACAAAAGTACAGGTTAGGGAAAGAACACTGGTGCTGGGGCCTGGTTAGCAGGCCCTTAGCACACTTTCAATTCAAAACATAGCATCAGCAAAGGCAAAAAGTCAGGGGGTAACCATGCCAAGGAGGCATTTCCTTACATTCAGAATGGGAAAATGGGACTCCCATGTGAGCTCCACCAGTCATTTTACCTCCTTGATGCTGTAGGTGGATTCCATGCCATCATTGAGAGAGCTGCTAAAAGATGTGATTAACGTATTCCAGTAAAACAGACCTTTAAGGTGCCACTTTCAGTTAAATCTACACAGATCGATACACATATGGTCAGATGAAGAACCCATCAATAGGGGCTGCTATCATTCCTCATCTGGACAAGAAATATAAGGTGCCGGAAGACTCACTGGCTTGTCTCATAGGACACGCTGGACCGTATGAGGTAGTGATGCAAGCTGCCTGGAAGCAATCTGGGGACTTATCCATACCCTGTTAAACTCCACCTGACAAAGAGGCAGACACTTTTCAGCAGTGACAGCTACCACCGTTCCAGCTTCCATTGTCCTGGCTGTGCTGGGAAGATATGAGAGGCAGATATAATCGGCTCTGGAGTATTAGCCTGAAGGCAAGATCAACGAGGTAAGAGCAATTATCCAGGAAGGTGAAAGATTACCTGCTAACAAAATTGACACTGCTAGGGATATGGCTACAATAGGTTTTCACCAGCTAGTGAGAGTGGCAGTCTTCAGGAGACAAAGTTGCCACAAGCCAACCTCCATTAGGATGTACCATATGATTGCAAGGCCTTGTTTGGCAAAATTTACCTCCAAAGCAATCCCATTGACGTCATTGTTAAAGTTGGAAATTCTTTCCCTCCTCTGTAAAGGAAGCCATAGTAGAAGTCGCCCACAAACAAGGAAAGAATGGCTTTTATACAGGTTTATTTTTAAACAGGCTCTGTGGAGACAGGTAATCGATCTTCAGGTGCTTAACAAATTCCTTAAAAAATAATTTTGGGTGGTTACACTGCAAGAAATTTTCCTCTTAACACACCAGAGAGATTTCATGACATCGCTGGATCTCCAAAATACTTATTTTCATACTCCATTCCATCTAAAGCATCAAAAACATTTCACAGTGCCTGGTTGCCATTGCCAATTCAAGGTTCTACCCTTTGGCCTCAAGTCCACTCCAAGGTTTGTCACAAAATGCATGGCTCCTGTTGTGACCTATCTAAGGAGAAAAGTTCATTAGGGTTTGCCATACCTAGATGACTGATTGCTGAAGGGTCCTTCAATTTACACAGCTGGAAACTCCATGAAGGCAAGTCTACTTTTATTTGGCATTCTAGACTTAACATTTACCATTAAACAATACACAATATTTCCTTCCATCCAGTCGGAAAACTATTTTTCTAGGGGCTGTCCGAGGTGCTGCTCATGCAAAGCGTTCCTTACGAAAGCAAGGTTCCAAAAGAAAAGGAAATTCGCTGTATCTGCCTTGGAATGAAAGTTTTTGTTTTAGCATTCAGATTTGTTCTAGGAATTATATCCTCCTGCATTTACCTCATTCCCAAATGCATTGCCCTCATTCCCACCTGAGGCATTTTCTGGAGGAAATAGACCAGCATTGGGCCCAAAATCACAGATATTGTCAGGATATCTTTCAGATCACTCCCAAGATGAAAATCGCTATTCCATGGTGGATACACCTACACCATATATCGTCAGATCTAACTTTTCTAAATCAATCTCCCCAATTTGTGATGACCACAGATGTATCTTTTACAGGTTATGGGCACACATTTTACAGGAACTAGAGGTCCATGGAGAATGGTCACTCCAATAATCCAATTGTATTTGAATCTGCTGGAGCTAAAAGCAGTTGCCTCAGCACTTCAGTCATTTCTCCCAAGGATAAGTGGATCATCGGTACTTGCTCGTACAAACAGTATGACAACTTTTTTCACATCTGTTATCAGCAAAAGCCCAGACAATATGAAAATTGGTTTTCACCACTGAATCAGGTTGAAAGTGGAACATGTTCCTGGAGTGAACAATCAGTGGCAGATTCTCCAAGTAGAGTATTGTAATTCTAGATAAACAGCAGGTAACGAACATCAGATTGTATTCCAAAACAACATCAATATCAAATCTCCTCAACAGATACCTCCAATTTTCAGAACTGTCATCTCAGATTCTCATCATACCCCAGCGGGCAACAGAAAGGGTTAGAGCAATGAGGGGAACACAGGATGCACCACTAGGAATATATATTTATGTATCTCTACACATGTACGATATACTAAAAATAGAGAACAATATAATAAATTGAGAAAGGAAACCAGAAACACAGAGCAACCAAGGACTGCCATGAATAAGAATTGTATTAACATCAGCTCAGTGTTATTTCAGACCCAGGGAAGTCCACACCTGGACACACACAATCACAAATTTAAATTTTGTGCCAGCAGAAACCCTCTGAGTGGGTTGAAGGGAACTGCATTCCAGATAGCTTGGATAATGATACTTACTTATGGATTTCCTTCTCTTTACCTAATTCTCAAATTGTTGAAAAGTTTGTAAAGTAGAGCTGTGCCACATCGTTCTCATATCTCCAGTGTGGCCAAGACAATATTTATTCACAGAGTTACTAATCCTGTCAGAACAAAAACATGTTATGTTCAGTGTTGAATGATTTAAAAATAAACAAGGGCCAAGTTGGTAATCTGACACCAAATTTTCTCAGTTTAACAGCCTGACTTATGACTACAATGGGTATTTCAGAAAATTTCAGAAATATTTTAGCTAAGGCCAGGGCTGCAAGGACAAATGCCACTTGTAAAGTCATGTGCATTAGATTCTGCTGTGGTGCTCACAAAATAGTATATCTCCATTTTCATCTCTCTAAATAGACCTTTAAGGGACTCCTTCTCTAGCCTTTTGGATCAGAGCAATTGTTTATCTGTAGACTTTCTGAAGCGAGAAATCGCTACTATATGGACCCAGACTAAACTATGAGAGAGACCTGAATGTGCCAAATGTAATAAATGTTACCATACTTAGTTCTTTAAGGAGTTCTTGAAGGTCTATTTAAAACCTATCCCTCATACTTTATTCTTAATGAGCCTTCATAAATACTTTTTCCGAAATCCTTCAGATGCAGCGAATAGAGCACTGCATGCCTTAGACCTGAAGTACTGTCTCAAATTCTGTATTCTATCTGGATAGAACTTAAACTTTTTGAAAGTTTGGTCCGCTTCACATAGGATATGGATATGGACCTCCAATCCATATTCACTATCAAGGATTAGTTTATCTAGATGGGTTTCTGTGGCTATATTGTTCTGCCACCAAAAGGCAAGGACATTGTTTGGATGGTTTTAGGTCAGAGAACATTCCATCAGAACTGTCTACTTATGCTGCTGTATTTGCTGAAGTACCTTTACCCAACATCTGCAGAGCCACCACATGGACTAATAGGCATATGTTCATATGTAATTATTGCCTGGACACCACAGTAACCTACAGTGTAGCAGTGGGGCAAACAGTCTTGAACCACCTCTTACTATGAGGTGAGCTCCAATGTATATTTTAAGGTTTACTTTTAATGTATGTGTCTTACTTCCTCTTAAAATATATTCTATCATGTTCATAATTGCTTTCTATTCAGATTCAAGTATGGGAATTTATAAAAGATTCAATACTGGACCAAAAATAAGTTACTTGTATGCTCAGTGCAGTTCTCCAGTATTAATATCTGTCATAGATTCTTATGCGAACCTCCCTCCTTTCCAATAGGAGATCACCACTTTTATACCTTCTACACCTTTACTTACTATGCTTGCTGATAAATCTGAAGTATTGTAGCCATTGAGGGGCAACTTACTTCAATAGCTGCTTCCTGATTGGCTGAAGATTGGTTCTTTTTAAAATTATTTGAATTGGTTAACAATGTCAACTATATAGGCTAGCTGAAATCCTTTCTTTTATACTGCTTATTGTGATTACCGAGATACTCCCACCTTGACGACTAGGAAGATTCAAGCATGTGAGCCTATGAAATATATCAATACCAGAGAACTACAGTGTACAGGTAAGTAGCTTGTTTTTTACATTGCTTTCCACATACTCAAAATTAAATGTTTAGGCATAGAGGAATTAAAAGAAGGGCCATGATTTCCATGAATCATAAGTAGGCTGTAGTTGCTATTTCTAATCTTTGTGGTGCTGAAGAGTGACTGAGGCCTTCATCCTATTTTAGATCTTTGCCATTGCAATGCTTTCCTGTTGAAGAACAAATTTGAGATGCTTACCTTGGCCCAGGTCTTGTCTGCCCTTGACCCTGGACGCTGGATGGTAGTGTGGTCCTGCAGGACGCTTATTTCCACATCCCTGTCCCTCAGGCCATGGAGTTTACCTGCAGTTCCCGGTGGATCAGGAGCATTTTCAGGTCACCGTTGGGAAGTGGATTATTGGCTGGGGCACTTAATTACCTACACTTAGCAATAGGTTACTGACCCCCACTAGGTTCAGTTAGGTCTCAATAAATTAACCCCAGCACAACCCTTGGTAGTTTGGCCATGAGCAACAAGGCTTAATTTAGGAGACAAAGTGTGTAAAGCATTCAAGTATCACAAAATCGTAATAAAATAAAACACAGGAAACAGTATAAAAATACAAAACCAGTTTATAACTACAGGAAATATTTGTAACTTTAATTTGACACCAAAACGAATAAAATCGGATAAGGGGACCCGGAGATATGAATTTTTAAAGAATTTATATTTTTTAGCACTTAGAAACTAAAAGCTCCGGTCTGGATTTCTGATCGCACCTCAACCGGGCCAAAGTCAAAGTTTAAGGCCGACCGCGATGGAGCCCTGCTTGGCAACAGCAAGCAGAGACCTCGGTCAGAAGTTTACCTTCAGAATTAGGCCCTCATTACGACTTTGGCGGTCTTTTTATAAGACCACCAAAGCCGCGGGTGCCAGAAGACCACCAGTGCTGGAAGTCTTCCGACCACCATATTATGAGTACCGCAGGATTTCCGCCACACTTTAGGCGGAAATCCTGCAGTAGTCGTGCTGGCGGTTTGAGGCGCAGGTGCAGTTCCACCACCGGCCCCGCCCCTTCAAAAGCACTCCGCCAGCCATATTATGACCTGTGTTACGGGCTGGTGGTGTCGTGATGGTGGGGTGGTGAAAGCACCCGTTCCATGCTGGACGACCTCCTCGCCAGACAAGCAAATTCAGGCGTCCGACAAGGGAGGGGGCTGTTGTGTGTGTGTGTGAGTGTTGTCTGCGTGTGTGAATGTAAGTGTGTATGCATGTTTGTGTGCATGTGTGTATGCGTTTGTGAATGTATGTGTGTGTATGCGTGGTTGAATGTGTGTATGAATGTTGAAGTGAATGCGTGTATGAATGCTTTTGAGTGAATGTGTGTAATTCAGTGTTGGTGAATGAGTGTATGTAGAGTGCGTGTGTGGGTGTTTGTATGCAGGGGGCGCTTTACTAGAAGGGGGGAGGGAGAGGCTGTTCTGGTAGGGGGGTTCTGGTATGGAGTGGGTGGAGGGGTATTGGTCTGGGAGAGAGGGGGGGCCAGAAGACCGCCAGGGTCATAATGAGGGCCTTAGTCTTTTTCTTGAAGATTTTCCTCAGCGGGACAGTTTCACCAATCTGATCTGACCTCTCTGGAGTCCTCTTCGGATAAGCGTTGTAGGATACCTCGGTGAAGAATTCTATGTTTGAACTTAAATGATTTTTCAGGATGAAAACCTTTGTCCGGTCCAAAGCTGAATCTTGATCCGACGTCCCTGGAGCTCTCCTAGGATACGCTGTGCGAGAACTCCAGGTCAACTTTTTACCTTCGGACGTAGTCACTTTTTTGGAACTTTTTCTCTCTGCCGTCGGACGACCCTCGCAGCAGGCCAATTTTAAGTTGAGGTCGTCAGATTGCCTTTCCAGGAGCCCCCTGTAAATCCTGGAAGTCAGGGTCTACGGAGCTTTACAGCGTGACGAACCTGCAAGTCAGGCCGGGCCACGGTCGACATAAGCTGGCTTAATGCTCGATGGCGGGTCGGTCCCTTTATGGAGCTTTTTACCAAAAGTTCTTCAAACTTTTAGATCTCCTTCCAGAAGGTCTTTGAAGGTCCTTTAGGAGTCCACAGCTCACCCCAAGGCTCCAGAAGCTCTGAGTTGCTCCTTGAGGGCTAGGACTCCAACTCCCAGAATGCACCTAGCTCAAACTCCAAAATGACCACTGGACAGTAGTCAGCTGGTCAGTTTCTTCAGGATTTGAGGCAGGGGACTCTGGTTAGCTAGTTTTCACCTGTAGCAAGCAGGGAGTCCCTTCTTAAACCAGTTGAAGGCAGGCAAAGTCCTTCTTGTGGTGAAGCACAAGTGTGCAGCTGGTGCAGTCCTTCAGAGTGCAGTGTCTAGGTGCAGGTCAGGGGTCCAGCCGGGCAGTCCATCTTCTTCTTGTGTTGTTCCTGATATGGATCTGAGGTGTGGGTGCAGATCTGCCATACTTACTCTTGGTCCTGGAGTGTAAAGTAGGGGTGGGGGCAGCTGTCCAATCACAGGCAGGCCACTACCCTCTTGGATGACCACTTCCTCGGAAGTGTGGCAAAAATCAATCCCAAGGAGCAACATTCTTTTAAAATTTTAAATGGCTGAAACTGAATTTTGGAGGTTAGGTCTGGTTGAGCCCATCCACTGGTGTGGCAAACAATCTTTAACACACCCCTCTGCTAATATAATCAAGAGGGCACCTAATTGTCTGGGGTTGCAGGTAATGGGTGAGGTCCTGAGCTTCTCCAAATGCCCTTCCCTCCTTTGAAGACCAGTTTGGCTGCTATCCCCCATCCTGTTTCACCATCTGCTGAGGCAGATCTCACCCCCCCCCCGGCACATCCTTTGTTTTCAGCCCAGGCCACTTCACGCCTCTTTAAGGCAGGCTGGCCAATCTGAGAAGGGAACCAGATAGCTGAAGTTGTCAACTTCCAGGTAGAGTTTTAAAACTCTTTACCTGAACTAGTTATTAAATCCAACAATGACAAGTTGTGGGGTTTATTATAACAATTAATTTGATACCAAACTCGAAATATTTGGCTCCTATGGAGACTTTATTAATTAAAATAAAGTCTCCCCATGTTAGCCAATGAAGCCCATTCACTACAGTGAGGGAAACCAAATTTGGCTGTTTTACCTCACCAGGGCTTATAAGACAATTTTATAAGGTCCCTGCTTATAGTTACATGGCACCCAACCATAGGGGCATGTAGGGCACATCTTAGGGGTGACCAATATTTAAACATAAGGTAGTTTAAGACTTTGGAGGTACTTTTAATTCCAAAGTTGAATTTGCATATAAGTTTGGTATACAAGCAGCCAGCAAGGCAGGCCTGCCTTTAAAATGACACTTGGAACCTCAGCAGTGCACCTATGGGTGCACTACCTTTGCTGGGGTTCCTAAACCTACATGCCCTACCACATACTAGGGACTTATAGGTAGGTTGATACTGCCAGTTATAATTAGCCTAATTTCTATATCCACTTTACACAGAGCACTGGCCCTGGCCTTGGGACTGGTAAGCAGTACCCAGGGCACAGCCAAGAGTCAGTAACCACCAGTATCTGTCCAAAGGTTTTGGGGTTGACCAGGGCAAAAAAGAGGACTTTCCTACATCACCGTGCTCCCTTTCAGCCTCACTAGCGCCCCTCCGATGTTCACGAAAGTGATGGTGGTCATTGCAGTGCCTCATCAGAGGTCGGTTGTCCCAGGCTTCCCTACTTTGATGACCGGCTGCTAAAAGAAGGCTCACCCCAGGCAAATGTTACTCAACTTCAGATTACTGCGCACATCCTGACATCTTTAGGGTTCACGATCAACGTGCCAAAATCACACTGGACTCCTTTCAAATGCTCCCCTTCATCTGAGCCATTCTAGCCACAGTGCAGATTTGCACATTCCCCCATAGAAGGAAGTGCTATCACCCTGAAGTTTCAGCCTCAGTCCTGGATTTCAGTGAACTTAAGCTGCTAGGACTGATATCCTCCTGCATCCTGCTGGTGAGAAACGCAAGGTGGCATATGCAGTGGAATTGAAAGTTCCAGTGGGGACAGCACTAGTGTGACCCCAAGAATCACATCCAAATTTCGGAGGAGACTGCAAAAGATCTGCAATGGTGGCTGCAGGACACAGTTGAGTCAGTGGAACACCACACTCCATATCCCAAACAGAGGTGACAGTGTTGACCGATGCATTGCTTCTGGGTTGGGGAGGCCGTTAGGGAGAGATAGAGATCAGAGGCTTCCGATCTCTGACAGAAGCTTGGCTTTGAATCTAACTTTTGGTGTTGCGACCCATTCGCTTTCTTGTTGAAAGCCTTCCTACCAGCTATCAAAAAGAGGCTGATGCAGGTGCTCTCAGCCCGCACAACCACCATATGGTGCTGTAACAAGTATGGTGGAGTCGTGGACTCTGTGCTAGGATGCTCTGTGCCTTTGGACAGGACTGGGGATTCTCTTGGTGGTGCACTACCAGGTCTCTAAACTCCAGGGCAGACGGGCTCAGCCGTCATCTCCTAGCTATTCTGCTGGGTCTTCTCAGTGACTGGGGAGAACCTTGATCTTATTGCCACTGCCAAGAACACGCAGTGTATGCACTTTTGCACATTTGAGTTTCCAGAGACGCATTCCGCTTAGAGTGGAAGTCGGGACTCCTGCACAGCTTTACGCCGATACATCCCTTGCCCCGAGTTCTGGAGAAGATTAAGAACTACTGGGAGCAAGCTATCCTAAAGACCCTGGATTAGGCAAGGAGAGTATGGTATAAAGAACAACTGGGCACGAACATCTATCCTCTGAACAGGCTATCACTTCGGAAAGATCTCCTTTCGGAGAAGTATGACAGGGTCCATCACCCGAATCTGTGCTCGCTCCACTTATTTGATTAGAAGTTGACTGGCAGCATTTGACTATCATTGACCTTTCTCCCAAGATTGTCAGTGTCATCTTGAAAGCCAGACGCTCCTCAGTTAAATCCGTGTATGCCTTTTGTTGGCACAGTTTTGTGGTTTGGTGCAGCACCTGTCAGATTGGCTCACTGTGGACTAAACTTTCCAGTGTGTTACTTTTTGTGCTGTCTCTAGCCCAGCAAGACTTTGCTTTGGGTACAGTTAAAGGGTACTAGTCTGCTCTTTTCTTTTTTTTTCTTTTTTTTTGAGGTTACCAGATCAGCCTTCTTTATTTATATCTCCTGTTGTGGTGCAGTTTTTGAAAGGTTGCGTGTTTACCCCTTTACCATTCATTATGGGCTAGTGGGACCTGAATTTGTTTCTTAACTTTCCTCATGTGAACTTTCTTTGAACCTTTGCACAGTTTCCCTCTACAGATTCTGACCCTCAAGATAGCCTTCATTGTTGTCATAATATCATCATGACAGGTGAGCGAGCAATCCCTCTGTCAACCCCTCTATACACCATGTTCTACAAAAAAAAAAAAAAAAACATTTTGAGGATTTGCGGATCTGAGCCTCCTTTCTTCCGGAAGTGGTTATTCCTTTTCATGTCTGGCAAACTATCACCCGTGTGGCGTTATTTGCTCTTCTTCAGCCAAAGTTGCTACTGCTGTTTTGGCAAGTGGCGTGCCTGTTCTGCCAGGCTGCTTCGTTCGCATTACTCACTTTGTTCACTAAGCACTACCATCTGGACAACCAGATCCGTCAACATGGGCACTTTGCCTGCTCGGTCCTTTAGGACTTTGATTTGAGACAGTTCTCAGACCTACCTCCTAGATGGTACTGCTTTGGTGTCTATTTAAAAGGTGAAGAATCTACAGTTAGAAGTAATGCCTTTTTCAGAAAGAGACTCTGCCTAACAGCCGATTCCTTGCCGGCTCTCCCGTATTCCCGTTCTGTGACCTGGGCTCTTTCACATCTTAAAAAAAAAAGTCCCACTATAGAGATCTGCACAATGATCCAAACTATTACTCCGATTCAAGAAGGTTAGTGGATTGTCCGTCCCCTCTGCGCCAATTTTTTCCACTGACCGTTCACTAACTAACCAGATCTTTGTCAGAAAAAATATCTAACATGCCAACCAGATTGATTTCATTGTGTTACACTGGAAATTTGCACGCACAGTAAGAATGTCAGCTGTGTTGGTGTGTCCCATAGTGCTAATCATCCCAATGCAGAGTGTCAGAGCGATTTACATCACACGTAACCATATATTGACAATTTATTGTGTGTGGATCGATGTACAGGATGGGTTACATAAGACATTGAAGGTTACAGGGTATAGGAGTCACATGTCTTTCATAGCTCACTGTGCTGTATTAGGATTACAATGTATTAACTGCAAGTAACAAACGGATCTTTATGTTAAAAGCACTAGCCCACCTACCTAGTTATATAAAATAGTAATCTGTCATCTGCATGTTACATGATGTGCTTTGCAGGAGATATACTAACCCACCATACTACTTTGTTTCAAAACTGGGACTAGACATTACACATCTCTCACCAGCAAATGTGTTAACCACCAGAGTTTTTTACCATTATTATTATTCGCTGAGATTTACTGGGCACACAGAGATCTCACCAGCAGGTGTGTTACCGCATAAGATTTTTTAAAATGCAGACTTTTCAGCCAGTTAAGCAGAACAGATTTACTGTAATTTCTTGCTGCCAGTTTCTTTGTCCCAGAGCTTTTAAAAAATATATGTGTAAGACCCAGATATTGTGCTGGGGTTGTCACTTTTTTGGCACAACCCAGACATGAAAGCACAGTTGTTAAATCTCATAATGAGCTCAAATATACTGATGATAGAACTGCTAAACATATTTCTGAGTTGTTAAGATCTGATGTCACTTCCTGTGAGCCCATTGTTTGTTTATGCCACTTTTGTGATGCTACGTGCAATGTCACGCACCTTGATGTCATGTGCCATGATGTCACTTGCATACTGCCAAACTTGGTTAGTCCCCCACTTCTCTTTTTGAGGACTTGTGCTCTATTATCTGACCTAATATTCCTTGTTGCTGTCAATTTCAAAGGATGTCTGCATACCCAGAATGTGTTTTTACAAGATGCCTTCTGGCACACGTTTGCAGCTGGTGCATTATTCCATAGAGCTTTGGCCACTTCCGATAAAGTGAAATCACACAGTAACTGTATGCACTATGGCCAATCTGAAGTCTGTTCCTTTACAATACTATAAACTAGTAAGAAAAAGCAGTCTGGTGCTTGAAAGAAAAATCTAAATAAAATGACAAAAGCCCTGGGGTCTCGCAGAACTCCTACCCACATCTGGAATATTTGTAGGCAGTCTAGGCTTGCCTGGGAGAAACAGCCTTTGTGCAATGATGCCTCTTGCAGCAGAGTAGCTACTGGCACGGAGCACTCGCATAAGAGACATGAAGAGGTGTGAGGTTTCTGTAGCTGGCTGACATCAGCCCAACTGAAAGTTTGGTGAATGAAGACAAAAGTCTGGACCGCTTCATCATCCCCTCAGCCTTGCCAGCAGCCCCCTACTAACAAAGTATGAATTAAATTTTTAAAGGAAGTTGGGACACCACCCTCCTCACATCAGTGTCAGCGTCTTCACAGAAAGGATTTCAAGCAATACACTTCTGCTGCAATCTAAAACTAGCTATTCTTCTATAGCTCATCTATTAACCCATCCTGACATCTGCTTGAACGCATGATTCCCCCTTTCCCAACAAATGATCACACCTAAATCCTATTACTTTAGTTTACCACAAACTGGAGTGACAGCATTAAATGTTTTGCTTCAGTACACAAGACTAATCTCAATAACCAATGACACAAGACTAACTACTAACACTGGGTTCTGGAGCAGCATGCTAGCCACGTAAAACTCTTCAGTGGTTAGTAAGTGTAATATACACTACAATTTCAAAAGGCATTTTTTTCTTTGACCGTGCTGCACAGTAATTGGGATGCTTCACAGCATTGATTAAAAAAAAAAAAAAAAAAAAACTTTTGGTAAGGTCAGTAGGTGCCAAGGACAAGACCTATTGCTTTTACCTGTGCTTGTCTCCTAAGAGGTTTGGCATCGGCAAAGAGGAAATAACTGAGGTGTGGGAACAGCAGTCTTGCACCCTTCTCCCAAAACATTTAATTTACAGTGCATGCTATGTTAAAGTACCTCACCTAGCAGCTTAGGGATGACCTCAGAGTTTAAAGAACTCATTTTATGATAACATTTTCACTCAGAAAATGAGAACCTATCTGTTTGCCATCCACATAGCATTAATTTATTTCTGCTGTCAGATTGCTCCTTTTTCATAAGGTGTTTTTGTCTATATGAAACTTAATTGTTTATATTTCGCTCTTGTAAGATTGCCATCCTCTGTCATATCAAACCTCCTTTTATTAGCCCCAAAAGAAGCATTTTTTTCCCTGCCATTAGCAAAAAGCATTGGCTAAACCATTGAGCTGCTGGCTTGTGACTGTTGATGTTTTGGAAACTATATCTTCTGTAGTAGTACATTTACACTGTATTTAAGGTACTTGTATTTTTTAATAAATGTAATATGGAACTTACTGACTTCTAGATGTTCTGCTTTGAGTACTTTTGCTTTATTTTAAGATGCTTTCTTTTTTTCTTTTCTTCACTTTTTTTTAACTACCTAAAGACAAAGTGTAATCTTCGCCACCCACCAGGAAATGAGATCTACCGCAAAGGAACCATCTCCTTCTTTGAAATTGATGGCAGGAAGAACAAAGTAAGTGGTTGGGTAAGGTCCATTCCAAGAGAGGGCAAAAATTGTTAAACAGTGAATACTGGTGAAGCATTACATTTTTCAACATTATTGCTTTGTTGATGAGTCTTAATCTGTTCATTTCTATTCTTTAAAGACTAGCTATTTTTGGAATTGTTCTCCTATTCATGTAACATGAAAAGCAGCATGGTAATATGGTGGAAAAATGTAATTTTTAATCAAGAACAAACTATACAGGAGTTTACCGTGGTGAGTGAGTGTACACCTTATTATGTCCCAGGCACTTCATCCTACCATATGGAATATTATCAAGAATGATTTCAAATTAGGGGCAGGAATTAAATGTTTGTAGCATGTGTGCCTGTGGATACACATGTTCTGCATACTCCTGCCATCTAGTGTTGGGCTGTGATGTTTCGAGTTGTTTTAGTTTGCAGAAGTCTATTGAGTCACAGAATGTCAAGTGATTCCTCCCTTGGTATGTAGTGCACGTAAGCACTGACTATCCTATTAGATTGTTTTTCTCCTGCATCAGGTTTGGACATCTACCAACATCACTCTGACTCAACGTGTTCCACGTTTTTGCTTTGGGCCTTCACCGTTCAACCTTCAGGAAAGACTTTTTAATGCCCACTGTCGATTCTCTTCTATTTTTTCCTTGTATGTCAACACACTTCAGAGACCACCATGTAACACTGGGTCCCCAGTCCTCCATGCACCCATGCCTTTCAAGGACCTTTTCTCTCTTCATTCTTTGTCGTCCGAGAATGTTGAGTCTTAAGGCAAATGTAACAGATGCCCTCAATGCCATGTTAAGAATCCTCAGTCTACCCCTCATCGTGTCAGCGACAGCCAACGGAAGCAGCCCAGAACATCTTCGGAGAGCAAGATCTGCTCAGTGCCAAGGAGGACAATGTCAAACTTTAGGCATCCCACCTCAGCAACCCAGCGCTGAGGTCATCGACCCCAGCGGCTCCAACATTGAGGAGGAGGACATTCAAGAACCTCCAACAATACTGATCCTCGCACTAAGCTGGCACCCAGAGCTCTAAGTGCAGCCAAAAACTGCAGAGCCTTAGCCAAGAAAGCGAAGGAGGAACCTATGCTAGACACCCATTCAAATCCATCACCACTGCCTAGGGGTTTAAGGGACAAGGCTACCAGCCCTCCGTATGCTCCACCTCCCTCTCCACCACTACATGCAGTTCTTTCCCTAAGGGTGCCCACACTTACTTAGACATTAGCTGCCCTTACACCCTGCTGATAACTATAAATCCCCCCCACCAGCCTACAGAAGAAAATTGATATTGGCCCACCAGGGCATCCAGACTTAAAACACATCCCAGTCAGGGCTTTCCTCCTCAGAAAATACTGCAACATATCATTGGGTTATCCAGCGTGTGGCCGCCTACTGCAAAGTGGATTTGTGTATGATGCCAGAGGAGGAAGGCTTCCTTGTGGAGACGCTTTCCAAATCAGAGCAGTATGTGCTGTTCTTCCCTATATTGATGTGAATGTTTCTTTGCATCTGAGACCTTTAGCATGCCTGGTAATGCCCAGGATTAAATGAAAATCAAGCCTTTATCTTTCTGATCCTACCTATATCAATTGTTATGTTCTTCCCTGACTTGTTATTGATACATATTGCCTATAAACAGGCCTCTGCAAGCTTGACAGGAGGTGCCACACCGCCTGACGAGGAAAGCAAGTGAATTGATGCAGTGGTCAAGAGGGTAATGGTAGAGAGGCCACCCATTGATGTATTGCCAGTTCTGTGGGTCTTCTGTGGCTTTATGATAGGACTCTGTGAAAGGAGATGGTGGAGCTCATTCAACAACTCCTTGGATAGTTCAGGAAAAGGGGTGAGGGAACAGTCACATTAGGGAAAACACCTGTTGGGCTTATGTGGGCTTATTTACCTGCATGTCCCTTGTAAAGTGGTATACCATATACCCAGGACCTGTAAATTAAATACTACTAGAGGGCCTGCAGCAGCCCCCACAGAACTAGACTTTCAGACTTGTCTCGAGCCTGCCACTGCAGGGCCTGCATGCACGGTTTACTTGCACATTGACTGTGCCAGTCAAACTACTTGCCAAGGCCTAAGCTCCTTCTTTTTTTTATTTTTTTACTACACATAAGGTAGGCCCTAGAAAGCCACAGGGTGCTGTTTATGTAAAAGGTAGCACATATATTTCCATGTTTTACATGTCCTTTTAGTGACAACCAGCCCATTATGTTGTGATATCTGATCAGTGAGGAGTAGCAGTGCATGTTCAGCATGTTTGGAATGGTAGTGAGAAATCTTATATACTGGTGTAGTTGGATTTTATATTGCTATTTTGGAAATACCACTTTTAGAAAGTAGGCATTTCTCTGTGCTTATAACTCTGGTGCTTTGCAACATGATTCCAATCCACGTCTAGGGCAGAGTGACAGCTCCACTTTGTGCAGACTCTCCAGACAGCCATCAGTCAGGGAGGATTAGGTGTGGCAGGGTTACACCTGCATTCATCTACATACTGATGGTCTTCCTGGGCTGGGAGAGAGGGAGGGTCATTCACACTTTACACTTGAATAGACTGTGTCCTGTCCTCACACAAATGGCTTGTTACTGATGTCTGGAGACAGGGCTGGGTTTAACAGATGCTGTGTATCACTTTAAAGTGTTGTTTTGAAGTTAGCCCCTCTAGACAAAGGCACTTCTTGAGTATAGGTACAGGTGCTCTTGCCCCATGATTTTTAGAGCGCTTTTGGAACTGGGAGTGAGCCTCTGTCAGAAGGATTGCAGGACTGCACAAGTAACTTATCTGGACTGCTCTTCTGTTGTTGCCCTGCTGCCTGCTACTTGTGGGGTTCCCTAAAGGACTCACTAGATGGTTTTTCTTTTTGTTTCCCTGCTGCCAGCTGCTCCCTGACTCTGGTAAGTTGCCAGGAAGAACCACCATTTGAACCACTGGCGCATATGTGTTTGTCTGCCTGCTTGTTTTGTGTCCTACATCTAGTGTTCTTCAGGGAACTGGTGGCTGGTCTGTGCTCCCTCAGAGTGGTCACAGGGGGATTCTGGGGATGATAATACTGTCCTGCAATGATAGTGCACAACAAGCGCCCTACATTACTACTTTTGGGACTGGAGAGTAGAGAGTGCCTGAGTCTCTTCCCCTTGCATTCCGCTTGCACCCTGAGGCTACAGTGAGTGCCCCCTCCAGCGCATGCCTAGCCCTTCGTCCTGCGTTCAGCTGAAGGGTGGCTGTGTTGGGAGAAACTGCCCGGATCCAGCGTTTGGCACAACTGACCCCACCCAGAGAGGGGAACCACCAGAGTGCCTCCCCACGCGGCTCTCAGCCAATGAATTTCTGAGTAACCAGGGGTCGGCAAGGAATGTGAGACTCGTCGGCAAGGCACCGCCCCTTGGCCAGCTCCAGACTGTAGCTCATCCAGGAATCCTGAGCCTTAATGATGCAGACCTTGTTTCCGAGGCCCTCTGGAGTACCCTGAGGATTCCCTGGGTCTCCGTGGGCCCCCGAAGGTGGGCCTCCCTCTACAGGAGCTATTGGGAGGAAGGAGGGCTTTGTGATTCCTAGCGACTCTGCTGCATGGAGGAGTTCCTTTTTGTTTCTCTTTTCTTTTCCGCGGCTGACGCTTAGTTCAGAAGCAACCTTGGAGGCATTCGGGCCTAAGGAGTTAGCATCATGGAATAGCAGCCTCACCGCACACTCGCGGTGGCTGTACCCGTCCTTCATGCACCAGGGGGGAATCCTTTGAGGTCTCCCCAACTAATTCTGTGGTGGGTGGATAACCCCCCCCCTCCCACCGAGACACACAGGGTCTCTGTGTCTACGTTGCTTAATCCCTTCGCCCCTTTATTATTCTTCGATTGTGACATATGACAGTTCATGCGTTGGTATTCTTTCCTAAAGGATTATCTTTCAGACTCTAAATCTGCACCAACAGTGTGTTGTATGTCACGGAGGAGTATTATACTACTCCGGACATAAGTGTCATCCATCAGTAATCATTTCAGACGCCTAGTACGTATGATTTATGTTGTTTTGGGTTGTGTGATAACTGGAATCCCTACGCACCGTATAGGGTGTGGTAGGATGGCAGATACTGTCCCCTAGGCCCTTATGGTAAATTTCATATGATTGCTGTATTGCTAGTACTATTTGGTGACTTGTGCGTCTCTCTCCAGCGCACTACTGAGGTGATTTATGGACTCATCTATAATGTGTTGCCCTTCTTGTGCCGTTATACTGTTATGATACGGCATATTTTCTCTGTTGGTGCTCACATTGTCAAGGTAGTAAGTGACCTTTCAGTATCGGCACAATGTGCACAGTTTATAAATAATGTCATTTTGGCCTATGAGTTATGGTTATGCACAAGATAGAATATAACTCTACATATTTTTATATCATTCTTTGTGGAATCTCTTTGTGGGGTATTGTGTCACTTTACACAAGAACTCGGAGAATAAACCTGACTGCTCTTTGCCAAGCTACCATGGGGTGAGCACAGGTTATCTTTAGTGTGTAACTCACTCACCCTGACTAGAGTGATGGGTTCTGCCTGGCTTAGGTGTCTAACCTAGAAACCCCATTTCTAACAATCTCATCAACCTGCCATTTGATGTAGAGCATCTTTTCAGACCTCAGATTGATGAGATGCTGGAAATTGTTAAGAAGGACACCAATACTGAGAAGTTAGTAGAGTAACGGCAGACCCAAGCTAGCAGGGGTTCCTTTCATAGACGGCATATCGAAAACCTCTTCCCCTGACCAGCAACAATAATATCAAAGGCAGCAACGATTTTACCACCAACAGGGAGATAGAGGCTACGCACGAGGGGCATACAGAGGTAACAAATTGAACAAGGGTAGTGTCAGAGGGACCTCTTGTAGAGGAGCCTCTACCTCAAAACACTAAGTAGCTAAACAACCCCTCAGTCACACAACACCTGTTGCTGAGAGACTGCAGTTTCCTTCCGTGTATGGAAAAAATCACTTCTAACTATTGGGTTCTGGCAATCATCCAGTATGGATATTGTTTGCAACGCCTACTCCGCCAAAACTTTAACTCTGAATACCTATATCTTTCACCAGGAGATTTGGGCCCCTTCTCCCTAAGGAGAAAATAAAGCCAGTGCCCTGCCAACACTGAGGCAAGGGAGTTTACTCCCTATACGTCCTCATTCTGAAAAAGGACTACGCTGACAGGCTGATTTTGAAAACTCTGCAGCATGTTATCCTCCCTACTGCAACAATGCAACTTTGACAGCTCTAGACCATATTGACTCATGCTTTCACATACCCATCTACCCTGCTCATCAGCGCTACCTCTGCTTTGTGGTAAGGGGATAGCATCACCAGTTCATGGTGTTGCCATGGGTTACCATAGCCCAAGAGTCTTCGCAAAATGTCTAGCCGATGCTACCAGCACACCTCAGAAGGTTTCCTATTTTGACGATTGGCTGAGCGTAAGCAGGCAGCACTACCTAGCCACACCAAAGCTGCTATTTGCCGGCTTGGGATTTACAATGTACGCCACTGAGTCATATCTTCAACCCCTTCAAGTCGAATCCTTTCTGGGATCTGTCCTAAATACTTTCACTTGCAAAGCATAACTAAACTACCAAAGAGTATTGGCATTCCAAAAGCAGGTGCATCTTTTTCAGCCAAATCATCAACTCACGGTCGGAACTCTAATTCGCCTTCTAGGGATGATGCCTCCTGCATAGCCATAGTTTTGCAGTGTGAATCTTTTCTGGATTGACATGCTGCACACTATTCCGTCATCTAGTGTTTAGGTTCCGAATTCTCCTATGTAGTAGTAGGCCTCCTTCTCTTCTCTTCTCTCATGGTCGCCATCTTCAGATTTTTATTCCACCATTGTGTCTGGATGCATAGCTGACGACTCCCCAGGTTGTAGAAAAAGTGAAGTTTGTACGGAGTTTCGTCAAAGTATTTTGAAAGAAGATCACCGAATATTACAGGATAAGGTACCACAGACAAATCCAGTTGTCTGAAGGAACGTCAAGAGGGGTTAGAAAATTCCAAGATCGAGGCTCCCTGTTCCACGTGATGAAGAAGACCCACTTTCAGTTCTGTTAAAACTGCCATCATAAATTATCACAGAAGGACCAGAACTAGGTGTGTGATCTTTGTCTGCCTCTCGACCACTGAAGTGAGGACTGCTAGGCTTGTGCAAGGTTCAAGGCAAAGACATTGAAGGCGAGGTAGAAACAGAGCCAGGCGCACTATGCCATGCAAGGTCAGAAGTAAAGACCATCTCTGAAAAAAACTAGGTCTCTCACGCGACGACGATGACCATGTCACCGAACAGGTAGAAGCAGAAGGCTCGGATGTGGAGTTGAGAATTGTTAATGTCCTGCATCAGAAGTCAAGAGAGGTGAAGACCCCAGGTAACCCAAAAAAAACATATAAGGGGGGAGACTAAGACCACAGAGTCAAAAACAACGAAAGCTGCCTCGCCACCGAGGAAATTGCCAACCAAAGGCAAGCAGACTCAAAAAGAGCTCTTGGGTCACATTGCAAGGCTACTGCAGGCGGCTGAGCACTCGAAAAGACAAAGACGTCAAGAAACGATCGGAGTTGAGACATTTCAATGTTGAAAGAGATGAAGGGAGAGGAAACTCTTGTCGACCGAAACACCCTCGAAAGACACTTCTATGTCGAAGAGGAAATCTTCGACAGTCGTCGAAAAACGGTTTGCCGAGATCGAAAAGAAAAGCAGAATCTCAAGGCACAGATGGCAGCCCTTCTGCAAAAGAAAAAAGATTTAAACTCGTCACTTCAGGAGTTGAGAATTCTGCAAAAATCTCTGAATCAAAAGGAGAATCAAGAGAAAGAGGTTGAAGAATTAGAGCTCCCCTTAACTCCAGATCCTCAAGAGGAAGAAAAGGAACAACATTTCTTTTTTGAGGAAGAAGAGGCTGACAACATAGACATGTCCATATTCCAGGACTATGAAGTCTCAGAGTACTCTGAGACAGAGTGGCAGGACATGGAGATAGATGCTCGTTAAGAGGCAGTGGACACATACCCCTCAAGACCATCACCTCCAGACGATATCACCATGTGTGGCCAACTTATTCATAGGGCAGCAGATGAATGTAGTGTGCAGCTAGAGGAAGAAAAATCCCAGTCATTCTTTCTCTTGGAAACTCTCATGCCTTCCCAGAGCCAGACCTGGTTCTGGCCGATGTTGCCCTGCATCCTGAATCAGGAAACAGAAGCCTTCAACATGCAGTGCAGTCATACCAAGGGCAGAGAAGAAGTAGAAGCATTGTTCCAAAAACATTGTGTATATTAAGAGAACAGTATCAGCCGATTCTATTAGTGCAGCTATGACAAGAAAAAGGGCAAATATTCCAGCAACGTCAGGACCTCCCCGAAACAAGGAGAGCAAGAAGATGGACATGGTAGGCATAAAATGTGAGAGCGGGTGGCTACCAAGTGGAGAAAAGTCAAATCTAATGCTCTCCTGAACGGCACGCTTCTCAACACTGGGAAGAGATAGGGGAGCTAATGAAACACCTGCCTGACCCATACCGTAAAAGAGCAGCATCTTTGACAGAGGAGGGAGAAAATATAGCAAAAACATGCCTCAGATCGACGTTAGGCACAGCTGACAGGGCAAGTCGCCAGGTGATGGCAGTAACAATTCATAGGTGCCATGCTTGGCTAAGAGTTTCAGGATTCAAGGCAGAAGCCCAAGCTAACATCATTAATCCCCCTTTCTACGAGGAGCAGTTATTTGGTAGTGCATTGGCTGAGACTCTTGCAACACCTGAAGAAAGACAACAACTCTGCAAAATCATTGGGAGCATTGCAATTCCAAGAGAACTTAAGGAGAGGAACACCAGTAAGCACAAAACTGTCAGGAAGAAGTGGTTTCGCTAGCTCAAAATCCCATCAGAGATTCCAAAGCACAGCCAAATCCAGTCACCTGCTCAGCAATGGTAGTATCAAGCACAGGCACACCAGCCATGTTGAGGACACACCCAGGTCAAAGCACAGTTCCGCAGAAGAGGAACAACTGCCTCAGGAAAATGACTTAACAAAACCGCAACAGCTCTCACATGCAATACCAGTGGGAGAAGAAAATTCTTCCTTCATGACTGGATTTTAAGCATCATAAAATTTGGATATTGCACAGAATTGGTAAAAACAACAGCAGTAAGGGGGACCAAAGCAAGGAGTGCTTTCAGTGGAAGAAGCATCTTGCCTACTCAAAGAAGTAGACAGTGTATTGGAGAAGGGAGCAATAGAAAAAGTCCCTAAGAAAGAGATCCACCTTGGAAATAACTCAATGTATTTTGTAATTCCAAAAACAGAAGGAACCCTATGGCCTTTACTAGACCTACGGTTCATAAACAAATTCATAAAGGCACAAAAAATAAAAAAAATAACAGCTCTACGATAAGTCAATGCTCAATTGCAAATCGGAGACTACATGGCAACAGTAGACCTAAAAGATGCATACTTCAACACTCCAATGAATCACAGACAAAAAAATGCCTACATTTTGTAGTAAACAAAACAGTACCAAATCAAGGTAATAGCTTTCGGTATTAAATCCGCACCAAGAGTTTTTACAAAATTCCTTACTGCAGTAGCAGCACATGTGTATCCGTACTTAGACAACTGGCTAAAAAGAACCAACTCTGAAAACAAATGCAAAACAGATATACAAAAGGTGGGAACAACACTATAATTAAACTAGTGTTTCCAGGCACCTGGACACCAAGTCTGCCACTTGCCTGTGGCTTATAGTTCCTGCTTGTTCCAGACTGATCCAGGGACACTGCAGCTGCTTGGGTTTTCCTGCTGGGGTTTTCCTGACCGGGTTTACCATTTTTCCTGCCAAAAGAAGCTCCGCCCACTCCAGGACCTGTTTAATGCAGGTCACAGCAGACGTGCAGCGGGCGTGCCAAAGGCAAGCCTGTCTGCGCTTGGATCGCGCCCATCGCCACAACTTCTGGCCCTTCCTCCCTCAAAAGATACACAATCACCAAGCACTACATCCTTGACCCTGGATGCTGCAACAAACACTGCCACAGCACTGACCCACGTTGGGACCTTTTACCTGCACCCACTGCCGTAGCAAACACACTGACCAGCCTAACCCTTTTCACAACACAGACATCACCTGAAAAAAAACAAAAAACTCACATGCGCTTTTCTCAACACACACTCACTATGGAAGCATTGTTTTGAATAATGGGACCTCATCACCACCCTCGCACCAAACATCCTCTTTTTCACAGAGACGTGGCTCTACCTCACATCCGCCCCAGACTTGACCACAGTGATCCGCAACAGATATGAAATCACTCATCAGACTCACACCAACAAGCAGGTAGGAGGAACAGCCATCTTCCACAAAGAATCCATAGAGTGCACCACCACCGAAACCACCCCTTCCACCCCATTCCCAAGGAACATGTTAACTTCAAGATCCACACGGATGACAAAACAATCAAAAGAGGCACCCTCGCATACCGACCCCCAAGCGCCCGCTCCTGCTTCAGCAACACCATTGCAGTCTTCATTGCGCCCTTAGCCTTAGACTCCAAGGATTACATCTTCCTCTGTGACCCAAATTTCCACATCAACGACCGGACAACAACACTGCACACCTCCACAACAGTATAAGCAGTCTCGGATTGACCCAGATCGTCCACCGCACTACACACACACCACAGGACACAAGTTGGACCCTATTTTCACCTCCAGCACTGCGTCAAATGCAGCTATGTCGCAGAACTCACATGGACCGATCACTCCATTGTCCACTTCAGCATCTTCAACCCTGCACCTCCACCCCCAAGATGACCACCACTTCCCGCCAGAGGTGGAACAATACATATAGACCAGCCCTCAGCATCTCCAACCCTGCTACGTCCACCAACCTCGAACAGGGAGTAAAAAAATGTAAATGCCTGGATCACCAATTGTGCTAACATCATCGTCCCCATCAAGAGAAACATCATTCATAGAAAATCCTCCAAAAGGGCCAGCTGGAAGACCCAAGAACTCAGAACAGCGAAACGAGACAGTAAACAGCTGGAGAAAGGATGGCGCGCCAACAAGGCCACCTCCAAGAGAGCAGCCTTTAAGACCTGCCTCAACATCCACCACCGCCTATTAAAGGCAACAAAGAAGACAGCCTTTAACACACGCATTGAAACCAGCACTAACAACACCGCAGAATTTTTCAACATCGTTAAGGAATTCTACAACTAGGCTGCCAGTGAAAACATCATCACGCCCTCACAGGAGCTGTTAGACAACTTTGCCCTCTTCTTCCACGACAAGATCGCAACCATATTCACAAACTTGGAACCCAACCCACAACTATGAATCTCCTTGACTCATACGCCACCACCGTAACCAATACGAACCACACACTGACCACCTGGAATATCCTCTCCACCCAGGACATCACCTCTGCCATGAAATCCATCCACTAAGTATCCTCCACATATCCATGCCTGCATCACATCTTCAACCTTGGAAACCAAAGAATAGACTAGGAATTCGCCAGCCTGCTCAACACCTCTCACCACAGCAACATTTCCCGACGCCTGGAAACATGCCGGAGTGAGATCACTAATCAAAAAACCCTCGGCTGACCACAGCAAACCCCAAAACTACTGGCCATTCTCCTTGTTCCCATTCCCAGCAAAGGTACTGGAAACGATCATCAACATGCAACTCATGACATACCTGGAGCAGAACCAGCTACTTGACGCCTCTGTCAGGCTTCTGCTGCAATCCTGGCACAGAAAATGCCCTGATTGCAGCCGCCAATGACATCTGAACCCTCTTCGACTGAGGAGAAATGGCAGCTTTGATCCTCCTCAACGTCTCACCAGCCTTCGACACCGTATCCCACCACATACTGATCAAAAGACTCAACCACATTGGCATTCAAGGGGATGTGCTCAGATCGATTTACCTCCTTCCTCACCTTTGGTGTCCCCCAGGGCTCATCCTTCAGCCCCTTGCTCTTGAACACATACGACTCTGCTGACCAACATCATCAGATCCTACAGTCTCAACATAGTTTCCTACGCAGACAACACCCAACTCATCCTCTCACTCGCTGATGACCCCTCGACCACCAGAATCAACTTCCACAGATGAATGACAAGCGTCGCCGACTGGATGAAGAACAACTGCCTGCAGCTGAACACAGACAGGATGGGAGTACTGATCTTTGGCAACAGGAGCAACACATGGAATGACTCCTGGTGGCCATCAGACATAGGACCCGCACTCACTCACTCCCTCTGACCCAGCCAGAAACCTCGGAATCTTCATTGACAACAAGCTAACCATGAAATCACAGATCAACGCTGTCTCCTCCGCCCACTTCCTCACTTTGCACATGCTACATAAGATCTTCAAGTGACTACCCCTCCACACAATGTGTACCGTAACACAGGCCCTCATCACCAGCCAACAGGACTACGGCACTGCCCTCTGAGTAAGAATCACCACTCCCCTTTTACAGAGACTTCAGAACGTCTCAGCCAGACTCATCCTCAGCCCTGTCTGATGCACCCACATCACACCCCATCTGAGGCAGCTCCACTGGCTCCCCGTACAGAAGAGATGCCAATTCAAGCTGCTGACCCCATCTCCCCCCCCCCCCGCATAGAAGACTCTACACATCCAAGGTCTTGGGTACATTAACCACTGCCTGAACTTCCACTTAATGTTGAGAAGACAACGCTCTGCCTCCCTTTTACTTGTCTATACTCTACGCATCTACTGAATCAGAAGTGTAGGGAGCACCTTCTCTCACATTGCAACAAAAATCTGAAACAGCCTCCCCACGCATCTCCAGACCATTACCTCACTTCCGGAATTCCAAGTGGCCCTCAAGACCTGGCTATTTGAATAAGCCTCCGGGACCTGCAAGTGCCGGGATACCCTATTGGATGAATAGCTGTGCTTTATAAATACTGATTGATTAAATAAATACAGAAAAATCCTCAACAAAGCCAGGACAGGAAAATATCTTTCTAGGAGTAAGTCTCAACTCAATACAAGCAAAGGCAAATCCCTGCAAGAAAAAGGATTGCATCAATACTGCAAGAAGTTCTCCGATATGTGAAGGGGCAGGCTCCCACAATGAGGCCTGTGGGGAAGATTACGGGAATAATGGCATTATACAAACCTCTCATTTCACATGCAAGGCCACATATGAGACCAATCTGGGAATGGCTGCAAACAGTGGTCACAAGCTACAGCGATCTGTGAGGATCTAGTGGTTGTCACGCAAAAGATACAGGAAAAGATGACATGGTGGAACAGTGCTCATTTAAGAGCGGGAAAACCTTTTATACCGCCAACGCCAACAGTGACCATTACCACAGACGCCTAAAATATGTGTTAGGGAGCATATATGGGCTCACTCAAGGACAGAGGTGCTTGGACTGATCAAGAAGCAGTCCAACATATCAATGTTCTGAAATTGAAAACAGTGTTTCTAGACTTAAAAGCGTCACAGAATCAGTTGTGGGAAAATAATATTGATCCAAACAGACAATATCACAACAGTGTTTTACATCAACAAACAGGGAGGAACACAGTCCTTTGTTCTATGAAGGCTACATGAATAACAAGTGCTTACAATCCAAGATCCATATCTGCAAATACGCAAGGACAGAGTTTTTTCCAAGAACCAAAAAATCAAGCAGAAAGAGCATTGCACACGGTAGACACAAGAAGAGCAAGCGCACTACGTGGAAACGCAAACAGAAGAACAAAACAGCTGTTTCGTTTGCTGACAGTGTGGGCAATCCAGTGACAAAGTGTGCAATTGTTAAATGGAATTCACAAACAGTTCAAATATGGCCTGCAAATACTGAACTGCAGTTAAGCACCAAACCGAAAGCACATTCAACAAGGAAAAAAGGAGCAACTGTTGCCTTTCTAGCAAATCCACCTTTACAGGACATTTGCATGGCGACTACTTAGTCATCAGTCCATATGTTTACGAAAAACGAATGCATTGACATTCAAATGAACAAGGAAGCGCAAGATGGACTGAAAGTGCTTAAACATCTAGTTACTAATGTAAATCAATCTTCAGCCCAACCACCACAATTTTCTTTTTCTTTTTTTTTAAACCTACAAAATCAGTGCACAGCATGTGAATCCAGAAAAGATTCTGTAGGAAGTTGGCTCTGTATGCACTATTTCAAAGTAAGGAATAGTATGCACAGAGTCCAAGTGTTCCCCTTAGAGGTAAGTTAGTGGCAAAAAGAGATAATACTAATGCTCTATTCTGTGGTAGTGTGGTCGAGCAGTAGGCTTATCAAAGGAGTAGTGTTAAGCATTTGTTGTACATACACACAGGCAATAAATGAGGAACACACACTCAGAGACAAATCCAGGCTAATAGGTTTTGTTATAGAAAAATATATTTTCTTAGTTTATTTTATGAACCACAGGTTCAAATTCTACATGTAATATCTCATTTGAAAGGTATTGCAGGTAAGTACTCTAGGAACTTTGAATAATCACAATAGCATATATACTTTTTACATAAAACACAATAAGCTGTTTTAAAAGTGTACACAGTGCAATTTTCACAGTTCCTGGGGGAGGTAAAGTATTGTTAGTTCTTGCAGGTAAGTAAACCACCTACGGGGTTCAAATTGGGGTCCAAGGTAGCCCACCGTTGGGGGTTCAGAGCAACCCCAAAGTCACCACACCAGCAGCTCAGGGCCAGTCAGGTGCAGAGTTCAAAGTGGTGCCCAAAACGCATAGGCTTCAATGGAGAGAAGGGGGTGCCCCGGTTCCAGTCTGCCAGCAGGTAAGTACCCGCGTCTTCGGAGGGCAGACCAGGGGGGTTTTGTAGGGCACCCGGGGGGACACAAGTCCACACAAAAAGTACACCCTCAGCAGCGCGGGGGCGGCCGGGTGCAGTGTGCAAACAAGCGTCTGGTTCGCAATGTAAATCAATGGGAGACCAAGGGGTCTCTTCAGCGATGCAGGCAGGCAAGGGGGGGGGGGCTCCTCGGGGTAGCCACCACCTGGGCAAGGGAGAGGGCCTCCTGGGGGTCACTCCTGCACTGAAGTTCCGATCCTTCAGGTGCTGGGGGCTGCGGGTGCAGGGTCTTTTCCAGCCGTCGGGATTTTAGAGTCAGGCAGTCGCGGTCAGGGGGAGCCTCGGGATTCCCTCCGCAGGTGTCGCTGTGGGGGCTCAGGGGGGACAATTTTGGTTACTCACAGTCTCGGAGTCGCCGGAGGGTCCTCCCTGAGGTGTTGTTTCTCCACCAGTCGAGTCGGGGTCGCCGGGTGCAGTGTTGCAAGTCTCACGCTTCTTGCGGGGATTGCAGGGGTCTTTAAATCTGCTCCTCTGGATACAAAGTTGCAGTCTTTGTTGAACAGGGCTGCTGTTCTTGGGAGTTTCTTGGTCTCTTGGAAGCAGGGCAGTCCTCTGAGGATTTAGAGGTCGCTGGTCCTGGAGAAAGCGTCGCTGGAGCAGGTTTCTTTAGAAGGCAGGAGACAGGCCGGTAGGACTGGGGCCAAAGCAGTTGGTGTCTTCTTTCTTCTTCTGCAGGGGTTTTTCAGCTCAGCAGTCTTCTTCTTCGGTAAGTTGCAGGAATCTAAGTTCTTAGGTTCAGGGGAGCCCTTAAATACTAAATTTAAGGGCGTGTTTAGGTCTGGGGGTTAGTAGCCAATGGCTACTAGCCCTGAGGGTGGGTACACCCTCTTTGTGCCTCCTCCCAAGGGGAGGGGGGCACATTCCTATCCCTAGTGGGGGAATCCTCCATCTGCAAGATGGAGGATTTCTAAAAGTTGGAGTCACTTCAGCTCAGGACACCTTAGGGGCTGTCCTGACTGGCCAGTGACTCCTCCTTGTTATTCTCATTATCTCCTCCGGCCTTGCCGCCAAAAGTGGGGCCGTGACCGGAGGGGGCGGGCAACTCCACTAGCTGGAGTGCCCTGTGGTGCTGGAACAAAGGGGGTAAGCCTTTGAGGCTCACCGCCAGGTGTTACAGCTCCTGCCTGGGGGAGGTGATAGCATCTCCACCCAGTGCAGGCTTTGTTACAGGCCACAGAGTGACAAAGGCACTCTCCCCATGTGGCCAGCAACATGTCTCGAGTGTGGCAGGCTGCTAGAACCAGTCAGCCTACACGGGTAGTTGGATTAGGTTTCAGGGGGCACTTAGGTGCCCTCTGGGGTGTATTTTACAATAAAATGTACACTGGCATCAGTGTGCATTTATTGTGCTGAGAAGTTTGATACCAAACTTCCCAGTTTTCAGTGTAGCCATTATGGTGCTGTGGAGTCCGTGTTTGACAGACTCCCAGACCATATACTCTTATGGCTACCCTGCACTTACAATGTCTAAGGTTTGGCTTAGACACTGTAGGGGCACAGTGCTCATGCACTGGTGCCCTCACCTATGGTATAGTGCACCCTGCCTTAGGGCTGTAAGGCCTACTAGAGGGGTGACTTATCTATACTGCATATGCAGTGTGAGGTTGGCATGGCACCCTGAGGGGAGTGCCATGTCGACTTACTCGTTTTGTTCTCACCAGCACACACAAGCTGGCAAGCAGTGTGTCTGTGCTGAGTGAGGGGTCCCCAGGGTGGCATAAGATATGCTGCAGCCCTTAGAGACCGTCCCTGGCATCAGGGCCCTTGGTACCAGGGGTACCAGTTACAAGGGACTTACCTGGATGCCAGGGTGTGCCAATTGTGGAATCAAAAGTACAGGTTAGGGAAAGAACACTGGTGCTGGGGCCTGGTTAGCAGGCCTCAGCACACTTTCAATTCAAAACATAGCATCAGCAAAGGCAAAAAGTCAGGGGGTAACCATGCCAAGGAGGCATTTCCTTACAGATTCACATTGCAAAATGAAATGGTTTCTTACCTGTGGGACTAGTTTTGGAGCTTGAAGAATTTTCTGGATTCATAACTGACCCACCCACCTCCCCGAGAAGATGGGAGAGGAGGGGAAAAAAAGAATCTGAAGATGGCAACCACAAGAGGGAGCTTCCGTGAAGGGCGTATGACGTCAGAGGAGAATGGATAGGTCACTAAATGGTGGAAACGTTGACGCCCAGCAACAAAAGAAAAAGAGAAGGACTACTATTACAGGGGGACAATTCCAGACCCAACCATGAGATGCCAGAATAATGCACAGCATGTGAATACAGAAAATACTTTAAGCTGTAAAACTACTCCTACGGGTAAGAAACCATTTTGTTCCCTATGTCAGACTCCACATGTGTTCCTTACAGGGGTGCCTTGAAGCAAGGTGATCACATGCAGAGGATCACTGGGAAGATTAAGTGTTGGTAAGAGCCAGTTGCCATTGCTCTCTGCAAGAATGGAACAGCAACCACCTCTTGCAGGGCAGGTCCTTCATGGACCCCATCCCATAAGGGACAGTTACCATGGCCACTTCCTTGTCTGCTGGGGGTGACTCATCTCCACAAGATGCCATTCTGGGTGTGTGGTTACCTTAGCAACAAGGTCTATTCATAAGTTATCTTGAACTTCTAGCCAGGCATTTAGCTGTCAAAGCTTTCTTTCAGAGCATCTAAAACAAGGTGGTCCTTGTGAAGACAGACTGTGACTGCCATGTACTGCTTACAGAAACAGGATGGCATGCACTTGAACTCTTAACACTAGTGCCGCGAATTTGACATTCGACAATATACCATCAAATACACCTCCTAGCAAAGTATCTTACAGGGGTGGAAAACAACTTTGCTGACCCGTTCTGCAGGATGCATCAGTTAGTTCATGAGTAGGAACATCACCCAGAAGCCCTTTTCCCATACTTCATTTGCTGAGGTGTTGTAGGAAAGTGCCTTTTTTGACATGGTCACCCCCACTTTTTGCCTGGTACCTGATGTGATTTCAACTGACAGTGCATTTGGGTGCCAGGTCCCCAGTGCCAGATCTCTTTCCTAACACTGTACAGTTGTTTCCCCAGTTGGCTAATCCTTTAACACCCTCTATAAGTCCCAATAAATGGTACCGCTGGTGGCTAAGGCCTGAGGTACTAAAAAGAGTCCCTACGGGCTGCAGCACAAATTGTACCACCCTAAGAAACCCCTCACCAAGCACATGCCAGGCTGCTATTGCAGGCTGTGTGTCTTGATGCAGGCAAAAATGAAAACATGATATTCCACACATCCTTGTGTTCCATGTCCCCTAACACTACATGCAATATATGTAGGTCACCCCTACAGCAGGCCTCACAGCCCTAAGGCAGGGTGCATTATATTATGTGCAAGGGCATATCTGCAAGAGCAGATATGCCCCTGCAATGTCTGTGTGAGACATAGTAAGTGAACAAAGAAGCCATTTTAAAGGCATGTGCTCAACACTGGTAAATACGAGTTTCCCAGCTACATGATGGCCTCACTGAAGATAGGGATGTATGATATCAAACATCTCATCCTGATAAGCCCACACTGATTCCAGTGGTGCATTTATCAATACATGCACTGAAAGCCTACCAGCCTCTGGTGTGCTAGCTGACTAGTTTGAGCCAGCCTGCCACCACCAGACCCGACTCTGTCCCCTTAAGTTGAGAGCTTTTACTCTCTGGCGGTCAAACACAAAGCCTGCTCTGGGAGGGTTGTTACACACCACCACCCAACAGGGTGATCTGCAAATCTACATTTCAAGGCGAGAAGCTTCAAAGAGACCACCACCCTTTTGTATGCAGATCTGGTTTCCCTCACAAGGGAAATGCTGAGTGTGCCCCCCTCCCCAGCCCATTTGGCACCTGGAAAGGCAAGGCGTTTCGTATTCAGAGAGGTGTGCCCACCCCTCAGGTCAGTCCCGCCCCTAAGGTGAGCTGCCTGATGTGGACACTGCATTTTAGAATCTGCAATCTTGGTGTTTGCAGATTTAGGAACTCTGGGGCTGGTTATGCCAACTTTCCTCAGGAAGTGGTCATGTATGGGATGTAGTGACCCCTAGGCTACTACCCTACACTCCCTTAAAGCCCCTAAACTCAGTTTTTAAGGGAGCCTCTGGCACCAGAGAAAATGATCCTGACGCCCTAAGAAGACCAAGGACAATGAACAAGAGTGAAAGCAGAATTGGAGAAAAGAAGCAGCTGACCTGATATCAATCCCTCCAGCCTGTCTGCATTCCTCCTCAAAATCTGCACCAAAGTTGACTCGTCCTGCAGCATGACTCCTGAAACCTGGAAGGACGGCCTGCCTTCGAAAAAAAGACTTGACCTCCTGTGAACAGCAGACCTGTTCTCCAGCAAATTCTCTGAAGCCTCTGGAACTGCCAAAACCTGACACCTGGAGTTGCCACTGCGCCCACCGTCTCAAACCCAAGATGAAGTGGACCACCGGTTCCCCAGCCCTCTTGAGTCCAAGTCGATTGTGGTTTTACTCCTCCTGGACTCACTGATGACACCTGCAGCCTCTGCACACAGCCCCTGTCTATCATGGCTGCTTTGGTAAGGAAAACCCGACGCCTAAAGACACTTCTGCACCTGTCGCCCCTGAGCCGTGGACCAAAGGTGCCTCCCTGTACCTGAGCATCATACGGGTACAGGGAGGACATGAGACCTGAGCCCTACTGTTAGTTCATCCCGACTGGCTTCCTGGCCAGAGCCTGCAGCCTCTTTTCGCAGTGACCGATTTCCATTGAAATGCTCTGAGCACCCAACACTGTTTTGCACCCTTCACCCAGCCGCCCCCGTGCAGCTGGCTGTGTACCGCTGGTGCTCCCTTGGACGCTGCCCACCACTCACCTTATCTCTTGGAGATTGGTCTTGTAAATCGCTGTACTCTACCTGTTTGCAGAACTTGTTTTTCCTCCCTTAGGATAACACTGCAGAACTTAGAAATAGCACTAAGTATCCACTTTTAAAAGTTAAAAGGATTCATATTTAAAAAACATACTTACCTGAAACATTTGTCTCTGAGGCCTAAACATGTAAAAGATAATTACTGTTTTTTATAAATTGGTGTGGACCTCCTTTTTGAGTCGTGTCTCATTTATTGACCCTTGGGTGTATTTGTGGATGTCTTGCTAAGTCTGTGTTAAGCCTATTGGGCTGCTCAACCACACTACCTCCAAATAGAGCGCTTTGGGATTGCATAGCTAGCCCCTGTCCACTCATTGGGGAACCCCTGGACTCTTTACATGGTATATCTAGTTATTGACATACCACATAAGGAGCCAGCTTCCTACAGGTGTTCCACAGAGATCTGTTCGCCACTTATAAAAATTCAAAATGCCAAACCTTTACATCTGTAAGAAAGTAGGATCTTTCTGACACTTACCCCCACTTTTTGCCTAGTGTAAGTATGTTTGACTGTAGTACACTGTGTTCCTGCTAACCAGGACCTCCGTGTTCTGTCCCATAAATTTAATTGGTAAGCAACTTTTATACCCCACAATTGGCATACTTGTGTACCCCTGTAAGTCCCTAGTATATGGTACTTAGGTAGCCAGGGCATTGGTACACCAGGGGTCCCCCATGGGCTGCAGCATGTCTTATGTCCATGCAAACTGTTACTACATGCCTACCATTGCAGCCTGTGTGAAATGGCACATACACCTTTAACCCCAGATATAAGGTTTACCTTATATCCCAGTCTCTGCAGTCTGACCCTATAAGTCACCCCTAAGGTAGGGCCTTCAGCCTAAGGGCAGGGTGCATGGTCCTACGTGTGAGGGCACCCCCTGCATGAGCAGAGGTGCCCCTACAAACCCCAGACTTTATTTTCTGGACATTGTGAGCCATTTTAAGGTATGTACTGAACAGTAGTCATTACCAGATCTCCACCTACATAACAACTTCACCAAACCCAGTCATGTTTGGTATCAAACATGTTGGAATCTTAGAACTAACTGATTCCAGTGTTAGTTGCATGATATCATGTACTGTGGGGTTTCATTAGAGGATCCCCCGATGTCTGCCTGTACAGCCCTGCAGGGTCTGCGTGCAAGCCAGTGCTGCTGCCAACCCCTTCTGACATCATCGGAGCCATAAGTACTGACACCGGCGTAACGTTTTTTCCTACCACTCCTGTTTGTTACAATGTTTCAAGGTATTTTCTTCGTTGAAGTCTCGTTGGGATACAATGTCACCACCGAAGAAGTCGGAGTTTTAGCCATGTAAAGAGTGTGGAGGTCATATGTCGGTCACTGACCCGCACATAGATTGCCTTTGGTGTCTCAGTTCTGACCACGACATTGCAGGTTGTCCTTTGTGCCAGAGGATGAACCCCAAGGCTTTGAAGGAAAGAGAAGCCAAACTGTTCCTCTCGAAAGCCAAAAAAGAGAAACTTGGTCGTAGGAGACCGAGTCATCGAGAGAAGTTGTTGTTGCATCGATCATCAAAGTTGCATAAGAAGTGGTGTTGTCATAGCTCACGCCGTCGTTCATCTCATGATAAGAGTCCATCCCCCGCTTCTAAGTCTCAGCAGCGGATGACTTGGGAGATTAGTCCTACCTTGTCTCCTACTCAACAGAAGTCGTCTGAAGTGTTGAGATTTCGGCGTCACCAACTAGTGCTGCACAATTCTCCCCTGTTACGGATCCGAAGATTAAAAATCAGGAGTCAAATCAAGCTCAGCCTCAGCAGAAGTATCCGAATTTTCCCACTACGGGGACAGATCCGCCTGTATTTGTAAATGCTATGTTTAGCATTTTCAATAGAGCTTTTGCCCCTTTGGGTGCACCTGCGGCCCCACAGGACCTTTAGTGTTTAATCTTGGAGGACTCCTGGCACCATATAAACAGACTAATTTCTTGCCTTTCATGCCTTCGGCTCCAAAGACATCGGAGTTGACAGTGCCGCTGATGCGGAGGTCAGATAGATCGTGTCTGACATAGTCACTCTGCTCAGAGTGACATCCTGGCGCCGGCTTCACTGGTGCTGCGAAAGGCGTCGTTGACGTCGGCACATGCTTTATTGACGCAGAGACTGGAATGTAGACTAAGGTCTAGAAGAGCAGCTTTGAGGCTTTTAGAAGAGCAGCAATACTATGAGGGAGGAGCAACTAGAACTTGAGGAGGAAGGAGAAATCCCTTTAACTTCTCAAGCCTTTGAAGGTGTTGATGAGGCTAGTGGTTTGGATACCTCTCCAGAGTGGCAATTATCGATCACCTGGTGGTATTCCTCCTCTGGAAGTTACTGATCACCATGGAGTGATAAGGAAAGCAGCAGAATGTTTGGAACTGCCGTTACCCACTTCGGAGTTAAAAACAAACATTCTGAGTGAAGTGCTTAACTCCTCTTCTGCTACCTTGGAGCCTTTGCTTCCGTTTAATGATGCTTTGACTGAGACAGTTCTGGACCTGTGGCGCAAACCACTCACTATACTAGCTGTGTCCAAGGTGATTGCCAGAAGATATAAACCTGCGCCAGGTGATCCGCAATTCCTAACTGCATCCTTCACCTGAGAGTCTTGTGGTCCAGGCTTCTTGCTCTTCAAAGGCAGCTCTTGGTTCCTTCCCTACAACTCCTGTGGATAGGGAATCTAAATGCATGGAACAATTTGCGAAGAAGATCTTCTCTTCATGTAGTGTGGTATTAAAGTCGGTTAATGCTACATGTGTGTTGGGCAGGTATATCCATGCGCTAATGGACTCGGCAAGACAGGTGGTTCCTAATTTGCTACAGGAGGTGCAGGAGCATTTTCAGGATTTGTTACATGATAGTCAACCAGCTGCTAGACAGGTTATTCAATCTGACCTAGCTATAGCTGATTATGTTGCCAAAACCATGGGAACAGCAGTGACCAATAGGAGACATGCATGGCATAGAGGTTTGGGGTTTACCCAGGATATGCAATCCTCCTTGATGGACCTCCCGTTTGATATGTCCAAACTGCTTGGAGAAAAAGCTGACTTTGCACTTGAAAAGTTTAAAGACAGCATGGCCACTGCTAAGTCTTTAGGTCTTCAGTCGCTTTCATCGACCTATAGATCTTTCCATAGGTTTAGGAGGTTTGGCCATAGCTCCTCCTTTCGTGGGAGGTAGCAGTTCCAGAGTCAACAACCTGCCAACCCCTTCTACAGGTCCGACAGGGGTCGTGGAAGACAGATCACGTGGTGCCACTCAGCAGCCTTCCTTCTCCTCGTTGTCATCCTCCGCTGGAAAACAGTCAGGGAAGCAGCCCTAGTCCTCCCCTAGTCCTCACCCTTCAAGCAGCATCTGTTACCCATAAGGGGAAGGTTGTTTCATTTTCTCCAAGAATGGGAGTTGAAAACATCAGACTGATGAGTGCTGAGCATTGTAGGAAATGGTTATGCCCTTCTCTTTCAGGAGTTTCCCCCTCCTTTCCCTCCCCAACATTCTTTGTGCTCAGAAGAGCATCTACTGTTGCTTCAACAGAAGGTGCACAATCTGCTGTTATAGGGCGCAGTGGAGTTTGTTCCGGAGCAGGATAAGGGTAGGGCTGTTATTCAAGGTATTTCCTGATTCTCAAGAAAGATGGTCGTTTGAGGCCACTTATGGACCTGAGGTTTTTGAATTGGTTCCTCAAACAGGAAAAATTCAAAGTGCTGACCCTGCCACAGGTGCTTCTTGCGCTGGACAAAGAAGACAAGATGGTTTCTATCGAATTGCAGGATAAATATTTTCACATTCCTATTCTGAAGTTGCACAGGAAGTATCTCCATTTCATGGTGGGGTCGCAGCACTACCAGTTTGAGGTCCTTCCTTTTGTACTTACTTCCGCATCTCGTGTTTTCACAAAGGTGAAGGCAGTGGTTCCAGTGCAACTTAGACGGAAGGGAATATCGGTATTCCCTTACCTGGACGATTGGCTGATCAAAGCCAAGTACCCAGAGTTAGTGCTGTATCATTTGCAGGTGACATCTCAGTTGTTGTTCAACCTTGGCGTTTCGTTGAATGTTCCCAAATCTCACCTGGAGCCCTCTCAGTGACTCCTGTTCATATGGGTGGTACTGGACACATCATTGAATCATGCCTACCCTCCTCCTCATAGGATTTGGGACATTCAGGATATGATTCCAATGTTTCAAAATGTAGCGGTTGTTCCATTCCTAAAGGTCCTACACCTGCTTGGTCTGTTTACTTCCTATAATCTGTTGGTCATTCACGCATGCTGGCACTTGAGGGCTCTCCAGTGGTGCCTCTGCCAGCAGTGGTCTCAATACAAAGGGGATCTCAAGGAATCAATAACAATCTCCGGAAACGCTGCAGCGGTTCTTTGATACTGGAGTGTGGAGGGCAACCTGTCTCAAGGAAGGCCATTTTATCTTCCACCTCTGGTGACCTTCTTGTCTGTACTGGAGACTCGCCGCTCTCAGGGAGTGCACAGCCGGGGAAATGTTGCGGTTGCTGGAAGGAGCCAGAGAAAATGTTGCAGAGCGGAGTTATCTCTGAAGTTGCAGATTGTTAGTTCCCGGTGCGGGGGTCCAGTTGCATTCCCAGTGGCCAGAAGATGAAGTAAAGGATGCAGAGGAGTCCTACTGGAATTTTGCATGTGGAATCTGAGGACCCACCCAAGAGGGATACTCTAAATAGCCCTGGAAGGGGGATTGGTCACCTAGCAGGGTTACCACCTATCAGGATGGGGCTGTGACGTCACCTACCTGAACTGGCCACTCAGATGCTCCCATGGTCCTCTGCCCACCTTGGATTCAAGATGGCAGAATCAAGTGGCCAACAGGAGGATCTCTGGGCACCACCCCTGGGTTGGTGATGAACAGGGGAGTGGTCACTGGACTGGTGCATACCGGTTTATGCAAGGAGGGCACCAAATGTGCCCTTCAAAGCCTACCGGTTGCTTGGGGAGGCTACCCCTCCCAAGCCATGTAAAACCTATTTCCAAGGGAAAGAGTGTTACCCCCCTCTCCCACAGGAAATCCTTTGATCTGCCTTCCTCTGCCTGAGCTGGTCAAGCAGCAGGAGGATAGAAACCTGTCTGAGGGGTTGCAGCAGCACAGGCTGCCCATAAAACCCCAGAAGGCTAGTAGGGGCAATGCTGAAGGTCTTTTAAGGAGCCCCCAGAGTGAATGGAATCCTACAACCAATACTGACAGCAGCATTGAAGTATGATTCTGACATGTTTGTTCCCAAACATGCCCAGGTTCGGAGTTAGAATTATGTAGCTGGACATAGGTAATGACCTGTGTCCAGTACACGGGTAAAATGGCTTCCCCGCACTTACGAAGTCCAGGGTAACAGAGCTGGAGTTTGTAGGGGCACCTCTGCTCATGCAGGGGCGCCCTCAGTCACAGGTACCTGCGCCCTGCCCTCTGGGCTAGTAGGCCTACCATAGGGGTGACTAACAGTGACCTGGTGCAGTGACCTGTGGTGAAAGGGTGCATGCATCTTTTCACGCAGGCTGCAATGGCACGCCTGCAGACACATTTTGCATGAGCTTCCATGGGTGGCACAATACATGCTGCAGCCCATGGGGAACCCCTGGTGCTCCAATGCCCTGGGTACCTACGTACCATATACTAGGGAATTATATGTGGGCACCAGTATGCCCAGTGTGGGGGGGTGCTAAGTCCTAAACAACCAAATTTAGAGGGAGAGAGCGCAATCACTGGGGTCCTGGTTAGCAGGATCCCAATGAAGACAGTCAGAGTATACTGGCAGCAGTCAAAAAGTGGCAGTAACCATGCCAAAAAGAGTGACTTTACTACAACAGCCATGTTTATTAGTGGTTAATTCCATGACTAGATACAAGTACTTTGCCATATCGGACTGCAGATTTAGGTGGTGAATTAATGAGTTACTTACCATAACTAACTGAGCATATTGGCTTTTTGATTCATGACATATGCCAGATAAGTTTCTAATTGGGTGATCACTATCTGACTTAACCTGCACCAATGATACCTCAACAGCTGTCAGTAGATTGCAGAATTAAGTGCCCTTTCATTTGCAGCAGTGCTGTCATGGAATGAGTTTCTATAGTGAGCAGAATCATTGGATACCCCAGTTATGTTCTTTCAGGTCTTCTTGGAGTGACTTCCCAGCCTCAGCTGTATTTGGAGGAATATGATGTTAAGACTTCCTCTGGTCTGGGACGTAGGAAAGAACACTTGTAAGAAGGTAGTGTTACCAAGACCACCAGACTGGATCCTGCATCAATTTATTCGAAGATGAAATCTTTAGGATTTTGAATCTCTATTTTGATCACAGTGGTCTGACTGAGTTAATCTTATGTACTTTTGGGTATAAAGAGGACAGTTAGTGTGCCAAGGCCCACAAGACCCGAGATAAATCAGTGGCTTAGGATTTAAAAAAGAAAGGCCTCATTATTATTTACTTAGAGGTATAGAGGCAATGGAGACACTAGAACCTTGGTTATATTATACATCTAAGCTTGTGCATAGGAAGCTCTTACTAGCTAATCGTTGAAACAGCAGTAGTTGTAAATCCCCTGCTTTTCACATGGGCTTTCACTGCAGTCATGAACTTGGTGAGCACTCAGTGTAGAATTCAGACTAAACAAGAATGTTCTGTTGCTAATTCCTTCCTTCCTCCTCAAAATGCAACTAATAGCAAGGATATTTGGCTTTTGTCATTCCCTTCCCCTGGCTAAGTTTCATATTTGATGGTTAAGTTATGAATATTAAAGAAACTGTCTGGGTTTTTCTTTGCCACATAGAATTAGTAGTGAAAGCCTCTCTGTGCCCATGCTTTATTGTGGAACATTGTCGATTGCCCTCAATAACGAAATTGTAACTACAATAGAAGTCCATATTTGAACAATGGAAAGGAGCATGAACCGAAAAGAAGATCAAAGGGAAGGGTCAAGTGCAGCGTAAGCGAGAAACCTCAATTTAGCATTCATGAGAAAAATCTATAGAGCTTGTGAAATAAGCCTTTACTATTTTTACACAGCAGTCCGTTCCTTTGTTGTATCACTTATCCTCATCAGAGAGAAGCCTTTGTTGAATGCAATGTTGAGTTAGTGTTGCTGCTTTGAGATGAAGTAGTTGATGAACAGTGGCAATATATTGATTGGAGTACATTTGGTTTTCTTCTTTGAATCTGAGGTTAGAATTCTTACCTTGGCATCCTTTTAGTATTCTGCTGGTAGAGTTGAAATTATGTTTGTCAGCACCAACGAGCTCCAAATACATTGATCTATTCTGAGGCTGTTGTAACAGACCATGACATGACCTTCTAATTATGTGTTTCCTGCTTCATGTAGGGCAATGGTATCCAAACTTAACACCTCAAGGTGTAGCACATAAGCCCTTGCACGTAGAAGCTATTTTATTTGGTCATGTGGTGATTAGTATTTGATCACCAAGATCTATTTATTTAGCAACTCTAAGCAGATTCCTCTTTCACATCCTCACAGAGAAGTCCTCAATTCCTCCCACATCTGTAAAGTATGGCATACTATCCTGGCTTGGGAGGTAATGACTTGTTAACCAATACTTTGCCTCTGTAGTCTTTTTTTTTGCCTGTGAAGACCAAAACCTTTCTCCAAAGTGATATAGGCATACATCACTCATGAAATAGAGCATTCTAGTGGGGGGGGGAAGCTCTTTTCGCGAAGGTCTGTTCGTAATAAATGCATCCACCATGCTTGCTCCTCATTTAACAATTTGAGATTGTGGAGCTTGTGTAGATAAATTTGAAGACGGGGTAACAAGCATGACATGGAGTGCTTGATAATGCTGTCTGAGTCTCAAAAGAATGGATATTTGGTGTGCCTCCTCTGCTTGAATCTGGATACATTGGAAGCTTGATGTTGCAGTTCCTACAGACTGAGGTGGTGTGGCACAACAAAACTAGAGGTCCACAACATACTCAGACTTACATCAAGTGGAGCAGGAGAAAAAATATCTGTTGCTGAGACTATTTTACTAGAACAGGGGTCTCCGATGCAAGGTGAAGTTGTCACCCTTGCAGCCTCCAAAAACTGAGACTTGCAGTTTCCAATTTAAAGCATTTTGATGTTCCCTGGCCTTAGTAGAACCACTCAGAATAACAGGTGAGAGATCCTTTCTGTACTAAAGGAATTGCTGACAGGAGGGCATGGGGGCCTTATCGTGGTATCTGCCAATTGTCGTCATATATGTTCTTTTACAGATCCTTAGGCGGCACATACTTCTAGTTTAGCTGGAAGATCAGAATCGGAGCAAGAATTGGGACATAACCAAAGCCTGATTAATGGGAAGGGGGAATGGATGGTGTTTTGCTACTTTATGAACTCCTAGGTTTCATTGCTTGAGATAATACTGTTTGCAGTCTCCTTCCTACCGTTTCCCCATTACTGTTGAGTTATTTTTCCTATTTCTATATTGAGACAAAAAAGGGCTAATTGAAATACACTGTTTAGCCAGTGGAAGTGTGTTGCAACGAGAGAATGAGTCTGTTTCTTCTTTTGTTCTTGATTATAGACATGTGTCCATTAAACAAGATTTTATTATGAAATGAAAGCAGTTAGTTTAAAAATGTTGCACCTGTTCCATCCCTTCCTCTATATGACCACATCTGGCCTTCTCGAATATCTCATCAGCATTCACCATTTAGTTGTGTTGTTTTCCACCTGCTCAGAAGACTGAATTTCCCTTGTTTGAGAGTGTGCTGCTGTTTTTTTGCCTACTTACAATTCATGAACAGGTGTACATGCTTTCATTTTTAAATTTTAATTGGATAAAAAACATCTTTACCTTTGTTTTGAGCACAGGTGGTTCACGGCAGGCTTGAAACTATGTCTGCTGTTCTTTGTTCCATTGTTGGCAAGTTGCCTTTTGGTTCTTTTTCTGTCTGTTTTGAGTTTTTTTATGTTGTTTTTGACCATCCTTAGATTTGTAGCTCCACGGTGCCTTTGTTTGGCGGCAGCGCACTCCATAAATAATCAATGCATAGTGTTTTCTAAGCAGTTGTTGGCTCAGTGTCCCGGGTGTTCGTTTCTAGTTCCTACCTGTTCCATGCCAGTATTCATTTTAGAAGTCAGCTCAAACCAAAATTCAGGGAAGGAGGGGTTCCCGAAGAATCCCATGTACTCCGTACAAAAAAAAATGGAAGCTTTCATGTCTAAATCAGAAATATTTGGTACCACTTGTGATTTTAGAGTTGGCAACATTTTTTTTATATCTGACATGGGCTGCTACTTATAGGAACATACACTTGTACATTTCTTGTGAAAATCACTGAGTATGAGCATGTTGGGTTGTTTGACCTTTTCAAGCAAGATGCTTTATGGAATGTGCCAACGAGGGCTGCTTCAGAGTTTCACAGAGCAGAATTGAGGGATTCTATGACTCAGGCTTACAGAGCCAAAGTTGTGTGCTGACTATCAAAGAAATAACCAATTTGCCGGTTGCCAGATATGGCTATTGTGCTACCAGAGAGTGTGTACACAGTTACAGTGACCGAAGGGAAATCATTCAAGGCCTTGTAAATGGCGTTCAGATTACCTCACTGATCTTCCAACCTTCAGCACCCTGAACTATTTGAGGAGCTGTAGCATTGATGCTTACCGAGCCATATTTGGAGGATAGATTAAAGCTATCCACAAGCAAGTTAAGAGTGCCTGATTGTTTAGTTTGAACAAAGCCACATACTGAAAACAGAAACTTGGGTCCTTTTCAGGAGCCTGATGTACTCAGTATGGTTCCTAATTGATGCTTGATGAGTGATCCGGTCCCTAATACACCCCAGTCAGTTTGGTTTTGTGCATGGTTAAAACAAAATGTTGAATCTGCGATGGTTTACCCATATGAAGCAGTTTTTGTCGGAAGAAGTCAAATTTATTGTGGCCTATTGGGATTTAGACAGACATTTGACACGATTATTGGCAGTTTCTATTTAGAGTTAGGAACTATTGTTACATCACACCAAATTTAGGAAATAGGTGAAACTACTGTACATACATCTCTATGAAAGTTCCTCTTTTTAAAATGGTCGCCCCCAAGTTTTGCCAGGTCTCTAATCTCTTTCCCTAAAACTATACAATTGTTCCCCAGTAGGCAATACCTTTAGCACCCCTGTAAGTCCCTATTAAACTGTACCACTGGTACCTAAGGCATGGGTACTGTCAGAAGATTACCCATTAAATCAAACTTCCACAGGAGCAGATGCCTTTTACCCAACTCCCTCGAACAGATGCGTGCTCAGACTTTAACTGATTATCTGAACCCTCCATCTGCTAGGGGAAAAAGGAAATGGGAAATGGGAATAGAAAAAGAGACACTGCCTCCAGATCCAGTTCCAGCCTGCGTTTCCCACTTGAAGATAGGATATTCAGTGTGTGTCTCTGAAAACCTGTACCTTTCTTCTTATTGGGATTTCTTTAAAGGAAGGACTTGCAGTCGGGTGATAAGAGCATAGATAAGTACTCTGAGATAAGCCTGACTGCGCGAGCCAAGCTACCAAGGGTGTGAGCAGGGGTTATCTTAGGTGTGTGACTCCCTTACCCTGACTAGAGTGAGGGTCCCAACTTGGACAGGGTGCAAACTGACTGCCAGCTAGAGAGCCCATTTCTAACAGCGAGTGTCTACAGCAACATGACCCCACTGGACAAAGACCCATTGCAGATGCACCCCCGCCACCCCAGCCTGAGTTGCCGTGGACAGATGGTGTGTCTGCTTACCAAAGACCCTCAAGACTTGACACTCCCCCTTTCCCTTTTGGGTTTAGCAGTCTGGTCTCCAAGTCCCCACTTGCAGCCTCTTTTCTCTCGACCCGTTTCCCATTAAAGTGATTGGTATCCTTGACTCTGTAAAGCACCTCTGTACCCGAACGCCCTAGTGCCTCCCGAAGTGACCTTTTGGTGCTGCCTTGGACCTTACCCAGTACTTACCTTAACTCCAGAAGAACAGTCCGGTAAGTTGTTGCCAAGTATGTGTATGCAGAATGTTTCTTTCCCATAGGATACTAGTAGGGCACCAGACGCTGAAAAGCGCTGGTACACCTGGATGCCCCAGAGCCGACTGAGTTGACCTATTGGTGTTGCCTTGAACCTTGCCCCCTACTTATCTCAACTCCAGAATAACAGTAATGTGAGTCATTGGCAAGTACTCCTTATGCAGTATATGCTTCTTTTACCGTAGGAAAACATTACTGCGTTAAAGTCAAGGCAAGTGTAATTTGCTGTATGCTTCAAAACTGCTAACTTAAAAAGTGCTTACCCAATAGCAAAGTTCTTGGTGTTAAAAATTCAATGAAATACCTGTTGTTATTTTTCTAAATTGGTGTAGATCTCCTTTTTGAGAGCATGTGTATTATTTACTGACTGTGTATATGCAATAAATGTCTAACACTCTCCTTTGATTAGCCTGAGCTGCTCGACTACTCTACCACAAATAGAGCACTTGGGATTTTTAAAGAAAGCCCTGTCCTCTTCTAAGGGGATACCTGGACTTCTACCCAGCATACCTCTTTTTGGTATATAATTATCAAGGGCCAGCGTCCTACAACAGGCATATGCCAGAAGCATTGATTTCAGTGAAGGGGGACTTAGGGAGGGGTGCTTGTTTTTTCCCCTTTACATAGGTTGTGAAGCGATTGGTGTTACCCTATGCAGGTTTATGTCTGAATGGGGAATTAACATAAGTTATAGGAGGCATACTGTCTCATTCTATGTGGATGGCATAAATTACAAACATTTGCTGATGTGCCCAGGCTCGTCACAGATTTGCAGAAATATACCTTATTTCTAATGAGGGATTCTTGGCCTGCAAGATCATACTGAATTGTTTGAACTGGGCCTGACTTGAGAGCCTAGCACATTTCAGTATTTGGGTTTCCAGATCATGCACAGTCAAGTTGGCACAGAATATCTGCTGTTTTGAATTTCTCTTATGAAAATGATTATGCTTTCTAGATGTCTGTGATTTGCAGGGGATGTTGACTCTTGTCGGGACCAGAGTATTAACAGCAAGAGGTCTTCTACTCTGCGTGCGGTCTTGCGCCCTACAGACTAAGTTACAACTTTTAACCACCCATACTGATGTTGTAATTTGACACTCCATGATCTAGAATGTTATTACTTGGCTATATTTATTCAAATGATGGGTAAATTAACTGGTGGTAACAGATATTTATTAGCTGCTTGACATGAACAACATGACCGTAAATTTGTCTGTTGAGAATTAATCCTAAATCTGGGACCCTTTAGCTGATTAAGATAATAGTGTTTGTATGGCCCAGTTGGAGGAATAGAATGGGGGCTTTGGTATACAGAACATCAGTAATCTAATAGAGTCTGCTCCCCTTTCACATGTTGACTGATATGGTTGTTACTCGTTAGGGATTCGGCTAGATGGGCCATATGTCTAACACTGGAATCTTTCTTCAGTTGGGAGCAGCACAAACTAATTTTAATGGACAGAGGTTAGTTCTTAGTGTACAGACATTGGAGAGGGCGAGTAAGGCAAAGTAGCATAACTTCCCAATGTAGCCACCTTAGTCTGAAACAGTGGCTGTCTTGGCAAGTTTGACTTTGGGTAGACGTGTCATTTTTATATTGTGTAGGGTGGTTCAAGCTGAGTGTCCATGTGATGAAGTCCATGTGAAAATGAAGTCAGCAGATGATCATGGAATGCCTCTATCTAATTTGTAATGGTTGAATGCCTGGCTGAGGGTCAAGGGGATATCTGGCAATGCCAGATTTAAACTGCCTCAGTTTCAAAACTTACATAGGACCCATATGGCACCAGTAATCCTTCAAAAGATTTAGTCTTCCCAATCACTTTCTTGTCTGAGGTGCAGCAATTATATGTAGCTGATTTTACCTATAAGATGTACTTTTATGTACTTATTGTGAACTATTGGATGCATTATTAGGTCTGGTGAATGGTGTGGTTGGGGGGTTAATTGAAAAGAAGATTGACACTGCCATTTAAAACTTCATCCTAAATCATGAAAAGCAAACATGAGATACAGGTTTTCTGCTCTATCTGTTGCTAGCTCAGCGAGTGCCCCCAATAGTACCTGGATCAAAGATGTTGGGGAATGTTCAGTAGCTGAAGTTACATATACTCATGTTTGCAGTGGATGAGAAATAGAATGTGGATGTCTGGTGCAGATTGGTGCTTGCATATTTAAATCTTCCCGCTATCCAACCGTGTTAGGGACCTATTTAGGATGAGGGGTCTCTCAGAATATGATTAGACCTTAGTCCATGTATAAGTGGGGCACTTTATGGCTAAGTTATACCAAGAGATAAATTGTTTTATAAGGTGTACTCATTAGGAAGAAATAGTTTAGTCTTGTTTGGGGTGTTCAAACCTCGATCATTTAGTGTTGTAAACTGGAATGTATGGCCTTAAATAACCTATGAAACAAGGGATCTCTTAGTGGTGTCATCTCCTAAGTTGAGTAACAATATTGTGCGTGATGCCTGCACAGCATGTTCCATGCTTGACCCATGAGCATGTGAGCTTTTTTACCTGTATAGTTGGAAAACAAAGTATGATGATGGGTTTGCAGGCAGTAAATACAGATCCCAAGTCCTGGTTATGTGAAAAGTAATTGGAATTAGACAATTGAAAGAACAGCCACAGTTTTGTTACCATTGTTTTGAGCTGAGTGTGGGGAAACACAGGCACTTTTTTGTTCTTCTGCTTAATGTTTAGTAAGCCCCATAATAAAAACCTGCTACCAATACTTAAGAATTCCAGTACACAACATCATCAGGCCGCTAAAAAAATATGTATTCCCAATGCACTGACCCTATGGTCTTTTCCATTTCTAGCTATTTGTTCTCTGCAAGGAATGTACAATTGTGATTTATTGTGATGGCCCAGTAAATCCTGCCATGATATCAGCCATATTTTTGAGTATTATAAACAGTGGTGAATTTTTCCTGCAATCCATGACTGTATTACGTACATTAATGGGATGTGATACTATATATTAGTGTATTTGACACTTAGGGCCTAATTTAGATCGCAGCAGATGGAATATACCGTCTGCTATATTACAATATCCATAGGATATAATGGGATTGTAATATGGTGGACGGGATGTCCAGCACGTTTGTGACTGAGTATTCCCCTCCACCAAGATCTAAATCAGTCCTTTAGGTTAATATGGATTTTGCAGTATTAGTGATTAATCTCTATTTATAAAGACTGTTTTATGATGGATGTGTTATTGATTTTTATTATCTGAAATGAACATGTTATTATTTTGGAAGTTCTTTCACACATAAATTAAGACTAGATCTACCCTGAAGGTACACCAATATCTAAACATACTTAAACAAAATCTGTGATCTTGAGGAAAACTCTCAATCTTCCTGTGCCTCCCTTTCATAATTGGAAAACTAGGAGCTTCTCCAAAGACGTGCAGTAAATAAATGGTTGAGTTAATGACTTGAATATTTCAGTCAAAGAACCCCACCAAACCTTTCCCAGGACATTCTGTCACTGATCCACAAACAAATAGGAGTGTCTCTTTGCTAGAAGGGACTACTGATTCCAAATCTGGAGACATAATTTTGGAGAGTCTTGTTTTTTTCTCTTGTTGAACAAGCACATGTGGCAATTGTAATGTTTTTGTATTAGAGACAGAAATTTGACAATGACCAGGTGTTTATTGAGGGGTTTGCAGGTGTGCAATAACCCTCTAACGAGATTTGTTGGCAGTATATACATCCTGACATGAAGACACTACAACAATCAATGATGTTGTTCTACAAGTCTGTGTCTTTTTTTATTCTTTAGAGCTATTCTCAGAATTTGTGTCTTCTGGCCAAGTGCTTCCTGGACCACAAAACTTTATATTACGACACAGACCCCTTTTTGTTCTACGTCATGACAGAATATGATGCTAAGGGTTTCCACATCGTTGGCTACTTCTCTAAGGTGAGGGCTTTGATTATTGGTGCCTTCTATGTGATTTTCATTTTGCTTCATTCTCTGTTTTAAATAAATTTTACTTACTCAGTACAGATCAGTCTGTTGTCTTATCTGTAAGTTGAAGGTACATGACAGGTTTTCTCTATTGACAGTGCCATGACTGCTGCCCAGAATTTTAAAAGTGTTTTGCGAATACCCTACAGAATCTGACCACATATTAATGTTACAGGTCATTAGAACTTATAGACATTTTAAAGGCCATGCTTCTTGTACTACAGGACCCATCTTACATGTATAAGCTTTAAATATTTTCCTCACCCCAAGGCAGTACAGTGACACAGTTCTTAAATGTAATTGATTTAATTGTATTTTTAAAAATACATCAAAACCTGAAAGACAAAATTGAACTCCTTCCCCTTTGAATTTTTCAACACCATAATGGAGTGAGACCTCTTTTTTTTAACTCCAAGACAGCCATCTTAGTTAATTTATTGCTCCACACATCCCAGAACTTCTGAACACCTATCTCCTCTTAGTTACATTTTTCTAACTTAATGGACATGCATTTCTTTAGCCCTTGATGTCCTTTCAGTTGTCACCTACCAGCCAGAAAGACCTATTGTGGGCTTATCAATAACCTACAGTGGATTTAAAGACCACAAAAGAGAAGTGGGTCAGCCCACTTCATCCAGTGGCAATTTTTGCTGTGAATGATGGCATTCTGCCTTTCACAAGGAGCACACCCACACACAAAGTAGTTTCTTTATGGACCAAAGCCTAATCTGGCAATATGTTTTTTGAGCCAAAATATCTTTGCTTTAAGGCAGCATGTGTGTGTGTGTTTTTTTTTTTTTTTTTAAATGTTGATGATGGACCGGCAGCTTTCTCAACAGTGACATTTAGCAAAAGTGATGACGAAAACAAATATTGACAAAGCCAACAAGCCAATGCCAGACCTATTGACTTTGATTGTTGTTCATAGTTTTACTTCATTTTGCTTGATGTTTTCACCAACTTTTCTTTCACCTTAGGTAAGTGTGTCAAGTCTTCTCTACCACTTTTAAAAGTTTGATTTACTCTTCTGGCAAAGCATCCCTTGTATGACAGTATGGCAAGGGAAATAAGGCACAGCTGCCTGAAGGCATCCCAGCAGATTGAAGCCTTAATGCATCTTAGAAGTAGATAATTGTTTTCCTGAATAGAAGTCTTACTGCTCAAGATTTCCTCACAGCGGAATGCAAAAATTTCATCGTCATGACACTTAATTCTGAGCTCCAAACACATTAGACTGTCTGTTCCATCAAAAGGGACTGAACATGACTTGCTCAACTTGACCTTAATGTCCTTGTACATCTGCACACCATTACTTCTGTAAGGTGTAATTTCTTATGCACCACAATGGATTACAATGTTTAGATCAATTTCATCACTCACCTTAAGTAATGTGTGTGGCCAGTGAATAATTTGTGTGAACGTGTCATAGTCTACATTGATCACCTAGATGTCCCACTGGTTCCCTGGGTTTCATTACATCCGTCCCGAAAATATAATCTCTGGTCAAATTGTGAAGTGATTACAGTGAGGCCTATTGTCATTTTCTGTATTCTTATAATATCATTGGCTTTGTTTACCACCTTCCACTGCATTAACTGCATGACATCCAACTAATTTCTTCCTTAAACCCCATGTAAAGTGGCCACATACCAGGGGCCAGCAGTCAAGCTTAACTGCACTGCATGGGTCAAATCTAGCACAGTTTGTAACATTGCTGGAGAATGGGAGGTCACAGAATGCCATGAAATAGTTTGATGCTCATGCAGGGGCCCAGAATTATTGAGTTGGAGTGGGGTTTGACTTCACATGTGGATGGGCAGAATGACATGTAAGATGTAGAAAATGGCAATTTGACTAGTGGATATGACCGTGTTTTCCAGGTCACAGAGTCTCAATGATAATCGTGGTGTAGTCAGGGCACATAAACTACTAACTTACCTCTGGATGGTGCGCTGCCTAAGGGTGTCTTTGAGTGGTACAGTCCCTATGGGAAAGGCACACAGATGGTGACCTGGTTAGAGGGAGCAAGTCCCTGATGAGTAGATATAGTGTTGGCAAGGAGAATTGCCAGAGAAGACCAGTTGGAGAAAAGAGGGGGCATGTCTTATCCAGGTGACTGGTTGACACCTGTTTGGTATAAGTCAATAAGGACGCTCAATGAAGGACCACACGCCAATTATGAATACAATTTAGCTTTACTAGAATTTCAGGTAAATGTAGGCATTTAGCACATTAACAATAGTGGAATAAGAATAGCAATGAAAAGCATCTATTTATATAAAAGTACACTACAAATAGCATCTATGCATATATATAAGCAAAGAGTTCATTGACAGATATAAGCTTTGATTTACTGCACACCAAAATGCATGTTTCAGTTACTGCAGCAGGCTCACACTACGATGTTTAGAAAGCAAAATATAAACGAGCTGAATACTTCAGGTTATAAACACAGTGCAAGCATAAATAATCAAGCATAATAATAGAGCAGAGAAACAAAGGCCTTTCATCCCTGTGTGGAACTTAACTTAGTCCACGAAATGCTGGGAAGCCCTCTACCGCCTGCGTGGACCTCTCTCCCCCTCAAGCATCACGGTCAGCAAAACAGGGAGGCAGCGCTGGGCCATGGCAGCTCTCACAACTCCATCTGCGAGCTTCAAGTCCCTCACCCACACTTCAGTGCTTAAATAACTCGAAGCTTGGATTCTCTCTCTTTCTGGCATTTTCTAGCTATGTTATCAGCACTTGGCTTCTCTGCCCTTCCCCAGCCTTTGTTTTCATTCCATCTTCTCCCTGTACTCTCGTTCTCAAGTTTGAGACGGAGTCTTCTACACAAACGAGCTTGAAAATAATATCATGAACTTTTCCACGTTGTTCGGGGGGTTTCATCAGGCATCACACTCATCTACACTGCTCAAGCTAATTAACCCTTTGCGTCACAATGTCTTCCACACCTTTCCCTATACTGATCAGGGTACATACTGAAATATACTTTGATGTTTCAGATAGAAAGGATGTTAGTTGCCAACTCATGCCTTCCATGTGTTCTAGATGATAGAAAGGTGTTACAAGGAACATAACCCAGCCAAAGCGGGCAGTGATGTTTCAGTCTTGACGTGGTTTTTAAAAAGGGTTTACAACTTTGCACTCAATTCTGTGAAGGCTAATACCCTACGATGGAGCAGATGTCACTGGAGCTCAAAGTTAGGCTGTGATAAAGGAAATGTGCGATGCACCACAGAAATGTAGTCCCAGGCTACAAGGAGTACAGGACAAGCCTGTCTATTCTTTGAAGGCGTGTTACCTGACTCAAGTACCAGCTAGTTTGTGGATCTGTCCCATTCACATCTGTGACTATTGAAGTGAACCTTTCTATTAATGTACCTGTAGCTGTGGTGGTGGCTTGCACCAAACTGCTTCCTCTGTGACAGTGTGTTTCCATTGTTTGAGAAGGCATTTTACTACAGCTAATGCTTTTTCCTCCCAACCGTCTAGCCATCTCTAAACCTCGCCAGGTGAATTAAGGTATGTTGGACCTGGCCCTCACTGCAGGGTCACCCCCAAACATTTTTCCTCCACCTCTCCTAGTTTCTGAACCTGTTTATGTAGTTTTTTTAGGATTACCTGCACTTTACCACTACTAACCACTGCTAAAGTGCTTGGGCTCTCTCCTTTAAACGTGGTGAAATTGGTTTACACCCAATTAGCATATTTAATTTAGATGTAAATTCCTAGTAACGTGATAAACCACATACTCAGGGCTGGTAAATTAAATGCTACTACAGGGCCTGCAGCACTTATTGACCACCGGCTTAAATAGCTCTTTGAAAGCTGTCTCAGGCCTGCAATTGCAGCTTGTGTGCAGGTTTTGTTTTGCAGTTTTATGTAGTGTAACCTCAACCCTTAGGTAATGGAGCACTTTATAAGTGAGCACTAGTTACCTTACACAAGGACACATTCATTTTTTGTAGACATGGGGAGATTAGGTGATTTGCTCAAAATCACAGGATGTTAGACCAGGCTCCTCAGCTCCAAAGTCGGCAGCTCTGGGCTTTGCAGTACATCCACTTTTCTAATCTTAAACCTCTCCTCCAGTTTTAAACTGCCATTTCGACCTGGCAAAATAACCCATTTTTGCCAGGCCTAAATAATCTTTTTTAATAGATAAATGTCACCCCTAGGGTAGGACCTAAGCGGTCCATAGTGCAGAGTGCGGTATGTTTACAACGTTGGACATATACTTTTAAGTTTTGCATGTCCTGTTTGTAAAAAACTGTCAAATTTGTTTTTCACTATTGCAAAGCCTACCTCTCCCATAGGATAACATTCGGTTACCTTATTACATTTAATAAGAGATAACTTTTGTTTAGAAGCAGGAAGGAATATCAAGTTTGGTCACTGAGGAATTGAAATTGTTAAACCGTCTTTAATGGTAACGCCAGATTTAAGTCGGTAGTTTCTTATCCTACTATTTGCTGCCTGCAGCCTGTTTCCTGGGTCACATGTCTTAGTGTAGTGGGTGGCATCATTTGTGTAGTCCTCGTAGACAGCATGACAATGGAGGGTCTGGGTGTTCGCAGGATGGGCCGTCCTGGATTGAGGGGAAGGGAACTGTTACCTACCACACTTGCACTTCAGTGGCACTGGCACAGTTCAAAGGACTTCACACTCACCTATTGTATCCCCAAACAGGCTGGACCCTAGACAGGGAGGCTCCAAGGGCTAGTTAGCTGGCCTCTTGTTCAGAGTTATAGGGACACCACACACTCCAGAGGGCTCCCTGCAGCTGCCTAGTTGATCATCTGCACTGGGCCTGCAACTGGACCTTCATGGGCCCTGGTTGCCTCTGCTGGAATGAGTTCCTGATTTCCAAATAAGTGCCTCCTATGTCCTGGACCCTTGGTGTGGTATCAGTTGAGCTCTTCCTGGAAGAAAAGGAGAAATCCTGAAGTTCGGGACTCTTCACAACAGCAATTGGGCCTGTTTGTGCCAAGATTATGCCGCCTGCTAACATGAAGCTCCATCATCTACAGCCTACTGTGACTGCCAACACAAAGCTCAAGCAGTCACGGTCCGCAATGCCTGACAGGTTCTTCACGTAACTACCATCTGAGACCTTTGTCTTGTGGTGTTGACTAATTCATTAATTAAGTGCTCAGAAGTCTATGATGTGTGGAGCAATTCTTTTTTTAAATTGGTGTGGGGTTATTCTTGTGTTGTGTTTTCACTTTCTTACTGTTTGAGTACTGCAGAAATACTTTACACATTGCCTCTAAATTAAGCCTGATTGCTTTTGTGCCAAGCTACCAGTAGGTTAAGCACGGGTTAATTTAGTGACTTTTGTGGTTCACCCTGATAAGGATTCTAGCTGTTGCTTGAGAAAGGCTTGCATCCTGTCAACCAGCAACTCAATTTCTCACAAGGTATTTGTGGGTTTAAATCTCAGGAGTGATGGTACAGCCATTGTCATCCATCTCAGATGTTGCTGTAGACTCCACAGTGTTCTCAGCACTCCATGTGTACCTGAAAGACATTTTGGGGACCTATGTAGTGCTTACATGTGTATGTGCATGTGTCAGTGATGCTGCATCACCCGAGCTAGTACTGTCTTTGCCTGCTTAGTAGCATACAGTAGTGCTGTGTCAGCGGTTTCCAGATTGCCTCATGCAGAAGTACCTGTTTCATTCTCTATGGCAGGGTTCACCAGTTAGTAGAACGTTGAGAGCCAATCTGTGGCATGAGGTAAGCACGAAGGAGCTGCTCTTACTGTCACTGGGTAGCTCTGACAGAATCCAGGATGGAGACACAAGAAAATGTTTGAGCTTGCCAGTGGTTTGGTCAGTTGCGCATTATAATTGTGCATGGTCCCTGCAGAACTTCCTCCACTCCCTCTCTGTTGGCTATCATTAAGTATATAGTTAAGGGGTAGCCCTGCCATGAGGGGGGTGCATGAGTGAGTGGAGTAGCAATTAGTGGTGCAGTGTTGTGTGTGTCTGTATGTACAACCCTCCTTGGAAGATCCAGTTATTATATCCTTTGTATTTACTTTTTGCTAAGTCTTTACTGGCTTCTAGTATGGTAATATCTTGGCAAGCTCTCAAGAATGTTGGAGCATGGAGTGAGGTTTGTTGTGCAATACATACAAAGTCAGTGTTGAGGCTGCTATACACTTCCTAGTTATAGTATATAAAACAACCTCTGTGGCTTTTTATTTTTGATCTGTGTACAGTGATATCTCCTATGCTGTTAAGAATGTCACAGGTGATGTAGAAGTTTAGTGTGCTTGCAGTAGCTACTAAGATGTCCAGGAGAAGGTGAAACAGTATGCTACATGCAGTGCATCTGAATATATGACATGCCTTTAGGAAAGTGCCTCTTTCTGACATGGTCACCCCCACTTTTTGGCTAGTATTCGATGCTATTTTGACAGAATGTGCTCTGGGTTCCTGCTAACCATGCCCCCAGTTCCAGATCTCGTTCCTTAAAACTGTACAATTGTTCCCCAATTGGCAATACCTTTGGAACCCCTGTAAGTCCCCAGGTACCTATGGCATGAGTACCAAAGAGATTACCCAAGGACTGCAGCATGTATTCTACCACCCTTAGGGACCCCTTACCTAGCCCCTGCAGATAGCTATTGCAGGCTGCATATGTAGATGCAACTAAAAGTGAAAACATAACATGACACACAGCAGGTTTGCCATGCCAATAACACTGCATGCAATATATATAACCCACACCTACAGCAGGCATTCCTGCTCTAAGGCAAGGTGCATTATATTACATGTGTGGTCATATCTGCAAGAGCAGATATGTCCTTGCTCTGCCTTTGTCGATTCTTAGACACAGTAAGTGAGTAGGGAAGCCATTTTAAGTACATGTGCTGGACACAGGTCAATACGAGTTCCCCAGCTACATGATGGCTTCACTGAAACTAGGGATGTTTGTTATCAAACATCTCCTATTAATCAACCCTCACTGATTCCAGAGACTGGTTTATTAATACATGCACCCAAAGGGCACCTTACTGTCACCTGCTGATGTGCTGGCTGACTAGTCTTAACCAGCCTGCCACCAGCAGACATGTGTCTGACCCCAAGGGTGAGAGCCTCCGCTCTTGGGCAGTCAAGAACAAAGTATGCTCTGGCAGTGGTGTTAACACACCACCCGCACCATGATGACCTGCAAATCTGCATTCCAAGGCAGGGGGCTTCAAAGAGCCCACTGCCCTCGGTATGCAGATCTGGCTTCCCTCACAGGAGATGCAGAACGGAAGGACCTTTTGGCACCTGGACAGGTCGGAAAATTTAGTCAGAGAGGCCTGTCCACCCTTAGGTTAGTACCACCCCTAAAGTGAGCTGCCCGATGTGGACACAAAATTTAAGTCTGCCATCTTCGTAATGGCAGTATTAGGAACTCTGGGACAGGGTAATGCCCACTTCAAACAGGATGTGGTCATATAGGGGGTGTAAGTGAACCCAGGTGTACGAGGCCCATACCACCCTACAATCCCCTAATATTCCCTAAATTCAGTATTTAGGGGAGCCCCTGGCACCAGAAAATTAGACGCTGCTGACCTGAAAGGACGACGACACTGGAGAGACACAAAAGCGAGCATGAAGACCAGTGACTGACTTGACACGAACCCTGGCAGCCTACCTGCTGACTGAAAGTCATGCCAAAGATGCCTCATTCACAACATATAAAGACAAATAGTCAAAATAGTAGGGGAAGATTCAAAGAATAATTCACATCCAGTGAAACTATAAATAATTCATTGATATTGCAATTTAATTGCACAATAAATTATTTAATTTTCCTTCTCCAACATCAAGGCTAGTCAAAAAGACGATTATACAAACTGCCAAATTTACATATATACAAGGTCCTTCACAGCTCTCCATGGTTTCAATCACTGAGGTTATCTTCATTAGTAGTGATAATAATCCACTTATTGGAGATGGTTGCCTGATTAATCAAATCTCTACTCCTTTTATACTTCCCGTCATTATTTAAGAAGAGATGTTGTCCCAAGAACCTTACTGGTTGAATTAGTTTTCGTTGCAACCTCTCCAGTTTTAAGGTCGACGCGTTTTGGCCCTTTCACATACGGGCCTCTTGAAGACTAACGGAGAGGTAAGTACCTAATAGATGCAAACAATACACATTACTACCTCAAATCTTGTCTAAACCTCAAAACCCATCACCGTGAGGGATTAAAATAATAGATAAAATAAAATATGATCACCCCATTCCGTGGTATCTTCTACACCCAACTGCTTTGACGCCTTAATGGTCAGTCATGCTATATATCATGTGTTGAGACTGTACTTAAGAAGCCCACTTTGTGTATATAATAATGTAGAACTATAAGTATGTATTACGTGCCATCATTTTCACCTCCTAGAAAAACATGTTTGATGGTGCAACACACCGTTTAACCGTATCTCTTTAGTATCACTCGTAAATTAGCATGCTATGCAAGTTTCTCATTTATAATGTCCCTGTAAAGGAGGAAGTTGAAGCATCATTCTTAAATCTTTCTTCTTTTCTACAGGGTAGGATGCCTTTACCCAGTGTTCACGCAAATTCCATGTTTTTAAAAAAGAAAATAAAGGTTTCTCAATTTCTAGTCGACCTAAAGTTCTCCAGTTTCTTTCAATAATTTATCTTATTTTATTGGCTTTGGGACTATAGGTAATTACGCATGTCAAAGGAGTGTCTTGTTTCGTTTGTTTAGGAGTCAAAGATTCTCTGGGGGTGAACCATGCTCTTTTGCAAGCTCCCTTTACTATTTTTTTCGGGTATCGTCTATTAACCAATTTATTAATCAGCTGAATCGCATTGTCAAAATAATCATCTTTATTGCTGCAGTTCCTTCTAATTCGTAAAAATTGACCATATTGTAGAATTTCTTTCAATGTTCTTGGGTGACTGCTGGAAAAATGTAACAAAGTGTTGCGATCAGTCGTTTTTTTGTTTAAACTCACTTCTAAATGGCCCTCATTCAATATAATCCATAAGTCTAAAAAATAAATTTTCTTGACGTCATAGTTCATTGTAAACTTAAAGTCTAATGTACGTTGATTGAGCCATTCATAAAATGTTGATAAAGCTTCCTTCTCTCCTTCCCAAATTATTAATATATCATCTATATATCTGAACCATTTCCTAATGATCTTTTTGTAAGGGTTCAAATGATCATACACCCACTTCTTCTCGAAACAATCCATTACCAAATTTGCTATCTCCGGAGCAAAGCTGCATCCCATAGCTACTCCTTTTATTTGTAAGTAAATGGTCTCTTTGTAACTAAACAACAAATTCTTTTTTAAACGCAAAAGTTGCTAGGGCCATAAGAAATTCAGTAGGAGTATTAATTGGAGGTGGTCGTGTCTCTAATACTTGTTTGATCATCTCAATGACCTCATCTTGGGGAATGTTTGTATAAAGAGCTTCAACATCAAAAGTCACCAAGTTCTGATTGTCTTCATTAAATGAAAGATCCTCAGTTTTGTTAATGATATCCATCGAATCACGGACATAAGCCTGAGTTTGGGCTACAAAAGGTTTAAAAAAAAAGTGTTCACATATTGTGCCAATGGCTCTAAAATAGAGCCACGAGCTGAGACAATATGCCTCGTACAGCAGCTGCCTGTGCCTCCAAAGGCCTGGGAAAACAGCCAGCCTTCACTGAAGAACCAAGAACTCCTGAGGAACAGTGGAACTGCTCCCCTGCAGTCAATCCAAGAAGAACTGAGCGGGCCCTGGACCTCCAAAACCCGACAGCAGACATCACCACTGCACTATGCCTCCTAGCCCAAGTTGAAGTGGTCCAACTGTGTCAGCGTGGTTCCAAGGCCCTCCAGACATGAAGCCCACTTTGAGTTTGCCCACTGTGGCCTTCCCAGCGATGCCTGCAGCCTCTTTCTGCAGGCCCCCCTCTTCCGCCTCCGGTGACGGAATCCCGACGGTCCACTGCACCTCTGCGCCCTACTGACTTGGACTGAGCAGAAGAGGACCAAAGGTGTCACTACGTCCCGAACCTCATGTGATCTGATCCCACTTTTTGGTTCCATTGTACTGGTCCCCAGTCCATGCCTGTAGCCTTTTTCTGCAGGCTCCCTCTACCCGACCAGTGATGGAAACCCAACGGTCATAAACACCTCAGCACCCATACGCCCTGAACCGAGGAGAAAAGGACCACAGGTGTTCTACATCCCCAAGTATCACAGGAACAGAACACCCTTGTTGGTTCACCCTGACTGGTCCCCCAGTCCCTATCTGCAGCATCTTTTTGAGCGGACCGATCCACATTGACTTCAGCGGGGACCCAGACTCTAAACTGCACCCGTCCGCCACAGTGCTCCCCAAGGTGACCTGTTGTCGTGACCTAGGACCTTACCTTATAGTCACCTTGAGTCTGGAAGATTGGTTATGTAAGTTGCTGTGGTGTATCTATTTGCCGTAAATGTTTTCTCTTCCTTAGGGTACCATTACAGCTTCAAAACATTGCACTAAGTGTCGACTTTTCAAAACTATGGTAATTTCTATTACAAAACATACTTACCTGATCATATTGATTCTGGTGCCAAAATAAATATAACATACCTGTTTTTTTTATATATTGGTGTGGATCTCCCTATTGAGGTGTGTGTATTATTTATTGACTGTGTGCCAATAGTAAATGCCTGACATTCATGTCTGATAAACCTATGGCTGCTCGATCACACTACCCACTAAGAGGGAACCTTGGGATTGTTCGAGCAAGTCCCTGTCGAGTTATAAGCGAACCCCCTGATGACACTGCACCAGTATACCTAATTTTTGTATGCCCTATAGAGAGCCAGCTTCCTACACTACCATACTGTTTTGTAGGGCACTAATGGTGTCTCCAGAGACCTTTGACAGGGACCCTACAATGTAGTACAATAGAGTTGCCTTGACTGGTCCAGTGTATTTTGTGTTTTTCATGGAGGTGATGTGGGTGCATAACATGGAGGGGCAGTTTGATACTGATGCACTAATTTTGTCTAAATCTCTGTAGCTGTTTTTGGTCAGTATGTTCTCAGTCTGTTCCCCTGTGCACTTTAAAAACTAATTTTGAGGTGCATTAATAAAGGGTCATATACATATGTCAAGCGATATGCTTGCTATACAACCAATCAATCAATCAATCAATCAAGAAATTTGCGACCTCTGACCCTGTTTACCAGACAGGTCGCTCCCCTCACCGCCACGCAGCCCCTGTGAGACCGCTGACCGCTGCTTTATTCCTGTGTCCTTTTGCTGCCTTGTACTGCTCCCCTCACCTTTTTCTGCCCAGTTTGTGGTCCTAAATCTCTGTTTCCCTGCCCACCGCGTCTCCCCCTCGCCGCCCGTTTCCCGCCGCCGCGTCCCGTAGCTCTGCCCCCCCTCGCACCCCATTGGCCGCCCTGCTCCCACCTCCCAGCTGCTCCTCCCTCCCTCTCCCACTCATATGGAGGCCACGCTGCGGTAGAGAGAGCGACCTCTGACCCTGTTTACCAGGCAGGTCGCTCCCCTCACCGCCACGCAGCCCCTGTGAGACCGCTGACCGCTGCTTTACTCCTGTGTCCTTTTGCTGCCTTGTACTGCTCCCCTCACCTTTTTCTGCTCAGTTTGTGGTCCTAAATCTCTGTTTCCCTGCGCACCGCGTCTCCCCCTCGCCGCCCGTTTCCCGCCGCCGCGTCCCGTAGCTCCGCCCCCCTCGCACCCCATTGGCCGCCCCGCTCCCACCTCCCAGCTGCTCCTCCCTACCTCTCCCACTCATATGGAGGCTGCGCTGCGGCCGCGCCGCTGGTACGCCTAAGGCAAGCCGTCTGCGCCCGTCCGCGCCTGGCCCGCGCCCAGCGCCAGACCCCCTGGCCCCCGCAGAGGCCAGCCCACCCGCAAGACCTACAACGCCGGCACTCTCATCGCAATCAACACCGGCCGGATCCCCGGCTGCTGCAGAGCCACCCCTAGACGCACCCACGGGCCCTTCACCTGCCAATCCTGCAAGTTCTCCTGCATTCAGACACGGACCGCACCCGCCAAGCCAAGCACCAGCAGCAACCACCTGAAGTGCATCCTGCTCAACACCCGCTCTATCCACAGACACGCCGTGGAACTCTGGAACCTGCTCGACACCACATCTCCAGATGTCGCCTTCCTCACAGAAACCTGGATGAACGCCTCCTCAGCGCCCGACATCGCCATCCCGGACTGATACAAGATCACCCGGAGGGACCGCGTCAACCAGACAGGAGGAGGCATCACCATCGTCCACAAGAACACCATCCGCATCACGGCCAACTCCGACGACACCCTCACAGCCGCCGAACATCTCCACTTCCAGATACACACCGACCCCAAGACCACACTCAGAGGCACCCTCATCTACAGACCCCCAGGACCCCGCACACAATTCAGCGAAGACATCGCAGACTTCATCAGCCCACACGCCCTCCCCTCCGCTGACTACATCCTCCTAGGGGACCTCAACTTCCACCTGGAGAACAACAACGACAACAACACCACCACCCTGCTGGACAACCTCGCCAACCTCGGACTCAAGCAACTGGTGAACACCCCCACCCACTACGCCGGACACACGCTTGACCCAGTCTTCTCCAGCAAGTACATCACCTTCAGCCACTCCACCGGACTCCACTGGACAGACCACAGTTGCGTCCACTTCAGCTTCAGAAGAACCACGACTCACCACCACCCACAACAGGCTCCCCGCAGGAGCTGGAACAAGATCACCACCGACCAGCTCTCCACATCACTGAGCCAGAACCCTCCCGCCAGCTCAGCGGACCCCAACCAAGCAGCCAACAACCTCACACAGTGGATCACCAACTGCGCTGACAACCTCGCACCTCTGAAAATCCATCCCACCAGGCCCAACAGCAAGAAAGCCTCCTGGTTCAACAACGACCTCAAGAACTCCAAGAAGAACTGCCGCACCCTCGAGAAAGCCTGGCGAAAAAACCCGACCACAGACAACATGACTCACTCGCCTCGTTCTTTCACCGCAAGATCGCCGACATACACCTTCGGCGCACAGACCACGCACCCAACCACCAAACCGACGCCCCCCCAACACCACCCTCCAAGCCTGGACCCCAGTCAGCACCGAAGACACCATCCAGATGATGAACACCATCCATTCCGGTTCTCCAACCGACCCATGCCCCCACCACGTCTTCAACAAAGCCGACTCAGTCATCGCACCCCATCTCCGGGACATCATCAACTGTTCCTTCAACACCGCCACCTTCCCGGAGAGCTGGAAACATGCCGAACTCAGCGCCCTCCTGAAGAAACCATCAGCAGACCCCACCGACCTCAAGAACTACCGCCCCATCTCGCTCCTCCCGTTTCCTGCCAAAGTCATAGAGAAGACCGTCAACAGACAGCTAGCCGCCTTCCTCGAGACTAATGGATCCCTCAACCACTCGCAGTCCGGCTTCCGAGCCAACCACAGCACAGAGACCGCCCTCATCGCAGCCACCGACGACATCCGAGCCCTGCTTGACAACGGGGAGACAGCGGCCCTCATCCTCCTGGACCTCTCCGCAGCGTTCGACACTGTCTGCCACCGCACCCTAGTGCAGCGCCTCAGCAACATCGGAATCCAAGAGAAGTCTCTAGAGTGGATCATCTCGTTCCTCGCCGGAAGAACCCAGAGAGTCCGCCTCCCCCCGTTCAGATCCGAGGCCACCAAAGTCAGCTGCGGCGTACCACAAGGATCATCACTCAGCCCCACCCTCTTCAACGTCTACATGAGCCCCCTCGCAGCCATCGCACGCCAACACAACCTCAACATCATCTCCTACGCCGACGACACACAGCTGATCCTCTCCCTCACCAACGACCCAGCCACCGCCAGAACCAACCTGCACGAAGGGATGAAAGACATAGCCGAGTGGATGATGAACAGCTGCCTGAAACTGAACTCAGACAAGACGGAAGTCCTCATCCTTGGATCATCACCCTCAGCCTGGGACGACTCCTGGTGGCCCCCTGCCCTGGGCAGCGCACCCAAACCAACGGACCACGCACGCAACCTGGGCTTCATCCTGGACTCCTCCCTCTCGATGACCAGACAAGTCAACGCCGTCTCATCATCATGCTTCAACATCCTACGCATGCTCCGAAAGATCTTCCGATGGATCCCCACCGAAACCAGGAAGACGGTCACCCAGGCACTTGTCACCAGCCGACTGGACTAGTAACACCCTCTACACCGGAACCACGGCCAAACTACAGAAAAGACTCCAACGCATCCAGAACGCCTCCGCACACCTCATCCTTGACATCCCCCGTCACAGCCACATCTCCGGACACCTGAGAGACTTGCACTGGCTCCCCGTCAGCAAGAGAATCCCGTTCCGTCTCCTCACCCACGCACACAAGGCCCTCCACGACCTGGGCCCCAGGTACCTCAACAACCGCCTGACCTTCTACACTCCCACCCGCCAGCTACGATCGACCAGCCACACCCTCGCCGCCGTGCCACACATTAGAAAAGCCACCATGGGAGGAAGATCCTTTTCCTACCTGGCAGCCAAGACTTGGAACTCCCTCCCCATCCACCTCCGCCTGACCCAAGACCACCTCTCCTTCAGGAAGCAACTCAAGACCTGGCTGTTCGAGCAGTAGTGGTCCCCCCTCCCCCAGCGCCTTGAGACCCTCCGGGTGAGTAGCGCGCTATACAAATTTCTTGATTGATTGATTGATCTGCCCTCCGAAGACGCGGGTACTTACCTGCTGGCAGACTGGAACCGGGGCACCCCCTTCTCCATTGAAGCCAATGCGTTTTAGGCACCTCTTTGAACTCTGCACCTGACCGGCCCTGAGCTGCTGGTGTGGTGACTTTGGGGTTGCTCTGAACCCCCAACGGTGGGCTACCTTGGACCCAAACTTGAACCCCGTAGGTGGTTTACTTACCTACAAAAACTAACAAATACTTACCTCCCCCAGGAACTGTTGAAAATTGCACTGTCTAGTTTTAAAATAGCTATTTGTGTTTTATTTGAAAAGTATATATGCTATTGTGATTATTCAAAGTTCCTAAAGTACGTACCTGCAATACCTTTCATGCAAAGTATTACATGTAGAATTTGAACCTGTGGTTCTTAAAATAAACTAAGAAAATATATGTTCGATGGCATGTGTAGCTGCAGATACACATGCTGTGCACATCCCGCCATCTGGTGTTGGGCTCGGAGTGTTACAAGTTGTTTTTCTTCGAAGAAGTCTTTTCGAGTCACGAGACCGAGGGACTCCTCCCATTTCGACTCCATTGCGCATGGGCGTCGACTCCATCTTAGATTGTTTTTTTTCCGCCATCGGGTTCGGACGTGTTCCTTTTCGCTCCGTGTTTCGGGTCGGAAAGTTAGTTAGAATCTCGGAAAAATCGTCGATATTGTTTGCGTTCGGTATCGGGTTAGTTACAACAGATCGACACCGAATTGAGAAGAGCTCCGGTGGCCCGTCGGGGTTTTTCGATTCCCGTCGGGGCCTGGTCGGCCCGGCCACGTGTCTCTTCAAGGCTGATGGAACGGACCCCATTCCGCTTCTGTCCAAAATGCCATAACAAGTATCCATATACAGACCAACACCTGGTCTGTAACTTGTGTTTGTCACCAGAACACAAGGAGGATACTTGTGAGGCCTGTCGAGCGTTTCGGTCGAGGAAGACACTCAGGGACCGAAGAGCAAGAAGACTGCAAATGGCGTCGGCGCCGACAGGACAAGGGTGTTTCGAGGAGGAGGAAGAAACATTCTCCATCCAGGATTCGGACTCGGAGGAGGTCGATCCCGAAGAAACGCCGAAAACCGTGAGTAAGACGTCAAAACAAAAAACTCACGAAAAGACTGCCAAAGCCCAGGGGACGCCACCGCCAACAGGCCATGGCTTAACCCGAAAAGTAGGTGACCGTCCATCGGCACCGAAAAAGGGCGAGCTGGTGTCGAAGTCATCCGACTCCGGTCGAGATACAGGCATGCAGCAATCTCGGGCCCGAGAGACTGGCTCCGAAAAGATTCGGCACCGAGACAGCGGCACCGAAATTGGTCGGCAACGAGAGGGCACTATGCCGAAAAGCAAAAAGATTTTGTCAGAGCCGAAAAAAGCAGCAGAAAAGGTTTCGGTGCCGAAACATCCGGCCTCCGAACCGAAAATTAGTTCCTATTCAGAGGAACAAGGACTGTCCTCTCAAATGAAGACACACAGATTTGAAGAAGAATTACAGACAATAGAGCCAGATCACACGCAAAGGCGGCTCTTTATTCAGAAAGATACAGGGAAGATCAGCACTCTTCCCCCAATCAGAATGAAACGAAAACTTGCCTTCCAAGACAAGGACAAGGACAAACAGCCACAAGCAAAAGTGGCTAAACAAATAACACAACCACCATCCCCACATCACTCTCCACAACTATCACCGGTAGCGACTCCACCAATGATGCAATCCCCAACAAATACGGGGATGAGTCAAGATGACCCTGACGCATGGGACCTTTACGACGCACCAGTGTCAGACAATAGTCCTCAATGCTATCCAGCAAGACCCTCGCCACCTGAGGATAGTACAGGCTACATTCAAGTGGTATCAAGGGCAGCTGCATTTCACAATGTCAGCCTTCACTCAGAACCCATTGAAGATGACTTCCTTTTTAATACACTGTCGTCTACGCACAGTCAATATCAAAGTCTGCCAATGTTGCCCGGAATGCTAAAACACTCCAAACAAGTGTTTGAAGAACCTGTCAAAGGGAGAGCCATTACTTCAAGAGTAGATAAAAAATATAAACCGCCACCAACAGATCCAGTGTACATCACACAACAGCTATCACCAGACTCTGTTGTAGTTGGAGCAGCGCGCAAAAGAGCCAACTCTCATACTTCAGGAGACGCGCCACCTCCAGATAAAGAGAGTAGAAAATTCGACGCGGCAGGCAAAAGGGTGGCGGCACAGGCAGCAAACCAGTGGCGTATTGCAAATTCGCAAGCTGTGCTAGCCAGATATGATAGGGCCCATTGGGACGAGATGCAACATCTTATTGAACACTTGCCAAAGGAGTTTCAAAAAAGAGCGCAGCAAGTGGTCGAAGAGGGACAAAATATCTCCTATAATCAAATTCGATCAGCAATGGATGCTGCAGACACAGCTGCTAGAACTGTCAACACAGCAGTAACGATAAGGAGGCATGCATGGCTGCGTACATCAGGATTTAAACCAGAGATACAGCAAGCTGTGCTGAATATGCCATTCAACGGACAGCAGTTGTTTGGGCCGGACTTGGACACTGCAATTGAAAAACTTAAAAAAGACACTGACACGGCCAAAGCCATGGGCGCGCTATACTCCCCGCAGAGCAGAGGCACATTTCGAAAAACACAATTTCAAGGGGGGTTTCGAGGGCAAACCACAGAAGCCACAACCTCACAAACAAAGCCCACTTACCAGAGCCAGTATCAGCGGGGAGGTTTTCGGGGACAATATAGAGGAGGACATTTAAAAAAAACAGAGGAAAGTTCCAAAGTCCCAAAACTCCTCAAAACAAACAGTGACTTCAAGGTCAAAAATCCCCAACACATAACACCTGTGGGGGGGAGACTAACCAAGTTTTACACACATTGGGAGGAAATAACAACAGACACTTGGGTCTTCGCAATTATCCAGCATGGTTATTGCATAGAATTTCTCAAATTCCCTCCAAACGTCCCACCGAAAACACACAATATGTCAAAACAACATATAGATCTTCTAGGACTAGAAGTTCAGGCATTGCTACAATAAGAATCAATAGAATTAGTACCAAAAGATCAATTAAACACAGGAGTTTACTCGCTGTACTTCCTGATACCCAAAAAGGACAAGAGCCTGAGACCGATACTAGATCTCAGAACATTAAATACCTACATCAAATCAGACCATTTTCACATGGTTACTCTACAAGACGTAATCCCACTGCTCAAACAACAAGACTACATGACAACACTAGACCTAAAGGATGCATATTTCCATATACCAATACATCCTTCGCACAGAAAGTACCTAAGGTTTGTATTCCAAGGGATACATTACCAATTCAAAGTGTTGCTGTAAGGAAATGCCTCCTTGGCATGGTTACCCCCTGACTTTTTGCCTTTGCTGATGCTATGTTTTGAATTGAAAGTGTGCTGAGGCCTGCTAACCAGGCCCCAGCACCAGTGTTCTTTCCCTAACCTGTACTTTTGATTCCACAATTGGCACACCCTGGCATCCAGGTAAATCCCTTGTAACTGGTACCCCTGGTACCAAGGGCCCTGATGCCAGGGAAGGTCTCTAAGGGCTGCAGCATGTATTATGCCACCCTAGAGACCCCTCACCCAGCACAGACACACTGCTTGCCAGCTTGTGTGTGCTGGTGAGAACAAAACGAGTAAGTCGACATGGCACTCCCCTCAGGGTGCCATGCCAACCTCACACTGCCTATGCAGTATAGATAAGTCACCCATCTAGTAGGCCTTACAGCCCTAAGGCAGGGTGCACTATACCATAGGTGAGGGCACCAATACATGAGTACTGTGCCCCTACAGTGTCTAAGCCAAACCTTAGACATTGTAAGTGCAGGGTAGCCATAAGAATATATGGTCTGGGAGTCTGTCAAACACGGACTCCACAGCACCATAATGGCTACACTGAAAACTGGGAAGTTTGGTATCAAACTTCTCAGCACAATAAATGCACACTGATGCCAGTGTACATTTTATTGTGAAATACACCCCAGAGGGCACCTTAGAGGTGCCCCCTGAAACCTTAACCGACTATCTGTGTAGGCTGACTGGTTCCAGCAGCCTGCCACAACCGAGACATGTTGCTGGCCCCATGGGGAGAGTGCCTTTGTCACTCTGAGGCCAGTAACAAAGCCTGCACTGGGTGGAGATGCTAACTCCTCCCCCAGGCAGGAGCTGTCACACCTGGCGGTGAGCCTCAAAGGCTCACCCCTTTGTGCCAGCACCGCAGGACACTCCAGCTAGTAGAGTTGCCCGCCCCCTCCGGCCACGGCCCCCACTTTTGGCGGCAAGGCCGGAGGAAATAATGAGAATAACAAGGAGGAGTCACTGGCCAGTCAGGACAGCCCCTAAGGTGTCCTGAGCTGAAGTGACTCTAACTTTTAGAAATCCTCCATCTTGCAGATGGAGGATTCCCCAATAGGATTAGGGATGTGACCCCCTCCCGTTGGGAGGAGGCACAAAGAGGGTGTACCCACCCTCAGGGCTAGTAGCCATTGGCTACTAACCCCCCAGACTTAAACACGCCCTTAAATTTAGTATTTAAGGGCTCCCCTGAACCTAAGAATTTAGATTCCTGAAACTACAAGAAGAAGAAGACTGCCGAGCTGAAAAACCCCTGCAGAGGAAGAACAGAAGACACCAACTGCTTTGGCCCCAGACTTACCGGCCTGTCTCCTGCCTTCCAAAGAACCCTGCTCCAGCGACGCTTTCCAAAGGACCAGCGACCTCTGAATCCTCAGAGGACTGCCCTGCTTCAAGCAAAACAAAGGAACTCCCGAGGACAGCGGCCCTGCTCCAAAAGAACTGCAACTTTGTTTCAAGGAGCAGACTTAAAGACCCCTGCAACTCCACGCAAGAAGCGTGAGACTTGCAACACTGCACCCGGCGACCCCGACTCGACTGGTGGAGAACCAACACCTCAGGGAGGACCCTCCGGCGACTCCGAGACCGTGAGTAACCAAAGTTGTCCCCCCTGAGCCCCCACAGCGACGCCTGCAGAGGGAATCCCGAGGCTCCCCCTGACCGCGACTGCCTGAAACTCCATTTCCCGACGGCTGGAAAAGACCCTGCACCCGCAGCCCCCAGCACCTAAAGGAACGGAACTCCTGTGCAGGAGTGACCCCCAGGAGGCCCTCTCCCTTGCCCAGGTGGTGGCTACCCCGAGGAGCCCCCCCCCTTGCCTGCCTGCGACGCTGAAGAGATCCCTTGATCTCTCATTGAAAACCATTGTAAACCCGACGCGTGTTTACACACTGCACCCGGCCGCCCCCGCGCTGCTGAGGGTGTACTTTTTGTGCTGACTTGTGTCCCCCCCCCCCCCCCCCGGTGCCCTACAAAACCCCCCTGGTCTGCCCTCCGAAGACGCGGGTACTTACCTGCTGGCAGACCGGAACCGGGGCACCCCCTTCTCTCCATTGAAGCCAATGCGTTTTGGGCACCTCTTTGACCTCTGCACCTGACCGGCCCTGAGCTGCTGGTGTGGTAACTTTGGGGTTGCTCTGAACCCCCAACGGTGGGCTACCTTGGACCCAAACCTGAGACTTGTAAGTGATTTACTTACCTGACAAAACTAACAAAAACTTACCTCCCCCAGGAACTGTGAAAATTGCACTGTGTCCACTTTTAAAACAGCTTATTGTGTTTTATGTAAAAAGTATACATGCTAATGTAATGTTTCAAAGTTCCTAAAGTACTTACCTGCAATACCTTTCAAATGAGATATTACATGTAGAATTTGAACCTGTGGTTCTTAAAATAAACTAAGAAAATATATTTTTCTATAACAAAACCTATTGGCTGGATTTGTCTCTGAGTGTGTGTTCCTCATTTATTGCCTGTGTGTATGTACAACAAATGCTTAACACTACTCCTTTGATAAGCCTACTGCTCGACCACACTACCACAAAATAGAGCATTAGTATTCTCTCTTTTTGCCACTATCTTACCTCTAAGGGGAACCCTTGGACTCTGTGCATACTATTCCTTACTTTGAAATAGTGCATACAGAGCCAACTTCCTACAGTTGCCATTCGGAATAACAACTGCGCCAAGAGTTTTTACAAAATGCCTGGCAGTAGTAGCTGCACATATCAGAAGGCAGCAAATACATGTGTTCCCATACCTAGACGATTGGTTAATCAAAACCAATACGCTAAAACGGTGTTCACAACACACAAAATATGTCATAGAAACCCTACACAAACTAGGTTTCTCAATGAACTACGCAAAGTCATACCTGCAGCCGTGTCAAACACAGCAATACTTAGGAGCAACAATCAACACAGCAAAAGGGATTGCTACTCCAAGTCCACAAAGAGTACAAACATTTCACAATGTAATACAAACCTTGTATCCAAAACAAAAAGTACAAGTCCAAATAATACTGAAACTACTAGGCATGATGTCCTCATGCATAGCCATTGTCCCAAATGCAAGGTTACACATGCAGCCCTTACAACAGTGCCTAGCATCACAATGGTCACAAGCACAGGGTCAGCTTCTAGATCTGGTGTTGATAGACCGCCAAACATACATCTTGCTTCAATGGTGGAACAGTATAAATTTAAACCAAGGGCGGCCTTTCCAAGACCCAGTGCCACAATACGTGATAACAACAGATGCTTCCATGACAGGGTGGGGAGCACACCTCAATCAACACAGCATCCAAGGACAATGGAACATACAGCAAAAACAGTTACACATAAATCACCTAGAACTGTTAGCGGTATTTCTAGCGCTGAAAGCATTTCAACCCATGATAACCCACAAATACATTCTTGTCAAAACAGACAACATGACAACAATGTACTACCTAAACAAACAAGGAGGGACACACTCAACACAGTTGTGTCTCCTAACACAGAAAATATGGCATTGGGCGATTCACAACCACATTCGCCTAATAGCACAATTTATTCCAGGAATTCAAAATCAGTTAGCAGACAATCTCCCACGGGATCACCAACAGATCCACGAATGGGAGATTCACCCACAAATACTGAACACTTACTTCCAAATTTGGGGAACACCACAAATAGATCTATTTGCAACGAAGGAAAACTCAAAATGCCAAAACTTCGCATCCAGGTACCCACAACATCAGTCTCAGGGCAATGCGCTATGGATGAACTGGTCAGGGATATTTGCTTACGCTTTTCCCCCTCTCCCACTCCTTCCATATCTAGTAAACAAGTTGAGTCAAAACAAACTCAAACTCATACTAATAGCACCAACATGGGCAAGGCAACCTTGGTACACAACACTACTAGACCTGTCAGTAGTACCTCATGTCAAACTACCAAACAGACCAGATCTGTTAACACAACACAAACAACAGATTAGGCATCCAAATCCAGCATCGCTGAATCTAGCAATTTGGATCCTGAAATCCTAGAATTCGGACACTTACACCTCACACAAGAATGTATGGAGGTCCTAAAACAGGCTAGAAAGCCTACCACTAGACACTGCTATGCAAATAAATGGAAAAGATTTGTCTATTACTGCCATAATAATCAAATTCAACCCTTACACTCATCTACAAAAGATATAGTAGGATACTTACTACATTTGCAAAAAGCAAAACTAGCTTTCTCTTCCATAAAAATACATCTTGCTGCAATTTCAGCTTACCTGCAAATTACGCACTCAACTTCATTATTTAGGATACCAGTCATAAAAGCGTTTATGGAAGGCCTAAAGAGAATTACCACCAAGAACGCCACCAGTTCCTTCATGGAACCTCAACATTGTCTTAACACGACTCATGGGCCCACCTTTTGAGCCTATGCACTCTTGTGAAATGCAATACTTAACGTGGAAAGTTGCATTTTTAATTGCCATCACATCTCTAAGAAGAGTGAGTGAAATTCAAGCGTTTACCATTCAAGAACCATTTATTCAAATACACAAAAATAAAGTTGTTCTACGAACAAATCCCAAATTTTTACCAAAAGTAATCTCACCGTTCCACTTGAATCAAACGGTAGAATTACCAGTGTTCTTCCCACAGCCAGATTCTGTAGCTGAAAGAGCACTACATACATTAGACATCAAAAGAGCACTAATGTACTACATTGACAGAACAAAACTAATTCGAAAGACAAAACAACTATTTATCGCCTTTCAAAAACCTCATACAGGAAATCCAATTTCAAAACAAGGCATTGCTAGATGGATAGTTAAGTGCATTCAAACCTGCTATCTTAAAGCTAAAAGAGAACTGCCTATTACACCAAAGGCACACTCAACCAGAAAGAAAGGTGCTACCATGGCCTTTCTAGGAAATATTCCAATGAACGAAATATGTAAGGCAGCGACATGGTCTACGCCTCATACATTTACCAAGCACTACTGTGTAGATGTGCTAACTGCACAACAAGCAACAGTAGGTCAAGCTGTACTAAGAACATTATTCCAAACTACTTCAACTCCTACAGGCTGAACCACCGCTTTTGGGGAGATAACTGCCTACTAGTCTATGCACAGCATGTGTATCTGCAGCTACACATGCCATCGAACGGAAAATGTCACTTACCCAGTGTACATCTGTTCGTGGCATTAGTCGCTGCAGATTCACATGCGCCCACCCGCCTCCCCGGGAGCCTGTAGCCGTTTAGAAGTAGATCTTAAACATTTGTACATTTGTAAATAGATTACTTGAAACTTTATTATGTACATACGCATTCACTCCATTGCATGGGCACATTTACTATATTCACAACTCCTACCTCACCCTCTGCGGGGAAAACAATCTAAGATGGAGTCGATGCCCATGCACAATGGAGCCGAAAGGGAGGAGTCCCTCGGTCTCGTGACTCGAAAAGACTTCTTCGAAGAAAAACAACTTGTAACACTCCGAGCCCAACACTAGATGGCAGGATAATGCACAGCATGTGAATCTGCAGCGTCTCATGCCACGAACAGATGTACACTGTGTAAGTGACATTTTCCATATTCATACACAAAGCAAAACAAATAATTAATAGAAAAAAAGCATCCCCGTAGGGCCTGTCAGGTGCTTCATCTTTCTCCTGCCAGCAAGCCGATGGTCGGTATTTAAAATAGAAAGTGGGCAGTATGACACTACATCTGTTGGGTCCATGTGGGGCTTCAATAATGTGGAGATGAGTGCAGCACAGAGATTCTAGGGGGCAAGCCTTTAGCATAAATATCCCTATATAACATTGTTAATTGGTGTGCCATTGTCTGCATAAAATTCTGCAGGTAGGCCATCTGTGCCAGGGACGTTACCTCTAGGTAGGGCAGAGGTCATCAAACTAGCGGGCGAGCCCCCCCTCGCCCCTCGGGGGCCTCAAGTGATCCCAGGGGGGACACCAGACTCTTGACAAATGAAGCATTATACAGATAACAGGCCTTTGATTTGCGTAGAAGCATGTTATTGCATTTTTAAAAAGGTAACAGTACTTAACTGTAATGTTTAAATAGGTGTAGACATATTTAAACATTGCCATCTTTATCAAATAATTGTAAAAAGATTCTGAGGAGGGGCCCAATGATTTTTATTTTTCAAATGGGGTGGGCTGAGGGGGGGGGATGCAGCATTAAAAAGTTTGGAGACCACTGAGGTAGGGTCTTTGAGGATCAAGGCAATTTTTTTTTTAGCTTTCTTTATTAATTTTTGCAATACATATAGCGTACAGGACCAGGATGGGGCAGTTAATTGACAGAACAAAACCTTGTACCCAACTTCAGTATCGTATACATACATCCAGATAATTTATGTAATAAGGGTGCGTCCCACCGAACTCTACCCACCATCGCCCTTTCTAAGAAATGATCTGCCTACATGATGGTTTGCATATATTTTGCTTGCGTAGATGAATGGAGGTGATTCTCTGCATTGTAACTGGGTGGCCCTGGTAGTGTCCCCAATTCAGATATGTCATCTTAACAATGCTTTCATATTGTGGATAGTGTGTCAGAATTTGGTGTTCCATCCATACTGGATAATAGGCTAGCTATAGACATTCTCAAGTTGTGTTGCTAAGTGTGTCTGTAAGGGATTGGCGATATCCCGAGGTCGTGAGGTAGGGGGGAAGAAGTTCAGCATATGCAGTTAGTTGATCCTTGCAATATATGAGGTCTTGTAGCCATTCCTTGAATTTAGGTGCTTGGACCTGCTGCATGCTATTCTACGCTTGGCTTGGAGGAGTGCCAGAGCTGCTTACTTCCTGAAGTCCCCCTCTGTATCTTCAGTATATCCCAATAAGAGCTGTCGAGGTGTTAGGTGGAGAGCTTGTCCTGTCATGATAGCCAGTGCATCTGCAATCTCCACCCCAGTATGCCTGGAGCAGGCCGCATGCCGAAGCCAAATGTAAACAAGCATTTGCAATGCAATGGTTCTCGTGTTTGCTCGACTTAGGGCTATTAGCGTTGTAAATTCCTAACTGGACTTTTCTTGCCACAAAAAATGAAAAGTAAAACAGTTGACAAAAGGAAGTCAATTCAGAGTGCCACAGCCCCTATGAGCGTGAGAGTTATTGGCCCCCCTGCGTGAATGGTTAGAAAGGATCGTGGCTGGGATGAAAGGCGAGCCGAAACCAGAGGAGGGGCCACCACACGCTGTAACAGGAGGGAACGTGACATAGTGTAATGGCCAACAAAAATGTTCACTTATTGAAATCGCCTGGGAGAGAACTCAGCACAAAATGGAGGGACAGTTCACCAAATGCACCAATAAAAACGAAGCATTTAAAACAAGCACAACAAAGAATGAATCGCAAGAGTGGGTGTGGTTAAAACCCAACAGAGAGATTACAACAGGCCATAGCTTTGCACACTCAACCTTAAAAAAAAATGCCATAAAGGAACATGCATAACTGCTCAAAGCTGCTACCTTACTGAAAACCATAAGCTGCGTGCTTCTCTTGCACTTTATCCTTCACACTGATAAGCACTGGTCCCATTACACAGTAACTGCACCTGGGTATCATACACAGCATGAAAACACTTCCCACAGAATCAAAACAAATACAACACTTCCACACACCCTAAATGGTGCAGTATGCTACCCTTTTAGGCAAGCGCTTCAGCACCCCCATTAGGATAGTAGGAACTATATAAATGTTGCAATACAATAGTGAATCTGCATCTACACAGATAATTCACAGAAGAGGAAGCCTATAGGTAGACATGGAATATAAAATAAAGGTGACATGTGCAGCCAAAGTTCTTTATGGAATTCTGGGCAATTTGTTATAATGGGGCAACACGCTTGTTTTTTTCACCTACAAGCCACCGTTGTAAGCCTTAAACTGGCTACCATGTCTGCCACAAAATGCAGACTTTCCACAGAAGCTATTGGTCTTAAAGTGATGCAGAGTTGTGTACAGATGACGGTTTCAATGTCAATTCCAGATTTAATAAGTACTTTATCAGGACATATCTATGGTCTGGGATGCAACTCTACCTATATTTTACTGTTAGGCCTTCCCACAAATTACAACCCTAGACAATAGCTGGTGCAATTTGCCTCTGTCAACAGATCCCAATAGACTCACAAAAAAGTGAATGTCAGCACTGCGAACAAAAAGTGAAACTCAGATACATAAAAAATTGATTGAAAATAGAGGGGGGTTAGCAGAGCAGAAATGTAGTAAGGTAGGCTAAGTGACAAAGTAGCATTCAGCAGGGCATTAATTTTGAGAATGCATAGGGCACATACCACAAACTAGTGTCCTCTTGCTTTATATTAGTTATTGATTTCAGTAGCCAGGTGTGCTGGCTCTGTGGACAGTGTATCCATTCTAGGGATCTGTGTTTGACTCCATAGTCAAAAGTTCGAAACCTGGCCTTTCACTGTTCCAAGGTTTATAAAATCAGCAAGAAATATGTTACCTGTCAGTAGCGCCAAGAGACCTCCAATGGGTTAAATGGTTGCTCTGTATATCACTCTGTCCTGCTATCTTTAATTGTCAAGGAGATTCTAGGATTGTTTTAGTCAATGGAGACAATCGTTCATACATGAGTACAGTAAAAAATATAAAAAAGGCTTTCAGAATCTAAATCAGGCTCATACACTGAGGGGCAACCTTAATTACCAGTGCAACTGAGAAAAGGTAAGAAATCGGATTGAGAACATAAAAGAAAAAATACCAACACAATAGAGCTGCCTGCATTTCATAAACCATAAAAACGTTTATCTGTCTGTCACACTTCCTCATCCATCACACCACCAAGTGTGCGTCCCATAATGCCATAAGCGTACCTTGGTGTTCATGAAGGACAGAGAAATGCTTCCCCCCTGTGCTCAAAGCAAAGACGGGTACATACCCACAACAGTGTAGAGTGCTATCCGTGTGGATAAGTACTTCAGCGGCCCACTACATAAAACCTAAAATATAACCTCCTTTCAAACACTAAGGCACACAGCAAAGCATGAAGACATGCATTAGAGGGAAATGCAATCTCTTGCGTTCATGTCCCAGCACCAAAAAGCCCGTCTGTTCAGCAAGAACAGAATGGAACACAAAAGGGCAGAGCGAATTACCAAGCAGAACGCAATATGGCCTTCCTGACTTCCACACTAAACAACATCTCTCTTCCTCCGGCAGTCTAGCTGTAACGGGAGTCAACAATGCATATCTCTGAGTGTGCCCTGTGGGTTCAACTGCCTGGCAAGTGATGAACATGAAACAGTAAAAAGATGAGGAACAGATTCCGCAGAAAATTATGAGGCCCTGGCGAGCTTTTGCTTGAGCCACAGCCCTAGCGAGCCAATCAGACCTTGAGCCCAATAAAAAAGAGAGAAAACAAAGACGTTTCCCTTTGCCTATCAAACGGCACTTCATCTCGGAAACCGGAAAGATAGGACGGCGGTTTAAGACACCCGAGTTAGCCGGGAAGAAACACAACTCTCCTTCAAACGCTGCAGCTGAGCCGAAAGAGGAGATGCATCTGGCTGCTCCTGCGCCGCTCTCCAGGGCGTGCCGGCCGCCCGTGAGGTGTTCTATTTGCAGCTGGCTGCCCCTGCAGCCTGCACAGTGTCTGGGACAAGGCTGGCTGGCTGCGGTCTGCTGCTCCAGATGGAAGAGCCGCATTTTATAGATGCCATCTGCTGCAGCAGAATCCCCTGCTGGAGGTGCCTAGGGAGTCGGCGCACATATAATGCCGCCATGATTACAAGCTTTTAGATGCTCGTGGCTCGAGGCACTGATAAAACACAGGAGGCACGAGGCACTGACAAAACACAGGAGGCACAGGATGTGCTGCGGAAGAATCTGCGAAACTGAGCGAGGGGTACAGTGGACTAGTCACTGGTGATCAGCAGCTATCGCACAGCTCTGCGGTGCACCGCATCTCCTCACAGCAGCGCCAGTAGACAACAGCACTGGTATAAAGCCGAAACAAAAGTCTGCGACATGGGAGGAGGTGGATGGAACGGAATGCTGCAGTAAAACGCAGGCAGCTACCAGCCTAAAAGGGAGCACCAAAGAAATGTCAAAAATAGTCTGTCACTGCAACAGATAAAGAAACCAAAGTGGAATGATACAGTACTAGGTCACTGCTCTGAAACAGAAAAAGGAGGGAGAAAAAGGCAGAACTGACCACTAGCAAGCAAGAATTTTTGAAGGTCAGGACAGCTGACAAATGAAATTGCTTTAACCCAGAGTATAAGTGTACTTACATATACACCAGGTTGAGCGCTAACGCCCTGTTCAGTCGGCAAATGCTGCATTTAAGGGAAGGGGGGGCTGTACCAATGTATTGAGCACACAGGAAATAGAGTTCCATGTCTGGAGCCTCGAAGCCGCCCTTCGAAAAGGGTTGTGTAAGTATGTCCCATTGTATGTGCTATTACCCTTCCACGCCAGCCTCATCAATTGTGTTTTGACTCATTTGGGAAAAATAACCTGTCCTGGCAAGCAAGGGATGTTGAGGAACAAATAAATTAGTTTTGGCAGGATAACCATCTTCATAAGAGAGATGCAGCCCGCCAGCGAAATGGGCAGAGATATCCAGCGTATGATTCTGTCAGTAATTGCGTCTAAGGCAGTACCATAGTTGGCGTGAATCAGCTCTCCTCTGTCCTTAGTTATTACTATACCTAGGTATCTGAGATCTGTCGCACAACTGAGGAAGTCCGGTTGGAATCTGTGACTGGTGCAAGTGGAAAAAGGTACGATTTCTCCAACTTAATTTGTAGGCGTGGTAGTCCCCCAAAATGCATACACTTGCATAGCACCACATTGAGGCTGACACTTGGTTCCCTGAGGTATAACGTGATATCATCAGTATATAGTGATCTCAATATATGTCTAGTGGGGTATCTAAGAGCAAATTCCCGACGGTGTTGACGGAGCTTGGCTGCTTCAGGCTTGAGCGCCAGCACGAAAAGTAATGGCGACAGGGGACGTCCCTGCTGAGTTCCACGCTCAGTGTGAAAGGGGGCTGAGCAAGTCCCGTTTATGTGTATTTAGCTGTTGGCTGGTAGTAGAGTAGTGTTATCTAGGCCAAAAAAGGAAGCGGGAAACCCATGCGTCGAAGTATCACCATCAGGTAATCTCACTCCATGGGATCGAAAGCCTTTGTGGCATCGAGGAACACTGCAGGAGCAGCAAGCTTGGAATCTATATCCTGCATGAGCACGAATAAGGTGCACATATTATGTGAGGTAGCACACCCTGGAATAAAACCCGACTGGTCCGGTTGAACCAGAAAGGTGGTTAAGGGACCAAGCCTATATGCGAGGACTTTAGCCAAGATTTTGACATAGCAGTTTATGAGGGAGAGGGGTCTGTAAGAGTCACAGCACCCAGCTGGCTTACCTAGATTAAGCAGAGTAATGATCATCACCTCTTGCATTGAAAGCGGCAGAAGGCCCCCCTACTGTGCCTCATGGTATTGGTATTAAGGAGCCAGCATATGTCTTCTGGAAATCTCCCGGCAGTCCATCAGGGCCAGGAGCTCAGCCAGAACGTAACTGCATGATGGCTTTCTTTAATTCATCTTCCTCTATGTCAGCGGATATAAACTCCCTCTGTGCATCGCTCATCTGCCCCAAAGCCACTTCTGTCCGGTATGCATCTATGTCATTTGTATGGAGCCTGCATGATGAGTAAAGACTCTGATAGTACTTCGAGAATATTCTGGGTATGTCTGGGGCATCACGATATGCCTTGCCATCTCGGTCTGTATCTCGAGGATGTAACTGGTGCCTCTGGGGTTGACTATCATAGTTGCTAGTGCATGCTCTGGACTTTCATCCTTTCCGTATTCCCTATCTTTAAAGTATTTCCTGTGAAAGAAACATTCCCGCTCAGCTGTTTCCTGATAATCAATATTGGTCTCCCGAAGGTTACTGGCAGTTTCAGGGGTGGGGTGGGTCGCCTAATCTCTCCTCCAGAGTTTTAAGGGTGACCTCGATTTTCCTAAGAGTATCTCTGATGGAATGCAGAATTCCTCCACTTTTGGCCAGGCAAAGGCCCTTGATAGTGACCTTGAAGGTCTCCCAGACTGTGCCAATCTGTGGGACTGAGTCTGTATTTCTATAAAAAAAAAAAAATCCTTCACTTCTTGTCTGAGTTCTTCCTGGAACGCCCCATCTATCAGTGATGACAGTGAGAGTCTCCAGGAAGCTAACGGAGAAATCACTTCAGGAGGAGATAGGACCCTCAACACAGGGGAATGGTCCAAGTAGGTACGTGCAAGTTGGGTCACCTCCCCCAACCATGTCCAGAGGCTCCCAGAGATAAGGCTTTAGTCTAGTCTGGATCAGCTATTATGGGCACCTGAATAATAAGTGCCCTTCTTTTCCTGTGGGTGGTTAGATCTCCATGCATACAGTACATTTTCCTCCATTATTGCTCGGATGTGCCAGCCTGCGTTAGCCTGATGGTGAGAGGTGGTGCGTGACCTGTCTCTTTCCATATTCAATACAAAAGTAAAAATCCCCCTCCCCTCCCATATAATAAATGTCTACAACCATTCCCCAGAACCTATCGAATAATCCAGGGTCATCTGTGTTTGGACCGTAGCAATTCACAATAATAATGGATAGTGAGGGTAGCCTACCCCACACCAAATTGTAACGTCCCTTTGGGTCGCTACACGTTTACTTTTGAACAAACAAGCGTCATAGTACCCCTCGTATATGTAGAGTAAGACTGAGTATTGATGGGATGCCTATTTCACAGTGAGTGTAGCATTCATTGAATAACCCAGGTGGGTCTTCTATAGGAGAGCGATGCTAATCTTATGTCTTTCTAAGTAAGCCAATATTTGGCGGCGCTTGCGTGGGTTGCCAAGACCACTAATATTCCATGTCAAGCAATTAGATCTAATCTGTGCCGCAGCACCTTTACGCCTGGCCTAAATCGGCCATGTCCAATGAAGTGTTTCTGTGTTGTGCGGCTGATACAGGTCAACCCCAAGATTGGCTGTATGGCAAGCATGTATAACAGCAGGTATGTATATGAGTGGATACAGCGAGTCAAACAGAACTCCCTCTTACCCACCCACTACCCACACTGGCGGCCCAAACTTGCCAGAAAGCATTTTTCCTCCCATAAGCCAGAAACCAAAGTAACATTCTCAAGATAAGCCAAGATATCCATCCTTAAATTATAGACAGGACGTGGTCTAAAAAGAACAATAATCCAGACTATCTGTTGCCTTGTCCTATATCAATGACAAGTGAAGTAAGTAGGTGAAGAAGTATTTATTAGTGAAGATGCCAAATTGAGACAGCAAGCAAAAGTGGTAGTATAACAGGTAAGAGAAAATGCAGAAAGTAGGTAGTCATTTGAGTCAATAGAGAGATAAAGATGAAAGAGGGAAAATTTTAGGGGTATCTTTAGGGGTGCTTAGCCAGGGAGCCAGGCAAATCCGCCTCGAGTAAACGAGGGTGTCCGGGTCTTCATTAGTGTAAGTTTCACACATGTCAGTAGCAAATCAAAATGAGACAAAGGAACCAAGCAAACGTAGTGTAGTCACCAGTCGCTCTTCAATGGGGAACGGAGGTCATGCATTTTATTGCATCATTATGCATGTGATTCAAAGAGGCTTCAGGTAATTAAGATCTCCAGCCTGTTGTGGGCTGTTGAAGGTGTGAGCCCTACCCTTGTAGGTTAGCTGCAGCTGAGCCAGGTACAGCATTGCATATTGGACATTGGCTTTCTGCAGCTTCTGTTTGATGGACCTGTATGTCAGACGGGCTTCCTCAACAGCTGTGGTGAAGTCGGGGAATATGGCAACTGCATTGCCTTCATATTGCAACTAGCGTTTCTCCTTGGCTAGTCTTAGAGCACTATCTATATCCCTGTACTTCAGTAAGCGGTCGCTTATGGGTGTTGCAGAGGCACCTGTGGAGGACAAGCCATTAGTGCCCGGTGGGCCCTGTACACCAGCAGCAGCCTGGAAAAGGCATCCACCCTGGACAACACTGTAAGGAGTTGCTCCACAAGTTCATCCACCTTGCCTGTATTGTCTTCAGAATACCCATGATGCACAAATTGTTCCTTCAGGAGCGCGCCTCTAAATCCTCATTCTTGGCAGATTTATTTTGAGGACTTTCTCCATGTTTAAAAGTTGTTCTCTTCTGTGCGTATCCGTATCTTCAATTGCGTAAATCCACTGCCCCGGCCTCAGTAATACAAACGTCGTGTTCCTCCAGCCTGTGTGTGAAGGCATCAACCCGGGAGCACATAGTATCCATTTTGGATTCAGTCGAGGTCCGGCTCTGCCGCATGGCGAGTAGGAGGGATTTCATATCAGCAGGACTAGTCGCTTTGCCGGCAGGGGATTCACCACATTTCTTTAATTATCATTATCAGCCAGGGCATGAGTAGATTTGCAGGCATCAAAATGAAATTTAGTTTGCTTGTTGTCCGCATTTCCCATGTTGGCAATTTAATATGACGTTGTGGATACTGCACCCCCGCAGTCAGGCTGCTTAATATTATCCAAAGGATCTGGAGTGTGATCTCCCCAGCCCAGCGGTGTCAGCTCTGAACTCGGGTATATGCAGATAGTAGGAGTCTCCAGTGGTGATGGCGTCCGCCCTGTCCCGCCCGCCTCACCTCCACAATGGAGCTGGAGGGGCACGCGCAGACACGAGCAGCTTAAGATGGTCCTAGAAGGATGGTCTGTGCAGTTGATTAGCTTTTCCACGCCCACAGCAGCCCCTGCAGTGCAAATGCACCAGGGTCCTCTGATGTTATATAAGAAGCTGCTGGTGCCAAGGAGGGCCACGCCCACATGCACTTATGAGTAATTCCCCGCAAGTATCAGGATGAGCAGGTTGCAGGCTGGTGGAATCTGGCATCCGGCATGTGTGTGGGGTACATGGGGGTATCTTAGTAGGCCACAGTCACAGATACCAGGATTGTTAACTGTCCCCAAATACTAAGCAATTGAGTCTCACTAGTTTATCGTAATAGCGGAGCTGTGTGCGCGCTTTGGGAGGGTGGACTCCTGCCGTCAGGGGGAAGTGTTAGTTCATGATGTCAGGGCCTCGTGGTGGTTGATTACCTCCAGATTCCCTCCAGTCAGCCCTGTGCCGCAAGTAGTCTCACAGGGCCCGTGGTGCCAGACGAAGCTCTCAGGTCTATCCCCTCTCTAACCTTGTTCCAGCCAGCTTCTCAGCCTCCGGCAGGGCCCACCTTCAGCCCCTGAAAGCAGCACACCGCACTGTCACTAGCTCCTCAGGTGCAGGCCACGTGGACCCAACAGCACCACCATGCATTTCCCTCCAGCCCGCAGGACATAGAGCTAGGCCCAGCCCTCCTTGCGGATCGCACTGGGGTAGCTGGCAACAATCTTTAAGCTGTCAGTTCATCTCGCGCACACTCCACAGCACAACTTTCATCCGTCATCAAGGTGCTCGGCAGGTGTGGATCCTCAGCATGTGGTGCAGCTCCCTGTCATCCCCACAGGACTAGTATTTCAGGGGGCATGCCCCCGGGCTGGTGGTGGTGTTACGGCATTTCTGTCCTCCACCCCTTTCCACTAGTGGTCTCTAGCGGCTCCCCTCCCCATGTTGGGTGCAGCAGATGTCTTTATTGATTTCATTCCTGGCGCTTGGGAGAGGATATTGGTGGATTTTTGCAGCGGGCAGCAAGAGCCTCACTCCAGTGAGGCCATCTTGCTTGCCCACTCTCTCCTGCCACAAGATCAAAAGAATCTCTTGTGCCATAACAGGTGCGTCAAGGGACATTCGGGCCTCTGGAGCTAGACGATGGTGGGGGGGGGGGGGGGGGTTGGGGGGGGACTGAGCAACAAAATGGTCGAATAAATCAAGTTGTCTGCTTTGTCAGGAGAGAGCACCAGTGTTTATTCCAGCACCAACTGGGACAATTCAGCTTTTTCAGTGTCCGGCATGTGTACCCTGTGAAGTCAACTATTGTTTTAATGCATAGCCACTTCAGACATCTTTAAAAGCTTCCTATTCAAAAGAGAGGAGGGACGTTCCTATTTTCTTGAAAAAAGGTATCAATGTGCTCACGCAATGTCTGACAGAACACTGTGTCGTCTAACATCGAAATTGCTAGTCTATAAGTGATGATTGGTGAAGAAGGGATTCCCTAGGCCACTGTCATGATACAGGGGGCTAGTAGCATTTGGCAGTCACTATCTTATGGAGGGATGTGGAACAAACAAATCAGTCCAGTTATGATTGTTGATAGACCGGAGAATAAAAGGAAAATTCTTGTTGCATCCGGTTACTAAGGCATCGTGCACCACCCATTGCCCAGTGAGTCAACCCTTTTCAGAGCATGTCAGAATCAAGTAGTACTTGGTATTGCGGGAGAGGGCATTTTGAGCAGTCTAGGTGAATATCTAAGATTGAGTTGAATTCCACTCCAATGACCGCTGGGGCAGCTGGACAATCTAAAAATATAGTAGCTTAGACTAAAAGGCTAATTGATTTGTATGGTGCACGTAAACAACCCTTAAATTTTGTGGTTGGCCATTGAGAGAACGGTTAACAAGTACAAAGCGTCCATCAGGGTCGCCATCTACTTTATCCAATCTGAATGGGACCCCAGCTCTAATCCATATTGCAACTCTTCTGGCATAAGCAGAAAAACGTGTGCCAGTTACCTGGCCCCTCCACGTAGCCTGCAGCTGGGTAACTTCCACAGCTGGCAAATGAGGGCCTGTAACTGAACAATGTGTTTGCCAGTGCAGTAGAGCTGAGTGTCCCCTGCTTTTGTTTTCAAGTTCATTCCATATAATCCTGGTATGAGTCAGCAAATTGGAAAAATAGTAGGACTGTGTCTGTGGCCCGTTAAGTGTGTTTGAGGGGAACATGCCTGTACCAGGTATAGCAAGGGGTGCCATTGGGAGCACAAAACAGTGTAACTGTTCTGACAACAGAAATCAAATGGAATGCAAAAAAGCATCCATATGACAAACCAAATCCTGGCCATCCAGTAACAACAAATAACACAAAACAAATAGACCAGCTAAACAGGGGAAGGGGAGAACAAGACAAAACCATTTCTGTCCCCTAGTCATTTATACCAAGCGAACAAGTAGGGAACCGTGGATGTAGCGGATCAGAGCCTCTGACCTTTCAAGATTTGTGATGGGTGCACATAGATACAGTTATGTAGTTCGTCAATGTATTGGGGGGGGGAGAGGGGCAGGCTCTCAGGGTTTATGATAATCTGTGTGCAGCAGACAGGATGCATCCCAAATCAGCACTAGACTGTGGTGAATGGCGGCAGTGCAGGAGTGTTAGAGCCGAGTTCCTCGGACATGTCTCCTAAGATCGTGGAATCTGATGAAAGTAAATGTGCTGATGATGATAGTCCTTGCGAGTAGGCCACTGCTCTGACTGTCTCTCGTTGCTCCCAGGCTTCTGTGCAAGAGAGGGTGTGCCGCGCCACGATCTCTAACCCCGCTATCTCCGTATCATTTAGTTTCTAGCAATCCTTGGAGCAGTGAAGAAGGCGGGTGTAGAGAGCCTGGGCATTCATTAACCAAAAGCACCCTCCCAGTCCTATGCCACCTTCAGTTGTCTGAAGAAATGAGTACGCAATTTGGCTGGAAATATTAGAGCATAATTGAGCCCTATTATTCTCATTTTCTTCTTCACCAGCAGGAATGATGCCGTCTGGCGCAGAAGTGTATAATCTTGAAAGAACATCACTTTTGCTTTGGCAAAACAGACAGCGTCTTTTTCACAAGCAGCTCTTAGGATCACATGTTGGTCACAATAATGTAATAGTCTCACAGCAGTGGGTCGGGGAGGGTGTTGAGCTTGGACCCAGAGCGCCCTTTTGAGCACAAAATATGGGGATAGTGTGGAGAGCCCAAAATTTTGTTTCATTTAGCATCCTAAAATGCGACAGGGCTTGTCCCCTCTGCACTATCCTGTAAACCTATGTTCTGATGGATTCAACTACCTGTGGATTCCTCACTAATTGAATTCTCCCCCTTGCGCCAGCATTCAACGGAAATCTTCTTCCTAGCTTCCGCATGTCGACAAGGACGTCACAATTGCCCACGCGACACCGTCTGACGTCATACAGGCAATAAGAGGTCCTCACCGACGTCCGTTCCCTTTTTTCCATGCCATTCTAACGACGGTTATTCTTCAAGGGAGCTACTGTTGCTACTCTGCGTAGTTACAGTTATTGTTACTGTTTCTTTCTTTGAAAAAGAAAGAATGTCTCAAAGAAAGTCTGGCTTTAAGCCCTGCAATGAGTGCGGAGGCAAAATGTCGGTGACGGACCCACATACAGACTGTATGTGGTGTCTCAGCTCCGACCACGACGTTGACAAATGTGACTGTTGTCAACAGATGAATTCGAAGGCGTTAAAGGAGCGAGAAGCAAAGCTCTTTTTGGCGAAGTCCAAGAAAAAAGAAAAGCGGCATCGACTCAAGTCATCCTCTCCGAAGTCCCATCGGCGTCATTGTGACTCCCGGCGTCGTCGTGAATCTCTGCGCCGGTCGAGTAGGGAGAGATCATGTTCGAGGTCGCCTTCAGCTCGACGCCGAAAAACATGGGAAGTTAGCCCCACCATCTCTCCGCAGACGCCTCTTGCATCACCGGCTTCACCAGTTTCGCCGACGTCGCCTGTGAATCCACCATCGGTGTTTGAGGTTCCTCAGCGTCAGGAGATCTCACCAGCTTCTCAGACGCCGGGGCCGGCGCCGATGTCACCTCGAGCCCAGGCTCCCCAGTATCCGTCTTTCCCGGCCCCAAGAGCCGACAGTTCCGCATTTTTTAATGTGATGTTTGCCATCTTTCAATAGATGGCTCCAGGTGGTGGACCGGCTGGTCCTTTGGGCCCCTTTGCCTACAACATGGGTGCTCCGGCTCCGGTACGACCAGCACCTTTCATGCCCTTCCTTCCTATGTGAAGTGTTAGCTCGGTGCCGGCTCCTATGGCGTCAGCTTCACAGCCGGTGACGCCGAGTAGATCTGCGGGTCCGGCACCGGAGCTTTCTCCTGTCCGCCCTCTGCCTCATACGGCGCTGAAGAAGTCCACGGCGCCGATGGATCCGAGGATCGGCGTCAAGCTTCGACGTCTGCTTGAAGCCATGTTGACGCCTAGAATTGAGGCCAGGTTGCATTCGAGGAGGCTTGCTCTTCGCCTTCTTGAGGAGCAGGAATATCAGAAGCAGGCATTGGAGGAAGGAGAGATTGAGGAACCTCTGGGGGACCTCCATGGTTTAGATACAGCTAGTGGTTTGGACACCTCTCCAGAATGGGACTTAACATCGCCTGGAGAGTATACAGAGGAGGCTGCTTCATTCCACTCGGTTATAAAGAAAGCAGCTGATTTTTTGGACCTTCCTTTGCCGGTGTCTTAGCCTAAGCCTAATATTTTAACAGAAGTATTACATCCTGCTTCAACGGTTGCAGAGCCACTTCTGCCTTTTAATGAGGCGCTGTTAGATCCAATCCTGGAAATATGGAAGAAGCCGGTGTCATCTTCGGCAGTTAATAGATCGGTGGCTCGCAGATATCGAGTGGCCCCTGCGGACCCAGGCTTTCTGTCCAGGCACCCAACCCCTGAGAACCTGGTGGTTCAGGCTTCATGTTCATCCCGGTCTGCCCCAGGTTCTTTTCCGGGTGTGCCTTCAGACAGAGACTCAAAGAAGATGGATCATTCTTCCTAAAAGGCTTTTTCTTCATGCAGCATGGCTTTAAAATCTACTAATGCTACATGTATTTTGGGAAGATACATCTACGCCCTGATGGATGAAATAAAGTCGTCCCATGCTGAGGTGCCTCAGGAGGTGTTGAGCCTGGTCTCCGATGCTCAAGCTGCGACGACCCAAGTGATCCGGTCTGGGATGGATACGACTGACTCTGTAGCCAGGGCTATGGGTACTGCTGTTGCTACAAGGAGGCAAACCTGGCTTCGTAGCTCTGGTTTCTCGTCGGATGTCCAGTCAGCCCTGTTGGATCTTCCCTTCGATGGGGATAAACTTTTTGGCTCCAAGGCGGACTCTGCCCTAGAGAGGTTTAAGGAGAGTAGGGCCACGGCGAAGTCTTTAGGCTTGCAGGCCTCCTCTTCTGTTTCGTCCAGACTCTTTAGATGATTTAGGGGGTTTGGTCGTGGTTCATTCTCCTCCTTTCGAGGCAGATTTCAGCAACAACCCGCCACTGCTCTCTCCTACAGATCGTACAGGGGAAGGGGTAGGGTCCGAACCAGGGGAGCTGCCCAGCAGCACTTTGCCTCTTCTTCTTCCTCTGGAGGGGTGCAGCATGGGAAGCAGCCTTAGTCTTCCACCAATTCCTTCTCATACCACTCCTGTAGGGGGGAGGTTATTGAACTTTCTCCGCAAGCGGGAGGTTATAACATCAGACTCCTGGGTCACCAGCATTGTGGGGAAAGGCTATGCCCTTCCCTTTCGGGAGTTTCCTCCCCCCATCCCGCCCCTTTCAAAGGGTGTGGTGGAGTTGGTTCCAGAGCAGGAGAGGGGTCAGGGTTGTTACTCAAGATACTTCCTGATCCCCAAGAAGGATGGTCGTTTGAGGCCAATCCTGGACCTGAGGATCTTGAATTGGTTCCTCAAACAGGAGAAGTTCAAGATGCTGACCCTAGCTCAGGTGCTTTTGGCATTGAACGATGGAGATTGGATGGTGTCTGTCGACTTGCAGGATGCTTACTTTCATATCCCAATACTCAAGTCGCACAGGAAGTATCTCCGGTTTGTGGTGGGGTCGCAGCACTATCAGTTTGCGGTCCTCCCGTTTGGTCTTACTTCAGCACCTCGAGTCTTCACAAAGGTGATGGTGGTGGTTGCGGCAGAGCTCAGAAGGAAGAGGATAGCGGTATTTCCTTACCTGGACGACTGGTTGATCAAAGCCAAGTCTCCGGAGCTCGTGCTGCATCACCTACAGTAGACAACCCAGTTGTTGTTCGACCTGGGTTTTTCTGTGAATGTGCCCAAATCTCACCTAGAGCCCTCTCAGCGCCTCCTGTTCATAGGGGCAGTACTGGATACAACATTGAATCGCACCTTTCCTCCGCCTCAGCGGATTCAGGACATTCAGGCGTTGGTTCCAATGTTTCAAAGTGGAGCGGTCATTTCAGTCCTCAAGGTCCTGCGTCTGCTCGGTCTGTTCGCTTCTTGCATTCTGTTGGTCACTGACGCTCGCTGGCACATGAGGGCTCTTCAGTGGTGCCTCCGGAAGCAGTGGTCTCAACACAAAGGGGATCTTGAGGGATCAGTAAAGATCTCCAGGGACGCTGCGGCGGATCTAAGATGGTGGATTGCGGACGGCAATCTTTCTCAAGGAAGACCGTTTTCACAACCTCCGCCGGTGACCACAGTAATAACGGATGCTTCCACTCTAGGGTGGGGGAGCTCATCTGGGGGACCTGGAGGTCAAAGGTCATTGGTCTCCAGTGGAACAGATGTTTCATATAAATCTGTTAGAGTTGCGGGCAATACGTCTGGCTCTCAAGGCCTCCCTCCCTTCCCTTCGCTTTCAGTCGGTTCAGGTCCTGACGGACAATACTACCGCAATGTGGTATATAAACAAACAGGGAGGAGTAGGGTTGTACCTTCTCTGCAGAGAAGCTCTGCAGCTATGGTCCTGGGCAAGGGACCATCGGATTTGCTTGGTAGCAAACCATCTGGCCGGAGTCTTGAACGTGCGTGCGGACAGTCTCAGTCGGCATTTCTCGACCGATCACGAGTGGCGTCTCCATCCATATCTAGTCTGACAGATCTTCCAGATGTGGGTAATCCCTCAGATAGATCTTTTTGCCACTCGGGAGAACTAGCACTGCCCGTTGTTCTGCAGCCTCCAGTATCTGGTGCAAGGAACATTGGGGGACGTGTTTCAGATGTCCTGGTGCGACCAGTTGCTCTACGCGTTTCCCCCCATACCTTTGATTCCTCGAGTTTTGAGGAAAATTCGCCAAGACCGGGCCCAAGTCATCTTAATAGCTCCGGATTGGCCAAGGAGGGTATGGTATTCAGACCTTCTCCAACTCTCTCTGTGCCCCCCGCTCCGTCTTCCTCTCACGGCAGACCTCCTTTCGCAATCGCAGGGGCAGGGCTCCAGAGCCTGCACCTTCATGCCTGGAGATTGAACGGGCAACCTGAGTTCCTTTTCTCTCCCACCTGAGGTAGTGGATGTTATTTTATCGGCCAGGCGACACTCCACTAAATCTATCTACGCTAGCAGGTGGGCTAAATTTGTGTGTTGGTGTGGAGAAAGACAAATTGACCCCTTACATGCCCACTTATCAGATGCCTTCTCTTTTGCTTTGTCCCTGGCACAGAGGGGTTGTCCAGTGGCTACAGTCAAGGGTTATTTGTCGGCCCTGTCAACCTTTCTATGTCTTCCAGACCAACCTTCTTTATTTAAATCTCCTTTAGTGATGAGATTTTTAAAAGGTCTCATTAATATATTTCCTCCCACTCCTTTCATTATGCCTCAGTGGAATTTAAATCTAGTCTTAACATTTCTTATGGGCTCGCCGTTTGAGCCAATGCATTCTTGCCCTTTAAGGTTATTGGTTTTGAAGACTGTTTTCCTTGTTGCAATTACTTCAGCAAGAAGAGTGAGTGAGCTGCAGGCTCTATCTGTTAAACCCCTGTACACATCTTTTTATGGGGATAAGGTGGTCTTGAGGACCAAGGCTGCTTTCTTGCCGAAGGTTGTTTCACCCTTTCATATGGCCCAGACTGTTACCCTTTCCTCTTTTTATCCTCCACCTCATCCTTCGAAAGAGGAAGAAAGACTGAATCGTTTAGACCCGAGAAGAGCGCTGAGCTTCTACGTGGACAGAACAAAGGAGTTTAGGTTGGAGGATCAACTCTTCATCGGGTACGTGGGAAAGAGGAAAGGAAGGGCAGTCCACAAGAGAACACTCTCCAGGTGGGTCATTCTTTGCATTAAGCTGTGTTATTCTCTGGCAAAGAACGAACCCTCTGATGGAATAAGAGCTCATTCCACCAGAGCTAATTCGGCCTCTTCGGACTTGGCTAGGGGTGTTCCTGTGGTTGACCTCTGCAAGGCCGCAACTTGGTCATCCCTCCACACTTTTGCGAAGCATTACTGCTTGGATTCGGAGGTAAGGAGGGATGGCCATTTTGCACGGTCAGTGCTGCAGGATTTCTTGGTTTGACCATTCAGGCACCCTCCACCGAGTGCGGTAGTATTTTCTGGTGGATACATTAGCTACCTGTGGATTCCTCACGGTCCCTCCGCCTCCCTGTTGCCTGTCTGGTCTTACCAAGCTATCCCTGGGTGTGCTCCTCTTGGTATTTGAGGGCCTTCAGATTACAGTTCTGCTATGGCTTGGGTATTCATGTGGATTCACTCTATGATTTTTTGCTGTTTTTCGCCATGTCATTTGTAGAAGAATCCAATTTGGCCTCAAAGGCCTCCCTCAACTCAGCAACGGCCGGCAATATCCTGTCCAGCTTATAAGTGGGTGGAACACTCAGTATGGCAGAGAGTCACCTCGTAAGGGGAGTCCATAGTAGTCACCTTAAATGTACCTGGTGTTGAATCAAGCAATGATGGATGGTATGCTGTTTGGGTTAGAGGGTGAGTCCACCTGTTGCCTGTGCACCTCCCCTCCTTGTTTTCCCATGCCACACTAGTATGTCACATCTTGAGTAGTGTACCATATAGCACATGCAGTTCAAGGAACCCACCAGAGGGTTTTCCTGTCTGACCCGGCATTCAGAGATGTGGCATGGGTTCAAATAACCATAGGGGCATGAGATGTGTAAGTTGTATCAGTAGGTTGTTGTTCTAAATGGCCAAAGTCTCCTGCATCAGAGCACAAGAGGGCCTAGAAGGGGTTTAATGAGTTTTGCACATCAGCATAGAGAGCTAAGAAGGGATATCATTATTCTCACAGAGTAGTAGTCAATTAGTCTAGGGTCTCTGCATCAGCTGTAAGCAAAGATCCCCTTATAGTCCTGAATTAGGATTCCCCATTGCTGGGCCTTCTTCGTGGGGGTGAGGCAAGACAGGCGGTGGGCCCATAGCACTGGGCACTCCCTAGTGCAATCAGTCTGGGGGCATGGACCAAACCTTGCCAGGGGAATCAGCCCGAAAAAAAAAAAAAAAAAAAAACACACACCTCCCCACACCCAGCTCTTTGGGAGAGGGAACCCCTGGGGACTGCCAGACACCACAGCATAAGTAAATAGTCATTGTGGACCCCCACACTGAGGATTCAGACAGATAACTGGAGGGTCAGGGAGCTTCCTGATCCTGCAGCATGCCCTGAGTTTTTCATTGGCCAAAGGATGCACTTTAACAATAAATAAGTCAGGCCTACTGTCCATCTCAGAACATTTCATTAAAAACAGATCCAGCCTGTGGCATCTGATTCAACGTTTCCCATGAACCAATAAAGCCTGGAGGCTTTGTCATTGGTTTGTCTTCACTCCCAACTCAGACCTACTGTATTCTGTATGAGCTTTTCCAGAAGGCAACCAACAGGAATGCCAATATATATATATACAATTACAGTTTGCAAAACAATACACAATCCTTCCGAAGAGAAGTTAACAAGGATAATGAAAGTGTAAATCTCCTACCCACATTGTTTGATCGGGGGTAAAGGTGGATACTAGTACTAAAATCTGTGCCTGCTGCAGCAATTCATGAGAATCCATGTAAAGTAAAACATATCTAAAGGCTTTAACAGGGTAAAGTAATCCACCCTTAAAAGCCAACTGGCTTTACAATAGGATTTTTAAAAAAATGTCAGGACACTTTCAGAATAAAAAGATTAGTCCTATGGCCTCGCTGATCTTCACCCCTGTAGCCTTTATCACTGGCTTGTCTCCATAATCAGCTCAGGCCTCCTGTATTCTGCGTAACCTTTCCCACAAGGGAACTATCATATAGTTTTAAAATTACAAATCCTAAAATTACTCAACGTGATTCACTCAAATCGTTTGCTCCAAGTGCTTGTCACATGGAGTAACCAACACCAAAACTCTTGCCTACTAAGGTAGTATGACAAACTTTCTACTAGCTGCAACACAGTGAAATAAAAATTAGCCCTTCAAGGTCTATTGGCTTTAAAATATGTTTTTCACAATACATACGTCAGGCCTCCTATGGCTTTGTCATAACTTTCCATAATAAACAGATCAGGCATGTACCCTTGATCATTGACTTCCAACAACAAGCTTTATTTGGTTGAATAACCATCAAAGCATCACAATATAATTTTAAAAAATCCAAATTGAAATATTTAAAACCTAACAAATAGGACATCACCCTTGGCCAGCCAACCCATGTAAAGTTGTTATTCAGACATGGGGATGGGACCACTGTATGATGGTTATTAAGTGTTCTCCTAAATTCGTCCCCAGAGAGAGTAAGAAGCAAAGGGTAATGATCACTCTCACATTGTGGTTCCACCCTCATATCTCTGAACAAGGGCCACAGCCTAACATCCACCAAGAAATAATCAATAACACTTGTGGACATGCCTCGTTTAAATGTGGGCGCAGTATTTACATCAGAAGGCATGCATCCATTACAAGCCCTAATGCCATGCTTTAAACACAGGGAAGCCAACTGAACGGCCACACAAGATCGAATGCAATACCGAGGATTAATTAACTGTGGGATTCCCCAGAATTCATCCTCTTCAACCGTTAATCCATAGATCAAAGTAGAAGGTTCAAAGGTACAATTGAGGTCACCTGCTATTATTAAAAAGGTCGAGGGATGCAAGGTGTCCACAAATTCAGACAATAAAACTAAGGTCTGGGACTCTAAACCCCGGGATACAGACCGAGCATAAACATTGATAAGAATAATCTTAAGGTTCTGTTGAAAAGTAACTTGTATGCCCATTAAATCAACAGAATCAATATTTAATATCATATGGTCACATTGCAGCTTCTTTTTCATAAGTATCAGTAGACCTCCTTTGGCTCGGCCATAACCCTTCTCTGGTGGTTGAGCTGAGATACTGAATGAAAGAAACCCATCTGTATTAATTTTGTCCTCCGCCCAAGTTTCCTGGAAGAGGCAAATGTCCTGGTTGTTGATGTAAGCAATCCACTCTGAATCAGATAATTTCCTGTGAAGGCCAGCTAAATTCCAAGTCATTATAGTTAATTCATGATTGACTGTCTCAGTTACATGAGTGGAACATTCAGCCTCCTTCATATACATAGGCTCATTATATATCCCAAGTGGCACCTTCCGTGTGACCTCATTCACATGCGAATCCTCAAGGTGTATCCCAATGGGCACTTCCTGTACAATATTTAGTCCTTCTGAAACTAGCAATGAGTAGGTGTTTTTAACTGCCATAGGTAATACATTCTTGGAAATAAGCTGGCCTTTCATGGGTTGCGGAAAGACAGACACTGGGTAGTTTTGATACAAGCCTAATACCCACCCTACTTGACTCTCTAAAGTGACAAGTGCGTAATTCAAAATCCATGAGCTGATCTACCAATAACTTATCAACAAGATGGACAGAGATTAAATCAAAATCCAATCCAGGGAGGCTACATCTGTCCGCTGCAAGAATATCAGTGCAAATGATTGAAAGACAATTGCGTCAACACGTAGCCAATGAATAACCTTATTCATCAGAGATTTGTGATTCTCAAAAGAGCCTGGCGCCAACTTTGGCACATCAATTATATAAATTATACTGTCTCTACTTTTTAAACCTAAACCCGGATCCACATTTGCATATCTACTAGCATCATGATGAGGAATAATATAAGTAAGAGTTAAAAAGTTTTTAATCTTAGGGACAGGGAGACTATCCACCCTACCAGCGACCATGGGGATAATATTCCCCCTTAACCTGTCCTCAGGAACATCTGGATAGTCAGTAATACATATCTGATTCCCCATAGGATCCCTGGAATTAAGAGCTCTATTGTACTGCCGCCTATCACTTATGAACTCTGGGATCATTGACTTATCACCCCTCTTATATTAGGAAGTACAATTTCCAGAAGGCAAAAAGCACAGTACAAGCACACTTTTGCAGTGGAAGCACATAAGTTCTGCCCAATTTAAATATGTACTCAAATGAATCAACATTTGGGTGTAGCCACGGTCCCTCTTTCAGCAGTGTTTCTGAAAGCTCCTTTACCTGTTGCTCACTTAATGTCTGATGAGAGCTCACTGTCATGCCACACCTAAAAACAGAGGGAAGCAAAGCGTTGGACAGCAGGTGAATAGTGGTAAATCTGGGACTTATCCTTTACTAGCTTCTTCAGATGTGTGTGTTCAGATGTGAATGAGCCTGTTGCTTAGTTACTAATGTCTGTGATTTTGGAGGTTTATGTAAATTGAAGCGACCTGCTCTCCTGGTTTCTGAATTCCCGGGACCTTGAGATCATATATATATATATTGAATTCATTCTGTGTCTTCAGTGTTTGCTTTTCTGTTGTTTTGTATAATTATACAGACGTTTACATATGCTAATGCTGCAACCATCTTTGGTAGTTATACTACACTTCAATGAGATAAGATTCCTTGTAATGGATATTGGCAGAAAACGTGGGCCTTCAGCAAATTAGGTTTTTCATTGAACAGTTCTCAGGCTTCATTCTTGGCTGTAATTTCCAATATCAAAAATGTGGCTTAGCAAACGATTTCAGGAAGATCTTTCTTATGTTTTCTTCTTTACAAGAGTAGAAATCTATAGAATTAAGGCAGAGTCCTGCACTATATATTCTGCCTGTAGGGATTGAGTAAGGAAAATATGTGAAAAACAAAAAAGTAGTTGTAATGAATAATTGAATTATTCTCAGCCATTGGTAATTACACAGACTGCATTCCAGTCTGTTTTTTGCCCTCCGTGCCACTCAGCTGAGACAGACAATATGCGAATCAGCCTTGGTCCTGCTCTAAAAGGACAGGCCAGCTCCCCTCCAGATTAGACACAACCAACCCAGACCTGTCTTGGCCTGTCATGGTGGTATCAGTGAGTAATAAGTTGATTCCTAGGGCACGATGAGCGCAGTACCAGCTACTGGGCACTTAGGAACATTGATAGTTAAGAGGTTTTTTTTTCCTCAGTTAATCTGTCGATGATAATGTTTTGGGCTGCACACCAGTCCATCGTGTGTTTTTGCCCACACCAAAACTGGGTGTAGGAAGCTGTTCCTTTATGTGGTAAGTCAATACTGTGTGAAGGGTCCAGGGGTCCCCCAATGAGTGGCAAAAGGCTTGCTATGAAATCCCAAAGTGCTCTATTTAGAGGTAGTGTGGTCGAGCAGTCTTAGTGTTGATCTCCTTTCTGAGTCCTGTCTCTCATTTATTGACTATTGTGTGTATTTGTGGTTGTCTTGCACTCCTGTGTTAAGCCTAATTTATAAAAATAGCAAGTTTATTTATATATGTTGAGGCATCAGAGAGAAATCGTTCAGGTAAGTGTATTTTTAAATCGGAATTCTTTTCACTTTAAAAAGTAGACACTGCAATTTATGAGTACTGCAATGTTATCCTATGGGAGGAAAAACAAGTTCTGCAAACAGAGCTCAGCGACTTACAAGACCAGTCTCCAGGAGTTAAGGTGAGTTGTGGGAAAGGTCTAAGGCAGCACCAATAGTACACCACCAGCGTTACAGGGGCAGCCAGGTGCAGGGTGGCAAACAGCGTGGGATGCCCAATGCTTTTCAATGGAGATCGGTCACTGCGAAAAGAGGTACCTTTGGTCCTCTTCTCCACGGTTCAGTGGTGATGGGTGCAGAGGTGCCTTTAGGTGTCGGGTTTTCCTTACCGGAGTGGTTGCCGTAGAGGGGGGCTGCGTGTCGAGGCTGCAGGCATCATTGAGAAGTCCAGGAGGGGTTAAACCACGATGAACGCGGACTCTGGAGGGCTGTGGAGCCTTGTTGGCCACTGGTGGTCCACTTCAACTCGGGTCGGAGGCGGCGGGTGTAGTGTTGACTTCAGGTGTCAGGTTTTGAATGTTCTGGAGGCTTCAGAGCCACTTCTTTGGAGTTCGACTTTGGTGCAAATTTCAACAAGGGATGCAGACAGGCTGGCAGGGCTGGTCCCAGGTCAGCTGCTTCTTTTCGCCTCTTCTGCTTTTGCAGCTCCTCAGTGTCCTTGGTCTTGTTGGGTTGTCAGGATCTGCTTCTCTGGAGCCACGAGCTCCCCTGAATACTGAGTTTAGAGGTGAGTGGGGTAGTAGCCAATGGCTACAGACCCTTGGGATTACTATGCCCTCTAAATTACCACTTCCTGTGGGAATTGGGCATAACCTTGTCCCAGAATTCCTGGTTATGCCATCTCAAAGATGGCTACCTCGGAAAATCGTGTTCACCACAGCTTAGTCCACGATAGGGGTGGTAGTAGCCTGCGGGGGGCACGCCTGCCTGACTAGCTAATTTTCCTGCCTGTTCAGGTGCCAAGCGACTCTGGGTAGGGGGTTCGGCCTGCTCTCCTGTAAGGGGACCCTAGATTCCCATTTCAAAGGGGGCAGCCCTTTGAGGCTTGCCGCCTAAGGAACACTAAATCAGCAGGTCATCCTGTGGGAGGGGGTGGGCTCCTGAGAGCGGATGGCTCTCACACTAGGGGACCAGAACCATTTCTCGGGTGGCAGATACCAGTCAGCAAGCACCTCAGAAGCAGGTAGCTTTTCAGGGGCACCGCTAAGGTGCCCTCTGGGTGCATGTATTGATAAATCCATCACTGGAATCAGTGTGGGCTTATCAATACAAGATGTATGCTACCAAACATCCCTATCTTCGGTGTAGCTAGGGAGCTCGTATTGACCAGTGTCCGGCACATGAATTTAAAATGGCTTCCCTGGCCACTTACTATGTCTTACAATTGACAAAGACATAACAGGGGCTTATATGCTTTTGCAGATATGACGACACATGTAATATAATGCACCCTGCCTTATGGCTGGAATGTCTGCTGTATGGGTGACTTGCATATATTGCATGCAGTGTTAGTGGGCTTGGCAAACAGGCTGTCTGTCATGTCATGTTTTCACTTTTAGTTGCATCAACATACACAGCCTGCAATGGCAATCTGCAGGAGCTAGATGAGGGGTCCTTAAGGGTGGCACAATACATGCTGCAGCCCCTGGGGGACTCTGGTACTCATGCCCTAGGTACCTGGGGTACCATTTACTAGGGACTTACGGGGATGACATCTGTATTGCCAATTGTGGAACAATTGTATAGCTTTAGGGAAAGAGATCTGGCACTGGGGGCCTGGTTAGCAGGAACTTACTGTACATTCTGTCAAAATTGCATTGAATACCATCCAAAATGTGGGGGTGACAATGTCAAAAAGAGGCACTTTCCTCTAGGCAGGTGGTATATTCAGATGCACTGCATGTGGCATACCCTCACATGCAATATAACACACTCTGCCTTAGGGCTGTAAGGCCTGCTAGAGGGGTGACCTACATATATTGGATGCAGTGTTAGGGGACATGACACACAGGGATGAGTCACATGTGTTTTTATTTTGGTCTGCTCCAGGACACGCAGTCTGCAATGGCAGGCTGTCATGTCTTAGGTGAGGGGTCCCTTAGGGTCGAACTTACAAAGGGTGCTAAAGGATTTGCCAATTGGCAAAACAATTGTGCAGTTTTGGGGGAAAGAACACTGGAACTGGGGACCTGGTTGGCAGGGACCCAGTGCACTTCAGTCAAAGTTGCATCAAATACAAGGCAAAAAGTGTGTGGGATGGGAGGGTGTTACTGTAGGAAGCAGGCCTGGCGTGTGGTGAGCACCTATGGTGTTATCACCTTATACCAGGTCCAGGTATCCGTTATTACTGAAGTGTAGGTAGTGTCTAGGAAGTCAGGACTCTCTAGAGGTAGCTGTGGATGAGCAGCCAAGACTTATCTAGGAGACATGGAAAGTTTATGCAACACCACCATAGTAACAGCACTTGCACACATGAAAGAACCACACATTGTTACAAAAATAAAGGTACTTTATTATGGTAACACAAATACTAAAATACTGTATAGGCAATACCCGAACTGGAGGTAAAAGCAATTACAAACAGTGAGGTCCCTAGGGAAGGGCCAAACCATTTACTAAAAAAGTAGATGGTGAAAGGGAGTCCCCCACCCAAGGAAGTGGAATCGGTAGAGGGGAGCTGGAGGAACTAGGAACCACAAAAAGTAAGTTCCAGGGTTCCCCCAGGGATTAGGAAATAAGAGGTAAGTGCTTGGTTTTTCCCAAAACCAACAGGACGACTTTGGAAAAAGACTGCAAGACCCAGATAAGACTGGAAGAAACCAAAGAGGGATCCTGACAGAATCGGACCAGCAAAGGAAGGGGACAAAGTCCAGTTCGAGTTGGAGTGTCCGGCTGTGGCAGGAGCCACTACCCACCCTTCTGTGGATGCAGGACCAGGTCGACAGTGGATGAAGAAAGTCAGCAGAGCAGCACAGGAGCACAGGAGCAGAAGAGGAGTTTCAGAAATACTGCAACTGATGTTCCACGTCGGCGGTCGTGTTGCAGTCAGTCAGTGGCGCTGGAACGCCACCAACAAACCTTGGCAAATGCAAGATTCGGAGATGAAGGTTTTGGAAGGCTGAAGAGGACCAGCAAGACCCAGGGGACTTGACCCAAAGAGGGGAGTCCGAGGTGACCCTCAGCAACTGGGAGAGTCACAAGAAGAGGTGGCAGCCCCCCCCCAGGCGACCCATGGGCAGCAGGCACAGGAGTCACAGTGAAGCACACCTGAAGAGGAGTCCCACGTCAGTGGAGCAGCAGGCAGGAGACAGTGCTTTGCAGGAAGGAGTGCTGACGCCCAGGACTCCACAGAGCCTGAAGATCCCTTGGAGGCGGAACAAACAAGCCTTGGTAGCTGCAAGAGTAGCCATGTACAGGGGTACTGTCCTGCGAGGAGAGGCAAGGGCTTACCATCTCCCAAGTTGGACAGCTGGTAGAGAGGACCAAGAGGACCACTCCAGACCACCACCTGTGATGAATGATCATCACAGTTCCGAGGAGAGAGGATCCATGCAGCTGGTCGTTGTTGCAGTTGGTGACTCCTTCTTACAGGAGATTCCTTCTTACTTATTGTGCAGGCTGAAGAAACTTCACCCTCAGAGGATGCACAGCCAGGGCAATGTTGCAGTTGCTGGAAGAAGCCAGAGAAACAATGTTGCAGAGCGGAGACGTCGCTGAAGTTGCAGATTGTCGGTTTCTAGAGGGTCCAGTTGTAGGTGGCCAGAAGAAGTAAACGATAACCACCTATCAGGAGATGGCTGTGATGTCACCTACCTGACCTGCCCACTCAGGTGCTCCCAGGGTTCTCTTCCCACCTTAGATTCAAGATGCCAGAATCAAGTGGCCACCTGAAGGAGCTCTGGGCACCACCCCTGGGGTGGTGATGGACAGGGCAGTAGTCACTCCCCTTTCCATTGTCCAGTTGTGCATCACAACAGGGACTGGCGGTCCATGGACTGGTGCAAACCGGATTATGCAAGGAGGTCACCAAGTGTGCCCATCAAAGCATACCGGTGGCTTGGATAGGCTATCCCTCCCAAACCATGTAACACCTATTTCCAAAGGAGATGGTGTTGCCGCCCTCTCCCACAGGAAATCCTTTGTTCTGCCTTCCTCTGCTTAAGCTGGTTAAGCAGCAGGAGGGCAGAAACCTGTCTGAGGGGTGGCAGCAGCGCGGGCTGCCCGGAAAAACCCCAGAAGACTAGTAGGAGCAGTGCTCGGGGTTCTCTAAGGAGCTCTCAGAGTGCATGGAATCATAGAGCCGATACTGGCAACAGTATTAATGTATGAATCTGACATGTTTGATACCAAGCATGCCGAGGTTCGGAGTTACCATTATGTAGCTGGACACAGGTTTGACCTGTGTCCGGTACGGAGGTCAAATGGCTTCTCCGCACTTACGCAGTCGAGTGTATTGGAGCTGGAGTTCATAGGGTCATTTCTGCTCTCATACTTGGGTACCTGCACCCTGGGCTCGGAGGGCCTGCCATAGGGGTGACTTACAGTGAAAGGGTGCATGCACCTTTTTACAGAGCTGCAATGGCAGGCCTGCAGACACATTTTGCATGGGCTCCCATGGCACAATACATGCTGCAGCCCACGGGGAACCCCTGGTGCCCCAATGCCCTGGGGACCTAAGTACCATATACTAGGGACTCATATGGGGACACCAGTATGCCAATTGTAGGGTGTGCTAAGTCCTAAGCAACCACATTTAGAGGGAGAGAACAGTCCTGGTTTGCAGGATCTCAGTGAACACAGTCAAAACACACTGACAGCAGGCAAAAAGTGGGGGTAACCATGCCAAAAAGAAGGCACTTTCCTACAGGTACTGCAACAACAAAAAAACAGTTCCCTACACTGGCCATGTGCAGATCTTTGTCAGTCCTACTCCAAAAGGAATATAGAAGAGACCAGTCCGAATTGCCAGTCAAGGTCCCTTCCTAAGAGAAACCAAAAAACCCTAGACTGGTAAGGAGCCAGCCATGCACCAGGCCAGTTACTTTCTCCTGTGTGCTCCAGCGGTGCTCCATTCTCAAGCCAGGCAGATAAATCTTACCTGGTGAGGTCTCTTACATGTTGCACCCATTGGGTGAAGAAGCAGCAGCCTACCAGCTGAGCAGCTCCAGATGATTGGGCACCCATGTTGAGCCCAGAATTCCAGTGGCAAAGTAGCACCCCTCACACCTGCTGATGAAAGACTCCTACTGTGATTGCGGTAAGTTCTGGTGAGTGAAGCTGTTCAGGCTCCTCAGGACACGCTGCTGTCTCAGAAGTGGAGAACAGGAGGGTACATAGGTTTGAGGGGTTGAGAAAAAACTATCCTCCAGTTTCACTGGAGCATATTGTGTTTGTTCTGCACTTTCCTCTGTGATGGTACTAGGAACAAATATAGTTGAATAAGACAAAGCAGGGATACAGTGGCAGCTAGATACTATTGATTTGACTCTGAGTCTTGTGAAAGCAGGCCTGAGGCTCAGGCCATTGCTGGGTAGGACTCCAAGAGCATGATGGTGACTTCTTGTGTATAATGCCTCTAGAAGAGAAACAAAAAGCACAAACGAAAGCATGGTTTCTCCTGTTAACCTTCCTCGTGCAGAACCACTTGAGTTGATAATTCTGAGCATGCTGCTGAATGCTGAATCATGGGGTGAAACCATAATGATGGCAAGGAGGACACATCGACAGAGAACCCTCCAGCAGATTGAAGTGAAGTTGTTCTCTATTAAAAAGATCAAAGCAGCATTAAAGGATGAGTGGCTAGCAAACAATTTAAAATAATTCTCCTGGTTCAGCGATTTGTCAAGGGGGATCTGAGCATTGCAGTTGTTGGACACCAATGCTCGAGGGCATAAACACTTTGAAGACTGTGTGTTATCTCATTAACAAGGCTGGAGAGGAAAATATGGTGAGGGCCTCGCAGGTAAGAGTCATGAGGTCCTAATTAGCCGACAACAGAGATATTAGTTTAGCAATCCCAAAGTCCAGAATGTTTCAGTCTCCGAGCATACTTATGTGGTTAAGACCACACAGTTACCCCCAAAGTATCGCAAATGTTGCACAGTCTGGGGAGCGCATACCCATGCTGAGCTTACTAGTCCAAGGCAGTGCAGTTGACTCACCCTAGAATCTAGAGGAAATAAGAAACTGGGACTGAATACAGGTAACATCTGTGCTGTTCTGAATCTCACAGTTGGTGTGAGGGATATGGGCTTCGCTTTAGTGTGCAGACACATTAAGAGGTGAGCAAGGCAGAAGGTCAATAAGGGTCAGAAAGCCATGAATGTCATCAAAGTCACTAAATCAGCCTCTTTATTTCCTGTTGGTTATATTGAGGAGTTATCTTTGCTTGTATGAGCACTGATTTTGTAGAAGAATACGTGCCAGTGCCCAAACCTCTGTTCAGAAGCCTGCAGATGAAACAATTAAATGTCTGCATGCTCAATGCCAAGGCTGCGTAATATGGAACCCACATCATGCCTCTTTACTTGACTACCAGGCTCTCCCTACACATTTTATCTCAGTCTTGCAGGTTCCTGCTTTCTCCCCGTGACAGCTTTTCCTTATTTCCATTTCTTCCTCTGTGCGTTTTCACCTATCTGCTCTGAGTCAAAGGTCCTTGAAGAATGATAACTGCTGGTCCCCAAAAATGAGTGCCGGTGCAATGTGAGCTTCCTAGAAAAGTCTGAGTGGCTTCCCTTGGTTAACATTGCAATATATGTAAGGCTTTGTCTCCCCGCCACTCCCCACTTTTTTGCCCTCTTCATCCCTTACACATCTGATATTATCAAGCAAACGTGATGCATGTATTTTAGAAAATTTGATTTGCCTTCATTCTATTCTGATCCGGTTGCATATGTTAGCTGTAGCAGTTTTGTAAACCCACAAAGTAATGTGCTAGCTTCTCACATGCCAAGACTACATCCTTTCTTTGTCCTGGATAAGAACAAATAGAGCGGTAGGTATGAGCAATACAGCATGGCACTTTTAAACAATTTCTATGTGGTATGAGTGCTTTGCTAAACCACCAAATTAAGTACCCCGCTATTGAGTGTGTGTTAATCACAAAGGTTAAATATGTTTACACTTCTTTTTATGTCAATATTGTTCTGCACTTAAACATTTAATGTAACATAGCCTTTTCCGTTGCTTGGTTAGAAACTCATGTGCTGTTCATTGTGGCGGTTGTATCTTTGATATTTATGGTCAAACTCTTGTTTTGTGCAACAGGAAAAAGAGTCCACAGAAGATTATAACGTTGCATGCATTCTAACTCTGCCTCCATATCAAAGGAGAGGATATGGCAAACTCTTGATTGAATTCAGTAAGAATATTATTTTTCTCAGATTTCAGTGTGATTTCGATGATTCTGTTCCTTTATTAGATGGCTTCACCATATTCTTTCTCCTCCATCTAGGTTATGAACTATCCAAAGTGGAAGGGAAGACCGGTACCCCAGAGAAACCACTCTCGGACTTGGGACTCCTTTCCTATCGCAGCTATTGGTCCCAGACTATTCTAGAAATTCTCATGAGCCTAAAGTCTGAGAATGGGGAACGCCCCCAAATTACCATCAAGTAAGTTTGCAGGTGTTGTGTAATTTTGAAGACATCAAGAGTCCTAATGTGCCAGAAAGGTGCTAAGGGAGCACTGCAACAAATATCAAGCAAAAAACACACCTGATAGGAGTGGAGGTGAAAATCACCCATAAGCTGTGAGAGCACCTGTAGATCAATATGTTCCTTCAGAGTGACTTGAGTCTGCCCCCTGCTCATCATAGACTAATAAGGATGAAATGTGGTTACCACATAGCAGAATGCCTGAGTAGAGTAAGAGGTCATTGTTGTATTGCCCTCCAGAGTCCTAATTTCTGGGGACAAGGTGTGACCACAGTTAGCTGTTCAACATTAAGGTGGTCATTCTGACCCTGGCGGTCTTTGACCGCCAGGGCGGAGGACCGCGGGAGCACCGCCGACAGGCCGGCGGTGCTCCAATGGGGATTCCGACCGCGGCGGTAAAGCCGCGGTCGGACCGGCACCACTGGCGGGGTCCCGCCAGTGTACCGCGGCCCCATTGAATCCTCCGCGGCGGCGCAGCTTGCTGCACCGCCGCGGGGATTCCGACCCCCCCTACCGCCATCCAGATCCCGGCGGTCGGACCGCCGAGATCCGGATGGCGGTAGGGGGGGTCGCGGGGCCCCTGGGGGCCCCTGCAGTGCCCATGCCACTGGCATGGGCATTGCAGGGGCCCCCGTAAGAGGGCCCCTACATGTATTTCACTGTCTGCTGCGCAGACAGTGAAATACGCGACGGGTGCAACTGCACCCGTCGCACAGCTTCCACTCCGCCGGCTCGATTCCGAGCCGGCTTCATCGTGGAAGCCTCTTTCCCGCTGGGCTGGCTGGCGGTCTGAAGGCGACCGCCCGCCAGCCCAGCGGGAAAGTCAGAATTACCGCCGCGGTCTTTCGACCGCGGAACGGTAACCTGACGGCGGGACTTTGGCGGGCGGCCTCCGCCGCCCGCCAAGGTCAGAATGAGGGCCTAAATCTTTTAAATGATTCACATGCCAAATAAATATTCCCCTATGTTCAGTATGGAAAACTCTATAAAGTACTATCAAAGACACTTTGTTTTGGAAGATCTGCAGTAGAGAATTTTTGCCAGTGTCAGAAGAGCTGATTCTCACCATACTCTTATGCCCCTGCGGGCACAGTGACACTGCAGAGTTCTTTGTTTTTCCAGAAAAGATAAATATTCAACTGTTCTTAAACAAGGTTCATGGGCAAGCAACCCACAGCAGTCTTCACCCTAAAGTCTTTCCTGTTCATCTGTTTTCATGAAATTGATCCCAAGAAGGGGTTCTCCTATGGCTATCGAAGGAGTGTGATTTGCAGCATGAATCTTTTTCTGGATTCACATGCTGTGCATTATCCCACCATCTAGTAGTTGGGTCCAGGACTCTCCTCTTCTATAGTTGTCCTTTCTTCCTTTTCTGTCTTTATTTTTTTTGTTGGGCCTCGACAGACTGCACCATTGACACTCTTGTTCCAGCCTCCTCTGAGGGAAAGAAGTGTAAGGAAACCAGATTTTGTCAAGGCAAATGGAGAAGTTCATCACCATAATGAAAGACTCTGGGAATGGAACCCCCTGTTGAAGTCAGAGCCACAAGAAGATGAGGAACAAGATCTCTTCTTTGAGGAGGAAAACCCAGAGGTACAGGGCCTGTATCAGGATATCAAGGGGCTGGAAGGCATAAAAAAACAGTGGTAAGACCCTGAAACAGATTCACCCGAGGGAACCATAAACACTTACCCGTCGAGACCATCATCCCAGATGACATTATCATGTACAACCAGTTGGTTAAGAACAGAGCAGAAAGGTTTGAGGTCCAACTGGATGAAGAGAACTGACAGACATGCTTCCTGCTAGAGACACTACTGCCATAACAGAATTAAATTCAATTTCTTCTGATGCTTCAGGGCCTCCTAGAACAGGGGAGAGAGGCGTTTTAAAGAGCCAGCAACCTGCAGTGGCACCCCGGGTCTAGAAAAAATACAATAATTCTTCCAAGGACCCAGCATACATTCTGGGCAATGTTGTGGCAGGCTCCATCATTGTAGCCTCTGCCAGGAAAAAAGCTAATATACTAACCACCTCTGGATAGAGAAAGTAAAATACTAACAATGGTGGGAAGAATATTAGAGCAAGGAAACTCCAATGCCCTACTTGATTGTTATGCCCATCAGAACTGGGAGGAAATGGCTGAGATATTGAAATAACTAGTAGAACAATACCTGAACAGGGTATGCGCCCTCACAGAAGAGGGGAAAACATAGCCAACATGTGCTTAAAATCAGCACTGGGTTCCGCGGACAAAGCAGCTAGAAAACTGGTAGCAGGAACAACCCTAAGTTGACACATTTGGCTACATATCTCTGGGTTTAAAAACAGGTGCAGGCCAACATTATCAACACCCTTTTTAGCCAAGAACACCTGTTAGTGCAGCAAATGACACATTACAACAACTGAAAAACGATAACGATACAGCAAAGTAAATGAGGGCCTTATATTTTAGAGTACAGCAGAGAAGGGGAGCCACCCCCATTAGAAATTCACACAGACATTACAACAGTAATGCTGTATCTCAACAAGGGGGGGGAGCAGACATGCATCTGCCTCACACGAGTGGGAGCTGAATCAGACAATGATAGAGGTGTTCAGAAGGTGAGGAACACCAGAAATAGACCTGTTTGAGGCACCAGAGAATGCAAAATGCCAATACTTTGCACCCAGAAACCTAAACACCCACTCCCCAGAGCAGTGGTCTCCAAACATTTTAATGCTGCGTCCCCCCAGTTGAAAAATAAAAATCATTGGGACCCCCACAGAATTTTTCAGAATTATTTTTATAAAGATGGCAATGTTGAAATATGTATAGACCTATTTAAACATTGCAGTGAAGTACTGTTACCTTTTTAAAAATGCATTAACATGCTTCTGATTAAAGCAAAGGCCTGTTATCTATATAATGCTGCTTTTGGCCTGAGTCTGGCACCCCCCTAGGATCACTTGAGGCCCCCCAGTTTGAAGAACTCTGCCATAGAGGGATGCACTTTTGATAGATTGGGCAGGGAAATTTGCTTACGCTATTCCCTCGATCCCAATGGTGATAAATGCAGGCGGTGGGGGATCACGCTTATAGCCCCCGCGTGGGCAAGACAAACTTTGAACTCAGATCTTATAGAGATGGCACACAGCAGACAGAAATTGACAGTACTACATGACCTGTTTTCCATGCAAGGAGAGAAGGCTCTTCACCCAGAACCATACACATGGAGTCTAACGGGATGGCTCCTGAGGACATTGAATTTTGTCACCTGGGTGTGCCAGGCAATGCAATGGCAGTCCTCAGGAAAGGAAGAAAACCAACAACTAGGAAATGTTATACAGTGAGATGGAAAAGATGCACACAATGATGACAGAGATCTGGTATGTTTCAGGAGAGGACATGTGAAACTAAAGTCATCAGATATGAGCTACGGAAAAAACAAACATGCATCATTAAAGGTATATCGAGCAGCGAAAGCGTAAACAAGAGGATGGAAAAGGGAGGAGCTTCTTCACAGCAGCGGTGATCAAAAGGTTTCTGAAGGTGACAAATAGAATAGCACAACCAAGAAGTGCGCCTACACCCATGTGAAACCTTAATGTAATACTTATACAGTCGATGAAAGAACCATTCAAAGTACTCATCAAAGCAACCTTGAAATTCATCACGCTAAAGTCCTCATTCCTAATCGCTATGATGTTGATCTGCAGAGTAAGTGAGCTGCAAGCATGCGCTATACGGTAACTATTTATGCAAATACACAAGAACAGAGTAGTCATGAAAACTGACCCATGCTTCATCCCGAAGGACAAATCCCATTTTCACATCAACCAAATGCCGAGTTTTTTCCAAGAGCCAAAGTCTCTGGCAGAAAGAGCATAACACACACTGGACGCCCACTGGGCAAAAAAGTATTACATGGAAAAAACAAAGGCAGTTGGGAATAGGAAACAACTCTTCATGTCATTCATAGAGATTAACAAAGGACAACGCTTTTCAAGAACACCATCTCGAGGCAAATAAGCCAGACAGTTCAGATGTGTCACAAGAGAGCGGGCATACAGCTAGAGAACATTCAACAAGGAAGAAAGAGTGACAGTAGCCTTCCTGGCTAGGCTTCTGTTAATAACATATATATGGCAGACACATGGTCGTCAGTACAGACATTCACAAAACACTACTGCATTGACGTTCAGGTGAACAGAGAGTCCGAGATGGGAGAGAGAATACTGAAGCATCCTTTTGCAAGCTCAACCCCATCTCCAGCCCAGCCACCACAATGAAAAAAAAACTGCGAAGTCAGCGTACAACATGTGAATCCAGAAGAGATTCAGACTTCAAAAACGAAATAGTTACCTGTAGAAGTAGTTTTGCAACTTGAAAAAATTTCTGAATTCACATGTGACTCACCCGCCTACCCAGAAATTTAGGCAAAACAAGTAAACATGCAGCATTTAAGGAGTACAGCCAAAGAAAGCCTAGAGGACATTACAAATAAAATCACAAAAAAAAGAATCTGAAGCAAGCGACCTACTGTGGGGACTTCCAGCCACGGTGTGTGACATCGGTGGGGCTGAAACAAGTACCAAATAGTGAGGACCGTCAAAGCTTAGTGACAAAAAAAGAGAGAATAGGAAGAAATGACTACTATAAAATAGGAGTATTCCAGACCCAACCATTAAATGATGGAATATGAATCGAGAAAATTCATCAAGCTGCAAAACCACTTCTACAGGTAAGCAATCATTTTATTTTATATTTTTACTCTAGATCATGATGGTCCAAACTACAAAAAATTATCTTGCAAAACTAAATGAAAATTGGCAATTTAAGTGGCATATTTGGAGTCAAAGTAGATCTTATGGCCCCAGCATAAAAAATGAAAACTGAGGATCCATACATAAAACGAGTCTCCAGCCCACTTAGCTTCAGATCCCAAGCCATTGCAGGGAATGGTTGCTCTTGCTTCAAGCCATCTTAAAATCCGATCCCAATCCATTACAGGGATGTTGGAGTACAGGAGGATTTCCTTATGCCAATTCTAAGCACTTTAAATGATCTATCTTTGTCCCCCCTTGACATCAGAGCCCTTCTTCCCCTACATCATCAATATAGAATTGTTACATATACAGAATCGTTTTACCATCTTTGGCTTTAAAAGAGCCCTCTCCTTTATCTTTGTTAGGTTTATATCAGTATTGGCATCTAAGACTGTCCTGGCATCCACCGTCACATGCTCTGAGAATGCCACATTAAATGTATTAGTTTCTGACACACTTTCACAATGTATGGATTGTAAGATGTTGGATGTTTGGCCTGTGTGGTAGTTATTGGGTGTGGTGCCTGAGGTTCAAAGACATGCTATGAACATTGTGCCCCGTACAGTGGAAGACAAAAGCATAAGGAGTTGCTGATAATTTGAGTATAGACATAGTCCAAGAACACCCACCATTGTAGGCGAGGTCTGTATCCTAACGTTTGAGAGCATTATAGAATGCATGTAAGTGGTGCTTCTTATCCTATTTACTTGCGGCTAGATGGAGTCCACCAAAGAGTACATTACATGAATCCAAACCCTGCACAAATAATTAAACATCCAGGAATGGGCACACCCAGAAGTAACAGCTCCTGGAGGTATAAATAAACAAACACTGTTTTAAGATTAAAGGCAGAGACTAGTCAACATCCTGGGCATTATTCATCCAGCAAATTGGGGATTTGCACATTTTGAAAAAGTCTACCCTTACTAATTTGAAGATGTTTACATTGTGCCGGGCTAGCTTCCATGGTGCCTGGTCACATAAATCTGTTGTGGTGACTCTTACCATTGTGGAGGTATTAACTGCTACATATTATAATTTATGATGGATACTTCCTAAACCCTTCGCTTCTAAGCCTTTCCCCCTCCTGTGCTAAGCCTTTTTTGGCTATTTGGGGTAGTTTGCGCTTAGACCTCCCATAACTTTTTGTCCACATAAGCTGTCCACACCAATTTTTTTTTTGCCCAACATCCTTTGAATTCTAAAAGGTACCCAAGGTTTGTAGACTTCCCTGGAGGGAGCTGAGAAATTACCCAAAATACAGCAAAATTTGGTAGAAAGGTGCTGCAGAAGAAAGCCTCTGTTATTTTCCCTGCAAATGCTAAACTTACACCATCTTTCAGGAATAGGCAGACTACAATCGCTTTCTTTTTCAACAGTTTTTGGCATTTTACTGGGACATACCCCATTTTTCCAATTTGTGCTTTCAACCTCCTTCCAGTAAGTGACAAAAATGGGTGTGAAACAAATGGTGGATCCCTGAAAAGTTATACATTTCTGAAAAGTAGACAAAATTCAGAATTCAGCAAAGGGTCATTTGTGAAGATCCTTCAATGTTTTCACATAGAAAGTAACACTTGAAATAAAACAATATTGAAATTGAACTAAAAAAAACAGCCATTTGTGTCTAAGTTTTCATATGTTATCTTTTCTGAGTATGGCAGATATTCAAAAACAGCATACTGTAACTTCCGCTGGACCCTTCTGTTTGCAGGCCTATACAGGGCTTGTAGATTCTCCAAGAACCCAAGCTACCCAGAGACAATAACTGAGCTGCACCTAGCAATGGTTTTTATTGTAAAATATCAAGAGTGAAAAATAGGTATGAAGGAAACCTATGCATTTCCGAAATGGGCACAAGATATCAAGTTTAGAAGCAGTGGTTACTCCAGTATTGGAACTTTCATAGATTCACATGCTTGAATCATTCCCCGTCGTCGAGATGGGAGTCCCGGTACAATTTTCACAAGTAATGTTAAAACATATTGAAGAGAAAAAGGCCCTAGGCCTCTTCAATTTCATAGTCTATCAGAGTCATTTTGTGAAAAGGACCAAACCTGATCCTCCACCAATCAGGCGACAGGACCCTTTAGGACCTCCTGAAAGAAGCTCTAGCACCTCAGATTTTCTACCGCACGTCGTGCTAGGGAGTCTCCTCAAAGCTCTGCTCTGTCTTCACACCTTTATTCAGCTCTTTTTCTCTCACAAAACTTCATTTATTTGGATTTGTCAGCTATTTTTCAACTATGTCTGACAAGGAAAAGAAGAGTCTCTTCAGAGACTGCAAGACTTGTGGGAAGAAAAGACTTCATTCAGAAGACCCTCATCAAGACTGCATTTACTGGCTGTACCCAGATCATTCAGCCAAGGACTGTAAGATTTGCCATACTTTTTCTTCTAAGACCTTAAAAGATAGAGAAGGCAGATTATTAATATGGCTGCAGAAACTAAAACATAGGAAGGATCCAGTTTCTGGTTCTGACAGTGAGGAATCATCAACATCTAAGAGATCAGCTAAAAGGGCAAGATCACGCTCTAGATCTCCCTCAAAAATCCCAAGAAAAGCCATCAAAAAAGACTGCTTCAGGGTCTTATAAGGGTCGCAGCCCATCTTCTTTCCCAACTAAACTCTCAAGTAGAGAGGGGAAAAGACATTCTTCCAGTTCTGAGAGGCATAGGAAATCTTCATCTGTTCCACCATCTGTGCCTTTCAAAAAGCCATCCTGTGTGACTGGAAAAAAGGCCTAGTCAACGGATTCCCCGTCGCCGGCACCGTTGTTGGGCGCATTGCCGACGACAACAGCTACTTAGGGATTTCCATCGTCAACGGCTCCGTCGGCGACATCGTCGACGAGAACAAGTACACCACCGTCGACGAGAACTGCAACGACGACATCAGCGTTGACAGCCGTCTACACCACGTCATCGTCGACGGCGCTGATGTCGGTGTCAGCCCTACCATCGTCGACGGTAGACTCGTCGGCGAAGCTTTCTGCTATTAAAATAACTGTGCGTCCAGCGTCGACGGCACCGTCCATGACAAAGTCGATTTACACGTCGTCGACGAGGGAAAAACATAAAAAAAGAGGAGAAAAGTTAACTCCAACCCACACATCACCTAGTAAGGTATCCTCCCTGGTGCCAGTAGTCAGTCAGTCACAAAACTTTATTCGGCAAATGCCATAAAAGTACAGACAAAAACACAAATACCACACAATAATTACGTTACAGTAAATAGATAGAAGAATAAAATAGTACCATATCTAAAACATTACGTAAACATCCGGTCTAAAATCTCATAAAAGAAACAAATAAAACTCATAACATAAGAAAAATCACAATAACAGAATACAAAGATTAACTTACAATATTAAACTATACATACATATACATTTAAAATGAAATGAGCCTTTTCCTAATGCTTAAAGAAGCTGTAACAAAATCTAATACAAAATGACAAATTTGTCTATCTGGCAATCTCTGAAAATATATTAAAGCTTCCTTGTAATGGATGGGTCTAACAGAACGTAAAGTGGGTAAAATGCAAACCCCTCTAGGAGCAGCATAAAAAGGGCAAAAGAGAAAAAAGTGCAAAGTACTCTGGGTTGATCTAGAATCACAGGGACAAAGAGGTAAATCCCTTTTCCAAAAACATGGTTCAGGAAACGCTACTTTAAAATGAATTAAATTAAGTCTAAAAAGTGTTAAAAAAGAAAGTATCTTAAAACTGGAAAACCAGGTCAGATAAGGTTCAAGGCATGGGGCTGTCACAACCTGAGAATAGGAATCAAAGGATTTTAATTTCAGAGAACTGTAAAATCTCAGGTCTGATATGTACTCGGAGTAAGTAGCCTTCAGAACGGACCTAGAATTTATAGTTAATAGGTGAGGTTCATCAAACATATATCTAAGACCTAAATTCTCAAAAGAGTTTCGTAGAAACATAAGCCAGGGGATCCTATTTGAATTTTCCAATTGTAAGCATTCGGAAATACAATCTTGGACCAATTTTGCCATTGGGTTTAGCCAACATCTAATCCAAAGCAATAATGGCGCCAAAAAAACCCTATCCTCCAAAAAACACTGACCAAGTTCTTCGTGGCAGATGATATTTGCAGTACATTTTGGAACCAACAGTAATCTTCGCAAAAATTTATTTTCGACCCTCTGGAGAGATGGTACCTTTACACAGCCCCAGACGCCTGCTCCGTAGAGCACAGCTGCGGTACACTTAGAATTATACAGAGTTTTCATATGTGCGGGGGGTCTATGGCCTAGTTTATTAGAGAAGCGAAAGATCGCTTCGGTGTTCCTTATCAGCTGTTGGAGCTTAAAATTAATATGAGTCTTCCAGGACAGAGAGGAACTCAAATGCATGCCTAGGTAACAAAAATCTTTGACCTTAATAAGAGAATGCCCTCCCATAGTAAATTGTTTGGATTTTGTGTTACGTGGGCCACAGGTCATGACAAAAGTCTTGGGGTAATTGACCTTCAAATCGAGGCTCGACATAAACTCATAAAACATGTCCAATAAGCCCTGTAAGCCATTTGCAGTACGAGCAATTAAAACTGCATCATCCGCATATAATAAAACTGGAAGTAATCTTTGGCCCATCTTCGGTACATCCTTTGCTTGTTTAACCAAAAAATCATAGAGCCCATTTATATAAATCAAGAAAAGAAAAGGGGCTAAAATACATCCTTGCCTTACGCCCCTGGTTGACGGAATAGGAGGGGTTCTCTGCCCAGATGAGCCGACCTGAACAGAGACCGTTAGGTCTGTATGTAGACGTTTAATAAGCTCCAATAGAGCCGGGTCACACCCTAGAACTTCTAGGATTTGCCATAACTTGGATCTGTTAACCAAATCAAAGGCACTGGTTAGATCGATAAAAGCCATGTGGATGGACTCTTTCTTAACAGACACATATTTATTAAGTATCAATTGTAAGTTTAAAACTTGCTCAACTGTGCCCACACCGGGTCTAAAACCAAATTGGATGGGAGATAAAATCTGGGCATCTGTTACCCAATCTTCTAAACGGGACAAGATCACACTACCTAAAATCTTTGCCGTTGAATCAATAAGGGAGATTGGTCTGTAACAAGAGGGGTCTTGTCTATTACCTTTTTTAAAGATGGGAACAATAATAGCCGATTTCCATGAAGAGGGCACATTACTAGTTACCACGTTGTTCAACACATTTGTAACCAAAGGGCCCCAGAGCTCAATTTCTGATTTAAAAAGGTCGACAGGAACCCCATCGGGTCCAGGGGCCTTTCCCTGCCTTGATCTATCAATGGCATCTTTGACCTCATGGAGATCAAAAATAATATTTAGGGCCTTAAAGTTAAAATCTGGAGTAAAATGTGTAGCAGGAGTAACTGCCACATGCGAATTCTCATAAGTTTCAGAGCAGAAAACTTTCCTAAAATGATTTATCCAGACATCCTCAGTAATAAAACATTCATTGGCCAAAGAGTTCTTATCAGAAAAGTAAGGGTGATTTATCACTTTCCAGAATTTGGAAGTGACCTTAAATTCAGATGCGGCCAAAAGATCGCTCCAAGCCCTGGACCTAATTTCGGATTTCCGTTTATCAAGGGCAACCTTATAGTCAGTCCTCGCTGATTTTACTAATTGACTTGCGGGAGGAACTGCTTTAAGAGCTTCTTTAAGTTTTTTATGGGCTAAAGAACACGCAGAATCAAACCATCTATGGACCACCGGCCCCTTCCCGGGCCTGTCCATCACCAGGGCGCGTGAGATATCACTACTTAAGGATTCGAATTCTCGCACAATACAGTCAGAGTCTGATTGCTGAGACAAACACGTATAAATCGTATCAGACCTACTTCTTACAATTTCTTGGTTAAACTTTTTAGGGTCAATTTTATCCCATTTTAAACGAATGCCACTATTTAAATTATAAACTGTAGCAGCACACAAATTTTTGTTCAAGGGTGCCTGATTTACTTTTAGGTCCAGTGTAATACTAATACTAAGAGGGTTGTGATCACTTGCACAATGAGGCGTAATCTTAAAATTTCTAATTAGATAAAAATCAGAAGAGCTGATAAGTATAAAATCAATGGTACTCCCCTTCAAATTCCCGGTGTAAGTGGGCGTATTACGGGCATCAGGGGCCAATTTCTCTGTAACGTGAACCAGATCAAATTTACAAATAAAAGAATTTAAGGCATCTCCTTCAGAGGTATGATTAAAATGAATTGGTGACTCTCTACCCTCAACAGGGAAGGCACACAAGTCCGTGTGTTCTTTACAGCATAAGGGAATGTTAAAATCACCCACCCAGAAAATAGTTAAATCACTAAACTGTAAAGCATGTGAGGAATCTATAAAATCCATTACCTCTTCCAGATGGGTCATAAGGAAGCCCCGAGGGATATTATTATAAAAGTTTAAAATTAGAATATCCTTTTGCCCGCTTATAGAGACGAGAACAACCATAAAATAAGGGGAAGACCAAATTAGGGACACATTTAAAAGCGGAAGATTTACAGAAACAAGTACTAAAAGGCCACCACTAGCTCTCCCCATGTGAGAACTCCGTGCCGGCTGGCAAAAAGAAGTAAAGCCATTCAAGAAAAACATATCTTTAGACCAAGTTTCCTGTAGACAAATTATATCATAAGAAGAAATGAAACTCTTCCAGTCCGAATTGTTAGTTTTAGATCGCAACCCTGCTACATTCCAACTGAGCAGGGTTAGTGGTCTAAATGCAGAACATAATGATGAGACTTTGGTATTTAGATGAGTTTGTAAATCTGTAGTACACATTCCTGTGCCCCTGATACGCTTGGATTGGACGGTCCCAACCATCCGTCTCTCTAAATTAGAAGAACAGTGGTGGGTCACCGATAGTCAATCATTCTCATCAAAGTGACTAAGGGTTGAGAATCTATTGCTAGTTGGAACGTTGACCTGTAAGAGAGACATATCTGGCTCTTGGCTGTGCATGCTTAAATTAGAAGCTTTCTGCTATTAAAATAACTGTGCGTCCAGCGTCGACGGCACCGTCCATGACAAAGTCGATTTACACGTCGTCGACGAGGGAAAAACATAAAAAAAGAGGAGAAAAGTTAACTCCAACCCACACATCACCTAGTAAGGTATCCTCCCTGGTGCCAGTACATCTTTTGGAGGGAGATGAAGATTCAGATGAAGACGGGCCTTTTGGAACAGCCCACAGTCCTTCTGAATTGAATGTAAAATACCAGGAAGAGGAGGAATATGAGGAAGCTTATGATCCCAGGCGTACTCGGAGCATCAGCAGTATCAGCAGGGAGCGTATATTCCTTCCGACCTGCTTACTGGCCTTAGAGCGATGTTAGTGGATTACAACAGAAGGTTTCCTCCACAAGGAGAACAGCCTCCTCCATCGCCTATTTCTGCTGTTTCTACTCCACATCAAAGACCAACGTCTTTGCATCTTACAGATGTGGCCACTCCGGACATGCCAATTCCCCAAGACACCGACATATCAGAAGGAGATCAGGAAGAAGGAGAGCTCATAGACACTCACTCAGAGTGGGACGAGTACATTATTCCTGCTCCATCTTCTCCTTCTCATTCGAAGGTGGAATCCCCACCTGAAGACATTGGAGGTTTCCACAATCTCCTAGAGAGGGCAGCCAAGCGTTTTACTTTACCGCTACCTACGAAGCAAACAGACTGTTTCCTATATGATTTTAAAGAGCCCTTTCAAAAGTCTGTGCGCTCTATCCCGATGGTGAACTACCTGTGGGAAGAGGGCCTTAAAGTCATGAATAATCCGGCAACAGTCACGGCAGTTTTGCCACGTCTGGATAAGAAATACAAAGCTCCTGATGATGCACCAACATGCTTGACAGGACATCCTCCTCCAGATTCAGTAGTAGCTCAGGCAGCTCAAAGAAGATCAAAAAATCCTTCTGCCTGATTTCCGCAACCCCAGACAAGGAGGGTAGGCGGCTAGACAACATAGGGAAAATATTTTCGTCTATGGCCAGCCTAGTGCTTAGAGCTGCCAACTCCTTGGCTATTTTGTCTCGATACGACAGACAGCTTTGGGCGGATATTGCACCTTTTATTAATCAATTGCCAGAAGACGCAAAATCGGAGGCAAATAAGACTGTACAAGAAGGTCAACGCACGTCTGCAGAGCTTATAGACTGTGCAATGGATATAGCGACCATTGCTTTCTGACAGCTTGCAGGTGCTGCTGTATTAAGAAGACAGGGCTGGCTTAAAGCCACCTCATTTTGCCCAGAAGTCCAGAATAAAATCCTAGACTTACCCTTTGATGGCCAAGCGCTATTTGGGAAACATGTGGATGAAGCCCTACAGTCAATCAAAACGGACACGGCAAGGTCATTAGGGACCCTGCAATATCGAAGATCGTCCTTTCGTCCTAGGGGGCGTAGCCAACCCTCTTTCAGAGGGGGATATCAACAACAGAGATATTCTTCCTATCCATCATCTTCACAACAATATCGTCCATACTACTCCCAAAGGCAACCGACTCAACCAGCCTATAGTAGACCGGCAGGCCGTGGACGTTCAACCCGCCCGGCCAAAGATTCAGCTTGTAGAACCTGATGTTTTCGAGGCGCCGGCTACGCTCAGTCCTCCTCCTGTCACCCTGGGTGGGAGAATTTCCTTATTTCTCAGTCAATGGCAAGCCATTACGTCAGACAAGTGGGTCCTACAATTAGTGGAACGGGGCCATACTTTAGAATTTATCCAGATACCTCCCTGCAACCCTCCCCGCAGGACTCCTGCAAGATATCCTCAGCAACTCAAAGAAGAAGTCGACAAGCTGCTTCTCGAAGGAGCTATAGAGAAGGTGCCTCGGGCTCAACGAGGAACAGGATTTTATTCCAGGTTCTTCATTCGAAAAAAGTGGAAGGATTGGAGGCCGATCCTCGATTTAAGGGAACTAAATGTATACGTAAAAAAGCAATTGTTTCGAATGATCAGCCTGCAAGACGTCCTTCTGCGTCTCAATCAAAGAGAATTTATGTCATCACTAGACCTCAAAGACGCATACTTCCACATACCCATTCACCCTGCCCACAGAAAGTATTTGAGATTCACCGTAGCCGGGAGCCATTATCAAAACCGCGTCCTTCCCTTCGGACTCAAATCAGCCCCAAGAATATTTACCAAATGCCTAGCACCAGTCGCAGCCTTTCTCAGGAGAAGGAAGCACCAGGTTTTTCCATACTTAGACGACTGGTTAATAAAGGCAAAGACTTACACAGGAGCACACAAGTCAACAAGAAAGTGCGTTTCCTTACTGACCAATCTCAGATTCACAATCAACTGGGAGAAGTCCAACCCTCTACCAGTACGCAATATTACTTTTCTTGGAGCAAAACTGAACACAGAATCCGGCATGGCATGTCCCACGTTAGAGAGAAAACAAAGATTACTGACCCTAGGGAGTTCCATACAGAGAAGACGAAAGGTTACTGTCCGTCTCTTCAAATCACTGTTGGGCATGATGTCTTCATGCATACCTCTAATCCCTCTGTGTCGGCTAAAGATGCGCCCCTTGCAGGAGCTGCTAAATCGTCAATGGCTCCAAGTATCAGGCACTTTCGAAGACCAGGTACAAATAACTCCGATAATGATCAAAACTCTCAAATGGTGGTCTCAAAAGCATCATCTGTCAATCGGCCTCTAGTTTCTTCAACAGCCAGCCCCGTGGACCATAACAACGGATGCCTCACTGGAAGGCTGGGGCGCAGTATTACAGGACCTGAAAATAAGTGGCAAATGGCCAATCCATCTGGCATCAATGCATATCAATTGGCTAGAACTCAGGGCAGTGCACCTGGCCTTACAAGCGTTTCTCCCAAGAATCTCAGGATCGTGAGTGGTGATAAGAACGGACAACACCACTACGATGCACTCTCTCAACAAACAGGGAGGTACAAGATCTCTCACCCTCTCCAGGGAAGCCCAAGCGATCTGGAACTGGGCCTCGCAGCAAGGCATCACACTATCAGCGGTACACTTGCCGGGAATAAACAACAAGACAGCAGATGCACTCAGCAGGCAGAAATCGGACTGCCACGAGTGGGAGCTAGACCAGACAGTACTGAACCAGATTTTTTCCCAGTGGGGAACACCAACAGTGGATCTGTTTGCGAAGAAGGACAACGCCAAATGCCGGTTCTTCGCAAGTTGGCATCACCAAAAGGGATCTTGGGGGAATGCGTTTTCGATAGTCTGGTCAGACATCTTTGCTTACGCCTTTCCTCCCATTCCGTTGATCCCAAGGGTCCTTACGAAGATGAAAACAGAACCGTGCACTCTCATACTGATAGCCCCGTACTGGCCGCACCAACATTGGTTCACGGAGCTCCTCATTCTGTCAGTCAAACCTCATATTCCACTGGAGCCGTTACCTCATTTACTAACAATGAACAACGGCCAGGTTCGGCACCCCGATCCGCAGTCAATGCGGTTATCAGCATGGCTCCTCACCACAGAGAGTTTGCGCATTTGAACATCCCGCAGGACTGCAGGGATATTTTGTCGAAGGCCAGAGCGGATAGCACTAACAAGATGTATTAGTGTAAATGGAAAAGATTATGTGCCTGGTGTCATCACCGTCGAATCGACCCTCTACTCTCACCACCAGAAGAAATATTGCTGTATCTCTTACAGTTAGCTCAATCTGGCCTAGCACACTCGTCCATTAAAGTTCATGTAGCAGCTATAGCTGCATACAGACGTTCAGATGACACAACCTTGCTCTTCTCTTCTCGGCTGATTAAGAGATTTCTAAAGGGGCTTTTCAGGGTTTACCCTCCTTTCAGACCACCACCTCCTTTGTGGAATCTGAATATTGTTTTGGCACAACTGATGAAGCATCCATTTGAACCGATCCACCGTGCTTCCCTCAAATACTTGTCGTGGAAAATTGCCTTATTGATAGCTCTTACATCAGCTAGGCGGGTCAGTGAGGTGCAAGCGCTGTCCATCCAAGAGCCATTCCTGCAACTTAAACACGATAGACTATTAATGCGCACAAACCCGCATTTTATTTCAAAGGTTCCGTCAGACTTTCACATGAACAAACCTTTAGTCTTCAAGTCTTTTTTCCCTCATCCATCTACTCCGGCGGAGAGGGCATTACACTCTTTAGACGTGAAAAGATGCATTCAATTCTATTTGGACAGGACTAAATCTTTTCGGTGCTCTAATCAGCTATTTGTGGCGTACAGTGCTCCTAGGAAGGGGTGCCCGCTATCCAAGCACAGTATTTCTAGATTGATCGCCTCTGCTATTCGCTTTTGCCATCAGGCAGCGGGCAAACCTTTGCAGTCATCTGTGCATGCTCACTCGACGAGAAAAGTCTCATAGTCAGCGCCACTGTTTGCCGGAGTGCCACTACAAGACATATGTAGGGCAGCAACATGGAAGAGCTGTCCTACCTTCACTAAGCACTACTGCTTGGAGTCCCTCTCTCACGGAGAGGTAGCAGTGGGCCAGGCGGTTCTCGGGAATCTCTTCAGGTGAAGGTGAGCCATTTCTCCTCCATCCCTCCATCCTAGAACAGGTATGCACATTGTTTACATAAAAAAAAAAAAAAGAGAAAGAACAGAGATGTATATAAGGATAAGAGAACGCTATCACAAGCACATAAGTAAGCGGGTTTACAGACATTAATCATGTTACAGAGTGTCTTATGATAATTTCTATTACTGTTTTATTCTTCGAATTTCATCATGTATCTTCACAGGTATATCTGTATATATTAGAGATAAGTAGATAAATATATATATATATAGAGACATGTCAGTATACTTATATACTTCATCATTTTATGCATGATGATAATAAGGTTTTGTGGTTCAAGATATTTTCTTTATTAAACATGTTGTCATTTTACAATGTGCATAGTTATTGCTTTCTACTCTGATTCAAGCATGTGAATCTATGAAAGTTCCAATACTGGAGTAAGAAAATAAGTTACTTACCTGTAACTGTAGTTCTCCAGTATTGGAATCTTTCATAGATTCACATGCGACCCACCCACCTCCCCGGAGAAGCTCACTTCACCTCTTTTCTTTCTATTTATGTATATATATTCAACATAATATACGCACTTGTGCTTGGAAAATCTGAGGTGCTAGAGCTTCTCTCAGGAGGTTCTAAAGGGTGCTGTCGCCTGATTGGTGGAGGATCAGGTTTGGTCCTTTTCACAAAATGACTCTGATAGACTATGAACAGGGGTGTGGAATTTATTAAAATATCTACTTGTCCAGGGGACAGGTTGCTTCTCAAATCTACTTGTCCTGTAAAAAGATCTACTTGTCCCTTTGGTGCCATGAAGTGTGGCGACAAATTATGGCAGCAATTAATAGCCTCTCTGATTATGACAGGGCTACTACCATAGTAGGGCTTGAATACTTGGAATTTCAATCCCTACTGTAGCAATTTCCTTATTTTGCCACTTTTCTGCAGATCTGCATACTGGGGCTGGAGGAAGCAGTAAGCAATAGTTCCAGGGCTGGAATGCCTTTGAGTCTGCAAACCTACTAACCTGCATGTTTTAAAGATTTTTACCAGCTTCTCTCTAATATTTTGCCATAATAAGAAAGGTTGGACATATACTCCTGACAATGGCAGAATTAGAACTTCTTCCAGGGTTGGGAAGAAAGTGGCTGGAGGGAAAATGAACTTGCAAATGCTCAATAGATTTTCACATGAGCAAATCTACACATCGTATTTACCCATGCTAAAATACAGTTCACAAATATTTTATAGGGGTACGACATATACCATGGGTGCACTTTTGTGACTTTCTTTAAGAATTTGGGGCCACATTTAGGTAGGTTCAGATTTGTGACCTGCAAATTGCGAGTCGCAAATCCAAATGTAGGATGGTGTCATTGACACCATCTGTGATTCGCAAGGGCTTCGCAAATGCCCACCTCATGAATAATCATGAGGTGGGTTGCAATTTGCGACCCCCTCGCGAATGGTGGCCTGCTGGAGACAGCAAACCACCATGTCTGTGACTGCTTTTCAATAAAGCAGTTTTTTTGGTTTGTTTTTGTAATGCAGCCCGTTTTCCTTAAAGGAAAACGAGATGCATAATAAAAACGAAAAATGAAACGTTTTAGTTTCATTTTTTCAGAGCAAGCAGTGGTCCGGCCTGCTCTGAAAAAATGTTTACAGTGACATTCACAATGGGGAAGGGGTCCCATGGGGATTCCTTCCCTTTTGCGAAAGTGTTAGCACCCATTTGAAATGGGTGCAAACTGCGATTGGTTTGCGCCCGCGTTCGCGGTCACAAAACAATCCTACATTGCACTGCGAGTTGCAATTAGGAAGGGAACACCCCTTACTAATTGCGAGTCGCAAACCCGTTTTGTGATTCGGTAACCAGGTTACTGAATCGCAAAACTGGGTTTGTGCATCGCAATGTGCTTTTTGCATGTCGCAAACAGCGAAAGTCGCTGTTTGCGACATGCAAAAAGCTACCTACATGTGGGTCTTGGTCCCTAATTAGGTCTGGTGTTAACAAAGACATTTTGTTTTTATTAAACTTCTATGTTCGATGGCATCTGTCGCTGTAGATACGCATGTTCTGCAATAGCTCGCCATCTGGTGTTGGGCCGGAGTGTTACAAGTTGTTTTTCTTCGAAGAAGTCTTTCGAGTCACGGGACCGAGTGACTCCTCCTTTTGTCTCCATTGCGCATGGGCGTCGACTCCATCTTCGATTGTTTTTTTTCCGCCATCGGGTTCGGACGTGTTCCTGTCGCTCCGAGTTTCGGAACGGAAAATTAGCTAATTTCGGAAGATTTTCGTCGGTATTGTTGCGTTCGGGATCGGCGTACTTAGATTCCACACCGCATCGAAGATCGAAGAGCTCCGGTGCCCTTCGGGGTAGTTTTTTCGATCCTCCGTCGGGGCCTGGTCGGCCCGACCGCGTGCTGAAGAACGCCGATGGAACGGACCCCGTTCCGTTTCTGCCCCAAATGCCACAATAAATACCCCTACACAGACCAACACTTGGTCTACAACCTGTGCCTGTCACCTGAGCACAGCGAAGACACCTGCGAGGCCTGTCGTGCGTTCCGGTCCCGAAAAACACTCCGAGACCGTCGAGCCAGAAGACTTCAGATGGCGTCCGCTCCGACAGCCCAACGGGAGTTCGAGGAACAAGAAGAGGAAGGTACCTTCTCGATCCAAGACTCAGACTCCGAAGGATTCGACGATACACAAACCGTGAGTAAGACGTCGAAATCCACTCAGAGGAACATTTACAAGGCCCAGGGGACGCCACTGCCACCAGGCCATGGCTCGACCCATAAAATCGGTGACCGACCGTCGGCACCGAAAAAGGCCCAAACAGTGCCGAGATCGTCCGACTCCGGTCGAGACACCGGCACGCAGCCTTCTCGGGACCGAGAAAGTGCTGGAGACAAGCCTCGACACCGAGATGCCGGTGTGGACACGGCTCGACGCCGAGACAGCGGCACCGAAACAGATCGACACCGAGAGGTTTCGGCCCCGAAAAGGAAAAAAGTCACCTCGGAGCCGAAAAAACACGCAGACAAAGTTTCGATGCCGAAACAGACTGCAAGCGACCCAGCTTCAGGCTCTTATACAGAAGAGCACTCGCTAACCTCCCAAATGCAGAAGCATAGGTTTGAGGAAGAGCTACAAGCAACTGATGTGGACCATACGCAAAAGCGTATCTTCATTCAGCAGGGGACAGGAAAAATAAGCACCCTTCCCCCCATTAGGAGAAAGAGAAGGTTGGAGTTCCAGACGGAACAAACACCACAACCAAAAGTGGTGAAAAGAGTTACACCACCACCCTCTCCTCCGCCCGTGATTAACGTTTCACCAGCACAAACTCCATCACACTCCCCAGCTCACACCACCATGAGCCAGGGTGACCAAGATCAGGACGCATGGGACCTATACAACGCCCCAGTGTCAGATAACAGCCCGGAGGCATACCCTACAAAGCCATCTCCACCAGAAGACAGCACCGCGTACTCTCAAGTGGTGGCTAGAGCAGCACAATTTCACCACGTAAGCCTCCACTCAGAACAGGTCGAGGATGATTTCTTATTCAACACACTCTCCTCCACCCACAGCTCATACCAAAGCCTGCCTATGCTCCCTGGTATGCTCCGGCACGCAAAAGACATCTTTAAGTAGCCGGTCAAAAGTAGGGCAATCACACCAAGGGTGGAAAAAAAGTATAAGCCGCCTCCTACGGACACGGTTTTCATCACTACACAGCTGCCACCAGACTCTGTCGTTGTAGGAGCAGCTAGGAAAAGGGCCAACTCTCACACATCTGGAGATGCACCACCCCCAGATAAAGAAAGCCGCAAGTTCGATGCAGCTGGTAAAAGAGTCGCAGCACAAGCTGCAAACCAGTGGCGCATCGCGAACTCCCAGGCACTACTTGCGCGCTATGACAGAGCCCACTGGGACGAGATGCAACATCTCATTGAACATCTGCCCAAGGACTTACAAAATAGGGCAAAACAAGTGGTTGAGGAGGGACAGACCATCTCCAACAACCAGATACGCTCCTCCATGGACGCTGCAGATACAGCTGCACGGACAATTAATACATCTGTAACTATCAGAAGGCATGCATGGCTCCGAACGTCTGGATTTAAACCAGAGATTCAACAAGCAGTTCTCAATATGCCTTTTAATGAAAAAGAACTGTTCGGTCCAGAAGTGGACACAGCGATTGAGAAACTCAAAAAAGATACGGACACTGCCAAAGCCATGGGCGCACTCTACTCCCCGCAGAGCAGAGGGAATTACAGCACATTCCGTAAAACGCCCTTTCGAGGGGGGTTTCGGGGTCAAAGCACACAAGCCAGCACCTCACAAGCCACACCGTCCAGTTACCAGGGACAGTATAGAGGAGGTTTTCGGGGACAATATAGAGGAGGGCAATTCCCTAGAAATAGAGGAAGATTTCAAAGCCCCAAAACCCCTACTACTAAACAGTGACTCACATGTCACTCACCCCCTCCACACAACACCAGTGGGGGGAAGAATAGGTCATTATTACAAAGCATGGGAGAAAATCACTACAGACACTTGGGTTCTAGCAATTATCCAACATGGTTATTGCATAGAATTTCTACAATTCCCTCCAAACATACCACCAAAAGCACAAAATTTAACAACACACCATTCCAATCTCCTGGAGATAGAAGTGCAGGCACTATTGCAAAAGAATGCAATCGAATTAGTGCCAAACACACCAATAAACACAGGAGTTTACTCACTGTACTTTCTGATACCAAAGAAGGACAAAACACTGAGACCAATCCTAGACCTCAGAGTAGTGAACACTTTCATCAAATCAGACCACTTCCACATGGTCACACTACAAGAAGTATTGCCATTGCTAAAACTACACGACTACATGGCAACTTTAGACCTCAAGGATGCTTATTTCCATATACCAATACACCCATCGCACAGGAAATACCTAAGGTTTGTATTCAAAGGAATACATTACCAATTCAAGGTACTGCCTTTCGGATTAACAACCGCACCAAGAGTCTTTACCAAATGTCTAGCGGTAGTCGCTGCACACATAAGAAGGCAGCAAATACATGTGTTCCCATATTTGGACGACTGGCTAATCAAGGCCCATTCGTTCATACAGTGCTCAAATCACACAAATCAGATCATACAAACCCTCTTCAAACTCGGGTTCACCGTCAACTTTACAAAATCCAACATTCTGCCGCGCAAGGTACAACAATACCTAGGAGCCATAATAGACACATCAAAGGGAGTAGCCACTCCAAGTCCACAAAGAATTCTAAATTTCAACACCATCATACAACGCATGTATCCAACACAAAAGATACAGGCAAAGATGGTATTACAACTCCTAGGCATGATGTCTTCATGCATAGCCATTGTCCCAAACGCAAGACTGCACATGAGGCCCTTACAACAATGCCTAGCATCACAGTGGTCTCAAGCACAGGGTCACCTTCTAGATCTGGTGTTAATAGACCGCCAAACTTACCTCTCGCTTCTGTGGTGGAACAACATAAATTTAAACAAGGGGCGGCCTTTCCAAGACCCAGTGCCACAATACGTAATAACAACAGATGCTTCCATGACAGGGTGGGGAGCACACCTCGATCAACACAGCATACAAGGACAATGGAACGTACATCAAACAAAACTGCATATCAATCACCTAGAACTTCTAGCAGTTTTTCAAGCACTAAAAGCCTTCCAACCAATAATAGTTCACAAATACATTCTCGTCAAAACAGACAACATGACAACAATGTATTATCTAAACAAGCAGGGGGGGACGCACTCCACGCAGTTAAGCCTGCTAGCACAAAAAATTTGGCATTGGGCAATTCACAACCAAATTCGCCTAATAGCACAGTTTATACCAGGGATCCAAAATCAACTCGCAGACAATCTCTCTCGAGATCATCAACAGGTCCACGAATGGGAAATTCACCCCCAAATTCTGAACACTTATTTCAAACTCTGGGGAACACCTCAGATAGACTTGTTTGCGACAAGGGAGAACGCAAAATGCCAAAACTTCGCATCCAGATACCCACACAAACAATCCCAAGGCAATGCCCTATGGATGAACTGGTCAGGGATATTTGCTTACGCTTTTCCTCCTCTCCCTCTCCTTCCTTACCTGGTAAACAAACTCAGTCAAAGCAAACTCAAACTCATATTGATAGCACCAACTTGGGCAAGGCAACCCTGGTACACAACGCTGCTAGACCTATCAGTGGTACCCTGCATCAAATTGCCCAACAGGCCAGATCTGTTGACACAGCACAGCCAAAAGATCAGACACCCAGATCCAGCATCGCTGAATCTAGCAATCTGGCTCCTGAAATCCTAGAATTCGGGCACTTACAACTTACCCAAGAATGTATGGAAGTCATAAAACAAGCCAGAAGGCCATCCACCAGGCACTGTTATGCAAGTAAATGGAAGAGGTTTGTTTGCTACTGCCATATTAATCAAATACAACCATTACACACAACTCCAGAACATGTAGTGGGTTACTTGCTTCACTTACAAAAATCTAACCTAGCTTTCTCTTCCATTAAAATACACCTTGCAGCAATATCTGCATACCTGCAGACTACCTATTCAACTTCCCTATATAAGATACCAGTCATTAAAGCATTCATGGAGGGCCTTAGGAGAATTATACCACCAAGAACACTACCTGTTCCTTCATGGAACCTAAATGTTGTCCTAACTAGACTTATGGGTCCACCTTTTGAACCCATGCACTCCTGCGACATACAGTTCCTAACCTGGAAGGTGGCATTTCTCATCGCCATTACTTCCCTAAGAAGAGTAAGCGAGATTCAGGCGTTTACAATACAGGAACCTTTTATACAACTACACAAAAATAAAGTCGTCCTAAGGACCAATCCTAAATTTTTGCCAAAGGTTATTTCACCGTTCCATCTAAATCAAACAGTGGAACTTCCAGTGTTCTTTCCACAGCCAGATACCGTAGCTGAAAGGGCGCTACATACATTAGATGTCAAAAGAGCATTGATGTATTACATTGACAGAACAAAAAACATCAGAAAGACTAAACAACTCTTTATTGCATTTCAAAAACCTCATGCAGGAAACCCAATTTCAAAACAAGGTATAGCCAGATGGATAGTTAAATGCATCCAAATCTGCTACCTTAAAGCTAAACGACAGCTGCCCATTACACCAAGGGCACACTCAACCAGAAAGAAAGGTGCTACCATGGCCTTTCTAGGAAACATCCCAATGCAAGAAATATGTAAGGCAGCCACATGGTCTACGCCTCACACATTCACCAAGCACTACTGTGTAGACGTGTTATCCGCACAACAAGCCACAGTAGGTCAAGCTGTATTAAGAACATTATTTCAGACTACTTCCACTCCTACAGGCTGATCCACCGCTTTTGGGGAAATAACTGCTTACTAGTCTATGCAGAACATGCGTATCTACAGCGACAGATGCCATCGAACTGAAAATGTCACTTACCCAGTGTACATCTGTTCGTGGCATCAGTCGCAGTAGATTCGCATGTGCCCACCCGCCTCCCCGGGAGCCTGTAGCAGTTTGGAAGTTACCTTCAATTATTTATATATGTATCATCTCAACCTTAAATAGGTGCATACTTAGTCACTCCATTGCATGGGCACTATTACTACAATTCAACTCCTACCTCACCCTCTGCGGGGAAAAACAATCGAAGATGGAGTCGACGCCCATGCGCAATGGAGACAAAAGGAGGAGTCACTCGGTCCCGTGACTCGAAAGACTTCTTCGAAGAAAAACAACTTGTAACACTCCGGCCCAACACCAGATGGCGAGCTATTGCAGAACATGCGAATCTACTGCGACTGATGCCACGAACAGATGTACACTGGGTAAGTGACATTTTCATTCTCTCTCTTTCGGCTGGCTTTACTGTGAGTGATCGCATTCTGCTCTTCCACAAGGAGCATATTGCCACACAAAGTAGTTTTGTTCAGTGTCAGGAACTACAGTGGCAATCAGTGACGTAACGAAACTGGAGGGTGCCCCTTTGCAAAGAACATGGAGGAGTCCCCTCTCCAGACTCACTCAGGGCAGGTGCTGTGCTGGAGGGGCCCCCTGGAGGGCGGCTGCAGGGCCTTTGTTATGCCGCTGGTGGCAACGTGTGCTTTAAGAGTTCAAAAACTTTTTGGGGGGGTTTTGCCAATGTTTGTTACAATGTTGAGGGCCTGGTAGCTCCCACAACAATAAAGTGTTACAAAAGCCATGTCAAAACAAGACACGCATTGATGAAACTAAAAGACTTATAAAAATATGTCAGATCAGTTGGCTTTGTCAGTGTATGTTTATTTTCATGCTTCCCATAATCGTGTTGAAAATGGTTACACTGATTTTCCATTAGAAAAATATTTTTGGGAAATACTAGCATGCATCAACACATTTTACTAAATGACACTTCATTTGCATATAATCAGAGAGCATTCTGGGAGCATTATACTTAGCCTCTTAGCCTAAACTTTTCAAACGTGTGTACACGTTTTTTTTTTTTGTACTGGAACCAACGTCAGTAGTGAAGTGTGACCTTAAAACATTTATTTACAGCACTCACCCTAATAATGGAGGCTTTAAAATAATGAACCAGAAATACAAGTTCGAACAGCATTATCTTTTGGAAACACATTACCTCAACTGCAGAGAATTCCACTCTCTGTAAACAGGCAGCCAAAGGGTTTGTGCTGCAGGGGGTTGGGCCTACTTGTCCCAAGGACAAAGTAAACATAAAATCTTGTTGCCCTTGACCCCAAACAAGATGTGTCGGGCGATAGGAATTCCACATCCCTGTATGAAATTGAAGAGGCCTAGGGCCTTTTTCTCTTCAATATGTTTTAACATTACTTGTGAAAATTGTACCGGGACTCCCATCTCGACGATGGGGAATGATTCAAGCATGTGAATCTATGAAAGATTCCAATACTGGAGAACTACAGTTACAGGTAAGTAACTTATTTTCTTATTTGCACATCTATGAATTTTTAGGTACCCATACTAGCATGTTAATTAGAGGGCATTTCTCAAAATGACTTCTTTCTTACACACGATCTTAGATTTGGAAGGCGCAAATATAGAGAAAGACAGTTGGTAGTAACATTTGTTCTACTATTCTGTGTTTCCCCATGTCTCCCGATAAATGTGGTACCTCACTTGTATGGGTAGGCCTAGTGTATGCAACACAAAACTGCTGAAATGAAACATGGACCCATCACATTTTTCAATTCAAAACAGACCCCTTGTTTATGCAGTTTGCCAAGCTGTGGTTTTGGGCCCTAGCTCAGCAGGCACCTAGGGAAAACTAGCAGACCTGTACATTTTTAAAAACTAGACACCCAGGGGAATCCAGGATGAGGTGACTTGTGTGGATTTCACCCTCCCTGGGTCTATTAGCCAGGATCCATTGCAAACCTCAAACTCTGCCTAAAAAACACATTTTCCTCAAATTTCTGTGATGGAAAGTTCTGGAATCTGAGGGGAGCCACAAACTTCCTTGCAACCAGCATTCCACCAAGTCTTCTGATAAAAATGGTACCTCACTTGTGTGGGTAGGCCTAGTTCCCGCGACACGAAACGGCCGAAAACGCAACATATTTTTCCATCCAAAACTGACCCCCTTTCTTTTTTTTTTTTTTTTGCAATGCTTCTTGCTGTGGATTTTGGGCCCAGCTAGGAAAACCTAGCAAACATGCTATTTGTTTAAAAAATAGACACCCAGGGGAGTCCAGGATGGGGTGACTTGTGTGGCTCTCACAAGGTTGTTCTTCCCAGAACCTCTTACTTGTGTAGCTAGACCTAGTGCCCGCATCAAGGAAGGGCCCAAAATGTATTGTGGAGACATCACAATGATCACAAAATGACCTGTTTTTGCAAGGGTGTACCTGCGTTTTTGGTCCGGGCTTTGCAGTTATCTAGGGAAAGCTACCAAACCCAGACATTTCTGAAAACTAGACACCCTAGGGAGACCAGGGAGGTGTGGCTTGCGCGGATCCCCCAGCTTTTTGTCACCCGGAATCCACTGCAAACCTCAAATTTAGCTACAAAAATTACATTTGTGTGTGGGATCACCGCACTAGCGCAAATTTCCTAACACCCTGTGTTCCTGTCGGTCTCCTGATAAAAATGATACCTCACTTGTATAGGTGGGCCATGTGCCTATGACAGGGAAGGGCCAAAACTGTGTAGAAATTGAGGGAGAACCAAAGCAGGGACAAACGGGCTGTTTTTTAAAATAAGTTTTTAGGCTAATTCTGCTTTGGGCACCAACACAGGTGGGGCAAAATTTGTATTGGTACAGAAGGGGGCAATGCTGGGTGGCAGGAATGTTGCGGATTCCAAAAGTTTCCATCACAGAAATGTAGGGAAAATGTGTGAAAATCCCTGGTGTTTAGAGAGCTTTCTGCCCCCCCCGCTGGGGAACAGATCGGGGGTAATAATCCCTATACGTCCCCCTTTAGGGCAGTGGGGCAGAAAGACTGTTTACATGTTTGGTGCAGGTGGAGGCATTGGCTAGCCCATTTTGGGCAGACCCCCATCCCAAAGTTTGAAAAAATAAATAATCCCTGGTGCCTAGTGGACATTCTGGCCCCCTGTGGGACAGATCAGGGGCTTTTGCCCCGATCTTCCCCCAGGTGGGTGGAGGGGGCAGAATGACTGTTAACTTATTTGGGTTGGGGGGGGGCATTGGTAAGCCCATTTTAGGCAGCCCCTCACCGCAAAGTTTGAGAAAAGAAAAAAAAGAAAAAGTAATCCCTGGTGCCTAGTGGGCTTTCTGCCCCCCTCTGCCCCAGGGGGAAGCCGACATTGGGGCTATTGCTCCTCAGGGGCAGAAAGACTGTTTACATATTGTGGGGGGTATTGCAGTGCCCATTTTGGGCATACAATAGAAATAAATGTTCCTGGTGCCTCGTGCGCTTTAGGTTTTTGCTCCTGCCTCCCCTTTGGGGGTTAGAAAGACTGAAAAATAGCCCACACAATAATTGGGGAGGGCAGAAAGACTGAAATGTAGCCCAAAAAATAATGGAGGAGCAAAAGCCCTTGCCCACTGGGGCCGCTCCCCCCTCCCTGGGGTCTAGTGGGTGGATCCCTGCTTGGTGATTTTCCGTCTCCTTCGGTGCTCGGGGTGACTGAGATAGCCCCCTGAGCATTGAGGCAAAGAAAGTGAAATGAGCCAATCAGCTCATTTCTCTTTCGTTTTCATTGGAATTATGTCAACGTGCTGCACATGCTGATCGTCATTTCAGTGAAAACCAAACACAGCCTCTGGAAGTGGGGAAGCTGTTCCCCACCTTCCAAGGCTGTTTTTTGAAGTAGGGAATCGCTCTGGTGCCCGCACCAAAGGGATTTCCTGACTCATTTGCGAGGACGGCTGGGCACCATCCTCCGCACACGAGCTGGGCATCGTCCTCAGCATGGAGGGACATAAAGGATTCCTCACCTCTAGCATATCCCCTGGCACCAGATTGTATATAGAAGATTTTCAGCATGGCCCCTGCTCGCAGATAGGTGGTATCATGCGGCTCCTTGTTGACTGCACCATCCAGGTGTGCAAACTTCAGTTCTTTTCTTTCCGCACCTTTGTTTGTGACACCAGAGCAAGCTCCTTTTTTCTTCAAAATGTTTCCCAGTATCCAAGTGAATTTTCACCCCTAAACCAACAGGCTCTAAAATCCTTATAAGGACTGTTGAAGTCAGTTTCTGTGATAGAGCACCATAAGGTGTATTTCTAGGGTTGGGCAACAGTTAATTCAGATGTGTATGCTGATAAATGCAAAGTTGGTACCAGAAGCTGTACGTCGCTGACCATCACCGTAAATCGTATCAAGGCCACCTCCCCTTGAACTCAAAGACATTGAGCCACTCCTGTTCTCAGGCCAGTCCTGCATCAGATCTTCATTTCACTTCAAATCCTCAGGTAAGTCCAAATCGAAGATTACAAAAATTCCAAACTGGACTTTTATCAGCCTCACCACTCTCCTGAGTTGTGAGCATGTTGGGGGGTGCCCCACAGTCTAGCTCCTGGTCCCATACTGAGAATCTGATTCCACAACTGCACACCACTTTTCAGATGCTGCAACAAATTGAGGCCCTTAGAGAAGCCATGATTTGCATCGTCTACACCTTACTAGTTCCCTCTAACGTTTCCTTGGGACCATAGATCGCAGAGGGCACCAGCCAAGGTTACCGCATGTGTGTCCCACATTATTTCTGATATGGACAAGACAGTGCCTTTACCTGAAAGCCTCCCTCCAGTAGATCATCCTGTTCTATTCTGATCAGAGCATACTTGCTATTGGTGATGGTAGAGATTATTTTTCCTCACAATATAACGAAGATAAGTTCTATAAATTTATATATTGCCCTTCACAAGGCCAATGGGCTAGATACTTCCTCTGACTCAGGTATTTTGGAAAGGGAATGCTTTCCTCCACTAGCTACTTTTTTCGTTCTATTTAAACACAAACTGTTTGTAGGAACACAACTCCAGTACGTTATGGTTCTCTGTGGCTGATATTCTCCCCTACAGTTCCTGAGGGGTTCAGGGCCATTTTAACGCGGACCATTCAGGATAGCTAGGATGTGGCTAAGTACATCATCCACTCAGGGCCAGACACCCCAGACTGCTTTGGCAGAGCACCACGCATGGTTGTGAGCCATGATCTTTTTGGTTACTTCCAGCTTTAGCGCTTTAAAGAAAGCAGAGCAACTGCATGCTTCCTTTGCATTTCTACACATGTAAGACAGTAACCACATCAATGTCACCTCTTTTGAGGCAACACTAGGGGCTTCACCCATAGGCAACATCAAGGCCCACCAACAGAAGACCGAACAGCAGACACCCAGTTCCTTTCGAGGTCATAAAAGGGGATCTAGGACCCAACACCTAGGCCAACAGTGGCAACATACTTCACTGTCCCCAGTCCCTCTGGCAGCAGTCGACAAAGCTGCTTTAGTTTATCCTTGGTGATGGATGGCCACCCCATTGGAGGTAGGATCACTCATTCTCCAAAAGTGTCAAGCAGTAACATCAGACAGATGGCTCCTGCAGATAGTCCAAAGGGTCTACATCTTGCCATTACTTTCAGTCCTGTGGCTTAATCCACCTACATGACAATGGCTTTCAGAGGACCATTTTTCCATTTTGCTGCAGGAGGTCCAGGTATTTTTGGAGAAAGGAGCCATAGATAGGGTCCCGGCATCAGAAATCAGACCTGGGTGTTACTTCTGCTATTTCCTAGTGCCGAAGAAGGCCGGAGGCCCTCATTCTATTCTAGATCTGAACCCTCAACTTTTTTCTGTACAAGGACAAATTGATGATCCTCACACTGGCCCATGGTCTCTCTGCCCTGGATTCTGGAGGGTGTTGGACATCTATTTTCATGCCTGCGACCTGCAGGCCCATAGAGACGGTCTGTGGCTCAAGGTTAGCCACGAGTGTAGGAAATTGGCCCTTTGTTGCAGTACTGCCCACTCCCCCTCACACTTTTTGCCTAATATCTGATGCTAACTTGACTGAATGTGTGCTGGAATCCTGCTAACCAGGCCCCAGTACCTATGTTCTTCTACTTAACTGTACCATTGCTTCCAAATTGACACACAGCTAAGTCCCTTGTAAAAGGTACCAGTGGTACCAAGGGCCCTGTGGGCAGTTAGGGTCTCTAAGGGCTGCAGCATGAATTGTGCCGCCCTAAGGGGCCCCTCACCAAACATATGCACACTGCCATTGAAGATTGTGTTTGTTGGTAGGGAGAAAAAGGTAAAGTTGGCATCCATCCATCCATCCATCCCTCTGTGGTTGCCATGCCCACAAACCACTGCCTGTGGCATAGGTAGGTTACCCTTCTAGCAGGGCTTAAAGCCGTAATGCAGGATGCACTGTACCACGGGTGAGGACATAGCTGGGTGAGGACATAGCTGCATGAGCAATATGCCCCTACAGTGTCTACGTCCATTCTTAGACATTGTAAGTGCAGTGTGGCCATATTGAGTACATGGGCTGGGACTTTGTCATCACAAACTCCATAGCTCCGTGATGGCTTCACTGAAGACTGGGAAGTTTGGTATCAAACATCTCAGCTCAATCAACCCACACTAATGTCAGTGTTGGATTTATTGAAAAATGCACACAAAGGGCATCTTAAAGACCCCCCTGTATTTCACCCAACCCTCTATTGTGAGGCTGACCGGTCTCTGCCAGCCTGCCACTAACCCCATGTGGTGAGAGCCGTTGTGCTCTCCAGGGTCGGGGACAAAGCCTGCTCTGGGTGGAGATGCTTTACACCTCCCTCTGCAGGAACTGCAACACTTTGGTGTTGAGCCTCATAGCTCCTGTCTTTTGTTACACTGCCCCAGGGCACTCCAGCTAGTGGAGATGGCACCAGCCCTGCCAGCCTGTCTGCTCCTTCAAGACTCCTGCTACAAAAAGGCGACACATCCTGCAGGACCAGCGACCTCTACAAACCAACAGAGGACTGCCTTCCTACCAAAGATCTCCTGAGGACAGCGTCCCTGTCCGCAAAGAAACCGCCAAGAAGGATTCCGGAACCGCCCCAGATCCGCAAATCCTGCCTACTCTGCACCCAATGCCTATGGCCCAAGTCTAAGTGGCCCACCGGTCCAAAGAAAGTCCCCAGGCGATTCTGACCACGAGTCCACCCTGGGTTAACCCTCCTTCCCCCACCCCCCCACCCCCCTTCCCCCGATCAACATGATGACTCCTACAGCCTTAATCTAGAAGGACCCCTCCTGACCGCGACCGGATCCGGTGAAGATTTCCCAATACCTAAAGGTACCCCTGCGTCCGCAGCCCCCTGGCCTTGGGAAACCCAACCGATGGTCCAGCAAAGTTTAGTGGGCGCTCTACTTACCTGCACCATCTTTGTGCCCCCCCCCCGGCATTCCCTCACTGAAAAGCATTGGGTGCCCGAAGCTGTTTGCACACCCTGCACCCGGCCGCCCCTTTGCCTCTGATGGTGTTTGTTTGGTGCAGACTAGTGACCCCGACCACCTTCTCCCCCCTCCCCCCCCCCAACACCACCACCCTATTGCTGATCTAAACCACCCCCACCCCGGTCTGTGATCTGAAGTCGCAGGTACTTACCTGCAAACTGTTTCTTTCTGTGTGCCCCCAATCTCCTTAGGATTCCACTGAACGGCCAAGCCCAACGCTGACCTCTGCACCCAGCCGGCCCCATGTTTCTGGTGGGGCACCCTTGGTGTCTTCCTAAACTTTGCCCTCTGGACACCCTAACCCCCAAATGTAGGAAAGTGCCCTCTTTCTGGCATGGTTGCCCCCACTTTTTGTCTCTTGTCAGTATGTTTTGATTGTGTTCACTGGGATCCTGCTAACCAGGACCCCAGTGACTATGCTCTCTCACTTTAAACTTGGTTGTTTTGACCACAAACACCCTACTTTTGGCATACTGGTCCCCCCCTTATAAGTCCCTAGTATATGGTACCCAGGGCATTTGGGCACTAGGGTTCCCCCATGGGATGCAGCATGTATTATGCCACCCCTGGGGAGCCCATGTAAAGTGTATCTGCAGGCCGTTGGAGCCTGCGTGAAAGGGTGCTTGCACCCTTTTCACTACAGGTCACTGCACCAGATCACTGTAATTCACCCCTGTGGTAGGCCCTCCTAGACCAGAGGGCAGGGTGCAGGTACCTGTGACTGAGGCGCCCCTACATGAGCAGAGGTGCCCCCACGAACTCCAGCTCGATTTTCATGGACTTTGTGAGTGCGGGACGCCATTTTAAGCATGTACTGGACATAGATTACTATCTACGTCCAGCTACAAAATGGTAACTCCGAACCTAGGCATGGTTGGTATCAAACATGTCTGAATCATAACCCTAAATTGTTGCCAGTATTGGAAATATGATTCCATGCACTCTTGGGGCTCCTTAGAGGACCCCCAGCATTGCTCCCACCAGCTTTCTGGGGTTTTCCAGGGAGCCTAAGCTGCTGCCACCCCTCAGACAGGTGTCTGCCCTCCTGCTGCTTGAACAGCTCAAGCTCAGGAAGGCAGATCAAATGATATCATTTGGGAGAGGGAGGTAACACCCTCTAGCTTTGGAAATAGGTGTTACATGGCTTGGGAGGGGTAGCCTCCCCAAGCCACTGGTATGCTTTGAACGGCACATTTGGTGCCCTTCTTGCATAAACAAGTCTGCACCAGTTCAGAGAACTCCAGTCCCTGCTCTGGCGCAAACTGGACAATGGAGAGGGGAGTGACCACTCCCCTGTCCTTCACCACCCCAGGGTTGGTGCCCAGAGCTCCTCCAGAGGGTCCCTTGATTCTGCCATCTTAAATCCAAGGTGGGCAGAGGCCTCTGGGAGCATCTGAGTGTCCAGGTCAGGTGGGTGACGTCAGAGTCCCCTCCTGATAGGTCGTTACCTGGCTAGCTGACCATTCCCCCTTCCAGCGCTATTTAGGGTAGCCCTCTTGGGTTGATCTTCAGATTCGACTTGCAAGATTCCAACGGGACTCCTCTGCAAAGTGTACTTTGACTTATGGCCACTGGATCTGCAACTGGACTCCACAGAAACCTACAATCTGGAGCTACAGCAACAACTTCACCCTGCAGCATTGTTTCTCCAGTTCCTTCCAGCTTCTACAACATTTCCCCAGCTGAGCATCCTCTGAGGGAGGCAAGTCTTCCTTCTCAGTCAATCAGGGATTTTTAAAGCACAATACTCATCCGGGAGGGTCTCAAGTCGCTGAGGAGGGGATGGGGGAGAAGGTGAGGGGGGGGAGGTGCTGCTACTGCTCGAACAGCCAGGTGTTGAGATGTTTCCTGAAGGTAAGGAGGTCTTTGGTCTGGCGCAGGTGGGTGGGAGGAGTGTTCCATGTGTTGGCGGCGAGGTGCGAAAATGATCTACTGCCGGTTGTAGTCCTGCGGACTTGTAAGAACAGTTGCGAGGGCGAGGTTGGTGGAGCGGACCTGCGGGCTCGGGGTGTAGAAGGAGAGTTGTCTGTTGAGGTATTCTGGTCTGGTGTTGTGCAGTGCTTTGTGAGCGTGGGTGAGGATTTTGAAGGTGATTCTCTTGTTGACTGGGAGCCAGTGTAGGTTTTTCAGGTGGTCTGTGATGTGGCAGTGGCGGGGGATGTCCAGGATGTGGCGTGCAGAGGTGTTCTGGATGCGTTGCAGCCTCTTCTGGAGTTTGGCCGTGGTTCCTGCGTAGTCCAGTGTGCTGCTTACCAGGGGTGGGTGACTGTTCTTCTGGTTTCGGTGGGTATCCATTTGTAGAAAGAAGAAATCTCCCTTGGAGCAAAGGAGTCACTATCCTGCATCTGCAGGAACCAACTGCAACAAAAACCGGCTGCATGGATCTCCTCTCATCCTGAGCTGTGTGGATCCTGCATCATGGGTGGTGGTCCAAAGTGGTCCCCTTGGTCCTCTCTGCCAGCTGTCCAACTTTGCTGAAGGTAAGACCTTGCCTTTCCATGCAGGACAGTACCCCCTGTGCACCACGTCTATTGCAGCTACCAAGGCTTGTTGGCATCCCCTCCAAGGGATCTTCGGGCTCCTTGTAGCCCCAGCACTCTTCCCTGTGACACACAGCCCTCTTTGTGCTTCTCCTGTGGCGTGGGACCCTTCTTCAGTTGTGCTGCGTGGGCTCCTCTGCGACTCCGGGTCCCCATCAAGTGGGTCTTCTGTGGAGGCTGCCTCTTCTTCTGTTGACTCTCTGCATTGCTGAGGGTCCCCCGGGACTCCCCTATGTGGGTTGAGTCCCCCTGGACCTTGCTGGTCCCCGGCAGTTCCACTTTGCATCTACCGCGACTTTTGCCTTTGCCAAGACTTGTTGGTGGTTTTTCCACGCCACAGACAGACTGCAATCTTCCATCCGGCGTGGGATGTCGACTACATCCTCCAGGAACTCTTCACCAACTCCAGAGCTGCATTGGTGACTGTCTTCGTCCTACCATCAACCAACTCCTGCAACCACAGACGTGTGTAGTGGCTCCTGCCACCACCGGACACACCTACGAGTTCTGGACTTGGTCCCCTTCTTTTTAGGTCTTCCTCCTTCAGGACACACCGCTGGCTTTTTGCAGTCTTGTCTGGGTGCAGCATTATTCTTCTATTCAGTCTTTTTGGTGGTGTGGGGAAAAACCAGTAACTTACTCCTCTCTTCATGGTCGCTGGCTGGCACTGTGATACTTACCGTTTGGGGTTCCTAGTTCTCCCAGCTCCCCTCTACAGATTCCACTTACCCCGGTGGGGGTCCTGCATTCGCATTCCATTTTTTTAGTATATGGGTTGGGCTCCCCCTAGGATCACTATTGTCTGTTGCCAATGCACTGTTTTTTACTGCTATTTATGCCTATTTCTGATTACTAGTGTACATATTTAGTGTGTCTACTTACCTCATTTTGGGGTATTGCCTATCTAGTATTTTTTGTGCTTTGTGACCACAGTGGTATTGCATGAGCTTTGCATGTGTCCTAGATAAGCCTTGGCTGCTCATCCACAGCTACCTCTAGAGAGCCTGGCTTCTAGACACTACCAACCATTCACTAGTAGTGGAACCCTGGACCTGATATAAGGTGTAAGTACCATAGATACCCACCACACACCAGGCCAGCTTCCTACACTGAAGGCTGGATCGTAAGTCAAGAACTTACCTGAAAATTGTGTTGTTACTTTTCCTCCCATAGGACTGCATTGTTTTCTATGAGAAACTGCACTAAGGGCCTGATTCTAACTTTGGAGGACGGTGTTAAACCGTCCCAAAAGTGGCGGATATACCACCTACCGTATTACGAGTTCCATAGGATATAATGGACTCGTAATACGGTAGGTGGTATATCCGCCACTTTTGGGACGGTTTAACACCGTCCTCCAAAGTTAGAATCAGGCCCTAAGTGTCTACTTTTGAAATTGAAAAGTATTACTTAGCTGAATACTGTTTTACCTGTGAATTCTAAACAAAGTGCATTTAATACTTGAAAGTGATACATTCTTGAAGCTGTACTTACCTGCAACAAAGATCCTTTTGCTTCTAGAAATAAAGTAACAAAGTATATTTATGATATAAAACATTAGCCTGGAGTTAGTCATTGAGTCTGTGCCTCATTTCTTCACTGTGTGTGTACAACAAGTGCTTAGCACTACCCTCTGGTAAGCCTAACTGCTCAACCACACTACCACAAAAGAGAGCATTAGTATTATCTACTTTAGCCTCTGTAAAGCCTCTGGGCATCCACTGGACTCTATGCACACTATACCTTACTTTGGCATAATATATACAGAGCCCGATCCCTACAACGAGAATTTTCAGTTTGCCCTTCATACATTTGGTCTCACTCTCATACCCCTTAGGTGTTCACAAAGCTAATGGCAGTGGTTGCAGCGTAACTGCGAAGGTCGAGGGTATCAATATTCACCTTCCTAGACGATTGGCTGTCAAAGGTGAGCTCGCCACACTCGTAGACCACCTTCACGTGACACCGAACTTCCTTACATCTTTTGGGTTCAAGATCAATGTGCTGATGTCACACCGGAGTCCTTCACAGTGTTTCCTTTTATTGGAGCTGAACTGAAGACAGCGCGATATTGAGACTTCACTCTGGGAAAACTTGAGTCCAGGACATTCGGGCTATGATCTAGTTGTTTCAGCCTCAGTCAGTTGATTTCAGTGAGAATGGATGGCCCTGAGACTTCTGGTACTTTTGGCCTCCTCCATCCCTCCTGTCAACCATTCCAGATGTCATATGCAGACTTTGTAGTGGGATCTGAAGACTCAGTGGGCCCAACACCAATGGAACCTGTTGGACTCTCTCCAGGTTTCAGGAGACTGCAAAAGAACTGCAGTAGTGCCTGCTCACCCACATTTCGACCAGTAGCTGGCCACCCTCACTGCCCACCAATAGGTGCAGGTGGTGATGGACGCATCACTGCTGGGTTTTAGGAGTTAATCTTGGAAAGGTGGAGATCAGTGGAGTGTGGTCTTCAGTAAAGGCCTCATTTAAGGAAATAAAGGTTCCCTGGTTAGATTATAGGGAGTGGAACAGGGGAATAACCAAAGAAAGACCTAAAGACGCTCTCCCCAAAATATTAAAGAATCTCTATAACCCCATTCAATATTGTTATAATATTGCTCAAATAAACAAAATACCCAGAATTGGTATATGTATGTATGTATATATGTGTTCGATGGCATGTGTAGCTGCAGATACACATGCTGTGCACAGTCCGCCATCTGGTGTTGGGCTCGGAGTGTTACAAGTTGTTTTTCTTCGAAGAAGTCTTTTCGAGTCACGAGACCGAGGGACTCCTCCCATTTCGACTCCATTGCGCATGGGCATCGACTCCATCTTAGATTGTTTTTTTCCCGCCATCGGGTTCGGACGTGTTCCTTTTCGCTCCGTGTTTCGGGTCGGAAAGTTAGTTAGAATCTCGGAAAAAAATCGTCGGTATTGTTTGCGTTCGGTATCGGGTTAGTTAGAACAAATCGACACCGAATTTTGAAGAGCTCCGGTGGCCCTTCGGGGTTTTTTCTATTCCCCCGTCGGGGCCTGGTCGGCCCGGCCACGTGCGACTTCAAGGCTGATGGAATGGACCCCATTCCGCTTCTGCCCAAAATGCCATAACAAGTACCCGTATACCGATCAGCATCTGGTCTGTAACTTGTGCTTGTCCCCCGAGCACAAGGAGGATACTTGTGAAGCCTGTCGAGCGTTTCGGTCGAGGAAGACGCTGAGAGACCGAAGAGCCAGGAGACTACAAATGTCATCCACGCCGACAGGTCAAGAACGTTTCGAGGAGGAAGAAGAAGCTTTCTCCATCCACGAGTCGGATTCTGAAGAACTCGACGCCGAAGAAACACACCAAACCGTGAGTAAGACGTCGAAAATCAAGACTCACGAAAAGTCCACAAAAGCCCAGGGGACGCCACCGCCAACAGGCCATGGCTTAACCCGAAAACTAGGTGACCGATCCAAGGCACCGAAAAAGGGCATGCTGGTGTCGAAGTCATCCGACTCCGGTCGAGATACTGCCACACAGCAACCTCGGAGCCGAGACAGCGGCTCCGAGAAACTTCGGCACAGAGACAGCGGCACCGAAGAATTTCGGCACCGAGACACCACGCCGAAAACAAAGAAGGTTTCTTCTGAGCCTAAAAAGACTTCCGAAAAGGTTTCGGTTCCGAAACATCCAGCCTCGGAGCCGAAAACTAGTTCCTATACAGAGGAACAAGGATTAACCTCCCAATTACATAGATTTGGAGAGGAGCTTCAAGCTGTAGAGCCTGACTACACGCAAAGAAGGCTTCATATTCATGAGGACACAGGGAAGATAACCACTCTTCCCCCAATCAAAATAAAAAGGAAACTTGCCTTTCAACTAAAGGACAAGCAACCACAGGCAAAAGTGGCAAGGAAAACAACCCCACCACCGTCTCCACCACCGTCAATACATGCATCACCAGCAACAACTCCACCACTGATGAACTCACCAGCTCATACTACAATGAGTCAGGATGATCCCGATGCATGGGACCTTTATGATGCTCCAGTGTCTGACAACAGCCCAGACTCCTATCCCACAAAACAGTCACCACCTGAGGACAGTACATCCTACACACAGGTGGTCGCAAGGGCAGACAAATTTCACAACGTCACCTTACATTCTGATCCAATTGAGGATGACTTTCTGTTTAACACCCTATCCTCCACCCATAGCCAGTACCAAAGCCTTCCCATGCTCCCAGGAATGCTAAAACATTCAAAGCAAATATTTCAGGATCCAGTTAAAGGCAGAGCCATAACTCCAAGGGAGGAGAAAAAGTACAAGCCACCGCCAACAGATCCAATCTATATTACAACACAACTAACACCAGACTCAGTAGTTGTCGGGGCAGCTCGTAAGAGAGCCAACTCTCATACCTCAGGAGACGCACCACCTCCAGACAAAGAGAGCCGCAAATTTGATGCTGCGGGAAAAAGGGTTGCAGCACAAGCAGCAAATCAATGGTGTATTGCCAATTCACAAGCACTTTTGGCAAGATACGACAGAGCTCATTGGGATGAAATGCAACATTTCATCGAACACTTACCCAAGGAGTTCCAAAAAAGAGCACAACAGGTGGTAGAAGAGGGACAAAGTATCTCAAATAATCAGATACGGTCTTCCATGGATGCAGCAGATACAGCGAGACTATGAGTATAACGTAGTTTACTCTCCATTAACATAGCAAACATAGGAATGGAAATCTTAAATTCAAATATACAACATACAATATATTTCAATTTAGATATTTATTATAGCTAATTAAACATTCAGTTCGCACATAATATAATCAACATAGAATCAACCAAAAAAAAAAAACAAGAAAATTATAATACAACCCCCTACCCTAAATGAAACATACATATATGAAAACATAAATAACATACCAGTAAATACGCAAAAATAAACAAATAACACAGAACCAACAAAATCACAAAATAATATACATACAAATTTACAACCGCCTAATACATGAGAGGATATTTAAACCGCACAATAAAGTTACTGCTTTGATGCTACAATTATGCGTTGTAGTTTGGATTGTATAAATTTCAACATAACAACAGCCAATTCTAGGTTATAATTTCCTGATTCAAATTCTCGTGTTACTGGCCTGATGGTAGCCAATCCTGGTCAGGGCTTCAAATTTGCCAATTTCAAACACTTCATGCCAATGTTCAAGACATGCCAATTTACAAGCCGACGCGCGTTTCGGTGAGTGAAGAAAAATATAAATACACCTTCATCAGGACTTTATGATTCAGTATAATTGGCATACGTACATCTTGTAATCTGCCTTAGATATGAAAGAACTTAGATATCCCTTACAGGCTGGATTAAACACTCTCCAACTTCAAATTTGTAGTCCAAAATGAAGGACTAACACATGGATATAGCTAAATGAAGCTATGCTTTCTCACTCTACAAGTTCACATGGTTTAAAAAACGTAATCCACAGAGGAAACCCACAAGGATACCAAACTGGTAGGGAACAACTTGCTAACAGTATCAGCAGGATCCAGGACATATGACCAGCACAATGAATCAGCAGATACAGCTGCAAGGACAATAAACACTGCAATCACGATACGAAGGCACGCATGGCTGCGCACTTCAGGGTTCAAGCCGGAAATCCAACAAGCTGTGCTCAATATGCCATTTAATGAACAGCAATTGTTTGGGCCGGAAGTTGACACTGACATTGAGAAACTCAAAAAAGACACCAATACAGCCAAAGCCATGGGCGCACTCTACTCCCCGCAGAGCAGAGGCACATTTCGGAAAACACCTTTTAGGGGAGGGTTTCGAGGTCAACCCACAGAAACCACAACCTCACAAACCAGGCCTACTTACCAGGGTCAATATCAAAGGTGAGGTTTTCGGGGGCAATATAGAGGGGGCCAATTCCCAAGAAATCGAGGAAAATTTTAAAGGCCCCAAAAATCCTCAAAATAAACAGTGACTCACAAGTCACACAACCCCATCACATAACACCTGTGGGGGGAAGACTAAGCCAATTTTACAAACTTTGGGAGGAAATAACAACAGACACTTGGTTCTTAGCAATTATCCAGCATGGTTATTGCATAGAATTTCTCCAATTCCCTCCAAACGTCCCACCGAAAACACACAATATGTCAAAACAACATATAGATCTTCTAGGACTAGAAGTTCAAGCATTGCTACAAAAGGACGCAATAGAATTAGTACCAAATCTACAAAAAAACACAGGAGTTTACTCACTGTACTTTCTAATACCCAAAAAGGACAAAACTCTGAGACCAATACTAGATCTCAGAACACTAAATACCTACATCAAATCAGACCACTTTCACATGGTCACGTTACAAGACGTAATCCCACTGCTCAAACAGCAAGATTACATGACAACATTAGACCTAAAAGATGCGTATTTCCATATACCAATATATCCTTCACACAGGAAATACCTAAGGTTCGTATTCCAAGGAATACATTACCAATTCAAAGTGTTGCCATTCGGAATAACAACTGCGCCAAGAGTTTTTACAAAATGCCTGGCAGTAGTAGCTGCACATATCAGAAGGCAGCAAATACATGTGTTCCCGTACTTAGACGACTGGTTAATCAAAACCAACACGCTAAGACAGTGTTCACAGCACACAAACTATGTCATACAGACCCTTCACAGGCTAGGTTTCTCCATCAACTACCCGAAGTCACACCTTTTGCCGTGTCAAACACAGCAATACTTAGGAGCGACAATCAACACAGCAAAAGGGATTGCCACTCCAAGTCCACAAAGGGTTCAAACATTTCACAAGGTAATACAGGCCATGTATCCAACACAAAAGATACAAGTCAAAATGGTAATGAAACTCCTAGGCATGATGTCTTCATGCATAACCATTGTCCCAAACGCAAGATTGCACATGCGGCCCTTACAACAGTGCCTAGCATCACAATGGTCACAAGCACAGGGTCAACTTCTAGATCTGGTGTTGATAGACCGCCAAACATACATCTTGCTTCTATGGTGGAACAGTACAAATTTAAACCGAGGGCGGCCTTTCCAAGACCCAGTGCCACAATACGTCATAACGACGGATGCTTCCATGACAGGGTGGGGAGCACACCTCAATCTACACAGCATCCAAGGACAATGGGACATACATCAGAGGCAGTTTCACATAAATCACTTAGAACTGTTAGCAGTATTTCTAGCGCTGAAAGCATTTCAACCCATAATAACCCAAAAATACATTCTTGTCAAAACAGACAACATGACAACAATGTATTATCTAAACAAACAGGGAGGGACACACTCGACACAGTTGTGCCTCCTAACACCAAAAATATGGCATTGGCGATTCACAACCACATTCGCCTAATAGCACAATTTATTCCAGGGATTCAGAACCAGTTGGCAGACAATCTCTCTCGAGATCACCAACAAACCCACGAATGGGAAATTCACCCCCAAATACTAAACAATTACTTTCAAATTTGGGGAACACCTCAAATAGATCTATTTGCAACAAAGAAACTCAAAATGCCAAAACTTCGCATCCAGGTACCCACAAGATCAATCCCAAGGCAATGCTCTATGGATGAACTGGTCAGGGATATTTGCGTACGCTTTTCCCCCTCTCCCTCTCCTTCCATATCTAGTAAACAGGTTGAGTCAAAACAAACTCAAACTCATACTAATAGCACCAACATGGGCAAGGCAACCTTGGTACACGACACTACTAGACCTTTCAGTAGTACCTCATGTCAAACTACCCAACTGACCAGATCTGTTAACACAACACAAACAACAGATCAGACATCCAAATCCAGCATCGTTGAATCTAGCAATTTGGCTCCTGAAATCCTAGAATTCGGGCACTTAGACCTCACACAGGAATGTATGGAGGTCATAAAACAAGCTAGAAAACCTACCACTAGACACTGCTATGCAAATAAGTGGAAAAGATTTGTTTATTACTGCCATAATAATCAAATTCAACCTTTACACGCATCTGCAAAAGAAATAGTAGGATACTTACTACATTTGCAAAAATCAAACTTAGCTTTCTCTTCCATTAAAATACATCTTACGGCAATTTCGGCTTACCTACAAATTACACACTCAATTTCATTGTTTAGGATACCAGTCATAAAGGCGTTTATGGAAGGCCTAAAGAGAATTATACCACCAAGAACACCACCAGTTCCTTCATGGAACCTCAACATTGTCCTAACACGACTCATGGGTCCACTTTTTGAGCCCATGCACTCTTGTGAAATGCAATACTTAACGTGGAAAGTTGCATTTTTAATTGCCATCACATCTCTAAGAAGAGTGAGTGAAATTCAAGCATTTACCATTCAAGAACCATTTATTCAAATACACAAAAATAAAGTTGTTCTACGGACCAATCCTAAATTTTTACCAAAAGTAATCTCACCGTTCCACTTAAATCAGACGGTAGAATTACCAGTGTTCTTCCCACAGCCAGATTCAGTAGCCGAAAGAGCACTACATACATTAGACATCAAAAGAGCACTAATGTACTACATTGACAGAACAAAACTAATTCGAAAGACAAAACAACTATTTATCGCCTTTCAAAAACCTCATACAGGAAATCCAATTTCAAAACAAGGCATTGCTAGATGGATAGTTAAGTGCATTCAAACCTGCTATCTTAAAGCTAAAAGAGAACTGCCTATTACACCAAAGGCACACTCAACCAGAAAGAAAGGTGCTACCATGGCCTTTCTAGGAAATATTCCAATGAACGAAATATGTAAGGCAGCGACATGGTCTACGCCTCATACATTTACCAAGCACTACTGTGTAGATGTGCTAACTGCACAACAAGCAACAGTAGGTCAAGCTGTATTAAGAACATTATTTCAAACTACTTCAACTCCTACAGGCTGAACCACCGCTTTTGGGGAGATAACTGCTTACTAGTCTATGCACAGCATGTGTATCTGCAGCTACACATGCCATCGAACGGAAACTGTCACTTACCCAGTGTACATCTGTTCGTGGCATTAGTTGCTGCAGATTCACATGCGCCCACCGGCCTCCCCGGGAGCCTGTAGCCGTTTAGAAGTAGATCTTAAACATTTGTACATTTGTAAATATATTACTTAAAACTTTATTATGTACATACGCATTCACTCCATTGCATGGGCACTATTACTAGCATACACAACTCCTGCCTCACCCTCTGCGGGCAAAACAATCTAAGATGGAGTCGACGCCCATGCGCAATGGAGTCGAAATGGGAGGAGTCCCTCGGTCTCGTGACTCAAAAAGACTTCTTCGAAGAAAAACAACTTGTAACACTCCAAGCCCAACACCAGATGGCGGACTGTGCACAGCATGTGAATCTGCAGCGACTAATGCCACGAACAGATGTACACTGGGTAAGTGACATTTTCCATATATAGATATATATATATATATATATATATATATATATAGATATATATTCTTTTTTCATTTATTAAGACATTTTATTATCACAATTAAGTTAAATGTAATTGTTTTAGTTACAATTATTCTTATTTTATACAAAGTAAACTGCAAAGTACATTTTCATCAGTGTCCCCCATATTGCACACAGCCATCCCCAAACAAAATTCATTCATACCTCACACATCTTTATTCACACCATACCATTTCTTTTAGACATATGTTTAGATAAAGGCTGTTTTTTTCTTTCCAATTGAGAAGAGCATCATATTACCATCAAGTTCATACGCATTATTTCATCCAAACGTAGATGTTAATATCTTCTCTCTCCTAATAACCGGTGACATCACATTGTTGCATTTTCCAGTTCACTAGTCCTCTATGTGTATGCTTATATACCTGTTGTGACATCGCCATAGACATAATGTTTCAGATGTTCTTTGCTCCTTCTGCTATTCATCGGGACTGTTACCTAACATGTATGAACTTAATGGTAATATGATGTGCTCGTCAATTTGAAAAAGAAAATATAGCTTTTATTGGACTCTGTTGATGTACATATGTCTAAAAGATTTTATGGTATGAATGAGGATGTGTGAGGTGTGAATGAATTTGTTTTTTTCTTGTTCTTTTAAGAAGTGTGTGGGGTGCCGGAAGGAACCAGAAACGAGGCAGGGTCCTGGGGCGACCCCCTAGATCGCAAGATGGCAGGGACACGCCTCTTCAAGCGGTGGTGGCCCTAAGTCAGGACTAGGGCAGAGACAAACCCAGATTCCCACTGAAGCTCCCCCACGGGAGAATGAGACTTGCCTATCACCAATGTATGCTGTTTTAGGGTCTTATCTGCCAGCAATTGGGTCCTCTGGCCCCCGCACGAAGGATTGCAAAGTATATCCAACACATCTACATCACTGCTGTCCATACTGCTTCTATGCTTAGCCCTCTTGTGTCCTTCTTAGGCACTGCCAGTCCTGCTTTGAGCCATGGTACAACGTTTGACTGCATCTAAGTGTACCTTTGTGCATATGCGAGGGCTAGTACCTAGTTTCCCATACAGCGCTGCCCTATTGCACATACCACCACCATGTCTAAGACTGATTCTTAATGACAAAGTGCTGTAGGTTCTGTTTACACATCTCCTGGTTATGCTACTATTCGCGGTCTTGTACCACAAATGTTCCGTATTGTTGTGGGGCCTGTTGCCCCCGAATGGTTAGGTCTCTTACAACAGCTCTGTATCCAGTGCTGGTCAGATTACTTCCTTTTTGTTTCATTACCTGGTGTTGACCATTGCTTACAAAGTATTGGTTGTCCCTAGCCACTGTCTCGCTCCCCTTACCCCCTCCGTTATTCCTCCCCCATTGGGAGAGCCAGGCCCACTTACTGGCCATCCTGTGCCCCGCCACCATCCTCGTCACTCCACTATTGTGCAACACCTGAGCATTTCGGCTCAACCAAATGTACAAGTGGCTTACTGTGCGACCCTTGCTCATGCCCTTGCGCACTCATGTGCACTCAGCCTGCACACCTGGGAGGTCCCTCACCTGTCTCTTCTCTTTTCTTCCCCTTTTCACTTTCACTCTTTGCTTTTGTTCACATCACTCATAGTAGCAGACATCTCCCTCCCCCTGCGACAAAGGGATTCCCACCCCACCGCCTCTCTACCTACTTTCTCTCTCTCTGCCTCTCTTTCCCTCCTGCATTGGCAACCCCACATTCACCCCTTCTGGTCCCTCCCAACTTTGCCCTAACGCTCAGAGACAGGCATCTCCCCCCCCCCCAAGCCCTCCACGCCTAAGATGTCTCATCCAGGGCCGAAGGCCACCTCCGCCCTGCGTGCTATCTCCTGGAATATTAATGGCCTCATGCATTTTATTAAACGGAAGGCAGAACTGTCCTACTTGCAATCCAAGCACATGGATGTCACCTTGTTACAAGAAACCCACCTGGAATCTGAGAAACTGCATCATGACTGGGTGGGGTGGGTACTATATAGCAGCTGCCCAGCAAACTCATCAGGCTCCGTACCGTCCAGGACACACGAGGTTGTAATCCTTCTATGCTGATCAATACCCTTCACTGTACTCAAGACTTGGTCAGACCAGACTGGTCACTACATACTTGCCAAAGTAAAATTTAGCAAACGCATCATGTGCGTTGGTTCCATATACGCCCCTACGGGCACTAAACATCCCTTCTTCCTTCAAATCAGCCTCCTCCTGAGAGATATTGGAGCTTCACATATCCACCGGCCCTCTAGACCATAGCAACAGTGCCTACAGGGCTGTCATCTGTGACATAAGGATGGATCACGGTCTGGTGGACCATTGGCGTCTCTGCCATCCAGAACGCCGAGAATATTCCTTCTTGTCCCCGGTCCATGGCACTCAGTCTAGCCTAGACTGCTTCTTGATCTCCATGCTGACGGTAGCCCTTGTCAGGAAGCCCTGGATCATGGAGGCTGTGCTCTCAGACCCCGTCCTCCTTGCTCTGGACTTGGGACTTACCAGACTCACCAGCCCGTGTCACAAACCTTCGTACCTGAACATTTCATGATACCGCACACCCCAAAGAAAACCCCAATTTCGCTCCCACGTTTCTACCTACTTAGAAAATAACAAAGGGTTGTTTTCTTCCCACCGGGTTCTGTGGGCTTCCGCAAAGGTGACCATACGCGGACAGCTCATGAGGGACGCAGCCCTCGCCAATGCCCAGCGGCGCTCTCAGCAGAAGGATTTGGAGGCAGCGATTGAGACCCTCACCCCCCCTTTACTCCACAGACCCCTCCTGTCCACTGTTGTCTCGAACGGGTCAAAATGGATCTCAGCGCCTTTTATACCTCTAAGGCGGAATATGCCCTTTAACTACTGAAGGGACATCATTACGAGCAAGGGGCGGCACAGCTGCGACAACGGGAGGTGAAGGTAGCCATCCCAGCTATCAAAACCGCAGACAGAACTTTCCTTACCCGTCCCCAAGATATTCTCAGCAAATTTGCAGGCTTTTACCGGATGCTTTACACCCCTTGGAGAAAAGAGGATCCCTTCCCTCTCTCTGCGTTTCTTGTTAGCATACCCGTACCCAGACCCAGTGAAGATGGCAAGAGTTTATTAGAGGGCGATATTAGTAAAACAGAGATCACCCATTCCATCTCTAGCCTCCCTTTAAAGCGCCAGGGGAGCACGGATTCCCTGTGGAATTTGATAAATGGGCGACGAGGATGTGGTTGATTCCCTGTACGAGGCCTTTCTGGAAGCGGAACACACAGGCTCCTTAGGCACCATATCCAACAAGGCAATGATAGCAGATCTCCCTATGCAAGGGAAGGATCCCTTGCTCTATGGAAACTGCAGGCCCGTCTCTCTACTCAACGGGGATATCAAGATCCTGGCTGGGGGTCTTGGCGGCCCGTGTACAGAAAGTGATCTCAACCCTCATACACCACACGCATTGGTTGTCATACCCGGTCGTTCGTCCAGGAATCATCTCTGTACCCTTGCGTACACCCTGTGGTAGGCCAGAGACTTAGGAGACAAAGCCTTTGCTCTCTCCCTGGATGCTGAAAAGGCATTTGACAGGATTGAATGGTGGTAAATTGTTCAGATTCTGCAACCCTTCAGCCTGGGTGATGACCTTATAGCCAAAGTGCACAGGCTTTACGAATCACCTATGGCACAGGTGAACTGTGGGGTCTTCCTGTCCTACCCAGTATCCATTCCTTTGTTTAGGGGTCTTCCCGTCCACATCTAGCTAGCGCCAAACTGATGACCCATTGCTCTTGTGGCTGTTTGGGCCTACCTTCCGTAGAACACTGCATTATCCTACCACCTTTCTCAACTTGCCTACATGCTTCCCAAGGCACGGACCCACCACTGTGGGTTCAGGTGGAACACACACTACTGCAGTGTCCTCAGGGACCGAGCCCACTCTATGGTGATGGTGGTTCCACGCTACGCCCTGACAACCCGATGGTACAGGTCATGGTGAAATCCTGCGGACGAGCTCATCAGTTTGAGATGGACCCCTACCTCCATGAGCATCACTTACTTGGAGGCTATACCGGACTGTGGATCGGTGGGTGGACTGGGAAGGTTGGCGCTCAGTGGATTTTACCCACCTGGGCCTGGTCGACGGTGTAGGAAAGTGCCATCTTTCTGGCATAGTTACCCCCACTTTTTGCCTGATGTCAGTGTGTTTGGACTGTAGTTCACTGGGATCCTGCTAACAAGGACCCCAGTGACGGTGCTTTCTCCCCTAAATTTAGTTGTTTGTTACTTTTCACACCTATAATTGGCATACTGGTGCACCCTTGTAGGTCCCTAGCATATGGCACCTAGGTACCCAGGGAATTGGTGAACAATGGGTCCCCTACGGGCTGCAGCATGTATTATGCCACCCATAGGAGCCCATGCAAATTATGACTGCAGGTCTGCCGTATGGCCTGTGTGAAAGGGTGCATGCATCCTTTCACTGCCGAACCTAACCACTGCACTTAGACATTATAAGTCACCCCTCTGGTGACCCTTCAGCCCAAGGGCAGGGTTCATGTATCTACGTGTGAGGGTGCCCCTGCATGAGCAGGTTACCCTTACAGACTCCAGGCCAATTCCTGGACTTTGTAAGAGCAGGGAAGCCATCTTAAGGTATTTAGTGGGCATTGGTCAACACGAGTGGTCCAACTACATATTGGCTACTCCGAACCTAGGCATGTTTGCTATCAAACATGTTGGAATCATGCAACTACACTGATTCCAGTGTTTGTTGCATGATATCATGTACTCTGGTGGTTTCATAGGGGATCCCCCAGTTCTGCCTGTGCTGCCTTACAGGGTCCAGCTGCCAGACACTGCTGCTGACCCCAGACACTGTTCTGCGCTCCTGCTGATAAGCCAGGTTCAGGCCGGAGGAGCAGGACAAATAATTTGCTGCAAGGGAGAGGAAACACCTCTCGCTGTGTATTAGGTTTCTAAGAGTGGGGTGGCCTCTTAGCATCACCAGACAGCTTTGAAGGGCACATTTGATGCCCCTCTTGCATAATCCAATTTGCACCAGTTCAGGAACCCTTGGCTCGCGCTCTGGCGTGAAACCACACAAAGGACAGGGGGTGCCCCCCCTGTCCAGCTTCTCCCCTAGGGAGATGCCCAGAGCTCAGCCAGGTGGCCACTTGATTCTGCCATCTTGAAAATAAGATGTGCAGACTCACCTGGGAGCATCTGGTTTGTTAGGCTAGGTAGGAGATGACCCTGACCCCCCTGATAGGTCGGCACTGCAGAGAGTGACCAACCCCCTTTTAGAGTTACTTAAGGGCTCCCACACGGGTGAGTCTTCCGATTTGTCAAGCAAGACTCTACAAGGAACTCTCTGCTAGGCATCTTCTGCCACTTGCCTCTGGAACTGCTGCTGGTCTTCTCCTGGAACCGAATAAGTCTGCTTCTGGTAGGAAGGCTCCCACCGCAACATTATTTCTCCGGATCCTGCAAGAGTTCTGCAACATCCAAAGCTGTGCATTATTCAGGGTCACAAGTACTCTGTTTGCACCAGGAAGCACGAAAGAAACTCCCTTGGAGTGAAGAAGTCAATCCCCTGCAACGGCAGGCACCTCAAGGCGTCGTCAACCGGTTTGTGAGGTCTGCTTTCCCTGGACATTTGAAGAACCTGCTTCACAGGTGGTGAGTCTGTGGCCTCCTCTTGGCCTTGCTTGTCTTCTATCCAAATTGGGAGGCTGTAGGCCCTTGCTCCTGCCACTGGACTGGCACCCCTGTGCACTGCAACTGTTGCATTTGCCAAGGCTTGTTGGCTCTTCCTCTGAGAGATCTTGAGGCTCCAAGAAACCCTGGCACTCAGCAAACCGAAGATCAGCTTCTTTTTTGCAACTCTTGCGACGTGGGACCTCTGTTATGATGAGCTAGTAAGGCCTCAGTGTGACTCCCTGTGTCCGGGGCCTGTGGATGACTTGTGGGGGCTGCAACTTTTATTTGCACTTGCCAGTGCCTGTTGGTGACCGGGCTTGTCACTTACACTCCTGTAATGCGGCGACCTTCAAGGGACAGCTCGTAGATGACTCCTGGGATCTTCAATTGCTCCTGGACCCCATAACTGGACCTCTTCACCATCTTGCAGGAACTTCGACTTCAGGAGGGTGGGCATTGCCACCTGCACCACCTGGGTGCCTCCTTGGGTGCTTTACTCTGTCACCTTCCTTTGCAGATCCTCCACATCTGGAATCCATCCCTGGGTTCCACCGGCCTGGTCCACGGTTCATGACGGCAGCTGGAAAATCAAAGGAATCCCCAGTCTTCAGAGAGAGTCTCTGCTTCCAGGTCCCTGGTGTAGGTACTCCTGTCTTCTGCGTATCCTGGGTAGGGGCATTTTCTATCCATCCTCTTGCTTGCTGGTTTCCTCAGGGTCCGCTGGGAAGGGTCCTGAATTCCACAAACTCCAACCTTGCACATTGTATGTGACTGCCCCTCCATCCAGCCCTACTGGGATGCAGTGGGAAACACAGTAAGAGAGACCTTGCCAATCCTGAATCCCCTCTCCCGCCCCTTGATCTTTCTACATGACACTGAGGGGTCCACAGACCTATCTTGTCCACAGGCCTGCCTCCTACACATGGTGCTCGCTACAGCCAATCTCTGAATACTCTGACATCGGCGCTCTCCCACGCCCCCTTCCCACCACCAGTGGCTTATGTGTATGTATCAGACAGCCTCACATGAACGCATCATCTACAACCTACAGGGTAGGTCTGAGGCCTTTCTTCAGACCTGGGCACCCTCCTCCATGCAGACGTGCACCAACCTTAAACTCCTTACTCATGTGCCCACTCCTCCACCCCTACACCCCCCCCCCTTCAGCCGACCGATGGCACTACGCAGCAGCTGTCCCCCCTCCGACTCCTCCCTCATCCTCCTCCACCCCCATATCTACCTCCTTCCCCTTCTCTCCATTATCCAATCCACCTCCTCCACCTTCTCTTGCCCCCACTCCCCTCCAACACCACTCCCTCGGTTGCCTCCACCCCCACCCATCAAGATTCGAGTAAATGCCTGAAATGGTCCGTTGACTGTCCACCCTACCACTGTTCATAGGTCCCCACACCTCTTTGTATGTCCCAGAGCGTCCCTACCTTTGACCAGTCATACTTGGCCCACCACCCCACTGGGCCTTAACCACCGTCTTATTTTGTGTACTAAACCCTATCTTGTCACTACTACGAGCATTGTGTCTTAAGACCATGGCCATGCAAAGGTTATGGACATGATAAACTGATGTCCCACACTCGGGGTGACTGTTTCTTTCTCTCTCTTTGCAATGTAGTGTGTTGTGGTGCCTTAACCAATAAAGAATTACAGAACAGAAAAAAGAAGGGGTGTTGCTGTGTGCAATATGGGGAGACAGCATTGACAGCGGGTTGAACTGGAAGTAGTGGGGCACCTCTTGTATGCTTTCAACATGCAGGGGTGTTTCAGTTATTGAGAGGCATTTATTGTTAATATAAACCTCCTAATATAGTGACGTAAACTGATGTAAAGTGAAACTCTTCCAAATAATAAAAGCATACAAGAGTGCACTTTTAAATATCCCCAAGTTCTGGATGTGTGCTTCCTGAACTTTACATATTTAAAAGTGCTTCATGGTCTTGTATGCATTCTTCATGCGGTAGCGATTCTTTAATATTTTGGGGAGGCTGTGTCTTCGTTTTTTTTCCGGCAGAGGCCTGCCTTCGCATTAGCCTGCTGGAGCTATGGGTTATTTGCTTGACCTTTAAAGCTTTCCTACCATCCATCAGGGGGATGCTGATCCAGGTCCTCAGAGAAAACACAACTGCAAAATGGTAATGGAATAAGCAGGGCAAATTGAGGTCTTTGACTGTGTGCCAAGGCCCTGCACTTAGAAACTGGCTGAATTGTCTGGGCATTTCTCTGATCGTATATCACCTGATGGGATCTTTAAACACCAGAGCGGACAAACTCAGCCAGTGATGCCTAGCGTGTCATGAAGGGTAACTGCACTCAGAGGTGGTGCAGGGTGTCTTCCTACAATGGGGAGTAACTTAATCTATTCTCTACTGGAAGAATGTGCACTGTCAAATCTTTGGACATTGGAGTTCCCAAGAAGGCTTTCTCTTAGACATACTCCGCTTAGAGTGGAGCTTGGGAATCGGATCGGGCCAGGAGAGTGTGGTATCTGAAATTTCTAGGCATGAGCATCTGTCCTCCAATCAGGCTGCAGCTTCAAGAGGATCTTCTGTTGCAGCAGCAGAACAGGGTTGTACACTCAGGCCTGCACAATGTACGACTCCATGTGTGGAGATTGTGCAACAGCAGCTAACTAAACTCATTCTCCCTCCCTAAGTAAAAGATGTCAATCTTGCAGCCTGGCACAATACCAAATCCATTTATAAAAGATACTAGGACAAGTTTGTGGCTTGACGTAGCACACACAATACAGACACCCTACAAACCCAGCAAGGACTTGCAGTGGGCACTGTTAAGGGTTACTTGTCAGCCGTTTTGGTCCTTTTGTGTGTTCTAAAGGGTTTGGGCCATATGTTCCCTCCTAAACCTTTTGTGATGCCACAGTGGGACCTTAAGTTTGTCCTTCCTTTACTGACCTTTACTCCCTTTAAACTGCTGTATGGGTCCCCTACACCCATGGCTGGACTGGTCACACCTGGGCATCAGGCTTTTCCCTTAAAAGCTGGAATAGTGGGATCCGGTTTTGTAACTGAGGGCCAGTTTTTCAGTGGTGCTGTAATATCGGTCCCCAGCAACAAAATCATCATAAGGCCAGCATAATTCATGGTGGCTTTAGGGTGATGTAACGGGTGCTGCCCCACCCAGAGTTATTTTTCTTTTGGGGGTGAGGTGGCTGGGGGTACTGTGCTTTGAAATTTGTTATGAGTTTAAAAGCAACAGACTACCGAGTTCCTCGTATGTCCAGCAGTTTTCAGGCAACAATTAAAGTGACATCTGTGGCAAGTATTCTTCCTGCTGGAGAGAGACTGGAATTTTGGCTAGCGTCAGTTTGACTCATCATAGAGTAGCGCAGACGGTCAATATGCATGCTGCAATGAACATGTACCATGGCGATTACAGACCTGTATTTGTGTCTGTTGATAAATATGCTGTGCATAATTGTGCCATCTAGTGCATCTGATCTGTGCAAGTTGTTTTTCTGCAAAGAAAGTCTTTCGAGTCACAAGGTATTATAATTCATCCTCTTGCTGGTAAAGCACACGGTCATCGACTCCATTGTTAGATTGTTTTCTTTGCCATCGGGTTTGGATGTATGCTCCTGTGCTCTGGTTCAATACCGTTGTGGTGCACTCTCCTCACTGTACACGCTTCCTACCTCCGTAATGTTATCGATCGTGTTCCTATTTCTCTTCTATTTGGTTCAACGACTCCTGGATCGGCCATTTGTTCTTCCATCAACCTTAGGCTCACGTGGGCCTTCGCCTTTAGGGGCCTTCTTTAGTCCTTAGGCATATCTCCCCGACCATGTTCACACGGTGATGGAATAGCCGCCTTTCCGCTGCTGTATTCGATGGACATCCATCAGGTCTGCAATCTGTCTCTCTCCCCAGAGCACAACACGGCTGATTGCAATGCTTACTGCTCCTTCCACTCGATGAAAACTCAACTTGATTATTGGACTCAACATCACAGAGGAGCGGAGACAACACACTGGACCTTTTTTTTTACCAAGTCCATCAAAGAGGTACACCATGCACAAGCGTTGGCCGCGGATGGAGGGATCTTCTTCCCTGACGACATCTCTGATCTGGAAACCGGGCTCTTCCATCAGCGCAGCCAGCCGTGAGTACTGTACTTCTCCTCACCTCACCACTGCTCCAATGCAGAGTAACCCTTCTCAAAGGTTCAAACAGTGACTCTGGAGCACCAGAGACAGACTGCCGGGCCACCACTGCCTTCAACCATGGTTTGCACAAACCAACAATTTCAGATGTAATGGCCAGCCCCATCTCGGCGCCAAAGAAAACATTGAGGCTGACTATTTTAGCACCAGCTGCTCCTTCCTCAGTGTTGAGACGACCTGCTGCAGATACTGCTAGACAACTGGAGTTATGGAGCCATGCATCTCTACATAGGAGACAACTGGAGTTAACCCCCTAGCAGCAGTATCCCCAGCATCTAAGGCACAGTGGTGTCTGAAAATTGCTTCCCTTTTATCTTACACTCTTTAATTTAGTAAAGGGGCACCACTGGCCCTTTTTCGTTTTAACACCAGTCAGAGGTTGTCTACAAGGATTCTTGCTTGGCGGAACGTCACCTCTGGCCATTGGGTGCTGGAAATTATCCAACATGGTTATTGTCTGGTGCTCAATTCCACACCTCTCAGCATTCCACCTGTCAAACACAAACTCTCCCCAAAACACCAAAAGTTACTCAGGGAAGAGGTCCAAGCACTTCCAGAAAGGAGCCATAGAACCCATCCCTCACCTCATTCCCAAAAAAGATAGGGTCCTCAGACCAATTTTGGATCTCAGGCCCCTAAACGAATCCATTCTCTTAGATTTCTTTCACATGGTCACTCTTCAGGATGTCATCCCGCTACTACAACAAGGTGACTTCATGATCGAACTCAAGGATGCCTATTTCCACATTCCAGTCCATCCAGCACATCGCCAGTACCTTAGATTTGTAGTAAGCGGACAGCATTACCAGCTCAAGATGTTCCCCTTCAGAATCACTATCATACCCAGAATTTTCATCAAGTACATCCCAGTGGTGGCTGCTCAGATCCAACCTTATCTGGGAGCAATTCTCAGTTCTCAGATGGGCATAGCCAACACGAATGCTGCCAGGATACAATCCTTTCAGACACGCTTTCCTCTATTTCAACCAAATCAACAGGTTTACAGTCAGGACAGTTCTCAGCCTCCTCGGCATGATGGCCTCATGCATCTCTATAGTACTTCATGCTAGTCTAAACATGAACCCATTACAGGAGTGCTTAGCGGACCAGTGGTTTCAAGTGGAGGGGCAATTGAAAGATCTGGTGTTAGTCGTTTTTTTTATTTGCCACTCTCAGCAGTGGTGGAACACCAACAACCATTCCTAGACCCAGTTCTGCAGAGGATCATAAAAGACTCCTCCCTTACAGGATGGAAAGTTCATTCAGAGAATTTGTCTATCCAAGGCTACTGGAATTCCAGTTAACAAACTCTCCACACAAATCGCCTAGAGTTGCTAGCTGTTCACCTTCCATTGAAAGCTTTCCTTCCTTACCTAATTGGCAATGTAGTCCTCATCAAAACGTACATGACAGCCATGTATTACTTCAGACTCAAGGGGCACCTGATCCCCTCAGCAACGTCACCCACAGCATTGGGGACTACTAGAGATTGACTTCTTTCTTTCCACACCCTCTTCCTGTTGGCTCCCACATGTACAGGACAGCCATTGTTCACCATCCTTCCCGAATTTTCAGTGGTCCCACACAACACGCTCCCCAACAGGCTGGACATTCTCACTCAGGACCATGGAGAAATCAGACACCCAGATTCTAAGTCTCTCAACCTTGCGATCAGGCTCCTGTGGTCCTAGAATTTGGATACCTTAGTCTTCCACCAGAATACATGGATATTATTAAAGAGGCATGCAGGCCTACTACTTGTGCCTGTTACACTGCTAAATGGAAGAGATTTGTTCATTATTGTTGTTCCAGACATATTGATCCCTTAACAGCCAAAATACAACTGTCTGCTACTTCTTTTACTTAAAACTTCTGATTTAGGCTTTACATCCATAAAACTACACCTAGCAGCAGTAGCCACTTAGCTTCAGACCAGGCAAAACATTTCCCTATTCTGAATAGATGCATACTGAGTAAGTAACATTTTCCTTTATGTGCATAGCTCAGTGGATTACTGCTTTTATCACAGAGATAATTTTCTTACTTTCAGTTCATTCTTTAAAATTGTAATGTAGCACAGTGAGCTATGGACTGCCATCAAAGAGCTGCATGCAAGCTGCATGGTCTAGGTAGAAGGTTGTTTTTCCCTGTTGCTAAAATGGGTTGGTTTGTGTAGAAATACATTCTTTTTAGTAAAGCCAACCCTAACAAGTGTGCTTAGTTTGGAATCTTGAGTTTGTGCTTCTCCATACCAGGTACTCTTAATAAATGCCTATCAGAATGACTGGCATGTGAATCCTACACCTTGCAGTTTCCCTTGTCTTTTGCAACCTTTTCTTTATAGCGATTTACACATGTATGATCCTTTGTCTCTCTATGTGTGTGTGATGTAAAGTGCTCCGACACCCTGCACTGATACCAGAGCCACTATAAAACATATGAAATACATGTGAGAGAAGGGCTATGTTGGAGACTGACAGTGAGTGAATCATTGAAGGGCCCCAAGAAATATTGTTTCATGTGGCACCATCAGTACTAAAGCTCGCCCTGGCCCTTCCAGCAGGAAACCACCTACCTCCAATTTGTCACAAGGTGACTAAGTCTTCTAGATCATACCTAAAGTTCTGGGGGTAATAACTGGCCAGCATGTAGGACTAAATTGCATTTTTAGGCTTCCCTGTGTTAATTACCTAATGATTGAGTAATTGAGGAATATATGTAGTGTAAATCATTGCAGTACAAATTGTGGTGTAGAGGATTACATGAACAACTTTATTTTTTGCTTGTTAATATAGCAATACAGAAATTTATTTTTGATGTTCCTACATTGTTGTGTCTTCCTTTCGCACAATGAGAGCGTAAATCATTGAAAGGGAGTCTTAACTGCACTTTTGCGTTTTATAGGCAGACTTTCTAATAGACCTTCCTCTGCTCTCCAAAAAGAAAGATTGTTCATCATTTGGACCCCCAAAAGAGTGCAGTGTTTTTATATTGATCACACAAAAAGCCATCGGGTGGACAATCAGCTTCTTGTATGGTTCTCTGGGTCAAAGAAAGGCAAGGCAATGGAAAAGAGCACCTTATCTAGGTGAATAGTCTTGTGCATTAAGATCTGCTACTTGATGGCAAAGAAGCAGCCCCCAGAAGGGTTGAGGGCCTAATCCGCAAGGGTCAAGGCTGCTACTACCACTTTGGCACGTGCAGTGATTGTCCTGGATAGCTGTCAGGCTACAGTGTGGGCATCACTGCACACTTGCCCGAACCACCACTGCCATGATAACTAGGTTTGCCAGAAGAGCATTTTGGGGTTTGTTCCTGCAAGACATTTTGGTCTGAGTCACCACCTCCGGAGATACTATTTTAGTATCTGTTCTAAAAGTGAGGAATCTGCGTTTGGAAGTATCAGTCACAAGAACAAGTTACTTACCTATGGTAATGGTCTTTCTGGTGGGCACTCAGTTTAACCACAGATTCCTCACCTTATGTATAACCCCATCACCAGACTGTATGTGTAGTTTTTTTTCTTCTCAGGATTGGTCCTGGGGGCCAACAGGTGATGCTGTGCGGCTCCACGCTGAACCTGCCCTGCAGTTCTGTTTAATGTACTGCTTTTCATAAAAAAGGGTTTCACATTAGACATCTGCACACAAGTGCAATTTCTTTCTGTTGGACTTTGTGCCCGAGGGTGCCGTTTATGTCCAGAAAGAAACTGACATCTTGGCAGGAAACAAATGCCCTTGATGTTTGTCCTTCTAAGAACTGCTAATAGTGGTGTAATACTGTGGGAGGAAGTGGGATTGAAACTTGTAGGCAGATGACCAACCTAGCCTGAGGGACAGCAGTGCTCTATGTGCATTTACGTCAAAAAGAGGAGGGGGCAGTAAGCCAGATGGTAACATGCCCATGGAGGGTATACATCTAAATGAGTGCAAAGATACCAAATGAGCAGAAATCAAAGTTAGCAACACAGTTTAGGAGCCATGCAACTTAGTCAGAAATAGTTCTGCTTAGAGCTGTAAATTTATGCGCATACCTCTTTTTAATGAAATATAGACATTACCTTATAGCTTGCCCGATCAGGCCTGGGTACAGTATTGTACATTAATCATAAAAAGGACAAAGCTTTTTTTTATGTCAGGCAGTAAGTTTCATGTAATCTTACTGTTAAGTCATAGCATATGACATAAACTCACAAGCAAAGCAAACCTGCCTTTAATAGAGGATCTAAATGTTCTAAACCTTTGAGGAACTAAATGTGATATTCAGTCAATTATACCATTTTTCTTGCATATCAAATTCAACTGTATTGTTTGATATTCTTCAGATGGGAGTAACAAATAATTTTTTATGGTGCACTTTTTTCTGTAAATGTACATTCGCTTGAGCTAGTGTCCAAATATTGCTTCTCTCTTGGATTAAAGATAAGAAGATTGCTAGCTTAACCCCCTTCCCCTACAGTTAACAGAGAGGAAAATGGAGCTTTATTGTGTTTCTCATAGTAGTCTGTATGCTAATGTTGATGCATTTAGACTCTAGTAGTTAGTTTTAAGTTATGTACCTTCAAAATTGTTCCAATGTGCGTACATTTGAACACTAGCTGACAGACAATTATAAAAAAATGTGTGCTTGCCATCTCTTTGTTACTCCCATGATTTTCAAGACAAACTGTATAATTTACTGAATACAATCACATTTGTTTATTACCTTTCTCTTGTAAAATGTAAAATGTTTGCGTATCTATTTATGCTGTATTTAATTTTGCATATTGCTTTGTCATATGATATGACTTACCAATACAATTGCATGATCCCTGCTTATATAGTAACCTTCTTGGATCCAAGATTCACCCAGTTATGAATAACATGCATGCCCCTCTCTAGGAAAACATTAAGGGATGTGTCCTAACAGAGAGGCCTTGTTCTGACACCAATTCTAAGGATCCCCTAGCAGCAAAACTACATGTGAGGTTTGAGAATCTACACATAGATGTCACATCATTGCAAATGACCAGGAGGAAGCCTAATTACACTTGATAGATTGGGTGTTGATCTTATATTCACCCATCTACTAAATTTTTGCAGTGTGAATCTTTTCTGGATTCACATGCTCTGCGTTACTCCACCATCAGGTGGTTGGGCCTGGAATTCTCGTCTTTAGTAGTTCTTCTATTTTTGTTCTGTTTGTGTTTTTTGTTGGACGTTGACGGATCCCCCATTTGATGCTTCAGGTGATGTTGTACTCCCACTCCCTCCCCTGGAAGCTCCTACCTTTGGTCACCATCTACAGATTTTTTTGTTTTTTGTTTTCCACCGTTGGGCCTGGATGCCTGGCTGAAGTCTCTCAAACACGAGGGGGGAAAATGTTTGTGAGAAGTCCAGGAGAAGTTCGCCAAAAGGTTGGATGAAATCCAGAGAAGAACATCAAGAAAGAGATTCCGGAGGAGACTCCAACAGTAAGGGAGAAGATTTCCTCTATAGTTTTGAGAATGCCAGGACAGGGACCTCCTTGTTCAGTGTAATGGAGAAAACTCCATTCCAGTTCTGCCCAAATTGTCACCACAAATGCTCACAGAAGGACAGTCACCCAGTCTTTAACCTCTGCTTTCCGATTGGTCACCGAAGAGACAACTACAATGCCTGTGCCTGGTTCAAGTCGAAGACGCTTAGGGGGAGGGAGACTCAGAGACAGGCACACTGCACCATGCAGGGAGAGAAACCAACCCCATCCCTGAGAGACCTGGGTGTGTCAAGCGACGAAATGGAAAACGTCACAGAGGGAGAAACATCGGACGCTGACCAGTTAATCGTCGACGTAGAAGCCGAGATGACCAAGAAAGACAAGAGACAGCAGGTAAAAGCGAAACCAACCTCAGAAAAAATTGCCTGAGGCTCGTAAAATAGATTCTGAGGCATAGAAGAGAGACTAGTCGTCAAAACACTTGCTGACTGAAGGCAGGCCTGAGACAAAGATCCTCTAGGAACCCTCAAAAGGGACACTGCAGGTGAAAAGTCTCCGGAAAAATGCACTTGTCGAAAGACGGATGAGGAAAAGAAAAGGATGTCAAAGAAAGAGAGGTCTTGTGAAGAGCAAAGAAGCTTGACGACTGATATGTCATTGAAGCAATCTTCAATGCCAAATAGGAAATCAGCGTTGCTCCTGAACCCAGAGAAATGTTCGTCGGAAATCGAAAAAAGAGGAGACACCTCGAAGGCCGAAATGGCCATGTTTCTTCAGAATAAGAAAGATTTGAAGCAACATTGAAAGAATTTTGAATTCCTCCGAAAACTTTGATGCCCAAAGACCAGGGCAAGAAGAACATCAAAGAAATTGAACTTCCTTTAACACTGGGACCACAGGAGGAGGAAGAGGAACTCTTTTTATGAGGAAGAAGAGGAGCAATGAGGACTGGGCTTGTTTCAGACCACTGAAGAGTACCGGATTCTCATTGGCAAGAGCTGGAGACGGACTCCCAAGAGGAGGAAGTTATCCATCGAGGCCTTTGCCTTTGGATGACATTGGCATATATAACTGGGTTATTAAAAAGGCTGCTAATAAATATGGAGTACAGCTGTAGGAGGAAAAACCAAAGTCTTGTTTCCTGATGCAAACTTTGTTGCTATCCCAATCCAGAAACCAATTCCTTCCGATGCGGTCTAGTGTCTTGGAACAAGGAAGGAGACAGATAGGGAACCTGCCATGTGTTAAGTGTGACTCCAAGGGCGGAGAAGAAGTATAAATATCCGTCTAAGGACCCAGCATGACTCAAGGGTACACTACCAGCTGATTCCATGATCACAGAAAAGGGCCAACATCCAGTCAACATATGACCCATCTTCTGACAAGGAGAGCAAAAAATGTGAAAGCAAAGCAGTCAATCAATGACGCGTCACAAATTCAAACACCCTCCTACATAAACATGCCTGCCAACATTGGGAAGAGATGGCGGAACTGATGAAGTGCCTACTAGAGCAATGCAGAGAGAGAGCTGCACACCTGGCAGAAGAGAGCAAAAATATCGCCAATACATGCCTGAAATCGGCAATGGATGCAACCAACACAGCTAGCCGGCAAATAATGATGGGGACCACTCTATGCTGTCCTTCTTGGCTAAGAATTTCAGGTTTCAAGCCGGAAGTAGAGGCAAACATCTTAGATACTCTGTTAAATGGAGAACAGTTGTTTGGGAGCTCTGTTGACAACATCCTGAACCAACTCAAAAAAGATAATTTGACTGTCAAGTCTACGGGGCGGTGCATGATGAGGGGCAGCGCCAACACGCAGGCCTTCTTGGAGAGTCAGCTTCCAAACGGGCATATCACACCAGACCTTCCAAGAAAGTAGCCAATCTTCTACACCCCTGCAGCACTGGCAGTATCAAAAGCAAGGATAGCGGTCCTTTGGTGGAAAAGGACAACCTCACAGGGGAGGCGCAACCCCTGTCAACAAGTGACTTCCTAGACATACACAGCCTCTCACACAAACCACCAGAGGGAGGCAGAATCAAAAACTTCCTTCAGATTTCTAAACAAGTTTATATAAGACACAAAGTTTCAAAATGACAACCTTGCAGGAAGTCATCCCACAATTGCAAAAGGGATTACATGGCAACTAAAAATCTAAAACATGCCTACTTGCAGATCCCAGTGAATGCAAAACCCAAATAGTACCTGACTTTTGTGGTAAACGACTCACTACCAGTTGACAGTACTGGCATTTGGGATAAAATCAGCACCACGGGTCTGCACAAAGAGTCTAACAGCAGTAGCAGCTCATCTAAGAAGACCATGTATACATCTCTATCCTTATCTGGGCGACTGGTAAGTAAGTGCGAACTCCCACAATAAGTACAAAGGGCACATACAGCAGGTAGTAAAGACATGATTTACATTGTGTTTCTCTATAAAAATAGAGAAGTCGTCACGAGCACAAGAAAAGAATTCTGGGCGACAGAATCAACTCACTTGAAGGGAAAGTATATCCCAGCGAAAGGAGAATACAGTCACTGTTTCTGGAAAATCAGAAGAGACAAGCTGACATTGAGGATTGTGGGGAAATAGTTAGGGAAGATGGCTTCATGCATCCCTTTAATTCCATATGCAAGATTGCATGAGACCAATTCGAGAATGGCTACAGAACCATGGTCACAAGCCACCGGGAGTTTGGAGGATCTTGTGATTGTCGCACAGAACCTACAGCAAGAAATGGTGTGGTGGAATGAATCACATGTAACAGAAGGAAGGACATTTACACACCCAACTCCAGCAGTAACCGTAACAGATGACTCTCATATGGACTGGGGAGCGCACATGAACACACTCAGTTATGAGTCGGCTAGATGGAACAGTGTGCCATTCAGCATATCAGAATACAGGTGCTAAAGACAGTGCTCCTAGCCTTAAAAGCCTGTTGGAAAGAGCTTCTGGGAAAGATAGTATTGGTCCAGACAGACAATACAACTAGAATGTTCAGCAACAAGTAGGGGGGACTCAGTCCTTTGCTCTTTCGAAGGTAGCACAAGAAAACTGAAAGTGAGCAATACAGAGGAACATAGAGATAACAGCACTTCATCTACCAGGCTAGGACAGTGTAAAACGACAGGGTGAGTAAATAAGCATCATGCTCTCCTGAATGGGAACTCAATTAAAGAGTACTCAAAGAGATGTTCAGGAGTTGGGGAACTCTGAAATCTATCTATTCGCAACCACCCCAAGGAACGCAAAATGCCAAAACATTGCATCCAGACAACCATACCACCAATCCCTAGGGAATGCCCTGTCAATAGACTGGTCTGGGATTTTTGCATACGCTTTCCCCTCCGATGCCACTGTTACACAGTGATAAAAAAATACAGGAGAAGCAAAATTATTTTAATACTAATTGCCCCTCAGTTGGCGAGGCAGACATGGATTTCAGAGCTGATGGAAGTGGCACAAGGGACCATTATAAAACTACCAACACAACAAGACTTGTTTTCAATGAAAGAAGGGGAGTGCTACATCCACAACCATAGACTTTGAGCCTGGCAGCCTGGCTCCTGAAGATTTAGATTGCGGTCATCTAAAACTACCAGAGAACATAATGGCTGTTTTTAGAGAAGCAAGAAAGCCAACAACAAGAAGTGCCACATTGCTAAGTGGAAACAATACCCCTTATGGTGTCTTAAAAGGATCATTAAGGAACAACACTAAGGACACAACGGTGTTAAAATATCTAACACACCTACTGGACTACAAGTTAACATATGCATCTTTGAAAGTACACTTAGCTGCAATAGTGGCCTACATAAGAGGTCAAGTAGGAAGAAGCTTCTTCACAGCTCTGGTAATAAAACAGTTCTTAGAAGGCACTAAGAGAATTGCACCACAAAGGAAGGTACATTCACCCACATGGAATCTCAATGTGGTACTGACTCAATTTACAGGTTCACAAAGACTTAATTGTCATGAGGACAGATCCACAGTTCTTAACCAAGATAGTTTCACACTTTCACATAAATCAAACAATCCACATTACAAGTTTTTTCCAAAACCCAAAAAATCAAGGAGAGAGAGTGTTACACACGTTGGACGCGAGACACACTATAATGAACTACATTGAAAAGACAAGCAGGAAGACAAAGCAACTATTTGTCTCTTTTGCAGACAGCAATATGGGAATACCTATAAGTAAGGGCACAATTGCCAGATGGATCACACGAACAATTCAACTATGCCGCAAAAGTGCAGGGGAGAAGCTAAACTAAACCCCAAATGCACACTCGACAAGGAAACAAGGAGCAGCCATTGCCTTTCTAACAAATACATCAGCAACGTGGTCATCTCTACACATGTTTGCAAAACACTACTGCATAGACATTTAAATGAACAAGAAAGCTCAAGTGGGACAAATCGTGTTAAAACATCTGTTTACAAATTTAAGTCCATTATCAAGCCAACCAGCACAAAACTAACAAAACCACAACAAAATTGATGCACAGCATGTAAATCAGAAAAGATTCACTAAATTAATAGTTTCTTACCTGTAAGTGTAGTTGTGAGGCTTTAAAAATTTTTTGGACACACGCATGTCCACCAAGAAGATGGTCAGAGAGAACAGACAAAAAAGCTTCCAGGGGAGGGCATACAATGTCACAGGAAGAACCAAATGGGGGATCCATTGAGACACCCCCACCCCAAAAAAAAAATAATAGAAGATGGACTACAAAAAGGGGGAATTCAGGACCCAAACACTAGATGGCAGAATAATGCACAGCATGTGAATCCAGAAATTATTTTCATGCAGCAAAGCTACACCTACAGGTAAGAAACTATTTGTTCTTAACTGTAAGGGTGGTATGGTGTTGCTGTTAAGTATCACACACAGTTTTTTGCTGAAGCCCTTGTTGCTGTTGCCAAGCTACTAAAAAGTGTTTGCCAAATTACTTGCAAACAGCTAGTACTCACACTCCTAGCAGTTCTACATCCCACAATCTAAGAGGAGTCTTTGCTGTATTTCACGAGAGTGACGCGTAAATAAAATCAGCCCAGTCCGTATGAGATGACATTCCTTGTAGAGGATAGGAACAGGTGGACACTTAGGATTGAGCTAGTCGATGGTGAGCCATTTGCCAGGGTCTGTATGTCCTAGGCAAAGAGGGCTACCTGCTCATCACACCTGCTATTCTCTGCAAGTATAGCAGCACTAAGATGTTAACTATAGGAAAAGGAATCATAAAGAGGGATATGGTTTTACGAGCACGGCAGGTCAGCGTGTATATAGATGACATCCTTTTGTATGTTAAAAGTCTGTCTGAAAGTCTCAAACCAATTGCTGGGGAGATTGAGGGATGTGGGAGATATTGAGCACTGTTTGGAAAATGGATAAAATCTTAACTACTACCACTAACAGAGATCGCTGGGCAGCGGCTGGGTGTGAATACACTGTCTAGCGTAACTAGGGAAAAGCCATGGATGGATGCAAAACTCAAGTTGAGACGTTGTTCAAAGTGCCATTTTCGATTACTAGAATTTCCTTACTGAAGATTATAGTTCTGCCGAGGCTTCTGTGCTTATTTACTAGTATCCTAATATGAAACAACGTATGAAATGGATGAAAGTGGTTCACTAGTCTACATCGGGTAGACTAGTAACTTCGATTACATGATAGGGCAGATGCAACATCCTTGATACTGGTTCTCATTCACTTCTGACCTATCCCAGGTACTTGTTGTTATACTCTGGCACACCTTCCATTTACACAAGGAGATCTACTGGGAATTGTGTAACTGTTAAGAAAAAAACTGCCTGTTAGGACAGGGATGCATGTTGTATATTTGTCACAGCCACACCATGTCCAAATAGCTGCTAAGAAGAAAAGTAAGCAACTACTAGCTAATTAAAATATGTCTTCAACACTCTGGTGATCTGTCATCAAAACATCTTTAGAATTTACCCTCGCAGATAAAATTCATATGTTGAAAATCCGATTTTGTTTGGTTTGCCATTCCTACACAAGGAAATGGCCCCTGCTGAAAACTACAATTTACATTTACAGACAGCTCCCAACACCTATCTTTTGGTGAATACTTCTGACCACAAATTCCTTGCCTCGTGAATACCTTGGGATGCCAGACTAGATCCAGAGATTTTTTTCCCAGCACTGCTCCTACGTGACAGCAGGTGGCGTTGTGCAGTTCATTGACTCAGTCTCACCTTGGAAGTGATTGAAGCTGCGTGCAAGTTCAGTTCCTGTTGTCTGACCACTGAGCCTTCTGATTCAGACAAGACAATGTCTTTCCCTAGAGGTCTTCCTGTAGCAACTCTTTAGGTCGGACTCTGATCGGAGCTAACGTTTTTTTGCTGATGTGGTTGTGGGGATTTCTCCACAATACGATGAGGACACTTTCTAAATGAAGTCTAGACACGTTCCCTGAGTAAGGGCTGGTGTGCCCAACTGGTCCTTCCACTGAAAAGGTAGCATTATTAGAGAACAGCCCAAGTCCTGATTTTACAACTGCATTCTTTTGAGGTGAAGACTAATGTACTTGCAGAGTTCCTCCAACCTATGGCTTGCCCTTAAATCTGTCAACATTGCTGTCTGTTGGAGAACCATTTGTCCATTTTGCAACAGGTGGCCCAGGCCCTTTTGGCCAAAGAAATCATGTAGTGGGTCCCATCATTGGAAATGGGGGATGGTGTTACTCCGTTATTTCCTGGTGGTGGAGGCCTTCTTCCCAGTTAGATCTTCAACCTCTACGTTTCTTCCAAAAATAGAACAACTTTAAGATGCTCACATTAGCCTAAGATCTTTCTGCCCTGGATCCAAAGCACTGGATGCTAGCACTAGACGTGTGGGCCCCCATTTTCACTTTCCCACAGGCGTTACCTGCAGTTCAAGCTAGGCCAAGATAATTTTCAGTTCTCTGTACTCTCCTTACCAGTGCCTCTTAGGTGTTCGCAAAAGGGATGGTGCTGGTTGTAGGAAGCTGGCCTGGTGTGTGGTGAGCACCTATGGTGTTATCATCTTATACCAAGACCAGGTATCCCCTATTAGTGAAGTGTACGCAATGTCTAGGAAGTCAGGGCTCTCTAGAGGTAGCTTTGGATGAGCAGCCAAGACTCATCTAGGAGACATGCAAAGCTTATGCAATACCACTACAGTCATACTGCACTTACACATGTGAAAGAACCACACAGTGCTACAAAAATAAAGTGACTTTTTACTATGGTAACACAAGTAGTAAAATACTGAATAGGTAATACTCCAATAGGAGGTAAGTAAACACACTATTATATACACATTAGAATTCCGTGATTAGCATAGAAAGAAATGGCAAATAGTAAAAACAATAGAAAATAGTGAAGGCCATAGGGGCAGACCAAACCATATACTAAGTGAGTGGAATGTGAGAGGCAGTCCCCCGCCAAAGGACGTGGAATCAGTAGGGGGGAGCTGAAGGAATTAGGAACTCCGAAAGGTAAGTACCAGCGTGATTCTCAGCGACCAGGAGAGAAGAGGTAAGCACCAGGTTTTCACAAAACCCACAGGAGAACCTTGGAGACCAAGTCTTGTGCAAGATCCAGGCAAGACTGAAAGAAACAAAAGGTGGATCCTGACAGACAAAAGAAAGGGACCTAGTCCAGTACGAGTTGGAGTGTCTGGTTGTGGCAGGAGCCACTACCCACCCTTTTGTGGATGCAGGACCAGGTCAACTGTGGAAGAAGAAGGTCAGCAGTGTAGCACAGGAGCAGAAGAAAAGTTCCAGAATTGATGCAAGCGATGTCCCACGTCGGCAGACGTGATGCAGCCAGTCAGTGGTGATGGAAAATCACCAACAAGCCTTGGCAAATGCAAGAGTTGAAGACGAGGATTTTGCAAAGGTTGAAGAGGACCAACAAGACCCAGGGGACTCACCACGGAAGGAAGTCTGAGGTGACCCTCAGCAGCTGGGAGAGTCCCAAGAAGAGAAGGTTCAACGTCACACAATGTCCTCTCTGGTCTGACTGAAGTCCAGTCGCCACTAGAGTACTACTTGTCCGGTGTGGCGATCTCAACCAAATCTTTTTCCAGGCTGTAGCCTGCCTTCTGGGTGACCAAGCTGCACTCCGATGACTCTCCCGGGTCCAGCATACTTGGGTGCAGTTTCTGAGTTTCAGATCCTGGTGCTGCACAACAACGAGGAGTAACAATCCGGGTATCTGGGCTACCACTCGCCATTTGCAGTCTTCTCCAGCTGTTGTCCCTGTGCTTGAGAGCAGGAGGTCAGTCAGCTGAACCCAGAAGTCTCTTTGCTTTAGTTGAGCTTTAGAAATGATTTCTCCTTGATACAGAAGGCATAGCCCTTCTTTTTTGCAAGCCAGCAGGTGCAGCCCACTTCAGTGCACCTCTCGTCACCGGGAACTTGGCGCATCATGGCAGTCCTCCTTCCAGTCCATTCAAGATCAGAGTTCAGGGTGCCCCTATGTAAGCTCAGAAAATGCCATCACGACAGGAAGTGATTGGTAGCCAATGGGTTACCAGGTTCCCTCCCAACTGGTGAGCACTTCCTGCGATGTGTGGCACCTGCATCCCAGTATGCACCACTCTGTCCACTTCCAATTTGGCAGGACCCTCTCTTGGAGTGTGGTGCTCCCTGGACCAAACCAGAGATGTGACTACTGAGGGGGTTACTGAGCACTGGAAAACCTGTTTGACAGCTGACTTCCCTTTCCCTGTCCCTAGTGCAAGCCTGTCTACCTAAACACTAGAGTAGCCCCTCTCCCAAGTGTTCCCTATTTGCCCTTATCTTAGTGGCTTCACGTTCGAAGCTTGTCTTTTGGAATAACACCTGTGGGGCTTCTTGCCAGAGGAAGGTAACACCTCCTCCAGTGGCAAGCCTCTATTGTTGTCAGACCCTGAGTACATTAGTAAACAGGCACTGGATGGTAACCTTGGGCAACTAAAGTGGCAGCTTCTAAAGTTGCACTTTGCCCACCTGTGACATTAAATTTGATTTGACCATTAAAATCGGATTTAATGCACTGAGTTATTTGTTATCTTACAATACCAACTTTAGTAGTCACATTCAGAAGCTAACAGGCGTGAGGTTTCAGCCTGTAACTCTGTACTTGCCTATGGGATTACTAGCCTTTCCACAGTAAAACAACGGATTCAGGGTTTTTACTGCTGGAACATGTAAAAGTACTTTACACCTTTTAACATACAGAACTCTGCTTTAGGGCTCTTTAGGCCTACCTTTGGTATTACGTTTATGTATTAAAAAGGGAAGTTTAGGCTTTGACTTTACCTTAAATGGAAAAGTTGGGTTTAGCAGTTTAAAACTGCCCTTCCAGTCTCCAGTGGCAGATTGGGAGCCTTATTTTACTTTGTCCCACTCAGGGTGGCACAACAAGTGCTGCAATCCTTGGGGGACCCTCTAACATACAGGCAATGGGTACCCAAGGTATCATATACTATGGACTTAAAAGTAAGTTAGGTTATGGCAATTGAGGATAAGCTAGTTAAACATGCACCATTTTAAGGATCATTCTGTGTGGGCCTTTCAGAGCCAGTACACCAGTATCTAATGGTCAAAATGGGGGCAAAAGATGTGGTAAACCTACAAAAAGCCTGTTCCTTACATACTGGTTCTTACAGACACAAAAGAACTCAATGTAAAAGAGCTAATGTAGAATTTGGCACACCTAGGGATAGTAATAGTGCTATTGGTCCAGTTACTTATCAACAGGAAGTTTTAGTGCAACAATTAGCAAGCATAATTTATGTGGAATCAATCAGTGTGCTCTAAGAAATTAAAACACTAAAGTATCTTGATATTAGACAACTTATTTCAAATACTGTCTTCGGAGCACAAAGGAAAAATAAACGCTGATCTTTAGACTTAAATTATATTTATAAGTCAGTGTCAGATAGTGTTCCACATGTCTGAGTTGAATTAAACGTCTGACTTTCTTTGTTAATACCAACACTTTGAATTCTTTTGACTGCGTCCACACTAGGAAACCTACGCTCATACCCTAGATTTAATTCAGTTGACATACTACTGGGCTGCATACTAGGGGCAAACAGTGGAAGGAGTTTTCTGCCTATGAGATGGTTGTTGACTTTTATTGTAAATGACTGCTGCCAATTTGATATGTATTCAGCATTTCTTTTGATTTCTGTTTTAGTCCCACATTTTCAAAGGGGAGTGGTCTGTTATTTCTGTTTTCAAACATATATTATCCTCTACTTGTTTCAGTCTTTCACCCCTTGTATTAACTGCGGTGTTGGATGATAAAATGTGATGATCCCCAATTGATAAATCATAAGCTTCCCAAGATTTCTTGCAGTTTTTGGGTTCCTTTTGCTGTTGATTGTGATTCGGTTCAGCAGCAGAAAGCCTTTGGCTTCACTGGGGCATAGCACAGGAAAGGATGACATCTTGGCTCGATTTCTGTATGTGGTCCACTGCAATGGGTGACCTCTCCAGACTCTGGTCAGCTCTGGCTTCACTCCCATGGGCAGTTAGCAACTTCTCATGCCAGAAAGACAGCTAGCTTTTCGTCCTGGACATTTCCTCATTCTGCAAGGCCAGGCAGTCCTTCCCGCTCCAAGTAGGCAGACCGGCTTTTCTTGATAGACTGAAGACCTGCAGTGTCTCCAGCAAATTGCACAGACTTCAGATGATGTCCCCTCACATGTGGGAGGTTAGAATAGGTGATTGTCAAGCAGAAGCTATACCTGCTCATAGCGCGCTCTTTGAGTACTCTAAAGAGCACTCGCTTTGGTAGTAAAGAAGAACTTTGAACTGAAACAGTCGAGAGGTTTGAATAGTTTCCAGATGGGGGATTGTTCTGCTTTCCTTCTCTTATCTCATGACCGAGCTTACAGAACCTCTCTGAAATGCACTTCTGAGTTTAAAAAAGACATTTATTGTTATTATTGCTTCACCACAAGGTTCCTGAGAGACGAAATTAGTAGATTGGCAGCACACGTTTCAAAGTAGTCGCAGCAATGAGAGCAAAATATATCAGAGTACTTCTCAGTTGCAATGTACACAGCAAATACATGTGATTATATTATAGCATAACTTCAAAGCATAAAAGTCAAAATTGCATCACCGTAGGGCAAGGCTGTAGGGCCTATAACAGCTTCATCTTCCTAGAGTTTCAAGTTGATGACTCCAGTTCAACTGTGAGAAAGAGATTTTCTATCCAAACGGGGACAGGCAACTGACGTCTCCGTTCCTGTCTGAAGTCAAGATAGTTTCAATCTAACTAACTCTGCTGTTGTCCAGAGTCATCCTTCCAAAAATGTTCCCCCTCCTCTCAGACTCGGGAAAGGAAGGCAAGCCTTTGGAGACTGGCCAGATCTCCTAGACCCCTCCTCTTCCCAAGGCTGAACAGAAAGGAAAACACCAAATGTACTCTCTCTTATCAGCTCAGGTCTGGTGTGAAAAACACAGCTTGGTCTATCATGTGGAAAAACACAGCTTGGAAAAACACAGGTCATCTGCAATGTCTCAACTGTAATATCTGACTCCACGTTAAAGCCAATAGGCAGCTTACCTAAATATCAAATGTAATGTCTAATGCCATGTCAAAGCCAATAGGCAGCTAAACTGAATACAGAATGTAATGGCTAATGCCATGTTAAAGCCAATAGGCAGCTAACCCAAATACCAAATGTAATATCTAATGCCATGTCAAAGCCAATAGGCAGCTAAACTGAATACAACATGTAATGTGCTACTGGTGAACATTGAGCAACTAATATGCGCAGTGGTGAAACACAGTCATTGGTCAGACACAATTACTAGCATCACACTCCACCCTATGACCAATTAATTTTTGTTTACATACCTCTTATTTCAAACCAAAAACATCAACACAAATTTTTTTTATAAGCAAATCAGATTTGAATGATAAAAACAATCACTGTAAAGCAATGGAAGTGGATTAACATATTGATCTCATAACCTTTCACATCAGATACATCTACACAGAAAAGACTGAAGCTTATATACTCTGATTGAGATAATAGTGTCTCTAAAATAGCAATTTGATGTAGCATGAGTTCTACTCATGTAAAGGTACACGGTCCACCTGAAAGGTTTGCTGGAATGTAAGCGAAAGTCAGAGTTCCATATGAAAAACCACAGACAGTTAACTGATAAGGTTGCTTAGTTCCAGTGGAAGAATGTAATCAAACAAGTTGAAATTGAACTGAAGGCGCCAGTTGCGCAAAATGGATCCATGGGGTTTGTACTTTAATCAATCAGGTTCAGGTTGGGGGTTCGGTCCCTCCCCCGGCGCCACACGCACACACCCGAATTGAGACCACACAGCACACTCATGGATAGTGGCGAGTCGTGGTAGGATCTGCAAAAGAAAAAAGTATGACTTTTCTTGCAAATAACATTTGTCATCTAAAATGTGCCCTTCTTCTTCCTTTCCTTCTTTTATAATCAGCAGGACGCTTTTGGGGCCCTTTGCTATGATTTCTGCAGGTTCTGGAGGGTCATTTTGGGATTCAACCCAAACCTTAGCACTGAGGTTTTTATGTGCTGCACCGCAGCTTCCCTTTCCTTGCACTGTCAGAAGGGCTGGGGCAGACTCCTTCTTTACCAAACCTCCATTCACTGCACTTTTGATAAGTTGGGCAATTCTGTCTCCAATCTGTATGAATAAATCAGATTTTCTTCTAGTTATCAGCATAATTTTGATTTCTCCTTGGTAATCTGCAGCAATCACTCCCCCCTAAAACCTGATCAATTTGCCTTATCTGTCCTGGTAACTTTCCTCTCCCCAACTGATCTTTGACTGTTTGTGGGACAGATCTCTGTTGTGCGTGCTGACAAATAGGACATTGCAAAATCACAGTTTTTATCAAATCTAAGGGAATGTGCATCTCTCTAATCTCTGCCCACCTGTAAGTGGCTTTTTCTCCCAGCGGTCCACATTTCTGGTGCACCCACTTAGCCATCCCCACTAAGTCAGAATTCTGGGTGGACACTTCACACTCTGAATGTTTTTCTTTAACATCTGCAAGGGAATTGAACCAGTTATGTACAAGCTATGTGGAAAACCAAACGGCTAAACCATTGGCATTGAACCAATAGTCAATGTAAAATGACACATCTCAAGCAGCTCTTGATTTAAAGACTAACACACATTGTACAAATCTGAATCAATAGTCAAACAAACATGCTTTTTATCCTCAGGGAAAAGGAATTCAAATGGTGCACTCAATTTCATTGGTGACTCTTTTGCCTGTGGTACTCCCTGTACCCTCTCCTCTTCCTGAAAAGGGGCTTGTGACACCTGTTCATGTAGGGCTCCAGTGACTCTAGCCCTGTCTTGCATGTACCAGAACCAGTGTATGATACTAGCCTCCTGTGCCTGTCCTAAACTGTGAGATTTAAGTGAACTCATCACCCACTGCATGCTTGATATTTCAGGTTTCAGAATTACATTATCATTTAATGTCCAAAGTTCCAGGGGCACTCTTGTCTTCCCCTGTTCCTGATTTACATGTAAATCAGTGTTTCCCTCTTGCACTGCGCAGAAACCTAAAGTCTGAATTATTTAATTTGCCAAATCAAAAGTGCGCAGCTGCTCATGTTTTTTCCTAGTTACTTTGTACCAAAGTGTTAAGATTTCACTCAGATGAGGGCTATACTGTTTCCAAAAATCAAACAAGCTCATGAAACTCGGTGTCCCTTGCTTATTGCAAATAGTAAGAAACTCTAAAATCTTTTGTTTTACGTGTGACAACATGTGTCTATTTTCTGGGTTCCACTGAATTCCCAGTAATTGCCCATTTTGCGACAGTACTTCTGCCTTGTCTGAATTAATTTTACTTTGCAAAAGCGGTCTGTAGATCACATTCCAAGCTCCGTTTTCAGTGTTATCTGTTGGAATGCACTTCAACTGCCAAAAACTGTGGGCTACTCTGCTCGAGACACATTTTTTTTCAACCTTCTCATTACTGGAATGGGAAAAGCCAGATTCTTCTAAAACAGCAGTTTTATAGATTTCAGCATTATCTTGCATTAATGTGTTCTGGCTAATTTGCTCACGTAAATTCTTATTTTCATGTTCTAACTGCCTACATATCTCCTGCATTTTTCTGTAAGCAGATAAAAGTATCCAAACCCTTCTGTCAAGAACAAAAGGAACATCATTTCTTTCAAAAGGCGCATTTTCTAAATATGCTTTATCACAGCACTCATCCCAAGACTCACACAGCCCTGATAAACAAGAAAACATGTTTCTCACAGCACCAGAAGGCAGTTTACCTTCACATGCATTTTCAAACATGGTCTGCCGTGCTTCTTTAATTCTCTAAACAACAAAAAAACAATTACACTTTTAAATAGTGGACTTCCAATCTCCAACTCTGACTCTCAAGACTGACGACACGCCAAAATGTTCTGCTTTCCTTCTCTTATCTCATGACCGAGCTTACAGAACCTCTCTGGAATGCACTTCTGAGTTTAAAGAAGACATTTATTGTTATTATTACTTCACCACGAGGTTCCTGAGAGACGAAATTAGTAGATTGGCAGCACACGTTCAAAAGTAGTCGCAGCAATGAAAGCAAAATATACCAAAGTACTTCTCAGTTGCAATGTACACAGCAAATACATGTGATTATATTATAGCATAACTTCAAAGCATAAAAGTCAAAATTGTATCACCGTAGGGCAAGGCTGTAGTGCCTATAACAGCTTCATCTTTCTAGGTCTTCAAGTTGATGACTCCGGTTCAACTGCGAGAAAGAGATTTTCTACCCAAACGGGGACAGGCAACTGACGTCTCCGTTCCTGTCTGAAGTCAAGATAGTTTCAATCTAACTAACTCTGCTGTTGTCCATAGCCATCCTTCCAAAAACATGCCCCCTCCTCTCAGACTCGGGAAAGGAAGGCAAGCCTTTGGAGACTGGCCAGATCTCCTAGACCCCTCCTCTTCCCAAGGCTTAGCAGAAAGGAAAACACCAAATGTACTCTCTCTTATCAGTTCGGGTCTGGTGTGAAAAACACAGCTTGGTCTTTCATGTGGAAAAACACAGCTTGGAAAAACACAGCTCATCTGCAATGTCTCAACTGCAATGTCTAACTCCACGTTAAAGCCAATAGGCAGCTAACCTAAATATCAAATGTAATGTCTAATGCCATGTCAAAGCCAATAGGCAGCTAAACTGAATACAGAATGTAATGGCTAATGCCATGTTAAAGCCAATAGACAGCTAACCCAAATACCAAATGTAATGTCTAATGCCATGTCAAAGCCAATAGGCAGCTAAACTGAATATAACATGTAATGTGCTACTGGTGAACATTGAGCAACTAATATGCGCAGTGGTGAAACACAGTCATTGGTCAGACACAATTAATAGCATCACAGGGATGTAAATCCCTTGTGTTAAGGTATCCAAAACAGTTTGGTTTGGTTCCCATTCAGATGTTGTCAGAACCCCTTTTTAGAGGGCCGTGGGGCATACAGGTGTTACTGAGCCCAAACGTAAGGGTTGAGGCCTTTTGCTTCTGATGCCAGGGCCCGACCTACAATGGATCATGCGTGGCTGAGCCAAGTACAAATACCCCTCTCTACACTTGGCTCTCAGTGACAGCTATAGTCAAGCTGTCAAAGGCTTGAAGCAAGGGGGCATGGGTGTATAGGGTTGTAAGTGAACCTTAAACAAAAAGTTTACTCTGACTCTTTGTAAAATAGTAAAAATTGTCTTGATTCCGCAGCGCATTCCCCTTGGACTGATAGGCCTGTAACTAGTCTCCAACAGTGAGAAAGCTTGCAGTGTCCCAGCAAGTAACACTGCTCCGGCCCGGTGAGGGAAGTCTGTTGCATGCTGTTCTCTCCTGAGCATATGCGGCTGGCAGCAGCAGGCATTTGAGGTGCTCATCCTGTAAGGGAAGTCTTTCGCTCCCCACACAGGGGTGGGCAGGTGCAGGGTGCTTTCCTGTACTCCCTGTTGGACCCCAGGTGATGCAGCAATGCACACACATCATCTTCCACAGTTTCACAGGGACGGTTGCAGCTCAACCCTTGTTTTTTCGTGGTGACCCATGGGTTATGGCTCAGATTTCTCAGGCGTCAGCCAGATCCTTGCAATCACAGCAGTATCAGCAGTCCCCCCTGGCATAAGGAGTTGCCACAACTCCATGGTGCTCATACTACAGTGGCCCCTCCTGGTATAAGAGGTAGGTGCTAAGCTCCATCCAGGCTTCGACCCTGCCTTGAAATTTCCTCACCTTGAAAATACATTGCCCCCCACCGCTGTATGTGATGCATTCACCCAGGGTAGTGCAATGTGCCCTGTGAGGGCACACACGGTGTGATTATGAATGTCCAATAGGTCTTGAACCCTCCATTACCAGGGACATGCCTAGGCCTTTGCACACATGCTAGAGTAGCATGACGCCATGACCAAAATAAAAGGTCGGACACCTGTTAAATAAGCAGTCAGGCACTCGGGCCATGGTAGACGCCATTCTAACCCATGTGCAGGGCATTATGATTGTTTTCCTCATAAATATGGAGAATCTCTTAACCAATTATGAAATATTATGTACTTTTCATGTGTTTCAGCTTGTTAATTTTCCTCACCACTACACATTTACCTTTCATCTTATTTGTGCCACTTATAGTAGCTGCAAAAGTTTGGAGTAAAAAAGATGGGATTATTTGAGTGATGGCACCAAGTTGAGGTGTTAATTATGCAACACAGGTGATATGAAAAATGAAGTTCACTTCACCCCTCTTGTGTGCACAAAGCTTGTGAGGTATTATCAGTATCTGAATTTTTCCCTGTCCAATTCTCATTTCTTGACCCTCTTAAGTAGTAAACAGTTTCTTTGAGAAACCAGAATCGATGACGGTCTTATAATTCACAATCATTTTCACATTTTACCAATGTGCTAAAGAGAATTATACAATTAGGCCTGGGGCAATTGAACAATCAACAAGTTTTCTGTTCGACATTTGCACATCAGAGTAACGTAGTATGGTGAATTTCTGGGATTACCAGGACCTCCATCATTTTCATAAGTCATGGTTCCTCTGGCTGAGCTATTTCATTTCATCCTTTCATGGAGTGCTTATCGTCCACGTATTGACTAACTTCAAAACACATACCTTGACTAGTTGTATAATGTCCATTCATGTTGTCTCATTTGTATAACAAATGGGTGGACAAATCAAGGCATATGCAGTGGCTGGCTTATAGTAATTAAGCTATAATCACCCCACGATGGAATCATTGGAGCATATGACCATATAAGACTGCTCTTTTTATACTACAGATTCCTATAGGTTGCTCCCTACTGATCCAGTGGAATCCTTATAGCATATACCATGGCTCTTGACATAGTGCCTATTCCTGTATACTGCTCCTTTACTACCCCTTGTTGACTTGACTTTTAACTGCACCTCCAGGGTAGCGCTCTTCAACTGTGTTCACCTTTCTATGTGCCAGAGACCTCTCCAAAGAGGTAGGTATCAACAGTATGGCACATTTATTCTCACACTTTTTCCTCACACACATGGATAGGCACTGTTACTGCCTATTAGAACATTGGAATGCTGGGGGCTCCATTGAAAACAATGGAGTGCTGCGGGCTTTTACTGGCCGGTAAAAGCCCGCAGCGCCAGCATTCCAATGTTTGCTTTGTTCACAGCAACAGCTGTGAACAAAGCCTCACGGAGCCCGAGGGGATTTTAATCCCCTCGGGCTCCGTGAACATTTTTTTTTTTTAATAGAACATTCTGCCCTGAGTGGCAGAATGTTCTAATAGCCTTAGAACCCGCCGTAGCGGGCTCTACCGGCTATTAAAGTCCCTCTCCCTTGTTAAATGCCCTCGCCTCGGGCATTTAACGCGGGGAGCGGGCCTTTAATAGCCGGTAGAGCCCGCTACGGCGGGTTCTAAGGCTATGTTAGCAACATGGTCAGGCGTTTCTGCCATAGGCACAACATCAAAAAACCTTCCACATAGGTGACATTCTGTCCATCCACATACCACTGTTTTAATGCTTAAGCTTTCTGTCCCTCACATCTGTTTGCTTCATTCTGTGCATAGACAAAAATACAATAAGAGCACACCTCTGGCCCACATTCACACTATTATGCAATACCCAAATAGGCCCAGAAATGTACATTTTTCCTTCCAAAATATTTCCACTGTGCAGTATGCTACCCTTATTTAAACAAATGTCAGCGCCCCTTCGGGTGTATGTAAATGTAGGTCTCTGTAAATGTAGTTACAGTATAATGGTGGTGAGGATCACTGCATGGGGGGAGGCGTTTCCTTCTCAAAATATTGTTCACTCTTGATTTTCTAAATTTGAGGTGGATGCCTTCTTTAGGAAGTGGAATGTAACTGCTGTAACAAGTATCAGCTATGCTAAAACAAGCCAGTCCTAAAATTAAAAGTGAATTGCTCAATCAAGCTATTTAGAGAGGGCGGCAAATCACCCGTGAGGGTCTTGAGGCGCACCAGAGCTGTATGATGCTGTAATGTTATCTTGCCAGCCGTGTTTCCCTCCACCAAGAGGGAATACACCTGCAGTTGGGGCAAATTTGTGGCTTCGTACCGAAAGACAACTGGCTCCCTTTTCTGCCCCCTTTCTTAGGTTCTCTTTTTCATTTTTTCTCTTGCCCTGCAGCCTTCTGCTTTGGGCACTCTGAAGGACTATCTCTTAGCTATTTCTACTTTTTTTTGCAGTCGACTGACCAGCCATCCCCCTTCAAATCCCCTATTGTAAATAAGTTTGTTTACAAATTCCCTTTTCTGTATGCTACAGTTGGACCTCAATCTGGTCCTCACTTTTCTTATGTGCGCTCCCTTTGAGCCTTTACATAATTGTCCACTCAGGCTCCTTACCATCAAGACTGCCTTTCTCATGGCTATAACATCTTCTCAGAGGGTCAGTGAGCTTCAGGCTTTGACATCCAAGCCTCCTAACTTGAACATCTCCTCTGACAAGCTGGTGCTATGAAAGCTTCCTTTCACATAGGCCAGTCCATCAATCTGCCTATCTTTGACCCTCCGCCACATACCTCCAAGGAAGAGGAGCGACTTTTCTGTCTGGACCCAAAAAGAGCATTGTTGTTTTGCCTTGACCACACACGAGTTTCGGATGGACGACCAAATCTTAGTGGGGTATGTCGGAGCGAAGAAAGGACAAGCTGTGCAGAAGCGGACCATCTCCCGTTGGATCATGCTCTGTATCAAGATCTACTATGCAGTGGCTAAGTAACAATCCCCTGTGCGCTCATTCCACCAGAGCAAATGCTGTGACCACTTTGTTAGCATACAGAATTCTTGTTCTGGACATCTGCCAGACAGCAACGTGTATCTCCTTGTACACATTCACAAAGCACCACTGGCCAGAGAATTGGGTCCATCGAGATGGGCATTTTGCCTGTTCGGTCTTGCAGGACTTCCATGTGTGAAATTGGTGTTCAGATCCACCTCTGGGTATGGTATTGCTTGGTTGTCTATTTCAAGGTAAGGAATCTGCGGCTAGAAGTTTCTATCAGATGAACAAGTTGCTTACCTTTCGTAACCTCTTAGCTGGTAGATCCTCTGCCTAGCCGCAGATTGCTTACCAAACCCCCTCTCCCACCCTCCCTGCTCTGCAACAATTTCTAGGGGCAGGGCTGTTTCCCTTTCAAGGCCCTAGTTTTCCCCACCAGTAGTCATGTTCGTCATGGCTCCGCATTCCTGACTTGAAAAGTTGTGAAAAGCAACTGACGTCAGGTTGTTTGGATGGCACCTATATAGGGACATTCCATGTCATTTCCGGTGCCGACGATGCCAGGGAGAGCCGAACAATGCCACTTACCAGTTTGCAGAGGTACTGCTCACAAAAAAATTCTGTATCCAGTCTGATGCATGGGGATAATTCTAAGGTAAGGAACCTGCAACTAGATAGTCTCTACCAGATCATATGTTACAGGAGGTAAGTAACTTGTTTTTCTTGACTTACAAGAAGCCAGTGGTTTTGATACATCACTAGACTCTGGTCTCAGTTTCTCCACCTGGCCCTTCCACTGACGAATCTGCATCCTGCACCAGTGTTATTACTGAAATACTTGGCTTGTAACTTCTATCAGTGGAAGTAAAGACTTGTAATTAAAGACACCATGGAACCAGAGCACACGTCCAAGGAATCTTCCTTACCTTTCAAGAGAGGCTTTGACAGACACCTTTATGGGCACCTTGTCAAAGGCAGGATCTCGTCTTTCAGTGAACAGGCAAATATCCATGAGACACAGACCAGCTGAGGAAGACTCTTATCCTGAGCACCTGACACCTGAAAGCCTGGTAGTTCAGTCCTTAACCGGCAGGCTGAACATCGACGTGAGTTCAACCACACCACCAGACTGAGAGTCAAAGCTTATGGAAGCATTTGTTGAACAAATTTTTATGTCCACCATCCTACTCCTCAGGTCTGTCAATTCCACTTGCCTCGGGGGGGGGATTATTCTCACGCATTGTGAATCATGGTAGCTGCCATCCAGCCATCAGTCCCTGACAATCTTAAGGCCAAACTTCAGCAAAACATTCAAGATGGCAAGGACGCAGCCAAATACTTGATAAGATCAGGCTTCAACACTACTGACTGTAGGGCAGTTGGTACTAGCATGGCAGCAACATTTTTGGATTCACTCTGCTGAATTTTGTAGCAACGTTCCACAGTTGCTCATGGACATGCCCTTAGATGGCACTTGTCTCTTCAGACAAAAGGTGAACTCAGACCTGAAGGGCTTCAAAGACATTAAAGTAACACCATGCTTCAAGAGAAAGTTTTAGCAGAGGCCACAGCAAACTTTGCCGTAGCAGTGACAGGCCTCCCATGCCTTTGAAGGGCAAGGATCCTGCCACCAGCATCCAGGCCTGCAGGGGCAACTATCTACCCACTGCTTCGCACTCACCCCTCCTCCATGGGTGGCAAAACATCACAGACGGGTGCTTCAGATTGTCCAGACTGGGTAGGCTGTACAATTTTTCTAAATCTCTGAAATAGTGTCCTGCAGACGATGGCTTCCGAAGGCCCTCTTGTCCATACTGCAAGGAGAGGTTCCAGATCTCTTAGACAAGGTAGCCGTAGCGAGGGTGTTGTCATCAGAATTCAGGGCTGGTCCCTCACCAGCCCACCCTCTTCCCCATCGTCCATTCTAAAAAGATTCCAAATTAGAGAGCTATACACTGACACAGTATAATTACTAAGGACTCTGTGTCCTATGGCACAGACAGATACCTAAAAGAAACTGACATCGATGTGAAGTAGCAGCATTTATATTGTGGCCACAATATCCGTTCCTGTGCAGGGCAGAGCTGTCTCAGAGCCATCTACCAGCACGTAACGGAATTGCTGAGAAAAAGTTCCAGCTCCAGTGTAGCGCCATGGGTTGCTCATTAGGTGAGGAATCTGAGACTGCTAGAATATCCACCAGAAAGAGCATTACCAAAACAACCTGATCTGCTCCTGTTCCCTAGAACTTCATCATGGAAGTTTGTGCATGCAATTAATGGAACTGTTAATTCATTTAATTTACACCAGTAAAATGTTTTGTCCTCTACTTTTAAAGGACCTTATTTTTAACCTCAAAACTGTGATGGTGGAGATAGAGAATTCTTAACTCCATATCTACATACCTTGAAAAGATATACATACATATATGTGTGTGTGTGCATGTATATATAAAAAAATATATATTGCACCAAGATATATATCTACACTTACCTGTTGATATTTTATTTTCAATATTATCCCCTCAATATAGTGTGTTGTCACTATTCTAGTGGCAGTATAGCTTTGATCTGTGATCTATGCTTTTTTAATGTATTTCAATCTTTTTTAGTGAAATCAGCGAGATTACCAGTGTGAAGAAAGAGGATGTTATATCCACGCTCCAATATTTAAACCTCATAAATTACTACAAGGTATGTAAATCATTTTAGAATGAAAGAAAGAGGGTAGCAGCAATGTGGGTAGGGAATTACATAATTGGTCAGTTTCAGGGAGTTTAATTTAGGGTAGTGCAGAAATTACCGTAAGATATTGTTCAGAGTTTGCCTGTCTGGTGTATTCCTTTCTGTTTCCATAACAAAATACGAGTTTTTTTTGTTTGTTTTTTTAAACCTAATATATTAATGACATTCAGCTGTGTTATGTTATCGTTCTAGGAGACTGTTCCCTGGTTAGGTATTTGTTATCAGGGCTGTTATAGGACTTGGTGGCTTAGCATTACCTTATCTTTAGCCCCTTTGATGGCCTTATAAGATATGTACGTCTGTCGCCTTTTTCCTGCCCAACTCTTCACTGCCTCCTCCCCACACCCCCCACTTGCCAGTGCCTCTCCCCTCTTCCAGGACCAACTTAATGGAGACTGCAGTGCATCTGCCCCAAAGGCAAGGCCTTCTGCGCCTAGACCGCCCCGCACGGGAATCCCTGGTTTCTGACCCTCACGATTATACATCATTGCCTTCCTCCACGCCCTGAACACCAGATGCCCCAGCGAACACTGCTGCAATGCAATTCCAAACTTTATGCTAGGAATCTTTGCCTGCAATAGCATGTCTGCGCCTAGACTGCCCCAGAGCACCACACCGACCCCTAGCCTCACAAAACAAGTAGCAAGCCACGACTCCACGGCCTGTTCATCAACACAGACTCAATGGGCAAGCACTCCACTGAATTATGGGACCTCATCACCACCCACACACCTGACATCATCTTCCTTACAGAGACTGGCTCAACCCTGCCTCTGCCCCTGACAACACCACAGCAGTCCCCGATGGATACAAAACCACTCACCATCACTGTACTAACCAATCGGAGGGAGGAATAGCTCCACCCCCCCCCCACCTCAACACACCCCCCCCCCCCCCCCCCGGCCTTGCGCCTGCTTCATTAAGTTTCTATCCCTGCACACCAGACGCACTGTGACATAGGCCCTCGTCACCAGCAGACTGGACTATGGCAACACCCTCTACGTAGGAATCACTGCACACCTCCTCCACAGACTTCAAACCTTACAGATTGCGGCAGCCAGACTCGTCCTCGACCTCCCACAACTAACCCACATCACCCCCACCTCAGGTAACTCCACTGGCTCCCTGTACAGAAGAGATGCCTTCAAGATGCTAATACATGCACATAAGGCCAAATGAAACCAATGACCCACCAACATCAACCATCTCTGAACTTCCACCAGTAATCAAATAATCCACAATCTGCCTTGCTTGCACTTGCCCACACACCTCGCATCCACCAAGGCAGACTCATGCATCACCACAAAAACCTGCAACAACGTTCTCCTCTCTTCCGGATTTCAGAAGGGCATTTAAGACCTGGCTGTTCGAATGAGACCTGCAAGTACCAGGATAACCTATTGCAGCACTATGGAAGTCCAGTTCGATTGACTTATTGAAAAGGTGTCACCAGGAACCCTCATGATCATATATAAACACTGTTTTGTTTTTATGCTGAGCTGTAGGTTACAATTATTTCTGTTTGTACTGGTCATGCATCACTTGAAAATGAAAAGTCAAATACAAAATGGGGTTGAATAATCTGTGTTTTTTAAATGTCCCTAAGAATCTGAGTTCAGGGATAAGGCATATTTGACCTGTTTCAGGTAATCGTGAGGAAATGTTTTGAAAAAGTGCTGTATATGTAGATTAATGCTAAAAAGGATTGTACTAATGAATATCAGCCCTCAGAATATTGTGATACGAGAATATTAAGGACAGAGTATCGAACAACCAAATATCAAAAGGAAAGTGCATATAGAGAAGTACAGATTTACTATTCTTAATTCCACATCTACATACCTTGAAAAGATATATATACATACATATATGCATGTGTATATGTGTGTATATATAAAAAATTTATATATTGCACCAGGGTATATACACTTAACTGGTGATATTTTATTTTCAATATTATGCCCTCAATGTGGTTTGTCATCACTATTCTAGTGTCAGTATTCAGGGTGCACACCTGTGAAAAGGAATGGATGTGTTTCTGACAAAACACATACTTAAAGCGGTTCTGACAAATTTTTCTCTCTGAACCTTTTTTGACAATCTTTTTCTTTATTAACATTTTTTTTTTCGAGGTTGAAGAAACCAAGCTGGAGAAGCCCATTTTGAAGAATTATTTGTTACTTCATTTTTTTATTATTTTAGGAAGGAATCTCACTTAATCTCGTCTTCCCTTTCTTTAATGCCCATACATCCTTTGCCTACCTGCTTTACTTTTTTTTTCTTTTTACTAATTCTTCCTACCCCACTATTGTTTCCCCATCCTATACACTCTCTCTGTTAACTTTCCCACTTTTACTCACTTCTATTCTTTTACCTCCCCTTCCCTTACTTAAATGCCAATATATCTTCTCCCCTTCAGCGTTACTCCTTTTTGAATTGTTCTTTTAATACTCTGCTACCCCTTTTATTTATTCCCATTCTGTATGTTCTTCCCCAGCTATTTTCCCTTTTTTTACTTCCTCTTCCTTTTCTTTGATGCTAATACATGTTACACCTGCTTGCTTTACTCCTTTTTTAATTATACTCCTCTCACTCCATTCCCCCTCCCCTTCCACCCGAACACGTTCCCTTCATGCTTACTCTATCACGTTCTTAACCTTTCTCTTGATGGCATATGCCATTTTTATCACAAACAGTTACTTTCTTGGAAAATATTTTTTGTTGGAGCATTTCTCTGCTATGTGTTTTTTTCAACTTGATTCCCTCATGCTGGAAAATTGTCAAAATGACTATACAGGTAAAAAGGGTAGCTTGACCTAATAGGTCACGCGCGCAAGCGCTGTGAACTGTTGTAAGTATTGTGGGCTTTTAACCATGCCCATCACTTTTATTCGTTCCTGGGCTTGCATTTCAAAAATCACTTGATGTCATTGGCAAATGCTTTACGTTTGTACTGCCTTGAGGCTGTTTTTGTCACGCCTTGCAGACGGCCCCTTTTACATGGATTATTGCATGATTGCTGATATACTTCAGTGTGGGTGAACAATTTTTTTCTTTTGTCTTTCCCCTTCGTGCTGCATGGCGACCATGGGACTCACAGCGCAAACAGGCAAACTTAATCAGCAGTATTGGGGCTCTGGTCACATTGTTCACAGTTACCTAATCAGCCATTTCTTGTGGCTCTCCCCTTAAAACATTTGAAATTAGTAAATACTTTACGTAAAACAGAAATCCTCAAAGGGAAAGCGTCTCTCCCGGCACAGCAGGAGAGCCGATACTACAATATTCATTGCACTTGGGAAAATTGCCCCATAATGCTTGCAGGACATTACTTCTGCAAAACATTTTTGCCCATAATGCAGCCTGTGGTGCTCCTAGGACAATGGGACCACCACCAAAACGTTCAGCACAATGCACTTTAGTGGGGACCCGAAAATAATAACCCCTCTAACCATTCACTGTCATTTTAATTGCTGTCATGGCTGGAACTTTTGTTTTACAGCTGAGAATAGCTTGTATTTTATGAGCCTTATTTGTAGTAATATTGCTATAGGCCTGTTGCCTCTGAAAATGTGTAATGCTCTACATCTTCTGTGGTTACACTGCATTATTTATTGCCATTTATTTTTGCGTGATTATGCCCTCTAGGGGCTAACTATATAGTGACATGACCGTGTTTCTTCCAAATGCTTTTTTCATTGTGGTGTCCTCTAGGGGTTGTTCTAAGCATAAGTCATATCAACCTACTAAAATATTTGTGACACGGAAAATTGCCCCATAATGCTTTGGAGGGCATTTCTTTTACAAAACATTTTCGTTCATAACTCAGCCTGTTGTGGTCCTAGGAACAATGGGATCAATCTCAAAATATTCACCACAATGTGCTTTTTCTTTCTATGTCATATCTGGGTCCCCACACTATGTTAGTGGGGACTCCAAAATAATAACCCCCTACCACCATTATCTTTTTAAGCTTTCTCATGGCTGGATTGTTTGCCTTACAGCTGGGAGAAGTTATGTTTTATGGTCCTTGCCTGTAACATCTTTGCAATAGGCCTGCTAGCCTTGTAAATGTGTAATGCACTAAGCCCTGTAGGGGCTACATAAATGGCTACATTTGATTACTTTCTCTCATTCTTTTTTTCTCATGTGGTTATGCTGGCTAAGGGCTGACAGTATGGTTACATGACCATGTTTCCTCCAAATGCTCTTTTTATTGTGCTGTCCTCTGGGGGCTGTTCTGAGCATTGCAGTCAAAATACTATAATATTCCTGGCACAAAAACTTGCCCCATAATGCTTTGCAGGACATTACTTTTACAAAAGATGTTTGCTCATAACTCAGCATGTGGTGGTCCTAGGACAATGGGACCGCCGTCAAAACGTTCTTTCTGTCTACAGCATCCTTGGGTCCCCACACTAGGTTAGTGGGAACCACAAAATAATAACCCAGTTGGCCTGCTAGCCTAAAACGCCCTCTACAGGCTAAGTATATGGTTACACTGCATTACTTCCTCCTGTTTTTTCCATAGCGTTATTCTCTCTAGGGGTTAACAATATGACCATGTTTCTTACAAATGGTATTTTTGATATGGTGCCCTCTATGGGCTGTTTAGAACCTTACAGTCTAATGCTAAAAGTTTATTACTGATTTAAGTTTATATGATAATTATATATGTTTAAATAATTTCTCCTTTTGAAATTATATATATCCCATGATTCAGGCCATCGTAATATCCTTATTACACTGACTGTTTGAACACTCTTCATATGTTTGGGTGACTCTTCTAGTTTATTACTTTTCTCTGTCTGTCTTGTGTCTTTTTGGGGGGATTGTGTTAGCCAGCCAGCAACTCTGATGGTGGGGTGGTGAAAGTGGTATTCTATTGGAATTAGCATGGCAGATTTAAATTGGGATGCTGTAGGAAGTTGGCTCTGTATATACTATTTCAAAGTAAGAAATAGTGTGCACAGACTCCAAGGGTTCCCCTTAGAGGTAAGATAGTGGCAAAAAGAGATAATTCTAATGCTCTGTTTTGTGGTAGTGTGTTCGAGCAGTAGGCTTATCAGAGGGTAGTGTTAAGCATTTGTTGTACACACACAGGCAATAAATGAGGAACACACACTGAAAGACAAATTCCAGGCCAATAGGTTTTTATATAGAAAAATATATTTTCTTAGTTTATTTTAAGAACCACAGGTTCAAGATTTACAAACAATACTTTAAATGAAAGGTATTTCACTCAGGTATTCTAGGAACTTTGAATTATCTCAATAGCATGTACAGTTTTGACAACAATGGCAATAAGCTATTTTAAAAGTGGACACAGTGCAAAAATCAAAGGTTCCTGGGGGAGGTAAGTAAATGTTACGTTCACAGGTAAGTAAAACACTTACAGGGTTCAAAGTTGGGTCCAAGGTAGCCCACCGTTGGGGGTTGAAGGCAACCCAAAAGTTACCATACCAGCAGCTCAGGGCCGGTCAGGTGCAGAGGTCAAAGTGGTGCCCAAAACACATAGGCTTCAATGGAAATAGGGGTGCCCCGGTTCCAGTCTGCCAGCAGGTAAGTACCCGCAACTTCGGAGGGCAGACCAGGGGGGGTTGTAGGGCACCGGGGAGGACACAAGCAGGCACAGAAAGCACACCCTCAGTGGCACAGGGTCGGCCGGGTGCAGAGTGCAAACAGGCATCGGGTTTTCAATAGGAATCAATGGGGAGACCCGGGGGTCTCTTCAACGATGCAGGCAGGCACAGGGGGGGGCTCCTCGGGGTAGCCACCACCTGGGCTAGGCAGAGGTTCGCCTGGGGGTCGCTCCTGCACTGCAGTTCGGTTCCTTCAGGTCCAGGGGGCTGCGGGTGCAGTGTGGTTTCCAGGCGTCGGGTTCCTTGAAGCAGGCAGTCGCGGTCAGGGGGAGCCTCTGGATTTCCTCTGCAGGCGTCGCTGTGGGAGCTCAGGGGGGTCAACTCTGGCTACTCACGGGCTCGCAGTCACCGGGGAGTCCTCCCTGTAGTGTTAGTTTTCTGCAGGTCGAGCCGGGGGCGTCTGGTGCAGAGTGGAAAGTCCCACATTTCCGGCGGGAAACGCGTGGTCTTTAAAAGTTGCTTCTTTGTTTCCAAAAGTTGCAGTTTCTTGAACAGGGCCGCTGTTCTCTAGAGCTTCTTGGTCCTTTAGATGCAGGGTAGTCCTCTGAGGCTTCAGAGGTTGCTGGACCCTGTTGGATGCGTTGCTGTTGCAGTTTTCTTCGAAGTAGGGAGACAGGCCGGTGTGGGGCCAAATCAGTTGTTGTCTCCGCCTTCACTGCAGGGCTTCAGGTCAGCAGTCCTTCTTGTTCTTTAGGTTGCATGAATTTATCTTCCTCGGTTCTGGGAGCCCCTAAATACTCAATTTAGGGGTGTGTTTAGGTCTGGGAGGGCAGTAGCCAATGGCTACTGGCCCTGAGTGTGGCTACACCCTCTTTGTGCCTCCTCCCTGTGGGGAGGGGGGCACATCCCTAATCCTATTGGGGGAATCCTCCATCTGAAAGATGGAGGATTTCTAAAAGTAAGAGTCACCTCAGCTTAGGACACCTTAGGGGCTGTCCTGACTGGGAGTGACTCCTCCTTGTTTTCCTCATCATCTCCTCCAGCCTTGCCGCCAAAAGTGGGGGCAGTGGCCGGAGGGGCGGGCATCTCCACTAGCTGGGATGCCCTGTGGCGCTGTAACAAAGGGGGGAGAGCCTTTGAGGCTCACCGCCAGGTGTTACAGTTCCTGCAGGGGGAGGTGAGAAGCACCTCCACCCAGTATAGGCTTTGATTATGGCCACAGAGTGACAAAGGCACTCTCCCCATGTGGGCAGCAACAATTCTGGTGTGTGGCAGGCTGGCAAACACTAGTCAGCCCACACTGGAAGTCGGGTATGTTTTCAGGGGGCATCTCTAAGATGCCCTCTGGGTGTATTTTTACAATAAAGGGCACACTGGCATCAGTGTGCATTTATTGTGCTGAGAAGTTTGACACCAAACTTCGCAGTTTTCAGTGGAGCCATTATGGTGCTGTGGAGTTCGTGTTTGACAGACTCCCAGACCATATACTCTTATGGCTACCCTGCACTTACAATATCTAAGGTTTTGCTTAGATATTGTAGGGGCATAGTCCTCATTCACATATGCCCTCACCTGTGGTATAGTTCACCCTGCCTTAGGGCTGTAAGGCCTGCTAGTGGGGTGACTTAACTATGCCACAGGCAGTGTGAGGTTGGCATGGCACTCTGAGAGGAGTGCCAGGTAGACTTAGTCATTTTCTCCCCACCAGCACACACAAGCTTGCAAGCAGTGTTTATGTGCTGAGTGAGGGGTCATACGACATGCTGCAGCCCTTAGAGTCTTTCCCTGGCATCAGGGCCCTTGGTACCAGGGGTACCAGTTACAAGGGACTTACCTGGATGCCAGGGTTGTGCCAATTGTGGAGACAAAGGTACAGTTTAGGGAAAGAACACTGGTGCTGGGGCCTGGCTAGCAGGGTCCCAGCACACTTTCAAATCATAACTTGGTATCAGCAAAGGCCAAAAGTCAGGGGGTAACCATGCCAAAGAGGCATTTCCTTACAGATGCTATTTGGCAACATTTTCATTTTGCTGCAGATAGAGGAATACAGTAAATGGAAGTGCTTTAGTTATATGCAGGGCAATGGAATTATGTAGCATGAGAAGACAAAATTATGAGGCGGGTTGTCTAATTTATGTGGCAAGACAAGTCCAGTTATGAATTTACAAAGTCAATAGCTCTAGCTCGAGAAATGGGAGACCTATTTTATTCCAAATGCTTGTTTTCTTTTCCTACCACTATTTTACTTTTGTGTAAAGCCATGTTCACCGCACATTAAACCAGAGTTTTTTGTTTATATTTGGGCATCTTTGATTATTTGTTTTTTTTAAATAAATAAGTCTAACTATTTTGATGCTACACCTGCAGCATTGTGCATATTTGTTTGTGGAGCTACCATTCCTCTTATATTTAGCATTTTTAGTTTAGAATGCTGTTGCTCTTCCCTATTTTTGTGACTTACTATGTAGCCGCTTAAGCTCCAAGATAACTCTTGTCTTGGGGGCTTGCACAGATAATAGACTGAGAACTGGTAAGGATATCAAGGGGGAGCAAATGGCTGTCATAATTGCTGTTACTTTATTAATATGAAAAACCACTGCTCATGAAATGCCTGTTTACCATTATTGACATTTCATGAAAGTGTCTATGTACCACACCAAATAAAACAAAAGTCACAATTGTATGCATGGTTTCAACTAAACAGTAACTTGTAATACATACCACTATTTACCAGATGTAGGAAAGTACCATTTTGCCTGGCATGTTACCCCCATATTTCACTGTATATATGTTGTTTTAGTCTGTGTCACTGGGACCCTGCCAGGTAGGGCCCCAGTGCTCATAAGTATGTGCCCTGTATGTGTTCCCTGTGTGATGCCTAACTGTCTCACTGAGGCTCTGCTAACCAGAACCTCAGTGGTTATGCTCTCTCTGCTTTTCAAATTTGTCACTATAACAGGCTAGTGACTAAATTTACCAATTCACATTGGCATACTGGTACACCCATATAATTCCCTAGTATATGGTACTGAGGTTCCCAGGGTATTGGGGTTCCAGGAGATCCCTATGGGCTTCAGCATTTATTTTGCCACCCATAGGGAGCTCTGACAATTCTTACACAGGCCTGCCAGTGCAGCCTGAGTGAAATAACGTCCACGTTATTTCACAGCCATTTACCACTGCACTTAAGTAACTTATAAGTCACCTATATGTCTAACCTTCACCTAGTGAAGGTTGGGTGCAAAGTTACTTAGTGTGTGGGCACCCTGGCACTAGCCAAGGTGCCCCTACATCGTTCTGGGCAAATTCCCTGGACTTTGTGAGTGTGGGGACACCATTACACGCGTGCACTGTACATAGGTAACAAACTATGTATAGCGTCACAATGGTAACTCCGAACATGGCCATGTAACATGATACCCCGGGTCTCTAGCACAGAACCCGGGTACTGCCAAACTGCCTTTCCGGGGTCTCCACTGCAGCTGCTGCCAACCCCTCAGACAGGTTTCTGCCCTCCTGGGGTCCAGGCAGCCCTGGCCCAGGAAGGCAGAACAGAGGACTTCCTCTGAGAGAGGGTGTAACACCCTCTCCCTTTGGAAATAGGGGTGAAGGCTGGGGAGGAGTAGCCTCCCCCAGCCTCTGGAAATGCTTTGATGGGCACAGATGGTGCCCATCTCTGCATTAGCCAGTCTACACCGGTTCAGGGATCCCCCAGCCCTGCTCTGGCACGAAACTGGACAAAGGAAAGGGGAGTGACCACTCCCCTGACCTGCACCTCCCAGGGGACGTGCCCAGAGCTCCTCCAGTGTGTCCCAGACCTCTGCCATCTTGGAAACAGAGGTGTCTGTGGCACACTGGACTGCTCTGAGTGGCCAGTGCCAGCAGGTGACGTCAGAGGCTCCTTCTGATAGGCTCTTACCTCTCTTAGTAGCCAATCCTCCTTCCTAGGTAGCCAAAGCTCCTTTTCTGATGGATACAACTACCTGTGGATTCCTCCCGTCTGCAACGCCGGAGAAAACATTTGAGGCTGCGGAACCTCAAACACTGAAGGTGGTTGGCCCGATGACCCGGGCGAAGTCGGTGAGGTTGGAGAAGGCGTCGACGGATGAGGAGTGACAGTGGGACTGACCTCCCAAGTCTTCCGATGCCGAGTCGATGGTGACCTCGAACAAGACCTCTCTTTACTCGACCGGCGCCGTGATTCTCGACGACGCCGGAGTCCCGATGACGCCGATGAGACTTCGGTGACGAGGATTTTCGATGGTGTCTCTTCTCCCTCTTTTTTGACTTTGCCAGAAAAAGCTTGGCCTCGCGCTCTTTCAGGGCCTTCGGATTCATATGCTGACAAGAATCACACTTGTCAACATCATGATCGGAACTAAGACACCACAAACAGTCAGAATGTGGGTCCGTCACCGACATTTTGCCCCCGCACTCACGACAGGGCTTGAATCCTGACTTTCTCTGCGACATTGTAATCTCAGAGAAAAAAATAGATCCAAAAACACACTCTAACTGTCGAACAGCAACAGTAGCTCCCTCGAAGATAACCGTTTCGAATGGCACGGAAAAAAGGGAACTGACGTCGGCGAGGACCTCTTATTGCCTGTATGACGTCAGACGGCGTCGCGTGGGCAACTGTGACGTCCTCGTCGACGTGCAGAAGCTAGGAAGAAGATTTCCGTCGAATGCTGGCGCAATGGGAGTATTCATTAGGTGAGGAATCCACAGGTAGCTAATGTAGCCACCAGAAAAGTCGTTACCGAAGGTAAGTAACTCGTTCTTCTGGCTATTTAGGGTCTCTGCTTTGGGGATCTCACCAGATAACGAATGCAAGAGCTCACCAGAGTTCCTCTGCATCTCCCTCTTCACCTTCTGCCAAAGGATCGACCGCTGACTGCTGAGGACGCCTGCAAAAAACCGCAACAAAGTAGCAAGACGACTACTAGCAACCTTGTATCGCTTCATCCTGCCGGCTTTCTCGACTGTTTCCAGGTGGTGCATGCTCTGGGGGTAGCCTGCCTCCTTTCTGCACCAGGAGCTCTGAAGAAATCTCCAGTGGGTCGACGGAATCTTCCCCCTGCAACCGCAGGCAACAAAAGACTGCATCACCGGTCCTCTGGGTTCCCTCTCAGCACGACGAGCATGGTCCCTGGAACTCAGCAACTCTGTCCAAGTGACTCGCACAGTCCAGTGACTCTTCAGTCCAAGTTTGGTAGAGGTAAGTCCTTGCCTCCCCACGCTAGACTGCATTGCTGGGTACCGCGTGATTTGCAGCTGCTCCGGCTCCTGTGCACTCTTCCAGGATTTCCTTCGTGCACAGCCAAGCCTGGGTCCCCGACACTCTAACCTGCAGTGCACAACCTTCTGAGTTGTCCTCCGGCGTCGTGGGACTCCCTTTTGTGACTTCCGGTGGTCTCCGGTTCACTTTTCTTCTAAGTACCTGTTCAGGTACTTCTGCGGGTGCTGCCTGCTTCTGTGAGGGCTCCCTGACTTGCTGAGTGCCCCCTATGTCTCCTCATCCAAGTGGCGACATCCTGGTCCCTCCTGGGCCACAGCAGCATCCAAAAACCCTAACTGTGACCCTTGCAGCTAGCAAGGCTTGGTTGCGGTCTTTCTGCGTGGGAACACTTCTGCAAGCTTCTTCACGACGTGGGACATCCATCCTCCAAAGGGGAAGTTCCTAGTCCTCTTCGTTCTTGCAGAACACCAAGCTTCTTCCAACAGGTGGCAGCTTCCTTGCACCCGCAGCTGGCATTTCTTGGGCTCCTGCCCACTCTCAACACTGTCGCGACTCTTGGACTTGGTCCCCTTGTCTTACAGGTACTCAGGTCCGGAAATCCCCTGTTGTTGCATTGCTGGTGGTTGTTCTCCTTGCAGAATCCCCCTATCATGACTTCTGTGCTCTCTGGGGGTAGTAGGTGCACTTTACACCTACCTTTCAGGGTCTTGGGTTGGGCTATCTTTCTAACCCTCACTGTTTTCTTACAGTCCCAGTGACCCTCTACAAGCTCACATTGGTTGGGGGTCCAATCTTGGTTTGCATTCCACTTTTGGAGTATATGGTTTGTGTTGCCCCTATACCTATGTGCCCCTATTGCAATCTACTGTAACTTTACATTGCTTGCATTACTCCCTTTTGCTATTATCTGCATAATTTTGGTTTGTGTACATATATCTTGTGTGTATATCTTATCCTCATACTGAGGGTACTCACTGAGATACTTTTGGCATATTGTCATAAAAATAAAGTACCTTTATTTTTAGTACTTCTGTGTATTGTGTTTTCTTATGATATTGTGCATATGACACCAGTGGTATAGTAGGAGCTTTACATGTCTCCTAGTTCAGCCTAAGCTGCTTTGCCATAGCTACCTTCTATCAGCCTAACCTGCTAGAAACACCTCTTCTACACTAATAAGGGATAACTGGACCTGGCACAAGGTGTAAGTACCTCTGGTACCCACTACAAGCCAGGCCAGCCTCCTACACCAGATCAACACAAAAGAACAGGATGAATAGTAAACACATGAAAGCATGTCAGCTGAGATAAATAAACAACACTGTCCACTCAATAAATGGCAAAGAATGTCTAACCATTTAAAAGCTATAAATATGTGGCATCAACCAGAATAAAAAGAAAGAAAGAATGATTATCTAAGATCCTTTCACAGTTCTTTTACTCAAATATGTACATTTTGTTTGACATTGATTAGATATTAGCAACATCTAGTTAAGCACTTAATGCTTTAATAGATCAAGCGAGTAGATGTGAGTCAAAGTTTAAACCTTAAGTGGTTAGGAAAATTCACACTCAAACTCCAGATGAGTTGAAGCTCAGTTTATATTGATTGTGAGAATGTAGATTGCTCAACTGTGGTTAACAAATATTCTGTGATCTACTTTTCTTGTTCAAGCCTGTTTTTCTTTAAACAGCTATAACTCTGCTAAGATACCAGCCTTTAGTTTTCAGTTTGTTTAATAATGAATTTTAATGATGGTCCATTGATTAAAATATATGACCTTGCATTGTATGACAGGTCATTCAGCCTACCTTTTAGCAACTTCAGTGCCGATAAGGGCATCACAAAAGACCAAACATGTTTTTGACAATAAGTTTTCCATGAGCATTTCCTTTGCAAAAGGAGTTGTGGGATTGATTTCTCCTGAGTATTTGGATCCGCTGGAGCAATATTTTTACTGTTAAGCAACCATTTCTTTGCTGTAGTGTCTCAAATCTTTTCCGTGTTGTCGATTGTAACACTCCTATGTTCACTGATTTCTTTTTTTTTTCTTTTAAAAGGGCCAGTACATCCTGACTCTTTCAGAGGACATAGTGGAGGGTCATGAAAGGGCAATGCTCAAAAGAATTCTCCGGATTGATTCTAAGTGTCTACATTTCACCCCTAAGGACTGGAGTAAAAGAGGAAAGTGGTAGCAGGAAGAGTGGATATATTTTCCATGTGACACTGGCAGACAATTCACATCTCACTTACTAGCACAGCAGGTGATTTAGTCCACTCATCTGCCTGCATACCCAGATGTAAGAAATGTTGCCAAAACTCAGGGTTATCAAACTGTTTACTGGATTCCCTTAGTGGCAGCTGCCTCAGTGCTCTTCTTCGGGGAAGAATGCGTGAAGGAGACAGTGATCAACGCACATTGTGGACACTGGAGTTTCTCGTTTTAAGAATCCCACTTCGTTCTTGGCATAATGTTTCAACGAGCGCTGCTACAAAGCTTATTGGTGCCTCATATGAAGTGACATTTTTTTCACCATCTCCACTGACATTAGTGCCATTGATGGTAATGTGAAACATTCTTGCATTGTGGGGCCTTAAGCGGCAGCCTAGTATTCCTTGAATGCAGACCAGCAGCGATTCCAGCACTGCTGTCTGCCGTTGCCCTTCGTCAATTTTTAAGAATCTCAAATCTGTACAACATTATGAAGCTGTTAAATCTAGGGACTAAAAGCCATGACTAATGTATCTGCGAAAGAAGACATGGAGTTTCAAGAAGTTACTGAATGCCTCCTTGCACACGCACTGAAGCGCTTCATGTGTGAATAGATTTGTTAATGTGTGTTTGATAAACTTAATTTAAAGTTGTAATTGTGTCTCTTCTTCTTAAGTTGGCAGTGCCACCAAAAATCTTGACAATAATAAAACAGCTCCGTTCTTCCCTGGAATTTGAGCAAAAACCCATCCAAGAGTGGATGTTTTTTTGGCCCATACTGACCATTTAAGATAGAGTTTGCTCAGGTGTGTTTAAAAGTAACTATTCGTCAAACTGAATAGTTAATTGTTATCCATTGAAAATTGTATCTGAAATTCACTCTAGAAAATGTTAAACGTCCTTCATTGATCCTTAATATTTTTTCTGTGCAATTGACTCCTATGTTCCTCATTTACCACCAACACAAGAAATTTCATATTTTGTTTTTGTTCATTAATTCTGCAAATCTGTTTGATTTTAAAGTTCTGAGATTGTCTGTTCCATAGTCCTCATTTATGTTATTTTTATTGATTTCTGACACAGGTTTCTTTCTCTCGTTGCCCTTTGCTCTTATCTCTTAAGAATATCCTCTAGTGAGGAGGAAAAAGAGAAAACACAGATCTGTAATTGTTTTCCTAAACCACGAATACACCATGCAACACCTGAGTAATGAACATTCCACAAAAATGATTTGTATATACCTTGGCAGTAAAGGAGTAAAGGTGTGTTACATTAGACTTACTGGCCTACACATGCCTGTGTGTGTGTGTGTATACATTTGCCTACAGTTAAAAAATGCACTCTGCATTGTAAAAAAAATTGACCATTTGTGTGATTAAAACATTACCTCTGAATTCCTAATCAAGTATTAAATGCTTTTAAGGACACTGACAGTAAAGAGAATAGGCAGCTGGGATGAAACACTGGACACATGAGCTCCTGTCATGCTCTGTGATTGAGAGCCTGAGGGACTCGCAGGATGGCGGATGGAACCGGGACAGGTGAATGATTGGGGCGAAGGTCCGCGACCACCGGGAGCTTGAGGAGGCCGGAGCGGAAACCACACCGCGGCCCGATCAAAAAAACGCGCCGGGTTTGGCGCGCAAGAGACAAAGGGTCAGGCGGGGCGGAAGTGCCCCCAGACAAGCAAACACCCCCCCCCCTTCCGGCCGCATCGTACGTACAACATTAGGCAGAAACAGAAGGAAAGGGGGGGCGACAACAGGGCAAAGGGCCAATGGGGGGGGGATCGCATTTTATGAAAATGGGGGGCACACCGAGGGCAACATCTGGGCTTAAAAGAGGGGCTGCCCAGACCAAAAGCTGACACAGGTGACCGGGCAACCCAGTCGAACGTTTCATACAATGGGCATTTACGCAAAAGAAAACCAAATCCTGGGCTCAAACACACCTGACAGCGATAGCTCATTTCAGCAAACTGGCAACAGGCAGGGACCCCTCGAACTCCCATTACATAAAAGCAGCAATGAAAGGGTGGCACAGGTTGGATGGCCCAGCAGTGGACCAGAGGCACCCAATAGAATTCAGCACCCTGAGGCAACTGGTGGGAGCACTCGGGGACATATGCCGCGACAAGTTTTACCGCACCCTTTTCAAAACAGCTTTCACGCTGGCATTCTTTGGGGCCTTCAGGATAAGCGAGCTAGTGGCCCCGGCAAAGACAGGGCACACGAACGCAGGAGTACAGAGACACGACGTGCGGATAGGCCAAGGAAACATGCTAATTATACTAAGAAAGTCTAAGACGGACAAACTGGGTAAAGGGGCAAAAATAGAGCTGAAGTGCTTGGACGACCGCGAAGTATGCCCAGTCTGCAACACACAGGAGCTCTTACAGCTCAGTCCCAAAACACAGGGAGCGCTCCTAAAACACGAGAATGGGGATTGCTTGAGTTTATTTCAATTAAAATAAATACTCGGGAGGGCACTGGCCAGGGTGGGGCTACATGCCAGTAACTTCGGTACCCACTCCTTCAGGATAGGGGCAGCAACTACAGCAGAACGCCACGGGATGCCAGAACCAGGCATTAAAGCAATTGGGAGATGGAGCTCCAATGCCTACGAAGGCTAGATTAGGGAGCAACATAGAGGAGACCTTCCCTAAACCCCAGCAGTCATCCCCCAATGTACTCTTCCACCCACAGGTGAACATAGAACGGTATGGGTGGTCGGACATTCTTTCATCCATAGAACCGAGGCTTGGTGGGAATCATCAGCCCCCACAAGCGTGCAACGCCCCTGATGGACAAACATAAAATGGTTTGGCTTCCCAGGCATGAGATGGGAGCATTTCATGGACAGACTCAAGGAGCTCTTGGCCTCCCAGCACCCTGACCCTGACCCCGACATTCTGGTAATTCACCTGGGGGGAAAGACCTGGCACAACTGGGCAGAAAAGTTCTGATGGAAACCATGAGGGCAAATCTCACATCAGCAGCTAGACGAATGGGCAAGGCTACATTGATTTGGTCAGAAATCATTCCCAGGCAGATGTGGAGGGGGGCTATATCTGCAGGCTCATTGGACAGATCACGGAAGAAACTAAACGTAGCAGCCAAAAAATTCTGCATCCAAAATGGCTGGGAGAGCGTCAGACATGGGCTGATCAACCTGCAGAGGCCAGAATACTTTGCATCAGACGGGGTACACCTGTCCCGCCAGGGGACAGAGGTTTTTTGGAATAACCTGTGGGCCGCCTTATGGCTCGCCGGCTGCGAATAACTCAGTCAGAAAAGGGGGAGCCGCCCTTGAGCGGTAACCCAAAGCGCAGCTTGGCGGAAAGAAAGGATAAAAGAACTACAAAGGCCACACCCAGCGGGTGGCAGGGCTACTTACCTTGGGATGTCTCACGGCAGGGGAGGTACTCGGAAACACGGCACTCGCAGCCAGGGTCCGCTGGAGAGCGGGACAAAAGGACTAAAACAAGGAAGCGAGCTAAGCCTAAAGGGAAAACGAGTACCCTCCTACTTAAAAAAGGAATAACGGCAGAAGAACAACACAGGAGATTGATTGAAAGGAATGTGAAGGGTCCAAGGCAAAGACTTTAAAACTGGCCTCAAGCAGACAAAGGTCAGGTTCTGGACAAAGGTTCCTAGGAGAGGTATGGAGAGATTCTGCAGCAGAACAGGATGCTTCACAGGTCTTATCGCGCATTCAACCAGCCCTTGCTTGGCCTTTGAGACCCAATTTGGGAGAAGTTCATCCATAATCGCCAGTTCATGCAGTACAAGTACCAGAAGTACCCACCCACCCTTAACTATCACAATTACTTCCTTAGGTAGCCTCCTCGCCTCTGGTAGTATCCCTCATATGGCCCAAAACGGAAGCTCGCAACAAAAGGAAAGGGCCATTTATCCTCTTTTCTCGGTAATCACCGATCATGCCAATCTACCACCAAAGGCAGCGGTAAAAGACAAGGCTAAAGAACCGGGACAAGCGCCGATTCCTCTGGGAGGCGTAAGGGGAGCTCTGGCTAGTCCCATACGTCCGGCCACAACCACTGCCAGCGTCATTGTAGAAAACTATGGTTCTATACCTGACCTAGCATTACCAATTGCTGAAGCTGATAGAGAGCTAATTCCCAGCATCTCTAGCTCTAGCTGCACCTCAACATTCAACCTTTTACATACCAGCTCAATGGAAGAGTGGATGGGACAGATTTTAAAAGAGTTGCAGGCAATCAAGCTATCTCAAGAGGTGGCCCACAAGGGGACTAAGGATCAGCTTAGTCAGCTGAACACTCACTTCACCCATCTCTCTACAAGATTAACTCAGGTCGAACAGAGAGTATCAGATCTTGAGTATTTGGGAAGTCAATCAGAGTTGACTATACCACGGATCCAATCAGAACTAGAAGAGCTCCAGATCAAGCTAGATGAGTTGGAAAATAGATCACAACAATCGAATCTTAGGTTTGTAGGGATCCCGGAGGACTTGGAGGCAGCGTCTTCAGTCACTAAGATAGTTTCAGATCTCATTCGTACCTCTATTCTCCTTGATACATCTAAGACTGATGCAGATCTTTCTATAATGCGAGCACATAGGGTTCCTATTCCACAAACTCAAAATACCCTTGTACTGTATTAGTTAACTTTGGGGACTTTAGGATCAAAGAGCAAGGCAATCAAAAGGAGGAATTTTAAGTCTGGAGATTCATTCAGCTTTCGCATGTTTTCAGATATGTCGGCCACAGCAGCTCAATGGAGACGCGAATTTGTGGGATTGATTGATGACTTTAAAAGGCTTGGGGCACCAGCTCGTATTGTTCAATTAGCTAAACTGAAAGTTCTCTGTAAGAGTCAGATGCCTATTTTTCAGCAGGTTCAGGATGCAAAAGACTTTTTAAGCTCCTTGAAATCATTTATGAGAATAGAGGGCGAGGAAGTGGGGTGGAGGGGATCAAGCAATGACAAGACAAGTGAAGGTATTCTGCAAAATAAGGCATGAGGAGGAAGGGGAGTACGCAGGAAAATACGGGATGTATAAAAAGATTCCCTTTACACATTCTTCAATGCTCTGATATACTTTCTCGTTTTTTTTTTTTTATTATTTGTGTACGCTTCCATCGCTTCCACCAGCCGGCATGAGCATCCTTGGGAGTCAGGCTCTTGGAGTGCCAAGACAGTGCACTCATTTTTGGGATATTGGGGGTGGGGGGGAGATCACGGTGGTGGGGGCACCACGGATGTCACAAGGGAGGGAGGGGCCAAGACGGGAAAGGGCCTTGACAAGGATAAGAGGACGGGGCGGGCTCTCAGGGTGGTGGTAAAAACTCTGCAAGAGATCCAGTTGCTGGTTGGTGGGAGTGGGCATCAGAGGGGGGAACACAGGGTGGAGTTAGATCTAAAAATGCAGGTGGAGACTAGTCAGCTATATCCTTTACCTAAGGATAAGATACAGAAGGAGGGCGCAAGTAAGAATGCAATCATAATACAATTGCCTAGGTAGGTGATGTGGTGTAATATAAAGGAATAATTGGGCACAAGTTAAGAGTAGCTTCATGTAATCTAAATGGGGCTAATATCTGATAGAGACTTCTAGTTGCAGATTCCTTACCTTAGAATTTTACCCCAGGCGTCGGACCGGATCCGGAGAGTTTTTTCTTCGAGCAATACCCTTGCGCATCGGTAGGTGGCGTCGTGGTCGCCGTGATGACGTTGGGAGTAGTACAAGACGCCGCCCTCGCGCAGTGACGTCAGTTCTTTTCTTTCTGTGCCACACACTGATCCGAGAGAGATTACCCTGATGGTTCAACATCTGGCGGGCTCTCAACGTCAGAGCAGACGTACTCAGCTGCCGACGCACTGTCTATCACGAATGGTGTCTCCATCCGGAGGTGGCGCAAGTTCTCTTTCTCAAGTGGGGAGAGCCTTGGTTAGATCTGTTCACCTCCGCAGAGAACGCGCAATGTCAGCTATTTTGCGCGTTGGAGTTTCCAAGGCGGCACTCGCTCGGAGACGCTTTTCGTCTCGAGTTGAACTCCGGCCTCCTTTACGCCTTCCTGCCTATCCCTCTTCTGCCCAGAGTTCTCAAGAAGATCAAGAGCGACCGGACCCAAGTTATCTTGGTGGCTCCAGACTGGGCTCGAAGACTGTGGTATCCCAAGCTACTGAGCATGTCCATTGATCCTCCACTCAGACTGCCTCTTCGGGCGGATCTTCTGTCGCAGCAGTAGGGGACGGTCCTCCACCCGAACCTGTCCAACCTCCGCCTTCATGCGTGGAGATTGAGCGGCAACAGTTGACGGCATTTGCCCTTCCACCCGAAGTCTGCAATGTTATCTTGGCAGCCAGGCGTCCCTCGACTAAAACTGTATACGCCTGTCGTTGGAATAAATTTGTGGCATGGTGCCCCAACAAATCTGTTGACCCCCTATCTGCCCCTCTTTCAGAGGTTCTTCTATTCATTCTTTCCTTAGCCCAGCAGGGCTTTGCATTGGGCACCCTGAAGGGGTATCTGTCTGCCATTTCCGCCTTTCTTAGGCTTTCTGATCAGCCCTCACTCTTTAAATCTCCTCTTGTGAGTAGGATGTTAAAGGGGCTCACCCACTTAATTCTTCCCACTCCCTTCATCATGCCTCAGTGGGATCTTAATCTTGTGCTTACTTTCTTGATGGGTACTCCCTTTGAGCCTCTGCATAATTGTCCTTTACGGCTCCTCACATTCAAAACTGTCTTTCTTATTGCCATCACCTCTGCTCGCAGGGTGAGCGAGCTTCAGACCCTTTCTTCAAAGCCTCCGTACTTGTCCGTACACCCCGACAAAGTGGTGTTACGCACTAGAGCTTCCTTCCTTCCTAAGGTGGTTACACCGTTTCATGTAGGCCAGTCCATCACTTTGCCTACCTTCTACGCACCCCCACATCCTTCCCATGAGGAGGAAAGACTCCACTGTCTGGACCCAAAAAAGAGCGTTGGTGTTCTATCTCAATCGTACTAAAGACTTCCGGGTGGACGATCAACTCTTTGTTGGCTATGTGGGTGCGAAGAAAGGGAAGGCGGTGCAAAAACGTACCATCTCTCGATGGGTGCTTCTTTGCACCAAAATGTGCTACGCTTTGGCGGAAAAGCAACCTCCTGAAGGCTTGCGGGCTCATTCTACCAGGGCCACTGCTGCATCCACTGCGTTAGCATGTGGAGTTCCTGTCCTGGATATCTGTCAGGCAGCTACGTGGGCATCCCTGCACACGTTTGCTAAACATTACAGCCTGGACAGGTAGGTCCGTTGGGACGCCTACTTTGGTCGTTCGGTCCTGTAGGACTTTCTAGTATGATCTTAGTTCGCAGCCCACCACCGAGGATTGCACTGCTTGGGTATCTATTCTAAGGTAAGGAATCTGCAACTAGAAGTCTCTATCAGATGTATAAGTTACTTACCTTTGGTAACGAAATATCTGGTAGAGACATATTCTAGTAGCAGATTCCTTACCGTCCACCCATCCTCCCCGCTTGCAAACTGATTTCTAGGGACAGGGATTCCCCCTTTCAGGTCTTTAGCTCTGGCGCACCAATTTCAGTGTTCTTAGCGGCTCTGCGCTCTAGTGTGGAAAGTCGTTAAAAGAAACTGACGTCACTGCGCGAGGGCGGCGTATATGTACTACTCCCGACGTCATCACGGCGACTACGACGCCGGCGGAGTAGACTGACGCCACCTACCGACGCACAAGGGTATTGCTAGAAGAGAAAATCTCCGGATCCAGTCTAACGCCTGGGGGAAAATTCTAAGGTAAGGAATCTGCAACTAGAATATGTCTCTACCAGATATTTTGTTACCGAAGGTAAGTAACTTGTACAATAAGCCAAACTACATGCGGTTCCTGACTGGTTGGAGGCATCCCAGGTACAAGTCTCCCTCTTGCAGGAGACTCATTTGAAGGCCAAAAGCAAGCTTCCTAAACTCCCTGCGTCAATCGCTTATTCTTTCTTTGCCTCAGCTGACGCCGCTGTACGAGGTGTGGCAATCCTGTTCTCTAGAAAATTTGCAGGGAAGATTAAGGATGTTTTTAGAGATCCGCAGGGAAGATGGATAGTAGTTACTGTTATGTTGGCAGACAAAGTGATCCATTTTGTAAGCTTTTATGGTCCAATAAAGGACGATGCAGGGTCAATGCAGGCTTCATATACACATTTTTCTTTACTTCCAGGTTATTTTATAATTGGAGGGGACTTTAACATTATACCAAATGTTCAATGGGACACATCACTGAGGAACAAAACGCAGAATAAACCAAGAGCCTACCAAATGCTTTTGAAATTTATCTCAGATTTAGCTTTAATAGATGTGTGGTGGACCGATCATCCCCAGGAGAAAGAATTTACATGCTATTCAAAAAGGTATAATACTGTATCAAGAATAGAATATATTCTAATTTCATTCGCACTGAAGTGACAGAGGTCAGGAATACTCACAAACTCTTTTTCTGATCATTCTGTTCACTGGGTTAATATTTGCAAATTTGAAAATCAACATCGTCGCCCGCATTGGTGATTGGATAGATCTCTCTTGGCAGACGAAGGCTGGATAGCCAATCTCAAAGCGTCGGTCACTGAATTTTTAGAGTTGAATAAGAAGTCAGCCTCTCTTTTTTTAATATTTGTGAAGCCACCAAAGCTTATGTACGAGGGGAGGCAATTTCCTTTAAGGCTCACTTAGGAAAAGTAGCTCACAAAAAAAGCAATCTACTTCAAAGGGAGCTAGAGCAGGCGATAAAAAGAAATCAATTAGTACCTAGCCCAGAGACAGAGTTAATATTGGGCAGGGCTCAGGCCAAAGTAGGGGATTTCTATCTGTCTCTGGAGATACTTAATAGACATTCAAGTTTTCAGAGACAATATGAAGAAATCGAGCATGCAGTTAGATATTTGGCCTGGTCAGTTAAAAAGAGATCTAACGTTAATTTAATAAAAACTATTTTTGATGAGGAGCTGGGTATAATGGTTAGTCAGTCTAAATAGATAGAAAAAGCATTCCTCGCGCACTATCGCAAGCTATATACCGAGACGATGCAAGTGAATAGCTTACAAATCAAGCAGTATTTAGATGCAGTGATACTGCCAGGCTTCGATTCAGTGGCACAGAATATTTTACCATCCCCTATTACGCTCAGTAAAGTAGTGGAGGCTATAAGGGGAGCCCCTATTGGAAAAGCTCCAGGCCTTCCTGTTTAGGTTTACAAAATACTAGAGGGTCAAATTGCTAAAATATTAGTAGATTTATTTAATGAAATATTAGGAGGAGTCGAAGTCCCTTCTGAATTCTCAAGAGCTGTAGTGGTTAGTTTTATTAAAAAAGATAAACCACCTGAATATCTGTGTTCTTATCGTCCCATTAGCCTCTTAAATCAGGACTATAAATTATTCACCAAGATAGTTGCAGTGCGTATGGCTCAGGTGGTGCAAGGATTGGTACATGAGGACCAATGCTGATTTCTACCGGGGAGGTTACTTTCCACTAACACTAACTTCTTGGTGCAGGCAATAGACTATTTATCTCACAATCAACATCTGGCGGCGACCATAATGCTCAATGCTGAAAAAGCAGTCGATCTAGTTCAATGGAAAGTGCTGTTTATGGTTTTAGTCACATTTGGCTTCCCAGGGTAGTTTATCCAGATGCTATGTAGGTTATATGCTGGGGCCCAAGCCAGGGTCTTGGTAAATGCACAAATAGCAGGACTGGTACAGATATTGCAGGGCACGTGGCAGGGTTGTCCTCTGTCTCCAGTGCTGTTTGCACTTTTTATCGAGCCACTGGCTGCAACGATTTGATGGGATCAACATATACAGGCCCCACTCCCTTTAGCACCTATGGTGAAGCTATTCGCCGATGATATGATTCTGTATCTTCATGCGGATCCACATACTATCGACAGAGCTTTTTCAAAGATCAAGGCTTTTTTCAGACTTGGGCTATAAAATCAATCGAGCTAAATCAGAGGCTCTCTTGTATGGTGCAGGAACATCAGTCCTGCCAAAAGATATTCGGGTAGCATCTTCATCTTCTAGTTCCATTAGATATTTAGGCATATATGTGTCCAAGAACTTAGCTGACTTGTTTCAGCTAAATTACACGAGGGTGTTTAAAAAGATCCAAGGGTTACTTTTGCAATGGCAGGAATCGACCATGACGATTACAGGAAGGACCCCGTTTGTCAAAATGATGATTCTCCCTTTGTTATTATTTGTTTTTTCTACCATAATTTTGAGAGTTCCTAAAAAGTTTTTCCACACGCTAGATCCATTAATACGACAATTCATATGGAACTACAAGCAACCTCGGTTACAGCAAGAAAAAATAACTTTTGCAGTGGAAGATGGGGGGCTGGCAGTTTCCGACATTCAAACTTATTATGAAGCTACAATATTGGATTGGGCTTCAAGAGCTGCGCAAAAGCCAAATCTCAATTTCTGCCTTAGTCAGATGTTGGCAGAGACAAACATGCAGATTTCACAATTTCTTAAATTTCCCCGCCTACCAAAACGAGTAAGATATAAATTACCAGGAATTATACAGTTCAGTATATTACAAATACAGGCAAAATATCACATTTTTAAAACCCACCCCTTAATCCGAATTAGGGATGTATGGATGATAGGCTTAGAACTTAATCAAAGATGTATTCAGAAATGGGAAGAGGTGGGGATTAAGACTCTAGCAGATTTTTATATAGGGGCCATATTAAAACATGGGCACAGTACGTAATGGGAAAAAGGGACATTCCAGAAAGTTTAGAATTCTCTTACTGTCAAATCCAACATATCCTACACTCAAGGGAAAAAGTAAGAGATGGCCCTAATAAAGTTATAGGTCAGGCTTTTTATGATAATCAAATAGGTATTGGCAGATGGTATAAGATACTCCAAGATGGGTGTGCAACTAAGGCAATTTCCCAACTCTTGGTCAGAGTAGAAAATATCACGGAGTGTAATATAGGGTTACAGCAATGGTGAAAGCACAATGAGGTGTCTCAAAAAGCACTTGGAGGGGCGAATTTTAAAAAGATTGCTCTGTACTCCAAATGGTTGCTTTATTACATCCCCGCTTGAATAAAGGAAATGCACCCGGCAGCAACAGATCTGTGTCCACGTTGCCAAAAAACCTAGGAGGATTGGGCCCATATGTGCTTTTCATGTATACATCTGGCAGGTTACTGGGAGAAGATCTTTCAAAGGTTTAGTACCATGATATCGCGCGAGTTAGCCCCCAGCCCATTAGTGGCATTATGGGGGTATTACGCAAAATACAGAATTGTCCATTTTCTCTAGACAAATAATATTTGCGGGTACTTGGATAGACAATTCACTGATTCTCCAGGCGTGGAAATCACCAGTGCCCCCTACGTATGCGGAGTGGGAGGCAAAGATAGAGGCAACACGGGCAAAAGAAAAATTGTATGCTCAGTTGGTCTGAGCACTGCGGACGTACCAGGGGAAATGGGGGAAGATGAGTAATTCGAAGTAGGATTAGGTTGTGGGGGAAGGTGGGATTAGGATATAAGATTTTTTTTATGGATATAGTGGTGCAGATAGTATTGAGATGCGGGTAGTGGGAAGGATTGAAGTATAACTAGCAATGGTTTACAGCAAGTGTAATAGGATTAAGTTTTGATTTATGACTCAGGATTATGATCGATTGATTTGTGCAATGTAATTCAACCTGCAATAAATAAAAAATATATATATATTACATTCTTGAAAAATGATATTTGTGTAAGAAAAGAGCATTTGTAGAGCTGCTGTTCAGGTCATTAGGTTTCACTGTTTGCTCCATTATTTCAAGGTCAGTAATAAAGATATATATTAAAAGAATTACAAAACTTACAAATGTAAGTAAAGCATTGTGCCCCTTGTATTATAATTAAGTATCTTCTTGAAAATGTAACAAGCAATCCAAAAGTGTCTTTAAACTTCAATTGGTCTGCTTCGTAACTTGCAAAGTACGCCTGATTAGAATATAAAGCAGTAGGTCTTCATATTAGCATGAAGTGGTTTGAACGATATTTTGAATCCAAAGACTGTAGGAAAGTACCATCTTGCCTGGCATGATACCCCCGTTTTTCACTTTATGCATGTTGTTTTAGCCCTTGTGTCACTGGGATCCTGCCAGGCAGGACCCCAGTGCTCATAGTATGTGCCCTGTATGTGTTCCCTGTGTGGTGCCTAACTGTATCACTGAGGCTCTGCTAACCAATACCTCAGTGTTTATGCTCTCTCTGCTTTCTAAATTTGTCACTGCAGGCTAGTGACTAAATTTACCAATTATCATTGGCACACTGGTACACCCATATAATTCCCTTGTATATTGTACTGAGGTACCCAGGGTATTGGGGTTCCAGGAGATCCCTATGAGCTGCAGCATTTCTTTTGCCACCCATAGGGAGCTCAGACAATTCTTACACAGGCCTGCCATTGCAGCCTGAGTGAAATAACGTCCACGTTATTTCACAGCCATTTTTCACTACACATAAGTAACTTATAAGTCACCTATATGTCTAACCCTCACTTAGTGAAGGTTGGGTGCCAAGTTACTTAGTGTGTGGGCACCCTGGCACTAGCCAAGGTGCCCCCACATCGTTCAGGGCAAATTCCCCAGACTTTGTGAGTGCGGGGACACCATTACACGTGTGAACTATACATAGGTCACTACGGTAACTCCGAACATGGCCATGTAACATGTCTAAGATCATGGAATTGCATGACCCCGGGTCTCTAGCACAGAACCCGGGTGCTGCCAAGCTGCCTTTCTGGGGTTTCAACTGCAGCTGCTGCCAACCCCTCAGACAGCATTCTGCCCTCCTGGGGTCCAGGTAGCCCTGGCCCAGGAAGGCAGAACAAAGGATTTCCTCTGAGACAGGGTGTTACACCCTTTCCTTTTGGAAATAGGTGTGAAGGGCTGGGGAGGAGTAGCCTCCCCCAGCCTCTGGAAATGCTTTGATGGGCATAGATGGAGCCCATCTCTGCATAAGCCAGTCTACACCGGTTCAGGGATCCCCTGGCGCGAAACTGGACAAAGGAAAGTGGAGTGACCATTCCCCTGACCAGTACCTCCCAGGGGAGGTGCCCAGAGCTCCTCCAGTGTGCCCCAGACCTCTGCCATCTTGGAAACAGAGGTGTTGGGGGCACACTGGACTGCTCTGAGTGGCCAGTGCCAGCAGGTGACGTCAGAGACCCCCTCTGATAGGCTCTTACCTTTCTTGGTAGCCAATCCTCCTTTCTTGGTAGCCAATCCTCCTTTTCTGGCTATTTAGGGTCTCTCCTCTGGGGAATTCTTCAGATAGCAAATGCAAGAACTCACCAGAGTTCCTCTGCATCTCCCTCTTCGACTTCTGCCAAGGATCGACCACTGACTGCTCCAGGACGCCTGCAAAACCGCAACAAAGTAGCAAGACGACTACCAGCAACATTGTAGCGCCTCATCCTGCTGTCTTTCTCGACTGTTTCCTGGTGGTGCATGCTCTGGGGGTCATCTGCCTTCACCCTGCAATGGAAGCCAAGAAGAAATCTCCCATGGGTCGACAGAATCTTCCCCCTGATAACGCAGGCACCAAAAGACTGCATCACCGGTCCTCTGGGTCCCCTCTCATCCTTAGGAGCGTGGTCCCTTGAACACAGGAACTCTATCCAAGTGACTCCCACAGTCCAGTGATCCTTCAGTCCAAGTTTGGTGGAGGTAAGTCCTTGCCTCCCCTCGCTAGACTGCAAACCTGTGTACTGCGTGATTTGCAGCTGCACTGGCTCCTGTGCACTCTTCCAGGATTTCCTTTGTGCACATCCTAGCCTGGGTCCCCAGCACTCCGTCCTGCAGTGCTCAACCCTCTGAGTTGGCCTCCGACGTCGTGGGACCCTCCTTTGCAACTCTGCGTGGACTCCGGTTCACAAATCTTCTGAGTGCCTGTTCGGGTACTTCTGCGGGTGCTGCCTGCTTCTGTGGGGGCACTCTGAGTTGCTGAGCGCCCCCTCTGTCTCTTCCTCCAAGGGGTGACATCCTGGCCCTACCTGGTCCCCAGCAGCACCCAAAAACCTCTATCGCGACCCTTGCAGCTAACAAGGCTTGTTTGCGGTATTTCTGCGTGGGAACACTTCTGCAACCTTCATCGCGACGTGGGACATCTTCCATCCAAAGGAGAAGTTCCTAGTCCTCTTCGTTGTTGCAGAACTCCAAGCTTCTTCCATCCGGAGGCAGATTCCTTGCACCTTTATCCGGGGTTTCCTGGGCTCCTGCCCCCCCTGGACACTATCGCGACTCTTGGACTTGGTCCCCTTGCCTTGCAGGTCCTCAGGTCCAGGAATCCACCTTCAGTGCCTTGCTGGTGTTTGTTGTTCTTGCAGAATCCCCCTATCACGACTATTGTGTCCTTTTGGGGTAGTAGGTGTACTTTACTCCTACTTTTCAGGGTCTTGGGGTGGGGTATCTTGGACACCCTGACTGTTTTATTACAGCCCAGCGACACTCTACAAGCTCCCATAGGTCTGGGGTCCATTTGTGATTCGCATTCCACTTTTGGAGTATATGGTTTGTGTTGCCCCTAGACCTATGCTTGCCTATTGCATCCTATTGTAATTCTACACTATTTGCATTACTTTTCTGACTCTTACTTACCTGTTTTAGGTTTGTGTACATATAACTTGTGTATATTACTTACCTTCTTACTGAGGGTACTCACTGAGATACTTGTGGCATATTGTCATAAAAATAAAGTACCTTTATTTTTTAGTAACTCTGAGTATTGTGTTTTCTTATGATATTGTGCATATGATATAAGTGGTATAGGAGGAGCTTTGCATGTTTCCTAGTTCAGCCTTAGCTGCTTTGCCATAGCTACCTTCTATCAGCCTAAGCTGCTAGAAACCCCTCTATTCTACTAATAAGGGATAACTGGAACTGGCACAGGGTGTAAGTACCTTTGGTACCCACTACAAGCCAGGCCAGCCTCCTACATCAATTGTGAGTTGGGCCACTGACAAACGATTACAAAGAGGCGGTGTTGGATTTGTTATGGAGGATCCTGGCCAAGCAGAAGAAGCTCTTTCTGAGCTTTGAGAAAACCTGCATCCTAAAATCAACAGTGAAGGGCAGTTCACCAACATACACACCTAATCGAACTTTCTATATCGGTTAGACACTTCTCGTTCCAGATTCCTTACCTTAGAATGTCCCTTAGGCGTCAGTCTGGAGCCAGAGATTTTCCTTCGAGCAGTACCCCTGTACACCGTTAGGTGTTGTGGGTCGACTCCGCGTCTGTCAATTGCGTGGTGGTTGCCAGATATGATGTTGCGGGTCGCATATTGACGCCACCCCAGCGCTCTGATGTCCGTTTTTTTATTTATGCACTAGCCTACGTGCAGATTCGAAGAGAGCTAGCCCCACACTCGCTTTCTGACTGGCCTTTTGACTTTTTGTCGAAGTTTTTGACTTCTTGGTGCATCAAGGATGTTGTCACGGAAGACCGGCTTCAAGCCCTGCTACTCCTGTCAGCGTATGTCAGTGGCTGATCCGCACCTCGTCTGCTTCTGATGTTTGGAGTGCATCCACGACCCGAAGTCGTGCTCTGACTGCCGGGCCATGACCCCAACAGCTTTGAGGGAGCCGTCCCTAAAGCTACTTGCAGCCCGGCACCCGGCTCTGCATCGCTCCCGGTCTTGGTTGAGAGGAAGGTCCTGAGCCTGCTCTTTGACTTCATCCAATCAGTCAGATGACGGGAGAGAAGGAGCGTCCTCATTCTAGGCCTCTGTCTTCCGAGCCTATTTCTGGGTCGGCTCTGCATCGTTTAGAGTTTTCCAGAAATCTGAGCCACCTCTGTCTAATTAAAGGAATTTTACCCGGCCATGCGCCTCATCTTTGTGCAGTCCAGCTCTGTCGGAGGTCCCTTGGGCCCCGTAGGGTTAGCAGGGTCCCCTTTGGGTTCCACAATGGTGGCTTTGGCGGTGGCCTCGAGGGGCACCCAGGGTCCACTTCCAGATCCGAACCAGCGTCAGCCATACCACTGTAACTTTCTCCGACAACGGTTCCAGCGTTGAAGCTCCTGATGCCACCCAGGCCCATTGGCTGCATTGATCCTATACTTATTGCTGACACAGAGCCAGAGCGTTGTTGCTTGATGCTGATTCTGCCTTCGACAGGGACCTTGGTCCCTAGGGTGGATTCTGACCCTTATTCTTATGGGTACGAGTTTGGTGAGAGTATGGAGGAGTGGCTGGACCTTTTAAAATACCAACTTGAAAACCCTATGGACTTGACTCAGGAACTGGGTGAAGTCAGCGGTCTGGATACTTCCCCTGACACAGGTATGCTTTCTCCCCCTACTGTGGCTACAGAGGAGTGGGCATCTTACTCCATGGTAGTGCAGAGGGGCCAAGGTCTTGGACCTCGAGCTGCCTTCGGTGGTTGTCAGGACTAACCTCCTGACTGAGGTGCTTCAGCCTGGGGCTTCAACGTCTGAACCCCTGAACCCCTTTTGCCCATTAATGAAGCCCTCACTGATGTCTTGCTGGGAACCTTGTCCAAACCCAACAAAGGGGCTCCTGTCTACAGGACAATAGCCTGCGCCTAATTGTAGGAGGCTGGACTGGCTTGTAGTGAGTACCAAGGGGTACTTGCACCTTGCACCAGGCCCAGTTATCCCTTATTAGTGTATAGGGTGTCTAGCAGCTTAGGCTGATAGATAATGGTAGCTTAGCAGAGCAGCTTAGGCTGAACTAGGAGACGTGTGAAGCTACTACAGTACCACTTAGTGTCATATGCACAATATCATAAGAAAACACAATACACAGTTATACTAAAAATAAAGGTACTTTATTTTTATGACAATATGCCAAAGTATCTTAGAGTGTACCCTCAGTGAGAGGATAGGAAATATACACAAGATATATATACACAATAGCAAAAATATGCAGTATAGTCTTAGAAAACAGTGCAAACAATGTATAGTTACAATAGGATGCAATGGGGAAACATAGGGATAGGGGCAACACAAACCATATACTCCAAAAGTGGAATGCGAACCACGAATGGACCCCAAACCTATGTGACCTTGTAGAGGGTCGCTGGGACTATTAGAAAATAGTGAGAGTTAGCAAAATAACCCTCCCCAAGACCCTGAAAAGTGAGTGCAAAGTGCACTAAAGTTCCCCTAAGGACAAAGTAGTCGTGTTAGAGGAATAATGCAGGAAAGACACAAACCAGCAATGCAACAACTGTGGATTTCCAATCTAGGGTACCTGTGGAACAAGGGGACCAAGTCCAAAAGTCACAAGCAAGTCGGAGATGGGCAGATGCCCAGGAAATGCCAGCTGCGGGTGCAAAGAAGCTTCTACTGGACAGAAGAAGCTGAGGTTTCTGCAGGAACGAAAAGGGCTAGAGACTTCCCCTTTGGTGGACGGATCCCTCTCGCCGTGGAGAGTCGTGCAGAAGTGTTTTCCCGCCGGAAGAACGCCAACAAGCCTTGCTAGCTGCAAATCGTGCGTTTGGCGTTTTTGGACGCTGCTGGGGCCCAGGAGGGACCAGGAGGTCGCAAATTGGACCTGAAGAGAGAGGGGACGTCGAGCAAGACAAAGAGCCCTCACTGAAGCAGGTAGCACCCGGAGAAGTGCCAGAAACAGGCACTACGAGGATGCGTGAAACGGTGCTCGCCGAAGTTGCACAAAGGAGTCCCACGTCGCCGGAGACCAACTTAGAAAGTCGTGCAATGCAGGTTAGAGTGCCGTGGACCCAGGCTTGGCTGTGCACAAAGGATTTCCGCCGGAAGTGCACAGGGGCCGGAGTAACTGCAAAGTCGCGGTTCCCAGCAATGCAGCCCAGCGAGGTGAGGCAAGGACTTACCTCCACCAAACTTGGACTGAAGAGTCACTGGACTGTGGGGGTCACTTGGACAGAGTCGCTGGATTCGAGGGACCTCGCTCGTCGTGCTGAGAGGAGACCCAAGGGACCGGTAATGCAGCTTTTTGGTGCCTGCGGTTGCAGGGGGAAGATTCCGTCGACCCACGGGAGATTTCTTCGGAGCTTCTGGTGCAGAGAGGAGGCAGACTACCCCCACAGCATGCACAAGCAGGAAAACAGTCGAGAAGGCGGCAGGATCAGCGTTACAGAGTTGCAGTAGTCGTCTTTGCTACTATGTTGCAGGTTTGCAGGCTTGCAGGCTTCCAGCGCGGTCAGCAGTCGATTCCTTATCAGAAGGTGAAGAGATAGATGCAGAGGAACTCGGATGAGCTCTTGCATTCGTTATCTAAAGTTTCCCCAGAGACAGAGACCCTAAATAGCCAGAAAAGAGGGTTTGGCTACCTAGGAGAGAGGATAGGCTAGCAACACCTGAAGGAGCCTATCACAAGGAGTCTCTGATGTCACCTGGTGGCACTGGCCACTCAGAGCAGTCCAGTGTGCCAGCAGCACCTCTGTTTCCAAGATGGCAGAGGTCTGGAGCACACTGGAGGAGCTCTGGACACCTCCCAGGGGAGGTGCAGGTCAGGGGAGTGGTCACTCCCCTTTCCTTTGTCCAGTTTCGCGCCAGAGCAGGGGCTAAGGGGTCCCTGAACCGGTGTAGACTGGCTTATGCAGAATTGGGCACATCTGTGCCCAAGAAAGCATTTCCAGAGGCTGGGGGAGGCTACTCCTCCCCTGCCTTCACACCATTTTCCAAAGGGAGAGGGTGTCACACCCTTTCTCAGAGGAAGTTCTTTGTTCTGCCATCCTGGGCCAGGCCTGGCTGGACCCCAGGAGGGCAGATGCCTGTCTGAGGGGTTGGCAGCAGCTGCAGTGAAACCCCAGGAAGGGCAGTTTGGCAGTACCAGGGTCTGTGCTACAGACCTCTGGGATCATGGGATTGTGCCAACTATGCCAGGATGGCATAGAGGGGGCAATTCCATGATCATAGACATGTTACATGGCCATATTCGGAGTTACCATTGTGAAGCTACATATAGGTAGTGACCTATATGTAGTGCACGCGTGTAATGGTGTCCCCGCACTCACAAAGTTCAGGGAATTGGCTCTGAACAATGTGGGGGCACCTTGGCTAGTGCCACCAGGGTGCCCTCACACTAAGTAACTTTGCACCTAACCTTTACCAGGTAAAGGTTAGACATATAGGTCACTTATAAGTTACTTAAGTGCAGTGTAAAATGGCTGTGAAATAACGTGGACGTTATTTCACTCAGGCTGCAGTGGCAGGCCTGTGTAAGGATTGTCAGAGCTCCTTATGGGTGGCAAAAGAAATGCTGCAGCCCATAGGGATCTCCTGGAACCCCAATACCCTGGGTACCTCAGTACCATATACTAGGGAATTATAAGGGTGTTCCAGTAAGCCAATGTAAATTGGTAAAAATGGTCACTAGCCTGTTAGTGACAATTTGGAAAGAAATGAGAGAGCATATTTCAGGCACACTTATGAGCACTGGGGCCCTGGGTTACCAGGGTCCCAGTGACACATACAACTAAAACAACATATATACAGTAAAAAATGGGGGTAACATGCCAGGCAAGATGGTACTTTCCTACACAACCCCCCCCCCCAAACGAAGGACAATAAGACTAGCCATGACCTGATGAGTCTTCATTGTCTAAGTGGAAATATCTGGAGAGTCCATCTGCATTGGAGTGGCTACTCCCAGGTCTATGTTCCACTGTATAGTCCATTCCCTGTAGGGATATGGACCACCTCAACAATTTAGGATTTTCACCTTTCATTTGTTTTAGCCAAAGTAGAGGTTTGTGGTCTGTCTGAACAATGAAGTGAGTGCCAAACAGGTATGGCCTCAACTTCTTCAGAGCCCAGACCACAGCAAAGGCCTCCCTCTCGATGGCTGACCAACGCTTTTCTCTAGGGGTCAACCTTCTACTAATAAAAGCAACAGGTTGATCCTGGCCCTCAGAATTAAGTTGTGATAGGACTGCCCCTATTCCTAATTCAGATGCATCAGTTTGGACATAGAATTTTTTAGAGTAACAAGGGCTTTTCAGGACAGGTGCAGAGCACATGGCCTGCTTCAGCTCCTCAAAAGCTTTCTGACAGTTTGCTGTCCATAATACCTTTTTAGGCATTTTCTTGGATGTGAGGTCATTAAGAGGGGCTGCAATGGAGCCATAGTTCTTAATGAACCTCCTGTAATACCCAGTGAGGCCTAGGAAGGCTCTCACCTGAGTCTGAGTGGTAGGGGGAACCCAATCAATAATTGTTTGGATTTTCCCCTGAAGTGGTGCAATCTGTTCCCCACCAACAAGGTGTCCCAGATAAACCACCTTACCCTGCCCTATCTGGCACTTTGAAGCCTTGATAGTGAGGCCTGCCTTTTGCAGGGCCTCCAAAACTTTCCATAGGTGGACCAGGTGATCATCCCAGCTGGAGCTAAAGACAGCTATATCGTCCAAATATGCTGCACTGAAAGCTTCCAGCCCTTGCAGGACTGTGTTCACCAACCTCTGAAAAGTGGCAGGTGCATTTTTCAAACCAAAAGGCATTACAGTAAACTGGTAATGTCATCCAATGGTTGAAAATGCAGTCTTAGGTTTAGCATCTTCTGATAATTTGATCTGCCAATACCCTGCAGTCAAATCAAAAGTGCTTAGATACTTGGCAGATGCCAGTGTATCTATAAGCTCATCTGCCCTGGGTATAGGGTGAGCATCAGTTTTGGTTACCAAGTTGAGACCTCTATAGTCTACACAAAACCGCATTTCCTTCTTTCCATCTTTAGAATTGGGTTTTGGTACCAGTACCACAGGAGAAGCCCATGGACTGTCGGAGTGCTCAACCACTCCTAGTTCCAACATTTTCTGAACTTCTTGCTTTATGCAGTCCCTGACATGGTCAGGCTGCCTATAGATCTTACTTTTGACAGGTAAACTGTCTCCAGTATCTATAGTGTGCTCACACCAAGAAGTGGTGCCTGGCACAGTAGAGAAGAGTTCAGAGAATTGTCCTAGGAGATTTATGCAATGGTCTTTCTGCTCAGCAGTAAGACAATCTGCCAAAACTACACCTTCCACAAGAGCATCTTGTTCTGTGGAAGAGAAGAGATCAGGTAGAGGATCACTGTCTTCTTCCTGTCCCTCATCAGTTGCCATGAGCAGGGTGAGATCAGCCCTGTCATAGTAGGGTTTCAGGCGGTTGACATGGAGCACCCTAAGGGGACTCCTGGCAGTGCCTAAGTCAACCAAGTAGGTGACTTCACCCTTCTTTTCAACAATTGTGTGGGGTCCACTCCATTTATCTTGGAGTGCTCTTGGGGCCACAGGCTCAAAGACCCACACTTTCTGCCCTGGTTGGTACTGAACCAAAACAGCCTTCTGATCATGCCATTGCTTCTGGAGCTCTTGGCTGGCCTGAAGGTTTTTACTGGCCTTTTTCATGTACTCAGCCATCCTTGATCTGAGGCCAAGTACATAATCCACAATATCCTGCTTAGGAGCTTTTAAAGGTTGTTCCCAACCCTCCTTTACAAGTGTGAGTGGACCCCTAACAGGGTGTCCAAAAAGAAGTTCAAAGGGGCTGAAGCCCACTCCTTTCTGGGGTACCTCCCTGTAGGCAAAAAGGAGGCATGGTAGAAGGATATCCCATCTCCTGCGGAGTTTTTCAGGGAGACCCATAATCATGCCTTTGAGAGTTTTATTAAATCTCTCCACCAGTCCATTTGTTTGTGGATGATAGGGTGTTGTGAACTTGTACGTTACACCACACTCCTTCCACATGGCCTTTAAGTATGCAGACATGAAATTGCTTCCCCTGTCTGATACTACTTCCTTTGGGAAGCCCACCCTGGAAAATATTCCCAGGAGGGCCTTTGCCACTGCAGGAGCTGTAGTGGTCCTTAAAGGAATTGCTTCAGGATATCTTGTGGCATGGTCCACTACCACCAAGATAAACCTATTGCCTGAAGCAGTAGGAGGGTCAAGGGGGCCAACTATGTCAACCCCTACCCTTTCAAAGGGAACCCCAACCACAGGCAGTGGGATAAGGGGTGCCTTTGGGGTGCCACCTGTCTTGCCACTGGCTTGACAGGTTTCACAGGACTTACAAAATTCCTTTGTGTCCTCAGACATCCTAGGCCAATGAAACAGGGGAACAAGCCTGTCCCAAGTTTTCATTTGTCCTAGATGCCCAGCTAAGGGAATGTCATGTGCCAGTGTTAGGAGGAACTTTCTGTACTCCTGAGGAATCACTAATCTCCTGGCAGCTCCAGGTTTAGGATCCCTATGCTCGGTGTACAAGAGGTTGTCCTCCCAGTAAACTCTGTGAGAGTCACTGACATCCCCATTAGCCTGTTTGACAGCTTGCTGTCTGAGACCCTCTAATGTGGGACAGGTTTGCTGTGCCACACTCAGCTCCTCTCTGGCAGGCCCCCCTTCACCCAAAAGCTCAGCAGTGTCTGCTTCCAGCTCCTCTGGTGTAGGTTCTGCACAGGGAGGGAATTCTTCTTCCTCAGAAGTTGAATCCACTGTAGAGGGAGGGATAGTAGGAAGTGGTTTGCTTCTACTAGCCCTAGCTTTAGGGAGCACTTGGTCCATTGTTCCAGGATCCAAGCTTCCCTGTCCTTTTTGCTTTTTGGCCTGAGCCCTTGTCAAAGCAAAAATATGCCCTGGGATGCCCAGCATTGCTGCATGGGCCTCCAACTCCACATCTGACCAAGCTGATGTCTCCAAATCATTCCCTAATAGACAGTCTACAGGTAAATCTGAAGCTACCACAACTTTCTTTGGACCAGTTACCCCCCTCCCAGTTGAGATTTACAACAGCCATGGGGTGGCTTTGTGTTATGTTGTGAGCATCGGTTACTTGGTACTGGTGTCCAAGTATGTGTTGTTCAGGGTGCACCAGTTTCTCAATCACCATTGTGACACTGGCACCTGTGTCCCTGTAGGCCTGGACCTCAACACCATTTATTAGGGTTAGTTGCTTGTACTTCTCCAAGTTATGGGGGCAAGCAACCAAAGTGGCTAAATCAATAGCCCCTTCAGAGACTAAAGTAGCCTCTGTGGTCTCCCTAATCAGACCAACCCCAACTAAGTTACCAAAAGTGAGCCCAGCTACTCCCTTGGATTGGCTATTAGTAGGTTTGCTCCCACCACCACTGCTATTAGTAGGGACACTAGGTGTAGCAGTAGGGGTTGTAGTGGTAGGAGCAGTGGTGCCTTTCTTTGGACAACTGGGATCTGTTGTCCAATGGCCTTTTATTTTACATAAATAGCACCATGGTTTCTTTTCCTTGTTCTGATTAAAAGAGGATTTGGGCCCACCCCCCCCCACCAGAGTGTGTTTGTGGGCCTGATGAAGACTCATTTTTAGATTTGTCCCCACCCTTGTCAGAAGACTTACCATCCTTCTTTTTGTTGCCATCTTTGTCACCCCCTGTATGAACTTTTCTGTTCACTCTTGTTCTGACCCATTTGTCTGCCTTCTTTCCCAATTCTTGGGGAGAGGTCAGATCAGAGTCCACCAAGTACTGGTGCAACAAATCAGACACACAATTATTAAGAATATGCTCTCTCAGGATTAAGTTATACAGGCTGTCATAATCAGTAACTTTACTGCCATGTAACCACCCCTCCAATGCCTTCACTGAATGGTCAATGAAATCAACCCAGTCTTGTGAAGACTCCTTTTTGGTCTCTCTGAACTTTATCCTGTACTGTTCAGTGGTTAAGCCATAACCATCCAGGAGTGCATTCTTAAGAACTTGGAAATTATTAGCATCATTTTCTTTCACAGTAAGGAGCCTATCCCTACCTTTTCCACTAAATGATAGCCATAGGATAGCAGCCCACTGCCTTTGAGGGACATCCTGTACAACACAGGCCCTCTCAAGTGCAGCAAACCACTTGTTAATGTCATCCCCCTCCTTATAAGGGGGAACTATCTTGTGCAGATTCCTTGAATCATGCTCTTTTGCAGGATGACTATGGGGAATACTGCTGCTGCCACCATGGGTATCTAAACCCAACTTCTGTCTTTCCTTCTCTAATTCAAAAGACTGTCTATCCAAATCCAGCTGTTGCTTTTTAAGCTTCAGTCTGGTTTGTTCCACCCTCAACTTATTGAGTTCCCTCTCTAACATTCTGTCATCAGGGTTGGTGGGAGGGACATTCCTAGATACAGAGCTATGATGGGAATGAACAGAAGGAGACCTGTCCCTTACAGAAGCCACCCCAACAGCTTGGTTAACAGAAACATTACTACCAGTATGGTGAGAATAAATGCTTTTGCTATGATGTGAGACAACACTATTTATATGGTGTGGCTCATCATCATTACCATCTATGCTAGATTGTCTAGTAATGGGCAGGCTAGGAAGTTTCTTTCCTGAATCTTTTCCTGGGGGAGTCCCTGAATCAGATTGAGAACTATTAGGTACTTTTTCAACAGATGAGGCACCCATGGCCTTATCCTGTTCTCTAAGCATGTTAAGTAACAGTTCCAAGGAAGGATTCTTCCCTACACTCAAACCTCTCTCTATACAGAGACTCCTTGCTCTTTTCCAGCTAAGGTTGTCATATGCAAGTTTGGACAGATCAACATTTTGGCCTGTGCCAGACATTTTTAGAGAGAGTTAAAGTGATAGAAAAAGAGAAAAAAGTTTTCAGAACTTTTTGGAAAGACAGAAAAAAAACTTTTTAAACTTTTAAGAACTTTTTGAAAGTTTAGAAGTACTTTTCAGCACTTAGAAAAGAGTGAAAAGAGGAAATGCAAAACTTTTTGGCTATGTGTATATACACTGACCTTGTTTTGTATATTTTTCTCTTATGAAAAGTACAATGACAAGAGTGGTAAGTAGTCTCAAGCACTTATCCCACCACTGCACAACCAATGTAGGAGGCTGGACTGGCTTGTAGTGAGTACCAAGGGGTACTTGCACCTTGCACCAGGCCCAGTTATCCCTTATTAGTGTATAGGGTGTCTAGCAGCTTAGGCTGATAGATAATGGTAGCTTAGCAGAGCAGCTTAGGCTGAACTAGGAGACGTGTGAAGCTACTACAGTACCACTTAGTGTCATATGCACAATATCATAAGAAAACACAATACACAGTTATACTAAAAATAAAGGTACTTTATTTTTATGACAATATGCCAAAGTATCTTAGAGTGTACCCTCAGTGAGAGGATAGGAAATATACACAAGATATATATACACAATAGCAAAAATATGCAGTATAGTCTTAGAAAACAGTGCAAACAATGTATAGTTACAATAGGATGCAATGAGGAAACATAGGGATAGGGGCAACACAAACCATATACTCCAAAAGTGGAATGCGAACCACGAATGGACCCCAAACCTATGTGACCTTGTAGAGGGACGCTGGGACTATTAGAAAATAGTGAGAGTTAGCAAAATAACCCTCCCCAAGACCCTGAAAAGTGAGTGCAAAGTGCACTAAAGTTCCCCTAAGGACAAAGTAGTCGTGTTAGAGGAATAATGCAGGAAAGACACAAACCAGCAATGCAACAACTGTGGATTTCCAATCTAGGGTACCTGTGGAACAAGGGGACCAAGTCCAAAAGTCACAAGCAAGTCGGAGATGGGCAGATGCCCAGGAAATGCCAGCTGCGGGTGCAAAGAAGCTTCTACTGGACAGAAGAAGCTGAGGTTTCTGCAGGAACGAAAAGGGCTAGAGACTTCCCCTTTGGTGGACGGATCCCTCTCGCCGTGGAGAGTCGTGCAGAAGTGTTTTCCCGCCGAAAGAACGCCAACAAGCCTTGCTAGCTGCAAATCGTGCGTTTGGCGTTTTTGGACGCTGCTGGGGCCCAGGAGGGACCAGGAGGTCGCAAATTGGACCTGAAGAGAGAGGGGACGTCGAGCAAGACAAAGAGCCCTCACTGAAGCAGGTAGCACCCGGAGAAGTGCCAGAAACAGGCACTACGAGGATGCGTGAAACGGTGCTCGCCGAAGTTGCACAAAGGAGTCCCACGTCGCCGGAGACCAACTTAGAAAGTCGTGCAATGCAGGTTAGAGTGCCGTGGACCCAGGCTTGGCTGTGCACAAAGGATTTCCGCCGGAAGTGCACAGGGGCCGGAGTAACTGCAAAGTCGCGGTTCCCAGCAATGCAGCCCAGCGAGGTGAGGCAAGGACTTACCTCCACCAAACTTGGACTGAAGAGTCACTGGACTGTGGGGGTCACTTGGACAGAGTCGCTGGATTCGAGGGACCTCGCTCGTCGTGCTGAGAGGAGACCCAAGGGACCGGTAATGCAGCTTTTTGGTGCCTGCGGTTGCAGGGGGAAGATTCCGTCGACCCACAGGAGATTTCTTCGGAGCTTCTGGTGCAGAGAGGAGGCAGACTACCCCCACAGCATGCACAAGCAGGAAAACAGTCGAGAAGGCGGCAGGATCAGCGTTACAGAGTTGCAGTAGTCGTCTTTGCTACTATGTTGCAGGTTTGCAGGCTTCCAGCGCGGTCAGCAGTCGATTCCTTATCAGAAGGTGAAGAGAGAGATGCAGAGGAACTCGGATGAGCTCTTGCATTCGTTATCTAAAGTTTCCCCAGAGACAGAGACCCTAAATAGCCAGAAAAGAGGGTTTGGCTACCTAGGAGAGAGGATAGGCTAGCAACACCTGAAGGAGCCTATCACAAGGAGTCTCTGACGTCACCTGGTGGCACTGGCCACTCAGAGCAGTCCAGTGTGCCAGCAGCACCTCTGTTTCCAAGATGGCAGAGGTCTGGAGCACACTGGAGGAGCTCTGGACACCTCCCAGGGGAGGTGCAGGTCAGGGGAGTGGTCACTCCCCTTTCCTTTGTCCAGTTTCGCGCCAGAGCAGGGGCTAAGGGGTCCCTGAACCGGTGTAGACTGGCTTATGCAGAATTGGGCACATCTGTGCCCAAGAAAGCATTTCCAGAGGCTGGGGGAGGCTACTCCTCCCCTGCCTTCACACCATTTTCCAAAGGGAGAGGGTGTCACACCCTCTCTCAGAGGAAGTTCTTTGTTCTGCCATCCTGGGCCAGGCCTGGCTGGACCCCAGGAGGGCAGATGCCTGTCTGAGGGGTTGGCAGCAGCAGCAGCTGCAGTGAAACCCCAGGAAGGGCAGTTTGGCAGTACCAGGGTCTGTGCTACAGACCACTGGGATCATGGGATTGTGCCAACTATGCCAGGATGGCATAGAGGGGGCAATTCCATGATCATAGACATGTTACATGGCCATATTCGGAGTTACCATTGTGAAGCTACATATAGGTAGTGACCTATATGTAGTGCACGCGTGTAATGGTGTCCCCGCACTCACAAAGTTCAGGGAATTGGCTCTGAACAATGTGGGGGCACCTTGGCTAGTGCCAGGGTGCCCTCACACTAAGTAACTTTGCACCTAACCTTTACCAGGTAAAGGTTAGACATATAGGTGACTTATAAGTTACTTAAGTGCAGTGTAAAATGGCTGTGAAATAACGTGGACGTTATTTCACTCAGGCTGCAGTGGCAGGCCTGTGTAAGGATTGTCAGAGCTCCCTATGGGTGGCAAAAGAAATGCTGCAGCCCATAGGGATCTCCTGGAACCCCAATACCCTGGGTACCTCAGTACCATATACTAGGGAATTATAAGGGTGTTCCAGTAAGCCAATGTAAATTGGTAAAAATGGTCACTAGCCTGTTAGTGACAATTTGGAAAGAAATGAGAGAGCATAACCACTGAGGTTCTGATTAGCAGAGCCTCAGTGAGACAGTTAGTCACTACACAGGTAACACATTCAGGCACACTTATGAGCACTGGGGCCCTGGGTTACCAGGGTCCCAGTGACACATACAACTAAAACAACATATATACAGTAAAAAATGGGGGTAACATGCCAGGCAAGATGGTACTTTCCTACACTAATGATCCGGCTTTCCTGACACAGCACCCTACAACCTACACCTGAGAGCTTGGTCATCCAAGCCTCAACAGCCCATGGCGTGTTCCCTTCCTCTCCTGTGGATAGGGAATCAAAAAGGCTGGATCACCTTGGAAAGAAGCTGTTTTCTTCCTCCAGCCTAGCATTGCGGTCTGTGAACACAACATGCCATTTGATCTGCTACACCCACTTTAAGCAACACTGTTGCGTAAGTGCTGCCTCACGTCCCGGAAGAGGCAGGGCCATTCTCTCCAAAGCTGTTGCTGATGGGAGAGATGCAGCTAAGTTCATGATCAGATGTGGACTGAATACGACTGACTCTCTAGGCAGATTGGTTGCTTCAACGGTGACGCCATGCCGGGTTAAGGACATTTAGCTTTTCTAGGGATGTCCAATCTACACTGATGGACATGTCCTTTGATGGCACCCGTCTCTTTGGAGACAAAGCAGACTTGGTTCTCAAGCGCTTTAAGGAGTTCCTTGGCCTTGCGGTTGCCGCCCGCCCCCCTCAGTCTTTTTTTCACCCCTTTTGTGGCTACTGAAGGGTCACATAGCGATGGCTGCTCCCTATCAACCACCATGCCACGCATACTGCCCAGCCTCTTCGTTGCTGGGAACGTGGGATACAGCATCCGTGTGGATCTGGGAGCCAGCAGTCTAGCCAGCCCACCGCCCCCCTCAGCCTCCAAACCTTCCTAGCCTGACACGTCCCCACCAGGGACCAGCCGGAGACAGGATTTGCCATCACCTTCCCCAGTGGCACACCACCATTTCAGACAGGTGGGTTTTGCAAATATCCCAAAAGGAACACACCTTCCCCTTTGAGACTACCATTCCACACATGCCACCATCCTATGATCAGGTGACAGAGGATCACCTGGCACTTCTCTGCAAGGAGGTTACAGCTCTCTTGGCCAAGGGAGCCATATTGAGGGTCTCTGTGCCAGAAGTAGGTTGTGGTTGTTATTCCCTCTACTTTCTGGTGCTCAAAAAGGACAAGGGCCTCCGCCCTATCCTAGACCTCCTGCCCCTCAATCTCTTCCTCAGGAAGGAGAAGTTCAAAATGCTCACTCTGACTAGGGTCCTATCTGCCCTGGACCCAGGAGAGCGGATGGTAGCGATGGTCTTGCAGGACGCATACTTCCATATTCCCTTTCAGCCTGCCCTGACGTTACTTGTGGTTTGTGATAGGTCACAAGTATTTTCAATTTACTGTGCTTCCCTTTGGCCTTACTATCGCCCCTCAGGTGTTCACCAAAGGGATGGCGGTGGTTGCAGCTCTTCTGTGCAGGTTAGGGGTTTCAGCCGTCACCCACCTCCACCTCCAGACTACGGCGGACCTCCTGCATCCGCTGGGGTTCATTATAAACGTGCCAAAGTCACACCTGACTCCCTCTCAAACGCACCCTTTCATCAGAGCTGTTCTGAACAGTGCAGTTTCGGTCCTATCCTCCCGAGCAGCGAGTCCAGGATATTCAGACTATGATACCAATGTTCCAGCCTCTGTCCTGGATTTCGGTGAGAATGACTGAGGCTACTGGGCCTCATGGGCTCCTGCTGGTGACACATGCCAGATGGCATATGCGCGCTCTGCAGTGGGACCTAAAGTTCCAGTGGGGCCAGCATTAGGGGAATGACATGGTGCAGGTCTCGGAGAGGACTGCGCGAGATCTGAAGTTGTGGCTTTTGAACAGCGATTGAGTCAGTCAGATCCCTCTCCCTTCCACAACAAGATATAACCGTGGTGACAGATGCTTCACTCCTGGGATGGGGCAGCCACATGGGAGAGGCAGAGATCAGAGGCACCTGGTTTCCGGCGGAGTCCAAGTTCCATATCAGTCTTTTGAAGCTCAGGACGATCTAGCTAGCTTTGAAAGCATTCCTTCCCTCTCTCAAAAGGAAAGTGGTGCAGGTGTTTACAGACAACACCACTGCCATGTGGTACTGCAACCAGCAGGGGGCATGGACCCTTTGTCTGGATGCCCTGCCCCCTCTGGACAGGACTAGAGCATCAGGACATATTCATGGTGGTTCAACATCTGGCGAGTTCTCTAAACGCCAGAGTGGACGAACTCAGCCGTCAATGCATGGTTGATCACAAATGGCATCTCCATCCAGAGGTGGCGCAAGGTCTCTTTCAGCAGTGGGGAGAGCCTTGGTTAGATCTGTTCTTTATTAGGGTAATACAAATACTATACAGCCCCCCCCCCAACCCCCCCAACTGGAGGTGAATTAACACACTAAGTATATACACAGTAGCAATCAGTAAAGAGCATAAAAAGCAATAAGCATTGGCAAAGTATTAGAAAACAGTGTAGGCCCTAGGGGAGGGACAAACCATATATTAAGTAAGTGGAATGCGAGATACAGTCCCCCACCCAAGGATGTGGTATCGGGAGAGGGGAGCTGGATGAACTAGGAACACCAAGAGGTAAGTACCAGAGTGACCCCCAGCGACCAGGAGAGTAGAGGTAAGTACCTGGTTTTCCCCAAACCCAACAGGAGGACTTTGGAAATGGATTGTGCAAGACCCAAACAAGACTAGAAGAACCCAATGATGGATTTTGGCAGAAGAGGGCCTGCAAAGGAAGAGGACCAAGTCTAGTTTGTGATGAAGTGGCTGGTTGTAGGAGCCACTACCCACCCCTTGGACAGCTGGTACAGAGGACCAAGGGGACCACTCCAGACCACCACCTGTGATGCAGGATCCACACAGCTCTGTAGGAGAAAAAAATCCATGCAGTCGGTCGTCGTTGCAGTTGGTGCCTGTAGATGCAGGGGACGGACTCCTTCACTCCAAGGAAGAGTCTTTCCTACTTCTTAGTGCAGGTTGGAGTCTCGTGGACCTCAGAGGATGCGCAGCTGGGGAAATGTTGCAGTTGCTGGAAGAAGCCGGAGAAACAGTGTTGCAAAGCAGAGTCGTCACTGCAGTTGCAGATTGTTGGTTCCTCTAGAGTCCAGTTGGGTTTCCAGCGGCCAGAAGATGAAGTATACGATGCAGAGGAGTCCTGCTGGAATCTTGAATGTCGACTCTGCGAACGCACCCAAGAGTGAGACCTCTCTCTCTGAATAGCTCAGGAAGGAGGATTGGTCACCTAGCAGGGTGACCACCTATCAGGAGGGGGCTGTGGCGTCACCTACCTGACCTGACCACTCAGACGCTCCCAGGGGACTCTGCCCATCTTGGATTCAAGATGGCAGAATCAAGTGGGGATCTGTGGGAGCTCTGGGCACCACCCCTAGGGTGTTGATTGACAGGGGAGTGGTCACTCTCCAATTCCTTAGTCCAGTTTTGTGCCAGAGCAGGGACCAGGGGTCCCTTGACTGGTGCAAACCGATTTATGGAAGGGCACCAAATGTGCCCTTCAAAGCATACCGGTGGCTTGGGGAGGCTACCCCTTCCAAGCCATGTAACACCTATTTCCAAGGGAGAGGGTGCTACCTCCCTCTCCCACAAGAAATCTTTTGTCCTGCCTATCCTGTACCTGAGCCTGTCCGGCAGCAGGAGGGCATAAACCTGTCTGAGGGGTAGCAGAAGCGCGGGCTTCCCGGAAAACCCAAGAAGACTGGTAGGAGCAATGCTGGGGGGATCTTCTAAGGAGCCCCCAGAGTAGTGCATTGAATCATACAACCAATACTGGCAACAGAATTGGGGTATGATATCAACGTGTTTGATACCAAACATGCCCAGGTTCAGAATTACCATTATGTAGCTGGCTACAGGTAGTCCAATACACAGTTAAAATGGCCCTGCACTTACGAAGTCCAGTGTAATGGGGCTGGAGTTTGTAGGGGCACCTCTGCTCATGCAGAGGTGCCCTCACACACAGATACCTGTCCTCTGGGGTAGGAGGGACTACCATAGAGGTGACTTACAGTGACCTGGTGCAGTGACCTGTGGTGAAACGTTGCATGCACCTTTTCACGCAGGCTGCAATTGCAGGCCTGCAGACACGTTTTGCATGGGCTCCCATGGGTGGAACAATACATGCTGCAGCTCATGGGGAACCTCTGGTGCCCCAATGCCCTGGGTACCTAAATACCGTATACTAGGGACTTTTATAGGGGCACCAGTATGCCAATTGTGGGGTGTGCAAAGTCCTAAGCAACCAAATTCAGAGGGAGAAAGCACAATCACTGGAGTCCTGGTTAGCAGGATCCCAGTAAAAATCGTGAAAGCATACTAAGAGCAGGCAAAAAGTGGGGGTTACCATGCCAAAAAGAGGGTACTTTCCTACACTCTGCATTAAAATTTGGCTAAAAAGCAACCCCTGGAGGGCTTGAGTGCTAACTCTACTAAAGCAACAGCTGCAGCCACTGTGTTAGCACACAAAGTTTACGCCTGGACATCTGCCAGGCAGCAGCATGGGTGTCCCTGCACACGTGTCCCAAACACTACTGCCTGGACAGTCAGGTCCAAAGGCCCATTCGGTCCTGCAGGACTTCCTAGTTTGATCTTGGTTCGCATAACTGTCTTCCAGGGATAGTATTGCTTGGGTATCTGTTCTAAGGTAAGGAATCTGCAACTAGAAGTCTCTATCAGGTGAACAAGTTACTTAACTTCGGTAGCGAATTATCTGGTAGAGACATATTCTATTTGCAGATTCCTTACCGACCCATCCATCATCCTCGCTCTGCGAACTGATTTCTAGGTACAGGGACTTCCCTTTTAGGACCCTTGTTCTGGCACACCAGGGTCAGTGTTCTTCATGGCTCAGCACTTCAGGTGTGGAATAACATGAAAAGAATTTGACGTCAGTGCGCTGGAGTGGTGCCTATATACAATGTCATATCTGGCTACCACAACGCCAATGACTGACGCTATCTAATGGCGTGCAGGGGTACTGTTCGAAGAAAAATCTCCAAATCTAGACTGACACCTGGGGGAAATTCTAAGGTAAGGAATCTGCAACTAGAAAGTATACATACCAGATAATTTGTTACCGAAGGTAAGTAACTTGTTCGTCAAATTACCTTGTTCAGTTATGCACTTTGGGCAAAGTGCTTTGTTGTTTATTCTCAGTCTTAAAAGTGTGTCCAGTATGGAATAAAATGTAAATATTGGTCTGGCTGTCCGGGCTGAACTTTTCCCATGGGGAGCAGGGTCAAGACTGAGTTGCATTTGGCCGAGTCAAAACTGGAATGGCATGGCGAGCAAAGAAACTGATTTAGGCCCAGATCTGTGACTGGGGGAGGTTGTTTGACATTTTTCAGAATTCCATCCTTCATCTGTTCTTTTCTAAATTATCTGGGTGGCACAAGAGAATGCCAGAGCTTGCATTGCTGGACAACGTATCCCTAGAGTACACAAATTCACCCAGATGGAGGAACTGTTTTGATCTGACTCCAAAGCCATAACCACGCATAAGGTAACTGGTGGTTACAAATAGGATGATGACGCCAAGAACAGTAATTTAGGTCCTCCCTCTTGCTCCAATCTCCAATCCTGGTCTTTACCTTGATTTTTTTTAATAAAATGTCAGTGGGGTGAATATCTCTTTGGAAGTGATATTCCTTATGCCTCCAGGGCCTTGGCAGAAGCAGTTTGTTCTTTACCACTGTGGTGCGTAAAGCTGCAGAAACACTGCAGCTGATTTTGCTTTTGGAAACACCAAAGTCCAACATTTCGACAGGGATCTTGTAACCAACTTCCTCAGTTGCAGAACCCATACTTCCATTTACTGAGTCTCCGCGTTAAGCTGTGGCTGTCCGTGAGGAAATGCCTCTTTTTATATGGTCACTGTTATAAATGTGATCTCTAGATGGCAGTCAATTTACACCCTGTCCAAGTAGGGACCCTCACTCTAGTCAGGGTAAGGAAGGTACACAGCTCAGACAACCCCTACTCACCCCTTTGGTAGCTTGGCACAAGCAGTCAGGCTTATCTCAGAGGCAATGTATAAAGTATTTGTACAAACACACACAGTAACACAGTGAAAACACCACAAAATAACTCTATACCACTTTAGAAAAATAGCCAATATTTATCTCAATCAAACAAGACCAAAACAACAAAAATCCAACATGCATAAGCAAAGATATGAATTTTTAAAGTGAAAAGAGTGTTTATCCATAGAAATCAATGGATGCTTTGTTTAAGCACAAAGTACCTGGTATGTGTCAAAAATAAAACTGCACGGGCGAGCATACATCTGAAAAGCAAGCGATGCGTCGATTCCTTACTCGCATGTGAGGCCGTGTGTCAGTTTTTTCTCCCCCGAGTAAGCGATGTGATTGGTTCTTTCCTCACAGGGAAGGTATGTGTCGATTTCCAGATAAGCAGCCTCAGGTCAGTGCGGTGATGTTGAAGATTTTGAGGCCCAGGGTCGATGCATGGAAAATTCCGACACGCTGTGCGAAGGGTCCGTGTTGATTCTCCAGCCACGAGGCAGGTGCTGTGTCGAATTTTCAGCCGGGGGCAGGCACTGTTGATTTTTCTGACACGCACACAGCGGTGTGTGGATTTCCCCCCGCAGGTTACCAGCTTCCACTTCTAAGGGCCCAGGGACTGGATTTGGCACCACTTAGCGAGTCAGGACTCTCAGCAGAAGAGCCCAGGCACTGGCAGATGAAGTATTGATGTCCCTGAGACTTCAGAAAGGGGACAATCTCAGTCCAAGGCCTTGGAGAAACTTCACAAGCAGGTTAGCAGGATTTCAGAAAGCAAAGTCCAGTCCTTTCGCCCTCAAGGCAGAAATAGCAACAGCAGGCCAGCAGAACAAAGCAACAGGCTGAGTGGCTGGACCTCCTCAAGCTCTTCTCCTTGGCAGAGGTTCCTCATGATCCAGAAGTAATCTGAAAATGTGGAGTCCACTACTTATACTCATATCTGCCTTTGAAGTAGGCAAACTTCAGAAGAAAGTCTATGTTGTTCACAAGATCCTGCCTTGCTCAGGCCTGGCCCAGATGCACTCCAGGGGGGGGTTGGAGACTGCATTGTTTGAGGACAAGTACAGCCCTTTCAGGTGCAGGTGTCAGTTCCTCCCTTCCCACTCTAGCCAAGGAAGACGCATCAGGATATGCAGGACACACCTCTGCTCCTTTGTGTCACTATGTAGAGGGAATTCACAAACAGCCCAGCTGTCAGTCCGACCCAGATGTGGATTCCACAGGCAGGCAGAGGCACAGAATGGTTAAGAAAGAAAATACCCACTTTCTCTAAGTGGCATTTTCAAACAGACAATGTAAAAACCAACTCTACCAAAAGATGTATTTTTAAATTGTGAGTTCAGAGACCACAAACCCCAAATCTCTACCTGCTCTCAATGAGAAACTGCACTTAAAAAATATTTAAAGGCAGTCCCCATGTTACGATAGGCCATGCAATAGGCAAAACCGAATCTGGTAGTATTTCAACATTAAGGACATGTAAAACACACCAGTACATGTCCTACCTTTTAAATACAAAGCACCCTGCCTTTGGGGCTACCTAGGGCCTACCTTAGAGGTGAAACATATGTAGTAAAAGGGAAGGTTTGGGCCTGGAAAGTGCGTGCACTTACCAGGTCGAATTGGCAGTTTAAAAAAACACAGACACTGTAGTGGCAGATCTGAGACATGTTTGCAGGGCTACTCTTGTGGGTGGCACAATCAGTGCTGCAGGCTCACTAGAATCTTTTGATTTACAGGCCCTGGGCACACACAGTGCACTATGCTAGGGACTTACTAGCATATCAAATATGCCAATCATGGATAAACCAGTCACCATTATAATTTAGACAGAGAGCATATGCACTTTAGCACTGCTTAGCAGTAGTAACGTTCCCAGAGTCCTAAAGACAACAAAAACAGTTCAGAAAAAGTAAGAGGACGGAGGTAAAAGGCTTGGGGATGACCCTGCAAAAAAAGGGCCAGGTCCAGCAGTCACAATTAAGTTTTTTTGACTGATGCTCCTGGTTTTTATAACTGAGAGTGCATTGAGGCCTGCTAATCAGACCTCAGTGTCAGTGCCCTGACCCTAGAGTGTATATCAAATCGGCTATACCCAACTGGAAATGGCTAACTTACCTGTAAGTTCCTAGTAAATGGTACCCGGGGCATGCAAGTTGGAGGGGTGTCCCAGGGTTTGCAGCACTGATTGTGACACCCCAGAGTTTCCCCCAAGTAAAACAAGTTCCCCACTCTGCCACTTCAGACTGGTAGAGCGGATGTGCACTACTAGCCCACCTTTGCCATTCAGAGCAATCGAAAGCCACAACTTCCCTTGGACATGTATGTAAGTCAGCCCTCCAGCAGGCTTACCAAGCCCTAAGGACACGATGTAACATATGACATAGGCAGGACATGTACTTTATATGTCCTGGCAGAAAAAACACATGAAACAACTGTTATTACTGTGGAAAAGGCTTGGCCGCCCATTTGGTGAGTACAGAGTTACACGCTGACCCCTCACATGTGCTGATACCTGAACGGTGTGACAAAAGGAGCCACTCCAAGATATCAAACAGCTTGTTACATTAAGGCTGACCTCCATGTTTCCAGAACCCAGTCAAGCCAAGAGAACTCCAAGGGCCAGCTGATGCCTCCTTTTCGCAGCACGGGGACACAACAACTGAAGAAGCCTGCTATGGTAAGGGTTTGCCCAAGTCTTCAAGTTGCTAGCACCACCACTGTGCAGCACCGAGGACCAAGACTCGACACACAGAGCTTTACTCAAGGTCACTGAGTCCAGAAGGGTTTTCAGAGTGTGACTAGGACCCTCAGAAGGTGAGTTATAGACTCAGGAAGGATCACAACAACAAGCGACTCTACTTAGGCTAGACGAGATAGGACTTTGTGGGTTATCGACCCAGCAAGCAGGACACCCTCGCCATCTTCGTGGACTGCGGAAAACCTGCATGAAGATCCCTATTGACGGCATTACATCCATAGCATCCTTAGAGCTTCAGCAGCATCCTTCATCTCTTGCACCAGGACCACCACTCCATAGGAATCCATTGCAACATGGATCAAGTGCCTGGAACAGCTGAAGGACTGCTTAGTCTGGGAAGGTAACAATTCTTGAGGAAATTGCTGATACCTCTCAACAGCTCTCTGAGGTACTTTCAACCAACCCCCTTGACACTTCTCTAAGTTTTCCTTGGAACGGTAATGGTGTCTAATTTGTTGACTTTGCCAAGGTTTTTTTCGATGTTGAGTGAAATTGTTTTGTTTTATTATTGCTTGTAAAATCTATATCTATGCATCTCCAGTGGATCTTTTTTGTTCTAGTATTTATTAAAATACAGTCTAATTTTATAAACTGGTGTCAGGTTTCTTGAGTTTGTGTCGATTTGTACAATTGGTTTGTTGGTGTTTAAATGCTTAACGCTTGTTTCTCTGTGTATGCCTTGCTACTCAGTGCCACAGCTACCTAGGATTGAGCTGAGGGTTTGACAGATGAAGCCCAGAGGTCCTAAATGGGTTAGTAACTGTATTACACGGTGAGGTTGCACAACCATACCATATAATACACCTAATTTCCTCAAACTGCCCTTCAAAAGCCCTTCTTGGACCCAGCAGTACACCGACAAATTTCCAGACATCATGGATCTACTCTGGCTGACCCAAAGATATTGGCTTCTCATTTGTCTTTAGCGCACCAGGTGGTGTAGGCTTTACATTACACAAAGGGAGAGTAAATGGGAGCAAGAGGAACACACGCCGTACTCAACTCCCCAAAAAAACACAATACTAAATCACAAATGAGAGTACGGGGGTTCTTATAACGTAAGTAGGTCAATAGTGTATCAATTGTGACACTAGACCCCTCGTATACCTCGACTAGAGGTGAAAAGTGGGTGAGCTGTGAAGTGGTGTATGGTCTGAGGGGGGGGATTTCCTTTACGGACTAGGTGGTCTCACACACTATATAGTGTCATGCTTCATCATATGACCACCTAGCCCCACCCGGGTAGGACAGTGCCACCTGGGCGGACTCAACCTCACTGTTAAACGAACAGGAGGGAGTGCGTAAATTAGTTTAATTTCTGGAAAATGGGATCCAGCTATGCTAGGGAAATAAAAACACCTACTCAGATACCCGGGTAAGTTTAATAGAGGGTTCTGTGTGGTGTGATTAAAAAGGAATGGGGAACTGGTGTGAGAGCAATGACTCACAAGGTCACCTATCTAAAAGGAGTAGCCGACATGTTTCTGCCCTTGTAATTGAGCTATGGAGGGTCTCTGGGCATTCATCAGGGCGTTGGATCCCTGTTGCATATGCTTCTTAAGCGCTGCAGAAATAATCACATTTGAAAAGGGGAAGGGCCCACCTTAACCAAGGGATTACCTGGGGAGTACCTATAGTAAATGGGATAAAAACAGACCAAAAATAGATAGTGAAAAGATAAAACACAGCAAACCAATACACACGTTACATAATTCATGCAGGCCGCAGGAGTACTGGTTGCAAATTATAAATCGCAGTTGCATCAATGTTAGCTATGCAAGGCGCACAATAGGTAGGGGAAGACAATTTCTTACCCTAACACTTGAGGCTAGTGGCCTCTGGTATCCTGGAGAGGGAGCGTCCCCTTATAGTCAGACTCTAGGGTTCGAGGGAAAAGGCAGAAGGGAAGAATAACAATGAAAGTAGTTGGAGAAATACAGAGGAGGAGAAAAGGGGGAACTCAAGTGAGTGGAATGGAACGGGAGGGAAATAAGAGGGAGAAAACATGCTGGAGGGAGGAAAAGGTAGAAAACAAGAAGAAAAAGGGTGGGGTAAAAATAACAGAAATCAGAAAAGCAGGTGAAGATAAGTTAAGATAGTGGGGGAAGTAGTGGGAAAAATGGGAAAGAGGGGAAAAAAGGGGGGGCGGAGAAAAGGGAGAGAAGGAAGAAAAGGAAGAAGAAAGAAAAAGAAAGAGAAAAAGAAAGCAAGAGGAAAATAGAGAGATAAAAAGAGAACAAAATGGGAGAGCAGAGGTCTCTTATCTGTGAATCCAACGTTGGCTGACTCACTGCATCAAAGGTGGGCGCTCTCTGTGCGCCTATACCGACCTCTCCTTCAGGACCGCTTGAATGAAGTGGCCAGGTTGCAAATGGTAGATATAGTGGACTTAATTAGGATAGGATGCAGCTGCTGATAATCACCGTCGCGGCCCGGGGTGGGCGGAAACGGAAGTGCTGCGTGCTCCCTTCGTTTGAAGTTATCGCCCGAAGTGGATCGGCCAAAGCCCGGTAATGCCAGGGGCCGGAAGTAGCAATGAGCGTTGGGGGAGCGCCATGAAGAGACGCTGCCCCAGCGTTATGGTCCAGAGGGTCTCGGCTTGGCCGCCGCGCTGGGCGGCCAAGACTCAAGGAGACCCCTTGTGCCTGGCGGTGACGCTTGTCCCGCGAGTGTTGCGGGGAAAGGAAAAAGGAAAAAAGGGGGGAAGGGGGGAAAAGCACAGAAAAAAGAAAGAAAAGGGGCATAAGGGAGAGGAAAAGAGGGAAAGAGGAAAACCAAGGAAGGGGGGGATAAAGGGGGAGGGGGGAAGGGGGGAAGGGAGGTGGGGCAGGTGGGAGGGAGGGTTGGGTAATGGAGGAAGATGGAGTGGGGGGGGGATGGGAGGGAGAAAGGGTGTTTATAGGGGGTGAGGGGAAACCGGGAAAGCACAGGGGGGACAAAAATACACACAAGGAGATAGAAGAGTTGGGAGACTGGAGAGGGGGGGAGAAGGGGCTGGGAAGGCTCGACCATGACAGGAAAAGGAGAAGACGACAATGTTGGACAGACAGTGGGAAAGGGAGTGAGAGGTAGCAAGAACATATAGAAAAAGAAAGAAAAAGGGAAGAACGGAAGAGGAAGGGGGGGAAAAACAGGGGGGTTCTAGGGTTGAAGAGAGAACCAAGGTATCTCGTCATTTAATCCAACCGTGTTGGTGTGCAACCTCCAAATCCAGCGTTGCTCAGCCCTAAATAGTTTTTCAGACATGTTAGGGGTCGAAGGAGAAAAAAGTTCCAGGACCGTCCATAACATGTCATCTGGGGAGTGATTTTTTTGTAGGAAGTGGCTAGTGAGTTTTGTTGCATCTCGCTTGCACCTAATCGTGCTCCTGTGCTCACAGATTCTGATGCTAACCTCTTTCTCGTGGTCATCCCCACATATTTGAGTGGGCAAGGGCATTTGATTAAATAGACGACGTTTTTGCTGTTACAATTCGTAAGTGATTTTTGCTTCCATGGGGTTTTAAGGTCAAGATTGATGGTGGTGGATTTTTGGGTAAAGGGGCAAACACTGCAGTTGCCGCATGGATGATGACCTGCAGGGGGGGCCATTTGCCAAACTGTAGTCTGTGCAGGACGTCGTTTCTCCTTTGGTCTAGTGTGGACCACCATGTCGTGTATATTATTTGCTCTCTTATACGCGTATAGTGGTGGTTCAAAGGGTAAGCCACCTGATGTCAGGATTTTCCAATTATCTCTTATGATCTTTTGGATTTCATTGGATAAGGGATTGAATGTGGTCACACAAACGATCTTGTCCAAACTTGGTTTCGGTGCACGGGGCTGTAGCAGCTGGTCCCTATTATTGTTGCGTGCTCTTTTTAGTGCCCTGCTGACCAGATGTGGGGGATAATCCTTGGTGTGTAGCTTAGTAGTTAGTTTGTCTGCATGTTTGCGGTAATCGATCACGGATAAGCAGTTTCGTCTTAACCGTAGGAACTGCCCGACCGGAAGGTTATCTCCTAGAGCTCGAGTGTGGAAGCTCTGATATTGTAACAAATTGTTGCAGTCCGTTGGTTTATAGTACACTTCTGTGGCTAACCCGCCGTCATGTTCATAGATGAGTAGGTCGAGGAAAGGTAACTTGTTGTCACCTATGTTCATTGTGAAGGTTAGAAAAGGGTTGGCTCCGTTAAGCCAAACAGCGAACGCCTAGGCCTGTTCCTTACTACCAGTCCATATTAGCAGTACATCATCGATGTATCGCTTCCAGAGTTTGATCTGGTCACGGTAGGGGTTATCCTCATTCAGGACCGTATGTCTTTCGAAGTGGTCAACGTATAGACATGCTAGACTTGGGGCGAATGTGCTACCCATCGATGTGCCCTGTGTCTGCAAAAAGAAGCTATCTTCAAATTTAAAGTAGTTTCTGGTGAGAGCGAGGTGTGCTAAGTCTAGTATAAAACCAGGGGGGGGTTTGGGATTCACTCATATGTATTTCCAGCAGGTTGCTTATCACTTCCAGGGTGGCCTCTTGCGGGATGTTTGTGTATAGTGATTCCACGTCAAGGGTAATCAGGAGCTCCTTGGATTTGTCAAAGGCTATAGATTCCAGTAAAAGGAGGACATGGGTGGTGTCCTTAAGATAGGTCGGGATTTTTTTAACTAACGCTTGTAGGAAGAAATCCACTAATTTTGACAAGGGCTCTAGTGCTGAGCCTAAACCGGAAACTATGGGTCTTCCGGGGGGAGGAATCTTCTCTTTATGTACTTTTGGTAAAATATAAAAGTACGGGATTTTTGGGTTGGTCTGTATCAGAAACGATGCCTCATGATCTGTGATCCAGTTGTTTTCTTTCCCTTTTGATACTAGGAAAGCGATTTCTTCTTGGACATCAGTTGTAGGATCACGTGCCAAACGTTTATAGTGTCTGGTATTCCCTAGTAGTCGCTCACACTCGTCTCTATACATTTTTTGTGGAAGAATCACTGTAGCCCCACCCTTATCTGCTGGTTTGATAATGATATTTGGATCGGCTGTAAGGCCCTTCAGTGACTCTATTTCGATTCTGCTCATATTGTGGAATATTTTGCTGGGTGCTTCAGTAAGCCCATTGATCTTAAGGGATACTGATTTCTCGAAAGCCAGTACCTCAGGGGGCATTTGCCCTGCTGGGGGACAGAAGGTGGACTTAGGATGTAGTCCTGTGTTCTGTGTGGGAGTATCATATTCCTTCCCGAGGAAAAAGGTTTTTAGGCTGATCTTACGAAACAAACCCGCTAGTTCAGTTCTGGTTCTGAATAAATCAACTTTTGGGGTGGGCACGAAATTCAGACCTTTATTTAATGCTTGGGTTTCGGTTTGGCTAAGAATCCGGTTGCTTAAGTTAATGATGCTGACTGTATTCTCTGGACCCAGTTTCACTTTGTCTTGCTTGTCCCTGGGACGGCCTCCCTGTGTATTGAATTCTCCAAAGCATCCTCTCTTGGGCGCCACTGTACCTCTTTTCTCCTCCCTCTGTCCCTCCCGTGACCTCTGTCTAAAAAAGGGGGTGGGGGTTTGGAGAAGGACCATTGGGCAGGGTGCTGCAGGTAGGGTGCTTGGTATTGTGAAGGGGGGCCATACTGGTTGGGCCAACCCCATTGTTGATTAAAGTATGGCGGGTATGGGGGAGGTGCGGGTGGATAGTTCCATCCCCCTCGACGTTGCCCACGCCGCCCGCGGAGTTGTCGTGTATTACCTGATGAGTTACTGTCACTATCTGAGCTGATGTTACTCCCAGAGGAAGTGTCAGATGTGTTGGTGGAATTCTTTGCTACATAGTCAGGTTTGGTGTAGGGGTATATCCTTTCTAGGGAAAAGCGATTTAGGTCTTTTTGAAATTTGACTATTTTTTGCTGAGTTAGGTATTCTTTATATTCATTCATGTTTTTGTTTACCTCCTCCAGTTTCTTTTTGAAGGAGAGAATGCTCACACCTGACTTCAGGTTATTTTCACTGGTTTTTATCTGGATCAGTAGGGTTTCAGATAACCTAGTCGCTGTTTTTATAATTAATATCAGCCAATCTCGTGTGCATTTCCATGCTATAAGCGACCAATCTTTACGAAACTCAAGGTCGTCTAGGAATATGCGAGGCTCATTGGTGACAAGTAGTCCATTTGGTGCAGAGTTACTGCGGAGGTATTCTGTGAGAACAGCTCTGTGTAGTATAGTCTTAACTTGGGAGCGTTTCAATTCCACTAGGGTGTCCCAGTCCCCAAGCTGGGACAAACTCTTTGATAAAGCCGTGTCCCCAAGGAGTGAGGGGGCTGCGAGGATAGCTGATACTTCCTTGTCGTTGAAGAAGAGGCCATCTGCCATGGTGTGGCAAAGTGGTGGTGGGGGGGGGTGTTGTGAGGGGTTGAGTTTGTAGAAAAACAAGTGGGGAAATGTGGAAATATGAAGAAAGAACCAAAGCTCTGAGGGGCGCAGGCAAGACAAAGGTGCTTGCTAGGAGGAGGTGAGACAAGGATAAAACAACTCTCGCAGCCGAGAGGCTGCTCTACTATCACATTACACAAAGGGAGAGTAAATGGGAGCAAGAGGAACACACGCCGTACTCGACTCCCAAACAAAACACAATACTAAATCACAAATGAGAGTACGGGGGTTCTTATGACGTAAGTAGGTCAATAGTGTATCAATTGTGACACTAGACCACTCGTATACCTCGACTAGAGGTGAAAAGTGGGTGAGCTGTGAAGTGGTGTATGGTCTGAGGGGGGGGATTTCCTTTACGGACTAGGTGGTCTCACACACTATATAGTGTCATGCTTCATCATATGACCAGCTAGCCCCACCCGGGTATGACAGTGCCACCTGGTCGGACTCAACCTCACTGTTAAAGGAACAGGAGGGAGTGTGTAAATTAGTTTAATTTCTGGAAAATGGGATCCAGCTATGCTAGGGAAATAAAAACACCTACTCAGATACCCGGGTAAGTTTAATAGAGGGTTCTGTGTGGTGTGATTAAAAAGGAATGGGGAACCGGTGTGAGAGCAATGACTCACAAGGTCACCTATCTAAAAGGAGTAGCCGACATGTTTCTGCCCTTGTAATTGAGCTATGGAGGGTCTCTGGGCATTCATCAGGGCGTTGGATCCCTGTTGCATATGCTTCTTAAGCGCTGAAGAAATAATCACATTTGAAAAGGGGAAGGGCCTACCTTAACCAAGGGATTACCTGGGGAGGACCTATAGTAAATGGGATAAAAACAGACCAAAAATAGATAGTGAAAAGATAAAACACAGCAAACCAATACACACGTGACATAATTCATGCAGGCCGCAGGAGTACTGGTTGCAAATTATAAATCGCAGTTGCATCAATGTTAGCTATGCAAGGCGCACAATAGGTAGGGGAAGACAATTTCTTACCCTAACACTTGAGGCTAGTGGCCTCTGGTATCCTGGAGAGGGAGCGTGGTGTAGGCTTTACCCCAAAGCCGAAACTGAATGTCTTTCCTGTCGCTTCTCTGGGCAAGGAATCAAAACAATTGTTGGGTTCCATGGACGGGAAGGATTTTATGTCCGTTTCATGTGGCAAATGCCACATGCCCCCAAAGCTGCTATGGTCTTACCTTGTGGGAAGTGTCCCACCTAGCAATTGGGAGACACTACTGTGTCACATGAAGAACCCATTTTCAAATCTGATCAGTGATGGCTTGGATGCTTTATAGTGTGTTTTGTTTCCAGATATTGCTGTGATCCTGTGCCGCCATGCCTCAATGAATTCTACAGGCATTTTGGGAGATGTCCATGCCACCTTGGCAGAAATTCCCTCTTATGGCTAACAGTATTTTGGGAAGAAAGCAGGCTCCCCCCTGCAATGATTCAATAACTGCAGGCAATACGTTATTCACTGTTTCTGACTTCATCAGTAAAACAATTTAATCGACAATACAAAAAACTCAGGAGCTGTTCCAGAGCTCAGCAGTCCCAGCATTGACAACCTTTTCGAGTGGTCCAGACACCTCAGTATATGTTGTACTCTTTTTTATAGCTGACCTGAAACTAAGGGTTGCTGGCAGCAGCAGATGCAGGCCACTCTGTCCTTTGCCGCTTCAAAACCTCACTGAAATCCCCCTCATGTCATCATTTTCCATTGAGGGTTTCCCTATTTTCCACCCAAGGAGAGCCAATCACGATGTATCACTGGGTCATCCAACGATCTGGAATGGCTATAGCCTGCTGTTACTCTCTCTCCCCTCAGACCACCCTCTTTCTGCTATTATCTGTTCTCCGGAGCAAGTCTCAATTCCACAGATGGAGGTACTTCCCCTATTGGATATAAGAGCCATAGAGGGGTAATTGTGTAAATAAAAGGGAACAAAATTCCACTCCCTTTATTTCTTAGATCCCATGAAGGACCAATGCTGTCTCTGAGCCAAGTCTTGCTGACCTTTCGTGCCCTTAGATCTCCAGGATACCCACTTCCATCTGCTAACTCTCCCCACTTACTGGTGTTTCTTAAAGTTTATTGTGGGGTCCCAGCACAACCACAACTCATGTTTTCACAGAAGTGCTGGCAGTTGTGGCAGCTTCACAGAGACAGTCCGTATTCCATATATTTGTATACTTTGACGACTGGGTGGTTGAAGGCAGAGCCCCCAATGCCAGTGCAAAAATATTTTTGCCACACAATGCTTCTTCTCTTCGATTTGTGCTTTATGATCTATACCCATTTGTAGTCCAGTAACCACCACTGGTGATCATGTGCTGCCTCCTCTGAAATCTGCATGTGGTCAGAGAGGTGCATTTGATTCTGAGCCCACTGAGACTTCAGATCCCACAGCAGAGCCTGCATATGCCACCTGGCATGCTTGACTAGCAGGATGCAGGAGGCAATCACTCCCAGTAGTCTCTGGGTCGATCCTGCTGAAATCCAGGACCATAGCCTGAATGTCCTGGACTCTTTCCCCAGGGGAAAGGCACAAAACTGAACCATTCCCAAAATGACTCAGGTAAAGAGGAGCATTAGAGAAAAAGTAAGGTGTGACTTGGGTACATTGACAATGATTTCCAAAGATGACTGGTGGTTCACTGTAGTCTGGAGGTGGTAGACGACTGCCTGGGTTGAGCCTGCCTTCAACAACCAGCCATCAATGTCGTAGAAGAATAGCACCCCTGACCTCCGAATGTGTATTTTCACCACACCCATCTCTTTTGTGAACATCCAAGGGGCTTCTGTAAGACCACCGGGGAGTACAGTGAACCGAAAATGGTCCAGTCCCATAACGAACCGCAGGTAGCGCTGATGCGCCTGAAGGACGGGAATATGGAAATATGTATCTTGCAGGCCCAATGCCACCCTCCAGTCTCCAGGGCAATCAAAAACTGGGCCAGCTTGAGCAATTTGAATTTCTTCTTCCAAAAGAAGATGTTGAGAGGGAGCAGAACTAAATGTGGATGAAGGACTCTGGCCCTTATGGGTGCCAGAAAGTAGCAGGATTAACAACCATGCCCTAATTTCGGTGAGGGCACCCTCTCAACAGCCCCTTTGGCGAAAATGTCTTGCACTTCCTATCGTAAATAAGACACCTGGGGGATGGTGGAAAGTGAAGTAGCGAGAGAGTGAAAGGCAGGGCATATCCCAGCTGAACAATTTGCAGAAACCACTGGTCAGACCTAAACATAGCACCTTGAACTTCATATGTTGCTTAACAGAAGAGAGTCTGGTGGCTTGTGAGCATGCAATCAAACCACTCCAGCTCCTACATCAGACATACCACTAAGTTCTGCAGCCTATGGATGGAGGATAGTAGCACCAACAACAGATGCATGCCTGTCCTCAGCAATAAAAGTAAAAAATATTTTAACATGCTCAACAGTGTAGAGCAAGAGGATTGACTTTTGTGAACCTGTGCCTCAAAGCTCAAGTCCTGGTCACAAGTAACCTTCAGGTTTTGGCATGTGGCACTGGTGTTTCAGCACACATGGAACCAGGTTGGGGGGTGTAGGAGCACATCTGTGGGTGAGTCACTATATGTGTCTCACCCACAGTAATGATATGGCAAATGGACTGTGTAGTGTCGCTGTCCAGTGATGTAACTGGCCAGTCGACACTCTGTGTCAAGAAGGGGTGTTTCGTGTTGCGTAACACCCCGGGTGAAATCCCCGGATGTTTCAGAGGGATTTCACCTCTCTGTTGAGAGTTACTGGTTTGCTCCGTGGCCTCCGGCCCGGAGCTATAAAAATAAAAAGAGGCGTGGCTCAGGGATTCGGAGCCATGACGCCTAGACGGAGACCCGTGCTGCCGGGCTCCTCTCGCAGAAAGGCCACACCCAGCCACGCCGACCCGAGCAAACAAACACAGTCGCGTGAGTTATTGGTGCTGCATAGCGTAATGCTCATCACGTGTCTAAGCCCTTTTCAGGGCTTAGACACCACAAATTGGCGACGAGGCAGGTGAATCCACACCTTTGGGCTCGAGCCCCGCAGTGGCCGCGTGCCAATCGCGGTGCTGGTGCGGCGGGCGGGCAGTCCAATTAAAAAAAAATATATATATATATACAATATACAGACGAACAACAAAGAAAAGCGCCCATACTGAAGTTTTTTTTTCCGTCCTTTTGTCCTTTGAAGAGGAGAACAAAAACGGGAGGACGTGTTTGAATATAGGAAGGAGAATCCACATGGAAGCTGAAACACAAAAAGGGGCATATCAGGACACAGTGAGTACAAGTTTCCCTCCCCATAGCCGGTAAACCAGGCACAGAACAATAATAGGTACTTCTTAATACAGGCACAGCTGCAAGAGACCTATCTAACATCACCCCAGCCACAATGTCTGCAATACCTCCAGTAGAACCATTTGTGGTGGAAGGTGCTCCCTCTACGCAAGCGCCAAAGTGGAGAGAATGGATAGAAAGAGTGTTGTTATTCTTTGAGGCCACGAAGGTAGCAAATGACAGAAACATGCCATGCTCATCCACATAGGAGGGAAGGTCATATATAAGATATCAAAAAACCTCGTGGAAGATGCGCCCAAAACACATACGACACTCATAGCTGCCCTCAACCGCCACTTCGAACCGATGGTCAATACTGATTACGAGAGGTTTATATTTAGACAAGCGAGGCAACAGGTGGACGAATCGCTAGATGCCTTCCACCTAAGGCTAAGAGAACTAGCGGGCACGTGCAGATTTAATGATGAGACTGAAGAAGTCCGAGGACAATTAATACAACGGTGTGCCTCCCTCCCCCTCAGGGAACTCATCCTAGAGGAATCTGGAAAATCGTTACCGGACATTCTACAGCTGGGCCGCACAAAGGAGCTCTCAAAAGCCAGGGCTTCACACATGGAGGCAGCATTGCAGCGTCCCATAAAAGAAGAGGTAACCAATGCAGTCATGACACCCAGGAAGAAAACCCCACAAAAATTGAATAGTCCACGCCCCAGACAGTGTGGCTATTGTGGTGGAGTGCCACACCGAGCATCTGAGTGTCCGGCAACGGGAAAAGTTTGCTCTGGCTGCGGAAAGATGAATCATTTCGCAAAGGTTTGCAGATCCAAAAGCACCCGAGGGGCAGCCGTCAACACTGAGCTCGAAGACTCCCCTCCCGAAAAATCGGAGCGAGGGAGTGACAAGGATGATGACAAAACTGTTATTCATGTCGTCCACTCCTTATTCGCGGTCAGACCTACCAGCCATCGTCAAGCGCAACTTCCAAAATGCCAGATCCTCATGGGCCACCATGAAGTGGTCGCCGTAGTGGATACGGGAGCCTCCATAAACCTACTGGCAGCGGAAGAACACTGCCAAATGTCCCCGACTCCAGCACTAACCAAGACAAATGTCAAGGTATATGCATATGGACAGAGCACTCCCCTCTCCCTGAGAGGCATGTTCCAGACCACCATCACCCATGGACTGCACTCCATAACGGCAAAGGTATATGTGACGGAGGGAGGAACTGGCATGCTCTTAGGCTGTCAGGCGGCGGAGGAGTTAGAAATAGTGACGTTCACGCTCAGCATTCACCAAGAATCTGTGACTGAGTTGGTGGCCCGATACAACAGAATATTTAATGGGATTGGTTGTCTCCGAGGCCGAGAGATCAAGCTCCACATTGATCACACAGTCCAACCGGTAGCCCCCTGCCATCGGCGAGTAGCGTTCAATCTCCGACCCCAAGTGGAGAAAGAGTTAGACAACTTGGAGAAAGCCGGAATTATTGAGAAGCTTTCTGGGCCCACCCCTTGGGTATCTCCCATTGTGGTAGCTCGGAAGCAAACAACCAGGCGAGATGAGAATCTGTGTGGACATGCGTCTCCTGAATGCTGCTATCAAGAGAGAAAGACACCTGACCCCTACGATTGATGACATCTTGGGAGAGCTCAGTGACTCTAGGTGGTTCTCGAAGCTTGATCTCCGGTCTGGATACCACCAGCTGGTGTTGGCCCCGGAGTCCCGTTACATAACGACTTTCTCTACACATGTGGGGCTGAAGAACCAGAACCTTTTGGGCCTGGCGGCGCAGGGTACGCCTTAAATCTCCTTGGATTCACCTGCCTCAACTAACAGAGACACGGGACACTCTGTCAGGCGTAAAAGATCAGATTTTATTAGCTGCAGCTAGTACAGTTGTCCAAGAAGTACACAAGGTATGTTCTCAGGAGACTGCCACTTTACTTTGTGGCGCACAATCTTATATACCGTATAAAAACATTTATTAACTACATACACTCCCAGAACACATAGAAAGGAGCCAGTAAGAATGACGTAAAGATAGAACAGAGTCAATAGAAATGTCGGAAAACAAGACAGAACAAAGTATCAAGTGACTTAAGGTTGCCTCCCCTCCAGCTGTGTTTGTCACCCCTCCCTTGAACTAATTCATTAACCGATCCACAACGAAGTTGCATGTGGTGTGATAAGTTTGTGTGCGTTTGGAGGACAGTTGTGAAATGAGAGAATACTAGCAAAGGACAGCGAAGGCCAGACGATAAGATAAGATCGGCGGAGAATAGTGTGAGCCTACAGATAGTTGAAACAAGGATTAGAAAACCAGACAGGGATTAGTGTACTCGGTCAGACCTTAATACCAGCCTTGTAAAGATAGAGGCAGAAGACTGTTTTGAACACCATGTTGCAGAATAAGCAGAAAAGGCAGAATGGACTTCGTTCGCTGTGCTGCCTGAGTGAAGGCAACATAAAATGGCGGCGGGCCACAAAATGGCGGGTCGATACGATCGTATTAAAAATCGAATTTCCTCAGACCCTCCTTTTGCCAGAACTCAGGCAAGATATACAAACTCATGTTAATCTGAGTCGATGTCTATGGCCATGAGGTCATCAAGCTGTTGCTGTACCATCATTTTGATACTCTCTGTTCTTTGTGACTTGGGTTTGGGAATACATGCAGTAGCACATAGGTTGCAGATGGCAGGACCGCAGTGCATACAAAGACAACAAGAGAATATAAAAGCTAAAATTACTCCAAAGAATGTCAATACCTTCCAACCCCATTTGGACAGTAATCCCCAAAACCACTCTGAAAAGGACCAATCTCCTTCGTCCTGATGAATCGACTCGGAGATTATGTGTAACTTAGAGATAGCTTGGTATACTGTCGGAGCATCATTAGGTATGAAAATACAGCAACTTGATCCGATCAATTTGCATACTCCACCACGGTCCGCAAGAACAAAGTCTAAGGCAACACGGTTCTGCAAGGTCATAAGACGATCAGCCTGTAGTTCAGCTGTAATGTTACTTAAAGCTCCTACAGTGATGTCTATGGTGGTTTCTACGACACGAACCAATTGCCTTATATTTCTGCTGTTGGCCATTGGACCCCAGAAGGGAAGAAATCCTTTGAGGAAATCTCCTCCCTCTTGTCCTGCTGTGTCTTTCGAATCCACAATCCCTCTGCCATATCTATTTTTATGATGGTTCGCAGGAGCGGTGTATGTAGGGGGAAGAAGAAAGGCTATATAACAAGTACCAGAGAAATCAGCTGGCAACCATGTATAAGCCCTATCGTGGCAAACGAAGTATGTACCTTGAGATGGTACTAACGGCGGTGAATTCAGGGCTGAATAAACATATGTATGGGAACATAAACTTTCTCTTTGTCCGGTGTTTGGAGTTCTACCATTTATTTGCAGACAGAAATTTCCTTGTTGGGGTATGACCCGTATCGGAGGAGATTTTCCTTGCTCAATCTTATCATTGAGGCTGGAAATGTAATTAGTTATGTTCCAATTGGTATATGCTTTTCTTTCATCTATGGAAGCTTCACTTTTTTCCATGATTTTAGCCATAGCTACCATTCCCTTTATCAATAAACTATGACTGAAATCTGAACCAACACTATGTGAACTGACAGGTTGTTTAATTTTACTTTGATATGCATTATTGAAAATGACAAAATAAGCCCAAGCGGAACCTTCATAGGAGAATGGAAGAACTAAATATGGCATTCCTTTTTCTACCGTATGTGGTATGAGTCCACACACCCAACAGTCAGTTGTATTGATCACTAACTGATGTTGATGTAACAACTGGACGAAGGAATTGTTAAAGTATTCAGTTCTTCTGATGAGTTCATGCTGGGGAAGAGTGTGAAATAGGTGCGGAGAGATAGTAGAAGAAGATGTAGAGGTAGGAGAAGAGACAACTTTTTGCTGCAGAGTAATAATGATCCAGTTTACAGATGCCAAAAGAATACACGACAATATAATGACGCATAGAGCAATACTACAACGACTACATATTTCTTTACAATTATTCTTTACATTTTTACTTTCTCTTTTATTTAATGTAGCCTCCATCTTTCTAAGTGGATGCTCACGGCAATCTTCCTCAATCACTGTAGTCACGATTATCTACCGTCCTATGACACTGTGAGGTCCTGCAGGCCTATTGCCACTTACTCAGGTCGTAACTAAGACTCCTACCGTGACCCTGCAACCGGGATAGAGTACTACATAGGAGAGAAAGTTACAAGTTCTTTGGTCTTGGTCTCAAATTATAGCGTTCTTGTCCAGAGGCAGTCTGGTTTTGAAACAATGTTCCTGGATTTGTCGTGTTCAAGCGTCGATGCGATGGTATTGCTTCTTGAAGGATGTCGTCGTCCTCTTTCTCAGAAAGTGTTCCAATTAGACGTGCATCACTGAATGGTACAAATTGCGGAACTTTCTCACTTTCAGAGTCACTGATGCCTCTACGGACCCACTGATCGAAAGGCAAAGGCAAAGGCACTTTCTTGCAGTGCAAGGCATGCACCCAGTTTTTCTTTCCTTCGACTTTAACTGCTGTTCTTGTGGTCAAAAGAACCAGGCGTGGCTCTCTCCATCTGGGCTCCAAATTTCTCTGTCGCTGGAAATTTTTCGTGCAGACCCAGTCACCTGGTCGGATGGAATGACCTGGGTCTGTGGAAGCCTCTGGTAGAGCACTCTGAACCTGTTGATGAAGAACACGCAATTTAGTTGTAAGGTCATGCAAGTAGTCAATCAACATCGGGTATGGCAAGTCTGAGTATTTCTTAGGGCGAGGAACTCCCCATACATTAGCTGGGCGACCAAATATCACTTCGTAAGGGCTAAGCCCCAAACGAGAGTGTACTGCTGTTCTGGTGGACAGAAGAGCCAATGGTAAAGCATCAGGCCAATTAAGTCCTGTGCTAGCTTGCACCTTAGCAATTTTAAGCTTCAAGGTTCCATTGTAGCATTCTACTAAACCAGCCGACTGTGGGTGATATCCCGCGTGGAACTTCTGTTTTATGCCAAGACCTGCACAAATTTTTTGCATGACTTGACCCACAAATTCGCTCCCATTGTCACTCCAGACAATGCGCGGCAAACCAAACCTAGGGAAGAATTCTTTCAAAAGTATTTTGGCAGTTGATAAAGCAGTATTGTCCTTCAGAGGGTAGGCTTCTACCCATCTAGAAAAAGCACATACTACCACCAGAACATATTTGAGATTGTTGCATCGTTCCATGTGAATATAATCGATCTGCAACACCTCAAATGGATATGTTGGAGGAGCAAAATGACCTGCTGGAGTTGGGGTTCCCTTTCCCGGATTGTACATCAAGCAAACAATACAATGTTTTACTACATTATTTGCACACTTTGGGATCCCCTCATTTTGCCACACTGGAGCCAGAAGTTTACATATTCCTTTTGCACTTAGGTGAGCTGGACCATGTGCCATAGTAACTACAGGTAGTACATAAGCATCTGGTAACAGCCAACGTTGATGTTCTGATAATTCAACCCAACATCCCATCTCATCTAACATTCCTGTACTTTCCTTCCACTTTCTCAACTCATTCTCCGTAGCCTCTCCTTGAATTGATTTCACACTCTCTACTGTATCTTCACACATTCCCTTTTCTCTTACGCAGTTTGCGGGACCTGCAACATACATTCGACTTGTGTTGTCTCTGGCTGTCTTTTTCGCTACCTCATCTGCAAATGCATTTCCTCGACCAACATCGTCCACAATCTTTTTGTGTGCACTACACTTCACAATCGCTATCTGAGTAGGCATTGTAAGTGACTCAAGAAGTTCAGTCACTAATTGACCATGTTGTATCTTAGTACCATGGGAAGTAAAGAATCCTCTTTCCTTCCATAAGCGCCCAAAGTTAAACGCTACACCAAAAGCGTATTGGCTATCAGTGTACACGTTTACTCTTTTTCCTTCGGATAACACACACGCTCTAGTTAAGGCTATCAATTCAGCTGCCTGAGCTGAATTATGTCTAATGCGTGCTGTCTCCACAATCGTATGCAAAGTGGTAATAGCGTAGGCTGAAACTGTATCTCCATTCGGGAGCTTGAAACAAGAACCATCTACCCATAGTGTTCCATCTGGATTCACTAATGGCGTGTCTTTTAGGTCAATTCTACCCTTAGTCTCTTCTTCAGTACGGAGAAAACAATCATGCTGTTCAGAGACATCTCTCTCTTCTGGAAGAGGCAACAAAGTAGCTGGATTCAGGGTATTACATCGTTTGATGTGTATGTGACTAGCCAAAAGCGTCAGCTCATATCCGGACAACCGAGCACTCGTAAGACGCTGCGTTTTTGTCCTATTTAGTAAAATATCCACTGCATGTGGCACCATAACAATGAGAGTATTATCTAGCACTACTCCAGCAGACTGTCGGATAGAAATTGCTGCTGCCGCTGTCGCCTTAAGACAACTAGGCAATGCTTTAGCTACTGGATCTAACGTAGCTGAGAAATATGCGCATGGTCGCTGTTGATCTCCAAAACGCTGCGTTAAGACTGACAATGCACAACCCTCTCTTTCGTGGACATAGAGCGTAAAGGGCTTACTGTAATCAGGAGTACCCAATACAGGAGCAGAACACAAAGCAATACGCAAATCAGTAAAACTCTTCTGACACTCGTCAGTCCACGGAAGAGGCTGAGGCGTATCTTTTAAAGTTAGCGCCAACAGCGGTTTAGCCAATAAAGAGAAACTCGGAATCCATTGTCTACAATAAGAAGTAATGCCCAAAAAGGCACGTACCTCTCTTTGTGTGGATGGCACTGACATTTGTGCAATTGCCTGAATTCGTTCGGGGGTCAATCGTCGTCCCTCCTTTGACAAGAGATGACCTAAATAAGTCACCTCGCGACAGACATATTGTAATTTAGAAGGGGAAACCTTGTGATTCAGATCAGACAAATGACGCAACAGTGCAACGGTCACGTTTTTGCAAATCTCCTCTGAATCAGCGGCAACTAATAAGTCATCCATGTACTGAATGAGAGCGGCACCGGACGGTAAGGAAAAGGCATCAAGATGACATTTTAGAGCTTGACTGTAAACAGAGGGACTTTCACAATAACCTTGAGGTGCGCGTTTAAACCGGAAGCTTCGGCCTCCGAGGGAAAAACCAAAAATATCTCTACTCTCTTCGGCGATGGGAATACTAAAGAAAGCATTCTTTAAATCGATAACTGAAAACCAAGTCGCTGTAGAAGGTATCATCGTCAACAGAGCAGTGATATCTGGGACTACAGGAAACTGCGGTACGACAATCTTGTTTACCTCCCGAAGATCAATTACAAAACGATAAACAGGAGGCTGAGAAGGATCAGTGCGATTAAGAACCGGAAGAACAGGACTGTTACATGCATTTCCTCTCGTTTCCTCAACCACACCCTTCTGAATCAAATCATGGACAATTTCCAGAAGTGCTTTCTCACCTTCAGTAGAGATTCTGTATTGCGGAATACGTGGCATTTCAGCATTGGGTTTAAGAGTAACAACATAAGGTGGGATCTCAAGACAACCAACGTCATTCGGACCCGTAGCCCAAAGCGTTTCGGGAAGAGAAAGCAATTCAGGTGGGAATTGATCTTTTGATAAGTACATTGGACTAGTCATTTTCTGTCCTAGAGTGAGGTATACACCAGAAGGTGAACAATATATCGTAGCATGCATTCTTTTTAATAGATCTAAACTCAACAGATTTTCACCACAACCATTCGTCAGAAGAAGCGGAGCTTCTAAATCATAAGGGCCTATTGAAACAGGCAAAGGGCAAGAAACTGGATTACGAACAGGGGCGCCAGAAAATCCTACAGATACATTCGTTAAGCCAGACAAAGGTGCGCCAGGGAGTTTAGAATGAATGATAGAGCTTCTCATGGCACCAGTATCTAAAAGAAATGGCTCTGAAACACCCATTGTAGTGACATTAACATAAGGTCCATTCTGATCCACTGGAATTGACGTAACCCCCTTACTTTGTCCATGGCTGTCCTATTCAAAATGAAGACTTTCATTCCCTCCTTCAATATACTGATCCTCACTGTAATACTGTGTAGACCTAACATTTTGCTGGTCAAAGTAATTTCCGGAATTTGGAGGAACAAAAGAACGCTGCCCTTGGGTTAACACACCTCGACCTCTACCTCTATTTGCTGACTGAAGACCACCACGACCTCGTGAAGCAGATGTTGTTCCATTACGCTGCAACAATGCCAGACAACTGTTCTTAAAATGACCTTCCTCCCTACAATAAGCACATTGATTGGGACCTAGCAAAGGTCTTGGAATGAATGGTTCAGGCTTTTGATACAACCTCTGAAACTGCGGAGGCTGTTGAAACTGAGGCTGAACATAACGAGGAGGATAAGCCTGTTGCAAGAGAACTTTAGTTTTTAATTCTTTCGTCTTTTTCTCTTGTTTTTCCCTTTCTTCTTTGTCTCTATTTTCATAATATTGTGCAGTAGCCAATATCTGGGCGGAAGAAGAAACTGCCCATGAACTCTCGGAGTCTTTTAGCTTGTGTGATAGTTCAGGAAGCAAGTTATATACGAACTTATCCACAAATAATCGCTGTCCCCCTTCTGTAGCCATATCTTGACCACTGTGATCAATGAATGTCTCCTCAAATCGGGTAAAGAAATCGGAAACACTTTCATCTTTCTTTTGTTTACATGCTGCTAGCTTATCCCAATTAACTCTCAAAGCAGGCATCATTGTTTTCATTAATGTAATAATCCTACCAGGGAGTTCTGAGATCAAAGCGTCGGGCTTTGCACCACCTACTTGACCTCTATCTGCGGCAATAATAGCGTTCCAATCGCCGCCTAATTCTTGAGCGTGATCCTCTCTACGAATTTTAGCCCATATTGTCTGTGGAACTACATTTCCCATCAACATGTCAATATCTGCTAGATTCATAGTACATGCATCAACTGTTTGCGACAACTCTTTATAGTAACCAGCAGGATTTTTGCGTGAATCTGGTAGTGACTGTTTAAGTGCTAAAACTTCAGACCTTTTCCAGGGGACATGTATCCATATGCGCTGAAAATGCGCAGGAATAGCTGGATTAGCACCTGCTGCTACAACTTCTTCCTTCCATATTGGAGAAACCTCTCTCATGGGATAGTTTTTCAGTGCTGTCCTAACTGAAGGATCAGAATCAGGAAAAGTCTGTGAGAACAATAGGGATCTGAAAGAAATAAGTGTTCTGACAGCGTTTTCAACCTTAGGACCCACAATAAGTCCTTTGTCAAAGTCAGCCTGAACATCTAACAAATCCTGTGGGACCGAACCCAAATTCATATCCTCCCATTCTTTAGCGAGAGTATCGCACATAACTTTAAAAACATATCTCTGCGTAGGTGCATTCCATTGCAGAAAGGTGGACATAATATCAGACGTACTATATTGGGGACCCTTCTTGATCCATCTACAAGCAAGTGAGTCCAATTTTTCTCGCTCTTCGGAGTCTGGGAATTGACTACGAGACTGTCTTCGAGAAAAAGCTGGAGACACATTTAAAGCTTCAAAGAAAGGTGATAAGAGACCAGAGACAGTATCGGTAAATCGCTTACGCGTAGATGGAGAATTTGACATAAGGATAGGGGACAAGGTATTAGGTGAATTAACTAAAGGAGCATTAGGAATTGCCAAAGGAGCAGAAGGCAAAGGAGTTAAAGGCAAAGCTGGCATAGGCAATACTTGAGGAGGCAAATGTGGAAAAGCTGGAGCAGGCGGAAGCACAACTGGCGGCTGAACAGGCTGTAACATCGGGGGTGCATTAGCACCTTGTACATAGGGCGGAGGCAATTTCAATAAGTGGGACATTAAGGAATCTTCCTCAAAATCTTTTCTCTTATCAAGGGAAGAGATAGGCAACGTCGGATAGCATTTATCTATTGCCATTCGATGCTGTCTGTCTGAAATTTCCATTGCATTATCTATTTCATCATCTTTGAATTGCTGAGCAGCCTGTATAATCGTCATTCCCTGTGTTTTCCTATCTCGTTTCGCTTGTTTAATTTCTCTCTGTTTGGCTTCCTTACGCCAAAGGCGAAAAGAGTCAAACATTGCCGGCCGGGCTTTTCTTTTAAATAACGTTGCTTCTAAATTATCTAGCACATCAGTTTCGAAACTACCATTTTCTGGCCATTTTAAAACACCATCTTTCTTTGTATATCGGGTCCATGTCTTATTAAAGGCAATAGGACCAACACCATGTTTAGAATAGAGCTCATATGTGGGAGTTCCAACCGAAGGAATCGGACAGGAGTCCTCAAGCTGGGAGTCCCTATTACAACAAAAGCAACAAAGTTTTCCAAACTTAGTCAGACCAGACATCTCACGATTTTTACTGGCTGTTCACAAACATCAAGGGGGTAAAACTTTCAGTTTACACAGCACAAATGCACTTACCCCTCGGCTTTGGCCACTGCAATGGCCAAATCTAAGAACCTAAGGACAAAACAAAGACCAAAATTTGTGGGCGCGACCCACCAAATACTTAACTAAGGATGTCTTCTTACACCAACAGAGGCCCGTCTATCGTCTCGCTTTACCATACATCATCAAAGAAAGGGCCAAGGCAGGACGGCAGTCAGGGCAGCAGTCGTCAGTAGCCGTCAGGAAGGAGTAACCGCGCTGAAAAAGACCTTCGGACCACTTCGACATACAGGGGTCGCTTGACGTGGCTCGCGATTCCTCCAGAATTTTCTTGCGGGGTTCCTCACGACCTTCAGGCAGAACCGGTACCGCTGAAGCCGCCCCACGTTGGGCGCCAGTTGAAGAACCAGAACCTTTTGGGCCTGGCGGCGCAGGGTACGCCTTAAATCTCCTTGGATTCACCTGCCTCAACTAACAGAGACACGGGACACTCTGTCAGGCGTAAAAGATCAGATTTTATTAGCTGCAGCTAGTACAGTTGTCCAAGAAGTACACAAGGTATGTTCTCAGGAGACTGCCACTTTACTTTGTGGCGCACAATCTTATATACCGTATAAAAACATTTATTAACTACATACACTCCCAGAACACATAGAAAGGAGCCAGTAAGAATGACGTAAAGATAGAACAGAGTCAATAGAAATGTCGGAAAACAAGACAGAACAAAGTATCAAGTGACTTAAGGTTGCCTCCCCTCCAGCTGTGTTTGTCACCCCTCCCTTGAACTAATTCATTAACCGATCCACAACGAAGTTGCATGTGGTGTGATAAGTTTGTGTGCGTTTGGAGGACAGTTGTGAAATGAGAGAATACTAGCAAAGGACAGCGAAGGCCAGACGATAAGATAAGATCGGCGGAGAATAGTGTGAGCCTACAGATAGTTGAAACAAGGATTAGAAAACCAGACAGGGATTAGTGTACTCGGTCAGACCTTAATACCAGCCTTGTAAAGATAGAGGCAGAAGACTGTTTTGAACACCATGTTGCAGAATAAGCAGAAAAGGCAGAATGGACTTCGTTCGCTGTGCTGCCTGAGTGAAGGCAACATAAAATGGCGGCGGGCCACAAAATGGCGGGTCGATACGATCGTATTAAAAATCGAATTTCCTCAGGGCTCCGGAGATATAAACGTCTGAGTTTTGGGGTATCAAGCGCTGCGGAAGTATTCCAAAACGTTATCCAGGAGCTGTTGGTAGGATTGCCTGGAACCATAAATGTCAGTGACGATATTCTTGTCCATGCCCCTACCATTGCAGGACACAACGCCCGACTACAGAAGGTCCTACAACGCATTCAGGATTCCGGACACACATTGCATCGCCAAAAGTGTGAATTTCTAAGAGACAGAATAAAATTTTTCGGCTACACGTTCTCGGCGAGTGGGGTTGCCCCGGACCCAGCAAAGGTAAACGACATCAAGGAGGCTCCCCCGCCCACCACCGTCACGGAGGTCAGAAGTTTACGAGGAATGGTAAACTACTGTGGTCGATTTATCAAAGATTTATCCAACCTGACCCAGCCTCTAAGGAATCTCATCAAAGCCTCTGAGCCGTGGAAGTGGGGGTCTACTGAACAAACAGCGTTCGACAAGATCAAAGAAGCTTTGTCCAGCAAGACTGTGCTGAGATATTTCGATCCAAAGAAAAATACCAAGGTCGCTGTTGACGCTGGGCCAAAAGGTTTAGGTGCTGTGTTGCTGCAGGAACAGGGAGAAGGTATGTGGGCTCCTGTTGCCTACGCCAGCCGTTCACTCACTGACACAGAACAGCGTTATTCACAAATTGAAAAAGAAGCTATTGCTGTCCACTGGGGTTGCAAGCATTTCCATATTTACGTGTATGGCCGCCCGTTTATTGTGACCACCGACCATAAGCCGTTGCTTCCTCTGTTCAATGGAACCGCTTCCAAGCCACCGCAGAGAATTGAGAAATGGATGCTACAATTGCAAGATTATCGGTGCCAGTTAGAATATCGCCCGGGATCTGAAAACCCGGCTGACTATCTGTTGAGACATCCAAGAAGTGCCTCAGAGGTGGAGGTTGAAGAAGCGAAAGAGACTGAAGAGCGTGTTAGATATGTAACCGATCGATCCCGGCCTTTGCCCATGACTATGAGTGAGATCATACAAGCAACTAAGTCGGATGAGTGCCTGCAGAAAGTCATGACAGCCATCCAGAATAATCAGCGGCACCGTATCAAAGGTCAATTGCCTTTGTTGAACATTGAGTCTGAACGCGTCATTGGAAGTTTGTATAGCGTGAAGTAGGCGCTCACCACTGATTCTCAAGGGTGTCTGTTGAGGGGAAGTCGATTGGTTATTCCATCATCTCTCACTACCAAAGCCGTTGAATTGGCACACAATGGCCACCAAGGGATGGTCAAAACGAAGAGCCGCCTCCGGTCTAAGGTGTGGTTTCCCCTGAAGGACGAAAAGGTTGAGCGTTTGGTTAGGACGTGCCGTTGGTGTCAGGCTACTGGTGAGTCGAGCAGGCCTGTTCCCATCGAGACTGAGCCGACCCCAACAGGTCCCTGGGTCTCAGCGAGTCTGGATTTTGGCAGTTTACCCGATGGTCGCCATAACATGGTCATCATTGATGATTTCTCAAAGTATCCTGAGGTCGAAATTATTCCTGCCCTCACGGCGGAGGTGGTGATTTCTGGGTTAGAAAAAACGATGGCCACTCATGGTCTTATCCCTGAGATTAAGACGGACAATGGGCCACCTTTTCAAAGCAAGGAACTGTCGGAGTATCTGAAGATTACTGGCACCCGTCATCGCCAGATCACCCCGCGTTGGCCTCAAGACAACGGGGAGGTAGAGCGGTTCATGCGGACTCTGAATAAGGTCATTAGAATTGCAGTGGCCAGTGGCCAAGCTGTTGAATACGCCATTTTCTTGTTTCTACAGAACTATCGACAGACGCATCATTCCACCATTACCCGAGCACCGAGTCATGTCGCCTTTGGGAGGGCGTCTATTGATGCTATTCCTCATCATTCTTCCTGGGTGCCTCCTGAGATAGCCAGAGATTTGGTTCAGGAGAAACAGCGGATGTCTAATCTACGGGTCAGCCGTGCTCGACGAGCAACAGCATCTGACCTGAAAGTGGGTGATCAAGTATTGCTAAAGCAGACCCTGCCTGGTAGTAAGTTTCGTACGCCGTTTTCTCTGGTCCCGTGGAGAATTGTTCAACGGAATGGATCTGCTGTGGTTGCCCAGCGTGGTAGTGATACAATGACCCGCAACGTGTCGCTGTTTAAGAGGTTTCATGATTTGAGAGATACTCGAGAAGAAGGTGTTGGTGATGCTGACGATGTTGGTCTGGTGTTTTTAGGGCCTGAAGAGGGCGTTTCACCGGGTGGGTCTGAGAGTCGCACTGTTGGTGTTCCTTTGTCTACCCTGATTGAACAAGTGACTGGTGGTCCGGCCACTGAGGTGGCGTCTCAACGATCCGTATCCACCAGATATGGTTTGCGGAATAATCCCCGTCCCTCAATCCGTCTACGTGATCATTTGTGTGATTAATGACTATTATTCTGGGTGGTGTGTTTGTTGTTGTTTTTGCATTTTGTGGAGGAATGTAGTGTCGCTGGCCAGTGATGTAACTGGCCAGTCGACACTCTGTGTCAAGAAGGGGTGTTTCGTGTTGCGTAACACCCCAGGTGAAATCCCCGGATGTTTCCGACGGATTTCACCTCTCTGTTGAGAGTTACTGGTTTGCTCTGTGGCCTCCGGCCCGGAGCTATAAAAATAAAAAGAGGCGTGGCTCAGGGATTCGGAGCCGCGATGCCGAGACGGAGACCCGTGCTGCCGGGCTCCTCTTGCGGAAAGGCCGCACCCAGCCACGCCGACCCGAGCAAACAAACACGGAGTCATGTGAGTTATTGGTGCTGCATAGCGTAACGCTCATCACGTGTCTAAGCCCTTTTCAGGGCTTAGACACCACAGACTGCACGTATTTACCACCAGTGACCACATTTAAAGATAAGGCTGCTGTGACGCAGCTAGAATAAGGGCCGCTTGGCTGTTGCACGTGAACACATGGCACATGTGTGAGCTGCGCATAGGAGACTACTGTCGCACAGCCCAATAACTATACGCAGGTAGCCTGGCACACAGGGGACTATGTAGGATTAGATATTGACCTGGGGTAGGCCTGTGTGTTGTCGCAATAAGGATTCATTATTTTTTTCAAGGGAGGTGGTGTCCTTGGGACCCCGCCTCCCCATACTCTGTTAGCCCGTAGGCCACATCCCGTGGGCTGTATATACTGTAAAGGGGGCCAGGACACCATCCAAACCCTCAAAGCCGAGGAGACGGGGGCGCATTAGCGACCACTGCCAGAGATGTGCTCACCCCCGTCCCCTATGCTTGTGTCTGGGAGGAGCAGGGCAGCCACCAGGAGACGCCCTGCCTGCTTAACAGAGCTGCTGGCTGCAGCAACTGCAGGAGGATAGGCTGTCGCATGGTAGTTAGCCAGGGGTGGGGTCCCTGGACCGCACCTAACGTGGAAGCCATGTCTCGGGTGCCCCGGGTGGTACTGGGCACCCCGCTCCAATAAATGAAAAAAAACAAGTAAAAGCTTGCGGCATTCCCCAGCACAGTGGGGGGGGGCTGTTCATAAATATTCACTGCAGTAGGCTGGAGCGACCCATAATGCTAGTGGGGCTGACTAAGTTGCAATTTCCCTTGCCATGTGGCGGTCACAGAAGAACAGGGCACCAACTAGAGGAGAGTGGTAAAAGGGTCCTACACTCACACTGCGATTGAGCAACTGGCTGGCGTCCACATAGACTATTGTTAATATGCCAAGTGAAGGCAATAATTGTAATTCTGTAACTGAGTATGTAACAGGTTTCTGCACATATTAAGTCTGGTACTATGACCCACTAATAGTCATACACTGTACAGCCTGGGAGATTCAGCCTGGTAACATCTGTTTTCATGTGTGTACCACATTACTCAGTTGAGAGTTTATTGGATGGGGAAAGGGAAGGGTTGGGGGTATTTAAATGCTGTTCAGGATGGGAAATTCACATCGTGGGTGGAGGGGAGGATATTATTTTCTGCAGTGGAATACAAGGTATGGGCTCCCCCAGCGTTTGCGTACCACTGTAAGGTGGAATATTCTTGAAAAAGTGGAGCAGGTTGATGGCAGTTGACGACGAGGAAACCAGAGCAGCGGGCAAGGAGGGCACTGCGCTGCTTAGATGTGTAACATGTAATGTAAGAGAGTTGAATGATCGCAGAAAGTTGCGCAAGGTGGTGGTATATCTTCAAAGGCACATGGTTGATGTCGCCATGTTGCAGGAAACACATCAGGTGACAGATAGTGGCATGCTCATGGGTGGGAGAGTGAAAGGGATTTACTGCATAGCCAGTTTTACTTCCCATGCCCGCAGTGTACCAAGGATGATTCTGCGTTCCTGCTGGTAGGGGTGTATGGACCTAATCATGATGATTCACAGTTTTATAAAGCACTGTATGCAAGACTGGATCAATGGGGCGATCTGTTTGCGGTGACCTTTGGCAGTGGCATGCGCCATAGCAGAGTTAGTGGATTGCAGCAGACTGCTTGATCTCTGGTGAAACAGTGCTCCCACGACACCAGGGTATACTCTCTACTCATCGGCATATGATACACCTGAATGGAATTTTGTTTGATATCCCAGAGGCTAGTCTCCCAAGTTCAGAGATGCGAGCCACTACCTCGCATGTACGCAGACCATTCACCAGTCCTATTTGATCTGGGATTACATACCCCACAGCCACCTGCATTCACATGGCGCTTTCCTCTGTATTCCTTTCATGATGCAGCCTTTCGGATTGAGCTGGCGAGGTAATCAAATAATTTTTTTGCATAAATGTAGGCTCAGTGACAGTTAGTGACGGTATGTGAAACCTTTCAGTATACATACGAGGTGTCACGCAGTCCAAGCATGTCAGGGTTCTGAGGTCGCTGCAGAGGCGCTTAGTACAGTTAGAGAAGGAAAGAGTGGATCTGGAATGGCACCACAGGGAGATGAGAGTGGGGCCACCTGGGCACTAGCAGTACTAAATTGGATGAATGTCAGGAATTAGCACAAAGTGAGGTGAATCATTTGGGCAGTCGCACACACATATGGCGAAGGTGAGCACCCAGGAGTGACAAAGACAGCATTGACACATCCTTGTCATGATGACAATCCAAGTTTAGAAGCACTAGATGAACAGGGGCACTCCATGAATACAACCAATCAGATAATGGATCGCTTTTATAAGTGCTATACTACCATATACGAATCGTGACAAACTCATGACGAAATGCCCCATGGAACCCCTGCGTCCTCAGGAAATCTGTGCAGCCCTTAAGGGCATGCCATCCAGCAAAGCTCCAGATGCAGACGGCCTAACTGTCGCCTTTATCTGATAGAGACTTCCAGTTGCAGATTCCTTACCTTTGAATTTTCCACAAGTGTCAGCTTGATCCAGAGAATTTTCTGAGCAGTACTCCTGAGCACCATTAGGTGGCATCGATCGGCTCAGTGTTGACATCGCGGTCCTATATAGGCGCCACCCAGCACGCTGTCAGTTCTTTTCTTTCCATGTCAGCTAGCACCAATCCGAAAAGAGCTACCCTTTTTTTCAACTTTTGTCAGATTTCTTTTTAGCTTTCTACTCCTGGTGCATCGAGGATGTCAATGAGTAAGGCCAGATTTAAGCCCTGTGGGTGCAGTCATCATGCCGTGTTGGTGACGGATCCGCACCTCATGTGTCTTTGGTTCCTGGAGCGCAACCACAACCCAAAGTTGTGCTCCGAGTTTCAAGCCATGCATCTGAAGGCTTTGAGGGAGTGGTTCCTGAAGATGATGGTAGTCTGACGCTCAACTCTGTTCTAGTCCTGGTCCAGGGAGCTGTTGTGGAGTCCTCCATTGTCGTCGTCGGACTCCAAGTCTTTGGGACAATCAGGTGAGTTGCTTCGACCTCGATGCTGAGGGGCACCAATGGATCCGATTCCAGATCCAGACCGGCTTTGGTTATACCACCCTGACCTTCCCCGATGCCAATCCCAACGCCAATGCTCCCGGCACCGCCCATGGGCAGCACCACCCCATTCTCATTGCTGACATGGAGCTGAATGGGCATTGTATGATGATGACGCCAGGAGGAGCCTTGCCCCCTATGTCGGATCCTGAGCCCCTTTCTTATGGGCTATGTTATGGTGAGGAATGGGAGGGGGTCGCTGGACCCTCTAGAATATTAGTTCCAAGAAAACCTTTTGGTCTGGCATACAGACTTGAGTGAGGCCAGCAGATGGATACTTCCCCAGATACTGGCATGCTTTCTCCTCCTACTGTGGCTATGGAGGAGGGGGCCTCCTACTCAGTGGTGGTGAGAGCAGCTGAGGTCCTGGATCTTGAGTTGCCTTCGGTGGCAGTTAGGCCTAACCTCCTAACAGAGGTGCTTCAGCCTGGTGTTTCCTCCCTGAACCCATGCCCCCTTTCAATAAAGCCCTTGTGGATGTCCTATTGGATACCTAGTCCAAACCCAGCCCGGGCCTCCTGGACTATTGCCTACTGCCACTGCCTGCTCAGCTCCACTCCGGGGGACCCAAGCTTTCTGATGCAATACCCCACCACTAAGAGCTTGGTCATCCACGCCTCCACTTCCCAGGGTGCGTTCCCATCCACAACCCTGGATAAGGAATACAAAAGGTTGGATACACTTGGAAAGACGATTATTTCTTCCTCCAGCCTAGTATTGTGGTCTGTGAACACTGCATGCCTTTTGGGCTATTATTCTCACATGCTGTGGGATACAGTTGCACAAGTGCTGCCAAGGGTCCCTGAGGAGGCCCGCGCTGTAGTCTTTCAGGCAGTTGCCAGTAGGAGAGAACCAGCAAAGATCACTATCTGTTGTGGACTGGACCCGACCAACTTAGTGGGCAGAGTGGTTTCCTCGACAGTGGCCCTGAGGCACCACACCTGGTTGAGGACATCAGGCTTTTCAGGGGTTGTCCAGGCCACTTTGATGGACATGCCCTTTGATGGCACCCATCTCTTTAGAGACAAGGCATACTCAGCGCTTCAATGATTCTCGTGCTACAACCAGGTCCTTGTGCCTCATGCAGCCCCTTGTCCCCCACAGTCTGCCTTTTGCACCTTTCATGGCTACAGAAGGGACCTCCAACCATGTCCATTTCCGACCAGCTACTGTGCTGCGCGTGCTGCCCAGCCTCTGCATGGCCGAGGAAGTGGGATCCACCTACCTCATGGATCTGGCCAGTCCACTGCCCCCTCTACAGCAGCCTCTAGGCCTTCCTAGTCTGACTCTCCACTAAGGGTCAGTCGGAGGCAGGATTTGTCATCAACGGCTCCACTTGCAGTCCATATTGTCAGACAGGTTGGTTTTGCAGATAGTCAGAAGGAGCTACTCCCTCCTCCTTGAGACTACCCCTTCATCCATGCCACCATCATACGATTGGATGACGGAGGATCACCTGTCACTTCTCCACCAGGAAGTTACAGCTCTCTTGGCCAAGGGATTCATTAAGAGGGTTTCCATGCCAGAAGTAGGTCATGGTTGCTATTCACGCTACTTTATGGTGCCCAAAAAAGACAAGGGCCTCCGCCCTATCCTAGACCTTCGATCCCTCAATCTCTTTCTCAAGAAGAAGTTCAAAATGCTCACTCTGGCTCAGGTTTTATCTGCCCTAGACCCAGGAGACTGGATGGTAGAGCTGGACTTGCAGGCCGCTTATTTTCATATTCCCGTCCGGCCTGCCCACAAACGTTACTTGCGGTTCATGGTAGGCCACAAGCACTTTCAGTTCACTGTGCTCCCCTTTGGCCTTACTAGCACACCTCTGGTGTTTACCAAGGTGATGACGACTGGATGTTAAAGGTGGGCTCACCCCAGGCTGTCATGTCCCCCCTCCAGTCTACGGTGGACCTCCTGCATTCACGGGAGTTCACTATAAATGTGCTGAAGTCACACTTGACTCCCTCTCCGATGCTCCCTTTCATCTGACAGTTCTGGACACAGTGCAGTTTCGGACTTATCCTCCCAAGCTCTGAGTTGAGGTGTAGGAAAGCACCCTTTTTGGCATGGTTAGCCCACACTTTCTGCCTGATATCTGATGTGATTTCGACTGAGAGTACACTGTTTTCCTGCTAACCAGGTCCCTAGTGCCAGATTTATTTCCCTAAATTGAACAGTTGTTTCTCCCAATTGGCACAGCCTTTAGCGCTCTCTATAAGTCTCTAATAAATGGTCCCCTTGGTATCTAGGGCTTGGGATAATAAAGAAGGTCCCTAAGGGCTGCAGCATGAGTTGTGCCACACCCAATGACCTCTCACCAAACACGCACAGCACTGCCATTGCAGGCTGCGTGTCTTAGTGCAGACAAGAGTGAAAACACAACCTGTCACACATCCCTGTGTGTTGGGCCCCTACCATTGCATGGGATATTTGTAAGTAACCCCTTCAGAACGCCTACAGCCTTAAGGCAGGGTGTATTATATCACATATGTGGAGATATCGTCTTGAGCAGGTATGTCCCTGCTTTGTCTTTGTCAATTCTTAGACATAATAAGTGGACAGAAAAGCCATTTTAGCTACACGTGCTGGACACTAGTCAATACTAGTTCCCCAGCTACATGATGGCTCCTCTGAGCATAGGAATGTTTGGTATCAAACATCTCATATTAATAAACCCTCGCTGAATCCAGTGATGGGTTTATTCATACATGCACCCAGTGGGGAACCTTAGAGGTGCCCCCTGAAAACCTACCCAAGTGCTAGTGTGTTGACTGACTGGTCAAAACCAGCACATATTTAGACAGATTTCTGACCTCCTGAGGTGAGAGCCAGCGCTCTCAGAGTCCAGGAACAAAGCCTGCTCTCTGCACAGGTGTTATCACCTCTTCTAGGCAGGATGGACACTCCAGGGCGGGAAGCTTCAAAGGTCCACCCACCTTTGTTAATATGATTAGGAGGTGGACACCACTTTTCAAATTCCTCCATTTTGTTTTGGATGGAATTAGCATTCTAGGGTCAGGGTTATGCCCACTTCCCCGTGGAAGTGGTCATACAGGGGTTGTAGTCACCCTAAAGGTAGGCAACCGATTGTCTGCTACCTGGCATTCCCTTTAACACCCCTACATTGAGTATTTAGGTGGCAACATTGAACCCAAGAATTCAGATTCAATGGATCAAGAGAAGAAGGAAGAAGAAGGAAGAAGAAGAGTCACTGCCTGGCGGGAACAGCAGAAGAGCTGTGGACTTTTTGGCGCAGAACCCAGCCTGCCCGCACCTCTCTACCAAATCCTTGAGTAGCCTGCCAGAATCTTGCAAATTGCTACCACGCTTCCTTGAAGTAGAGGAGCTTCTTCCCTGCAGTCTGCAGGCACAGAAAAGCAGAGTCCAGTCCACCGCCTTACAGCTCCCCAGCCCCAGCTGATGCCGCAAACCACCATAAGGACGTACCAGTGCTCTGGAGGACCCAGACTGTTTCCTCAACATCAGGACCAACCGGAGCCATGCAATACCAGTCCCCAGGGTACCGGACGCCCTCCACCAAGAACCAGCAGTGAGAGTGCAGTCTGGATTTCCACTACACCAGGACCAAGCAGCCATTGAGGGACATCAGCACCACTAAGACCCACTTTGTGAGTGGCCCTGCAGTCTTGATTTTGCCACTGCCAGCTGTTGGCCCCTAACCGTGGGGAGTATCTTTGCGTACAGAGTCTAGCCGTCCTACCAACTCTGCATCCGAGCTGCCCCGATCCTGAAGAACTGTCTGTGCCCCCTTGCTCTAAGACCCCTTGAGACCTAAACCCCCATTTGGGGTATCTCGGACTTGTCACCCAGTCCCCTTTGGCAGCCTGTTTCCAGGTGGCTCCCCTTCACTGTAGCTCTCCCAGCTACAACTTCACCTGGTGGAATTTGGGGAGCTCCTGATGAACTGCTGGTAGTACTTTGGACCTTGGGCCCTTACATCTCTAAACCCAAAAGATAAATCCCTGAAACCGACTGTACTTACCTTTATGCATTATTGACTTTTCCTTCCATAGGATTGCATTATATGTAAAGGCACACAGCTTTGAACTCTTTACTTACCTGTAAGAAATAATAACAAAAGCAGTACTTACTCTTTTATGAAGTTCTTGGTTTCAAAACTACATAAAGAGAAGTGTTATTTTTTCAATTTGGTCTCTAATTTTTTCTTTGAGTGTGTGTCTCACTTCACTTATGGCCTCTGTGAGTACAACAAATGCTTTGCACTATCCTCTGATAAGCCTAACTTTTCGCCCACACTACCACAAAAGAGTGTGTTACTGTTATCCACTTTTGCTTCTGTCGACCAGTTGGGGATCCCCTGGACTCTCTCCATGGTGTTCTTCTTTTCAGTGCACTATATAGAGAGCCAGCATCCTACACCAGGATATTCAGGCTATGATACCTAATATTTTAGCCTCTATCCTGGATTTCAGTTAGAATGACTCTGAGGCTGCTGGGCCTCATGGCCTCCTGCATCCTGCTGATGACACATGCCAGGTGGCATATGTGGGCTCTGTAGTGGGATCTGAAGTTCCAGTGGGTGCAGCATCAGGGAAATCTCTCCAACTTGATCCAGATCTCAAAGGGAACTGAACGAGATCTGCAGTGGTGGCTAACAAACCAAGATTGGGTCAGAGGAAGATCCCTTTCCCTTCCCCAACCAGATCTGACAATAGTGACAGATGCGTCACTTCTGGGTTGGGACGGCCACCTCGGAGAGTCGGAGAACAGAGGCATCTGCTCTCCGACGGAGGTCAGGTTCCACAGCAACCTGTTGGCGCTTCGGGCGATCAGACTAGCATTGGAAGCATTTCTTTCCTCTCTCAAAGGGGGGAGGTAGTGCAGGTGCTCATGGACAACACCACCACAATGTGGTACTGCAACAAACAAGGCAGGTGGGGTTATGGACCCTTCAGCAGGAGGCTCTGCCCCTCTGGACGTGGCTGGAACAGCAGGGCATTTCCCTGGTGGTTCAACATCTGGTAGGTTCTCTGACCGTCAGAGTGGACAAAGTCAGGGGACAATGCTTAGTCAATCGCAAATGGTGTCTCCATCCAGAGGAGGCATAAGGTTTTTTTCAGCAGTGGGGAGAGCCTTGGTTAGATCTGTTTGACTCTGCAGAGTATGCGCAATATTAGCAGTTTTGCGCGTTAGAGTTACCAAGCAGGCAATCGTTTGGCAACGCTTTTTGTCTCAAGTGGAGCTCAGGCCTTCTGCACACCTTTCAATCCATACACTTCTGCCCAGAATTCTTAAGAACAAAAACTGACATCAGCGCAGTGGGGAAGCACCTTTATAGGACCTGTGATGTCATATCCGGTGTGGACGCCTCAGCCAACGTTTGTGGAGCTGATTGACCCTACCTTACGGCGCACAGGAATACTGCTTGAGAAAAAATTCTGGATTCAGACTGAATCCTGGGGGAAATTCTAAGGTAAGGAATCTGCAATAAGATATTGTCTCAAACAGATAAGGGGTTACCAAAGGTAAGTAACTAGTTCATTAGGGGAAGGCATACTTGAAGCCCCTGAGATGACAGCACTATCCTCCCTCTTACACAGTGCTTAATTTGTAAACAAAAGGGTGCCGGTGCCCAAAACCCTCCTCCTAAACTCACGGCTGCTGTAATTAAATGTGCGAACATGGAATACTGAGGCAGCGTAATCCTGAAGCCACCTCGGGCCTTTTCAATCCATAAAAAGCCACTCCCTGCCCCTTCAGCTCAATCTTGCAGATTTCTGCTTTCTCATTTTGTGATGCTTTTTCGTTTTTCTCTTCCTCCGTCCTTCCCATATTTGTCTTTTGCTCGCAGTAAATGCTTGAGGCAGAAGAATAAGCCCTGGCCTTCAGAAATAAGTGCTGGTGCTCAGCACGGGAAACAACAAGCACAAATTAAGCACTGCTCTTACAGACTAGAACACCCTGTCAGCTGGTGTCCAGTTTCTCTGCGTATGCGCATGAGGCACACAGGCTGGGAATCTTGCAGGTTAAACTTGACTGGCAGATGGAACTTGTGTTCAGAAATGGAAGTAGTGTTGCACTGCAGTTTAATTGAACAATAGGCATAGACTCTTACACTTTAAATACGTTGATAGGGTATTTTATACACAGGCGTAACTATTCTGCTACAACCTGCATGATATTGCCAACGCTGCAGGAAGCCTGGATTTGCCCCTTTTGCTTGGTTCTGTCCTAGAGAGGCAAGCTTCTGGCCAGCCTTGTTTAATTAACTTGAGGCTAATACTGGAGAGTCACTGGAATTTGAACCTCTGAGGGCCCTCCTGGGCTATGAATAAGGGGTGCATGCAGCTGTGTAACACCTGGTGGCTGTAGTCCTACTACTGGCTAGATGCTGAATATCGCTTTATTGGGCTCATGGTCCACTCCCCACTTTAAGTGAATGGCACAGAGTTATGGCATACTGTAACACACAGTCAGACACATACCATGAGCTACTGCCACTGTTTAGCACCCAAAAGATATCTGGATCCTGTACCAAGCATATATAGCTGCAGCGACTGTAATAGATGGCGAATCGGTATTGGATGAGTGAATGTGCCTTGGAGCTATATGGTCTAATTGAGGGAACTATCTGTAGGGGGACTCAAGCAAGCAAAGTGCCACCATAATATGCATGCTAAAGACTCTACAATTAATTTTAGCTATCATAGTAATATTGCAGATCAAACCTATACCCTTCAAGTATCACATTGTGTGTCTAAAGGTTGTAGACAGAACCCACTATGTCACCTCCTAGTGCTGAATCAACTGCCTGAAGAAACGATCAACATCATGTTAGCCCATAGTTGTGTATAGCCCTTTTGCATAGTGTGTATGTATACTTAGCTAAGTCAAAGAATAAGAAGTGTGGTTTGTTCGTTTGGCATAAAATTGAATTGAATAAAGATTATAAAAAAGAAAAAACATTGTAAGGTGCAGTTCAGTTGTTGGCTCTGGGTATCTCGGGTTCTTGGAGAATCAATAAACCCTACATATATTTCAACTAGAAGGGTCTAGCAGACATAATAGTATATTGCGTTTGTGTATCAGCCATTGTCACAAGAAGCTACAAATTAAAACATTGTCACAAATAGTTGTTTTTTTTCCTACTCATTTTCAATATTTTTTATTTCAACAGTTAGTTTATTTGGGAAAAGCTTGAGGGATCTACACAAATGACTCCTTGATGGATTCAGAATTGTATCTACTTTTTAGAAAGCTATAGCTTTCCAGGATCACCCATGGGTTTCACAGTTGTTTCCACCACAAACAGGAAGTAGGTTTTAAGCACAAAAATTAAGGAAAATGAGCTGCCTATTGACAAATCCTTAAACTGTGGTTTAAAATAGGTATTTTGATTCAGCTCTACATTTTCCAGACTGCTGGGAAGATGCTGACCTTATCACAGCTAATCTTTTGTTGATACCAATTTTATGAATAAACAGACATACTTTTATGGAGCCATTTGTCTTATTTTTTCTAAAAGAAAAACAAATTAGCTATATTTTGGCTACTTTCTCACTCCCCTCCAGGAGAATCCACAAACCCTGGGTACCTTTAGAATCTCCAGGATGCTGATAAAAAAAGGACGCAAAGTTGGTGTGGATACCTTATGTGGGAAAAAAGTTAAGGAGGCCTAAACACGAACTACCCCAAATAGCTTAGCCTTCTAACAGGGAAAGGCCTAGCAGCTAAAGGGTTAAAATATTTTATTGACACAATAATGTTTTATTGACACAATAATGTTGACAGTGATCATTGATCAAGGTGTATATGCATCATTAACATTAATACGTGCATTTACACATGGTTATTATTGAAAATTGTGTTTTTAATATGTGGATTGTTGATCTTGAATCTTTGACCAAGCCAATAGACTTACCTGACATGTTTGTATAACCCTTTCGGAAGTCAAAGGTGATTACGCAATCTCATCTATTTTCCATCTGCGTAACCAATATATTTGTATATTAATGAGCAGTATTTAGTAGTGTGTGTAATAAATCTACTTTTCCTTTTGTTAAAGATAAGCACTGACTGGACAATTGACGGGATGCTGTGAGCTGTTTGTTGGGGCCCAGGAAGGACTGCATAGCCCAGCCTGCTCTGCCCTAAAGGAGGATGGCTTGCCACTGGCCGCTTCCTGCGTTTTCGCTTCAAAAGTGCTTGGAGGTCTCCTTTAGTGCTGGACGTGGGCTGGCCAAATGGGTTGGCTCTCCAGTCGGGGTTCATAGCAGCCAGTCTCCTGTACCTGTGTTTCCCTGAGGACTCTAGATAATATTGCTTTTCCCGTTTTGACTTTGGTTCAGTGTGCTTGCAGACTCCATTTGAACATTTACAGCTTCTAGAAGGGCCGGATATCGTGATTGGTCATATTAACTGTACTCTCTGATGCCTGAAGGAGAGAACTTTTCCAGTGGAACCTGAGGGGTAGCGTGCTATGGATTTTGACTCTTGCTTTTGTCTATTGCTCAACTGCTACTGGCCTCATTATAGAATACTTGGAGTAGGCTTTTGGCCTCCGAGCTTCCATGTTCCCTTTGGTTTTGCGGCACTCCAGCATAAGCTGTCTTTTACTTGTTTTGTGTATTTGTGCTGCTTTTAGGGTAAGGGTAGCCAGTGACTCATCGTTGGATCAGGGTTCTTGAGCCTTTGTGCCTGCAAGCCAACTCATGGGCAAAAGAAAATCCCTGTGCTCCATAGAGGTAGTGTCCTTACGGGTGGTCCAGGACTGCCCATTGATTGTTATCTCTTATCTGACCTCGGCAGTGGGAGCTCTTAATGATAAGATTTTATCTGCTGAGAGAGAGTTAGGTTTGAGTGGTACTATTGCCACACCTTTGGCACCCTGTCTTGTTAATGATGCGCACAGTTGCAAGAGTGGGCTCATTCAGGAGGTTTCCCCCACCACTGACAGCAACAAGAAGGTCACTACAATTGACATCCATCTTTACCCTAGTTTGTGTCCCCCTGACCCTATCCAGTTGGTGAAGAAAAAGAAAAGGGACCTGGGCACAAACAAAGACCATTGTGGAGGGAAGAGGATTATGTCGGAAAAGGTTGTGCCCTCCAATAGTAGTCAGTCTGAGACTATTATACAGTATTTATCTACCCTGTCAGATGGCATCAGTTTCCAAAGTGGATGTATTTTTATCTAATGTTTGGGTAAAATGGAATCTCTGGTGGAGGACGCTGTAGTTTCCCTAACCAAGAAAATGTTCCTGATTGAGCTCAAACTGGCGAAGATCACTCCTGAGAGTCATATTGATCTACCTACCAGGGTAAGTTTGGAGTTGGGTAGAGAGACATAAATCCCTGTCCCCCCACTAGGGTCATTGACCCCCCCTTGTCCGAGTAAGGCGAGTACTACACTGCCATCATTGGAGACAAACCTTATCACTCAGGGCCCATTATTCATTGGAGGCACCAGTGTCAGTACAAACAGCAGGCAGGGCAGTGTTAATCACTTGAGACCTGCAGATGCCTCCAGTAGGTTGTTGTCCTTTAGATGCAGGCCACATTTGCCACCTGAATCAACACCACTAGCTGCAATTCTGACCCTTAAAGGAGGGTGTTAGTGAATCTGTATTTGATCCGAAAAATAAAGTAACTCTGTACTTGCTGCACCTACTAAGATGAAAAACTACAGTTTACTTTATGGATAAAAACGAAGTTTGGCTGCATTTACCATGATGCATTGGGGCTGACTGCATGCTGGAGTGTGAGGCAGGATGCTCTCTTTCTGGTTTTCCTGTTTGAGAAGGCTCCCTTGAGCCAACGAGCTGACGAGCTCTGGTTGAGCACCTGCGTGCCAGTGAGTGGTACATAAACCTTAGAGGACTTTTGGCAGCATTTCCAGCAACCCCACAGACAAAGTTGCTTTCTGCTGATAAAGGGCTGAACCCAGAAACACGTGTCCAGAGATTTACAGTACTTGCTGCACCTACTAAGGTGAAAAACTACAGTTTACTTTATGGATAAAAAACGAACTTTGCATTTACCATGATGCATTGGGGCGGACTGCATGCTGGAGTGTGAGGCAGGGTGCTCCCTTTCTGGTTTTCCTGTCATTTCCTAAGACAATCTATGGGTAAGCTAGGTGACACCACCACCTGCTTATTGCCAGTAACTCCACCCCAACTAAGTTGCACTACAGCTATGGGGAGAGACTGAGTGGAGTTGTTGACATCAGTAACTTGGTACTTCTGTCCAAGGAGGTGTTGTGCAGGTGACACCAAGTTTTCAGTCACTAAAGTGATACTGGTACCTGTGTCCCTGTAGGCTTGGACCTCAACACCATTTATTTGAATTGAATGCTTGTACTTATCCATGTTAAGTGGTCAAGAAGCCAAGGTGGCAAGGCCAATGCCACCAGGTTAGACAGAAACTGTCTTGGGGGTTTCTACACCTACTCCACTTTCTATGATGGACCCAAAAGTGAACCCAACCACACCTTTTCTTTGACTATTGCCAGTAGTCCCACCACTCTTACTACTACTATTAGGGGCACTAGAAGTGGAAGTTGATGTCGTAGTGGTGGTAGGCTCAGGGGCTTTACCTGGACATGATTTGTCCCCTGGCCTGTGTCCTTTACCTCTGCACACATAGCACCAAGACTTTTTATGGTGTGCAGAAGAAGAAGAGGAAGAGGTTTTATCCCCACCCCCAGAAGAGTATTGTGGACCTGATGAGGAGTCTTTACTTTTATGTTTGTCCCCACCCTTGTCCTGAGACTTTTCACTTTCTTTCTTCTTTTCTTTGTCACCCCCTGTATGAGCTTCCTTGCTCACCCTTGTTCTGACCCATTTGTCTGCCTTTTTTCCCAATTCTTGGGGAGAGGTCAGATCTGAGTCTACCAAGTATTGGTGTAACAAATCAGACACACAGTTATTCAAAATATGCTCTCTCAATAGAAGATTATATAGGTCCTCATAGTCATCACCTGGAGTGAAACCATGGGATCCCCCAGAAACTGAGGCAATATGGGAATGGGCAGAGGTAGATCTTTCCCTAACTTTCTTAACTCTAGTAACCTGACCTATAGGTGTGAAGGGGGCCCTCCCAGAGTGACTACCCCTCCCACTGCCAGCTACACTAGAAGGTTTGCTAGGGGAAAGATCTTTGGAAGAGCCCTCCCCTGAATATACAGGATGATTCCCTGACTCTAATGGTATAGAATCTTCCTCTTCATCCTTGCTACCAGTATGTTCCTAATCATCCCGAATAAGGAGGCTCAGAAGAAAAGTTTTGTTAGGGTTCTTCCCAACATCTAGGCTTCTCTCTGAGCAAAGCCCCTTCATTTCTTTGAAGGTCATGCCCTCATAGGGAGTACCCATGACCTTAGAGCTAGTTTCAGCAGTAGACATGATTTAGTGTGAGTGTTCGTGTAGTGTAAGGGAAAAAAATCTACCCCACCTAACTTCTAGTCTCTTAGAAAGGAAAGTTAGAGACTAGATTCCTGTAACTAGATATATATGTATAGCTATAGATACAGAGTATTCTTTCCTGTGGAAAGCACCAGTGACAGAGTGATAAGGCAATTGCAAGTACTTATCCCATTGCTCCTACCAATATAGGAGGCTGGCCTGGTTTGTAATGGGTACCAAAGGTACTTACACCTTATACCAGGTCCAGTTATCCCTTATTAGTGGAATGTAGTCAGTGTATAGAAGCCAGGCTTCTAGGGGTAGTGTGGATGAGCAGCCAACGCCTAACTAGGAGACAAGCAAAGGTCATGCAATACCACTGTAGTCACACAGTACTCACACACATGATAGAAAATACTCAGGCCCATATTTATACTTTTTTAGCACCACACTTGCCTCATTTTTTTACGCAAAAGCGGCGCAAACTTGCAAAATGCAATTGTATTTTGCATGTTTGCGCCGTTTTCGCGTCAAAAAGTGGCGCAAATGCGGCGCCAAAAAAGTATAAATATGGGCCTCAGTGTTACAAAAATAAAGGTACTTTATTTTGGTGACACAAATGCCAAAAATACCATATAGACCATACTCCCTTAGGTGGTAAGTAATATATGAATTATATACACTAGTATGCAGACATAGCTGTAAAACAGTTAGAAAACAGTTCAAATAGTGAAAATCACAATAGTTGGAAATGGGCCTAGGGGGATCACAAACCATATACTACGAAAGTGGAATGGGAAAGTCAGTTTCCCACCTAGGCAAGTGTAGTGTAGAGGGGGCGTTGGGAGTATTAGAAAGCACCAAAGGTAAGTAATAGAATCCACCCCAGAGCCCAGGAAAGCAGGAGTAAATCAGAGTAACTTTCCTAGAACACACAAGAACACAAGAAAGAAGATATTGCAAGAACCAAAAGAGACTGCAAGACACCAACAATGGATTCCTGGACCTGAAGACCTGTGAAAGAAGGTGACCAAGTCCAAGAAGCACTGAAGAGTCCATGGAGAACAGGAGCCCCTGCTAACCCGATGAAGGTGCAAAAGAAGAACCACCGGTGAAGAACAACAGTCAGTACTGCACCCAAGAAGACGGATGTGGGTTCCTGGTTGGTGCAGATGATAACCCACCTCAGATGGATGATTGCAGTCTGGTTTGCATTGCTGGATTCCGCCAACAAGCCTTGGCACACGCAAAGCTCACAGTTAGCGGAAAATGTCGCTACCCGGGACCAAGAGGGACCTGGTGCACTCTACCCAGGAGGGGGAGTCAGAGGAGGCTCTCAGAAACTCAGAGAGCCCTCAGAAGACCAGGCAGCATGCACAGGAGTCCCACAGCACGGGGACAAAGAAGGTGCAAAAGGAGGCCCATGCAGTACTACACAAATCGCAGGAAGGAGTGCTGTGGGCTGGAGCTGCACGGTGCACGAAGATGTTTGTGGGAAGATGCCAACAAACCTTGGCAACTGCAAAACGCGCAGTGCACGGGGATACTGTCTTGCGCGAGGAGGCAAGCTCTTACCACCACCAAAGTTCGACAGTTGGACGTCAGGACTGTCGAGACCACATCAGTCCACCACCCGTGATGCTGAATCCACTCACTTCGTAAGGAGAGGGGACCCAAGCCACCGGTCGTCACTGCAGAGGGAAGCAGGCTGAAGACTGGCTGTCCTTTGAGGATGCACGACCAGGAAACAGTTGCAGTTGCTGGCAGGAGCTGAAGATACAATGTTGCAGAAGTCATCTTTGCTTCTTTGTTGCAGTTGTAGAGTGTCTGGAGGGTCCAGATGCCGTTTCTTCAGTAAGAAGGTGAAGTAAAGGATGCAGAGGATTCCTTCTGGAGTCTTGCAATCTGAATCTGAAGAACCACCCAAGAGAGAGACCATAACTAACCCTGAAAGGGGGATTGGTCAGCTACACAGGTAAGCACCTATCAGGGGAGGGCTCTGACGTCACCTGCTGGCACTGGCCACTCAGATGCTCCTAGAGTTCCCTGCCACCTTGGAATCCAAGATGGCAAAACCCAGGGACCTTCTGGAGGAGCTCTGAGCACCACCCCTGGGGTGGTGATGGACAGGGGAGTGGTCACTCCCCTTTGCTTTGTCCAGTTTCACGCCAGAGCAGGGACTGGGGGTCCCTGAATCGGTGTAGACTGGATTATGCCAGGAGGGCAGCATCTGTGCCCTTCAAAGCATTTCCAGAGTCTCTAGGAGGCTACCCCTCCTATGCCTGTAACACCTATATCCAAGGGTCGAGGGTGTAACATCCCTCTCCCAAAGGAAATCCTTTGTTCTGCCTTCCTGGGTTTTAGGTTCTCAAGCAACAGGAGGGCAGAAACCTGTCTGTGAGGTGGCAGGAGCTGGGGCTGCCTGGAAATCTTGAGAAGACTGTAATGGCAATACTGGGGGGTCCTCTAAGGGGCCCCCCAGAGTGCATGGAATCATACAACCAATGCTTGCAGAAGCCTTGGGGTATGATTCCAACATGCTTGTTACTAAACCTGGCCATATTCGGAGTTATCATTGTGAAGCTGGATATAGGTGGTGACTTATGTCCAGTGCACATGTAAAATGGCATTCCTGCACTCATGAGGTCTGTGAAAATGGTCCTGGAGGTCGTGAGGGCACCTCTGCTAGTGCAGGGGTGCCCTCACACAAGATACTCTGCACCCTGCCTTCAGGGCTGGAAGGCCTGCAATAGGGGGGTGACCTATAAGTGACCTGGTGCAGTGTAAATGGCAGTGAAAGGGTGCATGCACCTTTTCACACACACTGCAATGGCAGTCCTGTAGAAGCATTTGCAAGGGCTCCCTATGAATGGCAAAAGAAATGCTGCAGCCCATAGGGATCCCCTGGAACCCCAATTCCCTGGGTACCTAAGTACCATATACTAGGAACTTATAAGTGGGCACCAGTATGCCAATTGTGGGTGAAATACTTCAGGATCCCAGTAGACACAGTTAAACACACTGACAAACAGGCCAAAAATGTGGGTAACCCTCCTAGAAAGAGTCTACTTTCCTACATTGACTGCATGGCAACAAAATCCTGAGTGACTTGCACTAGAGCAGGTAGAAGCACCCTGGATCGATGTTCAAACTTACAGCTGGTCACTGATAAATTCACCATTGCCAAACAGGGTTGCTTGTATCTGGCTTTCATGGTCCTATCATTGGCCTTTGACATGTTCATTAGAAGCAAACTGTGGTCAATCGTGTTAAATATGGGCCTAGATAAAGAGTATGTGAATTTATTGCACGATCTTCACTATGACCTGGAGGCAGTGATAAGATCTAACCAAGATGGAAAAACCACAGCTCCTTTTAAAGTCCATCGTGGAGTCAGGCAGGGTTGTATACTGGCTCCGGTAACATTTAGGGGCACATTTATACTCCGTCTGCGCCGAATGTGCATCAAAAGGTTTGACGCACATTCAGCGCAAACCTTGCCCCGTATTTAAACTTTGACGCCCGAGCCCGCAGACGACAAAATTCCACTGTGTGCGTCATTTTTTGGATGCGGCAACCTGCCTTGCGTTAATCATATGCAAGGTTGGCGTTCCCGTCCAAAAGATGACTTAAACGGCTGTGCGTCGTATTTATGCTTTCGGACAAAAATTACGCACGGCTGGGAGGCGGAGCCAGAAAATGACGCACAGCCCGATTTGCGTAAAAAGTTAACGCCTTGGTCAGGGCAGGCGTTAAAATGGGGCGAACACACCTGTATTTAATCAGAACACACAGAAACAACAGCTGAGCAGCAGAGGAGCAAAAGGGAGACATGGAGGTGCTTCTCATCCAGCGTACACGCAGATGCAGAGCCCCGCACCAACAACAGCAGCTACCACAACACCAGCAGGGACCCTAAAGGCAGCGCAGAAGGCAGGAGAGGATATTCCACCCCAGAACAACCCTTCATGGCCTCAGGGAACATGACATCATCCAGAGGTACAGGTTGAACTGGCAGGCCATTCAGCAGCTGCTGCGAAACATAGAGCCACAGTTGGCACCCACCTTGCTGACACCCCACGCCATCCCAACAGAAACCAAGCTGCTTGCCGTACTTCACATGCTGACAAGTGGCTCTTTCCAAACAACTGGTGCCCGGAATATCACAGCCGTCATTCTCTGCCTTTTTGCCCAAAGTACTGGATGCCATCATTGGACTCACACCCTGCCACATCTGCTTCCCTAACACACTGCAGAAGCAGCAGGAAACAAAACAGGGGTTCTACATCATTAGTGGCTTCCCACACGTCCTTGGTGCAATCGGCTGCACACATGTACGCCTTGTGCCACCTGCTGCAACTGAACACCTCTACCGCAACAGGAAGCACACACATTCCATCAGTTTGCAGGCCATTGTCGATCACCAAGGATTGATCACCAACATTGTGGCAAAATATCCTGGGAGTGTCCATGACACATTCATCTTCCGTCACAGCACCATCAATCAACACTTCCAGGATGGACGGTATGGCAATGGACTACTTGTTGGTAAGTACAAAAACATACTTATATACACACTGCACAGCAACCCTCTAGGACACACAACACATACACCACAACAGCAACATTTCGACAGGATCACACTGAGGTTGTGACATCGCTAGCCATGTTTCTTAGGTCACCATTGAACCTGTCACACATCTGAAATTACTGTACAGCCTAATGTTAAGAAGTCAATGATCACAACATTTGGAGTGTGTTGCCTAAATGTCACCTTGCAAATTGTAAGCGTCACAATTATGTTTACATCAATCCATTGGATAAGTCTAAAGGTATGTGATGTCCAGGGTACATTAATATGAAGGTATTAACAACACTGTCAATTTTAACTTGTGTGTGGAACTATCATCTCATCCCCAGTGAAGACACAGGAACACCTGTATCACAAGTCACAATGCTAGGGAGGGCACACTGTACTGCAAATCCCAAAACATACTGCTGACAACCGGTCAGCAGCCAAATACTCGTCCAGCCAAGGAAACAACCCAATGTAGATGGTACATCGTACAAGCCTAGGAGGCGACACAATAACACAAAAGAGTCACAGACAACACAAGACAACTACTGCCATGCAAGGTGATTTCAATGGGGCTAGCTACATCAACATGATCCCATTCATTTTCTCTTGCAGCTGATCAGGGGTATGGCATCCAGCCATGGATAATGACACCTATTGGCAACCCGAGTACTGCAGCAGAGTGTGCCTACAATGACGCACATAGGAGGACACGCACCATAGTCAAGAGGACCTTTGTCATCCTCAAGTCGAGATTCCGGTGCCTCGACATCACTGGTGGTAGCCTCCTCTATTCCCCAGAAATGGTCTGTAAGATCATTCTAACATGTGCCATTCTGCACAACATTTGCATAAGAAGGAACATTCCCCTCCTGGAACCAGAGCCACACATGCCTGAAGAGGAGGAAGAGGAGGATGGTGGCCTGCAACATGAGGGGGAACAACAAAACACGGCCGCTGGTTTGCGTAGGTGGCAACATATTGTGAACAATTTATTTTAAATATAATCACCATCACCACTTTATGAACTAATTTAAATAAACACCTATAATGATCACCATATCATGGCTTGGCTATTAATTTTTGCACACCTTTATCTCTAACTATCAGAATAAGAGTGTTGCCTCATGGAGCATTGCTGATATACCGATTAGGACTCTGAAAATCCAAGAGAAAATGTTATGCGTACCATACAACGGTCACATACACACACACTGTAAATGACATACATCCTGTACATTTCACCTATGAAGGACAATAGCAGAGGACCACACCTATTTCACACATACATGTTGGAAACATGGTTCATCGCAGCATATGGCACACAACTAAGACACCATCACTCAATAAGGGGAAAACACACCTCATACATGAGGCAGTTGATGTGCTTTTGCATCAGTAACAGGAATGTATGACCAGACCCTTGACAGCAGTAAGTCCAACTGCATCCAATCTTTGCAAGGACTATCTGTGACTAGAGTTCCCTAGAAACAGAACATACACAGCACAAGTGCCACACATATGAGCGGCATTGGGCACGCACATGTCATTCCATGTACATGTCAGCCCATTTCCTAACTCCTTACACACCCATGCACCTGGTCGCAACCCACCTGTCTGAAGAGGTCCCTGGAATAGTAAGGTGTGTACCCCGATATTCCCTCCTCTACACACACAGACTAACAATAGCAATCCAGTGTGCTACACCCTTTCCTATGGTATACCATTGTCATAGTACATCTGACTGCATGGACGTCAGGTCAATTAATACACTGGATTCTAGTTTCTAAGCCCAGTTAGCACCTGTAGGGTGCTTCCCGTGTGAAAACGTCTGTTGGCCATTAGAATGCAAATCTCACCTACAGGACTTGTGAGAAACTGATGCAGCCCACACCTGTGATCACCTCCATGCACACCACCCATTTCAACGTGCACTGCCCCTGCTGATGCCTGGAACAGCATAGGAGTCGCCATTTGGTCAAATACACCGGTAAAGCATTGCTACTAATTAAGGCGTGTAACACAGCCCTTGGGTTCATGTGTCATCTTCAAAAACACAGGACATACACAGTTTTACAGGTCAACTGTCTAGTTCGTCCTCCAAACAGTCTTAGTCAGACCACTGATTATGTAACTTGTGAAATTGCTGGATCCTGATTCACCCTGCATCCTGTCAGCCTGACTGGCATCTGTCTGTGAGTAACCCCAAAGTTTCCCTTTGGCTACATATGTACCACACTTGCTTTACCAAACCTCTCATTCCTCAGAGGTTATTTGGTCATGTGCTTCATCAATGCATACCCAACTACATTGTATAGCATCATCTGCCTTTAATTGTACCATATGAGTCAAATCCTCTGTGAATACCAAAATTCATGGCCCATCCCTTGTCTGGGTCTCATTTATGCATGAACGACAAAGTGTGACAGTGTCCCAGGGCCGTATGCAGTGATTGGGTACGGGGCCTTCAGCAGAACCAGCAACCTCTGATAATGTCCATGAAAAGTCCACACATGTCAGGACCCTGAAAGTTCACACACAGAATTACATTGCTCACAACATATTGATGGGCCGTGTGTGGTGATTAGCTGCGAGAATAATCAGCACAGAGGCTATGATGTTCCCAGATGCAGTGGGAATTGCAGAGGCCAACCTGTGTGCAAATGTTGTAATGACACCTGCCGGAACATGACACCTGAGATATTATCTCACTCAGCACACCAAGGTTGCCCTGTTGACAGTCTCATTACACGTCTTCAGTGACAGGGTGGGACCATCCCCATGTAGGTTCTCATGTCATCCACTTTACTCACATTGATCAACAAAGGTTACTCAGTAGATACAGGAATAGCTGCCACTGACTCATGATGAGACCTGGACCTAACTGTGACAGCATACACCCCTAAAATATACATGATCAACATTGGACCCCACACATGAACAAGACACCTCTGTGCAATTGATCACTGGAAATATGTGGACACGTGCTGCCTCGTCTGCTAGTCCACCACAGCCACTGGAGAGTTGTGGCTCGGTTACGTGACCTCAACTGTGGCGTCATCATACATTTGTGGTTCACCTTTGGCTGTCTGAGCCAATTACATGGTACCCACTTCCTCAATGCATGTGTCTGACTCACTGTGGGATTCACCAACAAGTGCCTAGGAAGCTGTTCCCAAACATCTAGGACATAGGATGGTGAAATTGTGGACCATTGACATGAACAAGCGTCTGCCATCTATCTGGCGCATGCTTTGTCATTTGTGGTGTCTACGTTACCAAAAATCTTGGAAGTGCACATAACGGATGTTGCTACATGTATGAATAACACATGTCCTCTCTCATTTCCACAATGACTTGCATCTAAGGTATGGACACATTGACTTCACATTCATACAAGCATATGTTCAATAATGCATCTTGTGATGCACACACACTCAGTCAACAACTACATTAGTTGCCACTGCACACATATTGAGCCATAGGCATTGAGGTATTGTACTTATGTGCGTCACCTTGCTATCCTCTCCTGATTCCAAACATGCATGCCACACATATGGCCATCTAGTGCATCAGCCTACTGTCAAAATCCTGTTAAGGAAGTAGCGGGTCATGGTCCGCTGCAGTATGATGTCTCACATGTGAACATTCACCATCAACACCATAGAGGGTGCAATCAGCCTATCTCTGATGTGTCCCAAATGTAACATAACATAAAAACTGAAAAAATGCCCAAAACCAGTTCATGCACTGAAATGTTGCCGCTGCTAGCGTTATGCATCATTTTTTTCCACCAATACAGATTGTGCGTCATATTTTTCGACGCACAGGAGTGAAAATTAGGCCACATCCAAATAATTGTACAGACTATTTACTATTATTTGGATGCAGCCTAATTTTCACTCCTGTGCGTCGAAAAATATGACGCACAAACTGTATGCGTGAAAAAATATGACGCATAATGCGAACAATGGCGGCAATTTTATGCAGGAAGTGATGTAATAGGATATCCTGTTTATAGATTATGTACAGTGGGTGTACTTTCACTTTCACTTTGCAGTCTGTGAATCTTCTAGACTGTGTGGCTGTGTTCAGAGTGGTGTCCAGTGATTTTGTGCTTTTGTGTCCTGTGTGCTATCTTAATTGTCATTTTGTGAAATACATTTTGTTGTTGTATAGTGTCCTAGTGTGTTTTGTTTACATTTGTCCAGTATTCTAGTGTTTTTGTTGTTTGTGGGAGTCTGTTGTGGGTAGTGCTAGTTTGGGGATAGTTGGGCTCTTTTAGTGGTTAAGGTTACTTTTCTTCTTTTTTTTGTACCCCTACTTTCCCCCTTTTCCCCTTTCTACTTCTTTATCCCCTATTCCCCTTTTCATTGCCGAGATGTCTGGTAGGCTACGTCTTGGCAGGATGGGTGAGGAGGAGTTGGGGGGCTTTATATGGCTTGCGTGCCATTTCCTACCACTCATGGTCGATGCAGGGTGATACAGGGGTATCACACTGAGGCACGCAGAATCCGGTGGGGAAAGGTGCTGCATCACCTGCAGCGCGTGTATGCCAGCGAGAGGAGTGACCACCAGCTGAAGCACCGGTGGGCTGACATCATCACCAGGGAGCAAGATCTGCTGGACCACCTGGGAATAGTGATTGGTGGCCCTGTTGGTGAGTACTAATCATGTAAATGTGCACGATTAAATGCTCTGTAGTGATATCAGATGATTTGTACAATATCTGCCAGCTAAGTTGCTGACTGAGTGTAATGCTGCGGAAACATACAGGGTAATTGATGCACTAGGTGAAGGATCACAATTGCTAGCTGTCAGGAAGCACGTGCTCTGCAAACTTACAGGATACTTTTCCTAGTTAAGTAAATTGGTGCCGCCTTTGTGTCAGACAACCAAACAAAATAGGAGCCAATCATGTCTATATAGGTCACATTTGCCAGAGAAGTAAAGATTTACTAAAATATTGGCTAACTTTGTTGACGCAATAGCTAGACTGACTTTAGAAACACTACATGATGCAGAAAATGAGTGCTGGCGTAACGTCAATTGATGATAGCAAAGTGGCCCAGACATATGTCTCATGTGAGTCTGGTGAGAGTGTAACGAAAGCGTTCACTGAAGTTCTATGAATGTTAGGGATTATTGTGGTCCTTCATCTTTTTGGATACATGTCAGATATGGATTTGAAAACATCGTGAAAAGGTGTAAGGTGCCCTCAGCTAACATCTTAGACTGGTATTTGGAGTTAGTTGTGCCACATTCCAATTAGGGATGACAGTCCAAAGGTATGCACATGGGTTCACATCTCCATAGTTGGTGCAAATCACCATTGCTGGCCCACATCAAATGAAGAAACTGTAACAGCAGGAGGGCTTACAAAAGTCCCTGCCCCTCTGTACATTGTATCTATGTGTAATAAATGTGTCATGGCCACATGGGCTGTTTGACTGGTAATGCAGTCCTCACGTAACCTGGCTTTGGATGTCTCTCTTGGATGCACATGATGAGACGATTACACTCCATTATTATTTCTGATCACTAATGACGGAGCATGTTTGCCACCACATGATAGTTAGGGCCACTGCATGTGTGCAGATATGTGTGTAACTGTCACAGGAGACCCATGCTATGTACATGTTGGCCGTGATATATCAGATGCAGTATCATCATGTCTGAATGGCTGTCATTTCCTTATTCAGCTTACACATTGTAAATGTCTTTGAAATTGTTGGTCAGTGCACAGATTCTGAGCACATTTCTTCCTTCCATGCCTTACAGGTGGACCAGCACCCTACACTGTGGGAGAGGTGGCTACATTTGAGGACCCGACCACTCCAGTAAGTGTTGATATGTCTGGTATGTGTTGTGTTTGCTGGTGATGTGTGATGGACTCCTGTGTGTTGAACACATAGCGAGGCGTGATGCGCTGGCCAATCATTTGTCTTGTTCCATGAATGGGATTTCAGTTTCTCATAAGTTCTGAGTTGGCCAATGCTTATCCGATTGTATTATCTAGGGATTGTAGGTCATTCCTGTAGGCCCCACAATGAGTACTGGGGTGAGTCATGTGGATAACACTTGTATCAACAAGAGTCGCACTGGAACACAGCTCAGATTTAGTCAGCCTGTCAGACCCACATTCTCCCAGATTGGTACTGCAAATCGCTTTCCAACAGACTTCTGCTTCCCTATTCACCAAAGTACTTATGAAACTGTAGGTAGAACTTCCTAGCAGCATGTACTTCCACATGTAGTGCTACAGGTATGTGGAACTTGAGTGCAATGGCCTAGGTGTGCATGCTAATCATGATCATGGGTGTTCTTGCAAATCTGTGTCTGGTGTAAGTCATGCTTTACTGGAAGTATATGTTGTGTACCAAGCTCTGCATTTCCTGACATGTGTGGCGCTATGATTGGTCAAGGGTTTGCAGACTCCTAATTGTTGATAGACCTTACCTGTGGTGGGTGTGTAGAGCCAAACACGTGTGGAGTTTTCTATACATTCCTGGGTGTCCATGTTGTTTGGAATTGTTTGTTGTTTCTCCACCCCCCTCTCCCCTCCAAACACAGGCATGGGTTTGTGAATAGGGTACCTAGGACTGATGCTACCAGTATGTTACACATACATGTGAATAAGTGACTGTTTGGTCGGAACCTAGTATACACACTCAGGTATGGCACATAGGTACTATACTGGCAAGTCCAGTTACAACTTGCAGACCATGTGGCTTTAGTTTTGCATTCCGTACACTGACATCTGTAGCCCAGGTATTGGCGGAGGATATGCAGCATGATTGTTAGCTGATAACTGGCAGAACTCAGATGGCAAGTCAATGCCAGTTGTTACCCATCTCGTAGGTTTTGGATGTGCTATGTGTGATGTGACCTTTGTAGGCTGGCCTGCCATGTACTTCCTCAGGGACATTCAATGATCTGTATGGTGATATGAGCTGTTACAAGCACAGTAGATGTATTGTCAGATTTACTTGTTGTACCATTTCAGACAATGCAGTTCCTAATGTAAATTATTTGCCTTTGTCTTCACAGCTGCAAACATGACACCCATCCAGGTCCGTGAGTTCCAGCGGCGGGCCATGAGATACCAACACATCCTGCTGGTAGAGTCGGGGTTCAGAAGGATGACCCGTCGATACCGCCATGAAGGGGCCTCCGGAGCATGGAGGGCTTTCCCACAGGGTGGCCCTACTTTGCCCACCACATCCACCACCAGCACAACCACCAGTTCCACCCAGGTGGCACCACCCACAGCTGGGACTGTTGTCCCAACGTCTGCTGTAGTTTCAGGCCCCAGCATTGCAACAGCTTCAGGACAGCCCACAGGCCTTGACTCTACACGCCCACAAACCTCCTCCGCAGGTACCCAGACTGCCCCAGCTCCAACAGTTGACCCTGCAGCATTCCACGAAATGGAACGTAAGATGGACCGTGTGTTGAGGAAGATCAGTAATCTGAGCCGGGATGTTCGCCATATTAACAGGCGTGTGCAGTCCATAAAGCGGACCCTCCGGAGGGACAACCTCTAGACTTTGATGACAATGGACATGATTCCCTCCCCTCCCTCCTCTTTCCTTGTTCTCATACTTAGTGGGCTTGGGGGGCTTAGTGTTAGGTTAGTATAGTCTGTTAGTTTAGTTAGTGTTAGTGGGTGGGGGGTCCTGATTCTTTCTATTTTTACTTATTAAGTGTGTGGGTGGGTGGGGGGCTATGTTGGGGTTCTTGTGTGTTTAATTAAAAAGAAATATATATATATATATATTTGTTTAGGATAGTATAGTATGTGTTTAGGTTAGTATGTTTTGTCCTCCGTGTGTCCCGTCTCATAAAGGGGGTGGAGGGTTGTTGTTTAGAATGTTTCGTTACATGTGATAAGTAAGTTTAGGTTAGGTTAGTTAGGGACAGTTGTGGGAAATGAGTAGTCAGGGTAGATTAGGGTAGGTAAGACTTTTCCCTCAGTTTCCTCTTCTGTGATTACCATTTAATAAATATATAGTTAAACCTTTACAGTATGTGTTAAATGCTACTTGATCATGGCCTTGGCATTAGTGTACATGAATTTTGTTCTATTACATTTGTATCCTATGCTATGAACAAATCCCAACTGAGCTGTAAGATTGGCAGCTACCCCAGAGCTACCTTGCAAAGATTCCTCCATTCGTTGCAACCACCAATCACAGTTAATATGGATCCCAACGTGTTTTTGTCAATAAGTATGTTTTCTAAGTCACAAACGGTGCTTCCAGACTTGGTATTGGGGGAACAGTTTTAGGTCTGACTGCAGTGTGATGTTCAAGGACACCCTTATAAGGTGAGTTGTCGTAAGCATTCTTGTAGTATTGTCTTCATGACTCACATAGATCATTTGTGACACTGTTCAGCATGATTACATATTTGGATGTAAACTCAGACACCTTCATTCATGCAGTTTTTGTAGTGTTTGCTTAGATTTGTGTGCACTGTTATATGTGTCAGTATTGCATGGTGACAACATTTTGCTGCCACTATTTGATGACTTAGATATCCCTTGAGGAAGCATTATTCTGTCCAACACAGCATGATGGTGTATGGTTTCTCACTTCATCAGATATTACCCTCAGGAAGGGCAGAGTATGATGCAATCCTGGCCACTGTGCAGATTTATCTGACTACATAATTTCAGGACAGTTGTATTGACAAGCTAAGTTATTTGACAGTAGGCACATTTCAGTTATCTACTGCACAGTTGATGTGTCACATTACCCAGAGACAGATTTGTTGTGTAAGTGCTATTTATTGAAAAGTGCTGTAGTGCTATATGTACATTGTCCATGATTGTGAGTCCATTATAGTGACATCTTACATTGTGATCCTACACAAGGGGTTAAGGAAATGCTTTTGGCATGCTGGGGTGATGTTTCAGTCAGTTTAGAGGGACAGGATTTGCCAATGAGTAAGAGAGAGACAATCACTGGGCAGGATGACAAGATTAACAGTGGTTTGCAGAACAGTCATTGAGTACAGTTGTTGTAAGACTGGCATGTTACAAAGCGCTGGACCTTGGTAATACTTGGCCATGTGGCAGGGACTAGTGCTTCCAGGTACTTTTCCGTGTGAAGGTGATCTGTTCCATGTCTTCTTCTTCTGATGTGTGTGTTGCCTCCTCTGTCCTTGGTGGTGGTGGTTGTGAAGGGGCAACACTCACCTCAGTGTTAGAAGACGTGGAGTCAGACATCCCGGTCACTGTTACCTGTGAAGGTCTTAAGGGCAGTACTGCTGCAAGGAGGATCTGCTGATTCTTAAGAATAGCAGCCACATCACGATGGTAGGCAGCCAGGTCGGCCCTGAGGGGGTCATGATTGCATTCGTGCATGCAGTGGAAGGTTTGGGGTGCAAGGTGTTGTGGCAACTCCCTTACTGCAGTGGTGAATTCCTTGACAGTTTCTTGTAGTCCTTGCAGGATGGATGTTAGCGCCTGCATGGCTGCTGCCTGATCTGCAGATGACATCATGCACTAACGCACCCCCTCTAGGCTGGCTGCTATAGTTTGCATCCCTACCCGCACCTCCTTGGCCAGCTCCCGCTGTACCCCAACTACAGTTCTCTCAAAGTTGGTGCCTGTGTCGTCTGAGTCCTCAGCTGTATTGGAGCTTGCAGATCTTTCAATTGGGGTGGTGGTGGCTCCTCTGTGATGGCTGCTTGTTCTATGCTCCTCCTTGTGACTGAACGTGGGGTCTGGAGGGTTCCAAGGACCTCTTGGATGGTCTGCTGGGGAATGTTTGTCAGCTCATCATCCATGTCATCAGGGTATTCTGGGACAGGCATATCCGCAGGAAATCCATCTTCCTCTGCAATGAAATGGGGTACAATTAGTGTGTGTGTGTTGTGGCACTAGTGATGTGACATGCCTGCCTTGTGATGAATTCACATTGTGATCTTGTTTCGTGTTCATTGCTCCAGTCTTTCAGATGGGCATTCTCCCAGGCCTATGGCCCACTTGCATGTCACATGTATTGTGGTAAGTTATTAGAGTTGTCGGCATCACATCCTGTAGGTGTTTGTTCTGGCCAAATAGTGAATTGCCACCTTCTTGTCTTGCTTAACCCTCCGTCTACATCCATTCTCATGGTGAGACCTTTCACTGGCTGTGGGTGCTCTGATGGCACTAGCACCACACTTAACAATCTGGACCTGCCCCAGTCTCTGATCTTTCACATCCACTTAAATGTAGTTAACATGTAGCATATCCTATACATAGCATTGTTATGGCACAATAGGGATGTTGGCATTGGTAATGTGTACAGCTGATGTTGGGGAATGTGTGGTACATTGGATTGCCCTGATAATCGTGTCAGTGTCCTATTTCCTCCTCTGACTGTGCAGGTGTATTTCAGTGACCAGTTACATGTGTCCTCCCCCTCAATGCTGTTGTCTGAGCAGTATGACATTTGGGATGTTACATTGTGACCCAGGCACAGGATGGACCCTGATATATGCAGCATGGGTATGTCCTTAGTGCTGTGTAGCTCCTACTGTTGATGACATTGGCTGATGTTTGCGACAACTATGGGCATTGACATTTGACAGGACTGGGGCCTTTGTCTTGTTTCGGGGGATTACTGGAGTTGTCATCATCAAACCCACTAATTTAGGTGTGTATGATCCATGGGGAAGTTACTGCCATTGGCTACTTGAGCTGCACACAGAGCGGAGGTGGTAGTGACAACTGTTGTCACAGTTACATTCCAGTTGTCGGTATGGCTAGAGGTTGTTAATTGGGGCATAGTTAATGTAGGGGGTACGGTGGCTGACGTGTGCCAGGATGTCAGTTTGACGTTGTGCCCTTCCCTCCTGGCGTCGCTTTACCTTTGCTCCATCGTTGGCATGGCAGCATGCCCCCATGGGACTGTTGTTGGTGTAGTGTAATGGTGTGCCCCAGCTTCTGTCTGTGCAGGCCCTGCCCCCATGCCATCCCCCTTTACCAATGCCACTCCATGTATATGATGACTTCCATGCATTTTGTGGTCGGTATCCCCCCTGCTTACGGTTAACATTAGTGCATTATAATTCCCCATGCGACTTACCCTGCATGTGCGTTGTCTCCTGGTAGTCTGTGCCGTCCTGTCCTTGAATCCCTGTGACGATCTCCTCAGGGATGATGGCTGCGACCATCTCCTCCATGTGGTCCAGGGCCTCCTGGTGTGCTGGACTCCCACCTCCAGTCTGCAGTGCTGCCTTCCTGTTCCTGGCCATCTTTTCTTTGCTCCTGCGCTTGCAGTCATGCCAGCGTTTCTTGTACTCGATGACTGTTCTGCGTACTTCTGCCACACTGTTAATCTTGTCAACAATTTGTTGCCATATAGCCTCTCTCCTACTGATTGGCAACTTTGAGGTGACACACAGTTGGTGCTGGTGTTCCGTCACCTCTTTAACCAGAATTTCCTGTTCCTCTGCACTAAAGCAACACTTTCTTTTCTTCTTAAATGTGTCCTGGTTCTTGTGTGGGTCCTCCTGGCTGGTTCCTGGTCTGTTGTCATCTTCCTGGGGTCTTTAGAGGCATCTGGGATCCATTTTGGCTCTCCTCTGCTGAAATGGCTGTGTTCGCTGGGAATTTCGATGCTATTGCGTCAAAGAACGCCGCATATCCGGTTTGCAGGGTCGTAAATCAACCCACAGTCATTTCCGCCACGTTAACGTCGTTTTACTTTACGACTTGACGCTGTGGTGTGCGTCAAAAATAATGACTCACACGTGTGGTTTGCGCCGCCCTGCGTCAAAGTATAAATTTGACGCCCGCACGGCGCACAAAATGGCGTTAGCCGGCGGTATTATTTTATTTTGTATACCCCACCTGCTGATACTTGTTATCTTCCAGCTGTTCTGAATGCCAGCAATGCAGTCCTTTTGTCCTGTACCGCAACTGGCCTACACAAAATGTTAAATGCCTTTGACAGCTTTATGGATTGGCTGTATCTACGCACAAATTTCAATAAATCATACATAATGGTGATGGGGAGGGGCTGCAAGGGGCGGAGAGCCTATAGCTTGGAGGGGGCCAAGATTTCCACGGTCAATGCTTTCCCATATCAGGGGATGCTTGTGATGAGAAGGGTTCCTGGGTGCCCTTTTTAAAAGCCACAAGGAACGTATTGGCCAGGTCAGTGGCCTCTGTGTTTGACTTTGCCAGTCCATTAGGGGCAAAACGTATTAAGGAGCTTATTCAAATATATCTTTCAAAATGCATTTCTTTGCCTCATATGGAAGTGACATCTGGGGCTATAAAAAAGGCCACTGATCTCCAAACCATTGAGAATACCTTTTTGATACACCTCCTGGCAATGCCCCAATCCACAGCTTCTTTTGTGGTCCATGAAGAGTTAGGGGTGAGCTATATTTCTGATGTCTTGTCAGTCCGCCCCTTGTTAAAATGGATTTTAGTCTGGATTAACCCTGAATTGGAGTTCTTCTGAGGGACTGCATGCTCTTGGAAAAGGCCAAACTCATATCATGGTTGAATTACACCAGACTCACATGTAGGGATGTGGGTCGCCCAGAATTATATGACTATCCTGAAAATATAAGCAAAGGTGATTTAACCTAGGTAAAAAAACATCCAATAAAGATTTCTATCTGCAGATTCCTTACTTTTGATTTTCCCAGGCGTCAGGCTGGATCAGGAAACCTTTGCTGCGCAATCCCCCTTTCGAGCGCCTTTGGGTGGCTCAATTTGGCTCACATGGCGTTGTTGGCATCGTTTGGCGCTGGATGTGACATTGCGGCCACCTACATAGGTGTCACCCAGGGCCGTGGACATCAGTTCTTTTCTTTCTGTGCCAGTTAATGCAGATTTGGAGAGCGCTACCCTTTTGTCAGAGGTCTCTGGTCTCCAGTGGAATACTGGCTCCACATCAAGATGTTGGAGCTTAGGGCAATCCGATTAGCGTTCAAGGCATTTCTTCCCTCTGTGAAGGGGAAGTTAGTGCAGGTGTTCACGGACAACACCACCACCATGTGGTACTACAACAAGCAGGGTGGAGTCGGACGTGGACCCTTTGTCAAGAGGCCCTGTGTCTCTAGACATTGCTGGAACAGCAGGGCATAACCCTGGTTGTTCAGCCCTAGTAGGTTCTCTGAATGTCACGTCAGAGAAACTCAGCCATCGATGGCTAGCAGATCACAAGAGGTATCTCCATTCGGAGGTGGTACAAGATCTCTATCAGCAGGTGTTATAGCCTTGGTTAGATCTATTCGCCTCTTAAGAGAATGTGCAATGTCAGCAGTATTACGCATTGGAGTTTCCAAAACGGCACTTGCTCAGCTACGCTTTTCATCCCTAGTGGAGCTCAGGCCTCCTGTATGTATTTCCACCCATACCACTTCTGCCCAGAGTTCTCAAGAAGATCAAGAAGGACCAGGCCCAAGTAATCCTTGTTGCTCCAGCTGGGAAGGAGAGTCTGGTATCCCGAGCTTCTGAAAATGAGCATCGATCCTCCGATCTGGCTGCCCCTTCGGGAGGATCTTCTGTCGTAGCAGCTGGGGAGGTTCCTCCTCCTGAACTTGTCAAATCTGCGCCTTTATGTGTGGAGATTCAGTGGCGACAGTTGACAGGCTTCAACCTTCCGCCCGAAGTCTGTAACATTATCTTGGCAGCCAGGTGTTCCTCCACAAAAACGGTATACGCCTGCTGTTGGCAAAGATTTGTAAGATATGTACAGTGAAGTCTATAGATCCTCTCTATGCTTCTCTACCTGATATTCTTCTTTTCATTCTTTCTCTTGCCTAGCAGGTTTCCTCTCTGGGGACACTGAAGGGCTATCGCTCTGCTCTATCAGCCTTTCTGCCACTACCTGATCAACCCTCTCTTTCCAAGTCCCCTATTGTAAATAGGTTTCTTAAAGGGCTTGTAAATATGTTTCCCCGTGCGCCATTTGTCATGCCTCAGTGGTATCTCAATTTAGGTCTCACATATCTCATGTGCGCTCCTTTCAAGCCATTACACAACTGTCCCCTACAGCTGCTCACCATCAAGGCAGACTTCTTAGTGGCAATAACATCTGCCCAGATGGTGAGTGAGATACAGGCCTTATCATCTAAGCCGCCATATCTCACAGTATTTCCAGAGAAGTTAGTGCTTTGCACCCGTGCCTCTTTCCTCTCCAAGGTGGTGACCCCATTCCATATGGGTCAAACTGTCACCTTGCCCACCTTCTTTGCAGCCCCAAATCCCTCTAAGGAAAAGCAGAGACTCCACCGTCTGGATCCAGAAAGAACATTGTTGTTTTACCTTGGCCACGCAAAAGAGTTCCAAGTAGACAACCAACTCTTTGTGGGGTTTAGGGGAGCAAAGAAAGGACGGGCAGTACAGAAACTGACCATATCACGCTGAGTCTTTCTCTGTATTTGTCAGACTTGTACCTTTCCATAATAGTGAAATGGACACAAAGTATTTCGCAACTTCCCTATGAATCAAACTGACTCCAAAAGAAGTCACGCCTGACCCACTGGGATGAAGTGATGAACTAGGACCAGACTTCCACCCTGCGATGTCAGGTGGTTTTTCAGTTTTCTAATGTCCCTTCTCCCTTTTGTTTAGGTGCTGGTTCCTGTAGGCTGAATTGGCTATGCAATACTTCTACGTATATATACCTTACATAACTAGATAGTCAAACATCAGTCCTTTACAATGAATCAAGATTCAAATAATTATTCCTAGGTGTAAGAGTCTTTTATCTCCTTAATGAGAGCCCTTTTTATATATATATATATATGTATATATATATATATATATAATAATATAAAACAACACTACTAAAAAACAATACTAATTGTATGTTCTTTCCTCTACACAACAACAAAAAATAATGGTTGACTTCACCAGTCTTTTTTCAACAGGATTCCTTCAGATAAGTATTTCCTTCCTTATTGTAGTCCAAATCATAAGTGCTACTAATATGTATAGGTTGCCACTTGACTGATGTCTTTTGCTTGTCTTTTTAAGGTTTGACAGCGGGAAGTGAGCACGGAAGCAGGGAAACCGGTGACTCGATGGAGAGCAGAGAAACCACCATGCAAGAACGCTGAGCACTCAGTAAGGATGTGACGGAAGGAGGACTGTGCCTCCAAACAGGTGAATATGGGGGAGGGAAGCTGACGACAAGCAGTCGTCATGGTGCAGTGCGTAGCCTTAAAGGCTAGGCTCTCCCCAGTAAAGGGGGCACCACTTTATATGTGTCACACCCAACAGTATTAAGATTTGCTGCAACCTGGCTAACAAGTAGCCTCCCAAGGGCTTAAGGGCCCCTTCCACCAGAAGACAAGCTGTGACCAAGTTGTTAGCACATGGAGTCCCAGTCCTGAACATCTGTCAGGCAACAATATGGGCATCTCTGCACACGTTTGCTAAGCACTACTGCCTCGACAATGAGGTCCGCAGGGACGGGCATTTCGCCTGGTCGGTCCTGCAGGACTTTCTAGTCTGAAAAATTGTCCGCAGCCCACCGCCAGAAGGCTATGGCTTGGGTATCTAATCAAAGGTAAGGAATCTTCAGCTAGAAGTCTCTATCAGATGAAGAAGTTACCTTTGGTAATGCATTATCTTGTAGAGACCATCTAGCTGCAGATTCCTTACACCCACCCATGCCTCCCCGCTCTGCCTACTTGTTACTAGGGTTAGGGTGATCCCTTTTTCAGGGCCCTAGTTGTGACACACATTGAGCCAGTTCTTATCATGGCTTTGCACTTCTGGTGTGGAAAGTTATGGTAAAAGTAACTGATGCCTTGAATTGTTCTACTTTAAACTAAGAGGTAACAATGCCAAAGAATGCAGCACTCTTAGTTTGAGTAATACATTTATTAAGGCACTTCCCAGATATCAAATTTAAGATCACAAATATATGAACATAAACATTTAATTTGAATGCAGCAAAACACGTGTAGATGCCAAAATTCTCAAAGCAATTAAGCAATGGAAGAAAATGTGCAATACATCAACAGTGAATATATGCAGTGAAAATATATATAGTCAAGCTAAATAATTAAGAATTAAAATGCATCACCACGGGGGTTGAATTCTTCATCCTTGCCAGCATCAAGCCAAGGAACCCTGAACGGCTGAGGCAGGAGGTCTTCCCAACATGGGATTTTTTCCTTGAACAGTGCGTCCACTTTCAGGTGAGCTCCTTCCTCAGTGACAAGTTTCCTCACGTTATACACTTTAAATCAGCTCAAGAGGAACATTCTAGTAATCTCCCCCACCCTTCGGTTATGAAATTCAAGCACTGGCTGTACTCGGTCTATGTCGAAAACACACAAAGGAACGGGCCCTGCCCCAATGCGCAATCCAGAGCCAGAGCTGTACTTTTCCCTGATGAAAACATTCCCAGGCAAAGGCTCTCTTATTATGGCTACCTTCCACATCCCCCATGTTGTGTTCCAGCACGGTGTAACCCTGTGCTGGTGGGAAATGCGCAAACACGTCCTGTGTGAAAAATAAGCTCAGTGTGGAAAAACCCTGCGTCGCCACTGTTGACGGCACCTGAAGCTAAGCACAAAATGGAGTCAGTGGTCCATATGGAGTCGGTGGTCAATTACATATAGCATTACACTCCACCCTTTGACCAATGACTCTACCAGCATACAGGTCTAAACGTAATCCTTTTTTGTCTAGACATAGTAATTAGGTTAGGTATGCATTGTATACAGCAACATAACATTATTGCAAAACAAATTACTACAGGTATTCCACCTAAAATGGACCTAAGTTGACCTAAATCAGGAAGCCAGCTAAATAAACAGTCCCACCACCCTTTGTCTACATCTTGTTTCACTTCCTTCACTAATTCATGCAAGGCTTCATTGTGGGATTGGATGGATTTAGAGTGATCTGACAGGTTAAAGCAACACATACTGTCAAATTCTGAGCAGCCATGATCATGCTTTAAAAGTAAATAGTCAATGCTGCCCTCGCTTGTCTAATAATAGCTCTGCTAAAGCAATAGATGTGTGGTTTATATTTTTAACCATCAAGCATGCTAGTTTGTTAATAACTCAAGTACTATAAACAGCTAATCCTGGAACTCCTACTATGGAAAGAGTTAAGGTAACATATTCTGATTTAGATAATAACTGAATTTCAGTGTCACAGTCTCTGCTAGATTGAACTGCTTCCCTTGTGTGTCATGTATGTAATACGGAGTGAAATGGAAACATCATAAGTCCTAACCACGTAAATGCAGACGGTCCTCCGGTTGTATTGACAGGAATGTTCATGTAGGTGGTGTTTCCACAAGAAAACAACCACCCCACTGATAATTTGACATACTTGATGTGACTAGCGGCAGTCACGATGTGTTTACAAGACATGCTGTTGTTCCTATTTCTTTACACATTTTATCATTTCTTTGCTGACATAGCACTCGTTCCTACGGGATCTCTTGAGGAGGCTCCGTTGTTGCTTCAAGGTGCATTTGAGCACATTTTCCGATTTTGTAAGTGTTGCAAGTTAAGTTGTAGCAGACATCACCAGTAGTAATATTGTAAGTAATCATTTGTGTTAAATTATCCCATTTTTCATCTGTTGTCTCTTGGCAAAACCAGCAGTATTCGTAGAGTGTAAACTTGTGTCAACATGTCACTTTCTTTTACTGCTCCATCCTTATTGGTGGCATTATAGATTTCCAGCAAGATGCTGGCAGGAGTCGGTATGGCAACTAAACAAGTTTAAATTATGTCAACGGTGCTTTTCATATTCGTCATGCAGAAATTCAATTGGTGAAGTACAGTCAGTTTTTGCCAGAGAAGTCCAACCATTACAAGATTGGTGCAGCAGAGATGTCGATCGGCACTGTCAGTCAACCACATCAGGGCTGGGGGCTTTTGGTCCCTCCTGACCCCACTTGCTCGAAGGAAGGCCACGCAAAATAGCTAGCACACAGACACCTCGTAGTATGATCTGTAAAAGAGACAAGTATGATAATTCTCACAAATAATATTTATCAGCTGGTACATACTCCCATCTCTCATGGTCTGGTTTCATGACTATCAACACATTGTCCTTGCTTCTTACTATGATTTCTGCTGGTTCAGGAGGACAATTTGGGGATTCTGCCCTTACCTTAGCACTAGGACTTTTGTTAGTTGAGACAAAACCTCTCTAAGAAGGGCTTTGGCAGTCACCTTTTTAACTATTCCTCCATAAACTGGAATGATGACAATCTGAGCAATTCTGTCTCTAGGTTGTATTATCTGCATCGATCACTCCCCCCAAGACCTGAATACCTTTCGGTTCCAACCAATATCGAGGAGCAATCAATTCCAAATGCTCTGGTGGAATTTGTATTCCAACACCTGTTTCAAGAAGCGTTGTGTCTCTTGTTTTCAATCTGTACGTGTTCAAAGCATGCAAATCAAGACCTGCAGATCATGGTGTGGTTTGGTAGACAGTATTTGTTGTGACATGAGGTTGTATCTGTAATGATGGGGATAACATTCACATTAATGGTGTTTCTGCATTTGTCAATGGTCTATTATTAAGTATCAACAAGGCCTCATTCAAATGATCTCTCCAATTTGTTCAGGGTACGGTCTGCTAGTTTTCGTAATTGGGCTTTTAATAAGCTGTTCATTCTCTCAATCAAATCTGCAGCTTGTCAGTGATATGGAATATGATACATCTACTCAATATTGGGTTGTGAAAAAGAGTCTTGCACCAATTTACCCTTAAAATGTGATCCATTGTCACTCTGGGCTTGCAGTGGGACTTCGTAATAGAACATTACCAAGTCCAGCATTTTGGTGATGTTGAATTGAGTAGTACGTTTACATGGGAACGCAATCAAATATCCAGAATAAGTATCCACCACTGGCCACTGTGCAGGCATATTGACAACTGCAACTATTTGATAGTGGCCCAATGTAATCAATTTGCCGTATCTGCCCTGGTCACTTCCCTCTCCCCATCTGACCTCTGACAGTTTGCGGAACATATCTCTGTTGTGTGCGTTGGCAAATAGGATACTGCATCATGATGGTTTGGATCATCTCTAGTGGAATGTGGATGCCTCTAATCTCTGCCCACCTGTTAGTGGCCTTCTCTCCCAGATGTTCACATTTTTGGTGCACCCTTTTAGCCATCCCAATCAAGTCAGAATCCTGCATTAACACTTCTGCCTCTGAGATTTTGGCTTTGTCGTTTGTAAAGGAACTGAACGATTATTCTAGTGAATAGGCGGACAGTGGACATCTACATGATATACAGTAACTGCACTTTGGTCTAGCATTTCGCAAATTTCCTGGCACATTTCTTTGTCCCACACCTCCTTGAAATGTATTTGCCACTTATGTGCATGCCACGTGGGAAGCCAAGTAACTGGCCCAATGGCGGCGGACCAAGAATCAGTATAAATGTGACATGTCCCAGGAAGTTCCTGTTTTAAGGCTTGATATACAGTATACAGTTCTGTGTATTGACTACTCTTCCCTTCTCCTGTAGTGGAAAGCAGCTTCTTGGTTACATGATTATACAACACTGCCTTCCAATGTCTCTTACGCCCCACATACTTGGCTGAACCACCAGTGAACCATACAAGCTTCCTTTCCTCAGGGGACAAGGATTCAAATGGCTTACCCCACCTTATGGTAACTCTTTTACCTCTGGAACCACCATCTCATCATCCTGCACAGGGCCATTGCCACCTGTTCACACAGGGCTGCTGTTCCTGTTGGTCCTGCTCAGGCCCTGTCCTATACGTACCATTTCCACCTAATGACACTGGTTTCCTATGCATGTCCTATTCAGTGAGTTGTAGGTGAACTCATCACCCACTGCATTATCGGGATCTTGGGTGTCAGGATCACATTATGCCCTATGGCCTATTGCTCAGTATCCAATAGAGCCCACTAGCAATCTAGTAACTGCTTCTCAAAGGGAGTATATAACTGTCCAGTATCTGGTAGCTTGTTGGTCCAGAAACCCAGGGGCATTCTCTTTCTTCCCTTTTTTTTGCCATATACTCCAATTTGCATATTGCCCTTGAACGGTTATATGTAACTCGATGTCTCCTTCCTGTGCTGGCCATAAGTCTAACGCCTGTTGAATCGCCTCCTTTGCCAATTCAAATGCACACTGCTACTGCTCTGCCCATTCAAACTTATGTTTCTTTTGAGTCATTTTGTTCAAAAGGGCCAAAATCTGACTCAAGGGAGGGATATGCTGTCTCCAAAAACCAAACAATCCAATGAATTGCTGAGTCTCCTGCTTATTACAGGATGTGGCAAATTCTATTATCTTTTGTCTTGCTTGTTGCAACACCTCCCTATGTCCCTGATTCCATTGAATTCCTAGAAACTTCACAATTTGAGAGGGTCCTTGTGTCTTAACTGGATTTATCTCCCACCCTTTGCTTTGCAAATGTTCCACAACCCTGTCCAACTAAGTCTGCACCTGTTCTTGTGTTTCTCCCTGAATCATCACATCATCGATATAATGAGACAACTGCACCACTGGAATGACAGGTACTGCATCCAGGTGTTCTGCCACCAGCAGGTGACAGATGGTGGGGGTGTGTACATACCCCATAGGCAAAGATAACATCATGAATTGTCTTCCGTTCCACAAGAAAGTGAACTGTTCCTGACTCTCAGGGGCCAATGGTATGGAGAAGAAAGCACTGGCAATATCAATGGTTGCATACCAGGTCCCTTTATGTTTTTGTATCTTTTCAACCAAAATGATAGTGTCGGGGACTGCAGCAATCAAAGTGGGTGCATATTTGTTAAATTCTTGATAATCAATCGTCATTCTATAGCGCCCATCCGATTAGCGTAAGGGCCACAGAGGATTGTTCCACTCAGTGGTGACTGGGGCCACCACACCTGCTTCTATCAAATCTTGTATAGTCTTACATATCTCCTCATGCCCTCCCAGGATTCAGTACTGTTTCAAATGAACCACCTTCGTGGCTGGAGGCACCTTCACTGGGGGTATCCTTAGACGACCCACTCTCACTGCTGCTGCTGCAATGTATCTCTTTGATCCAAATTGATAACAACCATCATCTAAGTATTAAGTCATCCCCTTTCAAATGTTAGTTCCCAGTATGTACCCTAGGAAGGGCACAATCAAAACAGTGTTTTCTCTTTTTGGAGTTCTCCCTATTTTCATTTGAACATTAGTCTGCACTGTGGAGGTTTGTTTTCCATCCAACCCTGTGATGCTGTGGTGCTGACCTGTGAATGTTTTCGGATTTCTGTATATTAAAGAGGCCCCGCTCTGATGTCTACTAAAGCCCGAACCTTTTGATAATTTGTATTCTTCCAGTGAATTTCGAAATCAACATGTAGTCTATTATCTTTGCGAGCTTATCACCGTACCGGAGTTTGGCCTATTTCCTAATCTGATTTAAACCTGTCGATTTTGCCAAAGTCAAGTCCGGATATGTGCTCTCATATCTGCAAGGAGATGTCTCCCCTCCTCTCTTTTCCTCAGTCAACCAGTCAGTATTCAAATCTTCCTCCTCTTTCCCTCTCAGAATTTTTTTTTTCTTCCTCTCTGTTCCTTCCTCCTGCATCTGTGACTTGCCCTGATTCACTCACTTGTTATCCTGTTTATTCACCCTTCTGCTCTCCTCCTTTCTTTCCAGCCCTCGCTTGCGATACATCTCTCACAGATTCTTGGTATCTATCCCATCTATCTGTTCTTTGTTGACATCATCCTTTAGCAATGCAATAAACATATCTCTCCTAGATACTCTGTTATTATCTGGCCTTCAGACCTTAAAGCTCTTCCAGGTTTCATCCAGTCTCCAAGCTCTCCTATCGCACAAACTGCCTCAAGCACATCTTTTAAGTCATTACCTGTCTGATGGATTAATAGGGTCATTATCACATGTTAGTTGGCTGGAGGAGCGAATCAATTTTTTTTGTTTCGCATCGATACAGAGAGCGGTCCGTCCAACAGAGAGTGAGCCACACCCCAAAATGGCAGTTTGCATTCCCTCCTCCTTAATTCTCTGAATTGCATCTCCTAATGTATACCAGGGCTTATCATTTTGTGGCCAATCTGACTCTGTAAGATACTTTTGATTACACCCCATAGGTGCTACCTACAGTAGGGTGATCTGCTGGTTATCCTGATAGCCCCTAAACTGCTCCTGTACAGTGGGTTCAGTGGTAAGTATGCAAAACTTTGGAGCATCTCCTACATCTAGCATTACTCCAGATGCTCCTGTGTCAAATAATCACATCATCCATGTAAGTAATGTTTCCCCAGATCTCTGCCTAAATCTGTCTATAATATAATTAACTTCCTGTCCATGGTTGCCCCCCCAGGGAGTTGGGGTCCATGTGTAACTTTCGTCTGTATATGGGCTGTGCATTAATTTTGCTGTTCCTGTGCCTTGCTCAGACCACCACTATTTTGACAAGGCTCTTCGCCAGAATCAGAAACGTTTGTGAAATCCCAAATATTTGCATCCCAAATGCCCAGATTCCAGTCTAACTCTGCTTCAGCAATGGCTAAATGAACTTTCTTTTTATTACCTTTTCACTTGTGCTTTTTGTATTTGTACTGAACAATGCACACTGCAGCCTACTCTGCCATAGACTGGTGAGTATCAGCTTTATCTTGCAGTAATTTATTGTGACATTACAGCATGGTTGAGATATTCTTTTCTTCAATTGGCTGCTTTTCCAATTGCTAATTTTCTTTTTCTAACTGAACACATTTCTCATGCATTTTTCTATAAGCAGATAACGGGATCCAGCCCCGAGTTCTTATCAAAAGAGATAATTCCTGCCCCTTTCTGTGCTGAAAACACACAAAGGAACGGGCCCTGTCCCAATGTGCATTCCAGAGCCAGACCTGTACTTTTCCTTGACGAAAACATTCCCAGGCTGAGACTCTCTTATCATGTCTGCCTTCCACATCCCCCATGTTGTGCTCCAGCACGGTGTAACCCTGTGCTGGTGTGAAAAGCGCAAACACATTCTGTGTGGAAAACAAGCTTGGTGCAAAAAAAAAATCCTGCACCACTGCTGTGACGGCACCTGAAGCAAAGCAGAAAATGGAAGTGGTCAAGATGGAGTTGGTGGTCAAATACATATAGCATTACACGCCTGCACACCTGGGTGGGTCTTCTATAGGTGGCCATGGCATCACATCCAGAGCCAACGATGCCACGCATAGCCAAATGGAGCCACCCGACGGTGCGCACAAGAGGGGTATTGCTCAGCAAAAGTTTACAGATTCAGCCTGACACCTGGGAAAATCAAAGGTAAGGAATCTGCAGCTAGATTTAGTCTACCAGATAATGTGTTACCAAAGGTACATAACTTGTTTTTAGGTGCCAGGACTCCAGACTCCAGAGAACGCAGGGAATTAGTTGAGCCCTCAGTCTGCGACCATGTGACTTAAGGCCCTATCGAACCCTACCTCACTCTTGTCATCAATCCCCTACATCGTTTTATGCTGACCTGTTTTAGGTTGAATCAATTGCACTGGTTCTTAGCAGTCCCCATAGGCTGGAACAAAGTTGATAATTTAGCCCCATGTAGTTGCAATAATGTTTCAGACCAGGACACTCTACATTTTGTTCTATTCTGTGATCTTTTTTGCAATTCATTCTTCCACTTCTGTGAGGCAGCACTTATTTTTCTACAAATGTTATCCAATGATTGGAGGTGATTGTCATATGTCTTTTTGTGCTGTGCCACTGTCTTGCTTTTATATATATTTTCTTAATGCTTTCTTACTTACTGTTGCATTTTATACAGTACTGGGATTTTTTATCATTAATATGAACACTGTCTGTGATGTTCTGTATGCCCCTTGGCTGCCATTTTGGTTTTTAACCTTTGCCTTGATCTATTATTATTGTTCTGTTTGTAACTTTTATGGTTTTAATTAACTGATTAAAGATTATTTTGACTGACTGACTGGACAATCATTTATTGAGTGTTATTATTCTGTGTTAGCGAATGGTGATTACTAGCCCGCACCACCACCTCTGAGTAGGTCATGAACTGCTCTGCTTCGCTACCCTGAGAGCATCAAGCGCTACAAGTGCTTGGTTCCCAGTAAGGGGCATGTGTGAACCTATTACTTGCGCAGGGGTCCCATCCTGCACAACTAACAGCCCAAATTCCTACACAGACCAAGTGGTCAGTTGCAAAAACAGAACATAAATCTTATTTCCGTTTAGTTTTTTTTTTCTTTTTTCTTCAAGGAAATGTCAACATTTTGGTCACAGCATTAGGCTTCTGTTTTAGGAGGGTTTGTTTTTTACACAGAGTATATTTATAAAGAGATGGTCATTTTGTCACCTGCTTAACAACAACTGAGCGTAGTAAAAGATATGCAATATCAAGGGCAGCCAGGAACGTGAATGTCATCAGTTTGCTTAAAGAGAGTGTCAAGGGATATTGGTGGTTTTCCACTAAATAACCAAGCATGAGGATCAGAGGGTTGAAATGAAAGGCAAGGCCAAGTATCCCCAACATTTCACACAACACTTTTGACCAATCTTGTAGGTTTTAGAGCACTACCACCACATGAGACATAGAGGCCCTTTCGCCTCATCGCTTCCTGAACTTGACAGTGATCTCAAACATTGCCTTAAAGTACATCCAATCAAAATATATATATATAATTTTATTTCGGTCGATGACCATAACAGTACATCTTACAGATACAATACACTTAATTGACATAAAATGAAATAAAACCATACAATTCAACCCACATTATTGGTTGATCAGCACTTCCTACAGAGTAGACACAAATATGTGGTAACAGCAAAAACCTCTACAAAGACCTGCAAATAGACTACGAAGGATCCATCATGCTGTCTAAGAATTCTCTTCCTCCAAGGAGTGCCGAATCCCAAAGTCTTAAAATTGTAAAGGAAATCTTTCAAAACTCAATAAAAACAGCTGCTAGCTCGGAAGGAACTTACTCTGCAAAAACAAATAAGTTAAAATGTATGCAAACTTCCATTATAATTGATTTATGCACATCCAGAACTAACCCATTGCCAATACTGAAATAAATTATAAATTCCCTGAGGGCAACCCCTTCTGTCTGATCTTCCAAGCTTGCTCTAAGTATTTTGCTAGTGCACAAACTATTGTTGCCTTTGGATCACTTTTCAAGATTCTTAGGGCCTCCCGGTGGTGCCTTACACCCACCAGCTTACAAACGGAAAGCATCCATTTCTTCATGGCTGTAAATACTGGGAGCAGAAGAATATAAAAAGTTATTCTGCTTCTTTTACCAGTGGGCAGTAGGGACAATACTTTGGGGATCCACCTTATTTGTCCCAATTGGCTGTTAATGATCTTAGGGGCAATGGTCCAAGTCTGACTTGGACATACAATCGTTTTGCTATAGGCAGGTAAATACTGTCCATATAGGCTTCAAAGTTTGGTGAACATTTGACACTTAAAACTGCCCTGTGTGATTTTTCAGATTAAATCCGTTGAAGAACATTTTCCCAATATACTTTTATCAATTGCTGTCTGGCTTCCTTAGCAGCTACTGCTCGCGAATTCCAGATCTCTGCCATTTTCAGTTTCTCACATTGCATCTTCTCATTTTTCAGCCAGGGGGTGAGCACCTGTGAGTCACAGGAGATTAAGGCCCTCATTACAACATTGGCGGGCGGAAGAGGCTGCCCGCCAATATTGTACCGCCAGCAGGCCGCCAATGCTGCCTGAAATCCGCTGGCCTAGATTTGACATCCCCGCTGGGCCGGTGGGCGGAAACTTTGGCCCAGCGGGGAGTACGGCCATAACATTGCAGCCGGCTCCTAATGGAGCCAGCGGCAATGTGGCTGTGCGGCGGGTGCAGCGCAATCCACTGCCTGCCATGGAACTGCCGGCGGATGGGGACTCGTAATCCCCAGGGCAGCGCAGCCGGTTCCGGCGGTATGACCGTGGCGAGACCGCCACGGTCATAATGCGGGATGTAGTACCGCCATCCTGTTGGCGGTACTACCGCCACTTTTGTCCTGGCGGTCAAAGACTGCTAGGGTTGTAATGAGGCTCTAAATCCATTAAGGAGTCCCTATAGGGTAAGAGTTGTCCATATCCTCACCCAATACAATAAAGGTTTTAACAACAACACCAGATTTGAAGGGTTTAATGCTAGGCCTAACCTCAGTGGAACCAGGGGCATACTCATAGGCTGATTGAGCAGTCCCCTTATAAAGTTGTTCTCTATTACTGCAAGGGCAGAAGCGTCAGCATACCCCCAAATCAATGCCCCATAACAGGCTGCTGATAATGTTGTGGCTCTATATATATTGAGAGCCGGGGACACTGCACCACCTGCAATTGTCTTGCATTTCTTATTGATTTGGAATGCTCTCTGCTTAAGGACTAGTTTTCTCTTCTTCAACTGATGAGCCCAAGTCGTTGTATCTGACAGCCGAAACCCTGGATAATCAAAATGTTTAGCCTGTTCTATTGGGGAGCCATCAATTTTCATTCTACCGTTAAAGAAACCTATGTGTGTGTATCCCCATAAATGTTTTCAATTGATTAATTTCAAGACCCCTCATTTTACAAAAGGCCGAAAAAGAATCTAATTCCGTCTGGAGGCCCCTGGGAGTCCTAGAAATAAGCAGAGCATCATCAGCAAACATTAATATTGGGAGTGGTACTCTGATTATCTTCGGTGCATCATGCGTACAACCAGATAACCACTTGACGGTCCCATTAATATAAAGACTAAAGATTGTGAGAGACAGAACACATCCTTGCTTTACCCCCCGCCTGATGGGAATTATATCAGTTAAGTCACCACACATGTTCCACCTCACCTTTGCATAGTTGTTTGTATGAAGAACTCTTAGGATCCACAAAAGATCTCCAGACATCCCATAGGCTCCCAGTACCCTCCACAAACTATCCCTCAGAACCAGTTGAAAGGCTGACCTAAGATCTATGAAGGCTATACTTCCAGCACAGGATCATAAATCAAAAGACCTGGTCGAGGGCACTGACTTTGTTCCTAAATCCTGCCGTTGCATCCCCAAGAATGTGATTGTCCATGATCTAGGTTTGTAACTTACCGACAAAAGATTTATTGAGAGTTATCCAGTAAGCTTATTTGTCTATACGTTTATGTCCCTTCTTCCCTTTTAGAAAATTGGAATAATAACGGTTCCAAGCCAAGTAGGTGGAATGTTCTTACCCCTCATAATTGCATTGCTCAACATATTAGGGTAAGGAACCCACACATCAGGTTGTGACAAAAAGAGGTCACTGGGCATACCATTCAGAACAGAAGCCTTTTCCTTCTTTAGTAGCTTTATGGCATCTGCCGTTTTAGTCAGGGTAAAATAAGAAGACCCTGACTTTGCAGTAACTGCCCACCTGTAGTGAGGGAGTGAGCTGACCCTGCAAAGCCTTAAAGGCAGGCCTTTCCCTTAAACTCCTCTGGTACAATTCCATCAATTTCTTCTCCCCTCTCACTATACAAGGCCCTAAAGTTAGCAACCTAGTTGCTAGGCTGCACTACCTCTTCTAGATGATTGTCAATTACCTTTGTGCCAACCACTTTCCAGATGGCCTTTAAATTCTTACTCTTAAGTGCATCAGTGAGCTCAGCCCATTGATCAATCTCCCATCTTTTTTGAGCCTTGATCAAAATTGTCTTACAATTTTCCCTAGCAGAAATTACATCAGTCTTGCTACCCTTCTTCAAGCCATCTAGAAGACAAATCTTAGCAGACCAACATTCCTTGCTAAACCACTTGGGGGCAATTTTGTGGGAACTCACCCTTTTCTTTACTTTTTCAAACAGAGCGCTCAATTGTTCCATTAATTGGAATGCACGGAGCCCATGTCAGACTTGAGCCCCCCACCCCAGGATAGTTATTAGGGCTATATTTTCCACAAATAACTTATAAATCTATGTTTGTACAGTAGCATTATCCACAACCTCCGCCCATTTAACACTCCTCCTATTATTAGCTGTCTCAATCGAATTCTTAATTTTTGCAGATGGCAGTTTAGAACTCGTGAGCATAGCAGGTGCAGATTTGGCACTTAGAGCTTGCTGATCGTTGTCTGCTCTTGTGACAACAGCCATATCGACCATGAAGGGACACTTAGGTGGTCATTCTGACCCTGGCGGTCTTTGACCGCCAGGGCGGAGGACCGCGGGAGCACCGCCGACAGGCCGGCGGTGCTCCAATGTGGATTCCGACCGCGGCGGTAAAGCCGCGGTCGGACCGGCACCACTGGCGGGGTCCCGCCAGTGTACCGCGGCCCCATTGAATCCTCCGCGGCGGCGCAGCTTGGTGCACCGCCGCGGGGATTCCGACCCCCCCTACCGCCATCCAGATCCCGGCGGTCGGACCGCCGAGATCCGGATGGCGGTAGGGGGGGTCGCGGGGCCCCTGGGGGCCCCTGCAGTGCCCATGCCACTGGCATGGGCATTGCAGGGGCCCCCGTAAGAGGGCCCCTAAATGTATTTCACTGTCTGCTGTGCAGACAGTGAAATACGCGACGGGTGCAACTGCACCCGTCGCACAGCTTCCACTCCGCCGGCTCGATTCCGAGCCGGCTTCATCGTGGAAGCCTCTTTCCCGCTGGGCTGGCTGGCGGTCTGAAGGCGACCGCCCGCCAGCCCAGCGGGAAAGTCAGAATTACCGCCGCGGTCTTTCGACCGCGGAACGGTAACCTGACGGCGGGACTTTGGCGGTCGGCCTCCGCCGCCCGCCAAGGTCAGAATGAGGGCCTTAGTCTGGTCCAACAGTAAGTAATCTATAAGACCTCTTTTAATAGTTGGACAGGGGGTGTCTGAGCAGCTATTACCATTGTTAGAAATGTGGTCTCTAGTTGGCAGAGGTATACACCCTTGCCCATTAGGGACCACAATCCTAGTCAGGGTAAGTCACACACAAGCCAAGTTATCCTGTTCCCACCGTCTGATAGCTTGGCACTGAGCAGTCATGCTTAACCTAGAAGGCAATGTGTAAAGTAGTTGTGCAATAAATCATACAGTAACACAGTGAAAACATCACAAAAAGTTACTCCACCGACTTAGAAAAATAGAGAATGTTTATCTGAATAAAAAACTGTTGAAACGATGACACTCCAATGTACACAAGCAAAGTTATGACTTTTTAAAGATTAAATCCAACTAAAGTGCCCAGAAAACACAATAGCTCCAACTGGGGCTACCACGGCATCGTTGACAAGTTTTTCCCAAAAATCCAACACCACTGTTGCCGGTCACAGATTCACACGGACCCCCAGGTACAGTACCTTTTGAAAACGAAGAACAAGGATGTTGCACGGAGTCCGAAAGAGGTGTCGGTGGAGTCGATGCAGTGTCAGTCCCTTACTGTGTCCAAGGAGAGAGGTGTTGGTTCCGTGCTGCGAGGCAGGTGGAGGTATACGTCGATTCCATCCAGATGCAGGGAGAGATGAAGCGTCGTCGTCCGCGATGCGTTGATTCCCTGTGACCCAGCAAGGTTGCTGGTCCAGTCCATCAGGACATGATGTGTCGACTTCGCAGTGTTGCGATGATCCTGACTGACATCAGCGGAGTTGCGGCGATGTCGGATTTGCGCTGCAGGCTGAAGACTTTGCATGCAGCGAGGTCCATGGAGCAGAAGCAGGCTGTGGCGTCGCTGGCGTCGCTGAAGTCGTTTCGAAGTCGTTCCGAAGTCGTTGAAGTCAGTGTACTACCAAAAAGCTAGCAGTGGAGGTGTTTGTAGTCCCCGAGACTCCAGAACAGGAGGCATGCTCAATCCAAGAGCACTTTGGGGGGAAGGCAGAGTCCTTCCAGCACAGTCAGAGGCCAGCAGGGCAACAGCAGGGCAGCAGTCCCTTGCTGCAAAGCAGCCCAGAGAGTCCTTTGTGCAGCCAGGCAGGTCTTCAGACAGAGTTCAGGTGCAGGTCCAGAAGTGTCTGAGTTGGTGTGGTCAGACACCCAGTTAATATATCAAAAAATGCCTTTGAAGTGGGGGAGACTTCAAAGAGTGGTTTTGAAGTGCACAAGTTCCCCTTTCAGTGCAGTCATGTCTGCCAGGGTCCCAGTAGGGGGTTTGGCAGTCCATTGTGTGTGGGCAGGCCACTAGCCTTTGAAATGTAAGTGTCAGGCTCTCCACCCTTCCAGCCCAGGAAGACCCATTTAATATGCAGATGTGTGCAGGTGTGACTGAGTGGTTTGTGGTTGTCTGGGTGAAATGCCCAAGGGAGCTATCAACCACCCCAGCCCAGACATTGATTCGAGACAGGTTGTAAGGCACAGATGTTTTTTAAGTGCAGAGAAATGCTCACTTTCTAAAAGTGGCATTTCTAAAATAGTAACATAAAATCCAACCTCTGGCTATGCTAAATATGACCTGGTTACCCCTTTCAGATCTGAATATACCACTCAAACAGTATATAAGTGCAGACCTAATGCTAGTCTATGAAAGGAGCTGGCCTCACAGTAGCGAAAACGAATTTAAGAGTTTTTCACTGCCAGGACATATAAAACACATGTGTACACGTCCTGCCTTTTAGCACCTACATAGCAACCTGCTCTATGGGTTACCTAGGGCCTCCCTTAGGGGTGACATATGTAGAAAAAAGGGGAGTTTAAGACATGGCAAGTCATTTTAAATGCCAGTCGAAGCGGCAGTGAAACTGCACACACAGGCCTTGCAATGGCAGGCCTGAGACATGGTTAAGGAGCTACGTAGGTGGGTGGCACCATCAGTGCTGAAGGCCCACTAGTAGCATTTCATTTTCAGTCCCTGGGCAAATGTAGTGCACTTTACTAGGGACTTATAAGTAAATCAAATATGCCAATTGGGGATGAACCAATGTTACCATGTTTTAAGGGAGAGAGCATATGCACTTTAGCACTGGTTAGCAGTGGTAAAGTGTGCAGTCCTAAAACCAGCAAAGACAGTGTCAGAAAAGTAGATGGAGGCAGCAAAACGTTGGGGGATGACCACCCTAAGGCTATCAGGTCTAACATGTGTCCCCCCCAGCTGAAAGTTAGGAGAGCTACCCAACCCCCTGGGAGCTTTCATCACTGAGAAGAATCTGGAGAGACCGTCAGTATTGGCGTGGTCAGTCCCCAGGCGATGCTCCACCGTAAAGACCACCCCCTGTAAGGAGATGGACCACCTCAAAAGTTTAGGATTTTCACCCCTCATCTGCATGAGCCATTTGAGGGGTCTGTTGTCTGTATGAACCCGGAAGTGAGTACCAAACAGGTATGGTCTCACCTTCTTCAGCGCCCAGACCACCACAACAAATGCTTCTCTTTCAATGGCACTCCACCTTTGTTCCCATGGTAATAGCCTTCTGCCAAATAAATGCTACTGGTTGGCCTAGGCTCTCCTCATTCTGCTGTGCTAGAACTGCCCCTGTGCCATGCTTTGAAGTATCTTTCTGCACAATGAACTCCTTGGAGTAGTCAAGGGCCCTGAGTACCGGTGCTGTACACATGGCTTCCTTTAGGAAGTCAAAGGCTTACTGACAAGCCTCTGTCCCATTCACCAACCTAGGTTGCTTTTTGGAAGTTAGTTCTGTTAAGGGGGCCACTATGGTGCCACAACCCTTAACAAACCTACGGTAGCATCCATTGAGGCCTAGAAAGGCTCTCACTTCTGTTTGGGTTCTAGGTGATTGCCAGGCTGTGATTGTCTCAATCTTGGCCTGGAGGGGCTGCACCTTGCCACCACCTACTAGGTGTCCCAAGAACACCACGGAACTGTGCCCAATCTGGCACTTACTGGACTTGATTGTAAGGCCGTGTGTGTTGCAGGGGCCTGGAGCCACCTCTTGGAGGTTCCTCCCAGCTGGAACTGTAGACGGCAATGTCATCTAGGTAGGGGACACAGAACGCATCCTTACCAGCTATGATCTCGTTAACTAACCATTGGAAGGTAGACTGAGCATTTTACAATCCAGAGGACATCACTTTGAACTGGGAATGTCCCTTAGGAGTGGAAAAAGCAGATCTCTCTTTGGCCCCCTCAGTCAAGGTCGTCTGCCAGTACCTTGGTGTGAGATCAAAAGTACTGAGGAATTTGGCAGTGCCTAGCCTGTCTATGAGCTCATCAACTCGGGGGGTGGGGTGAAGGTCAGTTTTAGTGACGAAATTGAGACCCCGGTAGTCCACGCAGAACTTAAGTTCTGGCTTGGCACTAGGTGTGGAAGCCTTTGGTACCAGCACCACAGGCCTGGACCAGGGACTGCTGGATTTCCAAATTACCCCAAAAGCCAGCATCTTGGCAACTTCCTCCTTGATGCTGGCCTTCATCCTGTCTGACAACCTGTAAATTGTATTCTTTACAGGCGGACTGTCTCACGTGTCAATGTCATGAACACACAAGTGTGTAAGTCCAGGGGTGAGGGAAGGCAGGGAGGAGTACTGCTGCAGTAGCTGGTAGCAGTCCCCTTGCTGGTCCATGGTCAAGAAGTCAGAGAGATTGATACCCTCCACCAACCCATCACTTTCTTTGGCAGAGATGAGGTGAGGTAGAGGTTCACTCTCCTCCTCCACACCCTCATCTGTCACCAGAAGTATGTTGACTTCAGTCCTCTCAAAATGAGGCTTCAGTCTATTCACATGGGGCACCCTTAGGGGATTCCTAGGGGACTGGATGTCCACTAAGTAAGTGGCCTACCCTTTTTGCTCCTTTATCTCAAATGGGCCAGTCCAGCAGTCTGGGAGAGCTCCCTCACTCACACTTTGCCTGCAGGCTGAAACTCCACCAGCATGGTCTTCTGGTCATACCAGCATTTCATAACCTTGTGACTGGCCTCAAGGTTGCTCTTGGCCTTCTTCTAGAAGCGGTGCATCTGGTTGTGGGGGGCCAACATGTAGCTGACCACATCCTGGGGGTGTTCTTGGGAGCTTTCTCCCATCCCTCTTTTACAATGCTTAGGGGTCCCCTGACAGGGTACCAGCAGGGAGGCTCAAAGGGACTGAACCCTATCCCCTTCTGGGGTACCTCTCTGTAAGCAAAGCGAAAGCATGGCAAGAGGACGTCTCACTTATGCCTCATGGCCTCAGGGAGGCTTGTGATAATGCCTTTCAAGGTCTTGTTGAATCTCTCCACAAGACCATTGGGTTGAGGATGATAGGGTGTAGTGAACTTGTAGGTCACCCCACACACATCCCACATTGACTTCATGTATGCAGACATGAAGTTTGTGCCTCTGTCAGACACTATCCCCTTTGGAAATCCCACAGGGGTAAGGAACCCCATCAGAGTTCTGGTCACCACCGGTGCAGTCACTGTCCTCAGAGGGATTGCCTTGGGGTAGCAGGTGGCATGGTCCACCAAAATCAGGATAAACCTGTTGCCTAGAGCAGTTTTGGGGTCCAATGGACCAATTACGTCGGTACCCACCAGTTAAAAGGGGGGGTCAACTACAGGGAGTGGGATCATGGGGGCCGTGAGGCTTTTCCCTGTCTTCCCACTGGCCTGGCAGGTAGGACAGGACATACAGAATGCATCTGAGGCTGTCCACATTCAGGGGCCAATAAAAGTAGGTGACAAGCCTGGCAAAGGTCTTGTCTTGCTCTAAATTTCCTGCCAGGGGTATGTCGGGAGCCAGGCCCAGTAGGAAGGCCCAGTAACAGTGGGGGACCACCAGCACACAGACTGCCCCAGCCTCCTGTACTGCTCACTATAAAGGAGATCATTCTCCCAATAGATAAGGTGATCACCAGAGGCTCCACCTGCTGCTCGGGCTGAGGCCTGTTGCCTCAAGCCCTCAAGAGTGGGACATTCTTTCTGCGCCTTGCAGAATTCTTCCCTGGTTGGCCCACCCTCAAGCTGCTAGCCAACAAGCTCAGGTAGGTCACCTAGGACAGTAATGTCTTCCCCAGTTAGCTCAGGGGCCTCCTTCTGAGGGACCCTATCAACCACTGCCAGAACTTCTGGGACTGGTTTCCTGCACCCCTGCCCCTCTACTTGGCAGCTGTCTGGCCTTTCTTCCAGGCTTCAGATGCCCTTGACTCCCCTCCCTTGCAGCCACGGACCTTGTGGTCATGCAGACCCACTCAGGCAATCCTAACATCTCCAAGTGAGACCTTAGCTCTACCTTCCTCCAGGTAGTGTGCTCAAGGTCATTGCCTAACAGACAATCTACAGGCATGGCAGGACTCAGAAACATTCAGAGTACCAGAGACCTCCCCCCAACACTCAAAGGGAACCAGAGCTACCGGTAGGTGGCTTTCACCATTGTAAGCGACTATGACTTAGTGGAATGTGTTCGGTTGGACCTGCTCTGCTGACACCAGCTGACCCTGAAAGTTGTCATGCTGGCTCCTGTGTCGCACAGAGCCTCCACCCGTTGCCCATTAATGGTGACCCACTGCCAATGCTTGGAAGTATTAGCAGGCATGTGGGCTTTTGGCACCATTTCTGCATTCCCCATGGACCCTAGGGTTACCTGTATCTGTTCCCCAAGACTAACTGGGACTACCTCCTCCCCGAGCGCTACACTAGCCAAACCAGGTGCCTGCCCTCCAGTAGGGGACTGTGCCCTCTTTGAACATTTGGAGTCACCCTCAGAGTGACCATACTTAGGGGGTCATTACGACCCCTGTGGTTGGCATAAATGTGGCGGTAAGTACCGCCAACAGGCTGGCGGTACTTACCACCATATTATGACATTGGCCGGTTGGCTGAAGCCAATGTACCGCTCTGACCGCCATGGCGGTAACAGCCGCTGGGCTGGAGATATCCATTCCAGCCCGGTGGCTGCCATTGTTCCGCCTGCAGGATTATGACCCCGCCTACTGCCATGGTTTTTGTGGCATTCATAATGCCACGAAAACCATGGTGGTAGGCCATATCAATGACAGGGAATTCATTCCCTGTCATTGATAGGGGTCTCCCCCCTTCCTCTCCAGTTGCCCCCGACCCCCTACCGCTCCAGAAACCCCTCACCCCCTACATTCACGCCCCCACATCACACACACACACACACACACATGCATACACACACCCATTCCCACATGCTTCCATGCATGCATACATCCATTCACACTCACATCCGCACACACTTTCAAACATACACGCAGACAAGCATTCACATAACACAACATACATGCACTCACATCTCCATACATGCACTCACGCACTCAACACGCAACACACACCCGCATCCATGCACAAACAAACATTCACACACCCCCACACACTCAACACCCACACTCCCAACCCCTCGCCTCCCGAGGAGAAAGCCGACTTACCTGGATCCAGGGGGTCCTCCGGCAGGGAACGGGACGAGGGGCTGCTACCGCCAGCAGCGCCCGCCAGCAGAACACCGCCATGCTGTATTATTGGTCATAATACGGCTGGCGGCGGTCTACTGGCGTGGTGCTGCTGGTGGCAGCAGCTCCACCTTACCGCCATCCGCCGGCATGGCCACAGTCAGAGTTCTGCCATTTTTGTGGTGGAAATCTTGCTGTGGTCATAATATGGCAGATGGCTGGTAGCCGCGGCGACGGTCTTTTGGCAGCCGTCGCCGCGGCGTGAGGCGGTTTTTACCACTGTTGTCAAAATGAGGGCCTTACTGCACTCTATGCAGTGGGGTACAAACCTCCCTGTCTTCCTGTCAAAGAACCCTTTCTTTTTAGACTCAGACTGGGACCTTTACCACTATTCCCTTGAGAATTATTTTGGGGGCCTTTTGACAACTCCTTATTTTGAAGTTTTATCCCCCCTCTTTCTTCTGTTGAGGACCCTGACCATCTTTGTGGGTGCCCCCTCCGGATACCTTTTTGGACACTCTGGTGTTTGCCCAGAGGTCCGCCTCCTCAGCAAGCTTACTGTCAATTAGGTGCTGCTACAACTTTGTAAAGCAAATACTGAGCATATGCTCTCTCAGGGCCAAATTGTACAAACCCATGTAATCATTAACTTTACTGCCCACACCCAACCATTCAGAGCCTTACTAGAAAGGTCAAAAAAATCTACCCTGGTTTGGTTGGGGTGCTTGGTACTGTCCCTAAATTTGGCGATATTTTTCAGGGGTCAGTCTAAATTTAGCAGTCAAAATGGCTTTCATAGGGGCATACTTGTTCAGATCCCCAACCTCTAGTGTAAGAAGTGTGTCCCTCCCAAGTATTGGCAAGTGTTTCCACAAGCCCGCCCCATTGCTCTTCAGGAACCCCGTGAGCCCTTAGTGCAACTTCATATGCAGTAAACCACTTATCATCATCATAATCATCACTTTATTTCTGTAAAAACATACCATAAAAGTACAGTACAAAACAATCCAGGAAGTAAAATAGGAATAAAAATAAGTAAAATTGGAGTCAAACTCTAAAATCAGGGAAGTTTAAGACAGGATAAAACAGTAGCTAAAAAATGTTTTCCCCATGAAAAAAATATAGGTAGGAAATATACAACCGCAGCTAGATAATAAATGCAATAAGCTGGTGTCCATGCACTTATGTATTACAGCTATGCTCTGCTGTGCTCGCTTCTAGTGTCTACTACTGAGTTTTGTTCTTTAAAATCCCATGTCTAAAATGCCAAATAGATTCAAAGAATTTTGCCAAAGGGCACACAATTTGTGCAGATGAGTCAGACTTTAGTACTCTCAAAGCCGGTAAACAGTTCCTAAAGCCCAATTGTTTGCATAAAGGGATACTCCAGAGTGCCCTCTGTTTGTGATATGCAGGACATTGAAAAATAACATGGGTAGCAGTCTCTTCATTCTCACAGCCCATCGGACATAGCTTGGACCCGTTGTTTATATTGGACCATTTATAAGTTACGGTGCGCAGAGGAAAAGACCCTATTCTAAATCTAGTGTAAAGGGCATGCACGAATGGAGAGAGTACTACATCCATGTAGAACTCAAACTCATAATGGCATTTGATTTGAAGGAAACTATCAGTCATAGAGAAGGGCAAGACTTCAGCCAATTGCACACTCTGGACATTAAGCCAGAATGCGTCCTTCAAAATCTGAGCGGCGTTTTTGGGAATAGAGGAAAGATCCTTCCAATAAGACCCTAAACCAAGTTGAGATAAAGACCGTTCAACATAAGCACACCACTTAATTCTAGTAGTAAAGTTAGAGCCCACCAAATTAGTCAGCCCACATCTTAATGGAATAAGAGCGTCTAGTGACCATAAGCGGATCAAAAACAACAGAGGCCTGAGGACGGCAATCTGGTTAATTGGGAGAAGATTTAAGTCCATTCCAATGGGCAAGGAAGGGGTACTTGAAGGAACTCTTAACAACATCTTTAAAAACAAGTTTTCCATCCTTACCAAATCCTCCAGATTACTATGGCCCATAACTCAGCCCCATATAAAGCGCCCCCCCCCCCCCCCCCAGGCTTGAGATTTGTATATTTCAAGAGCAGGAGTCAAAGCAAATCTGGGGGATCTAGCTGCAAATCTCACAATACCACCTGCCCTTTGTTTCAGACATGTTGTTGATTTCTGAAGGTGGGCTTGCCATTTGTGTGAATCTTCAGGTTTGAGGCCTAGATAATCAAAGGTGCCCACTCTTTCCAATGTGACACCCTCCAAACAAACGGGTCTTCTCATCTTATGCTTTTTGTCTCCAAACACCATGTATTTTGTGTTTAATTAATTGATTTCCAGAACGTGATCTTTGCAGAAGTCCATGAACCTCGCAAGCAGGTTTGAGAGGCCTATGGCTGTTTGGGATATTAGCAGAGTGTCGTCAGCAAATAAAAGACATGGAATCTTCTGCCCTCCAATTTTTGGGGCATCACTAGAGCAATCCAAAAGGTAAGGAATACATGTGTTAATAAATAAGAGAAACAATGTGGGTGCAAGTACTCAGCCCTGTCTTACGCCACAATCTGTGGGAAACTCTGCAGTCAGTTCACCTTCTGGTCCCCAACAAATTCTGGCACGATTGCCAGTATAGAGATCTATGATTATCTTTAACATGGAACAGGGAACCCCTGCTTTACTCATAACTTCCCACAATTTGTGGCGTGGGACAAGGTCAAAAGCGGATTTCAGGTCTACAAATGCCACAAAAAGATGGCCTTAGTCCACATCTAGAGTCTTCCACTTTATAGTGGTAAAAGGGAAAACCTGGTCAATAGTGCTGACCTTATCTCTGAACCCTGCCTGGAGGTGGCTTAGTGTCTGATTGTTCGCTATCCATTTCTTCAGCCTACTTAATAGCTGATAACAAAATATTTTTTGTAAGTTATCTAATAGGTTGATAGGTCTATAGTTCCCTGGTAGTCCTCTCTCCCCTTTCTTGAATATTGGCACAATAATTGCCTCCTTCCAAGAGTCAGGGTAGGACCTGTTAGTCAAAACAGCATTAAAGATCCTATTTACATACAAGGTCCAATTATTCAAGTCTGCTTTATACAAATCAGAGGGGATTCCGTCAGGACCAGGAGCCTTCCCTGTTTTTTGAGCGATGATTGCCAACTCAGTTTCTTTTAATGTGAGGGGAGGCAGAGGAATCGCTGCTGAATGGAGTAACAATGTCTCTCTAAAGCTGATGGCATTAAGGTCAAGTTTTGAGCCATACAGCTCCTTAAAGTGAGAGAGCCAGATGTCAGGGGCTATGTGGCACTCTGGCTTAAATGTTTGGTTTCGGTCACTGCGGGCAACCAGAAACTAAAAATGTTTAGAATCATGGGCCCTTGCAGCCCCTACCAGTTCACCCCATAGTCTCTCCTCATGCTTGAGTTCACACATCTTACATATGGAGACATAATTTCTTCTTGCCTTAGCGATGTCTTCCCTATCTTTAGATCTTAACACTTTGATAAGAGTACTTTTAGCCTCTCTGCACCTCTTGTCAAACCACTTACTGCTAGATTGAAGAAAAGAGTTGCTTGGATTCCTAACAGATTTAAAAAACAGCTCCTTGAGCGTGACAAAAAGGTCTGAATGGGAGGACATGACTTCCAATGGAGTTAGTAGAAGGTGGTCGTCAAAGAGCTGGTGTCTACAGACTAATACACAGAGTTTGTTCCGTAACTTATCAATGTCATCTCCCACCGCATAACTTGGCACCACATTCTTAGGTATACAAACCTTTTTGTTTCCAGCAGGTCTAGTATGTAGGCTGCCACCATCACTGCTGGACTCAGACTGCCTAGACTTTAGCTCCAGCTCTTTCAGACTCAGTTTGTGAGCCAAGATCAGTTTCTTTTCAGCCAAGGCCCTTTCCCCCTCAGCTTGACTTTCACTTCTCCTCTCCTCTGCCTCTATTTTTTTAACCTTGCCAACTGTAGTTGAAATTCTCTTTCCTCCCTCCTTTCCTCTACGGTTGGGCCATGATGGGACACACTGCTTTCAGGTCTCACCGGAGGAACAAAATCAGGGGTGTCACTCCCCACTACTGCTGGTAACTCCTCTGGAGAGCCATCCTCTTGCTCTTCCAACTCAACATGCTTTTGTGAGCAGGCTTCTGCCCAGGCCCTCAGCACCTTTTTGTATTCCTCCTTCCTGGAGGCTGCACGGGTATGTACTCCCATCCTTTTGCAGAAACCCTTCAGCTTGTTGACAGTATATGTCTCCAGCTTGGCTAGGTCAAACTCTCCAGCTCCACTTGCAGACCCAGCCAGAGACATGTTGTGTATGATTTAGATTAGAAAAATGTCAAGCAGGAAAGTTTGTGACAAAAAGAGACAAATTAAAAAATATATATCTTTGACTGCGGGTGGGTAGTGTACACGTAGCTATTGTATGGCACCACACAAACACTAGTCCTATCCCCACCGCTTATCACCAATGTTGGAAATGGGGTCTCTAGTTAGCAGAGCTATACACCCTTGTCCAAGTAGGGACCACATTTCTAGTCAGGGCAAGTCACACAAAATCCATATTATCATGTGCCCACACTCTGGTAGCTTGGCACTGAGCAGTCAGGCTTAACTTAGAAGGCAATGTGTAAAGTATTTGTGCAATAAATCATACAGCAACACAGTGAAAACACCACAAACAGACACCACACAGGTTTAGAAAAATAGAGAATATGTATCTGAATAAAATACTGTTGAACCTATGAAAATCCAATGTACACAAGCAAAGTTATGATTTTTTAAAGATGAAATCCAACTAAAGCGCCTAGAAAACACAATAGCTCCAACTGGGGCTATCTCGGTGTCGATGACAAGTCGTTCCTAACAATCTGACACCACCATTGCCGGTTACAGAGTCACACGGACCCCCAGGTACAGTACATTTTGAAAACAACAAAAAAAGACGTTGCACAGAGTCAGAAAGAGGTGTCGGTGGAGTCGATGCGGTGTCAGTCCCTTATGGTGTCCAATGAGAGAAGTGTTGGTTCCATACTGTGAGGCAGGTGGAGGTGCAGCGTCAGTTTCGTCCAGATGTAGGGGGAGATTAAGGGTTGTCATCCGCAATGCGTTGATTCCTTGTGACCCAGCGGGGTCAGTGGTTCTGGTCCGTCATGTCTCGATTTCGCAGTGTAGCGATGACTCTGAGTGACGTCAGCAGAGTCGTGGCAACATCAGACTTGCGTTGCAGGCTGAAGTCATTGCATGCAGCGAGGTCCATGGAGCGGAGGCAGGCTGTGCCATCGCTAAAGTCATTCCAAAGTCTCTGAAGTTGGTGTAGTAGCAAAAAGCTGGCAATGGAAGCCTTTGTAGTCCCTGAAACCCCAGAACAGGAGGCACACTCAATCCAAGCCCTTGGAGAGCACTTTGGGGGGAAGGCAGAGTCCTTCCAGCACAGTCAGAGGCCAGCAGGGCAGCAGGGCAGCAGTCCATTGCAGCAAAGCAGTTCAGGGAGTCCGTTGGGCAGCCAGGCAGGTCTTCTGACAGAGTTCAGGTGCAGGTCCAGAAGTGTCTGAGTTGGTGGGGTCAGAAACCCAGTTTATATACACAACAATGCCTTTGGAGTGGGGAGACTTCAAAGAGTGGTTTTGAAGTGCACAAGTTCCCCTTTCAGTGCAGACCGGTGTGTCAAGGTCCCAGTAGGGGGTTTGGCAGTCCATTGGGTGAGGGCAGGTCACTATCCTTTGAAATGTAAGTGTCAGGCTCTCCACCCTTCCAACCCAGAAAGACCCATTCAATATGCAGATGTGTGCAGGTGTGACTGAGTGTCCTGTGTTTGTTGTTGTCTGGGTGAAATACACAAGGGAGCTGTCAACCAGCCAGACCAGACGTTGATTGGCTGTAAGGCACAGATGTTTTTTTTAAGTGCAGAGAAATGCTCACTTTCTAAAATAGTAATATAAAATCCACCCTCACCAATAAGCAGGATTTTCCAATACCATTCTGGCCATACTAAATATGACCTGGTTACCCCTTTCAGATCAGAATCTACCCCTCAAACAGTATATAAGGGCAGACCTAATGCTAGTCTATGAAAGGAGCAGGCCTCACAGTAGTGGAAAACAAATTTAGGAGTTTTTCACTACCAGAACATATAAAACACGTGTACATGTCTTGCCTTTTACCTACATAGCAATCTGCCCTATGGGTTACTTAGGGCCTACCTTAAGGGTAACTTATATGTAGAAAAAGGGGAGTGTAAGGCTTGGCAGGTACTTTTGAATGCCAAGTCGAAGTGGCAGTGAAACTGCACACACAGGCCTTGCAATGGCAGGCCTGAGACATGGTTAAGGGGCTACTTAGGTGGGTGGCACCATCAGTGCTGCAGGCCCACTAGTAGCATTTAATTTACAGGCCCTGAGCACATGTAGTGCACTTTACTAGGGACGTATAAGTAAATCAAATATGCCAATTGAGAATGAACCAATGTTACCATGTTTTAGGGGAAAGAGCATATGCACTTTAGCACTGGTTAGCAGTGGTAAAATGTGCAAAATCCTAAAACCAGCAAAGACAGTGTCAGAAAAGTCGAAGGAGGCAGGCAAAAAGTTGTGGGATGACCACCCCATGGCTGTGAGGTCTAACAACAATTTACAATTCTTAGGCCATATTCTACAATTTTTTCCTCCAACTTGCCTGTGACTACACTTGGACTTGCTGCAGCTTGGACAGACGCTCTCAATCTAGTTAAAAAGCCAAAGGTTTGCGACAACTGTGCTAACATCATCTGACTCCTACCAAGTCTCGTATTGCATTATCCGGTAATATGTTTTAGAGTGCCGCCATTTAAACACTGCAGCATATCTTCAAGATGGACCCCTAAAAGAGAGCAAACACTTGGGGAAACTGATCTAATATCAATGTTAAAAATAGAGATGTGTCTCACCCCTGGGGGAGTTTTTACTTTTATTTCCACCCCTAGCAGATCTCTACTTCCAGATGTAACTTCCTTTGCTGTAGTAAAACCCCTGATGCTTTTCCTGAGGTTGAGGGTACCTCATTCACCCTAAATGTGATACAACCACTTCTTAACACCTGTGCTACTGCCCAAGTCTTCTGTAAAAGGATAATGTGATGTTGAGCAATAAACTCTCCCCATTCCGGGTCTGAAAGCTTTGCTCTCTTTCCCACCACATTCCAGGAAAGTATTCTAACAACAATTCCACCTAATGGTCCCCTTTCAGTCCTCTGTCCCCATGCGCTGCAGCCCTGAGCTACTGATGCATGCAAATTCTTCCCAGTCTTCCAAAGGTTACCCGTCATTCTATCTCTCTCATCACTGGCAGCTAGGACCTATGACAAAACTGATCCATACAAGCCATCTGTAAGGAAATGCCTCCTTGGCATGGTTGCCCCCTGACTTTTTGCCTTTGCTGATGCTATGTTTACAATTGAAAGTGTGCTGAGGCCTGCTAACCAGGCCCCAGCACCAGTGTTCTTTCCCTAACCTGTACTTTTGTATCCACAATTGGCAGACCCTGGCATCCAGATAAGTCCCTTGTAACTGGTACTTCTAGTACCAAGGGCCCTGATGCCAAGGAAGGTCTCTAAGGGCTGCAGCATGTCTTATGCCACCCTGGAGACCCCTCACTCAGCACAGACACACTGCTTGCCAGCTTGTGTGTGCTAGTGAGGACAAAACGAGTAAGTCGACATGGCACTCCCCTCAGGGTGCCATGCCAGCCTCTCACTGCCTATGCAGTATAGGTAAGACACCCCTCTAGCAGGCCTTACAGCCCTAAGGCAGGGTGCACTATACCATAGGTGAGGGTACCAGTGCATGAGCATGGTACCCCTACAGTGTCTAAACAAAACCTTAGACATTGTAAGTGCAGGGTAGCCATAAGAGTATATGGTCTGGGAGTTTGTCAAACACGAACTCCACAGCACCATAATGGCTACACTGAAAACTGGGAAGTTTGGTATCAAACTTCTCAGCACAATAAATGCACACTGATGCCAGTGTACATTTTATTGTAAAATACACCCCAGAGGGCACCTTAGAGGTGCCCCCTGAAACTTAACCGACTATCTGTGTAGGCTGACTAGTTTTAGCAGCCTGCCACAAACCGAGACATGTTGCTGGCCCCATGGGGAGAGTGCCTTTGTCACTCTGAGGCCAGTAACAAAGCCTGCACTGGGTGGAGATGCTAACACCTCCCCCAGGCAGGAATTGTCACACCTGGCGGTGAGCCTCAAAGGCTCACCTCCTTTGTGCCAACCCAGCAGGACACTCCAGCTAGTGGAGTTGCCCGCCCCCTCCGGCCAGGCCCCACTTTTGGCGGCAAGGCCGGAGAAAATAATGAGAAAAACAAGGAGGAGTCACTGGCCAGTCAGGACAGCCCCTAAGGTGTCCTGAGCTGAGGTGACTCTGACTTTTAGAAATCCTCCATCTTGCAGATGGAGGATTCCCCCAATAGGGTTAGGATTGTGACCCCCTCCCCTTGGGAGGAGGCACAAAGAGGGTGTACCCACCCTCAGGGCTAGTAGCCATTGGCTACTAACCCCCCAGACCTAAACACGCCCTTAAATTTAGTATTTAAGGGCTACCCTGAACCCTAGAAAATTAGATTCCTGCAACTACAAGAAGAAGGACTGCCCAGCTGAAAACCCCTGCAGCGGAAGACCAGAAGACGACAACTGCCTTGGCTCCAGAAACTCACCGGCCTGTCTCCTGCCTTCCAAAGATCCTGCTCCAGCGACGCCTTCCAAAGGGACCAGCGACCTCGACATCCTCTGAGGACTGCCCCTGCTTCGAAAAGACAAGAAACTCCCGAGGACAGCGGACCTGCTCCAAGAAAAGCTGCAACTTTGTTTCCAGCAGCTTTAAAGAACCCTGCAAGCCCCCCGCAAGAAGCGTGAGACTTGCCACACTGCACCCGGCGACCCCGACTCGGCTGGTGGCGATCCAACACCTCAGGAGGGACCCCAGGACTACTCTGATACTGTGAGTACCAAAACCTGTCCCCCCTGAGCCCCCACAGCGCCGCCTGCAGAGGGAATCCCGAGGCTTCCCCTGACCGCGACTCTTTGAACCTAAAGTCCCGACGCCTGGGAGAGACCCTGCACCCGCAGCCCCCAGGACCTGAAGGACCGGACTTTCACTGGAGGAGTGACCCCCAGGAGTCCCTCTCCCTCGCCCAAGTGGAGGTTTCCCCGAGGAATCCCCCCCTTGCCTGCCTGCAGCGCTGAAGAGATCCCGAGATCTCTCATAGACTAACATTGCGAACCCGACGCTTGTCTCTACACTGCACCCGGCCGCCCCCGCGCCGCTGAGGGTGAAATCTCTGTGTGGGCTTGTGTCCCCCCGGTGCCCTACAAAACCCCCCTGGTCTGCCCTCCGAAGACGCGGGTACTTACCTGCAAGCAGACCGGAACCGGGGCACCCCCTTCTCTCCATTCTAGCCTATGTGTTTTGGGCACCACTTTGAACTCTGCACCTGACCGGCCCTGAGCTGCTGGTGTGGTGACTTTGGGGTTGCTCTGAACCCCCAACGGTGGGCTACCTTGGACCAAGAACTGAACCCTGTAAGTGTCCTACTTACCTGGTAAAACTAACAAAAACTTACCTCCCCCAGGAACTGTGAAAATTGCACTGTGTCCACTTTTAAAACAGCTATTTGTCAATAACTTGAAAAGTATACATGCAATTTTGATGATTTGAAGTTCCTAAAGTACTTACCTGCAATACCTTTCGAATGAGATATTACATGTAGAATTTGAACCTGTGGTTCTTAAAATAAACTAAGAAAAGATATTTTTCTATATAAAAACCTATTGGCTGGATTTGTCTCTGAGTGTGTGTACCTCATTTATTGTCTTGTGTATGTGCAACAAATGCTTAACACTACTCCTTGGATAAGCCTACTGCTCGACCACACTACCACAAAATAGAGCATTAGTATTATCTCTTTTTACCACTATTTTACCTCTAAGGGGAACCCTTGGACTCTGTGCATGCTATTCCTTACTTTGAAATAGCACATACAGAGCCAACTTCCTACATTGGTGGATCAGCGGTGGGGTACAAGACTTTGCATTTGCTGGACTACTCAGCCAATACCTGATCACACGACAAATTCCAAAATTGTCATTAGAAATAGATTTTTGCAATTTGAAAAGTTTTCTAAATTCTTAAAAGACCTGCTAGGGCCTTGTGTTAGATCCTGTTTAGCATTTCTTTTAGAGTTTAAAAGTTTGTAAAAGTTTGAATTAGATTCTAGAACCAGTTGTAGATTCTTAAAAAGTATTCCAACTTTTAGAAGCAAAATGTCTAGCACAGATGTGACTGTGGTGGAACTCGACACCACACCTTACCTCCATCTTAAGATGAGGGAGCTAAGGTCACTCTGTAAAATAAAGAAAATAACAATGGGCCCCAAACCTACCAAAATACAGCTCCAGGAGCTTTTGGCAGAGTTTGAAAAGGCCAACCCCTCTGAGGGTGGCAACTCAGAGGAAGAGGATAGTGACTTGGAGGAAAATTCCCCCCTACCAGTCCTATCTAGGGAGAACAGGGTCCCTCAAACCCTGACTCCAAAAATAATAGTCAGAGATGCTGGTTCCCTCACAGGAGAGACCAACACCTCTGAAATCACTGAGGATAGCCCCAGTGAAGAGGACATCCAGTTAGCCAGGATGGCCAAAAGATTGGCTTTGGAAAGACAGATCCTAGCCATAGAGAGGGAAAGACAAGAGATGGGCCTAGGACCCATCAATGGTGGCAGCAACATAAATAGGGTCAGAGATTCTCCTGACATGTTGAAAATCCCTAAAGGGATTGTAACTAAATATGAAGATGGTGATGACATCACCAAATGGTTCACAGCTTTTGAGAGGGCTTGTGTAACCAGAAAAGTGAACAGATCTCACTGGGGTGCTCTCCTTTGGGAAATGTTCACAGGAAAGTGTAGGGATAGACTCCTCACACTCTCTGGACAAGATGCAGAATCTTATGACCTCATGAAGGGTACCCTGATTGAGGGCTTTGGATTCTCCACTGAGGAGTACAGGATTAGGTTCAGGGGGGCTCAAAAATCCTCGAGCCAGACCTGGGTTGACTTTGTTGACTACTCAGTGAAAACACTAGATGGTTGGATTCAAGGCAGTGGTGTAAGTAATTATGATGGGCTGTACAATTTATTTGTGAAAGAACACCTGTTAAGTAATTGTTTCAATGATAAACTGCATCAGCATCTGGTAGACCTAGGACCAATTTCTCCCCAAGAATTGGGAAAGAAGGCGGACCATTGGGTCAAGACAAGGGTGTCCAAGACTTCAACAGGGGGTGACCAAAAGAAAGGGGTCACAAAGACTCCCCAGGGGAAGGGTGATGAGACAACCAAAACTAAAAATAGCAAAGAGTCTTCTACAGGCCCCCAAAAACCTGCACAGGAGGGTGGGCCCAGAGCCTCTTCACAAAACAATGGGTACAAGGGTAAAAACTTTGATCCCAAAAAGGCCTGGTGTCATAGCTGTAAACAGCATGGACACCAAACTGGAGACAAGGCCTGTCCCAAGAAAGGTTCCACTCCAAACTCCCATCCAGGTAACACTGGTATGGCTAGTCTCCAAGTGGGATCAACAGTGTGCCCAGAGCAAATCAGGGTCCACACTGAAGCTATTCTAGTTTCTGAGGGTGGGGTGGATTTAGCCACACTAGCTGTCTGGCCGCCTAACATGCAAAAATACAGACAGCAACTCTTAATTAATGGGACTAGAATAGAGGGCCTGAGGGATACAGGTGCCAGTGTCACCATGGTGACAGAGAAACTGGTTTCCCCTGGCCAATACCTGACTGGAAAAACTTACACAGTCACCAACGCTGACAATCAGAGAAAAGTACATCCCATGGCAATGGTTACTTTAGAATGGGGAGGGGTCAATGGCCTGAAACAGGTGGTGGTCTCCTCAAATATCCCAGTGGACTGTCTGCTTGGAAATGACCTGGAGTCCTCAGCATGGGCTGAGGTAGAACTAAAAACCCATGCAGCAATGCTGGGTATCCCTGAACTGGTGTGTGTGAAAACAAGAGCACAGTGCAAGGCACAGGGTGAACAAGTAGAGCTGGAGTCTGGAAGAATGGCCCAGCCTACCAAGAGGAAAGGAAAGTCAGTTGGGAAACCAACTGCAACACAGCAAAAGAAAGGGAACCTCTCTTCTCAGGAAGAAGTTCTGCCCTCTGAGGGAACTGAGCCTTTGGAGCTTGAACCTTATCAGGTTGAGCTCTTAGGCCCAGGGGGACCCTCAAGGGAGGAGCTGTGTAAGGGACAAGAAACCTGTCCCTCTCTTGAAGGCCTTAGGCAGCAAGCTGCTGAAGAGTCCAAAGGCAAGAAAAATGGAACGCATAGGGTCTATTGGGAAGATGGACTCCTGTACACTGAGGCCAGAGACCCCAAACCTGGTGCCACTAGGAGAGTGGTAGTGCCTCAGCTGTTCAGAGAGTTCATCCTAACATTGGCCCATGACATTCCCCTTGCTGGACATTTGGGACAAACCAAGACGTGGGAGAGGTTAGTCAACCACTTCTACTGGCCCAATATGTCCAACATGGTTAAGGAGTTTTGCCTCTCCTGCCCCACCTGTCAAGCCAGTGGTAAGACAGGTGGACATCCAAAGGCCCCCCTCATTCCACTTCCAGTGGTGGGGGTTCCCTTTGAAAGAGTGGGTGTGGACATAGTTGGTCCACTAGAACCTCCCACAGCCTCAGGAAATATGTATATCCTGGTAGTAGTGGATCATGCTACCAGGTATCCTGAAGCTATTCCCCTTAGGTCGACTACTGCCCCTGCAGTAGCCAAGGCCCTCATTGGTATCTTTACCAGAGTGGGTTTCCCTAAGGAGGTGGTGTCTGACAGAGGTACCAACTTCATGTCAGCATACCTAAAGCACATGTGGAATGAGTGTGGAGTGACTTATAAATTCACTACACCTTACCATCCACAAACTAATGGCTTAGTTGAGAGATTCAACAAGACATTAAAGGGCATGATCATGGGGCTCCCAGAAAAACTCAAAAGGAGATGGGATGTCCTCCTGCCATGTCTGCTTTTCGCTTACAGGGAGGTGCCACAGAAGGGAGTAGGATTCTCACCCTTTGAACTTCTGTTTGGTCATCCTGTAAGGGGACCACTTGCCCTTGTTAAAGAAGGCTGGGAGAGACCTCTCCATGAGCCTAAACAGGACATAGTGGACTATGTACTTGGCCTTCGCTCTAGAATGGCAGAGTACATGGAAAAGGCAACCAAAAACCTTGAGGCCAGCCAACAGCTCCAGAAGTTTTGGTATGACCAAAAGGCTGCACTGGTTGAGTTCCAACCAGGGCAGAAAGTCTGGGTTCTGGAGCCTGTGGCTCCCAGGGCACTCCAGGACAAATGGAGTGGCCCTTACCCAGTACTGGAGAGGAAGAGTCAGGTCACCTACTTGGTGGACCTGGGCACAAGCAGGAGCCCCAAGAGGGTGATCCATGTAAACCGCCTTAAGCTCTTCCACAACAGGGCTGATGTCAATCTGTTGATGGTAACAGATGAGGATCAGGAGGCAGAGAGTGAACCTCTCCCTGATCTTCTGTCATCAGACCCAAAAGATGGTACAGTAGATGGAGTGATCTACTCAGACACCCTCTCTGGCCAACAGCAAGCTGATTGTAGGAGAGTCCTACAACAGTTTCCTGAACTCTTCTCCTTAACCCCTGGTCAGACACACCTGTGTACCCATGATGTGGACACAGGAGACAGCATGCCTGTCAAGAACAAAATCTTTAGACAGTCTGACCATGTTAAGGAAAGCATCAAGGTGGAAGTCCACAAGATGCTGGAATTGGGAGTAATTGAGCGCTCTGACAGCCCCTGGGCTAGCCCAGTGGTCTTAGTCCCCAAACCTCACACCAAAGATGGAAAGAAAGAGATGAGGTTTTGTGTGGACTACAGAGGGCTCAATTCTGTCACCAAGACAGATGCCCATCCAATTCCAAGAGCTGATGAGCTCATTGATAAATTAGGTGCTGCCAAATTTCTAAGTACCTTTGACTTGACAGCAGGGTACTGGCAAATAAAAATGGCACCTGGAGCAAAAGAAAAGACAGCATTCTCCACACCTGATGGGCATTATCAGTTTACTGTTATGCCCTTTGGTTTAAAGAATGCCCCTGCCACCTTCCAAAGGTTGGTGAATCAAGTCCTTGCTGGCTTGGAGTCCTTTAGCACAGCTTATCTTGATGATATTGCTGTCTTTAGCTCCACCTGGCAGGATCACCTGGTCCACCTGAGGAAGGTTTTGAAGGCTCTGCAATCTGCAGGCCTCTCTATCAAGGCATCCAAATGCCAGATAGGGCAGGGAACTGTGGTTTACTTGGGACACCTTGTAGGTGGAGGCCAAGTTCAGCCACTCCAACCCAAGATCCAGACTATTCTGGACTGGGTAGCTCCAAAAACCCAGACTCAAGTCAGGGCATTCCTTGGCTTGACTGGGTACTACAGGAGGTTTGTGAAGGGATATGGATCCATTGTGACAGCCCTCACTGAACTCACCTCCAAGAAAATGCCCAAGAAAGTGAACTGGACTGTGGAATGCCAACAGGCCTTTGACACCCTGAAACAGGCAATGTGCTCAGCACCAGTTCTAAAAGCTCCAGATTATTCTAAGCAGTTCATTGTGCAGACTGATGCCTCTGAACATGGGATAGGGGCAGTTTTGTCCCAAACAAATGATGATGGCCTTGACCAGCCTGTTGCTTTCATTAGCAGGAGGTTACTCCCCAGGGAGCAGCGTTGGAGTGCCATTGAGAGGGAGGCCTTTGCTGTGGTTTGGTCCCTGAAGAAGCTGAGACCATACCTCTTTGGGACTCACTTCCTAGTTCAAACTGACCACAGACCTCTCAAATGGCTGATGCAAATGAAAGGTGAAAATCCTAAACTGTTGAGGTGGTCCATCTCCCTACAGGGAATGGACTTTATAGTGGAACACAGACCTGGGACTGCCCATGCCAATGCAGATGGCCTTTCCAGGTTCTTCCACTTAGAAAATGAAGACTCTCTTGGGAAAGGTTAGTCTCATCCTCTTTCGTTTGGGGGGGGGTTGTGTAAGGAAATGCCTCCTTGGCATGGTTGCCCCCTGACTTTTTGCCTTTGCTGATGCTATGTTTACAATTGAAAGTGTGCTGAGGCCTGCTAACCAGGCCCCAGCACCAGTGTTCTTTCCCTAACCTGTACTTTTGTATCCACAATTGGCAGACCCTGGCATCCAGATAAGTCCCTTGTAACTGGTACTTCTAGTACCAAGGGCCCTGATGCCAAGGAAGGTCTCTAAGGGCTGCAGCATGTCTTATGCCACCCTGGAGACCCCTCACTCAGCACAGACACACTGCTTGCCAGCTTGTGTGTGCTAGTGAGGACAAAACGAGTAAGTCGACATGGCACTCCCCTCAGGGTGCCATGCCAGCCTCTCACTGCCTATGCAGTATAGGTAAGACACCCCTCTAGCAGGCCTTACAGCCCTAAGGCAGGGTGCACTATACCATAGGTGAGGGTACCAGTGCATGAGCATGGTACCCCTACAGTGTCTAAACAAAACCTTAGACATTGTAAGTGCAGGGTAGCCATAAGAGTATATGGTCTGGGAGTTTGTCAAACACGAACTCCACAGCACCATAATGGCTACACTGAAAACTGGGAAGTTTGGTATCAAACTTCTCAGCACAATAAATGCACACTGATGCCAGTGTACATTTTATTGTAAAATACACCCCAGAGGGCACCTTAGAGGTGCCCCCTGAAACTTAACCGACTATCTGTGTAGGCTGACTAGTTTTAGCAGCCTGCCACAAACCGAGACATGTTGCTGGCCCCATGGGGAGAGTGCCTTTGTCACTCTGAGGCCAGTAACAAAGCCTGCACTGGGTGGAGATGCTAACACCTCCCCCAGGCAGGAATTGTCACACCTGGCGGTGAGCCTCAAAGGCTCACCTCCTTTGTGCCAACCCAGCAGGACACTCCAGCTAGTGGAGTTGCCCGCCCCCTCCGGCCAGGCCCCACTTTTGGCGGCAAGGCCGGAGAAAATAATGAGAAAAACAAGGAGGAGTCACTGGCCAGTCAGGACAGCCCCTAAGGTGTCCTGAGCTGAGGTGACTCTGACTTTTAGAAATCCTCCATCTTGCAGATGGAGGATTCCCCCAATAGGGTTAGGATTGTGACCCCCTCCCCTTGGGAGGAGGCACAAAGAGGGTGTACCCACCCTCAGGGCTAGTAGCCATTGGCTACTAACCCCCCAGACCTAAACACGCCCTTAAATTTAGTATTTAAGGGCTACCCTGAACCCTAGAAAATTAGATTCCTGCAACTACAAGAAGAAGGACTGCCCAGCTGAAAACCCCTGCAGCGGAAGACCAGAAGACGACAACTGCCTTGGCTCCAGAAACTCACCGGCCTGTCTCCTGCCTTCCAAAGATCCTGCTCCAGCGACGCCTTCCAAAGGGACCAGCGACCTCGACATCCTCTGAGGACTGCCCCTGCTTCGAAAAGACAAGAAACTCCCGAGGACAGCGGACCTGCTCCAAGAAAAGCTGCAACTTTGTTTCCAGCAGCTTTAAAGAACCCTGCAAGCCCCCCGCAAGAAGCGTGAGACTTGCCACACTGCACCCGGCGACCCCGACTCGGCTGGTGGCGATCCAACACCTCAGGAGGGACCCCAGGACTACTCTGATACTGTGAGTACCAAAACCTGTCCCCCCTGAGCCCCCACAGCGCCGCCTGCAGAGGGAATCCCGAGGCTTCCCCTGACCGCGACTCTTTGAACCTAAAGTCCCGACGCCTGGGAGAGACCCTGCACCCGCAGCCCCCAGGACCTGAAGGACCGGACTTTCACTGGAGGAGTGACCCCCAGGAGTCCCTCTCCCTCGCCCAAGTGGAGGTTTCCCCGAGGAATCCCCCCCTTGCCTGCCTGCAGCGCTGAAGAGATCCCGAGATCTCTCATAGACTAACATTGCGAACCCGACGCTTGTCTCTACACTGCACCCGGCCGCCCCCGCGCCGCTGAGGGTGAAATCTCTGTGTGGGCTTGTGTCCCCCCCGGTGCCCTACAAAACCCCCCTGGTCTGCCCTCCGAAGACGCGGGTACTTACCTGCAACCAGACCGGAACCGGGGCACCCCCTTCTCTCCATTCTAGCCTATGTGTTTTGGGCACCACTTTGAACTCTGCACCTGACCGGCCCTGAGCTGCTGGTGTGGTGACTTTGGGGTTGCTCTGAACCCCCAACGGTGGGCTACCTTGGACCAAGAACTGAACCCTGTAAGTGTCCTACTTACCTGGTAAAACTAACAAAAACTTACCTCCCCCAGGAACTGTGAAAATTGCACTGTGTCCACTTTTAAAACAGCTATTTGTCAATAACTTGAAAAGTATACATGCAATTTTGATGATTTGAAGTTCCTAAAGTACTTACCTGCAATACCTTTCGAATGAGATATTACATGTAGAATTTGAACCTGTGGTTCTTAAAATAAACTAAGAAAAGATATTTTTCTATATAAAAACCTATTGGCTGGATTTGTCTCTGAGTGTGTGTACCTCATTTATTGTCTTGTGTATGTGCAACAAATGCTTAACACTACTCCTTGGATAAGCCTACTGCTCGACCACACTACCACAAAATAGAGCATTAGTATTATCTCTTTTTACCACTATTTTACCTCTAAGGGGAACCCTTGGACTCTGTGCATGCTATTCCTTACTTTGAAATAGCACATACAGAGCCAACTTCCTACACCATCCAAGTCACCTTGTGGAGATGTATTAGTAGCTAATATTGGCCTTGTGCTTCCCTATAGTCAGTCAACCTCAGACAAATTGGAACACTTGCCTATACTAGGGGAGCATTGTTGAAAAACTGAAGGTTTACAAGTCACCTTTCCCTGAGGTTCTACTAAAAAATTAGGGGCATTAATTTTAAGACTTATTTGCAGATTTGTATTAGGCCTAAATCTTAGCTCTACTGCTATCAAGTCATCCTCCAATTTATCACTCTTCAGCTTCAGCCCTACATAGTCAAGTTGACATCCCTTTCCACTACAGCGAGTGACATGCATGATATCATCCCTGATTATGGAACGGTACCCTCTGGTGTTCCGTAACCAATGAATCACTTTATTAACACAAGAATCATATGTTTCTCTGCCCCCTTGTGGTAGTCTAGGGACATTTGTCAAATAACATCATAAGACTTAACGCATGACCTTGTTGGATTTAGTTCCCGTGTGAATTCTGAAGTTTCTGACAAGAAACTGTGTGGTTAAATGATGTTCTGTTCTGCTTAAGTATATGCCTTCCCTCAACCAGTTCACCTATGACAAAATTTGTGGATGTAGCCAGTGATCTACCAGATGGGACTCCCTATATTATTTCTTGATTAGTTGTCTTGTAGCAAGGAGAGTCTCACATCTGTAAATCTTCTGTAGACACCTTGTTGGTAATTCTGAATTTAAAGCTTCATATTCTATAATTTCATAAATTTGTAAGTTAACTCAGAATCCATCGTAAAAGCAGCAAAAACATGTTTTGAGGAAGCATCTGTTTAATCAGGGACACATTATGTAAATCAGCAGTTTAAGCCCACAAGCATATCAACTTTACCGATTTTGCTAATTCACAATAAAGGAGCTCCTGGATCCTTGACATGTGATGTATCCAATCTGGTTTAGCTGCAGAAGGCACACTCTTTAGTGTTGTGAATGTGATCACTTTTTAGCATAGCGAGATCAGACCCAGGTGGCTTGTCCAGCTAGCCTCAAGTCTGGGTCCTAAGATAGACCATGCAGCCAGATTCTCTTTGGGGCCTCCTAAGTGCATCTAATTTACCCCAGGCAAAGCCAACAGAAAGCCACACATCTATTTAATAGATTCTATTGTAGGGGATTTCCATTGATAGTTATATGGACTTGAATAGTTCCGCTCACATACGGGTATCCCCCAAGCATTTCTTTATATAATATCTTCTTAAGTGTGGACATTCGCCTTACTTCGGGAAGGCCACTAGAAACATTTAAGAAAGATCATAATATGCAGCCTATGTGAAAAGGCTACAGTGGTGCAATTCTTGAGATTGTACTTAGAAAAGGATTAAAACACCCATATGAATGTTTAGTTTGAGGTAAAATGTTTTACAAAGCATCTCAAATCTCCTTCACAAACCCTTTTCTGGAAAAGTAAGAGATGAAGAATAAAAGGACAGTGTAGCCCCATAGGCTGCTGTTATGTGAGTGAAAAAACAGTGACTGTGCCTTTAAGGCTGCAGAGGCCACCAGTATCCCATCATGCCCATCATGTGACAGTTGCTTCAGTTCTTTTTTCTGGTACCTAGTGACAGGATCCTGAAGCACTGAACTCAGCCTTTTAGGCTTTTTTTCTTCAAAATTCACTTGTGAATTTTGGTTTAAACTGTTTTACTCAACGTCTTTCATCAGTCTCTTACTTTTTAAGGCTTTCTCTAACAGGAATTTGAGGTACTTTTTTAAACTTATCATGCCTTCCCTGTTTGACAAGTACCCTGCCTGTGGGTTAAATAGGGTAAAACAGACCCTCACAATGTTTGTGTTCTCTGCTTTCCCTCATGTCATCATCCAGAGCAGTGTCCTCACTGCAAGAAGCTTTTGCGCCATACCCTGAGAGAGAGGGAGAAGATTTGCTTCTGTGGCACAGAGGAACGGAGCACACAGCAAGTCCAGTCTCAAGCTGAGACCTAAGAGGGTCAGCCCTCTACCAGGGCTCTTACTTCTGCCTCTGAAGGATGTGGAAGGTCCACAAAGAGAGTGCCACTTAGAAAACGCCATCTTTCCTGGTCGACATTGAGGGAGTCAACATCATGACCAGGTACAGCACCAACTTGCTCACCGTCAAGGACTGGATCACCGTTGAGGAAACAATATAGATCGATGTTGAGATAAGGTAGACTTCACACACCCTCGACTCGTGTGAGATCGACTTCGAGGAGCATATCTACGTCGAGGCATCCAGATCCTTCGACACCAGGGAGCTGTACAGCGTTGAGGAGATCGACATTGCGGCATTGTCAATGGTGGTCACCTTCAAATAATTGTTAGAGGTCGACGTTGAAGTCTATCTTGACGTTGAGGAGAAAAATGAGTCATATATATTCCTAATCTAATTCGGAGTATTCAAAGGCCTATTCCCCTTCATCACAGATAGTACTGCAAGATTCACCACCTCCCCTCTTTACCTCCTCTACCACCTCCACCTCTACCACTGCCTCCTCAGCCTACACCTCTAGCAGCTGAGCACCTGATTCTGCGCCTATGGCACCTGCACAGCCTAGATCTTGCTCCATAATGCGATATAGATCAAGCCACCACAGGCACCATTCCAGATGTTCGTCATCTTCTAGGCGCTCCTTCCATCATAGCCATCACTTGCGAACAAGGACAATGTCTAGACATTGATCTGGACACACAACGTCCTGCTCATCATCAACAGGATGCTACTCACCACCCCTTACAGATTCTCCGTCTTCTTGCATCTCTCCAGTGGACGACATATCCACCTTCTAGGAGGTTTTAGTAAGGGGTGAAGCAAAATTAAACATACATATGTTGGCTCCTACACCTACGACATTGGTTATCTTTGAGACACTTCAACATAGGTGGGCATCAAGGACCCTACTTCTGTTGGTGCCAGGATTGTTGGAGCCTGCAATGGGGCATTTCTTCACTTCTGCAAGCACCAACCCAGCTCCTTCAAGACTACAAAAGAAATACAGGCCTCTAGAACAAGATCCTCTGGTTCTTGGAGTGGATCCACCTCCTGACTAGGTATTCATTCCGGGGGCCAGAAACTATCACTCCACTACTCCTGCTTCTTCGGTTCCTCCTGATAAGGAGAGCAGGAAATTAGATTGTGTGGGTCGCAAAGTTTGTGACAGGGCTGCAACCACCATGAAAGCCGAAGTGCTATTGCCCCCATGGGTATGTATGACTGAGTGCTCTGGGACGCTATTCATCAATTTGCTGACAAACTCCCCAGGGATAGGAGACAGGACTTCCTAAACATAGTGAACAAAGGCCTCATGGTATCAAACCAAGTAATCAGTGCTGCAGCAGATTCATTGATGCTGGTGGCTCATGAATATTGTCATGACATAGCCTTGAGACGTCATTCTTGGCTAAGGCTCACATCATTGAAATCTAAATCACAACAACGGAGTTTTAATCTTCCATTTTCTGGATCTACCCTTTTTGGCAGCCACACGGATGACGAGATGGCTCGCATAAAGTCCGAAAAGGAAACACTGAAGGCTGTCGGCCTCGAAAAAACAAAGACAACCCTTCATGCCATACCAATGCCAGTTTTATCCTTAGTGGGTTCAAACCCCTCATTGGTACCAGAGTCGGCAGCAGCCACGACAACAGAGCCCTTACCAGCAGCACCAACAATGAAGGCAATCTAGAGGGCGAGCTTCACAGCAAACCGCCCAAGGGGTTAAAACCACAACAGGTGCCAAACAATGAATCTTCCCCTCCCCATCTTCTTTTACCTACTACTAGTGAAATTTGGAGAACAGATGGATCATACCAATTTATCCTCTTTGAATTTGGCAGCGTGGCCCCAGAGCTAGTGCAGTGCGGACACCTAAACCTGCAGCAAGACTGCATGGACATTCTTAAAGAGGCTAAGCATTGATCAACTCATACAGTTAATGCCTTCAAGTGAAAGAGATTTTGTATTTTGTGTTCTTTCAAGAACATAGACCCTATATGTTGCCAGGAAGAAGCCATTCTTCCCTACCTCCTCTATTTGGCAAAATCTGGCTTACAGTTCTCCTCCATAAAGGTTCACTTGGTGGCTCTTACTGCTTACAGAAAATGTCCTTCACAAAGCTTTTTTCAAAATACCAGCAATAAGAGATGGCCTTGAAGTTTTAAGAAAGTACTCCCTGCCATCAAGTGTCCTTCTCCTCCCTGGGAGCTCAATGTAGTCCTTTTACGTCTGATGCAGGATCGTTTTGAATCTATAAGACATCTGTGCAGCATCTCTTTTGGAGAACAGCTTTCCTCATAGCCTTCACATCAGTTTGTAGGGTTACAAAATCCAAGCATTATGTGTTAATGAACCTCATATGGTTTTCCACTCTAATAGAGTATTTCTAAGAACTCACCTGAAATTTCTTCCCAAAGTTATTTTGGATTTCCATGTCAAACAAACAATATATTTGCCAACTTTCTTTCAGAATCCTTCAACAACTGGTTGAAATAAGTCTTCATTCTCTGCATGTTGGAAGGATTTTGAAATTGTACATAGGTAAAATGTGCAACACGCACAGATCGGGCCAGCTGTTTATCAATTATGGCCCAGTCTGAACACGTTTAGCCACTTCCAAGCAATCTATTGCTCCCTAGATAGCCTCCTGTACACTTTTATGTTATCAAAAAGCCAACAAGTCTTTGTCAGCTATACCTAAGACACATTCTACGATAAGCAAAGCAGCTATTGCTGCTTTGATGAAAACTGTCCCTTTTGCCGACATTTGTAAAGCAGCCACATGAAGATCTGTTCTCAAATTTACCAAGCATTACTGTTTACATTGAGAGGCTAGAGCAGATGCTCAGGTGGGCCAAGCCTCCCTCAGAAATGTATCTGCCTAATCCAGTCTCATCTTTTCTCCTCAGTTCTTGCTATTGGGCTTGCTATTCTATTTAAGTGTTTATGGCTATCATTGGAGATCCCCTATGAGAGAAGAAATAGTTTCCTACCTGTAACTCGTAGGGGACTCTCCATTGAGGTCATTAGCAACCCTCTCTCCCCTACGGTGGACAGAGCAGAGGACAGTATTGAACTTACCTATCACTGACACTTATCATCAGACATAACTGAAGCAACTGCCACTTGATGAGCATGACGGGAAAATGGTGGTCTCTGCAGCCTTAAAGGCACAGACACTATTTTTTCATTCACATAATAGTACCCATTGGGGATACACTGTCCTTTTATTCTTTATCTCTCACTTTTCCAGAAAAGGGTTTGTGAAGGATATTTGTGTTGTTTTGTAAAACATTTTATCTCACACTAAACATTCATATGGGTGCTTTAACCCTTTTCTAAGTACAATCTGAAGAATTGCACCACTGTAGCTTTTTCACCTAGGCTGCATATTATGTTCTTTCTTAAGTGTTTCTATAGGTCATCCTGAATTAAGGTGAACATCTACACTACAGAGAATTGGAGTTACAGGTAAGAAACTACTCCTTTTCTTCTGTGATGGGCCATCAGTAAGTATCATCCACTAGCAGCAATGCTGCATGTTGGGACACAGCCCTGCACTTACCACCTCACCTTAGCACTACATCATAGTGGGGCCTCCTCATATTTGAAAGCTCGATCTTGCGCTCTCACCATATCTTTTTAGGATGATCCGAACTATTCCGATGGGGCCTCCAGTCCACTAGACCATCCCCCGATGGGCTCCGAGTCACAGTCTGCATCACGCTGGTGTTGACGATATCTTGGCTCACGAGCATTCATCTTCTGGGTGGGAAGGAGGGGGCTGCATTCAATGAGTATAATCATTACATATGCAAGGGGGGGGGCTAAGGTTTTATCTCTCCAAGGAGAAGGCTGCTACCTCATTTCTGTCAAGCCTCCAGGTGACCTTCATTCCTTTTCATATCGCTATGTACCGTGAAAGAAGCCCTCACACAGAGCTCAACAAGGACCCCTGCCATTCGGTTTTAATAAATTAAAGCCATATAATTCTGGATTGCGACAGATAATTCCTCAGGCACTCCACCTCATTCAAAGAGGAATGATCGAATTTTAGCAGAATCTGCTAATCGTCTGCATTGGAGAATGAGGAGACAGGTCCTATGAGCAAACCTACAGGATGCACATATAAATTGAACAATGTGGAGGAGAGTGCTGAGGCCTTAGACACCCCTCGGAAGACTTGATGTTTCACTGAGTAAATAAGAGGGAGGCCGCAACTGGAGTCCTATTGCTCACAGGTACGATCTAAACCAGCCCAACACCAAACTAACAAGGCTGACTGCCCCAAACTGGCTGACCAGAACCTCATGATAGGCTTTAATGAATGCTGCAGAAGGTATCATATAATCAAGCTGGCATGAAACCCTTGAGGTCCTGATGGTCTCTAAGGGGACCACAAGGGCAGCCTCCATGCTACATCCCTTGCAGCAACCTTCCTAGGAGACATCAAGAATACCAGGACTGTTAAAAAAGTTCACCAGCCTCTGAGCTAGATGTTGCAGAGTAGCAATAGGGCGGGCGTCATCCACTATGGCTAAGCAAAGCTAAATGTACCACTTTCAGCATCATCAGAGGTCTAAGCTCCACAAGTAAGTCTCTTCATTCCCAGAATATAGGAGTAGAATTGTATGGATGTGGGCATGCTGTACCCCTAAAATCTTACACCTTAAAAACACGCCCACTGGTTAGGTGGATTGAGGGCGTTGAAATCTCAGTTTAAAAAGGCAATGAGTCCCAAGATTATGTACAAATCAGAATTTCAAAAATTCAGTCAAATGACAGTGAATACCTAACATCTTGATAAGGAATTAGGACGTATATGGGGCTGGGGCTTCAGATTGGACTTGCTGTAGAAATCCACAGATATTGATTGGGCAAAAAGAAAAAAGGGAGCACACTGCCTCACACTCCAGCAAAAAGTTAGCCCCAATGCATCATGGTAAATGCAGTCACTTTGTTTTGTGTTGAAAAAGTAATCAAAAGTCTTTCACCTAAGTAGGTGCAGCAAGTGCTGTGTATCTCTGGACACGTGTTTCTAGGTTTAGCCCGTCATCAGCAGAGAGCAGCCAAAGTCTGTGGGGTTGCTTGAAATGCCGCCAAAAGTCTTCTCAGGTTTATGTACCACTCACTGGCGCACAGGTGCCTCACCAGAGCTCGTCAGCTCGTTAGCTCAAGGGAGCAGTCATTGGACAAAAAGAAAAAAGGGAGCACACTGCCTCACACTCCAGCAAAAAGTTAGCCCCAATGCATCATGGTAAATGCAGTCACTTTGTTTTGTGTTGAAAAAGTAATCAAAAGTCTTTCACCTAAGTAGGTGCAGCAAGTGCTGTGTATCTCTGGACACGTGTTTCTAGGTTTAGCCCGTCATCAGCAGAGAGCAGCCAAAGTCTGTGGGGTTGCTTGAAATGCCGCCAAAAGTCTTCTCAGGTTTATGTACCACTCACTGGCGCACAGGTGCCTCACCAGAGCTCGTCAGCTCGTTAGCTCAAGGGAGCAGTCATTGGACAAAAAGAAAAAAGGGAGCACACTGCCTCACACTCCAGCAAAAAGTTAGCCCCAATGCATCATGGTAAATGCAGTCACTTTGTTTTGTGTTGAAAAAGTAATCAAAAGTCTTTCACCTAAGTAGGTGCAGCAAGTGCTGTGTATCTCTGGACACGTGTTTCTAGGTTTAGCCCGTCATCAGCAGAGAGCAGCCAAAGTCTGTGGGGTTGCTTGAAATGCCGCCAAAAGTCTTCTCAGGTTTATGTACCACTCACTGGCTCACAGGTGCCTCACCAGAGCTCGTCAGCTCGTTAGCTCAAGGGAGCAGTCATTGGACAAAAAGAAAAAAGGGAGCACACTGCCTCACACTCCAGCAAAAAGTTAGCCCCAATGCATCATGGTAAATGCAGTCACTTTGTTTTGTGTTGAAAAAGTAATCAAAAGTCTTTCACCTAAGTAGGTGCAGCAAGTGCTGTGTATCTCTGGACACGTGTTTCTAGGTTTAGCCCGTCATCAGCAGAGAGCAGCCAAAGTCTGTGGGGTTGCTTGAAATGCCGCCAAAAGTCTTCTCAGGTTTATGTACCACTCACTGGCGCACAGGTGCCTCACCAGAGCTCGTCAGCTCGTTAGCTCAAGGGAGCAGTCATTGGACAAAAAGAAAAAAGGGAGCACACTGCCTCACACTCCAGCAAAAAGTTAGCCCCAATGCATCATGGTAAATGCAGTCACTTTGTTTTGTGTTGAAAAAGTAATCAAAAGTCTTTCACCTAAGTAGGTGCAGCAAGTGCTGTGTATCTCTGGACACGTGTTTCTAGGTTTAGCCCGTCATCAGCAGAGAGCAGCCAAAGTCTGTGGGGTTGCTTGAAATGCCGCCAAAAGTCTTCTCAGGTTTATGTACCACTCACTGGTGCACAGGTGCCTCACCAGAGCTCGTCAGCTCGTTAGCTCAAGGGAGCAGTCATTGGACAAAAAGAAAAAAGGGAGCACACTGCCTCACACTCCAGCAAAAAGTTAGCCCCAATGCATCATGGTAAATGCAGTCACTTTGTTTTGTGTTGAAAAAGTAATCAAAAGTCTTTCACCTAAGTAGGTGCAGCAAGTGCTGTGTATCTCTGGACACGTGTTTCTAGGTTTAGCCCGTCATCAGCAGAGAGCAGCCAAAGTCTGTGGGGTTGCTTGAAATGCCGCCAAAAGTCTTCTCAGGTTTATGTACCACTCACTGGCGCACAGGTGCCTCACCAGAGCTCGTCAGCTCGTTAGCTCAAGGGAGCAGTCATTGGACAAAAAGAGAAAAGGGAGCACACTGCCTCACACTCCAGCAAAAAGTTAGCCCCAATGCATCATGGTAAATGCAGTCACTTTGTTTTGTGTTGAAAAAGTAATCAAAAGTCTTTCACCTAAGTAGGTGCAGCAAGTGCTGTGTATCTCTGGACACGTGTTTCTAGGTTTAGCCCGTCATCAGCAGAGAGCAGCCAAAGTCTGTGGGGTTGCTTGAAATGCCGCCAAAAGTCTTCTCAGGTTTATGTACCACTCACTGGCGCACAGGTGCCTCACCAGAGCTCGTCAGCTCGTTAGCTCAAGGGAGCAGTCATTGGACAAAAAGAAAAAAGGGAGCACACTGCCTCACACTCCAGCAAAAAGTTAGCCCCAATGCATCATGGTAAATGCAGTCACTTTGTTTTGTGTTGAAAAAGTAATCAAAAGTCTTTCACCTAAGTAGGTGCAGCAAGTGCTGTGTATCTCTGGACACGTGTTTCTAGGTTTAGCCCGTCATCAGCAGAGAGCAGCCAAAGTCTGTGGGGTTGCTTGAAATGCCGCCAAAAGTCTTCTCAGGTTTATGTACCACTCACTGGGGCACAGGTGCCTCACCAGAGCTCGTCAGCTCGTTAGCTCAAGGGAGCAGTCATTGGACAAAAAGAAAAAAGGGAGCACACTGCCTCACACTCCAGCAAAAAGTTAGCCCCAATGCATCATGGTAAATGCAGTCACTTTGTTTTGTGTTGAAAAAGTAATCAAAAGTCTTTCACCTAAGTAGGTGCAGCAAGTGCTGTGTATCTCTGGACACGTGTTTCTAGGTTTAGCCCGTCATCAGCAGAGAGCAGCCAAAGTCTGTGGGGTTGCTTGAAATGCCGCCAAAAGTCTTCTCAGGTTAATGTACCACTCACTGGCGCACAGGTGCCTCACCAGAGCTCGTCAGCTCGTTAGCTCAAGGGAGCAGTCATTGGACAAAAAGAAAAAAGGGAGCACACTGCCTCACACTCCAGCAAAAAGTTAGCCCCAATGCATCATGGTAAATGCAGTCACTTTGTTTTGTGTTGAAAAAGTAATCAAAAGTCTTTCACCTAAGTAGGTGCAGCAAGTGCTGTGTATCTCTGGACACGTGTTTCTAGGTTTAGCCCGTCATCAGCAGAGAGCAGCCAAAGTCTGTGGGGTTGCTTGAAATGCCGCCAAAAGTCTTCTCAGGTTTATGTACCACTCACTGGCTCACAGGTGCCTCACCAGAGCTCGTCAGCTCGTTAGCTCAAGGGAGCAGTCATTGGACAAAAAGAAAAAAGGGAGCACACTGCCTCACACTCCAGCAAAAAGTTAGCCCCAATGCATCATGGTAAATGCAGTCACTTTGTTTTGTGTTGAAAAAGTAATCAAAAGTCTTTCACCTAAGTAGGTGCAGCAAGTGCTGTGTATCTCTGGACACGTGTTTCTAGGTTTAGCCCGTCATCAGCAGAGAGCAGCCAAAGTCTGTGGGGTTGCTTGAAATGCCGCCAAAAGTCTTCTCAGGTTTATGTACCACTCACTGGCGCACAGGTGCCTCACCAGAGCTCGTCAGCTCGTTAGCTCAAGGGAGCAGTCATTGGACAAAAAGAAAAAAGGGAGCACACTGCCTCACACTCCAGCAAAAAGTTAGCCCCAATGCATCATGGTAAATGCAGTCACTTTGTTTTGTGTTGAAAAAGTAATCAAAAGTCTTTCACCTAAGTAGGTGCAGCAAGTGCTGTGTATCTCTGGACACGTGTTTCTAGGTTTAGCCCGTCATCAGCAGAGAGCAGCCAAAGTCTGTGGGGTTGCTTGAAATGCCGCCAAAAGTCTTCTCAGGTTTATGTACCACTCACTGGCGCACAGGTGCCTCACCAGAGCTCGTCAGCTCGTTAGCTCAAGGGAGCAGTCATTGGACAAAAAGAAAAAAGGGAGCACACTGCCTCACACTCCAGCAAAAAGTTAGCCCCAATGCATCATGGTAAATGCAGTCACTTTGTTTTGTGTTGAAAAAGTAATCAAAAGTCTTTCACCTAAGTAGGTGCAGCAAGTGCTGTGTATCTCTGGACACGTGTTTCTAGGTTTAGCCCGTCATCAGCAGAGAGCAGCCAAAGTCTGTGGGGTTGCTTGAAATGCCGCCAAAAGTCTTCTCAGGTTTATGTACCACTCACTGGCGAACAGGTGCCTCACCAGAGCTCGTCAGCTCGTTAGCTCAAGGGAGCAGTCATTGGACAAAAAGAGAAAAGGGAGCACACTGCCTCACACTCCAGCAAAAAGTTAGCCCCAATGCATCATGGTAAATGCAGTCACTTTGTTTTGTGTTGAAAAAGTAATCAAAAGTCTTTCACCTAAGTAGGTGCAGCAAGTGCTGTGTATCTCTGGACACGTGTTTCTAGGTTTAGCCCGTCATCAGCAGAGAGCAGCCAAAGTCTGTGGGGTTGCTTGAAATGCCGCCAAAAGTCTTCTCAGGTTTATGTACCACTCACTGGCGCACAGGTGCCTCACCAGAGCTCGTCAGCTCGTTAGCTCAAGGGAGCAGTCATTGGACAAAAAGAAAAAAGGGAGCACACTGCCTCACACTCCAGCAAAAAGTTAGCCCCAATGCATCATGGTAAATGCAGTCACTTTGTTTTGTGTTGAAAAAGTAATCAAAAGTCTTTCACCTAAGTAGGTGCAGCAAGTGCTGTGTATCTCTGGACACGTGTTTCTAGGTTTAGCCCGTCATCAGCAGAGAGCAGCCAAAGTCTGTGGGGTTGCTTGAAATGCCGCCAAAAGTCTTCTCAGGTTTATGTACCACTCACTGGCGCACAGGTGCCTCACCAGAGCTCGTCAGCTCGTTAGCTCAAGGGAGCAGTCATTGGACAAAAAGAAAAAAGGGAGCACACTGCCTCACACTCCAGCAAAAAGTTAGCCCCAATGCATCATGGTAAATGCAGTCACTTTGTTTTGTGTTGAAAAAGTAATCAAAAGTCTTTCACCTAAGTAGGTGCAGCAAGTGCTGTGTATCTCTGGACACGTGTTTCTAGGTTTAGCCCGTCATCAGCAGAGAGCAGCCAAAGTCTGTGGGGTTGCTTGAAATGCCGCCAAAAGTCTTCTCAGGTTTATGTACCACTCACTGGCGCACAGGTGCCTCACCAGAGCTCGTCAGCTCGTTAGCTCAAGGGAGCAGTCATTGGACAAAAATAAAAAAGGGAGCACACTGCCTCACACTCCAGCAAAAAGTTAGCCCCAATGCATCATGGTAAATGCAGTCACTTTGTTTTGTGTTGAAAAAGTAATCAAAAGTCTTTCACCTAAGTAGGTGCAGCAAGTGCTGTGTATCTCTGGACACGTGTTTCTAGGTTTAGCCCGTCATCAGCAGAGAGCAGCCAAAGTCTGTGGGGTTGCTTGAAATGCCGCCAAAAGTCTTCTCAGGTTTATGTACCACTCACTGGCTCACAGGTGCCTCACCAGAGCTCGTCAGCTCGTTAGCTCAAGGGAGCAGTCATTGGACAAAAAGAGAAAAGGGAGCACACTGCCTCACACTCCAGCAAAAAGTTAGCCCCAATGCATCATGGTAAATGCAGTCACTTTGTTTTGTGTTGAAAAAGTAATCAAAAGTCTTTCACCTAAGTAGGTGCAGCAAGTGCTGTGTATCTCTGGACACGTGTTTCTAGGTTTAGCCCGTCATCAGCAGAGAGCAGCCAAAGTCTGTGGGGTTGCTTGAAATGCCGCCAAAAGTCTTCTCAGGTTTATGTACCACTCACTGGCGCACAGGTGCCTCACCAGAGCTCGTCAGCTCGTTAGCTCAAGGGAGCAGTCATTGGACAAAAAGAAAAAAGGGAGCACACTGCCTCACACTCCAGCAAAAAGTTAGCCCCAATGCATCATGGTAAATGCAGTCACTTTGTTTTGTGTTGAAAAAGTAATCAAAAGTCTTTCACCTAAGTAGGTGCAGCAAGTGCTGTGTATCTCTGGACACGTGTTTCTAGGTTTAGCCCGTCATCAGCAGAGAGCAGCCAAAGTCTGTGGGGTTGCTTGAAATGCCGCCAAAAGTCTTCTCAGGTTTATGTACCACTCACTGGCGCACAGGTGCCTCACCAGAGCTCGTCAGCTCGTTAGCTCAAGGGAGCAGTCATTGGACAAAAAGAAAAAAGGGAGCACACTGCCTCACACTCCAGCAAAAAGTTAGCCCCAATGCATCATGGTAAATGCAGTCACTTTGTTTTGTGTTGAAAAAGTAATCAAAAGTCTTTCACCTAAGTAGGTGCAGCAAGTGCTGTGTATCTCTGGACACGTGTTTCTAGGTTTAGCCCGTCATCAGCAGAGAGCAGCCAAAGTCTGTGGGGTTGCTTGAAATGCCGCCAAAAGTCTTCTCAGGTTTATGTACCACTCACTGGCGCACAGGTGCCTCACCAGAGCTCGTCAGCTCGTTAGCTCAAGGGAGCAGTCATTGGACAAAAAGAAAAAAGGGAGCACACTGCCTCACACTCCAGCAAAAAGTTAGCCCCAATGCATCATGGTAAATGCAGTCACTTTGTTTTGTGTTGAAAAAGTAATCAAAAGTCTTTCACCTAAGTAGGTGCAGCAAGTGCTGTGTATCTCTGGACACGTGTTTCTAGGTTTAGCCCGTCATCAGCAGAGAGCAGCCAAAGTCTGTGGGGTTGCTTGAAATGCCGCCAAAAGTCTTCTCAGGTTTATGTACCACTCACTGGCGCACAGGTGCCTCACCAGAGCTCGTCAGCTCGTTAGCTCAAGGGAGCAGTCATTGGACAAAAAGAAAAAAGGGAGCACACTGCCTCACACTCCAGCAAAAAGTTAGCCCCAATGCATCATGGTAAATGCAGTCACTTTGTTTTGTGTTGAAAAAGTAATCAAAAGTCTTTCACCTAAGTAGGTGCAGCAAGTGCTGTGTATCTCTGGACACGTGTTTCTAGGTTTAGCCCGTCATCAGCAGAGAGCAGCCAAAGTCTGTGGGGTTGCTTGAAATGCCGCCAAAAGTCTTCTCAGGTTTATGTACCACTCACTGGCGCACAGGTGCCTCACCAGAGCTCGTCAGCTCGTTAGCTCAAGGGAGCAGTCATTGGACAAAAATAAAAAAGGGAGCACACTGCCTCACACTCCAGCAAAAAGTTAGCCCCAATGCATCATGGTAAATGCAGTCACTTTGTTTTGTGTTGAAAAAGTAATCAAAAGTCTTTCACCTAAGTAGGTGCAGCAAGTGCTGTGTATCTCTGGACACGTGTTTCTAGGTTTAGCCCGTCATCAGCAGAGAGCAGCCAAAGTCTGTGGGGTTGCTTGAAATGCCGCCAAAAGTCTTCTCAGGTTTATGTACCACTCACTGGCGCACAGGTGCCTCACCAGAGCTCGTCAGCTCGTTAGCTCAAGGGAGCAGTCATTGGACAAAAAGAAAAAAGGGAGCACACTGCCTCACACTCCAGCAAAAAGTTAGCCCCAATGCATCATGGTAAATGCAGTCACTTTGTTTTGTGTTGAAAAAGTAATCAAAAGTCTTTCACCTAAGTAGGTGCAGCAAGTGCTGTGTATCTCTGGACACGTGTTTCTAGGTTTAGCCCGTCATCAGCAGAGAGCAGCCAAAGTCTGTGGGGTTGCTTGAAATGCCGCCAAAAGTCTTCTCAGGTTTATGTACCACTCACTGGCGCACAGGTGCCTCACCAGAGCTCGTCAGCTCGTTAGCTCAAGGGAGCAGTCATTGGACAAAAAGAAAAAAGGGAGCACACTGCCTCACACTCCAGCAAAAAGTTAGCCCCAATGCATCATGGTAAATGCAGTCACTTTGTTTTGTGTTGAAAAAGTAATCAAAAGTCTTTCACCTAAGTAGGTGCAGCAAGTGCTGTGTATCTCTGGACACGTGTTTCTAGGTTTAGCCCGTCATCAGCAGAGAGCAGCCAAAGTCTGTGGGGTTGCTTGAAATGCCGCCAAAAGTCTTCTCAGGTTTATGTACCACTCACTGGCGCACAGGTGCCTCACCAGAGCTCGTCAGCTCGTTAGCTCAAGGGAGCAGTCATTGGACAAAAAGAAAAAAGGGAGCACACTGCCTCACACTCCAGCAAAAAGTTAGCCCCAATGCATCATGGTAAATGCAGTCACTTTGTTTTGTGTTGAAAAAGTAATCAAAAGTCTTTCACCTAAGTAGGTGCAGCAAGTGCTGTGTATCTCTGGACACGTGTTTCTAGGTTTAGCCCGTCATCAGCAGAGAGCAGCCAAAGTCTGTGGGGTTGCTTGAAATGCCGCCAAAAGTCTTCTCAGGTTTATGTACCACTCACTGGCGCACAGGTGCCTCACCAGAGCTCGTCAGCTCGTTAGCTCAAGGGAGCAGTCATTGGACAAAAATAAAAAAGGGAGCACACTGCCTCACACTCCAGCAAAAAGTTAGCCCCAATGCATCATGGTAAATGCAGTCACTTTGTTTTGTGTTGAAAAAGTAATCAAAAGTCTTTCACCTAAGTAGGTGCAGCAAGTGCTGTGTATCTCTGGACACGTGTTTCTAGGTTTAGCCCGTCATCAGCAGAGAGCAGCCAAAGTCTGTGGGGTTGCTTGAAATGCCGCCAAAAGTCTTCTCAGGTTTATGTACCACTCACTGGCGCACAGGTGCCTCACCAGAGCTCGTCAGCTCGTTAGCTCAAGGGAGCAGTCATTGGACAAAAAGAAAAAAGGGAGCACACTGCCTCACACTCCAGCAAAAAGTTAGCCCCAATGCATCATGGTAAATGCAGTCACTTTGTTTTGTGTTGAAAAAGTAATCAAAAGTCTTTCACCTAAGTAGGTGCAGCAAGTGCTGTGTATCTCTGGACACGTGTTTCTAGGTTTAGCCCGTCATCAGCAGAGAGCAGCCAAAGTCTGTGGGGTTGCTTGAAATGCCGCCAAAAGTCTTCTCAGGTTTATGTACCACTCACTGGCGCACAGGTGCCTCACCAGAGCTCGTCAGCTCGTTAGCTCAAGGGAGCAGTCATTGGACAAAAAGAAAAAAGGGAGCACACTGCCTCACACTCCAGCAAAAAGTTAGCCCCAATGCATCATGGTAAATGCAGTCACTTTGTTTTGTGTTGAAAAAGTAATCAAAAGTCTTTCACCTAAGTAGGTGCAGCAAGTGCTGTGTATCTCTGGACACGTGTTTCTAGGTTTAGCCCGTCATCAGCAGAGAGCAGCCAAAGTCTGTGGGGTTGCTTGAAATGCCGCCAAAAGTCTTCTCAGGTTTATGTACCACTCACTGGCGCACAGGTGCCTCACCAGAGCTCGTCAGCTCGTTAGCTCAAGGGAGCAGTCATTGGACAAAAAGAAAAAAGGGAGCACACTGCCTCACACTCCAGCAAAAAGTTAGCCCCTGGTACATTAACCTGAGAAAACATTTGGCGGCATTTCAAGCAAGCCCCTATACCATCCTGCTCCCTGCTGATGACAGGCTAAACCCAGAAACACGTGTACAGGGATAAACAGCACTTGCTGCGCCTACAGAGGTGAAAGACTTTATTACTTTCTGAATGGACTACGAAGTCGACTGCATTTACCATGATGCGTTGGGGTTGGACTTTGTTGCTGGAGTGTAGGCAGTGTGCTCCCTTTCTTTGTAATTTTGTCTTTGGACGGCTCCCTTGAGCCACGGCTGACGAGCCTTGGGAGGCACCTGTGCGCCATGAGTGGTACATTAACCTGAGAAAACATTTGGCGGCATTTCAAGCAAGCCCCTATACCATGCTGCTCCCTGCTGATGACAGGCTAAACCCAGAAACACGTGTACAGGGATAAACAGCACTTGCTGCGCCTACAGAGGTGAAAGACTTTATTACTTTCTGAATGGACTACGAAGTCGACTGCATTTACCATGATGCGTTGGGGTTGGACTTTGTTGCTGGAGTGTAGGCAGTGTGCTCCCTTTCTTTGTAATTTTGTCTTTGGACGGCTCCCTTGAGCCACGGCTGACGAGCCTTGGGAGGCACCTGTGCGCCATGAGTGGTACATTAACCTGAGAAAACATTTGGCGGCATTTCAAGCAAGCCCCTATACCATGCTGCTCCCTGCTGATGACAGGCTAAACCCAGAAACACGTGTACAGGGATAAACAGCACTTGCTGCGCCTACAGAGGTGAAAGACTTTATTACTTTCTGAATGGACTACGAAGTCGACTGCATTTACCATGATGCGTTGGGGTTAGACTTTGTTGCTGGAGTGTAGGCAGTGTGCTCCCTTTCTTTGTAATTTTGTCTTTGGACGGCTCCCTTGAGCCACGGCTGACGAGCCTTGGGAGGCACCTGTGCGCCATGAGTGGTACATTAACCTGAGAAAACATTTGGCGGCATTTCAAGCAAGCCCCTATACCATGCTGCTCCCTGCTGATGACAGGCTAAACCCAGAAACACGTGTACAGGGATAAACAGCACTTGCTGCACCTACAGAGGTGAAAGACTTTATTACTTTCTGAATGGACTACGAAGTCGACTGCATTTACCATGATGTGTTGGGGTTGGACTTTGTTGCTGGAGTGTAGGCAGTGTGCTCCCTTTCTTTGTAATTTTGTCTTTGGACGGCTCCCTTGAGCCACGGCTGACGAGCCTTGGGAGGCACCTGTGCGCCATGAGTGGTACATTAACCTGAGAAAACATTTGGCGGCATTTCAAGCAAGCCCCTATACCATGCTGCTCCCTGCTGATGACAGGCTAAACCCAGAAACACGTGTACAGGGATAAACAGCACTTGCTGCGCCTACAGAGGTGAAAGACTTTATTACTTTCTGAATGGACTACGAAGTCGACTGCATTTACCATGATGCGTTGGGGTTGGACTTTGTTGCTGGAGTGTAGGCAGTGTGCTCCCTTTCTTTGTAATTTTGTCTTTGGACGGCTCCCTTGAGCCACGGCTGACGAGCCTTGGGAGGCACCTGTGCGCCATGAGTGGTACATTAACCTGAGAAAACATTTGGCGGCATTTCAAGCAAGCCCCTATACCATGCTGCTCCCTGCTGATGACAGGCTAAACCCAGAAACACGTGTACAGGGATAAACAGCACTTGCTGCGCCTACAGAGGTGAAAGACTTTATTACTTTCTGAATGGACTACGAAGTCGACTGCATTTACCATGATGCGTTGGGGTTGGACTTTGTTGCTGGAGTGTAGGCAGTGTGCTCCCTTTCTTTGTAATTTTGTCTATGGACGGCTCCCTTGAGCCACGGCTGACGAGCCTTGGGAGGCACCTGTGCGCCATGAGTGGTACATTAACCTGAGAAAACATTTGGCGGCATTTCAAGCAAGCCCCTATACCATGCTGCTCCCTGCTGATGACAGGTAAAACCCAGAAACACGTGTACAGGGATAAACAGCACTTGCTGCGCCTACAGAGCTGAAAGACTTTATTACTTTCTGAATGGACTACGAAGTCGACTGCATTTACCATGATGCGTTGGGGTTGGACTTTGTTGCTGGAGTGTAGGCAGTGTGCTCCCTTTCTTTGTAATTTTGTCTTTGGACGGCTCCCTTGAGCCACGGCTGACGAGCCTTGGGAGGCACCTGTGCGCCATGAGTGGTACATTAACCTGAGAAAACATTTGGCGGCATTTCAAGCAAGCCCCTATACCATGCTGCTCCCTGCTGATGACAGGCTAAACCCAGAAACACGTGTACAGGGATAAACAGCACTTGCTGCGCCTACAGAGGTGAAAGACTTTATTACTTTCTGAATGGACTACGAAGTCGACTGCATTTACCATGATGCGTTGGGGTTGGACTTTGTTGCTGGAGTGTAGGCAGTGTGCTCCCTTTCTTTGTAATTTTGTCTTTGGACGGCTCCCTTGAGCCACGGCTGACGAGCCTTGGGAGGCACCTGTGCGCCATGAGTGGTACATTAACCTGAGAAAACATTTGGCGGCATTTCAAGCAAGCCCGTATACCATGCTGCTCCCTGCTGATGACAGGCTAAACCCAGAAACACGTGTACAGGGATAAACAGCACTTGCTGCGCCTACAGAGGTGAAAGACTTTATTACTTTCTGAATGGACTACGAAGTCGACTGCATTTACCATGATGCGTTGGGGTTGTACTTTGTTGCTGGAGTGTAGGCAGTGTGCTCCCTTTCTTTGTAATTTTGTCTTTGGACGGCTCCCTTGAGCCACGGCTGACGAGCCTTGGGAGGCACCTGTGCGCCATGAGTGGTACATTAACCTGAGAAAACATTTGGCGGCATTTCAAGCAAGCCCCTATACCATGCTGCTCCCTGCTGATGACAGGCTAAACCCAGAAACACGTGTACAGGGATAAACAGCACTTGCTGCGCCTACAGAGGTGAAAGACTTTATTACTTTCTGAATGGACTACGAAGTCGACTGCATTTACCATGATGCGTTGGGGTTGGACTTTGTTGCTGGAGTGTAGGCAGTGTGCTCCCTTTCTTTGTAATTTTGTCTTTGGACAGCTCCCTTGAGCCACGGCTGACGAGCCTTGGGAGGCACCTGTGCGCCATGAGTGGTACATTAACCTGAGAAAACATTTGGCGGCATTTCAAGCAAGCCCCTATACCATGCTGCTCCCTGCTGATGACAGGCTAAACCCAGAAACACGTGTACAGGGATAAACAGCACTTGCTGCGCCTACAGAGGTGAAAGACTTTATTACTTTCTGAATGGACTACGAAGTCGACTGCATTTACCATGATGTGTTGGGGTTGGACTTTGTTGCTGGAGTGTAGGCAGTGTGCTCCCTTTCTTTGTAATTTTGTCTTTGGACGGCTCCCTTGAGCCACGGCTGACGAGCCTTGGGAGGCACCTGTGCGCCATGAGTGGTACATTAACCTGAGAAAACATTTGGCGGCATTTCAAGCAAGCCCCTATACCATGCTGCTCCCTGCTGATGACAGGCTAAACCCAGAAACACGTGTACAGGGATAAACAGCACTTGCTGCGCCTACAGAGGTGAAAGACTTTATTACTTTCTGAATGGACTACGAAGTCGACTGCATTTACCATGATGCGTTGGGGTTGGACTTTGTTGCTGGAGTGTAGGCAGTGTGCTCCCTTTCTTTGTAATTTTGTCTTTGGACGGCTCCCTTGAGCCACGGCTGATGAGCCTTGGGAGGCACCTGTGCGCCATGAGTGGTACATTAACCTGAGAAAACATTTGGCGGCATTTCAAGCAAGCCCCTATACCATGCTGCTCCCTGCTGATGACAGGCTAAACCCAGAAACACGTGTACAGGGATAAACAGCACTTGCTGCGCCTACAGAGGTGAAAGACTTTATTACTTTCTGAATGGACTACGAAGTCGACTGCATTTACCATGATGCGTTGGGGTTGGACTTTGTTGCTGGAGTGTAGGCAGTGTGCTCCCTTTCTTTGTAATTTTGTCTTTGGATGGCTCCCTTGAGCCACGGCTGACGAGCCTTGGGAGGCACCTGTGCGCCATGAGTGGTACATTAACCTGAGAAAACATTTGGCGGCATTTCAAGCAAGCCCCTATACCATGCTGCTCCCTGCTGATGACAGGCTAAACCCAGAAACACGTGTACAGGGATAAACAGCACTTGCTGCGCCTACAGAGGTGAAAGACTTTATTACTTTCTGAATGGACTACGAAGTCGACTGCATTTACCATGATGCGTTGGGGTTGGACTTTGTTGCTGGAGTGTAGGCAGTGTGCTCCCTTTCTTTGTAATTTTGTCTTTGGACGGCTCCCTTGAGCCACGGCTGACGAGCCTTGGGAGGCACCTGTGCGCCATGAGTGGTACATTAACCTGAGAAAACATTTGGCGGCATTTTAAGCAAGCCCCTATACCATGCTGCTCCCTGCTGATGACAGGCTAAACCCAGAAACACGTGTACAGGGATAAACAGCACTTGCTGCGCCTACAGAGGTGAAAGACTTTATTACTTTCTGAATGGACTACGAAGTCGACTGCATTTACCATGATGCGTTGGGGTTGGACTTTGTTGCTGGAGTGTAGGCAGTGTGCTCCCTTTCTTTGTAATTTTGTCTTTGGACGGCTCCCTTGAGCCACGGCTGACGAGCCTTGGGAGGCACCTGTGCGCCATGAGTGGTACATTAACCTGAGAAAACATTTGGCGGCATTTCAAGCAAGCCCCTATACCATGCTGCTCCCTGCTGATGACAGGCTAAACCCAGAAACACATGTACAGGGATAAACAGCACTTGCTGCGCCTACAGAGGTGAAAGACTTTATTACTTTCTGAATGGACTACGAAGTCGACTGCATTTACCATGATGCGTTGGGGTTGGACTTTGTTGCTGGAGTGTAGGCAGTGTGCTCCCTTTCTTTGTAATTTTGTCTTTGGACGGCTCCCTTGAGCCACGGCTGACGAGCCTTGGGAGGCACCTGTGCGCCATGAGTGGTACATTAACCTGAGAAAACATTTGGCGACATTTCAAGCAAGCCCCTATACCATGCTGCTCCCTGCTGATGACAGGCTAAACCCAGAAACACGTGTACAGGGATAAACAGCACTTGCTGCGCCTACAGAGGTGAAAGACTTTATTACTTTCTGAATGGACTACGAAGTCGACTGCATTTACCATGATGCGTTGGGGTTGGACTTTGTTGCTGGAGTGTAGGCAGTGTGCTCCCTTTCTTTGTAATTTTGTCTTTGGACGGCTCCCTTGAGCCACGGCTGACGAGCCTTGGGAGGCACCTGTGCGCCATGAGTGGTACATTAACCTGAGAAAACATTTGGCGGCATTTCAAGCAAGCCCGTATACCATGCTGCTCCCTGCTGATGACAGGCTAAACCCAGAAACACGTGTACAGGGATAAACAGCACTTGCTGCGCCTACAGAGGTGAAAGACTTTATTACTTTCTGAATGGACTACGAAGTCGACTGCATTTACCATGATGCGTTGGGGTTGGACTTTGTTGCTGGAGTGTAGGCAGTGTGCTCCCTTTCTTTGTAATTTTGTCTTTGGACGGCTCCCTTGAGCCACGGCTGACGAGCCTTGGGAGGCACCTGTGCGCCATGAGTGGTACATTAACCTGAGAAAACATTTGGCGGCATTTCAAGCAAGCCCCTATACCATGCTGCTCCCTGCTGATGACAGGCTAAACCCAGAAACACGTGTACAGGGATAAACAGCACTTGCTGCGCCTACAGAGGTGAAAGACTTTATTACTTTCTGAATGGACTACGAAGTCGACTGCATTTACCATGATGCGTTGGGGTTGGACTTTGTTGCTGGAGTGTAGGCAGTGTGCTCCCTTTCTTTGAGATATTGATTGGGGTAGGGGATGGAATGGGGACGTGTGGTGTTGGTGGTACAGCACTTCCATTGTTATGTGTTTATGTTGTCATCCCATGCAAACCCTTATCAAAAGAGTTATAAAAATAAGAAAGAACTGACTCAATGAGTGAGTTTTAGGACAGAATTAGAAGTTTTTGGACAATGTATTACAAAAATAAATTCATTGCTTTGAAGACCCTTAGTAATAGGACAATACAGAATATTAGGCAAAATCAAAAATAGTCTAAGTTCCAAATATGCAGCAAACTCAGTAAGAAATCCAACAGCATCTCTATTAGCATAGCAAAGGTCTCATGGATCACCCCCAAATTTGAGGGTTTATTTTGGAATTTTTCTAATAGAAGAACATGGAAACTACAGAATCGTGGTGTGCGCAAAGAAATAAATTTTCAATATCTCAGAATAATGATTTTAAAATCATCATATAGCCCTATCATTTAAGCACTAACCCACTCCATGAATATTGATTCACAGCTTTTGACATAATGTCATCCAGATTTGTCTGAACAACCTAGTTACAGAATAACAGTGAACCATTGTGAATGAATGTAGTACTGTGTGCAAGAGGAAGATGCTTGGAAAAATGTTACATTAGTGCAGGACATCGAACAAAAAGGTACAGTAGAGTTTTACATGGTGGTAAATGCAGGTCACAGAACAGTACACCATACTACATTGCATCAATATGAGTACACACATTTGGGAATTACATTTAATATGAGTACACATATTTGGGAATTACATTTATGTAATATACGAGGAGTAGTTCCTTCAAGGCAATCAATAACGCAAGAGTAAGTCCCATAGTGTCAGGATTCTTGCATCTTATTATTATAGAAAGTGACGTCAATCCTAAGAAGTGAGCTGTACAATGCATCCTTGATTAGGAGGACCACTCCACTTTATAGCCAACAAGGCGGGTTCTGGGGAGGTAGTAGTGTTGTTGGCTGTGTGTTAGAGTCTGCATCGTAGTTTGTAGACTGAACCATGTAGGATCTCAGAGATTCCCAGATTTTCCTAGTTCTAGAAATCAGGGGTTGTAGGCCTGCATAAGTATCACTTTGGGTGTTACATTATACTCAATCCTTAATCCAGTCCTGTTTGCAGAGTACAGTCACACCTCCCCAACACAGTGACTTTTTTCTTCGCCCAGAGTAAAGCATTTGCTGTCTATCTGTGCATACCTGTAGCATTTGTTTTCCGAATACCAGGAGGGCTATAAGAGGTGTGAGATCAAGCTGTAAAGAAATCATGTCGGCAAGTTTGTCCGCCACCACCAACCCTAAAGGGCTTGTGTCAGGACACTTCCATTCCAGGTGCAGGAAATCTTATTGTTCTGGGCATCAATGTGATCGGGAACGATCTATTCTCACTTGTCGGGCAGGTGTATCATAAAGTTAGTGCAGAAATTTGAAATGAATGAGTTTATGTCTGTGATGCATTGATACTAGTTTCATTTGCATGCAGTTATAGGTCCAGGTATGGGCAGAGTGCTGCATCCTCAAATATAAAAATCGATCCAGGGTGCGGGAATATTGCTGTATGTAAGTAGCTCCAGTGTCACAATTTATTGTGTGGGTAAAGATCTCCCAATTCCTCAACCACCCACTGTGTCAGGGTACACTGCAATAGCTTCTCTGTCATGGGTTGTAGCAGCACATTGCATGGAAGGGGTATTGCTGGCAAGTAAAGTGTGGGGTAGCCCAGCCGGCGCCTAATTCTCTGCCAGGCCCAACAAGTTGTTGCGGTTGTTATCTATTTTATGTGGGCTTCTAGGGAGACCAATTGGGAGCAGGGCATTAAGTGGTATATCACCCGCTTGGTCATGTTAAGGTTTTAACTAAGGATGTTGGGCATCAGGATGGTACCAGTGGCATGCATAGTAGCACTGTGCTACTAGATAGTAAAGCTCCAAGGGCCAGATGTAGCAAGTCGGCAATTTGCGACTTGCAAATTGCGAGTCCCTGTGACTCGCAATTTGCAAGTCGCAAATTGCTATGCAGTACGGTGTCTCAGACACCGACTGCGACTCGCAATGGGGTCGCAATGACCCACCTCATGAATATTCATGAGGTGGGTCGCAAATTGCGGCCCCATTGCGAGTATAGGCACTCGCTAACATGGAGGCCTGCTGTCGTCAGCAGACCTCCATGTTCGCGACCTGCTTTTCAATAAAGCAGTTTTTTTTTTTTTAAGTGTAGCCCGTTTTCCTAACAGGAAAACGAGCTGCACTTCAAAAAAACTGAAACCTTTAGTTTCGGGTTTTTTCAGGGCAGGGAGTGGTCCCTTGGACCACTCCCTGCCCTGAAAAAATAATTTGGGGTCCAGTCACAAACTGGAAGGGGTCCCATGGGGACCCCTTCCAGTTTGCGAGTGGGTTACCATCCACTTGAAGTGGATGGTAACTGCGACTCCATTTGCGACCGCGTACGCGGTCGCAAATGGAATTGCATCCCACTGCGAGTCGCAAATAGGAAGGGAACACCCCTTCCTATTTGCGAGTCGGAAATGCATTTTGCGAGTCGGAGCCGACTCGCAAAATGCATTTCTGAATGGCAAAGTGGCTTTTGCGCCTCGCAAACGGCGATTTTCGCCGTTTGCGAGGCACAAACACTTTGCTACATCTGGCCCCAAGTCTCGTACTTCCAGACCACCTTTATCATTTGGAAGTGTAAGAGTGTTCCAACTGATGCAGGGTTGTTTTCCAGGCCACAATAGTTTGATCAGAGTGCTGTGAAGAGCATAAAGGAAGGTCTTGAGGAGTGGATGTGGATATTAGTAAAGAGTAATACAAAAAGGAGGAGAACAACCATCTTAATGATGGCAACCCTTCCTGCGAGTAACAGGGGTAATTTAATCCAGCCCTCTTATCTTCTTATTCTTATCTTGATGTAAGAATATAGCTAGATACTTAACTGAGTCACTGACCCAGCGGATAGGGAAAACCAGCAGGCTTGGCGTTGTGCAGTCAGTAAGTGAGAAGATATCCGACTTTGACCAACTGATGACTAGGCTGGAATGGCAACCACATTAAATTATGTGGTGAATAATGGCTGAGAGGTTGCTTGCTGGATCTCTAAAAAAACAGCAAGATATCCGCATATATGGATAATAGGAGAAGGCACACCTGGAATGCCAGACCTCTGTGCGAGTGGCGTTCCTGCAAGAGGCTTGTGAGGTGGGTCCACTGCAAGCACAAATAGCAGGGTTGAAACTGGACACCCATATGCCCTTATGAATTAGTATGGGATCCTTCTGTGAGCCATAAATCAAGATAGAGCAATCAGGTGTGTATATAGGAGCTTCATAGGTGCGATGAAGGCGGCAGGGATTCACACCTTAGCCAAGACACTGAAGAGAAAAGGCCACTCCTGTGAGTCAAAAGCCTTCTCTGTGTCAAGGAGGACGCCACTACTGATGCATGTGGGGCTATCTGGTGAAGCCCTCTGAATACGGTGCAAAGGTTTATGGATGTAGATCTGTGGGGAACAAGTCTGGACTGGACAGATGAGATCAGATGTTGCATTAACGAAGAAAGTCTGGTCGCAATCATCTTTGTCAGATTTCTTTTTATCAAGCTTGATTAGTGACAACGGCCTGTAAGAGGCACAGTGTGAGATCTTTACCAGGCTTGGGTAACTGTGTAATCACTGCTTCATGAAGTGAGGAAGGGAGGTTCCCCAGCTGCACCACTTCCGCACAGACATGCAGCAGCCGGGGGGCCCGAAGAGTTTTGAACTCTTTATAAAATTCACCCATCAGTCTGTACAGGCCAGGCGCCTTGTAGCTTTGAAGGCTTTCAATGTCTGCCAGTATCATCAAAAGTAATGGGAGCACTTAGGAATTGTTGGTGTCCCTGATCTAACCACACCATGCAATATCATTAAACTATCCCTGATTGGCGTTGGGGGATTTCTCTAGCTGGGAGGTTTATAATGACCATAATAACAAATACATTTGGCCATCATGGCTTAATTCGTAAAGAGTGTGCCCCTGTGGCAATGTGGCATTGAGTGATATGTGTTTGCTGTGAATAGCCTCTCAGTAGGTTGGCCAGTGTTCTACCCATTCTAGCCTCCCGCCCCTGTGAAAACATGAAGGCTCACTGGAAAAACAGCCTCCCGAGCAATCACAGTGCTTGATTTCGCACTCTCACGAGAGCCTTGCAGGACTCCCATGACCCCAACTGCCAAAATATACAATTATTGTTGATCCTTAATTTCTCAAAAACTAATCAACTGATTTACACCAAATCACAAAAAGCACAATCTGCAGACCAAAATATAGCTTACATCGGAATTTGGTGTAATTCTGTTCAACAGATTTGCTGTAGCTGTGACTTCAGAAATGCGTGGTGATTTTACATTTTGGGACCCCCCCCATTTTATCTCAACCTCTGCTTGATGGATCACCCCAAAAATGTATAGGAAGGAGCTGAGGTGAATTAACTTTTTTTTGGAAAGTTTTGTGAAGATTCATCAAATGGCCAAAATTATTAGCAAACCAAAATACACTCCGTCTATGGAAAAGCAGACCTAACTATAACTATCTAGTGGTGAACACCACTAGGTAATCACACACACGCACACACACATATATATATAAAATATATTTCCATAAACATATACAAAACATATTCACCATTATATGAACTATATAAATCAAAAAATATAAACATGAAATATAAAAAATTATACATACAAATATGTTAAAACATTTTATAAAATAAAAATAGAATTGAAATACTTTTCGCCCTAAATACCATAAAATTGCAACAACCACAAAAATAAATTAAATGAACCCCTTGCATGCCGTGGACAAGCTGGGCTCGCCCTCGGCCACAGTTGCCGTGAGCTGAGGACGAGCCCAGCTCAACCTGCACCCGGCCCACCCACACACCCCCATCGGGGATGGAAGAGGAATCGCTTCCCCTTCCATCCCCAACAGCCCCCTTCCCTGGCAGCAATCTGATGACGTCAGCACGCTCACAGCGCGCCAACGTCATCAAATGCTGCCGTGGACATGCTGGAAGCCATTTGCTTCCAGCACATTGGGAGAGAGGATGTACAGCAGGTGAGTCCTTCTCCTGGGGTGAGGTTTGGAAGAGGGAAAACAGACACAGGGAAAGGAAAGAGTTTTTCCTTTCCCCCTGTGCCTGTTTTGAGTGGATTCCTGGTCCACGATCGCAGGTGAGGCCCACGATCGTGGAGCAGGAATCTACCCACTAGACACCAGGGATTGTTTTAGGCTTATTTTGGGGAGCGACCCTTTGGGCAAGGGTCGCTCCTCTGGGGGCATATGTATATCCGTGTTTCTGCCCCCAGGAGGGGGGGGGGCAAAACCCACTAGACACCTGGGATTATATGTTTTATAATGTTTTAAGGAAGAAACCCCTTAGGCAAGGGTCGCTGCCCTGGGGGCAATTTTTTTAAAATAAGTTTTGCCCTCCCCCCCGGGCTAGATCGGCCATCCTTTTGGCCGATCTTGCCTCTGAGGTATGGTCAAAACCCACTAGGCCCCAGGGATTGTGTTGTGTGAGTGTGTGTGTGTGAGTGTTTTTTGTGTGGTGGGGGAACCCCTTGGGCAAGGGTCGCTTCCCCAAAAGGGGGACATTAGTGTTGGCCATTTCTGCCACCCTTAGGGGAAGATCGGCCTATTTATTTTAGGCCCATCTACCCCCAAGGGGGGCAGAATCCACCAAGACGCCAGGGAATTTCTTTTTGTTCCCCTTTGTTTTTTTTTGTGCTGGGGGTGCCCCCTTTGGCAAGGGTCACCCCCCAAAGGGGGCACAGAGTTGTTGGCCATTTCTGCCCCCCTTGGTGGCAGAGCGGATTATTTTTTTAGGGCCATCTGCCCCCAAAGGGGGCAGAATCCACTTAGGCACCAGGGATCCTGTGTATGTATGTCTGTGTTTTGTGCAGGGGGCGTCCCATTTGGCAAGGGCCCCCCCCTAAAGGGGCACATGACTAATGGCCACTTCTACTCCCCTTGGGGACAGTTCGGCCTATTTTTTGTAGGCCCATCTGACCTCAAGGGGAAACCAGGGAAAATGTGGAAATGCTTGGTGGCAGGGTGTTTGTCAACTGGCAAAGTATTTGTATTTGTGATTATAACAGTTTATTTCTCCTTTTCATTCTAGTTCAAAGCGTTTGCTTCCTTTCCTGTGGATCCTTGCTGTTTTGGCAATAGTTATCCTGCGGTTTGCGTAGTTGCATGTTTTAGGTAAGCAAAAGCAATTTACTCCAAAGGGGTATTGTTGACATGCATGAATGACATGTTTGTAGGTGGTGTACTCAATGCAGGATTGTGTGTGAAATTGTCCTTAGATTTGTGCACAATGATATTTGTGTTGTCTTATGTCTAATTTGCTTTTCGTTTTTCTTTTTAGTGGGATATTGTTGGTGATTGCTGTGTCTGTGCCGAGTAGTTGCTGGTGAGTCTAGCTTTTTCAAGCAAGTGACTTGTATAGTTTTTGAGTATATAACTCGTTTGATCAAGCCACACTTTGTTTATAACTTATTTTAGACAGTGCTGGTTGTTGTTGTCGCATTTGTAAAGTTACACGTCTTAGAAAGGATCATGGCTAGCCGCAGAGTGACAACTCAGCAGGTTGTTGGCATGGTTTTGCGTTGTCTTCTGACCATGATTATGAGACTGACTCTGCATCTGAGGCCAAGGAGGTAGTGAGAGATTCAGGCAGTGAGTTTTCTGTCCGAGAGGATTCTTCTGATGAGGAAGACACTTTCAGTGCAGGTGAAGGGCCTATTTTAGAGGAGAACATTGATGTGCCAATGGTGCAGCAGCCTGGGTCTAAAGGGTTTCCCATTGGAGGACCTGACACCTGGATTGCCCCAAACAGGGAGCAGCCACAGCTACCTGCATTTACTGGTCTCCCAGGGTGTAGAGTCAATACGGAGAACTTTTTGCCTGTCAATTTCTTTCAGTTGTTTATGGACGATGTATTTTTGGAAGAGATTGTTGAGTAGACTAATTTGAATGCGGAGCAGTATTTGAGGGACAATGCTGCCAGACTTAGGCATCCCTTGAGCCACGGCTGACGAGCCTTGGGAGGCACCTGTGCGCCATGAGTGGTACATTAACCTGAGAAAACATTTGGCGGCATTTCAAGCAAGCCCCTATACCATGCTGCTCCCTGCTGATGACAGGCTAAACCCAGAAACACATGTACAGGGATAAACAGCACTTGCTGCGCCTACAGAGGTGAAAGACTTTATTACTTTCTGAATGGACTACGAAGTCGACTGCATTTACCATGATGCGTTGGGGTTGGACTTTGTTGCTGGAGTGTAGGCAGTGTGCTCCCTTTCTTTGTAATTTTGTCTTTGGACGGCTCCCTTGAGCCACGGCTGACGAGCCTTGGGAGGCACCTGTGCGCCATGAGTGGTACATTAACCTGAGAAAACATTTGGCGGCATTTCAAGCAAGCCCCTATACCATGCTGCTCCCTGCTGATGACAGGCTAAACCCAGAAACACGTGTACAGGGATAAACAGCACTTGCTGCGCCTACAGAGGTGAAAGACTTTATTACTTTCTGAATGGACTACGAAGTCGACTGCATTTACCATGATGCGTTGGGGTTGGACTTTGTTGCTGGAGTGTAGGCAGTGTGCTCCCTTTCTTTGTAATTTTGTCTTTGGACGGCTCCCTTGAGCCACGGCTGACGAGCCTTGGGAGGCACCTGTGCGCCATGAGTGGTACATTAACCTGAGAAAACATTTGGCGGCATTTCAAGCAAGCCCCTATACCATGCTGCTCCCTGCTGATGACAGGCTAAACCCAGAAACACGTGTACAGGGATAAACAGCACTTGCTGCGCCTACAGAGGTGAAAGACTTTATTACTTTCTGAATGGACTACGAAGTCGACTGCATTTACCATGATGCGTTGGGGTTGGACTTTGTTGCTGGAGTGTAGGCAGTGTGCTCCCTTTCTTTGAGATATTGATTGGGGTAGGGGATGGAATGGGGACGTGTGGTGTTGGTGGTACAGCACTTCCATTGTTATGTGTTTATGTTGTCATCCCATGCAAACCCTTATCAAAAGAGTTATAAAAATAAGAAAGAACTGACTCAATGAGTGAGTTTTAGGACAGAATTAGAAGTTTTTGGACAATGTATTACAAAAATAAATTCATTGCTTTGAAGACCCTTAGTAATAGGACAATACAGAATATTAGGCAAAATCAAAAATAGTCTAAGTTCCAAATATGCAGCAAACTCAGTAAGAAATCCAACAGCATCTCTATTAGCATAGCAAAGGTCTCATGGATCACCCCCAAATTTGAGGGTTTATTTTGGAATTTTTCTAATAGAAGAACATGGAAACTACAGAATCGTGGTGTGCGCAAAGAAATAAATTTTCAATATCTCAGAATAATGATTTTAAAATCATCATATAGCCCTATCATTTAAGCACTAACCCACTCCATGAATATTGATTCACAGCTTTTGACATAATGTCATCCAGATTTGTCTGAACAACCTAGTTACAGAATAACAGTGAACCATTGTGAATGAATGTAGTACTGTGTGCAAGAGGAAGATGCTTGGAAAAATGTTACATTAGTGCAGGACATCGAACAAAAAGGTACAGTAGAGTTTTACATGGTGGTAAATGCAGGTCACAGAACAGTACACCATACTACATTGCATCAATATGAGTACACACATTTGGGAATTACATTTAATATGAGTACACATATTTGGGAATTACATTTATGTAATATACGAGGAGTAGTTCCTTCAAGGCAATCAATAACGCAAGAGTAAGTCCCATAGTGTCAGGATTCTTGCATCTTATTATTATAGAAAGTGACGTCAATCCTAAGAAGTGAGCTGTACAATGCATCCTTGATTAGGAGGACCACTCCACTTTATAGCCAACAAGGCGGGTTCTGGGGAGGTAGTAGTGTTGTTGGCTGTGTGTTAGAGTCTGCATCGTAGTTTGTAGACTGAACCATGTAGGATCTCAGAGATTCCCAGATTTTCCTAGTTCTAGAAATCAGGGGTTGTAGGCCTGCATAAGTATCACTTTGGGTGTTACATTATACTCAATCCTTAATCCAGTCCTGTTTGCAGAGTACAGTCACACCTCCCCAACACAGTGACTTTTTTCTTCGCCCAGAGTAAAGCATTTGCTGTCTATCTGTGCATACCTGTAGCATTTGTTTTCCGAATACCAGGAGGGCTATAAGAGGTGTGAGATCAAGCTGTAAAGAAATCATGTCGGCAAGTTTGTCCGCCACCACCAACCCTAAAGGGCTTGTGTCAGGACACTTCCATTCCAGGTGCAGGAAATCTTATTGTTCTGGGCATCAATGTGATCGGGAACGATCTATTCTCACTTGTCGGGCAGGTGTATCATAAAGTTAGTGCAGAAATTTGAAATGAATGAGTTTATGTCTGTGATGCATTGATACTAGTTTCATTTGCATGCAGTTATAGGTCCAGGTATGGGCAGAGTGCTGCATCCTCAAATATAAAAATCGATCCAGGGTGCGGGGAATATTGCTGTATGTAAGTAGCTCCAGTGTCACAATTTATTGTGTGGGTAAAGATCTCCCAATTCCTCAACCACCCACTGTGTCAGGGTACACTGCAATAGCTTCTCTGTCATGGGTTGTAGCAGCACATTGCATGGAAGGGGTATTGCTGGCAAGTAAAGTGTGGGGTAGCCCAGCCGGCGCCTAATTCTCTGCCAGGCCCAACAAGTTGTTGCGGTTGTTATCTATTTTATGTGGGCTTCTAGGGAGACCAATTGGGAGCAGGGCATTAAGTGGTATATCACCCGCTTGGTCATGTTAAGGTTTTAACTAAGGATGTTGGGCATCAGGATGGTACCAGTGGCGTGCATAGTAGCACTGTGCTACTAGATAGTAAAGCTCCAAGGGCCAGATGTAGCAAGTCGGCAATTTGCGACTTGCAAATTGCGAGTCCCTGTGACTCGCAATTTGCAAGTCGCAAATTGCTATGCAGTACGGTGTCTCAGACACCGACTGCGACTCGCAATGGGGTCGCAATGACCCACCTCATGAATATTCATGAGGTGGGTCGCAAATTGCGGCCCCATTGCGAGTATAGGCACTCGCTAACATGGAGGCCTGCTGTCGTCAGCAGACCTCCATGTTCGCGACCTGCTTTTCAATAAAGCAGTTTTTTTTTTTTTAAGTGTAGCCCGTTTTCCTAACAGGAAAACGAGCTGCACTTCAAAAAAACTGAAACCTTTAGTTTCGGGTTTTTTCAGGGCAGGGAGAGGTCCCTTGGACCACTCCCTGCCCTGAAAAAATAATTTGGGGTCCAGTCACAAACTGGAAGGGGTCCCATGGGGACCCCTTCCAGTTTGCGAGTGGGTTACCATCCACTTGAAGTGGATGGTAACTGCGACTCCATTTGCGACCGCGTACGCGGTCGCAAATGGAATTGCATCCCACTGCGAGTCGCAAATAGGAAGGGAACACCCCTTCCTATTTGCGAGTCGGAAATGCATTTTGCGAGTCGGAGCCGACTCGCAAAATGCATTTCTGAATGGCAAAGTGGCTTTTGCACCTCGCAAACGGCGATTTTCGCCGTTTGCGAGGCACAAACACTTTGCTACATCTGGCCCCAAGTCTCGTACTTCCAGACCACCTTTATCATTTGGAAGTGTAAGAGTGTTCCAACTGATGCAGGGTTGTTTTCCAGGCCACAATAGTTTGATCAGAGTGCTGTGAAGAGCATAAAGGAAGGTCTTGAGGAGTGGATGTGGATATTAGTAAAGAGTAATACAAAAAGGAGGAGAACAACCATCTTAATGATGGCAACCCTTCCTGCGAGTAACAGGGGTAATTTAATCCAGCCCTCTTATCTTCTTATTCTTATCTTGATGTAAGAATATAGCTAGATACTTAACTGAGTCACTGACCCAGCGGATAGGGAAAACCAGCAGGCTTGGCGTTGTGCAGTCAGTAAGTGAGAAGATATCCGACTTTGACCAACTGATGACTAGGCTGGAATGGCAACCACATTAAATTATGTGGTGAATAATGGCTGAGAGGTTGCTTGCTGGATCTCTAAAAAAACAGCAAGATATCCGCATATATGGATAATAGGAGAAGGCACACCTGGAATGCCAGACCTCTGTGCGAGTGGCGTTCCTGCAAGAGGCTTGTGAGGTGGGTCCACTGCAAGCACAAATAGCAGGGTTGAAACTGGACACCCATATGCCCTTATGAATTAGTATGGGATCCTTCTGTGAGCCATAAATCAAGATAGAGCAATCAGGTGTGTATATAGGAGCTTCATAGGTGCGATGAAGGCGGCAGGGATTCACACCTTAGCCAAGACACTGAAGAGAAAAGGCCACTCCTGTGAGTCAAAAGCCTTCTCTGTGTCAAGGAGGACGCCACTACTGATGCATGTGGGGCTATCTGGTGAAGCCCTCTGAATACGGTGCAAAGGTTTATGGATGTAGATCTGTGGGGAACAAGTCTGGACTGGACAGATGAGATCAGATGTTGCATTAACGAAGAAAGTCTGGTCGCAATCATCTTTGTCAGATTTCTTTTTATCAAGCTTGATTAGTGACAACGGCCTGTAAGAGGCACAGTGTGAGATCTTTACCAGGCTTGGGTAACTGTGTAATCACTGCTTCATGAAGTGAGGAAGGGAGGTTCCCCAGCTGCACCACTTCCGCACAGACATGCAGCAGCCGGGGGGCCCGAAGAGTTTTGAACTCTTTATAAAATTCACCCATCAGTCTGTACAGGCCAGGCGCCTTGTAGCTTTGAAGGCTTTCAATGTCTGCCAGTATCATCAAAAGTAATGGGAGCACTTAGGAATTGTTGGTGTCCCTGATCTAACCACACCATGCAATATCATTAAACTATCCCTGATTGGCGTTGGGGGATTTCTCTAGCTGGGAGGTTTATAATGACCATAATAACAAATACATTTGGCCATCATGGCTTAATTCGTAAAGAGTGTGCCCCTGTGGCAATGTGGCATTGAGTGATATGTGTTTGCTGTGAATAGCCTCTCAGTAGGTTGGCCAGTGTTCTACCCATTCTAGCCTCCCGCCCCTGTGAAAACATGAAGGCTCACTGGAAAAACAGCCTCCCGAGCAATCACAGTGCTTGATTTCGCACTCTCACGAGAGCCTTGCAGGACTCCCATGACCCCAACTGCCAAAATATACAATTATTGTTGATCCTTAATTTCTCAAAAACTAATCAACTGATTTACACCAAATCACAAAAAGCACAATCTGCAGACCAAAATATAGCTTACATCGGAATTTGGTGTAATTCTGTTCAACAGATTTGCTGTAGCTGTGACTTCAGAAATGCGTGGTGATTTTACATTTTGGGACCCCCCCCATTTTATCTCAACCTCTGCTTGATGGATCACCCCAAAAATGTATAGGAAGGAGCTGAGGTGAATTAACTTTTTTTTGGAAAGTTTTGTGAAGATTCATCAAATGGCCAAAATTATTAGCAAACCAAAATACACTCCGTCTATGGAAAAGCAGACCTAACTATAACTATCTAGTGGTGAACACCACTAGGTAATCACACACACGCACACACACATATATATATAAAATATATTTCCATAAACATATACAAAACATATTCACCATTATATGAACTATATAAATCAAAAAATATAAACATGAAATATAAAAAATTATACATACAAATATGTTAAAACATTTTATAAAATAAAAATAGAATTGAAATACTTTTCGCCCTAAATACCATAAAATTGCAACAACCACAAAAATAAATTAAATGAACCCCTTGCATGCCGTGGACAAGCTGGGCTCGCCCTCGGCCACAGTTGCCGTGAGCTGAGGACGAGCCCAGCTCAACCTGCACCCGGCCCACCCACACACCCCCATCGGGGATGGAAGAGGAATCGCTTCCCCTTCCATCCCCAACAGCCCCCTTCCCTGGCAGCAATCTGATGACGTCAGCACGCTCACAGCGCGCCAACGTCATCAAATGCTGCCGTGGACATGCTGGAAGCCATTTGCTTCCAGCACATTGGGAGAGAGGATGTACAGCAGGTGAGTCCTTCTCCTGGGGTGAGGTTTGGAAGAGGGAAAACAGACACAGGGAAAGGAAAGAGTTTTTCCTTTCCCCCTGTGCCTGTTTTGAGTGGATTCCTGGTCCACGATCGCAGGTGAGGCCCACGATCGTGGAGCAGGAATCTACCCACTAGACACCAGGGATTGTTTTAGGCTTATTTTGGGGAGCGACCCTTTGGGCAAGGGTCGCTCCTCTGGGGGCATATGTATATCCGTGTTTCTGCCCCCAGGAGGGGGGGGGGCAAAACCCACTAGACACCTGGGATTATATGTTTTATAATGTTTTAAGGAAGAAACCCCTTAGGCAAGGGTCGCTGCCCTGGGGGCAATTTTTTTAAAATAAGTTTTGCCCTCCCCCCCGGGCTAGATCGGCCATCCTTTTGGCCGATCTTGCCTCTGAGGTATGGTCAAAACCCACTAGGCCCCAGGGATTGTGTTGTGTGAGTGTGTGTGTGTGAGTGTTTTTTGTGTGGTGGGGGAACCCCTTGGGCAAGGGTCGCTTCCCCAAAAGGGGGACATTAGTGTTGGCCATTTCTGCCACCCTTAGGGGAAGATCGGCCTATTTATTTTAGGCCCATCTACCCCCAAGGGGGGCAGAATCCACCAAGACGCCAGGGAATTTCTTTTTGTTCCCCTTTGTTTTTTTTTGTGCTGGGGGTGCCCCCTTTGGCAAGGGTCACCCCCCAAAGGGGGCACAGAGTTGTTGGCCATTTCTGCCCCCCTTGGTGGCAGAGCGGATTATTTTTTTAGGGCCATCTGCCCCCAAAGGGGGCAGAATCCACTTAGGCACCAGGGATCCTGTGTATGTATGTCTGTGTTTTGTGCAGGGGGCGTCCCATTTGGCAAGGGCCCCCCCCTAAAGGGGCACATGACTAATGGCCACTTCTACTCCCCTTGGGGACAGTTCGGCCTATTTTTTGTAGGCCCATCTGACCTCAAGGGGAAACCAGGGAAAATGTGGAAATGCTTGGTGGCAGGGTGTTTGTCAACTGGCAAAGTATTTGTATTTGTGATTATAACAGTTTATTTCTCCTTTTCATTCTAGTTCAAAGCGTTTGCTTCCTTTCCTGTGGATCCTTGCTGTTTTGGCAATAGTTATCCTGCGGTTTGCGTAGTTGCATGTTTTAGGTAAGCAAAAGCAATTTACTCCAAAGGGGTATTGTTGACATGCATGAATGACATGTTTGTAGGTGGTGTACTCAATGCAGGATTGTGTGTGAAATTGTCCTTAGATTTGTGCACAATGATATTTGTGTTGTCTTATGTCTAATTTGCTTTTCGTTTTTCTTTTTAGTGGGATATTGTTGGTGATTGCTGTGTCTGTGCCGAGTAGTTGCTGGTGAGTCTAGCTTTTTCAAGCAAGTGACTTGTATAGTTTTTGAGTATATAACTCGTTTGATCAAGCCACACTTTGTTTATAACTTATTTTAGACAGTGCTGGTTGTTGTTGTCGCATTTGTAAAGTTACACGTCTTAGAAAGGATCATGGCTAGCCGCAGAGTGACAACTCAGCAGGTTGTTGGCATGGTTTTGCGTTGTCTTCTGACCATGATTATGAGACTGACTCTGCATCTGAGGCCAAGGAGGTAGTGAGAGATTCAGGCAGTGAGTTTTCTGTCCGAGAGGATTCTTCTGATGAGGAAGACACTTTCAGTGCAGATGAAGGGCCTATTTTAGAGGAGAACATTGATGTGCCAATGGTGCAGCAGCCTGGGTCTAAAGGGTTTCCCATTGGAGGACCTGACACCTGGATTGCCCCAAACAGGGAGCAGCCACAGCTACCTGCATTTACTGGTCTCCCAGGGTGTAGAGTCAATACGGAGAACTTTTTGCCTGTCAATTTCTTTCAGTTGTTTATGGACGATGTATTTTTGGAAGAGATTGTTGAGTAGACTAATTTGAATGCGGAGCAGTATTTGAGGGACAATGCTGCCAGACTTAGGCCTCAGCCTAGAGCTACCCAGTGGGTTCCCACAAATCTGGAAGAGATTAAAAAGTTCTTAGGTTTGACTTTTTTGATGGGGTTGTTAAGGAAGCCGTCACTGGCTTCTTATTGGTCTACTAGTCTCTTGATGGCAACGGCTATATTTCCTGCAACCATGGCTGTTATCGCTATTTGCTTCTTCTTCGGATGGTGCATTTTGTTGACAATGCTTTAGCCTTGCCACAAGATCACCCTGATTGTGACTGTCTTTTTAAGGTTAGGCCTGCCCTTGATCATTTTGTAAATCGATTTTCAGAGGTGTATGTTCCAGGCAAAGAGAGAAGTGTGTGCGAGTCTTTGGTCCTGTTCAAGGGGCGTTTGGTTTTTAAGCAGTACATTCCTAGTAAGAGGGCACGGTTTGGAATTAAATTGTATATGCTGTCAGAAAGTAGTACAGGGTACATGTATAATTTCCGGGTCTACACTGGTAGGGATTCCAGTGTTGGCCCCCCTGGTTATCTGCCCACTTTTGGAGTTAGCAAAAAAATTGTGTGGGAACTTGGTAGACGACTGTTTAACAAAGGTCCGCATTTGTAAATATAATTTCTACACTGGAGTGCAGTTGTTCAAGGAGTTGTTCAGAGTGGACACTGTTGCTTGAGGCACAATCCATTTTAACCGGAAAGGCTTTCCAAGGGAGCTTGTCTGTGAAAAACTTGAGAGGTGACAGTGCAGTGCCTTGCGGAATAATGAGCTGCTAGCTCTGAAATGTTCAGGCAGGAGGGATGTGTACATGCTAACTACCATCAATGATGAGATTACTTCCCCTGTGACTGTTTGGGGTCAGGTTTTATATGTGTGGTGTAAAAAGTTGGCCATATATTTGTTAAATTTGGCAACTTATAATGCTTTTATTGTATTCAAGGATTGTTCACCTGAGTCAAGGATGAAATTTGTTCAATTTCCGGAGTCAGTGATAGGGAGCCTTATTGTGGTGGAACAGGCAAGAGTTCCTAGAGTAGCAGTGGTGGAGGATGTGGCTAGATTGAAAGTTCCCCACTTTCCTGATCACATTCCTCCCACTCCCGAAAAAGACTTGCCCACTAAGAAATATAGGGCCATATTTATACTTTTTGACGCAAAACTGCGCTAACGCAGTTTTGCGTAAAAAAAATTAGGGCCGGCTAACGCCATTCTGAAGCACCATGCGGGCGCCGTATTTAATCAATGACGTTAGCCGGCGTTAGCCGCCGGCGCTGCCTGGTGTGCGTGAAACAAAACGACGTACACCAGGCAGCGCCGGCGTAGGGGGATATGGAGCTTGGGCGCCAAAAAATGGGGCAAGTCAGGCTGAGGCAAATTTTTCGCCTCAACCCGATTTGCGCCATTTTTTTCGACTCCCAACCCCCATAGAAATTACTCCTGTCTTAGCAAAGAAAGGAGTCATGCCCCCTTTGCCCAATGGCCATGCCCAGGGGACCACACCCAAACAAAATTCTGGGAAATACCATGGGCCAGATGTAGCAAAAATAAAAATTGCGACTCGCATTTTGCGAGTTGATGCGACTCGCAAAATGCGAGTCGCAAATTGGAATGCCAGAAAAAAAAGCGATCCGATTTTGCGACTCGCAGCCGGACTCGCAACGCTGTGTGCGAGTCCGCAGTTTGCGAGGTCGCTGTTTGCGAGTGTGCAAAAACGAACTCGCAATTAGTGAGTGGGTGTCGCAAATTGCGAATACCTTCAAAATTGCTTGCAGATGCAGCAGAACACTCCAGAAAGCATACCAGAACACCCTGGAAACACTTCCTGGCACATGATGATGACATCACAGCCAGGAAGTTAACAAATACACCTGGGAGGAGGGCTCAACAGTGAGCAGTGTCTCTGCCACTCACAGTAGGGTGCTGAGGAGTGGTAGGCACAGCACCATGGACGCAGCAGGGACCAGCCAGGCTGGCAGGAGGGGCAGGAGATCATAGATAACAGCCAGGACAGATTCATGTGGCACATGGCGTTAATGTGCCACATGACTGGTTGGCATTTTCCTGCCCATGGACAATTTCAACTTGTATATAGTTTCTTCATTACATTAATAAAACAGTTATTTTTGTTCCACTTAACAAATGGTTAATAGGTGAGTATGGTGGGAGTTGACACGTACCGTCCAGAATATTGCGTTGCAATGTGGTCCAGTCTCAGTCTGCCTTGATTAGCTAGACTCCAATCCCCATGATGGCGATGTGGTTGTTCTTGCTCTTCATCATCAGGATCTGGGTCTGCAGGGGTGAGAGGTAGCCCACGTCGGGTGGCTATGTTGTGGAGGATGGCGCATGCGACCACAATTTTGAAAGCGGTAATGGGGGTGTATTTGAGGGCGCCTCCGCTGCGGTGGAGGCATCGGAATCTTGCCTTCAGGAGTCCAAAGGTGCGCTCTATGAGGTTCCTGGTCCTCTTATGCGCACTGTTGTATTGCCTCTCTGAATCATTGCTGGGTGTTAAAAATTGAGTCATGATCCATGGCCTTAGAGCATATGCACTGTCACCTGTTGGGCACAAAAGTACACTGTTAGTAAGTCCAGATAGTTGTGCACAGTGACCTGTGTGTATGTCTGCAAGGTGTATGCAGCTCTACCTAGGAGGTATCCGTCTCCAAACTCCCCACGTTCCAGGCGTTGATGTATCCCACTATGTCTAAAAATGTATGAGTCATGGGTACTGCCTGGAAACTTAGCTACGATGTCCGTGATGATGTAATGGGCATCACAAACAACCTGTATGTTGAGTGAGTGGGTACACTTTCTGTTGCGGAAAATATGTTCCAGATTAGCGGGGGGCATATTTGAATGTGTGTCCCATCTACACATCCAATGACATGGGGGAAGTGGGCAATGCGGTAAAAGTCCAGCTTCGTGCTGTTAATTTCTGCCTCATTCCTTGGTAAGTATATGAACTGAGACCTGTGCGCTACTAAGGCATCTAAGAATGCCCTGAGGAACCTTGACACTGCACTTTGGGATACCCCACCTGCCACGGCAATGACCCCCTGATAGCTCCCTGAGGCCAAGAGGTGCAGTGCGCATAGTACTTGCACATGCGTAGGGATGGCGCAGCCACGCAGAGTCTTGGGTTCTAGCTGTGGTTTTAGTAAATCTATTAATTCTAGAATGGCAGCGCTGCTAAGGCGGTATTTATCATAGATCTCCTCTTCAGTTTGCTGGAAAAGGGTCTGCCTTGTTCTATATATCTTCTCCTGTCTGTGGCCCCTCCTCCTCCTCTGCTGGGCTGCGTAGACTCTCCTCCTCACTGCTATCAGGTATATGTCCGCCATCTTGAGTGACCCAGATGCCTTCTGGGTCTCCTTTTATACTTTGGTAATGGTTACCACCTGCTCTGAGTTAGTGGTAAATGCGACTTGCAAACTGGACTTTTTGCGACTAGTCGCAATTTGCGAGTTGCAATTGCATAAGGTTTGCGACTCGCAAATTGCGACTTGCAATTTGCGGGTCGCAAAATGGGGTCGCAACGGATGTGACTCGCAAACGGGTCCCATCGCTTTTTGCGAGTCGGAAATGGGCTTTTTGCATCCCATTTCCGATTTTGCACTGTCGCAAATTGCGAATCGGCCCGTTTGCGAGTCGTAAACGTTTGCTACATCTGGCCCCATGAGCGTAAACTGCGTGTTTTATATTTTCAGATGTTCAGTTTCACATTTCTGTCATGTTTTCAGTTAGAGCTTTTGTGTTTGTAGTTTTGTACTTATTTTATAATAATTAGTTAGTGGTTTCTTTGTTGGTTAAAAACAAAAAAAAGTAATGGCGGTGTGTGGGGAGTGGCGCTTGGCTGGAGGTGTGCGTGGAGTGGCGCTTGGCTGGTGGTGTGCATGGAGTGGCGCTTGGCTGATAAAGTGTGTGGAGTGGCGCTTGGCTGGCGGTGTTTGTGTAGTGGCGCTTGGCTGGCAGTGTGTGTGGAGTGGTGCTTGGCTAGTGGTGAGTGTGGAGTGGCGCTTGGCTGGCAGTGTGCCTCGAGTGGCGCTTGGTTGGCGGTGCGCGTGGAGTGGCACTTGGCTGGCAGTGTGCGTGGGGTGGCGCTTGGCTGGCGGTGTGTGTGGAGTGGCGCTTGGCTGCCGGTGCCAGCCAAACATCAGTCCACAAACTCCCATCAGATAGTGTGATTGCTGTATCAGGCATGTGGGCATATGTAAGTGATGGGCCCTTGAGTGGCACGTATGTCGATGCGAGTGTTGTAATGTGCTGGGCCTGTGGCTGGCGGCATGAATGGTCTTATGCCTGTCATGTATGAAAGGTGTGTGATTGGACTGTAAAGCGGTTGGTGCCTTGTTGTGGCTTTACAGCTCACAAGTTGTGAGTCATTGGTTCAGTTTTTTGGCCTTTCAGTTATGAACAGTGCATTTCATTTTTGTGAAATCTCTTGTTAATAAAATACTGAATCATCACTCACCCTCGTGCCAAATCCAACCAGTACGTGTGGTAAAAATGACAAAACCTGCTCTGCTGTAATCAGGCATCGCAGCACACTGGTGACACGCTAGGTGTCTCTGGTGGGACCTCGATGATGAAGCATGCCACCAACTTGGTTGGTGGGTGAGGGGTCTTTTCACAATTTTAGTGTTGGAACATCACAAAAGTACATGGACACATCAAAATGATCAATTACAAAACTGCCTGGGTTTGGGGGGAAGGGGGCACCTATGTTTTTGGTCCCGGGAGCGGCCTTCATCTAGGGAAATCTACCAAACCCAAACATTTTTTTAAACTAGACACCCCAGGGAGTCCAGGGAGGTGTGACTTGTGTGGATCCTTCAACATTTTCTTACCCAGACTCCACTGCAAACCTTACAATTTGCTTAAAAAAGCATATTTTCCTCACTTTTCTTTGAAGGATCACCGCTCTGGCACAAATTCCCTACTCCCCAGCGTTCCCCTCAGTCTCCCAAGTAAAATGATACCTCACTTGTGTGGGACCCAGAGCAAAGTCAGCCTAAGGTGTACAAAAGAAAAATATGTACTTATCAACTTGCTGTGCTATCCCCTCAACCTCTACAGGTTTTTGGCATTTTTATGATGCAGGCACCTGGGCCACCCACACAAGTGAGTTATTATTTTTATCGTGAGACTTGGGGGAACGCTGGGTTGGAGTAAATTTGTGGCTCCTCTCAGATTCCAGAACTTTCTGTCACCAAAATGTGAGGAAAAAGTGTTCATTTGCCAAATTTTGATGTTTGCAAAGGATTCTGGGTAAAAGAACCTGGTGAGAGCCCCACAAGTCACCCCATATTGGATTCCCCTAAGTGTCTACTTTTAAAAAATTCACAGGTTTGGTAGGTTTCCCTAGGTGCCGGCTGAGCTAGAGGCCAAAATCCACAGCTAGACACTTTGCAAAAAACTGCTGTTTTCTTTGGGAAAATGTGATGTGTCCACATTGTGTTTTGGGGCATTTCCTGTCATGGGCACTAGGCCTACCCACACAAGTGAGGTACCATTTTTATCGGGAGGCTTGGGGGAACGCTGGGTGGAAGAAATTTGTGGCTCCTCTCAGATTCCAGAACTTGCTGTCACCGAAATGTGAGGAAAAAGTGTTTTTTTGCCATATTTAGATGTTTGCAAAGGATTCTGGGTAACAGAACCTGGTGAGAGCCCCACAAGTCACCCCATCTTAGATTCTTCTACGTGTCTAGTTTTAAAAAATGCACAGGTTTGGTAGGTTTCCCTAGGTGCCGGCTGAGCTAGAGGCCAAAATCCACAGCTAGACACTTTGCAAAAAACAGCTGTTTTCTTTGGGAAAATGTGATGTATCCATGTTGTGTTTTGGGGCATTTCCTGACATGGGCACTAGGCCTACCCACACAAGTGAGGTACCATTTGTATCAGGAGACTTGGGGGAACGATGGGTGGAAGGAAATGTGTGGCTCCTCTCAGATTCCAGAACTTTCTGTCACCGAAATGTAAGGAAAAAGTGTTTTCTTGCCAAATTTTGATGTTTGCAAAGGATTCTGGCTAACAGAACCTGGTGAGAGCCCCACAAGTCACCCCATCTTGGATTCCCCTAGGTGTCTACTTTTCAGAAATGCATAGGTTTGCTAGGTTTCCCTAGGTGCCGGCTGAGCTAGAGGCCAAAATCCACAGCAAGGCACTTTGCAAAAAACAGCCCTGTTTTCTTTGGGAAAATGTGATGTGTCCAGGTTGTGTTTTGGGACATTTCCTGTCGCGGGTACTAGGCCTATCCACACAACTGACATACAATTTTTATCGGGAGGCTTGGGGGAACGCTGGGTGGAAGAAATGTGTGGCTCCTCTCAGATTCCAGAACTTGCTGTCACCGAAATGTGTGGAAAAGGTGTTTTTTTGCCAACTTTTGATGTTTGCAAAGGGTTCTGGGTTACAGAACCTGGTGAGAGCCCACAAGTCACCCCATCTTGGATTTCCCTAGGTGTCTACTTTTAAAAAATGCACAGGTTTGGTACGTTTCCCTAGGTGCCGGCTGAGCTAAAGGCCAAAAATCCACAGATAGGCACTTTGCAAAAAACAGCTCTGTTTTCTTTGGGAAAATGTGATGTGTTCAAGTTGTGTTTTGGGGCATTTCCTGATGCGGGCACTAGGCCTATCCATACAAGTGAGGTACCGTTTTTATCGGGAGGCTTGGGGGAACGCTGAGTGGAAGGAAATTTGTGGCTCCTCTCAGGTTCCAGAACTTTCTGTCCCCGAAATGTGAGGAAAAAGGTTTTTTTAGCCAAATTCTGGGGTTTGCAAAGGATTCTAGGTAACAGAACCTGGTGAGAGCCCCACAAGTCACACCATCTTGGATTCCCCTAGGAATCTACCCACTAGACACCAGGGATTGTTTTAGGCTTATTTTGGGGAGCGACCCTTTGGGCAAGGGTCGCTCCTCTGGGGGCATATGTATATCCGTGTTTCTGCCCCCAGGAGGGGGGGGCCAAAACCCACTAGACACCTGGGATTATATGTTTTATAATGTTTTAAGGAAGAAACCCCTTAGGCAAGGGTCGCTGCCCTGGGGGCAATTTTTTTTAAAATAAGTTTTGCCCTCCCCCCCCGGGCTAGATCGGCCATCCTTTTGGCCGATCTTGCCTCTGAGGTATGGTCAAAACCCACTAGGCCCCAGGGATTGTGTTGTGTGAGTGTGTGTGTGTGAGTGTTTTTTGTGTGGTGGGGGAACCCCTTGGGCAAGGGTCGCTTCCCCAAAAGGGGGACATTAGTGTTGGCCATTTCTGCCACCCTTAGGGGAAGATCGGCCTATTTATTTTAGGCCCATCTACCCCCAAGGGGGGCAGAATCCACCAAGACGCCAGGGAATTTCTTTTTGTTCCCCTTTGTTTTTTTTTGTGCTGGGGGTGCCCCCTTTGGCAAGGGTCACCCCCCAAAGGGGGCACAGAGTTGTTGGCCATTTCTGCCCCCCTTGGTGGCAGAGCGGATTATTTTTTTAGGGCCATCTGCCCCCAAAGGGGGCAGAATCCACTTAGGCACCAGGGATCCTGTGTATGTATGTCTGTGTTTTGTGCAGGGGGCGTCCCATTTGGCAAGGGCCCCCCCCTAAAGGGGCACATGACTAATGGCCACTTCTACTCCCCTTGGGGACAGTTCGGCCTATTTTTTGTAGGCCCATCTGACCTCAAGGGGAAACCAGGGAAAATGTGGAAATGCTTGGTGGCAGGGTGTTTGTCAACTGGCAAAGTATTTGTATTTGTGATTATAACAGTTTATTTCTCCTTTTCATTCTAGTTCAAAGCGTTTGCTTCCTTTCCTGTGGATCCTTGCTGTTTTGGCAATAGTTATCCTGCGGTTTGCGTAGTTGCATGTTTTAGGTAAGCAAAAGCAATTTACTCCAAAGGGGTATTGTTGACATGCATGAATGACATGTTTGTAGGTGGTGTACTCAATGCAGGATTGTGTGTGAAATTGTCCTTAGATTTGTGCACAATGATATTTGTGTTGTCTTATGTCTAATTTGCTTTTCGTTTTTCTTTTTAGTGGGATATTGTTGGTGATTGCTGTGTCTGTGCCGAGTAGTTGCTGGTGAGTCTAGCTTTTTCAAGCAAGTGACTTGTATAGTTTTTGAGTATATAACTCGTTTGATCAAGCCACACTTTGTTTATAACTTATTTTAGACAGTGCTGGTTGTTGTTGTCGCATTTGTAAAGTTACACGTCTTAGAAAGGATCATGGCTAGCCGCAGAGTGACAACTCAGCAGGTTGTTGGCATGGTTTTGCGTTGTCTTCTGACCATGATTATGAGACTGACTCTGCATCTGAGGCCAAAGGAGGTAGTGAGAGATTCAGGCAGTGAGTTTTCTGTCCGAGAGGATTCTTCTGATGAGGAAGACACTTTCAGTGCAGATGAAGGGCCTATTTTAGAGGAGAACATTGATGTGCCAATGGTGCAGCAGCCTGGGTCTAAAGGGTTTCCCATTGGAGGACCTGACACCTGGATTGCCCCAAACAGGGAGCAGCCACAGCTACCTGCATTTACTGGTCTCCCAGGGTGTAGAGTCAATACGGAGAACTTTTTGCCTGTCAATTTCTTTCAGTTGTTTATGGACGATGTATTTTTGGAAGAGATTGTTGAGTAGACTAATTTGAATGCGGAGCAGTATTTGAGGGACAATGCTGCCAGACTTAGGCCTCAGCCTAGAGCTACCCAGTGGGTTCCCACAAATCTGGAAGAGATTAAAAAGTTCTTAGGTTTGACTTTTTTGATGGGGTTGATAAGGAAGCCGTCACTGGCTTCTTATTGGTCTACTAGTCTCTTGATGGCAACGGCTATATTTCCTGCAACCATGGCTGTTATCGCTATTTGCTTCTTCTTCGGATGGTGCATTTTGTTGACAATGCTTTAGCCTTGCCACAAGATCACCCTGATTGTGACTGTCTTTTTAAGGTTAGGCCTGCCCTTGATCATTTTGTAAATCGATTTTCAGAGGTGTATGTTCCAGGCAAAGAGAGAAGTGTGGGCGAGTCTTTGGTCCTGTTCAAGGGGCGTTTGGTTTTTAAGCAGTACATTCCTAGTAAGAGGGCACGGTTTGGAATTAAATTGTATATGCTGTCAGAAAGTAGTACAGGGTACATGTATAATTTCCGGGTCTACACTGGTAGGGATTCCAGTGTTGGCCCCCCTGGTTATCTGCCCACTTTTGGAGTTAGCAAAAAAATTGTGTGGGAACTTGGTAGACGACTGTTTAACAAAGGTCCGCATTTGTAAATATAATTTCTACACTGGAGTGCAGTTGTTCAAGGAGTTGTTCAGAGTGGACACTGTTGCTTGAGGCACAATCCATTTTAACCGGAAAGGCTTTCCAAGGGAGCTTGTCTGTGAAAAACTTGAGAGGTGACAGTGCAGTGCCTTGCGGAATAATGAGCTGCTAGCTCTGAAATGTTCAGGCAGGAGGGATGTGTACATGCTAACTACCATCAATGATGAGATTACTTCCCCTGTGACTGTTTGGGGTCAGGTTTTATATGTGTGGTGTAAAAAGTTGGCCATATATTTGTTAAATTTGGCAACTTATAATGCTTTTATTGTGTTCAAGGATTGTTCACCTGAGTCAAGGATGAAATTTGTTCAATTTCCGGAGTCAGTGATAGGGAGCCTTATTGTGGTGGAACAGGCAAGAGTTCCTAGAGTAGCAGTGGTGGAGGATGTGGCTAGATTGAAAGTTCCCCACTTTCCTGATCACATTCCTCCCACTCCCGAAAAAGACTTGCCCACTAAGAAATATAGGGCCATATTTATACTTTTTGACGCAAAACTGCGCTAACGCAGTTTTGCGTAAAAAAAATTAGGGCCGGCTAACGCCATTCTGAAGCACCATGCGGGCGCCGTATTTAATCAATGACGTTAGCCGGCGTTAGCCGCCGGCGCTGCCTGGTGTGCGTGAAACAAAACGAAGTACACCAGGCAGCGCCGGCGTAGGGGGATATGGAGCTTGGGCGCCAAAAAATGGGGCAAGTCAGGCTGAGGCAAATTTTTCGCCTCAACCCGATTTGCGCCATTTTTTTCGACTCCCAACCCCCATAGAAATGACTCCTGTCTTAGCAAAGAAAGGAGTCATGCCCCCTTGCCCAATGGCCATGCCCAGGGGACTTCTGTCCCCTGGGCATGGTCATTGGGCATAGTGGCATGTAGGGGGGGCACAAATCAGGCCCCCCTATGCCACAATTTTTTTTTAAAAAAATAATTACCGGAACTTACCTTAATGTGCCTGGGATGGGTCCCTCCAGCCTTGGGTGTCCTCCTGGGGTGGGCAAAGGTGACAGGGGGTGTCCCTGGGGGCATGGGAGGGCACCTCTGGGCTCCTTCCGAGCCCACAGGTCCCTTAATGCCTGCCTTGTCCAGGCGCTAAAACACGGCGCAAAAGTGGCCGTACGTCATTTTTTTTTTACCTGCCCACTCCCGCCCGTGAATTTTGCCCGGGAGTGTAAATACGGCGCACATGCCTCGGAGTCAATTTTTTAGACGGGAACGCCTACCTTGCATATCATTAACGCAAAGTAGGTGTCCACGCAAAAAAATGACGCAAACTCCTTGGACTTTGGCGCTAGACGCGTCTAACGCCAAGGTATAAATATGGAGTTAGTTTTGCGTTGGAATTGCGTAAAAAAAAACGACGCAATTCCGGTGCAAACAGAGTATAAATATGCCCCCTAGAGTCTGTGCCCGAAGAGGTATCCGGAGGGAGAGCCGGATATAATGCCCCCGTTGGCCTTCAAAGCCTGGGCTGTGTGTGGCCGGATCTTTTCAGGAGTTACCACACCCAAACAAAATTCTGGGAAATACCATGGGCCAGATGTAGCAAAAATAAAAATTGCGACTCGCATTTTGCGAGTTGATGCGACTCGCAAAATGCGAGTCGCAAATTGAAATGCCAGAAAAAAAAGCGATCTGATTTTGCGACTCGCAGCCGGACTCGCAACGCTGTGTGCGAGTCCGCAGTTTGCGAGGTCGCTGTTTGCGAGTGTGCAAAAACGAACTCGCAATTAGTGAGTGGGTGTCGCAAATTGCGAATACCTTCAAAATTGCTTGCAGATGCAGCAGAACACTCCAGAAAGCATACCAGAACACCCTGGAAACACTTCCTGGCACATGATGATGACATCACAGCCAGGAAGTTAACAAATACACCTGGGAGGAGGGCTCAACAGTGAGCAGTGTCTCTGCCACTCACAGTAGGGTGCTGAGGAGTGGTAGGCACAGCACCATGGACGCAGCAGGGACCAGCCAGGCTGGCAGGAGGGGCAGGAGATCATAGATAACAGCCAGGACAGATTCATGTGGCACATGGCGTTAATGTGCCACATGACTGGTTGGCATTTTCCTGCCCATGGACAATTTCAACTTGTATATAGTTTCTTCATGACATTAATAAAACAGTTATTTTTGTTCCACTTAACAAATGGTTAATAGGTGAGTATGGTGGGAGTTGACACGTACCGTCCAGAATATTGCGTTGCAATGTGGTCCAGTCTCAGTCTGCCTTGATTAGCTAGACTCCAATCCCCATGATGGCGATGTGGTTGTTCTTGCTCTTCATTATCAGGATCTGGGTCTGCAGGGGTGAGAGGTAGCCCACGTCGGGTGGCTATGTTGTGGAGGATGGCGCATGCGACCACAATTTTGAAAGCGGTAATGGGGGTGTATTGGAGGGCGCCTCCGCTGCAGTGGAGGCATCGGAATCTTGCCTTCAGGAGTCCAAAGGTGCGCTCTATGAGGTTCCTGGTCCTCTTATGCGCACTGTTGTATTGCCTCTCTGAATCATTGCTGGGTGTTAAAAATTGAGTCATGATCCATGGCCTTAGAGCATATGCACTGTCACCTGTTGGGCACAAAAGTACACTGTTAGTAAGTCCAGATAGTTGTGCACAGTGACCTGTGTGTATGTCTGCAAGGTGTATGCAGCTCTACCTAGGAGGTATCCGTCTCCAAACTCCCCACGTTCCAGGCGTTGATGTATCCCACTATGTCTAAAAATGTATGAGTCATGGGTACTGCCTGGAAACTTAGCTACGATGTCCGTGATGACGTAATGGGCATCACAAACAACCTGTATGTTGAGTGAGTGGGTACACTTTCTGTTGCGGAAAATATGTTCCAGATTAGCGGGGGCATATTTGAATGTGTGTCCCATCTACACATCCAATGACATGGGGGAAGTGGGCAATGCGGTAAAAGTCCAGCTTCGTGCTGTTAATTTCTGCCTCATTCCTTGGTAAGTATATGAACTGAGACCTGTGCGCTACTAAGGCATCTAGGAATGCCCTGAGGAACCTTGACACTGCACTTTGGGATACCCCACCTGCCACGGCAATGACCCCCTGATAGCTCCCTGAGGCCAAGAGGTGCAGTGCGCATAGTACTTGCACATGCGTAGGGATGGCGCAGCCACGCAGAGTCTTGGGTTCTAGCTGTGGTTTTAGTAAATCTATTAATTCTAGAATGGCAGCGCTGCTAAGGCGGTATTTATCATAGATCTCCTCTTCAGTTTGCTGGAAAAGGGTCTGCCTTGTTCTATATATCTTCTCCTGTCTGTGGCCCCTCCTCCTCCTCTGCTGGGCTGCGTAGACTCTCCTCCTCACTGCTATCAGGTATATGTCCGCCATCTTGAGTGACCCAGATGCCTTCTGGGTCTCCTTTTATACTTTGGTAATGGTTACCACCTGCTCTGAGTTAGTGGTAAATGCGACTTGCAAACTGGGCTTTTTGCGACTAGTCGCAATTTGCGAGTTGCAATTGCATAAGGTTTGCGACTCGCAAATTGCGACTTGCAATTTGCGGGTCGCAAAATGGGGTCGCAACGGATGTGACTCGCAAACGGGTCCCATCGCTTTTTGCGAGTCGGAAATGGGCTTTTTGCATCCCATTTCCGATTTTGCACTGTCGCAAATTGCGAATCGGCCCGTTTGCGAGTCGTAAACATTTGCTACATCTGGCCCCATGAGCGTAAACTGCGTGTTTTATATTTTCAGATGTTCAGTTTCACATTTCTGTCATGTTTTCAGTTAGAGCTTTTGTGTTTGTAGTTTTGTACTTATTTTATAATAATTAGTTAGTGGTTTCTTTGTTGGTTAAAAACAAAAAAAAGTAATGGCGGTGTGTGGGGAGTGGCGCTTGGCTGGAGGTGTGCGTGGAGTGGCGCTTGGCTGGTGGTGTGCATGGAGTGGCGCTTGGCTGATAAAGTGTGTGGAGTGGCGCTTGGCTGGCGGTGTTTGTGTAGTGGCGCTTGGCTGGCAGTGTGTGTGGAGTGGTGCTTGGCTAGTGGTGAGTGTGGAGTGGCGCTTGGCTGGCAGTGTGCCTCGAGTGGCGCTTGGTTGGCGGTGCGCGTGGAGTGGCACTTGGCTGGCAGTGTGCGTGGGGTGGCGCTTGGCTGGCGGTGTGTGTGGAGTGGCGCTTGGCTGCCGGTGCCAGCCAAACATCAGTCCACAAACTCCCATCAGATAGTGTGATTGCTGTATCAGGCATGTGGGCATATGTAAGTGATGGGCCCTTGAGTGGCACGTATGTCGATGCGAGTGTTGTAATGTGCTGGGCCTGTGGCTGGCGGCATGAATGGTCTTATGCCTGTCATGTATGAAAGGTGTGTGATTGGACTGTAAAGCGGTTGGTGCCTTGTTGTGGCTTTACAGCTCACAAGTTGTGAGTCATTGGTTCAGTTTTTTGGCCTTTCAGTTATGAACAGTGCATTTCATTTTTGTGAAATCTCTTGTTAATAAAATACTGAATCATCACTCACCCTCGTGCCAAATCCAACCAGTACGTGTGGTAAAAATGACAAAACCTGCTCTGCTGTAATCAGGCATCGCAGCACACTGGTGACACGCTAGGTGTCTCTGGTGGGACCTCGATGATGAAGCATGCCACCAACTTGGTTGGTGGGTGAGGGGTCTTTTCACAATTTTAGTGTTGGAACATCACAAAAGTACATGGACACATCAAAATGATCAATTACAAAACTGCCTGGGTTTGGGGGGAAGGGGGCACCTATGTTTTTGGTCCCGGGAGCGGCCTTCATCTAGGGAAATCTACCAAACCCAAACATTTTTTTAAACTAGACACCCCAGGGAGTCCAGGGAGGTGTGACTTGTGTGGATCCTTCAACATTTTCTTACCCAGACTCCACTGCAAACCTTACAATTTGCTTAAAAAAGCATATTTTCCTCACTTTTCTTTGAAGGATCACCGCTCTGGCACAAATTCCCTACTCCCCAGCGTTCCCCTCAGTCTCCCAAGTAAAATGATACCTCACTTGTGTGGGACCCAGAGCAAAGTCAGCCTAAGGTGTACAAAAGAAAAATATGTACTTATCAACTTGCTGTGCTATCCCCTCAACCTCTACAGGTTTTTGGCATTTTTATGATGCAGGCACCTGGGCCACCCACACAAGTGAGTTATTATTTTTATCGTGAGACTTGGGGGAACGCTGGGTTGGAGTAAATTTGTGGCTCCTCTCAGATTCCAGAACTTTCTGTCACCAAAATGTGAGGAAAAAGTGTTCATTTGCCAAATTTTGATGTTTGCAAAGGATTCTGGGTAACAGAACCTGGTGAGAGCCCCACAAGTCACCCCATATTGGATTCCCCTAAGTGTCTACTTTAAAAAAATTCACAGGTTTGGTAGGTTTCCCTAGGTGCCGGCTGAGCTAGAGGCCAAAATCCACAGCTAGACACTTTGCAAAAAACAGCTGTTTTCTTTGGGAAAATGTGATGTGTCCACATTGTGTTTTGGGGCATTTCCTGTCATGGGCACTAGGCCTACCCACACAAGTGAGGTACCATTTTTATCGGGAGGCTTGGGGGAACGCTGGGTGGAAGAAATTTGTGGCTCCTCTCAGATTCCAGAACTTGCTGTCACCGAAATGTGAGGAAAAAGTGTTTTTTTGCCATATTTAGATGTTTGCAAAGGATTCTGGGTAACAGAACCTGGTGAGAGCCCCACAAGTCACCCCATCTTAGATTCTTCTACGTGTCTAGTTTTAAAAAATGCACAGGTTTGGTAGGTTTCCCTAGGTGCCGGCTGAGCTAGAGGCCAAAATCCACAGCTAGACACTTTGCAAAAAACAGCTGTTTTCTTTGGGAAAATGTGATGTATCCATGTTGTGTTTTGGGGCATTTCCTGACATGGGCACTAGGCCTACCCACACAAGTGAGGTACCATTTGTATCAGGAGACTTGGGGGAACGATGGGTGGAAGGAAATGTGTGGCTCCTCTCAGATTCCAGAACTTTCTGTCACCGAAATGTAAGGAAAAAGTGTTTTCTTGCCAAATTTTGATGTTTGCAAAGGATTCTGGCTAACAGAACCTGGTGAGAGCCCCACAAGTCACCCCATCTTGGATTCCCCTAGGTGTCTACTTTTCAGAAATGCATAGGTTTGCTAGGTTTCCCTAGGTGCCGGCTGAGCTAGAGGCCAAAATCCACAGCAAGGCACTTTGCAAAAAACAGCCCTGTTTTCTTTGGGAAAATGTGATGTGTCCAGGTTGTGTTTTGGGACATTTCCTGTCGCGGGTACTAGGCCTATCCACACAACTGACATACAATTTTTATCGGGAGGCTTGGGGGAACGCTGGGTGGAAGAAAATGTGTGGCTCCTCTCAGATTCCAGAACTTGCTGTCACCGAAATGTGAGGAAAAAGTGTTTTTGTTTCCAAATTTTTATGTTTGCAAAGGATTCTGGGTAACAGAACCTGGTGAGAGCCCCACAAGTCACCCCATCTTAGATTCTTCTACGTGTCTAGTTTTAAAAAATGCACAGCTTTGGTAGGTTTCCCTAGGTGCCAGCTGAGCTAGAGGCCAAAATCCCCAGCTAGGCACTTTGCAAAAAACAGCTGTTTTCTTTGGGAAAATGTGATGTGTCCACGTTGTGTTTTGGGGCATTTCCTGTTGTGGGCACTAGGCCTACCCACACAAGTGAGGTACCATTTTTATCGGGAGACTTGGAGTAACGCTGGGTGGAAGGAAATTTGTGGCTCCTCTCAGATCCCAGAACTTTCTGTCACCAAAATGTGTGGAAAAGGTGTTTTTTTGCCAACTTTTGATGTTTGCAAAGGGTTCTGGGTTACAGAACCTGGTGAGAGCCCACAAGTCACCCCATCTTGGATTTCCCTAGGTGTCTACTTTTAAAAAATGCACAGGTTTGGTACGTTTCCCTAGGTGCCGGCTGAGCTAAAGGCCAAAAATCCACAGATAGGCACTTTGCAAAAAACAGCTCTGTTTTCTTTGGGAAAATGTGATGTGTTCAAGTTGTGTTTTGGGGCATTTCCTGATGCGGGCACTAGGCCTATCCATACAAGTGAGGTACCGTTTTTATCGGGAGGCTTGGGGGAACGCTGAGTGGAAGGAAATTTGTGGCTCCTCTCAGGTTCCAGAACTTTCTGTCCCCGAAATGTGAGGAAAAAGGTTTTTTTTAGCCAAATTCTGGGGTTTGCAAAGGATTCTAGGTAACAGAACCTGGTGAGAGCCCCACAAGTCACACCATCTTGGATTCCCCTAGGTGTCTACTTTTAAAAAATGCATAGATTTGATAGGTTTCCCTGGGTGCCGGCTGAGCTAGAGGCCAAAATCCACAGCAAGGCACTTTGTAAAAAACAGCTGTTTTCTTTGGGAAAATGTGATGTGTCCACGTTGTGTTTTGGGGCATTTCCTGTTGTGAGCACTAGGCCTACCCACACAAGTGAGGTACCATTTTTATCGGGAGTCTTGGAGGAACGCTGGGTGGAAGGAAATTTGTGGCTCCTCTCAGATCCCAGAACGTTCTGTCACCAAAATGTGTGGAAAAGGTGTTTTTTTGCCAAATTTTGATATTTGCAAATAGTTCTGGGTTACAGATCCTGGTGAGAGCACACAAGTCACCCCATCTTGGATTTCCCTAGGTGTCTACTTTTCAAAAATGCACAGGTTTGGTACGTTTCCCTAGGTGCCGGCTGAGCTAAAGGCCAAAAATCCACAGATAGGCACTTTGCAAAAACAGCTCTGTTTTCTTTGGGAAAATGTGATGTGTTCAAGTTGTGTTTTGGGGCATTTCCTGGTGCGGGCACTAGGCCTATCCATACAAGTGAGGTACCGTTTTTATCGGGAGGCTTGGGGGAACGCTGAGTGGAAGGACATTTGTGGCTTCTCTCAGGTTCCAGAACTTTCTGTCACCGAAATGTGAGGAAAAAGTGTCTTTTTAGCCAAATTCTGGGGTTTGCAAAGGATTCTGGGTAACAGAACCTGGTGAGAGTCCCACCCGTCACCCCATCCTGGATTCCGCTAGGTGTCTAGTTTTAAAAAATGCACAGGTTTGGTAGGTTTCCCTAGGTGCCGGCTGAGCTAGAGGCCAAAATTCCCAGCTAGGCACTTTGCAAAAAAGAGCTCTGATTTCTTTGGGAAAATGTGATGTGTCCACGTTGTGCTTTGAGGCATTTCCTATCACGGCTACTAGGCCTACCCACACAAGTGAGGTATAATTTTTATCAGGACACTTGGGGGAACCCTGGGTGGAAGGAAATTTGTGGCTCCTCTCAGATTCCAGAACTTTCTGTCACCGAAATGTGAGGAAAAGGTGTTTTTTGCCAAATTTTGATGTTTGCAAAGGATTCTGGGAAACAGAACCTGGTGAGAGCTCCACAAGTCACCCTATCCTGGATTCCCCTAGGTGTCTAGTTTTAAAAAATGCACAGGTTTGGTAGGTTTCCCTAGGTGCCGGATGAGTTAGAGGCCAAAATCCACAGCTGGGCACTTTGCAAAAAACAGCTCTGTTTTCTTTGGGAAAATGTGATGTGTCCATGTTGTGTTTTGGGGCATTTCCTGTCATGGGCACTAGGCCTACCCACACAAGTGAGGTACCATATTTATCGGGAGACTTGGGGGAAAGCTGGGTGGAAGGACATTTGTGGCTCCTCTCAGATTCCAGAACATTCTGTCACCGAAATGTGTGGAAAAATTGTTGTTTGCCAAATTTTGATGTTTGCAAAGGATTCTGGGTAACAGAACCTGGTGAGAGCCCCACAAGTCACCCCATCTTGGATTCCCCTAGGTGTCTAGTTTTAAAAAATGCATAGTTTTGGTTTGGTTCCCTAGGTGCCAGCTGAGCTAGAGGCCAAAATCCACAGCAAGGCACTTTCCGAAAAACACGTTATATTTCAATGTAAAAAGTGATGTGTTCATGTTGCGTTTCCCGTCGCAGGCATTAGGCCTACCCACGCAAGTGAGGTACCATTTTTATTGGGGGACTTGGGGGAACACAGAATAGCAGAACAAGTGTTATTGCCCCTTGTCTTTCTCTGCATTTTTTCCTTCCAAATGTAAGAGAGTGTGTAAAAAAGATGTCTGTTTGAGAAATACCCTGTAATTCACATGCTAGTATGGGGACCCCGGAATTCAGAGATGTGCAAATAACCACTGCTTCTCAACACCTTATCTTGTGCCCATTTTGGAAATACAAAGGTTTCCTTGATACCTATTTTTCAGTCTATATATTTCACCAAATGAATTGCTGTATACCCGGTATGGAATAAAAACCCATTGCCAGGTGCAGCTCATTTATTGGCTCTGAGTACCTAGGGTTCTTGATGAACCTAGAAGCCCTATACATCTCTGCAACCAGAAGAGTCCAGCAGACGTAACGGTATATTGTTTTAAAAAATCTGACATCACAGGAAAAGTTACAGAGTAAAACATTGAGAAAAATGGCTGTTTTTTTACCTCATTTTCAATATTTTTTTATTTCAGCTTTTATTTTCTGTAGGTAAACCTTGTAGGATCTACACAAATTACCCCTTGCAGAATTCAGAATTTTGCCTAACTTTCAGAAATGTTTAGCTGTCTGGGATCCAGCATTGGTTTCACACTCATTTCTGTCACTAAGTGGAAGGAGGCTGAAAGAACAAAAAAAAGTTAAAAAATAGGGTATATCCCAGTAATATGCCAAAATTGTGTTGAAAAATTGGATTTTCTGATTCAAGTGTGCCTGTTCCTGAAAACGGGGAAGCTGATGATTTTACCACCGTAAGCCCTTTGAAATGCCCTGTAATCCACATGCTAGTATGGGGACCCCGGAATTCAGAGATGTGCAAATAACCACTGCTTCTCAACACCTTATGCCAATTTGGAAATACAAATGTTTCCTTGATACCTATGTTTCAGTCTTTATATTTTGCCAAATGATTTGCTGTATACCCGGTATAGAATGAAAACCCATTGCAAGGTGCAGCTCATTTATTGGCTCTGGGTACCTAGGGTTCTTGATGAACCTAGAAGCCCTATATATCTCTGCAACCAGAAGAGTCCATCAGATGTAACGGTATATTGTTTTAAAAAATCTGACACCGCAAACCCTTTGTTAATGCCATTTTCAGGGGGAAAACCACCAGCCTTCTTCTGAAGCCATTTTCTCCCATTTTTGTTAAAAAACAAAATTTTTGCTGTATTTTGGTTAATTTCTTGGTCTCCTTCAGGGGAACCCACAAACTCTGGGTACCGCTAGAATTCCTAGGATGTTGGAAAAAAGGACACAAATTTGGCGTGGGTAGCTTATGTGGACAAAACGTTATGAGGGCCTAAGCGCCAAATAGCCAAAAAAAAGGCCTGGCACCTGAGGGGCAAAAGACCTGGCAGCTAAGTGGTTAATAACAAGAAGAAGAAAAAGCACACTTAATAATAAGAACACTATCCAATTAACAGCCTAAACTTACTATAATTAATTTCCAATTTATTAAAACAACTAAATAATTAACAAAATCAATTATCTAATTAACCAATAAAAAAATATAAAAAAATACCATATTCTTAAAATTATGTATGAAATAACTAAATAACTAAAACAATGTTTACATAATTAGCAAATTAAAACTTATACAAAAATGTAATTAATTATAAAATAAAAAAATTAATAAGCTTTCCAACCAAGGGCCAGATGTACGAAAAAAGCAATTTGCGACTTGCAAATTGCGAGTCCCTGCGACTCGCAATTTGCAACTCGCAAATTGCTATGCAGTACGGTGTCTCAGACACCGACTGCAACTCGCAATGGGGTCGCAATGACCCACCTCATGAATATTCATGAGGTGGGTCGCAAATTGCGGCCCCATTGCGAGTATAGGCACTCGCTAACATGGAGGCCTGCTGACGTCAGCAGGCCTCCATGTTAGCGACCTGCTTGTCAATAAAGCAGTTTTTTTTTTTTTTAAAGTGTAGCCCGTTTTCCCTAAGGGAAAACGAGCTGCACTTTAAAAAAATCCGAAACCTTTAGTTTCGGTTTTTCAGGGCAGGGAGTGGTCCCTTGGACCACTCCCTGCCCTGAAAAATTAATATCTGGTCCAGTCACAAAGGGGAAGGGGTCCCATAGGGACCCCTTCCCGTTTGCGACTGGGTTACCATCCACTTCAAGTGGATGGTAACTGCGAGTCCATTTGCGGCCGCTTTCGCGGCCGCAAATGGAATTGCATACCAGTGCGAGTCGCTAATAGGAAGGGAACACCCCTTCCTATTAGCGAGTCTGAAATGCATTTTGCGAGTCGGATCCGACTCGCAAAATGCATTTCTGCATAGCAAACCCACGTTTGCGAGTCGCAAACGGCGATTTTCGCCGTTTGCGACTCGCAAACGGGTTGCTACATCTGGCCCCTATTTCCTTACAAACTCAACAGCCCACCAAAATAGAAAAAAGGTTAAAATATAATACCAAATAAAACACACACACTAAAAATAATTAAACATACTTAACATTAAAAACAAGAACTGATAAAACTCTAGTAAATATTTAAAAATCATAATATACAACTATATTTATAAACCAATATAAGACTTAAAATACTATGGGGCATTTTTCACAAGTCCCTTGCGCCACCTTAAAGCCGCCATATTGTTATTTTTTTTATCCTAAGGTGGCTTTTCTGCCACGCCATATTCACAAAGTGGTGTGATGCTTGCATTGCGCCACATTGCAACCCCTTGTGCCACAATATGCCTGCTTCAGGCATAATGTATGCAAAGGGGTGTTCCCAGTGCAGGAAGGTCCACAAAATGGCGTAGTGAAATTTACATTTCACAGCACCATTTTTTTCCGTCATTGTTGTTAAAATTACGCACCCATTATATTCAACGGGCCTCCCTGTGCTTTGCTGCACTAGCGCTAGTGAAGCAAAGCGCCACAACAGTTAAAAAAACATTGAAGCTATTGTGCTAACGACCGCCATGGTGCACCGTATTGTAAATATGGCGCAACCATGGTGTCGTTAGGTGCCAGTAGGGGGAGCACAAGAAAGGTGTCATGTCTTCTATGATGCACCACTTTCTTGTAAATATGCCCATATTCTGTCCCACAATATTTTTTAAACAATGTTTGGCAGCATACCCCTGCTGCTACTCGAGGTGGCTACAAGTTATAGCAGTGATGCAAAACAAATACTCCAGCTGCCCCAGAGGATGCCTTGTGTCGCAGATAGCCAGTTAAGCCTTGGGATACTAACCATTGTACCACAACTAATGCACTAATGGAACAAAACAATACAACATAAACATCCTACGTAAGCAAGTAAGAGGAATAAAGCCTACTTTTTTTATCTAAGGCAGCTCAAACTATGAGGGACTGGGCAACTCTGTGTCAACACAAGACTTGAATGCTCTGAGCAAATCAAAGTGTGACTGCCATGTATGAAAGCTGGACGTATTTCTGCTGCTAGAGGTTGTTACTGGGAACATCCTACTTGGCCTTGTTCATGACAAGTTTCAACAAGAAACGTTCTTGCCTAGAAAGTACCAGCAACAGTGGAAAAGAGGAGAAGCACTTCTATAGAACCGGTACAGAATGTTTGCCCATGACTTTCCTCCATTTGTCCTACCCCAGTGAAAATCAGTAAGGTTGAGGGGAAGAATCCATGAACACACATTCAAATTGCTCCAGCACGGCCAGGGCATTATGGCATGTGGATCATATTGTTTCCAGTCATCCTTAAGTCTCTCTTCCCTCCAGGCAAGGTTGCCAAGTCCTTTACCAAAACCTGATAGAACTGTGTTTGACAGTGTTAGACTTCTCATCCTTGGCGTGGTCTCCCTTAACTTTTTGCCTCTGTTCCCCAGGGTGTTGATGTGTGCTGGACTCTGATTTTACTGTTTTTGTTACTCTGGGCACTTTACCACTGCTAACCAGTGCTAAAGTGCAAGTGCTCCTTTACAAAATGCGTCTGTAATTGACTTATCCATGATTGGCATATTTGATTTATTAGTAAGTCCCCAGTACAGTGCACTAGAGGTGCCCAGGACCTGTAAGTCAAATGCTACTAGTGGGCCTGCAGCACTGGTTGTGCCACCCACATAAGTAACTCTGTAATCATGTCTCAGACCTGCCACTGCAGTGTCTGTGTGTACAGGTTTAACTGTAAATTCGACTTGGCAAGTGTACCCACTTGCCAGGCCTAAACCTTCCCTTTTCTTACATGTCAGACACCCCTAAGGTAGGCCCTAGGTAGCCCCAAGGGCAGGGTGCAATGTATTGTTAAGGTAGGACATATAGTAATGTGTTTTATATGTCCTGACAGTGAAATATTGCTAAATTTGTTTTTCACTGTTGCAAGGCCTGGAGTTTGGGGTCTCTGAGCGCACAATTTAAAAATACATCTTTTAGTAAAGTTGATTTTGAGATTGTGCGTTTGAAAATGCCACTTTTAGAAAGTGAGCATTTTCTTGCTTATACCATTTTTGGGACTCTGCCTGTTTGTGGATTCCCTGTCTGGGTCAGTTTGACAGTTGGGCTGGTTGCACCTCACACTAGACAGTGACACAAAGGGAGCTGGGGTGTAGCCTGCATATCCTGATGAGCCATCTGTGCTAGGAGGGAGGGGAGGAGTGGTCACTCACACCTGAAAGGGCTGTGCCTGCCCTCACACAATGCAGTCTCCAACCCCCTGGTGAGTGTCTGGGGCCTGGCCTGGGCAAGGCAGGATTTCACATTCCAAAGAGACTTTACTTTGAAGTAGGCCTACTTCGAAGGAGAAATTGGGTTTAAAAAGGGCACCCAAAACCACAGACTTTAGAAACACTTCTGGAACCAAGAGGAACCTCTGCCTGGAGAAGAGCTGAATAGCTGAGGAAGAAGAGCTGCCCTGCCTGTGACTGTGCTTTGTGGAGCTATCCTGCAGTTGCTGCTTCTGCCACAGTAAGAGGGCAAAGACTGGACTTTGTGTGCCTTCCATCTTGAGAAGAAATCTCCAAGGGCTTGATCTAGAGCTTGCCTCCTGTTGTTTGAAGTCTCAGGGACAGCAACGACTTCTCTCTTCCAGCACCTGGAGTCTCTGGAGAAACTCCTACTCTGCCCTGTAGTGCCCATCCAGTTCCTGGGACCCTGGAAGGAGAAGCTGGCAGCCTCAAGACAAGGAAATCCACACACAGAGCACCGTGCGGGGAAAAGATTGACGAGAATCCAATCTGCGGCTGAAAAAACTACGTGCCGCCAGCTCCGCAGCTGAGAAACGACGCTCGCAGGAAACGCGACCGAAGAATCGACATACGGAGCAGGAAAAACGACGCGCAGCATCGCTGACGGAGGCTGGGAGATCATAACCTGCGTTGCGGGTTTTTGGATCATCGTGCGGCTGGATTTCCGACTCCCGTACCGCTGTGCGGAGTTATTTTTGATGCACACCCGCCCGTGCAGGGTTATTTTTGACGCGCACCAGGTACATTTTCACGCTAGCAGCACTAGTCTGTGTTTAAAACTACTTAAATACACTTTTTGCATTTTTATTGATAACTTGACTTGTGTATTGTGGATTTTTGTTGTTTTGGTCTTGTTTTGTTTAGATAAATATTTCCTATTTTTCTAAACTGGTGTTGTGTCATTTTGTAGTGTTTTCATTAAGATACTATGGGGGTTATTCCAACTTTGGAGGAAGTGGTAATCCGTCCCAAAAGTGACGGTAAAGTGACGGATATACCACCAGCCGTATTACGAGTCCATTATACCCTATGGAACTCGTAATACGGCTGGTGGTAAATCCGTCACATTTGGGACAGATTACCACCTCCTCCAAAGTTGGAATAACCCCCTATGTCTGTTGGTACAAATACTTTACACCTAGCACTCTGAAGTTAAGCCTACTGCTCTGCCAAGCTACCAAGGGGGTAAGCAGGGGTTAGCTCAGGGTGATTCTCTTTTACACTGGCTAGAGTGAGGGTCCTTGCTTGAACAGGCGGTAACCTGACTGTCAACCAAAAACCCCATTTCTAACAGACAGCCTTATTAGATTTTGTGTAACTATGAAGACATACAAAGCCTAGTGGGAATGGTTCTGTTTGTTTCAGAGTTTCATCATTTGTCTTCTAAATCACACCAACGACTTCCTTTGATCCTGAATTTTGTCATAGGCATGCCTCAAGGGGTCATTCAAAGTTCGCCTGTTAATCATCTTGAATTTTCTTTGAATGTCTGATTCTGCTTCTAAAAGTATATTACTAATAAGTAGTCGCCCAGGGTCTTTACCTAGTATGTTCCCCTCCAATTCCTTAGAAACTTAACATAACTATTGCTCACCTAATGGCTTGCCCCACCCAAGCCAATTTACAAGATGAGCTGAGCTGAGGTAGTTCTACATCTAGCCCTTACATCATTTGGATGGGTGGGGGAATTCCAGGCATTCACTATTAAGGAAACGGTTCTTCAATTTCATGAAACAAAGTCATGTTACTTGTAAAGCCATAGGTCTAGACTTAAGCTTGCATCAGAGTTACATTTTAACACTTATAATATGCTGTTTTTTCCTGACTCCTGCTACTGCTCCAGAGTGGATCCTTTACTCCTGTGATGTTCAACCCTGCCATAATTTGTAAAATAAATCAACCAATGACATCGGACTCTCTGACCAACTTTGGTCACTCGTGTACTGAGAGACCACATTTGAAGAGGCATGGCCACTACAACAATGAAGAACACATGCAGGCCTGAAGGACACTGACTGCCTTCACAAAATGGCTGCCAGCCACATGATCAAACAACAACCAGCACAGAGGCATGGCCACCACAACAAAGAACAACACCTGCAGGCCTAAACTAAAGCCCACTGGCTGCCTACTCCAAATGGCCACCAGCCACACGGCCAAACAACAACCAGTAAGGAGGCATGGCCACCACAACAAAGAAGAACACATGCAGGCCTAAACTAAAGCATCCTGGCTGCCTACACAAAATGGCTGCCAGCCACATGGTCACACAAAAACCAGCAAGGAGGCATGGCACTACAACAAAAGAAGAACATATGCAGGACTACTGGGTGCCTAAACAAAACGGCCACCTAACACATCAAACAACAAGCAGGATGGTTAGAAAACAAAAAACACATAGGACTATAATTTTGACTATACAAAAAGGGCCCCTGGCCACAAGGCATGGAGAACAAAGACAAATAGTGCCCTATGACAAACACTCCAACGCTCTGGCCAGACAAAGAAGGAAATGGTGCAGGAGAAAAAAAACAGCATTAAGTTAGTATTAGTAATTCCAGAAACTACAATTAAAGGGTCTAAAACATTTTACAACAGCACACATCATACAAAGGCATTGAGTACTATATCCCCACCATACACTGTTTGCAGAAATAAAATGTGAAATACCGTCAAACAACATTTTGTTATCTTTAATCCAATGCCATCCATGGTGTTTCAGTTCCACAGACACCACAAACAGTTCTACAGCGGGAAGGCCTATTATATTAGCAGGCTACGCCACTTAACTTTAACATTCAATTTAATGAATATTGCAAATTTACAATACTAAACATGGAGAAAATGTAGTGAACTGTTTAACTTTTTTCCTTTGTAGAACAAAAATTACAAGTAAAAATATAATTAGGCCACAAATGCAGGCCACCCACCAAAATAAATGTAAAAAATCGAATAAAAGTACAGGTAAATCCAGGGGCATGGCCCCTATCAAAAAACAAGTTGTACAACACCCTTATACAAGTGTTTTTTAAATTACTTGTGAAAACTCAAATACAACAGTCCTTAAATCCAATTATATATCCAGGAGACAAAGAAAGTGATAATTCCAGCTTTAAATCCAAGTGAGAAGTGACCAGGAGATGGTCAAAGCAGTGGGAGGAGACTGCTGGACTGGAACAGGAAATTGGAGTTCTTTGGGGCACTTACTGTTGTTGGGAAAAAAACGTACTCCTTGCACAACAATAACAACGCAAATGGTCAATTAGAGAAGATTTTTCACTTGAAGCTGTAGATAGTAGTCGCTTCAGCTTTGACAGGTTTCAGCAGCAGTGGATCGCGCTCACTCGCGCTTGCCTAAGTAAAAAAAAGACGCACTAGAAGTCGCTGGTGCAGTGCTAACGCTCGTGAGCTGGTAAAAAATCTTGTTTGTGATCGCATGAGAGCGTAAGTCTTTCGTCTCACATCTTGCACTTCATCTCTGTCATTTTGCGCACGCCAATGGGGGGCTACATTACCGAGTGCGGAGTCTATTGGTAACTCTGCATTCTCCATGGAACGCAGGGTTGCCGAATTCCACAAACTCCGCCAGTGGAGTGGAGTTTTTTGTCCAGGCCTAATATTATGATCTTTTGGCCACTTCTTAAGCAACACGATGTTCCAACCTAACGCTGATGCACCTGCCTGCAGTACTCTCATCTTTTGTTGTTTTATTATTTTCTCATTAGTACAAATGTTTCCCCACCACCCCCTTCATCATCCCACCTCCCTTAAGTCTTGCACCACCACCTGATCCATTTTCTCATCAGTCACCTTAGAAGACATCACTTAACACGCATATTTGCATATCCCGTTGTGCCCTTTATTTATAAAAGTTTCAGCCAGTCCCTTTAGCTCATTTGATGTCATTAAGAATGATTTTGACGGGTTTGAGAAGCACAAGAATTACTAGCACCACCTTCGCGTCTCTATATCTGCTTACCAGTACATTTCTTTAATTTAGCATCATTCCCCAGAATGTCACCTGGGATTTTCATAATATTCCACCATCCTAGGACGCTAACAACGCTTTAGGGGCCAGATGTAGGAACCGGTTTGCATGTCGCAAACTGCGAAAAACGCAGTTTGCGCCATGCAAAACGGCCTTCGCGATGCTGGTTCACATTTTGCGAGTCGGTACTGACTCGCAAAATGTGAATCCGACTCGCAAATAGGAAGGGGTGTTCCCTTCCTATTTGCGACTCGCACTGCGATGCTGAGTTGCTTTGTGACCGCGAAAGCGGTCGCAAACCAACTCGCAGTTAACACCCACTTGAAGTGGGTGGTAACTCATTCGCAAACGAGAAGGGGTCCCCATGGGACCCCTTCCCCTTTGTGAATGTCGCTAAAAATAATTTTTCAGAGCAGGCAGTGGTCCAATAGACAACTACCTACTCTGAAAAAATGAAACCAAATGGTTTCATTATTTTTTTTGTATTGCAACTCGTTTTCCTTTAAGGAAAACGGGCTGCAATTCAAAAAAAAAAAACTGCTTTATTAAAAAAGCAGTCACAGACATGGAGGTCTGCTGTCTTCAGCAGGCCACCATCCCTGTGAATGCATGGACTCGCTATGGGGTCGCAATATGCGACCCACCTCATTAATATTCATGAGGTGGGTCTTTGCGACCCCATAGCGAGTCGCAGAAGGTGTCTGAGACACCTTTCTGCATACAATTTTGCGAGTTGCAAATTGCGAGTCGGTCAGACTCGCAATTTGCAACTCGCAAAATTTTTTGTTGCTACATCTGGCCCTAGATCACAGCAAAGTTAATTAGTTCGCAGGAAGATTCTTAAATGCGTTTGCCTTCTTACGAAAATATAAAACCTAAAACGGACAAAAGACAAACCAGAGGGGAGGAAAGCAGGTCATAGAGCAAGAGAAATGAGCACAAATAAATACGTCTTCACAGAGATCAAATAACCTTTTACAGAGGTTCCACAGCTCTTTCCAAGATATGCTGACAAAGCACTTCAAATAGCTTTCCACCGTGCAGAACTAAGCATTATGAAAGTACAAAGCCTTCCGAAGTTGGAAAAAACGAGTGGAAAGGCACCACCGATCCCACAACTATTTATCTATCCTCACTGAAAACTTCAAACTCCACAAGCTCCCTGGGGACAACCCACAGTACCTTCCGGAAACTGCTTGCCGAAGATTATAATACAAGTATCTTCACCCCATCCTGCTTTATCAGACGGTTGTGTTCTGACCCTCATCATTCAGGACACAATTCCTTCCAGTTCAGAATCATAGTAAACAACCAAAACCATACAGGAGAAGGGCTGTGAAATTGGTGAGGGGTTACGGGGGTTTAGTGGGGCATCACCAATACTGGCCTTAATTCTACCACTGAAGAGTGCATTCACAACTTTTGGGGCTGGGAATGGGGACTCACATGCTGGGCTGGTACATACGTGACCAAAGTATGAGCCAGAAAATGTAAATAGCCCCATTTTGAACTAAAACGCTGTTAATACATCTCGGACTTTCCGCCACAATATCTAATTCCATCTTCCCAAGGAAAGCGTCAAGATGAGTAATAATAATCCAGATGCCTTCTCAATAACAAGACAACCTTCTCAAGAGCTTTGTTGCAACCCAATCAGCCGCTTCTTTTCCAGGATCTCAAACTTGCAGAAGCAAATTGATTCAAAAATACACTTCAATAGTGCCTTCCAGTCCCATTCGCAGGAATTAACTCTTGACCACCTCCAAAATACAACTACAGACTTCTCCGAGTTTCACCACATGAACTAGAGAAACTACCAGAACAAAGTAGAAATGTGTAATAGGACAGTTTCAACTGTTTTTATTTTTATTTTATTTATAGAGCGTAAAGGCAAACAATGATGTATAGCTAGTATATTGTCAATGTCAATTTTGGAGATCCGAAAACTTCAATAACGATTACCTGCATTACAATATAAGCCCATCATTTGTCAACACATAGATACAATCAATCTACAGATCTTCTATACAAATTGGCAAAACACATTGGTGGTCATTACAACCCTGGTGGAAAGTGTTAAAGGTTCGGTATTACCGCAAACAGGCCGGCGGTCAAAGAAAGGGAATTATGAAAGTGGCGGAAACCGCCAACATAGACAGCCACTTTAACACTCCGCCCGCCACGGCGGTACAGACAAGAAGCGCGGCGGTCACCGCCAACAGACAGGCGGAAAACAATGTACCACCAACAGTATCACAACCCGCCAATCCGCCACCTTTTCCGGGGCGGATTCACTGTGGATAAAAACACGGCGGAAACAGCTTTTGCAATGGGAAAACGCTCACCTTAACACACTCCACGAGGAAGGAGGCCACCATGGAGCCCAAACTCCAAATACTTCCTGCGCTTGTCTTTCTGCTCCTCTACGTTCACCATCTACGTAAGCGCTGAAGACAAATGTGAGTACTGCACCTACGACATAGGGGAGGCAAAAGTCAGGGGGACACACACGCAACACCCCCACCCCCAACCCGACCCTCACCCACTACAACACACACACCAATGCATGTCCAAACAGCACAGTAACAACCCACAACCCCCCCCCGAAAGAATGCAAAGACAAAAGGAAATCAGTTCAAACATTGTAATGTATCAAAATACAGTTACCAAATATAAACAGATATATATACACATTCCAGATTTTATACATTACGAGAAGTAGTGTAGGTATGCACATATCAATGACCGTGCACCACTGGGCCCAAAATGCATGGGCGTGGCCCAGACTAGATACCTGTCCACAAATGGAGAGAACACTGCAGGGGCATCAGATAGGAATACAACAGGCACCTCAGGGGGAAGGGAAGGGGGGGCACCTCAGCCGGATTACAGCACCACACCAGATCCACAACGGGGATCCATGCCCATTGATGTATCCTGGGGAGTGCAAAGCCACAGTCTCTCAAGTCTCTACAGTGGGTGGGTTGCCCACTGTACCATCCTGGGGAGTGCAAAGCCACAGTCTCTCAAGTCTCTACAGTGGGTGGGTTGCCCACTGTTACATCCTGGGGAGTGCAAAGCCACAGTCTCTCAAGTCTCTACAGTGGGTGGATTGCCCACTGTTCAATCCTGGGGAGTGCAAAGCCACAGTCTCTCAAGTCTCTACAGTGGGTGGGTTGCCCACTGTACCATCCTGGGGAGTGCAAAGCCACAGTCTCTCAAGTCTCTACAGTGGGTGGATTGCCCACTGTTACATCCTGGGGAGTGCAAAGCCACAGTCTCTCAAGTGGATAACAGTCTCCACTGGTTCTGGAGGGGGACTGGTGCCCAGACTGCATCAGGCTCCCCGTGACGGTTCCTGTTCCGTCACTGTCCCAGCTGCACATGGGATAACAATGCTTGATGTGGCGGTTTTTTTCCCTGTCCAGCGGTGCTTTGGCATGTCGGTCTTTGCCCTGGTCAGCGGTGTTTTGCCCTGTTCAGCGGTGCATTGCCCTGTTCAGCGGTCTTCACCATGGCAGTGTTTTCCCTTTTCAGCGGTGCTTTGCCATGGCGGTCTCTGACCTGTTCAGCGGTGCTTTGCCCTGTTCAGCAGTGCTTTGCCATGGCGGTCTCTGACCTGTTCAGCGGTGCTTTGCCCTGTTCAGCGGTGCTTTGCCATGGCGGTCTCTGACCTGTTCAGTGGTGCTTGCCATGTCGGCCTTTGCCCTGTTCAGCTGTGCTTTGCCCTGTTCAGCGGTGCTTTGCCCTGTTCAGCGTTCTTCACCATGGCAGTGTTTTCCCTGTTCAGCGGTGCTTTGCCATGGCGGTCTCTGACCTGTTCAGCGGTGCTTGCCATGGCGGTCTCTGACCTGTGCATTGGTGTGTGGCATGACGGTCCCTCATTGCCCAGCGGGGCTGTGGCTGCCGGGGCCCTCCTGGGCACTGACTCTGGCGGTGGTCTCCTGACCAGTGATGATTGTGCTGCTCTCCTGGGCACTGACTCTGGCAGTGGTCTCCGGACCAGTGACGATTGTGCTGCCCTCCTGGGCACTGACTCTGGCGGTGGTCTCAGGACCAGTGATGATTGTGCTGCCCTCCTGGGCACTGACTCTGGCGGTGGTCTCCAGACCAGTGACGACAGTGCTGGCGGTGGCGTCCTGGCCGCCGGGGAGGATGCGCCCTTCCCCGCCGTGCTGCTCTTCCCAGACTGTGCAGACTTCTTCTGGCCCTTCACCACCTTTGGAGGAGTCACACCTGACTCTGCACTCCCCCTGGGACCCTTGTGAGCAGTTTTGCTGCCAGGAGTCTTCACCCTGTCCCGTCGGCCACTTTCCAACTTGAGGTGCTTTACAGGGGGTGGACTGGCAGTGCTTTGGCTCTGTGTCACACTGGCTGCCCTGGTGGCTGGTGCACTCCACACACCTTTAACACGCACAACTGGTACTGGACTTTTTCTGGCTGAGGTGCTACTACGGGACCTATCAATTGGAGGGGTGGGGGCAAAGAGGTCAACGTTGCTGAGGAAGAGTTGCTGACGAAGACTGGGATGGGTAGCTGGAGGGGGTCTGGGAGTGGAGGAAGAGGAGGTGGTTGTAGGAGGTGTAACTTTAGGTGATTTGGGTGCAGGTGCAGGTAATGGAGGCTGTCGTGAGGTGGATGGATGTTGGGTGTGTGGGTGCCCGCGTTTGTGTACTTTGGGAGGGGGCATCACAGACACACTGGGAGTGGACACAGGGGACGTGTAAATGGTAGTGGGGGTGGTGAGTGCAGGTGAGCGGGTGTGATTCTGGGTGTTCTGGTGCAAGTCCTAGTGCCTGTAGATGTAGTGCATGCAGGTGAGAGTGTAGACAACACTGGGAGGGAGGAGGGAGACGACAAGGAGGGGGACACAGTGGAGGCAGTGGATGTTGCTGTGTCTGTATGTGGGTGATGCTTGTGTGAGTGCCTGTGGGTTGTGTGGTGCTTATGGTTGCCTGAGCTACTTTTGTGTGTTGAGGTGTATGCATGCTTGTCTGATGGCGTGCTTGGGATAGGCTGGGGTACAGGGGATTGGGTCTGGGTGGAGGAAGTTGGAGGGGGGAGGCTAGACACAGGGACAATGGCTGCCATCAGTGCTGAGGCCAGAGATTGCAAGGTTCGATGAAGGGCAGCCTGACCAGAATGAATGCCTGACAGGGAATGCATTACCGTGTTGCAACTCCCTTTCTACACCCTGGATGGCATTCACAATGGTAGACTGCCCAACAGTGAGTGACCTGAGGAGGTCAATGGCCTCCTCACTGAGGGCAGCAGGGGTGACAGGGGCAGGGGCTGAGGTGCCTGGGGCGAAGGTGATGCACACCCTCCTGGGTGAGCGGGCACGGGGCGAACGCTGAGGGGCTGCTGTGAGGGCGGTGCTGGTAGCGGAGGTGGCGGCTGTACCTGTAGAAGTGGGGGGCACAGATGGTGCCGCCACCACAAGGGAGCTCCCATCGGCGGACGAGTCCGTGTCGCTGTTTGGTGATCCGGTGACCGACGTGAAGCTCCCCTCGTCCTCCGTCCCACTGGTGTATTCAGAGTCTGTGGTGTGGCCCTCCATGGCCATGTGGGATGCAGCACCCTCGTGCTCCGGTGCCACTGTACCTCTGCCTGATGATGCTGATGCACAAAAGAACAGGGAGAGCAGAAAAAGGGGGGGGGGGGCGACAGAAGGAAGACAGGTTGAGTGCATGGCTTACCGCTACCGTTGGCGGACAATACAGACACAGCAGCCCCCTGCACTATGCCGTGCTCTTGGCCTCTACAGATGCAATTCCTGGGATCTGGCCTACATGGCTATGGTGGACATCTGCACACATAGATGCCACAGGGGCATGTATACCTGTACTTGGCACTCTACTGAGGTGGAGTGGAGTGCCACATGGCCTGCATTACGGAGGGGCCTAGCCTACGTAACTCGCCCTGGCCTATGGAAACCCACAGCCCTCCTCCCCCACCCAGACCCCTCCACTGCACGCAAAGTCCCCAGAATGAGAGTGTACTCACCCCCTTGTGTCTGCTGTGATGCCCTCAAGCGCCCATCCAACTCCGGGTAGGCCACCGCCAGGATCCAGAACATCAGGGGGGTCATGGTGCGACGGGCACCCCTCCCACGTTGGGAGGCCATCCCCAGCTGAGCCTCCGCCGTCTTCTTGCTCCAGCGGCGAATGTCCTCCCATCTTTTCCGGCAGTGGGTGCCCCATCTCTGGTGGACCCCCAGGGTCCGGACATCCTTGGCGATGGCACGCCAAATGTCCTTCTTCTGGTGGGCGCTGACCTACATGACATGCACAGGGGAAGAAGAGAAGTAATTACCAACTGCACCGTCGATGTGAGTGGCCCCCATCCCTACCCTTGCCATGTGGCACATGCATTCACAGTCCTTCATGTTCCCTGAACTCTGCCCCTTCCAACTAACATCCAGCCCTCTCCACCCAGGCATAGCCCATACAACGTGCTCCCTGTGCAATTACCTGTTGGTCTGGAGGACCGTAGAGTAGCGTGTACTGGGGGAGGACCCCGTCCACGAGCTTCTCCAACTCCTGAGCAGTGAAGGCAGGGGCCCTTTCCCCAGACGCAGCAGCCTTTGGGGGTGATTCTGATTCTGGCGGGCGGCGGAGGCCGCCCGCCAGAATTCCGCCCTCCATTATACCGCTCCGCGGTCAGAAGACCGCGGAGGGTATTATGAGTTTTTCCCTGGGCTGGCGGGCGGTCTCCAAAAGACCGCCCGCCAGCCCAGGGAAAAACTCCCTTCCCACGAGGATGCCGGCTCGTAATCGAGCCGGCGGAGTGGGAAGGTGCGACGGGTGCAGTGGCACCCGTCGCGTATTTCAGTGTCTGCAAGGCAGACACTGAAATACTTTGCGGGGCCCTCTTACGGGGGCCCCTGCCGTGCCCATGCCAATGGCATGGGCACGGCAGGGGCCCCCAGGGGCCCCGCGACCCCCCCTACCGCCATCCTGTTCATGGCGGCTTTCCCGCCATGAACAGGATGGCGGTAGGGGGGGTCAGAATCCCCTCGGCGGCGCAGCGAGCTGCGCCGCCTTGGAGGATTCGAAGGGGCAGTGGAAAACCGGCGGGAGACCGCCGGTTTTCCCGTTCTGACCGCGGCCAAAGCGCCACGGTCAGAATGACCAAGGGAGCACCGCCGGCCTGTCGGCGGTGCTCCCGCCCCCGTTGGCCCTGGCGGTAGAGAACCGCCAGGGTCAGAATCACCCCCATTGTCTCTTCCAGACCGAGGTCACAGCAGCACTTGCAGTGTAGGTCCTCTCCTGTCGAAGATCAGGTATCGAGTGATTGAACAGATAGAAAATGGCGGTTACATCCGTGGCGGTGACGTCCGCGGCGGTGCGTATCATCAACGCCGGCGCACTTCATCATTGGCTCCTGGGACCCATAGGGTCCAATGTTAACCAATGCAGCATTGCGCCGCGATCTACGACCGCCTACCGCGACATTGTACAACGCCAGCGCAGCTACCTCACATCCCATTGTCCCAGTTTAGAGGTCAGGCAGCCGCCATTTCAGGGGCCCACATGGCTTCATTTACTACTGCGTCACACATACCTAGGCCTACACTCAACACACATACAGGAAGAGTTTTGTGTCTGGCGTCGTGTTCTGTGTATCTGTGGGTACATACCTGGGAATTTGTTGACTCTGTGGTCGCTGTTGTCCTTCCTAGGCACCGTCAGCTGGGACATTTGAGAAGATGGTGGAATCCTCTGGTGTACCGACCGCTGGTGGACCTGTTGACAATGGAGGAGCGACATTTAATCATCACCTACAGGTTTGACCGTGCCACTATCCAGGAACTATGTACCCAGTTGGAGCCAGACCTGATGTCACCAATCCGCCATCCCACTGGAATCCCCCCTGACATGCAGGTGCTGTCAGTGCTCCATTTCCTTGCAAGTGGGTCTTTTCAGACAACAGTGGCCATGGCATCAGGGATGTCCCAGCCTATGTTTTCCAGCGTGTTGTCCAGAGTGTTGTCTGCCCGGCTGAAACACGTAAGGAGATACATCGTTTTCCCTCAGGTGGAGGATTTGGCTACAGTTAAAGGTGACTTCTATGCCCTTGGACATATCCCCAACATCATAGGTGCTATTGATGGCACCCATGTAGCTCTGGTCCCCCCCGCAGGAGTGAACAGGTGTACAGGAACCGGAAGAGTTATCATTCTATGAATGTACAGATGGTATGTTTGGCAGACCAGTACATCTCCCAGGTAAATGCTATGTTCCCTGGCTCTGTGCATGATGCCTACATCCTGCGGAATAGCAGTATCCTTTATGTGATGGGTCAACTCCAGAGGCACCGTGTGTGGCTATTAGGGGACTCTGGTTACCCTAACCTGTCCTGGCTATTGACCTCAGTGAGGAATCTCAGGACCAGGGCAGAGGATTGCTACAATGAGGCCCATGGGCGGACTAGGAGGGTGATCGAACGCACCTTCGGCCTCCTGAAGGCCAGGTTCAGGTGCCTCCATATGACAGGTGGTTCCCTATTCTACTCACCGAAGAAGGTGTGCCAGATCATCATCGCATGCTCGATGCTTCACAATCTTGCTTTGCGACGCCAGGTGCCTTTTCTGCAGGAGGATGGTCCAGATGGCGGTGTTGTGGCAGCTGTGGAGCCTGTGCAGCCTGTGGACAGTGATGAAGAGGAAGCTGAGGAAGAAGACATAGACAACAGGGAGTCAGTCATTGAGCAATATTTCCAGTGACACACAGGTGAGAACATTTTATTTTACTATTACATTCACTTTCACACTTCTACCTCTATCCTGTCTGTCATTTAGTAGCAGTATTTGGTAACTGAGTTGTACCTTTCCATTACGGTTTCACAGGTGTGGTTACCAACGTGTGTCATCTGCTTGCATCCTTCATGGACTTGTGATGTGTGACATAGGTATGTTGACATTACAATTAAAAACGCATTGATAATACAAATTTACCAAATCACAGACTGACTCCAGATTGTTTTGTGCTTCAAGGGTGTTTATTTAAGTGCTCAAAAATGGAGGGGGGTTGTAAAATGGTGATGGGGATGGTGGAGGAATGTCCATGGCAGAGTCCAGTCTATTGGTCACACAGGTGCACTACCCATATGGGCATAGGAAGTGGATCTGGGGCAGTTTAAGTATGGACAGGGTAACAAAGTGGGACAGTGGGAGGACAATCAGGGTGGTCTCATTTCCTGGCCGGGGTCTTGCCATCTTACTCTTTCCTGTTCCTGGATCTCAGGGACTGCTTGCGGGGTGGTTCTCCCTCTGCAGGGGGTGGGGTGCTGGTGTGGTGGTCCTGTGGTGGGGCGTCCTGTCCACTAGCGCCTGCAGAGGTGGTGGGCAGTTCATCGTCCAGGCTAGTGTCAGGGGCCCATTGGAGTGCCACGGTGTCCCTCATGGTCTTCTGTATGTCCTTCAGCACCCCTACGATGGTGCCCAGGGTGGAGCTGATGGTTCTGTGCTCCTCCCTGAACCCCAAATACTGCTCCTCCTGCAGGCGCTGGGTCTCCTGAAACTTGTCCAGGACCGTCGCCATCGTCTCCTGGGAGTGGTGGTATGCTCCCATGATGGAGGATAGGGCCTCGTGGAGAGTGGGTTCCCTTGGCCTGTCCGCCCCCTGTCGCACAGCAGCCCTCCTGGTTCCCCTGTGTTCCTGTGCCTCCGTCCCCTGGACCGTGTGCCCACTACCACTGCCCCCAGGTCCCTGTTGTTGTTGGGGTGGTGGATTATCCTGGGTTCCCTGTAGTGGTAGACACACCGCTGATTGACGTGTCCTGGGTACGGAGGTATGGGCCCGCTGGGTGGGTGCTGTGCTGGTGTTACCAGAGGGTGGAAGGTCAGTGTTGGGCTGTGCCTGTGCAAGGGGAACCGACTGTCCCGAGGCCCACGATGGTCCGGTCTGGTCATCAGGATCCAGTAGGGCAGAGCTGCTGTCATCACTGTGGGCCTCTTCTGTGGGTAGAGTGGAGATATCTGGACCCTCCTGTGTGGTGACGTTCCGTAGTGGTCCTGCAGGGATATAAGAGCATGATTATTGCATCTGTGTGTTTAATGGTGTGCAATGGGTGGGTGTGCGTGTACCCCAGTGCAAGCATTCCTGTGTGTGGGTTTGTGTGATGATGGTTAGGGGGTTGTTATGGGTATGTGCAGTGAGCATGCTTTGGTGAGGGGTGGCCATGCTTAGTTGTGTCATGCAGGGCTTGGTGTTGGGATGAGTGGTTTGTGTTATTAGTACATTAGTGAGGAGTTGGAGTGATAGGGGAGGTGGTGAGGGTGGGGGTGTGTGATAGCATGCAGGTAGGGTGGGGGATATGATAGTTAAGATTTGACTTACCAGTGTCCATTCCTCCTCCGACTCCTCCGAGGCCCTCAGTATGCATGGTGGTCAAGACTTGCTCCTCCCATGTTGTTAGTTGTGGGGGAGAAGGTGGGGGTCCGCCGCCAGTCCGCTGTACTGCGATGTTGTGCCTGGAGACCACGGAACGCACCTTCCCCCGTAGGTCATTCCACCTATTCTTGATGTACTACCGATTTCTTGGATGCTGTCCCACAGCGTTGACCCTGTCCACGATTCTGCGCCATAGCTCCATCTTCCTGGCTATGGAGGTGTGCTGCACCTGTGAGCCAAATAGCTGTGGCTCTACCCGTAGGATTTCCTCCACCATGACCCTGAGCTCCTCCTCGGAAAACCTGGGGTGTCTTTGGCGTGACATGGGGTGGTGTGGGTGATGTGTGGGGTGGTGTAAGTGTTGATGTGTGTGATGATGTGTAGTGGTGTGTGGTGTTTTGTGCGTGGAATTTTGTATGGGTGATGGTGTTGTGTGCCTCTGTGTGGTGGGGTTCTCAATTGCTGTGCTCTCTGTCTCTCGGCTTCCTCAAAATTTCTGGTCGTAGGGGTTTGTGGGTGATGTGGGTGTGTGTTTTATATTGAATTGGGTGTGTGGGAGTGGTGTTTGTATGTGTATCAGGTGTGTGTATTTCGAATTGTCCAATGTGGCGGTGTTTTGGAGATGTGTGTGTATTTTGAGCGCAGTGGTGTGTACCGCCAATGGAATACCGCGGTTGAAAGACCGCTGCGTGGATTCGTGGTTCGTGATAGCATGGGCGTGTTTCTGTTGGCGTGACGGTGGAGGAATTGTTTTCGGCAGTTTAACACTGACCTTTGGTGTGGCGGACTTGTGTGGGTGTCTGAATTTCAGCGGATTCCGAGATGTGGGTCATAATAGCTGTGGCGGAATTCCGCGGCCGCGGCGGTGTATTGGCGGTCTTCTGCACGGCAGTAAGCGCCTTTTACTGCCAATGTTGTAATGACCCCCATAATGTAATAAAGTATTTGCTCAATACCAACCAATTCTCCCCGGGCCCCAAGTCAACAGCCTTAGACTCTCGGGCAGTTATCAACGTCTCTGTCAGGCAGTACTCGTAGTAAGTACACTAGTGTCCAGCATAGGGGTATTCTCCTGTCTATGGTGGGTTTCTGGTTGGCCTGTGGCTTGTGCAGTTAAAAAAGCTTGAAGTGGGCCCATATGTCTTTCGGCTGTGAGGTTATTGGAAGCATCAATACGTATGTTTCTATTTAATCCTTGCAGACTGTCAGGTTGTTAGAAGGAAATCTGTTAATAAAATAAGAGAGATCAATTTGACAAAGTAATATAGGTTTAAGCGATTTTCAGCTGGGAACGACAGGCAGTCTCAACATAGAGGCCGACTGAAGTTCAAAGTTCTAGTTCACAAGCAGTGGTATTTATACTGTAAAAGCCACAAAAAACTACGGTCACAAGTTCAGCATTGACGTAAGCAAGAACAAGCAGTACAGATAATATAATAGGGCAGAGGTACCTCTTTTAAAGAGCACATGCACGATTATTGGTCGCCTCATGGATGGGTAAGTAACATTGACATCATTCAACATCTCCCATTCTGCACAACAAGTGATTATGGGGGTCATTCTGACTCCCGCCGGCGCGGTAACCGCACGCCCGGCGGGAGCCGCCGAATGACCGCACCGCGGTCAAATGACCGCGGCGGCCATTCTGGCTTTCCCGCTGGGCTGGCGGGCGACTGCCAGAAGGCCGCCCGCCGGCCCAGCGGGAAAGCGCCTTCAACGAGGAAGCCGGCTCCGAATGGAGCCGGCGGAGTTGAAGGCGTGCGACGGGTGCAGTAGCACCCGTCGCGATTTTCAGTGTCTGCTTGGCAGACACTGAAAATCAATGTGGGGCCCTGTTAGGGGGCCCCTGCAGTGCCCATGCCATTGGCATGGGCACTGCAGGGGCCCACAGGGGCCCCACGACACCCGTTACCGCCATCCTGTTCCTGGCGGTGAAAGCCGCCAGGAACAGGATGGCGGTAAGGGGGTCGGAATCCCCATGGCGGCGCTGCTTGCAGCGCCGCCGTGGAGGATTCCCTGGGGCAGCGGGAAACCGGCGGGACACCGCCGGTTTCCCGTTTCTGACCGCGGGTGTACCGCCGCGGTCAGAATGCCCATGGAAGCACCGCCAGCCTGTTGGCGGTGCTTCCGCGGTCGTTGGCCCTGGCGGTCGGTGACCGCCAGGGTCAGAATGACCCCCAATATGTTACATGATGCTCACGGTAGCCCTGCCTTGTGCAAATGCTTATCTGACCCTTACACAGTACCCCTCACCAAGATAACTCTCATTCTAATGTGGCTTGGGCCTCTTGTGTGTTTCAGCACAGCTAACTTAGCAATGCAGCATGTGTATAAGTTTCCTAAGTAATAAGTGTTTGTTTGTCCTAAATATGACCTGCCTTTCCTATCGAACCCACAGTCTGTCTTTTTTAGCATGTCATGTATTAAGCCTTTCACTACTTACATTGGTTTACAACTATCCCTAGCCTAAAATGTTTGTATTGGGTTTTGGGAACTTATGTTTGTATGTATGTGATGTATATGATGTGTTCCTATTCTTCCTACATCAAGGTGTTTTAGATAGTCAGGTCCATATTGATACTTTTTTAGCGCCGCATTTGCGTCGCTTTTTAATGCAAAAACCGGTGCAAACTTGCAAAATACAATTGCATTTTGTAAGTTTGCACCGTTTTTGTGTCTCAGTCTCTTTGGGAGTGTTGCGGCTTCCCTAATATGTTGCGACCCTACGTTGGCCAAGAATTTCTGTGAAGTGTGTGGTCCCTTTGGGAGTGTGTTTGACATATCCTAATAGTGTTGAGTAGTTGGGGTGAGATGGGCCCACTCTTGGCCTGGTCTTTGCCAGGGCACATGCCTGGGCATGCCTGTGCAGTCGGACAAGCGGCCCTCTTTTATGAGCCTCCTGGTGTGCTGGAAATGCAGGCTCACAGCCTTACTGTCACAAGAAATTCTGACCCTTGTGGTCTCAGCCCGTGAAGCGTGGTCTGACAATGTTTTGCACAGCGTGACAAGCATCCCTCCTTTATGCTCCTCCTGGCGTGCTGGAAATGTGGGCTGGCAGCCTCACTTCCACAAGTGATTCTGGCCTCAGTAGTCTCAGGCTGTGACGAGCGGTCTGAAAATGTCCTCTGCAGTGGGAAAAGCATCCCTCCATTGGGCGTCTGCTGGTGCGCTGGAAATGTGAGCTATCGGCCTTAATGCAGAAAGAAATTCTGGCCCTTGAGGTCCTGAGCCATGAAGAGTGGTCTGACAATGTACTGTGCAGAGTGGCAAGCGTCCCTTCTTTAGGTGTCTGCTGGCGCGCAGTAAATGTGGGCTAGCAGCCTCACTGCCATTAGAGATTTTGGCCTCTGTAGTCCGGGGCTGTGACGAGTGGTCTGACAATGTCCTGTGCAGCGTGGCAAGCGTCCTTCCCTTAGGTGCCTGGTGGCATGCTGGAAATGTGGGTTAGCGGCCTCACTGCTGCAAAAGATTCTGGCCCTTGTGGTCCCCGGCCCTGAAGATCGGTCTAACAATGTCCAGCCTAGCGTGGCAAGCGTCCCTTCTTTAAGCTTCTGCTGGCATGCTGGAAATGCGGGCTAGCAGTCTCAATGCTACAAGTGATTCTGGCCCCTGTAGTCTCGCACCTCTATCAACTCATAACCCTCATCCTGTGTTCTTCTGTTCAATTGCCCTCAAACACCTAAACCAGTAGTGCCGGATTAAACCCTGTAGAGGCCCCTAGTTAGTTGAAATTGCAGGGCCCGGGGCACCCCTCGCAAATTATCTCCTAATATGCTTTTAATTTTACCAACTAACAATTTCAGGGTCGACATTCTGGGTCTACAAAAGAGCGACGACAAACAATATTTACGCTCTGTTCAAGAAAATGAAAGAATTCTTAAGTCTCAACCAAAAATGAGTAAATGTGTCTGAACAAGATAGATTTGTTCTGTTACAGTAGACCTTAAACAGTGAAGTTAATCAAACTTCATTAATATTGAGAAATGGTAACTTACTAACTCAGACTGGTTAGTGTTCTCGAAGCTTCTACTCGTGAATATTCTACTAGGGACTGGAGTCGGCGGGAACTTGCAACACACTAACTCATAGAAATCTTCATTTCTGGAGGTTAGGGTCACTACATTTCACAGAGTACCGCAAACAATGTCCTAATGTGTAAGACAGAGAGGGAATGATTTTCGATCCAAAATGGCAGTTTTGAAAATATCTAATTGTGATACCAATTACATTTTTTATTGTTTAACAATAAATTTTAATTCACGTTTACTCAGTTTTGTCATTAAATTTATATAAAATGATAAAATACAAAATAATTGATATACAAATTCTTTATAATTAATATTATTAGGTTATTTTCACAATTTTGACACTTGTTGATAATTTACTTTAACACTAGAGGTACTACTATTCAGTATGTAAAAAATCAACATTGATTGCATACAACCTACACATTCAAATTTTCCACTTTAAAACAGATCCAAAATAGGTGGTTGTTTGTGGTACTCTGTAAAATGTAGTGACTCTATTGGAGGTTTCTCATGTGCGTGCTCTAGGGGGATAACATTGAACTAAGTAGTGTGAATGTCGGCCGCTAGATGGAGATGACCATCACTACTGTACAAAACACGTACATAGTTTGCACCAAATGTTTTTACAAATTGACAGCTGACAGAAGATGAGCTTTTAAGAGACAGTGGCCCTCATTACAACTCTGGTGGTCGGTGTTAAAGCGGCAGTAATACCGCCAACAGGCCGGCGGCAAAAAAATTGGATTTTGACCATGGCGGTTACTGCCATCCAAGACTGCCACTTTAACACACCGACCGCCAGGGTGGTAATGGCCGCTGGGCTGGAGACTTCGGTCTCCAGCCCGGCGGCCGTCACAATCCCACCCTCGGATTACGACCCGGCCTACCGCCATGGTTTTCGTGCCAATCTTACCGCCACAAAAACCATGGTGGTAGGCACTATCAGTGCCAGGGAATCCCTTCCCTGGCACTGATAGGAGTCTTCCCCGCCAACCTCCCCCTCCCCAGAGTCCTCCCCCACTCTCCACCTCCCTCTCCTGCCCCCACACATATACACACCCACACGTGCACCCATATACACACATGCACACACGCATACCCACCACCATCCACGCAAGCACACAAACATACCCACACACCGCAACACACACCAACATATCTTGTCACACACATGCATTCACAACACTCACTCATTCATGCATGCATCCTACGCGACTCACACCCACATGCACGCATACCAAAACATACACACACCCCTTCCCCACATACACACAACACCCCCAACCACCTCTCCGGTCGGAGAACCTGACTTACCTGCTTGCAGGGGTTCCTCCGGCTGGAGACGGTCCGCAGCGCTGATGTCAGCAGCAGCGTCCGCCAGCAAAACACCGCCAGGCCGTATCATTAGTCATGATACGGTTGGTAGTGTTTTGCTGGCGTGGCAGTGCTGCTGTCAGCAGCGCCGCCTTACAGCCGTCCACGACCATGACCGTCGGCGGTATTCCGCCAGCATTCTGGCAGAATACCGTTGGCGGTCATGATACACGTAGACGGCTGGTAGCCACAGCGGCGGTATGTTGGCGGCCGTCGCCGTGGCGGTAGGCGGTCAATACCGCCAATGTTGTAATGAGGGCCAAACTGTTAATTAATCTGATGTCTATGGGTCATGTACTTTAAGTTCTTTATAGTACATTACATTAATACAGTATTTTCTCTATAGAGTCTTTAATGTAAAGTTTTCGTTTCTTTAAGTTAATTCATTTTTTTATTTTTTTTTAAACAATTTGAAGACAGCTTGATTGTAATTTTCTTTCAAGACCAAATCCATGTTATTTTGATCTGATATTACAGGGCCCTTACAAGGAGTGGGGCTCGTAGGTCTGTGCCTACTTTGCCTACTTGGTAATCCGGAACTGTAAACCAGCAATCTTGCTGGAAACTGCTGTACCCCATGTTAATTCCTACAAAATAATCGCTCACCATGACAATGTGGGCACTAGAAGCAAGTAATTTTGAACATATTGATAACCACCATAATGGTTCTCATTTTACTCTCATATTATATACTTTTCAAACATTATAGTTTCATCAATATCTCTCATTTAAATTATCCCCAATCATCTAGCACTTGACTATCTAACAGACCTTTCTCATGTTCAGAAGTATACCTTAAATTTCAAAACATGGATTCCCAAAGTTATTTACAGTCTTCTACAACAATTTTATATCACAATGTTAGTTAATAATAATCACACATTGAGGTCAATGGCCTATGGCTTATTGGATATCTCACTCTCATCTCCTCCATTTGCCTTGCTTTTTCATATTTCCCATGCACTAAGCAACCATATCACATACTGTATTATTATAAACATACCAGTGTATTTAGAACATTATTGCTAAAATATTTGCATATCATTTGTTGGACATCATGGATTCAATATACTTTGTGTGGTAAAGCAATTAAAGCAATCAAAATCTTTAGTTTGTGTCCCTACACACACCCAAAATGTTGAAGCAACCCCAAATATATGTCCTCATGCATCCCAAAATTCAATCACATATACCCAGTGGCAGTTGGTGGCAAATTAGAATGGAGGGGCAAAAGCACATACACAAAACACTACACATAACACACTCATATAATTACACATACACACTAATATAAATAGAAAAAAAATAGCTAACCTTACTGATGTTCTGCAGCACGTCCCTGTAGCTCTGCAGCACGTCCTCCAAACGCAAAGCCCACAGGCAGCTCCCTCATCCAATCACGACGCTGTTTTCATGCTGTTAAGCAGCATGAAAAAAGCTAAGACAGCCGGGTTGAAGAGGTTTGAAGTGCGCATATTTTTGGTTGTAGCAAGGGAGCTGGCCAAACCAACATGCGCACGTCAAACTGAAGTGACCACTCCTCACTGCTGCCAGTCATTGGTAGCAGTGATGCACTGGCCCTGTCCTGCCGTCGCATTCCATGGGTTGGCAGAAAGCATCAAAATAAAATGATAATAAAATCATTTTATCACCATTTTATTATTGACGCTTTCTGCACAGCAGTGTGGCGGGGGCAACGTTCCTCTCTTCCCACAGAGACACCACTGCTGCATATCCCCCAACTCACTGGTACATCCAGTGGGAAAAGTCTTCAACTGTTTACTAAATTGGAGTAGCATTGGGGCGGTCCTGGTGGATACGTGATGTTGTTCCAGATCCTGGGTGCATAGATGAAAAAGGTTTATTGAGGATTGTTGTGGCGTGTTCCTTTGCTGTATTCTCTGTTTTGATCAGCACTGGCCAAGGGCTGCCTTTGCAGTCTCAATCAAGGTCACTGCCTCTTTGATCTCAGTGCTTGTGCTCTGTAAATCCCTCAGGTCTACCAAAATCAAACATTATCACTAGGATGTTCCCTTTCCCTAAGGATAACAGACCCAAAATTTTCCACTTCAGTATTTCTCAGTCATGGCTGTCGCCATCTAGAAGATAATTCATCCATAGTCCCTTTCTGCCATTCTTATCTTTACAAGTCTATATCAAGTCTATCTTTTCCGCATGGTCCCCCAAATTTTTTGCCTTTTTCTGGAACCTTTTAGTGTATCCCTGCTAAACAGGTGCTGTACTTCCCTATTATACATGGTTATATTGACTTACCCACAATTGACATATTTAACTTTCCTATCAGTTCCCTGATAAATGGCTTTGGAAATACACCTAGGGCCTGAAAGTTAAATGCCACATGTGGATTGCAGCCTATGGTGCTATCCACAGGGTTTGCCAATAAAACATGGCTTTAGGCAGCAGTGACCCATCCTTAAGGCCGGATGGTCCATGCCTCTGCATCTTTTGGACATAAAGAGTGTCTGTCAGGCTGGGTAAAGGTCAGCCTGACAGACACTCTTTATTTTCTGGTCAGGCAGCCAGGAGAGCAACATTCGCTAAATGGGTAGGCTCCTGGCTGCCTGATCTGAACTTTGTTGGGCTGAGGAAGTCACAGCTCCTGTGGGCGTGACCTCCTCAACTCAGCAAAGATCCTTGAGGCCCTCTCCTCCTGATGAAGGAGAGTCTCTGTGATAGTATTGTACCCAGGTGCTTCTGATTTAAGCCCTGAAGTGCCCAGGGCTGAGTGTCTATCTCTGCCACCTCAGACTTTGATATTTCTTCTCTATAAGACCACTGGCAAATGAAATGGCTGGGTCTCCATTTCATCTCCCTTCTAAAATTACACACCCCTCCTCTTCATTGCCTCTAGAGGTCTTAGCTTTTGAGAAATTGGTTGTCCAAGAAATCCAAAACATCTAACATTCTTTTGAGTATGTGCCTTACAACATAACTTTTCAAGAAAGACAAGCCCTAGAAACTTTGAAAGAAAACCGTAATGTGATCATCAAACAAGTTGATTAGGGCGGAGGGATTGTTGTTATGGACTCTAACAAATATGATGCTGAAATTTTCCAACACCTCACCTACACTGATTATTATAGCCCTTTTCCCTCTGATCCTGTATTGGAAATCAAAACTCTTAATTAAGGAGGCTACAGACAGAGCATTAGGGTTAGAAATTATTTCCACCAAAGAACACCCATATCTCAACTGTGTCTGTCCATGTACCACGGTTTATATGTACTCCCCAAGATACATAGGAAATTACAGAACCCTCCGGGAAGCCCTATTGTGTCGGGATGTGGTTCTGTTTAGGAACCACTTGGGAAGTAAATTGATGCAATCCTTAAGGAATTAATACCCTCTAAGTGTACTTTCATTAAGGACAGCATGGATATGACTGCACAAATCGGACATTACATTTGATCCAGAAATAGATTTTTTGGTTGGCTCGGACATTGAGTCTTTATACGAACAATCCTCAGTTAGAGGGATTAAAGGTAATAAAAACTTTTTGGGACATGCACCCTTTACCTACTAGAATACCCACTGATTTTTTTTGTGGAGTTACTACAGATGCGATTGACTAATAATTATTTTTTAAATAGGGACACTTTCTATCTCCAGAAGAAGGGGGTATCGATGAGAGCTTGCTATGCCCCCAGTTTTGCAATTTTGTGTGTGTACAATTTGTAAAAAAATAAGATCATCTCATCAGTAAATACTTTCATTAATCATGAAACCTTTTGGAGATGGTACATAGATGACACATAGATGACCACCTCGTGATTTGTCATGGGGACCTCATTCTATTGAATTATTTTGTGAACTGGCTGAATTCCATGCAAAAACACTTGAGATTTACTTTTGAGCTTTGTAAGGATAACCTATCTTAAAGAAGTGGAGAGTAAATTGGTACAAGCCTGTTCAGGAAACCTACAGAGAGGAATACCCTCTTACTCTAGTCAAGCAACCATCCCAGAGATTTACGAGATGGTCTGCCTTAAGGACAATTTCTCCGAATTCAGAGGAATTATAAGTGGAGAAAAGACTATTTTCAGGAGGCATCTGTTCTTTGTGAGAGGGTGGTTAACAGAGGTTATCCTCGCTGTTTAGTGAGACGGTGTCTTAGACGAGCTTGGTTCTGCCCTAGAGATGTTTTACTTACACCAAAGACACATGAGGAAAACATCTGTACATCTGTTTGATTCCACTTTTTGTCCCTTGAGTAATCGTATCAGTAGGGTGATCAAGAGGAATTGGAGTGTTCTACGTGATTTTTCAATCTGTTCTGACCCACCTCTTTTCTCTTACAGGAGAGATTAAAATTTGAGGTATCATCTGGTATGTGCGGTGATGTGGGAACCTAAATCTAAGACGGATTAGTCCATCTCCTCCAGCTGGGGTTTACTGCCTGTTGTGGGACACTATAAATGTCAGAGTTGTAGTGTATGCCCCTTGATTATGAACACTAAGGAAATCAGAATGGGAAATCAAGCATATCCCTTAAAACAATTCAGTAATTGCTGGACAAGAATGGAATTTATGCCATCCAATGCGAATGCGACCTCATCTATATAGGGCAGACCACAGAGATGGTTAAAACCAGAATTACACAACATAAGAGCAGGATTAGATGCAAGGTGGAAAATTAACCAATGGTTCCCAATTTGTCAGCACACAATTACACTGAAACGGATATGACTTGGCAGGCCATTGATCTACCTGTACTTCCCTTGCAGGCGGTGATTTGACACAACTGCTACAACGTTGTGAATGCAGATGGATCACACGATGTGACACCATGAACAATTGCTTTAATATTTTAGATGAATGGAACAGTTTATCTACCATATGATTATTTCTCCCCTTATTGAATGCTATTATATTGTCTCAGATATACTAAGTTTGGACATTGTTGTTTTTGAATCTTATATTTGTACATGATATTCTTGCTGTACTTTCAATGGTTTTAATTCTTATTGTAAACTTCTGTGCTCTGAAGTCCCATATTGATTTATGATACATATTGAATTTGTTCAGTGAAAATATTGATTCACTACCTTATAATAATTTATGTGGTTGGTGTGTACCATGTTCGGTAGTGCAGCATTAGTATTTATAGCTGTGCCACATGCATAATAATTTGTTTATTAATGTATTTATTTGTGCTGTATATTCTATTCATTATTTATATAACTAAGTCTTTCTTCTATTTCTTTTTCTGTCTTCTAACCCAGGCCACTGTGCTTAAATTGTTATTTTAATTGCTTAAAATACATGTGCCATTTAAATTACTTAGAGTCCCCTGGGACATTGCCTGATTTATTCAAAGAGCGTTCTACGGTTTATGCCGTTCGCTGTGTCGGCACCTTAGATTAGTTTGAATTGCTGAATGAGGCGGTCACACTTTTGAAGAGGCGAATGCGACTCTCGTAAGGTGGGTCCTTTTGGTTCTTTTGCTTCACTCTGACCCCTTTTTTGCTGACGAGTCTCCAGCAATCTGGTATTTTTAGATCCATTTCACCTTTTTCCCCCTTTTCAGGAACCTTCGACTAATCCGGTTTTACCTTACTCTATGCTGAGTACTTTCAATCTTTTTACCGCACGTGCTGCTCTATTTTTCTTCCATTAGGTGAGTTAAAGTGAGGTATTGACTGAGATCCTCTTTATAATCTTTTTTAGTTTTTGTGGAGTTGATGCTGATTTGTTCTGTTTTTGTACATGGACATTTTCAGTTGGATTTGAATATACTGGCATTGATTGATTTGGATGCCCCAACCCTTTGGAGTCTCCTTAACGTGGAGTTGTCGTTTACAATTTGGGAAGGTTGGTTATTGTTTAGCACATAGTACTGGCACACGTGCTAAGGGGCATAGTTATACTCCGTTTGCGCCGAATTTGCGTCGTTTTTTTCGACGCAAATTCGACGCAAAACTAACTCCATATTTATACTTTGGCGTTAGATGCGTCTAGCGCCAAAGTTCATGGAGTTAGCGTCATTTTTTTGCGTGAACACCTTCCTTGCGTTAATGATATGCAAGGTAGGCGTTCCCGTCTTAAAAAATGACTCCGATGCATTTGCGTCGTATTTATACTCCCGGGCAAAAATGACGCCCGGGAGTGGGCGGGTCTAAAAAACCCGCATTAGCGCCGGATTTTAGCACCTGGGTCAGGGCAGGCGTTAAGGGACCTGTGGGCTCAGAATGAGCCCAGAGGTGCCCTCCCCTGCCCCCAGGGACACCCCCTGCCACCCTTGCCCACCCCAGGAGGACACCCAAGGATGGAGGGACCCACCCCAGGGACATTAAGGTAAGTTCAGGTAAGTATTTTTTTTTAAAAAAAATTGTGGCATTGGGGGGCCTGATTTGTGCCCCCCTACATGCCACTATGCCCAATGACCATGCCCAGGGGACAGAAGTCCCGTGGGCATGGCCATTGGGCAAGGGGGCATGACTCCTGTCTTTGCTAAGACAGGAGTCATTTCAATGGGGGTTGGGAGTCGTAAAAAAATTGCGCTAATCGGGTTGAGGCGATTTTTTTGCCTCAGCCTGACTTGCATCATTTGTGGACGCCCATACTCCATTTTCCCCCTACGCCGGCGCTGCCTGGTGTACGTCGTTTTTTTTAACGCACACCAGACAGCGCCGGCGGCTAACGCCGGCTAACGTCATTCAATAAATACGGCGCCCGCATGGTGCTTCAGAATGGCGTTAGCCGGCGCTAATTTTTTTGGCGCAAAACTGCGTTGGCGCAGTTTTGCGTCAAAAAGTATAAATATGGCCCTAAGTGTTTCCAAGGTGGTTATTGATTACCTTTTGCTCTCCTTTAAGGAATCAACAACCGCCCCCTTCCTTTTTTCCTACCATTGTGGTTATGCGCATAATTGACAACAGAAGTATTTTCTTCCTTCTGGTGGCCACTATTGCCTTTACAGGCCAGTGAGTTTTTACCTACATTTTTTGGGTGGCAGCCTTGGTTTCTTCTATCTATTTCTTTTCTAAATGCATTGTATTTTTGTCTGGTTACAGCACCACTTTGTCCACGTGCATTTTGTGGTCCTGATGATGACCTTGTCGCGCCACAGCAGACCACAGCATTCGGCTCGGGGCACGGCTGCAGTTCATAGTGGCCTGGTGTGCAGCAACCCTACTGTGCTTTACTTTCTCACTTGAGGCCCCAAATTGGGCATGGGGCCTCAGCGAGTCTTGTGCGCGGCATGCCCTCAATATTTACTTGGGCACCTTCCCCTTCACCCACCACTTACCTGGTGAGCATGTCCTTTTTTCTTTCCTTTTTCTTCCTCTCCTCGTGTTTTATGTACATATTCAGCAGCCATGTTCTTTCTTTTTCCCAGCATGCCTTATTTTTCCCTGCATGCCTTAGGCACCCTTTTCAACATGGTGTCTTTTCTCTATGTGTTCCTATGTTTCTTTCCCAATCCAGTATGGTGACTTTCTACTTCCTGTTGGTCATTTCCTGTTCTTGGGTATATAAGGTGAGTGTTTCTTGTTCTCCTTGCGCTGCAACACTTCCTTTGGTGGTGGTCTTCGCTCCTAGTAATTTTTTCTCCAGTTATTTTTCCTCGCTTGTTCCAGCTTCCTCCAGTATTATTTTTCATGTGGGAGACTTACCTTTTTGCTTCTTTTTGTTCCAGGGAGTTCCTGCTTAGAGGTTTTTCCCCTTGGGGTTTTTTCCTCTGGGACGCCTTCTGGAGGGCATGGACTGCTTTTTGGTGTTCCGCCGTCGGCAGCACCGTGGCTACCAGAAACGGCCGCACTTACCTGGGTCAAGGCAGAACCTGCAAGAATCAAGACCTTTCTGCAGTTCCATTGGGCCAAAAACATAAACGACGAGTAGCCTGTGACAGATTGCAGCTCCAAACGAACCACACTTTGTCAAGCAGAATGGAGGATACCGCAATGGCTGCTGCAGAGCCCAACCAGTCGCTACTATTAACTATTCAACAGCAAGCCCAAGAACTGCAACAATTAAGAAATTAAAATGCGGCTTTACGACAAGCCCTGGCATCCCGAACCACAGATGTTCCCACTGTCTCTGCTACCATGGCTCGTTTCTCAGTAGATCCAAATAAGCTACGAGAATTTCTCAATGCTCTGACTGTCTAGTTTGCCTTTCGACCACACACAACTTGCACAAGATAAAACAAAAGTTGGTTATCTCATCAGTGCCTTGTCTGGTCCTGCCTTGGCCTGGGCGACTCCGTTAGTAGCCTCCAATGACCCTGTGCTGTCTGACTATTTAGCTTTTGTCACTGCATTTAAACAAATGTTTGAACGCCCAGGATTGGAGGCATCAGCAGAAGAAGCTTTATGTGACATCAGCAAGGTACTCAAGATGTTCTCCAATATATAACACGCTTCAGACAATTGGCAGCCGAGTCGACATGGGTAGAATGTACTCTGGTGACTCTTTTTCGTAGAGGTCTACGAGACGAAATAAAGGACGAATTAGTACATTCTGCTAGAGTGGACGATTTACGAGGCTTGATGGATTTAGCGCTCTCCATAGAGTATCGTCTACAAGAACGTTGTCTAGAAAAGAGAAAGAATCATGGACCTTCTCATGCAGGAAACCCACGTACAATTGTCCATTGTCCTGAAGAGCCTCGACCTGCATTAAGGGAGACAACAGAAGGGGAACCAATGCAAATAGACACTGCTTGTGGTCCTCTCTCTACTAGTGAACGTGAAGCTAGACGGAGAAGAGGATTATATCTATATTGTGGAGCTGCTGGCCGCTTGCTCCACACTTGCCCAGTCCGTCCTGTGAAGTCCTCGGGAAACGCCAATTCCCATCCTCTGTGAGAAGCGAGGGGACGGGACTTTCTGTGATACCTTCCATCATATCTTCCAAGGAAGATGCCACTGTCCTGTTTCTGTTACCTGTTACTCTGGATTATATAGATGTGCTCCAAAAACATCAAAGTCAGTACTACCCCGACACAGAGGCTACGATTGTACCATTCCCCTGGAACCTGGAGCGGTTGTTCCCTTTGGTAGAATGTATTCTCTTACGGAACCTGAAAAACAGATACTACCTGCAAGAAAATATACAGAGTGGTCTTCTTCTCCTGCTGGGGCTCCCCTCTTCTTCGTACCCAAGAAGACGAAGGATCTACGTCCCTGTATAGACTTTCATGGATTAAATAAAATCACTATAAAAGACCAATATCCACTACCTCTCATCAAAGACATATTGGGGGCAGTTAAGGGGCACAGATTTTTACAAAATTAGACCTCCAGGGAGCGTACCATCTCTTAAGTAAGGAAGAGATGGGTGGGAAACTGCCTTTCGAACACCCTTTGGTCATTACGAATATAGGGTAATGCCTTTTGGTTTAACAAACACCCCCTCTGTTTTTAGAAGATTCATGGATTCGATATTCTCCGACCTGTTGAATCACACTGTAGTGATTTATTTAGATGATATCCTTATATATTCCAGACACTCTGAACTCCACGCTGAACACGTAAAGCAAGTATTAAACAGACTCAGGCAACATCAGCTTTACTGTAAACCTGAGAAATATGAATTTGATAAGACTGAGGTGAAATATTTAGGTTATTACATTAGTCAGATTGGTATCTCCATGGATCCAGAGAAGGTTTAGGCCATTCTAGATTGGCCATCCCCTTCATCAATCAAAGAAACTCAATGTTTCTTAGGTCTGGCCAACTTTTATCGTCAATTTATTTCAGACTTTGCTAAACAGACTAGTCAAATCACACAAACTCTTAAAAAAGAGAGTTTGCGAAACGGTTTTCTCTGGACAAACATGGCTGAAAATGCTTTCCAAAACCTAAAACAAGCCTTTCCCCAAGCACCTACACTATGGCATTGGGACACCAACAAACAATTCATAGTTGTTAGTGATGCTTCGGAAAGAGCTATTGGGGCAGCATTATTACAACGTCAGGACGACGATGGATTCGAACATCCGATATTTTATCTGTCTCATGTGCTCTCTGATTCTGAGCAAAATTATTTGGTATTGGAAAGATAACTCTTAGCTCTAAAAACAGATTGCCAGGAGTGGAGACAATTCCTCATGGGTTCTAAAGAACCCTTTGAAGTAAGAACAGACCATCGCAATTTACAATGCCTACGTAATTTTCAGTGTCGAACAGTTGTCAAGCCTGTTGGGCCTATTTCTTTAGCCAATACGATTTTTATATTACCTATATTCCAGGTTCTCAAAATATTTTGGCAGATGCTTTATCTCAACACTACCCTGAAAGTACTAACACCTTCATATTCTCTAATTGAACCAGACAAAATAATTGGTTTAGTCCAGTCTTTCCTTGATGAAGTACAGTCTGAGTACTCAACTCTCTCAGAACAAGAATTGAAGGAAATGCGTCCAAAAGTACACAAGAGTAAAGGGTACTGCTATCATAAAGACGCGTTATTCCTACCTTCTATGAAAGTGCAAATGTGTCATGACTCCCCTGTGGCCGGTCATTGTGGTATCAAAGCCACGCAGGAATTGCTCTTTTTCTCTTTTTGTTGGCCTACACTGAAGCAAGATGCTGGAAGTTACGTGGTGTGTTGTCCCATTTGCGCCCAAGCATAAATACCCCATACGAGGCCTGTAGAACTACTCCAATCATTACCGGTTCCACCAGCCCCCTGGCATACAATATCAACCGATTTTATGTGTTCTTAACCTCCCTCGGCGGGAAACCGAGTTATAATGGTGACTGTAGATTCTTTTACAAAAATGGCTCATTTTACTGCTTTGAAGAAGTTACCTACATCTAAAGGTTAGAGCCAGATATTCATTCAAGAAATCTTTCGTCACAATGGCCTTCCTCAAGTTATTGTGTCAGATCGGAGTCCTCAATACATATCATGGTTTTGGAAGTACATCTGTGTGACGGGCTTGTTTCGGATCGCCCGCGCATGGACTTGACTAGTGCTGGCGCTGCCACTTGTGCTCCAGACCTTCCCGGCCTCCCTTCCCGTGATTGGTGGAATGGACTATGGGCGCGGGATGCTGGGAGGTCAAATAACCCGATAACAGAACCTGCGGGGATCGGAGGAAGGAGAGACGGGACCGATGTTCAGGAGGAAGACGGCGAAGACCAAGCAGACGAGGAAGATGGTAATCGGAACCCTGAGACGGTGAAACCAGTGTTCATCGCAGAGAGAAGACCGGAGACGTCCGACGGGATCCCTGACAACAGGCAACCGGGAGGACGGAACGCTGCACCCCGCCACGCTTCTGGAGAAGCGTGGCAGTTCCAGGTGCGTGGGGCTACTGCCCTAAGGGAGCGAGAGAGAGAGAGAGAGAGAGTGGGGGGAGAGGGGGGGAGATTCAAAGGCAAGGGTACTTGAAGGGAAAAGGGGGGGGGAGAACTGGGGAGCACTACCACCAAACCACACCAAAGTATAGTATCACGTATAGTTATCACCCAAGGCACCGCACACAGGATCTTACAGCCACAGAAGATGATAGAAGATGCAGAGATCAAGATAAATAGGAAAAGAAAAGGAAGAAATAGAGAGAATTATAGCCCCAGAAAGAACTGTAAAAGAGAAAGACCAGAGAACCAGAAAGGAAAGAGACCACAAGGGAGAGAAAGCAAAAGAAGGTAAACAAGAAAAGAGACAGGAAGAGAGAATAAATAAGCCTTACTAAGTGACAAACCCTGACCACTTAACTCTGTTGTTCTGTTCTCTCCACATACTCTTCCCAGGGAATCCTGTGAGACGAGGAGACAAAAAGAGAAGAGTGAAGAACCGACTACGAGAGTTAAACACACCATATCCACGTCCGAAGAAGAAAAACTTAAATCAACCTTGTCTGTAACCCACTTAAACCTACTAATAAAACACCTTGTACATAGAACACGCGATTCCTGAGTGATTCCTCCGTGCCGATACGGTTACAAGTGGTGTCAGAAGTGGGATCTGAGGAACCGCCGCCATGGAAGAGAAGGCATCAATGGCTGACATAATAGCACAGTTGGCAGAGGGGCAGCAACACCTCCAGTTGATTTGGGAGCAACAAATGAAAGAAGCCAAAGAGGAGCGTGAGGCGTTGCAGACAGCTCTTAAGAGCCAGGCAACAATTATGGCTAACAACCAGCTGGTACATGAAACAGCTCTGGGGAAGTTTACCGACACCATCGCCCATACAAAAGTACACCCCAATGTACCAAGTAGTGTGCTGCAACGTTATCAGGAACAGGAGGACCCAGATTCTTTCTTCACAAACTTTGAGAGAGTTGCCAGCACAGCTAATTGGCCAGAGGACAAATGGGGCCAGTATATCGTCCCCCTACTCACCGGCCACTTGCAGTCAACTTACCAAGCCATTAATCCCAGTGGTACCCTACAGGGAAATCAAGAAAACCATTTTAGAAAGAGTTGGGTTAGATAGTGAAACTTACCGTACCAGGTTCTGACAAGTGAAATGGCAGCATCAGGAGAACCCTTGCACCTTATATTATAGAGTCCAGCACGCAGCGGGGAGGTGGTTGTCTTAGAACAATACTTGGATGCCTTACTGTCTACCACACGAAACTGGGTAAGACAACATCCCGGGCTCACTAATGAAACAGCTGTGGAACTTGCCTACGCATATCATAGGGGTCCGGACTTTCGTGCTACCGTTAGTCGAGCCCCTCCACCTCCTGTTCGACCGGTCATGACTACAAATACCACCCATTGGCCAGTATTAATCCATGGCCCTGACCGTTCCCAACCAGCTGCCCCGGTGGCTTCCAGATACTCAGGCACCGGACCTCAGTGCTATAACTGCTCAGAGTGGGGACATATCGCCAGGTATTGCCCCCATAAAAAAGACGCAGAGGAACCCATTGAGATTGGATTGAGAAGAGGGAGAGTGTTCTGGACTGGAGGAGAAAAGCCAAAATATACCCTCCCCATCATCATCAATGAAGTGGAAAGAACAGCCCTAATTGATTCCGGGTGTAGCCAGAGCGTGATCAGGGGGGATCTGGTATTGCCTGGTCAAGAGGATTCCGAGACCCAGGTCCTAATCGCCTGTGTGCATGGCGATCAACGGTATTACCCACTGGCCACCATAAGGTTGAAGTGGAGGGACAAAACCGAGACCCTACGGGTTTGGGTACTTTCCTGATTGGACGAGGAAATAATCCTTGGTACTGATTATGAGGATTTTCCCTCTCTATTAGAGAAAGCAGGGCAAGAACATCTTTTGAGGACCTGGTGGAAGGAGGCACCCAGTGGATTGGATAAGGAGGAGCCCAAAGAAACTCGGGTCCTCCTCCCTAGGAGACAGAAATGGGAGCAGAGACGTTATTATGCACAGAACCCCTTACCACAAGACGGTCACATAGTACTGGGAAAGTCTGTACGGTCACAGGTGACTTCCGGCGGAATCAGAATGAGGACCTCTCTTTGAAACACGCATGGCAGCAGGCAGTATCCATGGCAGCACAAGGGGTAGGTCCCAGATTCCTGATTCGTAATAACCTATTGTACCGGAGACCCACCACAAAAGGGGGAAAAGAATTACAGTTAGTTGTACCTAGAAGTCACCGTCAACAGGTGTTACATTTAGCCCGTGTGGATAACGGGGAAGGGCATTTGGGGAGGGAGAAATCTGAGGAAGCAGTGCTCAGATGGTTCTATTGGCCTGGGGTTTTTGGAGAGATTCACAAACATTGTTCAGAGTGTCCCAAATGTCAACTGTATAACCCCTCTCCACATAAACCCGTTCCCCTCCAACCTCTTCCGGTTCTAGATAGTCCATTTACCAGAGTTGGGATGGATATCATTGGTCCTCTCACCCCTCCATTCGGGGCCGGCAATATGTCTTAGTATTGGTGGATTATGCCACCCGGTATCCGGAAGCCATTCCCATACCCAGTATGCACACCAAAGCCATTTCACAGGCAGTGATAGAGTTCTTTTCGAGGGTGGGTTTCCCGAAAGAAATATTGACTGACCAAGGGACCCCTTTCATGTCCAGACTGATGACTGAGGTATGCCGATCGCTAGGGGTGAAGCAAATCCGTACCTCTGTATATCACCCACAAACAGATGGGCTAGTGGAAAGGTACAATAAGACCATTAAATCCCTTCTAAGAAAAAGCATATCAGAGGCTGGTAAAGATTGGGGAAAAAACTACCTTTAGTTGTATATGCTATCCGTACCCACGTACAGGCCTCCCTAGGACATAACCCCTTTGAGATGTTGTTTGGCCGACAGCCACGTATGCTGATGGATATGTTAGCCGAACAGTGGGAGAAAACTGAGGAGGAAATAAAGGATCTCTTAACCTATACACGAGACTTGAGAGAAAATCTTCATACAGTATGGGAAGAAGCCCACACTGCTTTACGTCAAGCTCAGACCAAGCAGAAGCAAATATATGACGCCAGAAGTGTAGTTCGTACTTTAGCTGTAGGAGATAAAGTGTTGGTCTTACTCCCTAGCACTGAAAATAAATTATTGGCTCGCTCGCAGGGACCATTTGACGTTATTGCACAAATTAACCCCACCACATATAAACTGGCCATACCCCAAGGCAGTGGAAGGGAACAGATATACCATATCAATCTTCTTAAAAAATGGTTAGACTACACCGGTGGGCATTCCGTCCACTACATCACCCATGATGGTACCGAAGACATCCCATATCCCTTCCTCCCTACCCAAGATCTTTCCAACCTGGCCAAACCTTGGATCAATTCCGCTCTCACAGGATCTTGTCATAAACAACTAGTCCACTTAGTAGATGTAAATCAGGATGTCTTCTCTAAGTACCCTGGGAGAACCACCCTAGTCCAACATCCCATTTGGCTCAAAATAAATAAAGTATCCCAACAGAGGCCATATCGCATCCCAGAAGCGAAACAAAAGATTATAGAAGAAGAAGTCCAGATCATGTTAGCAGCTGGTATTATAGAACCCTCAGCCAGTCCTTGGTGCTCGCCGGTTGTATTGGTTCCCAAGCCGGATGGTAGTACCAGGTTTTGTGTAGACTATAGGGGGGTCAATAACTTAACCCACTTTGATGCCTATCCCATGCCTCGAATTGACAAACTTATTGAGAGATTGGGCCAAGCCAGATACTTATCCACCCTGGATCTTACGAAGGGATATTGGCAAATACCCTTGAGAATGGAGGACAAAGAGAAAACAGCATTTGCCACCCCTTTGGGATTATACCACTTCACTGTCCTTCCCTTTGGGCTCCACGGGGCCCCTGCCACCTTCCAAAGACTCATGGATGAAATCTTACGGCCATATAGGCAATATGCTGTGGCCTATCTCGATGATATTGTTATATATAGCAAAACGTGGGGTGATCACATGTCTCATCTAGATGCCATTCTGCAAGCCCTGAGAAAAGCCCAGTTAACCGCAAATCCGGAGAAATGTCGATTAGGACAAACCAGTATCAAATACTTGGGTTACATAGTAGGGGGTGGTCGGATTAGCCCACAGGAGGAGAAAATAGAAGCCATCACGCAAATGACTTTCCCAAAGAAAAAAAAAGACATTAGGGCTTTCTTGGGATTAATAGGCTATTATAGGCGCTTTATTCCCCATTTCTCCACGGTGGCAGAACCCCTTACTAACTTGTTACAGAAGGCATGTCCAAATACCCTTTGTCCACCTACGTTGTCTGAATTACGTAGCTTTGACAGTCTAAAAGCTGCGCTCACTTCAGAACCGGTGTTATGTTGCCCAGATTTCCGTAAACCCTTTGTTTTACTGACTGATGCCTCCGAGGTGGGTCTTGGGGCTGTACTGTCCCAGCCACAGGACGATGGAACTCTTCACCCCATACTTTATATCAGCAGGAAACTCCTACCACGGGAAAAACATTATCCGGCTATAGAAAAGGAGTGTTTGGCGAATAAATGGGCTATTGAATCTCTCAGGTATTATCTGTCTGGCAGGACCTTTACCCTGGTTACTGATCACGCTCCTCTCACCTGGCTCGCTCATAATAAGGACACTAATTCCCGTATTCTGCGCTGGTTCCTTTCCTTACAGCCTTTCTCGTTTCAGATTCAGCATCTCCCGGGAAAACAAATGGTGACTGCTGATTTTCTATCCCGTTATCCGGTCTCTGAGCGTCCCGACCGGCCGCTCTCTAGGGGGAGTGTATGTGACGGGCTTGTTTTGGATCGCCCGCACATAGACTTGACTAGTGCTGGCGCTGCCACTTGTGCTCCAGACCTACCCGGCCTCCCTTCCCGTGATTGGTGGAATGGACTATGGGCGCGGGATGCCGGGAGGTCAAATAACCCGGTAACAGAACCTGCGGGGATCGGAGGAAGGAGAGACGGGACCGATGTTCAGGAGGAAGACGGCGAAGACCAGGCAGACGAGCAAGACGGAAATCGGAACCTCGAACGGAACCCTGAGACGGGGAAACCAGTGTTCATCGCGGAGAGAAGACCGGAGACATCCGACAGGATCCCTGACAACAGGCAACCGGGAGGACGGAACGCTGCACCCCGCCACGCTTCTGGAGAAGCGTGGCAGTTCCAGGTGCGTGGGGCCACTGCCCTGAGGGAGCAAGAGAGAGAGGGGGGTGAGGGGGGGAGATTCAAAGGCAAGGGTACTTGAAGGGAAAAGGGGGGGGAACTGGGGAGCACTACCACCAAACCACACCAAAGTATAGTATCATGTATAGTTATCACCCAAGGCACTGCTCACAGGATCTTACAGCCACAGAAGATGATAGAAGATGCATAGATCAAGATAAATAGGAAAAGAAAAGGAAGAAATAGAGAGAAGAATAGCCCTAAAAAGAACCGTAAAAGAGAAAGACCAGAGAGCGAGTACCAGAAAGGAAACAGACCTAAAGGGAGAGAAAGCAAAAAAAGGTCAACAAGAAAAGAGACAGGAAGAGAGAATAAATAAGTCTTACTGAGTGACAAACCCTGACCACTTACCTCTGTTGTTCTGTTCTCTCCACATACGCTTCCCGGGGAAACCTGTGAGATGAGGAGACAAAAAGAGAATAGTGAAAAACAGACTACGAGAGTTAAACTCACCATATCCACGTCCGAAGAAGAAAGACTTAAATCTACCTTGACTGTAACCCACTAAAACCTACTAACAAAACACCTTGTACATAGAACACGCGATTCCTGAGTGATTCCTCCGTGCCGATACGGTTACAATCTGTAAGGCATTAAATATCGATGTAGCCTTATATTCTGGATTTCATCCTCAAACCAGTAGGCAGACGGAACGTCTGAATCAAGGACTGGAGCGATAGTTCCGCTGTTTTTGTAATTCCACTCAGAGTAACTGGAGCACATACTTACCCAGTGCTGAATTTTCTTACAACAATACCATACATAGTGCCTCAAAAGCCACTCCTTTTTACTGCTCATATGGATTTCATCCCAAATCTTTTCCTGCCACTCCTAAGACCTCTTCTACACTTCCTGCAATCACCTTTTTTCCCCAAAGGTTATATAGAATTCAATGTCTTATCCGGTCTAATCTTTTGTTAACCAAAAGACACAAGAAAAGAATGGCAAATTAGCAACGATGTGAGGCTCCATCTTATAAAGTCCAAAATAAAGTCTGGCTTTCTTCCAGACTTTTGCCATTACGTCTCTCCCAAAATAAGTTTAAACCTCGTTATTATGGACCTTTTTGTATGCTTCAGAAGATTAATCCTGTATCCTTCTGTCTCCATTTACCTCGAACATGAAAATCCATCCAGTTTTTCAAGCCTCTGAATTGAAACCCTATATACCTGACCCTTTTCTTAGACAATTCACATGTCCTCCCCCTTTGTTGGTGAATGACGGATATGAAGTCCAAGACATATGTGACTCTTGCATATTCCAAAACCATCTCCAATATCTCATTCATTGGAAAGGCTATACTCTTAGTGAATGTTCTTGGGAAGATGCTTCTTTTGTTCACACCCCACTTTTGATCCGTCAATTTTTTTGTCTCTATCCACTCAAACCCGGGGCTCTGGCGGGGGGAACCTACTGTCGCGCTGTGGCGGACCGCGGCGCGAGCCGAGCATTCGGCTCGGGCATGGCCATGGTTCATAGCAGCTGGGTGTGCCGCGCCCCTACTGTGCTTTACTTTCTTCCTCAAGGCCCCAAATTGGGCATGGGGCCTCGGTGAGTCTTGGGTGCGGCGCACCCTCAATATTTACTTGGGCACCTTCCCCTACACCTCTCACTTACCTGGTGAGCTTGTCCTTTTTTCTTTCTTTTCTTTCCTTTTTCTTTCTTTCCTCATGTTTTATGTATATATTCAACAGCCATGTTCTTTCTTTTTCCCAGCATGCCTTTTTTTCCCTGTATGCCTTAGAAACCTTTTTCAACATGGTGTCTTTTCTCTATATGTTCCCATGTTTCTTTTCCAATCCAATATGGTGACTTTCTACTTCCTGTTGGTCATTTCCTGTTCCTGGGTATATAAGGTGAGTGATTCTTGTTCTCCTTGTGCTGCAACACTTCCTTGGGTGGTGATCTTCGCTCCTGCTACTTTTTTCTCCAGTTAGTTTTCCTCGCTTGTTCCAGCTTCTTCCACTATTATTTTTCCTCTTGGAGAACTTACCTTCTTGCTTCTTTTTGTTCCGGGGAGTTCCTGTTTAGAGGTTTTTCCCCTTGGTTTTTTTTCCTCTGGGACTACTTCTGGAGTGCACGGACTGCTTTTTGACGTTCCTCCGTCAGCAGCACCATGGCTACCAGAAAGGACCGCCCTTACCTGGGTCAAGACAGAACCTGCAAGAATCAAGACCTTTCTGCAGTTCCAGTGGGCCAAAAATATTAACGACGAGTAGCCATGACAGACCTTAAATAAACAGGGTCAAAACATTGTCGACAATTAAAGCAGAAAATTAAGGCTTTTTGCTTTACATGATAAAATCCAACATTCTCATAAAATTATTAATTTCATTTTTTTTGTTTTTTTGTTTTTAAAAAGCCAATATATTAGCTGCTTTCTATTCCATTTTGTTTTCTGTGTATCAAATGTGCCGGTTTGGGAGCACTTGTTCACAAGCACTAAGTGCTCACTTTGTTTTAGTCACTGCACTTTTTCGGATAAAGATGGATGCTATTTTGTTCTTATGTTGTGTTGAATTTGAAATATATGTGTAGGATATATTTGGTAACTTCCAGTTTCTTCTTCTTGGTGTTTTATATGATGTTTTCATCATTTGTAAATTATTTATAATTGATACCTGTTGAGACATTGTTGTTGGTATTATTATTATAATCACTTACACCTTGTCCCAGAGTGGGTAGGGTCAGCAGCCTCACTGACCCCATTCTCCTCTGTGTCAAAGTAGGGACTGCTGCCTCCCCTTACTGGCAGAACTAAGGTTTGCCAATGAAGGGAGGCAGCAGTCCCAATCCTCCTGGTCGCACCATAGCTTCTCTTCCAAAGTTGCAGTGCAGGTAAGTGTTGTTTAATTGACTGTTTGGTGTGTGTGTGTACGTATGAATGTATGTGTATTTGTAAGTGAGTGTTATGAATGAGTGTGTGCCTGTGAATGCATGGGTGTTAGTGAGTGTGCATGTGTGTGTGTGCCTCTACACTCCCGCCCCCCTCTTATTTGGACTTACCGGACGCCACTGGCTTTAGGCCTATCACGGGTAGCCTGATTACATCAGCCTACAAACCTACTGTCAAACCTGTCAAAATAACCCTTTTTTACAAGGAGGGATCCTACTTTAAAATACTAAAAAGTCACCTTTAAGTACATCTTGTTGTCCACAAGGTTGTGTGCCTAATATTTAAAAGTGAAACAAGTGCAAAATTAAAGTTTATGTTCTGCCACTGAATAGACGAGAAAAGTTATTTGACCTGGCAGGGTTGTAGCTAGATCGTAGAAAATGTCAAGGTATAGATTATGACCTTTAATCTGTAACTTTTTACAGAAAGCAGATAAAATAGACATTCACATACTATTTTTCATATTTAGTAAAACTGCATTTAACTGGCGAAAGTTAGATTTTAATTAAATATTTAGGAAATGTACTATTTACGTTACCTTTTACTTGAGGGAAGCTCCTGAAGGCTACTTAGTATTAGCTTCCAGCAACTGTCCAGCAAGTACTTAACCATAATGGAGTGTGACAACTGCTCCCAGAGCAGAACAATGGCATAGAGTTGGTAATAGGTGAACTGGATGTGGGGAATTTGATTCCTATCAGTCCAGCAAAGACAGTTAGGGTGGATTAGGGTGGACCCAGCAACTTCATTAACTTGAAAGGGAAAATGGTAAGACCTGGCTTTTCACAGTTTATTGTAAAGAGTGACCTGAAGAAGGTAAATACTTTGTCTACAAGACCCACACTGGGGAAGGGAAGCTACCTCCTAAAATGGCTTGGAGTGGACAGGAGGGAGGGGATTGAACATTTCCCTGACCAGACCTCTGGGTGCACAAGGGAGAAGGGGTTTCTTTAGCTCAATTTTTTAGGAGTGAGTTGCAATGTGTGATCATTTGCAGTAAGGCATACAAGATGTGCTGCAAAGGTAGGGAGGATTTCCCCGGGAACTTTTTCCTCATTTGTTAGGGGTTGGCCAGGCATCAACGACACGCACTGGCTACTGCCAACCATAAATGTAACACCCCTAGGAATACTCCTAAGAACACCTTCTGGAACGGAGCACGATTGGAAGAGGACTGGGACAGCTGTCTGTGACCTAAGAGAAACCCTGAAGGACTGGACCTGCTCCCTTTTGTACCCATGATAAAGAATTGAACTCCAAGGATCGAGTTGGCTGACCTGTGTGGCTACAAGGCGGCAATAAACTCCAAGATGCCTTTTTTCTGAAGTGACCAACGGACCAATATCAACGGGACCTGGAGGGGACCTTGCTAGTGGTCTCTGCTGGAGTGAGTCCTGGCCCTAGGTATATCTCTGATTTACTGGGAGCCTTAGAAACGACAGAAGAGGTGCTCCAGAAACCCTGAAAAAGTTGTTGATTTTCACTGATTTCACTCGGCTACACCGTCAGGCTTGTCCCGCTGGAGGATTTTGAGATCCATAAATAAGAAGTCTTAAGCTAAAATCTTTGATTGGGATTAACCAATTTAGGGACATATTTATACTCCGTTTGCACCGGAATTGCGTCGTTTTTTTTTACGCAATTCCGACGAAAAAACTAACTCCATATTTATACTTTGGCGTTAGACGCGTCTAGCGCCTAGCGCCAAAGTCCATGGAGTTTGCGTCATTTTTTAGCGTGGACACCTACTTTGCGTTATTGATATGCAAGGTAGGCGTTCCCGTCTAAAAAATTGACTCCGAGGCTTTTGCGCCGTTTTTTAGCGCCTGGAAAAGGCAGGCGTTAAGGGACCTGTGGGCTCTGAAGGAGCCCAGAGGTGCCCTCCCATGCCCCCAGGGACACCCCCTGTCACCCTTGCCCACCCCAGGAGGACACCCAAGGCTGGAGGGACCCATCCCAGGGACATTAAGGTAAGTTCAGGTAAGTCATTTTTTAATTTTTTTTTGTGGCATAGGGGGGCCTGATTTGTGCCCCCCTACATGCCACTATGCCCAATGACCATGCCCAGGGGACAGAAGTCCCCTGGGCATGGCCATTGGGCAAGGGGGCATGACTCCTGTCTTTGCTAAGACAGGAGTCATTTCTATGGGGGTTGGGAGTCGTAAAAAATGGCGCAAATCGGGTTGAGGCGAAAAATTTGCCTCAGCCTGACTTGCCCCATTTTTTGGCGCCCAAGCTCCATATCCCCCTACGCGGCGCTGCCTGGTGTACGTCGTTTTTTTCCACGCACACCAGGCAGCGCCGGCGGCTAATGCCGGCTAACGTCATTGATTAAATACGGCGCCCGCATGGTGCTTCAGAATGGCGTTAGCCGGCGCTAATTTTTTTCACGCAAAACTGCGTTAGCGCAGTTTTGCGTCAAAAAGTATAAATATGGCCCTTAGTATATCCGACCTGCATCCTGGTCGGCTACTTCTATAGACTATCACTGGTGCTCAGTGCTTATTGGAATTTTGTAGTTTTGGTGTCACTTTATTTATTAACATTTACTCCATGGTTTTAATTCGGTTTAGGTTTTTTATTGTTTGGTGTTTTCACTTTATTACTGTTTTGGTACTGTGTGATTACTTAACACATTGCCCTAAGTTAAGCTTGTCTATTCCGTGCCATAGCTACCAAGGGACAAGCTTAGTGTAATTTACTGATTTTGGGGTTCACCCTGATAAGTTAGTGTTATTATTCCTTGCGGTGGGCAACCGCCCACCCCAAATGAAAATCTTCATTCTTACATTGGTGTTTTGAAATTAAATCTCTGCTTTGCTGCTGATGTTCTCCCAATTAGAGCTAATGGCCACTGGTTATTCCACATTCCTTCAAGGTGAGAAGTCATTTAGCAGCGGTCCTTCCATTGCGTACTCCCCATCGATAGTGCTGCAGCTCCCAGGCCATTTGGCCTCCACTCCCCTTCGCAACAGCAGTCTTCAGAAGGCAGAAGCACGCCTATGCGGGTCGTTTCTACGTTCCAGGATTTCTGGCAGTTCCACACACACACTGCACAGGTTTCAAATGGGTGTGAGTGGCCCAGCATCAGGTAGCAAGGGCCGAGCCGGCCCCCTCACTGCTGAGGCCTGACAGCATGCAGCCACCATTTTGAGTATCACTGAACCAGGAGGAATCATATTGGTTCGTTGCTGGGTAAGCAGCATACAGGAGAGCCCCTGCATCATTCGCGGGATCACCTGCGTATCTGTTCTAATCTTGGACACGTCAGCCAGCTATTCCCCCAGAGAGCAGCCACTCGGCAGTCGAGCTCACCCACTCACCAAGAGAGATTTAGATAGATGATTGTTTGCTTGCCTCTTCCTTTTTTAAGGCAAGTTTGCAAAACAGCAATGCTTCGTTCATACATTTTCCTCACCGTGGCCGTAAGGGTTCATAAAATAAGCTGCAATGTTGCCAGTGCTGAATGCAGTACTCTGGGCATGGTATTTCCCCCGAGGCCCCCTACATTACCTCAGATAGACAGTATTAATGCAACCATAGCAGTACCCAGGCCTACAATCCAATCTCATTCATGTTCGTACCTTTTTGGGGATGACTAGATACTGACGCCAGAAATTCTAGATTATGATGGGTTTGCCAGAAGAGTTTACCAAAATCTTTGTTCCTGATCCTATTCCGCGACCACTGAGACAGAACTATCCTTCATGGCTCTAAAGAAGCCACTGCTGTCTTACTTGTTTGGAGCCCCCTTAATTTTTCATGAAAAAGGTACCTGTGCATTAGACATTCTCACCTAAAAACATGGGGATCACGTCTCCTTATTGCTCATTATTCCACTTCCTTAAAACCCTGTTGCAGGTGCCTTGCATCCTTGCTTGAGGGATGTCGTAGTAGCTATGCCGTTGCTGCCGGCTACAGCAGATATTGTCCTTGCTACCCCCTGAATGTGGCTGCTGTTGAATCCCTGTTACTCAACAGCAATACAGGGTATCTTATCAATACTAGACCCGCCCAGTATGAACTGATCCACTCTTCACCTTCATTATCCTGGTGCATGTTGTAGTGTCGGCGACGGCTGGCACTACCATTAAATGAAAACAGCTGACACGGATCGTTTGCTTTTTAACTACGGGTCTCGGCCTGACGCGTGCCCACAGCCTCCGCTCTCAGACACGGTGGTTCTTAATATCTGACACGGCGAACCCTGCACACGCCCCAGGCCGGCCGCTCCTTTATTACCCGGGTCACATGACCTCAGGTTAAACCAAACATGTGCCCCTCAACAGGGGAAAATGCCACGAGGTGCAGAGGAGTGGTCACACCCCTCCAGCACCACACAACTTAGGTAGTGTCCGGCGCACAGTTTCATCACTGGCGCAACACTACATTCCTCCTCAAAAATTTAAAAACAATAACTACATACAATTCAGATGAACACACATTAAACATCCACAAGATGGTCTGGTCACGAAGTCTTATGGAGGGGGCAGGATTATGACGCAGATGGTACTGAGTATTTTCCACTCGCCCTGAGCTCGCTGATGGAAGTGAGGCAGGGGAGGACGCGTCGTCTGACAAAAAGACTGGCGGGACACCAACTTGACTCTCAGTATTGTCTTCATCGCAATCATCACCATTATGAACCGAAGACAGATCATCATTAGATGCATGGACCTCAGCATCCACGGGAGATCCTTCGGGACAGTTAAACCTCTTGAACAAAGACACATTCCTGGTCACCACATCTTTTCCTCTTCAAGCCACCACCAACGAGCCACGTCGCTTCACAATCATCCAGGGAAATGGATCGAAAGGCATGCGGAATTTGCTGCCAGGAGTGGTGACCTTGAGCAACACCCGATCTCCCACTTTCAGATCAGACAGCCTTGCTCTCCGATGACGGCTTGCAAGTTCATTAGTGGCGGACCGGCGGTTATGTACCTGAACAGGATCGATGGGACTGGGAGCCCATGTCCTGTGATGGGGTATGGAGTCCACCACCGGCCGTCCAAACACAACATGCCCCGGAGCTTTACCAGTTGTCGAATGGGGAGTCTAGTGGTAATTTCTCAAAAAGGAATATATCGCATATTCACTTTGCTGGCCACTGGCACTAGCAATGCGTAACACCTTGTTCAACGTGCGCATAAAATGTTCAACCTCGCCATTCGCCTGAGGCCACCATGGGGTGATTAGTCAGTGGCGAACACCCGTCTTCTCAAAATATTCAGACACTTCCTTGCTCTGAAATGGGAGGCCCTTTGTCAGTCTTGATCTCTGATATAAGGCCATGACTGCGCATTATCTTTTCCAGACGCGGAATCACCACTTCTGCAGCAAGAGAGGAGATTACTTCCACCTCTGGATATTTGGAAAAATCATCAACCAGAACTAAAGTGTGTCGCCCATCCGGAAGGCTCCAAAAATCCAAACTGGCAGACATCCACGGAGAGGTTGGCCCAGGTTCAGTTTCCACAGGAACGGGGCGATTTGGCTCTCCTGCCGCTTGACACCACTCACAAGTTTTTACCACCTCTTCCACCTGCTCATCCATGAGTGGGAACCATACCTTGGACCGCAACACCCCTTTGTTTTCACCATGCCCTGGTGTCCGTTGTGAGCCAGTTGCACCACTCGGGATGTGAGCGATGATGGGATTACAAACCGGCACCCTCGGAGGAGGCACCCCTCAGCATCCACTGTCAGTTCATCTCTCACCTGGTATAAGCTCCCCAGGATCCTTTGTGACGAGGACACCAACTTAGGAATCTCTTTCTTCACCACAAACCATTGAATATCACAGATGGCTCTGGACACTTTTTGGAGACACTCGTCGCTGGCCGTAGCTTGAACAATTTCACTTACAGAAATAGGTTTAGGCCGGGATCAGTCAGAAATCAATCAAACGTATTCTTCAGTCTCCTCGGCGCCATTGATCTCATTAGCTGAAGCAGCTCTGGGGTGCCTGGAAAGGTAATCCGCCGGATTGTCTGAGCCAGGACGATACTCCAGCTGGCAGCGATAGTCTTGCAGCTGGAGTATCCACTTCTCAATTCTCTGTGGAGGCTTAGAAGCTGTACCGTTAAACAGAGGTATGAGCGGCTTATGGTCGGTAGTGACCGCAAATGCCACTGGGGACCAGTCCTCACAGCTCTGTTTTTAAAACAGTACCGCACCCAATCCCTTTGGGCCCGCATCCACTGCGACCTTTGTTTCTCTCTTTGGGTCAAAATATCTCAATGTGGTGTTACTTGACAGAGCATTTTCCACTGCCTCAAATGTTTCTTGCTGGACCACACCCCAAACCCACGGTTCCGATGACTTCGTCAAAGTTCTAAGCGGTTGTGAAAGCGACTCCATGTCTTGTATGAACTGGTCACAATAGTTAACCATCCCCAAAAAACTGCGAACCTCCGTCACGCAGGTCGGGGGAGGAGCGTCCTTGACATCTCTCACCTTTGCAGGGTCAGGAGCTACCCCAGCAGCGGAGAAGACGTAGCCAAAAAATGTTATATGATCCGTTAAGAATTCACACTTCTGGCGATGGAGGGCGAGGCCTGATTCTTGAATCCTTCGTACTACCTGGTGGAGCCGGGAGTGATGCTCAGCGATGGTGGGGGCATGAATCAAAATATCGTCACTGACATTGATCGTGCCAGGTAGATCCCTCAACAGTTCCTGTATGGTGTTTTGAAACACCTCTGCTGCACTCGATACTCCAAAACTCAAACGTCGATACCTCCTCAGACCCACATGGGTGATGAAAGTTGTTATATACCTTGAGTCCTTAGACAAAACCAATTGGTGGTATCCTGAACGTAGATCCAGTTTGGAGAACCAGCATGACCCGCTGAGCTCCGCTATAATGTCATCTATGGTGGGTGTAAGATGTCTCTCACGTTTGATCGCCATGTTGGGAAGGCGCATGTCCACACATATGCGTACTTCTCCGGGTTGCTTTGGCTTGCGTGCGACCACTATGGGCGACACCCACGGAGTCGGTCCTGTCACCTTCTCGATTATGCCAGCCTTCTCTAGCTGTTCCAGCTCCTTTTCGACTTGGGGTCTAAAGTGGAATGCTATTCTTCTGTGCCTGAGCGCCACAGGTAGGACAGTCTTATCAATGTGCAGCTTCACCTCCTTGTCCTTAAGGCACCCAGTTCCTTCAAAGACCTCACTATACTGGGCTACAAGTTCTGTCACCGCCTCCTCGTGTATGCCAAACGCAAACGTGACAACCCCCAGTTCCTCTGCCGTCTGGCAACCTAATAGCAATCCTTGTCCATCTTCTGCTACATAGACTTTAGCACTAACTGCACTAGACTCATGTGCTACGGTGGCATGGAACATACCTTTTAAGGCTAACGGGGTGTTCTGTCCATAGGCATATACTCTGATTTTGGCTTTCGTGAGTGTCGGTAGCGGGCTCATGTTCTGATATTCCGGTTGTGATGTTGACTGCTGCTGTGCTGGTACGTGATTTACCTGACCGACACACTCTCACGAAGTGATTTAACTTCCCACACCCGGCACACTTCTTTCCTTTCGCCGGACATTCCGTCGGTCGGTGTGGTGGGCCACCGCACTACCCACATTGTCTCTGCTGTTGTCTTGGGATGTGCGGTTTTGTTTTGGTTGTGGACGCAGTCACCACATTTACTGCTTCTTCTTTGATGGGTCTCTGCAGTGCTGCCTCCATGTGAGACTCCCGCGCCTTTTACAGTTCCTTTGTGCGTCCCATCATGAGGATGTCCGCTAAAGACCTCCCTGATTCCTCGAGGATTCTTTCATGCACTTTTATTAACGCACACCCCTGTATGACCTGCCCTCGTATTTCTTCTGCTTCGTTTGCAAATCGACATGTACTGGCCAGGCCGCGCAGAATGAGTCAATGGATTCCTCGGGTTGTTGCTTGTCTAAATACGAAACACTCGTAATCCGTGTTCGCCATCGGTTCAAAATGTTTATTGAGAGCTGCTATCAGGGTGTGATGCGTTTTAGGGGCATCTTCTTGAAGGTTCTTGGATATGTTGTAAATATCCTTTCCCCCTAGGTGAATGATCATTGCCCTCTTCTGATCGTCCTCTACCTTCGTTGCTTCAAAAAATAACATGACTCATGCCACCCAGTCTCTCCATTTTGGAGCTTGTGCTGATGGAGCTCCTTCCTCCACGAATGGTTCTATGGGTGGTATCACAGACATGATGGATTACAAAAATAAAGGGTGTGTGGGTGTGTGACCGGTGTAGATCTGTGAAATAACTCAGGGCCATGTCTCTGGCAGCGCAGTATTCTTTATGTGCTTTATCTGGAGCAAAAGGCTTGTGTCCAGTTGGATCAGCACTCAGTCATCTGGGTCCCCCTCTGCAGGCATTCTCAGTATGTGCTGTACTTTGATTATTGGGGCTCTAAGCAGCTAAATTTATTAGTGTCAGTGGCCTTGAGGCGTGTTATCTTGTGGGCGTGGCCTCTGGGCTAATATGCCTGGAATCTCACACTTTTCCACAGGGGGCAGACTGTACTCACTTGGTGAGGTTGATTCTCCTGGTGCTGCAGGGAGAGAAACGTCTGTTTCTTCTTAATATATATTTTTTTTTTTACATGACGCGCTCTCTCAGCTGATCGCCTGCCGGCCTAGACGCTCCTTTGATCCTTGGAGCGAGGCCGCGGCAGCGATGCTGTTGCTGGGCAACGCGTTTCAGCCAGAACCTTCAGCGCCCCCCCCCCCGAGGCACGAGCACCGCACGCTGCGCGGTAACGCACGCTGGGAAGGTTCCGAGGGTTCTGGGCCCTCGTCGCCAAATTGTAGTGTCGTCGACGGTCGGCACTACCATTAAATGAAAACAGCTGACACGGATCGTTTGCTTTTTAACTACGGGTCTCGGCCCGACGCGTGCCCACAGCCTCCGCGCTCAGACACAGTGGTTGTTAGTATCTGATGCGGGGAACCCTGCACACGCCCCTGGACGGCCGCTCCTTTATTACCTGGGTCACATGACCTCGGTTTAAACCAAACATATGCCCCTCAACAGGGGGAAACACCACGAGGTGCAGAGGAGTGGTCACACCCCTCCAGCACCACACAACTTAGGTAGTGTCCGGCTCACAATTTCATCACTGGCGCGACACTACACATGTCACACCCCTGAATTCTGTGTGATTGCTGCCAAAACCCCATGATAGGGAGCATCATCACTGTTTGGGGATTTCTGCCCATATTGCTAAACCCCAGGTTGATCTATTCGATACACCGATCCCTAATAGTGATTATATTTTCTTTGTTGATGATTCTTTTTTACGAAATCAACTAAGCTATTTGATCATTTTCTACTGAAAGTCCTCTAATCTGCTCCGGCTTCTGAACTGATTGCCCTCACTTGGGCCCGTGCTCTTGCTGTAGAAAAGATAACTACCTATAAAGACAATTTAAGCCTTTGTGGTTGTCCGTGATTTTTGGAAGCTGTGTGGTTACACATGTTTCTTTACTTCAGCTGCTACACCTATTAAAATGGAATATGGCTCTCTTACATCCTCAGTACTGCGCTCATGTGAAAAGAAACCTTAATTGCCACAGTTCATATTGTTCCCTGTCGTGCAACCCCTTACCCATGAAAACGAGACGACCATTACAAAACAACACCCCCATCATGTTTAACATAGGATATCGGAGTACAAATAACCTCCTAGTAAAGATTTATTGCGACCACTGGTTCTCATGATTTGAGCATATTAGGGAAATGCCTTCAAAAACGTGATGTTATATAGAAATCCATTAAAGCACCCCTTTAAAATACAGGCGGACCCCTGTATGCGATATCAACAATGTTCAATATCGGGGTGTGGGCATCTTACAGAACATTTTATAGGCACAAAAAAGGAGTTTATCAAAGCCCACCCCATAATATGTATGACAAACCCAATAAAGGCGCCCCATAACTTATTGGAAGCCACTGTGATCCACAATGTGGTTATCTTCCTAGAGCACCACATCAAATATACTTGACCCCTCCAAGACCCAATTCTCTCACTATTTTCATTCCAGTCAATAAAGTAAGTGCTCACTACAACGCAGGTAAATAATTAAGGTAAACTAATTTAAATATTTCTCCATACACAGCCATAAATAGCAGGGACTTTCACCCCCCAGGTGTAATTTTACCATTGCAAATCATCGCAATTTAGTCAGCAGCAACCCAAGCTTTTTGGTCCCCATTGTCGCAAAATAATTCATCGCCGTGATAGGGTTTCATAAGCACACAGGATCCCTCTTCAATTATCAGCAAAGATTCCCATTTGATGTAACGTTGTGGAATCATGAGGTTTTAACAGCTGCCTTGAAATAGAGTAAAGAAAACATGAAACAGTCTACATTTTAATTGGCTTTTTTTACGTTTACATTTATGTTCTTTGTTGGTGCGCCACCACATTGAGGTTACTGCCGTCAAATGCCACTGATACAAATCCTGCTTGCATCATGGCAGCATCTTGGACTATTGATGAATGTTAATCAAAATTGCTAAAGCATTTTCTTCATAGGTTTCTTGAGTTGTCACAAGGTCCCACAGAAGCCTAACATGATCTGCAGCCTTGAGACTGATTATGTATCAAGGTACAAAAGCGCAAGCCAGCTCATTAACCTCATTGGGAAGGACCTTTCCAGGTGTTGTTGGTGATGAGCACTGCTGTCAAATGCCACTGATAAAATCCCGGTTGCATCATTCGCACTGCAGAAGAGACTTTGGGGCATATTTAATGCCCTAGCGCCATCTTGCGCCACATTAACATAATTATTTTTGCTGTTAATGTGGACCAACGAGGACAAAATCCCAGCGCCATACTTACAGAGTGGCGAAATGCATGCATTGCGCCACTCTGTAACCCTTTGTGCGACATTATGCCTGCACCAGTCATAATGTAAGCAAAGGGGACGTTCCCCATTAGGTGAGCCAGAAAAATGGCATAAGGAAATCAAGAGCAGGCGTTAAAAGGGAGCTTCCATTCTTTAGAATGGCGCCCTATGTACTCTGCAGGAGTAGCGCCATACATCAATAGAGTCATGAGAAATTAATCTATTGCCCCCTACCCTGTGCCATGGTGCACTGTATTTTAAATACGCCGCACACATGGTGTCGTTAGGTGGGTGCTAAGGGGCACAGGGAAAATGGCGCTGCACTCTGTGCAGCGCCACTTTCCATGAATCTGCCCCTTTGTGGCTGTAGCATGAGGGCTAGACATATAGAATGAAGTGCTAGATAACTGCTCCCTTGTGAAAGATCTGAGCAATCTTGATAATGGGAAAACAAAGCTTTGAGATGACATTTGATACTACTACTATGACCTCTGCCGTAGAAAGACTGTTGGAGGCGGGGACAGGATGGAGAAAGGAGATTTTCAGTATCAACATCAAGAAAACAAGCACAATGCACGGAATCATATGTGGCAGCCTATTGACTGCATTATTGCTGCAAAAGCAATATGGGGGAGGTTCCATGTTTATGGAAACTAACTGCACTTCTGTGTCTCAGAGAGATTCCGTAGCCAGAGCCTTAGATCACCAGGGAAAAGTATAGGTAAGTCAGTTTATTGTTAGTAAGATTGTCAAAAGCTAGTAGTAAGATATATGTAAGCAAAAAACGTGCACATATAGATTAATCAGTTTAGTTAGAAATAGTAAACTGAGATAATAATCATGAACAGTTATGGTTAAGAGTTTGTCTAAAAGAAAAATAAATCAATTGACTTAAGATTGCAAAGAGTTATGGACAAGACCTATACATGTCATTAATGTGCCTATAAAAGATGGAGATTGATTACTAAAACAAACATTTTTGATAGTCTTATACTTCTTTGCTAGTCCTAATATTTGCTGCATTAAAAAAATTCCCAGAAGTATTATTTCCCAACCTTAGCAATTTAGGACAAAGACAGATAATGAGATTAATAGTTGCAGTCTTATAGCCACAAAGACGACATGAGCCATTAATCTTAAAATAAGTATTCCACGATCTTTCAAAGTGAAAAAGACTAGTAAGGTAAAGTAATCTGAATCTCAGATATTTTCTTTTCTTTGTTGCCTCTAGGTAAAAGTCAAGATAATTTTGCTTACAATTCAAATAAGAGTTGTACACTAGATCACTGTGTTTCCAATTTACTAGTGTGCCAAGATCCTTTTCACGGTAGTTGTGCTTCAAAGTTATTTTTAACTGCTGTTTCCCTTCTGTGCGAAACAAGTTCAAGAGAGTGTTCCGATCAGGAATATTATGTTGCCCTGTCACTTCACCAGTGTCACCCAGGCTCAAATTAAGATTTTTAGATTTATTTTGTTTTAGTTATTCAAAGATTGGTTAATATTTAAAGAAACAAAATAAAATAAACTTTTATGGGAAGACTATTGGTGTTGCTGCAGTCGCACATGTTGTTTATTGTTGAAGCATTATGAAAACTAACTAGTGGTCTCATGTTTAGTTGCAACCTGAGTTTATTCTGAGGAGTAGCTGCTCGTAGATTTAAATGTTGCCTAACGTTCATGCAGATTTTTCCAGATCTGTTATTTTTTATAATTAAATACAGAAGTTGCATAAAGAAATAATGGAATACGTTTTGTTGTTAATGGCGTGATGGATTGCTCTTTCTTCGTAGAGTTTTGCAAACCTTCCCTTCGCTTTAGCGATTGTAATCGACTTTTGTTTTCTCAGGTCATATGCTCTGAACAGAATAACTGAATCAACACTTACTCCCAAATAGACATAGCTTGTTCTGTGATTGCACTCCCAAACTCCCATGGCCATGATTTTACTCCAGCTGGTTGCTTTACATAAGGTGCAAAATGCAGGGAAAATATTCATGTTTCAGGCTTTCAAAAAGTGTTTAATGACAGTGAATATCTGGTAAGAAATCTTTACACATCAACTAGAAACAGGTGTAGAAGAAAGTCACATTAAGAACACTTCCAACAGGGGGGCGTGGCCAAGATGGCGTTCGGAGCAGCAGCATAAACTGCAGCTCCGTCGCCCAGCCCGAACAATTATCCTGCTATTAAACATCTAGCCCCCCCTGGGGCAGGGCGAGGAAGCCGCTCGGGGGACCCCATCCAGCGGCACCACCGTTTAAACCAGCGCTCTCGGAGCTGTTCCATTTCCGGGGCAAAGAAAGCGCACCGCCTGATTGGCGCCTGACCCATGGGCTGCTTAGCCCAGCCGTTCGGGAGCTGCGCTCGCCGGAACGGATGCTGGGATTCGGCCACCGTTAGACAAAGGTAAGGGCTTTCCGCTGCGTCCCCGTCGTGTGAGCCGGGGCGGCCCTCTGATCTCCGTTGGGGCCGCTCGGCGTGCACAGGGCCGGCCGAGCCCTCCCGCAGGTGTCTTCATCCAGAGTAGCGCAGCGCTGGAGCGCGCGCATATTAGTGCAGCCAAAAATCTTGGGATCACCCAACAAACACTCGCGATCTGATGCGAAGCTATGCCGAATATTGATGCCAGCTGTAGTTTAATTCAGTCGCTATCGGCAGCACAGGAGGCGGCCAGTGGTGTGGAAAACGAAGGCATAATTGTGCACCCGCAGAATCGACAGCCGCCATTTTGGTTGCCTAGGATCTTGCGTAGCTTAAACGATTGAGGCTCAGCAACATTATTTCAGACGGCAAAACAAACCAAACTGCACAATTATCCCCCTTGAACGTGACGCATATAGGGGGCAATGACTGGTAACAGTTAAACATGTATACTACCTCAAGTCTCACTGCGCCCCCTTAGGGCACCAAACATGCGTGTGCTGCCAAAGTCAATGCAATAGGCAAAAGCAAGATGCAGTAAGTTCAGTACAAACTGTGGGCACATCCTTTGGAACACTAGTAGCGCAAACCAAAATATAAGTGGTGCTTCCCAGTGAAACTCGCTGGCTCGCAGTCCCGTAACGTGTTAAATACTTCTTTGTAATAATCCTATACAGTCAGCACAAACAACGCTTCCATCCGATATAGAAACGCCATGTCTACGCCTCTTCCACAACGCTGTATCCGAACCTGGCCGACTCCCTCAACTGCACCCTCCTCAAGCAGCTGGTCAACACCTACAATTGTTCCCTTGTCGCTCAACCACTGACCGCGTACCTCGGTCCCCCGGCTTGCCACAATACTTGATTTGACAAGCTTGTGCTGCTGTGGCCCCGATAGTAACACTAAATACATAGCCACGGCTCCAACTCTCAAATGATGAAGCCAAAAACCACTCGTGCATCTTCCACTAAAATGGATCATACTACCACTCCCCATCCGGAAGTCCACGCCAGTGCGCAAACTACATTACAGAAGCTGGAACTAACTTTACAATCACACACTTCACAATTTGAAAAAATCCTGCAAGCCATCCTAGACACGAAGTCCACCTTGGAAGCCAAAATAGGCTCTATAACAGAGGACCTCAATATCCTCTGCACCGATCAACACGCTTTAGCTGATAGAGTATCCGAACTCGAAAAAGACACGGCGCCCCTACCAGGCGCTATGGAAGACCTGCAATTACAGTTATCGCAACTATCAACAGAAGTTGACTTCTTAAAGCGCAGAACAGAGGATGCAGAAGGCAGGTCTCAGCACAACAACATTCGCCTGGTCGGTTTTCCGGAACGTGCTGAGGGCTTAAGTGCAGAACTGTTTATCGAACAATGGCTCATAGCTACAATCCTTAAGAACAATATCCCGAAGTTCTTCTCAGTAGAAAGAGCACACAGAATTCCAGGCAGACCCCCAGCACCAGGTTCGCAACCACGCCCTCTTATAATAAGGCTCCTTAATTATCGTGACAGAGACCTCATCCTCCAACTATTCCGCAAATCAAGCCCAGTGTGCTACGAAAACGCCACGATAACAGCTTATCCGGATTTCACGGCAGAAGTGCAGAAAAACCGCAACTCCTTCTACAGTGTTAAGGCATGCCTTTGCAGACATGATATCAAATATGCACTGATGTTCCCAGCCAGACTTCGAGTACAGGATGAATCTCGCTCCTTCTTCTTCACCACCCCGGAAGATGCCTGGACCTGGCTACACGCCAAAGGCCTAGCTGACCCGTCGGATGCAAGCACTCAAATTGACAACAGATCTCTCTCCACGAGACACCGTAAGCAACGTAGGAGACAGGGAACCAGACCCTCACCTGAGCAGGTGGAATCCGAGCGCTCTCGTCTCCTCCGAACAACATCCAGCTTTGTCAATGCTACCTCCGCCGCCTCACCCTCGCAAACGGATATCGAACAGGAACTAGTCTTACACTCCGACTCAGCTGACTCCATATGCGGCCCTCTCCTCACACCACGCACAGCAGACGACATCTGAAGAATGATTAGCCTAGAACACTTGAAGTCCAAAAACAGCATCGCAGCCTTTTCAAAGTTCCTACAGGTGGTCTAGCAGTCCATGGGCGTCCCCCAGCCGACACACTTCGCCTCTTCAAACATAAGGAACCCGGGCAGGGTAAAACAATATCTTTGCACCAATGCCAACTGACACCCCCCTGCTCCATATGGACAATTACCCTACACCGGATTTTTCCGGTATTGTTTTTTATATGTTAACTGTTCATTTGTTACATGTTGTTTCAGCGCGCACCTTTATATTAGGAGCATGGAGTTATAATAGAAGGGCCAAATATAAAAACAGCAGCGAACACATATGGGCCGCCGATAGCAGCAACAAAAACACTGCTCACAGCTTATTTCTCGCCTGCCGACCAGCTACAGCGACTGAGTCCCATAATAATGCCAACACCGGGTCGTCAGATAAGAACAACCCCGTTTATATAATACACACAAAACCATGATGGCTACTCATAGACACCAGGGAACCCTAAAATACAAAACACTCACTTGGAATGTTAAGGGTATGGCAAATCCTCGGAAACGTCAAAAGGTTCACGCCTTTCTCATAAGGCATCAAATACACATAGCATTCCTACAGGAGACCCATTTCACCAAAACTATCCTAGACACCACACGTCCAAAATGGAAGGGGCAATTACACGCTACCACTACCTCATCCTTTGCTCGTGGAGTAGCAATCTGGATAGCACCAAATGTCCCGTTCACGTCCTCCCGCACGCAATGTGACCCAAACGGCAGATATGTAATACTGGAAGGTACCCTAGACGGGTCTCCATTAGTCCTGGTTGCACTATACTCCCCAAATTCTAACCAGCGCGACTTCTTATCCACACTCACTACTGGCAACTTCAGCGACCCTACATTGGAAAGCATATGGGGAGGAGACTTTAATAGCGTCCTAGACACACACATGGATCGCTCATTCCCTCCTCTCAATGCAGCCCCTGCCAACTGTGCTTCAGAATCCCTGGCACAGTGGGCATCAAATAATGGACTAAGTGATATATGGAGGGTGCATCACCCCACTCAGCGCGAGTACTCTTACTTCTCCCCAGTCCATAAATTACACACTAGGATAGATTTATTCTTTGTATCCACTACTGTCAATTACAAAATATGCTTATCCGAATATTTAGCACGCACAATATCAGATCACAACCCATTATGCCTAACGTTGACATGGGGACACATACAAACTCGGATACCAACATGGCGCTTGCAACCAGAAGCCCTCCTAGATCCTCCTTTTCAAAAAGACCTCTCCAAAAGCTTAACCGATTATTTTCTATCAAACAAAAATACAACCTCTTCCCGGGCTATAGAATGGGACACTCATAAAGTGGTGATAAGGGGTCAGTGCTTATCGGCTACAGTGGGGGTCAGAAAGACACTCATTAAGGAATTACAAGACTTAGAAATAAAGCTCCGCAACGCAGAAAATGCAAATGTTAACAGCGAACCCGCATTAGCAGCACTACATCTGCTTAGGGCTTCTCACAAGGAGACGGATAACAGGCTGAGTAAACACGATTATAGACACTACAGGGCAAGACAACACGCCGAAGGCGATAGATCTGGCAGATTATTAGCTTGGTTGACTCGGCAACCATCACAACCAATACCCATTGGCGCAATACGCCTAAATCCTGACACAATCGTTAATACCCAAGCAGGCATAAATGATGCCTTCTCCACATATTACCAGACCCTATATACGCCTCCTCCACCACCTCCAGTGCAATATATTATCAACACACTAAGCCTGGTCCCCCAAAATCAACTTATCCTTGACAATACCGCCATCCTAGACGGCCCAGTTACTATTGAAGAGTTGCGCCTGGCATTATCACAAATAGCATGCAATAAAACACCTGGCTCAGACGGTCTACCGATAGAATACTACAAGTCCCATGCTTCCCTCTTATTACACCCATTAACAGAAGTATTTAACGAAGCACACCATAAATTACAATTGCCAGACTCAATGTGTGAAGCACTGATAGTCGTCCTCCCAAAATCAGGCTGCGACCCCCTAGATGTTGCATCATACAGACCGCTCTCCTTGCTGAACACAGACTGCAAACTATTAGGTAAAATACTCGCAAACCGACTCCTCCCTTATTTATCGTCTTTGATACACCATGATCAATCAGGCTTTATCCCTGGTAGAAGCACTTTCCTGAACATTGGAAGACTCTTACACATAATACACAGTAATACAAACTCGGCGGCGGTGGCCCTATCTTTGGATATAGAAAAAGCATTTGATACACTTAGTTGGAACTATCTGCTACACACTCTTAAAGCGTTCTGATTTGGCGCCGGTTTTATTAACTGGATCAGGACGCTCTATTCTAGGCCCACTGCCCGTGTTAAAAACGGACGTGTTATCTCTGAAGCATTCCCAATAGGCAGAGGTACTAGACAGGGCTGCCCATTATCCCCATTGCTGTTCGCTATTGCTATGGAGCCACTAGCGATTAAATTACGGAGCTACGCACACATATGGGGTATACCAGAGGCTAACACCCACCATGTCGTATCTATGTACGCAGATGTCACCTTAATATACCTGCGCGACCATTCAGCCTGCATGGCTGAGGCCCTGCAGTTGTTGGACTCCTTCGCTGTCGCCTCTGGACTACACGTCAACTGGTCCAAATCAAGCATATTCCCTATTTCTCCGTCCCCAGTAGCTCATCATATGTCGCTGCCACAATACAAACTGCCTTGGTCACATATAACCTTTAAATATTTGGGTGTGCAAATCTATCACTCTATCATAGATCTAAAAGAAGGAAACATAGATAGAATTCTCAGCTCCGTTTGCGGATCAATTCCCTTCTGGAGCTCACTCCCCCTATCCCCAATGGGCCGAGTGGTAATAGCCAAAATGCTCATCCTCCCAAGGTTTCTATATTACTTTACGGCTCTGCCGCTGTGTTTACCGCGTTCCTTTTTTAATAAACTGCAATCAATACTAACAGATCTACTCTGGGGTAAAGACAGGCGCAGAGTTGCGCTGTCAATAACGCAACATCCGCGGGAGCTGGGCTGATTGGGAATGCCTAACTTCGAAAGATATTATGCAGCCGCCCAATTATCATGGCTGTCTACATGGCTAGGTGACACCCCGTCAGCCGAAAGCAAGTTGTTACAGACACATATACCATCACAGAAGTTGCTACTTTCGATACTAACTAATAGCCCCCATACGTCCCCAAGACTAATATTACTAGAGGCAGCTCGATTCTGCTGGCGCAGATATGTCCAAACTAAGTCCACGTCTTTTCCCTATTCGCCCTTGCTCCCATTATTTCAACTTCCGGATACCCAACAACTAGCAACACACCATGATACACGCGAAATGTACACGCTCCAAATAGGTGATTTATACTCCTGTTCCGTTTTGCGTACTTTCGATGAACTGGTAACAGCAGGTATTACGCAAAACGGGGCCTTCCTAACATTTAATGCCATAAAGCTAGCGCTTAACAAGATCTGGGGCGCAGGAGACTCGGAACCTCCTGAGTCTTTGCTGCTCACCACTACACTAACTATTGGCAGCTCAAAGAGCATTATCACCACATTATATAAAGCATTGCTTGAAGCGATATGCACAACACTACCGAATGCAAAAGCAAGATGGGACGCTGCCCTTCCTACCCCACTATCACAGAAGACTTGGATCACTGCTCTCACAACAATCAAATCAGTATCCCGCAATCCTCGCCTACGATATACTCAATTTAACTATCTCCATCAATCATACTTATCTCCAGCCCGTATCCAAAAAATCTACCCCCATACAACACCAACATGTCCTAGATGCGCTACACCAGCAGCCGACTTCTACCATATGGTTTGGAACTGTCACTCCATAAACCTGGCCTGGCAACGCGTGATGGAGGTAACAGCAGAGATATCATCCCACACCTTAGTGTCCACTCCCGATTCCTGCTTACTCGGCATAAGGCACCGTACTAAAGCACACAAACATACGCACAGGTTTATCGACCTGGCTTTCGTGGTGTATAAACGCTTGATAGCAATACATTGGAAAGCTCCACAAGCTCCTTCTCACGCGTCATGGTTACGGGACTTACACAGCCGATCGCAGGCTGAAGCCCAGACACTTCACTTGCTACAACACAGAGGTCTCATTTTAGCTGGCCCGGAGATTTGGGACACATTCGTGGCTGCAATGGAGGCCAGAGACGACTTGTATCCTCCATGAACTGATCTCGTCCCACTGCACACCACAGCCTGAGTTAACTCTAGTGAAGCTGGAATCGCATAGTAGTAACTCTGATTTGCTCCTAAACACATTCATTACTACTATCCTCCCTCCCCCTCGGAAGTTACTTCTAACCTGTGCCCAGTCACTCATCACACGCTTACATAAGCCTATAATACACAATCACGACAAGTAAAATAGTCCTGTCCCTGAACCCGTCGACACTGTAGTCACCCTTAACACTTCCGCAGCGTTTACTATATCAGTTACAGATATCGTCAGTTGCTGGCCAACCCTTGCAAGCTGCAAGCGGCCCCCATAACAGCTCGCTTATTGAACATCACTGCAATCTCCTTATACAATGCCCTTAACTCTCTTGAATTATCAAGTTAAGTTGTTAAAGTTTATTCCTCCCGTTGTTCACGTTTTCTTTTTCTCTTCCATTTCCCTTCACCCCTCCTCTCCTTTTTGCACCTTTTGTAACGGCAATGCTGTGTAAGAATTATACAATCTTGTAAAAGCACTGCAAAATAACATACGGCTATTGTATCGTTGTGTGCTGTTTGCGTTCAATAAACAGATTTTAAAAAAAAAAAGAACACTTCCAACATAACCCCTTTTTCATAGTTGTCATGCATAAAAATATATCAGGCACAGAAGAGTACATTACAGTTGATGAAATATTTGTCGTTTTTGCAAATAATACAGAATGTGTGTGCCATTTAAACCCCAACATTCTGTTTGTGGCGCCACAGCAGAGCATACTCCAGGATACCAACAAATTTGGTGAGTCATGTTATCTGGAGTATACTTTTCATGTTATACAACATATCAAAGTAACCTGTGAAACGTAAGAAGGAGTAACCCACAGCACGTAAAGCCTAAATGAAGCCTGGGTGGATTTGTGGATCTGTTGAAAGTATTAATATCCCTTTTTGGAATAGGAATGAACACAGATTAAAACAATTGTCTACCCTCATGTAAATCATAGCTAACTCTACCACATATGCTCTTGACAACGTTACAGCAAAAATGGTTGCTCTCAGAGAAACTCTTTTACAGAATAGATTTGCACTGAAAGGCACAGAACGTTTTCAGTAGTAGGAAGCTTCCCATTAGTTCCAGTACACTTGTGTGGAGAGACACATCTGTTATGTTCCACAAGACAATGATGAAGAGTTCCCTGCAGTCAGCTTCCTACCTTTACATAGGAAGAGAGGGTTGCCACTGTAAGCTGAGGAAAGTTGCAGTTTTATGAGGCACCCCATTATGAGGCTGTGAGCATGTGCCTACTGTCATACGGCCAGGAAGGAAGGAAAAGAGTTCAGGCACTGGCATGTACTCATATCCCAGTCACTGATACTATATTCTGCAAGCTGTAGATGTAGGCAGGGTTAAAGATTGCTGCGGGAACGCCTATTCAGGATGCCTCTATTTCTGAAAGTCTCAGGAACCACCAGACTACCTCAAATGTTTTGTTCAAGATACAATCCATCATCTGGCTGATGGCCATTACCCTTCTAACGTACTATGATCCTGCAGGGTGGGTACAGGGAAACAACCATCCTGCAAGTCTATGGACCACATCGGTTAACAACATAAACTGCTGGAGAGGAAGGACCGACTTTATATATCCTTACATATAAAGAGTGGGAGTCATAAATAATACTCTATCCGGGGTCAGGACACAACTCTTTCTTTGTAATAAGGGAGTTTTACAGACTCCTGCGGAATTACTTATTATGCCAACTATATGCTTATTATGCCAACTATATGCTATAGAGCACAGTAATTCTAAACCACCAAGTGAATCAAATCATCCGGGAGTAATCATTAGTGGTAGTGGACCTAAAGCTTTACCTGCCTCCCCCGCTGGAGTGAAGTGGGAATCCCAGTAGATCTAGTTATACAACGAATTGGTGTGCTGTTGCGCCATGTGATCAAGAATTTAATTGGGGCCTTTTTTTCTACTGTCTTGTATTGGCAAAAGCTCAGGTCACAGCCCTGATTTTTGGGTGTTGTGTAAAAGTAGATTGAGTGGGAAAGTGGTTAAAACTGACTACAGGCACTCATTTCCGGTGAGAAATTTAGTTCATTAGTTAACAAAACCCATAAACAAAAAAAATACATCAAGCTATTTGATATAACCATTCAGTAAGAAAAATAAAACCGTGCTAACATACACAAGGTTAAACAAGCATTTGCAATGCAACGGGTCTCGCCTTTGCTCATGCTAGAGCTGATAGCGTTGTAAACTCCTAACCTGACTTTTCACCTATCGGCAAAAGTGCATTTATGTACATAACCCGAAAAAGTGCAATTAACTATGTAAAGCGCTCGACTTCTGCCAAGCGAAATTGCGCTAGTAAATTAGAGAAAAAGTAGTCCACGAGCAAGACAGAAAACAGCGAGCCTTGCATGTTTTCTGTACTTGGTCGATGCGCTCAAGGAGGGCTAGCCACCGGAAAAGGCATGATGTATGCATGCCTTCGACTAATGAAAGCAAGCAGATTTTATTAGGCAAGCCCACGAACCAATGAAAAACACTGACGTGACGTCGACAGGACTCCGAGACCTTTTCTAAACACTAAAGCGTCTCGCTGTGATACGCATGCGCGAGCGCATGCAGCACAGGCTCGACCCTTAAAAAATTAAGGCTACCTAAGCCTGGACATAAAGGGACCTCTGGGTGTGCCTCCCCCTGTGATAGCAGCAATGAGTAGAAAATTTAGAGGCAGTGCCTAATCTGTAAATACAAACGTTCCGTGCCCTAAACCCTCCTCACAAACTAGCAGCTGCAACAATTACATGTGTGAGCAGAGAATACTGAGGCAGCGTAACCCTGAAGCCATTTTGGGCTTCTTTAAACCATTTACAGCCACTCCCTGCACCTTCAGCTCACTCTTTCAGATGTCTGCTTTCTCCTGGTGTGGCGCTTTGTCGTTTTTCTCTTCCTCTGTTTTCCCATATGTGTCTTTTGCTCGCAGTAAATGCGTGAAGCAGAAAAATAAGTGCCGGCCCTCAAAAGTAAGTGCCGGTGCTCGGCACCGGAACAACAAGCACAAAATTAAGCACTGCCTAGAGGGTAGCCGTATGTCTATGATTCTGTAAGGCGCAGAATGCACAGCGGAGTGTTCCTCTGAGGGTGCCTCCCCCTGCCTCCCTCCGGGAGCTGCGAAGATTATACAAAACCCTCGTGGCAACAATGAAGATTAGAAAACGTAGGGCGGAGCCCAGTGCTTAATTTGTGCTTGTTGTTTCCGGTGCTGAGCACCGGCGCTTATTCTTCTGCCCCAATCATTTGCTGCGAGCAAAAGACACACATGGGCAAGACGGAGGAAGAGAAAAACGAAAAAGCATCACAATGGGAGGCAGCAGAAAGCTGCTAGAGTGAGCTGAAGGGACAGGGAGCGGCTTTAAATGGATTGAAGAGGCCCGAGATGGCTTCAGGATTACACTGCCTGTGTTCGCACATTTAATTGCAGCAGCCGCGTGTTTAAGAGAAGGGCTTAGAGCACCGGCACGTTTTAATTTACAAATTAAGCACTGGCGGAGCCACAAATCTATCATTCTGTAAAGTGCATAGACCATAGTAAAGTGCAAAGAGCGACCCCGTCGCCTCCTGGGCCCAGGTCATCATATACAGGGATAATTCACCATACATTTGATAGGCACTCATAGCAGTTTTCAAACGGATTGGCCTAACCATTCACACCAAACATAAAAACATAATAAGAAGTTGTCTAAAACAGGCCGGCTGACTTGCAACAGGTGGTAAACGGGGTGCTTGTGTCCTAACATGTTAGAAGCGCCGTCGGGATCCCTCTCCCCCTCATAACAGTAGAACCTAAAACATCACCACATAACGTTAAGTTGTAAAGTGCATAGTTCAGAACAAGCACAGGGAACAAACAGAATCCCTCCTGAGAGGCTCCAACAGGACCGGACAGTGGCAGTTCCCAGGGGCAAGCACACACTCCTGTTTCAGGCGTACAGCTAGGAAGCATGTGGGTTTTTTTGGCACGCCCTATGACAATTCGCATCTCCACAGACAGGATCGGGCTGCAGTATTCTTCTCGCTTTCACACCTAATGTACCCCTTAGCAGCCCATCTTTCAGGCAGCTTGTATGCAGAACCCCAGCTGCCATTCACTCTTTCCTGATAAAGGGAATCTGGAGCCCAACCTGGGAGACTCTTTGGTCTTAACCAACCTTTTAAAAATGTCAAGAAACTGCACCAGCCCAATAATCAACTTGATGTTTCGAGGATTTAAAGACTTCATGGGCGCCTGACCCGCAACTTCTTAATCCTAAAACTGTAAAATTATTAAGTAAGAGGTCCCTCCAATACATAAATAGGCATGAACAGAGGCAAAGGAAGCGCAACAATGTTTCCTTTGTTAGATTGCACAAATGGCACCTCTTGTCCTCCGGTTCTCCCTCCTCCTGCCACTTGGGCTTGAAATTGAGGCTAGGGGACAGTTGCTGTCTCATCACCATACATTTCCTCTTAATATTCAGAGAGTAAGCAGCTTCAAAGTAGGCCTGTTCATGTTGGACATTGTAAGAATTTAACACCAGCCACCCATGTGCTTGCTTGGCTAGTGTCTTTTAGTCCTCCTGCTGACTGTTCAACCTGATGCTTTTGATCACAGCTTTCTTAAAAACATGCTCACTTGTGTCCAGGTGCCATAGTTCACTGAGGCGGAGGGTCTCTATATTGTTCTGTAAATATTATTTAAAGCAAGCTTTCCCGCTTTGTAAATTTGATTTCAGTCTATACATAAAGTTCAAAGGAATCCTAGGGGGCATTCCTCATTTTGGGACAACATTTTACAAAGGCCCCTGGCCTAGCTAAAAATTGCTTTACAAAGGAGAAGTCTAGTCTGACAGGTGGGTGATGCCGACCTCGGCAGCTGAAAGGTTTGCTTGTAGGTATGAGTTACAAGCTTGACCAAAAACTATCTCTCCTCCACACAATACAGTCAGGATCAGTTTCGACTTGACTACTGTAATAAGGGGCTTAAGGTTATGTTCTCAGAGACTTTTCGCTAGGGTTGAAAAAGCAAAGTTTTGGGCCAATACTTTCCCTCTAATAGCTTCTTTTGAGTGACCTGTAGAAGGCCCTTGAGTCAGCTTACCACCCAGGTAGGTGTAAGTTGTTGTTTCTTCTATCGGTGACCCTTTAGGTAGCCATTTGCCCTGCTTGGAAACGCGCGGATTTAAAGAGATTGCCTTCGTCTTCTTGAGATTGATCTCTAGCTGGTTTTCATCTGAGTATCCCAAAAGGCAGTTGATCAATCTTTGTAGCCCTATTGGGGTGTTGCTTAGACTGAGCTGATCATGTACGTTAAGGAGTTTGGACAAAGGCAGACCACCAAGGCTCAGAGCATGGGTCAGGGTCTCATCCAGGGCAGGCAAGACGTCTAAGACATACAGGTTAAACAAGAGGAGTGCAAGCACACACTCCTGTTTCAGGCCTATTGATGTACTTCCCTGGACAGATGACTCCCGTCCCCAACCTCAATCCTAACCCAGGTCTTTGTTTGTAATAGCCTTCAGTAAATTTTACGGGATCCCCCAGGGCTGTAACTTTCTCAAAGTTTATCATGTGGGACAATCTCGAATGTCGCTTTGAATTCTGTGAAGAACGTGAACAAGGGTGTGCAGGTATCGCATGGTCTTTTCTTAATCAGGCCCACAGCCATCGGGTTGGATAGGGTCTCTTGGTTCTTCGTGATCCCCATCTTCCTCAGGGGAAGGCTTCCAGCTTCTAATGCCTACTCAGACAGATCTTATAGCAACAGTGTTGAGAAGTATTTAAGGTCCCCATCTAACAGAGATCTCAGACAATAGTTGCTTGTGGACGAAGCTGTCCCACCCTTGAAAATGGGGTGAATAATTGAGCCTCACCAACTCTTTGGTATATTGCCAGAGGCCTATATGGCATTAAACATTGCAGCCAAGAAATGTGCCTCAGTTTGTATATTTGTTTTGGAGAGGGCTTGAAGGATACCATTTGAGCTAGGGGCACAGCTGGAGTGTGAGTACTCAGTGATCTTAGGCCCATATTTATACTCTGTTTGCGCCAGATTTGCGTAATTCTTTGTTACGCAAATCCAGCGCAAACTTAACTCATTTATATTTTGATGCTAGAGTCATAAATATGGAGTTTGCGTCATTTTAACCACCTTGCGTCAATGAGATGCAAGTTAGGGGTTCCCGTCCCAAAAATGATTCAAACACCTTAGCGCCATATTTATCCAACAGGGCAAAAATGACGCACGGGTGGGATGCAGAACCAAAAAATGACGCAAAGCCCGATTTGTGTAAAATTTTAACACCTGGGTCAGGGCAGGCGTTAACATGAGGCAAACACACCACTACTTAAGGATAACACACAAGTAACATCATTGCTCAATAAGGACAACATGGAGGTGCTACTGATGCAGCATGCCAGACGACGCAGAGCACAGGACCAACAGCAGCAGCCACTACCACCCCAATGTGGCCCCAAAAGGCAAAGCAGAAGGCAGGAGAGGGTCTTCAGGACCAGGACAATCCTCCAGGGCTTCACGGAACAGGATATCATCAGGAGGTACAGACTCAACTGGCAAGCCATACAGCAGCTGCTGCGCCAAATTGAGCCACATATATCAGCCAGCCTGCAGACACCACACTATATACCACCACTGACCAAGCTGCTAGCTGTCCTGCACATGTTGGCAAGTGGCTCCTTCCAAACAATGGGTGCCCTGGTTGCTGGGGTATCACAGCCCTCATTCTCTGCCTCCCTTCCCAAGGCCCTAGATGCCATAATCTCCCTCACACCTGCCACATCAGCTTCCGCAACACCCAGCAGAAGCAGCATGAGCTCAAACAGGGATTTTACCAAATACATGGCTTCCCGCATGTGCTTGCTGCAATTGACTGCACCCATGTCTGGATTGTACCACCTGCAGCAACAGAGCATCTATACCGGAACAGAAAGCACACCCACTCCATAAATGTGCAGGCCATAGTTCACCACCAGGGATTGTTTACCAACACCATGGCCAATTATCCTGGGAGTGTACATGATTCCTTCATCTTTCGCCACAGCATCATCAATCAGCACCTCCAGGACGGACGATATGGCAATGGCCTTCTTGCCGGTAAGTCCATAAACCTAGCATTATACACACGGCACAGCAACCCTGTAGGACACACAATACATACACCGCTGTAGTGAATCCTAGTTTGTTTTAATGGGATAACAGGAGTTAGCTTAGCCTCTGGCTTGCAGACTCGTGCCCCCGTCACTTAGTGACTTTTAACCTACTTAGCTTGCTCTGTCTTAGCCCATTTAATTATTTATTTCTTCTAAGATGGCTGCCTTGTTTATAGTTAGGCCAGTTGTTATGGGTAACATTATCAGTGTCACCGCACCAAGGCGTCAAGATCAAGCACCAAAGACAAACAAACAGTAGGTGTTCACACTTAGGGATTTTCCCTCTCTATACTTTCGAGGGATTGTTTATATTAATTGCCGTCCCAAGCATATCTGTTATCTATTGTTTAGGAACACACCTACGTCAGGGGTCCTTGTAGATCTGTATAAATACATCTCACTTTAGACAGATAATCAGAGGGATTCTGACCAGAGGGCATCGCCACCATCGCTGATACCGATGCTGCAGTCGTCTTGACGCTGACCCAGTCTTCGTGTCCCTGCGGAGTCTGAGATAGAGACCTCATTCCAAGGTAACAAGGGTTGGGGGGCTCCTCTCATGGACATGGCATTGGTAGATTAGGTTTAACAAACCCAGCTCTTCTTTAGGTAGGAGGTTAGGCCTTTTCACATTAGGGTATTAGGGCATATTACATCTCGTATGTCTTTTCTACATATTGCAAGATGGTGGGGGTCTTTGTAATAATGACTCTTGTCTTCACAATTCAGTTTCTTGCATTATTCATTATCCTAATCATTGCAGCCCATGCAACTTATCGCAAATTGCAGTTATGTTAAATAAAAACTATTGAAACTCTACTGCATCTTTGTTATTGCCTGTGTTTGTATGAGACATGATATATATGTGAAAAAGGGGTAATCTCCGTTTAACCACGACACTCCCTGAGATGTCCTATTCTCGAGTCCATGCGTAACAGCTGCCATAAATCACCTTTTACTATTGTGTTTCTTGTGAGGTCCTCCTAGTGAGCCAGTAAGGTTGGGACAACAGTTGCGACTTGTTGTAGGAAAGGCGTAGTCGCCTACAAACAAAAATACTGTCATCCTTAAACCAGCAGTCTTGCTTAGAGCAAGAGTCCAAACAACGACATGGCACCACCAACGATAGTGTTTAGGCACTAATTTATGCATACCCTGACTATCACTGTCTCACAGACAACAGGTACCCTAAGTACCATTATACGGAGACGTCCATGGTCTTTGGGAGAATCCTCCTCAGCTGAAAAGGTAACTAACTGTAGGTTGTTCGCGCTCAAACTCATAAAAGGACTTTACTACCCATTTATGGTGTTTCGTTTCTCTAAACAAATATGGCTGATGCCATTGACATTCCTGAGAATGCTAGACATGCTTTAACACAACATTTATTAACGCATGGCCTTACAGATGAGGGCGGGGATGTTACTCTGATAATAGAAGCTAATGAAGCATACCAAACAGAAACATTTTACTGTTGGGTCACTTTTCCTGAGGTTGACGAAAGAACGCACACATTTCACACATATGAAGTTGCAAACATACCTTTACGGTACCAAGCATACCAGTATCATGAAATATCGCTCACCTACCAGGAGCATCAGAACTGGTTCAAAGGCGCCCTAGCACATGTACTACAAAGAATGAGGTTAGGTCCCTTAAGTAATGATGGACCTACGTGGCCTATGTTTGCCACATACACACCTCACCCAGGCATACAGAATATGCCGATAGCAGATCTACGAGTTTTATATAATGAATTAGTGGCATTATATAAACAATTAGTCCAGTTCGTACTGCGAACATTGAACACAACACCAACGCGTCCAGCACTGCCAGTAGCTGGTGGTTATCAATTGGCTACTGGGATTAATCCACAAACAGTGCATACTAATATGGGTAAAGTGCCCACGGAACGGAACAAAATACCGTTCTGGATTGCCCAGAAAACGAATCAGCTGGAAGCTGTGTTTCCCCACACGGGACCACAGGAAGAACATAGATAGCTCACTAAGTGCTTGCCTTTTGGGATGGTTCTCTCGGTGGATGACTGTGCCACATGGGGTACAGTCTTTGCTGCCATATATACTACCACACATGGTACCCCGACACTTGCCAATTTACCGGAAGTGGTAAAACAAATACAAAATGAGCATGGGGCTGCACCAGCCCTGGATTTGGGGATGAAAATAATGCGTAACTTTGACGCCGTATCCTCAATAATACTCAGTAATATTAAAGGGGAAGCGGTAGCACTGGCAATTCGCCAGCGTCTCCGGGAAACTCCACACCAGGAACAAGAGAGACAGCTGCCGAAAATAATTTCCTATACCTATACTAGTATAGGACGAGATAGTTTGGGAGCCAAACCTAAGAAATTGGAATTACAAGGTACCGCCCATAAGGAGGGTACAAAGCAGGCACAAGAGGGCTCTAAGAAGCGCTGGGATAAACAAAAAGATTTCAAAGAAAGAAGAAATAACAGAGCAGATTCTCCACACCTGGAGAACTACGAAAGGAGATATAATCTCAGGAATAGGGAGAACATTAAAACTCCAGACAGATATACTGATTCACGTCCCTCTCGTTCCTTTCAGGGCGCACCGGCTAGACGTAGCGAGAGAGGGGGCCATTAAGATCGATGTCCGGAATATGTGAAAGAGAAGAAAGACTCACAACAGTCTACCATTAAAAAAGAAGATAAGACTCCTCAGCAAAAGCCACAGTTTAAAAAGAAGAAGGTGGCAGCACTGACAGTTAAAAATGGCAGTAAAATTGAGAACGCTGTTGAGGAACAAGACGTGGGCAGTGACTCTGTTAGACAGCGCGGCAGAAGTCACGATATGTCGCCAGAGTCTGAAAGATCATCTGGATACGACAGCAGCTAGCGATTACGTCGTGGTTGAAACAGCGGATGGCCGCGTACTTCCCCCGATTGGGCTTATGATTTCAAAATTCAGATAGAGGGAGACGTGGAGCGCACTCTTAGTGTGATATTTTGGGATTAACTTACTAGTGATATCCTATTGGCCGAAAGAGACTGGCCACCTGAACACGTCCGCAAGCTCCCGCATGGGGAAGATGTCATTTTGCCTTCTTTCTCCGATCTTGTTCCGGAAGCAGCAAAAGAAGCATATGGTGCTGAATGGGCTTTAGCGCAGGCACCTGCACTATACCGCAATCATGTAGGTTGGGACAAGGAGTCTCCTTGTCATGTTATTCCAGTTAGGTCTGCACCCCAACCGCAGCCACAATATCCTGTCAAACATGAAGCAAAAGCTCCGGTGAAGGAGATCCTCACCCAACTTGAGTACCAGGGAGTAATTGAACCTTGTACATCTGCAATGAATAATCTGTTATTCCCCGTTGCAAAGCCAGACCATTCATATCGAATAGTCGTTAATTATAGACACTTAAATAGTCATACATGCACGTATGCTATACAAAATTCACACAGCACAGCACTGATAAACAATATAGGACCATATTTATACTTTTTGACGCAAAACTGCGGTAACGCAGTTTTGCGCCAAAAAAAATTGCGCCGTCTAACGCCATTTGGAAGCGCCATGCGGGCGTCAAATTTATACTTTGACGTACGGTGGCGCAACCAACAGGTGGGAGTCATTATTTTGTGACGCACACAGCGTTGGTCTGTCGTAAAGGAAACCAACGTAAATGCGACGCACATCACTGTGGGTCGATTTACGACAGCGCAATCGTGAAAACACCGTTTTTTTTCACGCTATTGCGTTACATTTTTGCGCGAAAACTGCCCTTTCAGGAGAGGAGACCCAAAATGGATCCTAGATGCCCCAACAGATCCCAGGAGGATGAGAGCAGACCAGGAACCAGCCAGGAGGAAGCATACAGGAACCAGGACATTTAAAAAAAAAAAAGAAAGTGTCGCTTCAGTGCAGAGGAGCAGGAAATCCTGGTGAAAGAGGTGACGGAACACCAGCACCAACTTTTCATCACCTCTAAATTGCCACTCAGTAGGAGAGAGGCCATCTGGAAACAAATTGTGGACAAGATTAACAGTGTGGCTGAAGAACGCCGGACAGTCACCGAGTGTAAGAAACGCTGGCATGACTGCAAACGTAGGACCAAAGAGAAAATGGCCAGGAACAGGAAGGCAGCAATGCAGACTGGAGGGGGGAGTCCAGCACAACAGGAGGCCCTGGACCACATGGAGGAGATGGTTGCAGCCGTCATCCCGGAGGAGATTGTCACAGGGATTCAAGGACTGGACAGCGCAGACTACCACGACACTACGCACATGCAGGGTAAGTCGCATGGGGAATTAAAATGCAATAATGGGGACTGTAAGCAGGGGGGGGATACCTACTACACAATGCATGTAAGTCAGCACATATATGAAGTGGCATGGGGAAAGGGGCACGGCAGGGGGGCATGCCCAGTACTGACCGAAGCTGGGGCACGACAAAATACAGCAACAACAACAGTCCCACGGGGACATCCTGTAATTACAACAAGAGAGCCAAGGGAAAGCAGTGACAGGTGGGAAGGACACTACCTCAAATCCACATCCAGGCACTTGTATTGCAAAATCTATTCCCCATCAACTAGGTCCCTACCTGTAATGCAGTAGCAAATACAACAACTGCAACTTAACTGCCACCACAGTTGACAATAACACCTCTCATCTCTGTGCAGCTATAGTACCAAATGGCAGGAACCCCACCCTGGAACATACATACCTAAATTAGGGGGTGAGGATGACATCTGCAATTACTCCTAGAAATAAGACAAAGATACCAGTACACTCAAATGCCGAATGTCCATAACTGACACATACATAAGCCTAAGTAAACAGCAATAGGAGCCACACAGCACTAACGACACACACATGCTGCATACGTCAGGGTCCCTCACGTGCCTGCCTAACAAGGCTACATCACTAATGTCATACTGCTCAGACAACAACAATGAGGAGGGGACACAGGCAACTGGTCACTGAAACAGATCTGCACAGTCTTACAAAAAAATAGGACATTCATACGATAAACAGGCCAATCCAGTAAGACACACATGATACCCCATCATATACAAACATCAACAATGTTTACATCCATACCACATCCTAACATTGACATGCATAGGTAATGCCACGTAACATGTACAGATCATGCAATGTGAATAAAAAGTGTATGGGGCAGGGCCTGAGAGGCAAGTGTGCTGGCAGGGCAGTCACAACACCCACAGTCAGTCAAAGTGTAGTGTGGCAAGTGAAACGTATACTTTGCGCATTAGCCTCAGGCTGGAGGCCTTTGTGCATCTTACCCTGAATGTACTAAATACTCATTTGCTCACATCTAAGTGCCTCAGAGCACTTTGCACTAAATGATTCTCATTGCCCTTCCTATCAGTTAATGTAGCAAATAGTCAGTCCTAAGGTGTGGTCAATTAGTCAAATCACCCTGTTTTGCCTACTTCTGCAATGGAGTTTGCCAGAACATATTCACTCTGTGCCCCAGTCAAGGATACCGTCTGGTACGTTGCTGATAGATGTGGTAGGGTTTAAGGTTTGGCATTCCTGCGTAGGGAAACTTTGTCATCACCATGACATATGTCTTTTAAATTCACTTCCTCGTCCCAAGACACGCATGGGGGAGTTTCCAAACAGAAAATCACAACTAGATGCTGCCTGCCTTGCTGCTGATGCACAACCAGATCCCAGCCCATTCCTCTGATATGAGGGATGATGTCTCCCCTGTGATTCAGACAGGCAAGCTCCAAACTTAACATGCTGTGCTATACATAGAACAAGCAGAGGGAGAGTAGAAACTGTTAGGCACCATGATAGCTGTGTACTAATGTATTACTCTCCTGCGGACTATTTCAATTCTAACAGTGTGTATTGTTTGGGTTATTGGGGCTCGCACCTAAATTCCTACAAGTCAGTTGTACAATGAAACTTCATATCAAACAAATACTGTCTTTGTCATTTGTGTATGGAAACATACCAGAAAAGATAGAAATGTGTAGGACCTGAGTGACCACCACTTCCCTGAGAAGTTCCAAAGATGTCATGCGCTCGGATGTCTAAACATTCCTTTGATGTGGGAGACCAGAGGCACTGCTAGTTAGTCTGAGCTAAATTGAATATCTGGGTGACAGAGTTATTTACAAGTGGGTCAAACTTAGTCCCCCACAGCATTAGCTATCCTGCTGCCTAGAAAGCCAAGAATCACATGTAGGATAATGAGAGCCCACCCAACAAAATGTCCCTCCATAACAATAGTGAAACACCGAGTGAGGAGTAGGACAAAAAAACGCCTATTCCTAAATAATTACAAAGCAACACCTAGAGGCGACCTGGCAGACATGTCTGAAAGATCCATATCATACATGTGACACACAGGTGGGCCATAGGCCTACAACAATGCCCTATGACGGACAGCAGATACCTAGACAAACACAGAGTACAAAGTTAAGGCATCCAAAGGCTTGTATCTTAGTGCAAAATTGTCACAACACAGACACACTAATTGTACCCTGTTTCATTGCAGAGGAACACGGATCTCCTGCTGATATGCCTGTCCATGAGTTCCCTGATGACATGGATGACGAGACCATCAGCCTCCCACAAGAGACCATTGACATGGTCCTTGAAAGCCTCCAAACCCCACCTTCAGTCACAAGGAGGAGCACAGAAGAAGCAGCCACCAAAGTAGAACCACCCGCCACCCCAATTGTAAGACCTGCCAGCTCCAACACAGCTGAGGACTCTGACGACACTGGCACCAGCTTCGAAAGAACTGTCGTTGGGGTCCAGCGGGAGCTGGCCAAGGAGGTGCGGGTGGGGATGCAAACTATGGCAGCCAGCCTTGAGGGGGTGCGTTTGTGCATGTTGTCAACTGCTGATCAGGCAGCTGCAATGCAAGCCAGAACATTGCTCTTGGAGGAACTTTTAAAAACACAGAAGGAAATCTGCACAGCTGTCATCCAGTTGACACAACAACTCCAACTGCAAGCCAGTCAACGTGTGCACGAATGCAACATAGAACCCCTCAGGGCCGACCTGGCTGCCTACCATCGGGATGTGGCTGCCATTCTGAAAAACCAGCAGGCCCTCCTTGCTGCAGTACTGCCCTTCATTACTCGACAGGGATCAGCCCCCGGGATGTCTGCCTCCATGTCTTCTAACACTGAGGTGTGTGTTGCCCCTTCACAACCAACAACAACAAGGATACACCAGGCAACACACACATCAGAAGAAGAAGACATGGAACAGATAACATTCACACGCAAGAGTACCCGGAAGCCCTAGTCCCTGCACCATGGCCTACTCTGACCAAGGTCCTACGTTTTGACACATGCCAGTCTCACTACAACTACCCTCAATGACTGTTCGGCAATCCACTGTAAGACTTGTCCCCATTGCCAGTGAATGTTTCTCTCCTACTATTTGGCAATTCCTGTTCCTCTGCACTGTCTGTGACATCACCCCAGCATGTCAGGAGCATCATCCACACCCCGTCTGTAGGATCACCATGTAAGAATGCACCAGAACGGACTCAGCTAACATTGTGAATGGACATTTTGCATTACACCACCTAAAAATAAATATCACTTGCACACCTATTGTGTCTCTGTGTCATTTCACACTTCAACTGTGCAGTACATAACTCCAAAGTGGCTGTGTGGCAACCATGTTGATTCTCTATAATACTGTCCTGATTTCATGTATACTGAAACATCTGTGCAGTGGCCAGGATTGCATCCTAGCTTTACTATACTGAGTAAAATAACTGATGTAGGGACTAAGCACACACAATCATGCTGTGTTGGACAGAATGATGCACCATCTATAGCTATTCTAGACAACTAATGGTGGCTGAGAAATGTAGGCACAATGCAATACTAAAATTAGAAATTATGCAGTAAAATGAAAGGAATGATAAACAAATTACACTGCATCAATCACCCTTACGGCGTATACTTCCATGAAGGAAAGTCATGCTGAATCAGTACACACATGATGTAGGTCAGCAATGACAGCAACAAGACAAGAGTGTGAACAAATCCTCATCTACAAAGCTCTCCCTGAACTTCACAATGCTGTCCGACCTATCTATTTACCTACAATAACAAGTCTGGAAGCACTCTTTGTGAAGTAGGATACATACCAACCCCAAACCTTGATGATCAATGCACACTACCAATGGTGGCTCTCCCACATGGTGGATACTTACCAAGTTAGCACACGGGTAGTTGGCATGTTAAACCTCATTAGCCTGGGGATAGCGAGCATGGAACACAAATGTCATACTAAAACTTTCTGCTACACTGATGTCAAGGCCATGAAAAGGTAGCACCTAACGCATCAGGTAAAGGGTTAACTAAATTTTTATTTCAAAGTAGTAATAAAAGAGGCAACTAAGGGAAAGGTAAACCTACACTAATCTAACCTGACTACTACTAACCCACAACTGTCCCTAACTAACCTAAGCTAAACGTACTCTACACATGTAACGAAACAATCTAAACATCAACCCCCCACCCACCATTAAGAGACAAGACACATGCAGGACAACACTTATTAACCTACACACATACTATACTATCCTAAACAAACATATATATATTTTTTTCTTTTTTTTTTCTTTTCTTTTTTTAAATATTTTTATTTTATTTTATTTAAACAGGAATCCCAACATTGCCCCCCACCCACCCACCCACACAAAAATATTAGATAGACAGAAAAAGGACCCCCCACCCTCTTACCTAACACTAACTAAGCTAATTTCCTATACTTATCCTATATCTAACCCCCCAAACCCAACTAACAGTATGAAAAAGGAAAGAGGTGAGAGGGGAGGGGTAAAAGTTCAGGAGGGCAAAATGACTACAGATTTGCCCTCCGTAGTGTGCGCTGGATGGAGCGCACCTTCTTCTTGACCTCATTCATGTCCTCCGTCAGGTTGTCAACCTTGCGAATCAACCTGTCCAATTTTCTGGACAATGCCTGGAAGGCTGCAGGGTCGATAGGAGGGTCAGTGCTGGTCTGCGTGCCGGTGGAGGTGGATGTTGTTGCTGGAGTGGAGTGGCCACGGGACAGCCCTGCTCCCAACACACGGCTGGGTCCAGGTCTGGAGGAAGATGCCTGGTCCGTTGCTGGGTCCCCTTGGGCAGACCTGGTGGATGTAGTGGCGGTGGTTGTTGGTGGCACCGTTGGGGGAGCCTGTGGTGTGGCATACCACGCCCCGGAGGCCCGATCCGAATTATATCTGCGGGCCATCCTCCGATACCCACACTGCAACTGCAGGATGTGCCTGTACCTCAGTGCACGGCGCTCAAAATGGTTGCGCTCTGCGGCACTCAGGTTTGCAGCTGTGAAGAGAAAAGGGAAATATTGAGCATTGAATTTACAGTGGGTTGAATACCACAATGGGTCATTTGTCCATTACTAGAAATGTATTGTTTGCAGCAATTGTTACAACATAGTTCACGGAAAGGCTCAGAGGAAGTACATGTGATTCATGCATACCTAAGGGCATATCACACCTAGCATATCCATGTCTGTACATGATGGATGACATCACCCTAAACTACTCATCCAAATCATACCTAAGGCATGAGACATTTTGGCACCAGCTCTTCCGCATACTGACTTCACTACATATGTCATTCTATGTGATAACAATCACACTCCTCACTCAATGGCATTTGGAATTAGTTGTGTGCTAAGAATGAACCCCTGGCCCAGAATCATATGTCCACCCTAGGGGTCAGATGTAGGAATTTTGAAAAATCAACTAGCAATTTGCAAAGCAGAACGGTGTCTCTGACACTGTCTGCGAGTCGCTATGGGGTCCCTAAAACCCACCTCATGAACATCAATGATGTGGGTTCCAAGTTGCCCCACCTTAGCAACTATGGGCACTCACGGGGATGGAGGCCTGCTGGGACCCGCAGAACTCCATAGACGTGACTGCTTTTAAATAAAGCAAGTTATTTTTCCCCAAGTGTAGGCCGTTTACCTGAAAGGAAAATGAGCTGCAATTAGTTAAAAATCACAACAATTCAACTTGGAAATTTTCACGGTAATTATTGGTCCCTTAGACCACTGGCTGTTTTGCGCAGGATTATTTTGGTCCACTCACAAAGGTGAAGGTTTACAATGAGGACCCCTTCCAGTCAGCAAGTTGGTTACCATCCACTTCAAGTGGATGATAACAGCTACTCACTTTGCAACCACGTACTCGGTTGCAAATGGGATTGCCTACCACTGTGATTTGCAAGTAGGTCTGGTAAACCCCTTTATTATTTGCATTTAGAAAAGCATTTTCCTAATATGTACATGACCACCAAATACATTTTGGAATAGGAAACAGACGTTTGCAAATCACAAACATATATTTATGCCATTTGCAACGTGTAGACATTTTTCTCCCTCTGGCCCTAGGTACTAACTCAAGTCACAAAAGGTGTTAAGTACGTGTAACATACTGGTTGCTACAATCCTAGGTACCCTGTTTCACAGTAACATCCCAGTCTTTGTGGGTGGTGTGGGAAGAACAACCAACAATCCCATGTTCAATGCACACCCAGGAGTGTACAGAAAGTTCAACAAGTATGTGCCTTCACACACAACACCTATGAAGGGCTAGCAACACGTTGTAGTCAGCCCAACCTTGTCACATCCCAGGTCCACACATGTCAAAATGATATGACTTAGCCCAACATAACATACTATTAGTGAGGCATGTTTTACAACACACAGAGGAGGTAGAACACCCATTCACATGATTCAACTGAACACCTAGGCCATTGCACTCAAGTCACACACACTTCGAGTTCACCTTGTGGAAGTACATCCCCCCGGAAGATCCGACCTACAGTGTACACAGTCCATCCTCAACTAGGAAGAAACACTTGTCATCAAAGCCATGTGCCTAAGCTATCTGGGAGACTGTCAGTCTGATATGCAGACTCAGTTGATGGCAAGTCCCTGACCAAGTCTAACATTGACCAGTGTATTCCAAATGAGTCATACCATTCCCAATTGCCGCCCTAATTGAATGGGCTACAGCCCCTCAATCTGAGAGAAGACTAGGTATTGCTTTACAGAAACATAATTCAAATTTGATATCACACTAAAACAACAAAGCTAATGAACGGCCAGCACATCAAATCATGAATTCTCTTGAACACACAGTAATCCATCATGCTTCATTACCAAACAATGAAAATAGCACTCAGGCGACACTCACTGTAGGTATCGGGGTCGTCAAAATGGGCCACCTCTCCCACGGTGTACGGGGCTGGTCCACCTGTAAAGCATGAAACAAAGATTATACTCAGACTGGGTGAACGGACAAATAATTTCTGTTACAATGACACTGTGTGAATATGACATGGTAATGATAGACTTTCACACATGCTCATCCTGCATGGATGACTTTGTATTCAACATCATCGTTGGATGAGTCTCCTGCTCCAGTGTCACACCCTACTACACTCATGCAGTGGCCAGGACAGTCATGTGTCGTCCAAGTTAATCCTCCATTAGTATGCCCCAACAATAATGTTATCCATACATCTCAGCATGTGCATCCCAGAGAGACATTCCAAAACTGGTTCCATGAGGACTGCATGACCACTCACAATCAAACAGCCTATGTGGACAGGTTCAACACACAGCAACCAGACACACATGTGACATATGTGTGAACAACATGACTAACTTCATGTGACGTGAAGGCAACACACAAGTATAGCATCATCATGTGTTTCCAATTTTCTGTCTAGCTATGGCGTCTACATATGTAGGTATGGTGTTTCTACATGACGTACTCACTGGCCATTATAACCAGTAGAGTACAAATAGAGCAGTTCACGTGTTGCTTTTCTGACACAAATGCAACACTATATTACATGCAGCTACAGGCATCTGGTATGTGTTGCAAAAATGAGCCATCGGACTGGTAGCATAGGTCTTCATACACATTCTGCAACAAATACACATTAGGACACATATGTATACCTTTGTAGCGCAGCATTTGCAACATTTTGTGACACAGAGAGGGGGCGACTTAGCAAAATACAAATAGATGTTGGATTTTAATGCTGTTATTGTGTGTACATGTGTTTCAAAAATGGGGATTTATGTGTATAATCATGGGCCTAGGTTTCCCTAGCATTACACACAGTCAGCTACTTATTTTGCAGATTGGCTAACAATCATCACATGTTCACACACAGATTTCTATCATTCCCATTTAATTGATTTGTACTCACCAACATGGCCACCAATCCGGAGTCCCAGGTGGTCCAGCAGGTCCTGTTCCCTGGTGATCAGATCTGCCCAGCGGTGCTTGAGTTGGTGGACATTTCGCTGACTCCCGTAGACCCGGACCAGGTGATGGCGCACCTTCTCCCACCGGATTTTCCTCGCCTCCGTGTGATACCCCTGTATCACACGGCCCCCAGCTTCCAGCATTAGTGGGAGGAAATGGCTTACTAGCCATATGAACCCCCCCAATTCGTCTTCACCCATCCTGGACAGGCGAGGCCTACCTGACATATTGAGAGGACTAAAAAAGGACAAAAGAAATATGAAAGTAAAAGTGGGGAATGGGGAAAGGTAGAGGTGTGAAAGAAAAAGAAGAAGGAGAAAAATAGCCCAACTAACCCCCCAAACTATGCTACCCACAACAGACTCCCACAGACAATACAAACTATCACAGGTATAGACAAAATAACACTAAACAGACTGAGACAATGTTAAACAACAATAATAGATTGACACTAAGACAAAATACAAGGCACACAGGACACTAAAGCAGTAAAACACAGGACAACACCTTTCACACAACCACACAGTCTAGATCAATCTGAGACTGCAAAGTGAAAGTGAAAGTTCACTCCCAGTACAGATTTGGTAAACAGGATATCCTATTACATCACTTCCTGCATAAAATGGCCGCCGTTTTTATTTTCCCGTTATGCGTCATATTTTCACGCATACACAGTTGTGCATCATTTTCTTTTGACGCATTACAGTGCACATGATGCAGAGTCAAAAAATATGATATGAATATTAATAATTTTGAATGTACATGAGATGACCAACATATTGTCCATGTAGCGTCAATTTTACCACGCATACATCATGGGCGTCATTTTTTTTACACGTACAGTAGTGCACATGAGGCCGAGTCAAAAAATATGATTTGAATATTAATAATTTTTAATGTACATGAGATGACCAACATATTGTCCATGTAGCGTCAATTTTACCACGCATACATCATGGGCGTCATTTTTTTTACACGTACAGTAGTGCACATGATGCGGAGTGAAAAAATATGATATGAATATTAATAATTTATTATGTACATGAGATGACCAACATATTGTCCATGTAGCGTCAATTTTACCATGCATACATCATGGGCGTCATTTTTTTTACACGTACAGTAGTGCACATGATGCAGAGTCAAAAATATTGTGGATGTAAATTATACTTTGAAGGCGAAAGATTAATACACTTTTGGATACATTTGTATTTGACTCTGCATTGTGTGCACTCATGTACGTGAACAAATTATGACGGCCATGCTGTATGCGTAGAATATGGAGCAAATTTATCCTTATGTCTTCATGATTTTACCTTTGGAAAGGTGATTTGTCATGGTCAAACGGTGCGATGTGATACACATTTGTGTTTGTATATGACACATGTCCGTTGTTTTATGTATAGAAGGCATTCACACTGTAATGTTTGGGATACGTTAACTAATGTATTGACCATATTTGACAACATATTTGGTGTAATTGCTGATGGCTATTTTGAAATGATGGATGGGATACCATTATGTATTCCGTCTCCAAAATGTGTCCACATTTATGATGGTGATGCTTTTATCTGTAGTCCTAACAGGGAGTGGGAGAGTCACTTTCAGTTTTTATGGGGCTGACCATGTCCCATTATGATTTTGTGTTTCAGATTTGTGTTGGACTTGTGACATGGAGGCCACACATGTGCCTTATGCATGTGTTTAGTTCACAAGTACATGATTCTTGTATGTTTTGGGGGCGGTAGAGGTGGACTTAGGCCCCCAGCACCCTAGGATTTGACCATCCAGAATAGCTACTGTATCCATGGAGTATATTTATTATATCATGGCAAACCTGCAGCTGCGGGCTAATGTAAGGCCATATGGTATGAATGACTGTTGACCATTCATTCATCTCATTAGCCCATTTGACGTTTGCAGTAATGATGAATTGGAGCTAACTTGCATACCATTTTCCTATGACTATGTTAGCAAGACTCTCAGCGTTCCCGATGTGATAATGAGAAGAATTTTTTGGTTGTCTGTGTCCCTTTCTGCATAAACTGGTTTAGTGTCATGATACAATCTTCCTGCTAGGTTCAAACTGGGACACAACTGTGATGGTCTACTTTCAAATATTAGGTTGATTGTATGACATATGTGTACATGTGTGTGGGAATGTGGATCCACTATCACCTGTCTGGGTGTATGTTGTCACTGTAACTTCAAGGTCTCCTCCTGAGTTAGTGGCAGCTGATGTTGTAGCAATTGTGTATTGCTCATATCACACACTTGAGAGAAGCCATTGATGACATGGTCACGTACACATGGATGGTCCCACCCTGTCTCTGAACACGTGTGATGTGACTTTCAAATGATCTCCAATTTTGGGCTGGATGAGAGACTGTTTCAGTTGTTTGGATCCGGCATGTGTAATTGTCACATTTGTACTCTTGTTGGGCTCTGTGTATGGTAATTTATCATGTCACATCCTACCCTCTGTGCATACAGTTGTGATGTTTATTTTTGGTGTGATGAATGTTATAGCATTCTTGCTCAATGAGACGACATTCATCTTCAACAATTTCTAACTAAAGGTGGTCAGAAATGAATAGGCCAAAGCATGATGTGGTGTTTGTTATCTGTGTTTATTTAGAAGTGTGGAATACAAGTGATTATAATAACTTAAGTAAAAAAATTGTTGACAAGCTGTTGGCGCCTACGCACTCCTGCTGCCGTGTTAGGTTGTTCCCCCTCTTGTTGCAGGCCAGCATCCTCCTCATCATCATCCTCAGGCATGTCTGGGTCCGGTTCAAGGAGGGGAATGTTCCTTTTTACACAAATATTGTGTAATATGGCACAAGTGAGTATGATCTTACAGACCATCTCTGGGGAATAGAGTAGGCTACCGCCAGTGATGTCAAGGCAGCAGAACCTTGACTTTAGGATCCCAAAGGTCCGCTCCACAATGCTGCGTGTCCTCTTGTGGGCGTCATTGTATGCCCGCTCAGCAGCAGTATTTGGGTTCCCATATGGTGTCATTATCCAAGGCTGGATGCCATACCCCTGATCAGCTGAAAGAGAAACACAGAATGGTATCAATTAGATGTAGGAGGCACTGTTGTACGTATCTTTGATGGAAGTAGTTGTGTTGTGTTGTCTGTGACTATTTTGTGTACTAATGTGACAACCTATGGTTGTTGGTGGAAACTTTGGCATTGTTTTTTTCCCTTGGCTGAGCAAGTGTTTGTTGGCTAACTGTTTGTCAGCAGGATGTATTGGTTTCTCAAGTACAGTGTGCCCTCCCTTGCATTGTGACTTGTGACACAGGTGTCCGTGTGTCCTCACTGGGGGTGTGATGATAGTTCCATGCAGAGTTGAAACATGAAAGTGTATTAGAAACGTTCATATTAACATACCCAGGCCATCCCATCCCTTAAAACTTATGCATTGTATTAGTGTACAGGTTATTGTGAGCCTTCCAATTTGCAAGGTGACATTTAGGCAACCACAGTCATGAATGTCTTCACACTAAGCTGTAGAGTAAATTCCAATGTGTGAGAGGTTCAATGGTGACTTGTGAAACATGGCTAGTGATGTGAGTACCTCAGTGTGTTCCTGTCTAGGTGTTGCTATTGTGGTGTATGGGTTGTTTATCCTAGAGGGTTTCTGTGCAGTGAGTATATAAGTAGATTTTTGTCCTTACCAACAAGTAGTCCATTGCCATACCGTCCATCCTGGAAGTGTTGGTTGATGGTGCAGTGACGGAAGATGAATGCGTCATGTACACTCCCAGGATATTTAGCCACAATGTTGCTGATCAGTCCTTGGTGATCGACTATGGCCTGCACGTTGATGGAATGTGTGTGCTTCCTGTTGCGGTAGAGGTGTTCACTCGCAGCAGGTGGCACAAGGCTTACGTGTGTGCAGTCGATTGCACCAAGGACGTGCGGAAAGCCACTGATGGCGTAGAACCCCTGTTTAGTTTCCTGCTGCTTCTGCACTGTGTTAGGGAAGCAGATGTGGCGGGGTGTCAGTCCAATGATGGCATCCAGTACTTTAGGCAGGAATGCGGAGAAAGATGGTTGTGAGATTCCACCAACCAGGGCACCAGTTGTCTGAAACGAGCCACTTGCCAGCAGGTGAAGTACGGCAAGCAGCTTTGTTTCTGTTCGGATAGTACGTCGAGTCACTAAAGTGGGGGCCAATTGCTGTTCAATATTTGTCAGCAGCTGCTGAATGGCCTGCCAGTTCCACCGGTACCTCTGGATGATGTCTCGTTCCCTGAGGCCATGCAGAGTTGTTCTTGGGCGGAATATCCTCTCCTGCCTTCTGCGCTGTCTTTGGGGTCCCTGCTGTTGTTGTTGTAGCTGCTGAAAAAGCACCTCCATGTCTCCCTGTTGCTGCTCTGCTGCTCTGCTGCTCTGTTGTTTGTTCTGTGTGTTCTGATTAAGTACAGGTGTGTTTGCCCCATTTTAACGCCTGCCCTGACCCAGGCGTTAAAATTTCACAATATTCGTGCTTTGCGTGATTTTTTTGCGCCGCCTGCCGCGCGGGAGTGATTTTTGCCCGGAAGCATAAATACGACGCACCGCTATGTGCGTCGGTTTTTGGAAGGGAACGCCTACCCTGCATGTCATTAACGCAGGGCGGGGTGCCGCTTCCAAAAACTAGCGCACATAGCGCCATTTTCCTTGTGCGCCGGATCGGGCATCAGGGTTTAAATATGGGGCAACGTTTGCGCTGAAAGTGCGTCAAAATTTTTGACACACATTCGGCGCAAACGGAGTATAAATATGCCCCATAGTGCGTAAAAAATATAAAACCACATTAGACATATCTAATGGATTTTTCTGCCAGAATTTAGCACATGAAAGTCGGGACCTAAGTGCATTCTCATTTGGCTCTCAGAAACGCTTTTGTCGTTTACCTCAAGGCTATAAAAATAGCCCAGGACTATTTTCAGCCTGTGTAACATCAATATTACATGATATTGATTCCGAGGCGTTGTCCTATGTGGATGACATATATCTCACAGGCGACGTCCTCGACATTCATCTTGCGAGGGTCGATCGGATCATTTTGAGATTTGCAGACCTCGGTTACAAATTCAATTTTAAGAAAAGCAAGATAGCCTTTCTTAGCGTGTTATTCCTGGGGTATGAGCTATCAATTGAGGGGAAGAGCCTGGCCCCGCACTTTCTAGAGAAATGTGCTCAACTACAGCCTCCAAACACACTTAAGAAATTACAGTCATTACTGGGTTTCTTCAATTTTGGCAGAACATACATTCCAGATTATGCACAACGCATCAAGCCACTTTATGACTTAGTTCAGCCCAATTTTTCCAGCAGACACTGGACAATTGAACACACACACATCCTTAGGGACATGCAACAGGACATGCTAGAAGCTAAAAATGTACACACACATGACAATAAAACAAACTTGGTCATCAGAATAATTGCTGGTGCCATTGGATTTACTTATGTCACCTTTAATGAGGATGACACGGTACCCATAGCATATAAATCACATTTATACTCAAATGATGAACAGCACTTTGCACCTACAGAAAAGATTCTGACGGCAGTTCAGATGGCCGTCATAAAAGAGAGGCCACTTGCCCAGGGGAAACGTATTATTGTTGTCTCCCCAGTGCCAGCCTTAGAGGCTGTTACCAAAGCAAGCGTTCCAAATGCTAAAGCATTACATCCACGTTGGATTCAATGGGCAACGTCTCTGACCGTCACTGATGTCGATTATATATTCGATCCAACACTTCAGACACAAGAATTTCTCCAGTATGAACAAGAGTACCCCGCTCCTCCAAATATCTTGCCACTAGACAGCTACCATACTGTCATATACACTGATGGTTCGGCGCAACCGGCTGTAGGTACTAAACATCAATAATCGGCAGCTTGCGCAGCCGTGAGCGGAGTGATGGAACATAGAGTTTTCCACCCTCACAATACCTACACGCAGACCTTAGGGGACTGCACTGCCCAGTTAGCTGAGCTTAAAGCTCTTATTCTAGCGCTCAAACATACTGAGACAGGATGCCAGACTTTGATAGTCTGTGACTCATATTACTGCGTCCAGTCATACAATGAATATCTCAATCATTGGAAACTGAACGGGTTTAGAGATTCTAAAGGGAACACCATTAAACACAAGACATTGTGGGGAGGGTGGCTGATCTTAAAGATAAGCTACCGTGTGTCCAAGTAGTCCATACATAGGGACACCAACGTATAGGAGTACACGTTACTGGTAATACATTGGCTGATGAAGCGGCCAAAGCATCCGTAGCTACGGCTTCTGTGGCTGCAATGACTCGTTCTCGGACGAGATTGGATAATGAAATACTGATTGCCGTTAAAGCTCCGGCTGCAGGCAAGCCCCTTCCGAAAGGATACCCTACAAACTATACTTACCATATCAGTGCACAGAACGTTGCTTACACAACGATTCCTGGGGTTGGAGATCGAGTGATCCCCAATGAAGACCAGAGATTAAATCTAATTAAAGTAGCGCATGAGGGTGTCGCTTCTGCACATGCTGGTATACAGGCTACGATAACACTCCTACAGCAACGCTTCTGGTGGCCTGGTCTATGCAGACGAACAAAGCAGTATGTCCTTTGCTGTGACATTTGCCAGCAGATCAAGGGCTCTAATATCAAGCACCCACCACAGACGTCCCTCTTTGTGTCCAACAAGCCACTACAGTGTGTGTACCTAGACCATTGTGGTTCCTTACAGCCTGATGGTGCATACAAATACATTTTAGTAGCTGTAGATTCCTGTTCTAGATTCCTGTGGGTATGGCCACAGCGGTCGGCTGACGCCCGGACTGTTATAAAAGACTTGCTGATCTTTATCTGTACATATGCGGTTGCAGCATTCCATTCGGACCAGGGCCCTGCATTTGCCTCTAAGGCATTCAGGGACACCATGGGGATGATGGGTGTTGAACTCTATTACTCCTCACCATCCCATCCCGAGGGAAATTCGGTTGTGGAGAGGTGGAATCGTCATCTAAAGCAGTCCTTAACAGCTCGAGTATTAGGTTCAGGCCGCAGTTGGTTACACCACCTATATGGGGTCCAGGGAGCACTGAATAATCTGCCAAGACGGTCCTTGTGGGGATGCTCTCCATATGAGGTTCTCTTTGGGATACCTATGTATGTCCCAGATCTTGATGCCCCTGGTATGGTGGCAGCGGAAACACCATTTGACATAAAAGAACGTTTTACAGGAGCTTCAACAATTTTGTGATGATAAATCATCTGCAAGTGCTGCCACTTTAGGAATAAGGGATTTGGCGAAAACTTCAACTGGCTGGATTCCTAAAGTTGGGGATCTGGTTCGTGAGAAGATCGCTGTGAAGAAGGAATTCGGTCCATCATACAGAGCACCTGTACCAGTCTTGGGAATGCAAGGCACCAGGACTGTCAACTTACCACCACTGTCTGGTTCTAAGACGGACAGATTCATCTCCATTGATGACATTAAGCTACACCATGTGGCCGATCCTTCACAGTAGACCAGGAGGTCCCTTGGGTGGTTCCCGATCCCCTCTCACTACCCAACAGGACATCCATCTACATAGTAGGGTGAACATCATTACTACAGACTATGCAACAATGTCAACTGCTGTTCCGGACACCTCCTCGACCATGGGGAGGGCAGAAAATGAACTCTTGTTGGTTCCAGTCACATCTTCAGTGACCACCCGCTTCAAGATTTAGCTGTATTTTACACAAACACTTCAACGACTGATGAAGTTGTCTACCAAGAGTGCAGTGGACCAGAGTACACCAGAGACTACCTCTGGCTATTTCATTGACATTGATGATTTTTCTTCAGATTCATCCACTACTGTGATTGACAATGTCTCAAAAAGTAGTAAGCTGTATAGATGGCTTAAAAAGAACTATTTGATATACCCATGGAACTACTTATGGTTCTGTTTGACATTTTTTGCATTATTTTTATGGATTGGTTTTGTGACTGTTTTCTTTTTGCTTATAAATGGTCACTATATTCCTGATCGCTCCTCTGTGGAGCCTGTTGATGAAGTTTTAACACCACATCATTCTTCACATAAGGTCCGAAGAGATTTGTCCCCTGTAAATATTACAGCAGTACCGATTACTGATGGGATTGTGTGGGACAAAGTTCCATTCGATATATACGGGCCTACAGAAATTATTCAAATACCATACGTGTTCAAACTTTCAATGACTGATGTAATTACACCTGATGTTGTCTCTGATGATTGGGATGTCCAAACAGTTGATTCCATGCTAACTGAAATGAAGGACTATTCCGCTTTTGAAAGTGATGATGTATATGATTATACAATGAATTATGGGGAAATGTTCTGCTATAACAATTGGGGACATTACTACCTACACCGTGCAACTAGATACAGGCCAGTATTGAACTACACACAGTGGGAACACTGTTCAACACCACTGGTGGGGAGTCCAAAGTATTATAGCGATAAATTTACATACTTTTCTGGGCATGATACAAGAAAAGCTGAGTCATATTATTTTAAAGTACCTCCTGCACAAATTAGGAACATTTTGCTAACTGATACAAAACTGATTTATTCAGATCCCTTTGTTTCCCGGCCCGCGATTGAGGGTTACGAATACTGAAAGAGCTCTATTGACTTGAAATGTGTATGGAGAACACAAGATTGGCAAATACAGGGTAGGGAGGCTTTATTTCGAGCATGCCTGATTGCTGTGCAAATGATTTTCTTAAATGACACTATTCAGCAGACATCCTGTCTGGGGTTAGTGAAAATTAAGGATCCAAACACGCCCAGTATCCCTACTCCGGCAAGGTTTAAAGATTGGCAACACTTTCTTAATATCACAGAGGAAAGGCTAGATGCAATGGTTAAGGCTGGTACCTATAATTCTTCACTTTCCAGTCCCGGCGGGTGATTAATGTGGCCCACTGACACTAATGAGTGTCAAGCGCGATTTTTGAACTCTTCAGGGTTTTTTTCAATTAACAGGCCAGACCCTCACTTTATATCGGGTCAACATACAGGTTTAGTTACAAAATACAGTGTGGGTAAGCTGTGCCAGCATTGGGTACAAACACGTTAGCCGCGGTTAAGAAACACCTGAACACTCTTTCTGAAAATATAGACTTGCAGGATTTTCTGCTGGGTCCTAGGAAACAGCGCTTGAAAAGGTTTTTATATGCTATGTACAATGAAATTTGGAAACTTTCCCAGATTGAGGCTGCTGCGCTTTTAAGGCAGTTAGATAAAGAAAATGTAGAAAAAACATTAACTGTTGTCGACAACGGCATGAATACACTGTCCAACAGGAGTTATTCACTATTAAATATAGTGTCGTCTGCTATTGATATCACTCAGACAGACTTGTCCCAGTTATATCATGGGCAAACATAGCTACGTCCCATCATGCAGCTAGGTTGGACATTACAGACACTGAAAAGTGGCCACATTCCGTGGAAGTATATTAATGGGAGTGAATTCTCCACTGCTTTTAATTTTTCCAAGGAACAAATGACAATGGCTAAAAGGGAGGCTAGTTTTACCCTGCTTCAAGTAGAGAAGTTAGATAAGTTGCCCTCCGGGGTAGCAGAGAGTCCTTCAACTATCAGGCTCTTACATGGCATTATTAATTTACCGATTTCGATCTTTCATTTCTCGAGCTGCCTGAAACATCTTGCAGTGGGAAGATATGAGCAACTAGGAGATAGCTTTATTAAGGAAGAGTGGGAGGTGCCCTTTGACTATAGATGTCTGAATGGCAAAAAGGAGGTCTTTCTTAGCGGAAGCGAATGTGAGACTGCTGTTCGTCATTCTATGAAATGCAAGCAGGTGTCTCTTCACGGTCTTTGCAATGCGGGGGTCGCAAATTTGGCCTGTTTTCTGAAGGGTACTCCCCTCCCCTTGATTTGCCCGGTATTTCATGTACTTTTCAATTAAAGTTATGTGGTACTGAACGATCAAAGTTGTTGCGGCATGTGACCCGGAATTGCCTACGCAATCTCGGTCTCAAAGGTCGTTACGTGTTGTGAGCATGTTTTGTTTCCCCCCACACGAGAGATAAAAGTATCTGACATGTGGCCCCACATAGATACTATTAATGTGAACTATGACAAGCTGAGTAGGCTAAAGGCGCTATTGTTTCAAAAACAGGTTGCCTTGACATCCGCAAAGGAGACGTATGCTCTCCAGATTGCTAGATCATCAGCCGAGATACAATCCCTTTTAAATACCAATTTCCCCAAACACTTTGGAGAACTGGTATACAGAATATTCAATGCTTCGAGCACCACGGGGATTGTTCATTTCTTTAAAGCTGTCGGGTCTGGTTTCGTGTCCATCTTCCAGACTGTCTTCGGAGTCATCCCATCAGCCATCCATTCTCTCTTTTCAAGTGTGTTTGGTGGCTTTCCGATTATTTTGGCTTTGATTGGCAGACTACTACTGCTATTTCTTCTGATTCGCAGTGGTTGTTTCTTTCCAGCAACGCAGAGCAATGGAGCCGCTCCCACCAACTCCACTGTGCCGTGAGCGCATGGTTCGGATCTTCGGTGCACCTTTGCTGGTGGAACTGGAGCATGACTGGTCATTGTCATTCTGGCCCCTTCTCTGGTACGTAAAACCAGTCTTCCGCTGCATATGGTGTCTCTTTGAACATCTGCCTATGGTCTGTCTTGCTGCTGCACCGACATCTCCTGTGGACCACGAACTGCTGATGTCCCCGATCAGGGTTCATACACGGTCATGCCCCTTGAGACTGAGGTTGCTCCGCGAGGCCACCTATGAGCCTTCCGTGTTGAGATCTATCATGGACGAGGAGACTGCAATGGATAACAATACACCAGGAGATATACGGCTCACTTCTGCTCTGTGGATCCGTTTGTTCGCCCAGCACTCGACTTAACATCCGATGATGTTGACTCATTTTTGAGGTCCTTGGTTGGTGACTTCGATGATATTCTTAAAGATCATGCGTACAGCAAATAATTTGATGAATTGACTTGCCATTCCCGATTCCAAATTATGCATTTAGATTGACATTTGCTTTTGCACGCTGTGCTTGTCATGGTTGACATTAACATCTCTGTATGTGTTTTAGCAGATTTGTTTTAATACATTTTTAACACATGCTAAAGATTTGTTTAGCTTGTTTTTTGCTTTTAGCTTTTAGTTCAGAAGCAAGTTTTAGCATTTGGATTCCTGTGCCTTTCTCATACCTGTTACGGAAATGGGGAGAGTGTAGTGAATCCCAGTTCGTTTTAATGGGATACAGGAGTTAGCTTAGCCTCTGGCTTGCAGACACGTGCCACCGCCACCTAGTGACTTTTAACCTACTTAGCTTGCTCTGTCTTAGCCCATTTAATTATTTATTTCTCCTAAGATGGCTGCCTTGTTTATAGTTAGGCCACTTGTTATGGGTAACATTATCAGTGTCACAGCGCCAAGGCGTCAAGATCAAGCACCAAAGACAAACAAACAGTAGGTGTTCACACTTAGGAATTTTCCCTCTCTACACTTTCGAGGGATTGTTTATATTAATTGCCGTCCCAAGCATGTCTGTTATCTATTGTTTAGGAACACACCTACGTCAGGGGTCCTTGTAGATCTGTATAAATACATCACAATTTAGACAGATAATCAGAGGGATTCTGACCAGAGGGCATTGCCACCATCGCTGATACCGATGCTGCAGTCGTCTTGATGCTGACCCAGTCTTCGTGTCCCTGCGGAGTCTGAGATAGAGACCTCATTCCAAGGTAACGAGGGTTGGGGGGCTCCTCTCATGGACATGGCATTGGCAGATTAGGTTTAACAAACTCAGCTCTCCTTTAGGTAGGAGGTTAGGCCATTTCACATTAGGGTATTAGGGCATATTACATCTCGTATGTCTTTTCTACATATTGCAAGATGGTGGGGGTCTTTGTAATAATGACTCTTGTCTTCACAATTCTGTTCCTTGCATTATTCATTATCCTAATCATTGCAGCCCATGCAATTTATCTCAAATTGCAGTTATGTTAAATAAAAACTATTGAAACTCTACTGCATCTTTGTTATTGCCTGTGTTTGTATGAGACATGATATATCTGTGAGAAAGGGGTAATCTCCGTTTAACCACGACACTCCCTGAGATGTCCTATTCTCAAGTCCATGCATAACGGCTGCCATAAATCACCTTTTACTATTGTGTTTCTGGTGAGGTGCTGCTAGTGAGCCGGTAAGGTTGGAACAACAGTTGCGACTTGTTGTAGGAAGGGCATAGTCGCCTACAAACAAAAGTACTGTCATCCTTAAACCAGCAGTCTTGCTCAGAGCAAGAGTCCAAACTACATTGACACGTGGGCAGGAAGACACTGAGGTGTGACATAGGTAGTTATGTTGTACACCCTGACACAATGGGATACAGTCCTATGGGCAAATGACGGCTGCCAATAACATTAGATACCACCCAAGAGCTACAAGGGACCAATGTCAAATCACACAGTGACAATGACATGGCCTGCACTGGAAGTACAACTTGGAAGATGAACCATTTACTATTACATTAAGCCACATAGTAAATCCCACACCCTCCCAAGCAATAAGTACTGTGGAAGGGGTGTGCAATATGTGTTGCTGCAGGTCAAACACGATGCGACACATAGCATGATGATGTTGACTCACATGTAGGTGACACGGAAATACTAAGACAGTCCCAACATCATATATCACTCCTGGGGTGCCGTTGCCAGGTAGCAATAAGGAAGTGAACTGTGCTATGAACACATATTGATGTGCCACTAATGCAAACTACACAATCCTGCACACGCTGAAAGAGCCAATTGTCCATCAAAATAACAGATGTACAGGGAGATGGCCCTTCCTGCACAGATGCATCCACCTCCACAAGGCAGTTAGCCAGGTTACTTGGAGCAAGTTTGCTTGTGTAGGTGCATGGTTGCACATGAGCCTCTGGTACAGGGAACTACAAAGGTTTGCATAGAACCAAGTCACACATGGGACAATTGTGCATTGTCAATACTGAACACCTCAGTGCTGCCAACTTAGGGAGATGTGTTGTGCATTGTCACCAAGCCTAATCAAAGGACCTCACTGTTGCATTTCATCTGAAATTACATATGTCTAATTAGATGGGATGTCCTGGCCATGTAGTGCAACCATGTTACCACCACATCAGAATCTATTGTGTGTGTGGAAGTATCATGTCCCCTCCACTGAAAGCACACTGAAACATGTTGCTCACTACCCAACGCATGGTACATACATACTGACCAGCAGTTTGGAAACACATTCATAGATACCAGGTCAATGAGCCAAACACAAGTTGTCAAGTCAAACAACCCACTGCAGAAAAACCTCACAGAAGGCCGGGATCTCACACAATGCCACAAACACATATTAGTCACAGACGACATAAGATATCAACTGCCATGCTACATGACATTCCTGGTGCAAGCACCAACAAAAAACGTTACCCCATTTTATTTTTCAGCTGATCAGGGTTACGGGATCCAGCCATGGATCATGACCCCATTCCCCAACCCAAGCACAGCAGCAGAGCGTGCCTATAATGAGGCACATCAGAGGACACGCATCATTCTGGAAAGGATCTTTGGCATCCTGAAGTCCAGATTCAGGTGCCTGGACATCACAGGAGGCAGCCTCCTATATGCCACAGAAATGGTCTGCAAGATCATATTGACTTGTGCCATCCTGCACAACATTTGTGTGAGGAAGAATATCCCCCATGAACCCGAGCAAGAACTGCCTGAGTAGGAGGAGGATGGTGCCAGGGAAAATGAGGGGGAACATCGAAACACAGCTGCAGGAATGCGCTGCAGACAGCAGAATGTTCAAAACTTTCACCTCACTTTATCACACAATTCTGCTCTGGTTACCTATTTCTCCATCACATGTTCTTTAGGAATGTGAGTATTACCTCAGGGAGCATGTCACAAAGACAAATCTGACAACTTCTGATGCAACAACACATGTGATGCGTATGATTGTACAGCAAACATCACACACATATAAAACAAATCGTCTTTTGAATTTCACATTCGAGGGACAAAATCATAGGATCACAGCATATGACACACATCCACTTTGCCAACATGGTCTACTGTAGCACATGACACACAACTATGACATTTCCAATCATAAGGTAAATAAGCGCCTCATATATGATGCAGTGGATGTGACATATCAGTGGTCACAGGAATGTATGAACAGACCCCTGACATTAGTAAGTGAGACATTTTCGGTGCATCATTTCTGAAAATAGATAGCATGAGTGTCCCAGGTATGACAAGCAATGGTCACAACACATGCCCTGTGCAGTTCATCCCTAGCAATAAGTCCTGCCACTGTCATGTGTTAAGTCTCTGCCCTCTCATCTCTAGGTGGTGCCGTAAATGGACTATCTGTACCCTGGGAATCATCATTAACACTCACCCAGACTCCCATTCTGACTCCTGTTTGCATCCCTTTTCCATATGGCATGCTATAGAAGAACTACATTAGCCTGCATTGACTTCAGGTCCCATAATGCACTGCCTGGTTGTCGATAAGACCTGTAATCTTCTGTCCATTGCTTCTTATGGGAAAAGTCTGGTTGTCTCTTTATACTGGATTCTCCCCTCCGGGACTTGTGAGAGACTGAAGCTGCACACAACTGTGACATCTCTCGTGCAGCCCAGCCATGTGACTCTGCCCTGGCCTTGCTGCTGTCTGGAACTGCTTAGAAGCTGCCATTCCCTGATGCTCCTCGTCGTGCATTGAAGTACAATTCATTTGTGTTCCAGAACCCTTGCTGGATTGTGTTACAGTCCTGATTACGCCTGAACCTGCTCTCTGTTTACACAGTGCTGTTCCTGCTTGTTCCAGTCAGACTCTGCTCCCTGTTTCTCGGCCTTGTTCATGTTTGTTTCTGCTAGAGCCTGCTTTCTGTTACCCAGACCTGCTCCAGCCTTTGCCTCAATTAGAGCCTGTTCCCTGTGCCTGGCTTTGCCTCCTAGTTGGTTCCCTTGCCTTCTGTTTCCTCTTGGGATATCGCGTCTGGTAAGTGTACTATCAGTCCTCACCTGTCTAGAAGTGTTTAACTTTGTATTTGTTCTAGCGCCTGGTTTCCAGTAGACTAATCCAGCCCCCATCCTTTGTCTAGTGTTGCATGTAGTCATTAGTGCCTAACAGTGACAGTGTGCTATGGCTGTATTCCAGGAATTTTTACTGTGTCTCCAGCCCGACAAACAAGGGCTAGCCTTGTGTATGTAAGGACAGTCCTTGTTTATGCCCCAAGGGTCCAGACACAGATTCACTTCTGCTGCCACCTTTCTATGGGGCTTGCCTGGGGACTAGCTGTGAGATTAATCTGCACAGAGGCACTGACGTTCCCTGTTGCTGTGGGAAGTTCTGAGCCCTACCCTGTGTACAATCTTAGTGATAAGCCCTGCATGTTTGTCCATTACGGACCCGTTCCATATTTGTCCACACTAAGGTTGCTCTGTATTCACTCTTCTGTATTATATGCCTTACCACAGCTGCCCTATCCCCTTCTATGCTTTTAGCTGCTCTTCTGCTTTGGTACCCTTCTTCCTTGCAAGATACTCTGTGAACTCACGGGTTGCCCCAACAGACTCGACCTGCACGAAACCATAACACCAGGGAGCCCGATACTGACACAGGGTACACATGCCCACACACTTGTACGTGCCCATCTCAAAATATGTGAACACATGCAGCCAGGGCAGCAGGTCCACCACAGCAACATGAGTAACATAGGTAATTTTCATTAGTCAAACTGACATGTACATAAAGTTTTATGAGTGGAATTAAGGCACAGTGTCACAAACACTGTACCTACCAAACATGGACAAATGGCCGTCATGTGGGTAGTTCACACACAAGTCACTATGAAGTCGCAGCCAAGTTTAATGACATATGAGGAGTAACATATCCGACATAGCCCTCGTCAGCCATCCTCAATCTTCCCTGTGTTTTGTTTGTCGTGGGAAATGTGATGTCCCCAAAGTCAAACAACTACACACATCAAATGAGTCAACACATATTACAAAAACATATCATGAGTGTTGTACATCACTTATTGCCATCTGATGTAGATACCCTATTTGTAACACATTCATACATGAGCATTACGTCAAATGTATTGCATGCCGTTCCATCAGAAGCACACATATTGTTACAGTTCATTCACACACAGAGTATGGTTTATACTTTTGTAGCGCCGCGTTGCCTTTATTTATTGACACAAAAGCAGCGCAAACTTCCAAAATACAATTGTATTTTGTAAGTTTGTGCCGCTTTTGTGTCATAAAATGAAGGAAATGCGGCGCAAAGCTAGTATAAATGTGGGCCGCAGTTGCATGCTCTACCACATGTGGCCAACCACTATACCACACACTACAGGCCATACCATCCTATCTTCATATTGATACAGGGTGCATGCATGTTAAATAATGAAAAACCACACAAACACAGTTTGAGTAAAATAAATTGACGCAAATGCATCAAAAAGCAACACTAGTGCTAACTAAACATACATGGGCCCTTAGCTTTAATTCCACCAGCGAACCCTATGCATGCGGATATCCATTAAAATAGAAGTTTCCCGGTAATGCGTGGTATTTTGCCACACATGTAGGTTATGCGTCAAATATATTCATGCAAACTACGTATGCATAAAAAAAATACACACAAGACGGAAAACGGGCTGCAAAGGGGACAGGAAGTGATGTAATATGAAATACTGTTTACAGACATGGTACTGTGGGTGTACTTTCACTTTCACTTTACAGTCTGTGCTTTTTCTTGACTGTGTGGCTGTGTCTTGGTGTTGCTCGTGTTTGGATTGCATTTATTGTAGCTTGTGGTGTCTCTCGTGTCTTTTCGTGTATTCTATTTGGATATTGTACCTGTTTAAGTGTTTTTGTGTAGTCTAGTGTCTTTTGGATTGTATTTGTACTGTTGGGTGGCTGTTTGGGGTTTAGATAAGTTGGGTTAGTTGGGGTTTGTAGTTTGGGGTGTAAGTTTCCTTTTTTCAGATTTATTATCCTTCCTTTTTCCCTTTTTCTGTTTAAATTGTTGTGCACTAACATGTCGGGAAGGGCGAGGCTGACCCGCATGGGTGAGGAGGAGCTTGGGGCCTTTGTGTGGCTGGTGTGCCACTTTTGTCGATGATGCTGGAGTTGGGTGGGCGTGTGATACAGGGTTATTACACAGAGGCAAGGTGGCTGCGTTGGGGCAAGGTGCTCTACCACCTCAAACGTTTCTTCAACACATTAAGGAACTAGCACCAGCTGAAGCATCGCTGTGCTGACCTGGTGGCCCGAGAACAGGACCTGCTGGACCACCTGGGCGTGGTGATCGGTGGCCCTGTGGGTGAGTATCACATTGACAAATGTGTACAGTAGAATGCTCCTGAGTGACAGTAGCAGATGTCTTGACGTGCTGCATGCAATGTTTGTGGCCATGTTGAATGCAAATAAAACAAACTGTTAGTGTCCCAGTACTGAGATGTATTCCACATGTTTAGACATGTTAACAATGCAAACCTCAGCTTTGTTGAGGTATGTCCGACTATTACTTAGGGCTACATGTACCAAGCTATTTATAACTTTTCACAAATGGCCTAGTTTTCAGATTTTTTGTGTTTACGTCAGGAAAAATATTCATTCAAATGCACCCCCCCCCAATTTTGCCATTCTGCAATCACATTGTCCAGTCACAAAACAGGGTTTGCTAGTGGCATTTAGGAAGAGGCATTCCTTTCCTATTATCGAGTCGCAGTCTGCTGATTCTTTCTTGAGCACAAGTGCTGGCACTAAAAAATTGCAGTTACCATCCGTTCGAAGTTGGTGCTAACCCAGTTTCAAAAGGGGAGGGGTCCACATGGGATCCCTTTCCCTTTGTGAATGCATGCCCAAAAATTGTTTCTGAGCAGGAAGCTGTCCCACGGACCACTGACTAATTCCACAAAATTATTTCAGTCATAATATTGGTTTTTGAAATGCTTTCTGTTTACCCCTGCTGGAATAAGGATGCTATTAAATGAAAATTTACATCCCTATTTGAAAGCAGTCACAGACATGGTGGTCTGCTGAGCCCTGCAGGCCAGCATCCCTGTGAATGCCGCCATTCCCAGGGGGGTTTGCAAAATGAGACATACCTCATCAAAATTCATGAGGTAGGTCATTTTCCACCCCATTTGTGAATTGCAAACAATGCCATTGACAGTGTTGTACCTCAGATCATCCTACTTGCTAATGGCTAAGTCTCGCAATGTGTGACTCACAAAATCTGATCTTGGTACATGTGGCTCTGAGTAACACATTTCAGGTGAAATGACAACACCTGTGCCCATGCATTCTGTCAATGAGGATCAGCTAAGACACTGTCAGCATACCACATTGCACTGTTTTGGAACAGCAAAGTGGGCTATCCATGTTTAGCGCTACTTTGTCATTATTAAACACACATAATCCCTGCCATCATGTTGGCAAAGGGGGCAAATACGGCTTAGGGGACACTGCCAATGGGGCAATTGTTACCTACATACAACTGTGCCACATCTGTTATGGACCACTGAATGCACAATAATTGCTGACTGAAAATTGACGCATATGTCCATCACACAGTTATTCATTGTCCCTTAAACCACAAGCCACAATACCTGAGTCACTTGTACTGCAGCGCACCAGGAAGTGCCATTGAAATTGTCACCCAATTACAAATCATGACATGGAGTACCATCTGAAATGGATTAGCCACAAATCTTTGTAATCAGGTTTAGCACCACATGATTGCTAGGCCCAGTGCATGTGTGCATATATGTGTCTATCACTCATTAGAGTGTCAGTGTCAATGCGAGCTTGCAGTGGTATGTCTGTTGGAGTGTCTCCATGCAGGATCAGCAGCTCACTCATATAAAATGTTACACACTGTGATATGTTGTCCACACATTTGTACAGTGATCGGACACTGAGCAGATATTTCCTTTCAATGTCTTACAGGTGGAACGGCCCCCTATACCATCGGGGAAGTGGCTCGATTTGAGGACCCAGATGTATCCAGTAAGTGTGAAAATGTCTGTCCTGTGTAGTGATTGCAGCTGTTGTGTGAGTGACTCTTGTGCGTTGCACTCATTGCACGATATGATGAGCTGGCACGTGATCTGACATATTACTTGACTGGAGGTTGACATAGTGTTCCATGCAAGGGTTAGACATTCACAGGCAGAGAGTCATATGTTGGGAGTCTTGTGCTGCCCAATAGGCAGCAGCATGTGAACAAGGTGATTAGTAGCCACATGTAGGTCCACATTTGACTTGGAAGTGCTCCAGTGTCAGAATATTGTCACTGAGTCATACGCTCATTTTCACAAGACAGTGATGCATCAGTTTTCCACACAAAATTGCACATCCCTCTATTGTAATGTACATGTAGGACTGTATGGGTAACTGTTCCCCAGCATCTAGCCCCATATGATGTACTCCATTTACGTGACACTTATGTGGTATGTAATAGGCATGCATGCAGGTCAAGGCCAGACTTGTGCTATCATCAATGTGGGTGATTTTGGAACTGTGTTGGCAGGTCAGTGGTTGATGGTTGTCCACAAATGGAAACATGAATGTAAAAGTGATTGACCAATGGATACCTCATTCCTAGGTGGCAGCCCTCCTCACATGTGTTGCACTCACTAAATCCATATACAGGTGGACATGGCTTTGTGGTTGTACTCGACAATTGTGATAATGTATTGCATGCCCATCCCCCCTGAAGCACGAGGTAGGGGAAGAACATATATGTAGGTAGATGTGATGGTCACAGTGTAGATGACAGTCATCTCATTCAAGCATGCATGTGTCCCAAACAACACTGACCCCTTATGATTAGCAACAGCATTCCATCCTGCCAATTACATATACAAATCACTGGTCTTGGGTGCCTTGAAGTTGACTCAGATGATAAGGATTAGTCAGCCTGGCCCATGTGAAGTACTTGCTTCATTTGCATTGTGACACATTGCACTACATCAATGCACAGATCACTTTATTTGGTACACCTCTTGTTGTGCTTTGCTGTGCTGTTAAATACTTGATGGTTAGGCAGCGTTGCCATTTCATTCCTTAGAGAATGTACTGTGATTTGGACTGCATGTGCAATTTGAGGGAGAGTGTTAGATTATCATCTGTACATACATCACACAATGATGACACTGATGGTTGCCTGTCTAATTTTTACAGCTGCTAACATGAATGCAGTGGAGATCAGGGATTTTCAGAGGTGGGCAGTGAGGTACAGGCACATCTTGGATGTCGAGTCTGGGTTCCGGAGGATGGCAAGACGCTATCGGAGAGAGAAAGCCACAGGAGAATGGCAGGCTTTCAGCCAAGGGGTACCGGCATTGGCCACGACAGGTGGAGCCACCACCACAACTGCAGCCAGTAGCACAGCAGCCACCATAAGATCAGCCCCACCTGCTGCACCCTCAACCTCGGAAACCAACACCCACCACACCTGCTGGACCTTCCATTTCAGCACCACCGACCACCACACCTGCAGGAGCAACTACGTATGGAACACAGACCACCACATCTGCTGCTTTGGACATGGCCACCATTTCCCAGCTCCAGAGGGATATGCGTAAAGTCATGAAAAAGTTTGACACTATCCAGCGGGATGTGGACAGAAATAGCAAGAGGCTGAAATCTATTAAGAAAACTCTGAAGAGGGCAAACCTCAGAACTCCTGCCTTCCATCACCCCTATTTCCATCCCCTCCCTCCTCTTTCCTTCTCCAGTTTTTTTAGTAGGTTTAGTGATAGGTTAGAGTAGGGTAGTAGTTTAGATAGAATAAGTAGGTGGGGGGGTTTCATATGATTACATGTTAGTTTGTGGGTGGGGGTTAATGTTGGGGCTTTTGTGTATTCGAATAAAAAAATATATAAAACTTATCATAAATACAAAATATATATATTTGTTTAGTATTAGTTAGTATCTATTTAGGTTAGTATATGTTGTCCTACATTTGTCTCGTCATATAAGGGCGGTGGGGGGCAAATGTTTAGAGTGTGTTGTTAAATGTGGTAAGTAAGTTTAGCATAGGGTAGCTAGGCCCAGTTGTGGGTAATTTATAGTTAGAATAGATTAGGTTAGTATTGGTGTGTGACATAGTTTTCAGTTTTGTTTTGTACATAGTTATTAAAGTTTTAGGTACTCCTTTACGGCATGTGTCATATGCTTGGGGATCTTGGTCTTTGCATGAGTGTACAGTGCCAATTTTCTGTTGGCATGTGTATTCCGTCCTGCATCCACATCCCACTCTTGACATGTTAATTCCCACTTCCAACTGAGCTGTCACATTGGCAGCTACAACACATCTAAATCTCTATGCATCTGCCATCCATTGTACCCACCACTCAACATGACTATGGTTCCCATTTATTGGACAGGTAGGTGTGGTTTTAAAGCTGTCATCGTTTGGGTCCTGGGTTGGAATGCTGAGCACTGTGGGATGTCTGCCTGCAGCCCCGATGTACATGTGAACACTGCTAAGCTGAGTAGTGTCAATTTCTGATAAGCTCAAGTATTCACAATTCACGCCTATGTGTTTTAATTGTAATCCCAACTGACTTTTTTGGCCAAACACTCCTACACAGCCATTCTTGCTGTATGTTGTGGGTGAGGCATGTATGTTTTGAAGCAAATGCCACATACACAATGACTTTCTTGTAGGGGATGTGGCCAGCATTGAGTTTCATCTTGTAGATGCCTTGGGCCAGAAATACACTATTATTACACTGCATTTGCCTCTTTTTTTAACGCAAAAGCAGCCCAAACTTACAAATTACAATGATATTTTGTAAGTTTGTGCTGCTTTTACTTCAAAAATGAGGCAAAAGCAGCGCAGAAGAATTGGAAGTCATGGCCCTTGTGCGTAAATATCTGCCCACATTATTTCTACACTCTGGTATTGACACTGTGACTATTGACATGTTACATGCATCACAAATCTCCAGCAAAGTAGATATGTCACATTACACAGAGACAAAGTGGTTGTGTGGGTGTTGTTTATTTTAAAGTGCTGTAGTGCAATATTTACATAATACAGGTTTGTGACCCCATTAGTGTAAAGCATTCTATTGTGACGCAACACAAGCGCAAGGTTGAGGGACATGTAATTGGACATGCTGAGATAAAGAGTCATTCAGTGCAGAGGAACATGAATCGCCAATTGAGTAGTGAGAAACAATTGCAGTCCATAGTGGTAAGGTTAACAATGTGTTGGTGAAGAGTGCATGTCACCAACTGTAGCAACACTGACATGCTGTCAAGTACAGGACAAATGAACTTCAGTGCCCATGTGGCATGGGCTGGTGATACCGGTACTCCTACGGGTGAATATGATCTGTTCCACATCTTCATCCTCTGATGTGTGTGTCATCTCCTCTGCCCTTGATGGTGGTGGTGGTGGGTTTGAGGGGGCATCACAGACTTCAGTGGTTGGAGAAGTGGACTCCAAATTCCCGGCAGCTGCCATCTGTGGAACTAGATTTGGCATCACCGCAGCAAGGAGGAGCTGCTGATCATTGAGTATGGCAGCAACATCCCTGTGGTAGGCAGCCATGTCTGCCCTTAGGGAGTCCAGCTGTTGTCATGCATCACCGCAGCAAGGAGGAGCTGCTGATCATTGAGTATGGCAGCAACATCCCTGTGGTAGGCAGCCATGTCTGCCCTGAGGGAGTCCAGCTGTTGTCATACATGCAGCTGCAAGATTGCGAGGGCAGGTGTTGTGGCAACTCCCTCACGGCAGTGGTGAGGTCCCTCACACACTGTTGGACTCCTTACAGTAGGGATTGTGTGACTTGTATGGCTGCTGACTGTTCTGCGGACATCATCATGCACATGCGCATCCCCTCAAGGCTGGCTGCCATAGTTGGCATCCCCATCCGCACCTCCTTGGCCAGCTCCCACTGTACTTCCACTACTGTCCTCTCAAAGGTGGTCCCAGTGTCATTAGAGTCCTCAGCTGTGTTTGAGCTGGCAGGTCGTACTATTGGGGTGGTGGGTAGGTCCTCAGGGATGGATCTTGCATGTGTGCTCCTCCTTGAAACTGGAGGTGGTGTCTGGAGGATTCCCTGGACATCTTGGAGGGTTTCCTGGCTGATGGTTGTCAGCTGGTCACCCAGGTCATCAGGGTAGTCCAGCTGATGACAGGAGAGCCATCGTCCTCTGCAATGAGATATTGTACAATTAGTGTGACTGTGTTGTGGCAGTTGTAATGTGATGTCATGGACTTCCTATTGGTGGTACATTGTAATCTTGGTTCCCATGCATTGTTCCTGTCATAAATGTTTGCAGTCTCTCAGGCCTATGCCCCACCTGCATGTCACATGTAGTGTGGGCAGTTTGGGGAATTGTCTGCACCAGATCTTCTAGGTGTGGGCTCTGTCCAAATTGTGGCTTACCACCTTCTTGTCCTAATCAACCCTCCTTTTGGTTCCATTAGCATGGTGAGGCCTTACATTGATTGTTGGTGTGCTGATGCCACATGCACCACACATAACAATATGGCCCTATCCCAGTCTATCATTTTTCACATACACCTATATGGTGCTGAGACCTTGCACCATACCATGTATTGCATTTCCCAGAAACAATACAGGTGTCACCATTAGTAGTCTCTCATGTTGATGTTTGCGTATGTGTGCTACATTGCATTGCAATGATGGGTCTGGCAGAGTTCCATTTCCTCTTATGAATGTGCGGGTGTGTTTGCCTAGCTACACACATATGTCCTCCCCCCTCAATGCTGTTGTCTTGGCACCATGACACCTGAGATGTTGCATGGTGGCATTGCAGCTATTGTGATACAGGCACAGGGATAGACCCTGGAATGGGCAGCATGGGTATGAGATTACTGCTGTTTACTTCATAACGTATGTGACAGTGCCTGATGTTTATTGAGTCTATGGACATGAGCAGTTAACAGGAGTTGCGCTTGGATAAGGATTAATGGGGATTGATCACGTAGTCATACTGATCCCGTAGTTTGAGTGTGTTTGTGCCATGGGCACCTAACTGCCATTTCCTACTTGACCAGCAGACACAGCACAGGTAGTAGTGGCAAGTGTTGTTAATGGTAAATGCTGCTTGAGCCAGTGGCCTGAGACTGTGCATTGTCCTCTAGTTTACATTCTGACAATACCAGCTGTCCTGTGACAGCAGCCCAGTTTTATGTTCTACCTTACCCTCCTCGTCTGCTTCAGCATTTCCACCAGCCTTGACATGGTGGTGTACCCTAATGCAAAGGTTGTTGGTGTTGTGCTGTGCCCATGGATGTCCCTGCACAGCCCTTGCACCCGTGCTGTGCCCCTTTGCCCTTCCCACTGCCTGATTTTCAGGGCTGACATGCATTGTGTAGTAGGTATCTGCCTCACCCTTCTTGCACTTGACATTTAGGCATTTTTGTCCCCCATGCAACTCACCCTGCATATGTGTTGTTTCCTGATAGTCTGTGCTGTCCTGCGATTCCAGTCACGATTTCCTCCGGGATGACGGCTGCAACCATCTCCTCCATCTCCTTTAGGTCCTCTTGCAGTGCTGGACTCCCACCTCCGGTCTGCAGTGCTGCCTTCCTGTTCCTTGCCATTTTCTCTTTGTCTGCGCTTACAGTCATTCCAGCGCTTCTGGCACTCCTGACCCCTGCCACAATGTTAATCTTGTCCACAATCTGTTGCCTAAGTGCCTCTCTCCTCCCAGTTGTTAATTTAGGGGTGATGAATAGTTGATGCTGATGCTCCGTCACCTCTCTTTCCAGGATTTCATGCTCCTCTGCACTGAAGCAACACTTCCTCTTCTTCTGGTCTCTCCCCTGGGTCTTGTCTGTGTCCACCTGGCTGGTTCCTGGTTGTGTGGGGTCTCCCTTGGGTTTCTCCTGGTTTCTGGGATCCATTTTGGGGCTCATTAGCACTGCTTGCTGCGTTTGCATTGCTTTTGTACACTATTGCAGTGAAAAATGACACATATCCGTTTTACGATGTTTTTCTATGTAGCAAACCAGATTAGGGTCATTTTTCCTGCGCTAACGTCATTTTGCCTTACGACAAGGCCCAATGGTTAGCGTCAGAAAAAATGACTCTAACCTGTTCTTAGCGCCACCGTGCTTCAAAGTATAAATATGACGCACAGGTGGTGTTAAGAAATGACGCTAGCCAGTGCTACAATTTTTGATGCAAAACTGCGTTTGCGCACTTTTGCGTCACAAAGTATATATCTGGTCCTTAGTTACTAATGATGCAAAATATTCCAGTGGGACGGGGACATTGTTTGCTATGTGGAAATCCTTTGTGAATGGCACAAGAGGGCTTAGACCATCTGAGCTCCGTACTAAGTGAAACTTCACATACTCAACCCAGTCACCCTCACTGATGTTTGCATTATTTACCCCCTTGGGCCTTTTTCAGTCATCACTGATTAACTTCCAGAACATCTTCGGGTCTTTTTGTTTTGATAAATATAGGAGCTTGGTCCATTGGGTATCGTGCCTGCCTTTCTAGAAATCCCAAACCTCGTTTTTTTACAGGGATGGGTGCGAGGGAAACGCCTCAGTTGCCTGAGAGATCTGCTGATTTTTTTTATCTTATTAGTAGGATTGCCCTCAGCGCACAAGAGTTCCTTTTCAAGGTGATGCTTGCAACTTTATGTTATCCTTTTGCTGGAGATTTTGCCACCAAGCACTCGGAGAAACGCTCCCAGGTCTCTATTGGATATGGCTCATTGGTTGTGTCGTGAGGATTTCAGCGGCAGCAACCGACAGGTCATGGATGATATCTGCATTCTACTTTAGGTGCTTTAGATTTTCAGTATGATTGTTTTCTTGCAGAGTTCTAGCAGGCCCGAGTCTGTTTGTGTTAGCTCTGAACCAGATGGTTTGTGGATGATGATCACTCTCAGTGCAGTGGTTGATTTTAAAGTCTATGGCTCGACCATATAGACTATAATTTACCATAGAACAGTCAAGTTAAGAAATAGTTTTATCTGACAACCTGGTCGACAATGGCAGGATGTCTCCCAGGAGGCAGCCATTCAAAACTAAATCCAGCCAGTTCACAGGCTGTCAGCAGTGTATCTTCGATCTTATCTGGACGCCTTTGGAGTGGATAGTTTTGATCTGGCAAGGCCCCAAGTGCATCCTCATGATCTTCATCTGGGGGCTGGAAAATAATTAAATTTGTCTCCATTGATTAGCAGGTTAGCTGCCCAACAGTCCCTCTTCAGCTTCTGTAGCTGGTTGATTAGTTCATCCACTCTCATAGGTTTTTCTTTAGGGTTAATATAGACATTGGAAAGGATCAAAAGGTTCTGCAAACTGCTGCAACCATCCATCCAAATGAAGAGTCAATAGCCACGGTTCCTGGATGTACATCACTGTAACCTATGTGGATAGATTAGAACTCGCATAAATGGCTAATCCCCCTTCGCTCTCCGAAAGGTGTTGCTTTTGTGAGCAAACCTGCTATATTCCACAAACTCTATCAGGGTTATATTGGATAGTGCCCAGGTCTCTTTAACCTCTATTACAGCAAAGGTTTTCAGGTAATCTAACTGGAGGGAGTCCTCGGTTTTTGCTAGAAGTCCTCGCAGGTTCCATGAACATATACTTTTGTTACCCTGTTTCATTGTGCTTATGCTTGGTTGCTTCGCTATTCGGTCTTTGGGGTTAACCACCGTCAGGGCTGACGGAAGCCAGCTCCAACTCTGAGTCAATTTGCTTGAATACAGTTCTTCTCTGTGCGGCGGTCTTTTGGTCCAGTTTTGCTAGAATTGGCACCCTGGTGGGCCAAGAGGGTGCTAGCACTTTTCAGTATCAAATTTGTGTTTTTTTCTCCTTGGTTAGAGGACTTGCTGTAGAAGGAAGGGGGATAGCAATCTTCCTGGAATGTTACTATCCCTATACCCCAACTTTTCAACAGGTCTTTGTTCTCTAATATTTTTGATGGATGACACAAGGAGTTGAATGTAACCAGGGTGGGTTCTGATACCTGCTTACCTCAAGTAAGTAGAAATGTAAGATAAGAAGGCCTCTGACACCACCTGCTCCAGTCCTGAAAGGGCTCTGATCAATTTAAGGGCATTGGCTTGATTTAAGGTATCCTGGACTCTCCTTGATTTGAATTCTGGAATCCACAATAGACTTATCTTGTACCCGTTCTGTTCTGGGCAGTCAGGGTGCAAGTCCTCTGGAATCCACAATAGACTTATCTTGTACCCGTTCTGTTCTGGGCAGTCAGGGTGCAAGTCCTCATTCACTCCCTGACCCTGGGATTCAGCACTTTCAAGATTTATTCCTGGTGAGGATCCGTGTCAAGATTAAAAACAAGACTGACCCAAAACAGGAGTAGTAATGGGTGTTTGATTATGTTCAGTAGGGTCCTGCTGGGTATTGAAGCATCCACCCAGTGAGGAGTGAGCCCAATGAGAAAGCATGCTACCTAGATGAGTGAGGACTGTTGCATCCTTGAAGTAAGAATCCCCTGAGATCTGTGTATGCTAGCGGCCTTACGTTTACATTTAATTCTTGATCACACAGCGAAACAGCACACCAATTTGCTGTATGACTTAGTAAGTCTGGGGAAGTTGTGTGCTGGACCACACTAAAGATTTCCTCTGCCTCCTCACTATTTGGCCAATTGCAAAAGATCTCCAGTAAAGCCTGTGAGACCTCTTGGCATGTGTTAGTGTAGTAGCAGGCTTGTTTTTCCCTTTTTATGTACTGCTCAGGGAAATCTGAGGAAGAAGAGACAATTTCTCATGGATTGAATTCAAAGGATGTTCTGGTCTAAAAAAGGCAGAAATAATTTACCAGCTTGAAGGATAAGAGTTGCTATGGTGGCACAGGATGGATGGTGCTCAGAGTTTTAGATAGGACTCTTTCCATTTTGTCCTGCTGGAGGATATTCTCAGTAGAGTCATCAAACACGTTCTATACATAAAAATGAAGGGGGGATACTTTTTCCTGGGCTTATGGCTTTCTATGTATGACTAGATCAGAAGTCAGAGCTTTCTAGCAGTTTATTTGGTCAGCAGCTTGTTACGGGTGCAACAAAAATTTATGTTCGCTCTACTTGTAATGTGACCATTGCTGTAGCCTGTGGCTAGCCCACCAGGAAGAGGCCTGCCAGATTGGTAAATGTTTTTTCCCGTAGGATTTAAGTCATTGTCCATGTGGCAGGGAAATAGTTTTGCCTTTGAGTGAAACACCCAGTGCTACAGTAAACTAAGCCGAGGGTTGCCATGGCTGAAGCCTTTTTCATCTTTTTAAAAGTATAATTCCATAACTTTTTTGTCTTTTTCAGTGTGACCCTTTAAGTGCGATGGGTGTGCCAAGATGTAGGTCCCAAGCTCACTGTGTCAAAGGACTTGAGCCCCACTCTCAAGGACCACATAGATTAAAAGTGGTTTGGAGCTGCTTGCTTTCCCTTTCAGAGGGGACCTGACCTGGCAGTTTGGGCAGGACTGTTGCTTTGGGAGCAGAATCAATGGCAGTTTGCATATGACTGGCTCCTGTGGTACACTGAGCAAAATAAAAAACAGATGTACTGAAATACCGCTAGGGTGACTAACGGTACCTGACATTGATTCAAGACATCTAGCTGTAGATTCCTTACCTTTGAATAGATACCCAAGCAATACTGTCCCCGGAGGTGGGTCTGCAAATCAATTCCAAACAAGGAAGTCCTGCAGGACCGAATGGGCAAAGTGCCCTACCCTACAGACCTGACTGTCCAGGAAGTAATGTTTAGTAAACATGTACAGAGAGCCCCAGATGTCCAGGCCCGGAACACTGCATGCTAATGCAGTGGGTGCTGCTTTAGCTTTTGTGGAATGAGCTTGCAAACCATCATGAGGTTGCTTTTAGGCCATTGCGCAGTAGATCTTGATGCAAAGTATGACCCAACGAGAGATGGTTTGGTTCTGCACCGTCAAACCCACGTATCCCATGAAGAGTGGGTTGTCCACCAGGAACTCACGGGTAGAGTCAAGGTAGAATGCCAACACTCTTTTTGGGCCCAGGCAGTGGAGTCTCTCCTCTTCCTTGGAGGGATGTGGGGGTGCATAAAAACCAGGCAGCCTAATTGATTAGACTACATGAAGTGGAGTGAACACTTTTGGTAGAAAAGATGCCTTTGTGCAAAGCACTAGTTTGTCAGGATATATCAATAGGTATGGTAGCTTAGATGACAAGCACTGCAGCTCACTTACTGGATGGGCAGATGTAATTGCCACAAGGAAGGCTGTTTCCAGTATGAGAAGCCTGAGGGGACTATTGTGGAGAGGCTCGAAAGGAGCACATATCAAAAAAGGTAGAACTAAATTAAGATCGCACTAGGCCATAATGAATGGGGAAAGAGAATGAGTAAGCCCTTTACGAAACCTATTCATGAAACCTTAAGAAGGCAGAAATGGCTGATAAATAGCCCTTAAGAGTGCCCAGAGCAAACCACTGCAGGGCAAGGGAAAGAATAAAGGGTAAGACTTCAAAAAGGGGCACAGAAAGGAGATCAACAGATTTTTCTTTACACCATGACATACATTTCTTCCAACGGCAGGAGTATACTGTTTTGGTGGAGTGACACCTGGCTGTCAAGATTATGTTACAGACTTCGGCAATGTCAAAAGCTGTCAACTGCCACTGCTCAATCTCCATGCAGGAAGGCCGAGAGTGGACAAGTTTGGGTGAATGACACTCCCTCTGTAGCTGCGACAGAAGATCTTTCCAAAGGGCCAGCCTGATCGGAGGATCGATGGCCATGTTTAGTAGCTCAGGATACCAGACTCTCTTGGCCCAGTCCGGAGCCACAAGGATGACTTGGGCCCAGCCTTTCTTGATCTCCTTGAGAACTCTGGACAGGAGTTGTATGGACAGAAAGCGTAGAGGAGGCCTGAATTCCACTCAAGACTTAAAGAGTCTCTGAGCGAGAGCTGCCTTGGAAACTCCAGCACGCAAAACTACTGACATTGAGCATTCGGGGTGGAGTCGAACAGATCTAACCAAGGTTCTCCCCACTTCTAAAAGAGATTTTGCGCCACCTCCGGGTGGAGATGCCATTTGGGATCCGCTAGGCATATTCGGCTGAGTTTGTCTGCTCTGGTGTTCAGAAAATCCGCCTGGTGTTGAACCACTAGGGATATGCCCTAGTGTTCCAGCCATGTCCAAAGATGCAGAGCTTCCTAACAAAGGGTCAACAACCCCACCCCACCCTGTTTGTTGTAATTCCACATAGCAGTGTTGTTTTCCGTGAACTCCTGCACTAGCCTTTCTAGATAGAGGGTAGAATGGCTTTCAATGCCAGTCAGAATGCCGGAGACCAGAGTCCTCTGATCTCCACCTCTCCCAGATGGCCGACCCATCCCAGGAGCGATGCATCTGTCACCACTGTCAGATCTGGTTGGGGAAGGGAGAGGGGTCTGCCTCCGAGCCAATCACAGTTCATTAGCCACCACTGCAGATATTTTGCAGTTCACTCCGAGATCTGGACCATGTTGGAAAGATTCTCCTGATGCTGCGCACACTAGAACTTTAGGTCTCAATGCAGGGCCTGCATATGCCAGCGGGCATGTGTCACTAGCAGGATGCAGGAGGCCATGAGGCCCGGTAACCTCAGAGTCAGTCTTTCCGAAATCCAGGATAGAGGCTGAAACATTGGTATCATAGCCTATATATCCTGGATTCACTGTTCTGGAGGATATGTCCCAAAAATGCACGTGTCCAGAGCAGCTCTGGTGAAAGGTAGCGTTTAAGAGGGAGTCAGGTGTGAGTTTGGCACGTTTATATTGATCCCAGCAAAAGCAGGAGGTTCACCATAGTCTGGAGATGGGAGACGACAGCCTGGGGCCAGCCCACCTTCAACAGCCAGTTGTTGAGACAGGGTAAGACTGGCACCCCTGATCTCCACAGATAAGCTGCAACCACCGCCATCACCCAAGGGGTGCTGGTAAGGCTAAAGGGAAGCATGGTGAATTGAAAGTGCTCTTGGCCTACCGTGAACTGAAGGTAACGTCTATGGGCAGGCAGGACAGGAATGTGGAAATATGCATCCTGCAAGTCCAACGCTACCATCTAGTCTCCTGCGTCCAGAGCACATAAGACCTGAGCATTCCTGAATTTTATCTGTCATGAGTAAGAGGTTGAGGGTTTGGAGATCTAAAATAGGACAGAGGGAACCAGAAAGTAGAGAGTATGTATGTATCTGCAAGAATGTCTCAACAAGGAGCCATTCAACCATATAATTAAAAATAAAACAGTAAGGAATCACTTATTCTGTAAGGGAGTACCCAATGCGTAACTGTATTTAGAAAAACACATTAAATAACAGTAATCACATTTCACAAAATTACAATAGTGATGGTGACTATAGTGAATTAAGTGCTCATGAATGGTGTAGTGTAAATATATATACAATATATACAAGGATTCTAATAATCACAACAAGTAGGCTATCATCATGACCAATGATTCTTGTCCAAGGTAAAATCAATATCCTTGATAAATTACTACAACCACCAGTCAGACTAGTGATTGTAGTAATTTATCATTTTGGAAAAGGGGCGAACTAGGACGGTTTGGAGGCTGGTGCAGTTTGGGTGGTGGGGGACTGATCAAACCACTAGCCACCTGACCCACGAGGCCTGCGGGTATCGCGCCCTCATCCATGCAGAGACTGGGAAGCATGCACGGCACGGTGGCTGGGCAGGATTTGGCACGGCTGGAAGCTCCTTCTGCAACCATTCAAGGAGCGAAAGGCAGATTGAGGGTGAACGGGGCCGCCATGAGGCCCAAGGATTTGGCTATAGCCCAAGAGTCCTTAAAGCCTGTGAGTACCAAATCTGCCTTGTCTCCGAAGACACAGCTGCAATCAAAGGGCATTTCCATAAGGAAAGCTTGGACATTACCCCAAAAAGACAGATGCCCTCAACAAGGCGTGGTATCTCAGAACCACTGTCATGGTAACCTCTCTGTGCAGTGAGTTGGCCATGTCGAGTCAGCAACGAATTGTGAACTTTGCTACGTCTCTCCCATCGGCAAGGCTCTGAGAGAGTACGTTCCAGGCCTCCTCCAGAACCTGTGAGGGCACTTGTGCAACTGTGTTCCACAGGGTGTGAGAATAATGGCCCAAAAGGCATGCAGTGTTCACAGATCGCAATGCCAGGCTGGTGGAAAAAAACATCTGTTTCACAAATGAGTCTAGTCTCGATTGGGAAAGCGCCTTGGGAAGTTGAGGCTTGGACCACCAAACTCTCAGTGCTAGAGTATTGTGTGAGGAAGGTTGGGTCCCCCAGGTGCAGAGTGAAGGCAGTGGTCAGTCGTCCTATTCACAAGACCCCTGTGCTGCGTTTGGACCACGTGCCTGAAAGGAGGTATGTGAGGGTATCGTTGAACAAGGTTAGGGGTTCGGATGTGGAGACTCCCAGTTGCAGCACCTCTGTCAAGAGTTTTAGTCTTGATTGCCACCAAGGGTAGTTAAAGGTCTAGGACCTCAGCTGCCCTCCGCACCACCACTGCGTAGAAAGCTCCTTCCTCAGTAGCCACGGTAGGGGGAGAGAGCATGCCAGTATCTGGATCAGCACTGGCTGCCGTGGAAAGAAAAGAACCAACACCAGCGTGGCTGGGTGGCTCCTACATAGGTACCGCAATGTCACTTCCAGTGCAGGCAATGCCGATGATGGACGCAGAGCTGATCGACGCCACCTATGGGAGTGCACAGGTACTGCTCACAAAAAATCTTCCAGACCCAGTCTGACGCCTGGGGAAAATTCAAAGGTAAGGAATCTGCAGCTAGAAGTCAACCAATTGTCATTTATAAAGCATAGCTTATCACCCCGGGGGGTCTTAAGGCACTAACTGGGAGGCGGGGTCAGTTGAAAAGCCAGGTCTTTTGGTTCTTCCTGAACTGAGCCAGCGATGGTGACTGCCCGAGGTGGAGCAACATCATGTTGCAGGTCTGCACGGTGAGGTAGGAGAAGGATCTTCCTGCAGCTGTGTTCCTCCGGATCCTAGGGATGGAGGCGAGGGCCAGTTGAGCTAAGCAGAGTTGCCTGGAGAGAGTGTAAAAGGAGAGGTGGTGGTTGGGGTAGGCAGGTCTGATGTTGTGGAGGGCCTTGTATGTGTGGGTCAGGAGTTTGAAAGTGATGCGTTTGTTGACGGGGAGCCAGTGTAGGTCACTTAGGTGGGCAGAGATGTGGCTGTGGTGGGGGATGTCCAGGATCAGTCTGGCCACGGAGTTCTGTATTCTCTAGAGTCTTGATTGGAGTTTCTTGTTGATTCTGGCACACAGTGCTTTGCCGTAGTCGAGTTTAATGCTGACGAGTGCCTGGATGACTGTTCTTCTTGTATCAATGAGGATCCACTTGAAGATCTTCTGCTGCAGGTGAAGAGTGTGGACGCACGAGGAGGAGATGGCGTTGACTTAGCGGGCGATGGACACTGATGAGTCGAGAGTGATGCCAAGGTTGCATGCGTAGTCAGTCGGAGATGGGGCGGTTCCGAGGGCACTGGGCCACCAGGAGTTGTTTCAGGCAGTAATGGTTGTGTCCCAGGATGAGCATCTCCATCTTGTCTGAGATGAGCTTGAGGCAGCTGTCCCTCATCCAGTCGGTGACTGCCTTCACTCCGTCGTGAAAGTTATTTTTGGCTGCTGATGGTTCGTTGGTGAGGGAGAGAATGAGCTGTGTGTCGACAGTGTATGAGATGATGTTGAACCCGTGGTGTCTGATGAGCTCCATGAGCGGGGTCTGGTAGACATTGAAGAGGTTAGGGCTCAGGGAGGAGCCCTTGGGGAACTCCGCATCTGGTTTCCGTCGGCTTCGAGGTGAAAGGTGGGAGCCTGACTCTCTGGGTTTGGCCTTGAGAAAGAAATGGATCCACTGCAGGGCTTTGCCGTGAATGCCAGCGTTGTGTAGTGTGGTGAATAAGGTGGTGTTGGAGATGGTGTTGAAGGCGGTGAAGAAGTCGAGGAAGATTAGGGTAGCTGTCTCGCTGCAGTCCAGTAGGGTGTGGATGTCATCCGTGGCTGCTAGGACTGCGGTTTCGGTGGTGTGGTTGCTCCTGAATCCAGATTGGAAGGGGTCGAGGATGTGGTTGGCTTCGATGAACTCGGTGAGCTGTCAGATGTGTAAATTTAAGGCACAACTATAGCTTTAGAATTTCTAATGTTTGTGTAGTTTACATTTGGTTTGTATAAAAAGAATACCTTTTTTTAAACTATAATTGAAGTTTGACCTTTGTTTTTTTATTGAACTGCAATTTTCTTTTTGTTAAGTGGAGTGTCTTACAGTACAGTGGAGGACTATCGTACAGTGTAGTGTCAGAGTGCGGTGTAGTGGAGTAGAGTGGAGTAGAGTGGCATAGAGTAGAGTGGAGTAGAGTGGCATAGAGTACAGTGAGTAAAGTGTCAGAGTGGACTGGCGTGTCAGTGTTGGAAACAGTTGTAGACTAGAACAGAGTACCACAGAGTGGATTAGAGTGTTGTAGAGTGGAGTGGCGGGTATAGTATAGAGTAATACAGTGCGGTAGAGCGGAGTGGCATAGTGTAGCATGGAGTAGAGTGGTGTAGACTGGAGCAAAGTAGAGTAGAGTAGTGTGTCAGAGAACAGTGCAGTAAAGTGGGGTGGGGTGATGTAGAGGGTGTTGTATAGAGTGTTGTACAGTGGCATAGAGTAGAGTGCGGTACACTTGCATAGGCTGAGTACCCTATTATAAAGTAGAGTATTATTATGTGGAGTACCATGTGGTAGAGTGGATGTGTGTAGAGTGTGGTTAAGTGTAGTAGAGTAGAGTGATATAGAGCAGAGTGGAGTGGCCTGGCGTGGAGTTGGGCAGAGTGGTTTGGTGTACACTGGAAAGCGTAGAGTGAAGTGGCTAGCCATGGTATACCGTGGTAACTTGGCAGTACATGCCGATGATAATGCAATATACGATTGGCTAATGGCTGCTTTTACAAAATTAAAAGGCAGCCATTATGTTTTTAGCACACTTTGGCTGTCTTCTGGATTGTGGTCTTAGATATAGTTAAATTGTAGGTTTTATTGTTCCTCCCTACCTATGAGCACTTTATGAAAGTGGTAATAAGTAGGGAAATGTATTTATTTTTTTCTATATATATTTTTTAAAGTTTATGTAGTACTTCAGTAGCACCTAGAAAGTACAGTGATAGTTTAAAAAAAAAAATTCAAAAAAATACACTGTAGTACACTATAATAGTGCACTATAATGGAGTACAGTGTATTTTTAATTTTTTTATAAATGTAATTAAAAAACAAAATTTAAGAAGCGCTGTTTGTAATTTGTAAGTATTACGGCGGTACTCTGTAGACTTTTTTGTAAAGAATTCAATATGTAAAAAAGTGAAAATAAACTGTATTTGTGAAATATAGGTTAGTACAGTGTATTTTTAACTTTGTAATTTTTTTTCATATTTAATTATTATTTCTTATTTTTATTTAAGGACTGCAGTAATTGCTAAGTAGTACGACGGAGGTCATTTGCCCGCTATGCCCAAATACAAAGCATATGTAAAATGCATTGTTGGAAAAACCTGTTTTGGGATCCCTCTTTTTTCTTGTCACCACCTTGACCAATCACCACAAAACTTTGCCTCAACTGAATGTCTAGAAAAATCAATAGGTATGGCATAGTTTTGTGGAGATTCATCAAACGGGCATAAAGTTATTAAATGTCGAAATTTGAGGAATTTCTATCTGGGTAGCTATAGTCAGGATCGTGTTTCCACAAAAGCATTTTGACAAATCTTCACAAACCCTTTAATTCATCCCAGCTCTTACCCGGAAAGTTTTGGAGTGATCCATCAAGCGGAGGCCGAGAAAAAGGGGTGGTTCCAAAGTGTTTGTTTCCCTGTTCATTTTTCCAAATGAATTTTAGGCATAGCTACAGCTCAAATTGCTGAACTGATTTACACCAAATTTAGAGTTAGATCCAGAATGAGTGTTTTTTGTTATTTGGTGTAAATTGTTTCTGTAGCTTTTGAGCACTTAATGCTCAAAAACCTTATACACTTGGAGGATGATCCCCAGCCACCCTTAATGAAAATAAAGCTGTAGGTGCCCCCTGGTGGGCATATATCAAAACAACACCCTTTCAGACTTACAGTGATGCATACATTATTAAAAAAAGAATAGAACTCTGGGTAGTTTCCAAGTTTTGGTGGAGAGCAGCTCCAGTAAAGAGCACTCTACAACACTAGCAACATTCTAAATTGGCTCACCTCAAGTGTCTGCTTTCTAGCAAAGTTTTTAAGCATAGCATTAGAACAGTGCCATCCACGCCGAGCTAGAAAGGGACAAAGGCCGATTTGCAGTTTGGAGGATGAGGCTACTCTGTCACAAATGTGACGGATATCCCATCTGCTGTAGCATGATCCCATTATAGCCTATGAAGATTGTAAAATGACAGGTGGGATATCCGTCACTGTTGTGACAGTGTAACCTCTATGGCAATATCCAAATCAGGCCCAAAGGCTTTTGCTATTTATACAGCAATGTATTTAAGCATAGGACTAACAAAATGGCATCCACAATGAAACTGCAAAATTACAAAAGTTTTTCATCATTCCAGACTCAGTATTACAGCTCATTGTTGGTAAAATAACATCCAAGCCAACCTGGAATGAGCAAAAGCAAAGCAACCCCTGATGTGTTTTGATACCATTATAACTCTTCAGAGAGGTTTAGCCTTGTCCAGACACAAGGAGGCACCCAGTCACCCAGTATAAGTCAATACAATATCCTTTAAGACTTTGTGAAGACTTGAGGAGCAAAAGGGAGGCCAAACGGAAGAACCGCAAATTGGTAGTGTTCGGATCTGACCGTGAAATGAAGATTCCTGTGTGACCGCAGGACAGTAATATGGAAGTATGCATTCTCTTCTCAAAGGAATCAATATGTTTCAACTCTCTATCCAAGGGTTTGGTCAGAAAGGCACCAGGAACGACTTTACTTTTCAATGCCTGAACCACATGAATTTCAGGCATAAGATCTCTTGTCAGAAAATTGGGATGACCTGGGGCTGGCCTATGTCACCTGACAATTGGTCGACTGGCCAGAGGGCCTAAGCATGGCTCGGACCAAGTGACCTTAAGGGTGTGTGTAGAAAAGTGCCCCCACCTTTTGTCCTACTACAGATGTTTTTTTGACTGAAAGTGCACTGGTTCCCTGCTAACCAGGCCCCAGTGCTAGTGCTCTTTCCCTTACAACAAAGTGCTAACAACTGTAACCCTATTGGCAAGGACTGTAGCACCTGTTGGAAATGGCTCTTTCTGCAGAGTCATCCCCAGACTTTATTCCTTTTCCCTCCACTTTTGCCTGAATTCATTTTTGTTGGCTTTAGGAAACTGGGCACTTTACCACTGCTGACCAGTGCTAAAATGAAGGTGCTCTGTACTCTAAAACATGGTAACATTGGCTTATCCACAATTAGCATATTTAATTTACCTGTCAGTTCCTAGTAAACTACACTATATGTGCCCAGGGCCTGTACATTAAATGCTACTAATGGGCCTGCAGCACTGATCGTGACATCCGCTACAGTAGCCTTTCAAACATATCTCAGGCCTGCCACTATAAAGCCTGTGTGTGCATTTTTAAACTGCTATTTTTACCTGGCACTTGCCAGGCCCAAACCTTCCTTTTTATTACATGTACGTCATCCCTCCAGTAGGCCCTAGTTAGACCCAAGGGCAGGGTGCAGTGTATTTAAAAACGTGGCTATGTACTATTAAGTTTAACATGTTCAGGAAGTGAAAACCCCTTAAACTAGTTTTTCACTGTTGCAAGGCATATCTCTCCTGCAGGATAACTTTGGAATAACCTTAAAACCTCTTTTAAGTGTAAATTCCAGATTTGAGAACATAGAAATATTGAGTTTGGTGTCCGTGGACTTACAATTTCAAATCAAAACTTATGGTAAAGTTGGATTTTAAAATGTAAGTATGAAAATGCCACTTTTAGAAAGTTGGCATTTTCTTACTTTAACCCTTCTGTGCCTCTGCCTGTCTCTGAATATACACCTGGGGTAGATGACAGCTGGGTTTTGTGCATTTCCTCTAGACAGTCACACACAAAGGGAGCATGGGTGTGACATTTGCATACTAATGGCTCATCACCAGGCTGATGAGTCTTTGTGGGCTAGTTGGGAGGGAGGAGCTGACATTTACACCTGAATAGGGATGTGCCTCTCCCTACACAAAGGGTTGCATAACCCCTGTAAATTGTCTGGAGCCGTGTAAGGAAGGGCAGGGACCATGTGGACTTCAAAGGAAGGCCTAGAAGTTTCTCCCACCGTCCAGAACCAGGACATTAAAGTATTAATACTGGACTACAAACTCTACAAAATCAGGTCTCTACCGAACCCATGCACACTCTGCCAGGAAGGATGGCTGTGCTGTAGGAGGGACTGCCACTTGCTACTTGCTTTGCTGTGTTGGCCTGCGGCATGTTGCTTCTTGCCAGCATTGAGAAGGACTGGACTTTCTTGCTCTCTACATCCAAGAGTCTCCAAGGACTTGCTGGCTTGCCCACTGTTCTTCTGCAGTCTCAGGGACATCAAAGACTGCTTTCAGCTCTCTTGGTGCTGCTGGACTCTGCCATAAAGAGAGTCTTACACTTGCTTGAGAGCCCCTCTCCAGGCCTGGGCCTCAGAAGTGGGTTCTGCAGCTTAAACCTGCAAAACCCAGCGGGGGAATGCTCCCTTTGCATGCCTGGCACAGACATAATGTAGTGCAAAGGTTTATAAAGTGGCGCAATGCAAGTTGTTGTAGTCTTGTTTTATTCATATAAATATTCTCTATTATTTTTAACTGGTGTGGAGTCATTTTGTGGTGTCTTTAACTGTGTTACTGTAATTAAGTGTTGCAAAATACGTCAGGAACATTGTAGCTCAGTGTGGCAGGTCATTAGGCTGAAAAGAGTGTCAGATTGGTGAGAGCTCAGAAATATCCACATTGAAAGTTGTTCCAACACCCCCCAGTTCTTAAGGCACATTCTCCAGAAAAGAACAGAACACTTCAACAGAATTCTGAGAGGCGCGAGAAGGGTCTTGTTATCACGCTTTCCGACAATAAAATTCAGCATGATTCGACTTCGGATTAGTGTCTCAGTTTGGTGCTTGTTCAGCGCAGTCCTTAGGGTTTCCTCAGCGAGGTTTTGTGTGCTATTACCCAACAGACTATGCAAAAAGAAAATTCTGATTGGAAATCTCTGCTGGATTTCAGTTAGAGTCTCAGCTATGCACAGAATCAAGTCAGCATTATTTTTCAGTCACGGTGAGCAGTTCCATGTTATACTTGGTCAGAAACGTTTCCTTATTCCCTCAGCCAATTAAAACTCGTGCAACACAACCTTCTGAGGCACAACTACAGAGGTGTTCAAAGCCGTAGCTTGGACCTGGCAAAAAGCATTAACAGCGAACCTTTAATGTAAATAGTTTTATATATCTCTATCTAACTGACATTTGAAAAATAAACTCTCCAGTTGTCTATACAAGAAACAACAAAACTCATAAAGAGCTAACTGAAGGAACTGACAAAATATCACAGGAAAAAGTCCATTACTTAACCTCACAAGCTTGTCATCTTTTCATCTACAATATTCCTGCAATTCCATTTTATAAGAGAGCCGAGCAGCTCAAGCCTTGGAAAATTTGGGTAAAATATAGAACTAATATATACTAGTTTCCAAGGAAAAATAGTTTTTTACGTGCCTTTATCCTTGGCACTGTTTGAAGAATCTTCATGAAATTTTCCCAAAAAATGCCCTGGTGATTCTTGTTGCTCATGGAAAGTTTTGGGAGGCGAAAAGGGGCGGGGGTGGGGGGGTATTTGGGAGGGGTCAAAAAATTGTGTTTCCCATGTAAATTCCCATAGGACCTTTAGACACGACTACAGCTCAAACTACTGGACAGAATAACACGAAATCTGGCAGAAGGCCAGATTTCATTACGCAGATTAAACTTTCGCTTATTTGGTGAAAATCCGTGGAGTACTTTAGGAGATATTAAAGGGAAAACAAATTTGTATATCTGGGCTCACAACGATTTCACAATGATTGCAACGTATTTGTGAATGCACGTGACAACAGAAATGCTGTGATTGGCTGGGGCTGAGCTGTTTAGAAAGTTGCCGTCCCTGGGGCTGAAATTTGAAGTGGAAAGTGGCTTAAGGGGTCAGGGTGGAGTTACCCTGACCCCACAGCTGAAGGAGACTATAGTGGTCTAATTAAGACCTTAAAATACGTTTTTTGTCAAGTGTTGCGATAAGCGCGAATAAATCGCGACACTCAGCACGGCCCCCTGTGTAATGTCGTGATGCCTTAGTGAATATCGGTGACAAAAAAAAAAATACAGTCATCCACTCAGACAGTGATGCACCCACTTACAGACCCACTGAGAGTCTCATGCACCCATTCACAGACCCACTCAGACACTGACGCACCCATTCACCAACCCACTCAGACCTTCACCAACCCACTCAGACCTTCACCAACCCACTCAGACCCTCACACACCCACTCTGACCCGCACACACCCAGTCACACACCCACTCAGACCCTCATGCACCCACTCACAGACCCATTGAGACCCTCATGCACCCACTCACACACCCAGAGTGTCATGCACCCACACATGGACCCCATGAGACACTGACGCACCCACTCACAGACCCACACAGTCCTTCATGCACCCACTGACAGACTCACTCAGACACTGACGCACCTACTCACAGACCCACTCAGACCGTCATGCACTCACTCACAGACCTAGTGAGACACTGTTGCACCCCCACACAGATCCAATGAGACACTCATACATCCACTCACAGACCACTCAGAGCCTCATGCACCCACTCACAGACTCACTCAGACACTGTCCACCCACTCAGCCACTCAAAGGCCTACTCAGAGACTGACGCACCCACTCACAGACCCACTCAGACATTGATGCACCCACTCACAGACCCACTCAGACACTGATGACATCTTTGATAACATAATTGATAATGATACTGTAACATCTGCAGTAAAATTATTGACCAGTTAACTGCATGGCGGAGGCGCAAGTTATAGTTATCTTAGGGTGCGAGTTATAGTTACTTGAACTAACTATAACTGCTGAATTTCTATAGATTTGTACAAGTAAATTCAGAACCTAACTATAATGTCCTTGTAACCTTTGGTTTTTAAAGTGAATTTCTAAGGTTTTTTAAATTCTATTTCGATATGACATATTAGAAAAAAGAGATGTGTTGCAATGTATATTTATTGTCTTTATTTCTTGAATACAGGTGCAGCATAACTATTCGCCCATATGAGAGAGGAACGTATCTGGAAACCAGAAAAGAAGCAGTAACTTCTACTGCAAGGCAGTCTCTTTTGTGTTTATCTCCACTTCCCCTTCCCCCCTGCTGCTGCTCTATGCAGATAGATATACTTATTTGTTGGTGTAGTTACTGGTAGAGGGGCACTGGGTCCAGCTTCTGCTTCTGTGGAATTCAAGGTAAGGTGCCTTATTACAACTCTTAATACATAGCCTCTTAAGTTAAGCCTGACTGCTCTGTGCAAAGCTACCAGAAGGTGAGGATAGGTTAATATAGGGAGTGTACTTGACTTACCCTGACTAGGATTGTGGTCCCTACTTGGACAGGGTGCATACCTCTGCCAACTACAAACTCAATTTCTAACATTGATGATCAGCGGTGGGATAGGACTTGTATTTGTGCAGTGCCTTACAGAAATTATAGGTACACTAATACTCACATCTAGACCAATTTTTAACAGCACCCCTGTAAGTCCCTAGTAAATGGTACCAATGGTACCCAATGCATGGGTACTAAAGAGGGTCCTTAAGGGCTGCAGCATTTATTATGCCACCCTAGGGAACCAACACACGCAGACTGCCACTGTCCACTACCGCTGCATGTGTTATATGTAAGTCACCCCTATGGAAGTACTTCGAGCCCCAGGGCAGGGTGCATTATACTACATGTAAGGGCACCTCTGCCTAGTTCCATTGCTAGATATTACAATTGTTCAGGAAGCCATTGAGGAAGCCATTTTGAGGATGTACTGGGCACTGGTCACTACGAGTTACCCAGCTACATGATGGCTTTGCTGAAAGTGCTAGTATTTGGTATCAAACACCTTGTCTTAATAAATCCTTACTGATGTAAGTACCAGATTTATTATGACATGCACCCAGAGGGCACTTTAAAGGTGCCCCTTGAAAACCTACCAGTCCCGTTGTGTGCTGGCTGACTGGTATCGACCAGCCTGCCACCGCAGACGAGTTTCTGATCCCCTGTAGGTGAGAGCTTGCGCTCTCAGAGGCCAGAAACAATGCCTGCTCCGGTGGAAGGTGATCACACCTCCTCCAGCGGTTTAGCATAACAGGACCAGGGACTTCAAAGCCCCTGCCATCTTTGATATACAACCCTGGCTTCCCCCCAGACCTGGCCCGTTTGGCACCAGAGCAGGTGGAAAATCAGTTATTGTGGAGGCGTGTTTCAGTTCTAGGCTAGCCACACCCCTAAGGTGGTCTACCTGAAGTGGGCACTTGAGGAAGGGTCTACCATCTTGTTTCTGATGAAACCAGGAATTGTGGTTCAGGAATATGCCCATTCTTCACAGGAAGTATAGGGGGGGTACTCACCCCAGGGGTAAGTAGCTCATTGGCTCCTACCCTACACTCCCCTAAACACCCCTAAATTCAGAATGTAGGGGTCTCCCTGACACCAGGTCTTCAGGTGTGTCTACTGGGAACTGAAGAAGGAAAAGAGAAGAGCAGACACCACAAGAACAAAGGACTTAACCACTAATTGGTGCCAAACCCTGTCCTGCTGCTGGAACCTCGACAATCGCACCGACCTGACTCATCCAAAAGCTGTGCATCCTCCCAAAGCTGTGGAGGATTGTCCAGCCCTTCAACAGACAGGCATCTCCCTTGGGGGAAAGAAGCCATTCCCCTGCCTTTGCAGACACAGACTACATCTGTCCGATAACCTGTGTTTTTGGCCATCGGGCCCACTGAGGCACCAGCACTCCAGGAGGAGGTTCTTTAGACTCTGGGAGGTCAGCCCAGTCTCTCTGGTGAGTTTCAAGATGCTAGACCCTCCAGAAGCCCCGCTACACAAATACCCTGACTACTAAGACACATGCTTACACCAAGCCTTTTCCTTGTCCAGCCGGGACACCACCACCGCCAAAACTTACCTGCATATAGAGGGACTTCAAGACTGATGAGCCCTGCTGTTTGTTTTTTCTCCCCTCTGCAGGTTGACCAAGAACCGTGGTAGTCTCCTGCTCTAAGTGGCTGGCCAGCCAGCACCTCTGCACCAAGACAACCCAGCATGAGTACAAGCCTTCTGCCTGCGTCCCCTTGACCTAAGAGCCCCCACAAGCCAAGCTCCACGTTGGGTTCTGCCGGACTTGTCTCCAAGTCCCCCCTTGTAGACTCTGTTGTTTTGACAAGTCCCTTTAAACTTTTACCACAGTAGCGCTTGAGGCTACCAACGCAAACAGCACCTCTGCACCCAGACACACTAAAGCAAGTAAACCTAAACTGCTGGTAGTACTTGGGACCTTGGCCTCCCAGCACCTTAAGTCCAAAAGGATACTCTCTACAACTGTTTGCAAGTATACCTATGCAGTGGATTTTTCTCCCATGGGATAACATTACCGCTTGTAAGTATACCTATGCAGGGCACATTTCTCCCATGGGATAACATTACCGCTTTCGAGGTTCATGCCAGAAATCTGACAGCTTTGTTATTTTCACTGTTCTTCTGTAAACATCAATAATGTCTAAAGTACTTACCCAATATTGATGATCTTGGTGTTTAAATATATATAAAATCAGTGTTATTGTTCTCAATTGGTCTTGGATTTCTTCTTGAGTGTGTGTCTCATTTAATGACTGTGTGTACAGCAAATGCTTAACACTCCCCTCTGATCAGCCTTACCTGCTCGACCACACTACCACAAATAGAGCATATGGGATTATTAAAGTAAGCCCCTGTACACCAATAAGGGTTGTCTAGACTTTTTGCATTGTGTACCCATACATTGGTACACTACATTATAAAAACAGCATCCAACAGTGTAACAGCCTTGTTAAATTGCCAAGGTGGCTAATAAGAAGTTGAATTTGGTTGAAGGATCTCATTTAATAACTTTGCCTTGGTTTCAATAGGGGGTAACCGCAAATCCAGTACTTCTGTCTTATTTTGTCCAACTACGGAAAGGAAAAAAAAAGTATGTTCTTCCAGAGGTAACCCAGCTGGTGAGACAATCTTAGGGCCTGATTTATATTTTTTTAGCGCCACATTGCATAATTTTTTGATGCAAAATTGAATATTGTAAGTTTGCGCCGCTTTTGTGTCAAAAAATGATGTAAATGCAGTGCTAAAAAAGTATAAATCAGGCACTTAGTCTCCTTGTTTTCATCAGTGTCATGTTGAACATGCTGTATACTTTGAATGGTGTTAGAGACAGAACTAAATAAGGTCACTAGCCTCTGCACCTATGGCATAAAGGCAAAGTCTTAAAGTCTGGTTGCAAATTGACTGCTTGCAGCTCTGTAATTTAATAGCATGACATAAGCCTGTAGCAAGCTGACAAAGGTTAAGAGTCACACACCAGTGCTGGAATCAACAAATAGAGTAACATATAAACACCATCCCTGTGTGCTGAGGTCAGTACCTTTGTTTCCTTGCCCTTCAATGCAGATCCAAAGGTTCAGTTCTAACTATGTCAGATTTCCACAACATATAAATTACGTTAAACAGCGAGCCTGGGATGATGTCTCCTCTGAAAATGACAGGATTGAAGTTCTGCCTTGATTGCAAAAGCAGATGTCAGTCAAGGACCCTCAAGACTTATGCCTCTGGTGCTTAGGCCTCAGCCACTACTCAGTGTTGTGCTAAAATATCCCTTTGTGCACCTGAAAACAATCTGGAAATGGGAGGTGAAACTCTGCATGGCCAAACATAAAAAAAGAAATTGCGGTTGAAATATAGATCTCACTTCCAGTTGTGCGGTCATTCTTGGTCCCATTCAAGAGGAGACAGTCCCATGTGAAGTCCCATTGCCACTCAAAGTCTAAAAGGATGTTGAAGCCAAGCAAGAAGTCAAAGTGGGATTCAACCCCCGTCCTACCACCCCAAATCTGACAAGAAGGTGCAAGAGCATCAATCGAAGGGTTCTACTCCATCAGCATCTTCTGGCTCTGAACTGGTTCAGCAGTTGCTCCTGGTGCACTCCAAACTCCCTGGTACATCATAGATGTTGCTGCAGAGTGTGGCCTCCATGGAGGCCATGCTGCCCTTCTTTGATATGCATCCAGCTCCATTTAGCATTCCTTCAGGTCGTACAGAACAGCAAGGAGCTCCAGTTGGACTGCTGCTGGTGAACCGTCCCTCAGTGACAACTGAACCTGAGGGACCCTTTCCCAGGCCTGTTCCAATGCCGATGTATAATTCCAGTCTGGCAATGGCGAGGGTGCACAACAATTTGATGGTGCCATCTCAGGACCTGATTCCAGCATCTGTTTGCGGACTGGTCAGAGTCAAACAAAATGACTCAAACCAGGCAGCGCCAGCGTAGAGGAAAATGGGGGTTGTGCGTCAAAAAAAGGTGCAAGTCAGGTTTGAGGCAAAAATCATGCCTCAAACTTGACTTGCGCCATTTTTGACGCACAACCCCCATTGAAATGACTCCTGTCTTAGCAAAGACAGGAGTCATGCCCCCTTGCCCAATGGCCAAGCCCAGGGGACTTCTGTCCCCTGGGCATGGCCATTGGGCACAGTGGCATGTAGGGGGGCCCAAATTAGGGAAAATAAAAAAAATACTTACCTCAACTTACCTAGGATGGGTCCCCCCCATCCATGGGTGTCCTCCAGGGATGGGCGAGGGTGGCAAGGGGTGTCCCTGGGGGCAAGGAAGGGCACCTCTGGACTTCTTCCATGCTCAGAGACCACGGAAGTGAGCCCACAGGTCCCTTAACACCTGCCCTCACCCAGGCGTTAGGAAGCGGCGCACATCAGGCTGGGGACGTTTTTTAAGGCCCGCCCCCTCCTGTGCGTCAAAATGACGCAGGAGTATAAATAAGGCGCACAGGCCTTAAAGTAATTTTTTGGGGGGGAACGCCTACCTTGCATGTCATTAATGCGAGGCAGTTTCCCGCATCCAAAAAATTACGCACACGGAGCGTCAAAGTTTAAATATGGTGCACGGTTTGCGCCAAATGTGCGTCAAAAGTTTTGATGCACATTCGGCACAAACAGAGTATAAATATGCCCCTAAGTTACTTACCTGGAACTATGGTTCTACAGTCTTCACATCTTTCATAGATTCTCATGTGTGAAAAAGTAGCCTCTTTCTAGCATGGTTACCCCCATTTGTGGCCTGTTTGTCAGTGTGTTTTTACTGTCTCACTAGGATCCTGCTAGCCAGAACCCCAGTGCTCATAGTTTGAGACCTATTTGTCAGTGTGTTTTTACTGTCTCACTGGGGTCCTGCTAGCCAGGACCCCAGTGCTCATAGTTTGTGGCCTATGTTTGTTGCCAGTATGCTTGCTTGACTGTGTCACTGGAGTTCTTCTAACCAGAACTCCAGTGCTTATGCTCTCTGTTTACCAAATTTGTCACTATAGTTTAGTGACTCCATATTCCAATTCTGATTGGCACACTGGATTCCCCCTTATAAGTCCCTAGTATATGGTACCTAGGTACCCAGGGCATTGGGGTTCCAGGAGATCCTTATGGGCTGCATCATTTCTTTTGCCACCCATATGGAGCTCATACAAACACTCCTTCAGGACTGCCACTGTAGCCTAAGTGAAATAGTGCACACACTATTTCACAGCCATTTTCACTGCACTAGGTAACTTATAAGTCACCTATATGTCTAACCTTCAGTTACTGAAGGCTAGGTGCAAAGTTACTGTATGTGAGGGCATCCTTGCACTAGCAAAGGTGCCCCCACGTTGCCCATGGCCATTTCCCCGGACTTCGTGAGTGCAGGGACCCCATTATAAGCGTGCATTACATATATGTCAATATATATATGCAGCTTCACAATGGTAACTCCAAATATGGCCATGTGAGGTGTCTACGATTGTGAAATTGAACCCCAATCCAAATCTGGTATTGGGAGGCCAATTCCATGGACCCTCAGTACTGCCAAACCAGCTCTCTGAGGTGTCCACTGCAGCCCCAGCTGCTGCCACCTCACAGACAGGTTTCTGTCCTCCTGGGGATTGAGCAACTCAATCACAGGAAGGTAGAACAATGCATTTCCTTTAGGAGAGGGGTGTTACACCCTCTCCCATTGGAGATAGATGTTACATGCATGGGAGGAGTATCCTCCCAGAGCCTCTGGAACTACTTTGAAGGGCACACATGGTGCCCTCTTTGCATAACCCAGTCTACACCGGTTCAGGGACCCCCCCCCCCCCCGTCCCTGCTCTGGCGCGAAACTGGACAAAGGTAAGGGGAGTGACCAATCCCCTGTCCATCACCACCCCAGGGGTGGTGCCCAGAGCTCCTCCAGAGTGTCCGTGGCGTTAGCCATCTTGGATTCCAAGGTGTGGGGACCCTCTGGGAGCATCTGAGTGGCCGGTGCTGGCAGGTGACGTCAGAGACCCCTTCTGATAGGTGCATACCTGGGTAGGTAGCCAATCCCCCTCTCAGGGCTATTTAGGGGTCTGTCCTCTGGGTGTTTTCTCAGATTCGGTTTCCAAGAATCCACCAGGACTCCTCTGCTTCAGCTTCTGACTGTTGGATTAACTGCAGACCGCTCCAGGAACCGCTGTAACTGCAACAAAGTATCCAGGTAGGATACTGTGACCTGCAACTTCAGCTCCAGCCAGCAACTGCAACAGTTTCCAGTTTGTGCACGCTCTGAGGACTGCCTGTCTTCACCCTGCACCAGAAGAACTGAAGGAATCTCCTGTGGAGTGACCGAGTCACTTCCCTGCTTCAGCAGGCACCTCCCTGCGAAGATGACCGGTACTCTGGGACTCCTCTCCTGTCGACGAGCAAGATCCCTGGAACACAGGTGGTGACCGAAGTGATCCTGACTGTCCAAAGGTCCAGCTGTCCAAATTTGGTGGCAGTAAGAGCTTGCCTCCCCGTGCCAGACAGTACCCATGTGCATTGCGTCCTCTGCAGCTCCTTGGGCTTCTGTGCAGTTCTCCCCAAAGTTCTTCATGCAGAGCGTACCCCAGGTCCCCAGCACTCTATCCTGCCACGCTCAGCTCCCTGAGTTGTTCTCTGGCGGCGTGGGATCCTTCTGTGTAGTGCTGCGATGACCGCACTTTGCAACTCATTTGTCCCCATGTCCTGGGACTTCCATGGGTGCTGCATGTTCTTCCTAGGGCTCTCTGGAGTACTGAGAGTCACCTCTGTCATCTCAGTCCGAGTTGAGACCCCCAGATCCCTCCTGGGTCCGGGCAGCTCCTATTTGACGCAAAATGTGTTATTGCATGAACCAAGGCTTGTTGGCGGAGTCCAGTGACACAAACAGCCTGCATCCAACGACTTGATTTGGGACATCTCTTGCACCAAGCAGGAACCCGCAGCTATCTTCTTTGTTGCATTTCTGTACTTTTTTTCCAACCAGAGAATACACTTTTGCACCTTCTTCCAGGTGGGCAGGGTCTCCTGTTCTTCCTGGACTCTTCATCAACTTCTGGACTTGGTCTCCTCTCTCCACAGGTCTTCAGGTCCAGGAATCCATCCTTGGTTGCTTGCAGTCTTGCTTGGTTCTTGAATAATCCTTCACCATGACTTTTAGTGTGTTCTGAGGAAAATTGCTGTACTTTACTCCTGTTTTCCTGGGCTCTATGGTAGGGTACTTTACTTACCCTTGGTGTTTTCTTACACTTCCAGCACCCCTCTACACACTACACTTTCCTAGGGAGGAATCCGACTTTAGCATTCCACTATTTTAGTATGGTTTGTGTTGCCCCTAGGCCCATTGCAATCTATTGTGTTTTTCACTGTTTGTACTATTCTATGGCTGTTTACTTACCTGATTTTGGTTACTAGTGTATAAATTGTGTATAATACTTACCTCCAGAAGGAGTATTGCCTCTAAGATATTTCTGGCCTTGTGTCACTAAAATAAAGTACCTTTATTTTTGGTAACACTGAGTACTGTGTGATTATAGTGGTATTGCAAGAGCTTTGCCTATCTCCTAGTTCAGCCTTGGCTGCTCTGCTACAGCTACCCCTAGACTGCCTAAGCTGATAGACACTGCCTACATTTCACTAATACGGGATAACTGGACCTGGTATAAGGTGTAAGTACCTTAGGAACCCACTACAATCCAGGCCAGCCTCCTACATCATGCTTGAATCATTCCCAGTCTTTGAAGTGGGATTCCCAAGGTAAAATTGTAAAGAGGACAAAGAGCAAGTTACTTACCTTTGGTAACTAATTATCTGGTAGAGACATATTCTAGTTGCAGATCCCTTACCTCAGAATTTCCCCCAGGAGTCAGTCTGGATCAGGAGATTTTTTCTTGAGCAGTATCCCTGTACACCCCTAGGTGGCGTCGCTCGACTCCGCGTCCGTCGCTGGCATCGTGGTCACTGGAAATGACATTGGGGGTCATACAGCATATTTTCTCATAGGCACCACCCCAGCCCGCTGACGTCAGTTTCTTTAAACAACTTTCCATCCAGAAGCGCGGAGCCCTGAAAAACATTAACCTTGGTGTGCCTGAAATAGGTCACTACAAGGAAAGTCCCTTTTCATAGAAATCAGTTCCCAGAGCGGGGAGGATGTGTGTGTCGGTAACAAATCTGCAACTAGAATATGTCTCTACCAGATAATTTGTTACTGAAGGTAATTAACTTGTTCATCTGATTGAGACCCCTAGTTGCAGATTCCTTACCTTGGAATAGATACCCAAGCAAAACCATCCCCAGAGGAGGGTCTGCAAACCAAGATCATACTAGGAAGTCCTGCAGGACCGAACGGGCCAAGTACCCTTCCCTTCAGACCTGACTGTCCAGGCAGTAGTGTTTGGTGAACCTGTGCAATGACGCCCATGTTGCTACCTGGAGGACGTCCAGGACTGGAACTTTGCGTGCTAACGCAGTAGTTGCATCTGTTGCTCTGGTGGGGTGAGCATGCAAACCCTCAAGGGGTTGCTTCTTAGCCAATGCGTATCACAGTTTAATGCAGATAACAACCCATCTAGAGATGGTTCTCTTCTGCACTGTCTGACCTTTCTGCGCACCCACATAACTCACAAAGAGTTGATCACCTACTCTGATTTCTTTAGTACAATCAAGATAGAATGCCAACGCTCTTTTTAGGTTCAGGTGATGGATTCCCTCTTCTCCTTTAAAAGGCTGTGGGGGCTGGTAAAAAGTAGGCAAGGTGATGGATTGGCCTACATAAAAGGGCATGACAACCTTGCCAGGATGGGTGGAAATGAAAGGTGGCTTTGAGGAAATGGCCTGCAGCTCACTGACTGCAAGCAGAAGTGATTGCGATCAGGAAGGCTGTCTTTAGGATAAAAAACCGGAGTGGACAGTTATGAAGTGGCTTGAAAGTAGCACACATCAAGATAGTAAGAACTAAGGCCCATATTTATACTTTTTTAGCGCTGCATTTGCGCTGCTTTTTGACGCAAAACCAGTGCAAACTTACAAAATACAATGGTATTTTGTAAGTTTGCGCCGCTTTTGCATCAAAAAATGACGCAAATGCAGAGCTAAAAAAGTATAAATATGGGCCTAAGTTCAAATCCCATTGAGGCTTTATGAACAGAGAAGGAGGAAACATGTATGACTCTTTAGGAATCTACCAACAATAGGAGATTTAAAGAACAATGGTTGGTCAGGTAATATCAAGATGCCGAAATGGCAGACAAATAACCCTTGAGGGTGCCCACAGCAGAGCCCTGCTAGGCTTGAGAGAGAACAAACAAAAGGACCTCAGAAAGAGGGGCAGAGTGGGTCAACAGACTTGTCTGTACACCATGCCACAAATTTGTTAGAACAACAGGCGTAGACCATTTTGGTGGAGGGACGCCTGGCTGCCAAGATAACATTACATACTTCGGGTCAAAGGTCAAAAGCTGTCAACTGCTGCCGCCCAATCTCCAAGCAAGAAGTCGGAGACTGGACAGGTTCTGGTGGAGACCCATCCCTGCTCCTGCGACAGAAGATCCTCTGGAAGGGGCCGTCTAGTTGGAGGATTGATGGCCATGCTCAAGAGCTCAGGATACCAGACTCTTCGTGCTCAGTTCGAAGCTACAAGAATGGCTTGGGCCTGGTCATTCTTGATCTTCCTGAGAACTCTGGGCAGAAGGAGGCCTGAGTTTAAACTCAAGAAGAAAAGCATTGACGAGTGAGTGCCGCCTTAGAAACTCCAACATGCAAAACAGCTGACATTGCTCGTTCTTTGTGGAGGCAAACAGATCTAACCAAGGCTCTCCCCACTGCTGAAAGAGACCTTATGCCACATCTAGGTAGAGATGCTATTCATGGTCGACTAGGCATTGACGGCTGAGTTTGCCCGCTGTGGCGTTCAGAAAGCCCACCAGATGTTGAACTACCAGGGATATGCCTTGATGTTCCAGCCATGTCCAGCGGCAAAGAGTCTCCTGAAAAAAAGGTGCTGACCCCACCTGGCCCTGCTTGTTGCAGTATCACATGGCAGTGGTGTTGTCCATGAACACCTGCAGCACTTTTCCTTTGAGAGAGGGAAGGAACGATTTCAATGCTAGCCTGACCGCTCTGCGCTCCAAAGGATTGATATAGAGCCCATACTTGGCTGGAGGCCAGCTGCCTCTGATCTCCACCTCTTCCATGTGGCTGCTCCATCCTAAGACTGAAGCATCTGTCACTACTGTCAGATCTAGTTAGGGAATGGAGAGGGATTTGCCTTTGACCCTCTTGCAGTTCAAAAGCCACCTCTGCAGATCTTGTGCAGTTCCCTCCAAGATCTGGACCATGTCGGAGAGATTCCCCTGATGCTGTGCCTAATGGAACTTCAGGTCCCACTGCAGAGCCTGCATATGCCATCTGGCATGTGTCACCAGCAGGAGGCCATGAGGCCTAGCAGCCCAAGCCATTCTCACCGAAATCCAGGGTAGAGGCTGAAACATCAATAACATAGCCTGAATATCCTGAAGTCCCACCATCCAGTCTCCTGGGATCAGGGCTGATATGACCTGAGCCAGAGTGAGTATTTCGTACTTCACCCTTCCTGAGGAAGAGATTGAGGGACCAGGGGTCAAGGATAGGGCGGAGGCCCTGGTTCATCTTGGGCACCAGAAAGTAGTGGGAATAACAACCATGGCCTACTTCTGCCACAGGGACCCTCTCTATGGCTCCCTTGGCCGAGAGAGCCGTAACCTCCTCCCAGAGAAGTGCCAGGTGATCCTCCGTCATCTGATTGTACGATGGCGGCATGGATGGAGGAGTAGTCTCGAAAGGGAGAGAGTAGCCCCTTTAGTCGATTTACAAAACCCACCTTTCTGACATGACTGATTCACAGTGGGACAGGTGGTGGCAAATCCTGCCTCTGACTGGCCCCTAATGGGCAAGCGTCAGACTAGGAAGGTTTGGAGGCTGTAGCAGGAGGAGTGGTGGACTGAGCTCTCTGCTGACCCCCTGATCCACAAGGATATTGGATCCAAGTCCCCGACCACGCAGAGGCTGGCCAGCATGTGCAGCACCGGTGGCTGTAGGGAAAGGGATGTGGTTGGGCACCCCTACTGTAGCCACAAAAGAGGCAGAAACCAGACTGAGGGGAGGTGAGGCACCCGCAAGGCCCTAGGACAGAGCTCTCCCATCAGCAACAGCTTGAGAGAATATGGCCCGGGCCTCCTCCAGGACCTGTGGCAGCACCTGTGCAACCTTGTCCCATAAGGTATGGGAGTAACCACCCATGAGGCCTGAGGTATTCACATACCGCAATGCCAGAATGGAGGAAGAGAACATTTTCTTCCCAAGCAGGTTCAGTCTTTTGGATTCCCTATCAGGAGGTGCGGAAGGGAATGTGCATGAGGATGTAGAGGCCTGGATAACCAAGCTCTCAAGGGTGAGGTGTTGGGTCAGGAACACTGGGTTGTGAGGCGCAGGCCTATGGCGGTGGACGATTGTCCTATTAACAGGAGCCCCTGTGCTGGAGTTGGACAAAGTGCCCAGCAGGACATCAGTGAGGGCCTCATTGAAGGGCAGAAGGGGTTCCGAAGAGGAAGCTCCAGGCTGAAGCACCTCAGTTAGGAGGTTGGTCCTGACAGCCACAGAAGGCAGCTCGAGGCCCAGAACCTCAGCAACACTCCTCACCACCATTGAATATGACGCTCCCTCCTCCGTACCAACAGTAGGGGGAGAAAGCATGCCAGAGTCAGGGGAAGTGTCGAGACAACTGGCTTCACCCAGGTCCTGAGCCCAGTCCATGGGGTCATCAAGCTGGTATTCTAAAAGGTTCAGCGACCCCTCCATACCTGTACCCATAAGGAAAAGGAGCAAGGTCCCCGTCAAAGTCAGCATCGAGCAATGTGTCCGTGTCGGCAATAAGTATGGGATGGATGTTGACCACAGACCTGGGCGGCAGTGGAAGAGTCGACGTCTGCAACGTTGTCTGGGAAGGTCGCAGTGGCACGACCGATGCCGGTGCAGATCTGGAAACAGATCCCTGGGCGTCCTCCGGAGCCAATGCCACAGGTGTAGAATCCAAAGGGGCCCCTGTTGTCCCTGCGGGGCTGGAAGTTGAAGGTGTCCCAGGAGGGTCAGACTGCCCAAAAATGAGGCGCATGGCCTCATAAAACCCGTGGAGTTGGGCAGGGGTGGCTCTGTCTCCCAGAAGCTAGGGGAGATGTGGAGCTGACCCAGAAGTAGGTTCCAAAGACGGAGGCCTAGAGCGACAACGCTCTTTTTTCTGCTTCGTGTCATCCCACCGTCGAGGTGAGGTTGAAGAACATTTGCTCTTCTTATGCGTATCTGAGCACCCTGAAGATTTTGAATGGGACGACGAGTGTGGGCTCTGCGAGTGGTCTCGGGACCTTCCTTTCGGTGAGAGCGACACTGAGCCAAGTGCCAGGCTGCAAGCAGAACGTGGCATAACAGAATAGAAAAAAAAGGCTCACCTTAGTGAAAAAAAATCATATAACACTGCTTGTCCCATCGCTGCACCACTGCGCTCTGACGATTCCAGGCAATAATGCTGTGTGAAAGCATGCCTGTTCTTCCATGATGCTGCTTGACATACGTCTTCGAGAGGCACCCCAGCAAATAAAGCACCTGTAGTAGAAACCACTCTGGTAGAGTGCACTTTAACTTTATTAGTCAGAGGTCTTCCAGCCTTGGAGTCACAAAGCTGGATAACCACTGAAATCTACTGAGTTGTGTTTTGCCTAGAAACTGGAAGACCTTTACAATGATTCCCATATGCAACTAGCAGTTGGTCTGTCTCCCTGAACTGATTAGTACAATGTAAACAGAATTTCAGGCATTGTTTACAGTCTAATGTATACAGTGATCTTTCAGCTGCTGTTTGTGAATTCGGAAAGACTGTCCTCATTAGCACAGGTTCATTTAGCTAAAAATCAGTCTGGACTTTGGGAATTAATCTGGGATAGGTTCTGAGAACTATGCTGTGCTTGGACTTTAGAAAAGGCTCTTTAATTGTCAAGGCTTGTATCTTGCTTAGTCTCCTTGCTGATGTAAGGGTCAACAACACCATTTTCCACATTAAAAACTTAATGCCCGTTTTGTGGGTAAGTTCAAATGGAGCCTTCATCAGTTGTGGAAGCACTGGATTGAGCTGCCAAGATGGAGGTGATGCCTTAATTGGAGGAAAGACTCTGAAAAGGAGTTTAAGAAACTGTTTATTCACCCTACTAGACCACGAGGACAGTGAACCAGTCGATCTTCTCATAGGAAGCTGGCCTGGTGTGTGGTGAGCACCTATGGTGTTATCACCTTATACCAGGTTCAGGTATCCCCTATTAGTGAGGTGTAGTCTGTGTCTAGGAAGCCATACTCTCTAGAGGTAGCTGTGGATGAGCAGCTAATACTTATCTAGCAGACATGCAAAGCTTATGCAATACCACTGTAGTCACACAGCACTTACACACATGAAAGAACCACACAGTGTTACAAAAATAAAGGTACTTTATTATGGTAACACAAATACCAAAATACTATATAGGCAATACCCCAACTGGAGGTAAGTAAACACACTACAGTCAGGAATTAGCATAAAATGCAATAGAAAACAGTCAAAGCAATAGTAAGAACAGAAGGCCCTGGGGGAACCAAACCATATACTAAGAAAGTAAAATGCGAAAGTCAGGCCCCCACTCAAGAAAGTGAAATCAGTAGAGGGGAACTGGAGGAATTAGGAACCCCAAAAGGTAAGTACCAGAGTGCCCCGCCTGTGACCAGAAGAAGAGAGGTAACAAACTGGTTCTCTCCAAACTCACCAAAATGACTTCAGAAAAAGATAATGCAAGACTCGGACAAGACTGCAAGGTACCAAAGGTGGATTCTGAGAGCGAAAGACCTGGAAAAGAAGGGGACCAAGTCCAGTTCACGTTGGAGTGTCCAGTGGTGGCAGGAGCCTCTACCCACCCATCTGTGGATGCAGGACCAGGTCGACTGTGGACCAAGATGGTCAGCAGTGCAACACTGGAGCAGCTGAAGAGTTCCTGAAGTGATGCAGTCGACGTCCCACGCCGGAAGGATTGCAGTCGGTCAGTGGTGTGGGAAAAACCACCAACAAGCCCTGGCAAAGGCAAATGTCATGGAAGAAGGAATCCTGCATGAATCTTGCACATCGAATCTGAGAACCCACCCAAGAGGGAGACCCTAAATAGCCCAGAAAGGGGGATTGGTCACCTAGCAAGGTGACCACCTATCAGGAGGGGGCTGTGATGCCACTCAGATGCTTCCAGAGGCCTCTGCCCATCTAGGATTCAAGATGGCAGAATCAAGTGGCCACCTGGAGGAGCTCTAGACACCACCCCTGGGGTGGTGATGGACAGGGGAGTAGTTACTCCTCTTTCCATTTTCAAATTTCATGCCAGAGCAGGGACCGGGGGTCCCTGGACTGGTGCAAACCAGTTTATGCTAAGAGGGCACCAAATGTGCCCTTCAAAGCATACCAGTGGCTTGGGGAGGCTACTCCTCCCAAGCCATGTTACACCTTGTTCCAAAGGGAGAGGGTGTTGCCTCCCTGTCCCAAAGGAAATCCTTTGTTCTGCCATCCTGGGCTTGAGCTGGTCAAGCAGCAGGAAAGCAGAAACCGGTCTGTAGGATGGCAGCAGCACAGGCTGCCCAGGAAAACCCTGCAAACTGGTAGGAGCAAAGCTGGGGGTCCTCTAAGGAGCCCCCAGAGTGCATGGAATCATACACCAATACTGGCAACAGTATTGGGGTATGATTCCAACATGTTTGATCCCGAACATGCCCAGGATCAGCGTTACTATTATGTAGCTGGGCACAGGTGTCCAGTACACAGGTAAAATGGCTGTCCTGCACGTACGAAGTCCAAACAAAAGGGAGCTGGAGTTCGCACACAGGTACCTTCACCTTGCCCTCTTGGCTACGAGGGCCTACCTTAGGGGTGACTTACAGTGATCTGGTGCAGTGACTTGAAGTAAAAGGGTGCATGCACCTTTTCATGCAGGCTGCAGTGGTAGGCCTGGAGACACATTTTACATGGGCTCCCATGGGTAGCATAATACATGCTGCAGCCCATGGGGAACCCCTGGTGCCCCAATGCCCTAGGTGCCATATACTAGGGACCTATATGGGGGCACCTGTATGCCAAATGTGGGGTGTGTGATGTCCCAAACAACCAACTTTAGAGGGAGAGAGCACAGTCACTGAGGTCCTGGTTAGCAGGATCCCAGTGAATACAGTCAAATCACACTCACAGCAGACAAAAAGTGGGGGTAAACATGACAAAAAGAGGGTACTTTCCTACACATCTATATTTTAATGTTTGATTTCTGGCAGCATAAACAGAAAACAGAAACTTCCATCTCAGTTTATACTTCCTATTAGTAACAGCTCTGGCTTTTGCAAGAATTTCTTTACAGTCTTGAGGGATGTTCATACTCGCAGATTCATTCTATTCAGGGCCAGGCCGATAAGTGTCAGGTTTGGTCCAGATGTAGTAGCTAGTTGTAGTTCATTGTCAGTAACATAGAGAGGTGTTATCAGCTGGATGAGAGTCCTTTCTGATAGGAGTAACAGTTCAGTAACCCAGTGAGATATGGAGCATCTTGGAGCAATCAGAATTATTCAGCATGGTTCTCTCTTCATTTTGCTGAAAAGTCGTGGAATCAAGGTGATCAGAGGAAAAGCATAGGCAAAGATCCCTGACCATCTCCTTGAAAACACATTCCCCCACAAACCCAGTTGTGGGTGGCAACCTGCATAAAATTGGTATTTTCAATTCTCTTGATTGAAGATTTTTCCAAAGTTTTCTGGTCCTGCTCAATGTATCTGTCTGAACTTTGCTCGTCTCTGCAAGATGTTCCACTCATAGTTATTTGCTGCTGTTGAGCCCATATTCAGATTTATTGTGATCTCTAGGATACAGCCAGACATCTTATGCCCCCTTGCTTGTTTACATAATGCATGCTGGTGGTGTCATCTATGCGGATTAACAATGAAGAGCCTTTTATCCTAGGTTAAATACATTTTCATTTGTTGCGGAAACCATTTCCCACTTATTTTTAAACTCTACAGGTGGGAACCCCATCCTTCTAGGGAAGCATCTGTGGTAATAACAAATTTGGGTATCTGAGGTAGGAATTTCAGTTGTCGACAGATTACCATATTTTGTCCACTAAGGTAAAGTGGCTGTAATGTTCTGAGTGATACAGATCTAGTCATCAAATGATCCCTGCATTTTAATCTATTGCTTGGTTAACTCTTCCTGTAAAAGGTCACATTGTGAGGCGGCAAAACAGCACATGGGAAATGGCAGAGGACATCATCCCTAGAAGTGATTTGAACTGGCATACCAAAACTGTCTTTCCTTTCAGTAGCCTTAGTGCCAAGTTGGAGTCTTATTTGTCTTTCTAGTGATAATGATTTGTCTTGAATTTTATCCAGATCTGCTCCCAGGAATGTTCTCGTGTTATATGTTGAAGGATTTAGCAATGATTTGTGACTATTGATGGTAACAACTAAGTCGCTCTACAGTGCTAGACAAGCTGTTGTTGCCTTTATTGCCTGACAAGCCTTTATCATCCAGTTGTCAAGGTATGGAAATACCTGGAAACACCTCTGTCTTAAATGAGCTGCCACTGAAGCTAAACCTTTTGTAAAAATACAGGGAGCTGAACTGAGTCCAAAAAGGAGAACTCTGAATTAACGATAAGTGCTGGCTATCTGTTTTGCTTTACTGTAGACTAAGAAGAAATACTAAAATACTGAAAGGAATTTTTGGTATGCAACACTTTCAGTCTGAGAAACACATTTATCAAGGGACTTTGCAAGGTTTGATAAGAAGGTCAATTATGTACAACATAAGTGCACATTTGAAGAAAGTCACCGCAGAGAAATAAAAGTGTACAGCTTTACTTTAAACGGAGAGGAAACACGAATAAAAGGAATTCCAACAATACAGTGCTCTAAGTCTAAGTAATAAGTTTATTAAAACACTGTTTGGCTTTCAAATAGAGGAAGCATGTAGATCAAATGCAGCAACATGAATACACTTCCAAAAATAATCACAGCTGTAGGATAATAATGCTCATAAAAACAAACAATGAAAATGCAATACTTTAATCATAGATTATATATATGCATATACAGTGAATATATATTTAGACACAATGGAAAGCTAGAAATAATAATAAAAAATAATTCACCACCATGGGGCTCGCTTGCTTCATCTCCTTGCCAGCAACAGGCTGTGAACGCAGTCGACCGTGAAGAGAGAGAAATACCCTTGAGGGAGAGTGACGGGCACAGGCGTCCCCATCCCGACTAGAGTTCAATATTTCCACAGCGCCTAGTTTCCTCCTCATATACTTTAAACAAGCTGGAGAACAGAATTCTAGAAATCCCTCCTTTCAACCAGAGAGTTGTTGTTCAAACGCTGGCCAAAGCAGATTAGCTTTGAGAAGGGCATGTTAAATTGGCCACATCCCAAGGTGCTCTTCCAAGATCAAACCGTTCCTTGCCGTACCATAAATATCATCCTGGCACATCCTTATCTAACCCATACCCCTCCATATTACGTTCTAGCCCTTGGTGAGAAAGATCACAAAGAGTGAAAACATGAGCGAAAAACACATTGCATAACTTGTGCACGGAAAAATACCTGCACCTCTAACGCCTGTGGCTGAACCTAAGTTAAGCACAACATGGAGTCTGGGATTAAAATGGAGCTGGTGGCCACCAATGTGATGGTGTGTGAAGATAAGCTAAGCACAAAATGGAGTCAGTGGTCAAGATGGAAGTGGTTAAATACAGATATCATTACACCACCCTAAATCTCAAGAATTTGCAATGTCTTGAGTGAATGTGGATATGAAAGTAGGCATCCTGTTGATCCAAAGCTGACATGTAATCCCAGTGACCGAGAAGATTCAGGCGGTCCTGAAGAGTTACCATTAGAAAAGATTTTCTCAGGAACTCGTTTAGCTTCAGCAGGTCCAAAATGGGTCACCATTATCAAGTTTTCTTTCTTACTAAGAAGAATCTGAAATTGAAATCCAATCCTTTCTGGGAGTGGGGCACTTTCTCTATTGCTTTTTTCTGTAGCACAGACCGTACTTCTAGTTGGAATCGATGTAGATGAGGTGGGGTGCTTCCCTTGGTGGAGTGTTTGGTGGTCTCTGGATAAATTTGAAATTATGACAGTAGGTTATTAAGTCTAACCCACACCTGTCCGATGTTATGTTTCCACTGGTGTATAAAATTTGATATATTTGGCTCCAAGATGTTGATGGTATGGAAAGTTCATAACTGGCAACCTTAGCGTGTCACTGTTTTCTAACAGTGTCCCTGCCTGGAGGACTAGTTTCCTTCTCGGTGCTTGTTTTGTATAGCTGCTGCTGGCAGAGGCCTACAGTGCTGCTGTTGATAAAAAGGCCAATACTGTTGTTGAAAGGGCTGATACTGTTGGTATTTGTATGGCTGATATCCCCTTCTATATTCAAACAAACATCTTCCTCTTGCACCTCGAAAAGGCATCTTTCTCATCTGCAGGGTACCTAAGGATTGTGCTGTATCTGTGTCTCCTTTTATCACCTGTAAGGCATCATCCACATGCTTGTCCAGTATCTTGCTCTGAACTTCCAGCTTGAATGAAGTGGCTTTCAACCATCGACTAAGGACAGCGGCTCCCGCTAACTGCTGAAACCCTGTCAACGCAATATCCATCGCTTAGTAAGAGGTTCTTTCACCTTCTTGAAGGGTCTTCTTTGCGTTCCCTCTTACGTCGTCAGGCAAGAGATCTCTGTAAGTTGTCTGACCACATTTGTCTGCCATAAAGGCCAAGTACAGCTAGAGAATTGGCAGCACGAACAATAGTTGCTGACAGTTGAAAAACATTTACTAATGTTGTCTAGGTGCCTGCCTTCTTTATCCGGTGGTGTAGAGATGGGCGTAAAAGGATTCTTGTACCAATGCTAAGCTGCTTGTGTCAGCACAGTATGGTTTTGGATGACCAACCAGGCAAGCTGGTGAGTTTTTTGGTGGCTTGTAATTTTTGTCTAACCTTGGTAAAACAGCAAAGACTGTTGAAGGGGTTTTCACCGTCTTGACCACTTGTTCCCAAATAAAATCCACTATCAGAATTGCCTTAAATTATTTTTTAGCAGGCTCTTTAAAATTATGTTAAAAACAGTGTAACTGTTTAACAGTCAATGGTAACTGAAAGGTTTTTGCAGCTCTTTCCATCAGAATATGAAAGCCTCATATGTAATGAGGTGGACAGTCCACTGGTTGAGGTACATGCAGATATGTTGCTGGAATTAAATATCTGTCCCATTCATCTGGAGTAGATTAGTCTTTTTTGTCCTCATGCAAGTAGACTGCTTCATCCACAGGAGGCACTGCTATATTGAAAGCTGGAGTTCTACTACATGTTAGAGGTGTAGCTACCGGACTCCTCAGAATGGGGGTTTGTATGTGAGGGGATTGTATTTGGCACAGTCTGTGAAGGAAATACAGCCTTCGTAGGTTCCAGAAATCTTTTGTGGTAGTCTTGTAACATGCCCTGGACGTCTTGTATCAAAGTTAGCGGTTCTTGAACCATGCCTTCCTGACATGGAAGATTACTATAATGCTGGAACGGTTCCATGTACTACCCAGGTTTTACTGTGTATTGTTGTGGCTCTGAGGAATAATAATAATCACATATTCCTCTTCATCGTCAACTTAGTATTTGACATTCAGGGACAAAGCATTTTACTATGTGCAAACAGGCTAATTTCCAGGCCATTTGCGCACAGAACAAAAGCATTTTTGGTATGCACAAATGCTAGTTTGCCATTCAGTGATCTGTTTACTGAATCACAAAATAGGTTTGTGAGTCACAATTAGGAAGGGGCATGCCAAGGGCATGCCTTCCTACTTGCGAGCCTCAGTGGTATGTATAATTGTTTTGTGACCGAGAATAAAGTCCCAAAACAATTGCAGTTAACAACAATTTCAAATTGGTGTTAACCCATTCACAAACAGGACGGGGCCCCTTCCCCTTTGTGACTGAGGTGCAAACACTTTTTCAGAGCAGGCAGTGGTCTGGTCCCATGGACCACTGCCTACTCTAAGAAAAAAGAAAAAAAAAAAAATGAAGCTGAAATAATGCATTTTTATTTTTGAAATGTATCCAGTTGTCCTTGAGGGGAAACAGGCTGTATTTAAAAAGTAAAAAATAATAATAATAAAATTAAAAAAAGTATTTAAAAAGCAGTCACATTGTGGTCTGTTGACCCCAGCAGACCACCATCCCTGTGAATGCTGCCATTCCCAAATGGTTAGCAGGTTGCGTCCTGCCTCATGATTATTAATGAGGCAATTCCCTTGCGACCCATTTGGGAATCGCTAACAGTGACTGAGACACTGCTGTACATCAGGTTTTGCAAATTGAGAGTCACTAAGACTCGCAATCTGCAAGCTGCAAAACCTGACATTTGTACATGTGGCCCTTAGTTCAGAAGACTGAGGGCTGCTCCAAGTGGTCCTTCATTGTCCAAATCCTCTTCTCCTAGCAAGTGACTTGGTGGGAGAGGAGAAACTCTGCTTGGAGAGGTGTGTTCTGGCCTTAGAGTTTTTTAAGGCCTTTTTGGTGGCCCCAATGACCTATGGTCACGCAACCTTTTCCTTTTTTCTGACCCTTACTTCAGTTTGTGAGGAATCCCCCCCAATCCTCCTCAGACAACATAACTTACTTTATTTTTATTTTTTGGAGCCATGTAAGAAGCTTCCCCTCTCTAGCCTTAAGACCTTTAGAGGTAAAAGTGCTGCAGATTTCACAATCCTTTATCTTTTGAAAATGATGTAAGCAATGAATGCACTCCTTATGTGGATCTTCTGAATGAAGCTTCTTTTTTTTCCACAAGATCGGAAAAGTCCTTTCTTTGTTGATTCTGACATTATGCGCAGTCAGATCTTGGTCTGGGAGTTCAACTGCCTTATTCCCCTCTCATCTGGCAGATGCCACACCTTCGAGAAGTGACATGCTGCTTTGACTTGGCGCCATGGAAGGCTCAGAGATACTTATCCTTGGGGATCTTTACCAGGAGGCAAATCTTATGTCCTTTCAGAACGTTATGGATACCTAGGGGAATGGCAGTAGGGCAATTTTTAGCTCACAATGCGAGCCAGCATGGGATACACATCATATGGGGAACAAATGGGAAAGAAACACCCCAATCCCAGCTGCTGCATGCCCTGTTGTCCTATGGGGACATGCAATACACCATTACAGTCCTTTACAATACTGCACAGTCCATAGCACAGGGACGGGTCCGGGAGAGCCCAGGACAGATGGAACACAGTTTTATCCCACCCATTGACGGACAAAAAATGGGTTTAGGCACTCCAGCATGTCAAGGAGGTGTCCTACAACCAGAGATTCTGATTTACACCCAACATACCTCACTGCCACACCCTTTTCAAAGCATGTACCCAGGGGCCTCCTGGGACTGCCCCAGGTGCAAGACCCCAGCTTTTACCACATGATATGGAAATGTGCGGTGTCACAGCACACTTGGAGGGAGGTAACTGAAATCACAGCTGGAATTGTGGATGACACTTTAACCCACCCCCATATCTTGTGTGTTGAGGATACCCCTAAACCCCCTTCCCCCCCCCCACAGCAAAAGGGGACAAATATATGCATAAGCTTATAGACTTGGCTTTCTTGCTCTTTAAATGCCAAATTGCTATGACATGGAAGGCACCCACGGCCCCAGAGATTAAGGGGTGGTTAAGAACGCTCCTGACATGGGTTCAAGCGGAGTCAGTGGCCAGGGGATGTTGGGGCATCTACATCAGAAAACTGAAGCAAAGAATGATGAATGCCCTCCCTGAACTCAGTGTACACTTCACTGCCCACATGGGCTATGGTCAGTGCCTGCAGGTGCTCTCCGGACTGGGAGGTGCTTCATACTAAGGGGGATTAACAAGAGGGTGGTGTGGATGGCTGGTGATAGGGGTCCATAAATGAATGAATATGTGGTCCTGGTCGGCTGTGCCTGCCCTACTCCATGTGCAACGTATTTCTCTCCCCGCTCCGCCACGTAATGGCCAAAGGATAGGTGACCCATGAGGGCGTGTGCATAGGACAAATCGCTATTGTAAATGTTACTAGTATGTTTGACCACTGAGCTGTTTTACACCCAATAAATATGTTCTTGTTTAAGTCACTGTATGTATACTTGTTGTCCACAAGTTCACTCTTCAGTACGTCTGGTTACTCTGAGAATTGGTGGTGATGGATACTTTGCATAATTTTCTTGCTTATTAGTACTATTTTACTTTGCCATAAACCAATAAAATACATTTAAAGAAAAAATGAGCAGTCAGATTTTAGCAGTTGTATTTATTGCCTTCCTGATGAGAGTTTTAAATAAGAACAATTGTTGATAAACTGACAGAGCTCAGGGAGACTCCAGTCACACGAAGTGCGGTAGAAAATCTGAGGGAACAATGCCTCTATGGGGGGAGTGTTTTAGAAGGTGCGGTTGCCTGAGTGGCTGGTGTTCGGTTCCTTATAAATAATGTGGATACATTTTCAAAATGATGTCTTCTAGCCATTACAGGCTATGTGTACTTTGTTGTACTGCTTTACAATTTTACCATGGGACACAAACTTCAATGATGAGGAATGATGCAAGCATGTGAATATATGAAAGATCCAATACTGGAGAATCCTCCTGCTTTTTTTTAATTAAACATGTGCCACCAGCCTGATGGTGCTAAAGCTATTCCCCAACCAACTTTTACAAAACGTTGGGGGTGTTGAAGGGGGAAGTGGGTGAATTAAAAAAAATACATATATATATTAAAACAATGCTCAGAAAGAAGTATACCCACTTATGTGCTTCCTAAATATGTGAGTCCTCCAAACCAGTTTTAGAATGTATTCAATCCCTCCAGCATTTTCGGTGCTGCCATGTATATACTCTCTATCTCCCTCTGATGGATGTACTTTTAGAGAGGGGGCCTTAATTCCAGTTAGCTAATCTGAAATATGGTCCTCGTCTACCAGGCTTCCCAACCTGTCATTCCTACTACCATTTCCTTTTTGCCCACAATTGTTATTCAACTCAAGTCGGTTGAATGTTGTCAGTTGTCCAAATCCTTCAGCGACATGAGAGAATGCTAGATTACTTACTTTCCCCAAATGAGCTTTCGAAGTCAAGATGTTAGCATTGTGGTAGCCCCACAACTGTTGAATGCTTAAACATATTGATTTCCTTGCCAGGATATTGTGGTTGCCATCTCTACCTCCTGCCAAAAAGTGATGCTGATGTAAGTTCTCTCTTGCCTTATTTTGCAATGACACTGCCGTCTCTTTGTGCCAGCGTCCAATTTCTGCTGGCATCACTGACAAGGCTCCAGTTACCCCTTTTTCTTATTGTCAGTACACTCCAGCCTCCCCAAAAGTGAAAGGAAAGCAAACAAGATCACCTATTTCCCAAATCCACCAATTTGTGTTCCCTTTCCATCTCACTGAAAAAAGATAGTGTTCAACATAGACATTGTTCCCCTCCTCTGTAGCTCTCCACTAACTTGTTGGTTTAAATCATCAGCTCCACCACTACCTCACTTTTAAGACAATACGCTGACAGTATATTCAAGGAGGGCTTTTGTATGGTACGACCATGAGATTTCTTTTAGCACATCGCTCAGCTGACTCCACTAACCCTTGGTCACAACTACTGTGCATAAGGTATCATTTTGGGAGCACAAAACACAATGAGCCGCTCTACATTACAGTTTTACTTAATCATCACATCCTAGTCCTTTCACTATGAAGTTTTCCCACAACCTGGAAACAGGCACCTACTTAAAAGAGACACAAGCTGGGGGGGAGTGGGGGGGGGGGGGGGGTACGGGGGAATACTACCCCTCCCAGAGTGCCTCTAAATGAATATCTTTCCAACAAACCTCCTGTTTCATCTGTCTTTTTTGGGAGCAGGTGTTTCCTCTCTGGGGTTGGAAGCACCAGATTGCCTTTTAGGTCATATTTTGGCCTTTTCTTCTTGTTTCTACAGGTGTGGGTCTTCCATCTGTGGCTCCTGCTGGTTTCCCGGAACCCTGGTGGCCTAGGTTCTGCTGCTTGGTTCCATTATGGACTTTGGCTATGGTGGCTTTTTGATGTGAATGAACTGCTGTCAAAGGATGTGGACCACCCACCAGGAGCACCCACCATCCCATCACTTCAACCCCCTCCTGCCATCACAGTATGAGAAAGATTAATAAACAGATGGGCCATAATTGGCTTAAAATGAATGGTGACAAAACAGAAATCCTATTCTTTGACTCCTGCAGTGATTTGCGGAGCTTTCTTCGGGGCCCGCAATCTTGCGGCGAATTGCCTGTCCCCATAGCATCAACTAGACACCTTGGGATTGAGTTTGACAATTCTCTATTCTTCAAGCTCCAAGTAAATTCGACCACTAAAACTTGTTACTAGATTCTAAAAACCCTGAAGAATATGTTCCCCTATCTCCAGAAGGGACTTAGACTTTCGGTGACTCTGGCCCTGGTGATCTCTAATCTAGGTTACTGCTGCACGCTGATGTTGAATATCGATAAAAGTTTTCTTGACAAATTGCAACTGATTCAGAACACTGCTGCCCACTTGATATTAGATCTTCCACGCTCAGTTCCAGCTAGCGGCAGCCTGAGACAATCGCATTGGCTACCTGTCGAGAAGCGCATTACATTTAAGGCTCTTTGGCTCATAAGGCACTTCACTTTGAAGGCTCAGAGTACCTTTGCTCTTCTTTACAGTGGGACTTGCCAGGTCGTCACCTCAGATCATTGGGTCTCCACTTGATTCTGTTCCCCACAGCTGCAAGACTCTTCCTCTGTCCATTAGGAAGTACAATAACTTCCTATCCTTTAGGAAGCAGCTAAAAACTTGGCTTTTCCCCAATTAATTATTTTCCGTTCCTGGCAGCTGTCTGCCACATTTTTAGTGCTGCTCTCACTCTCTGCTGCTCAGCGTTTCGATGCTACGGCCAGAATGCACTCTACTAATAAATAAATACATACATACATACATACTAGCAGGGCAGGCTGGGTGTGGACCTCTTTAATAAAGGACAGGTGAATTCCAAACTCTTACTTCCTGGGATGCGGGCTAGGCTTGGCCTTCCCTGTATGCTCCTTGCAGTGCTCTTCGGATGTTTCCCTGACTCATTGCCTTTCTCTGGCTAGTTTCTTTTCCAGCCTCCGTGCTCAGCTTCGTGGGCCATTTTAGTGTTTTTATAATATAGAGGCTTCAGCCAATGCATAGTCTAGTACTTTTTTCCTACCGAAGCTAAGCAGGGCTTAAAGGGGCTGGGGCTGGTGATGCAGTTCAAACTCACAGTCTGGTACTCATGAGATTTAAGAGTCGGCACCAGTGGGAAGACAAAGTGGCATAATCTGGATGATTCTTAGAGTGTTCAGAATAATCTGACTGCCTTCCATAGGCTTGAGATTCCCGGACAAAGGGCTGTCCACCTGGGACAGCTGTAATTATTTAGTGCACTAGAGATGAAGGGTTTGGGATGAGGTTCTGTCGTAAGGAATAGGGAGTTACATTTTTGCCCCTTTTCAATCTTCAGGAACTGAGAAGAATCTGGGGACATTTACTCCTGAATTCACGAAGGTGGATCAGAGAACACAATAAATTGTCCCATCTGACCGATTTGGATGTTGACTGCATGGGTCGATTTGGCAGGTGCCAGTGCTTCCCACTGTGGAAAACTCTGGGAGGGTGCTGGAGTCATGCAAGACCTCTAATGTGAGAGGGATTTAATGAAATGGACAAGTGTAGTGGGATGGATGGAGTGGGATGGATGGATGGAGTGGGATGGATGGAGTGGGATGGATGGAGTGGGATGGATGGAGTGGGATGGATGGATGGATAGATGGATGGATGGAGTGGGATGGATAGATGGAGTGGGATGGATAGATGGAGTGGGATGGATAGATGGAGTGGGATGGATAGATGGAGTGGGATGGATAGATGGAGTGGGATGGATAGATGGAGTGGGATGGATAGATGGAGTGGGATGGATAGATGGAGTGGGATGGATGGATGGATGGCCACTAAAGGGTATTCCACTCTTAAGCTGGATTCAACTATTCCCGAACCTAGAAACAAGTCAATCTCGAACAAAAAAGTTATTTAACCACAGGAATTCACTAATACTACTATCTACTGTGTTTGGCCAGTGAGGACAAGCACATACGATACAGCCTTCATATAGGATGCCCATTATATCCCTGCAAACAGAAGTATTGGCAGGCACCAGACTGGGTTTCGAAACACTTGCACTAACCACATACTAGTCAGTTTTAACAGTTTTTAACCATGTAAACCGCAAAGAGCTTTGGTGTGTGCAGCATGGTTGTTGCTCAAAACAGGACACGTTTGTGAGACGCAAGTCAGCACCTGCAAACTACTGCTGACACTTTACACATGCACAAATCCAGTGCATTGTAGCTTAGGCTGCAAGATGATGAGGAATAGACTATTCAAAAGCACAACAGTGACCTTGTGGTAGTTACTTCCTGAATGTTCAAGAGCCAAGTTCCAGGCCAAAGCATTTAGTGGATAAAGAAAACTGATAGGAGTATGCACCATTAAGAGTTGAGTATACCTATAAACACAGACAAATTATCTTTATTCGGCTAAAGTTAGCCATAAAGTACATCAATAGCCAATCAAAAAATAGATTATATTTTTTTTAAAGTGCAATAACAGGCTCCAGGCTTCCATAAAAACAATAACTGGATTGTGCAAAGATGCGTCTAGTATAACAGTAACCTGGAATCAAAACCCTCACAAATGGGTCCGCTCCGCCAACAGGGATAGTCTGAGTCATCAATAAAAACATAGTTAAGCACATTAAGTAATTACCAGTTAAAATAAAAAACAAATGAAAACAGGCCTTTAAACAGCAGTCTAAAATAATGCTTGGTTAAACAATTAAAATCTGACCAACTGTTAAAGTGCATAATTTTTGCTTAGTTTAATTGCAGCAGTAATATAAGAACAGCTATACATACTTCGATGGAGCATACATTTTGCAGCTATACAAGCTCTTCTTTAGCAGATGCAAAATGCTTACTTAAAAGGACTGGACGCAAAAAGCGGAGTCTGAGTGATTTATACAATGTGCAAAAGAGCATAAAGTGCATAGTGCTTTGAGCTGTAGCCACATCGCATGGACAATGGAGAAAGGTATGCCAACTACAGGCTATAGCAGTGGTTCCCAAACTTTTTCGACCCGCGGCTCCCTTCACCTATATTTGCCATTGCCCGCGGCTCCCATTATGTTACTTTTTTTTTTTTCGGTTGGGCGATGTAAACCCAGCCTCGGGAGTACTTTAATTATATCAACAAGCATAACATGGATGTTTTGTATGTTTCCTCCTTCCTGCTAGACCACATCTCCTCCAATTCAACCTCTCATTCTTAAATGTCTAAAAAATGTAGCCACATCTCCCCCCTGTGTCACACTTGTTGTCCTCCATGCACGTATATTTTCTTCTCTGTTTACAACGTCATTACATTGCCTTGACCACACACACATCTCACACCTCACCTTTGGTGCACACATTCTGCCTTCAATCTGGACACTTTCTCCTCTAAAACTACTTAACAGTACTTGATCATTCACCAGTGCTTAATTTGTGCTTGTTGTTTCCGGTGCTAAGCAAGGAAGAGAAAAACGAAATAGTGTCACAATGGGAGAAAACAGAAAGCTGCAAGAGTGAGCTGAAGGGGCAGGGAGTGGCTTTAAAATCATTGAAGAGGCCTGAGATGGCTTCAGTATTACACTGCCTCAGTATTCCATTTTCGCACATTTAATTGCAGCAGCCACATGTTTAAAGGGAGGACTTTGGGCACCGGCACGTTTTTATTTACAAATTAAGCACTGCCGTTCACACTCCCACTCTGCAGTTTCTTGAGAATTTAGGAGGCACCGCTGCCTTAAATTATTTCAAAGGCTTCAGCTTTTGATAACTGTGCTTTCCAAGTTCCACTTGGTCTGTACCTCTCATAGCCGTTTTTCTGGCATCCCAACGAAAATTGCCTTCCCCTGGCAGTAAGACTCAGTAAGTAATCTGATTTGGGCATGCAAGTGAGGGAGGACTGTGGTCTTATAATTTATTTTTAACAATTTACTAGCATTTAGTAAACACAAATGGGGAAAAAAGGAAAGGTGTGCTTAATAATAAGAAAAGGGTGGAAGGTTAATCTTTCACAAAGCAGAAATGCTGCAATTTTCCCCTGGACTTGTCATCAACAAGGAACTAATAATTCTAATAATGTCTTCTAACCTAAATAAACAAACTCAACTTCTGTGTGTGTGCTGAATAAAGCTGTTAGCAGTTTTCTCCTGTCCGGAAACTACACAGGGGCCTCGTGCTCGCCCCTGGAAATATCCATCTGTTTTAAAAACAGAAAATTAGTTATTAATAATAATACTATAATTACTATATCGGCGCTGCTTAGGAGAATTTCCTGCACATTCCTGTGATCTCCGGTCCTGCCGTGCCCTCTCTCTCACCCTAGAAATCCTAATAATAATAATAATTATAATTACCTGATTATTGTAAATTCAACAAGGAACACGTCCGATGTGCGCACTTCAAGAGGATCCCACAGGAGCAATAACATTCCAGTGCTCTCTTCTGAATTTCTGACCGGCTGGCAATGACGAAGGCTTTTATTTAAGAACTAATCACGTTTGGTGAAACCATGCTGCAGAGGCAAAGACCTTGACCGGTGGGGCTTATGTAACTCCCCCACATAAAATGCTAAAGAGTTACTCGGCGCAAAATACTTTTAACTTGTCATAAACAGGTAATTTATAAACTGCACGCATAAATCTTTTTTTAAATGTTCATATCATGTTTCCAAAATGTGCGTGGCGCCCCTGGCAACTTTTAACGGCGCACCAGGGTGCCGCGGCGCACAGTTTGGGAACCACTGGGCTATAGGAAAATTCCCAAGAACGTGGATTGTGGTAAGTCTTAATCTAGTGATGTAAACATGTACTCAGAATTGGTTATCTAGATTAAATAAGGCTTTAGTCCTATAGATATTGAAATCTGCATATTTCTGGAAACAGATAAAAAAAAATCCAATACATTTTCAAGTCTGGCCTCTAAAAACTCTATAGGCTCTTTTGATTTTCTAATTTGCAACACAATCAATACTTCCAGGGTTGTCAAAAAAAAATGACTAAGGCCCAGGTTGCGGAATATGTTTTTATCATACACCAACCATGGAACGTTATTCATGTTACCCAAGTTTAGGCAACCAGCTATATTACGTATTGCGAAAATTGAGCCCTTTGGGTGTTCCATACCTTTAGCCATAAAAGGAGCGCTGCCAGGCTGGCTTGGTCTGCAATAACATCTGTACCCAGTTCCATGTGTGTGATCAAACTCGCAATGGTTGTTGGCACTTCCCAAAAAAAAAAAACACACACACACTGGCCCCATAGGTGCCCAGAGCTAAACATTTGCTCTTGTACAGCTGGAACATCTCCTGAATCAGCTTCTGACCTAGTTTGTTTTCCAAATGTATATATTGCTTCACTGCCCGCTTCGATTTTCTTGGGGTCATTAGCCTATCCCACTGTCCATTGTGGACAATAAAATTCCTAAATAATTAAAAGAGCACGCTTTCTTAATAGGGCTACCCTTATGCAAAACGTTTTAGATTGAATATGTCTGGGGCCCCATGACATGAAAAAGTATTTTTATTGGTTCACTAAGTTTAAGACCAACCATAAAATTGTTAAAACCATTTAAAAGTTTCTGTAAACCATTAGCTGTCCGAGCTAAAAGGACGGCATCATCTGTGTACAGCAATTTTGGTACCACCTGAAAGCCCATTCTGGGTACATCTTTACTGCATGATTTTAAAACCGAATCAAGGGAATTAATATAGAAGAGGAAGGAGCTAAAATACAGCCTTGCCTGACCCCTCTAATATCCTTTATTGGCACAGCACAACCGCCAGATCTAGTGTATCGTACTCAATATGGTCAGAATGCAAAAGCCTTATAAGAGCAAGTAGGGGGGGGGGGGGGGGGGGGGATCAATTCCAGTCTGCTACATCATATCCCATAGTAAGTTCTTATCCACTAGGTCAAAGGCACAGGAGAGGTACATGAATGTCATGTGCATGGTCTGATGTTCCTGCCTGTAATAAGAGTGAGATTAAGGGTTTGTTCCACGGTTCTCAGTCCAGATCTAAAGCCACACTGGACTGGTGGTGGGTAGGAATTAAACTGCCCAGATCTCTAATTTGCCTAGAAGAACGCAGCCTAGCATTTTGGCTGTCACATCTATTAGCAGTATTGGACGGTAACAGGTGGGTGTGTGCCTATTGCTGATTTAAAAAAATTAGTACAATTATAGAGCCTCCTCAGAAGTCAATTAGGTTTCCTTTCACAGCTGCCCTCAGCAAGTTTGTTACCAATGGGGCCCAAAGTGCAACATTAGCTTTGAACAAGTCAATTGGCACCCCATCAGGCGGCAGTCAATATAGATTGTGTTAGAGGCAAGATCTTCAAGATAATCAATCAATTGATCATTTATAGGGCAAAAACCCTGTCTGTTATCCCCGATTAATTGGGGATCTGGTTTGTCCCGTTTTAAATCTAGGGAATAATAATTGACCCACTAACTCTGGGATGTGACAGTCTATCTTTGTGGATAGATTTACTTGAGGAAAAAAAAAAAAAGGGGGGGGGGGGGGGGGGTTTAACCATCGCGCAGAAAAGCCTGCAGTCTTTTAGCTGTGCCGCTCTGATAAGACATTCCCATGCAAGCTCCCTAAAATGCTCTTTCCTAAGTTGTAATATCTGCTTATATTTGGATCTAGCTTACCTGATTTATGGATATTACGCGGGATAGAATTTGTAGCCGCCAAACTGAGTCTGCTGGAAACGGTCCTACAAATCCCTGAAAAACTGTTCAAAATGATCTCTGGGTCATCTACATGGACAGACAGCCCAAAATCTTATTAAGATTTGATGTAATCAAGTCCCCCATTTTTTTTTTTTTTTTTTTTTTTTTAAATCAAGGGACTCCATCTAAACCTGGCTCCTTTGTTTGCAGAATAAATCAACTTGGGGTGTAATCTTATCAGGGAAAACACTGTGGAGGGGATTGTGAGTGCTATATGGGAGCAGACACACAAAATATTCTTCTAGATCCCTGGAGAGCAAAACAAAATCTATAATACTTCCCTTCCCTCTTCCTGCAAATGTGGGTAAGATCAATTTCCCATTTGTTTGAAGATCAGAGGAGGTCAAATCGTGGGATAAAATCAGCTGGTTTAGGGATTCCCCATAGATTGAAAGTACAAAGTGACCGGTCTCTTCACCTTGTATATTAACAAAACCACATATTCCCCATCTCGTAATATTAAAATCCCTCATCCATAGGATTTTTGAGAAACCCAGGCCTTTATTTACAGACTACGTAACTAAATCTCATAGTTCAGCTATGATATCTACTGGAGAAAAAAAAAAAAAAAAAAAAAAAGAACAAAAAGGGAATACAAATAATTAAAAAACATTACAATTGATTAGACCAGTGCAGATTTAAAATTTGAAACCATGGCCTGGGGGCTAGAATGTCCACTTCCAGATTGCTAACTGTACAAGCCACAAAAGTGGAGAGCCCCCCTTTCCCTCTTCCAGCACTGGACGGAGTAGCAGGTATACAGTAAGACTTAAACCTATTCATGTCTACTGTTTCAAATCCCTCAACAGAAGATAACTAATCCTCGTTATGAAGCTTTTGGGCAATCCCAGCTACATTCCACAAGATATTACCTCACAGATACTCTGTACATCTGTAGGCGAGTCAAACTGTTGAGATGGGTTTACTGCTGGTGCCAACTCGCTTCCTCCTGAGCTAGGAAGATTTGGTGCCTGAATGGTCTTTCCCATAGATATCAATCATCTCTTGCTTGGGCCAAAATATCTCCTGCAACGGTTGGGTTATAGACATTTACAATAACAGTATCTCCTGAATACGTTTTTGCATAGTCCTGATGCTTTGAATTCTTCACACAAGTAGCATTTCTTTACTGAAGTCCCACTGGCAATTAACAGAACTCTAACCAAAACATTACCTTGTTCCTAAGGGACTCTTGAGATTCAAATAAGCCTAGTGGCATCCAGGGTACATTTGTTAGAATTACAACATATGGGCAAGAAGCTGAATGGAGATTTATCACAGATAAGGGGATTGGACTTAGAGAGCTATTCCCATCCTGGGTCTCAGGATGATGCACAGAGGTTGATGGCCTATCATTTAGAGCAGGGACGTATGAGGGAACAACTGAATTGATGCCCCTGTTAGGGTTATAAGCCATGATGGAGGTGTCAGTCCCCCCACCATTTTGTATTTCCCTAAAGGTATCAAGTGACTGTGTAGTAGCTTTAGATAGTTGCACTGCTGGGGCTACAGTGATCTGGCGGAGGTGGATATCGTTGGCTTGATAGGGGGAATCTTAATCGAAGATGCTATTACCTCTTCTACAGGATTAGTGATATGGCATAATTTAGACTCAATGGAAGAAAGACGATCACAAACAGGTGACAATTTAGGCTCGAGGAGGTCGCTAAAATACATTTTTAAACCATCCCATGGGTCAACAGTTAGATGGAGCGGGATCTCGTTCACAGTTCCTGTGACTATCGGGTAGTTGTCTGATTTTAATCAGTTTTTGTTTAGGCATCTTTTTCCTACGCTTTGATGAAGGGACGGCGTTTGAGGAATTTTGAGAGGTAGTAGAAGAAGTTAGGTCATGGACAGTCAAAGAATCGATAGCATGCACACCCAAGCACCCAGTGGAAGGTAAGTCAATCCCATCTGGTGCGCTGACATCACTATAAGAGATGACATTCGTGTTTGAAACAGATGTGATAACAGATGGTACATGTGATGAGACAAGATCTTCTGTGGTTAGTGAGACACCACTCAGCAAGTTTTATTTCATTAGTCACTAGGTCCACTGCTCTCACCAGGAAACTATCAATGGTTGTGCGTTAGGGTGGGTGCAGGTGCTGAGTATCTGAAGTATTCACCAAATTTGCCTTCCTTTTACCCATGTTGCCTAAGGGCATGTATTGTTTCAGGTAAAAGCTTGCATGAATTAGAATCAAAACGTACATGTACCGGCAAGTTTTCTGAGAAGGCCAAAACGGAACTAAGAACCAAAAGGATGGGCCTGGCCTCTGGTGGTCTATGATTGGCCCGGGCGTGTCCCGCACCACGGAGGCAGCTATGCGCATTTGAGCACGTAAGTGACATGTTCCGTCCTCCCCATGCACTGATGAACTCGTCCCCCCCAGATGGAAGTGCAGGGAAGAACACCATCAAGGCCTCCGTCTGAAAGAAGTTGAAGGTGTGTCCCCTATACATACAGTGATGCATGCAAGAAGCCAGCAGTGCAAACCTCCAATTTCAATAACGTTAAGGTGCAGTGTCCTTTCACAGATGTGGCACAGGACATAGGAACCTTAATGTTTTAAATATTATATAAACCTAAAACATCGCGGGACATTAATGTGTATTGTTAGGTGTCACCCATTTAATCCATTTGTTCTCACAAGTTAAAAATTAACTTTGATGCACACAAGCCGTGGATTCTCCCTTGAAACTAAGCTTCGTCCAATGCGAACAAATACGATTTCTGTAATCTGAATTGCATATCTCAGGTGTCTCCATTTACACACGTGTGTATGGATTTGGATATTTTACAGTCCGAGGAGTAATTATCATCCATCGCCATACCTGTCAATAATATTAAGTCATTTTATAATTCCGGGGTGAGTGCCTAGCAACACGTATAGTAGTGGGTCTGTCTCGTGACATACTCGGCAGACTGCGTAGAAATGGGATTGTTATTAACCAGAGTACTGAACTTAAATACTTTGCCAAAATTACAGGCATTTCAGACCGGCATTTCTACAAAACTGAAATTTAATAACTTCCCTTTAAAAGCACATTTGTGTACAAAACTTCACATTCGTATGTAACAGACCATCCAAAGGCCATCTTTAAGTGTCTCAATAATGCAGTTAAAACAGGAAGTGATGATAATTTCTGGCTTGTAAGGAGATGGGTCTGGCACCGCTCAAGGGAAGAAGGGTGGCTAATATGCATACTTTTTATTGTGCTTGCCAGAACTAAAGAGGGCTGCATTTTCTTCTCTGGAGAAGACAGGATATGTAGTGCTTGACAAGGGCACCAACTGGCGAGGCCTCAGAATGCTGCCAGAATTTGTAAACAATGAGTACTGCTCGGTATGGTTAGAGACGGGTCAGGTGAATAAAGAAATAATTGCTTAAGAGTGAGCACACTGCGTGGAGAAGGCCCCCCCCCCCCAAGACAAGCCGAAATTACAGAGATGGCAGACACAAAGACCAATCGGAACTGTATAAATATTCATCCACAAGAATCAGGAGTCCTAAAAACCAATGAGATCTGATGGCCTGAGACTGTTTGCTATCAAGACCGCTTGTCCAGAAATCAAGAGCAGTAACAACGTGACCACATAAAGGTCTAACTTCACGCAGCCTCAATCTGTGTTACAAGCCAAGATGTACAGCATGTCCAACTCAAAAGATTCAGGTTGATTCTTGGCCTGATGCTGCCCACTTGGATAAGCCTGCTTTAAATGGAGGAGGGGAGCAGTCTCACTCTTCATCAACAGGTGCATGGATCTGTAAAAAAAGGAAAACAGATAAATGTAGGTACAACCCCATTTTCCTTCTAAACAGACAACACCATTGTTTTTATATAATCAACTATTTATTTGATATGCTTTGGCAGATCTTGGAACCCACTCCCCTAGGGTGTAATATTTTCATTAACTCTCTCAGTCATGAGGGAGGTGTAAGAACCAACATCTTAATTTTGCCAAAGGCCCTTATTATCAAACTCTACCACTGACAACACTTCAACCCCTGAGACATCAACAATTCCTGTTTAAGGAATAAGTCATTCAGAAAGAGGACTGAGTAGAATCAGGGATACAGACGCTGAAGACATTTCTGGGTCCCACCTACCAAGCAGTCAGCGGTCTTGTGAAAGATCTTATGAGAACTTACAGCAAGTGTTCCATTGTTTACTATTGGTTGGCTTTATTGTCACTCTCATTAGCTTGTTTTTTATTTGTTGCCTTGTGCAAGCTTGCCTTCCACTTCTGAGATTGCTCACTTTTGTGCTTCTTCCGAGATGCTGCATTTCCCCTCCCTGCTCCTCAATGTTGCCCCCTTTGCCCACACTGTCTTTCACAAAATGTTTTATTAATATTTTCTTTTGTGTGGAGGACTACACAGCAGGTTGCTTCCTGCCCATCTGCCTTGAAAGCAGTTTTTTTCTATTTATTTTTGTTTAATTTACCAACATAGCTGCCGAGTTTCCTATGTACATGCATGGCTAGTTAGCCTTGTCCATTTTTTTCTTAAAATTCTGGGGCTTACACTCCTAAAGACTAACCCTATTGGCTTTGCTAAACCCAGATTGCAGTACTTTCTTGCACTAGCAATGTCTGCTCAGGTCTACATCACTGCATGCTGAAATGACATTCTAACAGAGAAAACTGTGCAAGTCAACTTTTTATACTAAGTGAGAACTATTTTGCACTAAGCCGCTCAAGTTAAAGGGCTTTACCTTTCAAAACATTAGGCCTCCAATAACTTGATCTACTCTAAACACCTTCACATTACAGGCCATGCACTTCTCTCTGCCATTCCATAACTAAATAACAAATTAATGCGTTAACCCCTTAACTGCCAAGGACGTAACTGTTACACCTTGGCTTCAGAGTGGAGGCACCAATGGGGGGGGGAGGGTCTGTGTGTGTGTGGGGGGTGCTAGCAAACCTCCAACTTCGCTTCAATCACGCATTTTCCCCCACATTTTTGTGATGGAACCTTCCGGAATCTGCAGGAATCCACAAAATTTCTATCACCCAGCATTGTTGCATCTATACTGATAAAAATTTCTGCCCCACTTGTCAACCTAAAAAACATTTTATTTGTCTTCAACCTGCCCCTTTGGACCCGCTTTGGTTCCCCCTCAATTTCGACAAGTTTTTGTCTCTTCCCTGTCACAGGCACTTGGCCCACCTACACAAGTGAGGTATCATTTTTACCGGGAGACTGAGGGGGAACGTTGGGTGGTAGGAAATTTGTGCTGGTGCATTGATCCCACACACAAATGTGTGAAAAATGAGATTTTCTCTTTTTAAACTAAATGAGGTTTGCGGAGGATTCTGGGATCCATGCAAGCCACACCTCCCTGGACTCTCTCAGTGTCTAGTTTTCAGAAATGTCTGGGTTTGGTAGGTTTCCCTAGATGACTGATGAGCCCAGGGCCAAAAACGCAGGTGCCCCCTACCCCCCACCTCCAAAAACGGGTAGTTTTGAATTTGATAATTCTGATGTGTCCACGTAGTGTTTTGGGGCAATTCCTGTCGTGGGCACTAGGCCTACCCACACAAGTGAGGTACCATTTTTATCGGGAGACCTGGGGAAACTGCAGAGTGGAAGGAAATTTGTGGATCCTTTCAGATTCGATAACTTTGTCACTGAAAATGGGAAGAAAAAAAAAAAAGGTTTTTTGTGCCAAATTTTAAGGTTTGCAAAGGATTCTGGGTAATAGAACCTAGTGAGAGCCCCAAAAGTCACCCCATCTTGGATTCCCCTAGGTGTCTAGTTTTAAAAAATGAACAGGTTTGGTGGATTTCTCTACGTGCCGGCTGAGCTAACCACCAAAATCCACAGCTAGGCACTTTCCAAAAAACGTGTCAGATTTTAATGTAAAAATGTGATGTGTTCATGTTGCGTTTCCGGTCGCTGGCATTAGGCCTACCCACACAAGTGAGGCACCATTTTTATCAGAAGACTTGGGGGAACACAGAATAGAAGAACAAGTGTTATTGCCTCTTGTCTTTCTCTACATTTATTTCCTTCCAAATGTAAGACAGATGTCTATTTGAGAAATGCCCTGTAATTCACATGCTAGTATGGGCTCCCCGGAATTCAGAGATGTGCAAATAACCACTGCTTCGCAACACCTTCTTTTGTGCCCATTTTGGAAATACAAAGGTTTCCTTGATACCTATTTTTCACCAATTATATTTCACCAAATGAATTGCTGTATACCCGGTATACAATGAAAACCCTTTGCAAGGTGCAGCTTTTTATTGGCTCTGGGTGCCTAGGGTTCTTGATGAACCTACAAGCCCTATATATCCCTGCAACCACAACAGTCCAGCAGACGTAACGTATATTGTTTTTAAAAATCTGACATCGCAGGAAAAAGTTAGAGTAAAACGTGGAGAGAAATGGCTGTTTTTTTCACCTCAATTTTTTTATTTATTTCAGCTGTTATTTGCTTTAGGAAAACCTTGTAGGATCCACACAAATGTCCCCTTGCTGAATTCAAAGAAATGTTTATCTGTCGGGGATCCAGCATTGGTTTCACATCCATTTCTGTCACTAACTGGAAGTAAGCTAAAAGCACAAAAAAATAGTAAAAATGGGGGTATAGCCCAGTAAAATGCCAAGATTGTGTTGAAAAATGTGGTTTTCTGATTCACGTCTGCCTGTTCCTGAAAGCTGGGAAGTTGGGGGGATTTTAGCATTGCAAAGCCTTTTTTGATGCCATTTTCAGGGAAAACACCACGTTTCCTTCTGCAGCCCTTCTCCCCCCCCCCCCCCTTATATATTTTTTTTTTAAAGAAACAACATTTTCGCTGTATTTTGGCAAATTTCTTGGTCTCCTCCAGGGGAAACCATAAATTGGGTATCTGTAGAATCCCAATACTGTTTTGGGGGGGGGGGGGGGGGGGGGGGGGGGGGGGGAGTAAATTTGGCATGGGTAGCTTATGTGGAAAAAAGTTGCGGGCCTAATCGCGAACTGCCCCAAATAGCAAAAAAAGGCACGCCAGCGAAGGGGTTAATATACCTGGTGACACCACATCGCATCATCACTGACCTCACTGGAATCTTCACTAAGCCACCCTTTGTTTCTGTAACTCACAGTCCACTGGAACATTTACCTTTCGTTAGAGTTTTGGAGCACACAGACGTGGATGCAGGAGAGAGGGTACAGAGTCCTTTTACTGCATTCAAGTCCTCTACCATAGGAACCCAATGGACACAGCCTTTATCACAGAATGTGCCCGATACCTTTTAGGAGTCCCCAACAGAAACTTGTTATCAGCTCACAGGGAATGCTTCAACCATGCTCACTAAGCTATGGGTGCTGAGCCTGACCTTCAGCGGGTTACTGGCGCTGATGATCCCCTCTATTAAAGCCCTGTGGGTTGGCCCTAGCTATGCACAGACACTGTGGATGCAGTACCTTGTAATCGAACAGCCCTGCGCGGAGTACCAGTACCATCAGAGAAACTTAAGTAATGCCACAGATGTTCTAGGTAATGTGAAATCACCAGTGATGTCATCTGTACCAGCTTGTGGTGAGCAGTGTGCACTGCAGTAAGAGGGCTGTGAGTCACTGTTGCATGGCCCTCTTAAATGGTGAATTTCAAGACTTTTTAGATTTTGTGTTGTAGAAACGGTTTTGTTACATTGTCCAACTTCTTCCGATGCAACTTTATCTTAACTTTAAGGAGGTCTGCAACGCTTTTAACTGATACTCTGTGCCCATTGCCTCAGAGCCACCCATAAATGGTCTTTGGCCAAAGGTAACAGTCACTGAACCAAAACGGGGCTTTTCACCACGCTCTTCACTAAGTCATTGTGACCCTCAAATCCAAGGCATAGTGTTCAACTTTATTCGAAAGTTAGATCAAAGGGGCCACAGTTACAAACAAAGCAAAAAGTGCCTCCCCTGTGAAACTTGCATCTCAAACTTAACTACACAGGTACAAACAGCACCTCAATAATGTAATCTGAAGCATATAATAACCTGTACTGTGAGTGAGCCTACATACATAAAGACTCAGAAGTTTTCCAGCTTTTTAATGCCCCCTTCCTCCCAGGGGCTTGGGGGGGGTGGTTTAAGAGAGAGTTGGAATGATTGCCCCCCCCCCCCCCAACAGAATTTTTCACACATATTCTGTTAGGTTGGCAATGTCTAAACCCGTCTGGACTTATTTAAACCTTGCAATTATGTTCTGTTACCTTTTTAAAAATACAAAAAAAAAAATAATAAAAAAAAAAAAAGTGCTCTTTAAAACAAAACCACTGTTACCTGAATAATGCTTCCTTTGATCAGAGACTGCTAAGCCGCCCCCCCCGCCACCCTATCACTTCAAACCCCCGGGGTGCCCGCCCTCCAGTTTGAAGACCCCCTTTTACAGACATATCAAGAATGACTGGGACAACATTACTACTTACCGCCTCTGCAATCTTCGGCCACATAATTGACATCAGGACGGAATCATCTGATGAAGGCGGCGTTTCCAAGTTCCAGGACATGAAAGCGCGGAAAGTGGACTTTACCCGGACACACCGGTCCTGAAGAGGTAAAAGGAAGTAAAGTTAATAAACCATGAAATAGTTCCCAATTCTTTCATTCACTGAACGGATAGGAAAACTGCAGTTTTCTTCAAATGAATGAGAAGGGATTAATAAAGCACACGGCTACTCGAGGAGTGTCCCGGCGCTTATGTCAACTGTTTTACTTTTCATTTTCAATTTATGCGGCAAGAAATGTCCAGTTACGAATTTACGATGCTAATAGCTCTAACTCGAGCAAATGCGGGGCCCATTGCATTGCAAATGCTCAAAAAGCACAGGGTCACATTTTTCCTTTTAAAGTTAGGGAAAGGATGTGCTTATTTTACATTATGATCATCAGGCTGCAGATAGCAGATCCTTATAAGGAGCAGTGCTGGGGCTCAGATTTATGACTCTGGGTACAGAGGCGTAGAATTGAAGCACTAAGGTATTTAACTCTTAAATAAAAGTCCTTGTCAACTCAGTATTGGAGATGGGAACAAAATTATGTTTCCTAATGCTTTTAAAATGGGAATGAAATGTTAACTTAAATATAAAAGGTAACTTTTCATTATAATGTTTTACATTTTTTTCTCAAAGTGTTGCATTTACAAGTTGCAGGCCTTTTTTAAATGGGGAGAAAAAGTGCAGAAGAAGTTCTACATTATAAATACTGTTGCACTTTAAATTTCTCCCATTAAAAAAAAAAAAGGGGAAGGTCATATGTTTGTTTTATGCATGTAACTGTGCCACATATGGCGAAAAGTATGTCCAATGTCACAAGTCCATATGTCAAAGGCTCTCAGTTACCCATACACATATATTCCATTCTTTTGCACATATATTCATACATCCCCAAAGACCACGATCTCCGACACATATGGCAGCCCTGTCCTAGTGCCTCTATTCAAAGTATTTTATTCAACCATGGATTCTGGTTCTATGGGCATTAAGCTCAAATTCAACAAAGCTGGGCATGGGGGTGTCTGGAAAGAATGTGCGAGTTGTTTAGCCTTTAGTAGCTCACAATGATTTTCAGTGATCAGAAGTAACTTTTGCTACATACAAAGTTGGAGACCCCTAGTCTAGGGCATCAATTGAAATACCTTTCTTTGCGCAGTTTACAATAGTTGTATTTTTCTCTTCAGTAGGGTGCAAGGTGCCCCAGAGGTGGCATAGCCAAGGAAGGCTCAGGGCACATTTATGGTATTTGTTTGTCTCTGAGTAGGTTTGAACGAGGATCTGATCCCTGTACCGGGGTGCTGCCCCATTTCTCCTCTCTTTAATGCAGTTCTGATAAGAAACATAGATATGTAGGATCCCCTTCCTTTAGCAAGGCACTGCATATTTTCTTTCTAAAACTGGCATGTGTTGAGCAGCACAAGCATACATAAGACTTGAGAGTTGCATTTTCACCTCCACTGAAATTTTAGCTTAAATACAGGACAATGACGTGGAGCAACCACAACTTACTTTGAAGACCTGATCTACTACTGAAAGGTGTTAGCCTAAAAGCAAACTATTTATGATGTCTATTTTGTAAACCTTTGCTAGACCATTTCATTGCTTCTATTGAGGTGCAAGACTTTCTGAGAAACACGGTCTAATGTCGGGAGAGCCCAATGACAAACATAAAATAGAGGGCCCTTCATTACTAATGTTTAGCATTGAGAACAAAGGCACTTCTAAAACCAGTTTTTAGAATTGCTTTAACGTCATCCGTATCTCTGAAGCTTTCTAGATTGCTCTTTATTACATTTAACAATACTCATTTTCTTCTGTGTGCTTGTCCACTTGGGGTGTAATCATAAGACTTGCTTAATTTTTTGAACACACATTATATTTATATATATATATACATACATACACACACACACACACACACACAAAGAATATAATTGTTTTAGATGTTGAGCTGTGCACATTACAATTCAACAGTTCTGAACATGTTGTGTGAAAGCAAAATAAAATTACCATGAGAAATTGAACCATTGTCCAAGCATTTAGCAATTGCACTTAGGGTACTGTTTAAAGGTTGCTTTCTTCAAACATGCGTACAGTCCTCTGTATGACCTCGAGCTAAAACGTGAGGTTTTCTCGTCTTCGGTATTCGAATTATAAATGCAGACGTGGTGTAGGGACAGTGTTCTTTCAGCTTTGTGCAGTCGCAAATCATTAAACCTTTGACGACTTAGAGGAAGAATTGGTTATTTTGTAAATGGAACTTCAAGGGTGTTTGAGAAAATAAAAGTGACATGTGTTACAGAATTATAGCTTCTTACACTACGAAGCTGGAATGTGACTTAGTGGGGTTAGGACGCTACACATGAAATCCAATGTGCCCTAGAAAGGGACTTTGAAATTGAGACAAGGAGGCCCTCTTGGAGGCACCATTTCGTAAATTACTTTACCAATAAGCTTGTTTTCCCTTAAAGAATAATTACTTTTGCTGACAATTGTATGTTTCTACAGCTTTTCGTAGCTTGTGAAATAGTGCTTGTAATGTAAACTAATGAGCACTGAACCTAATAAAAAGCCTCTGATGACGATGTTTTTGAAGAGCTCGACACAGTGTGTTACTGTGAGCTGAGTCTTCTGCCTATAAGCTCTAGCAAATAAACTTTGCTATGATTTTCATACCATGACTGTGTATTAACTTATTTACCTTCCACACAAAATTTTGCATTGACATTTGTAATAACTTGCCCTTATAAAAAAAAACTCTAAAAGAAAGTGCTGTCCTTTAATGTAAAGCCAGCAACTGGTCAGGAGAGGAGAGTTAATATTGTTGAGGAGCAAAACTACAGACTCGGCGACCAGGATTTCCTTTGCTTGTGTGACCTTGTGCAATTGCTTTACAACAACGTGACCCATTTTACCTATCGGTCAAATAAAGGACCCGCTAGAAGTGATTCAATTCATTATTTCTGCTATACAAAAAAGTAAATAAAATACAAATAGGATTTAGTAAAATGAAGTCACCCATCAGACTTTGGTTTGCGATGAAAACAGTATTTTGAAAAAAGTCACTCTTGAATTTCAAAAAGTGCAGCAATTCCCCAAAAATAACATTGCACGCTATACAAATGCCACATAGCCGTTACAACATTAACAGTCCATGTTACAAACTGAATGTCTTTTAGCTCATTTACTAAATACTGTTGGACGTTTATGTTTAGAACGTATAAAACTCACTTAACACAGAGGAGTTGATCACCCTCTAATGAAGTGAACATTTCTTGGTAAAATCTGTACAACATCCACTTTCTGCATGTATTTTACTTGTAACTTACATCCTCTTCAGAGCAGGGCTTGTGGTCTTCCTTTAAAACCATGCCAACATAGCCATCTGGCAATGCCACCTCCTGCCCTCGCAAGCACCTTCCACGGAAGGACACCACCTTTTCTACAGAAGGGGAAAAGACAGCTCTTTATTAAAAAATAAATATATTAAAAAAAAAAAATAATCCTCATTGGGTACATATTGAAAGCTTCCTTAAGAATGCATTCTGTCCATTGCTTATTATTGGCTTGGTGTTTTGTAACTCACATTTATTTGCTTTCTGTTTGCCAGCTTTACTTGTTTGAGGCTGTCCCGTATGCCTTTGACCCTGCTGTGGAGCATAGCCTGTTTACCACCTCTCTGACCTTGCATTCTTCCACGAGTGCTCAGAAACTTTTTCCTCTTTTTCATGGGAGAACATTTGGTTTCAGTTGTCTCCCTTTGAAGCTAGTTCAGGAAGCAGTAAATGTGCTTTATTAATAGGAAGAGATTTCCTACATCCGGTCTTTCTGCTTCACCGATTTTTCTTACCTTTGCCACTAATCTTGCATGTGAGAAACAATGCTCTGTTTATGAACATGTTTATTTTGGTCAGCTCTCTTTACTAATAGCATAACTTAAATCCTCTTCCTCAATTTCACACCCATCCGCTAGGCAGTGGAAGAACGGACGTTTTGGGGCATGGTTTTTTATTCGGGGAGGGGGGGGGGCGTGAATGAGCAATAAAATGCCTTTACATGTTGTCACATTTGCTGGGCATTCAAATTCACAGCTCAAGTGTGTTAGGATCTGTATTCTGAGGGAGGTTGGCGTTTACTTTTCTTTCTCTACCCGGATAGTGAGAGGATTTATGTGACAAACTTGTTGGGTCTTGGGGCGGAGGGGGGTGGTGGAAGAAGAGATACAACTAAAGCAGTAGCATGTAATTTTTTTCTAGCACACAACAACATTTAAATGCCAGTAAACAAACTGCACATATTTTAGAATATGAGAATTAGTAAAGCACTTTTTTGTAATTCTGAAGTGTGGTGGAAACAAATATTTTAATACAATCAAAACTGATCAGTACACTAGCTGGTGCCATTTTCTATACATTATCATTTGCGTGCTGTATTGAAAATGTCACTTACCCAGTGTACATCTGTTCGTGGCATCAGTCGCTGAGATTCACATGGTATGCATGAGCTCGCCATCTGGTGTTGGGTCGGAGTGTTACAAGTTGTTTTTCTTCGAAGAAGTGTTTTCGAGTCACGGGGCCGAGTGACTCCACCTTCTGTGCTCATTGCGCATGGGCGTCGACTCCATCTTCGATTGTTTTCCCCGCAGAGGGTGAGGTAGGAGTTGTACTATAGTAATAGTGCCCGCGCAATGAAAAAATGTAAGTATGTATCTATTAAAGGATTGAAGGTAACTTCTGAACTGCTACAGGCTTCCGGGGAGGTGGGTGGGTCCATGTGAATCTCAGCGACTGATGCCACGAACAGATGTACACTGGGTAAGTGACATTTTCAGTTCGATGGCATCTGTCGCTGTAGATACACATGGTATGCATAGACTAGTAAGCAGTTAGTTCCCCATAAGCGGTGGTTTAGCCTGTAGGAGTAGAAGTTGTCTGAAATAGAGTTCTTAATACAGCTTGACCTACTGTAGCTTGTTGTGCGGATAGCACATCTATACAGTAGTGTTTGGTGAATGTGTGAGGCGTAGACCAAGTGGCTGCCTTACATATTTCTTGCATTGGGATGTTTCCTAAAAAGGCCATTGAAGCACCTTTTTTCCTTGTTGAATGTGCCCTGGGAGTAATGGGCAGTTGTCTTTTTGCTTTAAGGTAGCAGATTTGGATGCATTTAACTATCCATCTGGCTATACCTTGTTTTGATATTGGGTTACCTGCATGAGGTTTTTGGAATGCAATAAATAGCTGTTTAGTTTTTCTGATGTTCTTCGTTCTGTCAATGTAGTACATTAATGCTCTTTTGACATCTAATGTATGTAGTGCTCTTTCAGCCACAGAATCTGGCTGTGGGAAGAATACTGGTAGTTCTACCGTTTGATTTAGATGGAATGGAGAAATAACTTTTGGTAAAAATTTTGGATTAGGTCGTAGGACGACCTTATTTTTATGTATTTGTATAAAAGGCTCTTGTGTTGTGAACGCTTGAATTTCACTTACTCTTCTTAGAGATGTGATGGTGATGAGAAAGGCAACTTTCCAGGTGAGGAATTGTATTCCGCAAGAGTGCATGGGTTCGAAAGGTGGGCCCATGAGTCTTGTTAGAACCACGTTTAGGTTCCATGAAGGAACAGGTGGTGTTCTTGGTGGTATAATTCTTTTAAGCCCTTCTATGAATGCTTTGATAACTGGTATCCTATACAAGGAAGTTGAATATGTAGTTTGCAGGTATGCAGATATTGCTGCAAGATGTATTTTAATAGAAGAGAAGGCTAGCTTTGCTTTTTGTAAATGGAGCAAGTAATTTACTATATGTTTTGGAGTTGCCTCTAGTGGTTGTATCTGATTATGATGGCAGTACCAAACAAATCTTTTCCACTTACTTGCGTAGCAGTGTCTAGTGGATGGCCTTCTGGCCTGCTTTATGACTTCCATACACTCTTGGCTAAGTTGTAAGTGTCCGAATTCTAGGATTTCAGGAGCCAGATTGCTAGATTCAGCGATGCTGGGTCCGGGTGTCTGATCTGTTGGTTGTGTTGCGTTAACAGATCTGGTTTGTTGGGCAGTTTGATGTGTGGTACTACAGACAGATCTAGCAGTGTTGTGTACCAGGGTTGTCTTGCCCACGTTGGTGCTATTAAAATGAGTTTGAGTTTGTTTTGACTCAATTTGTTTACTAGGTAAGGAAGGAGAGGGAGAGGAGGAAAAGCGTAAGCAAATATTCCTGACCAGTTCATCCATAGGGCATTGCCTTGGGATTGCTTGTGTGGGTATCTGGACGCGAAGTTTTGGCATTTTGCGTTCTCTTTTGTTGCAAATAAGTCTATTTGTGGTGTTCCCCAGAGTGTGAAGTAGGTGTTCAGAATTTGTGGGTGGATTTCCCATTCGTGGACTTGCTGGTGATCTCGAGAGAGATTGTCTGCCAGCTGATTCTGGATCCCCGGAATAAACTGTGCTATTAGACCAATTTGATGGTGGATTGCCCACTTCCATATTTGTTGAGCTAACAAGCTTAACTGCGTTGAATGTGTTCCTCCTTGTTTGTTTAGATAATACATCGTTGTCATGTTGTCTGTTTTGACAAGGATGTATTTGTGGGTTATGATTGGTTGGAAAGCTTTTAGTGCTTGAAAAACTGCTAATAATTCTAGATGATTTATATGCAGTTTTGTTTGATGTATGTTCCATTGTCCTCTTATGTTGTGTTGATTGAGATGTGCTCCCCACCCTGTCATGGAAGCATCTGTTGTTATTACGTACTGTGGCACTGGGTCTTTGAAAGGCCGCCCTATGTTTAAATTTATACTGTTCCACCATAGAAGCGATAGGTAAGTTTGGCGGTCTAGCAACACCAGATCTAGAAGGTGACCCTGTGCTTGAGACCACTGTGAGGCTAGGCACTGTTGTAAGGGCCTCATGTGCAGTCTTGCGTTTGGGACAATGGCTATGCATGAGGACATCATGCCTAGGAGCTGTAGTATTGTTCTTGCTTGTATTGTTTGGTTTGGAGACATGTGTTGAATGACCCTGTTGAAATTGTGGATCCTTTGTGGAGTTGGCGTTGCTACTCCTTTTGTTGTGTCTATTATGGCTCCTAGATATTGCTGTACTTTGCTTGGCAGAATGTTTGATTTTGCAAAGTTGACGGTGAACCCTAGATTGTAGAGGGTTTGTATGACTTGATTTGTGTGGTTTGAGCATTGTGTGAGCGAACTGGTTTTGATTAGCCAGTCGTCTAGATACGGGAACACATGTATTTGCTGCCTTCTGATGTGTGCAGCGACTACTGCTAGGCATTTTGTGAATACTCTTGGAGCGGTTGTTAAACCAAAAGGCAATACTTTGAATTGGTAATGTATTCCTTTGAATACAAACCTTAGATATTTCCTGTGTGATTGATGTATTGGTATATGGAAATATGCGTCCTTGAGGTCTAGGGTTGTCATGTAGTCGTGTTTTCTGAGCAATGGTAACACTTCTTGTAGTGTGACCATGTGAAAGTGGTCTGATTTGATGAATGTGTTTACTACCCTGAGGTCTAGAATTGGTCTCAGTGTTTCGTCCTTTTTTGGTATCAAGAAGTACAGTGAATAAACTCCTGTGTTTATTTGTGTGCTTGGTACTAATTCTATTGCATTTTTTTGCAGTAGTGCTTGAACTTCTATCTCTAGAAGCTGTGAATGGTATTTTGATAAATTTTGTGATTTTGGTGGTATGTCTGGAGGGAATTGCATGAATTCTATGCAATATCCATGTCGGATAATTGCTAGGACCCATGTGTCTGTAGTTATTTTGTCCCATGCTTCGTAATATTGATGTATCCTCCCCCCCACTGGTGTTGTGTGGGAGGGGTGAGTGACGTGTGAGTCACTGCTTGTTGGTAGTGGTTTTGGGGCTTTGAAATCTTCCTCTATTCCTAGGAAATTGCCCCCCTCTATACTGGCCCCGAAAACCTCCCCTGTACTGTCCCTGGTAGGTGGGCGGTGCGGACTGTGAGGTGCTAGCTTGTGTGGCCTGACCCCGAAACCCTCCTCTAAAAGGTGTTTTGCGGAAGGTGTTATAAGATCCTCTGCTCTGCGGGGAGTAGAGTGCGCCCATGGCCTTGGCAGTGTCAGTGTCCTTCTTGAGCTTTTCTATGGCTGTGTCGACCTCCGGACCGAACAGAAGTTTCTCGTTTACTGGCATGTTAAGCACTGCCTGCTGAATTTCTGGCTTGAATCCAGACGTTCTGAGCCATGCGTGCCTACGGATGGTAACCGACGTATTAATGGTTCTTGCGGCCGTGTCTGCTGCATCCATGGAGGAGCGTATTTGATTGTTGGAAATGTTTTGACCCTCCTCAACAACCTGTTTTGCTCTTTTTTGCAGATCTTTTGGGAGATGTTCAATGAGATGCTGCATCTCATCCCAGTGGGCTCTGTCGTATCGCGCTAGCAGCGCTTGTGAATTTGCGATGCGCCACTGGTTTGCTGCTTGGACAGCAACCCTCTTCCCGGCTGCATCGAACTTCCTACTTTCTTTATCTGGGGGAGGTGCATCCCCAGAAGTGTGTGAGTTTGCCCGTTTTCTGGCAGCCCCTACCACCACAGAGTCTGGTGGCAGCTGAGAGGTGATGAATACGGGGTCCGTAGGAGGCGCCTTATACTTTTTGTCCACCCTAGGCGTCACTGCCCTACTTTTAACTGGCTCCTTGAAAATGTCCCTTGCATGGCGTAGCATGCCTGGGAGCATCGGCAGGCTTTGGTAGGAGCTGTGGGTTGAGGAGAGGGTGTTAAATAAAAAATCATCCTCTACTTGTTCCGAGTGTAGTTGCACATTATGGAATAGTGCTGCTCTAGCCACCACTTGTGAGTAGGCTGTGCTGTCTTCCGGTGGTGATGGCCTAGTTGGGTATGTGTCTGGGCTGTTATCAGACACTGGTGCGTCGTACAAGTCCCACGCATCCTGATCTTGGTCATCGTGGCTTATGGCGGTGTGAGCTGGCGAATGTGACGGGGTGTAAGTGGGCGAAGCCGGAGTTACAGGTGGAGGCGAGGGAGGAGGTGTTACCTTTTGTGCTGTTTGTTGCTGAGGAGTAAACTGAAGCGTTCTCTTTCGTTTGACAGGTGGAAGGGTACTGATCCTCCCAGTCCCCTGCTGAATAAAGATACGCTTTTGCGTGTGATCCACGTCAGTGGATTGCAGTTCTTGTTCAAATCTATGTTTCTTCATTTGAGAAGACATAGAATGCTCTTCAGTGTAGGAGCCAGAAACAGGGTCTGATGTCGCTTTTTTCGGCTCCGAAAACCCTGTCGATTGTTTTTTCGGCTCCGAGGTAACCTTCCTCTTTTTCTGTGCCGAAAATTCTGGGCCTCTATGGTCTTCGGCGCCACTGTCTCGGCGTCGATCCGTGTCGACACCGAACTCTCGGTGTCGATGCTTCTGTTTAGCACTCTCTCGGTCTCGAGGAGGCTGCGTGCCGGTGTCTCGACCGGAGTCGGACGATCTCGACACTGAATGGGCCTTTTTCGGTGCCGATTGTTGGTCACCGAGAATTTGGGTGGAGCCATGGCCGGTTGGCAGTGGCGTCCCCTGGGCCTTCTTTCCTTTTTTAAGGTTTGATCTCGACGTCTTACTCACAGTTCTTGTAGAGTGTAGCTCGTCGGAGTCTGAATCCTGGATGGAAAAGGATTCCTCCTGTTCCTCTTCTGTCTCGAACTGTCGACGCTCTTTTGGCGTGGACGCCATCTGCAGTCTTCTCGCTCGACGGTCGCGCAGAGTTTTTCGGGACCGGAACGCCCGACAGGCCTCACAGGATTCTTCGCTGTGCTCGGGTGACAGGCACAGATTACAGACCGAGTGTAGGTCCGTATAAGGATATTTGTTGTGGCATTCGGGGCAGAATCGAAACGGGGTCCGTTCCATCGGCGTTGTCCTCCACGCGGTCGGGCCGACTAGGCCCCGACGGGGTGCCGAAATCTACCCCGAAGGGCACCGAAGCGCTTCGATGTTCAACGCGTCGTCGTATGTGTCTATCTCTAACCGGATCGCAACGATACCGTCGAAAATCTTCCGTCTTCAGATATCTTTCCGGTCCGAAACTCGGAGCGACAGGAACACGTCCGAACCCGATGGCGGAAAGAAAACAATCGAAGATGGAGTCGACGCCCATGCGCAATGAGCACAGAAGGTGGAGTCACTCGGCCCCGTGACTCGAAAACACTTCTTCGAAGAAAAACAACTTGTAACACTCCGACCCAACACCAGATGGCGAGCTCATGCATACCATGTGTATCTACAGCGACAGATGCCATCGAACAGTTTTAACAGTAAAACTGAAATTAGTTACAGTTCCACAGATGTACAATCGAAAAAGTGTAGTCTGTAATGGCAGTGCATTACCACACCAAGTATTACACTCTACTGTATGCCTCTCCATACCACTCTACAACACTACTCCACACCATGCCACTCTTTCTACGCCACTAACTTTTAGCCATTCTAAACAGCAGCTATGCTGGTGTACAACATGGCTAAAACACATTGGCAAAGCCAATAGCTCTCGCATAGGCGAGACATACTGGCTTTGCCAATGCTCCTTTTTAATCATGCTGAAGCCTTAAAAGCTTATGTTATGGGAAAAGACAACACCATGGGATTTAGGTTTTGTATCATGAAAAGATTTTTCTTAAACTTGATTGTTACATACAAAGGAGCATCAAGGACGGCAGTAGTTTACATTTCTCTCACAAAACAGCTATCTTATGGACAGCAACAGTGCAGGTCTCTACACCAAAAGAACTGGAAGTGCAGCAATACCAGATTCCCAGGAGCACAGACTAGACCGATTGCAGAGAACTTCTCAGTTTTTGACAGTAATAGGCAGCTGTACTGATTTTTGAGCATGGGAAATTATTCTTTGGCAGAATCTGATCCAGGGCAAGAAAGAGAAAGGCAGAAATGGGAGCAAGGAGGAGGAAGGGAAAACTGACAAAGGAAGAAAGCCAGAATGAAAAAGAACCTGCAAGAGATATAAAGAGACATGAAGTATAATGCAGCGCTAGAAAGATTCATGAGTTGGAATCAGGACCATGCTACCCTGGCATCCTTTGGCTCCTAAGAAAAACCTTGTCCCAGCACTTACATTTAGTTACATATTAATAGGGTCACTGGTATTAAACGATTCCGCAGTCAGTTTTTTCACATAACTAAGGATTTAATGCAAAGTTTTGTTTCTGGCTCAAAACTTACTGAAAATATGACATGGGTTTGTGTGTTGTGAAAGGCCCTTTGCAAAGGTTAACTGATCACCTTTCGGTTGTTTTTTCCTGCATGTGGTTGTTAAACTGGTATTAAGGATGTGAAATCCTTGTCCAGACAGTATTACCATGTGTAAAATTACAAAATAATGAAGCCAGTGTTACTCGAATTAGTTTTCCTTAAACAGAAGACGAGAGGCACCTGCAAAACAGAAGCAGTTTGTTTATTTAAACATTACGGCCGGAAGATCAGTTACAGAAACTGTGTCTGCAGACGGTCTCTCGATGTATATCAGATTGTTGCCTTAAAATAATGAAAAGATCCCTTTCTTGGTTAAGAATGTGAACAGTTTTCATAAATAAGGTCCTGATAAATGCAGGTGGGCCTCAACCTGCCGTGGACATAATGTGGGCCAGTGTGTATGCTTCGTGTCTGTTCTGTCTGGTTAAGTGTTCCTAACTACATGTGGCATCTAACTTTATGGTGTTTGGGAATGCACGCACCCCTCTGGCTATGTGCATTTTATTGGGGCCAATCTCCTGGGACCAGTGTGGTGTCGCTGCACCCATCTGTGGGATCTGATCCAAGTTTCCTGTTTGCCCATTTGTCTGCTGGCTACACCCCACCACAGCTGTGACTTGCCAGTCAGTGACCTCAGGCCTGGGTCTCAGAGCCTGGCTGACCATGTATCTTCGTGCCAGGGTTGACGGAGAGTTCATGAAAGGGGAATCTAATAGGTGTGACGAACTTTATTCTTATATGTGAATGTATCATTGTGTGCATGGACTATTCTAATATTAACATTAGTATAAAAAAGTTCCACATTATTTTGCATAATTTGGTCACATCTGTCGCATAATTCCAGTGGCCCTGCATACTAAAACACTGTAAGGTAAGCAACAGTAAGAGTTTTGTTATATTCACCAATGGAAAGAAGCATAGGGAACAGCAGTATAGATTCCCATTGAAAACACACCTCCAGCGGCCCACCCTCACCTGGCCGGTGTCAGCTTTTTTCCCCCCAATGATATTCCCTCCCCCCCTCCTTCCAAAAGTTCCTATCAATAGGTTCATCCTCGTTGAAAACCCTCAACACTGTTCTAAAAGGATTTAGCCTTCTTTACCTTTAATGATACCCATCTCAATTGTTGAACCTCAAACTCCTTCAGAAGCCAATGGGCTGACAGGCATGTACACAGTACAGGTACATCATGTCACCATCAGTGCAAGATCACAGAGTGCACACACCACAGGTACATTTCACATGGAGTGCTACCTTCATCACAAATACAAACAACCAGGGCATCACTCAACACTGCTTTCACATACAGAGCACTGTATAAGTGCACACCACTCTTTAGGACGTGCCCTATGAATGTTATTACTAGACAGGAGGATGAGAATATGAAAAGGACGGTTTTGGCTGGTATAGACAAGACATTATAGCACACATTTAGTTAATGATGCTACAGCTTTACAGTATTCTGGGCTGGGGCTCGTTAGAGAACATGCTGAAGACTGGTCTAGAGTGTTAACTTTTATCAGGCCTCTCCTTCATTACCAGCTAGGAGAATCTGCTATTTTTTTTTTTTTTACAAAACAAAGGAAGCACGTATCATCCCACCGATGGATAATTTACCCTGGAATTAGTGGTCAAAATGGTTTTGATTATTTGTAGTGAGAGGCTTCTAACCAAACAGGATACAATGAAAGAATTTGAATGGCCTGAAAAAGATTACTTTCTTGGTGTGGGCAGCCACTGCACGAGGAAATGAGAAAAGGACGGGGGGACGAATGAGGCTTTGGTTTACTATTTTGCTTTAAAACACAGCTTGTAGTATTCATGGATGCATCAAGACAAGATGAAATAATCTGTAATTAGCTCTATTTATATGGTGGACTGACTGTTTCTGTTTATGCCACTGCCTGCCTGGGTGTTCAGGACTGTGGATATTGTAGTGTGTTTAAAGGCTGTATACAATGAACAGTGAGGCAAACGACTACATAATGCCTTCCTACTTAGCCTTTAACAAAATGAGATTTCTCCTTCACTATTGGCTAGGCTAGGGGAATCTGCATTTCTTCCTCTTTGTAGGACCTCAGATGCTGTACTGTAATCACAGCGCACACACAGGGAAGAAGATTTGGTGGTGGCGCATAACCCATGATTATGGGCTTAGCAAATTTATTTTATGCCATTTCTGCCCCCCCTGGGGGCAGAAACCTCTAGGCGCCAGGGCTTTTTTTTATTTTTTTTATTTTTTAGAGATGGGTAGCGACCCATCAGGCAAGGGTCGCTGCCCTGGGGGGCAAATTGTATTTAGACCATTTCTGACCCCCTTGGGGGCAGATTGGGCGATTTTAGGTCAATCTGCCCCCAAGGGGGCAGAAACCACTAGGCACCTGGGATTTGTTTTTTGGCAATAAAGTTACGCAGGGGGAGCGACCCCGTAGGCAAGTGTCGCTCCCGGGCAGGGGGGGGTGGTCAAATTTATTTTAGGGCATTTCTGCCCCCCCTCCCCCCTTGGGGCCGGCTGAGCTAGAGGCCAAACTTCACAGGTAGGCACTTTTCAAAAAACACCTCTGTTTTCTGTGAAAAAAATATGTTGTGTCCACGTTGTGTTTTGGGCCATTTCCTTTCGTGGGCGCTAGGCCTACCCTCAGAAGTGAGGTACCATTTTTATCGAGAGACTTAGGGGAACGCTGGGTGGAAGGAAATTTGTGGCTCCTCTCAGATTCCAGAACTTTGTCACCGAAATGAGAGGAAAAAGTGTTTTTTTGGCCAAAATTGAATGTTTGCAAAGGATTCTGGGTAACATAACCTGGTCAGAGCTCCGCAAGTCACCCCATCTTGGATTTCCCTGGGTTTCTAGTTTTCAAAAATGCGCTTGTTTGCTAGGTTTCCCCAGGTGCCGGCTGAGCTACAGGCCAAAATCCACAGGTAGGCACTGTTTTCTATGAAAAAATGTGATGTGTCCACGTTGTGTTTTAGGCCATTTCCTTTCGTGGGCGCTAGGCCTACCCACACAAGTGAGGTATCATTTTTATCGGGAGACTTTGGGGGGGAACGCTGGGTGGAAGGAAATTTGTGGCTCCTCTCAGATTCCAGAACTTTCTGCCACAGAAATGTAAGGAACATGTGTTTTTTTAGCAAAATGTTGAGGTTTGCAAAGGATTCTGGGTAACAGAACCTGGTCTGAGCCCCAGAAGTCACCCCATCTTGGATTTCCCTAGGTCTCTAGTTTTCAGAAATGCACAGGTTTGGTAGGTTTCCCTAGGTGCCGGCTGAGCTAGAGGCCAAAATCTACAGGTAGGCACTTTGCAAAAAACACCTCTGTTTTCTTTCAAAAATTGGATGTGTCCACGTTGCGTTTTGGGGCGTTTCCTGTCGCAGGCGCTAGGCCTACCCACACAAGTGAGGTATCATTTTTATCGGGAGACTTGGGGGAACATAGATTAGCAAAACAAGTGTTATTGCCCCTTGTCTTTCTCTACATTTTTTCCTTCCAAATATAGGTGTGTGTGTAAAAAAGACATCTATTTGAGAAATGCCCTGTAATTCACATGCTAGTATGGTCACCCAGGAATTCAGAGATGGGCAAATAACCACTGCTCCTCAAAACCTTATCTTGTGCCCTTTTTGGAAATACAAAGGTTTTCTTGATAGCAATTTTTTACTCTTTATATTTCAGCAAATGAATTGCTGTATACCCGGTATAGAATGAAAACGCACTGCAGGGTGCAGCTCATTTATTGGCTCTGGGTTCCTCGGGTTCTTGATGAACCTACAATCCCTATATATCCCCGCAACCAGAGGAGTCCAGCAGACGTAACAGTGTATTGCTTTCGATAATCTGACATTGCAGGGAAAAGTTACAGAGTAAAACGTAGAGAAACATTGCTGTTTTTCTTCACCTCAATTTCAATATTTTTCTTTTTCAGTTGTTATTTTCTGTAGGAAACCCTTGTAGGATCTACACAACTGACCCCTTGCTGAATTCAGAATTTTGTCTACTTTTCAGAAATGTTTCGGTTTCTGGGATCCAGCATTGGTTTCATGCCCATTTCTGTCACTGACTGGAAGGAGGCTGAAAGCACACAAAAATTGCAAAAATGGGGTATGTCCCAGTAAAATGCCACAATTGTGTTGAAAAATTGGGTTTTCTGATTCAAGTCTGCCTGTTCCTGAAAGCTGGGAAGCTGCTGAGTTTAGCACTGCAAACCCTTTGTTGATGCCATTGTCAGGGGAAAAAACACAAGCCTTCTTCTGCAGCCACTGTTTCCAATTTTGTTTGAAAAAAATAAATTTTCACTGTATTTTGGCTAATTTCTTGGCCTCCTTCAGGGGAACCCACAAAGTCTGGGTACCTCTAGAATCCCTAGGATGTTGGAAAAAAAAAAAGGACGCAAATTTGGCTTGGTTAGCTATGTGGACAAAAAGTTATGAGGGCCTAAGCGCGAACTGCCCCAAATAGGCAAAAAAAGGCCTGGCACAGGAGGGGGAAAAGGCCTGGCAGCAGAGGGGTTAAAGACAATGATAGGTAAACAAAAAAAACAAACAAAAAGTCTGCACTTTATTTGCAATCCAATAATTTATAGTCTAATATCTGACCATCTTAATGAGACAATATAACTACTACTACTTCCTGTTAGAACTAAGGTAACTTCCTCTGCTCCACTGAGGGATACATGTGGTGAATGAATTTATTAACATGCTCAACATAGCACTGGCTACTACAATTTCTTTAAAAACACACAAAAAATGATGGGAGGAATACCTGAAAATAATTTAACCACTGGCAGGTTCTTGGGGTAGAATTCCAGTCTATGTTTTTTTTCCATCCACTGTGCCACTCTAGGCAAAAGCCTGTCTTAAGCAAATCAACACTGAGCCTGCTCCTCATCGGATCAGTCCATACTCAACTGCCAAGTGAGGGCCCCTCCAGAAAAGAACAACACTCCAGGCTGGTTTTAGGAATTCAAACCTGTGATGTGCGGGTTACACAGGACCCCAGCACTATAATCGGAACTTACTGAGCTATCTACCTCAAGCCCACTATTACGTTAAACAACCTAGTGCTGCATCCTGGCACAAGATAGTCTACATAACTCATTAACAACCAAGTGACATCTCTCACTTTCAAGTCAAAGGTGTACTAGACTATCTAAGAGAAGGCTAGCCGGCAAGAGAAAATTTAGTCTCATGGTAGAGGCACACAACTTGCAACGTTCCATCATTTCTAGCTTTGGCATCACCTTTGGGAAACCATCCATTACCACCCAGTCCTATGTCAGATAAGCATCCTTGGTTGTCCATCTGCTGGGACATGAACGTAAACTGCATGGTATACAGGCATTTTCCCCTGCCATGAGGGCACAAAAGCATGTGTAGCTGGTGTCTAGACTTATTTGGGCCCCACAGCATGCCAATCAAGCATGTATGTAGATGCATGCGCTTGTCCCAGATTATGCAAGGTTGTGGACCAATCCTGTGACTTAAAGAGGTGAACCTAGTGGGCCATCATAGTGGACAGAGGATTCTAGTCTCTGCTCTGGGTATAGCAGATAAAAGGTGGTGGCAGCACACAATGTTTTGAAATTGATAGCAACAAGCCACTATCTCTGTAACCTACAGATCCTTTTGGTGTAAAGTTCTTCTGTTATGTGTATGCCCAGATCCTTGCGCTGGCATCCTGTTTCTATGTCAAGTTCATGTGGAGTGTGCATGCAGTACATGTGCAGTTGTAAAGAGCGGAGTGCAGTTAAGCCTGAATACTGAAGCCAAGGTATCCATTCTGGATAACCCTGGTTTTGCATAGCACATGAAAGAGGGTGAAGACAGCTTCCTCGGACAGTAGAAGTGTATTCCTGTGGCTGGAGAGTGGATATACAGATACTAAAGTGAGGAGGATGAGGACAAGCTTTCCTTTATAAACTGCACAATGACGTTTGTTAGCAAGAGGCTGCTGATTAGTGGTTTGTGAGCACTGTCATTTGGTGATGATAGGCATGAAATATGGGCTGCAGTATCTGGCCTGACCGTTCAAGTGCTCCCAGATTACTGCTTCAGACAGGCTGACAGGCTGCTGCAGAAAACTCACTATTTATTGTGTCAGTTGCGTGAGTGTTCCAGGCTGGTGAAAGCCCTGGTGTTAGTATCACTGTACAGAAAGGCTGTGCCTGGGTAACAGCATGAGAAGAACATTTGGAAGGATAACCCACTCCAAAGCAACTCTGAAGCTGGAGACACTTGATCTACAACCCTGGTCTAGAAAATGTGTGTAAAAGTAAGACGTTCACCAGCCCACTTCATGACCAAGGAAGGGACTGCTCCGCAGAGTACTCAAAGGACTGCTGTTATCAGGGATTGTGTCTTCAAGAAATCAGTTTCCCTAGAGGTGAAGAGACATCTAAAGCCTACATTTTCTGCTGAAGATTTGAGGGTCAGCCTGCTGAGAGAGGGAAGCAGTCTGCCTGGCTTTCCAGGAGGAGAAGCCCAGAAGGTCAGAGGGACTGAGGGACACCCAGAGGAAGGGGATTATCTGAGATCAAAGCCAAGAGCGACCTGTGTTGCAAAGGATGCTGTGGTCCCTCAAAAAGGTTCCTAGCAGAAACCTCTTCAAACCTTCATGAGTGCATTGGCTCAAAGGTGGATATAACTACCATGGCGACTGCATAGGCCCAGTAGGAGCATGTACTTGAGTCAGCTGACTAGCTCAGTTGGGGCTAACTCCCATCTCAGAGCTGCACACCGCCACAGCATCCAGGCCTCCTGCTCACCACTGAGCTGAGCCAGAGGTGACCTGTCTGGCCTCCTCAGCAGCTCCTGAGACACTCTTTGCTCAATAGGAGGATCTTCCTGCGAAAGAATGGGGAGGCACCAAATGTGTTTAGTTTCTGGATCCGTTCAGGAGGAGCCTGAGAAACTAAACACATTACTCTCTATACCACCAGGGGGTAAGAACCCTGAGAAACGTGGACTGAGTGCACATTTGATTGTGGGTTAATTGACACCTTACCTGCACCGGATTTATTCTACTGTCTAAACTGCTGCTCGGTGGACCAGCTGTCCATGATCACTATTTAGGATTAGCACGAGCTAAATCAGTAGGTGTCGTAGCAAAAGGGAGAATCTTGACCAGGATCACCTCTGAGTGTACTTAACTTATGCAGTATTTAATACTGCTGTTTGTTTGCAAAATGCCTTCTGTAAAAAGGAACATTGGACTGGATACTGAAGTTATTGTGTTTGTTGATAGATAATTGTGTTTTGTGCTTGTGCATCTCCACAGTGCTCACTGAGAAGCCGGTGACTGGTTTCCCTCGCTTTGCAAAGGAAGTGCAGAAGGCGCTGCACTTGACCCAGTTTGAAGAGCCATGGTCGGACAGACTCCAAGATGCTACTCACAAACAACTATGGTTATGGCCCAGTGGCCTCCATCTGCCCAGAGTTCCAAATCCCAATGGGGTCTGACAACAAGGCAAATCAGTCATTCTAGAGGTAGCTGCATTTTAGGAAATCTATGCTTTCCCCCACTCTATGCCAGCAACCCCATACCACCTTCTTGCAGCCTAGGAGAAGTGTCTGGAAACTTACTTCACGACTTTGGTCTCACCCAGGTGCCAGTCCAGGCTTGCACACTGTGACTTAACTGTGTGATTGCAGGCAAATTAGGGCGGAGTTAAAAGCATTTATAAAATAAAATATGATCAAGACTGTCACTGTCAATGGCCCCAATCAACATCTCTCAACTAATTCATGAAAATACATTTCCCAAGAGGCAATGGTTAAGAAATAACTGCTAAGTTGAAGTGTGTAATTTGCGGTTGAAGGGTGGAGATCCAAACATTGGAGTGGGTAAGATGGAAACAGTTTTAGCTTTAGAAATTCCATTTAGACTTTTTTTTTTAGCAAGCAGCTGCTAATTAGTTCCACTTGAGCACTGACTTTTATTTGATGGGAGGGGAGGTGGGACTGCAGTTTCAGCCGTGTTAGGTGAGGAAGTTTCTAGGTCAGGCATGCTCTTTTGTCTATTGAACCAGTTACAAAAAAGGGTATTACAGGATTCGCTTTTTAATTAAACCGTACACTATTCTGATTTCGAACTCTTTGAATTGTATACATGTTTAGTCAGTACAGAGAAACACAATCCGATGTACTTTAAAATTAAATTTCTATCTCCCGTATTAGCTTGCCAGCATGCCCACAATTATAAAATGCAAAATATTTCATACACTAAAAACAACGTGTTCTATACTGACAAACATGAATAGAATGACTCTTACTACTGTATCCTCTTTTGTCAAGCAATAAAGTGTACATAAAAACTCCTAACCACTGCAGTTACACCTAGTTCATACCATTTTTCCATGTGTGGAACTGTTTATTACACAAATGGGAGGTGCACTTCCTTCATGCAAAACATACCAGAGAAAACGTAGTCGCTATTTTGGATTGGCACACAATGCTGCACAGGAGAGTTGTGACACAGGCGGAGTGATGATGTGATATAGAATTTGCAAGAGTTGCCTGCACACTAAAAGGAAAAAAAAAAAAAAAAAAAAGGGGTCCACCTTCACTTCAAAACCCCTGCACAAGGAAGGCAGTTGAGAAGACCCTGGACCTGGGGAACGAAGACAGCAAAAGAATGCCCAGCTGGATGAAGAAGACACGTTATGTCTGCAAGGCTGGACTGAGGACTGAATTCAGCTTATCCTCATAACTAGAATGGGTCTCGCCAGTGGTGCTGGGTCTCGCCAGTGGTGCTGGTTCCCTTATGCCACTTGAGTATCAGTTCACTGCCACCCTTTCTCCTTGGGGCGCCTTCCAAGATGCCAGGAGGCTCTCAGGGCTGGGGAAAGCAGCAAGGGGAGTCTTCTGCAGGCTGGTAGAGGAGGGGATTCACACAATGCCCCCACTAGCAAGAGATGAGCACCAGGAGCCTGCCAGAGGACAAGGCTGACACAGAGAGCCTACAAACCCAGCTCGCCAACAACTTGCCCTTTACCAGTAGCAAACAGAGCCTGAGATGATGAAAAGTGGCCCAGTGGTGCCAGAGAAGGTCGGGCTTGAAGATTCTTCTTTTAAAGGTGCCAACAAAGATTGAGCGCATGGAGCGCCATTATATATTTAAAATCGCCCTTTAGTGGGCAAGGGCCAGACAGGCGACAAACCCATTTCTCCGTTTTAAATGGGAAAAGGGTGTGTCCATGCCCTTTCCACACAGGATTTCTGGCCCTGGGATCCCATCCCCTACGGCCAAATACATGACTGTTTCTGTCCCAGGGGATGTGGTTCAAGGGACCAAGAAGTCAGAGGCCCAGTTTGGGGTGGGGAGGCACATCAGGCCAGCCTCTCCTCTCCCTGAAGGCAGGAGACTGTGCATGGATCCCACCGCGAAGCTGAAAAGATATTCCTGCCCAACAGGTGCAGAGATTTGTTATTGGCTCTTGTACAGCACCAAGAGAAGTGCTGCATACAGCAGGACCTCCAACAATTTGTGCTGCTGTGGGTGCTCCAAGTACGACTGGGGAATCCATTAAAAAAAGGATGCAACAAAGAAAACTGCAGTGCGAGGCCACAGCCTAACACAAACAGTGGGGGAAACCACTGCATAAACATTCATTTTGCAGACTAGGGAGCGCTCCATAACACTCAGAAAGGGGGCTGAAATTCGAATCTCTCCTGGTTGTGCCTCAAGGAGAGACAGGGCACCGCCAGGGCATTTCTCAAGTGTTGTTGGGGGGGGGGGGGGGGGGCAGACGGGTGCAAAGAGCGTAGCAGCATTCCCCCGCAAGTGTTTTTTTCCGAAATTAACTCCAAGTCTTCTGGGTTAGAAAATAATTAAATCTTATGGGATATTGTACGGATGACCACCAGGAGAGGCTTTCATTGTTTTAAAGCACTTAGAGCTGGAGCTATTGTTCTTTGGTTATGGAGTGCCCAGTGATTGCTCCTATGGCTACATTATTTGCCTGTAGACAGTGAGGAAAGACTGACACATAAGTACTGGAACTCAAATGTTTTGACAATATTGGTATTGAACAAGTAACAGCTAACATTATAAAGAATGCTAATGGTTATTAATGCTGTGCTTATTTTTAATAGTATTAAAGTTTTAGAAAAATGACACGTGACCGATTCTATTGATATGGTTACACCCTGACAAAGCCAGTAGACCTGCTTTATATAGATTGACATTGATAAAGTATAACATCTGGCGATTGTTATTAATGTGGTAAAACCCTAACAAAGGCTTGCCTTATTTAAAATGACATGCATATTGTGATGTTGCGTCTGGTATAGGTGGGGGTTTGTTATAATGGGGTTCAGGACCCACTGGAACTGTAATGTGACACTGCAGTGTCAAAGGTATTTCCATCTACCCGATTGTATACATTTGCAATTTAATTCATAATATTTAGTAGTGTGTGTAGTAAAAGTACTTTTGCATTTTTGAAAAAGCACTGACTAGACAATGAATTGTGTATTGCTGCTACATGCCAGTGAATTAGGACTGCTAGCCGACAACCTCCTTTGAGTAGGCTTTGGACTGCGCTGCTTCACTACCCTGAGAAAGTCAAGTGCCAATACTTGGTTCCCTATAAAGGCAGGCCTATTACTTCTGAAGGACTCGCATCCTCTGCAACTAATAACCCAATTTCTTACACTATCTGTAACAATAGTTGTGCAGCTTGAGATCATATACAACTTACTGAGCAGCACCCAGAGGCTGAAACGTTTGAGACACACACACACACACACACACACACACACACACACACACACACACACACAGGACACAAATTCTATTGCAGAAAAACAAATCTAAAGTTTATGCTGAAATAGACCACTTGGGGCTGCTTTGAATGTCATTACAGACACATCTCGTGACTGATTTTCACCCTCAACACAAAACATTTGTTTAGAAAACAATTTGTAATTGACAAACCAATCTACTAAATTATACAAATAAGCATGTGACTCTATACCATCACAAGCATTAAAATACATTTTATTGGTGGTTACTTTTTTCTTAAAAAAGAATATTGAAGCTCGGGGGCAAGAATATTGGTCACTCATACCACGTTTCTCCATATTTCAGCCAGATTACCAGATGTAAACTGTAAAAGGGCAGAAGCCTCTTTGGCTAGATTTTCTGAAGACAATTAAACAGCAATTATTTAAGTACTGCAGATAAATTCATTTAGTTAGTCTGGATATTATCCGGTGCCATTTTTATTAAGAGATATTTACCAGAAAGACTCCTTGTGGTTCTCCTCACCCAAATAATTCGTCCCTGCTCAAGACTAAGGGATTTACATAGTGCTGGTGGGTTACAGGACACGGGGAAACATTGCAGTTAGAAAGAATATAATAGTCTTCTATTCTGAAATGATTTCAGTGCAGCTTTTTTTCACAGGAAAGATATTGCAGCCATTCAGTTTAAAATGTTTTCTTTGCAGCCCTTTAGCATATCCTTGGATAGATTTAAAACCAGTTTTAATCCAGATTTAGATTCTTAGTTTAGATTTTAAAACAACTCTGGTACATTAATTTTGTTAGTAATATTTTGTTGCCTTAAGTAAAGCATACATGACTAAGTTGTGGTGATATTACCAAAACCAGGAAAGCATATGAGTGATAAATAGTTGACTACTGGTAAACCTTTCATGGGAAATGACCCACACTATCTAAGGAAGTTCGTACTGAAAAACGCAACTTTCTGTAATCCATATCTATGAACACTTAACTATTGCCTTACACAATTTTAAAACATGGAGAACAAGTTAATGCTAGGCTTCGAATCAGCAATACATTACTGATTTTGGTCCTTCAAGAAAGATCCCAAAGTATATATTAAAGGAGCATTTTCAAATTCATTGAAACAGTTGAGAACCGAACCAGCCCGTCCACCTAATCAAGGCAGGGCTGTACCTGACTGAATGGTAGGCAAACGCCACACGAGTTGCACTGACCATAGCAAGAGACAACAACTTCCTATGTGGTGATTCAAAACACTTCTGCCTAATCAAAGGCATACCATGCTTCGTACTCAATTCATATTCTCGGGTCCCACAAAGAGCCTGGAGAACAGCATTATTACCAGAGCAGAGCATAATAAGTAAACGAATACCATAAGGGAGACATTTTGGAAGCAAGTACGTCAGGTTTTCCATTTTAGCCAATAACATATTACATTTTTTTGTCAGCCTGATTTGATTAGGGTTTGACCTCGGAACAGGATTTGGTGCTAGAATTAAACTAAGGTTACATTCTGAGTCTGTTAGAATGATCCAAATGACTTTCCTATTTCCACAGCCTAAATCCAATTTATTGGGTGTTATCTTAATTTCTTCAAGAGTCACTATCAGGAGAGCAAGTTTTCCCATGTTACTCCCATTGGTTGGGCAACCCTTTCACTTTCTCTGCACTCCCCAGCAACAGTGCTAATGGGCTGGACAATCTTTCTTTGGCAATTTTTCAATATAGGATAGCTAAACTAGAGGGCAGTGTTGATCCACTTATTCTTAGCATCATTCTTACCCGTCTACATCTTGATAAGGATTTACACTGATGCTCACTATGGACCTATGTTTAGTTCTACATTTCCTATCTCATCAGAAGGAGATAACTGATGTACAGAAAAACCCATACCAAATGTTCGTATTTGGACCCACTTGTAACCAATCTAAAGAACCCTGGGTTCAGTAAGAATCCATTGAAAGTGAAAGAATTTCTGGATGCCCTCTAGAAAACAGTGCATGAATACACCAGGAGGAAAAAGTCCCAGGTCACAAAATAACATCCAGAGTGCTGGGCCTCAGTTGCAATGCTGAAGTTTATGACCTGAGTAAAACTAGGACTGGAGTGATGAATTCAACAGCAGAGACAAATAGTTGTGACTCACTGGTATACTGATCAGAAGCCCATTGTACGTTGGCAGTACTCTAACCACCTCACAGAAATGCACATACGAGTCTGCTGAGTATCATGTACAGACCCATTGAGATTTAGATGCTGTCACTGGGGTTAAAGTCCTTCCACAAAAATATTTAGCTAAGTTATACTGATGATCAATTCCGCTGTATTTTCTTGCAAATTTTAAGGACAGCTAAATTAACTCAGGCAAAAGAGAGACCTTCCTTGGCTAAGCCCCACAGCTGAATTACAATGCACTGTACTGTGCAGGTGAAGGGTATTACTCACATACGGATGAGGTTTACAGTATCCATACTTTATGAATGTAAGGAGCCATTATGCTGTGCCTCATTGAGGCTGGAGATGGCAGCACTGGCGACACTCATAAGGATTTTGGTGATGGACTTTAGTTTTCATGTGGCAAACAACAGAGCCTCTAGTAGAGTGGAGAAATAGATCTGTTGTTCCAATGTTGGGCAGACTGAGATCCTAGTCATGACAATGTCCTCATTTTCTTAATCATATTGTGTATTCATGATTTTGGTTAAAAGGCACAGCACAGGTTCTTTACCAACTTATCTGGGTTCCTGGGCGTGTAATATTGATATTTTCTGTTTTATTCTAGTGGTAACAGATTTATGCTTCACAGACCCAATCTCTTGATAACACAATGAGTTTTATGTCTGTCTAATTCCCATTTGTGGAAATTCACATAGTGACACCTAAATGTGAATGCTAGGTATTTTCTGCACGGTACAGACGGAGGTGTAAGTGTCACTCCTCTCTTCATAAAACAGCCATAGCTCTTGCTCACAAATGGCAAGGCAGGCATTTCACATCCAGAGCTTTTGGTCTAACTACTCTATCCCACAGGGCTGTACTACAAATGGTATTCATGGTGTCCATGGTGTCCTTGTTCCCTGTGTGAAAGCACATACACGCAAGGGTGGACTCCTTAAATGGCATCTAATCGCAAGGCTTTAGCCCCTCTTAAGAGGCAGTGAAGCTGCGCCAAGACATCATCCAAGATTCTCATCACAGAGGCTCCTTTTTCAACACCCCCTTGAGTATAACTACCTCCAGCTTGTTAGTTTATATTGGTTGAAAGCTACACACACATACATAATAGGAAGTGCAATTAACTGCAGAAAATATAGTGACTAACAATAGTGTACTATCTAAGCACACTACAAATGAAGTATTCATAATAGTCCCTAACCAGGGGCAAGTAGTGTTATGCAGGCTTCACTGGGAAGCACGTTAAACCTGAGTTACCTGCTCCCAGGCTGATCGCAAAAAAAAAAAAAAATATGAAGATGTTATCTAAGGCTAGTATCACAATTTAAGTCAAAATCAATGTGGATTAAATGACGATGTGAAGAAGATGTCAATCAAATCATCGCTAGATCTTTGAAGGGGTTGTGCAAAATCTGATACTTTGAAAAGATATCTTTAAAATTTGTGCGACTTGAACGTGCACTGTAGGCCATAATCGTAATTTGGCATTTTAAAGTATGTTAATTTGTCAAGTTTACAGAAGTAATATAGAACTGGAGACCTATGTAGCCTTCGTTTGCTCCACCTTAAAGAATGCGCAGAAATATTTTGTGATTTTGGTGATTAATTTGTCATTTCAGCAGATTGTGTTGTTAAACTCACGAGTTCTGTCAATATGAATTTCTTTGTCTCAGAGTTAAACATTCTGGGGTTGAATAGGCTCGGGGACTCTCCATGATCAGTGAAAGTGAATCTTGTTCAGTTTTTTTAAATTTGGGCCCGACCTATTGTAGGAGTTATGGGTTACATGGCTAAATTCCTTTGGCACCATAATTGTGTTAGTTTGTGTGCAAATAGAGGGCAGTTCTGTGGGTGAACATTACTCGACTCTGGCCCTCTTAAGAGGTCATCAGGAATGTAAATTGCATATTTACAGCTGTGGGATTTTAAAACGATACTATGCATTTTTTCTATTTTGGATTTAAGGATTTTTCCGTTAATTTGCTAAGGGCTGTCGGCACGATTTCTATAAATCGCTGAAAATATGTGGGAATTAGAAAGGATTTGGGCATTTTACAAGGTGTAACCTTCAATACTTCTAGGTGAGCAAACTGAAGTAAGAGCCAGTGTTTTATCACGAGTTAGGACCTACATCTCTGAGCTGAGATGTAGCAAGTGTTATTGGGCATTAACAAGACAGCATCAGGGAATGGAAAGCATCAGTTATTGAACTGAGTTTGCAAGCCTTTTCTCCTGGTGTCCTCATCCCTTTTAGCTGGGGAATGCATTGGGTTACGCAACAGGCTGGGTTTGATATTTTTCATTATGAGGCTCCTTTAAGTCGATACATCATGGTAGCAAAGACAGCTTGCTGTATGCACCCCATTTGGTAATTCATCATACATACACTCTACTACTTACCTCTGCACTCACGCATTCACCCACTCACACAATACAACAGACACTGCATAAGCATATGTAAGCCTAAAGGCACAAAAGCAGAAAAAGATGCTACGTAAACATGGCAAGCATATGCTCGCATACAAAACAAAGAATTAAACATAGTAGTAATAGTGGGCAGCCGTCTTTAAGTGTTACTGTGGATAGAGCATCATTTTTAAAGTTAAAACATGGTGGTCACGTTGTGAATTGTCAGCAATCTTGTAGTTGTAAAACAAGGCAACAATACGGACAGATTAATTCTAAGACACCTGGCTGGTTTAGAAACATTGCCATGCATGATGTGGCATAAAGCAGATGAAATAGGTGGTAAGTGTAGTCCGTTATCACTGCATGTGGAATGATGTCCTGGCGCTATGAACTAAAGAAAAAAAATTACAAAAACAATAAAATAAGCCAAAAAGGTTTGCTTTTCTTAAACATGGAATGCGAAAGCCTATAGGTCTGGTGTTGTTAGTGGATTTTTTTGTTAATCGTTGGGCTACTCTGCATTGGTTTTTCCTCCTCATCTTGAAATACAATAATGAACCAACCTCTTGGCCTATAGTAATAGGCAAGCAATGAGTAAAACTTTTGCTGAACAGAATGCATTAGTAAGATTAAGTTGTACCCTCCAAGAAGAGCGGTCTAAAAAGGATTCAGAATATTAACACTGTTGTAAGTCCTAACATTAAAAGAATTTGCTATGCAATATTATGTTTATGCATTTTGACAATGGACCACCATTTTCGGTGAAGCTGTGAGGAAAGCTTGTTTAAGTGTACAGTTTTACTCTGAACGAAAAAACGCTTCAAATCTAAAGTGTTATCAAGGTAGTGAAGTGAAACAAATGAACTTGCAATAGTTATTATTAGTGGATAAGGTTAGCCTGCTATAAAGAAAAACCTGTAGGGGAGAGGTGGGGAGTCAGCAGATTCGGTTTTTAAAGGTGGCAATTCTGCTAGGCATGGCCAGCCCTTTCGTCTGTTCCTCACTGCTATTTCAGGAAGGTTGATGACAGTCAGGTGAAGTCTTCTCATTTCATTTTGCTGGTGTTTTAAATACTCCCGATTATTACCTACTTTGAGAGCCATCACCTTGCTCAAGGGCAGTTCATTAAAGCCAGAAAATTACATTTAAAGGGAAACCACTTCAAACCAATACCAGGACCTTAGACAGTGAATCAACAACTCATGTCAAGAAAATATAAACGTGTAATCCATACAGCCCCACTTTGATCAGGGTCAAAGTTATTCTTGAGCGAGGAAGGGAGTGCTACTGAGAATACTCAAATGGCTGCTGTGAGACCACAGCTGGTGTAATCATTACAACCACTGTACCAGAGCGAGGGGGCATTACCTGAAGTTTGTGGAACTTGCTGGAGAAGCTGTGGGTCTTCCTAGAACCTAGAAGCCTACCTGTTCAGCGACACAAGAGCTCCTGACCCTGCAGGGCAGGCACTGTTCACAACGAGAAGCCCAGTTGTGTTCTGGATGCGTGTAACATCCAAAAGAAACCGACTGCCAGCAGGAGTGTCATTGAGACTGACTTGTGTCATAAGTGTCTTCCAGTCAGTAGTTCTAGAGGTCAATTGTGTACAAGAAAGTTTGAGCGGCCAGCACTGAAGAGCCTGAAGGACAGGATGTCACTGCAAACATCGACTGCAGGGAGGTCAACATACACATTGGGGCCCACTGTAGAGGTGAAAGGCGGGCACCAATAGAAGCTGCAGTTCTTTGTTAAAAGCCCATGAGTGAGATCGTTTAATCCATTCTGCTGTAATTGTAAACTGCTTTCTTTTACAAAAAAAAAAAAACACAACAATTGGAATGAACAGTGATTTGCTTTTTCTGTTGGTTAACTACTAATTACGGAGACTGCTTCACCTCTCCATACTACCTCCCTGAGGAGCATTTGACTGCTTACCCTTGCTATCCTGTGCGGAAACGTGGAGTACCAGGTCTAGTTTTCAGTTATGTGACAGGCCCCAGGACACCAGTGGCAAACATCCTCAATAATAGCTGTGGCCCAGCAGCCCTCGTCTGTCCTCTGCCTCAACAGGCGCCTGGCAGTCACTCAAAGGACAAGAGAGACAATGGCAGAAGTAGCCTGACTGCATGTAGCACGCTGCACTGGGTCAAGCTGGCTACCTTCTGCTAATGTCTGTCCTGTGAGTGGCCGTGCTACGTGCTGTCGTTGGTGAAAGCAAAATGAAATGATACTTTTGAATGGCTGAAAAAGGCTCACCAAATTCCCCCTTTGTGTGTATTTTTATGCATCCATCTAATTACACAAGCCTGACAGACAACTAAAAGGGTCAGGTCAGATTTACACTAAGTACTCTAATACACACACAATTAAATATGAAGCATGAAATTACTAATTTGTACACATTATAGCCCGTAAAACAATATACAGCCCTTCCTAAGTGTTACTAACAAGCATTCCCAGAATGCAAATCTACCCCCGGTTTGTCAGAGGGCGCTAAAACGGACCCAAGACTCTTGCCTACTATGCGAATGCATGTGGAGCCAAGCAACAATACTGGCTGACCAGCTTTAACAAAAAGTAACACATTTTCCCTTATGGCCCAATTTCTTTAACAAACGCATTTCGCAAGAAATAAGTCAGGTCTGCAGCCTTTTCATAATAAACTGATCAGTCCTATGGAATCGAACATAACGTTAACTAATGAACCAATCAGGCCTAGAGGCTTGATCACTGGCTTTTCTCTCAACTCAGGCTTACTGTATTGAGAATACTCTGCAGCGCAAACCTCTTTTTCCAGAGGATGTCTATATAGTAGGCCTACCAGAGACAAATGAACATTGTGTGGCGAGCCCATGCCCCATGTCTGCCCATCCAACATTGTAACAACATTCTGCTCGTCTTGTACAATTTTTACTGGCAATGAAAACAGTGTCTAACACTATTTTTTTTTTTAATTCAACATCACTTGCATGCCATGACGTTTTTTTTTATTCCAGGTTTCCGATCATATTTTTCTTGGTGGGAACACACTTTTTTCCATTACTACTTCTGTTTACCCAAGCAGGCCCATTCTGAACCATAAGGGTGAAAGTGGTGCTAGGACAGCGTCGTGAGGGGGACAAAAGTAGACTCACCTACCACTGTAGGTGGGAGGTGTAATACAACCATAATATGTCGTGGACTACCTTTAACATCTTCAACCTTGACATGCAGGTAGGTTCGAGAGTCTTCTTGAGCTTTCAATTTACTCTTTCACAAACGTTTGACTCTGGGAACACGCAGTGACATTCTGTGAAGCGATGTCTGCATTTACCTTAAAAACTCCATCTAACCCTAAGTGAAATGATCTACGTTGTTTGTAACAAGCAAATACGGGATAGCTTCAAGAGCAAACAAGTCTCTCAAAAACTTGAAAAGCACGCCTGTGGTGGTGTAGTGTACTACTCTGGCAATCATCCAATGGGTCAAATAACTGACCAGAATCGGTGTGAATTTACCTGCGAGACTAGCCTGACTCAAAGGACCAACGGTGTCCAATACAAGATTGTGCAAATGGTTTTCTGCGCTACTATCAGGACCTGGTTGCTTTGATTTTTTTTGTTAATAGCAGAAAATATGCAACTTTTGACCACATACTCTACAGAGGTGTCCAATTCTGGCCACCAGTGAAGAGTCCTAATCATAGTGTTCGTTATACTTCTCTCAAGGTGACTTATGAGCAAGATCTACAATTTTACTACCTAAAGAGAAAGAAAGTATTACTTTACCTCCTCTGAAGATCTCGCCTCTTCTGTCAAACTTAACTCCTCTCTTATTTCACAAAAACGTTTCAAAGTTTTGCCAACCTCTGTATATTTGTTTTGCCAACCGTCGTGGGTTTTACTTATCACTCATTGAAAAACACTCTTTAAACCAGCTTCCACTTGTTCCTTTCCAGGTCTGCCAATTCTACCACAAGGGATCAATCATAACTGGTTGTCCTCATGCTCACTTCAGTACAACATCATCCTGCATCAGCAGACAATTTTCTGATCGCTAGGCCATCCTCAATGTTTCCTGCTCCAAGCCTTTAAATGTACAGATATGGTCAAGAGGCTTGTGGTCAGTTCTTAACATGGAAGGTAAGCCAAATAGGAATTTAAAATTACCAATGACAATAAAATGGAACCGCTCATCCCTCCAACACAGAATGTTCAAGTTCCAAGCTTCATAAGGAACTTGATTTAAAACGACAATCAACTATGGTCACAGGTGTATGTCTCAGAACAATGATATTGTCAAGAAAAGAGAGGCATAGCATATTGCATCTTTAATGTTTTTAAAAGCCATCTGGCAGCTCATGTTCTAAAAGCAATGCATGTCCATTTCGGAAAGTGAACACTAGGGGTCAATTATGTTTGCAAATCTTTTAACGAATTTGGAGCAGTATTAGAATGGACCCAAGAATGATTTTGATTCCTCGCTGCTGTACAATGCAGGGGCATTTGTAATGGCTTCAAACAAATTCTTAGGGTTTCATGCCAGAAGTGCTGAGCTCCAGTTCAAATGCAAGCTCCTTGCATTGTCTCTCCCTTATATTTTGTAACAATGTTGGGCTATGAAAACCTAGTAAACTAGACCGGTCCCTGAAAAATATCCTCAGTTTCACTCAGCTCTCCTAAGGAATGAGGTCCCTGGTATTCCCAGGGTTAGAAAACAGCTTTCTTCAGGATATATTCCTTGATCTTGCATTTCTCCCTGAAAACACCACTATCAAAGTTTATGGGCAACAAGAGTCAACTAGTACACTATTTACTAGTATGTCTAATGTAACCTCACAATTACAGAATTGCAGGTTTGTGCTGTCAAGTCCATTCTTTTATCATCTTCTATGTACTCCAACGTCACCACATTTACATTTCTGTTTCCAAATTCCTGAAGGTTCAGGCAAAATATCTCCACCTATAGCGTTTCCCACATGATGGGTTTCTCACTGGGTGTACAACATCATTATCTTACTGTCTAAAGTTCACACAACAATAACACTTTAAACCCAACACAACACTGTCAGTTCTGGTTTAGACGGAGGATAACATGAAGAGCAGTGCTTTACTGTGTAGACAACTCACTTTTCTCTTGTATATATATGGGTTTTTCAAGCATCGGACTAACTGATCTGTCAAGGGGGTCTAGAATTCAGAGGTGTTTAACAGAGAAACACCACTATGTAACGTTCCAGAAAACATCTGTACATCTTTCCCCTGCCTCTCCCCCAACACCAAGGTGATGCAGTAAAATGACGTTTGCAAAATGGAAAAAATGTTTCACCTTTACAAGCTACGAGGTACAATTAAAAAAAAACAACTGTTCCAAGGGAAAGGCGGGCTCTCCTACTTAATTAAGGAAATTAGGGGATTGAGTCCTGCCAATTGTTACTGGATGTAGTGATGTGGAAGGTGGTCAATACACAAGGAAGTCTAAAAATGGATCAGTAGTCGCAGAGTGGTCGTACAACGCAGCAGTATGAATATCAACAGGAATGCTTCAAACCAGCGGTAGGGCATTAATGGAGAGTACAAGGTAACAAGTCCAGTCCTCTGACACGAATACTGCTGCAGCTGAATGTTCCAGAGAACAAGTATGTTTGAAGGTAGACGAGTGAAGGTAATCCAGTTACTCTGCTTATGCGTACCGTGCACAGCGAAAGGCAGAGTTCATGTAGAGGAGAGAGACAAGAAGGGTCAGTAGGAAAGTAGAAAGTAGATCAAAGCTACAGGGAAGCAGTCAGAGAAACCTCAGGCGTGCTTTGATCCCCTCAGCTGACCATGGTGCAAAAGATTACCTTCTGTGCGCACACTCCACAGGTGTGGTGAAACAGTCGGTTTCTTTACAGGATCAGGCTGGGGCCAGTAAGCCACAACTATGGGACTTAATGTTGCTGGCTCTGGTGATCCAGGGCCATTCTTATTATGACTGGAAATAAGGCCAAGTATAACCCTTTATGCACTTGACTTTCCGCGCAATCACTCATCAGGGATGTGGAATTCCTATCGCCCGACGCCTGGGACATCTTGTTTGGGGTCAAGGGCAACAAATTTTTATGTTTACTTTGTCCTTAGGACAAGTAGGCCCACCCCTCTGCAGCACAAACCCTTTAGCTGCCTGTTTACAGAGAGTGGAACTCTCTGCAGTTGAGGTAATGTGTTTCCAAAAGATAATGCTGTTCGAACTTGTATTTATGGTTCATTATTTGAAAGCCTTCATTATTAGGGTGAGTGCTGTAAATAAATGTTTTAAGGTCACACTTCACTACTGACGTTGGTTCCAGTACAAAAAAAAAAAAAAAAAAAAAAGTGTATACACATGTTTGAAAAGTTAAGGCTATGAGGCTAAGTATAATGCCCCCAGAATGCTCTCTGATTAGATGCAAATGAAGTGTCATTTAGTAAAATGTTTTGATGCATTCTAGTATTTCCCAAAAATATTTCTAATGGAAAATCAGTGTAACCATTTTCAACACGATTATGGGAAGCATGAAAATAAACAAACACTGACAAAGCCAACTGATCTGACATATTTTTATAAGTCCTTTAGTTTCATCAATGCGTGTCTTGTTTTGACATGGCTTTTGTAACACTTTATTGTTGTGGGAGCTACCAGGCCCTCAACATTGTAACAAACACTGGCAAAAAAAAAAAAAAAAACGTTTTTGAACTCTAAAAGTACACGTTGCCACCAGTGGCATAACAAAGGCCCCGCAGCCGCCCTTCAGCACAGCACCTGCCCTGAGTGAGTCTGGAAAGGGGGCTCCTCCATGTTCTTTGCAAAGGGGCACCCTCCATTTTCGTTATGTCACTGATTGCCACTGTAGTTCCTGACACTGAAAAAAACTACTTTGTGTGCCAATATGCTCCTTGTGGAAGAGCAGAATGCGATCACTCACAGTAAAGCCAGCCGAAAGAGAGAGAAATAGAAGTTTAAAAAAACAAAATGTCTTTGTTAACACCAGACCTAATTAGGGACCAAGATCCACATGTCGGTAGCTTTTTGCATGTCGCAAACAGCGACTTTCACTGTTTGCGACGTGCAAAAGCACATTGCGATGCAAACCCAGTTTTGCGATTCGGTAACCTGGTTACCGAATCGCAAAAAACGGGTTTGCGACTCGCAATTAGGAAGGGGTGTTCCCTTCCTAATTGCGACTCGCAGTGCAATGTAGGATTGTTTTGCGAACGCAAACCAATCGCAGTTTGCACCCATTTCAAATGGGTGCTAACACTTTCGCAAAAGGGAAGGGGTCCCCATTGTGAATGTCACTGTAAACATTTTTTCCAGAGCAGGCAGTGGTCCTGCGGACCACTGCCTGCTCTGAAAAAGTGAAACGAAAACATTTCATTTTTCGTTTTTGTAATGCATCTCGTTTTCCTTTAAGGAAAACAGGCTGCATTACAAAAAAAAAAAAACTGCTTTATTGAAAAGCAGTCACCGACATAGTGGTCTGCTGTCTCCAGCAGGCCACCAGCCCTGTGAGGGCCACCATTCGCAAGGGGGTCGCAAATTGCGAAGCCCTTGCGAATCACAGATGCTGTCAGGGACACCATCCTACATTCGGATTTGCGGGTCGCAAATCTGAACCTACCTACATGTGGCCCCAAATTCTTGAAGAAAGTCACAAAAGTGCACCCATGGTATATGTCGTACCCTATAAAATATTTGGGAACTGTATTTTAGCATGGGTAAATACGCATGTGTAGATTTGCTCATGTGAAAATCTATTGAGCATTTGCAAGTTCATTTTCCCTCCAGCCACTTTCTTCCCAACCCTGGAAGAAGTTCTAATTCTGCCATTGTCAGGAGTAAATGTCCAACCTTTCTTATTATGGGAAAATATTAGAGAGAAGCTGGTGAAAATCTTTAAAACATGCAGGTTAGTAGGTTTGCAGACTCAAAGGCATTCCAGCCCTGGAACTATTGCTTACTGCTTCCTCCAGCCCCAGTATGCAGATCTGCAGAAAGGTGGCAAAATAAGGAAATTGCTACAGTAGGGATTGAAACTGCAAGTATTCAAGCCCTACTATGGTAGTAGCCCTGGCATAATCAGAGAGGCTATTATCAGTGCTCTTACATAATGAGATTGCTGCCATAATTTGGCGCCACACTACATGGCACCAAAGGGACAAGTAGATCTTTTTACAGGACAAGTAGATTTGAGAAGCAACCTGTCCCCTGGACAAGTAGATATTTTAATAAATTCCACACCCCTGCATGATAGTACTCTAGCTTAGAGTTCCATAATAAGACCCAATAAAATGAATGTCCAACCCACTCCTTATCTTTGCAACAAAGAAAATATTATCTGACAATAATCAACGAGTCAGTTGGCAGTGGCTACATTATCCTGTTCCCTCTGTCCGCATTTCTCTAGCCTCTCTTCGCTGGTTCTTAGCTAACCCCTCTCTCTAGAGAAATGGTCTTCAAACATTTTAGGGTTGAGCACCCTCACCACAGTTAAATTATTTCACCATGACCCCTAAAATTGCAAATAAAGTTGTTCTACAAAATGTTAAATGTTCCAAGCCAGGTAATTGATTTTATGGTGTTTGAGCACATGTGGTGTAATAAATATAGATAGAACTGGGTTAGCAGTACTGCTTTTCAACTTTGCATGCTAGATAAAGGGTAAAAAAACATACGCAAAAACATTTAAAGTGAGAATTTTCCACATGCTATGTTCAGTCTTACTTAGTATAAAAACTGGAAGAAGAAACTGAAAAATATTGTACATAAAAGAACTGAAACATGCAAGGGACTTGAGAGGCTATCAAAGAACCTTTGACAAAAAAACGAAAGAAAAAAAAAAAAAAAATGGAGGTTCTTCTTTTCCTTTTATTTTGTCATTATATTCTTCCCAGCTGCCAACTGGCTCCATATCATGTATGACACGCCTAGACAGTCCTGGCTTTTCAACTAAGAGCACTTAGTTCTCAGAAATATAGGGAGGTGGCTAGCAATGTTAATTGGAGAACCCTGACACTTTAGCTCATCCTGAACATGACTGAATTTTTGTTTTACTGATTGTGAGAGGGGGGTTCATCTACAATCTTTACTTTCTGTAAAATCACAGTGCTGTTTTTAGCATGCCTGTATGTGCCCCAAAGATGCACTCTAAAAGCTCATCTTAGCCATAGCCCAGCCCCCCCCCCCAAATGATATAAATTCACACCCTACAGGTGGAAACGGTCTTCTCCAGAGACACAAAGAGCACCAAGAATAAGGCTTAGGCACCATTTCAATAACCCATAAATGGATACGTGAGCTCTATTAGCATGTCTGCGCACAAGAGAGCAGTTGCACACCGTCATTCATTAGTGGAGATTCTTTAGCACTGGGCACAAGGCCACGTTTAGCTATGCACTGGTGCAGTCGCCTGAAGATCTGAGATGGCATGGTCCCAATTGGACCTTAAGTACACAAAGACCCACGGGGATCCTCACAATCTGCAGTTGATGCCCTTGTTGGGGATCGCTTGAGTAGGGATGGATGGTGATTAGCACCTCAGTAGATACAGCATCAAATGAACCTCTGACATCTTGGCAGGTGAAGCCCTACAGGGTTCATTCAGCATCACAGAAAAATTAGCCCTGCATATCCTTTCGGCAACACATGATTACAGCCCCGACTGGACCTTCGGCAATCAACTTATCAAGTAGCCACACCTGGAACAAACAGTAAGGTCTGTTAAGGCCTCTGACACCAGTGTTCTTCAGGATCAATCTCTACAAGGCGGTGTGGATGTCATAAAGTCATCGACGACGTGCTGGACCTCGATTCTTCATGGAGAGTCTCTCCTCCTGCAGGGGAGACAGGCTCCTTCTGTCTACCAGCAGACAGGCTTCAAGTCACTTCAAGACCAATACACAGAACGTCCAACAAGAGATCCAGACTTCAGGTAATCTCCCCTCACCTCTGGGAGAATAACTGTCAGGCAGACAGCAACCCTGGATGCACTGCACAGCAGCCCTCAGAGTACTCTGAGGTGTACTTCCTTTATCATAGACTTGGAACTGGAACAAAATTGGGCCATTTGGATCTCACTTTTATTCAGATCTGGCAGACAAGAGAAGTGGATCCACTGTGACAAGCCACGGAACCGATTTGGTTGCTTCTTCTTTGAGCATCGTTCACAGACGATTCTCCAGTCAAAACTTTTGTGTGAAGGGATGCTTACCACAGCAGAGCTGTCTACATCATCGAGCATACACAGCTGAGGAACAAAAAAGGGCGAGGTTTCCGAATCTGGCTATTATCTGCCCGAATAAAGGAGTAATGGGAAAGACAAAAGGGCAAGCCCCACTGAACTCCCTCCCCAACTATCATCCACCAAATGGCAGTGAGAGAGTGTAGCTTATATAATCTATATTAACATGCAATGTTTATGAATTAATGTGTGATAATGCTGCATAGAAACAGATGTAGTGAATTTTGCTTAAACGTGCACTTGAAATGTGACCACGAGGAGTGGCCGCCAATGTATACGTTGACTAATTATGATAACTAAAATGTTTATGAATTATTATACTGAATAAGTTTATAGTAATAATTAATAATTGTATTATTGAATTTGTGCTGAAATCCTTGTAGGCCTTAAGTTAGCATGAGCCGAAGCTTAGCTGCTCGGCTCTCATATTAAATGTATTTTTCCTATCTTGCAGTGTGCTGACTCGCAAAAGGACATGACCCCTTTTTTTCCTTCAAACTAGAAGCTGAATGTAACCATAGTAGATCCGTTCTCACAAATTCTTCATTGCTTGTAGAGTTATATTAGACAAAATGCAACAGTGTAGATTAATGTAATGTACAAGGTCATTCAAACCAGTGAAGACAATGGAGCTACTGACCAAAAGATGTGCAAAGAATTACAGAAAGATGAAATCATAGTGGACGTGCTACCTTTGAAGACATCGAACATAAGAACCAATGAGAAGCTTGTAAAATAAAATGGGGTGAAAGAATAATGACATAATCTGTTCTCCAATAGGATAAAGATAGTGGGGTATAACAAATGTCCAATAGGATTTTGGGGGAATGTAAAACGAAAAAGGGATAAAAACCCATGACACGGGGAGCCATTTGGGGGGGGAGGTGGGGGGGGGAGGGGTTAGGGAACTGCTATTGATCTTATCCAGAAACTTTGTCACTCTGTTTGGTGACTTATTGGTTTGCTTAGAACCATCCTCGTCCTTAGATTTGTCCATTTTACACTTTACCTCCTTATGAGGAAAGTGCCCCCATTTTGCCCCGGAGCGGAGTTCTGACTGATGGCGATTTGACTGATGTCCTGAAGACGAAGACTGAACCTGTGCGCGGACCTAAACTTGAGGGTAATTATGACAATGCATTTGTGATTTGTCTGTTTGCTTTTCCTTTCTAGGTACCAACTGCTTACTTTTGACAGAGACCATAGTTATATGTTTTTCAAATTGGTGTTCTAAAATTGTTTTGCATGAGGCCCAACATGCTAATGCTAATCAGTGGTTAGGACAGGTGTTCACTAAACTGACGCAAATAGACAAACGACCGAAACTATGCTTTGTTGAACTGACGCGTTATTGACACTGCTAAATTGATCTATGTTCACACCGTGTTATGTTCTGATGTTTGTGATTCTCGCCTTAATGAAATCTTACCAAAGTTGCCATATCATGACTATGCTATTATGTTTCTTGGTTTCGAGATTAACGCATCTGCTTTTGGAATTGTAATCAATAGGGAATAAAACTTCATAAAATTCTACTAAACTGGTGTGGTTATTCATGACTGCAAGTTCATGGTAGTGTCTTGAATTAAATGATGACTTTGACTAAAGTGAAATGTATTGTTATGATAAATATTGATGACATTGACGTATTGATTGACATATTGATTAGCTATCTCGTCCTAAGGTGTCTCTCAACTGGGTCAAAAGATTCATTGGCCTGAAACAAGTCCTGATGTGTAATAAATTATCATAAAGGGACGCGTTAACAATAGTGTTAGGAAATTAACAGTACCTCCGTGCTAAACAAAAGGCCTCATGGAACATCTAAGTAAGTGCTGTTTTTATACTCCTGACTTCAGTGTCTAGGTCTCCTCCCTCCACCTGCAGGAATATGAGCAATACACTTCCACAGTTTGGAAGCAGAGTTATCATCCTCCATCTTTGCACATGTATCGAAAATGTTTACCACAGGCCTCCACTACTCTAGCTCACTCAAATACCATTGATATACCACACTGGTTACACATGCACCAACATGCTTAACACACATTCAACCACAGGACATTAGCAATGGCTGGTAAGAACATAGAATAGGAATTTTACAGAAGTGGGCAAGTAGGCCTTCACTCCAGTGACACAGATTAAAATTATCTGCTCACACTAAAATATTGCATCCTGCTACAACAACTCTGTACTAAAACTACTGACAGGGACAGTAATCCCATTTTGCAAACAGTGGCACCCTTGGGGCCCAACTCCAAGTCACAGGACAAGCCTAGTATCTTGCTTAAACTGGGAAGGACAGAGGCCTCCAGCATACTAGATCAGTGTGATGCCAAGCCCCCCCCCCCCCCCAAAAAAAAAAAGTCAGGATATCAGATACGTGGGATTGGGGAAGGAGAACACACCCAATCACCATGCAGGGGACATTACCATCCCAACACATCTGCATTGCTCTCTAATTGCAAGGAAGCACTCCCCTCGCTCACAACTCGAAGCTTCCTCAGAGGTCAACACGGTTTCATTTATCCCACTGAGACAACGTGTGAAAAGGGAAATAGTTTTGCCAGTGAGAGTTGGATGGCCGGTTTGATGACTGATATGCAGACAGAACATCACTGGCAAGCCCTCAAACTGCAGAGAGAGTGTATATGTGAATGCTAATGGGATCCATGGAGTAAAAGTAAGTTGTCCCAAACGCCCACCAGTGGATCTGATAAATGGGAATGGAAAGCCAGAACACTATGATACAAAGGGTGGAAGACTCCTAACCATGAACTGTTGCAGATCCAGAGCAGCAACTGTGCCACAGTAAGCAGCTTTCACACTGACGTAATGACTAATAGTCCGAGCTAGTGAAGTAAACTGCCCCCCTCCCCACCCAGCAGGAAATACTCATCACCAGTGAAGAAGAGACCACGAAAGATGCCTGAAGAAAAGGGTCCATTTATTGCAAAATCACAAACTTGTTAGATTCAGGCAGCTCCCCTCGCCAGACCCAAATAGTCTAAGCAGTTAGGAGAAGGGAGGAAGGGTAGGACAGAAGCAAGGTACCACTTAAGTGAACTAATAATATTAAATCGTAATAAGATTAGAGGCAGTAACTACTTACATTACAATAAATTAGTCTCTGACATAAAATAAATTTAAAAAAATAAAAAAAGCAGAACAAGACTTACTACTTACCTGTTGGACGCTGTCTGATGGCAGGGGTAAAGTAATTCTCTACACCGGCACTGCCATCATATTCAATTTCACATGGCAACAAGTGCATTGGATCTTGCGAGGCCTCCTGTAGGGAGCTCAGGTCAATTCTGATGACAGAGTGTGGCACACTCCCAGACTCGGACATGCTGGATCAGTTGACCTATTTGTTCCCTTCTAAATGTTGCTTACAGTACACTGTAAAGATAAAAAACAAACATTTTGAGAGCTGCAGCAAAATGCAGGCTGGTGCCATAACATATGCAGTTTAATAATAGGGGCCCAAATATTAGTCATCTAAACATTGATTTTAACAACCTCCATGCTAGTCACTAAAACCTAATACCCAACTACATTTTGCTATTTAGCCTACTAAAGCTTTACGAAGGAAAGACTTAACTAGCAAATCATGTTTCTACTGCAAAGCCTTGAAGAGGCAACATCACAAAGGACAGACTACCCAAGTTAAGAGTAGTTGCTTTAAAACAGGTACAGGAACAGATTCATGGAAACATTTGCTTTGATTAAGTTTCTATAAAAAGGTATTGCTTATGTGCAAAATTTTAAGCAGAACCATCTAAATGGAATATCTATTAGGGCGCTCTTTATGAGATCCCCAGGTTTTGGAAATTGTGCCAGGAACAGATGTTCCCAGTCCCATCAGTATTACAAACAGTGTTGTTTCACACAGATTTCAACTGCAGGAAGTATCTGCGGTCTCCATGTGAAACACCAGAGCAAAAACATGCAGGGCGACTGTTTTCTGCCTCTTTTTCCCCAAAACGTGTACTCTTAATTATTTCCCCATACCAGAATTACAGAGGCACCAGTAACCAATAATCTTAGGGGCAAAGGATTATTTCAGGGCACTTGCAACAAGGCTGTAACATCTACGTCCAATAATGATTTCCATATTAAACTTTAACCAAAGTTAGCACAGAAAAAGATAAGGTATGTGGCCCTTACATGAAGCTGGAGTGGGGCACTAACAAATATAAAGCGTACACATTTTTTCCCAGTGACGCATGTAAATTAATAGAAAAGCGAAACCTGAGAAACCACATTGGTGCAAATCAAATCATGGTATGGAGTCTCATGAAACAAGTGAGGGTTCACCCTACTTCTATATGCCTGAACCACAAGCTCTGAGGCACGAGACATTAAGTGAAGAAGGCAGGCCTACCTGGGGCAGGTCTGTGGCATCTGTAACTTGTCTGTTTACCGGCAGGAAGAGCAAGGCTTGGGCCAAGTGCCCATTAACATGTCTGTGAAAGTCAGACCAGGCTGCAGAACCTCTGTGAAGCCATTTATTTTGCCTTTTCTGGAATGTTAGCTGCAAGTCTAAAACTTAGGCCGCAGGCCTGATTATTACAAGAAATTATGCGGTTTCTTCTTTCGAGGGACTGAGAGGCAATGGGGCATTAACAAAACCCAGTGTCAGGAGAAGTGTCCAGACCACTGATGTCTTAAATCCATATGGAGGTTGTTGTCATAATAGTGAGATGAGTAATCAACATCGTATCAAGTATCATGGCCCAGGCCATGCTGGCTATGATCAGAATCCGATCCAAAGGGCATGACTAGTTGTGTGCTGAGCATAGCTGAGGGTACAGAATGATAGTGCAGATATGGAGGATAAATGCAGTTAATAATGTAAAACAAGTTAAGTTGAAAAACAACGCGTAAAAATAAAATTAAACTTTCCGAAAAAACAATAAATTAAACCTTTAAATGAGCAAACCAGCAAGTTAGTTAAGATATGAAGATTCAAATAGGACACTTAGCCTAGTTAAAGTGAATGTATTTCCGCAAATACCAGTGCCACAGGGCCAGTTCCACACTAGGACAATACATATCCATGCAATCCTCTCCCCAGTTTACTTGCCACTGTCTGCTGCAAATCCCCTAATCTTTCAAAGTTTTAATGAGGGTCCTATCACTTAGTGCTGGTATAGTTGAACTTCCGTTTGAAATTATTTAGATTGAAACAAGGTGCCTCCGTACTCAAAAAAATATGTGATATGCTGTCAATTTAGCTTTTTACATTCAATTTTTATTAACTGGCTATTTTGGTCGCACCGTTAGCGTTGCACAATTTGCAATCAGCAAGGGCATATCTCAACATCACCTCCACTAGTCAACCAGTCTGTCTCCTGACAGACTTGAGCTGAAAGGATAAGATGATTAAAACCAAGAAGGGCAAGTTATTGAACAGTCCAGGGTCTCTTCGCCCATTTCTACTACAAGCCGGTCTCTTCATTCACCATTATTTCTTCTCCAGAGCTCAAGTCCAAGCACAGCCAGAGGCAGGGACTGCTGTCATGGGATTACTTTGGGTAGAGTTACCGCCAGAGTTAAAAGCAAAGCCTTTGCTTTAAGTAACACCCATGTGCCAGCACCTAATTTCACACAGTAAATATGCTCATGGTAATTCTTACTACAATCTTGCACTGTCTAGAGATATTATCCAAAACTGGAAGGATGAAAAAGGTGAGAGGGCCACAACATTTGGGCCTGTCCCCTTCAAGTTTCCCACCAACTTCCACAAAAGGAACCGTAACTAACTAAATGATGAGATCTGCTAGCCTTGGTATCAGCTGATAATATAACTCAGTAAAGTTGCCCTCTACGAAGTGGTGTGTGGATCCAGCAGGTCTGCTTCTAATGCTAGCAGTCCATGATCTCAGGTAGTTTGCGTCTCCTCTGGAACACTGTATGTAACCTCCAGGTCACAAGAATGAATCCTAGAAGACTTCTCAGTGGATTGATTGATTTACCCCTGAGCTGCAGGTAGAACCCAATTTTGTTTTTTCTTTCTTTTAACTTTATTTAAGAGATATAAAAAATGCAGAACATGCAAAAGAACAGATGCTTAGGGTTATAAGCAATAGAGACAGGATACATGAGTAAGCGGTAATGAAAGATACATCATACAGTCTTTCCCATATGGAAGAGCTGGAATAGTACACGGTAGGTAAAAGACATCACATAAACCAAAAGGGTGAGGGGGCAAAGTTCCATAACACCCACTGCTGTACTGGTAACTGCTGCTTATCGACCCAGACTATAGGCCCAAAACAAAGATGAGGTGGGTATAAAGGACCAGGGTCGGCAGGCTAATCGGAGTCATTGGATTCCTAGGAGACCAAGTAATCCTGCAACGGTACCCATTTGTCTTTGGGCTGAGAGGTATGAGGTTGTAGCTGTGCATAATCTTCGTGTAATGATGTAACATGGCTCCATGCCAGAACACTGGGCATGGAACCAGCTTGTTCTGAGGATTCAGGGTTCTCTGCATGACAGTTGATATGCTGGCTGTTGGTTGAGGCTGTAATAAATACCTCCTACCACATATCTTCATCTGGTGTGGATTCACTTTATTACACTGGCGACGAGGATGGGCGGAGAAAGGAACCCAGAGGAAGGGACAGCCTCAACAACAACAAAGAAGGAAGAGCTTGGATTATTTAAGAGAAGAACGGAGATAACTTACAGAGACGTGCTGGGAGAGGATCGAGCATCTTGCAGCATGTTCTAGCGGAGAAAAGAGTGAAATTGTGGTTGTAGGGGCTTTGTGGAAAGCAGTTTGAGCATTTACTAAGGATCAAAGTGGTCTCTGTATGCTTCACGACGTCAGAAGGTCAGTGAGCAATTGAAAAAGGACTGTAAGCTGTGGGAATTGTTGGCGGCCATCTTGAGTGTGGTGAAAGGAGAAAAACAAGCCAGATTGACTGAAGAAAATAGACTGGATGTTTGGTTTCGGCCATTTTGAGTGAGGAAAACGATCCGAGATTGCTCAAAGAGAAAGCAAGCCCAACTGCCTGAAGAAAACTGACTAAATGTTTCGTGGCGGCCATCTTAGATGAGGAGGAAGGAATTTTGTTTTATTTTAAAAAAATTTTTTTTTTTACAGCGCAATTGTTGGAGGACATCGAAGAAGAACATCGACGGTCTATTGGAAGTTGAAACTTAGACGGAGACTGGATAAGGATCACTATATTGGTTTGTGGTCACGGGAATATACATTTCTTTGGAAACTTTATTGCACTTGTGGAATACAAGTATTGGGCGTCGTAAAATGAATTAAACTGAAAAGGTCGTCTCTGCGGTGACAAACACACCTGAAGACCCGTGTTTGATATAGCGGCATCGTACTGGGACATACGGTGACTGGCACACCTTTTGGACTTTAAGTACTTTTAGCAACTAGAAGGGTTTGGAATATATTGTGGGGAAGAAGTGTTTTACACCTCTTGTGAGTATGCAGAATATTACGGCGCTGCCGTTTTTCTTGTCAGATCCAGGAGAACCGGTTATTAAGTGGAAGAAATGGAAAAAGATTTTTGAGAATTATGCCAGGGTGTGTGGTACGAATTTGAGTGGTGAAAGGAAGCAGGCACTTTTGTTACATTGTTTAGGGGGTGAAGGACAGGAGGTGTTGGAAAATCTACCTCCATTGTCGCAAGCTGATCAGAGGGGGTTGAATGAATATGAAATATGTGCAAGACAACTAGATTTACATTATTTGCCAAAGATTAGTACTATTATGGAAAGGTACCATTTTGGCTTGCGGGGGCAAGGGAAAGAGGAGAGTGTTGAAGAATATATTACGGCTTTACGGAAGTTGGCTTCAAGTTGTAAACTTGGGGCGTTGGTAGAAGAAAGGATTAGAGATCAGTTTGTGCTGAGGTGTTGCAGTGATAAAGTGAGGGAAGAACTCTGGCTAAAGGACGAGCCACCGTTGGATGAGGTTGTTAGTATTGCAAAAAGGGTAAAGCATATGTTAAAGTGTGTTGGAGAACTAAGTAAAGCACATAAAGAAGACAAGGTCAGTGTAAAAGCACAAGAAGTGGAGTGTCAAGTCATACAAAAAGATGAGAAGAAAAAAAAGTATGTGGGTGTCCGTGAGAAAGGTGTTGTAATAGAAAATAGCGCAGAAAAGACACAGGGGAATAGGAGGTTTGCAACACCTTTTCAAGGAAATTGCTACAGATGTGGAAGATTTGGACACATGGCTAATACAAGTGAGTGTCCTGCTAATAGGATTACTTGTAATGTTTGCGGAAAAAGAGGACATTTTGGGAAAAATTGTAGGATGAGGAATAGGAGAGATTCTAGATCAGAAATAAAGGAAGTCAGTTTTAAAGTTAGTGAGAGTGAGGTGGAACATCCCTCTGAATGGGTTTTGGTAGGGGATGTTAGAGTCAAAATGAAATTTGATTTGTGCTCTCACATCACGTTTCTCTCAAAGGATTTTTTTATGAAGAATTTTCAAGGAAGGAAGAAACTGTTCAAACCTAATATTAAACCTACGGATTATGGTGGGTTGCCAATTAAGTTATTAGGTTATTTTGATGACTGCATTGAGTACAATGGTAGGTTCACTGATGCTAGGATTTATGTTGCTGAGAGGGGTGATAATTTGTTGAGCTGGAGTCATCAAGCACGTTTGGGTGTCATTCTCAATCCTAATGCGCATCCATCTGTTCAGGTACAATCTATTGAGGGTGATGAAAACAAGTTTGTGAGAGCTTTTGGTGAATTGTTCAGTGACACCTTGGGGTGTTTAAAGGGGTACAATCACCATATTAAGTTGAAACAGGGCGCAGTACCAGTTGTGGCAAAAGTTAGACGCATTCCCATTTGTGTCCAAGACGCTGTACAAAAAGAGATAGATAAATTGTTGTCCACTGGTGTTATACAGCCTGTAGAGGCAACGGAGTGGTTAGCTCCCATTGTTGTGGCACGTAAACCAAATAATGAAATCCGTCTATGTGTGGATCTTCGTGCCTTAAATAAAGAAGTGGTGGTTGACAAGTTCCCCCTTCCCAATATTGAGGAATTAGTATCATCGTTGGATGGTGCTTGTTATTTTACCACTCTGGATATGGCATCAGCATACCATCAGGTTCTGTTGAGTAAAGAGTGTCAAGAATTAACGGCTTTTATTACGCCAATGGGGGCCTTCAAGTTTTTGCGTATGCCGTTTGGGCTGGTTTCTGCGGCCTCAGTATTCCAGAGGATTATGGAAGATCTTTTTAAAGGCATTTCAGGCGTAAAGTGCTACCAGGACGATGTATTAATATGTGGGAGAGACGTGAGAGAACATGATGAGAGGGTGCATGCTGTGCTTAAAAGGATGCTTGATGCTGGGTTATCTCTTAAGCGAAGCAAATGTAAATTTGGAGTCACTGAACTGGACTATTTGGGTCATCATATTTCACGGCAGGGGGTGAGTCCTAAAAAGGATTTGGTGGACACTATCGAAATGTTAAAAGAACCGTGTACAAAAGATGAGGTTTCTTCATTCTTAGGTATGGCAGTCTTAGGTATGGCAGAATTTTATAACAAATTTATACGAAATTTTGCAGATAAGACAGTAAATATAAGGAAGTTGATGTGTAAGAATGCAGAGTTTGTTTGGACGGAAGAGTGTGGTACAGAATTTAAACAAGTAAAAAATGATCTCAGGAATGCACCAAACTTACAAGCTTTGTACCTGGGAATCCCACTTTCATTGTTACTGATGCGAGTATAAAGGGGCTGGGTGCTCTTCTTTTTCAGATCAGGAAGGGCCAAGAGGTGCTAATAGCTTGTGCTTCAAGATGCTTGAAAGGGGCAGAGATAGGGTATTCTGTTATAGAGAAGGAAGCGTTGGCAATTTTCTGGGCCATAAACAAGTTCAGAAAATTTGTGTGGGGATCTTCTTTCGTAGTCAGGTCTGATCATAAACCCCTGAAAGAAATTTTTGAGAAGAAGGGTTTGGACTCAATTTCCTCGAGGATCAGGAGATGGGTCATTTCCTTACAGGAGTATAACTTCATGTTTGAATACATTCCTGGAAAGACAAATGTAACGGCAGACTGTCTGTCGAGATTGGTGGAGGTGGTAGAGAATGATAAATCTCAGGATGAAAATGATCAATGTGATGCTGAGTGTGGCATAAGAGTTTGTGATGTTACGCTGGGGGCTGTAAAGGAAGATGAATGGAGGGATGAGTTGCAAAAGGATAGTGAATTGTGTTCTGTGATGTCTCTTTTGGAACAGCATAAGTCTCGAAGTCTGGTTAAACCTTGGTCGTTAGTTGCGAATGAGTTAGATGTTGTTAATGGTGTTCTAATGAGGGGCACAAGAATGATTCCCCCATTGAGTTTGAGAGAAGTCATCGTGAACATGGCTCATGAAGGGCATATGGGCATTTCTAAAACCAAAGAGCGCATCCGTCAGGATTTCTGGTGGCCTGGATTAGATTTGATGGTGGAACGTACTGTTAGGGAGTGTACACCTTGTCAAGCTAGTGAAAAGGTGCTCAAACCAAGATATTCACCTATGGTTTGTAGAAGTTTACCAAAAAGTCCATGGGATGAATTAGCTATCGATATTGTGGGGCCATTGCATGGAGAACATCAGACTCCTTACCTGTTGGTGTTGCTGGATTTGTATTCACGATGGGTGGAGGTGAGTTTGGTGAGAGAGATCACTTCTCAATCTGTGATCAGTTTTTTAGAATCTGTGTTCAAACGCGAGAGTTTTCCTAACTCTATTCTTTCTGACAATGGTCCGCAGTTCTGTTCTGCTCAGATGGAGGAGTATTTTGTAAAATGTGGAATTGTACATAAAAAAATTGCGTTATATCATCCAGAGGCGAATGGTGCTTTGGAGAGATTTAACAGGACTTTAAAAGAGAGTATACAATTAGCAAAGGTAAACTGTTTAGATTGGAGAAAAGAACTGCAGGGTCGTATAACAGCTTACAGGTACACTCCTCATGCATCAACGGGGAAGACTCCTTTTGAACTGCTCAGGGGAAGGTCTCCAAATACTTGTTTGTGTCCTGGCTGGATGGTTGCTGGGAAGGGTTTGAAAAACAATGGTATTGGGGAATGGAGAGACAAAGAAGTGTCTCTGCAAAGCAAAAGGAAGATTTATGTTGATAAAAGGAATAATGCGAAAGTTACAAATTTTGAGGTTGGAGATAAAGTAAAGGTCAAAGCTCCTGTTGGGTGTCAAAATTGGTCAAAATATACCTCTCCAAAAACTATCATTAAGCTGTTTAAAAATGCTGTCAAGACGGATGATGGTCGCATCTGGAATCATAGTCGTGTAGCACATTTTGGGGGGTGTGGTGTGGCCGACAGGAGAGATGATACTTCTTATCGTTTTCCCTCGGACATTGATTTAAGGTCTGATAATACTCGTAGGAGTGTCAGAACACGCAGGTTTCCTTTACATTTGCGTGATTTTGTGTAGTTCTTTCTACCCTCTTTTTCTTTCTGTTCAAATGTGTTTTTTGTTCTCATGTTACTTCTGTTCTAATGTAAAGAGGAAGAAGTGTAATGATGTAACATGGCTCCATGCCAGAACACTGGGCATGGAACCAGCTTGTTCTGAGGATTCTGTGATGCAGGGTTCTCTGCATGACAGTTGATATGCTGGCTGTTGGTTGAGGCTGTAATAAATACCTCCTACCACATATCTTCATCTGGTGTGGATTCACTTTATTACACTTCGCTAATCTTATCGTATTGTGACATGCTCTTCAGCAAGGCAGATTCCCTGGGGCAGTGCCTGCTGCCCCAGTGGAGCGCTATTTCCTGCTTCGTGAGCAGGAGGACAAGGGAGGTAAATCGTTGGGTGCCTAGTGATGTCATGCGTGTACCATAGTAGTGCCATCAGGGGAGTGGGTGTGAGTGCGGTGTTGATTGTGGTGGAGATGAGGGAGAAGATAGTGGACCAGTAGTGACTGATGAGAGGGCATGTCCAAGTATGGTGAGCGAAGTCTGCATTCGAGGCGTGGCATTTGAAGCACAGGGATGAACAAGTGTGGCTGATGTGCGCTAGGGCCTTGGGTGTGGAACAGGCCCAGTGGAGGAATTTAAAATGCAATAGTTTATGTTTATTGTTGATAGAGACAAGCTTGGGCTGGGAGCAACAGCATGACCAGGTCTTAACCAACAGTGGGCTACTCAAGATGGCCTCCCAGGGCATCAGGACCCACCCACCCACCCAGAAGAGTATGGTTTCAAGGCAAGGCAAGTACGATAGGGTGTAGAGATCAGTCCTCCGCCGTCATCATCAGATATAAGCACTGTTAGAGGTGGGAAATCAGCTGGGGACAAAGGATGGGAGGGCAACCCGGAGCGTAACGTATGGTGGAGACACCCAAGTATGAAATGGTCCACGTACAAGGCGACTGAGTCGAACTGTATCTGCGTGTGAGAGCTCTTGGCCATCCGGGAAAATCTCTCACCGTGCTCACTCCATGGCAGTGAAGGAAAAGTTGAACCAGTTTCCTCCAAGTGAGTGGGAACCGGGGGTTGTCGACTAGTAGTATATTCGAAGAGCAGCGAATTCCCCCCCTCCCCCCAAAAAAAAAAAAAAAAAAAGCAAAGTTTACACCATGCATAGATAATAGTTGAGTGTGTTTGTATATCGGAGGGATCCCTTCTGGGAATATGAAGGAAAGAGGGAGGGCACCAACTTGGTCTCTTTCAATCTTAAGATGGGGATCCGTGCATCTAGGTGATAAAGAGGTGTATAATGGCACAACCAGATCTAATTTTGAGGGTAATGTACCCACTGTTAAACCTAGATGTGATGTGCCTGACCAACTCAAGCTGTTGAGCCTTCTAGGGAAGATATAAGGCGCACAATTCAGTTGGGTAATAAATGTCATCTATTTGTAAGCACCAACAATCTCCTTTTGTTGGGTTCTATAAGCATACATAGCCACCTGTGCCTAAAGTACAGAATATATCTGAGCATCCAGGGGACATGTAATTTCAGTGGGCAACAAGGACAACAGAATTCATCATTGTTTTAGAAATGTGTTGGCTCATGCTGTGCTAAACACAATGTGAATGTAGAAAAACGTTTGCTTTTTTTTTTTTTTTAACTTCAAACTGTGCCATGTTGAAATTTCAATTCAAGTGTGTGTAAACTGTGAAATAACGCAGTCTATTGGATTTGTGAGATACTTAACTAGCCAAAATATAACTGGCAATTATAAATGAGAGTAGTTAGGTCAACAATTACGTAGAAGGCTCCACACCACATTTGTTCAACTCTGAGCTGTCTTAAGTTGAGAAGATAAAGTAAAAACTGGAGATATTTTAAAGGCTTCTTCTCGAAATTAAAGGCCTTGGCTGGATTGTCTGGCTTTATGTGACAATGAACAGCTTTGCAGATACAGCTCAGTCCGAGGCAATGTTAACCACAGTGAGAGGTGCAGAACGCCCAGGACTGGCAGGAAAACGCAACGATCAACCTTTGGTCAATTAAGGCAAAGTATGATTGCCAGTACTGCAAATCTGATGGGTGAAAATTTCAAGACACTGAGGACTGTAGAATGGACCTTGTACGGCCTCTTGTTTGCAAAAATGCATGGGAGTGAGTAGACCAAAAGGAGCTGTCTCATCCCGTCCAAGTGCCACACCTCTCATGATGTAACCGCACAACTGCAGAAAATTAACATTGTCACGCAAATTCATGCCACCCACAGGTCTCTCACAACCACCTGATAAAATTAAAATAGTGCAAACAAAAGAGCCAACCTTGAGGTATGCTCTATCAATAACAGGCATGGTCTTGGGAACCTACACTGCTGCCTTTTAGACCCGGTTAGAGGCATCTTCCTGTCACAGTGGAGTAATCGCGCTGGAAACCCATGTGGGGTGCGTGGGCCATCACAGCACTGAATTTACATTTCTTGAGTGCCAAAGGTGTTTTTCTTCAGTAACTTCGTTGGATTCTGATCATCTCAGACCCAAAAGCAGAAGCATCAGAACTCAAACGAAGGTGATTAACGTTGGAAGGAAGGTTTAGGCCATGGTTACTCGCTAACATTTTCCCAGGGGCCAAAACGTTTGGTGTGTGATGTGACCAAGGACTGCACTGATGCCAGCAGGGGGGCGGACAGTAGGAGGGGTGCTCCGGGTGGTGGGGTTACACTAAAGTGGGTGTAGGGGGAAATTGAGCATATACATCTAGTGGCTGAACTGCACAAGGTGAAACCAGGAACCCGCGCTTGAGACTGTTAACTAAAATTAGCTTTTTGCCCATCTGATGTTTACCATTTGTTTGCTTGCCTAGCACTCTTCTTTACAGCCTCATAATTGGTCGCTGCAGGCCTAGCATCATTTCCGTTCCTGTCTGTGGATCATGGAGCGAGCACAGATTGATTCAACTTAATCAGTGCCTGTCTGCTGCTCCCAACGTGATCAAAGCACTTCTTTTTAACTTCCAGGGCCCTGCAAACAGAAGGGACGCAACTGGCAAAACATACCTGGCAAGGCAAACAAAACTTCATAGTTTTATTTTCTATAGTTAATTCTTTTGCCAAATCTTTTCCCTTTTTGCACTCATGTTTTGTTTTTGCTCCTCTGCGCCTTTCTCGAAAGATGAGGATTATCTTGTTCTAAATACTGCAGTAAGACATTAAATCTTTCTTATACTTGTTTTCAGAAATTATGCTTCATGCAGTAGTCCCCAATCCATCCAACTCCAATCCAATCTGCCCCACTCTAAACCATGCCAATCCACCCCACTCCAATACACCCCAACTCAATCAAATCCACCGCACTCAATCCAATTGGCCCTAGATCAATCAAATCCACCCACTCCAAATCAAACCTCTCACACCTAGCCATTCCAATACACCACACTCCAATCCTCCCAAATCACCCCACTCCAATCTGCCCCAATCCAAAACAATCTGCCCCACCCCAAAACAATGATCCTCACTCCAATTCAAAACAATCTGCACCACTTCAATCCCAAATAATCTGCCCCACTCCAATCCAAAACAATCTGCCTTACTCCAATCCAAAACAATCTGCCTTACTCCAATCCAAAACAATCTGCCTTACTCCAATCCAAAACAATCTGCCTTACTCCAATCCAAAACAATCTGCCTTACTCCAATCCAAAACAATCTGCCTTACTCCAATCCAAAACAATCTGCCTTACTCCAATCTGTCCCACTCCAGTCCCAAACAATCTGCCCCACTCCAGCCTGCCCTACTCCAATCCAAAACAATCCACCCAACTCCAAAAACAATCTTCCCCACCCAATCCAAAACAATCAGCCCCACTCAATCCAATTCATCTCACTCAAATCCACCCCAACTACATCCCATTTCACCCTTCTCCAATTCACCGCAATCCACACCACACCAATCCAATACAGCCAAATCCAATTTACCCCACTCCAACTCACACCAATCCAATCCACCCAAATCTGTCACAATCCATTCCACTCGTCCAGTCCACCCCACTCCAATCCAATCCATATTAATTTAACTCACTCCAATCCAGTGTAACCCAATCAAATCCATCCCACCCCACTCCAAACCGCCCAAATCCTATTCACCTTAATCCATGCCACTCCATTCTACCCGACTCCAATCCACCCCACACCAATCTAATTCACTCTAGCCCAATCCACCAGTCAAATCCAGTCCACTCAGATCCAATTCACCCCGCTCCAATCCACCGCTCCAAAAATCCATCCCACTCAAATACACACCACTCCAATCCAATCCAATCCATCTCACTGCATTCCAATCCACTCGTCTCCAATTATATACAGTTAGCTTACTTACATAGCTAAAGAGTGCAGATCCGATTGCTGTTTTAACAAAAAAAACATTAGATGGGGTCTGTGTTGGTAAAGTACTGAAGCTGGCTTTAGACTAAGGCAGTGGCTCCCAAATTTTGACTTCTGTGGACCCCCACTTTACGATTACTGGAACCCGGGGGACCCCCCCCCCAACTGAATCATTATAGGAATCCAAGGACCCCCTCACTGAGTCACTACTGAAAGCTGGGAGGCCTAATCTCTTAGTATTATTTATTTTTCCAAGCGGTTGTGGACCCCCTGAAGAGTCTTCATGGACCCCACAGGGATCACCAGACCACGGGTTGAGAACCACTGGTCTAAGGTTTACAGCCATTACTAAGATCTTGGAGATGGGCCTGAGAAGCACTGAATTACGTACTAATTGCCATTATTTTTTAATCAGTGGAGGTGGGGTAAACTGGAACAGCCCCACATTAAAAAAAATATATATATATACAAAAATAAAACAAAAGTTGGAGCTGCTGCTGCTTCCCAACTCCCAAACTGCTGCTGGTTTTAAATTAAGACTCAGAAATATTTTCTTAACATAACTGAAGCTTCGATATGTGACATCTTTAACAGGTAGTGATGTTGGGTTAACTCAGAACAGAAATCTACGAGTTTCAAAATGCAACATGCTATTTGCTTAAATAACATGATCAGCTGGAGACGTCTCGAAAGACAGGGTTCCTTTTGGAAAGTAAGCATGGTAGCAGCACATTCACCTTGCCATGAATTTATGCCGCTGGACAAGCAGTGCCTAACATCATTCAACTGGAATTATGGTTTATAAATAACGTAACGTTTGTTGGGAAGCGTCAGGTTGGTGTGCGAAGGCCATGAAATGGCTGCTAACTGACCAACTCTGACTTTTAAACAGGAAAAAAGTTCCATTCACCAGATGAGTGCACCATCTCATCAACTCTGTGTTTTCCCATTGTAAAATCATGGCGAAAACAGTAACAGAATGAAGCGGGACGACTGACAAAAGTTATTTACTTCATAGAACATATCAAAATGAAAACGTATGAGAAAAGAGACCTACGAAGCAGTAGAACGTTTGGAAGTATGAGAAATAAATAAATAAAAATAAATTATGACGGGGGATGGGCATAGCATAAACTGCTGATAGACTAGCAGGGTAATAAGGCATGGAACATAAGGAAAGGGAACTTTAAAAAGAAACGCACAAAATAAATTAAAGCGGAGGTTCAGGAAATATTTGTAAACTTCATGAAAGAAAAGCGAAAGATACCACAAGACACTGTTTACCTGCGCGCGAACTGCACTAACAATCCGTCAATTAAACGCGATCTCTAAGGGTTCTTATTTGCCCATACTTTTAGCACATCCGGGTCAATAACATCCAGTCCCACGGCTAAGCATATTTTGTCAGTCATTTAGGAAAGGGCGGTACAGCGAATGTGTAAGGCGATTTAGGATTTGAGCCGCTTCTCCCAATCCTAGTACGTGTCAGAGAATTTGGAACTGCTGATTGGCTGTGAAGTCTGCCAGCCAGTGCCAGTGGATGCTGCCTCGTTTTGGGCGAGCATTGAAGCTTAGTTGGAGGTTTAACTCCTTCGCTGCCAGGCCTTTTCTACTCCTGCGCAGAGCCTTTTTTTGGCTATTTGGGGCAGTTCCCACTGAGGCCCTCATAACTTTTTCTCCACATAAGCTACCCATGCCAAATGTGCGTCCCTTTTCCCAACATCCTAGGGATTCTAGAGGTACCCAGACTTTGTGGGGTTCCCCTGAAGGAGACCAAGAAATTAGCCAAAATACAGCGAACATTTTGTTTAAAAAAAACAACAAGCATTGGCAAAGCCAATAGGTCTCGCTTTTGCAAGAGTCAGAGCTATAGGTGTTGTAAATGACAATGGGACTGATTTAGAACTCAGTGGAAGGGTTACTCTGTCACAACTGTCTGATATCATGTCTGCTGAAATCTAAATCCCATTATTCTCCCCCCACAGAGTTATAAATCAGGCCCAATGTCTTTTACCCATATGTTGTGGAGTGGATGTATGTGGTGTGGAGTAGAATTATGTGGGATGGACTTGAATTGTTAGTTGTGGCATTATGTGGCATGGAATTGTGTGGAGTGACGTTGTGTAGAGGAATTATGTGGCAAGGTGTGCAGTTGAATTATGTGGATAGTAATTATGTGGTATTGAGTGCACTGGAATTATGTGGAGTGGGATTGTGTGTCATTGAGGGTCATTATGTGGAATGGTGTTTTGTGCTGTGAAGTGGTGTGTAGTGTAATTATGTGGTATGCTGTTGAATTTTGTGGCATGATGTGCAATTCTGTGATGCAGATTGAATGTATGGGGTATCTTGTGTAATTTTATTGTTGAGTTGAATTATGTGGTTTGGTGTTGAATTATGTGGTGAGGAATTGAAATGTGTGAAGTTGAATTGTGTGGCATGTAACTGTGTGGTGTTAAGTGAAATTATGCTGGTTGGCATTATGTGGCATGGTGTGGAGTGTATTTATGTGGATAGTTGCTATGTGGCATAGAGTGATTTTATCTGTAATGTATTTATGTGGTATTGAGTAGAACGTAATTATGTGGAGTTGATTGATAATGAGTTCAGTATTATTACGTGGAGTTTAATTAAGTTGGGTGGTGTTGAATTGTGTAGTAGTGAATTGTGTTGTGTGGAATTGTGTGGTGTTGTATGTGGCATAGCCATAGATCTCGCCTGTTGGACCTTATACGTTTGTAGCTATGTAACTGATTATCCAGGGTGCTGTGCCAGCAGGAAATGACGAGCTATACAATTACTACATTCTGTTCTTTATAGTGTGTGTGTGTGTCAGGGTGCACTATTTCAGTGTACCATTCTCTGGGGAGCTTTCGTGTCCTCACAAAAAGCGAGTTTTATAAAGGAAAGCAACATTTAAAAAAAAACATTGTTGAACCAGCATTGGCACAGGGTCAGACAGGTACAGTAAATAGGCCCAGGCGTCAAAATAAAAGTGCACCCCATTAATCAAATTAGATAGGTACAAAAGTAGCCATTGTTTGCAATTAGAGGCAGTTTTGAACTTGTACAAACTTGTTGCATAAGTTGCTTGTGACTTATAAAAGACTTCATTGAGCTTGCTGCAGGCATTATTTGCTTTATAATCTTCGAAACGAACAGTAAAAACCCAAGCATACCATAGAAAAGACCCATGAACAAGCAAAAATTTGGCCCACACACTGAACTCTCAGACCAGTTGTTTTGGCACTGCTTGACTGTATTGAAGCCAGACTTTGACAGGCACTAAAGGGAACTATTTTGAAGGATGTTGTGCACAATCAAAATGTTATCAGGTACAGTGGAAGGAACATGTATGTAGCAATTTAATAGACAAAAGATCAACTCAAATAAAGCTAAGTATGTGTGTGAACATATATTTTGTATTGAATATTTATTGTCTGGTTAGCCAGATAAAGAGTTCTCAATGACAAGTTATAGGCAGCTTTCCACTTTGCCTTGCATATCCCAATGGTGGTGAGGCCTACTTACATAGACAACAGGCAGAGAATAAACAACAGTCTGAATACTATATTTTGGTAAAATAAAACTTAATTGCGCTTATCTCCAGAAGCATGCTACGAGTCAGGCCACAATCACTTCAACCCGCTGTTAAACAAGGAAGAAGGCTACTGCAGAATTAAATAATGCTTTAGAAACGATGTAATGCCAGAACGAAAAATGATGCACAGAGCTGCACACAGAACATGGCATCATTTACATTCATGCCCCAAAGACCCTCTTTCAAAGTGAAAGTTAAGGCTTTTAAAGATAGGGGAGGTGGGGGCTTTTCTGAGCGTGATGCAATCAAGATGGCTGGAATTAGGTGACTCGGGGAGGGGGGAGAGGAGTGTGTCTCTACTGAGCAGCCTGTGTATGTATGGCATGTGCACCAGAGCGAGGAAAACCTGCTGACGAATTTACACTCCCAAATCAGCTGCAAACCAAGATGAAAACACGGATGGAAAGCGATCCAAAGCAGCTTCTGAGTACACAGAGAAAGCATGAACAACTTCTCAGTGGAGCTGTGCCAATTACAGTTAGTAATATGTTTTTGCAAGTAACGTTGCTTCTCTGTTTCCCTCAAAGAATCCTAGTTTTCGATGTTTTAATTGGTGACAATGTGTTCTCGTGCAGTTCTGGGGAACAACAAAGTGGAAAGAGGAGCATTAAATTAAGTGAATTTTTGTTTAGTGTGTAAAAAAGTTTGGTAACCGCAGTTGTTTGTTGTTGAGTAACTGTGAGTGTACTTTCAAATGTGGAAGACTAAAATGTCCTGAGAGCATTATTTGCTTCGCAAATACATCAGTAACAGGAAATTAATAAAATAAAGCATGAAAGCAGGCGCCATGACAACATTTACAGGCCTGTTTTCAATCATGCGTGAAATCAAAAGGCAGGAGACACAGCTGTGCAATCAGGCAGGCTTCCCATGCCGCCTGCAGACACAGAAGAAACAAGCATTTGGAATGCAATAGTCTCGTGTTTGCTCGAGTTAGAGCTCATAGCGTTGTAAATTACTGACTGGACTTTTATTTCTACACAGACTGAAAACAAAACAAACATTTGAACTGCAATAGCTCTCGTGTTCGCTCGAGTTTCAGCTATTAGCACTTTCTTGCCACAAACTGAAAATAAAAAGTAAAACAGTTGACATAAGCAGCCAGTTCAAAGCGCTGCTGAACTCGCAGAGACAGACAAAAGCAACAAGCATTTGTAATGCAAGAACAGAAAATGTGCGAGGGAGAGTAATGAATGGAATAAACAAAGTCACACATCACTGCAGATGAAAAGTAAGTAATAGACTAGAGCCCTGTTAAAAGAAACAGACTGGGGCCACTGAAGCATCCAGCGCTCTGGTCCAATGCTATTAGCCTTTGAACAAAGTAATCCCTAAGCACATGCTTCATAGGCACAAGTGGAAGGGTGCAAGTACTAGGGCCATGCTCCAGGGGAGTGTACAACTGTGGAAAAGGTGGGACAAAGAGCAAGGATTGACCACTAGCAAGTAAGGATTTTTTAAGGACACTGAAACAAACCAGTGAAAAAGCAGAGACCCCACAAAGAAGTATAGAAGTATATACTAAAGTATATACAAGAGGCCTCGAATGCTCCACCTAAAAATGGGAAAAAAGGACTGCAGAAGAAAGCTTGTAGTTTCTTCCCTGAAAATGGCATCAACAAAGGGTTTGCAGTGGTAAAATCACCATCTTCCCACCTTTCAGGAACAGGCAGACTTGAATTAATTAGAAAACACAATTTTTCAACACAATTTTGACCTTTTACTGGTACATACCCCATTTTTACTATTTTTGTGCTTTCAGCCTCCTTCCAGTTAGTGATGGAAATGGGTGAGAAACCAATGCTGGATCCCAGAAAGCTAAACATTTCTGAAAAGTAGACAAAATTCCGACTTCAGCAAGGGGTCATTTGTGTAGATCCTACAAGTGTTCCCTACAGAAAATAACAGCTGAAATAGAAGAATATTGAAATTGAGGTAAGAAAACTGCTTTTTTTCTACACATTTTACTCTGTAACTTTTTCCTGAGATGTCAGATATTTTAAAGCAATATACCATTACGTCAGCTGGACTCTTCTGGTTGCGGGTATATATAGGGCTTGTAGGTTCATCAAGAACCCTAGGTACCCAGAGCCAATAAATGAGCTGCACCTTGCAATGGGTTTTCATTTTATACCGGGTATACAGCAATTCATTTGCTGAAATATAAAAAGTGAAAAATAGGTATCAAGAAAACCTTTATATTTCCAAAATGGCCACAAGATAAGGTGTTGAGAAGCAGTGGTTATTTGCACATCTCTGAATTCCGGGTTGCCCATACTAGCATGTGAATTACAAGGCATTTCTTAAATAGACGTCTCTTTTACACACCGTCTTACTTTTGGAAAGAAAAAATGTAGAGAAAGACAAGGGGCAATAACACTTGTTTTGCTATTCTGTGTTCCCCCAAGTCTCCCGATAAAAATGGTACCTCATTTGCATGGGTAGGGCTAGCGCCCGCGACAGGAAACACAAAATGGACACATCACATTTTCACAAAGAAAACCGAGCTGTTTTTTGCAAAGTGCCTAGCTGTGGATTTTGGCCTCTAGCCCAGCCGGCACCTAGGGAAATCTAGCAAACCTGCGCAATTTTGAAAACTAGACACATAGGGAAATACAAGATGGGGTGACTTGTGGGGCTCTGACCAGGTTCTGTTACCCAGAATCCTTTGCAAACCTCAAAATTTGGCCCAAAAAACACCTTTTCCTCTCATTTCAGTGACAGAAAGTTTTGGAATCTGAGAAGAGCCACAAATCTCCTTCCACCCAGCGTTCCCCCAAGTCTCCCAATAAAAATGATACCTCACTTGTGTGGGTAGGCCTAGCCCCCGAGACAGGAAATGCCCCAAAACACAATGTGGACACAACACATTTTCACAAAGAAAACAGAGCTGTTTTTTACAAAGTGCCTAGCTGTGGATTTTGGCCTCTAGCTCAGCCGGCACCTGATGAAATGTAAGATGGTCGGCGGAACGATGAGCAAGAGTCAGAGGAACACCAGCGGATGTTTAAAGTAGTGAAGATTTACTCAGATATAGGTTAGGTAAAAAGCCCTACTCCAACCACGTCCTCATCTCTCTACGTCAACTCTCTGTCTCCAACTTCTTCTCTTCCAAATGCCTCCCACCATTCTAGACTTCCACAGCATTCTCTCATTCTCTCTCATTCTCTCACTCGTGCCCAGAACGCACACAGAACACCTTCACAACACAAGGATACCACACCATCTTCCCCATATAGCATATAACAGAACTACATGGTAATTTCACTTAAACAATAACCAGATTATGTTGTATACAAACCAAAGCAAAACAGGCTGAACATAGCATCACAAAATCCATGACGAAAGAACAAAGTTTGGGGTTCACGTTACTATGGGGGTCATTACGACCTCAGCAGTCTTTTTGCAAGACCGCTGAGGGACCGCCGTGCTGAAGACCGCCTGTGCAGGCGGTTTGCCGCTCAGCGTATTATGACTGTTGGTAGCTCTCTGTCGTTATTCCGACGGAGAGCCGCCAACAGCCATACTTGCGGGCGGCGGGGAAGTGGAGGTTGCTCCACCTCCATCGCCACGCCAACAGAACACCGCCCAGCGAATCACGTCCTGTGATTCGCTGTGGCGGTGTTCTGTTGGCGGTGTGGTGTCGGCGGAGCTGCCCCCATGGCTCCCGTCACCTCCCGGAGGATCGACGGACCATTTAAGTCGATCGTCCGTTAGGGGAGGGTGGTGGGGGGGGTTGTGTGTTGTGTGCGTGCATGGGGGTGTGCGTGTGTGTATGTAGAGGGGGTGTGTGAGTGCATGTATGTTTGCTGGGGTGTTGTGTGTATGGGAATGAGTGCGTGTATGTCTGTGGGTATATCTGTATGGATGTGTGCGTGTACGTTTGAATGTGGGTGTGCGTGTCTGACTGTGTGTGTGGATGTAGGCATGTATGTCGGGGTGTGTGAGTGTGTGTGTTGGTGGTGCCTGCATGCGTGTCGGGTGTGTGTGAGTAATGTTATGTTGGGGGTCGGGGTGGGGAGGGGGGCCCTGCCACCTTTGGGGGGTGGCAAGGGTGGTGGGGGTTTAGGGGAGGGAGTCGGGGTGGGGGTGACCCCTATCAGTGCCAGGGAAGGAATTCCCTGGCACTGATAGTGCTTACTGCCATGGATTTCATGGCGGTTGAAACCGCTGGAAATCCACGGCGGTAAGCCGGGTCCAAATACCGCCGGCGGTATACTGACGGCCGCCGGGCTGGAGACCCAGGTCTTCAGCCCGGCGGTCGTCTCCGCCCTGGCGGGCGGGATGGAGAACCGGCGGTTGACCATGGCGGTAACCACCATGGTCATAATACTCCAAGGTAAGATCGCCAGCCTGTTGGCGGTCTGACCGCCGGTTCTCCGCCATCCGCCAGGGTAGTAATGACCCCCATAGTCTTTAAACCATGACAGCGTTGATACATTTCTTTTTGGCCGAGTCTCAGTTGGGTCTCGTATGCTGGGAACACTTAAGGCAATTCAAGCCTCTCGAGCAGTAAGTTCCGGGGACATGCTTTGACCTACATTAGGTCCCAAACATTTAGCCACCCTATTCAAGTTCCATACTCTGTGGTTTTCACGGCATTCTTGAATAGTTTTATGACTTTAAATGGACTTTTGAATTTAGATGATTTCCCCTCCTTCCTTGGAGACTTTATTTTAACATAATCGCCTTCACACAACACCGTTTCTTTTACAGCTTTCCGCTGATCATACCTCAACTTTCTTTTCTTTTTCACTTCTCTCTCTCTCTCTCTCTCCAACCTTCAATGTTATCTACCTGATCATTAACCTCCTTTCTTTTCTCCTTCACCCACCTAGGTTCCATCTCACTGTAAGGTGCCCTACCTTTGAACAACCGAAAAGGAGTCACCCCTGTGGTGGAATGTGGCGTTAGTCGATATTCTTGAACCTTTTTCTTTACATCACTCTCCCACTCAACACCATTAACAAGCGCTAATTGCATGCATTGCTTCAGCACCTTTGTAAAGCACTCAACAACTCCATTAGACTCTGGGTGATAAAGAGCTGTTCTTTTATGTACCAAATTTCTTTCTTTTAAGAAAGACTCTGTTGCATCAGAGACAAATTGCACTCCATTGTCAGTCAGTAAAGTAGAGGGGAATCTCTCTCTTTCAAATAAGTCATCAAGAAAGTTAATTATGTCTCTCGATGCGACCAAATTCACAAACTTGACTTTAGGCCAACGGGAAAACATGTCAATGCAGACTAAAACATATCGGTCAGCAGATTTCAGTTTAATTGGACCTGAAATGTCCAAAGCTATGTCAACCCAGGGACCGGAGGACTCCTCACGCATGACCATGGGTTGAATCCTACATTTTAATACCTTATCAGAACACGCGCACTCATGACAATTCCTCACTTCTCTTTCTACCATCATGTCCATGGCAGGCAACCAGTAGGCGTTCCTTAATCTCTCCTTTGTTTTGGATATGCCCATGTGGCTTGAGTGAGCACGATTCACGAGTTCCATTCTCAAGCTAGCTGGAGGAACCAACTTGCTGCCTCTCATCAAAAGTCCATCCACCACAGACAATTCATTTCTGACCTGCCAGTAACCTGACATTTCTTCACCTAGTTTCTCCTTGACACCCCAACCATTTATGATTTTATTTAGCACTTCCTGCAACGTGACATCTTTAGACAACTCATCCACCCACATTGATTCTGAAATCGCTCCCTCCGTAACGATACAGAGTTTTATCTCTTCATCAGCTACCATGTCTGCAAAACACCCTCCTTCAATGATCTCCTCATCTTTTCCCGTGTCTGGGCAAAGTCTCGAAAGACAATCAGCCTGAACATTTAATGTCCCAGGCATGTAGGAAATCACAAACACAAATTCTTGCAGTGCCACTACCCACTTCCTGATTCTATGTGAGATCATCTCTATTCCTTTTTTAGTAAATACCTCTATGAGAGGCTTGTGGTCAGTGACTATCTGAAATTTATGTCCCCACAAAAATGTCCTCAGTTTTCTCACTGCCCAAAACACACTACGCGCCTCTTTTTCAACAACAGAATAAATGAATTCTACTCCCTTCAAACATCTAGATGCAAACAGAATTGTCCTCATTTGACCGTGCTTTTTTTGCAATAAGACCGCCCCAAGACCCTTTGAGCTGGCGTCAGTCATCAGAATAATTTCATCATGTGCGTCAAAACTCCCTAAATCTGCTGCCTTATCCAGGCTGGCTTTGATGTCCTGATACACCCTTTCACATGCCTGATCCCACTTAAATTCTGCTCTTTTCTTTAACAACTGTCTCATGTAATAGGTTCTTTCTGCAAAGCGTGGGACAAATTTATTATAAAACTCTGCCATCCCTAGAAACTTTACAAGTTCTTCTTTATTTTGTGGACTAGGCAAATTTTTAATAGTGGTGACTAAACTCGCCTTGGGACGAATTCCTTTCGCCGAAATTTCATGACCCAAGTACTCAAAGTTGGGAATGTTTATCTTGCACTTCTCAGCCTTGAGCGTTAGACCATTGTTTCGTAGTTTCTCTAAAACCATCCTCAATCTCTCATTGTGTTCCACCAGATTGGTCCCTGTGACTAGAAGATCATCCTGATACACCTTCACCCCCTCCATGCCCCTCAAAATTCTTTCCATGGCCCTCTGAAAAACCGATGCTGCAGAAATCAACCCAAACGGCATTCTAAGGAACTTGAATGTGCTGAATGGTGTAATAAAAGTGGTAAGTTCCTGGAAAGAACTATGCAAATTAATCTGAAGGTAAGCAGAGGTCAAATCTAGGGTTGAGAAGTGCCTTGCCCCACAGAGCGAACACAACAACTCTGTAATATTTGGGAGTGGATAGTGATCTATGATGACAGACTTGTTTAGATCTCTGAGGTCAACACAGAGTCTAGCATCGCCATTGGCCTTCCTTGCCATTACCACTGGCACCACCCATTCTGAAGCCTCAACCTCTTGAATGATCCCATTTGCGATGAGTTTTTCGATCTCAGCTTTCATTTTGTCCCTTACCAACAAGGGAACATTCCTTACCTTCGCTGCCTTCGGCTGTGCTCCAGGCTTAAGCCTGATTCTATGTACATAGTCCTTAAGACAGCCTAATCTCTTGCTAAATACATCTGGAAACTCTTTCACCCAAACACACACATCTTCTGAAACAGATTGAACCGTGTGGTTATCCTTAAGTCTAACAGGAGGGTCTTCATTTGGATCAAGCAAAATTCGGAGATCACGTTGATGAAACCAACTAATTAAAGAGTCCCATTTTACAGAGACATACACTTTTGCTGGAATAAGGTGTTCCTTAAATTCTATACTTCCCCAAAAGTAACCCAACAGCTTTATTGGTTCACCACCATAACCCTTTGGTATCGCATCTGGTTTTGATAATTCAACCATCCCTTTTAAATGCCGATCATAAAATATTTTTGGTACTAATTTGATTTTTGCCCCAGAGTCAAAGAGAATTTTGAGGGGTTTACCATTAACCAAGATTGACTCTACAGGACCATCAAAAGACCCAACACCTGTTTGTAAGACCTGAACAACATTCACTGCTTCCGCCTCATTTGTGTTACTATCACACCACACTTCTCTTATTTTTTTTGTGTTATTCTTCACCCTGCAACATTTTGCAAGATGTCCAACTCTACCACAGTTTCTACAGAGTATTTTCCAGGCAGGACAATCTTTGTTATTGGCCATATGGCCGATATTCCCACACCTAAAACACTTCCCAGCGAAAGTTTTTTTCGTCATTGCTGATTCTCCACCACCTTTATTGTCAGTATTGTTGCATCGTATCGCTTTCACAGAAGCTCCTTCTTCCCTTGTTGTGTCCGACACAATGGAGTCTTTACGAAGCACCTCAACACATTTCTTGGAGTGTTCACAGGTTCTGGCCAATACTAGGACTTCATCTAGGGATGGATTATCTTTTTGCCACATGCTCTCCTTTGCCTTCTCCAAGGAGCACCCAAGCATGAATTGATCCCTTAAACGTTCCTCATAAGAATTTCCAAAGTACAAGTAGAAGCAAGTCTTCTGAGCTCTGTTATATATTGTTCCATCGTCTCACCTTGGCGTTGCATCCTTTTTCCTAATTGGTACCTTTCTAGAACTGTACTTACTTTTGGTAAGTAATGCAGATCCAGTTTCTTTAACGAAATCTCAAATTCATTGAGACCTGTTGAGTCTGCATCTGAAAGCTCAGGAAGATTTTCAAAGACTTCTTGGCCCTCGGTCCCTAAGCAGTGCATTAATAGTGATGTCTTCCTTTTGGCTCTCAAAGAAGTACTGCACACCCTAGCATAGTTGTTAAAAACCTTTTTCCATTTTTGCCATGGAATGGGTGGATCACCGGGAGAGGTTAAAAAAAACAGTGCAGCAGGTACGTTCTGCATGACTATTAGCGTTAAAGACCAACTGAGTTGATACAGCTACAGATAAAACAACAGATTTGCCACTGATTCAAATCTCGAATTGGAATGTAGTTAACAACATAAATTGAAGCTGCAAGACAATGAAATAATTCTTGGTGAGTCTTTAGATATTTTCATCTTAAACTGACTTTCAATGTGGCATTTTCGGTGTAAAGGCACTTTATTTATTTGGTTCTTCCAGTTGAAGGTGTGCAAAAGGCAGAGTTCAAGCCTCGGTGAAACACGCGTTGGATCAAACGCGGCGAAGTAAGAGTTGCTAGGGTAACAGTTGCTAGGGTTGAATGCAGCGAGTTTCGTGCCTCAGTAGAAGACGCAAAGGCTCAACCCGTCGTGGTTACAGTTGCTAGGGTTGTGGGCGGCGAGGTTTGTGCCACAGAGTAGACGCGTTGCTAGGTGTTGCTAGGGTTGCGCGTAGCGATTCTCGTGCCACAGTGCTAGACACGTAACTAGGGTTGCGCGGCGAGTGGAGAGCCAAAGTAAACACACATGTACAAGTATGAAGTACCTTAGATGAAAGTAACCTCAAGGATCGTGTTGTTAGGGCTGCTGAGTTCACACCTTCTCTTCCACCGCTGAGCTAACATTCGTCTCCAGAGATTCCGCTACGGTCCGCCCGTTTCTCTCAGGTCTCTAGTCGCTCTCTCCAGTCTCTCGTCGCCAATGTAAGATGGTCGGCGGAACGACGAGCAAGAGTCAGAGGAACACCAGCGGATGTTTGAAGTAGTGAAGATTTATTCAGATATAGGTTAGGTAAAAAGCCCTACTCCAACCACGTCCTCATCTCTCCACGTCAACTCTCTGTCTCCAACCGCTTCTCTTCCAAACGCCTCCCACCATTCTTGACTTCCACAGCATTCTCTCATTCTCTCACTCGTGCACAGAACGCACACAGAACACCTTCACAACACAAGGATACCACAGGAAACCTAGCAAACCTGCGCATTTTTTAAAACTAGACACCTCGGGAAATCCAAGATGGGGTGACTTGTGGGGCTCTGATCAGGTTCTGTTACCCAGAATCCTTTGCAAACCTCAAAACGTGGCCAAAAAAACACGTTTTCCTCTCATTTCGGTGACAGAAAGTCCTGGAATCTGAGAGGAGCCACAAATTTTCTTCCGCCCAGCATTCTCCCAAGTCTCCCATTAAAAATGGTACCTCACTTGTGTGGGTAGGCCTAGCGCCCGCAACAGGAAATGCCTCAAAACACAACGTGGACACATCACATTTTCACAAAGAAAACAGAGCTGTTTTTTACAAAGTGCCTAGCTGTGGATTTTGGCCTCTCGCTCAGCCGGCACCTGGGGAAACCTAGCAAACCTACACATTTTTTAAAACTATATACCTAGGGGAATCCAAGATGGGGTGACTTATGGGGCTCTGACCAGGTTCTGTTACCCAGAATCCTCTGCAAACCTCACAATTTGGACAAAAAACACTTTTTCCTGTCATTTCCGTGACAGAAAGTTCTGGAATCTGAGAAGAGCCACAAATTTCCTTCCACCCAGGGTTCCCCCAAGTCTCCCGATGAAAATGATACCTCACTTGCGTGGGTGGCCCAGGTGCCTGCAACAGAAAAATGCCAACAACCTGTAGAGATTGAAAGGATAGCACAGCAAGTTGATAGGCACATATTTTTCTTTTACACATCTTTTAGGCTGACTCTGCTTTGGGGACCCACGCAAGTGAGGTATCATTTTACTTGGGAGACTGAGGGGAATGCTGGGAGGTAGGAAATTTGCGCTGCAGCGGTAATCCTACAAAGAAAAGTGAGGAAAATATGATTTTCTAAGCATAATTTGAGGTTTGCAGATGAGTCTGGGTAAGAAAATAATGTTGGGGGATTGAGGCAAGCCACACCTCTTTGGACTCCTTGGGGTTTCTATTTTTAAAACATGTCTGGGTTTGGTAGGTTTCCCTAGATGAAGGCCGCACCCGGGACCAAAAACATAGGTCCCCCCACAAACACAGGTAGTTTTGCAATAGATCATTTTGGTGTGTCCACATACTTATGTGATGTTCCAAACACTAAAATTGTGAAAAGAAACGCACTTAGGTTATGTTTAAAAGACCCCTCACCCCCCAACCAAGTTGGTGGCATGCTTCATCATCGGGTTCCCACCCGAGACACCTAGTGTGTCACAGGTGTGCTGCGACGCCTGATTACAGCGGAGCAGGTTTTGTCATTTTTACCACACATACTGGTTGGATTTGGCACGAGGGTGAGTGATGGTTCAGTGGATCAAATTTTATTAACAAGAGATTTCACAAAAATGAAATGCACTGTTAATAACTGAAAGGCCAAAAAACTGAACCAATGACTCACAGCTCGTGAGCTGTAAAGCCACGGCAAGGCACCAACCACTTTACAGTCCATTCACACACATTTCATACATGACATGCACAACGCCATTCACACCGCCAGCCACAGGCCCAGCACGTTACAACACTCGCATCGACAGACAGCGCCACTCAAGGGCCCATCACTTACACACGCCCACATGCCTGATACAACAATCATACCAGGTGGTGGGAGTGTGTGGACTGTTGTTTGGCTGGCAGTTTGTTGCAGTAGCCAACAACAAGTCAATATGTACACCGTCAGCCAAGCGGCACTCCACACACAATGGCTTCACTTTTTTTTAAATTTAAAAACAAAGAAACCACTAACTAATTAGAAATAATTACTAAACTACAAACACAAAATCTCTAACTAAGTACATGACAGAAATGCCAACCATGAAACTGAACACATGAAACTATAAAACAGGCAGTTTACACTCATGGTAGTTCCCAGTAATTCTTCTGGGTGTGGTAATTCTTGAAACAACCACCCACACACAGCCCAGGCTTTGAAGGACAATCTGGGCAGTACATTCGAGTCTCCCTCCGGATACCTCTTCGAGCACAGACTCTACATTTCTTTGGTGGAAAGTCTTTTTTAGGCATGGGAGGAATGTGCTCAGCAAAGTGGCGATCTTTCAATCTAGCCACATCCTCCATCACTGCTTCTCTAAGAACTCTTGCCTGTTCCACCACAATAAGGTTCACAATGTCATCTTTGACTCTGGAGACCTATCCGTAAACACAATAAAAGCATTAAAAGTTGTCAAGTGGAAGAGGTGAATTGCTAACTTCTTATACTGCTGTTCGTAAGTCTTACATTTGGTATAAGGTTCCAACCTCTGATCAACTCTTTCTACACCTCCCATGTGCATATTATAATCTAAAATGTACACAGGTTTGCACACTTCAGCAACCTGGCCCGAAACAGTCACAGGGGAAGTACTCTCATCATGGATGGTACTTAGCATGTAGACATCCCTCTTGTCTGAAAATTTCAAAGCTAGCAGCTCATCATCCCGCAAGGCACTTCACTGTCCCCTCTCAAGTTTTACAGACAAGCTCCCTTGGATAGCCTTTCTGGTTACAACGAACTGTGCCACAAGCAACAGTGTCCACTCTGAACAATTCCTTGAATAACTGCACTCCAGTGTAGAAGTTATCTACATTCAAATGGTGACCTTTGTTGAACAGTCGTCTACCACGTTCCCACACAATTTTCTCGCTAACTCCAAAAGTGGGAGGACAACCAGGGGGGTCAATACTGGAATCCCTACCAGTGTAGACATGGAAACTATACACATATCCTGTACTACGTTCAGACAGTATATACAATTTAATTCCATATTGTGCCCTCTTGCTAGAAATTTACTGCCTAAAAACCAAACGACCTTGAAGAGGACCAAAGACTCATCCACAGCTATTTCTTTGCCTGGAACATAGACCTCTGAAAACCGATCTACAAAATGATCAAGGACAGGCCTAATCTTAAAAAGACGGTCAGAATCAGGGTGATCTCGTGGCAAGGCTAATGCATTGTAAACAAAATGCAGCATCCTAAGAAGAAGCAAATACGGAATACGACTTATGATTGCAGGAAATATAGCTGTTGCCATCAAGGGACTACTAGACCAATAAGAAGCCAGTGACGGCTTCCTTGTCAACCTTATCAAAATAGTCAAACCCAAAAACCTTTTTATCTCCTCCAAATTTGTGGGAATCCACTGGGTAGCTCTAGAGTGTATCCTAAGTCTAGCAGCGTTGTCCCTCAAATACTGCTCCGCATACAAATTAGTCTGCTCAACAATCTCTTCCAAAAACACATCATCCAGAAATAACTCAAAGAAATTGACAGGCAAAAAGTTCTCTGTATTGACTCTACACCCCGGGAGTCCAGTAGAGGCAGGCAACTCTGGCTGCTCCATGTTTGGGGCAACCCAGAGTTCAGGTCTTCTAAAGGGAAACCTTTCAGCCCCAGGTTGCTGCACTAGTGGCACATCAGTGTCCTCTTCTAAAACAGGCCCTTCATCTGCACTGAGAGTGGCTTTCTCCTCAGAGGATTCCTCTCCGACAGAAACTTCACTGCCAGAATATCTCACTTCCACCTCCGCCTCAGATGCAGAGTCCGTCTCATAATCATGATTAGACAATGACTCAAAAAGAACAACCAACCACCTGCTGAGCGGTCATCCTGCGTTTAGCCATGATCTTTCCTACGAAAAGTAAATGGACAAATGCACCACCAACAACCAGCACTGTGTAAGAGAAGTAATAAAGTGTAGCTTTATCAGTAAGAGTTATAAACTCAAAAACTATACTGCTCACTTTCCTGAAAAAGCTTGACTCACCAGCAACTACTCTGCACAGACAAAGCAATCACCAATGATATCCCACTAAAAAGAAAGAAAGAAAAGCAAATTAGAAATAAGACAACACAAATATCATTGTGCACAAATCTAAGGACAATTTCACACACAAACCTGCATTTAGTACACCACCTACAAACATGTCATTCATGCGTGGTAACAATACTCCTTTGGAGTAAATTGTTTTTACTTACCTAAAACATGCAACTATGCAAACCGCAGGTCAACCACCGCCTAAACCGCAAGGAGCCACAGCAAAGAAAGCAAAAGCTTTGAACTAGAACAAAAAGGAGAACATTTTTTTTATCACAAATGCAAATAATTTGCCAGTTGACAAACACCCCACCGTCAAGCATTTAGAAATTGGTGCCTAAGTGGATTCTGCCCCCCCATAGGGGCAGATGGGCCTACTAAAAAATAGGGCTATCTGCCCCAAGGGGGGCAGAAAATACCTTTAGTAGTGTATCCCCATGGAGAGCGACCCTTGCCCAAGGGGTCACCCCCCAAACAAAAAAACACACACACACACACATACTATCCCTGGTGCCTAAGTGGCTTCTGCCCCCCTTGGGGGCAATGGGCTTAAAAATAAATAGGCTGATCTGCCCCCAAGGGGGGCAGAAATGGCCAACAGTTCTATGCCTCCTTTGTGGGGGCGCCCCTTACACAAGGGGCCGCCCCCCCACATAAATAAACATAAACTAACATCCCTAGCGTTCTAGTGGTTTCTGCCCCCCTTGGGGGCAGATCAGCCTAAAACTAATAGGCTGATCTGCCCCCAAGGAGGGCAGAAATGGCCATAGTACATGTGCCCCCAAAGGGGGGCGACCCTTGCCCAAGGGGCCGCCCCCCGACATCCACTAAACACACAGACACTATCCCTGCTGTCTAAGTGGCTTCTGCCCCCCCTTGGGGGCAGAAGGGCCTAAAGAAAATGGGCTGATCTGCCCCCAAGGGGAGCAGAAGTGGCCAACAGTTCTATGCCCCCCTTGGGGGGGGCGCCCCTTGCCCTAGGGGCACCCCCCACATTAATAAACATATTTAAAAAATCCCTGGCGTTCTAGTGGTTTAGGATCAGCCTAAAACTAATAGGCTGATCTGCCCCAAGGAGGGCAGAAATGGCCATAGTACACGTGCCCCCAAATGGGGGTGACCCTTGCCCAAGGGGCCGCTCCCTGACACAGAAACACACAGAAACAATGAAAAAAAAAAAATCCCTGGGGTCTAGTGGGCATTCCTGCTGCCCGATCGCAATGCGTTCGGGCAGCAGAAATGTTCAAAGAGACACTGGTGGAAAGGAAAACCCTTTCCTTTCCTCCGATGCCTCTTTGTTTCAAACCCCCCACCCGCCGGAGGAGAAACTCACCTGTTTCTCCGATGCGCACTGGAAGCAAATGGCTTCCAGTGCGACCGGCATCCTGTAATGATGTCAGCGCGCAATTGCACGCTGACGTCATTGGGAAAGGGGGGGGCTATGTGGAATGGGAAGGGCTTCCCCTTCCATCCCTGCCTTTGGCGGGTGGGAGGGAAGCCCACAGAGGGAGCGCTAGTGCTCCCTCTGAGCTCAGTTCCCAGGAATGTAATGGTTACGTCCTCGGCACAAGAGCACTGTGCCGGTGGACGTAACCGTTATGTCCCCGGCACAGAATGGGTTAAAGGCTGCCTGTGGGTGGCTGGATAGATCTGGCCAGTGACTGGGCCTGTGCTTTTCTTACGGGACGACGAGGCCAGGGCCACACGGGATGCTATTTCTTTAAAACAAGATGGGATTTTTAACATTTATTGACGCAGGATGTTCTTTTTGTTACGGGGTACTGGCTTGTAAAGGACGCTGGAAACTGCCTCAAATGCAGCCTGCCCTATGGCATTCCAGACAGGTTGTTAATATTTTGTGGCATGACTGACTGGACAGAGTCTGTTCCTCGTGGCACTGTGTTGTTGAGGTCTGGAAGAATCACGATAAGCAGACGGAAAATAGATAAACGTTTAATGATAAACACAAAATAGTACAACAGTAATTTTCAAGTCAATGTTAAAGGGACGCTACATATTTCCCCTTCTAACTGAAGCAACAAGTTTTGACAAGACATCGTAATCCTGTAAGATGGGTGGACCTTTGTGATGAAACTGCTCCTGGTGAACAGAACCGTACAGGTGGTATCGTTATTTAAAACTTCTTTCTGTGATTTTCCAAGCCTCTGTGGTGTTGGAAGTGGAAGAATCCATTGTTTTACTCGTGGGAAGTGGTGTGTTTTTGGCCCTCCCTTCAGTTTTGCCTGGGGTGGTATAGTCCAAGTGAAAAAGAGGAGAAACCAAAGGGTCTCTCCTATGCAAAAGCTATCGGCAATGCGTTTAGCCATATTGTACACTAGCGTGGCTGCTGTTCAGCATGACTAAAATTTACTAGGGTGGGGTAGAGTAGAGTGGGTGTGGATTGGTGTAGGTTGGAGGGGGGGATTGGGGTAGATTGGCCTGGTAGACTGGAGTTAGGGTAGATTGAATTTGAGTGTACTGGGTTAGATTGGGATGGGCAGTGCTTTCAATGGGCAGCTACTGCCCAGTACTGAGTACCTGCACTTCTTTAATTTGAAAGGGGGAACACCTGCACTTCTCAGCTCTGATTAAATACATGTAATGGGTAAAGTACCAGCACTTCTCTGGAGCTAACATTTACTCCAAATAGTGAATACATCAGTGCTTAATTTGTAAATAGAAATGTGCTAGTGCTCAGAGCTCTCCCCTGAAACACGTGGCTGCTGCAATTAAATGTGCGAGCATGGAATACTGACACTGCATAATTCTTAAGCCATCTCAAGCCTCAATTTGTTTATAGCCTCTCCCTGCCCCTTCAGCTCACTCCTGCAGCTTTCCTGCTTTTTCCCTTTTTGACACTTTTTTACTTTTTCTCTTCCTCTGTCTGTCCCATATGTGTCTTTTGCTGGCAGTAAATGCTTGAGGCAGAAAAATAAGTGCAGGCTCTCAAAAATAATTGCTGGTGCTCCGCACCAGAAACAACAACCACAATTTAAGCACTGGAGTACCTGCAGTTCTATATTTCCATTTGAAGCACTGGGGATGGAGTAGGGTAGTTGCAGTGAGGTAGGTAGAAGTAGGCTAGATCAGGGTAGAGTGGAATGGGATATTTTGGGGTAGATTGCAGTGTGGTGGGACAAATTGGTGTGGAGTAGATTGGGCAGGTTATTGTAGATTCTGGTAATTTGGAGTGAGGTAGATTGGAGTGAGGTAGATTGGAGTGGACTAGATTGGGGACTGGGGTAGATTGGGAAGGAGTGGTGTGGCTTAAAGGGGGAAATTCTGGTAGAGTGGGGCATATTAGAGTAGAGTCGATTGGGTAGATTGGCGTGAAGTAGATTGAGTTGGGGTGGAGTGAGGTAGATTGTAGTGAAGTGGGGTTGAGTGAAGTAGATTGGGGTGGGGGTTTGGATTGAATTGGTGTGGCAGTTTGGAGTGGGGTATATTAAATTGAGGTGAAGTGGAGTAGATGGGGTAGAGTAAATCGAAGTGGAGTGGGATATATTGGGGTAGATTAGAGTGGGGTGGTCTAGGGTGGAGTGGGGTAGATGGGTGGGTTACACTAGGGTAGATTGGAGTGAAGTGGGCTAGATTAGAATGGAGTGGGATAGATAGGAGTTGGGCAGATTGTAGTGGAGCTGGATAGAATTGTGTGGGTAGATTGGGATGGGGTAGATTGTAGTGGAGTGGGTTAGATTGGCCTGGGGTAGACTGGAGTGGATTGGGATGGGGTAGATTGGAGTAGGATAGTATGGGGTGGATTGGAGTGGGTTGACTGAGGGGTAGATTGAAGTGGGGTAGATTGGAGTGATGTGTGGTAGTTTGGAGTGGGGTAGAGTGCAATGGAGTGTGGTAGATTGGATTGAGTGGAGTGGGGCATATTGAGTGGAGTTGAGATTGGAGTGGAGTGAGATTGATTGTGGAAGAGTGGAGTGTGAAAGATTAGATTAGTGAAGTGGGTGGAATGGAGTAGAGTAGACTGGGTGGATTAGAGTAGGGTGGATTGGAGTGGAGTAGACTGGGTGGATTAGAGTAGGGTAGATTGGAATGGAGTGGAGGTGAAAGGAATGGGTTAGTTTAGAATGGGGTAGTTTGGCATGGAGTTAGGTAGATTGGAGTGTGGTGTATAGGGGTGGGTGCAGTAGAGTGGGAAGAAGTAGATTGTAGTGGAGTGGGGTAGAATGGAGTGGTGTAGATTGGAATGGGGTGGAGTGGGGTAGATTGGAGTGAAGTGAGTAGATTGGAGTGGGGCACATTGGGATGTGGTAGATTTGAGTAGGGTATTTTGAGGTGGAGTGGGATAGAGTTGAGTGGTGCGGTAGATTGGAGTAGAGTAGATTGGAATGGAGTGTGGTAGATTGGGGTGGAGTGGGGCAGATTTGGTGGATTGGAGAAGGGTATATTGGAGTGGAGTTGGATAGATTGGAGTGGAGTCAAGATTGGAGGGAGTGAGGTAGGCTGGTGAAGAATGGAGTTTGGTAGATTTGAGTGGAGTGGGTAGATCATGGTAGATTTGAGGGAGGGTAAATTGTGGTGGAGTTGGGTAGACTGGAGTGGAGAGGAGTTGGATAGCTGGCAGTGGAGTGGGGTAAATTGGTATGGAGTGGAGAACATTGGACTGGGGTAGATTGGAGTAGATAGGGGCGGAGTAGGCTGGGTTGGGGTACATTGGAGTGAGGTGGATGGAGTAGAGTGGAGTAGGGGTAGACTGGGGCAGATTGATGCAGACTGAGGTAGATTTGAGTGGAGTACAGTAAGTTGGGGTTGATTGGGTTAGATTGAGTGGAGAGAGGTAGATTGGGGTGGAGTTGATTGGAGTGGAGTCGGTTAGATTGAAGTGTTGTAGATTGGAGTGTGTTGAGGTAGAATAAGGTGGGGTATATTGGAGTGTACTGGGGTAGATTGGAATGGAGTAGATTGTAGCGAAGTGGAGTAGGGTAGAGTGAAGTGGTGGTATGGTGGCGTATGGAGTGGAGTGCCATGTTGTGTTGTGGAGTGGCGTAAGGTGGACTATGTATGGTGTGGTAGCGCACTGCCATTACAGACAACACATTTGCAATTGAAATTTGTGTTACATTTGCACCACAATACAGTTTTTCTGCACACAAATGATAACCTAGTGCATTGATGTGAATTCATGCATTTAATTATTTGTTTCCACCACATTTCCGAATTACAAAAAAAGTGCTTAATTTGTACCAGTTCTGATACATTCTGAAACAAAAGCACAGTTCATTTTTTTGTTGTGTGCAAGAGGAAAACATCCTAAAGCCTCTCCTCTCACATGGGTACTCAGCAGGATTATCACATACATTCTCTCACTTTGATGTCAGAGAAAGAGAAATAAACACCAAGCTTCTTTGGGAGAAAGAGCCTGCTGTCATTTGACCTTTGCCTTGAATGCACAGCAAATGTGACAACATAGGAAGAAGATTTAAAGGCCTGTGTACAGACAGTGAGTTTGAGGAAGTATGCAGTGAACAAGGTGTCTTCAACGGGAGGGACAAGCTAAAGCTGGACAGCCTACAACAAATAAAGCCAGCAAACACAAAGCCAGAAAATGGTAGTTACAGACAAAAAAGCCAATAGTCGGTGTTGGAAATGGCCCTTTTTGCAGGGTTATCCCCAAACATTTTGCCTTCTTCCTCCTATTGTTTTTGCCGGTTTATTGTCTTTGCGCACTTTACCACTGCTAATCAGTTTACCTTTGAGGGCAGATAGAAATATGGATTTTAGGATCTCTGAACTCACAATTTAAAAATACATCTTTTAGTGAAGTTGGTTTTTGGATTGTGAGATTGAAAATGCCACTTTTAGAAAGTAGGCATTTTCTTGCTTAATCTACTCTGTGACGCTGCCTGTTTGTGGATTTCCCGTCTGGGTCAGTTTGACAATTTGGCTGTTCACACCTCTCCTCTAGACAGTGACACAAAAGGGAGCTGGGGTGTAGCCTGCATATCCTGATGAGCCATCTGAGCTATAGTGGAGGGAGGAGTGGTCACTTGCACCTGAAAGGACTGTGTCTGCCCTCACACAATGCAGTCTCCATTCTCCTGGTGTTTGTTTGGGGCCTGTCCTGGACAAAGAAGGATCTTGCAAACACTTGAGATTTTGCTTTGAAGTTTGCCAACTTCAAAGGCAGAACAGGGTATAAGAAGAAGACCCAAAACCCCAGACTTTTAGAATCTTTCTTGAGTCAAGCGGTACCTCTGCCCAGGAGAAGAGCTGAAGGAGGAGTACTGTCCCTTACGCTGTGTTGCTTTGCTGGACTGGCCTGCAGTTGCTGCTTCTGCCTGAAAAGAGTGCCAAGGGTGAACTTTGCTGTGTGTACTGCTTGAGAGAGTTCTCCAAGGGCTTAGAGTAGAGCTTGCCTCTTGTTGGAAGTCTCAGGGACACCAAAGACTTCAATTTCCTCGACCTGCAGCACTGGGAAACTGTGTGTTTTCTGCTGTTCAAGAGGAGAAACCACTGTGACACCGCCAACGATGCTGCTGGCCTGCACCGTGACCTGCCGAAGCCACACAGGTCTCACTGCCCCACTTCGCACCGTGACCCTGATCTCACCGACGCTGTCATCAGACGACTTCACTGAGCCGCTGCTCACACTGCGACCTGGGGGCCCGCACTCCTGCCCCAACGACACGCTCCTGCTGACAAGGGCGCCACTGCCTGCACGGTGGCCTGTGGACACCGCTCAAGAGGGACATGAAGCACCGTCCCGCACCGCAGCCCCGGTCCACCGATGCCAGCACCATCAACTCCAGTGTCGTTACCAGGCATCCCTGCCTGCACCGTGGTCTGTGGACACCGCTCGTGAGGATCACAAAGCAACCCCGCACCACTGGCTTGGGCCTACCGATGACAGCGCTTTAGCAACAACGATGCCGCTGCCTGCACTGTGTCCTGGTGACATCCCACCGCCCCGCTTCACACCTCAGCCCTGGCCTCACTGATGCCGCTGGACGGCGTCACCGAGCCACTGCCTGCACCGTGGCCTGTGGGCACAGCACATTGCATCGTCTTGCATCTGCACCGCATCCCAGATACCATCCATGCCAGCACTCCTGACTTCATCAGCCCGGAGTTCGATCCGCAAGGCATGTGACTTCAAGGGTCTGACGACTCCCACACCTACTCTGGAACCGACACCACTCTATGGACCTCACCGTGAGAATCACAACGCCCTGCAATTCCAAAGGTACTGTTTGCAGGTCTTCCCGACAGCGTAGCTGGCCCGCGACGCCACTGCTGGCCTGAACTGTTGGTTTTGTTGATCACAACGCTGTCATAGCATCAGGTGGAGCTATTGACTTCAAGGAACTGTAATTTTGAGTAAATCTTGCATAATTCATATCTTTATTACTGCATGGTGGATTTTTATCATATTTGGTCTTGTTTTATATAGATAAATATTGGCTATTTTTCTAGAACTGGAGTGGTGTCCTTTTGTAGTGTCTTAATTTATTACTGTGTGCAATGTGCAAATGCTTTACACATTGCTTCTGAGATAAGCCTGACTGCTCGTGCCAAGCTACCAAGGGGGTGAGCAGGGGTTATCTGAGCGGGTATCTCCCTGATCCTGACTAGAGTGAGGCTCCTTACTTGAACAGGGTGCAAACCCACTGCCAACTAGAGACCCCATTTCTAACAGTCGGAAATGGACGGAATGTATTCCCAGGGAAGCTTTCAAAATTGCCACATGAAATCATAACCAAACCAGACGGCTGTGCTGTCTGGTAGGCTTTGACCTAAAAAGGACCGTGGTGGTCAGATCCCAGTAACCCGTGTCCTGAGTGTTTCTGTGCTATCAGCCTGGTTTTCCTGATGTGTGGCCTGTTCTGTGCACAAAGGTCTTTTATTCGCGCAGTAACCATTCGCCCCAACAACATAATTGCCTTTAAAGACGAGTTAACACGTTCATACTCAGACCCTTATTCATAACAGTTATTCAATTTAGTTTTATTGGGACTCCGGAGGTTATCTTAACATTTTGGCTTGCAGACCTGTGCCCCCGTCACCTAGTGATTGTTTATAGTTATAAAAATGTTTTGAGTTGCATTATCAGTTCCATTCTGTGAAGGCATCACTATCAGCGGCATAATCAAGTGATTGTGATGCCATGCTTCACCGCAGCGTCCCTTCTTCAAGCTGCGAGTATCGGAGCGCCGGCATCACCGCGGCCCACGTTTCTGCCTGTATTCTCTAGCGGCGCGGCTCAGAAAGCTCATTTTGTGCTCCCGGTAGTGCCGCTTTCCCAGCCTGCCTACCTGATACACTTTCCCTTCCTTACCTGGGGGGAATCCTCTTCTTTCTTCCTTTTTTCTTCTTATTGTCTTCCACTTTTACTTCTTTCCTTTTTCTGGTGTTCTTGTTGTCTTCTTCTTGGTGGTCTTTTTTCTCTGCATGCTTTTTTTCCTTTTATACTGCTACTTTTTTCCTATTCTTTCCTATGTGGCCTTCCCAATCCAAGATGGTGTAGCTCTTTCTTACTGTTTGTCACTTCCTGTCTCTTGGTATATAAGCCTTTCAGTTCTGGTCTTCTTTGCGTTGCAAGACGTCCGCATGGTGGTGATCCTCGCTCCTGTTTCTTCGTGATTTTCTCCAGTTCCTGTTGCTCTTGGCAAGGGATTCCCTTTTTTTCATTATCTCTTTTCCTCTTTTTCAGGAGTTCCTGTGTAGAGGTTTTTCCCACATTTTTATTTTTTTTTCCTCTGGGGCTCCTTCTGGAGGGTACGGTCTGCTTTGGTGTTTTCTGTCAGGCAGCATTGTGGCTACTAGAAAGGGTCGCCCTTATCTTGGTCAGTCCAGAACCAGCAAAAGACCGGGTGCTCCTTCAAGTTCTTCAGTCAATGGTGGGAAGCGTTGTGCAGACCATGACAGTGATCTCCACAGGTATTCACATCATGTCCCTTTCTCAATTACGTGTGACATGAACATAATATACACTTGTTGGGAATTGTTTACATAATTACCGTCACAAGTCTGCCTCCTTATCAATTGTTTGGGAACATACCTGCGACAGGGGTCCTACATTCTGTATATAAATATATCTCACACAGACCAGGTTATGAGAGGGATTCCTTCCAGATGCCATCTATGCTGCATATTACCATGATGCAGAAATTAGCCTTTGTGTCACCACGGAGTCTGACCTAGAGACCTCATTCCAAGGTAACCAGGGTTGGAGGGTGCTTATGGGCATGGTACTGGCAGATTAGGTGTATCACACTAGCTCTCGATAAGGTTCTCCATGCTAGGGATTTTACATTTCATATTTATTGCAAGATGGTGGCGGTCTTTGTATTCACAACTCTCATCTTCACAGTCATACTACTTTTATTGTTCGTTATTCTAATCATTGCTGCTCATGCATTTTACCATACATTGCAGTCTTTTCAAGAAATATATTGAACTTCCAAGCATCTCCTTTATTGCCTGTGTGTGACTCCCCCGCGATATCACAATCTAGAGTCCATGAGTAAGGCTGCCAGAAATCACAGTTTACTGTTTGGGGTTTCGGTGAGGTACTGCTTGTGAGTTGGGAGGGTTGGGCTGACAGTTGTGACTTGTTGTAGGAGTGACTAAGTTGCCTGCAAACAAAAGTTCTGCCATCTCTAAACCAGCAGTCTCGCTAGGAGCGAGAGTCCAACTACGACAATATTTACCAATCATGTATTCAGTAAAATTCTACTGACTTCTAAAATGCGACTGGATACAAATGTGTTATTTGGAAGTAACGTATTGTGGACATCCTTCCAAATATTGAATCTGTATCAAATGTATCAGTGATTTGTAACTGTAAAACATTGCTAAGTTACTGACTTCCATGCTCAGTGGTAACTGATTTGCATAGGGGAAGGAGTCCCCTATGTACTCATTCCCTTTTGTGAACTTTAGGAAAACCTTCAGGGGGAGTAGGCTGTAGTTCTGGTGACTACAGCCAATTCTCAGTGAACCTCTAAAAAAAATTAAAAGAATGTTTTTTTTTAAAAACAGCCTTGTTTCCTTTAAGGAGTATGAGCTGCTTTTTGAGACAAAACCAGTGACAGACATGGTGGCCTGCTGACTGTTCAAGACCACCATCCCATTGATTTTGTCCAACTGGATTGAGTCACTATTTGCAAATTACCTCATGAATATTAATGAGGCGGATAGTACGGCGACCCACACTAATTTGGAATTTAGATACATTTACAAAAATCCATACTAGCTGCAAAAAGACTGGTCGCAAAATACAATATTTTGGAGATTAGTGTAATTGTGCATCATGCCCCACATCTATTAAGCACCCCGTCGGAAACAGCATCCCACTCGCTGGGAACTTGCAACTGATGGTTGGTTACACATTTCTACCTGTCAATCAACATAAGATTACACAGCGCCTATTATCTGCTATGTCAATCATACACCATTGTGTGCAACTCTTTTAATAAGAAAATGCCGTTCAAACTTGGTCTGTCTTGCATCTTCTTGTATTCATCCTTTTTAACATCACCCAAGAACTAGTACTCTCTTTGTGGCCCCTAGTATTGAATCCTTTGTCATGATAATCCTTCATTTGGCCTGCCATTCAGAAACGTGTTCGATAAGACACTCCAAATCCAATAGTTACTCATGCACAGATACAGATTAATTCAATAATGTTTGCGTTATTGCTTGATTTCACTCTCACTCAGGAGTACTTTAATTTCCTCAGAGACTAAAAGAATTCCATTATGAAAAATAAACTAAATGGCAAGCCTTTTTATAGCAATAATGCTGCTCAGAAATTTAGTACCCAAATTTACAAACCAAATTCCACATTTATTGTCAGTTCGAATTTAAAAATGCATCCACAAATACAAAATGTAAAACGTACATTCAATCGAGTTAAGCTATTTAAAAATGTATAGTCAATACTTTCATCAACATATATAAAATAAAAACTGTCACAATAAAACAGTATTCGAGGCACCGGTAGCCTCCGGGCAGTGACTTCAAGTCCAATCCATCACACAATTATTATTAAATAAAAGTGGGCTTCATTGTTGGGAATCCGAGGGGGCTAGGCAGGGCCAATGGTCTTCTGCCACATCAGCCAAGCAGACATATTGAACATGGCCACGGCAAAAACCACAGTCGCACTTGTGCACTTTTGCTATTCTCATTGAACTAATACGATCTGACAGCCCCAGAGTTTAATACAGTGGTACAATCCACCTGAAGCTCGATCTGGAATATGCCCTGCAGAATAATAAAATATGCTTGCCCGATTCATCTGTAGAACAACACACTGGACAGAGGTTTGACTTGTCAATTGACAAGGCCCAAAATGATGTATAAGTAGCCAACGAAAGAGCACCATAACGGAACTTCAGCAGGAGAGAGCGTGTCCAAGATGGGTTGATGAAATCCACTGCATGCTCTTGTCTAAATACATATTTGTGCAGAAAGGCTTTGCTGGGAGCTTTTGCTCTTCAGTTTGGGGATGCAGGCACTTCTTGTTTTTGATTTTGTGGCAGCATTACGTGGTCTCAGGAGTGAAAAATGGTCAAACAGATAATGCACCCATCGAGAGAAATAGTCTTTAAGCACAGCCAAATAACATTTGCCACTAGTCGTAGCCAACCATGGACCAGCAAAATCCATGGTTACCTTGTCACAGGGACTGGTAGGTGATTGCATAGGTAACATTGGACCGTCCCTCATTCTCTAGTGCTTGTTAGACAGTAAATATTCCTTGCAGTTGTTCACTACAGCCTCAACCCTTTTCATCCATGCTTAGCCACCAAAATCTCTTTCTCAAATCTTCTTCACAACAGAACAATCTAGTTGGCCACTGTGCACCAACATGGTTATTTGTTCATGTAAACACTCAGGTGGTGCAAAGCTAACACGCCTGATTCCAGATGAAGCTTTGTGGGACTTGAGCAAAACTATATAATTGTCTCTTAAGGTGTTTCATACTAGGACACTCCTCGATCATGTCTACAAAGAGGATTTAAGACATCTTAGCGCTGTTGTCTATGTACCTTTTCCTCAGATAGGTCAACAGCAGCCACTATACACTCCTCATCACTGCACTTATCCACGTAATCTTCACCACTAATTGGTAATCTGGACAGTCTGCACCTATATTAGCATCCCTCATATATAGTTCACATCAGAATTCAATCAATCAATCAATCATAGCATTTGTAAAGCGCAGCACTATTACCTCTAAAGGTATCCGATGGTGCAGTGTCTAAGTCGAAAAGCCACTTCCTAAGTCTCCTTCTGAAGTCCTCCAGGGAGGGAGCTGTTCGGAGGTGGCGATGCAGGCTGTTCCAGGACTTGGCTGCTGTGTTGCAGAAGGAGCAACCTCTGAAGTGGCTGCGATGGATGAGGGGTGTGTTTGTGAGGTTTAGCAAGACAGAGAATAGTTGTCTTGCTGGGACCTAAAAGCTCAATCGATGATTCATGTAGGACGGCCCTAAGTTATGGAGAGCCTTGTGTGCGAGCGTGAGTATTTTGCATTGGCAACTCTTCTGGGCGGGGAGCCAGTGGAGGTTGCTGAGGTGTGGGGTGATGCTTGAGTATGAATCTGGCTGTGGTGGTCTGTAGAATCTGGAGTCTTTTAAGTAGCTGGGAGGACACTCCAGCGTAGAGAGCATTGCCATAGTCAAGGTGGCTGGTGACCAAAGCATGCATGACTGACTTTCTGGTGTCGATAGGGATCCATTTGAAGATCCGACTGAGCATACGGAGGATGTAGAAGCAGGAGGAGGCGACTGAGTTTACTTGTTGATTCATGGATAGTTGGCAGTCGAGGATGATGCAGAGGTTTTGGGCGTGGTCTGATGGAGAGCGTGTTGGTCCGAGTTTGGCTGGCCACCAGCTGTGGTCCCATACAGAGGTGTTCTTCACGAAGATAAGGACTTCCATTTTTTCGGTGTTTTGTTTGAGGCAGCTGTTTTTCATCCATGTTGCTAGGTTGATCATGGCGTTGCGGAAGTTGGCTGTGGTGTTGGGAAGTCTTTGGTGTGTGAGAAGATTAGTTGAGTGTCATCGGCATAGGAGACTATGGTGGTCATTACAACCCTGGCGGTCGGTGTTAAAGCGGCGCTAAAACCGCCAACAGGCCGGCGGAAAACAAAATTGAATTACGACCGTGGCGGACACCGCCAACATAGACAGCCACTTCAACACTCCGACTGCCAAGGCGGTACAAACAGACACCGCAGCGATAACTGCCAACAGACAGGCGGAGGACAGTGTACCGCCCACAGAATTACAACAGTCCAATCCGCCACCTTTTCCGGGGAAGATTCACCGCAAACAAAAACACGGCGGAAACAGGACTTTGAAGGGAAAACGCTCACCTCTACACATCTCACGGGGAACCAGGACGCCATGGAACCCGAGCTCCAGATTCTTCCAGCCTTTATCTTCCTGCTCCTCTACCAGGAGCACGAACGCCGGCAGCGAAGACCACGGTGAGTACTGCACCTACGACACGGGGGAAGGGGGGAGGGAAAAAACAGTGACACACACACGCAACATGCAAAACCCCCACCCTCACCCACGACAACACACACACTAATACATCATGATACATTACAGTTACACCCCCCAACCCCCCGGAAGAATGCAAGGACAAAAGGAAATGAGTCAAATGATTGTAATATATTCAAAGACATAAATCAAAAATATATACATAGACAAAGATATTCACACCATAAACAAATATATACACCAAGAATACAAGTCCAAGGGATTCCACCATCATAGTCCGCAGACCACTGGGCCCAAAATACATGGGCGAGGCCCACACAAGATACCCGAACAAGACCGAGAGAACACTGCTGGGGAATCAGATAGAAATAAAATAAGCACCTCAGGGGGAAGGGAAGAGGGGGGCACCTCAGCCGGATGAGTGCACAATGCCAGATCCACGAGGGCGCTCCATGCCCACTGTCCAATCCTGGGGAGTGCAAAGCCACAGTCTCTCAAGTCTCTACAGTGGGTGGTTTGCCCACTGTTCAATCCTGGGGAGTGCAAAGCCACAGTCTCTCAAGTCTCAACAGTGGGTGGTTTGCCCACTGCTTTATCCTGGGGAGTGCAAAGCCACAGTCTCTCAAGTCTCTACAGTGGGTGGTTTGCCCACTGTTCAATCCTGGGGAGTGCAAAGCCACAGTCTCTCAAGTCTCAACAGTGGGTGGTTTGCCCACTGTTCAATCCTGGGGAGTGCAAAGCCACAGTCTCTCAAGTGGATAACAGTCTCCACTGGTTCTGGAGGGGGCTTTGTGCCCAGAGTGCTTCATCCTGCCAAGGACAGAGGTAGTGGATGTATCTCTCCACTGGTTTTGGAGGCGGCTTTGTGCCCAGAGTGCTTCATCCTGCCAAGGACTGTGTGAGTGGATGTGAATCTCCACTAATTCTGGAGGGGGCTTTGTGCCCAGAGTGCTTCATCCTGCCAAGGACAGAGGTAGTGGATGTATCTCTCCACTGGTTCTGGAGGGAGCTTGGTGCCCAGAGTGCTTCATCCTGCCAAGGACTGAGGTAGTGGATGTGAATCTCCACTGGTTCTGGAGGGGGCTTTGTGCCCAGAGTGCTTCATTATGCCAAGGACACAGGTAGTGGATGTATCTCTCCACTGGTTCTGGAGGGGGCTTTGTGCCCAGAGTGCTTCAACCTGCCAAGGACAGAGGTAGTGGATGTCATTCTCCACTGGTTCTTGAGGGGGCTTGGTGCCCAGAGTGCTTCATCCTGCTCGGGGCGGCCTCAGTAGCGTCGGACTCTTTGGTGCTCACTGGCCTGCAGTGCTTGTTGCGGTGGTGTCCTGGGCAGCGGTGCTTGTTGCGGCGGTGTCCTGGGCAGCGGTGCTTGTTGCGGCGGTGTCCTGGGCAGCGGTGCTGGTGGCAGCGGTGTCCTGGGCAGCGGTGCTGGTGGCGATGGTGTCCTGGGCTGCGGTGCTGGTGGCGGTCTTGTCTGCCGTGCAGATTTTCCCAGACTTGCCAGTTTTAATGTGCCCCATCCCCACCTTGGATGGTGGCGCAGCTGTCTCCACACTCCAAACTGTACCCCTGGGAGCGGCTTTGGTGGCTGATTTCTTTCCTCTCTCCCACCTGGCACTGGCCAACTTTTTGTGCTTTACAGGTGGGGGACTGTCCGTGCTTTGGCTCCTTGCCACACTGGCTGCCCTGCTGCCTGGCGCACTCCAGAAGCCGATTACTACTGGCACCACTGGTCCCGCAGATGTTGTGGGTGAGGTGCTGGGTTGGGACCTGGAGAGCCGGGCCCTAGGAGAGTGAAGGGGTGGGGGAGGTGAGGGAAAGAGGTCAAGGTTGGACAGGAAAAGTTTTTGGGGAACACTGGGACGGGTAGATGGAGGGGGTTTGGGAGTGGAGGAAGAGGTAGTGGTTGTAGGAGGTGTATGTTTGGTGACTTTGGGTGAAGGTGCATGGGCTGGAGGCTGTCGTGAGGTGGATGGCTGTTGGGTGGGTGTGTGGCTGCGTTTGTGTACCTTGGGAGGTGGGCTCACAGACACACTGGTAGAGGACACAGGGGATGTGTGAATGGTAGTGGGGGTGGTGACTGCACGTGAGCGGGGTGTGGTGGTGGGTGTGCTGGTGATGGACGTAGTGGCTGAGGATGTAGTGCATGCAGGTGTGAGTGGAGACGAGACAGGGAGGGAGGAGGGAAGACGAGGAGGAGGGGGACACAGTGGAGGCAGTGGATGTTGGTGTGTCTGCATGTGTATGATGCTTGCGTGAGTGCCTGTGGGATGTGTGGTGCTTATGTTTGCCAGAGCTTCCCTTGTGTGTTAAGGTGTGTGCATGCTGGTCTGATGGTGTGCTTGGGATAGGCTGAGGTACAGGGGTTTGGGTCTGGGTGGAGGAAGTTGGAGGGGGGAGGCTAGAGACGGGGACAATGGCTGCCATCAGTGCTGAGGCCAGAGTCTGAAAAGCTCGCTGATGGGCTGCCTGACCAGAATTAATGCCCTCCAGATATGCATTGGTTTGTTGCAACTGCCTCTATACACCCTGGATGGCATTCAAAATGGTAGACTGCCCAACAGTGAAGAACCTGAGGAGATCAATGGCCTCCTCACTGAGGGCAGCAGGGTTGACAGGGGCAGGGGCTGAGGTGCCTGGGGCGAAGGAGATGCCCACCCTCCTGAGTGAGCGGCCACGGGACACACGCTGAGGGGCTGCTGGGAGGGCGGTGCTAGTAGGGGGGGTGGCGGCTGTACCTGTAGACGCGGGGGCACAGATGGGCCCACCACCGCAAGGGAGCTCCCATCAGAGGAGGAGTCCGTTTCGCTGGTCTCAGCTCCTGTCCATGCCGTGGAGCTCCCCTCGCCCTCCGTCCCACTGGTGAATTCAGACTCCGTTGTGTCGCTCTCCAGGGCCTTGTGGGATGCAGCTCCCTCTTGCTCCGGTGCCACTGCTCCTCCGCCTGATGATGCACACAAGAACAGGGAGACCACAAAAAGGGGGGGAAGACAGAAGAAAGACATGTTGAGTGCATGCAATACCGCTACCGTTGGCAGACACTACAGACACAGAAGCCCCCTGCACTACGCCGTGCACTTGGAGTTCCCTAATCAATCGCAGGGACATGGGTTACAAGGCTGTGCCCGATTGCTGCACACATGGATGTCACAGGAGCCTGACTAGATGTATTTGGCACTGTACACAGGTGGGGTGGGGTGGGGTGACACAGGGCCTGCCTTAGGAAGGGGCCTTGCCTACTAAACTCGCCCTGGCCTAGGGGAACCCACAGCCCACCTCCCCCACCCAGACACCTACAATGCTAGCTGAATCAGCAGAATGAGAGTGCACTCACCCCCTTGTGGCTGCTGTGATGCCCTCAAGTGCCCATCCAACTCCGGGTACGCCACCGCCAGGACCCTGAACATCAGGGGGGCCATGGTGCGACGGGCACCCCTCCCACGTTGGGAGGCCATCCCCAGCTGGGCCTCCGCCGTCTTCTTGCTCCAGCGGCGAATGTCCTCCCATCTTTTCCGGCAGTGGGTGCTCCATCTGTGGTAGACCCCCAGGGTCCGGACTTCCTTGGCAATGGCACGTCAAATATCCTTCTTCTGCTGGGCGCTGACCTACAGGAATAGTACAGGGGAAAAGGAGAAGATATTACCGTCCGCACCATCACAGTCATTGGCCCGCATCCCTACCCTTGCCATGACGCACATGCACTCACCGTCGTTTCATGCACGCCTCATTCTCACCCCCCCCATCTTTCATCCACACCATTCCACACAGGCATTGCCCATACAGCATGCTCACAGTGTACTTACCTGTTTGTCTGGAGCACCGTAGAGTAGCGTGTACTGGGGGAGGACCCCATCCACTAGTTTCTTCAACTCCTCTGTGCTGAAGGCAGGGGCCCTTTCCCCAGACACACGAGCCATCGTCTCTTCCAGACTGAGGTCACAGCAGCACTTGCAGTATAGGTCCTCTCTTGTCGAAGATCAGGTATCAAGTGACTGAACAGAGAGAAAATGGCGGTCACGTGCGCGGCGGTGCGTACCGTCACCGCCGGCGTACATTGTCATTGGCTCCAGGGTCCCATAGGGTCCAATGTTAACCAATGCAGGATAGCGCTGCGGTCTTCGACCGCCTACCGCAGCGGTGTCCAACGCCAGCGCAGTTACCTCATATCCCCTTGACTCACTTTACAGGTCAAGCAGCCGCCATTTCAGGGGCCCACATGGCATTATTTTGGACTGCGTCAAACATATCTAGGCTTTGCTTAAACACTAATACAGGCATATGGCGATTTGCAAATATTTTCCGATTAAGCTGTGTTTACGTATCTCATAGTTGGTTGACTCTCTGCTCGCTGTTCTCCTCCATAGGCACCGTCTGCTGGGGCAGGTGAGGAGATGGCGGCATCCTCCAGTGTACAGACCGCTGGTGGGCCTATCGACAATAGAGGAGCGACATGTGATCATCACCTACAGATTTGATCGTACCACAATCCTGGAACTGTGTGCCCAGTTGGAGCCAGACCTGATATCAGCTATCCGCCATCCCACTGGAATCCCCCCTCAAGTGCAGGTGCTATCAGTACTCCATTTCCTAGAAAGTGGGTCTTTTCAAGTTACAGTGGCCATAGCATCAGGGATGTCCCAGCCTATGTTTTCCAACGTGTTGTCCAGAGTGTTGTCTGCCCTGCTGAAACACATGCAGAGCTACATCGTTTTCCCTCAGGTGGAGGATTTGCCTACAGTGAAAGGCGACTTCTATGCCCTGGGACATAACCCCAACATCATAGGTGCCATTGATGGGACACATGTGGCCTTGGTCCCCCCGCAGGAGTGAACAGGTGTACAGAAACCGGAAGAGTTACCATTCTATGAATGTGCAGATGGTGTGTTTGGCCGACCAGTACATCTCCCATGTGAATGCCAAATTTCCTGGCTCAGTGCATGACGCTTATATTCTACGGAATAGCAGCATCCCTTATGTCATGGGCCAACTCCAGAAGCACAGTGTGTGGCTATTAGGTGAGGACATGGACCCAATACAGTGTGACTAGGTGTCTGGGTCTGGGGATGTCCCTATGAGTTAGTGTGTGTCTAACAGTTGTCCCTCGATATTTGCAGGTGACTCTGGTTACCCCAACCTGTCATGGCTACTGACCCCAGTGAGGAATCCCAGGACAAGGGCAGAGGAACGCTACAATGAGGCCCATGGGTGAACTAGGAGGATTATAGAGCGGACCTTCGGCCTCCTGAAGGCCAGGTTCCGGTGCCTCCATATGACAGGTGGTTCCCTATTCTACTCACCAAAGAAGGTTTGCCAGATCATCGTGGCCTGCTGTATGCTTCACAACTTGGCTTTGCGACGACAGGTGCCTTTTCTGCAGGAGGATGGTTCAGATGGAGGTGTTGTGGCAGCTGTGGAGCCTGTGGACAGTGAAGACGAGGACGCAGAAGAAGAGGACATAGACAACAGGAACACGGTGATCCAGCAATACTTCCAGTGAGACACAGGTAAGAAGACAGCACTGCCTGCTACATCTGATTTAATTCTACTACCTCTCATCTGTCTGTCATTTTCACCCAGTGTATGGTCACTGAGTTGTCACTTTCCCTTACGATTTCACAGATGTGGGTCCCACTGTGTGACATCTGCTTTGTTTCCACATGGACTAGAGCTGTGTGACATAGGTATGTTGACATTACATTTGATATAGCATTTTGCCACTGTTATTGCTAATACACATTTTCGAAAGCACAGACAGACTCCTGATTGTTTTGTGATTTAAGGGTGTTTATTTAAGTGCTAAATAGTGGAGGGGTTTGTAAAATGGTCAGGGGTGATGGTGGAGGAATGTCCATGGCAGAGTCCAGTCTATTAGTCTGCTGGGGCAGTTTAAGTATGGACAGGGTGACAAAGTGGGACAGGATTACAATCAGGGTGGTCTTATTTCTTGGTGGGGGTCTTGGCATTGTTCTCTGTCTTTGTCCTGGATCTCGGGGACCGCTTGCGGGGTGGTTCTCCATCTGCAGGGGGTGGGGTGCTGGTGTGGTGGTCCTGTGGCGGTGCCTCCTGTCCACTAGCGCCGGCAGAGGTGGTGGGCAGTTCATCATCCAGGCTAGTGTCAGGGGCCCCTTGTTGTGCCACAGTGTTCCTCCTGGTGTTGACGAGTTCCTTCAGCTCCACTACAGTGGTGCCCAGGGTGGAATTGATGGATTTGAGTTCCTCCCTGAACCCCAAATACTGTTCCTCCTGCAGCCGCTGGGTCTCCTGAAACTTGGCCAGTACCGTTGCCATCGTCTCCTGGGAATGGTGGTAGGCTCCCATGATGTTGGAGAGGGCCTTGTGTAGAGTGGGTTCCCTGGGCCTGTCCTACCCCTGTCGCACAGCAGCCCTCCCAGTTCCCCTGTGTTCCTGGGCCTCTGTCCCCTGAACCGTGTGCCCACTGCCACTGCCCCAGGTCCCTGGTGTTGTTGGGGCGGTGGGTTAGCCTGGGTTCCCTCTAGTGGTGGATACACTGCTGCTTGACGTGTCCTGGGGACAGAGGTATAGGCCCGCTGGGTGGGTGCTTTGCTGGTGTTTCCAGAGGGGGGAAGCTCTGTAGTGGCCTGTGCCAGTGTGAGGGGAACCGACTGTCCCGAGGTCCCAGATGGGCCGGGATGGTCATCTCGATCCAGTTGGATAGAGCTGCTGTCAACACTGTGGGCCTCTTCTGTGGGTGGAGTGGATATATCTGGACCCTCCTGTCCGGTGACGTTGGGTAGGGGTCCTGCAGCGGTGTAAAGGCATGATTATTGCATCTGTGTGTGCCATAGTGTGCAATGGGTGGGTGACCGTGTACCCCAGAGCTTGCATTCCTGTGTAGGACCTTGTGTGATAATGGTTTAGGGGGGTGTATGGGTATATGCAGTGGACATGCTTTGGTGATGGGTGTCCATGCTTTGGTGTTACATGCAGGGCTTGAGTTTGGGATGTGTGGTTTGTGATATTAGGACATACGTGAGGAGTTGGAGTGATGGGGTGAGGGCGAGGGTGGGGGTATGTGATAGCATGCAGGTGGGTGGGGGATGAAGTAGTTAAAGGTTTGACTTACCAGAGTCCATTCCTCCTGCTACTCCTGCGAGGCCCTCAGGATGCAGTATAGCCAAGACCTGCTCCTCCCATGTAGTGGGTTCTGGGGGAGGAGGTGGGGGTCCGCCGCCAGTCCTTTGAACCGCAAGGTGGTGTCTTGAGACCACAGAACACACCTTCCCCCGTAGGTCGTTCCACCTCTTCCTGATGTCATCCCGTGTTCTTGGGTGCTGTTCCACTGCGTTGACCCTGTCCATGATTCTTCGCATAGCTCCATCTTCCTAGCTATGGTGTTGTGCTGCACCGGTGATCCGAATAGCTGTGGTTCTACTCGAATGATTTCCTCCACCATGACCCTGAGCTCCTCCTCAGAGAACCTGGGGTGTCTTTGCGGGGCCATGGGGTGGTGTGGGTGATGTGTGGGGTGGTGTGTGTTCTGATGTGTGGGGTGATATTTAGAGGTGTGTTGTGTGAGGTGCTTGGAAGTTGTGTGAGTGATGGTGTTGAGTGCCTGTGGATGCTAGTTTGTAGATGGTGGTGTCTCTCTCTGGCCTTCTGTCGCAATAGTTGACGTATGGGTTTGTGGGTGTGTGTTTTACATTGTATTGGGTGTGTGGGAGTGGTGCGTGTATGTGTATCAGGTGTGTGCATTTCGATTTGTCCAATGTGGTAGTGTTTTGTAAGAGTGTGTGTATTTTGAGCGCAGCGGTGTGTACTGCCAATGAAATACTGCGGTTGAAAGACCGCTGCGTGGATTCGTGGGTCGTGATAGTGTGGGCGTATTCCTGTTGGCGTGACGGTGGAGGTTTTGTTATCGCCAGTTTATCACTGACCTTTGGTGTGGCGGAATTCCGCGGCCGCGGCGGTGTGTTGGCGGTCTTCTGCACGGCAGTAAGCGTCTTTTACCACCAATGTTGTAATGACCCCCTATATATATTGAGTCCTTAGGATCTGACAATGTCTGCGAGGGGGTCTTGTAGATGTTGAACAGGGTTGGGCTGAGGGAGGATCCTTTGGGTACGACACAGGTGACGTTCTTGGGTGTAGAAGTGAAGGGAGGAAGGCAGATGCTCTGCGTGCAGGCTGAGAGGAAAGAGGCGACCCACTTAAGTTAAGGGCATTTTTTTTTATGCCTATGTTGTGGAGTCTGTTGAGGAGAGTGTGGTGGGAGACTGTATTGAACACTGCGGAGCGGTCCAAAAGGATAAGAGCTGCCGCCTCTCCTCAGTTGAGGAGGGTCCTGATGTCGTCTGTGGCGGCAATCAGTGGAGTCTCTGTACTGTGGTTGGCCCAGAATCCTGATTGTGAGGTGTCTAAAAGGTGGTTCCATTCGAGGTAGTCAGTGAGATGTTGGTTGATGGCTTTCACAAGCACTTTCGCTGGGAAAGGAAGCAGGGTCTGTAGTTTTTGAGGTTGCTGGGTTCGCAGGAGGGTTTCTCTAGGAGGGTTCTGACCTCTGCGTGCTTCCATTCATCCAGGAAGGTTGCCGTGGAGATGGAGGTGTTGAGGATGTGGGTTAGTTCTGTGCCAATAGTGGCGGTTCTGAGGTTGAAAAGCTGGTGGGGGCAGGGGTTAGTGGGTGGCACTGTTTCTTGAGTTGGTGGCAGTTGCATTTGGAGTTTCTGGGCTCCAGAGTGTACCATCTTGCTGGCGTGGTGGTGTTGTTGGTGTTAGCTGGTTTCAGCGGGGCAACTCTGTTGGCAGATTTGATGATTCAAGTAATTAAGTTTTGGATGGCCTGGTTGAGGTCGAGTTCTGCCGTGGGTTCAGTTTGTGCAGTGCCTGGGGCCTGTGCACATAGGGTCTCAGTTACCTTGCCCCATCTTCGGTGGTGGTGCTGAGGTGCTCAGACGTGGTGTGCTGGGCATTAGAGATGGTAAAGTGGAAGAAGACATGGTCGGTCCAGGTAAGTTCAGTACAGTGGGTGAAATTGATTCTGTCACTAGAAGTGAAGATGGCTTCCAGTGTGTGTCTGGCTTTGTGTGTGGGTTTGGTGACCAGTTGGGTGAGGCCGATGTTGCTGCTGTTCTCTATGGAGGAAGTGGAGTTGGTGTTGTTAAAGTGGAGACTGAGATCGCAGAGTTAGACATAGCGGAGAGAGTTGATGGCCAGGGGTGTGATGAGGATGGCAATGGTGTTGTAAAAGGCTGGGCATAGCCCTGGGGAGGCTGAATGCAAGGGTGCCTCGCATCATGGTGTTGGCATCGGTCTGGAGTCGGAAGTTGAGGTGCTTCATGAGGGGAATTGGGTTGTCGTCGATATTGGTGCATTGGATGATTTGCTTGCAGATGATAGCAGCGCCCTCACCATGTTTGTTGGTGCAGTCTTGGTGTATCATTTTGAAGCTGTTAGGGTGGCCATGGCGTGGTCGAGGTTTGAGGAGGGTGTTAGCCATGTTTCAGTGATGAAGGTTAGATCCCGGTCATGGGTGGTGATGGTGTCCCAGATTTCCATGGCATGTTTGCATAAGGAGCAGGCGTTTAGCAGGAAGCACTAGAATGGCGCTTGGTTGTTCGAGGCTTCTGTGTGGGTGCAGTGCAGGTGTTAGTTTGCGAAGGTGGACCTGTGTTGCAGGAGAAACAGCAGTGTAGGCAGGTGAAAGGTCCTTTGCTTGAGTATGGTGAGACCGTGTAGCAGCTGTTGATGGGGTCTCTGACATTCAGGGCCTGGAGCACCTTGGTGGTCTAGCGGTGAGGGGTGGGAGGATCACAGTTCCTAGTGTTGGGTGCGATCTAGGTGCAGACGGGCTTGCCTTTGACGCCCCTCCGGTGTGCTGGCAGTGTGGCCGCGCTGCAGCCTCCATTATATGTCCTGGGAGGTGGGAGGGGTGGGAGGCAGGAGGGCGGGAGCAGCAGTGGCACAAAGGAGGCTTCAGCAGGGGTGTGAGCAGATGCAATCAGGCTCAGGAATGTGGGCAGAGCTGTCGCAATCAGGCTCAGGAATGTGGGAAAAGCTGTCATAATCAGGCTCTGGAATGTGGATGGAGTTGTTGCAGTCAGGCTCTGGAATGCAGGAGGAGCTGTAACAATCAGGCTCCGGAATGTGGGCGGAGCTGTTGCAATCAGGCTCGGGAACGCGGGCAGAGCTGTTGCAACCATGCTTAGGAATGTGGGCGGAGCTGTCGCAATCAGGCTCAGAAATGTGGGCAGAGCTCTTGCAATCTGGCTCAGGAATGCGGGCAGAGCTGTCAGTGGTAGGCAGGAGAGTCGTGGAGCGGCAGGGAAGCTGTGACTGGCCCAGTGGGTCAGACACTTCTCACCAAGACGGTGCTGAGGCTTCTATTGTTTGTCCTGGGAGGTGGGAGGGGCTAGGGTGGGAGGCGGTAGGTTGGGTGCAGCAGTGGTGCGAATGAGGCATCTGTAGGGGCCTGAGCAGTAGCAATCAGGCTCGGAAATGCGGGCAGAGCTGTCAGCGGCAGGCAGGAGGGCCATGGAGCAGCTGGGGAGCTATGACTTGAAGTAATGCAATGTAACCAAGAGCCTAATTAAACTTACAGAGGCCTTAACAAGTCCTTTTTTTCACCTGCCAAGTACAGAATGGAAAGCACTGTTCTAATTTGAAGAATAGAAGCCGGAACACAAAGGTATTTTGCCTCCTTTTTACTTTTTGCAACAACAGGTTCGGAAACCCATTCAGAAGCATTTACAGATTCAGCAATGCCCTGCTAACACGCCTTTTATGTGTTACGTCAGATTGCTCTTGACACTCTAGTACCTCCTCCACTTTATGTGCAATAGGTACAGCGTTTTTTTAAACAAAATTTTATATTTGAAACCTTTTACATGGCTATTATTTTCAGAAAAGACTTCGGTATATCTAGATTTTTACTCAAATTGTTAATAGCCTTTTTATCATTATAGCAGAAGTGGTAGTTCCAGGCTTTGATTTAATACCTAAACATGTCTGACCTGCCCAACCCACTATGTCCCTTCTGTTTTCAGCCACATAAATCTTAGTGTAGATCTTCCTACCCCTTATCTACAGACACTCTTCAAAAAATCCATGTCTTAGTTTTATGCTGACCAGAGGCCATAGTGTTAATATCTGGTGACTTTAAATAGCTCTTCACCCAAACCTTGTTAAAAGAAGTGTCAGTAATCTTAGTGGCAGGCAAGTCAGAATCCAACATTTTAAATTTCACATTGCCTCTATACAATGCTAATATTAGATTGTAAAACTCTGGCATCCAGTTTTCTTTTGACTGACTGTGTTACTAACCCAACTGAGACTGCACTAGAGCGATGGTCCCTCAAAAAATCTGCAACCTTCATGTATTTTGTTGTATATTTCTCCAATTTGGATTTTTTTCCGGGTGACTTATGGAACCACTGCTGAAATAAGACTTGTTACATGGTGCTTTCCCCTCACATTTTGTAGTATCTGTTACATCTCTGATATCTTTGTTCACAGCACTCACATTCATTCATATGTTCACTTTTTCCAGCCCATGCACATAACAGCCATGAGATTTTGCAATCCTATCCGTGATTTTGACAGTCTTCTTTTGTGATGGATTAGTACAGCATAGAAAGCTGTCGTGCACTTTTTCACAATAAAACATTGTCAGAATTTTATCTCTTTGGGACTGGTCAATTCTGTATTCAATTTTACATATACTGACTAAAAAATGCAAATCACCTGTGGTTTCAGTAATTGACTATTTTTTTAATACAAATTGTCTCACTACAATTGCCTTAGGGTTGTGGCTTGCTGTGGTAGTTAAATGGCGGCTTAGATCTTATGCCCAGCCCAGATAAAATCTGGCAAAATCAGCAGGATAAAATCCAAAATCATTACCTCGACTTAATCAGGTATAGATCCCCACACTGTTGGAGTGGTACACCCTAGTCCCAGTGAGGTGCCCCAGGGACCCCGCACTAGAGACTTGAAAGATATGAGGGGTGCGATGACTGCTCTGCTTGCCCCATACAGCCTGTACCAGGTCAGGTGGTAGCGATGGCTCAGCGAACCAGGAGCGTAGCTTGGCCAGTAAGATTGGGGAGGTGAACTTCATCTCTCCCTACAACCTTGCTGGCATATCTTGTTAAAAGTCGTTATCAGAGAAGCAGTTCAGAGGGTATTTAATAGCAGTGGAAAAGGAGAGGAGTGAGGTTTGTAAGGGGTACTTAAAAAACAGTATATGTAAGAAAAAAAAGAAACATGTTAAGACCTATAAAATACAGACGAAAGAGAGAATGTGTGTGTGAATAAATTCCAGATGAAATCCAACAGACCCCTCACCATACCTCACTGAAAACACCTGTACCCAACTCTATATTATAGAATAGATTTATTACGGGGTGTAACACCCCGACAACCCCCCTGAAGGTAGGCCCCTGGCCCTGCGGTGTCTATGCAGGAGGAACACCAAGCAGAGATGGGCCCAGAAGCTCTGGAACTGCATGTGGGCAACTGGAATGCTGAGGATGCATGGCTGAAATGTGCAGCAGCAGGCTGGGACGAGTAGCTAGAGGAGGAAGAACTGCTTGTGCTTTGGAAAAGAGACAACAAAAGGTTGATCGCCCCCTCGGTTAAATCACCTGCCCCTGGGCACAACAAGGAAAGGCAGAGGAGGAGTCTGCTGATTTGAGCAAACACCCGGATTGACGCAAGTGGGACAGTGAATTGCAGATCCCTTGCTGGTTGAGACAAGCCTACTGGCTGGCCAGCAAATACTGTTCAGACATTTTGGGCTAAGACAATCAGCACAAGTTACCAGGTAACACTGTGGCTGCACAGGATAGTAAATCCTAGGGCGCAGTTGTGACTTGGGACCTGGGAACATTCAAAAAGAGTCTCTCTACATTGGACTAAACCCGGTGCAAAGCTTGATGACCTTGCAAGAAGAGTAGCCATGGGCAAAGAAAGTAGCAAAAATCAGCCCCCTCAGAGCTGACTGGAAGAATGAATTCCAAAAAACAGTAACCCCAGATGCCTCTGAGGAAGCAGAGGAAATGGCGATTCAACCAGGCACAGGGGAGTCGTTCTTGAGGGAGATGTTGTTGTGGGGTGAGATTGCCGCTCAGCGGTATAAAACAAAATAGAACCTTGGAGAAGAAAGTAGCTCAGCAGAGAGCTGATCTCAGATAAGGCTCTGAAAGAGTACGGCCTGGGGAACATGTCATTAAAACCCTTCAGGCTGAAAATAAATAATTGAAGGATGCCACCCAGGTCCTGACACTTAGGGCAGAGGATGCTAAAGGGCGTTGCAGAAGAAACATCATTAGGATTGTTAGGGTGGCAGAAGAAGCAGAGGGTTTGTCTGAAGGAAAAATAGTGGAAGCCCTGATCACTAATGAACTGAAACCAGATGGTCTGTCCAGGCTCTTTGCGATTGAGAGAATGCATCATATTCCGGGCCCCCCTCACCATCCCATGGCAGAACCCAGAGTTATAATAGCCAGAGTCCTTAACTACGAGGAAGCCATCCTGCAGTTGGTGAGAACGAGAGATACTTTATTGTATGTCAATAAAGAAATTCTTCACTTCCTCGATTACACCCTGGCGCAGCAGGCGAAACGAAGAACATTAAATAAGGTCAAAAAGGAACTGAGAAAGAGAGGGATCAAGTACATAATGCTATTCTTGGCTAAGTTCTTGGTTATTACCTAGTAGAAATCCTGGTATCTTGTCCAGTGTTGGAGATGTATGGGAGTGGCTAGAGATCTGGTGCAAAGCTGGCGGCAAACACATCTCAGCAGCCCCAAGAATTGGAAAGACACTATCTTACCAGCCTTACATGCTCAGCAGTGATAAAGACACTGCAGAGGACTACAAAGGGAGATATAATTCAAATACCAGACATGTTTGTTTGGTGGACCTGATTGTGCTGCCCAATATTTAGACAACAAACCAACTGGAATTGCTAGTAGATGTATATTTGAGGGAAGGTGTGATGAGACCTGACAGTAAAATAACAATATATGAACCCAGCAAGGAGCTGAATGGGAAACTTTGACAAGCATGATGGAATCTCACCAATTGCAGAAAATCACTAACTGCTGAACAGAGTTGGGCATGGGAAGTATTAGGCAACATCCCACTTAGAGTAGGATGCTCTTCAGGTGTGGATTTTGGCAGAAGCAATCCACAAATAATATTATGTAAAACAATAATGAGTAAGATAGAGTTGAGTGCGTTCTTTAGGGTAATGGGAGGGTGACAGACAGCTCGAGCTGTTGGGGACAGGTAGTTTGGAACCTGTCCCTTGAGATAGTGGGGTGGAGATAGGTTGGTAAAAAGTTCTTAGGTTAAACATGTTTAAAGATCAAGTACATAAGAATCTGCATACATGTGACAGTGTAGAGTGAGGATTCAACTGAAGGAAAAGAAACAGCAGAATTGGGAAATTACTATTACAAGTCAGTGCTTAGACTGTTGAGGTGTAATATTAAAAGTGTGTGACTTAAGCTGAAGCGTGGGACTGGGGCACAATTGTTGAAAAGACAATGGCTGAATATTGTAGTGGAAGAAACAATTATTTCATAACAACTGCCTGCTCATGGGCAAGAAATATTCACATAGCTAATTTACATTTCTGTGTAATTTATACATGTAATTACATAGTTGTGCAACTTTAATTATTTAGGCTATTCGCAAAATCTGAGTGTAAAGTTACTCGAAAGTGATTATTTACACATCTGTACTCGCTGAAAAAGGGGGTGTAGCCAAATTTACAAGTGTAAATTACTACGTTCACAAAAAAACAGTAGTAAGCCCAGCACCACATATGATCTCACACTGACACAGCAGCACCTTGCCATAGATAATAACGGAGACAGATTTAAAATTAAAACCCTATAGGAAATAATGGTAAATTAGTAAAAAGTTCATTTAACTCCAAAAACGTAAAAATATTCCTATGTTAATTATTGATATAAATTAATTGTATATCCTTATTTCAAATATAGACTATATTAACAAAATGCCACAGCACTATTAACTTAATTTTGAATTACGTATTTAATTCATTTAAAGATATTTTAAATTGAAATAAGGCCTTTGCTTTTCACCTGAAATCACAATATGCATCCTAATTGCTCTGTAAAAGGGAAGAGTGGAAATTATTCCTCAGAGACTTAACGGTCAGCACCCATTGGAGGACAGGCAAATCCTGGATGTTGAAATTAGGGCAAAAGAAATTGAGGAAGCAGTTAGATAGCTGAAAAAGGGTAAATCCCAGGCCCCAACGACATTCCTACAGGACTGTATATATGAGTATCAAGGAAAGTGTTGGAGCATTTTCGGGATAGGTTAATCAAGGCCAGACAGGAGGAAAGCCTATCCCTCAATCATAGATCGGCTATAGTTAGCCTTATATATAAACCTGGCACACCATCAGAGGAATGGACCACCTTTAGGCCCATTGCTCTTTTAAACATAGAAGTTAAGATACTGCCGTGGTTCTTTTCAGTAGGTACCAGACAGCAGTGGACAAAGTGATCCATCTGGATGAAGCTGGGTTTATGCTGCAGAGGTCCACTCAGCATAACCTATGATGCCTATATGGCTGTCTTAATAAAAGCAAAGAACGGCAGGAACATGCAGTGACACTGTCCTTAGATGCTGAAGAGGCATTTAACGATACACAGTGGCCCTTCCTTTTAGCCACACTTAAGAGAATGGTCTCGGCCCAAACTTTCAGTCGTGGGTCACACTATTGGACATCCAACATATAGCCTTAGTGAGAACCAATGGAGCCCTGCCAGACCCATTCCTGTTGAATAGAGGTAGGAATCCTCCCACTCACCACTTCTGTTTGTGCAAGCCTTAGAACCACTAGCTTTGTGGTTCACGGAAGAAGCATTACTATATGGGCTAAAATGAGAATCAAGGAGAGAAGATAATCTCTTTCTATGCAGACAACGTTATTATACACTGCAGATCAGAGGAAGTCCATTCCTTGAATACTGGAAATCATAAATAGACATGGGCAGTAGTCTGGGTTGTGTGTCGATTGGTCAATGTCTTCAATATTTCTCCTGACAAATGAGGTCCCCTCAGACGAGATTAGGGGGACATTATAGACAGTCGGGGAGGGGTTTCACTATTTAGATATACAAATTAGAAGAGCGAAGCATGGCTTCATACAGGACAACTTATTGACCCTCCTGAAAAATTGTAAAGCAGGTATACCACACTGGAGGAAACTCCTTCTCTGTTTAATGGGACGTGCCACCCTTTACTCCCAAGGTTTCTGTGTGTGCATCAGACACCCTTTTCTTGGTCCCCAACACTGTCTTCCAGAAGGTAGGCCGCATGACTTGATCACTGTGGGATGGAGAGCCATCAGCATTTTATTATTCACTCTGTAGAGGGTGCTGGTTTGATTGTTGCATTCCTAAACCTCCATAAATACTACTGGCTGTTACAGCTGGTCATAATCAGTGCCACTAGAAATATGCCATTCTGCGGCTGCAATGTTTTTTGCATAATTATGGATTTGCCACATCATCCATAATCTGTTGAATAATTTGCAGTTTAAAAAAAAAAATCTAGCTCAAGCGAATCAAAAGTTACTAAACATCCAGCAATGCCTGTTGTTGTGCAGCGAAAGGCACTTCAAAAACATTGACTGTTCTCTCTTCAATTGTATTTTGCTGTATTTGGGTGTTAAACTAGTACTAATAAGCTGAAGTCTTTGCCAAGATTGGTGTACGAATGAGAAACAAAGGAACTGATACTATCACAAAGTGTGCCGCATTATGCTGCATATTTTGCATTTTCTTGCCACACAATTTGGTAAACTTTGCCACATAATTTACCCTCCATTTCCACGTAATTCCAGTGGCGCTGATCATAAGAACCAACTGGGCCTTAATTGAGCAACAGGAACCATTAGTGTTGGTGGACAGATGAGTGATGGTGTCTAGTGGGTATTTATGATCTTTACACTGTAGGGATGGCCCGAACACACAGATTCTGTGATTAAAATATAAAGGAAGTCAAGCGTGTGAATGGCATGGGGGAACACCCTGATGCGAGAAAGTCCCTTGCAGAACATCACTATATTGGGTGGCCTATATAATTTGAAGGGATGGCAGCCGTGGGGAATTACTGTGAGCTCATAAGAAGGGAACGCTCGGGATGAGAGTGCTTTAAAACCATTTAAAGAACTGCAGGATGAATATGATCTCTCTGAAACTCAATAATCTTGGTATTTCATAGTTAAAGACACGCTACTCAAATACTCAGTACAGCCACAAATTATTGGTGGCACCACTATTAAAATACGCCATTTCTCTTACATATCTTACACTCACAACATGCAACCACCATTGACGCTGAAGCAAGACAGGAAAGTGACATAAGTGAGATAGATTATGGTGGCTGGGATGAAGATTAGATGAATGCACAGATGTTTGTAATGCGATCATCATTTTGGTTGGTTCAATTAAAAATATTGCATTATGTATACTATACATGAGTACAATTTGTTCAGTTTCGTAGGGCAGCTGACAGTAGGTGCATCAGGGGACGTCAGCAGATTAGCACACTTCTACACACCATATGGGATTGTCTTCAGATAAGGACATTATTGTCAAGAGTGTAAGAAATCAGTGGTGCTCCAGTTGGCAACTTTGGGAATATGGATTGATGTTAATGTACTGAGGCATTTCAGCACATTCTGTAACATTGCCATGATGGTTGTAAAATGAGATACTGTTAGGAAATGGAGCCGTCGCACTACACTTATATCCACGAAATGTGAGGAAAACATGGCTTGGGGCATGTTGGCCGAGAAAGTTACTTATGAAGCTCGTGAATGCCCCCAAAAGTTGAGAAGCTCTGGGGCTCTTGGAGGTGGAAGAGCTTTGGTGGAATTATATGGTAGACGGTAAGATTGCAGTGGGGGCTGCTACTGAACGGGGTGGCGGGATAAAAAAAAACACTTTCCTCCTCCCTCAGGAGACGGGTTCCGTCTCTCCTCCATCCTCATCCTCTTCCTGATTTGAGTCTCAGCAGCACACAGGCTCCCAGACTCCCCTTAGCCAATCACAACAGCGTCGTGATTGGTCTGAGCAGCCTTGTTCGGTGCTCTGACAGGGAGTGGGAGGCTGTGCACTTTCTCCTCCCGGCTGTGCAATACAGCCTGGTGGAGAAATGCGAAGTGCGCATGTCTGTTTGACAGACCCAACACGGCCCTCCAAACCATTGTGCCCACTTATGGTGCACTCCACTCCTCCTTGCTGTCACTTAGCCCAGCCCCACCCTGCCGTAACCTGGCTCAGGCACTGAAAAAAAAATGACATTAACACTGTGTTGTTATCATTCTATTTTTATTTTTTTGCACTGCTCAAAGCAGTGAGGCACCGCTCCTCCTCTGTTAGATCAAACATTTAAAAAGAAAACAATACCCGGCTCGTTTTTAAAATGCATGTCCAATTCCTTAACAGTTAAAGGGATTCGTCCCACCTAAAAAATCCTCTCAGTGGAAACTACCTCAGGTAAATGATCAAAAACATTCTGAACTTTCATGCCCAAACAGTAAACTGGCAGAGCTAATCTTCGTTACGGCTCAGAGGTCGATAACGCGTCCCTTCCTAGATAATTGAATTTGTCTGGGACTCGTTTTAGGCCAATGAATCTTTTGACCCTGATTGAAGACACCTTAGAACAAGGCAAATAATCAACATGCCAATCAATAAAGCGATAACGTCAACAACATTCACAATAACAAATCGATTCAACTCAGATAGTGACATTGGTAAGAATCGAAAACCACCATGACCTTTCAGTCACGAATTACCACACCAGATTTTAGTAAGATTTATGATATTTATTCCCTATTAATTACACTTCTACGAGTAAGTTTATTAGTCTCAATACCAGAAAACACATCAGCAATGTCACAATATGGCAACTTTTATAAGATTTCATCAAAGCAAAGATCATAAACATTAGAACAAAGCACACCGCCAACAAGGATTAATCTTAGCAGAGTATCATTAGCGCATTATTCAACAAAGCATAGATTCAGTCATTTGTCTATTTGCATCCGTCTTTTAGTGAACTTCTTGACTAACCTCAGATTAGCATTGGCATGTTGGGCTTCATGCAAAACTATTTAGCAACACAAATTTAGAAAACATCTAACTATGGTCTCTATCAAAGGATAGCAGTTGGTACCTAGAAGAAAAGGCAAACAGACAATTACAATTTCATCATTATATAGTTACCCTCCGTGATGGGTCAGCATACAGAGTCAGTCTAAATCCTCAGGACCTCAGTTGATTCGCCATCAGCCAGGAAACACAGCAAGGTTCAGCAAGACGGGGCAATAAGGGAAACTTCCCTCATAAGGAGGAAAAGTATGAATCGGGCAAGGCAAAGTAAGGATGGTTTGAAGAATCAACCAGCAAAGTCAGAGTGACAAAGTGGCTAGGTAATAGCAAAAAGGCACGTAATGGCTTCGTCAAAAAGGCAGCATGAATTGGCAAGGATAATGCCTGATTACTCCTTATGTCCAAGAATTATATCGATCTTGTACAGTCCCCTAATTTCCAATTGGGCAAGTCTTGGTGCATCATTATCTCCATCCAATGGTTTACTTGTCGCCTCATTAAGATTGTCACCTAAGAACAGTTCTCCCGTAGTTTATTGGCTCCTGTAATTGACTTCTCCAACGGGTAGAATGTCAGGTACAATTTCATGCTCACGGGCCCCTCTCTCAGTCCCAGTCAGTAGTTCCATTGTCTATACCAGTTCAGGTGACCTTGTACCTGTTGCAAGTTTACACTGTTGCATTCAGCAAGAATGTCTCTTTGAGCAAGTCGAGTGTCATGAGAAAGAATTTACTACGGTTACACACATCTTCTAGCTTCTGGAAAAGTACGGCTACATGTCCTTCAGCAAGTCAGCACATTGCACATTAGAAAAACACATTTAATATGAAACCGGTCATGCTAACTAAGGCCTAGTGATTAATTAGCAAAACCTTAACATATAACTCTTAATACTAATACAAAATCACACGTTAGTACATTAACATTACATTATTAGTCAGTTTCATTTATCATCGTATACATTGGTGGCCACTCCCCGTGGGCACATTTCAAACACACGTTTAGTAAAAGCACATTAATACATTTTCTATGCAGCATCATTGTGCATTAATTCGCAAACATTTTATGTTAACTTGATTATAAACTACACTCCAACAATCCCTCCTCTGAGGACACTTGTCATCACACAAATGCAGTCTTTAACATTTCTTTTCATTTGTTCATTTCCCTCATTTCAATTATTTCTTTTTGTTTCGCCTTTTCATATTTTGCTCTGAACATTTTCTCTCTTTTCTTGTCTTCCCTCCTCTCTTTATATTTTGCACATTTTACTTTACTTCTTTCGCAAATTTTGTTCAATAACCATAGTCCGAATAAACAAGCAAATACAATTATTATTCCCTGTATTAACTTTCCTAAAACCCATGCCAAAGACCACTAACCCAACTTCCTACACGCGCAAATCCCTGTCCAACCTTTTCCCAGACTTCTGGTTCTTTCAGTTCTTTCAAATATGCACTATCTCTTGTTAGGTTAGTAGGCATACTTCTAATCTCATTATTATTATCCGGAATATAAGCACAACAGTGGCGCTCATTAAGCATCTTACAGACTCCGCCACTTTTCGCTAAAAGGATGTCTAAAGCAAACCTGTTTTGAAGAGTCATAGCCCTCTCCGCAGCAAGTTCAGTATCCATCAGTATAGCCCCTGTATAGTTTGTCAGCATGTTATCCACAATAGTAGACAACTTTCAAATCTTTACGGAGTTCAAAATAACTCCCACTGAAGGAATTATTGGTCCAAATATGTCTCCTACTACACCAGCAGCAGTTTCTCTCTTTTGTCTAGCACAAAGAAATTCTGTCAGTTTCGAAAATTTCTTTAAATCATCCAGTTGATAGATCTTTGGAAAAACTATTCCCAAATAACATGTCCCATACCATCCCTTTGGAAGACGGTAATAAGCACTAAGTCCACAAATATAATAGACCCCTGGGATCCATTTAGCATGAAAGTCCAATTATTCTGAAACAAAAACACATGCTTACACTCACTTGTTCCCACAAACACAATGTCATAGTATGACTTTGGTCGCGTAATGCAAAGCCTTCCTACATGTTTCGCATCTAAAGCTAATTTCCCTTGTTCCCTAACTCCATTATTGCTATTACTAAGGAATGTTGGTTGCTGCAAGCCCTTTTCTAATTTCCCCTTTAAAACCCTCCTTCTGTCTTCAGTGTGATCTAGGAAGCTCTTTTCTACAGGAGTAAGCAAGCATGTCAAATTATTGCAGGGCGCATATGATGTACTAATTGTCATTCTAGGCTCGAAGAAACCCTTAACCAATTTTATGGCATAATATTTAGCTACACTATTCAAATCTTCTATGATAGGAACATAAGAGAATACTAAATCATAATTTGAATAAAAATATTGCACTTCTTCTTGATTATAAAAATGCGTTAGTAGCAGACTACAACTAATCCTGTAGGTTAATGGCAAGCTGTGCTAGGTAACTCCCTCCTGGACTGAAAGAGGAATTTGGGTACACACATAACAAGCCCTCGCATCCATAGTGTCAACATACTCACTCAGCAAGCGACTGAAAACTTTAGTAGACAGCTCCCCCTTTGCATTATTCTCGCCATGCAAATACTTCGCATCCTGCTCAAACCTGTCCCACGGTGTTAACGTAGCAGTCTCAGAAACTGTAGCATTGTTAGCTTCACTCTCATCCACCAAATGCATTTCCACAAATATAGCTGTAATGAATATCACACATACAACAGCCAAAGCACTACCCAAATATTTACAACGCTTATTTCCCTCAACATCATCTCCTGACCTATGTATGATCTGTAAAGAATCATAAAGTAAAGTACTGTAAATGTAAACAACTGTTTTGAGGATGGTTAGTAAGTCTCCTTTCCTACGCAAAGCTAAGCAAAGTCTTTCTTCAGCAAGTATTTACAGCTTTCTCATTCACTCCAGGGTCTTTGTCAAATCAGTTAGCAGCTTGTCACAATCAGTTTTCAAAGTCAATTCAGGTTAACAGTGTCACATCTGGTAGTTTTTCATTAGTCTCTTTTCTCAGGTTTTCCGTTATTCAATTTCAGCTTAACACAGTCTCTTATTTGTGGGCAACTTCAAGTACCATAATATTGGCCTGGAACTTCATGATCAAAACAGAATGCCAAGAACTCTTGTTGCCACCCAGCTGCCGTTGCATAAGCCCATTCAGGACCCGCGTATCTTCTATTTGCTATTCTCTTTCTTTTCAACTTGCGGTCACCCTGCAATTCTCCTTCACTCAGATCTTCCGTCCTTGTGGTATTGACCTCTTCCTCTATTGTTTCATTAATGACCACTTTCCCTTTCTCAGTTTGCGACTCTGGCCACTTATCTCCCTTCCGTATCTTTTTACTGTTTGGTTTTTCAGGTTGCTGTTCACTGCCCTCCTCTTGTGCTATGGTGTTTTCACTTGGTGGATCTGCAAGTGGCTCAGGAGGAGTCTGAACACTCTGTCTTCCTTCCGCCTCAACTCCTTCGCCCTCTGGGTCTGTCAGGGTTTCAACTTCAAACCCGTATCCGTCTGCTTCTGGGAGAACCTCTCTTTGGGTCGGTTCTCCTGGTGCCTCAGTTGAGATAGGCTCACAGTCACCCTTCTGGACCTTGTTTGCTGTTTGAGTGACCAAGCCGTCCTCAACGGGTTCTCCTTCAGTCCCAGTTCCCCTTTGATTACTCTCCAGCCCTGAAACTTCCTTTTCTGTAGCTGTTGTTTTTGACGACTCAAGTTCCTCATCAGTTGGACACGTCACCTTTTTTGTGTGACTGGCCTGGATCCAGTTTGGAATCCCCGCACATTTCACATCAGTAGTAGTTGTTAGTATCACTTGATACGGCCCCTTCCAACGTGGCTCCAAACACGACTTCCTCACGTGTTTCTTGACAACAACCCAGTCACCGGCTTTCAGATTGTGACCTGGATCCTTTATCGGTGGCAATGTGGTTGCTTCCACCTGGTGAGAGAAAGAGCGGACCATGTCAGCTAGACCCTTGCAGTAGTCCAACATCATATCATCCGTGATATTCACAAGAGCATTCGCAGGCACTGCGGGCAGTCTCATAGCTCGACCCATAAGAATTTCATGAGGAGACAGTCCTGTTTTCTTGTTGGGTGTATTTCTCATTGACATCAGCACTAAGGGCAATGCATCTGGCCATTTCAAATTCGTAGCTGCACACATTTTTGCCATTCTTGACTTCAAGGTACCATTCATCTGTCCCACTAGTCCTGAGGCTTCAGGATGGTAGCTACAATGCAACTTCTGTTCAATGTTCAGTGCTGCACACAAGAGTTTAACCACCTCGTTGTTGAAGTGACTTCCTCTATCTGATTCTAAAGAGATCGGGAACCCGAAACGTGGTATGAATTCCCTAAGCAGCAACTTTGCTACTGTGAGACTGTCATTCCTACGCGTAGGGTAGGCTTCAATCCAATGACTAAAGATGCACACAATCACCAGCACGTACCTCAGACCTCCACACACAGGCATCTCGATAAAATCCATCTGCATCCTGCTAAATGGACCTCCTGCTCTCCCAATGTGGCTCAAATTCACCACGGTCCCTTTCCCCGCATTCATCTGCTGATAGATGATGCACCTGTGGCAGATTACTTCTGCAGCTTGTCTGAATTTCAGATTGAACCAATCAATTTTGAACAACCTGATCATGGCATCTCTCCCAATATGTGCTTGACCATGGTAGAACCTTGCAAACTGTGACAGGAGACTGTTCGGCAAAACCATTTTTCCCTCATCTGAAACCCACAAATCATCAGGTCTTTGTACACATTGCATTTTAAGCCAAGAACGTTTCTCTTCTCTGCTGGCACGTCCCTGTAACAATTTTAGTTATTCCATTGTGTCGACCACTCTCAGTGCATAACCTGTGCATGTCTCATTTTCAGGTAAAAATTCCCACTGAACCTTGAACGATATACAGTTCAATGCACAAAACCTTGCGACTTGATCTGCATATCCATTCCCCATTTACACGAAGTCTTGTGACTTCACATGAGCATTGCATTTCACCACGGCAATTTCAAGAGGTAACTGAATCGCGTGCAACAACTCCTTAATTCTCTCCCCATTTTTCACTGGAGAACCAGAAGAGGTCATGAAACCCCTCTGAGACCATAGCTGGCCAAAATCATGGACAATTCCAAATCTGTACCTGCTGTCAGTGTAGATAGTGACCTTTAATTTGTCAGCGGCATGGCATGCCCTAATAAGAGCAACCAATTCAGCCACTTGAGCAGAATATACTCTTTCGAGCCAAGATGCTTCCAGGATACCGGTAATTGTACACACAGCGTATCCGGCTCTAAGCACTCCTACTGAGTCTCTCAGGCATGAACCATCAACAAAGATAATGTAATCATTTTCTTCCAATTGAGTATCTTTAATGTCAGGTCTCGGTTTTGTGCACAGTTCCGTTACCTCAAGACAATCATGTTCTACTTCCTCAGCATCATCAACATCTGTATTCTCATTAGGAAGCAAAGTTGCCGGGTTCAATACAGTACAGCGTTTCAGTGATACATTAGGTGACCCCAATATAATCGTCTCGTATTTGGTCAATCTAGCCTTCGTCATATGCTGCGTCTTAGTTCGGGTGAATAGTATTTCGACTGAGTGTGGGACCATTACTGTTAAAGGATGTCCCATCACTTTGCCTTCACACTGAGTAAGGCTTTGACCAACTGCTGCAACTGCACGCAGACAACCCGGTAAGACTGCTGCAACAGGGTCCAAAGTAGCTGAAAAATATGCTACTGGGCGGTTTGCACCTCCATGGACCTGTGTCAAGACAGACAAAGAACAAGCATCACGTTCATGACAAAACAGGACAAAAGGCTTTGTGTAGTCAGGCATACCTAAAGCTGGAGCCCTGCGCATACACTCTCTTAGCTCAATGAATGCCCTCATCTCTTTCTCCGACATGGTCAGGGTATCCGGGCCATCCTTAACCTCCTTAACAGTCAACCTCACCATGGGCTTAGAGATAATTCAGAAGTTTGAAATCCACTGGCGACAGTAGCCCACCATTCCCAAAAACATACTAACATCTCTTTTGGATGTCGGGGGACTCACCTGCAGTATGGCTGTCACTCTTTCTTTAGAGATTCTACTCGACCCTTTCTGAATTATATGGCCTAAGTACTTCACCTCTTTCTGACAGTATTGTAGCTTCTTTGGGGACACTTTATGTCCGTTCTTTCCCAAGTAATTCAGTAGGGCACAATATCGTACTTGCAGTCATCTTTCGTTTTGGATGCAATCAACAAGTCATCAATGTACTGCACTAGAGTCAAATTAAAAGTCAGTTCCAATGATTCCAAATCCTTCTCCAATATCTGATTGAAGATGGAAGGCGATCCTGAAAACCCTTAAGGAATTCGACACCAACTGTAAACCTTGTCCAAGAATTTGAAACTGAAGAGAAATTGGCTGTCCTCATGAAGAGGCACTGAAAAGAACACTTGAGACAAGTCCACGACTGTGAACCACTCTGCACCACATGGAATCTATAGGGCAACAATTTGCCACTATTTCATTAATTTTCCTCAGATCCTGGACAATTCAGACTTTCCCACAAGGCTTTCTTAGCCCCATTATTGGCGAATTACATGGGCTGCTCATCACTTCTTTTAGGACCCCTTGCTTCACAAAGTCTGCAATTATCTGTGTCACCTGTATGAGGACATCTTGTGCCATGTGTTACTGCGGTACCTGTGGAAACACTGCATTTAGCTTCACCTCTACCTTAACTGGTTCTACACCTTTTATTAGTCCCACTTCTTTTCCTGTCAAGTCCCACACTTTCTCTGTCACTGTTCCCTGTAATTCTGTTGGCAAATCGGTCACTGTGAACATCGGGAAGAAGCTTATCAAAGGGTACTCCTCATCTGTGGTCTCCCTCTCTGGCTCTGAGATCTGACCATCATACCCTTCATCATCACTATTGGTCTGCATCTCAATTCGTTCATTGGAATAAGTGATTGAACACCTCGTCTTTCACAGCAAGTCTCTTCCCAGTAGGGACACAGGACTTGAATCACAGACTACAAACCTGTGCAATCCCTGAACGGTACCAATCTCAACCTGAACTGGATCTGTAATCGGATTTGTCAGAAGCTGATTTGCTACTCCTACCACCTTTATAGTACGCCCTGAAAGCGGCAATTTCGGAACCTCTGCACTTCTGACTTTAGAGCGTGTAGCTCCTGTAGCAACCAAGAATGAAACTTTGTGACCCATCACCTTCCCTTGCACATAAGGTCTGGTCTACTTCTAGGGACTCTGCAAGCCTGCACTCCTCACTATCTGAACAATCATCCGGCCATTCATCGTTTATTCCATTCTCACCACGTAATGGGAACTGTTGCACTGTATTATTTTGACTCATTGTTTGACCTGTGACCTGTTGAGGAAGCATCACCTATTGTCGTCCCATCGGAGCTAAAGGCAACTGCATTTGCTGTCTAGGTACCAAGGGAAGCTGCTGTTGCACCGGCGCTGGTTGGACACGTGGCATTTGCATCTGTTGTACAGGTTGGAGACCCTGCATCTGAACCATGTTATTCTGGAAGTTCGGATTTGGACCCCTCATTCTTGAACCCCTTACATTTTGAAATGCACTAACAGCATTGCTGTGTTGAACAACAGCATTCTGCACCATCATTGGAAATTCCCGCTTCCAATGTCCCACGTCCCCGCACGCATGGTGACATCTTTTTCAGCCCTTGCACATCATTTTTAACGACAACGGTATTTAAATCTGGACCACGGTTCACAAAACCTCCTCGGCCTCTCGGTTGCGTCTGAAACACCCCGTTCCCTTGCGGTTGCTGAACCATCTGCTGCACTCCATTTCCCTGCATCCCTGCTTGAGCTGCCTTAATTTGCATAACCATCACCTTCTCTTTTAGCTTTCTCTGCTTCAATTCAATCTCATCACTACAGTATTTCGCATACTGCAACACTTCATCAATCGGCTTCGCTTGCCAGCAGATCAAATGATTCTTAATCATCTGGCTAATCTCCGGCCTCAATCCTTCAACAAACCTGAACACAAGGTGATTCATGTCTTTCGGCTCTATGACCTCTGTGCCACTGTAGTGTTTGAACGCCTTTAACAACCTCTCATAGTAAGCATGTATCAACTCTTTGCCTTCTTGTGCCGTTCGATTAATCTTCTGCCAATCAGTAACTTTCGGCGACACCTTCTGCTTTAGAAACTCAATCACTTTATAGTAGTACTTCATCACCTCAGGAGACGGTGCTCCTGTAGTCCTGTCCCTTGGCGGTTCAGCTGTCGGCCAATCCACACTCCTCTTGCATTCAAGCCACAAATCAGCTGGAACTATAATCTCAAACAGCGTATTTAGGTCTTCCCGAAGACATTTTTGCAAGCTTTATGAACCTGTCCGTCTGTTGATACCATTCTATCAGCTTTTCCCTAAACCTGGGGTAGTCATTCGTGAATGACAAAATGTCACCTCTAGACCTCGGTACGTGAACTAGAACCCCTCCAGCCGTTTCTCTCATTGGTAACATCTTTATTGTTCCCGTATCTGGCACAGCCTTCACCTGTTGCGGCTCCAAGCAGTCACTTTTCCGTTTATCTCTCTTCTTCACCCATCTGCATTCCCACTTCTCTAATGCTCCCCAAACTTGAGCACTCTGTAGTATCGCCTTAAGGTGTGCCTTCATTCCAGTAGACCTCATGTGATCAAAGTCTTTAGGCTCGAAGTCTAACCTGTAACTCCTCTTCAGATGCTTGGTATTATCTAAGTCTATGCCATATTTGTCTGCCAAGTTCGCTAACCTCTGGTGCACCTTACTCACTTCTTTGGTTATTTTCAGGCACAGATACCTCAATTCTGCTTCAGTGTATGATTCTAACCTGTTTACTCAGATAGTTCCTTCAACTAGTTCAGCTGCTTCCACACCCAACCTCACAAAATTCAGGTATTCCTCTCTCTCTGACCTTTCTGCTGTCGCAGGAGTGGTTTGTGGAGTGTTAAGCTTGTCTAGCCATTCATTCAGTTGTTGCGCAGTCAAACCCTGTAACAAGATATTTCCAGCTTGCACCATCGGAGGTTGTGACTTATTCGCACTCAGCACCTGTGGAGTCAATAGACCCAAACCTTCTTGTCTCATTGTCTCTAAAGGAACCCCAATCGGCCTGAAATCCATCAATGATCTAGATCTCTCTGCTGTCTGTTCTCCCAGTGTCATCCCCTGAGAGCTTCCTGTGAACCCTCCTCTTATCATCTCTTGAGTCATTATTCCCTGGTCACATACACTAGGCTTGGTCTGCGCATATAGCGGTACTGGTGGACCAACAGTAATCGGTAATGATATAGCAGCTGGTGCTTGTCCATTTCCCAATCCCGGTGGAGCATTTACTCCCACAGCTTGATTCATTATAGGTGCTGTGACTGACTGCGGTCCTGTGACCGAAGTGTAACTCTGAACCATCTGTTGCTGCGGCAGCAAATGTGGAGTTGGCTCAATCTGCACTAACTTTGATCCCGTGTTTATCGGATCAGGCGGTACCATCAAATTCGTAGTCGTCTCTAATACTGGGACATTAGGGTAGAGCCTCTGAATTGGTGGTGGCTGCAACTGTATCTGCGTCTCAGGTGCAGGGGATGCACTAGCACCATTCTGTACCGGAACTATTGTGGTAACATTATTTGCCTGTGCTGCGCTTGTGGTTCCCTGATTTTGTGTCGAATTTACAGGACCTGCACTAGTACTCGGTCTATTGACATTTATGGCATATGGTGGCGGTCGATCATGTAACAACTGATTAAGAAACTCATCATCCGAATCATCTGCATCTGCCCAAGACTTCTGAGTCTCCTTCTGCTTGCTAGAGCCCTTGTCTGTTTTACAAGTGGCCTTTCTTCCCTGTGTTTCGGCTTCTTGAGTTATTGCCGGAAACATCCTAACTCTGTCTATTATTTCCCTTCTCCACATCCTGGTCTCACTATCCCATCTAGCCTCCGCTAGAGTCTTTTCTGCTTTCCTCATTCTCCTCTCGAATTTCTGTTGTCTCTGTCATATGGCCATTAATTCCCAAATCGCTAACCCCTCAAACTGAGCTGGTCTCGGAGGCAGCTTCTGCTCCTTTAGCGCTTTCCGCAAATTTTCTAGAACCCCTATGTTAAATCTTCCATTCTCTGGAAACGCCAAAGACCCATCTTTCTCTGTTAATTTGCACCAATGCTTTAGCCAAAAACATGGCGCGACTCCCTCCTCCTCCATCACGGCATAAGCCGGAGTATCCTCTGGCGGTATAGGCTCCCCCACACTCGTGGTAATATATGTATCTCCCCTCAAAGCACTCTTTAGAGCCTTGAAAAACTTAACTTTTGCGTCTTTTATTTTGTTTAGGATCTAATCAGGAAGTGATTTTAATTCCCAGAACACTCTTCGCCTACCTTCTCAACCAATTGCCTCTCATGGATGGCTGCCAATCCGAGCACGACCCCTCTCGGCAACTGACCTATCCCAGCGCGGCTCCAATGACGTTACACTCACACACACTGCAGCTGACAAAGTCTTGTGGCTTGTCTTCCTCACTCCAGATCCACACACAACTAATGCAATATATTGCGAGCACCTTAATAACAAAACCCAAATTTGCCCGTTTACTACAGGAAGGGTAACACAATCGCTTCAGAACTTTACAGAGATTTCACTCGAACCCTCGGCCGCTACTCTCTCCTTCTCAGATCCCGCACTCGCAAGCAAAATTTGACCCGCAAATTTCACTCTCGACTTGTCAATGGTTCTTCCTAGTGCACTTTAGAACTTGCCAAATCTCCATTGAAGGGTTCACTCACACACTTTGACTCAAACTCGACTCGTCAACCACGCCTGATTGACCTATTAAACCGCACAAATTACAACATAAACCAAGTGTCTCATACACTTATCAATATACTCCGGAGTCCGTACATCACCAACCAACCACGTGGATAATTTTGAGCACAAAGCGCCACACTCACATGAAGTTCGCCGACTTCCCTACTCTCATGCTGCGGAGTACGCCCACTCCTACTAAAACATTACCTGGCCTGAATTATCACAAACCTCACAATACTCCTGCGATATGCATAAGCTGTGCAAGCACAAATTCTATGTCACACATACTATCACTAGAACGCCGAGAACATACCCAACTCACTTAGGCAAGCTCCGAGATTCCGGGAAAGTCATTTGGGACTTAGGGGCACATCATACCTCCAACTTGCATTATTCCAAAAACAATTCTAAAACAATGGTCCCTCGTCATAGGGCCCCCAAAGGGCCTGAACCGTCCTCTGCTACCAGAACTGATAACGCGTCCCTTCCTAGATAATTGAATTAGTCTGGGACTCGTTTTAGGCCAATTAATCTTTTGACCCTGGTTGAAGACACCTTAGAATGAGGCAATTAATCAACATGCCAATCAATAAATCGATAACGTCAACAACATTCACATTAACAAATCGATTCAACTCAGAAAGTGACATTGGTAAGAATGGAAAACCACCATGACCTTTCAGTCACGAATAACCACACCAGATTTTAGTAAGATTTATGATATTTATTCCCTATTAATTACACTTCTACGAGTAAGTTTATTAGTCTCAATACCAGAAAACACATCAGCAATGTCAGAATATGGCAACTTGAATAAGATTTCATCAAAGCAAAGATCATTAACATTAGAACAAAGCACAACGCCAACATGGATTAATCTTAGCAGAGTATCATTAGCGCATTATTCAACAAAGCATAGATTCAGTAATTTGTCTATTTGCGTCCGTCTTTTAGTGAACTTCTTGACTAACCTCGGATTAGCATTGGCATGTTGGGCTTCATGCAAAACAATTTAGCAACACAAATTTAGAAAACCACTAACTATGGTCTCTATCAAAGGATAGCAGTTGGTACCTAGAAGAAAAGGCAAACAAACAATTACAATTTCATCATTATATAGTTACCCTCCGTAATGGGTCAGCATACAGAGTCAGTCTTCGTCCTCAGGACCTCAGTTGATTCGCCATCAGCCAGGAAACACAGCAAGGTTCAGCAAGACGGGGTAATAAGGGACACTTCCCTAATAAGGAGGAAAAGTATGAATCGGGCAAGGCAAAGTAAGGATGGTTTGGAGAATCAACCAGCAAAGCCAGAGTGACAAAGTGGCTAGGTAATAGCAAAAAGGCACGTAATGGCTAAGTCAAAAAGGCAGCATGGAATGGGAAGGATAATGGCTGATTTCTCCTTATGTCCAAGAATGATATCGATCTTGTTATACAGTCCCCTAATTTCCAATTGGGCAAGTCTTGGTGCATCATTATCTCCATCCAATGGTTTACTTGTCGCCTCTTTAAGATTGTCACCTTAGAACAGTTCTCACATAGTTTATTGGCTCCTGTAATTAACGTCTCCAACAGGTAGAATGTCAGGTACAATTTCATGTTCACGCGGTCCTCTCACAGTCCCAGTCAGTAGTTCCATTTTCTATACCAGTTCAGGCAACCTTGTACCTATTGCAAGTTTACACTGTTGCATTCAGCAAGAATGTCTCCTTGAGCAAGTCGAGTCTCATGAGAAATAATTTACTACAGTTACACACATCTTCTAGCTTCTGGAAAAGTACGGCTAAATGTCCTTCAGCAAGTCAGCACATTGCATGTTAGAAAAACACATTTAATATGAAACCGGCAGCTAGGCCCTAACTCATGCTAACTAAGGCCTAGTGATTAATTAGCAAAACCTTAACATATAACTCTTAATACTAATGCAAAATCACACGTTAGTACATTAATATTTCATTATTAGTCAGTTTCATTTATCATCGTATACATTGGTGGCCACTCCCTGTGGGGACATTTCAAACACACGTTTAGTAAAAGCGCATCAATACATTTTCTATGCGGCATCATTATGCATTAATTCGCAAACATTTTATGTTAATTTTGATTAGAAAACTATACCCCAACAAGGTCGAAGCATCTACTGCCACCAATTAATTATCAAATGCCCTGTTCAACTAAGTTTACTAGGGCGTTTTGGAAAATACAGTAGTTGCGGCATATTGCTGCTTGCTGCCGAGACACCAAATGACTCCCAGAACACACATGTCAACACGTAATGTTACAATGTTCTTTATTTATTTTTTTAGCTCAAAAGACCTCAGTACTGGCATAAGAAATCCGTTGTGAACAGCGGTGAAACACTGCTGTCCTTCCAAAATACTGTTCTAGGGCCAGGCACTGTATTCAGCTCTCTTACACTTCTTTCCTACAGCTGTGTTGGTGCACACCATAGCTTAGTCAACTAAAAGTGGTGACATGGATGCCACGCAACATGCACAGACACACATACAATGTTACCTAAATTCCTCAATGTGCGAAGCACAATCCGATGATTTATGGCATGCGTTCGTCCTGCCGCAGCCTGTGCACCTATGCCATAAAATTGTAAAAGTAAATAGCAATGTCTAGGAGATTAGTTGAAATGGAAAGGGATTCCATTCCCTGTCTGCTTCTGCAGCAATGCCCTGTCGCGTGACCTTACTTATGCATTTATGGACTAAATAGCAAAAAGCGATGGGGTGTTTTTAAGTGTTGTACCACGGCTTAATTTGCAAAGAAAAATGTGTAAGTGCCCAAAGCTCTCTCTGAGACACGGGGCTGCTCCAATTAAATGTGCGAGCACAGAATACTGAGGCAGCGTAATTCTAAAGCCATCTCGGGCCTCTGTAATCCATTTACCTGCTCCTTCAGCTCACTCTTGCAGCTTTTTGCTTTCTTCCTTTGTGACGCTTTTGTGTTTTTCTCTTTCTCCGTCTTTCCCGTAAGTGTCTTTTGCTCGCAGTAAATGCCTGAAGCAGACAATAAGTGCCGGCGCTCAAAAATAAGTGCTGGTGTCCCGCATCGGAAACCGCCTGCTCAAATTAAGCACTGTTCTACAGAAGAGTGCCATTTGGAGTTTGAAGCTTGCAACTAAATAACAAGGGGAAGCTGCATTCCTTATAATTGTAGGAGAGTTGGGCATAATGCTTTTACATAAAGACAACCATAGTTGATAGAGAGTCAGGGAAATATGTTGCCATTTTTTCCATTAAGTAGTCTGGCTGCCACATTTTGATAAAGTAGAAGTAAGTGAGGACTTTTCATGCTGCACCTCACTAGACCATACTACTACAACGCATCCTCAATTTTATAATTGCTTTGACCACCGTCGTAAAGGATTTTGGATCCAGAAGAGGTAGATGCATTACAGATTCTTCAGCTGGGCATAGCGGGATCTCATAACTGTGGCTTCCTGGTCTCTCAGGAAAGAATTCCCCTTCTCTTTAATACTACTTAAAAATACCTCTTTTTCTTAAGGTACCTGAAAAATAGCCTGGAGAGAGGCCATTTACTTTTGTTCTAGTTTGAGGAAGGGCTATCTATCATTATTACTGCGTACTTTACGGCTCTTAGCTTCAGAAAGCATGCTGGAATCAACCACCAGACAGCAGCAAGTGAAAGGTGACATAATCTTTCTAAACTTGCTCCTGTCCTTATCTTATTAAGAGAAAAGAACAGGGGCAGCTCCTCCATGAAGGCGGAGGAGCGTCACCCGCTCCCCCCGCCAGCAGCCATAGCTGCAAAACCTTTACAAGGAAACAATAACAAACACTGTTTGTTATTGTTTCCTTGTAAAGTGGCGGGCCACGGGAGTGACGTGTTCTGAGGGGGAGTGTGCATGTCATGTGTGTTTGGCCGTCTTGGGCTGACCAAACACACTACATGCACACAGGGCTCTCTCCATCCCAGCGAGAGAGCCTGCACAGGCTCCCAGTCTGCCTGGGAGCACCCTGGCTGGGTGCTCCCAGACAACAGATTGGCCGGAGGGCAGGCTGGGAGCCTGTGCCTGTCTCCAGCCAGCAGAGGAGCAGTGCGTGGCGCAGGAGCCAAGGTAAGATAATTTATTCATTTAAAAAAAAAATTATTACTATCCCCCTCCCACCTGCGCGCGCCACCCCACCCTGTCCCCTTCAACAACCGCAAGCTGCGACAGGAAAAGAGGTGTGTTAAGTGAAAGTGTATGATTATTCAGGACCATCCCTCTTAAATCTCCCATGCTCCACAGTGACCTCCCTAATGGGAGGAACAGAGCAAGCAGGTCCTGACACTAGTACAGCAGGTACACACTCAACACCTCAGGGCTCGTGATGGTAATTGCCAAGGGACCATCCCATTTACGCCCCTAAACTACTACCTTGTAACAACTGATGTGGGTAAGAGGCTGTCTTGCCTTACTATGTGTTACTCGTTAACAGCCCGATTCCCAGTGGAGAATAATAGACCAAGGTTTTATGGTGCTGCTCTTGGATGTAAAACATTGACCTCTGAAACACTTTGAGGAAGATGGGACTGTATATTTTTTTAGTCCATTGTTGAAGGCGTAAATGTCTGTTGCTTTTGTCCTTTTTATTTGTAGTAGCTGCCGTTCAATTTCAGCTGCTACAGTGAAAGCAAGTTTTGTATTTCCATTTTCTGGTCCCATGTGTGGCATTTATGGCACTCATACATTCTGTTCAGTTGTTCTTGTCTTTAGTTGGGTGACAGGTGAGCAGCACATACCACATTGGCATATTTTTTGTGTGAAAAAGGCCGCTTTATTAAAAACAGGTACACATCACATGTAACCCTAGGCCTCATGCCTTACAAACTATTAACCTTGCTGTAAAACAAGTCACCTACGATTGCTAACCCTCCCCCACATCTGAAAATCCCACTCCCACATCATATGCTACCAATATCTAATTCGTACTTTAATGCACAATTGAAAATGTCTAGCGCTTAACCTATATCTCTTAACATCTATCTAGCTAAAATTCCTAAAACATAACTTTTATTTTCCTCCTCCAATTGTCCTTTCTTAACATCTTCCCCTATGTCTTTGAACTTGGCCATGGCAACAACAATCAACTTTATTTCAAAACCCTGCCAACTTATAGGCCAACTGCCGTTCAGAGAAAAATACCCCAGACCCTGACTTTTTCTGACCCCCTCCCCCAACTAGGGACAGCCACCTACCTGTGCATGTTCAATGTCTGAACCAGGACATGTTTAACTGCAATGTGTAAAGCACCATCTCAGTAGCAAGACAGATGCACCTCATCTCCCTGGAAAAATTCCATGGTGTTATATTTCTAGTCCGAATGTTCCACCCTCCGAAAGTGCTCATACCTGCAGAAGTACCTGATCTCTCTATTAATTTTCCTCCTTGCTTTTTCTATGGCTGTGGGCCTCCTTGCCCCCCACCATGCTCTCCTCCGAATAAATTCCATCAAAATTATGTAACATCCTGACCGTTAGTATCTGATTTCCCTCAAAACCCTTTTCATTTCTTTTAACATTGCCAAATCTTTTTTCACAACCATGCCATTTTCTCCTAAATATAAGACCAGAACATGAAAGCAGCAATTATTTAGCATCCCGCTATTCAAACCTTGTAACAATTTCTCTCATCTCATACCCCTTTATCATACTATGATACAGTACACAAACTGTCGTCAAACCCCAGGTTATTGTCATGACCACTTTGCACTTTGTGCCTTTCAGCCCACTTAATGAACGAGTGTCCCACAATCCAGATAGATAAGGCCGCCATCTCCGGGCCTGCTACAGCACCTGAAAAAACAAGGGTGAGCAAACAAAACAACATCATGTCAAAGCATCACCCCCCCCCCCAAACCTCACATATCTCTTGAAACATTTGGAAGACCACCTCCACAAACCCATAATCAGTTTCCCTACCTCAAAACCCCATCTCACTGCTTCAGTGGCCACCCCAATTGGGGACGAATGAGTGCCTAAGGCACCCAGATCTTCTCCCAGAAACTCTAGAACTTTTCTCAATAGCACCAGGAGTTGGAAGGCAGTTTCCCTGGCCCCAGAGCCATGTAGGAAAATCTCCCCACTCAAGGTCCCAGCAAAACCTTGCAGCCTTCCCCCACAGAACCATGCACAAACTGTACATGGGGTAATTTGGCAGTATCCCTTTCTTCACCTATGCTCTCTGATCTATTTTGGACTTGCGCAGAAAAAGCTCAATGCTATCCCCTGTCCATGTGATATCATCCCAGTCAAACATTTAACACCCCTCACCATCCAGTAACTCCAACACCTGAAAGGCTCCAAAAAAAATCCAGACATCAGTGTGGAAAACAGTAACACCTACTCTTCCCCCTTGCAAACCGCTGGGAATGAATCAACTACTGCAGAACCGGGCTGACCCAAAAAGAAAAAATCATTAAAATAGTGTGTGATTAACAAATGCCCTGGCACCAGGTGAACAACCACTGCAAAAAGGAACTGAAATGCTCAAATAGTGAAATGCTCAAATAGTGTGCAGGATATTGAACAGCCCATGGGTAATGACTTATCCACGTACCATTGCCCAATAGTTGAAAACCATCAGGGTGTACTGCCAATGGCCTACAAGCGGACTTGATGCCGCTCTTGGCCATGTGCGCCCCTTTTCCCATGTGCTCCACCAGTGACACAGCTGTCTCTGAGGGGTATGACACAAATGCAATGTTGTCCGCTATAAAATCATTGACTGTGTTTCCCTCCGGCCAGGAAAAGTGTTGTATTAGTCGAAACTGACCTTTTTTGGCACCACTCCAATGAGGGACACAATGAGGTTCACCATAGGCCAATCTACAAATGGGCCTGCCATCTTACCCCCCTATATCTTTGTTCAGCGTTTCCCGCACCACTGTTTCGTGTACCTTGGCACCTTGAGTTTGTGAGCCCACCTCTGTATTCTTGGGCTCCCTTAACCCAACCGGAAACCCCATCGAAAATCATTGCTCAAAGGTTTAGCGTCCTCTCTGTGGACATAGGGCCTGATTACAACTTTGGAGGAAGTGTTAATCCGTCCCAAAAGTGACGGTAAAGTGACGGATATACCACCAGCCGTATTACGAGTCCATTATATCCAATGGAACTCGTAATACGGCTGGTGGTATATCCGTCACTTTACCGTCACTTTTGGAACAGATTAACACCTCCTCCAAAGTTGTAATAACCCCCATAGTGTGTTAAACAAAATTCGAGTTGGTCTAGCTTAATTGGAGTATGAACCTTTTCCCGCTGCCCTGTGTGACAATCCTGCCCCCGAAAGCCTGAGGTTTGTGCATTGCATAGGGGCCCAACATTTCCTTGCTGTTGTGTCCAATGACCTGACTGCTGTCCCTGGAACTCCCCCCACTCCCCTACCCCCGCCACCCTGTTGCACTGAACAAGAGCGTGTTTTTCACAACACTTGGGGCACTCGTGCCAGAACTTACAATATTCCCTGGTAGAGAGACCTTTGTTGAAATCCCAGTAAGCTCCGGGCACACCGCCCTGACTTTTTGTTGTGATTCCCATCCCTCCTCAAGTAGGATGCCTTTTAAAGGGGCAGTATACGATTTGGAGCCCACTAGTCGTACAAATCGTCTTGCCAAATGTAGCTAGCCCTATTGTTTGTTGCCACAGATCATAGTCAGTTTCCCCCCACGTAGCCTCCGGGTCGAATGCCAAACATGCCCAGAACTCATCATCATACTGGGCCCTAGCATGTCCCCCATAAGTGATCTGGGCTTTCCTGATCACATCCATGTTTTAAAAAAATGCTAGACATTTTTCTGGGAACTTCTCACAGTAGACAGTTGTGAAGATCAAGAAGGCAGCTGTCCAGTTCTCTATTGTCATCGACAGCTTAGGCCTCCTTGACAATTCATACTCTCCTTCCTTCGATCCCTCTTTCACCCTTAACTCCCTACATAGGAGTTTAATTATCTCCACATGTTCCCCTTTCCAAATGTTTTCTTTAGTGGATAGCATCAGGTGTGACCTGAGTCACCCCCATATATGGCAATTTCTTTATCCTTAACGCTTTACTGCAGATTTTCGCCCTTCACTCCCTCCTTGGTCTGCTCCCCCTACCTCTGTGACATTGGCGGTATCATGATCCTTTGAACATTTGCCCCCTTGAGGTGTCTCTCCCCGGTTAGCCGCTCTGCCTTTTCTAAAATCCCCTTCTTTTGTCCTTACCCTGGTGTCCTACACGTACAAACCTTTCCTCAAGCAAGTCTCTCCTCCAGCTGTGTTCAACCTTGTGTCCACCCCAGTGTATACCATTACTGTATTGGCTCCATGCCCCTTGGCAACCATACCTGGCATTAAGTTCGGTGTCTGCACCGGTGCCTGCACCCAACCAGTTGTAAAGGTCCTCCATATCCCCTGTCCATGGTTCTCTACTGCTGCGTGCCTGGCACCACCTGCAGAAAACTAGGCACAACTACGTTATCTGACCCCTACCCACTTCCACTGTATGCGCCATCGTGCCACCACTTTTGTTCCTCCCCCCCTGGAGCAACATCGTCCAACAGCTCCCCTTCCTCAAGGATTTGCTCATCATTATCTAATTGGGTACTATCAGCCCCCAATTCATCAAAACCATGTGACGTTGCCTCCTGCGAAGAACTTTGTTGTATAACCACAGGCTGATGGGCAGCTGTGTTTTCTGCGGGGTACCAGGGAGCCGTATTATGCACACCTTGCGTACTGACTGCTGCCTTCTGACAAGTTCCATAAGCATCCACCCCTGAGGTTGCACTATACCATCCAGAAGCACAGCCGAGGCCACACCAGACCTTCATGTGGAAGTGATGTCGCCGTCCCACTTTGCTGTCTGGCTGGCCACCCTGTGCCCTGCCTTCACTTCGCCTCAGGGTCATGGAGCCACAGTAAGCCCGCCTGAGTCTGTGTGTCCACTGCTGAGATCAACCTAAAAAACGGATGAAAGGTCCAGAGAACTGGCATCCCTCCTTCTATCCCCCTGACTGTCTTCCATGTTGGAAAGCCAGCACTATCTACTGCGCCCTGCCAACACCCCTAACCCATGTGGCACTCGCTCTGGTCTGCCGCTGTATCCACTGTGGGGGCCCCCCCTGAGGGAGGCGGCACAACCTGTAAGCCCGCCGCTGGGTGTCCTCCCCTCACTGATAGGGCCGTGCCTCATGTCCATCCCTGTGGGTGTAGACTTTCTGTGGTGGCTGCCTGCCGCCCTCCTGCCTTAAACCCCATCCGCTCTCCCCATCCCCAGTCTTGGTGTCCTCGCCCCACCCCTTCTCTCTGTTGCTCCACTCCAGGCATCAGGGCAGACACTGGTGCCTATTCTCAACCCCCTGTGGCCCCCACACCGAACTCCGACTCTCTTCTTCTCTCCCAATGGGAACTGGCTACCCGAGTGCCCTCCCTTGACCTGACCCCCACCCGCCTCCATCTGACCACCTGGAGCGATGGCCCACAGGTGACCTATCTAGCCCTTTAACATGGGGCAAAGGTACCACTGACCATTTCCATGTGCCTTCCTTGCCCACAGGACTATTCCCGACCTCCACATGGCCCAGCGCTTGCCTCTTTCTCCTCCCATCCTCGCCATCTGTACCCTATCACATGGCCTCCTTTTTTGTCCCAACCTCTTACTTCAAAATGGGCCCTTCCAGACAACGGGACCCCCTGGACCCTAGGACATCGCCTCCATCTTAGGCCAGAACCTTGTGCCTTTCTCCCACTCGGTCCGTAGGCCTGACCGCTGTAATCTGGGTTGTCATATCACCTGCCATCCTGAGTGCATTGCCCCTCCCCAGCAGCCAGTTAAAATGTGCTATCTTCCCGACGATCAAGGAATGGATATTTTTAGTCATGATGATTTTATTGTTTTTACGCTGGGGGAAACCACAGCTGCTATTGCTATTAACTCTTTAAAATCTGCTAAAGCACCAGGCCCTGACAAGATACCGGGGGATCTTTTTAAATCTGAACCACTAATTTGGTCCTGGTACATAAACATGATCTCAAATGCCATAGCTGCAGGAGGCCCAATTCCTAACACCTGGAAAGGGGCTGAAATAATCCCCATTTACAAAAAGGGTGACATGAGCTCCCCTGCCAACTACAGATCAATTAGCCGTATTGACAACCTCCAGAAAATTTTCGCCAAACCACTTTTGGATAGGCTTCTGGACTGGGTACAAGATCATCAGGTGCTATCCCCACTTCAGGCGGGCTTTCACCCGAAAACCAGTACAGTGGACCAGGTTTTTAGGCTGATCCTCCTATATTGGAAATATTTAGTCCTGGCAAAGCAAAACTTATATGTTGTTTTTGTGGATCTTCGTTCTGCCTTCGACATGGTCCCCAGAGAAAAGCTATGGGATGTTCTGCACAGAGTAAGTACCCCTGCCAACAGTATTTATTTACTACAACGGTTACATGAGAACACATATGCCCAGGTGAGATGGGGTAGTCAGGGAGAATTAACTGATCATATACCCATTCAGCAGGGGGTTCGCCAAGGATGTGTTTTTGCACCAACTCTATTTACTTTATTTATAAATGAGGTGGTGCATGCTGTGTCCTCTTGCCTATATGACGCCCCCACCCTTAAGGCGCAGAAAATTCCTATATTACTCTTTGCAGATGACTCCCTCCTCATCTCTAAAACCCCAATGGGTCTTCAGATTCTTGTTGACAGGTTCAATGCTTTCTGTGTAGACTATGGCCTGGAACTCAACGTTAGTAAAACTAAACTGATGGTACTTAGTCTAGGACCAGCTAGGAGATGTACTGTTACCTTAGATGGGGCCCCCTTAAGCAAGGTCAGCTCAATAGATTATTTGGGAGTGAGAATTACAAACAACTTACATTGGGAGGATCAGATCAGTAAAAGTGTATCACTTCTTCAACATAGGTCAGGCGCCATTCTCCGCTTTTATAAAAGCACTGCCACGAAGGCTGTTTCTCTGGCTATTAAGATCTACTTGGCAAAAGCGCAGACTGCTGCTGCCTATGGTGCTGAGGTGTGGGGTTTCTGTAAATACTAACAAATTGTCTGTGGCTGAAAATAACTTCGCCAGAGCCTTACTTGCGTGTCCACGTAGTACACCCTTGATTCCGGTCTTTCTGGAGCTTGGGCTTAATCGCATCTCTGATGTGATAGCTTTGAGACCTTTACTCTTTTGGGTAAGGATCTGGACCACTCCAGAGCTCACCGTTTACAGGGACTCCCTCCTTGAAATTCTAAAAAGAACTAATGCAGCTTCCATTCCATGGCTCAGGTATGTGTCAAGATGGTTTCGCACCCTGGGTCTTGGGAACTATTGGGAGAACCCTCAGAATTTAGGAAAGGCCCAGAAACAACTTTTGAAATCCGCCTATTGGTCCTTTGTTGGAAATAACTAACTTCTTTGCACATCATATGGACGACTGACCACTAAATTTCTTGGTTTTAAGTGGTATCCCCAGTTTTAATTTTATTTAGATTTTATTACTGATTTATTGGGCAAGAGCTTGTACGCTCGCTTTTGATTCGGGTGTTTACCGCTAATGCACTTAACCGGTAACTGGAGACCATTATCGATATCTGATTTATGTCCTGGCTGTAATGATGTTTCTGAATCTGTTGAACATTTGATGTTTTTCTGCCCAGCGTATGCCCTCTTCCGGCGTAAATGGATTCGTCCAGTTTGCTGGAATACGGGCATAAGACAATGTAGTATCGCCCTAAGGATCTTGAAGAGCGATACTTCACCTGCCTTAATTTGTGCTGTTAGCCGCCTGGCATACACGTACTTGTTTTTTAAAATACAGTAATTTGTAAATATGTATGCTGCAAGGTTATGAAATGAGAGTTTTACTCTATTATAATTGTTGATTGACGTCTTTTCAACTTTTCATATTTTTTTTTAAATAATTATTTAAGTATGTAATCTTTTGATTGTCGGGATTTTATGCTTTGATGGTTATTTATGACCGAATAAAGCTTGTGTTGATTGATTGATTCATTGCCCCTCCCCACTCCCTCTCAGCAGTGCGTTCCTAGTTTCAGTGCCCTCTGAGGGGCCCGCTCTCACCACTTTGTTGTGAGAATCCCGATGGCTGCTCCTAAAGTTATGTCTTGTGCCAAATCATTCCCCCTGGCCATGAATGCACCATCCCCCTCCAGCCCCGCCCTTTCAGCAGCTCTCTCGTTATCCCCAATGGCATTTTCTGCTTCACTTGTGCGAGCAGTGCCCTGCTCCGCTGTCGTATGTCCCGTGTCTCCGTGGGTCTCCATTCACTCCATAGAAATGGGCGAGTTCCCCGGGGCCCGCCCACATTTCTCCGTATTCAAGGAATCCTGCAGGGCTTGCCCGTGACCTACTGTTGCAGTAGAAACCCCCAGGGCCTGCCCATCCTCCGCTGCCCTTGTAGATTCTCCTGAGGCCTGTCAGACCACGGCTGCAGCCCCCCTAATGACAGCCTCGCCTATCCAGCCCTCAGGAGCTGCAGTGCGGGCCGGCGTGCCACACTACTCGTTTCTCATGAACCACGCACTTGTCTGGGAGCCGCTCTCCTCACAGAAAAGCGGCCCCTTCCGCCTACCTTTCTCACCACTGAGTTGCCGTGCGGATGTGAACACGCCAGCACCACGGTCGCAACGCCTCCGTTCACCCGGTGAGTTAGACAGGGGGGAGGACACGTGTCCCTGGAACCAGGAGGTCCATCGTGCGGGGCTCCTGCAGGAAGCGCATAGTCTCTTTTACGGCCTCTCCGGCCATCAGGGCGGCAATCCTCTGCAACACGTGTGGAAGAAGAATGCAATACTATCACTTCCTAATGCACAGCCATCAGATCACCTTACAAAATGATGGCTGCCAACTTTAAATAGCTGGTTTTATCTGTTGGGCTATCCCTCTTTTGCAGACATAGCACAAAATAGCCCATACAATGCCTGGGCGGTTCCAATTGCCAATAATCCCGGGGAAACACTCCGTGGGTCGGATCCCCCCAAACCCCATTTGCTTACGGTGATTATTTCCTGAGAAACTCAAATTATAATCAAATGTATGTTTTATGTTCTTTTTAGGTCATTACCTGCTGAAGGGACCAATGTTTATAAGTGCAGCGACTAATGTAGTCCTGGTTTTGTCTCAGACAGTCAACAATAACGATCAGTTTCACATCTGATATAATTATATTCCTGTGACTGTCTGTAAGGCAGTAAGGCCCTCATTACAACCCTGGTGGTAAATCCCACCTACCGCCGTGCTGATGGCTGTCAGGATACCGTGGCCGCAGTGGAAATCCATTACAGGTATTACGACCAACATCTCGTAATCCGCCACAAATTAGACACCCACACAAGTCCGCCACACCAAAGGCCAGTGATAAACTGGCGATAACAAAACCTACACCGTCACGCCAACAGGAATACACCCACACTATCACGGCCCACGAATCAACGCAGCTGTCATTCAACCGCGATAATCCATTGGCGGAACACACCACTGCGCTCAAAATACACACACATGTACAAAACACAACCACATTGGACAATTCAAAATACACACACCTGATACACATACCCACACCACACCCACACACTCACACCACTATAAAACACACACCCACATTACCCACGACCCCTCACAACGAAATGTTTTCAAAAAGCAGAGAGAGAGAGAATAGCAAACACAACACCAGCATCCACAGGCACACAACACCATCACTCATACAACATCCACGCACCTCAAAGAACACACACCAACACAACATTTCACACAGCACAACAAACATCACCTCACACATCACCCACACCACATTATGGCACCTCAAAGACACCCCAGGTTTTCGGAGGAGGAGCTCAGGGTCATGGTGGAGGAAATCATCCGGGTAGAGCCACAGCTATTCGGATCACAGGTGCAGCAGACATCCATTGCAAGGAAGATGGAGCTATGGCGGAGAATTGTCGACAGGATCAACGCAGTGGGACAGCATCCAAGAACACGGGATGACATCAGGAAGAGGTGGAACGACCTACGGGGCAAGGTGCGTTCCGTGGCCTCAAGACACCACCTGGCGGTTCAGCGGACTGGCGGCGGACCCCCACCTCCTCCCCCACAACTAACAACATGGGAGGAGCAGGTCTTGGCGATTCTGCATCCTGAGGGCCTCGCAGGAGTAGGTGGAGGAATGGACTCTGGTAAGTCAAAGCTTTACTATTACATCCCCCACCCTACTTGCATGCTATCACATACCCCCACCCTCGCCCTCACCCCCATCACTCCTACTCCTCACAAATGTCCCAATATCACAAACCACACATCCCAACACCAAGCCCTGCATGCAACACAAAAGAATGGACACCCATCACTAAAGCATGCCCACTGCACATACCCATACACCCCCCTAAACCATCATCACACAAGGTCCCACACAGGAATGCTAGCACTGGGGTACACGGTCACCCACCTATTGCACACCTTGACACACACAGATACAATAATCATGCCTTTATACCCCTGCAGGACCCCTACCCAACGTCACCGGACAGGAGGGTCCACACATGTCCACACCACCAACAGAAGAGGCCCACAGTGATGACAGCACCTCTGTCCAACTGGATCTAGATGACCAGCCCGGCCCACCTGGGACCTCAGGACAGTCGGTTCCCCACATCCAGTCACAGGCCACTACAGAGCTTCCCCCCTCTGGAAACACCAGCACAGCACACACCCAGCGGGCCCATACCTCCGTCCCCAGGACACGTCAATCAGCAGTGTGTTCACCACTACAGGGAATCCAGGCTATCCCACCACCCCAACAACAACAGGGACCTGGGGGCAGTGGTAGTGGGCACACAGTCCAGGGGACGGAGGCCCAGGAACACAGGGGAACTGGGAGGGCTGCTGTGCGACAAGGGGCGGACAGGCCCAGGGAACCCACTCTCCACGAGGCCCTCTCCTCCATCATGGGAGCTTACCACCACTCTCAGGAGATGGTGGCAACAGTACTGGCCAAGTTTCATGAGACCGAGCGCCTGCAGGAGGAACAGTATTTGGGCTTCAGGGAAGAACTCAGAACCATTAATTCCACCCTGGGCACCATCATAGGGGTGCTGAAGGAAGTACTCAACACCAGGAGGGACACTATGGCACTACAAGGGGCCCCTGACACTAGCCTGGACGATGAACTGCCCACCACCTCCGCCTGTGCTAGTGGACAGGAGGCACTGCCACAGGACCACCACACCCGCACCCCACCCCCTGCAGAGGGAGAACCACCTCGCAAACGGTCCCTGAGATCCAGGAACAAGACAGAGAAAGATGCCAAGACCCCAGCCAAGAAATGAGACCACCCTGATTGTAATCCTACTGTCCCACTTTGTCACCCTGTCCATACTTAAACTGCCCCAGCTCTACTTCCTATGCCCATTTGGGCAATGCACCTGTGAGACTAATAGACTGGACTCTGCCATGGACATTCCTCCGCCATCACCCCTGACCATTTTGCTACCCCCTCCAATTTTGAGCACTAAAATAAACACCCTTAAAGCACAAAACAATCTGGAGTCAGTCTGTGATTTCGGAATACTGTATTAGTAATAACTGTGGCAAAAAGCTCTTTCATTTGTAATGTCAACATACCTATGTCACACAGCTCTAGTCCATGAGCAATCAAAGCAGATGTCACACTGTGGGACCCAGATCTTTGAAATCGTAAGGGAAAGTGACACCTTAGTGACCATACACTGGGTGAAAATGTACATGTAGTAGGCAGGTTTGTATCCTTACCTGTGTTTCACTGGAAATATTGCTGGATCACTGAGTCCCTGTTGTCCATGTCTTCTTCTTCTGCTTCCTGATCTTCACTGTCCACAGGCTCCACAGCTGCAACAACACCACCATCTGGACCATCCTCCTGCAGAAAGGGCACCTGTCGTTGCAAAACCAAGTTGTGAAGCATACAGCAGGCCACGATGATCTGGCACACCTTCTTTGGTGAGTAGAATAGGGATCCACCTGTCATATGGAGGCACCTGAACCTCGCCTTCAGGAGGCCGAAGGTCCGCTCGATCACCCTCCTAGTTCGCCCATGGGCCTCATTGTAGCATTCCTCTGCCCTTGTCCTGGGATTCCTCACTGGGGTCAGTAGCCATGACAGGTTGGGGTAACCAGAGTCACCTGCAAATGGCGAAGGACAACTGTTAGACACACACTAACCTGGAGGGATATCCCCAGACCCAGACAACCATTCCCACTGACTTGCTTCCAGGTGCTCACCTAATAGCCACACACGGTGCCTCTGGAGCTGACCCATCACATAAGGGATGCTGCTATTCCGGAGGATGTAAGCGTCATGCACTGGGCCAGGGAACATGGCATTCACATGGGAGATGTACTGGTCTGCCAAACATACCATCTGTACATTCATCAACTGATAAGTCTTCCGGGTTTCTGTACACCTGTTCACTCCTGTGGGGGGGACCAAAGCCACATGGGTCTCATCAATGGCACCTATGATGTTGGGGATATGTCCCAGGGCATAGAAATCACCTTTCACTGTAGGCAAATCCTCCACCTGAGGGAAAACGATGTAGCTCTGCATGTGTTTCAGCAGGGCAGACAACACTCTGGACAACACGTTGGAAAACATAGGCTGGGAAATCCCTGATGCTATGGCCACTGTTGTTTGAAAGGAACCACTTGCAAGGAAATGGAGCACTGACACCACCTGCACTTGAGGGGGGATTCCTGTGGGATGGCGGATAGCTGACATCAGGTCTGGCTCCAACTGGGTACACAGTTCCTGGATTGTGGCACGGTCAAGCCTGTATGTGAATATAACATGTCTTTCCTCCATTGTCGACAGGCCCACCAACAGTCGGTACTCCGGAGGATGCTGCCATCTCCTCACATGTCCCAGCGGACGGTGCCTATGAAGGACAACAGCGAGCACAGAGTCAAACAACTCAGAGGTACCCACAGCTTACACAGAACACCATTCATACTCAAAAAGTGGCCTGTATGTGTGTTGAGTCTAGGCCTAGGTATGTGTGACACAGTTGAAAATGAAGCCATGTGGGCCCCTGAAATGGCAGCTGCCTGACCTCTAAAGTGGGACAATGGGATGTGAGGTAACTGCGCTGGCATTGTACACTGTTGCGGTAGGCGGTCAAAGACCGCGGCGCAATGCTGCATTGGTTAACATTGGACCCTATGGGTCCCAGGAGTCAATGACGATGTACGCCGGCGGTGACGGTACGCACTGCCGTGGATGTGACCGCCATTTTCTATCTGTTCAATCACTCTATACCTGATCTTCGACAGGAGAGGACCTACACTGCAAGTGCTGCTGTGACCTTGGTCTGGAAGAGACAATGGCTTGAGTGTCTGGGGAAAGGGCCCCTGCATTCACATCGGAGGAGTTGGAGAAACTCGTGGACGGGGCCTCCCCAGTACACGCTACTCTACGGTCCTCCAGACAAACAGGTAAGTACAGTGGGAGCATGATGTATGGGCTATGCCTGTGTGGAGAGGGGTGGATGTAAGAAGGAAGGGGGGAGAGTGCGGCGTGCATGAAACGACGGGGAGTGCATGTGCCACATGGCAAGGGTAGGGATGGGCGCCAATCACTTTGACGGTGCAGTTGGTAATAACTTTCTCTTCCCCCTGTACAAATCATGTAGGTCAGCGCCCACAAGTAAGGACATATTTGGCGTGCCATCGCCAAGGACGTCCGGACCCTGGGGGTCTACCACAGATGGAGCACCCACTGCCGGAAAAGATGGGAGGACATTCGCTGCTGGAGCAAAAAGACGGCGGAGGCTCAGCTGGGGATGGCCTCCCAACATGGGAGGGGTGCCCATCGCACCATGACCCCCCTGATGTTCAGGATCCTGGCGGTGGCGTACCCGGAGTTGGATGGGTGCTTGAGGGCATCACAGCAGCCACAAGGGGGTGAGTACACTCGCATTCTGCTGACTTTGCGTGCAGTGGAGGGGTGTGGGTGGGGGAGGTCCTTCTGTGGGTTTCCCTAGGCCAGGGTGAGTTCCGTAGGCAAGGTCCCTCCGTAAGGCAGGCCATGTGGCACCCCAGCCCACCTCTGTAGAGTGCCAAGTACACCTAGTCATGCCCCTGTGTCATCTATGTGTGCAGATGTCGTCCATAGCCTTGTAGACCATTTCCCAGGAATTGAACAGTGGAGCCCAAGAGCGCGGCGTAGTGCAGGGGGCTTCTGTGTCTGTCGTGTCCGCCAACGGTAGCGGTAATGCATGCACTCAACATGTCTTTCTTCTGTCGTCCCCCCCTTTTTGTGGTCTCCCTGTTCTTGTGTGCATTAGCATCATCAGGCGGAGGAGCAGTGGCACCGGAGCACGAGGGGGCTGCATCCCACATGGCCATGGAGGGCCACACTACGGAATCGGACTTCACCAGTGGGACGGAGGGCGAGGGGAGCTCCATGGCTGGACAGGAGCAGAGACCACTGACACAGACTTTTCCTCTGATGGGAGCTCCCTTGTGGTGGCGGCAGTATCTGTGCCCCCCTCATCTACAGGGACAGCCGCCACCCCCCCCTTCCAGCACTGCCCTCCTAGCAGCCCCTCAGCCTTCGTCCCGTGCCCGCTCACCCGGGAGGGTGGGCATCACCTTCGCCCCAGGCACCTCAGGCCCTGCCCCTGTCACCCCTGCTGCCCTCAGTGAGGAGGCCATTGACCTCCTCAGGTCCCTCACTGTTGGGCAGTCTACCATTTTGAATGCCATCCAGGGTGTAGAAAGGCAGTTGCAACAAACAAATGCATTCCTGGAGGGCATTCATTCTGGTTAGGCGGCCCTTCAGCGAGCTTTTCAGACTCTGGCCTCAGCACTGATGGCAGCCATTGTCCCTGTGTCTAGCCTCCCCCCTCCAACTTCCTCCACCCCGACCCAATCCCCTGTACCTCAGCCTATCCCAAGTACACCTACAGACCAGCATGCACGCACCTCAACACACAAGGGAAGCGCAGGCAAACATAAGCACCACACATCCCACAGGCACTCACGCAAGCATAACACACATGCAGACATACCAACATCCACTGCCTCCACTGTGTCCCCCTCCTCCTCGTCTCCCTCATCCCTCCCAGTCTCGTCTACACTCACACCTGCATGCACTACCTCTACAGCCACTACGTCCCACTCCAGCACACCCACCACCACACCCCGCTCACGTGCAGTCACCACCCCCACTACCATTCACACGTCCCCTGTGTTCTCTCCCAGTGTGTCTGTGACGCCCCCCGAAGACAAACAAACGCAGGCACACACCCACCCAACAGCCATCCACCTCACGACAGCCTCCAGCGCATGCACCTTCACCCAAAGTCAGCAAACGAACACCTCCTACAACCACAACCTCTTCCTCCACTCCCAAACCCCCTCAAGCTACCCATCCCAGTGTGTCAAAAAAACATTTCCTGTCCAACCTTGACCTCTTCCCCACACCTCCCCCACTCCGTCCGTCTCCTAGGTCCCGAACTAGCACCTCAGCCACAACATCTCCGGGACCAGTGGTGCCTGTAGTCACCGGAATCTGGAGTGCACCGGCCACCAGGGCAGCCAGTGTGGCACGGAGCCACAGCACAGACAGTCCCCCACCTGTGAAGCATCAGAAGTTGGCCAGTGCCCAGCAGGAGAGGGGGAAGACTCCAGTCACCAAAGCCGCTCCCAGGGGTCCCGGTGGGAGTGTGGAGTCCGCTGGGACACCTTCCAGGGTGGGGAAGGGCCACAAGAAACCCGGCAAGTCTGGGAAGAGCAGCACGGCAGAGAAGACCGCCATCATCCCCGCTGCCCAGGAGGCCACCGCCAGGACCAGCCCAGCTGCCCAGGACAGGACCGCCAGCACCAGCCCAGCTGCCCAGGACAGGACCGCCAGCACCAGCCCAGTTGCCCAGGACAGAACCGCCAGCACCAGCCCAGCTGCCCAGGATAGAACTGCCAGCACCAGCCCAGCTGCCCAGGACAGGACCGCCAGCACCAGCCCAGCTGCCCAGGACAGGACCGCCAGCACCAGCCCAGCTGCCCAGGACAGGACCGCCAGCACCAGCCCAGTTGCCCAGGACAGAACCGCCAGCACCAGCCCAGCTGCCCAGGACAGGACCGCCAGCACCAGCCCAGCTGCCCAGGACAGGACCGCCAGCACCAGCCCAGCTGCCCAGGTGGCCACCGCCAGCACCAGCCCAGCTGACCAGGAGGCCACCGCCAGCAGCAGCCCAGCTGCCCAGGCGGCCACCGCCAGCACCAGCCCAGCTGCCCGGGAGGCCACGGCCAGCACCAGCCCCGCTTCCCAGGAGGCCAGCACCAGCCCCGTTGGGCCATGAAGGACTGCCAGCACCAGCCCCGCTGCCCAGCTGCCCAGGACAGGACCGCCAGCACCAGCCCAGCTGCCCAGGACAGAACCGCCAGCACCAGCCCAGCTGCCCAGGACAGGACCGCCAGCACCAGCCCAGCTGCCCAGGACAGGACCACCAGGACCGCCAGCACCAGCCCAGCTGCCCAGAAGAGGACCGCCAGCACCAGCCCAGCTGCCCAGAACAGGACCGCCAGCACCAGCCCAGCTGCCCAGGACAGGACCGCCAGCACCAGCCCAGCTGCCCAGGACAGAACCGCTAGCACCAGCCCAGCTGCCCAGGACAGGACCGCCAGCACCAGCCCTGCTGCCCAGGTGGCCACCGCCAGCACCAGCCCAGCTGCCCAGGAGGCCACCGCCAGCACCAGCCCCGCTTCCCAGGAGGCCAGCACCAGCCCCGTTGGGCCATGAAGGACCGCCAGCACCAGCCCCGCTGGGCCATGAAAGACCGCCAGCAAAAGCCCCACCGGGCCATGAAGGACCGCCAGCAGCTGAGTCCCTGCAATGGAGACCGCCGGCTCAAGCACCGCTGAACAGGGCACCGCCGTCTCAAGCACTGCTGAACAGGGCACCGCCGTCTCAAGCACCGCTGAACAGGGCACCGCCGTCTCAAGCACCGCTGAACAGGGCACCACCGTCTCAAGCACCACTGGCCCATGAGCGCCAAGGGCACTGACGCTACTGAGTCTGTCACGGGGAGAATTAAGCACCCTGGGCACCATGCCCCCTCCAGAACCAGTGGAGAATCACATCCACTACCTCTGTCCTTAGCAGGATGAAGCACTCTGGGGACAAGGCCCCCTCCAGAACCAGTGGAGTATCACATCCACTACCTCTGTTCTTAGCAGGATGAAGCACTCTGGGCACAAGGCCCCCTCCAGAACCAGTGGAGTATCACATCCACTACCTCTGTCCTTAGCAGGATGAAGCACTTTGGGCACCAGGCCCCCTCCAGAACCAGTGGAGAAAGGCATCCACTATCTCATTCCTTAGCAGGGTGAAGCACTCTGGGCACCATGCCCCCTCCAGAACCAGTGGAGACTGTTATCCACTTGAGAGACTGTGGCTTTGCACTCCCCAGGATGGAACAGTGCGCAAGCCACCCACTGTAGAGACTTGAGAGACTGTGGCTTTGCACTCCCCAGGATAATGCAGTGGGCAAGCCACCCACTGTAGAGACTTGAGAGCCTGTGGCTTTACAATCCCCAGGATGGAACAGTGGGCAAACCACCCACTGTAGAGACTTGAGAGACTGTGGCTTTGCACTCCCCAGGATAATGCAGTGGGAACCCACCCACTGTAGAGACTTGAGAGACTGTGGCTTTGCACTCCCCAGGATGGAACAGTGGGCATGTGACCCCCTCGTGGATTTTGCGTCGTGCACTCAACCGGCTGAGGCGCCCCCCCTTTCCCTCCCCCTGAGGTGCCTGTTTAGTTGCTCTCTGATGCCCCTGCAGTGTTCTCTCTGTCATGGTCGGGGATCTTGTGTGGGCCTCGCCCATACCGTGTGGGCCCAGTGTTCCACGGACTTAATTGGAGCACTACCTGGACTACTATGCTTTTTATATATTTTGTAAATGTTGTATATATATATTTCTGCCTACTTGATTTGAATATATTACAATGGTTACACTCATTTTCTATTGTCTTTGCATTCTTCTGGGGGCTTTGGAGGGGTGTAACTGTGATGCACTAATATGCATTAGTGTGTGTGTTGTAGTGAGTGGGGGTGTTGTGTGTTGCGTGTGTGTGTCCCTGTTTTTTGCCTCCCTCTCCCCTGTGTCGTAGGTGCAGTACTCACCGTGGTCTTCGCCGCTGGCGTTCGTGCTCCTGGTAGAGGAGCAGGAAGACTATTCCAGGTAGAATTTGGAGTTCCGGGTCCATGGTGTCCTCGTTCCTCGTTGGGTGTGTAGAGGTGAGCGTTTTCCCTTCGGAATTCCTGTTTCTGCCGTGTTTTTATCCGCGGTGAATCCGCCCCGGAAAAGGTGGCGGATTGGCCTGTCATAATAGTGTGGGCGGTACATTGTCTCCCGCCTGTCTGTTGGCGGTGACCGCCGCGCTGTTTGTTTGTACCGCCGTGGCGGTCGGAGTATTAAAGTGGCTGTCTTTGTTGGCGGTTTCCGCCAAGGTCGTAATTGCTCATTTTTTACCGCCGGCCTGTTGGCGGTCTTACTGCCACTTTAACACCGACCGCCAGGGTTGTAATGACCACCTATGTCTTTTAACTCATGAAGTCACTATCATGGCTCGTGCCAGTGACAGTCAGGGCTAACGATACAGCAGCTGGGGTACTTGACTTGACAGTGAAATTAATGTAGGCCTCAGCTATCTTGGTTGGAGTACCATGACCTTGGATAGACACTCTTAAAAGGTAGTCAGTAGGATTCTGGTCCTTTCCTGGAAGATGCACAATTGTATAATCGTACTCTTGTAATCATAGTCCCCATAGTTCAATGCGAGGAGGCATCTTGGCTTTTGGATTACCAGAGATCGTCTGCAAAGCTTGATGATCAGTTACCAGCTTAAAAGGCTTGCCATTCAGGAATACATGGAAATGTACACACGCCCATACCACAGCCAAAATGTCTTTCTCAGGTTGTGAGTAAGCATGTTCTGTTTGGGACAGACTTCTACTAGCATAGGCCACAATATGCAATCGAACTCTCTAACAGTAGCAAAGTCTTGTATGTATCTTGAACAGTAACTGGCCATGCCAAGAAAAGAATGTACCATTGAAACATATGAAGCATTTGACAGAGCTTGTACTTTTGCAGGATCAAACATCATACCCTCATCAGAAAAGACCAAAGAATTCCATTTTTTTGTTGTTGACCTCACACTTGTGTGCATTCAAAGTCAAACATGTATCACTGAGTAATTTACATACTCGCATGAGAGCTCTATTGTATTCCTTCTGGGTAGCTCTGAAACTAATTTGTCATCTCTATAATTGAATGCATTTACAACAGGCTGTATGATGCTTTGAAAGACGTCTTGGAAAAGTTATGCAGTTGAAGATACACCAAAACTAAGTCTTTGTATCTAAACAAACCAACATGCGTAGAAAAGGTTGTAATGTATCTGCAGCTTTCTTCAGGTTCCAACTGATGATAACCTTTATTTAAATCAAGCTGAGAAAATACTTTTGCACCATTCAATTGCATTATCATTTCAGCAATGTGTGCCCGTGGATATTGTTGCTTTTGTTTGCCTGAACCATGCCAGCACATATGCATACAGCTCCTTCAAATGGGAGAAACCCATGGTGTCGGGCCAGTGACACGTTCAATAATACCATGCATAAGTAATAATTCAAGTTCTCTTTCAACAGCTTCAGTTTTTTAAGTTTCTGAGCAACAGGACAGACATCCTTATTAATATGCAGTTTTACTTTTGTAGTCTTTAGTTTTCCTAATTTATGAAACAATAAAGGAAATTGACATACTATTTTGTGATGAGCATCCATGTTTTAATTCACATAAATCAGTCCCATATCAGCAGCCGTGTTGAAATGAGCAAACAGGCACTTGATATTATTTTCAACATAATCTTTGGACAGTGTTTGTACGGGTTGGCTGCTGTGGCATGTCAACTTTTCTTTGACTGACCTTTTTCTTTACATGCGAACAGTCCGACATGCGCACATTTACTGAGGTGATCACTAACATGGCACAATCACTTTCTTCTCTTTCACTTATTACTGAGGTGGAAGAACTGTTTACGATGGTTTCGATGATGATCGACTTCATTTAGTATCTACTTGCCTCAACTGACGTTGCCTCTTGGCCTTGTGGGCGTGCGTCGAACACTGCTTCTGGAACGTTCTGGCGGCCATATTGTATTCACGCTGTGGCACACTTACTTTTTCCTTTGCTTTACACATTGTCACAAAATAGTTCTCTTTCCCACAACTTTTGCATATCTGTCCAATGGCTAGGCACTTTCCTTCGTGTGGAAATGAAAATCCACATCTGAAATGTGTAGACATCACTTTGTGCCTTCATTCTTTTGTTTCTGATTACTTCTCACTCTCATGACTGACTCGTTCTGGTCACCTCTGGCCTCCATGTCAGCAGCTTGTCTCTAAACATGTTACTTGGCTCTGGCAGATAGCAACATTCACGCCAGACTAAGAGTTTCTCTCAGCATTCTTTGTCTGAATGAATTGGACAGCCTCCTTCAATAACTCTGAGCCGCAAGGCTTCTTCATCGTTAAATTCATTGAACTTACAGTGTTTGATGAGCGTATTGAGTCTTTCCACAAATTCATTGATTGGTTCACCACCTCTTTGTTTGGAATTGGGTTGAACTTGAAATTCAACCCATTTTTAATCTGACAGTATGTGACTCCTTCTTCAGTTCTCTGCATTGACTTTTTTCACACCATCACCAACAAGATTTTTGGGATATTTGATACTCTTTCTGTTATCAGTCTCTTCAAGGTCATCAATGCAATCTTCAAATGTCTCTATCCAGGGAGTCCACCTATCGCCAATATTTTGCTTTTTGAGGGTATCGAAAGGTGGTGGTGGCTTTAGGAAGGCGGCAGCATTGTAACTGTTCATGAGGCTGGCTGATATTGAGGTTGGAGCTCTGTCAGATGCTGGTGACTGTCCCTGAGAAGTAGAAGAAACTACAACGTGAGCTACAAAAATAATGTGGGTATCTGAAGGTACAGATAAGCTTCAGAAAAATCTCCTTATGGGGACTGATAAATGTCTATTGATAATTCAAAATGATATAAAAAAACAATTTTAGGGCTGCTGAAAGGAATAGAATAATGACAGAGACAACAAGGGACCAAATCTCAAATAGACACACTTTAATGAAACATAGTAAATGAATCAAAGACTGTCCCTGAGAAGCCTCATCATCACTGAGGCCCAACAAACGATTCAGCCTCCAGGTCACCCAGGACAGTCTTTGAAGTTTTCCCATTCTTCTTGGTCTCCATCAGTGCCTCATCACCTCTGGAGTTGTTCTGAGCCACCACTTGGCAGCTTTGGAAGTGAGCTGCTTTAGTATTGGACAGCTTAGTAAGCACAACCCCAGTGCTTCTTCTTGGGTCTCCCTGCCCGGTGCTGCAACCGTAATGCTCCACTTGTCAAGACTCTCGTAAGTATAATAACAGTATGCTTCTTTTTTACTTGTTCTATCAGCCAGTACTATTATTCACAGTCATATATGTGTGTTATGATTATCCTTGACTGTACTTTGTATACGTGGCTGTATCTGCCTTTAGCTCCATACAATGTATAACTTTATTTTGAGTGGCAACGCAATACCTTTTTGTATGATCTTGGTTGTCGCTTCTTGACCAACAATGTATAGGTTTCTTAGTGAAGCTTTCTTTCCATTCACAAGCTTCACACCAGTTGGAGTTGTGCATTGACTCCACATATTCCAACTTTTGACTCACCACTTGAACAAAGGCACACGTGGCACACACAAGCAGATTGCTTTGACCATGGCAAACTCTCCAGGAGAGCATTTTCTTCTTCGGGTTACTTATCCCTTATCATCGTCAGCTGTAGCGTCTTGGGTACCCGCCAATGACTATGCCACACACAGAGAGCTGCAAATCACACATCTTTATTCCTCTCCATGTACCTGAGATCTCCCCCACATTCTAAACCAAGCATTCATTACATTCTATTCTAGTGATTATGTCACACTAGTACGAAGTCCATTGGGAGCCAGAAATGTTCAACCCTAAAAAACTGCAAGACACTAAATAAGTGATTACTTTAAATTATTTAGTGGAGCAGATAAGTTATTTGTTCACTTTGCTTGCTTAGAGTTTGTGAGATGTAACGTACAAGAAAATTGTAAAGCAAGGTAAACTGCAATGAGTGGGAAGTTTGTCAGAGGGTACGTTGCTGGGGTAGGCTTACTAGTGCCACAAGTCATGCAGGAATTGTTAGGTGAGGCATCAGATGTTATGCTTTGGTAGGTCCACGAAGAAAAAGGATTATGTTGAGATTGGATTGTGAGTATCGATCTGAATTAAATTGTGATTATTCTGAATATATTTTGAATAGAATTTCACTCTTTCCCTCCGTTAAACCTTTGTAATCATCAAATGTTTCAGAATCCTTAGAGATTTTAATGAGGGGTGATGTACGAGTTCCTGTTTGTGAGGGCGACAAAGCTCCACCCGAAGGTACCCCAGGTCATAATATGGCTACAAGCTTAGGGCTTCATATGTGTTTGTAGCTTTGTCAATGACACAAAAACACTGAAAAAGAGGGAGCATTAAGATTTCCACAATATGGCACATTTGATCTCAAGGTTATTGAGAATTTGAGGGGTTTTGTGAGGAAATGGGGTGTATTATATGGTGTGGTTATGTGATTTCTGCATGTAATACACTTACTAACTCCTTTAGGTCCAGTAGGTTGCATCTGTAAAGTCCTCAGCTCAGCCCTGGGTAGCTGTAGCACTGAGTAGCACGACGTGCACAGAGGAACAAGTGATAAGCACTGAAACATCACCAGGATAATTGAAGAAGAAATCGACACAACACTGAAGAAATCCGACAACAATTTATGAAAATAGCCTGTATTTTTATGTGTTGGAGGCAATAGAATGAAAAGATCCATCAAAGGGTTCCAGTGATATAGATTTTATAAGTAAAAATAAATCAGAACAACTTCACTCAATCGCGAATGAGCCTTTGCACAGTCAATGATGTAGACACTTAGAAACTTTTTCAAAGAAAACGTAGGTAAGTGTCAATGCTGTCAGTTAGAACTTAGAGGTACTTGGGGCAACCTACTCTGGCAAGGAGCTAGTCAGGGCGACCAGCAAGGTCCTCATGAACAGTTACCTTTGCAGGAGAAGCAGTCCTTCAGCAGTTCCAAGCAATTTATCCATATTGAGTTGGATTTCCTTGGAGTGGTCCTGATGCCACGGGTGAACGATGCTGAAGAGGATTCTGCGGATGCAATGGGGTGGAGGGGGGTCTTCTTGCAGGGATTCCTCAGTCCCAAAGATAGTGATAGGGTCCTGGTTGTAGGGTCAACATCCACACAGGTCCTCCCCTGTCTGGCCAAAGTCCAGTCGCCATTGAACTGCCAGTCGTCCATTGATGCGGTCACAGGTCAATCCTTCCTGGATTGATAACTCGCCTTCAGAGGGTCCCAGGAATTTTTCTACATCACTCCTGAGCTCGCTAAAGCATGAAAGCACTGGTAGCACTTGAAGACTTCTAACATGCCCCAGGTGGCTTCTTCAGCTGTTGTGTCCCTGTGCTGCAAACAGAATGCCAGTCAGTGGGCCCCTGTAGTCTCTTGGCTTGACTAGGCTCTGGCGATAGCTTCTTCTCAAGCAGGGCACTGCAGACACAGGGGGTCATTCTGATTGAGGCGGGCGGCAGTAGCCGCCAGCCTCGCGGGAACCGCCATATGGCCGCTCCGCGGTCGAAAGACCGCGGAGGCCATTCAGGCTTTCCCGCTGGGCTGGCGGGCGACCGCCAGAAGGCCGCCCGCCAGCCTAGCGGGAAACCCCTCCCCTCTTACGGGGGCCCCTGCAGTGCCCATGCCATTGGCATGGGCACTGCAGGGGCCCCCAGGGGCCCCGCGGCACCCCCTACTGCCATCCTGTTATGGCGGTAGGGGGTGTCAGAATCCCCATGGCGGCGGAGCGTGCTCCGCCGCCATGGAGGATTCACAAGGGCAGCGGAAAACCGGCGGGAGACCGCCGGTATTCCGCATCTGACCGCGGCCGAACCGCCGCGGTCAGAATGCCCTGCGGGGCACCGCCGGCCTGTCGGCGGTGCTCCCGCCGACCCTGCCGTCAGAATGACCCCCACAGTCTCTTCCTTTGCTAGCCACCAAAGTGCCCTTAGGGCAGGATGAGGTGGGTAGCCAATGGGCTACCAGGCTCCCTCCCACCTGGTGACCACCTACTGCGGAGTGTGGCATCTGGCTATCCCTTGTGGCTGTTACTTTGTCACAGTTGACTATCGGATCTCTCACAGGTTTTCGTTGGGTGCTTGTAAATCTGTGTTTTGGCCTCATTTTCTCACGATGGGTTTTTGGTCACCAACATTCTAATAATTTTAATTGGTAATTTACCACATGAATCAGACTTTTTTGTCTCCTTTGTCTCCTTTCTTGCTTTACAGCCTTTAAAAAGCCCCAGGGTGATTACCATGTAAGGGGCAAAACACACGTTGGCTGTCTCTTTCAAATCAATTAAAGGATTGAATGTTCACTGGCTGTCTCCTTCAAATGAACTAAAGGACTGAATAGTCACTTTGACTACGACTAAGATCTCAATGATTTTGATGATCTAAAGAAATAGTTACTCTTGGGTGGTCCCCACCTATTCTTCTCTAATACAGGAATAACTTTGAGAAAGAAGTGGTCTAAAACCTCAACTGGGGACTCACCACTCACACTGAAAATGGGTATTTAGTGACAGAAGGGTAGCTTTTGGACCTTTGGATCTCCTTCTCATGTTTGATTCACAGTTGGTAAGCCGGCAGCCTCCCTTCTTGTTCCCCTGAACTTAAGTCCCAAGTTTGAGAAGTAGCAGAGTGAACTCCGCCCTATTCATAAATATTGCGTTCAGCTTATCCCTCAGTGTGGTGACTTTCTGTTACAGAGGTAAGGAGTGGTTGTATTTGTGGGCCCGTTCTGCTTGTTGCAGTTCCTCCACTAGTGCTAACCTATCTCAATTTTTTTTGTTTGGTTAAAGTAACCAGGCGTTAAATGCATTTCCCCCTAAGAACAGCTTTAAATGCGTGCCAGGTATTAGATAAGTCAGTATCACTGACGTTGTTCACACTAAAGTCCCTGATAATCTTCCACAGTTCATCTCGAAAGAGACAATCTCTTATAAGTGAGTTAGGGAAGAACCACCTACGATATTCAGGTGTGGGGGAAGTCCCCTCTAATGTCAAAGTAACAGGGGCGTGGTCTGAGATGGCTAGGGGATAGATTTCTGAATGTAGTATAGAGTGATCTAAGGATGGCTTCCGAAAATATGATCTATGCATGAGTATGTGCTGTGCGAGTGGGAGAAGAAGGTGTAGTTGTGATCCTCTAGATTGGTGGTCCTCCAAGCATCTATGAGGCATGTGGAGTGAAATGTTTGTTTCAGGGCTTTAGGAAAGTTCCCTGTGAGAGCGTGGTGCAGATGTGTGCTGTCTAGATTTGGATGCCATATCAGGTTAAAGTCTTCCATCAAAATTATCTCCCCCCCAGCAAACCCCCAACAGTGAGACACGATTGTAGAAAGGCAGTCTGACCATTATTGGGAGCATGGATGGTACTTATTGTACACATTCAAACTTCTATGTCCCTTTCACCAACAATATTCTCCATTCTTTATCTGATTTACAGCCAGTAGGTTAGAATTTAAGTGATGAATGGAAAACAAGGGCTACCCCATTATGCTAGGTGAGGGCTGAGGATTTATATATCAAAGGATATGCTTTATTGAGTAGACCATGGTCCTAATTTCTTTTTAGGTGTGACTCTTACAAAGCTGTTATATCAAGCCTTCTATCTTGAATGTATTTCCACAGTTTGTGGCGCTTTGTGGGGGAGTTCAGCCCCTTAACCTTCCATGTTAACGTTGTCAACACCATGATGGTAGGTTATGGGTAAATTCGACAAATGGTTTCAGTTGTAAGTCCCCACTCCCCACCTCCACACCATCACCCTTCTTCCACAGCCAGAGAGTGAATCGTCCTTGAATCCTGGGTCCCCACCCAACAACACAAATCAGAAAGCACCCACTCACGGAATTCAAACAGGAAAAAACAAACAAGAACAAATGGGAGCTTAGGGCCTGATTCAGACGTTGGCGGCTGCACCACCAAGCCGTGTCTGATGCAGGCCCGAAAAGACTATCACGCCGACAGTCTTCAGGCCGCTATATTTAGATGTTGCAGTTCTGCAGGCAGATTGAATGACTGTGGTTCCCTAACAGCAGGAGACGGCAGCAGTACTCAATGGACCATCCAATTACATTGAGTACACACACACACATACTGACACACACACAACTCACAGCACACATGGACACGGTTGACAGGCGTGAACGTGCCATCATTGTGGTGGCAGTATTCATTTGCCAATGAATATTGGCACCATAATGATAGTTATGTATGTATGTGTGTGATATTTGTTGTGTACCAGTGTGTCCCCACCTGTGTCTGACCCACTCGTTCCCCCGACATATGCATGTCACAGTGATTAAAAAAAATAACTTTGACATGTATATGTCTCCAGGGGTCCCCACCCCTGTGCAGTGCCCACCCAACGTACCCTGGCAATGCGGCATCCCTACCTTGTAGTCGGTCTGCTGGGCAGGGTCGTGTTTTCTCCATGGGTCTGTGGCAGCAGCGATGGCAGCTTTTGAACAGTCATGTCCAGTCGAAGATGGGGGTGGGAAGTAGAGAAAAGGTGAGTTTTCACCCCCTTACCCTCCCAATTCGCCAACTAAGAAGTGGTGGTCAGATTGGCGGTAAGGCACATCTAAATCTGCATGGTTGGAAGGCTAGCTGTGGTCCCGCCGGCATCACCTTTCATCTTTGCTGCAGTTGATGCAGGTGGTATTTCTTGGTGGAACCAGCGGTTCTAATGTGGTCTTTTGCCTATTTGACTGCCAATACAGCAGGCGGACTTCTACGGATGCAGACAGGTTTTCAGTCGACGGCGGGACTGTTACCGTCAACATCTAAATCAGGCCCTTAGTTCCCTAAATATGGTGTAAGTCAATCTTAACACCCATTGGTGTGGGCATACAGGTAACACACCCCTATGGCATTCCATCAACATGCGGCTGAAAATGAGGCAAAGTGGCAGTAATAGAAATCACATTCGTAAAGATAGAGTACCAACTTTCTCAGGGAACCAACAACCATTTTCAAGTACAGCTTGTAGGGATTATGAATGAACATTGAGCATCATCTTGCAAGTGGAGTCAATGAATTGGTGAGCCCAAAAAAGAGCTAAACAGTTCAAAGGATATCTCAATCTGAGTCTTCGGTAGGCTGATCTGCGGTTGTCAACGCAGAGGGGGTGAGTCTGTCTTAGCCCAACACTTTTCTTGTTGTTTTGCTCATCTCTGTGCTACCCATTGTCCTTTTTCTATTCCCAACATCAAACTAGTGGGTGGTCTATCTTGGGGCCTCTGATCGTCTGGGGATGGTAGGCCCAACAGCATCGCCACCTCTGCCACTTCCATAAAGTGCTATGATTTCTTTTGGAAATCAAATGCGAGGCCAAAAGGGTAGGTCCACCTGAATTTTATGTTGTCTTGATGCAATTTTTCCGTGAATGGGCACAATTGGAGTCGTTGTGCCAGTGTGGATGATACTGCCTCTTGAAATATAGAGGATGTTGCCCCTTGGAAGGCGACCAAGCCCTTTTTCCTTGCAGCTAACAAGATGCTTCCTTCCCCTTAAAAGAGTGTAGCTTGACAAGGACATTCTGGGGTCGTTTCCCTTCACCAGGTATAGGTGGGCCCACTCGGTGAACGCATTTGATTTTGACGTTGGCCTGGTCATTTCCAAGTAGCTCAGAGAACAAACCCACCACAAATGCTTCCAAGTAAGGGCCCTCTACGCTTTCCTCCAGGTTCGGTAGGCTGATGTTATCCCACCTGGAACGGTTTTCTTAGTCTTCGCATACTAAGTGCCTGACTTGCAGCCTGCCTTCATGTTCTGCAGAGGAACATTCCAGTCGTTCCACTCTATGCTGTAGGGATTGGCATTTAGTTTCCAAGTCCAGGGTGCATACACCCAGAGTCCACATCTTGTTGATGTGTCAAGAGCCTGGTATTAAGGTCTGTGCGAAGAGCGTCTAGAAGGGGGACAGATCTGCTTTCAATTTCTCTCTCAGCTCTTTCTTGAAGTCTTGTAGCAAGGCCAAGAGGTTTTCCTTGGTTAGCGCCATGGCACTGTCTCTTGGAGTGTGAGGGAGCACTTCTCTAGTTTCCATCGATTGGAAGTAAGTTGACACTCTGCATCTTTTTCGGAGGCATGTAAGCTGTGACTGGAGACCTAGGTGAGCGGTCTGGGGAAGAGAGCGGGTAAGAGCATTCCCTGGTGGGCTGCTAAAGAGTGATCAGCCCTCATGATTGTACTGGGCAGCAGCCTCTTCCCAAAAAGTTACTTCTCAAGGATTGGGAAGGGTACTATAAATCGTGGACCCTGCTTTTTGAAGGATCAAAAGAAATCCAGGCTTTTGTACACTTCTGATGCTCAGTGGTAGCAGGTATCATCAAGCCTTAAGTTGGTGAGCAATCCATACTCCGGGTTCCTAATGGTGCTATCCCGAGTGTCGTCTTCCCTCTCTTTGGTTTGCTCAGCCCCTCACACAGTCCACCACTGGGGTGAGGATATTGCCCCCTGTGATAGAGGCTCCTATTACTCAGTTAGGGCCCTCCCCTATGTGATGTGGAAGACTGCCTTTGCTTTGGATGCTGGAAGTTAAAGGAAAAGCATATTAGCCCTTCTGTTGTCAGTTGGAGGTCAGACAATGATTGCTATTGGGCCAGGTCATGGAGGAAGCCTGAAGAAAGGCAGTATGTCTGTTGCCTATGAGAAGGAGGGCCTCAGCAGGCCTCAACCTTATGGGCCGTATGTCTATATCTGTTCCTTGCGTTTCCCAAGTGGTCGGTATTTTGAGGCCAGACAAGCAGGCACGACTTATCACTGGGAGGCATAAAGCAGTGAGTTCAGGTCCCAGGAGTGCAGCACGACTCTGTCTTCAATGAGGTGAGTGGGGGCGAAGGGGGTCCAGGGCCCCCATCCTGATGTGGCGCAGGCACATACTGGCAATGCTTTGCTTCCTGTAATGGCGGCCGTGGCTCTCCCCTCTTGCGCTGAAGGAGCAGATCAGCATGGATGCCGCATAGGATATGTGATAGTCTGCGAGAGTGTCACATCTTCTCTTCTTCCTCACTGATCACATGGCATGTCGAATTTGGCAAATTGGTCTGTCAGGGGCCTCTGCTGCCTCTCTATTGAACTGGAATGCAGCAGAGCCCTGGTGGTTGATCTCCATTCAGCCATATTTGTTTGCCACGCCCCCCAGCATTAATGTTTTAAGGATTATCATTACTTATTTTCCCCTGGATCTCCCGCCTGCCATAGGTGCACAGCCGCACACACAAGCATTCATTTTTTAAGGATTATTTCATTTTCCCCTGGATCACTCTGCTTGCCGTAGGTGCACACCAGCATTCATTTTTTTAAGATTATTCAATTTTCCCCTATACCCCCTGCCTGCCATTGGAAGGATTATTCAATTTCCTCTGGACACTCTACCAGCCACAGGCACACACCAGCATTACTTTTTTAAAGAATATTTCATTTCCTCTGGACCCTCCTGCCTTCAACAGGTGACTCCCCTTAGAAGCACCTAATACAAACAGTTACATCTCTATGCTGTTATCCTGAATGAAAATGAAATATGTTTATTATAGTGGTGTGGTTTTGACTTTGGAAAGGATACACTAAACACACTAAATTATATTTCTGTACTATGAATAATTAAAACTGGGAAAATGGCACGTTTCACTAAATGTTGTTCTTGCTTGTTTGCTTTTAGGTGGACAAGAGACATCACCCATAGAGTACTGCCAGACAGAAGGCTGGCACAAAGCGATATCACCACAACACGTGAGTCCTCCAGTCTCTTCCGCTTGTGCAAAGAAAGGTGCTGCCAAGAAAGTGGCTAGTGAAGAGAAGCAGTAGATTTTTACCACTGGCGTGCCACTCAAAACTTTTTCAGGAAAAGTGCGTCTGCTGCACCGTCCTTTGGGCAGCATGTAGGAGCAGCACTCCGGCATCAACTACACCGCCTAAACTTAAAGGCATGTCTTTCAGCGAGGCAGACACTGCATTAACAGCAAGGAGCTGTGAGTCTGAACTGGAGTACCCAATCCTTTCAGGAAACTGAAAAAAGTGGACAAAGGAAGCTGCAGCCAGCAATAGTAGATCTTCCTGAAGTAGGAACAGAAATGGAGGAGTAGCTTCCTGCAGAGCAAGATATTCCCCGTCTTGAACCATTGGCTTCTAGAACTCCAGCAAGAAAAAGGAAGGGTACTACACCATCTTCTCCAAGCACCCGTTCTGATGATTTGGACATGAATTGGACTTGGACTGAGTCTGAGACCCACCACAGGAGACCAGGGAAAAGTAAAGTTCCTGAAAGCCTTAGAACTATGGAAGGGGAGGAGGAGGACAAGCTAGTCATTGTCATGGACGCTGGCTCAGAGGGCACCAACATTACCCCTCGTATTCAATCTGCTTCAAGGGATGTGACATTGGGACCACCACCACCGCCAGCCTCCATATTTGTAAGGCCCCTGCTGAGACTTGCATCCACTACTACCTCAGTCAAAGTATGCACTGCAGAGATGCAATCGTTGACACACCCACCTGCCTCCAGTTCCTCGGGCACTGGCAGTGGCACCAGTAGCCCACTAAAAATAATTCCTTCCCATTTTGAGACTTCTTCTATGATTAGCAAGCAGGAGGATAATATTGCAGTGTGTTCCATTTGCCACGCAAGTGTTCTTCGAGGTAATCCTGGTTCACACTATGGTACTGGAGGCCAAATGACCCATATGAAAAAAAATCATGCAATCCCATAGGAGTCCCGCCTTACAAAATTGCTGCAGGTGGTGGTGGTGATGAGAGAGAGGAATCGTCTCTGATCACAGTGGGAGGATGTGATGAGGAAGACGAGTGTGACAGCTTTATAAAAAGCAGCCCTGTCCCCAGCAGTGTGCCAATTCACCCACCTCAGCACCCTCGAAATTGCACAAGAGTCATATGGAGACACCACAGCATACAGTGACTGCCACAAGAGGCACATTGAGTCTACCACTTCCTCGTACTCAGACGTTGTCTGCATCAATGGCACCAGAAAAGAAAAAAATTCAGGCTTCCATTATGAGAATGTTTGGCTTGGATGGGCACTACAAACACAACCACCTACCGTCACGTTTGTACAATGGGAAACTGGCTAAAATGTTAGTGGCGGACCTCCTCCCTCATTCTTTTGTAGAAGGAGTGGGATTTTCAGAAACAGCCATCTCCCCAAAATGGAAGGTTCCCCGTCAGACCTATTTCACTAGAGTTACTTTTCCAATGCTCCATCACAATGTGCTGCAATTGGTTGGACAGTCTTTGCAGCAGAGTGCTGTTCTTATTATTCACATGACGACAGGCATGTGGACCAGTTGTCAAGCAACTGATTACATGTGTATCACTGCACACTGGATCTCTTTTGCGGGGGTTAAGCAACAGCTGTCTACAGGTATCAGCGCTGAAGAATCTTTTAAAGGCGTTAGCCACAATCCCTTTCAGGGTGAACCACAAAAAGTCACTAATTTAACCTGTGCTTAATCCTGGGTATCGTGGCACAAAAAGCAGCCAGGCTAAACTTGGAGGGAAGGTGCTAAGTATTTATGCAGTACACAAACAGTAACACAGTGAAAACTCCATATAACAAAAAATCCCAAACCACCTTAGAAAAATAGAGATTGTTTTAATAAATTATTTGACACCAAAACCATTAAAATACAAGTAGTAGAACTAGAGATATACATTTTTAAAGTTGTACGTGTAGAATAGCCCCAAAAATGAAAAGCACCAAACACAGGCCTCTGGTTGAGCTACACCGAGGCAAAGTCAAAAGTTAAGGCTAACAGCAATGGAGCACGGTTTGGATACACAAAGTGGATTGGGCCAGGTCAGCGTTTACCTTTGGACTTAGAAAAGTTTTGAAGAAAAAGTCTCTGATAATGTAGAAGTTCAGTGGGTCAAGGCTGCAGGAGTGTCTGAGGAGGGAGTGACATCGCCAGGACTTAGCTGTTGAGATGGAAGTCAAAACTCTCCAGTGGGACAAAGCAGAAGGCTGTAGTTAAAGACAGTTCCACAGGGTCGGATGCCTCTTTTGCGAGGAGCCGTTAAAAATAATTTGTGCTGCAGAGAAGAATGTAGCGAGAGAAACCGCGAAGTCAATCCACCCAGTGATGCACCTCGAGCGGATAGGTGAGCAGGTTCTCATAGCAGTTTTGGGCCAAAGTTTGTCAAAAGTCCTCACTTTTGGAAATTGGTCATCTGGGCACCTATAACACCACAACCAAGGGTCTAGGAGTGGATGGAGACCTCTTAGGGGGTCATGACTCACACAGGCTGGGTCCAGGTGTGGGATCAAGATGGAGGAAGCCAGTTGTGTCCCTGTGGCTCTAAACACGAGACCAGCTAAACTAGCTCTTGGAATCACTTTTGAGGTCATGGGCCAGGTGGAGTTGCAGGGCTGTACAGCAAGCCTGGCCTCAGAAGGATCCAAGGAGGCTCCAGGCAGCAAAGCAGTCCTTCCAGGTAAAGCAGCAGTCTGACAGAGTGCACAGCAAGTCATAGCAGCAGGCAGTCCTGAGAGTCCTTCCGCAGGTCCAGTAGTGAATTTAGGAGCAAGTCTGAGAGTCCTATTTTTTATACCCTGGTTCCCTGCTCCTAGAAGTTGGGTGAAGTTTCCAGAAGGGTTCTCTGAAGTTCCAGGAATTCCCTGCATCCCCTGTCCTGGCTCTTGCTGGCCGCACTGACAATACAGGGTTTTTACGCCTATTGTGTGGCCGCAGACCTCAGCCCATTCAGATGTGGGTGGGGCTTTACTCAGCTCCGCCCACCAATCCCGCCATAGGAAAGGCCTTTCAGGCCTTGCTAATCCCAGTATTGGATGACTGTCTGGGGTGAATCCACAAAGTCCCAACTGTCAGTTACACCCAGTCATGTGACCTGGGAAGGCTGCAGGCACACAGAGGGCTAAGGGCAGAAAAATGCCAACTTTCTAAAAGTGGCATATTCAAACTTATAATTATAAATCTGACTTTACCATTAAAAAAGGTTTATCATTACAAGTTAATAGAAAACAAACATGACATATCTACCACCTCTGGTTTAGCAATTACCACTTATTAATTTGAATAAGGAATCCCCAATGTTACTGTATGGGAGAGGTAGGGCTCTCAGTGGTGAGAAAACAAATTTGGGAGTTTTTCACTTCTAGGACATGTAAAACTAAAAAGTACATGTCCTACCTTTCAAGTACACAGCACCCTACCCTATGAGCTAACTAGGGCCTACCTTAGGGGTGATTTATATGTAATAAAAGGGAAGTTTAACGCTTGGCAAGGGGTTTTAAATGCCAAGTCGACATGGCAGTGGGACACTGCCTTCAGGCTGCAATGATAGTCATGGGACAAGTTTTAAGGTACTACTAAAGAAGGTTGCTCAATAAGTGCTGCAGGCCCACTGGTAGCATTTAATTTACAGGCCTTTAGTATAAGGTTTACCACTGTACAAGGGACTTACATGTAAATTAAATATGTCAATTATGTGTATGCCAATCGTACCATGTTTAGGGGAGTGAGCACATGCATTTTAGCACTGGTTAGCAGTGGTGAAGTGCACGGAGTCCTAAGGCCAACAGAGCAAAAATCCAGACAGGATGGAGGCAAGCATGCAAAAGGTTTTGGGTAAGACCACCCTAAGGCTGAGAGGTCTAACAACCATGCAGAGATTCCATACAACTGCAAACCTCTTGGAAGACTTTAACAGCAAGATGTTTGAATGGCTTTAACCCAGAGGTCTTACAATTGGATTTGTTTCCAATGACAATGGCAGTAATATAGTCAAGGCAGATGGTGGCTATTCGGGGTCCTGTGTTTGGCACATTGCATTAACCTGATTGTGCAGGACTTTCACAAAAAAGAAGACCTACTCAGCAGCATACTGACCATCTGTAGAAGAATCTGCACCCATTTCAACCACTCTTTTAAAGCTCAGAAGCAGTTGAGGATCATTCAGCATGCTAATAGAATACCGGTTAATGCCCTCATACAAGAGGTGCCAACACATTGGAACTCAATATGTCGCAACATCTGTCTGAGCAGAACAAATCGATAAATGAGTATATCATTCAAAGAGGAGGGTATGCATTTGGGAAAAGCATGACCATGGATGTGGGCAAAAGGGGCCTAGTTAAATCTCTGAAACAGATGCTGCTTCTTTTTGAGGTTTAAACATGGGAAGTCAGCAAGAAGGACAGAACGATGAGCCAAGCTATACTATTGTTGCATCGGTTACAGCATCAGTTAAAAAAGGTGCCACAAAAATTCACTGGTGTGAACGGCAACATAGAACTGCATGAGTTGCTTGAGAGCTTAATCCTTCGCTTGACTGATAATCCAAGGCTGCAAAAAGACATTGTGCCCTCCAAACAGTACATATATGTCATAATACTTGATCCACATACAAAAAATAATGCCACTTTCATTCCTTTTTCAGATGGGTATGTTTCACTATACATGATGTGGTTTGTTGAGCAAGCGAGAGACATGAAAGAGGAATGGCTGGTGGTTAGAATTACTGGCAGCAGTTTCAACCTTCAGAGAGGGCAGTGCTGTTGCCTCACAGCAACTGACACCGGCAATAAGAACACCAGTAACAACAGCAACAGAAAAATCAGAGCCAACCTCTGTAATGGCTTGGTTTCAAGTGGCAGGGCTTAAGCCGAGTGTGAAGGTGAGGTCAAAAGAGGGCATGCAAGTGGCAGCACCAATGACCATTCAGAGGATGTTCCAGGAGTATCTGAATGACTCAAAAGAGGATCAAAACCCATTGTTATATTGGTATGAGAAGATGGGCTAATAGCCGGAACTCAGCAGGCTGGTAATAAAGTAGGTGGCTTGTCCGGTAGCCAGTGTCTGCTGAGTGTGCTTTCAGTGCAGCTGGGACAGTTGTCACTGTCTAAAAGATCGGTCTCTTGCCTCAAAATGTGGAGCAATTGGCCATGATTAAAATGAACCAACACTTCATACCACAAAATTACACTATGCTTGAAACACTACAGGTGGAGGAGGAGGGTGATTGGTCAGACTTAAGTGCATTAACTGTCCAACTTCTGGCCAAACGCCTTGAGTGCGACGATGAACTCTACTTCCCTGACTGAGTGGGCCACCATGAAACTTTCAGGTTATTTGTTGACAAACTGCTTTGCCAAAAAACAATATGGAAGTAGCTAGAGGAACATTTTATATTTTGTGTCTGATTTATACAGCCCCACCATTTATTCACAAGTTTTTGCTGGATTGGAGTTGGACCAGTGTGAGTGAGGAAGCTTCCCAATTTCCTTAAAGAATGCCTGCCTCTGTCCCATGCCTATTCTTTATTTTCATTTCCTATCAGGGCTGCCCCGGTAAAGATCATTAAGACTGTCATTGTGTTGTTTCCCTGGGAACAGAGGAGATACAATATGACAATAGTGCATTGTACCACATGCTTGGATTGTAACAGGTAACTATTGCACCAATGAGTGATATATATTGAGTGAGTGTGAGTGATGATGAGTTATGTCACATGTTGGCAGACAGTGAAGGTGTTCATCTAATTTGTAAACTTGATTTCAATGATTTCCGATGTGTGGGAGCTGATGGGTGAGTTTGCCTGAGGGTGATTGGCCTTTCACACTTGGGGAGATTTACTTACATGGTCCATTCCTTGCAGTACTTTTTTATTGGGTTCTTCAGAGACTAGAACAGTCAGTTTAGTTAACAGATACAATTCTACACAAATGAGGTCATTACAACCCTGGCGGACGGTGTTAAAGCTGCGGTAGTGCCGCAAACAGGCCGGCGGACAAAAAAAGGGAATTATGACCGTGGCGGAAACCGCCAACATAGACAGCCACTTTAACACTCCGACCGCCTCGGCGGTACAGACAAGCAGCGCGGCGGTCACCGCCAACAGACAGACGGGAGACAATGTACCGCCCACAGTATCACAACCCGCCAATCCGCCACCTTTTCCGGGGCGGATTCACCGTGGATAAAAACACGGCGGAAACAGCTTTTGCAATGGGAAAACGCTCACCTTAACACACTCCACGAGGAAGGAGGCCACCATGGAGCCCAAACTACAAATACTCCCTGCGCTTGTCTTCCTGCTCCTCTACGATCACCAGCAACGTAGGCGCCGAAGACAACGGTGAGTACTGCACCTACGACATAGGGGAGGGGGGAGGCAAAAGTCAGGGGGACACACACGCAACACCCCCACCCCCAACCCGACCCTCACGCACTACAACACACACACCAATTCATTTCCAAACAGCACAGTAACAACCCACAACCCCCCGGTAGAATGCAAAGACAAAAGGAAATCAGTCCAAACATTTTAATGTATCAAAATACAGTAACCAAATATATACAGATATATATAAACAATTGAAAATCATACATCACGAGTAGTACTGCAGGTATGCACATATCAATGTCCGTGGACCACTGGGCCCAAAATGCATGGGCGAGGCCCACACTAGATACCTGTCCACAAACGGAGAGAACACTGCAGGGGCATCAGATAGAAATACAACAGGCACCTCAGGGGGAAGGGAAGGGGGGACACCTCAGCCGGATTACAGCACCACGCCAGATCCACGACAGGGCTCCATGCCCATTGATGTATCCTGGGGAGTGCAAAGCCACAGTCTCTCAAGTCTCTACAGTGGGTGGGTTGCCCACTGTACCATCCTGGGGAGTGCAAAGCCACAGTCTCTCAAGTCTCTACAGTGGGTGGGTTGCCCACTGTTCCATCCTGGGGAGTGCAAAGCCACAGTCTCTCAAGTCTCTACAGTGGGTGGGTTGCCCACTGTACCATCCTGGAGAGTGCAAAGCCACAGTCTCTCAAGTCTCTACAGTGGGTGGGTTGCCCACTGTTCCATCCTGGGGAGTGCAAAGCCACAGTCTCTCAAGTCTGTACAGTGGGTGGGTTGCCCACTGTACCATCCTGGGGAGTGCAAAGCCTCAGTCTCTCAAGTGGATGCAGGTCACCACTGGTTCTGGAGGGGGACTGGTGCCCAGAGTGCTTCATCGTGTGAAGGATTCAGGTAGTGGATGCAGTTCTCCACTGGTTCTGGAGGGGGACTGGTGCCCAGAGTGCTTCATCCTGTGAAGGACAGACAGAGTGGATGCAGGTCTCCACTGGTTCTGGAGGGGGGCTGGTGCCCAGAGTGCTTCATCCTGTGAAGGACAGACAGAGTGGATGCAGGTCTCCACTGGTTTTGGAGGGGGACTGGTGCCCAGAGTGCATCATGCTCCCCGTGACGGTCCCAGTTCCGTCACTGTCCCAGCTGCACATGGGCTAACAATGCTTGATTTGGCGGTCTTTGCCCTGTTCAGCGGTCTTCACCATGGCGGTCTGTGCCCTGTTCAGCGGTGCTTGCCTTTGCTGTCTCTGACCTGTTCAGCAGTGCTTTGCCATGGCGGTCTTTGCCCTTTTCAGCGGTGCTTGCCTTTGCTGTCTCTGACCTGTTCAGCAGTGCTTTGCCATGGCGGTCTTTGCCCTGTTCAGCGGTGCTTGCCTTTGCTGTCTCTGACCTGTTCAGCGGTGCTTTGCCATGGCGGTCTTTGCCCTGTTCAGCGGTGCTTGCCTTTGCTGTCTCTGACCTGTTCAGCAGTGCTTTGCCATGGCGGTCTTTGCCATGTTCAGCGGTGCTTTGCCCTGTTCAGCGGTCTTCAATATGGCGGTCTTTGCCCTGTTCAGCGGTGCTTGCCTCTGCTGTCTCTGACCTGTTCAGCGGTGCTTTGCCCTGTTCAGCGGTCTTCACCATGGCGGTCTTTGCCCTGTTCAGCGGTGCTTGCCTTTGCTGTCTCTGAACTGTGCAGCGGTGTGTGGCATTACGGTCCCTCAGTGACCAGCGGGATTGTGGCTGCCGGGGCCCTCCAGGTCACTGACTGTGGCGGTGGTCTCCGGACCAGTGACGATACTGGTGCCCTCCAGGTCACTGACGCTGGCGGTGGTCTCCGGACCAGTGACGATACTGGTGCCCTCCAGGGCACTGACGCTGGCGGTGGTCTCCTGACTAGTGACGATACTGCTGCCCTCCAGGGCACTGACTCTGGCGGTGGTCTCCGGACCAGTGACGATACTGGTGCCCTCCAGGGCACTGACTCTGGCGGTGGTCTCCGGACCAGTGACGATATTGCTGCCCTCCAGGGCACTGACTCTGGCGGTGGTCTCCGGACCAGTGACGACAGTGCTGGCGGTGGCATCCCGGCCGGCGGGGAGGATGGCGGCCTTCTCTGCCGTGCTGCTCTTCCCAGACTTTGGAGACTTCTTCTGCCCCTTCACCACCTTGGTAGGAGTCACAGCTGACTCGGCACTCCCCCCGGGACCCTTGTGAGCTGTTTTGCCGGCAGGAGTCTTCACCCTCTCCCGTCGGCCACTTTCCAACTTAAGGTGCTTTACAGGGGGTGGACTGGCAGTGCTTTGGCTCCAAGTCACACTGGCTGCCCTGGTGACCGGTGCACTCCACACACCTTTAACACGCACCACTTGTCCCGGACTTTTTTTGGCTGAGGTGCTACTACGGGACCTATGAATTGGAGGGGTGGGGGTGGTGGTAAAGAGATCAATGTTGCTGAGGAAGAGTTTTGACAAAGACTGGGATGGGTAGCTGGAGGGGGTCTGGGAGTAGAGGAAGAGGAGGTGGTTGTAGGAGGTGTAACTTTAGGTGATTTGGGTGCAGGTACTGGAGGCTGTCGTGAGGTGGATGGATGTTGGGTGTGTGGGTGCCTGCGTTTGTGTACTTTGGGAGGGGGCGTCACAGACACACTGGGAGTGGACACAGGGGACATGTAAATGGTAGTGGGGGTGGTGAGTGCAGGTGAGCGGGGTGTGGTGCTGGGTGTTCTGGTGCGAGTCCTAGTGCCTGTAGATGTAGTGCATGCAGGTGAGAGTGTAGACGACACTGGGAGGGAGGAGGGAGACGACGAGGAGGAGGACACAGTGGAGGCAGTGGATGTTGCTGTGTCTGTATGTGGGTGATGCTTGTGTGAGTGCCTGTGGGTTGCGTGGTGCTTATGTTTGCCTGAGCTACTTTTGGGTGCTGAGGTGTGTGCATGCTTGTCTGATGGTGTGCTTGGGATAGGCTGAGGTACAGGGGACTGGGAGGCTAGACACAGGGACAATGGCTGCCATCAGAGCTGAGGCCAGAGATTGCAGGGTTCGATGAAGGGCAGCCGGACCAGAATGAATGCCCTCCAGGAATGCATTACCGTGTTGCAACTCCCTTTCTACACCCTGGATGCAATTCACAATGGTAGACCTGAGGAGGTCAATGGCCTCCTCACTGAGGGCAGCAGGGGTGACTGGGGCAGGGGCTGAGGTGCCTGTGGTGAAGGTGATGCCCACCCTCCTGGGTGAGCGGGCACGGAGCGAAGGCTGAGGGGCTGCTGGGAGGGCGGTGCTGGTAGTGGGGGTGGCGGCTGTACCTGTAGAAGTGGGGGCACAGATGGTGCCGCCACCACAAGGGAGCTCCCATCGGCGGACGAGTCCGTGTCGCTGTTTGGTGATCCAGTGACCGACGTGAAGCTCCCCTCGCCCTCCGTCCCACTGGTGTATTCAGAGTCTGTGGTGTGGCCCTCCATGGCCATGTGGGATGCAGCTCCCTCGTGCTCCGGTGCCACTGTACCTCTGCCTGATGATGCTGATGCACAAAAGAACAGGGAGAGCACAAAAAGGGGGGGGGCGACAGAAGAAAGACAGGTTGAGTGCATGGCTTACCGCTACCGTTGGCGGACAATACAGACACAGCAGCCCCCTGCACAACGCCGTGCTCTTGGCCTCTACGGATGCAATTCCTGTGATCTGGCCTACATGGCTATGGTGGACATCTGCACACATAGATGACACAGGGGCATGTATACCTGTACTTGGCACTCTACAGAAGTGGGGTGGAGTGCCACATGGCCTGCATTCCGTAGGGGCCTAGCCTACGGAACTCGCCCTGGCCTAGGGAAACCCACAGCCCTCCTCCCCCACCCAGACCCCTCCACTGCGCGCAAAGTCCGCTGAATAATGTTGTACTCACCCCCTTGTGTCTGCTGTGATGCCCTCAAGCGCACATCCAACTCAGGGTAGGCCGCCGCCAGGATCCGGAACATCATGGGGGTCATGGGGTGACAGGCACCCCTCCCACGTTGGGAGGCCATCCCCAGTTGAGCCTCCGCCGTCTTCTTGCTCCAGCGGCGAATGTCCTCCCATCTTTTACGGCAGTGGGTGCCCCGTCTTTGGTGGACCCCCAGGGTCCGGACGTCCTTGGCGATGGCACGCCAAATGTCCTTCTTCTGGTGGGCGCTGACCTACATGACATGTACAGGGGAAGAAGAGAAGTCATTACTAACTGCACCGTCGAAGTGAGAGGCCCCCATCCCTACCCTTGCCATGTGGCACATGCATTCACAGTCCTTCATGGTCGCTGAACTCTGCCCCCTTCCTACTGACATCCAGCCCTCTCCACCCAGCATAGCCCATACAACGTGCTCCCTGTGTACTTACCTGTTGGTCTGGAGGACCGTAGAGTAGCATGTACTGGGGGAGGACCCCGTCGACTAGCTTCTCCAACTCCTGAGCAGTGAAGGCAGGGCCCTTTCCCCAGACACAGCAGCCATTGTCTCTTCCAGACCGAGGTCACAGCAGCACTTGCAGTGTAGGTCCTCTCCTGTCGAAGACCAGGTATCGAGTGATTGAACAGAGAAAATGGCGGTCACGTCCGCGGCGGTGACGTCCGCGGCGGTGACGTCCGCGGCGGTGCGTATCATCACCTCCGGCGCACTTCATCATTGGCTCCTGGGACCCATAGGATCCAATGTTAACCAATGCAGCATTGCGCCGCGGTCTACGACCGCCTACCGCGACGGTGTACAACGTCAGCGCAGATACCTCACATCCCATTGTCCCACTTTAGAGGTCATGCATCCGCCATTTCAGGGGCCCACATGGCTTCATTTACTACTGCGTCACACATACCTAGGCCTACACTCAACACACATACAGGAAGAGTTTTGTATTTGGTGTCGTGTTCTGTGTAGCTGTGGGTACATACCTGGGAATTTGTTGACTCTGTGGTCGCTGTTGTCCTTCTTAGGCACCGTCAGCTGGGACATTTGAGGAGATGGTGGAATCCTCCGGTGTACCGACCGCTGGTGGACCTGTTAACAATGGAGGAGTGACATTTGATCATCACCTACAGGTTTGACCGTGCCACAATCCAGGAACTGTGTACCCAGTTGGAGCCAGACCTGATCTCACCAACCCGCCATCCCACAGCAATACCCCCTGACGTGAAGGTGCTATCAGTGCTCCATTTCCTTGCAAGTGGATCATTTCAAACAACAGTGGCCATGGCATCAGGGATGTCCCAGCCTATATTTTCCAACGTGTTGTCCAGAGTGTTGTCTGCCCTGCTGAAACACGTAAGGAGCTACATCGTTTTCCCTCAGGTGGAGGATTTGGCTACAGTGAAAGGTGACTTCTATGCCCTGGGACATATCCCCAACATCATGGGTGCTATTGATGGCACCCATGTAGCTCTGGTCCCCCCCCACAGGAGTGAACAGGTGTACAGGAACCGGAAGAGTTATCATTCCATGAATGTACAGATGGTATGTTTGGCAGACCAGTACATCTCCCAGGTAAATGCTATGTTCCCTGGCTCAGTGCATGACGCCTACATCCTGCGGAATAGCAGCATCCCGTATGTGATGGGTCAACTCCAGAGGCACCGGGTGTGGCTATTAGGGGACTCTGGTTACCCCAACCTGTCCTGGCTATTGACCCCAGTGGGGAATCCCAGGGCCAGGGCAGAGGAACGCTACAATGAGGCCCATGGGAGGACTAGGAGGGTGATCGAACGCACCTTCGGCCTCCTGAAGGCCAGGTTCAGGTGCCTCCATATGACAGGTGGTTCACTATTCTACTTACCAAGGAAGGTGTGCCAGATTATCATCGCCTGCTCGATGCTTCACAATCTTGCTTTGCGACGCCAGGTGCCTTTTCTGCAGGAGGATGGTCCAGATGACGGTGTTGTGGCAGCTGTGGAGCCTGTGGAGCCTGTGGACAGTGATGAGGAGGAAGCTGAGGAAGAAGACATAGACAACAGGGAGTCAGTCATACAGCAATATTTCCAGTGACACACAGGTGAGAACAATTTTTTTACTATTACATTCACTTTCACACTTCTACCTCTATCCTGTCTGTCAATTAGTAGCAGTATTTGGTAACTGAGTTGTACATTTCCATTACGGTTTCACAGGTATGGTTACCAACGTGTGTCATCTGCTTGCATTCTTCATGGACTTGTGATGTGTGATATAGGTATGTTGGCATTACAATTGAAAACACATTTTGTCACTGTCATTGCTAATACACATTTTCAAAATCACAGACTGACTCCAGATTGTTTTGTGGTTCAAGGGTGTTTATTGAAGTGCTAATTATTGGAGGGGGTGGCAAAATGGTGATGGCTGATGGTGGAGGAATGTCCATGGCAGAGTCCAGTCTATTAGTCTCACAGGTGCACTGCCCATATGGGCATAGGAAGTGGAGCTGGGGCAGTTCCAATCTGGACAGGGTAACAAAGTGAGACAGTGGGAGGATAATCAGGGTGGTCTCATTTCCTGGCGGGGGTCTTGCCATCTTGCTCTGTCCTGTTCCTGGATCTCAGGGACCGCTTGCGGGGTGGTTGTCCGTCTGCAGGGGGTGGGGTGCTTGTGTGGTGGTCCTGTGGTGGGGCGTCCTGTCCACTAGCGCCGGCGGAGGTGGTGGGCAGTTCATCGTCCATGCTAGTGTCAGGGGCCCCTTGGAGTGCCTTGGTGTCCCTCATGGTCTTTTGTATGTCCTTCAGCCCCACTACGATGGTGCCCAGGGCGGAGCTGATGGTTCTGAGCTCCTCCCTGAACCCCAAATACTGTTCGTCCTGCAGGCGCTGGGTCTCCTGAAACTTGGCCAGGACCGTAGCCATTGTCTCCTGGGAGTGGTGGTATGCTCCCATGATGGAGGAGAGGGCCTCGTGGAGGGTGGGTTCCCTTGGCCTGTCCGCCCCCTGTTGCACAGCAGCCCCCCCAGTTCCCCTGTGTTCCTGTGCCTCCGTCCCCTGGACCGTGTGCCCACTACCACTGCCCCCAGGCCCCTGTTGTTGTTGGGGTGGTGGGTTACCCTGGGTTTCCTGTAGTGGTGGACACACCGCTGATTAACGTGTCCTGGGTACGGAGGTATGGGCCCGCTGGGTGGGTGCTGTGCTGGTGTTACCAGAGGGTGGAAGGTCAGTGTTGGGCTGTGCCTGTGCAAGGGGAACCGACTGTCCCGAGGCCCACGATGGTCCGGGCTGGTCATCTGGATCCAGTTGGCCAGAGCTGCTGTCGTCACTGTGGGCCTCTTCTGTGGGTGGAGTGGAGATGTCTGGACCCTCCTGTGTGGTGACGTTACGTAGCGGTCCTTCAGGGGTATAAGAGCATGATTATTGCATGTGTGTGTGTCATGGTGTGCAATGGGTGAGTGTGTGTGTACCCCAGTGCAAACATTCCTGTGTGGGGGCTTGTATGATGATGGTTGGGGGGTTGTTATGGGTATGTGCAGTGAGCATGCTTTAGTGCTGGGTGTCCATGCTTAGTTGTGTCATGCAGGGCTTGGTGTTGGGATGTGTGGTTTATGTTATTAGTACATTAGTGAGGAGTTGGAGTGATAGGGGAGGGGGTGAGGGTGGGGGTGTGTGATAGCATGCAGGTAGGGTGGGGGATATGATAGTTAAGATTTGACTTACCAGTGTCAATTTCTCCACCGACTCCTTCGAGGGCCTCTGGATGCATGATAGTCAAGACCTGCTCCTCCCATGTTGTTAGTTGTGGGGGAGGAGGTGGGGGTCTGCCGCCAGTCCGCTGAATTGCGATGTTGTGCCTGGAGACCACTGAACGCACCTTCCCCCGTAGGTCGTTCCACCTCTTCCGGATGTCCTCACGATTTCTTGGATGCTGTCCCACAGCGTTGACCCTGTTGACGATTCTTCGCTATAGCTCCATCTTCCTGGCTATGGAGGTGTGCTGCACCTGTGCTCCAAATAGCTGTGGCTCTACCCGTAGGATTTCCTCCACCATGACCCTGAGCTCCTCCTCGGAAAACCTGGGGGGTCTTTGGCGTGACATGGGGTGGTGTAGGTGATGTATGGGGTGGTGTATGTGTTGATGAGTGTGGTGATGTGTGGTGTTGTGGGGTGTTTTGAGCGTGGATGTTGTATGGGTGATGGTGTTGTGTGCCTCTGTGTGGTGGGGTTGTCTATTGCTGTAGTCTCTCTCTGGCCTTCGTCTCTAATTTTTGGTCGTAGGAGTTTGTGGGTGATGTGGGTGTGTGTTTTATATTGTGTTGGGTGTGTGGGAGTGGTGTTTGTATGTGTGTCAGGTGTGTGTATTTTGATTTGTCCAATGTGGCGGTGTTTTGGAGATGTGTGTGTATTTTGAGCGCGGCGGTGTGTACCGCCAATGCAATACCGCGGTTGAAAGACCGCCGCATGGATTCGTGGGTCGTGATAGCATGGGCGTGTTTCTGTTGGCGTGACGGTGGAGTTTTTTTTTCCGACAGTTTATCATTGAACTTTGGTGTGGCGGACTTGTGTGGGTGTCTGACTTTCAGCGGATTCCGAGATGTGGGTCATAATAGCTGTGGCGGAATTCCGCGGCGGTGTATTGGCGGTCTTCCACACGGCGGTAAGCGCCTTTTACCGGCAATGTTGTAATGACCCCCAAAATGCTCAATTTCTTTGGCTCTTTTTGTTCATCAGCAGCAGTGCAGTACAGGTCTATCTCTCTCAATCTCATTTGGGTAAGGACACTGACTGATTCGTTACTCAGAGTTGCAGTCAGGAGGACTCAGGGCAGGACTACCTCAACAGCCAGAAGAGGAAGTTATCTACTTCAAAGGGAAAGCAACATTATGATGACTCGAAGAGTCAGACCCGTGGACTGGAGAGAGATGCTTTGTTTTGGAAAATGCAGAGTCGCTGGAGTGCTGGCTCAAATGTCAAACTCCTCTATTAGGTGTTTGTTGTTGGGGGTGCTGTAACTAGAGACAGACATGTGGATATCATTCACCCTAATCATCACATGACAGATGCACTCGGCTGCATATTATTATGACAGCTGTAAGGTTGTCCAGCCAGGTACACGCAACTACTTGTTTGGGATGGGTTGTAAAATTGCTCTCAGTTACTCTGACAAACATGAGTCAATTCATAAATGATTGCAGCAACTTATGCTCTTACTCTGCCTCTTTATCAACTCCTCCTGAAGCTTATCTTCTGCCCTGGCTTCTGCTTGACTCCACAATATTGCTACTGTTTTACATTGCACAGGCCTGTTCTTCTTCCACATGATGAAAGGAGAAAGCTCCATAACACTCCTGCTGCTTACTTCCCTGGAAGGGTTCAGCCAGGCACCCAAGATGGACATACGGAGAACAATGCAGATGCACCGCCCAATTTGCCATTTATTGTATGCAGTATCATTTTTATTTCAACTATCATATTTTTAGAACTGTGTGGGTAACAGAACATTCAGATATATAATACCACTGCACTTAATTGTGTTGCAGTGCATTAACTGCATTGCATTTAACTGAACTGTCATTCATTTGCCTCCCCCAACAGATTTGATGATGTGCTGCTCATTGACCTTATGAATATTGTTGTGTGGTGTTTGTCTTTGTCAACTTTTTCCCAACTCCCTGTTCCCATCCATTTATCAAACCTCTAACCCTCTTCCCCCAAGCTGGGTAATTAATTAGATGTGACTTAATTTACATCATAAATGGATCACACACTTGGTGGGGCGGATGTAGTGAAAGCGACACCAACTCACTGCAGGATCTCCTTACCTGAACAATACAATATTCCCCACCAGCCACAGTTACCCACCTAGGCATAAGAAAGATTACATAATCATCATAATGCAGAAGAGTCTTTGTCTGACGATGTTCCAGAGTTGCACAATAGGACACACTAGTCCAAGAGTTTTTTCTCATGGCGGTCTGTTCTCAGTCTTTGACAATAAACTTACTAACTCTGTTTTTTCTCTTTTAGTCTGGTTGCCTGTGATGAATAAATAATCTTTCTGATGAATTCGACAGTTGCAGTTCACCTCATTGGAATAGGTGGGAGTGGGACCTCGCTTTGTAATTGTGATATTTTCCCTGGTAGCACAAGAAGAGAATGGTCATACCACCGCCATTGATAAGAAGGACCTTTTAGGAGGCCCTACATTAAGGTTTGGGAAGATTATCGAGAAGTACCATTGCCTAATAAATTCAGAAAAAAATAGGCAAACGTGTTAATTAGTAGTTAAGTTGTTCTTTAGAAAGAGAGATTAATTAATTTTTTCTCTATGTTGGCAGACCCCTACACTGGGAGTAGGACAAGGGCAGTGACTATACTAAGGGCCTAATTTAAGAAAAGTGTTGCTGCACCCAGTGCAGCAACACTTTTCTTGTGCCCCTTAGTGCCCCCTCTAACACCACCATGTGTGTGCTGTATATAAGATATGGTGCACCATGGCAGTAGTTACGGGAACTAGTGACAACTTTTTTTACGCTAGGTCGGAGCATTGCCGGATTATTGTAAAAAAAAATTACGCTGATCCTGCAAAGCCCATTGAGGCCCATTGTAAACAGTGGTGTGCTTCCTTTTAACGCCTGCTCTGAGCTTATTTGTAAACAGCCCCGGGTGGGCCAGGTCCTGGGGGCATTGAAAAAGGAGGGAGCACACAAGGTCTCCCCTCCAAGAGCTTAGAATAGCCCTTGGGACCACCACCGTCCCGGAGCAAAGTGTTTACTTAAAATGGGGACGGCCATATGGCCTCCACAGAAAACCAAGGACCTCTACCTCCCGTGGCCCAATATGCATTGATGCGGGGGGCCTGCATGGCTCCCCGCAGCCCCAGAGAGCACCACCTCCCTCAGGCAATTTAACAAAATTAAGGGCAGCTCCATGGACCACCACCTGCATGGGGCTAAATCTGTCATTGGAGGGGGGCATCACGGCCCCCCTCGTGGAGCCAATAATGGCCCTGAGGGCCACCACCCTTAGGGCCGGCTCCTGCTATGCCCTGGGGGGCCAACCCCCAACACATAGCTGTTTGCTGTGACTTGGGAGGAGCTTTGACAGCTCCTGCCAAGTCACAGCCAACACTTTGGTTCCAGCAAGTGAGAACTGTCAAACAGCTCTCACTTGCTGGAAGCAAAGGTTTCCTCTGTTTCCCTGGCCGCAGAGATACAGGCAGGGAGACAGAGGATACAATTGCTCTCACAGACAGGGAGCTGCATTTTTAGCAGCTCCCTGTCTATGACAGCAATGCCGGCCCCTGCAGGAGGCGGGGAGCCAGCAGGGTCCGCAGGGGCCTTCAGGCTCCCCCCATGGCCTCATTGCACACCCGAACAGATGGCTGGGCCCGGGGTGGGGTCCCTTGGGCCAAAATCAGCTTGGTGATGTAGGCTGTGCAGCATCTCTCCCCCCCAAAAAAAATGTAAAGGCGAGGCCCCAGTGGATGGGGTCCCTGGGGTTGAGATCAGCCAGGGGAGGGGGCTGCGCATCCCCTCTCCCCAAAGTTTTTTTATAAGGCTAGGCCCCAGGGTATGACTTCCCCAGGTCCAAAATCTTCTGTGGAGGGGGGCTGCATGGCCCTCCTCATCCATTAAACAAAGGCCAGCTGCAAAAGATTTGGTCCCTGGGGCTAAGATCAGTCCGGGGAGGGAGGCTGTGTGGGCCTACCTCCCCCACACTGGCCATTCACCCAACAAGGTAGCACTTACTAACTAACCAGTAGAAAGTGCTCCCTCTAGCACCCACTCTCACACCCACATAGACCCTCTCACACCCAGATCAACACCTTCACCGCCATTGTCACACTCAGAGACACCCTCTCACACCTATTCTCGCACCCAGAGAGACAGGCACTGCAGAAACTCCTGCTGCAACACAGCCAAATGCCATGCGCAGCATGAGTTTGGGTGGTTGGCTGTAGGGACTGGCAAGTTACAGTTACCCTAGGCCAAGAGTTATAGTAACTTGAAATAATTGTAACTGTAACTGCTGCATTTCTCTGGTTTTGTGGGAGTAAATTCAGAACCTGTTCTCACTTTTTCAGAAGATTTCGTGAAGATTCATCAAACAGCGCCAAAGATATAGGCAAGTCAAAACACGCTTTTATATATTTATTTATTAGTTATAGTTAGGACCTAATTCCTATAGATTGAGCTTTTGGCGCCATTTGACGAATCTTCAGGACATTTTCAAAGGTCCTGGCCGATACCTTCAGCTGCTATCTTGAAAGTTTCAGGGTGATTCATCAAGTAGGTATCAGGAAAAATAAAAAAAGGGGTCCCTAAATGTGTTTTACCCATGCAATTTTCTCAGCCCACTGTAAGGCAGGCAGGAAAACAGATGGAATTTATGGCTACTCCTGCATGCAGGGAGCAAACATTTTTGCTGTTCCCTGCATGCAGGAGCAATGCCGGCTCCTGCTTAGGCTGCAGGGGCATTGGAGCTCCTCCTGTGGCCTTCAACAACAAGAAGAGGGTGCCGTGGATGGGCACCCACCATCTACTGGCCAGGTCCCGGGGGACAAGGTCCCTTGGGCCAATATAGGGCTGGGTAGGGGGGCTGCGTGCCTCCTCTCCCTGTAGTTTGTGGCCAGGCCTTGGTGGATGGGGTGCCTTGGGAGGGGGTCATTAGTTACCTTAGAGCAAGTCATAGTTACCTTAGAGCATGAGTTACAGTTACTTGACATAACTGTAACTCTAACTGTTGGATTTCTATAAACTGTAATTGTTCTGTAACCTCTGTTTTTTCAGTGAAAATATAGATAATTATATCTCGAAAAAACAAAGGTTACATTTATGTTGTAGTTAGGAAACAACGTAAAAAAACCTTTAGACATTCACTTAAAAAAACAAAGGTTACAGGGATGTTATAGTTAGGAACTAATATAAGAAAAACCTTAGAAATTCAATGAAAAAAACAAAGGTTACATAGATGTTATATTTTGGAAAAAGAATTTTAAAAAACTTAGAAATTCACTGAAAAAACAAAGGTTACTGGGACGTTATAGTTAGGCTCACATTTGACTCGTACAAAACCAGATAAATTCAGCAGTAATAGTTACTTGAGCTAACTATAACTTACGTCCCCGCAATGCAGTGCGTATGACTTCACATATTACAGCATTCATGACATGGTCAGTGCGCCGACCCCTCCCTCTCTGCACCTGGCCTGATGCAGGGTCCCCCTCCTCTGGCCAATTTCTGCCCCAGCGGACACCCCCCCCAGGGGCCTGGCGCTAATATATATATTTTTTTTTGGAGGGGGGACCCATGGTCCCCCCTCCCTGGGATGATGTCGGCCCCAGAAACCCCATACCCCAAGACCTGGTCTTCTTTTTTTTTGTTTTGTTGGGGGGAGGGTGGCCATGTAGCCTCCTTCCTCAGGCCGGTCTCAGCCCTGGGGACCCCATCCCCCAGGGCCCAGCCTAATTTTGATTTATTTTTCCGGGGGGGGGGGGCACGCTGCTCCCCTTCTCAGGCTGAACTCTGCCCCGGGGACCCCATCCCCTGGGGCCCTGCCTAAACATTAGATTTTTTGGGGGAGCGGTGGCTGCGCGGCCCCCTTCCCCAGGCCGATCTTGGCCCGGGACCCTATTCCCCGGGACCTGGCTATGTCATCTGGCTACCCCCTGGGCACCCAGTCAAAATGACTGGGGACCACAGGGCAAGCCGCAAGATCCCCGCTGTCCCAAACAGTTCTCGACCTCCTGCGGGAGCCGGCATTGCAAAAGATGCAGCTCCCTCACTATGAGAGCAATAGTTTCTTCTGTTTCCCTGCCCGCATGTTTGCTAGCAGGGAAATAGAGGAAACCTCCTTCACAGCAAGTGAGAGCTGTTCGACAGCTCTCACTTTCGTCGAGTGGAGTGTTTGCTGTGACTTGGCAGGAGCTGTCAGCTCCCAGCAAGTCAGAGGAGATAGCTATGACCCGGGGTTGGCACCCTGGGAAATTGCAGAAACCGGCACTGGGGGATGGTGCTCTCAACGGCCATATATGGCTCCTCGAGGGGAGCTCCTCTCCAACATATACAGCCTGGGGAGGTGGTGGTCCCTGGGGCTGGTGGACCATGGCGGACGCCTTTCATTATTTAAATCCAGCCCCAGGGAGGTGGCAGTCTTTAGCACTCTGGGGGAGGGCCTGGGGCCTCCCCCACATTAAAACAATGTTTTGCCCTGGGGAGGTGGAGGCCCCAGGGTACTGGGGGGCCACGTGGCCCCCACATTATTGAGGCTAATAGAAGCCCTAGGATGGGGTCCTTGTGCACCTCACCTCTTTTTAAAGCCTTTAATGCCCCCAGGACCTGGTCCACCCGGGGGCTAACTAAAAGAAAAGGGCGGGAAAGCACCAGTTTTTTTCTAAATGTTGTAAAAATCTGCATATCCAGATCTGCAGAGTTTTCCGGCTACTTCATACAAAAAAAAAACCCTCCCTCCAAAACCCTAAAGTAAACCACCCCTCCCACCAAAAGCCCAAATAACACTAATTAAAACACAAACACTACACTTACATGCACTACACATTTACATACATTACACACACATGCATCACACATGTGCTTCTGCTCTTTGATAGAGGAATAGCTCCCCTAACCAATCTAGACATTGCTCTCATGCTGTTAACCAGCATGAGGGAAGCACCTGGATTGGATGGAGCATTCTGGCTGGACACTCCTTCAGGCCCTGTCTCCACCCAGCTGTCTTAAGACAGCTGGGTGGAGAGCTTCAAAGTGCGCATGTTACTTTGGCCGGCGCAAAGCGACATGCGCACTTTGGAGCATCCAGTCCAGGCAGAAAGCAGAGGCAGTCCTCTGCTACCTCTGCTTCCGGCAGCAGAGGGCCCACCCAGCATGTCTCTGGGCTGGTGCGCACTGCGTAGGAAGAAATAAAATGGCAATGTAATCTTTTCATTGCCATTCTATTTCTTGCTGCTTGGGTCGCAACTGGTGGAGGGGGGGGCAAAGCTCCCTCACTCTCAAAGAGAAACCGCCACCAGTGTTGAAGCTCTTGACCCAGGACAAATTTCTGCAAGCTACAGCAGTCATTTGGTGTGTCTCACCAGTGACACTAGGCATCAACAGCCACGTGTAAATGTGAGCCCTAGACAGCAGGTGCCAAACAATGGCTATCTCTGCACTTGCAACCATCCCCAGTCCACTCAGTAGCCTTGAAACTAGGTGGCGGCATAATACAATCAGAAGTTGGGGGCTACCAGGCCCTTGTCCTGTAGCGTGTGGTATAATTTATTCAGGACTACTCTGCGCCTAGCCTTTCCCCAGGTAAGTTCCACCAACATTGAATTTAGCTCATGAAAGAACTGTCTAGGGAGCGAGAGCGGGAGGACTGAGATGTAATGAAACATCCTTGGGAGTACCTGCATCTTCAATATTACCACCCGCCACTCGGCACACCGGAGAAAGGGAGAGAGATGTTCAAAACATCAGCATCCTGCACATTGATCCAAGTGCTTTGTATATGTATGTGCCATGGAATAGAGGTGATATTGCAACATTCATGAGCAATTTTCCTAAACTAAAAGAAAATCCTGCACAACGGTAAAGATCTGTAAGAATTTAGTGACAGATTTGAATACTTTTTTCAACACCGTGATACAAGGTGATTTATGAGCTGAGTGTAAGATAGACTTACGGTCCATGCCTCATGCCATGCCCTGCACAATACCATCCTGACGCCCGCTCCTATGCTGCACGATCTAAATCACTTACTAACCAACCCTTCTCTTTGTAATCTGGGCACCTGCTTGTATACTGTCATGCAGGAGAAGGCATCAGTGTGTGTGCCTGTGGCCCGAATTGCTTGGGAACTTGACATAATCCCTCCTCTGTCTAAGGCACTATGGATTTACTGTTGCAGACAAACCACAGCCATGTCACCTAATTAAAGACTTTGTCTCAATCACTTTAAATTCTCACACAGACTCTACTACGCACCTGTTCAAATGCATCGCATTGGCCTTGTTTCAGACGCATGCTCTGACCCGCAGGCTATATTTGCCCACCTCACCTGGGATTGTCCCAATGTAGTAAGCTACTGGACCAACATTTACAGGGATGTGGCCATGATCACTGGTCATCTCCCACTGCAGACACCACAGATGGCCCTTCTGGGCTTTGTAGATGAGATTCCCCCTGAAATCCGATGCCTCACTGACTTACTATTACTCCTGGCTAAACAGCAGATGACCATCCATTGGGGCAGAGGACCGGTGCCTAAAGCGGCAGACCCATTGCACGATGCTGCATACTGCCAGGAGCGGCTTATGACTACTAATATTTTCTGCCTGCACGGTCCCAACCCGAAGGATATCTGTGGTCCCCTGCTATTGTATCTGAGTCAGTGAGAAGAGTATGTGCCTTTGTCCACTACAGCGAATACATCCATCATGGAGGCCTTCTCTCTGCCTTACAATGAATCCCATTGAAGTCTACTCCTGTGGATTAGTCCAGCATTCTCTGCACCAATTCCTGGGTGTGACTCCTGCATTGGATCTGTTTTCTGGGTTACTGCTCACTTGTGCTGTTCCACTTTTCATGGTGTCTTCTCACTTTTTTCTGTACTACAAGGGAATGTGATTCTTTATGTGAGTCATCTTTGCTACCCGTTCCCCTTTTCCCACCTCATTCTAATGTTGTTCACTTGTTTGTTGTTTATTGTCAAAATACCAATAAACAAATAAATACAAAAGATAGCTATACAGTGGCCATGTACAGAACCCCCAAGGGATCCACATGCTTATTCACCATGTCCTATGGCAATGACAAAGAATAATGAGGTAATTACTCTGCCTGAAAGGATGGTCTAAGTAAGGGACAATGATTGGCTAAAGATCAATAGACCAACTCAGGAAGGTGAAGAATCAGTGCATGCTTATTACAAATGATTGTTTCCGGTGTTTAAATAGCACAGTGGTCAAGAAAATCATGAAGGGGAAATATGGAAAGCTTTGTGTCAGAGTTCATTCCTGGACTGTGCCCAGAGATCATGCACGTACAACAGAAGGTGATTTTCTAACATCCTAAACTAATAGATGAAATCCTGAGGTATGCTAAGCACTGCACTAACGAGCAAGAAATGGAGTAAAAAAGACTTAAGACGTTTTTACTTACCTAAACAAAGTTTGCACAGAAAGGGTTTCAAAATCAGCCGTATGTGAGAAATGTTGGTAGAATGCAAGGTATTGGTTACCAGAGTGCAGGTCAGATAATGCAAGGTACAATTTGTGTTTCACAAAGCAGAGGTCGAGGTGTACTGGTTGATCCGAATTCTTGTGTAGCTATTTCAACATTGAAGAAATCTTCTCTTTATCGTTTCTGTAACAAGCTAAGCCATTGGAAGAGAGAATGCCAACAGAATCCTTATAGTGTAGTTGGTGATGGGCAAATGCAAAACGTTAATTCGACTCAAATGCAGAATGTCCCAGTTCAGTGAGTTCAAACCCCAAATCATTCACAAGCCCAAATGATGCAGGTCCCACAAGTTCCAGTGCCTCCACAGAGTGTGGGCACCCCAGGACTAATGTGAATCAAGTTTCAACAGCAAACCTAAGTCCTTTCCAAAATCAGAATCCATTTCAACAATTCCCCATGTTGGGGAATGAGAGCTTTGACTCTAACAATTCACAATGATAGCACCTCAGTGGAGGGAAAGATTGCGTACTTGATGCAATCTTAGAGGTAGACCAGAGTGGCCCATTTGTTGAATGGCGACTCAGCATAATTTGAAATCATCTCTGGTGCTACCTGTTCCACTGTCAGAATAGCTATTTTTATGATCCTCTTTGTGTTGGCTTTAGGACTCTGGGCACTTTACCATTGCTAATCAGTGCTAAAGTGCATGTGCTCTCTCCCCTAAAACTTGGCATAATTGGGTTACACATGTTTGGCTTATTTAATTTATCTGAAGGTCCCTTGTAAAGCAGTATCTCACATACCCAGGGCCTGTAAATTAAATATTACTAGTGGGCCTGCAGCGCAGATTGCACCACCCACAGGAGTAGCCTTTCAAACTTGTCTGAGGCCTGCCACTGCAGTGCCTGGGTGTGCAGTTTACAGCCACACTTGCCAAGGCCTAAACTCCCTTTTTAGTACATCTAAGTCACCCCTAAGGTAGGCCCTAGATAGCCTTATGGTCATGATGCTGTGTACGTAAAAGGTAGGGAATATACGTTTATGTGTTACATGTCCTAGTAGTGACAAACAGCCTATTTTGTTTTTCACTGCTGTGAGCACTGTTCCTCTCATTGGTTGGCATTGGGAATTCCGTTATATATGTCTAAGTATTAATTTCTGATCTGTGAGGAGTAGCCTGGGCATGTTTGGTATGTTTGGAATGGTAGTGAGAAATCATGCTTACTTGGGTAGGTAGATTTTGCATTACTATTTTAGAAATGCCACTTTTAGAAAGTGGGCATTTCTCTGGTGCTCTGCAGCCTGACTCCAATCCACATCTGCGGCAGAGGAGCATTCTTTACACATTGCCTCTGAGATAAGTCTGACTGCTCTGGCCAAGTTACCAAGGGGGTGAGCAGGTATTATCTTGGGTGTGTAGCTCCTTTATCTTGATTAGAGTGGTGGGTTATGCCTGGCTTAGGTGCATACTCTAGCCAACCAGAAACCCAATTTCTAACATTAGCCTAACCCTCTCGGGAAAGAAGATCCAAGTTGAAGGTGTTACAAATAAACAAATAACTGACCCTGGGTGAAAGAAGCTCCCTGTAAAAATAGGCTCATTTGAAGAGGATCACTAGTTAGTTGTATGCACTTCAAGTCCTGTAAACTTGTGAGGGAGGGATATTTTATGCAAATTAAATTTAATTAAATTGTATGCAAATGAAATTGCACAATTTACTGTTCACTGGATGGTGTTGAATTTCAAACTCATTTTGAGGATGTAGAATTTAAAATGGCCCAACAAGGGTGCAGCTGTTGAACTGTTCCCTGTGAGAACGGTAGAGTACTTACCTCCTGATTTGCAAGATACTGTGAAACGAGAAGTAAGGAATTTTTCAGGGAAAGACATTGGACTTATTAAAGATGTAGAACCTGTCTGAATAATGGTTAAACCTAATGCTGAATTTTCAAGAAGGCCTCATTACAATCTCATGCGGAAGTGGCTAGAATCATCCTTTGTGTTTGAACAAATGTTACAACTAGGAATTCTGAGAGATATAGTTGGAAGTCCTTGCAACTTGCCGAACATGGGCTTGCAAAAGCCAAACGGCAAATAAAGACTGGTGCCGGACTTCAGATAAATAGTATAGTTATTTCATGTTGTCCTGTGGTACCAAATCCATCTACAATAATGGTTCCCAGCACTAGGAATGCCTGATCACAGTAAAATATTTACTTTGTTTTGCAGTGAAAGGGAGGGCTGCACTTTCTCAGTGCTTACTCAATTGCTTGGAGACTCTTGATGCTGTAGCTGCAGTAGCCCCCCTATGCTTTGAAGCGGTTGTGGAGGTTGGTGTTAGTATTGAGAGAAGAAAGAGCATAGTCACGGGACATTCTGATACAGTGATGGTTCCACACTCAGTGGATATTTTGCTTATGTAAACCAAAATCCAATACATAACAAGGAGCAGACTCACAATGTATGAACAATTGATTCTTGCTGTCGAAAATGTAATTTTAAAAAGATATCAAACTCTTACTTCAGCTACAGTTTTACCATTGCCTGAAGAATGAAATTGATGAGAGGGAGGTTGTGCATGACTGCCTCAATGTCACAGATTTGTGCACCAAGCAAGACATGATATTAACCCTATCGCTGCTAGCCCTCTCCCCCTGAATCCCCCTTTCCTGTGATAAGCCTTTTTTGGGCTATTTTGGCATAGTTCGTGCTTAGGCCATCATACCTTTTTGTCCACATAAGCTATACATGACAAATTGGTGTCCTTTTTTCCAACATCTTTGGCATTTTAAAGGAACCTCTTTTTCTAGCCACAGTTTTGGCATTTTTCAAAGAGCTAACTCATTTTTACTATTTTTTGTGTTTTCAACCTACTTCCAGTTTGTGGGGCAAACTAGTGTGAAATCCTTGGGTGTTCCAGGAAAACTATATATTTCTGAAAACTAAACAAAATTCCAAATTTAAAGACGGGTCATATTGGTAGATTGCTCAAGGCTTTCCCTAATAAACAAACTGTTTAAATAAAGAAATATTGAAAACAAGTAGGCAGAAAACAGCCATTTGTGACAATGTATTCATCACTTTTTGTCATGATGACTGATTTACAAAATCAATGTACCATTACCTTTGCTAGACCCTTTTGATTGTGGGGAAATAAAGAGTTTGTAGTTTCTTCAAGAACCCGAGTTACCCAGAACCAACAACTGAGCTGCACCGTTGTTTTGCTTTCCTTCTCTTATCTTATGACCGAGCTTACAAAACTTCTCTGGAATGCACTTCTTAGTTTAAAGAAGACATTTATTATTATTACTACTTCACGACGAGGTTCCTGAAAGACGAAATTAGTAGGTTGAAAGCACACGTTTAAAAGTAGTTGCAGCAATGAAAGCACAATATATCAAAGTACTTCTCAATTGCAATGTACACAGCAAATACATGTGATTATATTATAGCATAACTTCAAAGCAAAGAATAAAAGTCAAAATTGCATCACCGTAGGGCCTATCACTGCTTGTCATCTTTCTCCTATCTTCAAGTTTACAGCTCCTGTTCAACTGCGAGAAAGAGACTTTCCACCCAAACGGGAATCAGGCAGCTGACGTCCACTCCTGACTGAAGTCCTGAAAGATCTCTCCCTGCTGCTGCCCAGGGCCACCATTACCCCTTCCTCTCAGAATCGGGAAATAAAACAAGCCATTGGAGATTGGCCAGATCTCCTAGACCTCTCCTCTTCCCAAGGCTGAGCAGAAAGGAAAACACCAAATATACGCTCTCTTATCATGTTAGGGTTCGTGTGAATTCAATTTGAAAAACACAGCTTGGTCAACCTTGTGGAAAAACACAGCTCATCTGCAATGTCTCAACTGCAATGCCTAACTCCACGTTAAAGCCAATAGGCAGCTAAACTGAATACCTAATGAAATGTATAATGTCATGTTGAAGCCAATGGGCAGCTAAACTGAATACAGAATGTAATGCCTAATACCATGTTAAAGCCAATAGGCAGCTAACCTAAATACCAAATGTAGGGGGTGATTCTGAGTCTGGCGGGCAGCGGAGGCTGCCCGCCAGACTTCCCCCACCAAAATTCCGCTCCGCGGTCGAAAGACCGCTGAGGGTATTTTGGGATTTGCCCTGGGCTGGCGGGCGACCGCCAAAAGGCCGCCCGCCAGCCCAGGGCAAATCAACCTTCTCACGAGGACGCCGGCTCAGAATTGAGCCGGCGGAGTGGGAAGGTGCGACAGGTGCAGTGGCACCCGTCGCGTATTTCAGTGTCTGCAAAGCAGACACTGAAATACAAAGTGGGGCCCTCTTACGGGGGCCCCTGCAGTGCCCATGCCATTGGCATGGGCACTGCAGGGGCCCCCAAGAGCCCCGCGGCACCCCCTACCTCCATCCTGTTCCTGGCGGGAGACCCGCCAGGAACAGGATGGCGGTAGGGGGTGTCAGAATCCCCATGGCGGCGGAGCGCGCTCCGCCGCCATGGGGGATTCACAAGGGCAGCGGAAAACCGGCGGGAGACCGCCGGTTTTCCGCATCTGACCGCGGCCGAACCGCCGTGGTCAGAATGCCCTGCGGGGCACCGCCGGCCTGTCGGCGGTGCTCCCGCCGACCCTGGCCCCGGCGTCAGAATGACCCCCGTAATGTCTAATGCCATGTTAAAGCCAATAGGCAGCTAACCTAAATACCAAATGTAATGTCTAATGCCACGTTCAAGCCAATAGGCATCTAAACTGAATACAACATGTAATGTGCTACTGGTGAACATTGAGCAACTAATATGCGCAGTGGTGAAACACAAAGTCATTGATCAAACGCAATTAATAGCATAACAACCGTACAATGGTTTTTCATAGTGTACTGAGAGAAAAATAGGTGGTAAGGAAACCTATGTATTTCTGAAATGGAATTTAGGGGCAGTGGTTATTTGTACATCTCTGAATTTGCGGGTACCCGTACTAGCATATAATTTATATGGTATTTTTCAACATGTCTAATTTCATACACTCTGGCTTACATTTCAAAAAGCACAAATACAGTGAAATCCTATTGGTAATAATACATTTTCTACTTTTCTATGCTCTCACATGTTGTCTGATTAACCTGTTACCCCACTTGTGTGGGTGCGCCTAGTGCCCACAACTGAAAATAGGCCAAATTGCAACATGGATATATCACATTTATCCACTCAAAACTGACCCATTTTTTGCATAGTGGGTAGCTGTGAATTTGAAGCCCTAGCTCAATTGGCTGCTAGGGAAATCTAGGAAACCTGTACATTTTTTAAAAATAGACACCTAAGGAAATACAGGATGAGGTGACTTGTTTGGCTCTCACCAGGGTTTTTTACCCGGAATCCAATGCAAACCTGAAACACTGACTAAAGAAAACACATTTTCCTCACATTTCTATGTCGAAATGTTCTGGAATGTGCAGGGAGCCATAAACCTCCTTTCACCTAGCATTCCTCTAAGTCTCCTCATAAAAATGGTACCTCACTTGTGTGGGTAGACCAGGGGCCCACAACAGGAAACCTCAAACATTGACTGAAAACACACTGTCCTCACATTTCTGTGATGGAAAGTTCTGGAATCTGTAGAGAGCCACAAATTTCCTACCATCTACCATGCTCAGCCTCTCCCGATAAAAATGCTACCCCTCTTGTGTGGCTGAGCCTAGTGCACGTGACAGGCAAGCATCAAACCAAGGTGAGTGGAAGTCTTGCAGAGTGACTATTGTTGACCATGGTTTGATTTGTGTCTGTCTGGGGCAAAGGGCCAAGTCACAGACATGTGGTAGTTGTTTTCTTGGCACAAGTGGGGGAATGCTGTGTGGTAGGGATTTGATCGATTCCTGCTGATTCTGGAAATTTATGTCACATTAAACCAAGGTGAGTGGAAGTGTCGCAGAGTGACTATTGTTGACCTTGGTTTGATTTGTGTGTCTGGGGCACAGGTCCAAGTCACAGACATGTGATAGTTGTTTTCTTGGCACAAGTGGGGGGACGCTGTGTGGTAGGGATTTGATTGATTCCTGCTGATTCTGGAAATTTATGTCACAGAAATGCAAGATACATGAGCAATTTTAGGCAAAGTTTGAGGTTTTCAGGGCATTGTGTGTAAGAGAACTTTAAGGGATCTATGCAAGGCATACCACCCTGGAATCCCTGGTGTCTAACAGCTTTCTGCCCTCGAGGGGCAGATAGACTTTTAGGCCCCAGAGAAGGGGGAAGCACTAGCCCATTTCCAGGGGGAAGCTCCACCCTCAAAAAGAGTCATGACTGTCTAATGGAGTTGGTCCCTCCTTGGGGATCACCCTCCTGCAGGAATCCCAAGCAGGGATCCACTAGGGAAAGGTATCATTGCAAAAGGAAGATTCTTCCTTTTCCAGTAGTACTTCTCCCGTGAGCGATGGTGCTTGGAGGCTGAGATATGTCCCCGAGCACAGAAGCAGTGAAAGTGAAATGAGCTAATCAGCTGATTTGACATTCACTTTCTCCGGTTGACAACTCTGCGCCATATGCGCTGATTGACATTTTGGAGAAAAAGCATAAAATAGCCTCAGGAGCTAGAGAAGCTCTTCCCCAGCTTCAGAGGCTAAAATAAATACAAGGAAATCCCACAGGCACATGCACCAGATGGATTTCCTGCCTTGAGTTGAGGATGGCCTGGAGCATTCCTCAGCACACGAGGACTGATGCCGAGGATGGCATGGATCAGTCTTCTGCACTCAAGGAGTAAAGGATGAACCTCTTGAGGAGCCCAACTATGTAATGTTTGTTGACGGCTCAGATTTAAGATAGAATGAGAGGAACTGGGAATCTCAGGAGTATTACTCATACCAACTGAAAGAATTATGAATACTAACATTATAACTGTTAATGCCACTGCAATTACAAATCTGCATCTATTCTTGGTAAGGAAACACATTTGTCTACAGTCATACCTTAAGTAGAATATAGCAGCAAGCAGGCTTAAACTCGTCTGGTTTTGATTCTTGTTGTGCAAAATGAGCAAAACTCATTGTTGTCAATGTGTGATTATTTTGTCAGCTTATATATATACAGTTATCTTCATGAGGCATCCACAGCCCTACTCCATTTTCTTCTAAAAATGTCAACCATGCTCTTGTACTGCAATCTTGGCCCTAGGGAATCCTTCGTAGTTTTTTTTCATTATTTCTTTAAGCAATAATTTTTGAGTTTGTATATCACGTATCATAGTCTATTTAAAAAACTCAGTTGAGACACAGTTTGTTGTTCCCTAAGGTAATCAATCAAATGTCATTAAGTCAGTATTAATCATGACTTATTTCAGAGATTTAAATTACACGCTATGATCGTGTGGCATATATCAAGGGGGTTTAAGTGGTTCTGCTTTCAGTTCCTTTGGATCATAAACTGTTAAATAAGGCACACTGTCAGTACAGTAAGTCCACTCAGGTACAGAATACCTGTAACACGGTACCCCTGCTCTTTTAGAGCTCCTGGGTCTCCTTTGATCTTCTGTGTCACTCTACCACTCTACCACTTGATTCAGTTACTTCGATGATTGTTTGTGGTATGAGTTTGACTGACACACTAGCTCTTAATTGCTCTATGCTCCTTGACCATTCTTCTCCATTTTAGGCTCTTCCATCACTTCTTGCACTTGTTCCTTCACCAGGGTGACTTGTTTGCACCTGTGGTTGATCTGCAGCATCCTCTCTTTCCAGCCTTGGATCTTCTTCCCCGGGGGATGCCTCCACACCACTCTGTGAAATTGTAGGAACTTGGATAGGTGGAGAACTATGTATTACACCACCCGCCTGGTCCTGCGGAATGTCCAGGTACTTTAGGTTGCTGATCTCTTTCAAATGTCACTGCTTTGTCGAGTGGGCATCTTACTCTGAGTATGAGAGGTATGAATCTAGTTGGACAGTCCACCACACTTAACAGCAGTGCTGGTGATCAGAACCTTGGTAGGGTTCTTTCCACCCTGGCTCCAAACAAGATTTCTGAATGTGCTTTTTTACTAGGATCCAGTCACCAGGGCTAAGGTCATGACACTACTCTTGACTCAGGATGCAGTAGCAGCTCCAACCTGGTGAGAGACAGAACACACCACATCAGCCAATCCTTGGCAGTAGTCGAGAATCATGTCATCTGTGATATTTACAAGCACATTTGCAGGAACAACAGGTAGTTGCATGGCACGTCCCATGAGTATTTTTTATGTGGTGATAATCCTGTTCTTCTGTCAGTAATCCTAAGGGGTCTCATCAATACTAAAGGCAATGCATCTGGCCATTTTAGAAAAATGGATGCACATGCTTTAGCTAAATGAGATTTCCGGGCCTCATTCATTTGTTCAATGATTCAGGCTGAGTGAAGATCCTTGGGGCACTCCACAGCAAGAGTCTTTAGGTTCTGGTGTGAACAGTGGTAGTCTGACCCTCTGCGTTCTTCCAGTGAGGAAGGACCAAACCCATTTCAGGGTTTTGTCTCAGAGGCCGGCGTAGTGCAGTCTGTTGCAGATGGTGGAGTGGTAGACGGTGTCAAATGTAGTGGAGAGGTTAAGGAGGATAAGTGTGGCAGTCTAGTATGATGCATATGTCGTCAGTGGCTTCTAAGAGTGCTTTTTCGGTGCTGTGGTTACTTTTGAATCTGGACTGGGAAGGGTCTAGGATACCGTGTGTCTCGAGGAACTCAGTGAGTTCCTGGTTGACGGCTTTCTCCGTTACCTTGGCTGGGAAAAGAAGCAGAGAGATGGGTCTGAAGTTCTTCAGCTCCCTATGGTTGGCATTGGGTTTCTTGAGTAGTGGGCTGATTTCGGCATGTTTCTAGTATGAGGGGAATGTGGCGGTCTTGAAGGATAGGTTGATAGTTTGGCAGAGCTCCAGTGCTATGGAGGCGCTGGCCAGTTTGAGGATGTGATGAGGGCATGGATCTGAGGGTGCTCCTGAGTGGATGGAGTTCATCAGTCTTTGGGTGTCCTCTATGGTGATGGGGGTCCAGAAGTTCAGTATCTGGTGATATGCTAGGTCCATGGTGGTGAGTGGTGCTGGCGGACTTTGGTTCCTGAAGCCTTCTTAGATGTCCCGGGTCTTAGGGTGAAAGATGGTGGCAAGGTCATTGCAGAGGTCTTGGCAGGGATGGATGAGGTTTCTGCCCCGGGGTTCATGAACTCTTTGATGATGGCAAAGAGCTTTTCGCTGTTGTGAGTGCTGGTGTTAAGGCATGCTTGAAAGGCGGCTTTTTTGGTGGCTCTGATGTTCTGGTGGTGCGTGGTGACTGCAATTTTGTAGGCTGTGCAGTATTCAGTGGATTTGCTGAGCCTCCATTTACGTTCCAGTCGTCTGCATGCAAACTTGGATTCCTGTAGGTCTGGCGTAAACCACTTAGGTGCTTTGCTCTGTCAAATCCCTGCTGATTTCCTTAGGAGGCTACATTGTCAGCATAGTTTGAGAGCCAGCAGTTTAGGTTGTATGTGACTTCATTAGCGTCCGCTGCGTCTGGTGGGAGAGAGTGGCTGACAGCATTGGTGAACTGTGCTTCTGTGACTTTGCCCAGCATCTGCCGGGGGGATGGGGGATGTGGTGGCGTGCTGTGTTCTGTGTGTATGTAAAGTGGATGCACTTCTGGTCTTTCCAAAGGTGTTCGGAGATGTGGGAGATCGTGATGTTGTCCCCTGCTGAGGAGACGTGTTGAGATTGTGTCCGGCTCTGCAAATGGGGACGTTGATGAGTTGTTCGAGGCCGAGAGTTGTGAGGTTGTCCAGGAGATTTGAGGTGTTGGGGTCATCAAGGGTATCAAGGTGGAAATTGAGGTCACCAAGTAGGATGTAGTCAGAGGAGGTGAGTGCTTGGGGGGGGTGACAAGGTTGGCAATGTCTTTGCAGAACTGGGGTCAGGGTCCGGGTAGCCTGTAGATGAGTGTGCCATGTAGGGAGGTGTTTGGGTTGGTGTGGATCTGGAAATGTAGGTGCTCGTGCATTGATGAGACTGCGACTCTATGGTGGTAATCAGGCGGAGTTTGTTCTTGTAGATTATGACAATGCCTCCTCCAGGCCGGTTGCTCTGTCCTTGTGGATAATTTTGTAGTTGTCCAGGATGGCCATGGGGATGTTTGGGGCAGCGGTGTGGGTGATCCAAGTCTCCGTGAGAAAGGCGACGTCCAGGGCTGTTGAGTCGAGGAGGTCCCAGACTTCTACTGCGTGCTTGTCGAGGAAGCGTGTATTGAGGAGTATGCACTTGAGGTGGCTGCCTGAGCTTGGTGCGGGATAGTGGGGTGGTACTTGGAGGATGCTTGAGCAGGCACAGCAAGAAAAAGGTGCATGGGTGTTCCTGGGGTTGGCTTGGTGGCAAGCTGATGATCTTCCTGGGTTGAAGGCATGTAGAGTGCTGGCGTTGAATTGGAGGAGGGGGTGAGAACCAGGGTCCGTGGCGCTGGGCACGGTCCTGGCGCGGACGGGCGCAGATGGGCTAGTATAGAGAAGCATAGAGGAGCAAAATCAGGTCATGAAAACCCTGGGGAATGCCCAGTTTATCAATTGTGGCTCACAGGAACAGCCACTTGAGGGAGTCAAATGCCTTCTTGGAGTCAAGAAGGGCCACTGCTGTGGGAAGGTTAGGGTAAATCGGATTAATGATTGTGAACAGTGTATGTAGGTTGCTAGGAGTGAAGTGTTGTGGCACAAACCCCAATTGAAGAGGAGAGATGCTATGTTCCATGAAAAGAGCAAGGCGCATTGCTATCACCTTTGCCAAGATTTTACAATCATAGTTAAGTAATGACAATGAGGTGCACAGGTGCAGGGGTTTGCCTGGATTGAGGAGCAGGGTGATGGCAGCTTACCACAGGTTAGAGGGTAGAACACTGCCCTCGAGGGCCTCCGCATAGCGCTCAGAAAGATGAGAGACCAGGACCATGGCAATCTTGGACAGGTAGAAAGAGATCTCAGCAGCGTCTGGGTGTCGTGAGGTTTAAAGGTTTGGTAGTAATCGAGGAGCGCATGCGCAATATTGTCGGCACACAATAGGCCATTGCCATTGTCATCCTGCAAAGTAGTAATATATGTAGTTTGATAGTTGGGATGCAGCAGGCGGGCCAAGGTGCAGCCCTGACAGTCCCCCTCTCTGTAACACTGGGCATGGCGTATTTACCAAGGAAGGATACCTCTCGATCTGCTAAGTCTCGAAACTCCTGTAGGAGAAGTGAAGGTTTGTGCAGCACTGATGTTTGGGTGCCTGCAGATGCGTCGGAGTCGATAGCCAGTAATTTCTGTTCCACTCAGGCCATATCGTTACGTATATTCTTTAAAACTCCTGAATGGGTGGAAATACAGATCCCTCTGATGTAGGCTTTAAAGGCCTTCCATAAGGTAGCCTGTTTGGAAACAGAGCACAAGTTCATGGCAAAGAATTTGCTAATAGCTGCGAGGAGGTCCGATCAGAACACAGCGTCATGAAGCGCGAGTTCCGGAAATCACCACTGTCTGTGGGTGGAGTTAGAGTGTAGTATTGAAAGGACAAAGAGGACAGGCAAAAGATCAGACAGTGTGTGGGGCAAGTGAGTCACATCCTGCAACCAAAGTAAGAGGTTAGGGGATGTAAGCCAGTAGCCAAGGTGTAACCACGTATCATGGGGCGGAGTAGAAAGTGTAGCCTTTAGTGTGAGGGTATTGTGTGCGCCACACATCCAAAAGGTGATAAAGGTTCATGAGTTCTTGTAATGAGCATGGGGATCACAGTTTAGTAGTGACAGATAGCCCAGTGGAGCTGGGGGGTGAAGTGGAATGTTGAAGTCACTGCCAACAAGGAGGAGGTCTGTTGGCATGCGGGCAATCAGTGTTGTGAGTATATGGTAAAACTCAGGTACATAAAAATTTGGAGCGTAAACATTTACAAGCAGAATCAATCTGCCCAATAGAGTATCCAAGATTATGATTACTCTCCTCGTCGACGATGTTGGTGAGGTATAGAAAGGGTAACGATTTGTGAATCAACATACAGACCCCACAAGAGTAGGTACTGTGGAAGGAGAAGAAGCACTCCGGGTCCCAAGTGCAGGCGAATTGACAATCGACACAGGGCGAAGGTGCATCTCCTGCAAGAATGCCAGATTTAAATGGTGTCTGGTGAAATAGGGAAGGACTTGTTTCCCTTTGTAGGGATTGTTTAGTTGCCGAATGTTCCATGTGAGGCAACAAAGTTCTACTTCCCCAGCGGACATGTGGGGGTGTGAAGATGTCGTGTGTGATTGGGATGTGGCAATGGAGTGTGGATGTGTCAAAGCGAGAAATTAGGTACTAAAAAGAATAGAGCGGCAAAGTCAAACAAAAACAACATCAATAACAAGTAACAAACCCAAACCCCACATACACCAGTAACCCATTACTACAGATCCCAAAACAAGAAATCTGAAACAATGGAGTAATATCAGGCGTTCGTCTCGGGGCACTGGCAACGCCTTAGCAGGGCAGGCTCCCTGTAAAGCACATAACTATAATTATATCTGTGGCATCAAAGATTCTAAAGACAGCAATTTGACGTTGAAGATAGACTAAGAGTGAAAAAAAAACAATGCTGGGGCGCATGTTATGCAGTGTATAAGGAGCCCCAGTGGTTTAATCTGTAGATCGCAAGACAGTCAGGGGGGTGTGGCCATCACCGAATGTGGCGACGTAAGCAGGGAGTGTCTTGGGGAGTGATCACCAGAAGGAGAGTCATATTTTCCACGTTGCTTACATAGTTTGAGTACTTTGGCGGGGGTTGGGTTAGATATTGTGTCGACCATCAACCCCACCTGGAGACGAGCATAGCATAGCATATTTCAGGCTGTGTTTGCGAAGAACTGCCTTGGCATCTGTAATTTATGCCTGGCCTCCTTAACTGCTACCGTGAAGTCGGCAAAGATGGAGATCGCCGATCTCTGGTAGTGGAGAAGGGCCAATTCTCCAGCCAACAGTAGGACAGATCTCAGAAATGTAGGAGGCGTGCAACAATTGGACGGGGGCCAACCAGAGGGCGAGGGCCGAGGGATCTGGGTGCACATTCCGCGATGAAGGCATTTGAAAAGGCCATGTATCTGAAAAGGTCAGTGAGGAGCTTCTCGACTAAGGTGTTGGGCCAGCTCATGTTGGTGGTTTCTGCAATTCCGGAAATATGGATGTAATTTCGATGAGAACGGGCATCAAGGTCATCATTTTTGTCTAACCTCTGCTCCACTCTCTCCAAGCACTTCAGAGCGTCTGCCACGTCATCCTCAACCACAGACAAATGGTGCTCTGCACCGCCCAGACGTATCGCATTACCAGTTAGCTTCTCACCCATCCACTCCAGGCAAGCGCCGAGGACATCGAAGCGGGTATCTATCACATGAAAGCTAGTATGTAGCGCATCATCAGTAGAAATAGTATTTGCAGGGGTGGGTCCTCCCCTGCAGAGGTTGAGTGTTGCAGACTTAGGCCCTCATTACAACCGTGGCGGTAAATCCCGCTTTCCGCCGTGCAGAAGACCGCCAACATACCACTGCGGCGTGGGATTCCGCTACAGGTATTATGACCCACAGCTCGGAATACAGACACCCTCACAAGTCCGCCACACCACAGGTCAGTGATAAACTGGCGATACCAAAACTGACACCGTCACGCCAACAGGAATAAGCCCACACTATCACGATCCACGTATCAATCCATTGGCGGTACACACCACTGCGCTCAAAATACACACACACTTACAAAACCAAACCACATTGGACAATTCAAAATACACACACCTGATACACATACACACACCACACCCACACACCCAATCCAATATAAAGCACACATCACCCACAAACCATTACAATCAAAAATTTGAAAGAAGGCCAGAGAGAGAGACTACCTAAAACAACACCAACATCAACACACACACAACATCAATCCTTACACAACATCCACGCACCTCAAACAACACACACCAACACATCCCCTCACACATCACAACAGACACCACCTCACACATCATCCATACCACATCATGGCACCTCAAAGACATCCCAGGTTCTCAGAGGAGGAGCTCAGGGTCATGGTGGAGGAAATCGTCTGGGTAGAATTGTCGACAGGGTTAACGGAGTGGGACAACATCCAAGAACACGGGATGACATCAGGAATAGGTGGAATGACCTACGGGGGAAGGTACGTTAGGTGGTATCAAGACACCAGATTGCTGTACAGAGGACTGGCGATGGACCCCCACCTCCTCCCCCACAACTAACAGCATGGGAGGAGCAAGTCTTGGCAATACTTCATCCTGAAGGCCTCGCAGGAGTAGCAGGAGGACTGGACTCCGGTAAGACATATCTTTACTACTTTATCCCCCACACCCCATCTGCATACCATCACATACCGCCACCCTTACCCTCACACCCATCACCCCAACAACCCACAGATACCCCACTAACCCAACCCACTCATCCCAAAACCAAGCACTGCATGTAACACCAGTGAATGGACACCCATCACCAAAGCATGTCCAGTACAGAGACTCACTCATGCCCCAAAATCACCAATCACACAAGGACCAAGCCAATAATACAAGCACAGGAGTAGAGGGTCACTCACCCTTTGCACAAGATGGCACAGACAGATGCAGTAACTATGCATTTACACCCCAGCAGGACCCCTACCCAATGTCACCGGACAGGAGGTGCCAGACATATCCAGCCCCCCCACAGAAGAGGCCCACAGTGACGACAGCAGGTCTGCACGCCTGGATCAAGATGACCAGCCCGGCCCATCAGGGACCTCGGGACAGTCGGTTCCCCTGCTACAGTCACAAACCACCACTGAACCTCCCCCCTCAGGAAACAACACCACAGCACCGACTCAGCGGGCCCCTCCCTCTGTCCCCAGGACACGTCAATCAGCAGTGTGTCCACCACTACAGGGAACCCAGGCAACCCCACTAACACAGGACGATCAGGGACCTGCGGGCAGTGGCAGTGGACACACGGTTCAGGGGACAGAGGCACAGGATAACAGGGAAGCTGGGAGGACTGCTGTTCGACAGGGGAAGGACAGGCCCAGGGAACCCACTCTCCACAAGGCACTCTCCAACATCATGGGAGCTTATCACCATTCCCAGGAGACCATGGGCACGGTACTGGCCAAGTTTCAGGAGACCCAGCGGCTGCAGGAGGAACACTACCTGGGGATCAGGGAGGACGTGAAGTCCATTAACAACACCCTGGTCACCATTGCAGGGGTGCTGGCAGACCCTCTCAACACCAGGAGGGACACAATGGCACCCCAACGGGCCCCTGACACTAGCCTGGACCATGAATAGCCCTCCACCTCCGCCGGCGCTAGTGGACAGGAAGCACCACCACAGGACCAACAGGACATCAGCACCCCACCCCCTGCAGATGGAGAACCACCTCGCAAACGGTCCCTGAGATCCAGGAACAAGACAGAGAACATTGCCAAGACCCCTGCAAGGAAATAAAACCCCCTAAATGTCACCCTTCTGTCCCACTATGTCACCCTGTCCATCCTTAACCTGCCATTGCTCTTCTTCCTATGCCCCTTTGGACAATGCACCTGTGAAACAAATAGACAGGGCTCTGCCATGGACATACCTCCACCATCACCCCAGCACATTTTACAACCCCCTCCACTTATTTGCACAGTAATAAACACACTTCAATCACAAAACAATCTGGAGTCAGTCTGTGCTTTCACAAATGTGTAATTGCAATATCTATGGAATATAGCAATGTCAATTTACTTGTTCACATACCAATGTAACACAGCTGTAGGCCAGGAGTAAACATAGCAGAGGGCACAAAGTGGGACCCAGATCTGTGAAATGGAAAGTCAAAGTGACAAGTCAGTGTCCATGCACTGAGTGAAAATGACAGACTTATGCTAGCTCCAACAATAGTATGAGATGTGGGAAGCAGTGACATCTTCTTACCTCTGTCTCACTGGAAGTATTGCATGATGATGTTGTTTCGGTTGTCGATATCCTCTTCTTCTGCCTCCTCTTCTTCACTGTCCACAGACTCCACAGCTGCCACAAGACCACCATCTGGCCCATCCTCCTGCAGAAAAGGCACCTGGCGTTGCAAAGCCAGGTTGTGCAGAATACAGCAGGCCATGATTATCTGGCACACCTTCTTTGGTAAGTAGTATAGGGAACCACCTGTCAGATGGAGGCACCGGAATCTGGCCTTCAGGAGGCCGAAGGTGCATTCTATTATCCTCCTTGTTTGCCCATGTGCCTCATTGTAACGTTCCTCTGCCCTTGTCCTGGCATTCCTCACTGGGGTCAGTAGCCATGACTGGTTGGGGTACCCAGAGTCACCTGCAAATGTCAAGGGACAACTGTTAGACACACACTAACCTTAGGGACAACCCCATACCCAGACACCTATATCAACTGTATTGGGAACTTGGCCTCACCTATTAGCCACATACGGTGCCTCTGGAGTTGCCCCATCACATAAGGGATGCTGCTATTCCTCAAAATGTAAGCGTCATGCACTGAGCCAGGATACTTGGCATTCATGTGGGAGATGTACTGGTCTGCCAAACACACCATCTGCACATTCATGGAATGGTAGCTTTTACGGTTTCTGGACACCTGTTCATTCCTGCGGATGGGGGGGGGCAAATGCCACATGTGTACCATCAATGGCACCAATGATGTTGGGGATATGTCCCAGGGCATAATAGTCACCTTTCCCTGTGGGCAAATCCTCCACCTGAGGGAAAACGTTGTAGCTGCGCATGTGTTTCAGCAGGGCAGACAACACTCTGGACAACACGTTAGAGAACATTGGCTGGGACATCCCTGATGCCATGGCCACTGTTGTTTGAAAAGACCCACTGGCCAGGAAATGGAGTACAGACAGGACCTGCACTAGAGGGGGTATCCCTGTGGGTTGGCGGAAAGCTGACATCAGGTCTGACTCCAACTGGGCACACAGTTGCAGGATTGTTGCACGATCAAGTCTGTATGTGATTATGATGTGTCTCTCTTCCATTGTCGTCAGTTCCACCAAGGGTCTGTACACCGGAGGATGCCGCCATCTCATCACCTGCCCCAGCCGACGTGCCCTATGGAGGAGAACAGCAAGCAGAGAGTCATCCAACACTGAGGTATCACAATGTGTTATTTGCAGAAACGTTAGTAATCCGCAATGTGCCGGTATCTGTCTGTATTCCCAGCCCAGATAGGTGTGACGCAGTTTTCATCCATCCCATGTGGCCCCCTGAAATGGCAGCTGCCTGACCTATAAGGTGGGACAAGGGGATATGAGGTAACTGCGCTGGTGTTGTACACCGTCGCGGTGGGCGGTCGAAGACCGCGGCGCAATTCTGCATTGGTTAACATTGGGCTCTATGGGTCCCAGGAGCCAATGACGATGTACGCCGGCGGTGACGGTACGCACCGCTGCCGATGTGACCACCATTTTCTGTCTGTTCACTCACTTGATACCTGACCTTCAACAGGAGAGGACCTATACTGCAAGTGCTGCTGTGACCTGTGTCTGGAAGCGACAATGGCTACAGTGTCTGGGTAAAGGGCCCCTGCCTTCACCTCAGAGGAGTTGGAGAAACTAGTGGATGGGGTCCTCCCCCAGCACACGCAACTCTACGGTCCTCCAGACAAACAGGTGAGTACACTGAGCATGCTGCGTGGGCAATGCCTGTTTTTAGTGATGTGGATGGAAGATACATGGGGGGGCTGAGGCCTGCATGTGCGGATGGTGAGTGTATGTGCGTCAGGGCATGTGTGGGAACTGGTGGGCAATGAGAATGACGGGCCGGACGGGTGAGTAATTTCCTTTCCTCCTGTACCTTCCCTCTAGGTCAGCGCCCACCAGAAGAAGGGTATTTGGCGTGCCATCGCCAAGGATGTCCGGACCCTGTGGGTCTACCACAGACAGAGCACCCACTGCCGTAAAAGATGGGAGGACCTGTGCCGCTGGAGCAAGAAGATGGCGGAGGCCCAGCTGGGGATGGCTTCCCAACGTGGAATGGGTGCCCGTCGCACCATGACACCCCCTGATGTACCGGATCCTGGCGGTGGCCTATCTGGAGTTGGATGGGAGCTTGAGGGCATCACAGCAGCCACAAGGGGGTGAGTACACTCTCATTCAGCTGACTCTGCGCGCATTACAAGGTGTCTAGGTGGAGGAGGTGGGCAGTGGGTTCCCCTAGGCCAGGGAGAACTTTGTAGGCAAGGTCCCTTGTTAGGCAGGCTCTGTGGCACCCCAACCCCACTAGTCGTAAGAGCCATCTACATCTAGTTAGGCTCCTGTGACTTCCAGGTGTGCAGAAATTGGGCTTAGGCCTCGTACCCCATGGGCAAGTGAATTTGCCAGGAACTGTTAGTGCATCGCGTAGTGGAGAGGGCTGCTTCCTGTGTGTTGTGTTCGCCAACGGTAGTGGTGTTGCATGCACTGAACATGTTTTTCTTCTGTCTTTCCCCCCCTTTTTGTTTTGTCTCCCTGTTCTTGTGTGCAATAGCATCATCTGGCGGAGGAGCAGTGGTACTGGAGCAGGAGGGAGATGCAACCCACTTGGCCCTGGAGGGTGAAGCAACGGAGTCTGAAGCCACCAGTGGGATAGAGGGCAAGGGGAGCTCCACGACGGGGACAGGAGTATACACCAGTGACAGCAGCTCCTCCTCTGATAGGAGCACCCTTTCGGTGGCGGGCACCTTTGTGCCCACCGCATCAACTGGTATAGCCGCCACCCCCCCCCACCAGCACCGCCCTTCCAGCAGCCCCTTAGCGTGTGTCCTGTGGCCGCTCACCCGGGAGGTTTGGGAATCTCCTTCGCCCCAGGCACCTCAGACCCTGCCCCATTCAGCCCTGCTGCCTTCAGTGAGGAGGCTGACCTCCTGAGATCCCTCACTGTTGGGCAATCTACCATTTTGAATGCCATCCAGGGTGCTGAGAGGCATCTGCAACAAACAAATGCATACCTGGAGGGCATTCATTCTGGGCAGGAGGCCCAACAGAGAGCATTTCAGGCTCTGGCCTCAGCACTGATGGCAGCCATTGTCCCTGTGTCCAGCCTCCCCCTTTCAACTTCCTCCACCCGACCCAATCCCCTGTACCTCAGCCTATCCCAAGCACACCATCAGACCAGCATGCACACTCATCAACACACAAGAGTGGACATGGCAAACGTAAGCACCACACATCCCACAAGCACTCACACAAGCACCATCCCCATGCAGACACAGCAACATCCACTGCCTCCACTGTGTCCCCCTCCTCCACGTCCTCCTACTCCCTCCCTGTCTCGTCTCCACTCACATCTGCATGCACTACATCCTCAGCCACTACCTCCATCACCAGCACACCCATCACCACACACCGCTCACGTGCAATCACCACCCCACTACCATTCACACATCCCCAGTGTCCTCTCCCAGTGTGTCTGTGAGCCCTCCTCCCAAAGTACCCAAACGCAGGCACACACCCACTCAACAGCCATCCACCTCACAACAGACTCTGGCCCATGCACCTTCACCCAAATTCAGCAGACGTACACCTCCTACAACCACTACCTCTTCCTCCACTCCCAAACCCCCTCCATCTTCCTGTCCCAGTGTATCTAAAAAACTCTTCCTGGCTAACATTGACCTCTTCCCTACACCTCCTCCCCCCGTCATTCCCCTAGGGCCAGGCTATCCAGGTCCCAGCCCAGGACCTCAGCCACCAAATCCCCAGGCACAGTGGTGCCAGCAACTGCAGGGTCATCGAGTGCGCCACCCATCAGGGCTGCCAGTGTGCCATGTAGCGAGGGCAAGGACATTCCGCCACCTGCCAAGGTGAAAAAGGTGCCCACATCCCGGAGGGAGAAGCCTCACCTACCAGCCACCAAGGGCTCAGCAAAAAGAAAAGGGGATGGTGGCTTGACAACTGCGGCACCATCAAAGGTGGGGAAGGGACAAAAGCACAAGAGCAGGTCAGGAGAGGGCACGGTGGCACCGACTGAAGGACCAGTGTCACACCTTCTGTCCACGACCACACCAACCTGTACGGCGGCAAACACAGCAAGCTGCCCCACCACCACAACCGCCACCTACCCTGCCACCTGCACCGCCACCTGCACCACCACATACACAGCCACCTGCACAGCCACCTGCACAGCTGCCTGCACAGCCACCTGCACAGCCACCGGCACTTCTACAGCCTCAGCGACAGTCCCCAGCCTCTTCCCCAGTGGGCAGCGGTCCGAGGATGCAGGAGACGTCCTGCTGTGTCCCTCAGCAGGTGCTGACCCATGCACCACTGCCAGCACCGCCGCCACAGACACCACCGCAAGCACCGCCACCAGCCCTGCAACGTGCTCGGACAGTGGCACCACCGCTGACATGGCTACCATCCCCAGTGGTCAGTCATCCGAGGCTGGAGGAGAGTTCCTAGACCCTGGACAGCTTCCATGAGGCATGACTTCCATCACTGTTTGCACCTGCAGGTGGAAGGTGAAGCTGCAGCAGTGTATCATGCTACCTGTACCTCTGCAATCTCGTGGCACACACACCCAGGTGAGGGAAATTGTACCGGCCACACTGCACGTGGAGCACTCTGGGCACCATGCCCCCTCCAGAACCAGTGGAGAGATGCATCCACTACCTCAGTCTTTGGCAGGATGAAGCACTCTGGGCACCAGGCCCCCTCGAGAACCAGTGGAGAGATATATCCACTACCTCAGTCCTTGGCAGGATGAAGCACTCTGGGCATCAGGCCCCCTCCAGAACCAGTGGAGAGATACATCCACTACCTCAGTCCTTGGCAGGATGAAGCACTCTGGGCACCACGCCCCCTCCAGAACCAGTGGAGAGATACATCCACTTGAAAGACTGTGGCTTTGCAGTCCCCAGGATAAAGCAGTGGGAAAACCACCCACTGGAGAGACTTGAGAGACTGTGGCTTTGCACTCCCCAGGATAAAGCAGTGGGCAAACCACCCACTGGAGAGACTTGAGAGACTGTGGCTTTTCACTCCCCATGATAAAGCAATGGGCATGGAGCCCCCTCGTGCAGCAGTGGCGTTGTGCATTCATCTGGCTGAGGTGCCCCCCCCCCGAGGTGCCTGTACATTTTTGATCTGATGCCCCAGCAGTGTTCTCTCCGTTTCCAGTCAGGTATCTTGTGTGGGCTTCGCCCATGCGTTTTGGGGCCAGTGGTCCACGGACAATGATTGGTACACTATCCGGACTTGTGTAGTTGGTGTACATATTTGCATATACTGAATTTAGCTTTTTGACTATCAGATTTTTCATGATTACACTGGTTACAATCATTTCCTTTTGTCCTTGCGTTCTTCCAGGGGGTGATGGGGTGTATATGTAATGTTTCTGCATGTATTTGTGTGTATGTTGTTGTGGGTGAGGGTGAGGGTGGGGGTGGGGGTATTGCATGTTGCGTATGTGTGTCACTCTCTTTTCCCTCCCCCCGTGTTGTAGGTGCAGTACTCACCGTGGTCGTCGACGGCATCTGTCCTACTCCTGATAGAGCAGGAGGAAGAGCAACATTGGTAACACCTGTAGTTCGGGCTCCATGGCGTCGTGGTTCCTCGTTGGGTGTCGAGAGGTGAGTGTTTTCCCTTCTGTGTACTGTTTCTGCCGTGCTTTTGATAGCGTTGGTTCCGCCCCTGAAAAGGTGGCGGATAGGCCTCTTGTAATACAGTGGGTGGTACTTTGTCCTCTGCCTGTCTGTTGGCGGTTACCGCCGCGGTGTTTGTTTCTACCGCCGTGGCGGTCGGAGTGTTAAAGTGGCTGTCTATGTTGGTGGTTTCCGGCATGGTCGTGATTCCATTTTTTTTATCGCCGGCCTGTTGGCGGTATTACCGCCCCTTTAACACCAACCTCCAGGGTTGTAATGAGGGCTTTAGGGGCATATTTATACTCCATCTGTGCCGAACGTGCGCCACAAATTTTGACGCACATTCAGCGCAAACGTTGCCCGGTATTTAAACTTTGACGCCCAAGCCCGCGGACGACAAAAGTCCGCCGTGTGTGTCATTTTTTGGATGCGGCAATCCGCCTTGCGTTAATGATATGCAAGGTAGGCGTTCCCATCCAAAAAAAGACTTAAACGACTGTGCGTTGTATTTATGCTTCCGGGCAAAAATGACACACAGCCGGGAGGCGGAGCCGGAAAATGACGCACAGCCCGATTTGCGTCAAAATTTAACACCAGGGTCAGGGCAGGTGTTAAAAAGGGGCAAACACACCTGTATTTAATCAGAACACACAGAAGCAACAGCAGAGCAACAGAGCAGCTAAAGGGAGACATGGAGCTGATTCTTATCCAGCGTGCACGCAGAGCCCAGCAGCTACAACAGCAGCTACCACAACACCAGCAGGAACCCCAAAGGCAGCGCAGAAGGCAGGAGAGGATATTCCGCCCCAGAACAACCCTTCATGGCCTCAGGGAACACAACATCATCCAGAGGTACAGGTTGAACTGGCAGGCTGTTTAGCAGCTGCTGCGCAACATTGAGCCACAGTTGGCACCCACTTTGCTGACACCCGCACCATCCCAACAGAAACCAAGCTGCTTGCCGTACTTCACATGCTGGCAAGTGGCTCTTTTCAAACAACTGGTGCCCTGGTTGCCGGAATATCACAACCATCATTCTCTGCCTTTTTGCCCAAAGTACTGGATGCCATTATTGGACTTACACCCGCCACATCTGCTTCCCTAACACACTGCAGAAGGAGCATGAAACAAAACAGGGATTCTACCTCATTAGTGGCTTCCCACACGTCCTTGGTGCAGTCGACTGCACACATGTACGCCTTGTGCCACCTGCTGCAACTGAACACCTCCACTGCAACAGGAAGCACACACATTCCATCAATGTGCAGTCCAATGTCGATCACCAAGTACTGATCACAAACATCGTGGCTAAATATCCTGGGAGTGTCCATGACTCATTCATCTTCTGTCACTACACCATCAATGAACACTTCCAGCATGGACGGTATGGCAATGGACTACTTGTTGGTAAGTACAAAACCCTACTTATATACACACTGCACAGCAACCCTCTAGGACACACAACACATTCTCCACAACAGCAACATGTCGACAGGAACACACTGAGGTCGTGACACCACTAGGCATGTTTTTTAGTCACCATTGAACCTGTCACACATCGGAAATTAGTGTACAGTCTAATGTTAAGACGTCAAAGATCACAACGTGTGGAGTGGGTTGCCTAAATGTCACCTTGCAAATTGTAAGTGTCCCATTGACGTTTACATTAATCCATTCCATAAGTCTAAAGGTATGGGATGTCCAGGGTACATTGATATGAATGTGTTAACAATACTGTCAAAATTAATCTGTGTATGGAACCATCATCTCACCCCCAGTGAAGACACAGGGACACCTGTATCACAAGTCACAATGCTAGGGAGGGCACACTGTACTGCAAATCCCAAAACATACTGCTGACAGCCGGTCAGCAGCCAAACACTCGTTCTGCCAAGGAAACAACACAATGCCGATGGTACATCCTACAAGCCTAGGATGCGACATAATAACACAAAAGAGTCACAGACAACACAAGACAACTACTGCCATGAAAGGTCATTTCAATAGGGCTAGCTACATCAACATGATCTCCTTCATTTTCTCTTGCAGCTGATCAGGGGTATGGCATCCAGCCATGGATAATGACACCTATTGGCAACCCGAATACTGCAGCAGAGTGTGCCTACAATGACGCACATAGGAGGACACACACCATAGTCGAGAGGACCTTCGGCATCCTCAAGTCAAGGTTCCGGTGCCTCGACATCACTGGTGGTAGCCTCCTATATTCCCCGGAGATGGTCTGTAAGATCATCCTAACATGTGCTATTCTGCACAACATTTGAATAAAAAGGAACATTCCCTACCTGGAATCCGAGCCACACATGCCTGAAGAGGAGGAAGAGGAGGATGGTGGCCTGCAACATGAGGGGGAACGACAGAACACAGCCGCTGGTTTACGCAGGCGGCAACATATCGTGAACAATTTCTTTTAAATATAATCACCATCACCACTTTATGAACTAATTTAATTAAACACCTATAATAATCACCATTTCATCGTTTGGCTATTCATTTTTGCACACCTTCATCTCTAACTATCAGAATAAGAGTGTTGCCTCATGGAGCATTGCTGAAATACCAATTAGGACACTGAAAATCCCAGAGCTAATGTGATGCGTAACATACAATGGTCACATACACACACACTGTAAATGACATATACCATGTACATTTCTCCTTTGAAGGCCAATAGCAGAGGACCACACCTATTTCACACATACATGTTGAAATCAAGGTCCAATGCAGCATATGGCACACAACTAAGACACCATCACTCAATAAGGGGAAAACAAGCCTCATACATGAGGCAGTTGATGTGCTTTTGCATCAATAAAAGGAATGTCTGACCAGACCCTTAACAGCAGTAAGTCCAACTGCATCTAATATTTGCAAGGACCTTCTGTGACCAGAGTTCCATAGAAGCAATACATAGACAGCACAAGTTCCACACATATGAGCAGCATTGCGCACATAACATTTCATGTACATGCCAGCCCATTTCCTAACTCCTGACACACCCATGCACCTGGTCACAACCCACCTGTCTGAAGAGGTCCCTGGAATACTTACATGTGTACCCTGATATTCCCTCCTCTACACACACAGCTTGTCAATAGCAATCCAGTGTGCTACACCCTTTCCTATGGTATGCCATTGTCATAGAACATCTGCCTGCATGGACGTCAGGTCAATTAATACACTTCTAGTTTCCAAGCCCTGTTAGCACCTGTAGATTGCTTCCCATGTGAAAATGTCTGTTGGCCTTTAGAATGCAAATCTCACCTACAGGACTTGCGAGAAACAGATGCAGCCCACACCTGTGATCACCTCCATGCACACCACCCATTTCAACAAGCACTGCCCCTGCTGATGCCTGGAACAGCAGAGGAGTTGCCATTTTGTCAAATACTCCGTTAAGCATTGATACTAACTGAGCCGTGTAACACAGCCCTTGGGTTCATTTGTCACCTTAAAAAACACAGGACATACACAGTTTGACATGTCAACTGTCTAGTTCGTCCTCCAAACAGTCTTAGTCAGACCACTGATTATGTAACTTGTCAAATTGCTGGATCCTGATTCACCCTGCATTCTGTAAGCCTGACTGGCATCTGTCTGTGCGTCACACTAAAGTATCCCTGTGTCTACATATGTACCACACTTGCGTTAGCAAACCTCTCATTCATCAGGGGGTATTTGGGCATGTGCTTCTTCAATGCATACCCAAATACATTGTATAGCATCATCTGCCTTTTAACTGTACCATATGAGTTAAATCCTCTGTGAAAACCAAAATGCATGGCCCATCCCCTGTCTGGGTCTCATTTATGTGTGAATTACAAAGTGTGACAGTGACCCAGGGCCGTATGCAGGGATTGGGTACGGGGCCTTCAGCAGAACCAGCAACCTCTGATAGTGTCCATGAGAAATCCACACATGTCGGAACCCTGACAGTTCACACACAGAATTACATTGCTCACAACATATTGATGGGCCGTGTGTGGTGAATAGCTGTGAGAATAATCAGCACAGAGGCTATGATGTTCCCAGATGCAGTGGGAATTGCAGAGGCTAACCTGTGTACAAATGTTGTAATGACACCTGCCAGAACATGACACCTGAGACATTATCTAACTCAGCACACCAAGGTTGCCCTGTTGACTGTCTCATTACACGTCTTTAGTGACAGGGTGGGACCATCCCCATGTAGGTTCTCATGTCCACATTCACTTTACTCACATTTATCAACAAAGGATACTCAGTAGATACAGGAATAGCTGCCACTGACTCATGATGAGTCCTGGACCGAACTGTGACAAATTACACCCCCAAAAATATACAGGATCAACATAGGACCACACACATAAACAAGACACCTATGTGCAATTGATCACTGGAAATATGTGGACATGTGCTGCCTCGTCTGCTGGTCCACCACAGCCACTTGAGAGTTGTGGCTCAGTTATATGAACTGTGGTGTCATCATACATTTGTGATTCACCTTTGTCTGTCTGGGCAAACAACATAGTACCCACTTCCTCAATGCATGTGTATGACTCACTGTGGGATTCACCAACTAGTGCCTAGGAACCTGTTACCAAAACTCTAGGACATAGGATGTTGAAAATGTGGACCATTGATATGAACAAGCGTCTGCCATCTATCTGGTGCATGCTTTGTCATACGTGGTGTCTACGTTACCCTAAATCTTGGAAGTCCACATTACAGATGTTGCTACATGTATGACTAACACATGTCCTCTCTCATTTCCACAATGTCTTGCATCTAAGGTTTGGACACATGGACGTCACATTCATACAAGCATATGTGCAATAATGCATCATGTGATACACACACACTTGGTCAACAAATACATTATTTGCCACAGCACACACATTGAGCCAAAGGCATTTAGGTATTGTACATATGTGTGTCACATTGCTATCCTCTCCTGATGCCAAACATGCCCAATTTGTGCAATACATATATGTAGGCCACACATATGGCCATCTAGTGCGTCGGCCAACCGTCAAAATACTGTGAAGGAAGTAGCGGATCATGGTCCGCTGCAGTATGTCACACATGTGAACATACACCATCAACACCATAGTGGGTGCCATCAGGCTATCTCTGATGTGTCCCAAATGTAACATAACATAAAAACAGAAAAAAGGCCAAAACCAATTGATGCACTGAAATTTTGACGTTGCTAGCTTTATGCGTCATTTTTTGTACACCAATACAGAATTTGCGTAATTTTGTTTGACGCACAGGAGTGAAAATTAGGCCGCATCCAGATAATTGTACAGGCTATTTACTATTATTTGGATGCAGGCTAATTTTCACTCCTGTGCGTCAAAAAAAATGACGCACAAACTGTATGCATGAAAAAATTATGACACAACGCGAAAAAGGGTGGACATTTTATTCAGGAAGTTATGTAATAGGATATCCTGTTTACAGATCATGTACAGTGGGTGTACTTTCACTTTCACTTTGCAGTCTATGATTCTTCTAGACTGTGTGGCTGTGTAGAGAGTGGTGTCCATTGATTTTGTGCTTTTGTGTCCTGTGTGCTGTCTCTATTGTCAATTTGTGAAATAAATATTGTTGGTGTATACTGTCCTACTGTGTTTTGTGTACATTTGTCCATTTATCTAGTGTTTTTGTTGTTTGTGGGAGTCTGTTGTGGGTAGTGGTAGTTTGGGGATAGTTGGGCTCCTTTAGTGGTTAAGTTTACTTTTCTTCTGTATTTGTACCCCTACTTTCCCTCTTTTCCCTTTTCCCCTTTCTATTTCTTTAACCCCTATTCCCTTTCACATTTCTACAATGTCTGGTAGGCCACGTCTTGGCAGGATGGGTGAAGAGGAGTTGGGGGGCTTCACATGGCTTGTGTGCCATTTCTTGCCACTGATGATCGAGGCAGGGGGCAGGGTGATACAGGGGTATCACACTGAGGCGCGCAGAATCTGGTGGGGAAAGGTGCTGCATCACCTGCAGCGTGTGCATGCCAGCCAGAGGAGTGACCACCAGCTGAAGCACCGGCGGGCTGACCTCATCACCAGGGAGCAGGATCTCTTGGACCACCTGGACATCGTGATTGGTGGCCCTGTTGGTGAGTACTAATCATGTAAATGTGCACGATTAAATGCTCTGAAGTGACATCAGATGATTTGTACAATGTTTGCCAGCTAAGTTGCTGACTGTGTGTAATGCTGGGGAAACATACTGGGATAATTGATGCACTATGGGAAGGATCACAATTGCTAGCTGTCAGGTAGCACGTGCTCAGCAAACTTACAGGATACTTTTCCGTGAAGTATATTGGTGCTGCCTTTGTGTCAGACAACCAAACAAAATAGGAGCCAATCATGTCTATATAGGCCACATTTGCCAGAGAAGTAAAGATGTACCAACATATTGGCTAACTTTGTTGACGCAATAGCTAGGCTGACTTTAGAATCACTACATGATGCAGAAAATGAGTGCTGGCTTCACGTCAATTGATGATAGCAAAGTGGCCCAGACATATGTCTCATGTGAGTCTGGTGAGTGTGTAAGGAAAGCGTTCACAGAAGTTCTATGAATGTTAGGGATTATTGTGGTCCTTTATCTTTTTGGATACATGTCAGATCTGGATTTGAAAACATCGTGAAAAGGTGTAAGGTGCCCTCAGCTAACATCTTAAAAGGGTTGTTGGAGTTAGTTGTGCCACATTCCAAATAGGGATGGCAGTCCAAAGGTATGCACATGGGTTCACATCTCCATGGTTGGTGCAAATCACCATAGCCGGGCCACATCAAATGAAGAAACTGTAACAACATGAGGGCTTTCAAAAGTCCCTGTCCCTCTGTACATTGTACCTATGTGTAATAAATGTGTCATGGCCACACGCCATTTGACTGGTAATGCAGTCCTCTAGTAACCAGGCTTTGGATGTCTCTCTTGGATGCACATGATGAGACGATTACACTCCATATTTTTTTCTGGTCACTAATGATGGGGCATGTTTGCCACCACATGATAGTTAGGGCCACTGCATGTGTGCAGATATGTGTGTAACTGTCACAGGAGACCCATGCTATGTACAAGTTGGCTGTGATATATCAGATGCAGTATCATAATGTCTGAATGGCTGCTATTTCCTTATTCAGCCTACACATTGTATATGTTTATGAAATTGTTGATCAGTGCACAGATTTTGAGTACATTTCTTCCTTCCATGCCTTACAGTTGGACCGGCACCCTACACTGTGGGAGAGGTGGCTACATTTGAGGACCCCGACCACTCCAGTAAGTGTTGATATGTCTGTTATGTGTTGTATTTGCTGGTTATGGACTCCTGTGTGTTGAATGCATAGCAAGGTGTGATGCGTTGGGCAATCATTTGTCTTGTTCCATGAGTGGGATTTCAGGTTCTCAAATGTTTTGAGTTGGCCAATGCATATCCTATTGTATTATCTAGGGATTGTAGGCCATTCCTGTAGGCACCACAGTGAGTACTGGGGTGAGTCATGTGGATTACACTTGTATCAACAAGAGTCACACTGGAAGTCAGCTCAGATTTAGTCAGCCTGTCAGACCCACATTCTCCAAGATTGGTACAGCAAATTGCTTTCCAGAAGACTTCTGCTTCCCTATTTACCAATGTACTTATTAAACTGTAGGTAGAACTTCCTAGCAGCATGTACTTCCACATGTAGTGCTACAAGTATATGGAACTTGAGTGCAATGGCCTAGGTGTGCATGCTAATCATGATCATGGGTGTTCTTGCAACTCTGTGTCTGATGTAAGTCATGCCTTACTGGAAGTAGTTGTTGTGTACCAAGCTCTGCATTTCCTGACATGTGTGACGCTATGATTGGTCAAGGGTTTGCAGACTCCTAATTGTTGATAGACCTTACCTGTGGTGTGTGTGTAGAGCCAAACACGTGTGGAGTTTTCTATACACTCCTCGGTGTCCATGTTGTTTGGAATTGATAGTTGTTTATCCACACCCCCACCCTCAAACACAGGCATGGGTTTGTGAATAGGGTACCTAGGACTGATGCTGCTAGTATGTTACACACACATGTGAAAAAGTGACTGTTTGGTTGGAACCTAATATACACACTCAGGTTTGGCACATGGGTACTATACTGGCAAGTCCTGTTACAACTTGCAGTCCATGTGGCTTTAGTTTTGCATTCCGTACACTGACATTTGTAGCCCAGGTGTTGGCGGAGGATATGCAGCATGATTGTTAGCTGATAACTGGCAGAACCCAGATGGCAAGTCAATGCAAGTTGTTACCCATCTTGTAGGTTTTGGATGTGCTATGTGTGATGTGACATTTGTAGGCTGGCCTGCCATGTACTTCCTCAGGGACATTCAATGATCTGTATTGTGACATAAGCTGTTACAAGTACAGTAAGTGTATTGTCTGATTGACTTCTTGTGCCATTTCACACAATGCAGTTCCTAATGTAGATTATTTGCATTTGTCTTCACAGCTGCAAACATGACTCCAGACCAGGTCTGTGAGTTCCAGTGGCGGGCCATGAGATACCAGCACATCCTGCTGGTGGAGTCAGAGTTCAGGAGGATGGCCCGTCGATATCGCCATGAACGGGCCTCCGGGGCCTGGAGGGCCTTCCCACAGGGTGGCCCTACTTTACCCACCACAGCCACCACCAGCACAACCACCACTTCAAGCCAGGTGGCCCCACCCACAGTTGGGACTGTTGTCCCTACATCTGCCGGACTTCCATGCCCCAGCATTGCTACAGGTGCAGGACAGCCCACTGGACTTGGCTCCACACACACACAGACCTCCTCCACCTGTACCCAGACTGCCCCAGCTCCATCTGTTGACCCTGCAGCATTCCACAACATGGAACGGAAGATGGACCGTGTGTTGCGCAAGTTAAGCCATCTGAGCCGGGATGTTCGCCACATTAACCGGCATGTGAAGTCCATCAAGAGGACTCTCCGGAGGGCCCACCTCTAGACTTTTTTTATATGGACATGATTCCCTCCCCTCCCTCCTCTTTCCTTGTTCTTATACTTAGTGGGCTTAAGGAGCTTAGTGTTAGGTTAGTATAGGCTGTTAGTTTAGTTAGTGTTAGTGGATGGGGGGTCCTGATTCTTTCTATTTTTACTTATTACGTGTGTGTTGGGCTATGTTTGGGTTCTTGTGTGTTTAAAAAAAATATATATATATTCAAAAAATATATATATATATATATTTGTTTAGTATAGGATAGTATGTGTTTAGGTTATTATGTGTTGTCCTCCATGTGTCCCATCTCATAAGGGGGGTGGATGTTTAGAACGTTTCGTTACATGTGATAAGTACGTTTAGCTTAGGTTAGTTAGAGACAGTTGTGGGTAATGAGTAGTCAGGGTAGATTAGGGTAGGTAAGACTTTTCCCTCAGTTTCCTCTTCTATGATTAGCATTTAATAAATATATAGTTAACCCTTAACAGTATGTGTTAAATGCTACTTGATCCTGGGCTTTGAATCAGTGTACATGAATGTTGTTCTATTACATTTGTGTCCTATGCTACAAACAAATCCCAACTGAGCTGTAAGATTGGCAGCTACCCCAGAGCTACCTTGCAAAGTTTCCACCATTCGTTGCAACCACCAATCACAGTTAATATGGATCACAATGTGTTTCTGTTGATAAGTGGGTTTTCCACGTCACAAACAGTGGTTCCAGACTTGGTATTGGGGGAACAGTTTTAGGTCTGACTGCAGTGTGATGATCAAGGACACCCTTATAAGATGAGTTCTCGTAGGCACTCTTGTATTCTTGTCTTCATGACTCACATACGTAATTTGTGACACAGTTCAGCATGAGTACCTATTTGTATGTAAACCCAGACAGATTCATTCATGCAGTTTTTGTAGTGTTTGCTTAGATTTGTGTGCACTGTTATATGTGTTAGTATTGCATGGTCACAACATTTTGCTGCCACTATTTGATGACTTAGATATCCCTTGAGGAAGCATTATTCTGTCCAACACAACATGATGGTGTATGGTTTCTCACTTCATCAGATATGTCCCTCAGGATGGGCAGAGTATCATGCAATCATGGGCACTGTGCAGAATTATCTGACTACATAATATCAGGACAGTTGTATTGACAAGCTATGTAATTTGACAATAGGCATATTTCAGTTATCTACTGCACAGTTGATATGTCACATTACCCAGAGACAGATTTGTTGTGTAAGTGCTATTTATTGAAAAGTGCTGTAGTGCTATATGTACATTGTCCATGATTGTGAGTCCATTAGAGTGACATCTTACATTGTGATCCTACACAAGGGGTTACGGGAATGCTTTTGACATGCTGGGGTGATGTTTCAGACAGTGCAGAGGGACAGGATTTGTCAATGAGTAAGTGAGAGACAATCACTGGGCAGGCTGACAAGATACACAGTGGTAAGCAGAACAGTCATTAAGTAGAGTTGTTGTAAGACTGGCATGTTACAAAGCGCAGGACCTTGGTAATTGTTGGCCATGTGGCAGGGACTAGTGCTACCGGGTACTTTTCCGTGTGAAGGTGATCTGTTCCATGTCTTCTTCTTCTGATGTGTGTGTTGCCGACTCTGTTCTTGTTGGTGGTGGTTGTGAAGGGGCAACACACACCTCAGTGTTAGAAGACGTGGAGTCAGACATCCCAGTCGCTGCTACCTGTGAAGGTCTTAACGGCAGTACTGCAGCAAGGAGGATCCGCTGATTCTAAAGAATAGCAGCCACATCACGATGGTAGGCAGCCAGGTTGGCCCTGAGGGGTTCAATGTTGCATTTGTGCACGCGTTGACAGGATTGCTGTTGTAGGTGTTGGGTCAACTGTATTACAGATGTGCTGATTTCCTTCAGACTTTTTTGCTGTTCCTGCAAGATAGATGTTAGCCCTTGCATGGCTGCTGCCTGATCTGCAGATGACATCATGCACGAACACACCACCTCTAGGCTGGCTACCATAGTTTGCATCCCCATCCGCACCTCCTTGGCCAGCTCCCGCTGTACCCCAACTACAGTTCTCTCAAAGCTGGTGCCTGTGTCGTCCGAGTCCTCAGCTATATTAGAGCTGGTAGGTCTTACAATTGGGGTGGTGGGTGGATCCTCTGCGATGGCTGCTTGTTCTGTGCTCCTCCTTGTGACTGAAGGTGGGGTTTAGAGAGTTTCAAGGACCTTTTGGGTGGTCTCCTGGGGAATGTTTATCAGCTCGTCATCCATGTCATCAGGGTAATCTGGGACAGGCATATCCGCAGGAGATCCATTGTCTGTAATGAAACAGGGTACGATTAGTGTGTCTGTGTTGTGGCATTAGTGATGTGACATGCCTGCCTTGTGATTAATTCACATTGTGATCTTGTTTAGTGTTTATTGCTACAGTCTTTCAGATGGGCATTCTCCCAGGCCTATGGCCCACCTGCATGTCACATGTATGTTATTAAGTTATTAGACTTGTCTGCATCATCTCTTTTAGGTGGCCAAATAGTGAATTGCCACCTTCTTGTCCTACTCAGGCCTCCGTCTACATCCATTCTCATGGTGCGACCTTTCACTGGCTGTGGGTGTTCTGATGGCACTAGCAGCACACTTAACAATCTGGACCTGCCCCAGTCTCTGATCATTCACTTAAATGTAGTTGACGTGTGGCATATCCTATGCATAGCAATGTAATGGCACGATATGGATGTTGGCACTGGTAATGTGTACAGCTGATGTTGGGAATGTGTGGTACATTGGATTGCCCTGATAATCGTATCAATGTCCTATTTCCTCCTCTGACTGTGCAGGTGTATGTCAGTGACCAGTTACATGTGTCCTCCCCCTCAATGCTGTTGTCTGAGCAGTATGACATTTGGGATGTTGCATTGTGACCCAGGCACAGGATGGACCCTGACACATGCAGCATGGGTATGTCCTTAGTGCTGTGTAGCTCCTATTGTTGTTGACATTGGCTGATGCTTGCAACAACTATGGGCATTGACATTTGACAGTACTGGGACCTTTGTCTTTTTTCAGGGGATTGTTGAAGTTGTCATCCTCAACCCTCTAATTTAGGTGTGTATGATCCATGGGGAGGTTACTGCCATTGGCTACTTGAGCTGCACACAGAGCGGAGGTGGTAGTGGCAACTGTTGTCGCAGTTACATTCCAGTTGTCAGTATGGCTAGATTTTGTTAATAGGGCCCTAGTTAATGTGGGGGGTATGGTGGCTGACGTGTGCCGGGATGTCAGTTTGATGTTGTGCCCTTACCTCCTGGCGTGGCTTTCCCTTTGCTCCAACGTTGGCATGGCAGCATGCCCCCATGGGACAGTTGTTGGTGTAGTGTACTGGTGTGCCCCAGCTTCTGTCTGTGCAGGCCATGCCCCCATGCCGTGCCCCTTTACCCATGATACTCCATGTATATGATGACTTACATGCAGTGTGTAGTAGGTATTCCCCCCCCAGGTTGCAGTTGACATTAGTGCATTTTAATTCCCCATGCGACTTACCCTGCATGTGCGTTGTCTCCTGGTAGTCTGCGCTGTCCTGTCCTTGAATCCCTGTGACGATCTCCTCAGGGATGATGGCTGCGACCATCTCCTCCATGTGGTCCAGGGCCTCCTGGCGTGCTGGACTCCCACCTCCAGTCTGCAGTGCTGCCTTCCTGTTCCTGGCCATCTTTTCCTTGGTCCTGCGCTTGCAGTCATGCCAGCAATTCTTGCACTCAATGACTGTACTGTGTACTTCTGCCACACTGTTGATCTTGTCAACAATGTGTTGCCATATAGCCTCTCTCCTACTAATTGGCAATTTAGAGGTGACAAACAGTTGGTGCTGATGTTCAGTCACCTCTTTAACCAGAATTTCCTGCTCCTCTGCACTGAAGCAACACTTTATTTTCTTCTGATAAGTTCCTGGTTCTTGTGTGGGTCCTCCTGGCTGGTTCCTGGTCTGTTGTCATCTTCCTGGGGTCTGTAGTGGCATCTGGGATCCATTTTGGCTCTCCTCTGGTGAAATGGCAGTGTTCGCGGGGTTTTTTGACGCTAGTGCGTCACAAACCGGCGCATATCCGGTTTGCGGGGTCGGAAATCGACCCACAGTCATTTCCGCCGCGTTAACGTCGTTTTGCTTTACGACTTGACATTGCGGTGTGCGTCAAAATAAATGACTCCCACCTGTGGTTTGCACCGTCGTGTGTCAAAGTATAAATTTGACGCCCGCACGGCGCACCAAAATGGCGTTAGCCGGCGGTATTATTTTTGACGCAAAACTGCGCCGGCGCAGTTTTGCGTCAAGAAGTATAAATATAAGTATAAATATGGCCCTTAGTGTGCTGGTAGAGTCGAAAGTCAGCATGTGCTGTTTGAGGTCTCCTCACCCCATTGCGTATGCTCAGCAAGGGCCCAGAGGCAAAGTTGTGTAAGGAGAGCAGACAGGGGTGCGCTAGTTGTAGAAGAGCTGCCGGAGTCACCAGTTTATGAGAGACGCACGCAGCCACTGTCTAGCCCAGATTGGTAGTGGACAACTCAAAGGACTCCAGGTGTTCCGAATGAGGACTCAGCAGTAACTGGCATCAAGGTGGCCACCCGTGATGTATCTCACAGAAGGCTGGGGTGAGAACTGTTTCCCACAGGGAGTGATGCAACTATCTATAGGGGGGATCCTCAAGCCACATGTGCTGTACGGGGGTAGCGCAGGGGCCCGATCTCATGGTGTCCACGTGTCCTCAGTCAGGGCTGTGTAAAAGAGCATGGGTCTCAAGCTGTGAGGCCCATGCTGAGCTGGTATGATTTTTGCCCCTCTGTGATTGTCACAGCAAGTGGGGCCTCTCCGTGTTCCATCCACAGTGGCACCAGCAGGGAATTAGCATTCATGGCAGGTGCAGCGGGAGCTGCAATCAGGAAGACACCATGAGGGCCGCTGCGCGGTGTCCACCCACCCCAATGACAGCCAGGGCAGGTGCAGCACACCACACTGCAACCACTGACGTTGGAGATAGTGGGAAGATGGAGGCAGCTCCAGGCAGGCCAGGAGCCCCCAAGGCAGAAGGCAGGCGCAGAGTGAAGCACCACGGCCCTGCTCCCAAGCCTGCCAATGGCCCCTGTTGCCGCAGGGAATCCGGGAGCTGCGTCAGGCCGTGGCCACACACAGAAAAGGCTCACACCGCATCAGGACCCCCTGGGCAGGCAGGAGCAACAAAGCTGGTATGAGGAGGGGATAGGCTAAAAATAGATGCCTCCCTTCATCATCGATGGCAGAGAAAATTGGGTAGCCTCATGGTAGAGCATGACCCTGCTTGGAGCTTCAATGTCACGGGCGATCTTGGTCACCGACTCGGCCACGCCCTCCAAAATTTGATATGTATGATAAATCCTAAAAAAATTAATTAATACAAGCTCTGGAGGACAGTAGAACCTATGTGTTTCATAAGGCATCAGAGAAGTAAGATGTTTTAAAGAATGTGTGGATAGAGGAGGAAGATGAGTACAAACGGAAAATTATTTATCCTACATTGAAATTAGACAGATGACAGAGAGAGAAACTCTGCTTTTACAAGAGAAGAAATCACATGATAACTAGACACATGGGAACAAGTAGTAGCAAACTTGAATCTGAAGTTGTTGGAGGGCCTTTTCAAATTTTAACTGGAAAAGAATCACTTACCCCTAGAGTATACTTTACATGTGGGCAAGACACATATTTCCGGTTTGTTATTTAGATTTAATATTTCAAAAAATATATCACGTGAATGGGATAGAAACTTTGATAATGAATCCAACCCATAGACATAGTACAACTAATAGGACACAATTAGGTGGAGATATTTTTGGTGCTAATATTCCTCCAGCGGAAGTAATCCTAATGATGAGAAAATCAGAATGTTTTGTAATGTAGTGGATAAATGAGCCGCTAGTACATCTGGTGCTCTGTCAGCAGTAAATACAGAATTATTAGCTGTTAGATCAATAGTTTTGCAAGACCGATTACCTTTAGACACATTGTTAGCAAAGAAAAGTGGAGTCTGTAAAATGATAATAGTGCAACATTGCTACTCGTACATACGAGATAGGAGCAAGGAGATAGAAGAATTTACAAAGAACATTTCTGACTTAGAAACTGAATTAGAAAACTTGAAAACAACTGGTGTTTTAAACACCTTAGGTAAATGAGCATCTGCTAGATATATTTGCCTTGGGAACATTGGTAATGGATTTTTAGGTGCGATATTAACCCTTTTACTTCTAGGCCTCCCATGTCCCAGTGCTGATCCCATTTTTGGCTATTTGGGTTAGTTTGTGTTATGCCTTCATAACATTTTGTTCACATAAGGTATCCACACCAACGTTGCGCCCTTTTTTTTCCAACAACCTGGGGACTCTAAAGGTATCCATAGTTTGTGGATTGCCCTAGAGGGTACTGAGGAATTAGCAAAAATACAGCTACATTTAGGTTTTTTGGGGAAAAATGGGAACAAGGTGTTGCACAAGAAAGTGTCTGTGTTTTTCCCTGCAAATTGCATCAATGAGGGGTTTGTGGTGCTAACATCACCATCCTCCCAGCTTTCAGGAACAGGCAGACTTGAATCAGAAAACCACATTTTTCAACACATGTTTGCCATTTTACTGGGGCATTTTCTGTGCTTCAACATCTGTCCAGTTAGTGACAAATGGGTATGAAACCAATGGCAGACCCTGGAAAGTTATAAATTTCTGAAACGTAGACAAAATTCTGAATTCAGCAAGTGGTCATTTGTGTAGATCCTTCAAAGTTGTCCTATAGAAAGTAACGCTTGAAATTAAAAAAATATTGAAATCAAGTTAAAAAAAACAGCCATTTGTGTCTACGTTTTCATCTGTAACGTTTTCTAAGTATGGCAGATTTTCAAAAGCAATATACCGTTATGTCCGCTTGACCCTTCTGGTTGCATGGATATATAGAGCATATTAATCCTAATCCGTCATCAAATTTAGGAAAGACGTGTTACATAAAAGGGATGGGGTGCTGTTGGAAACTGAAGCAGTAAGGAATAATAGTAAGCAATTTTGGGATCTAGTGATGAAAATGAAACCGAAGAATGCCCCAGCTAATTCTCTCCTGCAGTGTAACATTCCAGGATCTAATTGGGTCTCGCATTTTACTGCTATATATTATTTGGAAGAGGATCAGGACACTTGCACTCCGTACTAGGCTGCAGCTCTCCCCACCGTTTTACATTACGCTATCAGAAGTGGAGAAGCCATACAACATTGTACGGGAAGGAAGGCACCCGGTCCAGACGGGGTCTGAGTTGACCTTATTAAATGCATGTCTGATCTATGGGGACCCCGATCACAAATGTTTTCAATTGCACCCTAAATGTAAACATCCTGCGCTCTTGGACTGTATCCACTATAGTTCCAGGACTCAAAAAGGGGGATTGTTCTACTCCAAAAGGCCACTGACCTATTTCACGCAACGATAGCACAATCAAAATCTTTGGAAGAGTGGTTTATAACTGCCTTGCTAAATGGGCACAAGATAATAACATTCTTTCACCTTTCCAATTTGGTTTTCACCCAAGTTTGGGAATGGTCGCGCAGTGCTTAAACTAGGCGTACCACTGTCTACCTGCCGTTCATGGACTTGTCCACCTTCTTCAACTCGTTCACTAGGATCAAGATAGGTATAATGTTGTTGGACTTAGGGATGGATCTTTCTTTAGTGAATGTTTTCTACTTGGTGCACTGTGATTTAGTAGCCAAAGTATACGTGAACACCCAAGATGATATGTCCTAGTTTTCCTTAAAACAGGGAGTCCATCAAGGGTGTATCTTGGTGCCCCTGCATTTTATTCTTTAAATCAGTGGTCTGAGTACTAATTTGATCTCTAACCCGGTGGATACCCTAAGGACAGGGGGTGCGCAGGTGCCCGCGTTACTTTACGCTGATGATACAGTCCTGTTAGCTTGCACCCTTAATGCCCTGAGGATGCTGGTTGATCGTTTTGTTTTATTTATGAATAGCCAGGATTTAACAACTAATTACAGTAAATCGCACATCATGGCTTGCGGGCCAGGCAAATCCAGGTTAAACAAATTAGTAATCAATGCTCAATGCCTTATAACTACCAATGATTTTAGCTATCTAGGTTTAACTTTTAGCTCCCTGGGGTCTTGGCAGTCCTATCTCAAGAACTCCTACCTTAAACTCAGTAGATCTACAGGTGCGCTGTGGAACCTTATTAGACCAAGCGGTAAAGGGACTATCCTCCCCCTTTTAAAGGTGTACAGTGCGCAGTGTGTTACTGCTGTCACATACGGGGCTGAGGTATGGGGCTTTCACAACACCTCATTCCACACAATGGAAGAAAATCAAATCCTTTGCAGGCTATTGTACCTGCCTCCCTCCACTTCTAACTTCATCATCCATTCAGAGCTTAATAAAGGTTATATTGCAGACAAGGTACACTTGCCTCCTTTGTTGTTATGGGTCAGTGTATGGTTAAACCCAGAGACATCACTCTGTAGAGACGTAATTTTGGATTGTCTCAACCTGGAGAGGGGCCTTTCAATCTCGTAGTTTAATTATGTCTGTAAAAGACTGGATGCCATGGTTCTGGCCTCCTTGTTCACTGATCCTGGGAACATAAGAAAATTGCACAAGCTAAAGGTGAAATATCTTTTTCTTAAGTCCCGTGAGGAAGCAAGATTGAAAGTTGAGTTATCTAAACATACTGTGTTGACTTATTACAGAATTTTAGCATCTTCGGAGCCTGCTTTTTATTTAAATGTCCCTCTTACACAGTGGGAAAGACCGCTCCTTATTCGCGTTAGAGCAAGTATGGTCTGGTGGTGTCTCTGTTTCAAAAGAGCTTCTGATTTTGAAGGGAACAATGCACTGCTTTGTCCTTGTGACAATGCAACTGAGCAGCCCCCATTGCATTTGACCTTTTTTGTTATTTTTATAACCTTCAATGTAATCATCTCTTGAAGCCCCTTTTAAAGAAACTAGGGCATCGCTAGTGTAGAGAAGCCTTATTTTATCAGCACCTGTTGAACTCCTCTGAAATATGTTTTAGTGTGAGCTCCTTTTTTTAAATTTGCAATTTGCACTAGAAAGTCAATGGATGGATAATTTTTGTTCAACATATATTTATATGTACCCGCAAAGGGAACTTGACTTAGGATCTATGAACTGTTTTATTATGTCATTTGCTGATCAGTTGCTTTAAGAGAAGTGATTTTGTCTAAAATACGTTCTATGCTATTTAAATCTTCTTACGGTCTGTTTTACAAATTCTGTGTTCTTATCGATATTGTGTTTTCTTTTCTCTTTTATGACATATTTAGATTGAATAAAGATTTTTTTGATTTGATTTGATATAGGGCATGTAGGTTCTCCAAGAACCCAAGCTACCCAGAGCCAATAACTGAGTTGCACCAGGATACCTATGTATTTCCGAAATGGGCACAAGATATGGAGTTTAAAAGCAGTGGGTATTTGCACGTCTCTGAATTTGGAGGTACCCATACTATCATGTGAATTAGAGAGCATTTATCGAAATGACTTCTTTCTTACACACTGCCTTTTTTTTGGAAGGCGCAAATGCAGAGAAAGACAATTGCTAATAACACTTGCGCTACTATTATCTGTTCCCCCAAGTCTCCCAATAAAAATGGTACCTCAGTTATGTGGGTAGGCCTAGTGTTTGCAATAGGAAATTCCCCAAAATGCACCATGGAAATATCACATTTTGCACTGACAACTGATTTTTTTCAACGTGCCTAGCTGTGGATTTTGGGCTCTAGTTCAGCTGGTACCTAGAGAAACATAGCAAACATTTTTGAAAACTAGACACCTAGGGGAACCCACGAGGGGTGACATGTGTGGCTCTTACCACATTTGTTTTCTAACCAGAATCCCTTGCAAACCTCAAACTTTGTCGAAGAAAACACATTTTCCTCACATTTCAGTGATGCAAAGTTCTGGAATCTGAGGGAAGTCACAAACTTACTTCCACCCAGCATTCCCCCAAGTCTCTGATAAAATAGTACCTCACTTGTGTGGGTAGGCCTAGTGCCTATGAAAGGTCAATGCCCCAAAACGCAATGTGGACACATCACATTTTTCCACTGAAAACGTACTGTTTTTTGCAATGTGGACTTTGGGCTATAGCTCAGCCGGCACCTAGGGAAACCTAGCAAACATTTGTGTTTCTGAAAACTAGACACCTAGGGGAATCGAGGATAGGGTGACTTGTGTGTCTCTTACCGTATTTGTCTATCCACAATCCCTTGCAAACCTCAAAAACACATTTTTCTCACAATTCTGTAATGGAAAATTCTAGACTCTGGGGGAGCCCCAAATTTCATACCACCCAGTGTTCCCCATGCTCTCCCGATAAAAATGTTACTTCACTCGTGTGGGTGGGCAAAGTGCCTGCGACAAGGAATGGCCCAAAACGTATTGTGGGACATAAAAATTATCTAGCACAAAATGGCCTGTTTTTGCAAGGGTGGTGTAGGAAGTTGGCTCTGTATGTACTATTTCAAAGTAAGAAATAGCATGCACAGAGTCCAATGGTTCCCCTTAGAGGTAAGATAGTGGCAAAAAGAGATAATTCTAATGCTCTATTTTGTGGTAGTGTGGTCGAGCAGTAGGCTTATCAGAGGGTAGTGTTAAGCATTTGTTGTACACACACAGGCAATAAATGAGGAACACACACTCAAAGACAATTCCAGCCCAATAGGTTTTTATATAGAAAAATATATTTTCTTAGTTTATTTTAAGAACCACAGGTTCAAGATTTACAAGTAATACTTCAAATGAAAGGTATTTCACTCAGGTATCTTGGGAACTTTGAATCAACACAATATCATGTACAGTTTTAGCAAAAATGGCAATAAGCTATTTTAAAACTAGACACTGCAAATTTCAACAGTAAGTAAACCACCTACAGGGTTCAAAGTTGGGTCCAAGGTAGCCCGCCGCTGGGGGTTCAGGGCAACCCCAAAGTTACCACACCAGCAGCTCAGGGCCGGTCAGGTGCAGAGGTCAAAGTGGTGCCCAAAACGCATAGGCTTTAATGGAGAAGGGGGTGCCCCGGTTCCAGTCTGCCAGCAGGTGAGTACTCGCAACTTCGGAGGGCAGACCAGGGGGGTTTTGTAGGGCACCGGGGGGACACAAGTCAGCACAAAAAGTACACCCTCAGCGGCACGGGGGCGGCCGGGTGCAGAGTGCAAACAGGCGTCGGGTTTGCAATAGGTTTCAATGGGAAACCGAGTGCTCTCTTCAGCGAAGCAGGCAGGCAAGGGAGGGGGGCTCCTCGGGGCAGCCACCACCTGGGCAAGGGAGAGGGCTACCTGGGGGTCGCTTATGCACTGGAGGTCGTATCCTTCAGGTCCTGGGGGCTGCGGGTGCAGTGTCTTTACCAGGCGTCGGGTTCTTGGAAGCAGGCAGTCGCGGTCAGTGGGAACCTCTGGATTTCCTCTGCAGGCGTCGCTGGGGGGGCTCAGGGGGTCAACTCTGGCTACTCACAGGGTCGAAGTCACCGGGGAGTCCTCCCTGTAGTGTTGTTTCTCCGCAGGTCGAGCCGGGGGCGTCGGATGCAGAGTGGAAAGTCTCACGCTTCCGGCGGGAAACGTGGAGTCCTTTTAAAGTTGTTTCTTTGTTGCAAGTTTTGGTTTCTTTGGAACAGGGCCGCTGTCCTCGGGAGTTCTTGGTCCTTTTAGATGCAGGGTAGTCCTCTGAGGCTTCAGAGGTCGCTGGAATCTGGGGAGCGCGTCGCTGTTGTAGTTTCTCTTGAAGTGGGGAGACAGACCGGTAGGGCTGGGGCCAAAGCAGTTGCTGTCTCCGTCTTCTCTGCAGGGCTTCAGGTCAGCAGTCCTTCTTCGTCTTAGGTTGCAGGAATCTGTTTTCCTAGGTTCTGGGGGCCCCTAAATACTCAATTTAGGGGTATGTTTAGGTCTGGGGGGTTAGTAGCCAATGGCTACTAGCCCTGAGGGTGGCAACACCCTCTTTGTGCCTCCTCCCTGAGGGGAGGGAGGCACATCCCTAATCCTATTGGGGGAATCCTCCATCTGAAAGATGGAGGATTTCTAAAAGTCAGAGTCACCTCATCTCAGGACACCTTAGGGGTTATCCTGACTGGCCAGTGACTCCTCCTTGTTTTTCTCATTATCTCCTCCGGCCTTGCTGCCAAAAGTGGGGCAGTGGCCGGAGGGGGCGGGCATCTCCACTAGCTGGAATGCCCTGGGGCGCTGTAACAAAGGAGGTGAGCCTTTGAGGCTCACCGCCAGGTGTTACAGTTCCTACAGGGGGAGGTGAGAAGCACCTCCACCCAGTACAGGCTTTGTTACTAGCCACAGAGTGACAAAGGCACTCTCCCCATGTGGCCAACAACATGTCTGGTGTGTGGCAGGCTGGCAAAACTAGTCAGCCCACACTGGAAGTCGGGTACGTTTTCAGGGGGCATCTCTAAGATGCCCTCTGGGGTGTATTTCACAATAAAATGTACACTGGCATCAGTGTGCATTTATTGTGCTGAGAAGATTGATACCAAACTTCCCAGTTTTCAGTGTAGCCATTATGGTGCAGTGGAGTTCATGTATGACAGACTCCCAGACCATATACTCTTATGGCTACCCTGCACTTACAATGTCTAAGGTTTTGCTTAGACGCTGTAGGGGCATAGTGCTCATGCACCTATGGTATAGTGCACCCTGCCTTAGGGCTGTAAGGCCTGCTAGAGGGGTGACTTATCTATACCATGGGCAATATGAGGTTGGCATGGCACACTGAGGGGAGTGCCATGTCGACTCAGTCATTTTCTCCCCACCAGCACACACAAGCTGGCAAGCAGTGTGTCTGTGCTGAGTGAGGGGTCCCTAGGGTGGCATAAGACATGCTGCAGCCCTTAGAGACCTTCCCTGGCATCAGGGCCCTTGGTACAAGGGGTACCAGTTACAAGGGACTTACTGGATGCCAGGGTGTGCCAATTGTGAAAACAAAGGTACAGGTTTAGGGAAAGAACACTGGTGCTGGGGCCTGGTTAGCAGGCCTCAGCACACTTTCAAATCATAACTTGGCATCAGCAAAGGCAAAAAGTCAGGGGGTAACCATGCCAAGGAGGCATTTCCTTACACAACCCTCCACCCCCCAAGCGAAAGAGGATGAGACTAACTTTTCCCAAGAGAGTCTTCATTTTCTAAGTGGAAGAACCTGGAAAGGCCATCTGCATTGGCATGGGCAGTCCCAGGTCTGTGTTCCACTATAAAGTCCATTCCCTGTAGGGAGATGGACAACCTCAACAGTTTTGGATTTTCACCTTTCATTTGCATTAGCCATCTGAGAGGTCTGTGGTCAGTTTGAACTACAAAGTGAGTACCAAAGAGGCATGGTCTCAGCTTCTTCAGGGACCAAACCACAGCAAAGGCCTCCCTCTGAATGGCACTCCAACGCTGCTCCCTGGGGAGTAACCTCCTGCTAATGAAAGCAACAGGCTGGTCAAGGCCATCATCATTTGTTTGGGACAAAACTGCCCCATCCCATGTTTAGAGGCATCAGTCTGCACAATGAACTGCTTGGAGTAATCTGGAGCTTTTAGAACTGGTGCTGTGCACATAGCTTGTTTCAGGGTGTCAAAGGCCTGTTGGCATTTTACAGTCCAGTTTACCTTCTTGGGCATTTTCTTGGAGGTAAGTTCTGTGAGGGGTGTCACTATTGATCCATATCCCTTCACAAACCTCCTGTAGTACCCAGTCAAGCCAAGGAATGCCCTGACTTGAGTCTGGGTTTTTGGAGCTACCCAGTCCAGAATAGTCTGGATCTTGGGTTGGAGTGGCTGAACTTGGCCTCCACCTACAAGGTGTCCCAAATAAACCACAGTTCCCTGCCCTATCTGACATTTGGATGCCTTGATAGAGAGGCCTGCTGCCTGCAGGGCCTTCAAAACCTTCTTTAGGTGGACCAGGTGATCCTGCCAGCTGGAGCTAAAGAAAGCAATATTGTCAAGATAAGCTGCACTAAAGGACTCCAGGCTAGCAAGGACTTGATTCACCAACCTTTGGAAGGTGGCAGGGGCATTCTTTAAACCAAAGGGCCTAACAGTAAACTGATAGTGCCCATCAGGTGTGGAGAATGCTGTATTTTCTTTTGCTCCTGGTGCCATTTTGATTTGCCAGTACCCTGCTGTCAAGTCAAAGGTACTTAAGTATCTGGCAGTACCTAGTCGGTCAATTAATTCATCTGCCCTTGGAATGGGATGGGCATCTGTCTTGATGACAGAATTAAGTCCTCTGTAGTGCACACAAAACCTCATCTCTCTCTTTCCATCTTTGGTGTGAGGTTTGGGGACTAAGACTACTGGGCTAGCCCAGGGGCTGTCAGAGTGCTCAATTACTCCCAATTCCAGCATCTTGTGGACTTCCACTTTGATGCTTTCCTTAACTTGGTCAGACTGTCTGAAAATGTTGTTTTTGACAGGCATGCTGTCTCCTGTGTCCACATCATGGGTACACAGGAGTGTCTGACCAGGGGTTAGAGAAAAGAGCTCAGCAAACTGTTGCAAGACTTTCTTACAGTCAGATTGCTGTTGGCCAGAGAGGGTGTCAGAATAGATCACTCCATCTACTGAGCCATCTTTAGGGTCTGTGGAGAGGAGATCAGGGAGAGGTTCACTCTCAGCTTCCTGGTCCTCATCTGTTACCATCAACAGATTCACATCTGCCCTGTCATGAAAGAGTTTGAGGCGGTTCACATGGATCACCCTTTTGGGGGTCCTGCTAGTGCCTAGGTCTACCAGGTAGGTGACCTGACTCTTTCTCTCTAGCACTGGGTAAGGGCCACTCCATCTGTCCTGAAGTGCACTGGGAGCCACAGGATTCAGAACTCAGACTTTCTGCCCTGGCTGAAACTCAACCATAGCAGCCTTTTGGTCATACCTCATCTTCTGGAGTTGTTGGCTGGTCTCAAGGTTTTTACTTTCCTTTTCCATGTACTCTGCCATCCTGGAACGTAGGCCTAGTACATAGTCCACTATATCTCGTTTAGGCTCATGAAGAGGTCTCTCCCATCCTTCTTTTACAAGAGCTAGTGGTCCCCTGACAGGATGGCCACACAGAAGTTCAAAGGGGGAAAACCCTACTCCCTTCTGAGGCACCTCTCTGTAGGTGAAAAGCAGACATGGCAAGAGGACATCCCATCTCCTTTTGAGCTTTTCAGGGAGCCCCATGATCATGCCTTCCAATGTCTTGTTAAATCTTTCCACAAGACCATTGGTTTGTGGATGGTATGGTGTGGTGAATTTGTAAGTTACCCCACACTCATTCCACATATGCTTCAGGTAGGCTGACATGAAGTTGGCACCCCTGTCAGACACCACCTCCTTAGGAAATCCCACTCTGGTAAAGATACCAATGAGTGCTTTAGCTACTGCAGGGTCAGTAGTGGCCCTAAGGGGAATTGCTTCAGGGTACCTAGTGGCATGATCCACTACCACTAGGATATACTGGTTCCCTGAGGCTGTGGGAAGTTCAAATGGACCCACTATATCCACACCCACTCTTTCAAAGGGGACCCCCACCACTGGAAGTGGAATGATGGGGGCCTTTGGGTGTCCACCTGTCTTACCAATGGCTTGACAGGTGGCACAGGAGACACAAAACTCCTTTATCCTTCTGGGACATGTTGGGCCAATAGAAATGGTTCACTAACCTTTCCCAAGTCTTGGTTTGTCCCAAATGCCCAGCAAGTGGAATATCATGAGCTAAGGTCAGAATGAACTCCCTAAACTCCTGAGGCACTACCACTCTCCCAGTGGCACCAGGTTTGGGATCTCTTGCCTCAGTTTAAAGGACTCCATCTTCCAAATAGACTCTATGTGTTCCAGTGATTCTTCCTTTGGTCTCTTCAGGAGCTTGCTGCCTAAGGCCTTCAAGAGAGGGACATGTTTCTTGCCCCTTACACAACTGTTCCCTTGTGGGAACCCCTGGGCCTAAGAGTTCAACCTGATAAGGTTCCAACTCCATGGGCTCAGTTCCCTCAGAGGGCAGAACTTCTTCCTGAAAAGAGAGGTTCTCTTTCTTTTGTTGTGTTGAAGCTGGTTTCCCAATCTTCTTTCCTTTTCTCTTTGAGGGTTGGGCCATTTTTCCAGGCTCCAACACCACTTTTTCACCCTGAGCCTTGCAATGTGCCCTTGTCTTGACACACATCAGTTCAGGGATACCCAGCATGGCTGCATGGGTTTTGAGTTCTACCTCGGCCCATGCTGTGGACTCCAGGTCGTTTCAAAGCAAACAGTCTACAGGGATATTTGAGGAGACCACCACCTGTTTCAGGCCATTGACCCCTCCCCACTCTAAAGTTACCATAGCCATGGGATGTACTTTAGTCTGATTGTCAGCGATGGTGACTGGATAAGTTTGTCCAGCCAGGTATTGACCTTGGGAAACCAGTTTCTCTGTCACCATGGTGACACTGGCACCTGTATCCCTCAGGCCTTCTACACTAGTCCCATTAATTAGGAGTTGCTGCCTATATTTTTGCATATTAGGGGGCCAGGCAGCCAGTGTGGCTAAGTCCACCCCACCCTCAGAAACTAATGTAGCTTCAGTGTGAACCCAAATTTATTTGATTTGATTTGCTCTGGGCACACAGTTGATCCCACCTGGAGACTGGCTATTCCAGTGTTAACTGGAGTAGAGTTTGAAGTGGAACCTTTCTTGGGACAGGCCTTGTCTCCAGTTTGGTGTCCCTGCTGATTACAGCTACGACACCAGGCCTTTTTGGGATCAACGTTTTTACCCTTGAACCCAAAATTGGATTGTGAAGAGGCTTTGGACCCTCCCTCCTGAGCAGGTTTTTGGGGCCCTGTAGAAGACTCTTTACTTTTTCCCTTGGATGTCTCAACACTCTTCCCCTGGTGAGTCTTTGTGACCCCTTTCTTTTGGTCACCCCCTGTGGAAGTCTTGGTCACCCTAGTCTTGACCCAATGGTCCGCCTTCTTTCCCAATTCTTGGGGAGAAATTGGTCCTCGGTCTACCAGATGCTGATGCAGTTTATCAGTGAAACAATTACTTAACAGGTGTTCTTTCACAAATAAATTGTACAGCCCATCATCATCATTTACACTACTGCCATGAATCCAACCATCCAGTGTTTTGACTGAGAAGTCAACAAAATCAACCCAGGTCTGGCTCGAGGATTTTTGAGCCCCCCAAACCTAATCCTGTTCTCATCAGTGGAGAATCCAAAGCCCTCAATCAGGGTAGCCTTCATGAGGTCATAGGATTCTGCATCTTTTCCAGAGAGTGTGAGGAGTCTATCCCTACACTTTCCAGTGAACATTACCCAAAGGAGAGCACCCCAGTGAGACTTGTTTACTTTTCTGGTTGCACAAGCCCTCTCAAAAGCTGTGAACCATTTGGTGATGTCATCACCATCTTCATATTTAGTTACAATCCCTTTAGGGATTTTTAGCATGTCAGGACAATCTCTGACCCTATTTATGTTGCTGCCACCATTGATGGGACCTAAGCCCATCTCTTGTCTTTCCCTTTCTATGGCTAGGATCTGTCTTTCCAAAGCCAATCTTTTGGCCAACCTGACTAGCAGGAGGTCATCTTCATTGAGGCTTTCCTCAATGCTTCCAGAGTTGCTGGACTCTCCTGTGAGAGAAGCAGCATCTCTGACTATCACATTTGGAGTCAGGGTTGGAGAAACCCTGGTCTCCCTATCTAGGACTGGAGGTGGGAGTTCTCTAACTCACTAGTGTCCTCCTCTGTGAGGCCATCATCAGAGGGGTTGTTTTTAGCAAACTCTTCCAAAAGCTAATGGAGCTGTTCTTTGGTAGGGTTTGAACCAGTTTTTATCTTTTTGATTTTGCAGAGTGACCTTAACTCTGACATCCTAAGATGCAGGTAAGGGGTGAGGTTGAGTTCCATCACTATCTCTTCTGCAGCAGACATTATGTTTCTAAAAGTTGGAATACTTTTTAAGAATCTAAAACTATCTCTCAAACTTAATTCAAACTTTTACAAAACTTTTAAACTCTAAAAGAAATGCTAAAAGGGACTAACACAAGGCCCTAGCAGGACTTTTAAAAATTTAGAAAAATAGCTAAAATTTCAAAAATCAGTTTCTAATGACAACTTTTTGGAATGTAGTTGTTGTGTGATCAGATATTGGCTGAGTAGTCCAGCAAATGCAAAGTCTTGAATCTCACCGCTGATCCACCAATGTAGGAAGTTGGCTCTGTATGTACTATTTCAATGTAAGAAATAGCATGCACAGAGTCCAATGGTTCCCCTTAGATGTAAGATAGTGGCAAAAAGAGATAATTCTAATGCTCTATTTTGTGGTAGTGTGGTCGAGCAGTAGGCTTATCAGAGGGTAGTGTTAAGCCTTTGTTGAAAACACACAGGCAATAAATGAGGAACACACACTCAAAGACAATTCCCGGCCAATAGGTTTTTATATAGAAAAATATATTTTCTTAGTTTATTTTAAGAACCACAGGTTCAAGATTTACAAGTAATACTTCAAATGAAAGGTATTTCACTCAGGTATCTTAGGAACTTTGAATCAACACAATATCATGTACAGTTTTAGCAAAAATGGCAATAAGCCATTTTAAAACTAGACAGTGCAAATTTCAACAGTTCCCGGGGGGGAAGGTAAGTATTGGTTAGTTTTGCAGGTAAGTAAACCACCTACAGGGTTCAAGGTTGGGTCCAAGGTAGCCCACCGTTGGGGGTACAGGGCAACCCCAAAGTTACCACACCAGCAGCTCAGGGCCGGTCAGGTGCAGAGGTCAAAGTGGTGCCCAAAACGCATAGGCTTCATTGGAGAAGGGGGTGCTCTGGTTCCAGTCTGCCAGCAGGTGAGTACCCGTGACTTCGGAGGGCAGACCAGGGGGGTTTTGTAGGGCACCGGGGGGGACACAAGTCAGCACAAAAAGTACACCCTCGGCGGCATGGGGCGGCCGGGTACAGTGTGCAAACAGACGTCGGGTTTGCAATAGGTTTCAATGGGAGACCGAGGGGTCTCTTCAGCGAAGCAGGCAGGCAAGGGGGGGCTCCTCGGGGTAGCCACCACTTGGGCAAGGGAAAGGGCCACCTGGGGGTCGCTTCTGCACTGGAGGTTGGATCCTTCAAGTCCTGGGGGATGCGGGTGCAGTGTCTTTACCAAGCGTTGGGTTCTTGGAAGCAGGCAGTCGCGATCAGTGGGAGCCTCTGGATTCCCTCTGCAGGCGTCGCTGGGGGTGTTCAGGGGGGTCAACTCTGGCTACTCACAGGGTCGCAGTCGCCGGGGAGTCCTCCCTGTAGTGTTGTTTCTCCGCAGGTCGAGCCGGGGGCGTCGGGTGCAGAGTGGAAAGTCTCACGCTTCCGGCGGGAAACATGGAGTCCTTTTAAAGTTGTTTCTTTGTTGCAAGTTTAAGGTGGCCGGTGTCCTCAAGGGTTCTTGGTCCTTTTAGATGCAGGGTAGTCCTCTGAGGCTTCAGCGGTCGCTGGACCCTGGGGAGCGCGTCGCTGTTGCAGTGTCTTTTGAAGTGGGGAGACAGTCTCCGTCTTCTCTGCAGGGCTTCAGGTCAGCAGTCCTTCTTCGTCTTAGGTTGCAGGAATCTGTTTTCCTAGGTTCTGGGGGCCCCTAAATACTCAAGTTAGGGGTGTGTTTAGGTCTGGGGTGTTAGTAGCCAATGGCTACTAGCCCTGAGGGTGGCTACACCCTCTTTGTGCCTCCTCCCTGAGGGGAGGGGGGCACATCCCTAATCCTATTGGGGGAATCCTCCATCTGCAAGATGGAGGATTTCTAAAAGTCAGAGTCACCTCAGCTGAGGACACCTTAGGGGTTGTCCTGACTGGCCAGTGACTCCTTCTTGTTTTTCTCATTATCTCCTCCGGCCTTTCCACCAAAAGTGGGGCCGTGGCCAGAGGGGGGCGGACATCTCCACTAGCTGGAATGCCCTGGGGCGCTGTAACAAAGGGGGTGAGCCTTTGAGGCTCACCACCAGCTGTTACAGTTCCTGCAGGGGGAGGTGAGAAGCACCTCCACCCAGTACAGGCTTTGTTACTAGCCACAGAGTGACAAAGGCACTCTCCCCATGTGGCCAGCAACATGTCTGGTGTGTGGCAGGCTGGCAAAACTAGTCAGCCCACACTGGAAGTCGGGTATGTTTTCTGGGGGCATCTCTAAGATGCCCTCTGGGGTGTATTTCACAATAAAATGTACACTGGCATCAGTGTGCATTTATTGTGCTGAGAAGTTTGATACCAAACTTCCCAGTTTTCAGTGTAGCCATTATGGTTCTGTGGAGTTCGTGTATGACAGACTCCCAGCCCATATACTCCTATGGCTACCCTGCACTTACAATGTCTAAGGTTTTGCTTAGACACTGTAGGGGCATAGTGCTCATGCACCTATGCCCTCACCTATGGTATAGTGCACCCTGCGTTAGGGCCTTAAGGCCTGCTAGAGGGGTGACTTATCTATACCATGGGTAGTGTGAGGTTGGCATGGCACCCTGAGGGGAGTGCCATGTCGCCTTAGTCATTTTCTCCCCACCAGCACACACAAGCTGGCAAGCAGTGTCTCTGTGCTGAGTGAGGGGTCCCTAGGGTGGCATAAGACATGCTGCAGTCCTTAGAGACCTTCCCTGGCATCAGGGCCCTTGGTACCAGGGGTACCAGTTACAAGGGATTTACCTGGATGCCAGGGTGTGCCAATTGTGAAAACAAAGGTACAGGTTTAGGGAAAGAACACTGGTGCTGGGGCCTGGTTAGCAGACCTCAGCACACTTTCAAATCATAACTTGGCATCAGCAAAGGCAAAAAGTCAGGGGGTAACCATGCCAAGGAGGCACTTCCTTACAGGGGGAATCTGCTTTTTTGGTCCAACTTAGCAAAGTCTCGGTAATACATGATTCAACAAAGCAAGAACTCAGTCATTTATCTATTTGCACAAAATATTAGTGAACGCCTTAACTAACCTCAAATTAGCATTAGCATGTTGGGCTTCCTGCAAAACATTTAGTAAACACAAATTTAGAAAACATCTAAACTAAGGTCTCTATCAAAATAGCAGTTGGTACCTAGAAACAAAAAAGGCAAACAGACAATTACAATTTTGCATCAGATCGTTACCAATCCAACGGATCAGCAAACAGCGTCAGTCTTCGTCCTCAGGACATCAGTCGATTCGCCATCAGCAGAGATAGGACGGTCCAAAGTCTCACTATAGCATAAGGAACAGGACCCTTCCCTCATATGGAGGAGAAGTAAATATCAGGGAGAATGGGTAGAGGATGGTTTAGAGTATCAGAACAAAACACTAAAGGAATAGTAGCAAGCGCTCTGGTAAGTGAGCGAGAGAGTGAGTAAAAAGGTCTCTGTGAGTGAGTCCGTTTCTTCTTGGGTCACGCCGTTAAATCAAAACTTGTCTAATTAGCCCTTTACTCCTCATTGGATAATAATTGGTGCATCCTTATCTCTGTCCAATAATTTTTCAAGCATCTTGTCAGAATTTTCCACAAACCACAGTTCTCATGTCGTGGATTGGTCCATGTTATTGACGTCTTCATCGGTTGGAATGCCAGGTAGGAAAAGTTACACTTTGCGCTCCAGTCAGTGTCTCCATTGTTTTCTCCTACTACATTTAACCTTGCACCTGTTACGAATTACAGTGATGCATTTAGCAAGAACGTCGCCTTGAGCAAGTTGGTTCTCATGAGAAAGAATTTACTACGGCTACACACACAAATAACTTCTGGAAAAGTACAGCTTTGTGTCCTTCAGAAAAACAGCACATTACACTTTAGAAAATGCAGTTTAATATGAGGACAGGCAGCTAGGCCCAGACCCTCGCTAAGCTAAGGCCCTCTAATTTAAGAAAGCAAACTCTTAACCCATAACTCCAATTATGGTATACTAATACAAATTCAAAACAATTATTGCATAGAATTAACAAGCTTTTCATTAGTTTTCATATACATTGGTAGTCACTCCCCGTGGGCACATTTCAAACGCGTGCATTATTTTCTATGTTAACACATTTTCTATGCAGCTTCATCACACAACATATTGCAAGCTTTTCATGTTAATACTATTTTAAAAGACACACTCCAACAATCCCTCCTCTGATGACTCTTGTCATCACACAAACCTTCCCCACAATTTTTACATCCTAAAATTCTGTCAACTCAATCTCTTCCCTTATTGGCTTCCCCTTGGATTTTTCCCTATACAATTTTTCCCTTTCTTTTTCTTCCCTCCTTTTATCATTTTTCGCTATCTTCAGTTTTATTGTTTTGCTAATTTTACATGCCACCCACAATCCAAATAGGCAAGCTATAACAATCAATATCCCCTGTACTATTTTAGACAATATCCCATGCCAAATGTTGCTAAGCCAATTTCCCACTGAAGCAAACCCTTTTCCAACCTTTTCCCAAACACCTGGTTCTTTCAATTCCTTCAAATCTGTACTATCCCTAGTCAAGTTAGTAAGCTTACTTCTAATCTCATTACTATTGTCTGGTATATATGCGCAACAATGACGCTCATTAAATTAAGCATCCTACAAACTCCGCCATTTTTCGCTAAAAGAATGTCTAAAGCAAGCCTGTTTTGAAGAGTCATAGCCCTCTCCGCAGCAAGTTCAGTATCCATCAGGAGTATAGCCCCTGAAAAATTTGTCAACATGTTATCCACAATAGTAGACACCTTTTGAATCTTTATGGAGTTCAAGATAACTCCCACTGAGGGAATTATCGCCCCAAATATGTCTCCCATTGCACCAGCAGAGGTCTCTCTTCTGTCTAGTACAATGGAATTCAGACAGTTTCGGAAACCTTTCCAAATCGTCAAGTTGGTATATCTTTGGGAAAACTATTCCCAAGTAACATGTCCCATACCATCCCTTTGGAAGACGGTAAAAGTATTAAGTCCACATATGTAATAGATCCGTGGGATCGCTGGATCCTGTCTATTTAACTTAAACGTCCATTTACTCTGAAACAAAAACACATGTTTACATTCACTCATTCCCACAAACACACTGTCATAGTATGATTTCGTCCTAGATATGCAAAGCTTCCCTATGTGTAATGCATCTAAAGCTAGCTTCCCTTGTTCCCTAATTGCACCATAACCTTCACTACTAGCAAAAAAAACGCTGCTGCAATCCTTTTTCTAATTTACCCTTTAATGCCCTTCTTCTATCCTCCGTGTGGTCTTTTCTCTACAGGTGTAAGCAAGCATGTCAGATTATTGCGGTGAGCATAAGATGTACTAATCGTCAATGTCGACTCAAAGAATCCTTTAGCTAACTTTATACTACAGTATCTAGCTACCCCACTCAAATCCTCTATTATAGGCACAAAGGGAAAAAACAATTTGAATAGAAATATTGAATCGCCTCTTGGTTCTAAAATCTTGTTAGAGGCAGACTACAACTTATCCCATATGTTAATGGTAAGCTATGATAGGTAACCCCCTCTTGTACCGAAACAGGAATCTGTGTGCACACAAAGCAATCCTTCGCATCCATTGTGTCAACATACTCACTCAGCAAGCAATAGAAAACGTTTGTGGAAAGTTCCCCTTAAGCATTAGTTCCCTCATGCAAATATTTCTCATCCAGCTCAAACCTCTCCCAAGCTGTTAGTGCAGTAGTAGTCTCAGGAATTGTCGCTCTGTTAGTTCCACTATTATCCATTAGTGTCATACCCACAATCACAACCATAATGAATATCACACACACAACACCCAAACCAACACTTAAATATTTACAATGCCTACTCCCTCTATTATCCTGTCTAGTGTTAGCCATGATCTATAAAGAATCAGAAAGCGGAGGATTGTTAATTCAAACAACAACAGAGGACAGTTAGAATAAATGTATTTCTTCTTTTTTTTTTCTTTTCCTCCTTGCAGCAAAGTCAAAACAAGCGAAAGTCTTCCCTCAGCATTTATTTACAGCTTCCAGTTTCACTCTCAGGATGCTTGTCAATTCAAGTTAGCAGCTTGTCAAAATCATTTCTCAAAAGTCAATTCATTTTTCAAAGTCTCATCCAGTAAATTCTCAGTCTCTTTTCTCAATCTTCAGCTTTAATTCAATCTTTACACCAATTCAGTCTCTTCAGCTAGACTCAGGTGCCAAAGTATTGACCTGGAATCTCTCGATCAAAGCAAAAAGCCAAGAACTCTTGTTGCCATTCAGCTGTCGTTGCATACGCCCATTCAGGACCTGCGTACCTTCTGTTTGCTACTCTTTTTCTTTTCAACTTGCGATCACCTTGCAACTCTCCTTCACTTAGATCTTCTCTCCTTGTTGTATCAACTTCTTCCTCTGTTGCATCTTCGACAACCACTTCTCCCCTTTTCACTTGCAACTCTGGCCACTTGTCTCCTTTCAGTATCTCTCTGGTCTTTGATCTTTCCTGTGGCAACCCTTCGCCCTCTCTTGGCTCTATGGTGTTTTCTCTTGATGGACCTGCAATCTGCTCAGGAGGAGTTTGGACACTCTGACTCTCTTCCACCTCAACTCCTTTGCTTTCTGGGTCTGTCAAATGCTCTAGCTCATTCTCATTATTGCCTGCTTCTGGGAGAACCTCCCTCTGATTTGGCTCTAATGCAGTCTCAGCTGAGATAGGCTCACCGTCACCCCTCTGGATCTCTCCTCCCTCATCTCTTACTGGAGTGACCAAGCCGTCCTCAACGGGCTCTCCTTTTGTCTCAGTTCCCCTTTGATAGCTCTCCGGCCCTGAGACTTCCTTGTCTTCTGTTGGTACTTTCAACAACTCAACTTCCTCATCAGTTAGACATGTCACCTTCTTTGTGTGACTGGCGTGGATCCAGTTCGGAATTCCTGCACATTTCACAGCAGTAGTAGTCGTTAGTATCACTTGACATGGTCCCTTCCAACGTGGTTCCAAACATGTCTTCCTTCTGTGTTTCTTGATGACAACCCAATCACCAGCTCTCAGGTTGTGTCCTGGATCTTTAATCGGTGGCAGGGTGGTAGCTTCCACCTGGTGAGAAAAAGAGCGGACCACATCAGCCAGACCCTTGCAGTAGTCCAACACCATATCATCCGCGATATTCACAAGAGCATTCGCAGGCACTGCGGGCAGTCTCATAGCTCGACCCATGAGAATCTCATGAGGGGACAGTCCTGTTTTCTTGTTAGGTGTATTTCTCATTGACATTAACACCAAAGGCAATGCATCGAGCCATTTCAAATTCGTGGCCGAACACATTTTCGCCATTCCCGACTTCAGGGTACAATTCATCTGTTCCACTAGTCCTAATGCTTCAGGGCGGTAACTACAATGCAACTTCTGCTCAATGTTCAATGCTTGACACAGCAACTTAACAACCTCATTGTTGAAGTGACTTCCCCTATCTGATTCTAAAGAGATCGGAAATCCGAAACATGGTATCAACTCCCTAAGCAATATCTTCCCTACTGTGAGGCTGTCATTCCTGCGTGTAGGATACGCTTCAATGCAATGGCTAAAGATACACATGATCACCAACACATATCTCAAACCTCCACACACAGGCATCTCAATAAAATCCAATTGCATTCTGCTAAATGGACCTCTTGCTCTCCCAATGTGGCTCAAATTCATCACTGTCCCTTTCCCCGCATTTATCTGTTGGCAGATGACACACCGATGGCACATCACTTCTGCAGCTTGCCTGAACTTCGGGTTAAAGCAGTCAATCTTGAACAACCTGATAACGGCATCCCTCCCAATATGTGCTTGACCATGGTAAAACCTTGCAAACTGTGACAAAAGACTGTGACTGTCGGCAAGACCATTTCCCCTCATCTGAAATCCACAGATCATCTTGTCTTTGTACGCATTGCATCCTAACCCAAGAAGGCTTCTCATCTTTGCTGGCACGACCCTGCAACAATCCTAATTCTTCTAGTGTGTCAATCACCCTTAATGCGTAACCTGTGCATGTCTCATTCTCCTTTTCAGGCAACAATTCCCATTGATCCTTAAACGATATACAGTTCAAGGCGCAAAACCTTGCGACTTGATCCGCATATCCATTTCCAATTGAAACTATGGGGGTCATTCTGACCCAGGCGGTCAGAGACCGCCGGGGCCAGGGTCGGCTGGAGCACCGCCGACAGACCGGCGGTGCCCCGCAGGGCATTCTGACCGCGGCGGTTCGGGCGCGGTCAGATGCGGGAAACCGGCGGTCTCCCGCCGGTTTCCCGCTGCCCTGCAGAATCCTCCATGGCGGCGGAGCACGCTCCGCCGCCATGGGGATTCTGACACCCCCTACCGCCATCCTGTTCCTGGCGGGTCTCCCGCCAGGAACAGGATGGCGGTAGGTGGTGCCGCGGGGCCCCCGTAAGAGGGCCCCACAAAGTATTTCAGTGTCTGCTATGCAGACACTGAAATACGCGACGGGTGCCACTGCACCCGTCGCACCTTCCCACTACGCCGGCTCAATTCTGAGCCGGCGTCCTCGTGGGAAGGTTGATTTGCCCTGGGCTGGCGGGCGGCCTTTTGGCGGCCGCCCGCCAGCCCAGGGCAAATCCCAAAATACCCTCAGCGGTCTTTCGACTGCGGAGCGGTATTTTGGTGGGGGAACTTCGGCGGGCGGCCTCCGCCGCCCGCCGAAGTTAGAATCACCCCCAAAGTCTTGTGACCTCAGGTGTGCACTGCATTTCACCACGGCAATTTCATGAGGTAACAATTCCTTTATTCTCTCACCATTTTCCACTGGCAAACCAGAAGAGGTCAAATAACCCCTCTGTGACAACAATTGGCCAAAATCATGGACAATTCGGAATCCGTATTGACTATCAGTATAGAGAGTCACTCTCATTTGAGCAGAGACATGGCAAGCTCTAGTAAGAGCAAACAGTTCAGCTACCTGAGTGGAATACACTCCTTGAATCCAGGACGCTTCCAGGATACCAGAAATCGTGCATACAGCATATCCGGCTCTCAGCACTCCTACTGAGTCTCTCAAACATGAGCCATCGACAAAGATAATTTGGTAATTTTCCTCCAATTGGGTATCTTTAATATCAGGCCTTGGTTTGGTGCACATCTCTGTTACCTCAAGACAATCATGTTCTACATCTTCCACATTTGCAACCTCTGTATTTTCACTTGGAAGCAAAGTTCCCAGGTTCAACACTGTACATCTTTTTTATGTTACATTTGGTGACCCCAATATAATCATTTCATATTTGGTCAATCTTGCATTTGTCATGTGCTGTGTTTTAGTGCAGGTCAACAGGATTTCAACTGAGTGAGGGAACATGACTGTTATAGGATGTCCCATCACTATGGCGGTCATTCTGACCGCGGCGGGCGGCAGTCGCCGCCCGCCATGCGGTCACCGCCAGAAGACCGTACTCATTCTGACTTTCCCGCTGGGCTGGCGGGCGACCGCCAAAAGGCCACCCGCCCGCCCAGCGGGAAAGCACCAGCAACGATGAAGCCGGCTCCGAATGGAGCCGGCGGAGTTGCTGGTGTGCGACGGGTGCAGTTGCACCCGTCGCGATTTTCAGTATCTGCCAAGCAGACACTGAAAATCTTAATGGGGCCCTGTTACGGGGCCCCACGACACCCGTTCCCGCCATCCTGTTTCTGGTGGTGAGAACCGCCAGAAACAGGGTGGCGGGAAGGGGTCGGAATCCCCATGGCGGCGCTGCTTGCAGCGCCGCCGTGGAGGATTCCCTGGGCCAGCGGGAAACCGCTGGTTTCCTTTTTCTGACCGCGGCTTTACCGCCGCGGTCAGAATGGCCCCAGAAGCACCGCCAGCCTGTTGGCGGTGCTTCCGCGGTCGTTGGCCCTGGCGGTCTCGGACCGCCAGGGTCAGAATGACCCCCTATGCCTTCACACTGTGTGAGGCTTTGTCCAACTGCTGCTACTGCATGCAGACAACCCGGTAAGGCTGCTGCAACTGGGTCCAAAGTAGCTGCAAAATATGCTACTGGTCGATTTACACCTCCATGGACCTGTGTCAGGACAGACAAAGAACATGCATCACGTTCATGACAAAACAGAACAAAAGGCTTTGTGTAATCAGGCATACCTATAGTTGGAGCCCTGCACATGCTCTCTCTTAACTCAGTAAACTCTTTCATTTCCTTCTGTCCCAAAACAATGGCATCCGGCCCCTCTTTGACCGTCAGTCTCACCAATGGCTTGGAGATGACTAAGAAATTCGGGATCCACTGATGACAGTAACCCACCATTCCTAGAAACATCCTTACATCTCTCAGTGTGATTGGGGGATTCATCTGTTACAGTACAGTCACTCTTTCCCTGGATAACTTTCTGAACCCTTTCTCAATTTGATGACCCAAGTACTTCACCTCTTTCTGGAAATATTGCAATTTCTTTGGGGACACCTTGTGCCCGTTCTTTCCCAAATGATTCAGCAAGGCAATTGAATCATACTTGCACTTATCCCTTGTTTTGGATGCGATCAACAAATCATCAATGTACTGCACTAGAGTCGATTGAAAAGGCAACTCCAATGACTCCAAATTCTACTTCAGTATCTGATTGAATATGGAAAGTGATTTCGAAAACCCTTGAGGAATTCGACACCAACTGTAAACCTTGTCCAGGAATTTAAAACTGAAGAGAAATAGACTGTCCTTATGAAGAGGCACAGGAAAGAACGCTTGGGACAGATCAATTACCGTCAACCATTCTGCATCGCATGGAATCTGAAACATAATCACAGCCGGATTTGGCACCACTGGGCAAGATTTCACCACTATGTCATTGATTTTCCTCAAATCTTGGACAATCCGACCGTTCCCACAAGGCTTCCTCAGTCCCATTATTGGTGAATTACATGGACTGCTCATCACTTCTTTCAAGACTCCCTGTTTCACGAAATCTGCTATTAATTGTGCAACCTTTATAAGGACATCTTGTGCCATATGATACTGCGGTATGTGGGGGAATGCAGCATTTGGCTTCACACTGACTTTAACTGGCTCTACTCCTTTTATCAGTCCTACTTCTTTCCCTGTCAAGTCCCACACCTTCTCTTGGACTGTTGCCTGCAAGTCTGCCGGGAGAACAGCCAGTGTGAACATCGGAAAGAAATTAATCAGAGGATATTCCTCGTCTGTGGTCTCAGCTTCAGGCTCTGAAACCTGTTCCTCCCCTTCATCATCACTGTTTGTCTGGACTTCAATTCCCTCATTGGAACAGGTGATGGAACACCTCGTCTTGCACAGTAAGTCTCTTCCTAGTAAGGATACGGGACTTGAATTGCAAACTACAAATCTATGCAATCCTTGGAAAGTGCCAAGCTCAACCTGATCCGGATATGTGATCGGGTTAATCAGGAGTTGGTTTGCCACTCCCACTACTTTAACTGTGCGTCCCGAAAGGGGCAATTTCGGAACCTCTGTGCTTCTGACTGTAGAGCGTGTTGCTCCTGTGTCAACCAAGAATGAAACCTTGTGACCCATTACCTTCCCCTGAACATAGGGCCCTTTCTGATCTACCTCTAAGGATGCTGCAAGCCTACACTCTTCACTATCTGAACTCTCATCCGACCATTCATCGTTTATTCCATTCTCACCACGCAATGGGTACTGTTGTACTGTGTTATTTTGACTCATTCTTTGACCTGTGACCTGTTGAGGAAGCATCACCAGTTGCTGTTCCATTGGCGCTAAAGGCACTTGCATTTGCTGTCTAGGTACCATGGGAACCTGCTGTTGCATTTGTGGTAACTGAATCGGCTGTATAAGCGGCATCTGCACCTGCTGCATGGATTAAACCCTTGCATTTGATTCACATTATTCTGGAAATTCGGATTTGGACCCCTCAGTCTCAGTCCTCTCACATTTTGGAATGAACTGACATCATTGCTTTGTTGAACAACACCCTCCTGCACCATCATCGGGCACTCCCGCTTCCAGTGTCCAACGACCCCGCAAGCATGACAAGGTAACATCTTTTTCATTCCCTGTGCATCGATTTGAACTACTACAGTGTTCAAATCTGGACTTCTGTTCACAAAACCTCCTCGACCTCTACCTCTCACTTGCGCCTGAAGCATTCAGTTTCCTTGCAGCTGTTGCCCCATCTGCTGTAGACAACCTCCCTGCGTCCCTGATTGTGCTGCCTTAATTTGCATCACCATCGTTTTTTCCTTCAGCTTCCTCTGCTTTAACTCAATCTCATCACTACAGTATTTCGCATACTGCAACACCTCGTCAATCAGCTTTGCTTGCCAGCAGATCAAGTGACTCTTAATCATCTGGCCAATTTCAGGTCTCAACCCTACCGCAAACCTAAACACAGGGTGATTCATGTCCTTCACCTCAACAACCTCTGCACAGCTGTAGTGCTTAAATGCCTTCAACAACCTCTCATAATAGGCATGTATCGACTCCTTGACTTCCTGAACCGTTCAATCAATCCTTTGCCAATCAATATTCTTCGACGAAACTCTCGATTTCAGAAACTCAATCACCTTATAGTAATACTTCATCACCTCAGGAGACGGCGCTCCTGTGATCCTGTCCCTTGCCGGTTCCTAAGTTGGCCTGTCCATGCTCCTTTTGCACTCAAGCCACAAATCAGCTGGAACTGTGATCTCAAAGAGAGTATTCAGGTCTTCCCAAAGACATTTCGCAAGTTTCACAAACCTGTCCGTCTGCTGATACCACTCTATTGGCTTCTCCCTCAGCCTGGGAAAATCATTTGTTAATGACAGAATGTCACCTCTAGTCCATGGTACATGAACGAGAACCCCTCCAGCAGTCTCTCTCATTGGTAACATCTTTACCGTACCGGTGTCCGATAATGCTCTTGCTGGCTGCTCTAGACAATCACTCTTCCTCTTGTTTCTTTTCTTCACCCATCGGTCTTACCACTTTTCTAAGGCTCCCCAAACTTGCGCACTTTGTAGTATCTCCTTGAGGTGTGCTTTCATTCCAGTACACCTCATATGTTCAAAATCCTTAGGCTCAAAATCTAACCTGTAGCTCCTCTTCAGATGTTTGGTATTTTCCAAATCTACGCCATATTTGTCTGCCAAATTTGCCAACCTCTGGTGCACCCTGCTCACTTCTCTAGTTATCTTTAGACACAAGTATCTCAATTCTGCTTCCGTGTATGACTCTATCCTGTTCACACCCATGCTCCCTTCAACAAGTTCATTTGTTTCTATGCCCAACCTCGCAAAATTCAAGTGTTCTTCCTCAGTTCTCCCTGCGGCTACAGGAGCAGTCTGTGGAGTATAAAGCCTATCTAACCAATCGGTCAGCTGTTGTGCTGTTAAACCTTGTAATGAGATATTCCCAGCCTGCGCTAAAGGTGTCTGTGGTATATTCACTCTCGAGACCTGCGGAGTTAACAGTCTCGAACCTGACTGTCTCATGACCTCTGGAGGAGCCCCAATCGGGCTGAAGTCTAACAAGGACCTAGCTCCTTCAAATGTCGATTCCACTGGAGTCGATCCTTGGGAGCTTCCTACGAACCCTCCTCTTGTCATATCTTGAGTCATTACCCCTTGATCGCATACACTAGGCTTCGCCGGCACATACAATGGTACTGGTGGACCAACTGTAATAGGCAAAGATATGGCGGCTGGCGTCTGTCTATTCCCCAAAACCTGTGGAGGACTAACTCCCATATTCTGGTTCATCAATGGTGCTGTTTGACTGTGGCCCCGTGACCAAAGTATAATTCGAAATCATTTGCTGCTGCACCTGAGGCAGTAAAGGTGGAGTTGGCTCAGTCTGAATCAACTTTGGCCTTCCATTTACTTGCTCTGTCGGTACCACCAGGTTTGTGGTAGTCTCTAAAATTGGGACATCGGGGTAAAGTCTCTGAACCTGTGGTGGTTGCAGCTGAGATTGCATACCATGGGCAGTGGACACGCTAAAACTACTCTGCACCGGGACTGGTGTCGAGACAGGACTAACCTGTATCGGATTTGTTGTCACCTTCTTTTGGGTTGAACCTGCAGGACATGTACTAGTACTCGGTCTATTGTCATCTATTGCGTATGGCGGTGGTCGATCATTTAGTAACTGATTAAGGAACTCATCATTGTCTGAGTCATCTACCTCTGACCAGGGCCTCCTAGGCTCTTTGTCTTTGGAGGAACTTTTATCAGTCTCACAAGTAGCTTTCCCCCTTTTGTCTTCACTTTCTTGAGCTATTGCTGGAAACAGCCTGACTCCATCTATTGTTTCTCTTCTCCAAACTCTCTGCGCACTATCCCACTTAGCCTCCGCTAGTGTCTTTTCTGCTTTCCTCATTCTCCTCTCAAATTTCTGTTGCTGCTGTTGTATTGCCATCAGTTTCCAAATTACTAACGCCTCAAACTGTGCTGGCCTTGAAGGTGGCTTTTGCTCATTTAGCACCCTCCGCAAATTCTCCAAAATCCTCAAATTGAACGTTCCTTGCTCAAGAACGCCAAGCACCTTTCTTTCTCTGTAACTTTGCACCACTGCTTTAGCCAAAGACATGGCGCAACACCCCTTTCCTCCATTACAGTATAAGCCAGTGTATCCTCTGGTGGTGTAACCTCCCCTACACTCGAAGTAAAATATACGTCTCCCCTCAAAGCGCTCTTTAAAGCCTTGAAGAATTTCATTTTTACGTCTTTTACTTTTTCACAATCAAATCAGGAAATGACTTTAATTCCCAGAACTCTCTGCCCCTACCTTCTCAACCAATTGCCTCTCACGGAAGGCTGCCAATCCGTGTGCGACCCTTCACACTAACCAACCTATCCCAGCGTGTCTCCAATGACGTCACACTCTCACACTCTCAAAGTCTTGCAGCTTGTCTTCCCACCCTCGATTCACACAAACGAATGCAATATATTGCGAGCACCAACAAAACAAAACTCAAAATTTGCCAGTTTACTACAGGAAAGGGTAACACAATCGCTACAGAACTTTACAGAAATTTCGCTTAGTCTCGGCCGCTACTCTCTCCCTTTTCAGATCCCGCACTTACAAGCAAAATTTGACCCGAAAATGTTACTCTCGACTTGTCAATGGATTAATGTTCTAGTGCACTTTAGAACTCACCAAATCTCCATCGAAGTTTTCATTCACTCACCTTGACCCATACTCGACTTGTTGACTTCACCATCGACCTATTAAATCGCACAAATTACAACATAAACCAAGTGTCTCATACACTTATTAATATACTCCGGAGTCTTAGACCACGCAGGGTCTGTACATCATCAACAACCATTTGGACAATTTTTGAGCACCAAACGCCACACTCACATGAAGTTCGCCGACTTCCCTACTCTCATATTGCGGAGTACGCCCACTCCTACTAAAACATCATCTGGCCTAAAATCCTCACAAACTTCACAATTCACCTGCAGTATGCATAAGCTGAGCAAGCGCAAATCTACTTCATTCACAACATCACTAGAACGCCGAGAACATACTCAAACTTCCTTCAGCAAGCTCCGAGGTTCCGAGAAAGTCTTTCGGGACTTAGGGGCACATCATCTCTCCAATTTGCATCATTGAAAGAAAACAAAAAACACAAAAACACAATTTTTTCAGTACACCTTGCCTACTTCCAAACCACGCCCATCAACTATATCAAACCGTAGTCCCTCGTACTGGGGCCCCAAAGGGCCAAACCATCCTCTGCTACCAAAAACTGTTAGCGTGTTAGAGCCTTATCAAGTAAACTTACAAAGAGACGTGTTTAGGTCGATAAACCTTTGGGCCACGTTCGAGGACTTCCCAGTACGAGATGTCTTCTTGTCATCACAAATCAATAGATCACTAAAACAATCAATAATTTCAATAGCTAATCGACAACTAGTCAATAACATTTAACACACCATGACCTTTCAGTCATGAATAACCACACCAATTCATTAAGTGTTAGGATATTTATTTCCCTATTGGTTACAATCTAATGTCACCTCTGTTAATCTCATTAGCAATAAATCTCATTAGAAACTCTTCTAATTTGCAATCAGAACACAATTAATCAATGTGTAGAGAATATTCATTCAGTATGTAGGCACATCATTAATATGAAGCAACTTAGCAGAGTCTCGGTAATACATGATTCAACAAAGCAAGAACTCAGTCATTTGTCTATTTGCACAAAATATTAGTAAACACCTTGGCTAACCTCAAATTAGCATTAGCATGTTAGGCTTCATGCAAAACATTTAGTAAACACAAATTTAGAAAACATCTAAACTAAGGCCTCTATCAAAATAGCAGTTGGTACCTAGAAAGAAAAGGCAAACAGACAATTACAATTTTGCATCAGATAGTTACCAATACAACGGATCAGCAAACAGTGTCAGTCTTCATCCTCAGGACATCAGCAGAGATAGGACGGGGCAAAGTCTCAATATAGTATAGCTAAGAAACAGGACCCTTCCCTCATATGGAGGAGAAGTAAATATCAGGCGAGAATGGGTAGAGGATGGTTTAGAGTATCAGAACAAAACACTAAAGGAATAGTAGCAAGCCCTCTGGTAAGTGACCGAGAGTGTGAGTAAAAAGGGGGAAGCACATTGACGGCACCTGGGGGCAGGAGGAGCCAGCAACCAGCCAAAGCAAAGGGCAGGAGCCCTTTAAAAACCGCGTAGCGCTCCCGCCTCGCGGGAAGCACATTGACGGCACCTGGGGGCAGGAGGAGCCAGCAACCAGCCAAAGCAAAGGGCAGGAGCTCTTTAAAAACTGCGTAGCGCTCCCGCCTCACGGGACGTGGGCGGCAGTGCCCGGGCGAAGCCCGGGCCAAGGGCGGGCCCGTCCTGTGCCTGTCGGAGCCCGGAGGAGACTGGGCTGGGCCCCCCCTCTTTCATCTGCAGTAAGAGACCAGTCTGCTACCCAACTGAATTGAGACTATTCCATATAACCTAATTTGAGTAGTAGTACTTCCATTCAGCTCCATTAGTACTAGTCTCTCTTTTTGAGTTTTCCTGCTGTTACTGGTGCCTTTGATTTGGAGGGCTTTATTAAATAAGTATATAGCAACGAGTGGTATGCTGATACCCTCTAGAAAGAGTGGGCAGACAGGGCCAGATATTTAAGTGGCAGGACATCCATTTAATATAAGAAAAGAAAAAAGGCGCTTATGGGAATCGAAGGGGTCCATATATTCTAGCTTTCCCAGGGATCCAGTATCCCATGCTTGGTACTTAGAATAATTTAAATAGCACCACCGGGCAAGAGTCTTGAGCCCCTGTATTAGATCTAGCGAAGGCGTAGAACTAAATAGTTGGTAATAAGGTATGGGGAAACGCAAGGCATCAGAACCCCCAAGGGGAAAGGAGAAAACCACAAAAAAACTTAGGAATGCTGGCGAAAATTGCACAATATCTGAAATTGATGACCTTATAGAGGAGGTAGAGTCTTTACTAAGCAATAGGACCACCCCTCGGGAGGGTTCGGATAAAAAGATAACTTCCTACTATACAAAGAAAATAGAATTAGGGAAAGGTAAACCAATTGATAGGAAAGGGAAACCAATTGATAGGAAAGAGAGTGACAGCCAGCAAGAGGAAAATGTATCCCCGCTAATAGGATAGCCAGCCACAAAGATGATATAATTTGGGCCAAGCGCCATCCTCTAACTACACTAGAAAGCACTAGGAAGAAGGGCCTTGTGCAGAAGAGCGACATTGTGTGTTCTAACAAGTATGCAGTCCTGGCAGAACCTGCTACCAGTAAAGTGCAGAAAGTCCAAGAGGGGAAATCTGTGGGTAAGCACGATCAAACCACCTCCATGGCACAGATACCTATAGAGAAGACACCATTAGCTAATCAAGATCTAGAAAACTGCTCAAAATGCAAAACAAGGAGTTTAACAGATCTTTATGATTTAATGATTGGATTAATGCAGGAAGTCATAGAGCTAAAACTTGAAGTGGGAACATTATCAGCTCTTGTGAAAAAGGGGGAGAATATGGGAACCCAAAGAGATCAGAGTACAGAGGAGACTTCAATAGTATCATTACATTTGCAAGGTAGACGCATATTCCCCCAAAGTTTGAATGCCCAGTCCAACTCTACTTCAACTACAGTTAGTATCCCACATGCACCACAAGAATGTGTAAGAGGGGAAAATGAGTGTAATATTGGGTCACGCAATTATTCTGTAGTTTAGGCAGGAGAATTACGACAAGGACGTCTGAACTTCCTAAGGGAGTCTCGTTTGGAAACAAGGTTACAAGAAGAGAAGATGGAAAGAACATTGAAACCCTATACTTCATTACATAATGGTAGAATGCACTCTTTTATAAGGAGTAGACACCTTGAGGGAAAGACTAGGCCCCCTAGGGCTGATGTAGTATATTTGCTAAATGTCCCGAAATTGACCCAAAATAGAATAGAGGATGAGGATTCCCTAAAAAATAAACTTATACATTGGATCAGACATAAACGACATTGCCTATCCTTAATCCGCTCAGATATCACGAGGGCGGAAAGGATACCAGGAGAGGCTGGGAAGCAAGAGGTTGTTGTTCTGACACTAAGGGATGAAAGACTAATTGAAGGTCTGATTATTATGGAACAGAGGGCTAGTGCTCCCACAAAAAATGCTATGAGGTTTAGCCTGGATCCATATACTTGTAAGTCTGTAGCTCAGAGGAGCAAACACATGAATGGGGGAGTGCAAATGAGAAAAGGAGATTCTCATCTTGAAATAGTTGATTGACTAAATCAAGTATATTTGGGACCAATAAGAGACCCAATAGTAGCAGAGTACCAGGAAGAAAATAATCATCAAGTTACAGGGGTAGGAAGCATCGAAGAGTACTTACCCTGTAGAAAAGAACCGACCATATCTCAGAGCCCTATTACAAATGATATGACCTTAATTGGAAGGGGATTGGTTACTATGGTCTCCTGGAATGTAGCAGGCCTAAAAAGCAAGCTTATGGACCCTGATTGGCATGATTATATAGAACAATTTCATGGTTGCCTCTTCCAAGAGACTTGGTTAAAGGATCCACTGTATAAGCTGGGATGCAAAACTTTTTTTATTAGTGCAACTGCAGCAGCAAGAGGGAGGCCGTCTGGGGGGTTGGTTATATGGGTAAAAATCTCCCTCAATATTGAGATATGCAAACATGATACAGAGTCTGCTGACATTCTGTGGTTGGAATTAGGGGACAAAAATAAGGTGCTATCCCATTTGTTTAATGTGTATATAAGGCCCAGAAGGTCAAACCTGGAGTCACATGAAATAGAAATATTAGATGGCATGCTAAAAATAATTCCGGCAGGAGAGACAATCATGATAGGGGGAGATTTTAATTGCAACTACAAACCTATAACTGGTCTTGAACATCTGGCGGATGACGAAGACTTAGCAAGAGCAGTCCCCCACCTATCAATTGAAGAGTCTGTCCCCGGTACGGTTGCTGCTTTGCAACTCACGGGCCTCACATTAAAGCATGGATTGAGGGCGTGCAATGGTAGAGTGGGCCAAGGTGGCCTTAACAAGGACACTTTTTTCAGAGAGGTAATAGAGGTTCAAAATTATATTATATTATGCATAGCACTATTACGTGGGAGAGAATAGTGACCTTCAAAATAGATAAGAGGAGGGAAAGTGATAATTTTCCGTTAGTAATTGAACTTAGGGGTTACCTCATGGAACTGAACTGCATGGAAAAGGATAAGGTGGAGCTGCAACCCACTCTTAGTAATAATCGAAGGGCAGTAAAATGGCCGACGATATTGGGCAATTTGGGTGTAATGATCAACATTTATAACACATATACAGAACTAATGGAACCCCACACCCAAAAAAATTGTACTGATATCCCTATCATGGATATTTATCTATCAATGAGTACCGCACTAAGACCCTACTTCACTAAACAGATACAACCAAAGTACAAAAAGGGCAAGGAGCAAATTACTTCATCTAATCCTTGGTATTCCACTGAGTGTAGAGAGAGTAAAACATTATTGGTAGAGGCCCTAAAACAGAAAAACTCATTAGCCGTGCAACAGGCAAGGGCTAGTTATAAGAATATTTTGGCTATAGCACAAAAAAACTGGGAGGACCAAAAATGGCATGACCTCTTAGAGGCAGCCAAACGCAACGATACAGTTGCTTTTTGGAAAATAGTTACTCATGGCAGGAAAGAGGGGACATACAGTACTGAACATCATATAGATCCCAGTGCCTGGGTCAACCATTTTACGTACCTCTATTCTGATTTTCCTAACCTTGATGCATATCCTTCCCGGTCCAAAGAAGTACCTTCCTGGAGCACTTTACCTGTCATACAGTTTAGCCTGAAAGAAACGGTGACTGCCATTGAAGCGATCAAAATAGGCAAAGCCCCAGGTTTGGATACAATCCCTGGGGATCTGTTTAAGCACAACATAGAAATCTGGGCACCTTATGTAAATTTACTCAGTAATGCCATAGCAAGAGGGGAGCCAGTTCATGAGTCATGGAAAGGTGCGGAAATAATCCCCGTCTATAAAAAAGGATCTAGGGAGGACCCTGGGAATTACAGGCCAATTAGCCTTATCGATGTTATACAAAAAATGTATGCTAGGCAGCTGCTAAATAGAATAGGCTGTTGGATAGAAGAAAAAAATATTTTGACAATATACCAGGCAGGCTTCAGGCAGCAGACAAGCACAATTGACCAGGCCTTTAGGCTACTAGCAATAATGTGGAAATACACAAAACTAAAGAAGGGCCATCTCTATATCGCATTTGTGGATTTGCGTGCGGCCTTTGATCTGGTTCCAAGAGACTCTCTATGGTCTGCGTTAGGGAATCAGGGTATGCCGGGGAATCTCCTGTACCAGACAAAGAGGCTGCACGAAAATACATACGCAAAAGTACGGTGGGGCCCAAATGGAGAGCTGACTGACCCAATACCCATTAAGAGGGGAGTGAGGCAGGGCTGTGTGCTTGCCCCAACCCTCTTCTCGTAATATATCAACGACTTGGTAGAGTATCTAAAAGGGAGTAATCATGGCTCGCCAAGATTGAATGGAGATCCACCTTTTTGCAGATGATACCATCTTACTATCGCAAACTCCCATGGGTCTACAAACCTTATTAGGAATGTTTAGCAAATACTGTAGTTTGAAGGGGCTGGAGATAAACGTAAATAAGACAAAATATCTGACTGTCAATCCCCATAAAGCACTTAAAAGAAGTATCTTGATCAAGGGGCATGAACTGGAACGAGTACAATTTTTTAACTACTTAGGGATATTGTTGGATGCTAAGTTGTCCTGGACGCCGCAAGTCAACAAAGCTGCAACTTCTCTAGTTCACAGCTCCACGGCAATAAACAACAATTATAAAAGTTCAAGAACTGGGATTGTTTCACCAGTGTTTGAGGTCTACAGATACAAAGCGCAGGCTGCTGCCTTATATGGTGCTGAACTTTGGGGAACTGTAAACCTAACCCCATTGGTATCCCAAGAGAACAGTTTTGTGAGGGGGGTATTGGGATTGCCACCATCTACTCCATTGATCCCTCTTACTTATGATTTAAATATGAAGCAAATAGGTAAACTGGCAGTTTTGAGGCCATTACTCTATTGGTGTAGACTTTGGACAATTCCAGAACCGATTCATTACAAGCAAGCACCAATGGAGATAATGGACCTTGATAAATCAGTCTCCCTTCCGTGGCTCCATCATATAAGGTATTGGTTCTATAACCTAGGGCTGAAATCTTATTGGGATGAACCCCATACACTTACGTTACAATCCAAGACTCGATTAAAGCAAGTATACTGGGAATTTTCTTCGATTAGTCTTTTCCGCAATAAGGATTTGGGTAGATTGACATCGAGTTTTTTGGACATTAAACCAACACCAAGAGCTGAGGACTGGTTAGATACAATCCAGCCTAGGCGAGCGACAGCACTATTTATGAAATTTCGATATGGGATCCTTCAGACTAAGGCATTTACTATTAAATGGGGCCCTCAGAGCGAGAATAGTCATGAGGCGAAGTGTGGGTTGTGTAATATGGAGACCATTGAAACGGTGGATCATGTTTTGTTAATCTGCAAAGCCTACGATAAACCAAGGAAAAAATGGATTCAACCTATTTGTACGAATGAAGGAATTAGAAACGACAATGAAGCGACCAGACTGCTTAGATCTACCATTACCCCATCCATCGTCTTTGGATTAAGTCGTTTTCTTTTAGTGACTTCATTTATTAGAGATAAGGAGGGCCTGATGTTTTAATAAGCCCAGATTTAGCAAATATTTACAGACAAATTTTATGATGTTTTTAAATGGCTAATAGGTTCTCCTTCGAGCAAGTTAATAGACCCTGTGTTGTTACCTTGTTTAAAGATGTATTTTTAGTTTTTTATATGAAGGGAAATATAGGTATTTATGCATTTTAAGAATATCCCTTCTTATTTATTACTATTTTATAAAATGGTTAAATAGCTTTTTATCAGATAGCTAATAAAGCAATGGTATCATTTTGGGCAGGATATCAATTTTAGAAATTCTTAAATTTTTAGTTTAAGTAATGATGAAAAATGATTGTTATTTATTGATCTTAGGAGCGCCATTTGATATTTATGTAAATTGGTCTTAGTATTTATGTGAGTACCTCCTGTTGAAATAATGTTCTTTTGATTGTATTTTCCTTTTATGGCTGACAGCCGAATAAAGGTGTGTTGAATGAATGAATGAGTAAAAAGGTCTCTATGAGTGAGTCCGTTTATTCTTGGGTCACGCCGTTAAATCAAAACTTGTCTAATTAGCCCTTAACTCCTCATTGGATAATATTTGGTGCATCGTTATCTCTGTCCAATAATTTTTCAAGCATCTCGTCAGAATTTTCCACAAACCACTCGTGTCGCAGATTGGTCCATGTTGTTGACGTCTTCATCAGTTGGATTGCCAGGTAGGAAAAGTTACACTTTGCGCTCCAGTCAGTGTCTCCATTGTTTTCTCCTACTACAGTTAACCTTGCACCTGTTACGAATTACGCTGTTGCATACAGCAAGAACGTCGCCTTGAGCAAGTCGGTTCTCATGAGAAAGAATTTACTACGGCTACACACACACATAACTTCTGGAAAAGTACAGCTTTGTGTCCTTCAAAAAAACATCACATTACACGTTAGAAAATGCAGTTTAATATGAGTCCAGGCAGCTAGGCCCAGACCCTCGCTAAGCTAAGGCCCTCTAATTTAATAAAGCAAACTCTTAACCCATAACTCTAATTATGGGATACCAATACACATTCAAAACAATGATTGCATAAAATTCAGAATTAACAAACTTTTCATTAGTTTTCGTATACCTTGGTAGCCACTCCCCGTGGGCACATTTCAAACGTGTGCATTATTTTCTATGTTAACACATTTTCTATGCAGCTTCATCACACAACGTATTGCAAGCTTTCCATGTTAATACTATTTTAAAAGACACACTCCAACAACCGCCACCCACCGCGAGGGCCAGGGACGGCAGAAACGCAGGACACCTCACCCTGCAACCGCCACGCATACAAACACCCACCCACGAAATAAGGATGCACAAGTCAGCTCGGCAAACAGTGAAAGCAGAACGACTATTGGCGTTACCGACCGCCACGGTCAGCAATGGGAACCGCCAACAACAAAAGCACACACTGGCCGATTTGAAAAGCATACACTTGACACACATCCACACCACTATAAAACACACACATGCACACCCCACAATCCTCTTCAAAGCCAATAACACAACACATATTGACACCCCAACACGCATACACTGAACAAACCATCACATAAGTCACACACACAAAATCACCACTAAAACACAAACACTGCACACCCACCATCACAAACCATACTCCCAACCACACAGCAGCACCGTCACCAACTCACCTACAACAGACCACCCACAACACACACTGTGGCACCCCCTAAGCACCCTTGCTTCACTGACAGGGAGCTAAGGACCATGGTGGACGAGATACTCAGGGTCGAGCCACAGCTACTGTATTTGGGGCACAGGTGCAGCAGACACCCTTAGCCAGGAAGATGGAGCTATGGCAGAGGATCATCAACAAGTTTAACGCAGTGGGAACGTATCCACGCACAAGGGATGACATCAGTAGGAGATGGAACAACCTGTGGGGAAAGGTGCGCTCAATGGCATCATGACACAACATTGCAGTACAGAAGACTGGCGGTGGTCCCCCATCTCCTCCCCCTGAAAACAACAACTGGGAGGAGAAGGTCTTCGCTATCCTGCACTCAGAGGGCCTCATTGGACTGCCTGAAAACCTGTAATGCATGTATTACCCCATCCCTCTCACTACTACCATGCCCCCATCCTCTACCCAGCCAACAACACCCAGACGCTCCTATCCGTGTTTCCAGCATGCCCAGATACCACCAAACAAATCACTATCCCTGTGCACAGTCACCAACCCATGCATGGAATGTCAGGAGCACTACAACACCCAAAATGCACCACCACCCCCTCACTAAATGCATCAAAAAGAACACAAATGGACCCTGCATGCTACTGCATGGGAATGTTATCACCAATTACAGCTGACCAGTGCTGCAAGGGACAAGAAATTGCAGGACACTCACATCTCTATTCTCTCACACACAGGTACCACCACCCATGCCCCCCAGACGGAGACGGCACGTAGTGCCAGTCCTCCACCTGAAGACGAATGCGGCACTCAGGAGAGTAAAGAGGGATGTCTGGACACAGAGAAAATCCCTGACCCATCCCACAATCCTGGACAGTCACCTTCCAGAAGCCCCACCCAGGACACCACTGACACCCCCTACCACTCAGCCACCACAATCAGCTCTGGCCCAGCACTCCCACACCAGTGTCTCCAGGCCATGGACTGGCTGCCCACATGTACAGAGGCCCGAGTCTCCACCCACCACCAGGCAGGATGATGAAGGACCCAGTATAAGTGGGACTGCCAGACCTGTGCAGGGAACACAGGCATGGGGGCTAGGGCCAGTGGGAGGGTATCAGTGGCCCAGGAGGATGACCCTAGGAGGAATCCTGCTGCCCAGGAGGTTATTGCTGAGGTCCTGGGACCATACCACCATTCCCAGGACAGGATGGGCCAGATCCTGGTCACGTTGGAGCAGAATCAGAGGCTGCAGGTAGCACACCAGCAGGAGGCCATGGAGCAATGGAAACAGCTCAATGCCACCATGGCTTGCATTGCAGGGTTGCTGCAGCACCAGACCAACATCCAGCCTGAGTCCTCCACCCACCTGCAGGCCCCTTCCACTAGCCAGGACACTGCCTTGCCATCAACATCTGTAGCAGCTACTGGAGTGGTGGCACTGCCAGAGGACTCACAGGACACCAGGACCCTTTCCCTGCAGCCCTGTTACCCCCTCGCAAACGTGGCCTCAGACCCAGACATCCTAGTCAAACACCAGCCAAGACCACCGCCAGGAATTGACTCTGTCCTGAACTGTCTCCCTTGTTTGCATCTGAGCCACCTTGTTGACACGCCACTGCCGTTTCACCACGTTCCAATGGCCCCATGGACTTTGCCCCTGTGCTACCAACAGCTGTGGAAATGTAGCTGAGTATATTGTTCACCATATACCCACTCCCTTCCACTGTCCCATCACTCATGTATGTTTTATCTTCATATAAAAAATCTGGCCTCATTTAATGTTGGCAAGCAAATGTTAATGTGTATGTATCAGCCAGTTTCCATCATAATGCCACTTTATTTGCAGGAGGGGGCCTGACAGACAGTCATGTTTGAAGTATGTCACACTGTACGTTCCATTGCTGTGACACACATCTGTTTCTTCATTCATAAAGTTGCAACATCACTGGTAAGGGACACCACAGCACTTAGTACATAAGTCTCCCAGAAAAAATACAGGAAATCCATTTGCAGAATAGGAAATGTAACTCAGAGTCACTGGAAATATAGCCGGATTAGCTGGGTTCTGGAGTTGATGTCTTCCCCCTATTCTTCTTCATCACTCGCATCCATCCTCTGAGGTGACATGGGTGGTTGGACAGCATCCTCCTCTTCCAGAAGAGGGATAGTTTTCCTCACAGCCAAGTTGTGTAGCATGCAGAAGGCCACCACTATCTGACACACCTTGTCAGGGCCATAGCACAGGGATCCTCCAGAGAGATGCAGGCAACAAAATCTTGCCTTCAAGAGTCCTGTGGTCCGCTCTGTCACCCTCCTAGTGCGACCATGTGCTTCATTATAATGGAGTTTAGCATCTGTCCTGGGATTTCTCACAGGTGTCAGGAGCCATTGCATCTTTGGGTAGCCAGAATTCCCTTGAAAGGTTTGTGAAAGAGGGTTAATACACACACTTACTACTTGCATGCAGCCTGCCTGTCAGGTATGTCTTTAGTACAGTGTCATACACACTGACCTGTGAGCCAAACTCTTTCCCCCTGTAGTTGTCCCATCATGCGTGGCACACTGCTGTTTCTCAGGACATAGGAATCATGGACTGATCCTGGGATCCCTGCATTGACATGAGAAATGTACCGATTAGCAGAACACACCAAATGGACATTCATGGAGTGAAAGGTTTTACGATTTCTGAACACCTGTTCATTTACTCTTGGGGGTATGAGGGGTATGTGGGTACCATCAATGGCACCTATCACATGGGGGATATTTGCAAAAGCATAGAACACTAATGTCATGGTGGTGTGATCAGCCCTTTGGGAGAACTGGACATAATTTTGCAGGTGTTGCAAAAATGCATTCACAAATTTGGACAGAATGTGGCTGAACATTGGCTGAGAAACACTGGCTGCCATGCCCACTGTCACTTGGAATGAGCCTGTGGCTAAAAAATGTAGCACAGATAGTACCTGCACAGTTGTAGGTATGGCATAGGAATTCCTATTCCCTGGCATCAGAACAGGTTCCATTTGTGCACAGAGTTCCACAATTGTGGCTTGATTCAGGCGGTAAATGATGATGATGTGCTGTTCCTTCATGGTGGCCAGATCTACCAGGGGTCTGTAAACAGATGGGGCCCTCCTTTGCCACATGGGTCTGTACCTACGGAGGAGGAAGAGAGACACATTGAGTTGGGACATACACTTTTCATGTTCCACTATTCATGTTGTACATGCAACACAATTGTCTCTCACACAGACACAAAGAACGTTTTAATCCTGTCAGGGCAATGTGTGGCGAGGTGTGCATGTTTTATTGCATCACAGTGTAGGCACAATTCCCAACATGATTCCATGAGGAGGACCAGTAATCATAACAGTACTCGACGAAGGGGTGATGGAATGGAGCCATGGACTAGGACCCCGGCCAGACTATGAAGATGTGGTGGATGCAAATGGCAGCCCCCTGCCCTACAGGTAGTGTAGTGTAGGAAGTGACCACTTTCCGCTGGGGTGTTGGTCGTCATGGCGGTAGGCGGTGTTGACCGCTGTGCACCTAATCATTGGATAACATTGTTGTCAATGGGGAAGCAGGGCCAATCATGATCACAGCTGGCGGTGACGGTGCACACCACCGCCGTATATATTTTGCCAGGCCCTTGCCACTTGACTCCTGCACCTTGAGTAGGGAAGAACTCCACTGCGTGTGCTGCTGTGTCCTGACTCTGGTCCTTGAGATGGCACGTGCTACAGGGGAATGGGCCCCGGCCTTCATCAAGGAGGAGCTGGAGAAACTGGTGGATGGGGTCCTACCTCTGTATGCAAAGCTGTATGGGCGACCAGAGGAACAGGTGACTTACTATTTGTCCTCCTCGAATGTGTGTGAATGTGGCTGATGCTTGTAGGCATTTTTGTTGGCTGTGTGAATGCTTACCTGTTGTGTGTCTGGCGGTTTTGGGCTTGGCTATTGTCTGTATTTCTGTCTCCATGGGCCATGTCAGGTTGGACTGGCATGGCATTTGTGTATGGGCACCCACACTGACATCTGTTTCTTTATTCTGTGTGTCCCATGCAGGTCAGCGCCCATCAAAAGAAAAGGTTGTGGCTAGCCATCACCAAGGAAGTGCGGACCCTGGGGGCCTACAACCGGCAGAGCTCCCACTGCAGGAAGCGTTGGGAGGACCTGTGGCGCTGGGCCCGGAAGACCAGAGAGGCCAAGTTGGGGACGGCCTCCCAATGTGGGAAAGGTGCCCCTCTGACCCTGATCCCCCCTAATGTCCCGCATACTGGCAATGACCTATCCGGATTTGGACAGGCACTTGAAAGCAGCACAGCAGCCACAAGGGGGTGAGTAGCAACACTGTTGTGATGCTACTATGATGAATGTAGTTAGGTGCTATTGGGTGCATGCATTGTAGTGCCAGGCCCATAGACAGGTGTGTCCCTGTAGTCCTGCCCCCATCTACGTCCGTGGGATAGTGTCCTAAGGTAGATATGGCTGGGAATGTAGGCCTGTGAGGGGTCCCTTGTTTGGGCTATTGGTTTAATGTGGCCTCATGGATTTGCAGATTTGATATATTGGGTCATCTCTCATTGTTTCCCATTGCAAAGTGTAGCAGATTAGAGGGCCAGGATGGTAATGTAGTGTACTGTGGGATCATGCCTATCAGTCAGGGGCACATTCATATCACATATTGTGCCTGCTGAGGGTTGGTGCCTGAAATGGGTGGGAGTGTATGTGCTCCAACATGAATATTTTTCTTGGAATTGACATACTTCTTTTTTCTTTTGTCCCCCCTCTGTGCTCTTGTGTCCTTGTGTGCTTTAGCATCATCTGGTGAGGGAGCTCAGGCACTGGTGAGAGGGGATACCCATGGGACCCAGCAGGCAGAATCTACCGGCGCCAAGGGGACCAGTGGGTTGGAGGGGAAGGGGAGTACCATGAGATAGGCGACTACCACTGAAGGTAGTGACTGCAACACCTCCTCCGATGGCAGCTCCCTCCTCCCCTGGTCCAAGCCCACTCCTCATCCTTCCAAGGGCAAGCCCAAACCTCTCCAACTCTTCCAGAACCTATGCCCAAGACCCCCCCTTCCAAACCTGAGTCCCCACCTCTACCACCCCCTGCCCCTGATATCTGAGGTGCCTGGCTGCCCCATTGATGCCCCTTTCTCAGTGGAGGATTTTTCCATCGGAGGAGTCAAGTGTGGCCTATATTTTCCCTTTCAGGACTTGAATTTGAACTGGCCTATAACCTTGTTTGGACAGATGTTTTTGTTTCTATACAATAAATATTTGTGCCCAGCAGGCCTGTTGGTGTAATATTGTCCCATTGTGCAGCGTTTCACTGTGGGGAAGTGTTGTACACAGGTGTGTGCACTGGTTCTGAAATATGTTTGCATGTGTCTGTTAAGTACATTTTGTTAGAGTATGTATGGCTTGGGGTGTGGTGGGAGGGGGTGGGAGTGCGTTGCGGTGTGGGTGTGTAATTGTGCCCTTTCCTCCCATGTGTGCTAGGCTGTGGTACTTACCGTCGTCGTCTTTGTTGGCCATCACGGTCCTGAAGAAATATAGCAAGGAGAAGCACTGGCATTATTTCCAACTCTAGCTCCATGTCGGGGTCGGCGTGTGCCTCCAGTCAGTGTTTCCCTTTATAGCGGTCGCTTCCGCCAGGCTTTGCGGGGCGGTAGTTCCTGCCCCAGAACTGGTGGTGGTTCATAATATAGTGGCCGTGTAGGGCCTTTCCGCCGACCTGAATATGGCCTCCACTGTCATCTGTAGTGCTCCCAAAATGGTGGCTGTTTCTCATGTGGTTCATTATGTGGTGGTCTGGCCCGCCAGCTTGTTAGCAGTAGTTTACTGCGACCGCCGGCAGTGCAGTCTTTACCGCCAGGTTCTAAATGACCACCTTTGTCTGCATTTATTTGGGGTGGGGGCATGGCCATGCCCCCACCCCTCTTTTTTTTGTGTAAATTCTTTTTCTGTTGTCTAGTAGGCTTTCTGCCCCCCCCCTCAGGGACAGATTGGGGGTAATAATCACCATCCACCCCCCCGAGGGCAAAAAGACTGTTTACATGTATGCGGTGTGTGGCTAGCCCCCACCACTGTTTTATTTGAAAAAAGTCTGGTGTTTAGTGGGCTTCTCCCCCCCCCCTCCGCGGGAAGGCAGATTGGGGGTAGTAACCCCAACTGCCCCCCAGGGAGGCAGGAAGTCTGTGCCTAATATTTTGGAGGGGCATTGCAGTGCCCTGTCTGGACAGCCCCCAGACTGGGCTCCCGCCACCATGGTGTCTAGTGGGTGGATCCCTGTTTGGGGATCACTCTCCTGCGGCGATCCCCAGGCAGAGATCCACTGAGAGACGTATCATTACAACAATACATCTCCCATCTGGATTGGTGCCAGGGGCTGAGATAGACCCACAAGCACCAATGCTGATTGGCTCATACCACTTTAGTTTTCGGACAAGTGACATCAGCGCGCGCTTATTGTCATTTCCCTGACAACCAAAAACAGCATCAGGAGGTGGGGAATTTGTTCCCCACCTCCCAAGACTGTTTTTAGTAAAAGAAATTTCTCTGCTGTGAACAGCAGAGGGATTTCATGCTTGTGTGCTGAGGACAGAATGGTTCAGTCCTCTGCACACAAGCACCATGGCAGAGGACGGAACCGTTCCGTCCTCCGCACAGAATCGGTTAAAATCTATATTTATTATTGGCATATGAGTGCTTTTCTGGTTTGCTCTATATAAGGGATTTAGATCTTATTTAGCAATGAAGAAAAAGAAAGAAGAAATAGGAGAGAAGAAATAGAAATGGAAGAGAGAAAGAGTAAGGTTTACAAAGAGATGAAGGAGATGCAAACCTCAAGGGGCAAGATGAATGACTCAGCAAAAACAGGAGGTGCTCCTTGAACATTCCTTTGTGTTAAAATGTGATGGATATTCTAGCCATCAGTGGAGGGAATTGATAGAGTGAAATTCCTCGTTTCGCTAATTAAACACATTTATTAGTAAGGTGCAATTTACCATATTAAATAACATGTGTACATTTAACCTATAATTTGTAGTAGGTAGTCACAGAGAAGGCTTGATTTAGATCTTGGCAGAAGGGGATACTCCATCACAAAGGTGACGGATATTCCATCCTCCGTATTACAATCCCATTATATCCTGTGGTGATCGATATATGGCAGACGGGATTTCCATCCATAAATTAAGTTAGCCTAAATATTAATATCATTTTGTATGTCAACTTTACAAGTAAGGCTAGAAGGCCTGATTTCACTCATTTATGCAATTGCTTTGCACAAGATGTTTTTTTTTTGTTCCCACTGCAGATGCAATTTTTTTTCCAGAAGCCTTCTGTTAGTTAGTTAACAGGCAGGTGTTATGTATTAGACATTTGGCAGTGAGGTTCTCACTGGGAGGAGAGAAAGTTGCCAGGAAGCGCAACTTGTGGCAAGAGCTGTCTGAACCACAAGATTCTGTTCAGAGTAACAAGCCAAGGACATAGCCATGTAGGAACCATTGTGAAGACGTGAGAAACCGGGAAGCTTATCTGCTTCCAGCGTTTGGAAGAGAATGATTGGTTCCTGAAAGTGGGACAATATGCAATGTTGCAACTTTTGTTGAATTATAATAGCGTGTGTTCCTTAGACTAGAGAGAGCGAATCTGAGATCTGATCTGAGAGATGCTTGCTGACTTTGAGCTGAGAGGACCCTTCCTGCCTCTGCTAATCTCCACTACTGGAGTGCTAAGGCTTCATGACAATGCATTTCTATTACCGCATTAGAAATCTACATTTGGTTTTCTGAAGCTGACACCTTACCTTATTTGCTTAAAAAATTTCATTCTGGCTGAACCCATCTTTAATTTAGATTAAGAATTTTCCTTTGTGAAACAGACTTGCTGCATATTCTGCCTACTATTTATAATTCTTACCAGTGTGCCTTGGTATCTCATTTTGTAATATCAACTTTTAGATTATTTAAAACTGAAATATTGATGACTATATTTTAAATACCTAATGAACTAATGATTTGGTTTCAAGCTAATTTGTTAATAAATCCCTTTTAATTTCACTTCAATAACCTTTGTAATTTCCTCTGAAGTCGCAATCGGTCTTCACTGTTAATGATAATTAATGTAACAATAGCTACTTATCCACTCTCCTTGTCGACTAACAAAGATGCATAGGACCAGCAGTGGAGGTTATATGATGATTGTAACCAACGTTTGAGATTCAAAAATTCCTGAACTGGCAAGGTTAGCCAAGGTCAGCATCAATTGTAATTTTACTAAATAAATGTTTGCACACTAAAGAAGCAATAAAAAAGGAGGTGGCTATTTATCTGCCCACTGGCCAAATAGTACATAATCTCTGCTATTTACCCATTGGTCAACATAAAATGTACTTCTGCTGCTTCGCCTGTGAGTTCACAGTTTATCCGTCCATGGTCTAAATATTAGAGATCGTGTACTACTTGACCAGTGGCTGGATAAACGAGTGTGAAATACACCTTTGTTTTGTGGACATAAAATAAAAAAAGCCCCCAGCAATGGCACAGTAATGGTCATCTTGTAATCTGGGTGCAGAGAAGTGTGAGAACCATTAGAAATTAACTGCTTATACAAGTGTGCAAAAGTACTTACAAAGTAAGCTAAGTTGTTTACAGATTTTTTTAAAACTGTAACATCAACTTTGAATAAAACATTCACTTGATTATAATATTAAAAAAGGAAATGTAGGAATCAAAATGCCATTTCTGTAGCTTCAGGCTATGGCACACAGATATGTTGTGCTGTGGTCTAGGAGTAGTTTTCGTTCAGCAAAGTATAATAAGTATGGTTACAAAGCACATTACATAAATGTTTTCTTCACTCATGAGAATACATAGTTTTTTTAATGTTCATGGTCCTTTTTTTGATGACTTCTGAGGGCTGGGTTCATTTTGGGCTTCATATGAAAACATTGTGCAGTGTTTCTGATCTAGCAACACAACCACAGTCGACAAGTAACAACAAACAGGAAGTACAGAGAAATAGGTAGTATCTGGGCCACAGAGGAAGCAGCACTTCTATAAGGCAATTGGTGCTATGGATGCAGTGCTTTGGGGGCACTTGTAGTAGGAAATTGGGTGAGACTCAGTAATGGTGCTTCTGTGGAGCAGGAGAAGTGAAAGCAGGAAACAGGTAAGCAGAGTATCTGGTACTTCACAAGGGAAGTGTCTATTTACTCAGGTGACAGCTGAATACACACACCTTTTAACACAATTCAACCTGCTGAGTTGGTTTCAGACTCAGATGCTTATTGCTCCCATTTCATGAGTGGCATTTTTCTTTCTGGCACTCATTCGTTTGGTCTTCTGGTGCTGTCCCACTGAATGTTGTTTCACTGGTCCTTCTGGTCTTCTGGTCCTCCTGCCTCATTCTAGTCCTACTAGTGTTCTTGGTTTCCTGGTTTGACTGTTCCTCCTTGTTCTCATGTTTTGGGTCACCTGGTCCATGCAGTCCTTGTCAACCTAGTTTAGGGTCCTCCTGGATCCTCGTGGACCTTCTGACCCTGCTTTCAAAAGAGAACTAGCAGGACCAGGAGATGGTGTATCAGGAACTGGATGGACAGCGTAAGGAGGACTATAAGGACCAGGTCAAGTAGATGGGGTGCAAGAGGGTCAGGAAGGAACAAGGGGAGCTAGGAGAACAGGGATCGAAAGGACAAGGACAGCCAGGAAGACCATGACCTCAGTACCTGTGCTCAGGTTACTAAGTGGAAGAGAAAGACCAGGTCTTGAGGATAGCAGGCCCAGTGTAAGAAAGATGAGGGGACCAAGACAGCTAGACCAGGAGGAGAAAGAATATGAGGATCAGGCCTAAGAGACCCTGGACACAAGAGGTAAGGTGGATCAAGGGGGCCAGTAAGACCAGGAGTCAATGTATTAGGAATTGGATGAACAGGGTGAGGAGGATTAAAATGACCAGGTCAAAAGGACCAGGAAGGGAAAAGAAGAGCTAGGAGAAGGGAGCCTAAAAGGACAGGGTGGCATAAAATCAAAAAGAGAGCAAGGACTGCGATGATCAGGAATAGGAAAACTAGGGCTAAGCAGACCTGTCCTACAGTAAGGGAGACTAGGAGAGCAGGACCTGGAAGACCAGAAGCAAATGCAAAAGAAATCAGAGCCAGGCGGACATGCATTTAGGGGACAGGATCAAGGAACCCCGGTAGGACCACTACCATGGGGACCAGAAGGATCAGGGCACAGAGGCCCAGAAGAATCAACTCCTGGTATACAGGACACGTAGGACCAGGGTGAGGATGAAAAGAAGGGCTTGAATAAGGGAAGGGCAGAATGACTGAAGTCAGGATGATGAAGATGGGTGAGTAAAAACAAGATGACCCGAACAAGGAGAATCAAGACTTAGAGGGCAAGTTAGTGCAGAACAGGATGACAAAGAGCATGGAGACTTGGAGGACTAGGGCCAGCAGTATCATGGCCAAATGCAGGAGGAGCAGGAAAACTAATCAGATCAGGAGCAGGTTAACTAGGGCCATTAGGACTACAGACTAAATAGAGGAGGAGTGGTTTGACTAGAAGGTTCAAGATAAGCAGAAGCCAGGTTAGGAGGACTAGGTGGAATGAAAATGTCAAGCTCTGTGTCTGCAAAGAACCCGCCACTAAAATTGCACCAGAAGAGCTCCCCACTCTGCACTGAAAGACGTGACCGAGCAGCATGATAGCTGGCCGTTCAGGCATTCCAGGCTGTGTTCAATGAGTTCTCTTTTCTGCAGCTGGTGAACACCCAGTGCAGAATGGGTGTGTGTGGATGGCTTAACCTCTAACTATCCAGCTTCTGGCATGTAGGAGAAAGCTCTGAGACCTGAGGAACAGTGAGAGAAGCAGAGCAGCAACTGACATTGTTCTGAGAGTGGAATAAAATGCCAGTTTTCTCTGCTGAATTTGGCAGTAAGTCAAGATACAACCTGGAAACCAGAGGCAAGGTAATAACATCTCACAGGATATGGATTATTAACCCCCTGACGAAGGGTGTTTGTTTGGCCAAAGTGCACTGTGGATAGGGGAGTTAATTGGTTTGCAATGATGAATTTATGAACAAACGAAAACACGGAGCAATGAAAAATTTACAATAAGAACACAAGTTTATAAGAAAATCACGTGAGTAGATGGTGTTTAATTAAACAAGGAATCAGTCATCCAAGAGGCTGGATTAGAAGAGAAGGTCTCAAGACACTGCAAAGAGACTGCACCATGGGAAGACACCACCCCTCTGGAGGGATTTGAAACGTTAATGGCAGAATCAAGCACCTGGAGTACAAAATGGAACAAGAAGACCAGGACCTAGGGTAGCAGGACCAGAACCTGGGGTGGCAGGATCAGGGAGACTTAGATCATGAGGAATGAAACAGCCAGAGCCAAAAAGACCAAGGGGTCCAGACCAGGACCAAGCAAACCTAGTAAGATCTTATAATGAGAACCAGAATTTGTGGCCACGGGGCCAGGTGGATAAATGGGACTGGAACAAGGGCTGGGCACAAAAGAGTCACCCAAAACAGGAGGACAATGTGTGCCAGGCCCAAGAGGACCTGGACAAGAAGGCCAGGTGGAGAAGCACTCTGCTGACAAACAGATTAAGGGTGGAGAAAAGCAGTAAAACCATGACCTGGAGATGTAAGAAGGGCACATATAAGGAAGAAAGAGCAGGGCTAGGAAGCACTAGAATCTCCAGCACCAGATTAAAGAAACAACTATTGTATTGACTAGGGCTGGTGGTCTGGAGCCAGGAAGAGGCCCAAGAGGATCAAAACAACCTAGAAAAAGAGTACTTGGAACGAGACCAGCAGGAGGACCAACACCAGACCTGGTTATTTTAACTGGTTGCCTTGACTGGACTCAGCGGAGATACCCCTTTGAGAGTGATTTGAAGCACTGTTTCAAGGCATAGAATTAACTGGAGTAGAAAGAAGATATCTGGGAACAGTAGGACACCTAGTTGACTCTTCACCACATGTATAATATATTTCTTTTGTAAGTGGTTCTTGTCATACATCGTATGCTGCCAACCTCTAAAAACCCTAATCTTTTCAGAATGCTTATAGAGTTGATGCTAAGTATTTGCTAAAAAATCAGATCATGCAAATGAAAAAAAAGCTGGACAGTTACCCTGTGTGCTCCGATCGATAGCAGGTGCTGGCACAGTGGTCTGAGGATGATCAAAGGGCAAAGGGTCTGAAACTTGGCAGAGGTCTCTAACGGTAGATGAATGAAAAGATTGTGGTGGACAGTGAAAAAAGATTGCAATCTGTGTAAGAGAGCACGAGGTGTTTGAGAATCTGTGAGGGGTGAACTCAGCATAAATGGTCAATGACTAACAGAGGGGGGATAATGAGCATTGCAATCAGCAAAAAGGGGTTGATCATTATAGAATACTATGAGGAATGGATAAGGATGACAGAGATTGCAGACAGATGGGCAGTTCATTTTAGGTTTTGGACTCTGCACTCCTGTACCGACAACAGGGAAGGTGTTCTGGGTTCCTTTAGGTGTCTAGATTGGACACCCTTATTTTAGCTCTAGTCTCATAGCCTGTGTCCTTTTACACACAAACATATTTTATTTGTTTATTCATGTTATCCTATTTTAGTGCAGCTTGCTTTTCAGCATGGTTGTTTTTTATTTGTAATCAGCTGCCTTTCTGAGAAAGCTTAGTTATTTGTGTTTTATGCTTGTCAGTCTTTTGCACAACATTTCACTCTGTGCCCTTCTCAACGCTGTCCAGTTTGTACACAATAGTTTACCTAGTACTGCCACTCCAAGAGTTACAGAGTCAAACCTCAAATCTTAGACATGTTATCAGGTCAGGCCCATTCTTAGAACACTTTTTGTTATATAAACAGTGCATAGGTCAAAGGAAGGTAGAGGGCAGTCCAGCCATAGGCGTTTGGGAATGTACATCTTTCCTTCAACAGCTCCTCTGATCCTGGCCTTGTCTTTCCCGCCAACCGGGAGGATTGCCAGCAGACAAAAGGCAGACCCTTGCCCACCTTTTAGGTATGGGGTCGGTGCCCCTTCCATAGACCGGGATGGGCAGAAGGGCTAACACCACTATGCTCTCAGGTTTAGACATTAGTGTGTAGGTAGGAATTACTAGATCTATGATTAGATCAAGGTGGTGAGACTGTTTATATGTTTTGCTCACCATCATATTATGTTTCGTCTGCCTAATAGTTGCAGCTCATGTTTTTTTTACCATCGGATGCTATTGCTTTGATAAATATTGAAACTTACTCGCTACTAGCTAGCCAATGAAGTTAGGCCAACAGCTTTCAGTCTGTGTTGGACTGGCTCATACACCCACATATGGTGGTGCTGCCGCCCTAAACTAAGCCGTCCTACCCCATGGTAAGAGTCCTACGACAAGATCTGAGATTGTTCTATGGAAAGGGCTATAGTTGAGTAACATCACCCTTCTACTTCTCTTTTTGAAAAGATAATCGAGCCAACAGCAGAGCACAAGCTTCAAACTAAGGTGGGCCAACAGCACCTCTAAGACGCTGCAACAATTGAGGGCCCACAGCCCTGATAACAGCTATACGGAAATGTGGGCTGATGTACTGTGAGGACCACTTGGCAAAATTTGACCAACTCCACCGCATATCCTTACCGGCCCGTATACACAAAAAATCCTCTAGCCAACTGAGTCAGGGAGGAAACGAGGGGCTTGAAGATGAAATGATGAGATGCGTGGGCCTCATATACTACATGCCTCATTTAAAATGCACAATAAATGCACTAATAATAAAACAAGTTCTATCTCATTACTGTTAAGAACATCTGAGGTGCCCTGGCACCCACAGCGGAAACTTGAAAACACCGCAGCAAGACACTTCACAGCCAAGGGGCACAAAATAAAAATCAGGGAGAGGTGTGAGGAAGGAGGGTTAAATGGAAGGAGACTCTCTTCATTAACTAGAAACAAAAGAAGCCTTTAGGATGAGTGACACAGAGGGGCATATTTGTACTCTGTCTGCGCCGAATGTGCGTAAAATTTTTTGACGCACAATCGGTGCAAAACGTGCACTGTATTTAAACTTTGACGCCCGCGAACGCCAAAATTCAGCTGTGTGCGTCATTTTCTGGATGCGGGAAACCACCTTGCGTTAATGACATGCAAGGTAAGCGTTCCCGTCCAAAAAATGACTTCAACTCCAGTGCGCCTTATTTATGCTATGGAGCAAAAATAACGCAGGACCGGGAGGCGGAGGCAGAAAATGACGCACAGCCCGATTTGCGTAAAAAAAGAATGCCTGGGTCAGGGCAGGCGTTAAAATGGGGCAAACACACCTGTACTTAATGAAAACACACAGAAGCAACAGCAGAGCTCCAAAAGGAAGACATGGAGGTGCTTTTCATCCAGCATGCACGCAGATGCAGAGCACAGGACCAACAACACCAGCTTCCAGCAGGGACCCCAAAGGCAACGCAGAAGGCAGGAGAGGATATTCTGCACCAGGACAACCCTTGTGGGACTCCGCCAACAAGACTTCATTCAGAGGCACAGGCTCAACTGGCAAGCCATTCAGCAGCTGCTGTGCAACATTGAGCCACAGTTGGCACACAGCTTGCAGACACCCCACACTATTCCACCAGAATCCAAGCTGCTAGCTGTAGTCCACATGTTGGCAAGTGGCTCCTTTCAAACCACTGGTGCCCTGGTTGCCGGGATCTCACAGCCATCATTCTCCGCCTTCCTACCCAAGGTACTGGATGCTATCATCTCCCTCACACCCCGCCACATCAGCTTCCCCAACACACAGGCGAAGCAGCAGGAGACAAAACAGGGGTTTTACCAAATTAATGGTTTCCCACACGTCCTTGGTGCCATTGACTGCACACATGTACGCATTGTGCCACCTGCTGCAACCAAACATCTATACTGCAACAGGAAGCACACACACTCCAGAAATGTGCAGGCCATTGTCGATCACCGGGGTTTGATCACCAACATTGTGGCAAAGTATCCTGGGAGTGTACATGATTCATTCATCTTCCGTCACTGCACCATCAATCAACACTTCCAAGATGGACGATATGGAAATGGCCTACTTGTTGGTAAGTACAGAAACCCAGTTATATACACACCGCACAGAAACCCTGTAGGACACACAACACACACCCCACAACATCGACACGTGGACAGGAAGACAATGAGGTAGTGACACCGCTAGGCATGTTTGATATCCTCACCCAATGGGATACACACCTAGGGACAAATGACAGTTCCAAATAACAACAGATGCCCCTCCAGAGCCACAAGGGGACAATTTAAAACAACACAATGACAATGGCATGGCCCCAACTGGCAGTACAATTTGGAAGATTAATCTTTCAACATCACATCAATAACACGCAATCAAACACCCTTCAAACCAATACGTACTGTGTAAGGGGTGTGTAATGTTTTTTGCTGCAGGTCAAACACCATGACACACATAGCATGATGATGACTCCAATGAAGTTCACATGCAATCATTGAGGCTGTACCAATATCTCACATCACTCCTGCTCTCACATTGCCCACTACCAATATGCAAGTGGACTGTGCGAAGAACACATCTTGATGGGACAATATTGAAAGTGCACATTTCTACACATACGCATTGCGACAAATTAACACACACACAACAGATGTACAGGAATACAGACCTTCTTAAACTCTAAATGACAACCACACAACCAAGTTAGCCATCTGAACTAGAACATGTTCAGTAGTATAGGTTCACGTTACAACCTGAGTCGACTTGGCAAGGGTAGAGAAATAGGTCTGCAGTGAACTTGTCACACATGTGAAATTAGTGCATAGTCAATTGTTAACACGTCAGTGCTCACAACAGACGGAGATGTGTTGCACATTGCCACCTTGCCAAATCTAATAGTCTCACTGATGGTTAAATAATTATTTTGCATATGTGAAATTGGATGGGATGTCCAGGGTATATAGATGCAACCGTGTTACCACCACTGTCGAATTGATTCTGTGTATGGAAGTATGATGTCACCCCCAGTTAAGACACAGGGACACCTATTTCACATGACAAAATGCAAGGGAGTACACACTGTACTGCAACTTTACAAAAATACTGCTGACATCCGGTCAACAGCCAAACACCCGTTCAGATAAGGAAACAACCCAATGCTGATGATACATCCTAGAAGCCTAGGATTCCACACAATAACACAAACACCAATGAGTCACAGACAACACAAGAGAACAACTGCCATGCAAATTGATATTTATGGTGCAAGGTACATCAACATGTTCTCACTCATTTTCTCTTTTAGCTGATCAGGGGTATGGGATTCAGCCATGGATCATGACCCCATTTGCAAACCCAAGCACAGCATCAGTGCGTGCCTATAATGAGGCACATAGGAGGACACGCACCCATAGTCGAAAGGACCTTTGGCATCCTGAAGTCAAGATTCAGGTGCCTCAACATCACCGGAGGCAGCCTCCTATACTCACCTGAAATGGTGTACAAAATCATTTTGACCTGTGCCATCCTGCACAACATATGTGTAAGAATGAACATTCCCCTATATGAACCCGACCACAAATGCCTGAAGAGGAGGAAGAGGAGGATACTGTCCATCAACATGAGGGGGACCATCCAAACACAGCTGCAGGATTGCGTTGGAGACAACATATTGTCCAAAATTTCTTTTAACTCTATTCATCCATCACCACTGTCTTACCATATGTCAATAAACACCTATACTATACACTATATCATGGTCTAGATAATCATGTTTGCATAACATCATGGTGGTCATTACAACCCTGGTGGACGGTGTTAAAGCGGCGGTAAGACCACCAACAGGCCGGCGGTAAAAATTTTGGAATTACGACCGTGGCAGAAACTGCCAGCAAAGACAGCCACTTTAACACTCCGACCGCCACGGCGGTACAAACAAACAGCGCGGCGGTCACCGCCAACAGACAGGCGGGAGACAATGACATCTGTATATTCTTATTACTCTAAATTGTTTCAATCATATTATTTGAATTAGTTTTTTAATGTGGTGGTTCACTTGTAAATAAGACACGTTTTCTTATCTGAATAATTCAATGTTTATGTGGTATGTTTGACTTAGGTGCTTTGTATGTATGTTTTTGCTATTTTGTTGATTTAATGTATATATTTTTTATGATTGTATCATTGTGGAATAATAAAATATCTATATTTGTAAAATAAGTTTGTATCAACTATGTAATAGGATTTTGTTACTTGTAATTGAGTACCTAAACTGAGTAGCCTGATATCATAAATATACAACTGGTCAGCCATATATAGTTAGTATCATTTCAGACTACATTACTGGTACGTGAAGATGATGGTATCTTCATGGCTATCTTAGTAGCTTTTGTAGTAGTTTTTTCCTACTTTGGTTATTTCCCTGTCTGAGCTACGCGTATTAAATTCAGGGAATCCCCTCATAATCATTGCAATCCGCCACCTTTTCCGGGGCGGATTCACCGCTGATAAAAACACGGCGGAAACAGGCATTTCGAAGGGAAAACGCTCACCTCTACACACTTCACGAGGAACGACGACACCATGGAGCCGGAACTCCATATTCTTCCTGCGCTAGTCTTCCTGCTCCTGGACCAGGAGCACCAACACCGGCGGCGAAGACCACGGTGAGTACTGCACCTACGACATAGGGGAGGGGGGAGGTAAAAAACAGGGACACACACACGCAACACCCCAACCCCCAACCCCACCCTCACCCACTACAACACACACACCAATGCATATCCAAACATTACAGTAACACCCCCAACCCCCCCCGGAAGAATGCAAAGACAAAAGGAAATGAGTGTAACCATTGTAATATATCAAAATAGAGTAAGCAAATATATACATATATACACTATTAACAAAATATACACCACAATAGTAGTCCAGGTATTGCACCATTCATAGTCCGTGGACCACTGGGCCCAAAATGCATGGGCGAGGCCCACACAAGATACCCGAACATGACAGAGAAAACACTGCAGGGGCATCAGATAGAAATACAACAGGCACCTCAGGGGGAAGGGAAGGGGGGGCACCTCAGCCGGATGAGTGCACGACGCCAGATCCACGAGGGGGCTCCATGCCCATTGATGTATTCTGGGGAGTGCAAAGCCACAGTCTCTCAAGTCTCTCCAGTGGGTGGTTTGCCCACTGTACCATCCTGGGGAGTGCAAAGCCACAGTCTCTCAAGTCTATACAGTGGGTGGTTTGCCCACAGCTGTATCCTGGGGAGTGCAAAGCCACAGTCTCTCAAGTCTATACAGTGGGTGGTTTGCCCACTTTACCATCCTGGGGAGTGGAAAGCCACAGTCTCTCAAGTCTCTCAAGTGGGTGGTTTGCCCACTGCTGTATCCTGGGGAGTGCAAAGCCACAGTCTCTCAAGTCTCTCCAGTGGGTGGTTTGCCCACTGGTTTATCCTGGGGAGTGAAAAGCCACAGTCTCTCAAGTCTCTCCAGTGGGTGGTTTGCCCACTGCTGTATCCTGGGGAGTGCAAAGCCACAGTCTCTCAAGTCTCTCCAGTGGGTGGTTTGCCCACTGCTTTATCCTGGGGAGTGAAAAGCTACAGTCTCTCAAGTCTCTCCAGTGGGTGGGTTGCCCACTGCTGTATCCTGGGGAGTGCAAAACCACAGTCCCTCAAGTCTCTACAGTGGGTGGTTTGCCCACTGCTGTATCCTGGGGAGTGCAAAGCCACAGTCTCTCAAGTCTCTCCAGTGGGTGGTTTGCCCACTGTACCATCCTGGGGAGTGCAAAGCCACAGTCTCTCAAGTCTATACAGTGGGTGGTTTGCCCACTGCTGTATCCTGGGGAGTGCAAAGCCACAGTCTCTCAAGTCTCTCCAGTGGGTGGCTTGCCCACTGCTGTATACTGGGGAGTGCAAAGCCACAGCCTCTCAAGTCTATACAGTGGGTGTTTTGCCCACTGTACTATCCTGGGGAGTACAAAGCCACAGTCTCTCAAGTGGATAACAGTCTCCACTGGTTCTGGAGGGAGACTGGTGCCCAGAGTGCTTCATCCTGTGCAGGACAGACGGAGTGGATGCAGGTCTCCACTGGTTCTGGAGGGGGACTGGTGCCCAGAGTGCTTCATCCTGTGTAGGACAGATGGAGTGGATGCAGGTCTCCACTGGTTCTGGAGGGGGACTGGTGCCCAGAGTGCTTCATCCTGTGCAGGACAGACGGATTGGATGCAGGTCTCCACTGGTTCTGGAGGGGGACTGGTGCCCAGAATGCTTCATCCTGTGCAGGACAGACAGAGTGGATGCATGTCTCCACTGGTTCTGGAGGGGGACTGGTGCCCGAGTGCTTCATCCTGTGCAGGACAGACAGAGTGGATGCAAGTCTCCACTGGTTCTGGAGGGGGACTGGTGCCCAGAGTGCATCACTCACCCCGTGACGGTCCCTGTTGCGTCACTGCCCCTGCCGCTCATGGCTACCGGTGCTTGAGTTGGCGGTGCTTGCCCTGTTCAGCGGTGCTTGAGTTGGCGGTGCTTGCCCTGTTCAGCGGTGCTTGACTTGGCGGTCCTTGCCCTGTTCAGCGGTGCTTGCCCTGTTCAGCGGTGCTTGACTTGGCGGTCCTTGCCCTGTTCAGCGGTGCTTGCCCTGTTCAGCGGTGCTTTACTTGGCGGTCCTTGCCCTGTTCAGCGGTACTTGCCCTGTTCAGCGGTGCTTGACTTGGCGGTCCTTGCCCTGTTCAGCGGTGCTTGCCCTGTTCAGCGGTGCTTTACTTGGCGGTCCTTGCCCTGTTCAGCAGTGCTTGCCCTGTTCAGCGGTGCTTGACTTGGCGGTCCTTGCCCTGTTCAGCGGTGCTTGCCCTGTTCAGCGGTGCTTGACTTGGCGGTCCTTCATTGCCCAGCTGGGCTGGGGCTGGCGGTCCTTCATTGCCCAGCTGGGCTGTGGCTGGCGGGGCCCCCCTGGGCAGCTGGGCTGTGGCTGGCGGGGCCCTCCTGGGCAGCTGGGCTGTGGCTGGCGGGGCCCTCCTGGACAGCGACGATGGGGCTGGTGGTGGCGTCCTGGGCAGAGACGATGGGGCTGGTGGTGACGTCCTGGGCAGCGACGATGGGGCTGGCGGTGGCCTCCTGCCCAGCGGGGATGATGGCGGTCTTCTCCGCCGTGCTGCTCCTCCCAGACTTGAGGGTTTCTTCTGCCCCTTCCCCACCTTGGGAGGAGTCACAGCTGAGTCCACACTCCCCCCGGGACCCCTGTGAGCGGCTTGGGTGCTTCACAGGGGGGGACTGGCTGTGCTCTGGCTCCGTGATACACTGGCTGGCCTGGTGGCCGGTGCACTCCACATACCTGTGACAACAGGCACCACTGGTCCCGGTGATTTTGTGGCTGAGGTGCTAGTACGGGACTTACGAGTTGGACGGGGGTGGTGGGAAATAGGTTAAGGGTGGACAGGAAAAGTTGTTTGGGGACACTGGGACGGGTAGCTGGAGGGGGTTTGGGAGTGGAGGAAGAGGAGGTGGTTGTAGGAGGTGTAACTTTTGTGGCTTTGGGTGCAGGTGCATGCGCTGGAGGCTGTCGTGAGGTGGATGTATGTTAGGTGGGTGTGTGCCTGCGTTTGTGTATCTTGGGAGGGGGTGTCACAGACACACTGGGAGAGGACACAGGGGACGTGTGGATGGTAGTGGGGGTGGGGACTGCACGTGAGCGGGGTGTGCTGGGGGTGTGCTGGTGCGTGACGTAGTGGCTGTAGTGGTAGTGCATGCAGGTGTGAGTGGAGACAAGACTGGGAGGGAGGAGGGAGACGAGGAGGAGGGGGACACAGTGGAGGCAGTGGATGTTGGTGTGTCTGTATGTGTGTGATGCTTGCGTGAGTGCCTGTGGGATGTGTGGTGCTTATGTTTGCTTGAGTTTCCCTTGTGTGGTGAGGTGTGTGCAGGCTGGTCTGATGGTGTGCTTGGGATAGGCAGAGGTACAGGGGATTGGGTCTGGGTGGAGGAAGTTGGAGGAGGGAGGCTAGACACAGGGACAATGGCTGCCATCAGTGCTGAGGCCAGAGTTTGAAAGGTTCGATGAAGGGCAGCCTGACCAGAATGAATGCCCTCCAGGAATGCATTTGTTTGTTGCAACTCCCTTTCTACACCCTGGATGGCATTCAAAATGGTAGACTGCCCAACAGTGAGGGAATTGAGGGCAGCAGAGGTGCCGGGCAGGGGCTGAGGTGCCTGGGGCGAAGGTGATGCCCACCCTGCTGGGTGAGCGGGCACGGGGCACATGCAGAGGGGCTGCTGGGAGGGCGGTGCTGGTAGGGGGGGTGGCAGCTGTACCTGTAGTAGTGGGGGGCACAGATGTTGCCACCACCACAAGGGAGCTCCCATCGGAGGACGAGTCCGTGTCGCTGGTTTCAGCACCTGTCACCCCGTGGTGCTCCCCTCGCCCTCCGTCCCACTGGTGTATTCAGAGTCGGTAGTGTGGCCCTCCATGGCCATGTGGGACGCAGCTCCCTGGTGCTCCGGTGCCACTGCTCCTCTGCCTGATGATGCTAATGCACACAAGAACAGGTAGACCGCAAAAAAGGGGGAGGGAAACAGAAGAAAGACAGGTTGAGTGCATGGCTTACCGCTACCGTTGGCGGACAAGACAGACACAGCAGCCCCCTGCACTACGTCGCGCTGTTGGGCTCTACAGTGCAATTCCTGGGAAATGGCCTACAAGGCTATGGATGACATCTGCACACATAGATGACACAGGTGCATGAATACCTGTACCTGGCACTCTACAGAGGTGGGGTGGGGGGCCACAGGGCCATGCCTTATGAAGGGGCCTAGCCTACGGAACTCACCCTGGCCTAGGGAAACCCACAGCCCTCCTCCCCCACCCAGACACCTCCACGGCACGCAAAATCAGATGAATGAGAGTGTACTTACCCCCTTGTGTCTGCTGTGATGCCCTCAAGCGCCCATCCAACTCCGGGTAGGCCACCGCCAGGATCCGGAACATCAGTGGGGTCATGGTTCGACAGGCACCCCTCCCACTTTGGGAGGCCATCCCCAGCTGAGCCTCCGCCGTCTTCTTGCTCCAGCAGCCAATGTCCTCCCATCTCTTCAAGCAGTGGGTGCTCCGTCTGTGGTGGACCCCCAGGGTCCGGACGTCCTTGGCAATGGCACGCAAAATATCCTTCTTCTGGTTGGCGCTGACCTACATGAAATGTACAGGGGAAGAAGAGAAGTCATTACCAACTGCGCCGTCAAAGTGAGTGGCCCCCATCCCTTCCCTTGCCATGTGGCACATGCACCCACTGTCTTTCATGCACTCAGAACTCTGCCCCCTTCCTTCTTCCAACCAGCCCTCTCCACACAGGCATAGCCCATACAACATGCCCCCTGTGTACTTACCTGTTGGTCTGGCGGACCGTAGAGTAGTGTGTACTGAGGGAGGACCCCGTCGACGAGCTTCTCCAACTCCTCCGATGTGAAGGCAGGGGCCCTTTCCCCAGATGCACGAGCCATTGTCTCTTCCAGACCGAGGTCACAGCAGCACTTGCAGTGTAGGTCCTCTCCTGTCGAAGATCAGGTATCGAGTGATTCAACAGTTAGAAAATGGCGGTCAAGTCCGCAGCAGTCATGTCCGCAGCGGTGCGTACCATCACCGCCGGCGTACATCGTCATTGGCTCCTGGGACCCATAGGGTACAATGTTAACCAATGCAGCATTGCGCCGCGGTCTTCGACCGCCTACCGCGACGGTGTACAACTCCAGCGCAGTTACCTCACATCCCATTGTCCCACTTTAGAGGTCAGGCAGCCGCCATTTCAGGGGCCCACATGGCCTAATTACCAACTGCGTCACACATTCCTAGGCCTTCTCTCAACACACATACAGGCCAGATTTTGTGTGTGAATCGTGTTCTGTGTAGACAGTGGGTACATACCTCTGACTTGTTTGACTCTCTGGTCGTTGTTGTCCTTCATAGGCACCGTCCGCTGGGACATGTGAGGAGATGGCGGAATCCTCCGGTGTACCGACCGCTGGTGGACCAGTCGACAATGGAGGAAAGAAATCTGATAATCACCTACAGGTTTGACCGTGCCACAATCCAGGAACTGTGTACCCAGTTGGAGCCAGACCTGATGTCAGCAATCCGCCATCCCACAGGAATCCCCTCGCAAGTGCAGGTGCTATCAGTGCTCCATTTCCTTGCAAGTGGGTCATTTCAAACAACTGTGGCCATGGCATCAGGGATGTCCCAGCCTATGTTTCCCAACGTATTGTCCAGAGTGTTATCTGCCCTGCTGAAACACATGCGGAGCTACATCGTTTTCCCTCAGGTGGAGGATTTGCCTACAGTGAAAGGTGACTTCTATGGACATATCCCCAACATCATAGGTGCCATTGATGGGACCCATGTGGCTTTGGTCTCCCCCCCACAGGAGTGAACAGGTGTACAGGAACCGGAAGAGTTATCATTCCATGAATGTACAGATGGTATGTTTGGCGGACCAGTACATCTCCCATGTGAACGCCATGTTCCCTGGCTCAGTGCATGACGCCTACATCCTGCGGAATAGCAGCATCCCTTATGTGATGGGTCAACTCCAGAGGCACCGTGTGTGGCTATTAGGTGACTCTAAATACCCTAACCTGTCATGGCTACTGACCCCAGTGAGGAATCCCAGGACAAGGGCAGAGGAACGCTACAATGAGGCCCATGGGGGTACTAGGAGGGTGATCGAGCGGACCTTCGGCCTCCTGAAGGCCAGATTCCGCTGCCTCCATATGACAGGTGGATCCCTATTCTACTCACTAAAGAAGGTTTGACAGATCATCGTGGCCTGCTGTATGCTTCATAACTTGGCTTTGCGATGACAGGTGCCTTTTCTGCAGGAGGATGGTCCAGATGGCGGTGTTGTGGCAGCTGTGGAGCTTGTGGACAGTGATGAGGAGGAAGCAGAGGAAGAAGACATTGACAAAAGGGACTCAGTCATCCAGCAATATTTCCAGTGAAACACAGGTGAGAATACATTGCTGCCTACTACAAGTACTTTTACACTTCTACCTCTATCATGTCTGTCGATTTCACCCAGTGTATGGTCACTTTCCCTTATGGTTTCACAGGTGTGGGTCCCAACGTGTGTCATCTGCTTAGATTCCTCAGAGACTAGAGCTGTGTGACATAGGTATGCTGACATTACTATTTCCTGGAAATTTTGTCACTGTAATTGCAAATACACTATTTCAAAATCACAGACAGACTCCAGATCTTTTGGTGCTTTAGGTGTGTTTATTTACATACAAAATATTGGAGGGGGAAGTTAAATGGTGAGGGGTGATGGCGGAGGAATGTCCATGGCAGAGTCCAGTCTATTTGTCTCATAGGTGCATTGCCCATATGGGCATAGGAAGTGGAGCTGGGGCAGTTTCAATATGGACAGGGTGACAAAGTGGGACAGTGGGTTGACAATCAGGGTGGTCTCATTTCTTGGCGGGGGTTTTGGCATCGTGCTCTGTCTTGTTCCTGAATCTCAAGGACTGCTTGCGGGGTGGTTCTCCATCTGCAGGGGGTGGGGTGCTGGCGTGGTGGTCCTGTGGCGGTGCCTTCTGTCCACTAGCGCCGGCAGAGGTGGTGGGCGGTTCGTCGTCCATGCTAGTGTCAGGGGCCCCTTGGAGTGCCACAGTGTCCCTCCTTGTGTTGAGTATTTCCTTCAGCACCCCTACGATGGTGCCCAGGGCGGAGCTGATGGTTCTGAGTTCCTCCCTGAACTCCAAATACTGTTCCTCCTGCATGCCCTGGGTCTCCTGAAACTTGGCCAGGACCGTTGCCATTGTCTCCTGGGAGTGGTGGTATGCTCCCATGATGGAGGAGAGGGCCTCGTGGAGAGTGGGTTCCCTTGGCCTGTCCGCCCCCCTGTCGCACAGCTGCCCTCCCAGTTCCCTTGTGTTCCTGGGCCTCCGTCCCCTGGACCGTGTGCCCACTACCCCTGCTCCCAGGTCCCTGTTGTTGTTGGGGTGGTGGGTTATCCTGGGTTCCCTGTAGTGGTGGACACACAGCTGATTGACGTGTCCTGGGGACGGAGGTATGGGCCCGCTGGGTGGGTGCTGTGCTGGTGTTACCAGAGGGTGGAAGGTCTGTGGTGGCCTGTGCCTGTGTGAGGGGAACCGACTGTCCCGAGGCCCACGATGGTCCGAGCTGGTCATCTAGATCCAGTTGGACAGAGCTGCTGTCATCACTGTGGGCCTCTTCTGTGGGTTGGGTGGAGATATCTGGACCCTCCTGTCTGGTGACGTTGGGTAGCGGTCCTGCAGGGGTGGAAAAGCATGATTATTGAATCTGTGTGTGTCATGGTGTTCAATGGGTGGGTGAGCGTGTACCCCGGTGCTTGCATTCCTGTGTGGGGGCTTGTGTGATGATGGTTTAGGGGGGTGTATGGGTATGTGCAGTGGGCTGCCTTAGTGATGTGTGTCCATGCGTTGGTGTTGCATGCAGGGCTTGGTGTTGGGATGTGTGGTTTGTGATATTGGTACATTTGTGAGGAGTTGGAGTGATGGGGGAGGGGGCAAGGGTGGGGGTATGTGATAGCATGCAGGTAGGGTGTGGGATATGGTAGTTAAAGGTTTGACTTACCGGAGTCCATTCCTCCTCTGACTCCTGCGAGGCCCTCAGGATGCAGAATCGCCAAGACCTGCTGCTCCCATGTTGTTAGTTGTGGGTGAGGAGGTGGGGGTCCGCCGCCAGTCCGCTGAACGCCTGGTGGTGTCTTGAGACCACGGAACACACCTTCCCCCGTAGGTCGTTTCACCTCTTCCTGATGTTGTCCTGATTTCTTGGGTGTTGTCCCACTGCGTTGACCCTGTCGACTATTCTTCGCCATAGCTCCATCTTCCTTGCAATGGAGGTGTGCTGCACCTGTGTTCCAAATACCTGTGGCTCTACCCGGACGATATCCTCCACCATGACCCTGAGCTCCTCCTCCGAAAACCTGGGGTTTCTTTGCCGTGCCATGGGGTGGTGTAGGTGATGTGTGGGGTGGTGTGTGTGGTGATAAGTGTGGTGATATGTAGTGGTGTGTGGTGTTTTGTGTGTGGAAGTTGTTTGGGTGATGGTGTTGAGTACCTGTTGATGCTAGTTAGTGGATGGTGGTGTCTCTCTCTGGCCTTCTTTCGGAATTTTTTGTCGTGGGGGTTTGTGGGTGATGTGGGTGTGTGTTTTATATTGTATTGGGTGTGTGGGAGTGGTGTGTGTATGTATATCAGGTGTGTGTATTTCGAATTGTCCAATGTGGCGGTGTTTTATAGAAGTGTGTGTATTTGGAGCGCAGCGGTGTGTACCGCCAATGGAATACCGCGGTTGAAAGACCGCCACGTGGATTCGTGTGTCGTGATAGTGTGGGCGTATTTCTGTTGGCGTGGCGGTGGAGGTTTTGTTTTCGCCAGTTTGTCACTGACCTTTGGTGTGGCGGACTTGTGTGGGTGTCTGAATTTTGTCGGATTTCGAGATGTGGGTCATAATAGCTGTGGTGGAATTCCGCGGCCGCGGCGGTGTGTTGACGGTCTTCTGCACAGCGGTAAGCGCCTTTTACCGCCAATGTTGTAATGACCCCCTATGTCTAACTATCAAAATCAGAGTGTAGCCTCATGGAGCAATGCTGAAATACAGATTAGGACACAGAAAATTCCAAATCTATTTTGATGCGTATGAATGTACAGCCACATTCACACACACTGTAAATGCATATATCCTGTACATTTAACATTTGAAGGGCAGTAGCAGAGGACCACACCTATTTAACACATAAATGTTGGCAACATGGTTCATCGCAGCATATGGCACACAACTAAGACACCATCAGTCAATAAGGGTAAAACATGCCTCATACATGAGGCAGTGGATGTGCTATTGCATTGGTAACAGGAATGTATGACCAGACGCTTGACAGCAGTAAGTCTTACATCACCTATCGTTGCAAGGACAATGTGTGACAAGATTTCCATATAAGCAGCAAATTGATAGCACAAGTGCCCCAGGTATGACTAGCATTGCTCACATGACATCCACTGCACATGGTAGCCCATGTCCTAAATCCAGCCACACCCACGTTCCCTGTCTCAGCCAACCCTTCTTCAGAGGTCCCTGGAATGGGAATATGTGTCCCCACATAATCCCTCCTCTACACACACCCAGACTCACAATGTTAATCCAGTGTGCGTCCCTCTTTAGTATGGTATGCCATAGTCATTGTACTTCTGTCTGCATGGACGTCAGGTTAAATAATGCACTGGCTTGTAGTCTGTAGGACCTGTAATCACCTGTACATTGCTTCCCATGTGAAATGTACTATTGGCCCTTTGAACTTGAATCTCACCTACAGGACTTGTGAGAGACTGATGCTGCACACACCTTGAGCACCTCCATGGAGACCAGCCATTTGAACATGCACTGCCCTTGCAGCTGCCTGGAACAGCATAGAAGATGCAATTTCATCTATAACACTGTTATGCATTGCCATCAAAATCAGCTGTGTAACACAGCCCTTGGGTTAATGTGTTACGTTCCAACACACAGGAGAAACACAGTTTCCCGTTTCCACAGTGTTGTTCTACCTTTGACCAGTCTCAGTCTGACCACTGTGTATTTACCTTGTGAAATGTTTGGATCCTGATTGACCCTGTATCCTGTTAGCCTGACTGGCTCCTGTCTTTGCGTTACCCTAAAGGTTCCTTGTGCCTACATTTGTATCATAGTTGCTTTCCCAACCCTCACATTGCTTCTGAGCTATTGTGTCAGGTAGGTCTACAATGCGTACTCAAATACACTGTATAGCATAATCAGTTTATTTATTGTACCATGGGGGGGAACTTGTCTCCAAATTTCCGAATCATGGCCTATCCCTTGTCTGGGTTTCATGGATGCATGAGTGACAAATAGTGACAGTGTACCATGGCTGTATGCATGGATTGGGTATGGTGCCTCCAGCACAACAAACAACGTCAGATAATGTGCATGAAATGTCTACACATGTTAGGACCCTGACAGTCCACACACTGATTCACATTGCTCCCGACATATTGATGGGGCTTGTGTGGTGGATAGCTGTGAGATTAATCAGCACAGAGGCACTGATGTTCCCAGATGCAGTAGGAATTTTAGATGCCAACCTGTGTACAAATGTTGTGAGGACACCTGCCGGAATAAGAATCCTGAGGCATTAACTTTGTCAGCACACCAAAGTTGCCCTGTTGACAGTCTCATAACTCATCTGCAGTGACAGGGCTGGACCATCCCCATGTGTGTTCTCAATTTCTCATTGGCTTTCTGTATATTGATCTGCGAAGGACACTATGTAGATACAGGAAATGGCTCCACAGACTCATGACTAGACCTGCACGTAACTGGGACAACATAGACCCCAATAATTATACAGGCTAAACATTGGCCCACACACGTGAACCAGACACCTCTGTGCATTTTACCACTGGAAATATGTGAACACATGCTGCTTGGTCTGCTGGTCCTCCACTGCCACAGGAGAGACATGGCTCAGTTATATGACTCCAACTGTGGCATAACATTACAATTGTGTATTATATTTGGGACTCAGTGTCACAAACTCGGTACCCACATAGTATTATCCCATGCCTGGCTCATGGTGGGTAAACAAACAAGTGCCTAGGAAGTAGTATCCAACATTCCAGGACATGTGATGGCTAAGTTTTGGAACATTGCCATGAAAAACCGTCTGCTATCTATCCTGTGCATGCTTTGTAATTGGTGATGTTTATGTTCCAAAAAACCTAGGAGGTGCACACAGCAGTTGTTGTTATGTGTATGACTAACACATGTCCTCTCTCATTTACACACTGACTTGCATCTGAGGGTTGGACACATTGACTCCACATGCATACAAGCAGATTTGCAAAAATGCATCTTGTGATGGTCACACAGTGGGACAACAACAATAGTAGTAGCCAAATCACACACATTGACTCATAGGCATTGAGTTACTGTATTGAGTTGGGTCGCCTTGCTATCCTCTCTTGACGCAAAACATGCCCGAACTGTGTAATACATAATTTTATCCCACACGTTTGGCCATCTATTGCATCAGTGAGGAGTGCATATCCGGTACAACAAGTAGAGGATCATGGTCTGCAGTAATATGATCTGTCACATGTGCCCATACACCGTAATGCCCAATGTGGGTGCAATCAGCCTATCTCTGTGTTGTCACAACTGTCATGTACCATTACAAATGAGAAATGACCCAAACCCAGTTGAAGACAGACATTTTGACACACACGCGTCAAATAAAGACGCACATGCGTCAAAAAATGATGCATATGCGTAGAAATATGACGCACATTGCCATGAAACATACATTGGCCCTGAGCGGTAATTCCCACACTGTACCCCCGGAAATTGGTTAAGTATGAAACATATTTCACAATATGGATGCAGGGTTATTTCTAATCATGGGCGTAAAAAAAAAATGACGCACAGACTGTGAGCGTCATAATATTTTGACGCATAACAATAAAAACGCACCGCATTTGAGGCAGGAAGTGATGTAATAGGATATCCTGTTTACAGAATTGGTACAGTGGGTGTATTTTCACTTTCACTTAGTCTGTGATATTTCCTGACTGTGTGGCTGTGTTTTAACTTGTCTCTCTGTGCATTTTGTGATTTTGTCTCCAGTGTGGTCTTTAACTTGTCTTTTTGTATTTCATAACTGCCTGTGGTATCCTGTCCTACGTTCCCTCCATTTTTCTCTGTACCCCATTATTCCCTTTTTTTATTGTGCAAGAATGTTGGGTAGGCCTCTTCTTGGAAGAATGGGAGAGGAGGAGCTGGGTGGGTTTATTTGGCTGGTGTGCCACTTCCTACCCTTAATGATAGAGGCAGGTGGTTGTGTGATCCAAGGCTATCACACAGATGCAAGGAGGCTCCGGTAGGCAAAGGTGTTGTACCATCTCCAGAGAATTTACAACACACTGCACAATGACCACCAGCTGAAGCTCCGCTGGGCTGACCTTGTTGCCAGGGAGCAAGACCTGCTGGACCACCTGGAGATTGTGATTGGTGGCCCTGTTGGTGAGTACAAATCAGAGTAATGTGCACGTATAAATGCTCTGTAGTGACAGTAGCTGGTTTGTTCATATGCTGCCGGCAATGTTTTTGAACATGTGGAATGCTAGCTAAACATACAGGGCCATATTTCTACTTTGTTAGCACCGCAATTGCGACCTGTTTTGAAGCAAGAGCGGCGCAAACTTACAAGATACAATTGTATTTTGTAAGTTTGCGCCGCCTTTGTGTAAAGAAGCAGCATAAATGCGGTGCAAAATTTGTATAAATATGGGCCACAGTTGCCTGTGAGGTATACAATATTTCCTACACATTACCGTCATTTGTTGACGCAACAGCTAGACTAACTTTCAAAACACAACAGGAGCCTGTAAATTAGTGCTGGCTTCACGTCAATTAATGATGCCAATGTGGCTCTAACATATGTTTCATGTGTGGTCTGTGAGTGTATCAGGAAACATATGTTGGAAATCCTGATTTTTTCAAGAAATAATGTGTCCCTCAATTGTTTTCGGATACATGTCTGAACTGGATTCTGACACATACATAACAAGTTATAGCTTACCTCAGGTAATATCTTAGACTGATATTTTGAGTCTGTAGTGCCACATTTAAATTAGGGATAGATGGCAAAAGGTATGCACACGGGTGCATATCTCTATGGTTGGTGCAACTTACCATAGCTGTGGCACATCAAATGAAGAAAATGATACAAATTGAGGGCTAACAACTGTCCCTGGCCCTCTCTACATTGTACCTGTGTGTCTTAAATTGGTCTTAGTCACAATGTCTGGGTGACTGGCTTTGCAGTCCTCACAGAAAGTGGCTTTGCATGTCTCTCATGGATACACATGATGAGAGGAACACACTCCATGAATTTGTCTGCTAACTAATGAAGGAGCATGTTTGCCACCACATGATAGTTAGGGCCACTGCATGTGTGCAGATATGTGTGTCTCACTAACTGGAGTCCCCGGGACAGTACATATTTGCAGTGGTATGTGGATGCAGTATCATCATGTCTGAGAGGCTTGACTTTCTGAGTTAATATTACACATAGTATTTGTATTTGGAAGTGTTGTACAGTGCACAGACATTGAGCACATTTCTCCCTTCCATGCCTTACAGGTGGACCTGCACCCTACACTGTTGGAAAGGTGGCTCGATTTGCGGACCCAGACACCTTCCGTAAGTGTTGATATTTCTGTTCTGTGTTGTGTTTGCTGATGATGTGTGATTGACTCCTGTGTGTTAGACACATAGCAAGGTGTCAATGATTTGTTTTGTTCCTTGAGTGGAGTATCATTTTTTCCCCATCTTTGAGTTGGCCAATCCTTATCGTATTGTCATAATTTGGGATTGTAGGTCAGTCCTGTGGGCACGGCAATGTGAATAGGGATGAGTTATGTGGATAAAACTTGAAATCAGAAAATGTAGCAGTGGACCATATTAGTGATTTAGTCAGCCAGTCAGACCCTGATTCTCCCAGAATAGGGATTCCAAAGTCTTACCCACAGACTTCAGCTGCCCTATTCACTAATGAACATGTTTGACTGTATGTTTAACTTCCTAGCAGCATGTAGCTCCACATGTTGTGCTAAGAGTATGAGGCACTTGAGTACAATGGCCTAGGTGTGCAAGCAGCTCATGGCCAGAGGTGTGCTTGCATCTATCTGTTTGTTGTAAGTAATGGGTTACTGGTAGGAAATGATGTTGACAATGGTCTGCATTTCCAAAGATAAGTGTTGATGGGATTGTCCAAGGTTTGGGTGTATCCTAGTTGGACTTCCTCCTTACCGGTGGTATGCTGGCCAAACCCATGTACAGCTTTCCAAAGCTTCCTGGGTGTCCTTGTTGTTAGAAATTATTAGTTGCTTGTCCACCCCCCCACCCCAAGGCACAGGCGTAGGGTTGTGAATAGTGTAACTAGAACTGATGATCCAAGTTTAGCACACAGACATGTAAATCTGTAAATCACTTGTCCAAACCTAGGATACCCACTCATGATAAGCACCTGGGCAATGCGTTACCGCCACATTCTGGAGTCTGGGTTCCGCAACATGGCAAGGTGTTATCACCATGAAAGAGTCTCTGGAGTGTGTGGGGCATTTGCCCAAGGGGGCCCTTTCGTGTCCGCCACTGCCACCACCACTAGCGCCACCACTACCACCCAGGTGGCACCAAGATTAGCAGGGACCTTTGCTGGACCATCAACATCCACAGCCCCAGGACCTGTCACAGCACCACCTGCACCTCAGCCTACAGACATGGCACAGACAAGGGCCCATACGTCCTCCACTGGCACCCAGACCACCCCTGCTGCAGTCATAGACCCTGCAGCTTTTAACCAGATGCAACGGAACTTGGACCGTGTGTTGCGTAAAATGACCAGACTGCAGCAGGAGGTGGCACAAGTGAATCGGAGGGTGCGTGCCATCAAAAAGACCCTGCGGAGGGCCAACTTGTAGGCTTATACTCAGCCATGTTTCCCTCCCCTCCATCCTCTTTCCTGGTTATTTAAATTAGTGGGTTTAGGGGGCTTAGTGTTAGGTTAGTATAGGCTGTTAGTTTAGTTAGTAGTAGTGGGTGGGGGTATCATACTTTTTACAACTGTTTTTTATTATGTGTGTGGGCGGGTGGGTGGGGGACGATGTTGGGGTTTTGGTGTCTAAAAAATAATAATAATAATAAAATATATATATATATATACATATATATATATATTTGTTTAGGATAAGATAGTGTGTGTTTAGGTTAGTATATGTTGTCCTCCATGTGTCCTGTCTGATAAAGGGGGGGAAGGTTGATGTTTAGATCATTTCGTTAAATGTGATAAGTACGTTTAGCTTAGGTTAGTTAGGGACCGTTGTGGGTAATGTGTAGTTAGAGTAGTTTAGGTTAGGTAAGGTGTTTCCCCTGGTTTTAGCTTCTGTTTTTACTGTTTAATAAATATCTAGGTAACCCTTTACAGTGTGTGTCAAATGCTTGTAGATCAGGACCTTGCCATGAGTGAACAGTGTTTCTTTTGTGTCAGCTTTTGTGTCCCATGCTGCAACCATATCCCAACTGAGCTGTTACATTGGCAGCTACACCAAATCTACTTAGCTAAGATTCGGCCATCCATTGCACCCACCACTCACAGTTACTATGGATCCCAAAGTGTGGTTATTTTGTGATGTATGTTTTCAATGTCACATACTTTGCTAACAGATTTGGTATTGGGAACACTGTGTTAAGTCTGCCTGCAGCCTGATGTCCAAGCGAATCCTTATAAGGTGAGTGGTAGTATGCTCTCATGTACTATGGTATACATAACTTACACCTATCATTTGTTACAATGTTCAGCCCGGTGGCTTATTTCTATGGAAACTCATACATATCCATTCATGCTGTATGTTGTGTGTTAGCTAACAATTGGGTCAAAAGTCACATACGTAAGTTTTGACTTTCAGTAAAAATTGAAGTCACTATTTTCTGGCTTAGACATCCCTTGAGGAAGCGTTATTCTGCTGAACTCAGCATTATGGTGTATAGTTTATATTTTCCTAGGAACTAACCCTCAGGGAGGGAAGATGATGGTACAATCCAGACCACTGGGCATAGTTATCAGCCAAGCTTCGTTCCGGTCAGGTGTATTGACAATCAATAATCATTGACCTGAGGTAAACATCACTGATGGCCATCACGGTTGATGTGTCACATTACACAGAAACAAAGTAGTTTTGTAAGTGCTATTTATTTTAAAGTGCTGTAGTGCTATATGTCAATTGTCCATGATTGTGAGTCCATTAGTGTGACATCTTCCATTGTGATCCTACACAAGCGCAAAAGGACATGTCATTGGACAAGCTGGGGTGAAGTGTCAGATAGTGCAGAGGGACAGGATTTGCCAATGAGGTAGTGAGAGACAATCACAGGGCAGGGTGACAAGATAAACAGTGGGTTGAAGAACAGTGCTTGAGTACAGTTGTTGTAAGACTGGCATGTTACAAAGCACAGGACCTTGGTAATAGGTGGCCATGTGGCAGGGACTAGTGCTACCGGGTACTCTTACGGGTGAAGGTGATCTGTTCCACGTCTTCATCTTCTGATTTGTGTGTTGTCTCCTCTGCCCTTGGTCGTGGTGGTTGTGAAGGGGCAACACACACCTCAGTGTTTGAAGACGTGGAGTCAGACATCCCGGTAGCTGACAACTGTGGGGCTCTTAAGGGCAGTACTGCAGCAAGGAGGAGCTGCTGGTTCTTAAGAATAGCAGCCACATCACGGTGGTAGGCATCCAGGTCGGCCCTGAGGGGTTCAATATTGTATTCGTGCACGCGTTGACAGGATTGTCGTTGTAGGTGTTGGGCCAACTCTATTACAGCTGTGCTGATTTCCTTCAACGTTTTTTCAACTTCCTGCAAGATTGTTGTTCGCCCTTGCATAGCTGCTGCCTGTTCTTCAGTTGACATCATGCGCAAACGCACCCCCTCTAGGCTCGCTGCCATAGTTTGCATCCCCACCCGCACTTCCTTGGCCAGCTCCCCCTGTACTCCAACTACAGTTCTCTCAAAGCTGGTGCCAGTGTCGTCAGAGGCCTCAGCTGTGTTGGAGCCGGCAGGTCGTACAACTGGGGTGGTGGGTGGGTCCTCTGTGATGGCTGCTAGTTCTGTGCTCCTCCTTGTGACTGAAGGTGGGGTCTAGAGGGTTCCAAGGACATCCTGGAGGGTCTGCTGGCTGATGTTTGTCAGCTCATCATCCATGTCATCAGGGTAGTCCTAGTCAGGCATATCCGCAGGACAGCCATCGTCCTCTGCAATGAGATATGGTACAATTAGTGTGTCTGTGTTGTGAGATTTGTAATGTGACATGCCTGCCTTCCGATTATTTTCACATTGTGATCTTGGTTCCTGTTCATTGTTCATGTCTATAATATAAGCATTCTCCCAGGCCTATGCCCCACCTGCATGTCACATGTATTGTGGTCAGTTTGTGGACTTGTCAGCATCACATCCTCTAGGTGTTGGTTCATGCCAAATTGTGAATTGCCACCTTCTTGTCCTACTCAACCCTCTGTCTACGTCCATTCTCATGGTGAGGCTTTTCACTGGCTGTGGGTGTTCTGATGGCACTAGCACCACATTTAACAATCTGGAACTGCCCCAGTCTCTGATCTTTCACATCCACCTATAGGTTGTTAAGATCTAGCATATACTATGTATAGCATTGTTATGGCACGATATGGATGTCAGCATTGGTAATGTGTACCGCTGATGTTGGGTAATGTGTGGTACATTGGATTGCAATGATAGTCCTAGAAGTGTTCTATTTTCTCCTCTGACTGTGCTGGTGTATTTCTGTAACCAGTTACATGTGTCCTCCCCCTCAATGCTGTTGTCTGAGCAGTATGACATTTGGGATGTTGCACAGTGTCATTGGAGCTATTGTGACCCAGGCACAGGGTGGACCCGGACATATGCAGCATTGGTATGGCATTGATGCTGTGTACCTCCTAATGTTTATGACAATGGCTGATATTTGTAGCAACTTTGGACAATCACGTTTGGCAGGATTGGAACATTTGTATTGATTTCAGGGGATTGATAACGTTGTCATCCTGAACCCAATAATTTGGGTGTTTTTGATCCATGGGGACGTTACTGCCATTAGCTACTTGACCTGCACACACAGCAGAGGTGGTAGTGGCAACTGTTGTCAATGTTACATTCCACCTGCAGATATAGCCAGAGGTTGTTAATTGGGCCATTGTTAACGTAGGAAGAATACTGGCTGACGTGTGACGGGCTGCCAGTTTTACATTGTTCCATGCCCTCCTGGCCTGGCTTGCAACATCATTGGCATGGCAGCATACCCCCGTGTAAAGGTTGTTGGTTTTGTGTAGTATTGTGCCCTAGGTTTCCTCTGATCGGGCCATGCCCCCGTGCCGTGCCCCTTTACCCATTCCACTCCCTGAATATCATGTCTTACATGCATTGTGTAGTAGGTATGTCCACCCCCCTGCTTACAGTTAACATTTGTGCATTTTAATTCCCCATGCGACTTACCCTGCATGTGTGCTGTCTCCTGGTAGTCTGCGCTTTCCTGTCCTTGAATCCCTGTGACGATCTCTTCAGGGACGATGGCTGCCACCATCTCCTCCATGTGGTCCAGGGCCACCTGCGGTGCTGGACTCCCACCTCCAGTCTGCAGTGCTGCCTTCCTGTTCCTAGCCATCTTTTCCTTGGCCCTGCGCTTGCAGTCATGCCAGCGTTTCTTGCCCTCGATGACTGTTCTCCGTAGTTCTGCCACACTGTTGATCTTGTCAACAATTTGTTGCCATATTGCCTCTCTCCTACTGATTGCCAACTTTGAGGTGACAAACAGTTGGTGCTGGTGTTCCGTCACCTCTTTAACCAGAATTTCCTGCTCCTCTACACTGAAGCAACACTTTCTTTTCTTCTTCTCCCTGTCCTGGGACTTGTGTGGGTCCACCTGGCTGGTTCCTGGTCTGTTGTCATCTTCCTGGGGCCTGTGCAAGCATCTGGGATCCATTTTGGCTGTCCTCAGCACATTTTGCAGTGTTTGCGCCGCTTTTTGATGCAATTGCGTCAAAAACAGCGCATATCCGGTTTGCGACATCATAAACCAGCTCACAGTTATTTTCGCTGCGTTAATGTCGTTTTCCATTACAACGTGACACATTGGTTTGAGTAAAAAAAAAATGACTCACACCTGTGGTTTGCACCACCATCCATCAAAGTATAAATTTGACACCCCTACGGCGCAAAGAAATAGCGTTAGCCAGCGGTAATATTTTTGACGCAAAACTGGGTCGGTGCAGTTTTGCGAACAAAAGTATAAATATGGCCCAGAGTTTTTATCTGTGGCACGTTACTCATTACTAAGGAATGGGATGAGTAAGGGGAAGATGAGGTATGGAGTGATGCAGTCCAGTGTCTGATGAGGATAACTATGCCCAGATATGGTAGGGACCCAATGGCGAACTCACTGAGAAAATCAATATTAAGAATGAAGTTTGCCAGGGTTGTATTCTGGCACCAACTCTCTTGCTCTTACTTATGAATAGTTCTATAGGCTTTCGTTTTTTAAATCTTTCTTTATTGATTTTTAATATTATAGGACAGATACATTATGATCTAATAAGTCTGAGTGTACACTTGGCAGGTTTGAAAAATCAAAACGTCATGTCTTATTACAGTGTTAAAGAATAAAGCAACACATTAACACATCCATTAAAAAATTAAAACATAGGAGTACATTTAACGAAAATTCAAGTCGTCAGAAAATACTACCACATCCCTGTCCTCCCCTTCCACTTGCCAGTGATCTATATCTCCCAATAAACAAGAGCCTTCCCAATCCCCTCAATACAGGCCCATTTCAACTACATATATATTGTGTGATCAGGACCGACAGCATCATATTATCTTGTTGATACAGTGTCCAGCTATGCCTGTCTTGTCAATCCCTTTCAATGGGAAGACCTCCTTGGTCAAAGTGTGTGGCTGACATCTATATGTATAGAGCCCACTTTGATTGGTTTTCAATATTACAGGAAAGACTCAACAGTCCAATCTAATAAGTCCAGGTGACCATTAGGCAGGCCTGAAAGTAAATAGAATGTCATGCCCTATTATAGTGTTAAAGAATAAAACAGTACATTAACACATATATTAACACATACGAGCGGTGTCACACAAGTTCATGTCATGGAATAATACCCCATTCCTGTCCCCCCTAGCCCACTGTCAGTAATCTATATCTCCAAGCATCCAAGAGCCTTCCTCTTCCCCAGGATATATCCACTTCAAGTACACATATTGTGTGGTCAGGCACAACAGTGTCATCTTATCCGGTTGATACAGTGCTTTCTTTTGGATTGCACCAATGATTCTCCACTTCTAGCAGGACAAAAGGTGCCCACACTATTATTTACGGATGGCATCCTTTTAATTTCCAAAGCTGCAGACAGGCTTCAAACTTTCATCAATAGATTCTCACTGTTTTGTGAGTTGCACGGGTTGGAAATCAATGCATTAACAACTACATTTATTGTTTATAACATATAGAAAATCTGTATGGGGACTATGTGCTTGGCAACTAACAATTTGGATTAAGTAAAATAATTTAATTATCTAGGGACTAGACTGCCTGTCAAAGATTCATGTGGTTATCCCAAATCTTCAAGGGCTGCTTGTTGATTAAACATAGGGATTCGACATTAGTTAGGTTTGCCAGAAAGGCCACCTTCCTTCCTACCTTCTCTAAATGAAGATATATAGGATGCTGAGATCCAGTGCGCCGCATTTTATTGCGTGGACGTAATGGGTCATTGTGACGCACCAACTATGGGGGTAAACAAAAATAAGAGCCTTGATAAGTAAACTTACAAGGAGACACGCCTAGGTCGATGCACCTTTGGACCACGTTCAGGGACTTCCCAGTACGAGATATCTTTCTGACATCACAAATCAATAGTTCAATAACCCAATCTATATTCACAGTAGTTAATCAACAAAGTCAATCAACATTGTTTAATCATATTGATACATTGAACACACCATGACCTTTCATTAATGAATCACCACACCAATTTAGTTGAGTGTTAGGATAATTTATTTCCCTATTGGATACAATCTAATATCATTTCCGTTAATCTCAATAGCAATAAAACTCATCAGAAACTCTTCTAATTAGCAATTAGAACACAATTTAATCAATGCATAGAGAATATTCATTCAGTAATTAGTCACATCATTAATACGAAGCAACTTAGCAAAGTCTCAGTAATGCATGATTCAACAAAGCAAGATCCCAGTCATTTGTCTATTTGCGTCAGATATTTGTGACCAGTTCAACTAACCTCCAATTAGCATTAGCATGTTAGGCTTCATTCAAAACATTTTAGCAGACACAAATTTAGAAAGCATCTAAACTATGGACTCCATCAAAATAGCAGTTGGTACTTAGAAAGAAAAGGCAAACAGACAATTACAATTTTGCATCAGTTAGTCACCAATCAAATAGATCAGCAAACAGTGTCAGTCTTCGTCCCCAGGACATCAGTCGATTTACCATCAGCAGAGAAAGGACGGGGCAAAGTCTCGATATAGCACAGCTAAGGAATAGGACTCTCCCTCATATGGAGGAGAAGTAAGTATCAGGTAAAATGGGTAGAGGATGGTTCAGAAGTATCAGGACAAATCAAAAGGAGAGAAAGGTCTCTGTGAATGAAGTGGAGTCTAAAAGTCTCTGCGCCTCTCTCAACGCTTCTTCTTCTTGGGTCTCCGTTAAATAAAAACTACCGAATTAGCCCATAACTCCTCAGTGGATAATAATTTGGTGCATTGTTATCTCTGTCCAATAAATGTTCAGGCAACTTGCCAGAATTTTCCACAAACCACAGTTCTCATGTCGCGGATTGGCCCATGTTATTGACGTTTTCACCGGTTGGAATGTCAGGTAAGAAAAGTTACACTTTGCGCTCCAGTCAGTGTCTCCATTGTTTTCTCCTACTCCAGCTAACCTTGCACCTGTGAGAAATTACACTGTTGCATTCAGCAAGAATGTCTCCTTGAACAAGTCAGTTCTCATGAGAAATAATTTACTACGGCTACACACATACATGACTTCTGGAAAAGTACAGCTTCTTGTCTTTCAGAATAACAGCACATTGCACGTTAGAAAATGCAGTTTATTATGAGGCAAGACAACAAGGCCCAGACCCTCGCCAAGCTAAGGCCATCTAATTAATAATCAACCCCCTTAATATATAACTCTAATCATGATACAGTAGTATAATTTCAAAACATTATTGCATAATAATTCAGAGTTAACAAGGTTTAATTAGTCTTCGTATACATTGGTAGCCACTCCCCGTGGGCACATTTCAAACGTGTGTATTATTTTCGATGTTAACACATTTTCTATGTAGCTTCATTACATAATACATTGCAAGCTTTTCATGATAATATTGCTTTTAAAAGACACACTCCAACAAGATCACTCTTAAATCTTGGCTGCAGCACACCTCCGTTGCCCGTGAGACTAGATCTCGCTTTAAAAACCAATACCGGAACTTGCTAAGTTGTGCTCTGCCCTTTATTAGATTTGATTATAGAGCACAAAGAGCTGACACCATATAGACATGCCATAGCAGACATTATCAAGCACTGTTATAGCCAGAGGATTTCTTGGTTGGCGTATATCAAGAGAGTTTCTGCTCGACCGAAGATCAAGAGAGTGTTGGCATGACCCGTCATTAAACCGTGCATCCTTGAAGGTTGTTGTGAAGAATAGATTCTGGGCCAAGTACATCGAGCAAAGCGAAACATCCGACATCACAGGTAGTTGGTCAAATCTCTACTCCCTCACAACGCGTATTTAGGACTGAGAGTTTTGTAGACTTCATCAATCACTCATTTCCCAGGTTGTGTGTTCAGATATGGCATTCTACCTACTGCTGCCTTTATTTCATCTTGGCCATCATCTATGAACAATTCCAGGTCGTGCCTGAGGTGATTTTTGTCTGGCGTATTCTAAATGTTACGTTATGTTATGTTAATTGAATTTGTAGAGCGCCAAACTACCTGGAGACCTTGTGGTGCTAATCTGGACCTCCAAGCCAAAAAACAAGCAAGTCGACACGGGATCATAAGGAATTAGAAAAGCCACGTTTTAATAACTCTCCAAAATTTGAGTTCCTGACTGATGGATCAAATGTTATGTGGAAGAGAGTTCCAAAGTTTAGCTCCCTGATATTTCAGCATATTGCCGCCCCATCTAGCTTTCTTGACTTTGGGGAGCGCCACTAAGGCTTTGGTGGACGATCTAAGGGCTCTAACAGGCTTATAGAAAGATGCAAGAGTTTTCAGTTGGTGTGGGCCCCTATTATGTAGGGCTCTGTGAATAATACATAGAGATTTAAATTTCACTCGCTGTTCGACCGGGAGCCAATGAAGTGAGGTCAGTGCTCACTTGGCAGAAGTATACCTTGGGATGTTGAATAGCATCTGGGCTGCCGCATTCTGTACTGTCTGTAGTTTCTTAATCACATATCTCGGTGAACCCAAGAAAAGACTATTGCCATAGTCAAGTCTGGATAAGACAAGTGCTTGTACCGTGATCCTTCTAGCCAGAGGGGGAAGTAGGCCAATTACCTTTCGTAGTAATCTTAATAAGCCAAAACAGGATGCCGAGACCATCCTAGCTTGGTACTCTAGGGTTAGTTTAGTATCTAGCCAGATTCCTAAGGTTTTAAAATGATCCTTCGGGGGTGGAAAATGCTCCCGGGACAGAACCTGCAAGATATTATTGACAGGATTGGAGAGCTTTCCCAAAATCATTATTTCTGTCTTTTCTCCATTGAGTTGTAACCTTCTATTGATCATCCAACTCGAAACGGCCTGCAAACATGCCGGCAATCCCGAGCTGTCTGTCCTTGAATCCCTGTGACGATCTCCTCAGGGATGATGGCTGCCACCATCTCCTCCATCGTGGAAAAGGAAACCACCAGCTGCATATCATCGGCATACGATATCAGGGACAGATCAAAAGGCTCCACTAGGTCTGCCAACGGGGCCATATAAATAATAAAAAGAGTGGGACTCAGGGATGATCCCTGGAGGACCCCCACACTGTAGTTTTTACTGTTCCGAGAGAAAGGAACGATCCAAAACCTGAAAGGTTCTGCCTTGAAGAAATGAGGTCACCCATCTAAGAGCCAGACCTTTAATTCCTGCCATCTTCATTCTTTGGATCAAGAGACCATGGTTAACAGTATCAAAAGCGGCACTCAGATCCAACATTATGATAGCTGTTGCCAGCCCCTGATCCATACGTTTTCTGGCCTCTTCCGTGACTGCTATCATTGCCGATTCTGTGCTGTGAGCCGGTCTAAAGCCCATCTGCGTAGGATGCAGTATGTTATTTTCTTCCAAAAAACTGGAAATTTGGGAATTTACATGTTTGTCAATTATTTTAGCAATAACCGGAAGTAGGGATATGGGCCTATAGTTCTTAAGTTCACTCCCATCCAAGTTAGGTTTTTTCATCAGAGGTTTAACTACTGCATGCTTCCATTGTTCCGGCACACAGCCACTAAAAGTTTAAAAGCTCCATTATAATCAGTGTCGTAACAGGAGCACCGAGGGATAGAACGTATGGTGGAGCTGGGTCTAGCGGGGATCCTGATTTAAGTTTACAAAGAAGAGAGGCAGTGTCTTCCTGCGGGATAGGAGAGAATCGGTGTAAGGCAGCAGTACTCTTACTAAGATGTCCGGTCAGATCGTGGGATCTATCCTCTTCCCCTGGGAAGTTTAAGTAAATGGATTCAATCTTCTGTAGGAAGAACCTAGCCAAATTATTGCTATGTTCCTCCGATGGTTCCACTACATCCAGGGCCGTGGGTGAATGGAGAATTTCCTTCAACACCCGAAAGATTTCCTTAGGAGATCCCGAAGCCTGTTCAATCCTATCCCCATAATAAGAGGATTGGGCTAGCCTTATTGCGGCATGATAGTGTCTAATCGATTGTCTATAATCTTCCCTTGCCTCAGGTTTTAAGGATTTCCTCCATTTTCTCTCTAAACCCCTGCACTTCCTCTTTTAAGTTCCAGATGAGGAGTGTACCACTGGGCTTTGGCTCTTCTCTGGTCTTATAGGGGAGTAGGATGTTAAGACAGTTAGTAATCCACTTATTGAAAAGAGTAGTGTCTCTATGATTATCTTTCAGATAGCGCTCCTTACGGCTATCTAAAAGTTTAGTCCACTCCTCAGGATTAAGATTGTGCCACTTTCTAACATTCTGGATCGTAGTCTGCTGGGGCCAGTCTCCTGAGGTGTTTTCAGTTTTAGTGGGATTCAGAAATGATCGGACCATGCTAGGGGGGATGGGGGCATGGCACATAGCGAGGAAAGATTGCTAAAAACGAAATCAATAGTATGGCCCCTCTCATATGTAGGACCTATGACTAACTGTTTTAGACCCAGCGCTTCCAAATCAGTCAGGAGGCGTTTAGATGCAGCGTCATCTGAATTATCCATTTGCATATTAAAATCGCCTAAAACTGTTAAGTTAGGTTTTTTGCAAATTATATCTGCTACCTGATCTGGAAAGGTATTAGGAAAATCATCATAGGGCCATGGAGGTCGATACACTAGCATTCCAGTAAATTGAAAATTATATCTGCTACCTGATCTGGAAAGGTATTAGGAAAATCATCATAGGGCCATGGAGGTCGATACACTAGCATTCCAGTAAATGTAAAGGTGGAAAAACACATACCTTCAGAACCCGCCAATTGCAGCGGACATGAGCTAAACAGAAATTCCTGCTTATAAATCACTGCAATTCCTCCTCCCTTTGCTGTAGCTCTAGCTAACCTTGAAATAACATACCCTGCGGGTAGGGCTAGGGCTATATCCGGACCTGACCCCTGATGGGGCCATGTCTCCATGAGAAAGAGAGCGGCAGGAGCCGTGTCACCTAATAAAAGATTTATGTCCAGCTTGTGTGCAGGTGAAGAGCGGCAGTTTAGCAGCAGAAAAGCTAATTGAGGCCTCGGATGTGTAGGGTCAAGGCCTCCTGAATCTAGTGGAGCCCACTTACAAGCAGGGCAAGACCAGACATTGTCCTCTAAATCCGGACATACCTGGCAGGTCTCCCCCCAGCCTATTCTAAGGTCCTTCAAATCCTGCGAGGGATACATATCACCCCTCTTCCTTACCAGATTAAGGGGAATGGCCCCTGGGCCCGGCCTGGCGTGGACGGGCGCAGACGGGCTTGCCTTAGGCGCTCTGACGGCGCGCCCGCTGCTTGCGTCCGCTGCGAGACCTCCACATCCAGATATTTAAAAGTCCCGGTAAGGATCAACTAGACCCGCAACCTCCCTAAAATGGCTGCAGGGAATGAGACGCCCTTCACGGGTAAAAATGGATGACCCGCTTGCCTAATAAAGGCACTAGAGAGGAACTCCCTCTCTCCCTAAAAGTCCAAGACAGCCGGGGAGGCCCCTGAGTGTGCAGAAAAAATGTCTATTAAATCTGTATGGCCATTGAACACAGGCACAGAGCAGTAAAATATTTAAAAAGAAAAACGATTGAAATTTTAAAAAGCAATTAAAACCCTATATAACATCCTTCGTCTATCCCCCCTCTACAATCTTGATTCAAATTCCTTCCTTTATTGCCTTCTTACTTATTTCCGGCATAAATCTATGTCTCAATGGATTACACCTATGTGCTGCCTATTTGGGCTAACCAATCTAGTAAATGTACTTCGAATCTGTAAAAGTGACTCTAAGTTTATTGTGGTGACTGCTGTATCTAACTTTTGTATTCGTATAGCTGACTCGATTGTGCGCCCTGGCCTGTAAGAAACCCACCATCCTCTCTGTAGTGCAAGGGTTGCACTTAGGTTTTAAAATTTGATTTTAAAATGGTATTGGTTTTATCTTGATTTTATATGTTGTATACATTGATGATCTATTTATTTATTAACCATTGTTTTGTTTACTTTATCTTAATTTTATTATTAATGTAAATTAAAGTATCTTAAATTCGATCTGACAAATAAAAAAATAAATTAAATTAAAGAAAGCTTTCGAATGGGTGACACGAACTGTGGCATATTACTCATCGGTAAGGAATTGTACGATTAAGGGGAAGAGGAGGTATGAAGTGATGCAGACCAGTGTTAAAAAGCAGACATCAATCCCTGCATTATAAATCTCAAAATGCTGTTTTTGTAATGCAACTTGATGAGAATAAAATTAAGGAATAGCATGTAGCAGTGTCCTTAACTACTGTGTGCTCTCTTAATGCCGACCGCCAAGTTATGTAAAATGGAAGTTGTTGTTGCTCACAGACAGCTTTCCACTTTGCAAATCGACATCTTTTCCCTTGGGATATTGCGATCCAATCAACGGTTTGAGATCATTCTGAATCATTAAGAAGAGGAAATGCCCTTTCAAATAAAAAAAAAAAAAATTTGCATACATTGCTACCAAAAATAGGTTGTCTGAACTGGACACGATTAAATAAGATGTGAATGAGTAGTCTTAAATAAACATAAAGCTTATGCACTACCTCCCAAAATAGGGTGTGTCTGCTGGGGTCTAAAAATAAAAAGCATGAAGACTACCTACCCACTTCCCTTAAAGAATAACTTAATAGTTGTAGCGATTTTGCCCCCATTTTAATTTATGCTTCAGGCTCTTTTTTGGATTGGGTATTTGTGATCTTGTGGTTGAAAATTTCCAGCTACTAAAAATTAGAAAATTAATCTTGAGAATACAATTTCTATGTTATGATCATGAACAGTACAACTTTAGTCTTGTACCTCATTGTGGGGGCCAAGTGACAACCACATGTGTATTGTATAGGCTTGTGAACTCACACTAGGAAATAATATGTGCATAGTTGGTACCTGTTATGTTATGTTGTTACGTTGGATTTTTAGAGGGTGGCTAATCACCAGTGAGGGTATCCAGGAGCTGAGTACGGCTGGCCTGAGGGGTGAAGGGGAGAGCATACCTGTTTCCTTTGAAGAGTCTGTTTCCTTTGAGGAGGTATGAGAGGGAATATCTTCCGCTTCTGGCCTTCTTGATGCAAGAGAGGTGTGCTCTTGCCTGGGACGCAGATCCAAGGTGTCTGGTTGGTTGGTAGAAGCTGAAGCGGTGGTTGAGGTATGCTGACCAGTGTTGTGGAGCACTTTGTAAGAGTGGGTGAGTATCTTGAACTTACATCTTTCCCTGGACTGGGAGCCAGTGGAGGTGGTTAAGGTGTTGAGAGAGGAGGTTATTTCACAGGATGTTCTGGATGAGTCTGGTGGTGGTGTTCTGTTTTGTTTGGAATCGGCATAGAACATTTGCTGGAATTCCAAAGTAGAGGGCGCTTCTGTAGTCAAGTTTACTTGTGAGGTACTGGGTTTTTCAGAACCGGTACTGATCCGGTAACCCATCGGTGCCAGGGTACACCCAAAGACCTCGGGTACTTTCCTGATTCAGACTACAGAAACTCAGAGTCTTCTAGGTGAAGTCAAAGATCGAATTTATTGGCTGCAACCAATTGACAAGTGTCCTAGAAGTACAACAGCACGATTTGTATGTTCTCAGGAGACTGTGTTTCAATGCAAAGTCAGGTTTCCTTATATACAGTTTTTTAAGCTTCAGGCAAACATTCTTGACATTTTGGTTGGTCATTCACATGTTTTCACTACAAAGGAAAAAAAACAGTGTCATGATGAAACCTCATATTTCATGTCATCCAACCCATAATAAATTACCCGGCAAGGCCTAGTATTTTACATCAGATAAGTGTGGACCCCCAATAAAAACGGGCACCTCCCCCTCGTAAAGTAAGAAGAAGAAAAGAGCAGGTGCAGGTGTGAGCAAGATTAGGCAGGGTGTGTGAGCGATAATAAGGGTTTTATGGCATGGTGTGCCTTGATGCTATCTGATTCGGCCACTGGGAGAGGGACTGAACAAACAGGTTTGGCCTGAGGCAATGGTTCCAGCTTGCCCAGGTCAGAGAAAAGTCAATCAAGGTGTACGTGTCCTTGGAATCAAATCTGACTGTATTATAAGCCTATGTGAGGGCAACTTTTAAAATGGCTGCCGTGTATAAAATGGGAGCCACGAGTGCAGGACGAAAATGGCGATTTCGAGGTGAAAACGCTGCTGGAATTGAGCGAAAATGCTCATGATTAGTGTACTAGTCATTATCGGTCTTTTGATACTAAAATCGTACTGCTGTGGCAAAGTAAATTACATGGGTCCAGAATTTTTAGAACCACAAACCCTCCTTTTGCCCTTACATAGGCAATAAACCTATTCTCATGCTAATCTGAGTCCAGGTCTATGTTTATAAGGCCATGGAGATGTTGCTGGAGCAAAATTCTAGTACTTGGTAACTCTCTCTGGACAGGTCTCCTCGAACATGAAGTAGCACAAAAGGCCACATATGGCAGGACAAAATAAGGAATACCTCTATCTGCAGTAGGTGGCATAAGATCACACACCCAACAATTAGTGATGTTCACTACTAACTAGTGTTGATGCAGAAGCTGTACAAAAGAATTGCTTACAAATTCTGATCTTCTAACCTGCTCATGTTCAGGAAAAGGGTGAAAAGAGTGCAAAGAAACAATAGTAGGAAAAGACATAGGTTGGGAAGTGGGTGCAGAAGTCAGTTGAGTAGAGAAAAACAATCCCACCCATAAATGACAACGTCATGTTTAAAAGACACTAGAAAACACGTTATTAAGAACATATAAACAACGGGAGAAAGTAGTGACCACTAATACAAATGAAATAATAATTTTTCACAACCCTAACCAAAAAGCAAATCTTAAAATTATCTAGTAACATTTTTAGGGCTCCTCTGCATTTCAGTAATTTTTGTATGTTCAGGTGGAACAGTGGTGACTCTCATCAATGCTCTAAGGTGAAAAGGGGGTACTCTTTCCACAGAGAATGGACTTTATTCTGCTTTTACTAAACAGAATAGTACTTTAAAACAATGCCAGCAAAACAATCAGTCTCCTAACACCTAGTCTATACAATCACACGGAAACCTCTTGTGAAACCAACTATGCCCAGAGTCCGTTCAAAAAGCCTCTCTGGCAGGCTTCTATTGTCCATCAAATTTTCTTTTGTTGTTTTCTTTCGCATGGGCCTCTCAATTCAGGCCTCTTCGTGAGAAAATACTGCTTAGTTGGAGTGCCCTCCTGGCAAACACCCACAGCTCACACAAAAGTCTCAATGTCTTAAAGCAATGCACCAGTGTCTCTCCTCTGTGGCAGACACTACAAACAATGTGCTTTTCATTGATCAAGGGCACAAATCATCTCGTGCAGACGCAAGCACCATTAATTGGGAAATAGCTCAAGCTCAGCAGCACTTTCAGACTCCAACACTCATTATTTAGTGTCAGAGGACGCTCAAGGTGCTCTTTCATGGGCACCACAATATAGTGCCTTTTTCCAAACTTGAAATCTCCGGTGCACTGCCCTTCTTCCGTTGGAGCAAAGAAAAGGGGGTGTGTGGCCAAAACTCAGGCCAAGGGGCTCAAGGGATTGCACACTGTCAGAGGTTACCAGCACATGACAGGTAGAGAAATGAAACCTCAAAACAGCTCTGCCATCAACAACAGGAATCCTTCTCTTTAGCTCTTTTACACTGAAACTTTGGTTTTGTGATGTCCAACGCCGTCTGATGGAGCAAGTACGATACCATGCGCTGGCGATCGCTGTCCAGCTTTGCTACTTTCTGGGTGCTGAGACTGTACGGCCAAGACGTCCGTCTTTCATCTGTAGCTGTCACTGATGGGAATTAGGCTTAAATCAATGTCCTGCAGGTTATTATGACTTGATACCCGCAGAATCTAGTGACGTAGGAAATGTGCCACAGTTGTTAGTTTCCTTCAATTTAGTAAAAAAAAAGGTTCATGGTTTTTAACAAGGGGACTGCAAGCAGGTGGTCTGCAATCTTCAAAGGAGTAGCCATACACCATGGGCATAAAATACAAAGACAAAGGCAGAAGGGCAAAACAGGGTCTCTAGCATCTTTAATTGGGTTCTCTCCATTATTCTCTGCCATCTATAGCTACATGAGAATTATATCTGAATGGATTTCCTCACACAGTGGCATTGTCTAATGGGGTAAACACATATTTGCCTCAATGATTAAGTCTAGGTGTTCCTCCTTACCTTAGAACATCTCAATAGAGAAATCACATGATACCGATTATCAGGGACATGTAGAAACCTTCCTTTAAAAACTGTGCATCAGGTGCACTATGCAATACACAGGCTAATAGTCAAATGTGCAAACAAAAAGACAAGAACTAGAGGGTCCTGATATTTGCATGATTAGGACACATCTGATCCCACAAAAATTTAAAGTAGCAGGAACAGAAGGGAACCGAAAACCAAATTAAAATAGACATTGAAAATTCGTCATGTTCAAAAAGGTAAACATAAGATATCTCCTATTGAGATGGAAAACTTGTCTTACTATAATATTGAGTCAGTTAACCAGTCTATCGCTACCCTGACAGTCAGGCTGGAAAACATTGAAGCAGGCAAATTCTTGAAAACCAGTCTGGTCATACCAAAGGGAATTATACATAACATGGGGGTCCCTGGTACATCACTGCAGTCTGGAAATGTGAACCTGAACAATACATCAATAATAATAAAAGGGCTGACTGGTGAAAGGAATTCGAAAAAGAGAAATGGGACTAGGACATAGCTAAAATCTCAATAACTAAGCATGGTGCGACATTGGTCAGGGGAAGTAACCAAAGAAAAAAATCTATAGAAAGAACAAAAAAAATTATTTGGGTGATAGTCAGGCATGTGACACAACACCAAGAGTACGGGTGATACACAAAGGCCAAAGTTACACAAATTTTAACTCTACCGTTGGCGACTACACCATATACGGTACTCCTAGCTAATGTTTCAGTTCCTTCTTCAGGAAAAAATGAAAACCTGGTTTTCTTTTAAGGAACGAAAGCCATATGCTACTTAGGAAACAGAACATCATTAACTAATGTAATATAGAAATTAGGCCACCTTGAGTCACAGATCTATAATTTCATCCTTAGGTTCAATCAAGGATACATAAATGTAGGGCTGCCTGTTCCTTTAAGGGAAGGGGCAGTAACGTGACTAACTGCAGGTGACACACTTTGATCCTGTATATCTCTTTTTATTTTCCTTCAATACCATTATAGCCAAATAGACATTCACTGGTGAAGTGTTGTCTTTTATGTTCACAGCATGAAATATCATTATCTGTGGAATTTAGTAACCAGAACAAGTTCAACCAACTGTTGCGTAGCGATGGGCATCGTCATGACCATCCCCTCACAACACAGGGGAGCTTGTAATAGTATCAAAAGCAGCAACAAACATGCAAAAAAAAAAAATAATAAATAATAAAAACGCACAAAACGTCAAGCCATCAGATATACTTGCTGTGTATCAAGCACAAAAAGCATAGACAAAACAATAGCATGTGTGAATAAGCGGTGACACACAACACCATGTCATGTACTTTATGCACTGTAAACCTGCAGCCCAAAACCCAATATTTGGGCCTGTTTAATTTGTCAGGTTTAAAATCCTTACCCTCCTTTTGACAGTAGATCACCAGGCAATGGAAATCTGCTGTCAAATATAACTTTACTGTTTCTCTTCTAACATACAGGACCAGCAAGAACAATTCATGATAGGACCAAATACATGAAAATAAATTTCCATTACTTAACTGTTACCCTCTTGTCAGTTACTTCGCAACATCAAGCCACCTTAGTTTTACCTTTCTAAAAGTAAAAATTGTTACACTGACACTCCATATTAATTTGGCACCTACAATTTCCACTGTGAAAAATAAGTCTTAATTGGCAAATCGTTCTCATTAAGGCATGTAGCCTTCAACATTTGAGAAAAGGGCTGCATCTTATTTTCTGTCTAAGACTTAATGCAACACTTCGTTTTCTGTCAAATAAAAGCAACTAGCAGGCATCATTTTATTTTTTTAGAGCGGAGACACAAATGTATCAGTTCTGCAGAGCATTTAACATGATGTTGGGACTTTCGAAGAAACCCCTTTTTTTAAATATTTTCCCTTTGGAATTAAGTTCTTTAATTGTATTGATGTTCTTCTGGAGAAACCAGAAATCCCACTTTTAGAGGCCCGTAGGGTCATTCTGCATTTTACAGAGACAAGGCCCTAATTTAAAAGGTCACAAGTGTCAACACGACAGCCTCCTCCATTGTTTATGGGAAAACTAAAGATAGCATCTCAGCAGCATGACTTGAGCCAGCCTCTGTAGCTCTCCTAGCTTCTGCCACTCTGAATCTGTCAAAGACAGTAGGCCTTTCTATTTTCCTTCTAACCTGCAATAATTCACTCTATTTAAAAAAAAACAATTTTTCCTTTTTAGGCGCTAAAAAAAATTATCTCTATTTCCAGATTATTAAACTACATTTACTGTGAATAATTCACAAACCTTAATAACACACATACCAGTTGTTAGAATAAATGCTTGTTGCAATCCCATGCAATGGTACATATTTCATCAACCTCGAATGAATGAACGTCTCAGTAGGCCCAGCTGAAGTTAGAACCTTCAACCTTGATATTAAAACAAGCCTTTGTACTGGCACATTGACTCATTGAATCATAAGAAGGCACAACCTGCAAATATATATCAAACCTAAATGTATGCATTTACTGAAGCCTGAGACACTTTAAAAAGTACTCTGAATGAAAGAAAATGCAGTTTAAACAGTGCTTTTGCCCAAAATCGACTTTGATATTTTAGGCATTAAAAAATCAATATCCTACAATTTTCTTGCATAATATGCATTACCAGAATGTCTATTACACAATCCATGAGTCAGCCATTGAAAATATTAACTTATACTTTATAGAAATGAGCTTGTTTGCTCCTGCGCCAAGGGAAAATTGCACATACAAATGTCATTTTAGCGGTGCAACATAACTTAAATTAAATTTTAATGTTAGGAGGTCATAGTATAGGTATTAAGCTTTATAAATATTAAAAAACGATTTTGAAAGGCACTTATTTTTTAAAATAATTTTTCCATAATTAATAATTTTCTTTAAAAAAAAATAAAAACCCAATTATTCTTTTTCTTGTGATAATTCCACATATAAAAGCAAGCTGCATCCCTTGCCTATTATTTGGGATACATTAACTCACAAGCCTAAGCGCATAAGCCTAACTTGAAATGCGTCACATTTTTGCGCCACTTTCATTTAAAAGGAAGGTTATGCAAAATTCCACCCATGTTTAACTGGGAAAGTGCTGGCTGAATTGAAAATAGATAATTTCGTTTTTTTTTTTGGGGGGCCCTATTTATATCTATTGAATGTGTTTTCTAATTTATCAAGCATTTAACGGCAGTTTTGTATATGTGCACAATTGCTCATTCTATAAATTAAAGAGCAACATATAGCTATGTTAGCACATCACATGGTTCATTTCTGGATTTTTTTCTAAGTTTCTACTTAATATTAATTAACCAACATTTTACTTAACAAACTGTAAACATCAAGAAGACCCACAAACACACATTGAGCTCATTTCAGATATAAACAGAAAACACTCAGTACACACAATACAGCGCGCTTTAGCCATTTTTCATAAATAGCGCCGTCGCAATTTACTTACAGAACCGTTTGCAGATCCTAGTTGTAAGTCATATTTACAAGAAAAAAAAAAAACTTTTCTCAATTATTTCCAAGAATAGCGGACCCATACTTTATTAAACGTGATGGGGCCCACTCCGTGCTTCACATATAGTTCATAGGTTGGAGTTCCAATCGGAGGAACCGGACATGAGTCCTCCAACCGGGAGTCCCTTTTACAACCAAGACAAAACAAATTTCCAAGTCTGCTAAGACCAGGCATCTTCGCTCACTAGTCTAGCTTCAAACTTCAAAGGATTATCGTTTACGATAGTCTCGTGAATACACGAGTCCTTCGGCTTTGGTACTTGCAAGTTCCAAATCAAAGTGATCCCAAAGGGATACCAAACCAAATGTCCAACTAAGGACCAAACCAAGTGTCCAACTAAGGACCAAACCAAGTGTCCAACTAAGGACCAAACCAAGTGTCCAACTAAGGACTGGGAGACGCTCCACTTATACTTAACTGAAAATATCAATGACGTCACCAGAAGACTCGTCTTATCGTTTCGCTCTACCAAAAATCAAGGGTCCAAATCAGGGCGATAGCCAGGGCAGCAGTCCTTCATAGCCGTCGGGAAGCGGGGAACCTCGCAACAAAGACTTTCGGACCACGTCGACATGCAGGGGTCGATGAAGTGGCGGCCTTCCTCCAGAATTTTCACACGAAGCTCCCCACGGACCTCAGGCTTGGACCGGTACCGCTGGTATCGCCCCACGTTGGGCGCCAACTGAGGTACTGGGTTTTTCAGAACCGGTACTGATCTGGTAACCCAGCGGTGCCAGGGTACACCCAAAGACCTCGGGTACTTTCCTGATTCAGACTACAGAAACTCAGAGTCTTCTAGGTGAAGTCAAAGATCGAATTTATTGGCTGCAACCAATTGACAAGTGTCCTAGAAGTACAACAGCACGATTTGTATGTTCTCAGGAGACTGTGTTTCAATGCAAAGTCAGGTTTCCTTATATACAGTTTTTTAAGCTTCAGGCAAACATTCTTGACATTTTGGTTGGTCATTCACATGTTTTCACTACAAAGGAAAAAACAGTGTCATGATGAAACCTCATATTTCATGTCATCCAACCCATAATAAATTACCCGGCAAGGCCTAGTATTTTACATCAGATAAGTGTGGACCCCCAATAAAAACGGGCACCTCCCCCTCGTAAAGTAAGAAGAAGAAAAGAGCAGGTGCAGGTGTGAGCAAGATTAGGCAGGGTGTGTGAGCGATAATAAGGGTTTTATGGCATGGGGTGCCTTGATGCTATCTGATTCGGCCACTGGGAGAGGGACTGAACAAACAGGTTTGGCCTGAGGCAATGGTTCCAGCTTGCCCAGGTCAGAGAAAAGTCAATCAAGGTGTACGTGTCCTTGGAATAAAATCTGACTGTATTATAAGCCTATGTGAGGGCAACTTTTAAAATGGCTGCCGTGTATAAAATGGGAGCCACGAGTGCAGGACGAAAATGGTGATTTCGAGGTGAAAACGCTGCTGGAATTGAGCGAAAATGCTCATGCTTAGTGTACTAGTCATTATCGGTCTTTTGATACTAAAATCGTACTGCTGTGGCAAAGTAAATTACATGGGTCCAGAATTTTTAGAACCACACTTGTGATAAGAGCCTGGGTGACCATTCATCTGGTGTTAAGTGGGATCCACTTGAAAATCTTGTGTGGCATTCATAATATGTGGAAACATGATGAGGTGACAGCGTTGATCTGTCTGCTCATGGAGAGGTTGGTGTCCAGGATGATCCCTTAGGTTCTTGGCATGGTCTGTAGGGATGAGTGGGGGGCCAAGGTCAGAGGACCACCAAGCGGCATCCCATGGGGTGTGGTTTTTGTCAAAGATAATTACTTTAGGATGGAGTTGTTTTTCATCCAAGCAAAGACGTTGCTCATGTAGTTGGCTAACTTTGCTTTGGCAGTGCTGGCTGAGTCGGTAAGGGAGAGAATGAGTTGTGTGCCATTGGCGTAGGATACTATGTTGATGCGGTGGGCTCTGACAATGTCTACGAGGGGCGTCATGTAGACATTGAAGAGCATTGGGCCGAGCAACAATCCTTGAGGGACTCTGCAGATGAGTTTCATGGGTTCTGAGGTGTAGGGGGAAGTCTACCTCATTGAGTTCTTTCCATGAAGAAGGTGGATATCCACTTGAGGGCCGGTCCGGAGGTACATAAGTGCTGAGTCTTTCTGATGAGTGAGTTGTGGGAGACCATATTGAAAGCTGCGGAGAGGTTAAGTGCTGCTGTTTCTCCTCAGTCAAGATGCGTCTGATGACATTGGTGGGTGCAAATGAGGGCTGTTTCTGATCTGTGGTTGGTGCGAAATACAGATTGAGAGCTGTCTAGGAGTTGATGGAGCTCTAGGTGGTCTGTGAGTTGGCTATTGATGGATTTCCCCACAACTTTAGTTGTATAAGGAAGGAGCAAGATGGATCTGTAGCTACCAAGGGTGTTGGGGTCCGCTGTTGTTTTCTTCAATAATTGACTTCTGCATTTTTCCAGCAAGACGGGAAAGTGGCAGTGGTTATGGAGGTGTTGATGATAGCAGTGAACGCAGGGGAGATGATGGTTCTTCCAAGGTTGTTCATGAAGTGGGGGCTTTGGTCTTAAGGGGCTCCTTAGTGAATGGTATTCATCTGGGTGGTGGTGTCTGTATCCGGGACAAATGCATCTTACATGTGGTCAAAATGTTTAAACAACTGAATTCCGACACTACTGTCATAAAATTCAAAGAAAAGGCATGTTTAGATGGAAGGTCCCCTGTGTGGTAAACATGCTTGTTCCCCTACTTGAGCACACACCTGCATGTGTATCTGGGTCCTGGCTCTCATTTTTACCCTTGTGTCTTGCTAATCTAGGTTTGGGTACAGGGGGCTAAGCCTGTCTCTGACTATGTGAGATCCTGGTTCAGTCTAGTTACCTGGACAGGTGCACAAGCCTGTCTTCACTGTGAGCAAATGACTGTTGTCTGGTTCGTGGATACATTGCATAAAGTGGTTGTGTCAGCATGCCATGTTTTGGAACATTAATAATGTGGCTAGACTTTTTCACCTGCATCACTGGTACTTAGACCAACTTGCTACACTTGTGCAAAGTTCCATTATAATGTGTGTGCCCTGCATTGCCATTGCCTATATATGTTGTGTGGTAGGGCTGTGTTTGTGAGTGAGCCTAAGTAACGAGGCCAGTGGAGTCCATTTCAGAGAGCCCTGGCCTGTCATAACACAAGATGGAGGGTGAGGGCATCTATTCCAGGCAGTGGAAGTTTATTCCTGTGCCTGGAGGATGAAGATCTAGACACTAAAGTACTGATGACTGCCAGGTGCAGAAACCTCACACTTCATTATAAGATATTTTGAGTGCTGCAACTTAGAGAAACCCCGCAGATCTACCTGCTGTAAGAAGCATCAGTCTATGCAAAGGTTGTGTCTGAGGAGCAACCTGACTAGGACACTTAAAAGGATAACCACCCAAACCGGTTCTGCAGTTGGAGACAGTGGGTCTCTGTCTAGAAAATGTGTATAAAAATGGAAGCCAAAGCACCCTACTTTGTTCCAATTCCAGGTCCTTCGTGACCAGGAAAGGGAGTTCTCCAGAGATTACTCAAAGAACTGCTGTGTGAACAGGGCTGGTCTGGTGCGTGCCTGACAACCAGCCTCCAAGAGGTGAGGAGACAGCACCAGAAGCTGCACTTTCAGTAGGAGTACCAGAGGATCTACATAAAGGGCCTAGAAGTGTGCCTGCCTCCTCAGAGAGAAAAAAGTCTGCAAAGCTTCACAGGAGGAGACACTGTCCAGGAGGAAAGGGTCCACCGTGTTCCAATGACCAGGTATTATTCAGAGAATGGTGACCATCTAAGACCGAGCGAGAAGGAACCTGTTCTGCAGAGGATATCCTTGATCTCTCACAAATAGTTCCTGGAGGGAACCACTTCAGGTATATATTCCTGTCAGCACAATCAGAGCTGAATCTGCAGTGGTTACTGTGTTGACTCAATTGGAGCTGCATCGGGCTATCTGTCAGAACTGCATAGTACATGGCAACTGCATCATCCCAATCGGGGTGTTAATGTCTACATCAGCCTGGGCAGTGGCACAACCAAGAGGATTTCTGTAGATGCCACACCCACTGAGCATGCACCTGTGTTCAGGTGCCTGGGTGCCTGTCCTATGGGACTAAGCCAGGAAGTCACTTATACAGAAACATAGCCGACACCTAGCTTACCCTGTGGACTATCTTTGCGTTTCTTACCCCCCACAAACAGAAGGGTGTGTAGGCACCTGATCTGGTCCAGAGGAGCGAGTAAGGACTTAAACATATTATCTACACCACAAGGGCAAGAACAGAAAAAAACCATTAACTAAATGTGCATTTGACTTGTGGAGAGAAACGTTAGACTGTACCTGAGCCTTTACATGACTGCTGGTGGGAGCAGTCATCAAGTGTTCATCTGGATGGGATCAGTTTAAGGGTACTCAACAGTGTAGTGCCACAAGGAAGAATTGTACCCAGAGTCACAGCCTTGTATATTAAGTAGTATCGAGTAATATTTATTAATGCTGAATGACTAAAATTATTTCTGCTTAAAAGGCGAGGACTTGGGTGGATAGGAAAGTTATTGTGTCTGTTGGCTGATTGCCGAGTATTGAATTTGGGTACCCAGCACTACCTCCCTCTGTAGCCTGTCCATGCTCACCCAAGCTTCCCTGAGATTCTACTGCAGAAAGTACTAAACTTGGCCAAGTTACAGAGCCACATTAGGATGAACCCCACTACAGGACACTGGTTGTAAGCAAGCCCAAGGGCCAGGGTTTGGGGCCCCTTAGCCCACGTCTGTTCTGTGGCTCCCCAAACAGAGTCTGACAAGATTGTAATTTATTTTGTTCACTAGAAGAGGAACTGTGAATTCTGGTTGGATCCATAGCTTGTGATTACAGATAAATACCTTTTTTCTACATTTGGCAACTTAAATTGTTAGGGTGAACAATAAACTCCTGCAATATTGTCCAAAAAGGATTCATTAAACTTATTTCTTGGAACAGACAAATTTTGACATACAGGATTCTATTCTACTAAGGAGGCAGAGTACGCTGTCCTCCAAACTTGTGATTCAGTGTTGTATTTAGAGTTGGGAGAACTGTTTCCATCAGAGAAACCTACACTTGCTACACTGGTGGATACCTTTTCTGACCGACAGTCCAACTGATATTGGGCTATTAGTCATAGTATCTCAGACCAGTTACCCTACTTAGAGTGGTCTTGGCTGCTAATGTATTCCTATATTTGACCAACAGTGAAAGCATGGTGGTTCTCAAAAGGAAAACATATAAATGACCCTCCCATATGATAGCAGAAAGCTCCCAGTGTGTCAGAAACATTATTTTCTTCAAAAACAAACCTTGCTGTGCAAGTGCATTGAACATGGATCACAAACAGAAAATCAGCAGCAGCTTCAGAGGACCTCAGATTCCTCTGCCTGTCTGTCAAGGAACACTAAGTATGGCAGAGTGTAGTCCATTAGGTCAGCGAAGTACATCCAGTTGCTGCTTGCGACAATGAGAAGGGGTGGGACGGCACGCACGTGGGTGGGGGCTGTAAATAAAAATGTAAAAAAAGAAAACACTTACCTCCTCTCTCCCTCGTCGCTCCAGGTCAGGAAGGCACAGGCACCCAGCCAAAGCAGCGTCAGGATTGGGTGGGAGCGCCCAGCCAGGGTGCTCCCAGGCAGACTGGGAGCCTGTGCAGGCTCTCTCAAGCCGAGAGAGCCTACTGCACATGTGTGTTTGGCTGGCCCGAGAAGTCCGGCCAAACATGCATGCACAGTGAGGGGAAGTGCTGCACTCCCCCTCGCTGCTCTTCACCCCGTGTCCCCGACTCTTTAAACAAAGTTTATTATCCTTTTCTTTTAAAGCTTAGCCAGCTGCCGCTGCTGGTGGGAGGTGACGCTCCTCCACCCTAATGGAGGAGCCTCCCCTGAGTACGTCATGCATTGTCCAAGTGGAATGGAGTACAGCCTGCCACTATCTAAATAAGCTCCTGTGATGGTTTGTGATTTAAAATTTAATTGTAAAAACAATGTCACCATACATTTTACCTAAGTGTTCACAATTCTTGGCCCAGTTTGTTATTTATTTCAGTTCTATATTTCTGAAAGGAAATGTGAAATAATGCGTGGAGTTACATCTGAAGATCTTTTTATGTTTTTTACCAGTCACTACATTCCCAAAAGTACACGTGGGAATATGTGTGAGGCAAACGTTTTCATGCGTACTGCTGAAAATGTAAAGTGACATCACTCCTGGGGTCATGTTCCCCCTGTACCGAATCCTACAAGCTATTTTTCAATTTGAATAATGAATAGAAACTTCTTTGAAAATGAATACTTTTTCTTAGAAGGGAAACATTTTCCCCTGTGGAGAAAGTCCTTTTTATAAAACCACATCAAATGCAGGGGTGATCCATTTTCTTTCCCATCTTCATGAGGAGTTGCTCCATCCTTTGACCATTTTCAAAGCATGAAGGGGTCAATTTTGGTTTTCAGAATGCCTAAAAAACCACAAACTTGTCAGCATTCCAAATTGTCCAAGACTATGGAGCATATTTATAAGAAAGTGGTGCATCACTCATGCGCCGCTTTGTCACCCTGGCCCCCCTAACGTCACCATGGTAACACTGTATTTACTATACAGTTCACCATGGCGCACATTAGCACAACAGCATCATCATTTATTACACTATTGTGGCGCTTTGCTGTATTAGCGCCAACAATTATGGCACTAGTCCAGCGAAGCACAGGGTACCTGAAGGTTATTTTGGGAGCGTCACTTTAACGCCTGCCCTGAGCAGGCATTAAAACTGAGGGTAAAAATGGAGCAGTGAAATCTTGTAAATTTCACTGTGCCATTTTTTGGGCCTCCCTGCGTGGGAATGCCACCCTTGCATACATTATACTTGGTGAAGGCATAATGTGGCACAAGGGGTTACAAAGTGGTGCAATGCATGCATTGCACCACTTTGTAAATATGGCTCACAGTGGGGGCCTCCTAAACGACTCAGTAGCATGAAAAGAAATGACACGAGGTTGGGGCAAGGAGGCGCAAGGGGCTTGTAGATATGCCCCTAACTATGGGGCATATTTACATGGCCCTAGGGCCTCCAGAGCGTCACTTTTTGTGACACTCCTGTGATGCTGTGAACTGCTCCATATTTGCAAGGTGGCACTAAGCCACTTTTTGTGGCTTAGCACCACCTTGTAAATATGGACCCCTCTGCACAGTTTTCTGTAGCAGAGGGTGTGCAATGGGTGTTGCCGTGGGAGTTCCTTCGTAACACCCATTGCTTTTGACGCCACCCAGATTTACCAGAATTCGTAAATCTGTGGCAGCGTCAAAAAGTAACGCAACCCAGGGGTGGCGTTAGCCTAGACAACGTGGAGAAATACTTTTATTTGCATTCTACAGCACACCTAGAAAGAGCAAAAGGTCATTAATGAGTGTCTATGTGCAGGAAGGTGTACCTTTCCTACACATAAACAATCATTCCATAATGACGATTTGCTACTTCTATGTGTGCTGCATAACAAATCGCCATGGTAGATTGTTTATGTGTAGGAAGGGACACCTTCCTGCACATAAACAATCATTCCCTTCAACGCAAACACTCTTGCACTAGGGTGCAACTTTGCCTGTGTTGGTGATGGCAGCTAAATTTAGAGCAAGCGCTAGGGGAAGCACAGGGGTGCGCCGTATTTGTGTAAATACGGGGCATCCCTCCGTTTCAGAAGTTCCAATAGTGGTGCAGTGCGATGCTACTTCTGTGTAAATATGCCCCTATGTCTTGAAAGCCCCCATCTCATCTGTTGAGAAATGTATACTGATGATTTTATGACACGGGTGGCATAAACATCCACAGTAGAAAATGCATTTTGACTGCCAGTAATCGTCTCACGCCAATGGTGGCATTTTCAGATGAGTTTACAGACGAAAATGTATTTTGTTAACATAAGCAAGCAATATAATTTATTGCACTATTTTGGATTCCTAAAAAGCTACTTATGCTAATTTTTTAAAAATTATTTTACAACAAAACCAACATGCAGACACTTGAATAAATGTGTTTACTCATAACCAGAATAAATACAATGTATTTTTTCAATGTTTAATACGTTTATAGAATAGTATCATAAAACATTAAAAGCATGCACAGCGCTGAATTAAAAAGTGTACTTTATTTACACGTCTCCTGTACCAGAAAGCTTTGCAATGCCTCTACAGAGGACTGGATAGAATTGGGTGATCGCTAACGAGACAGAAGAGCAGGCAGGAGAGGTTTGCATATGGAGCTGTTCTTAGTAATGTTGGTGTTTCTCCTGTAAAAGCTCTAGGGGAATGTTAGTGCCACCGGGTACTTTCACAGAACAGATACAACATCACATCTGTGTTAAAGTGGGAAACAGTGACAATAAAACGTTTAGTGATGGAAGTAGGATTGCCTATCAACAGATTGCTAATTATTTTCTTTTTTCTTTTTTAAACATGCCTGCCCCTTGTCTGTTCTGAACTAGCCCGAACACACGTGAGCTCAATGATAAGACAGGCAGAGCTATATTCCCAGGAGGAACACTGCTCGCTCAATTAAAAATAGCACAGGGTTCCTGTATCTGGATTTCCTGGGTGTGGGAACTCAGTTTTTACTAGCCCAATGCTACCGCTTGGAAAATCAGATGAGGATCAAGCAGCAGGTACTGCCCTGTGCTCACCCGTCCTGTGCCTGAGGTAAACCTGTAACGCACACCCATGACGTCCCACAGCATGTCTTGTCCACCAGTAACTTCCACATCCCCTCCCGCTGCCTGCACGGCTCCCTGCTCCAACCAATAGCAGGGTGCAGGTAAATGGGAGCACTAATCTGCACGGAATAAGGAATTCCGCATACAATTTGACCCAAACAAACAGGATCCGTATGGTTATTCCCAAATCTGTGAGGATTGGCACATAATTGCCAGATTTAGGTTGGGCATACCTCCTGGGAACGTTATTTCCAACCACATCTAAATCCGAAACATTCATAAACGGGCCCTAATAGACAGTTGTTTCTGCCTGATGCGCTTGATCAACCCCTGTCTGCCTACAAACGGAGTATTGGAAAAACTGTCCCTATTTCTGCCTTAATCGTTGTTCTCTATGACCTGATTCCAAATGAAGACAGTGGGGGTGATTCTGACCTCGGCGGTAAAATGCCCTTACCGCCGGTCATAAGACCGCAATAACACCGCCGCGGCCGTGGTCAACCACCACGGTCATTCTGACCCACAACGGCCAAACCTCCAAAAATCCGTCCTCCACTGCAGCCCGCCACATCGGCGGGCAGCGATAAACTGGAGATGACCAAACCTCCACCGTCACGCCAACAGAAATACGCCCATGCCATTACGACCCACGAATCCACACGGCGGTCATTCAAACGCGGTATTCCATTGGCGGTACACACCGCCGCGGTCAGAATACACACACATCACCAAAACACAGCCACATTGGACAATTTGAAATACACACACCTGATACACATACACACACCACTCCCACACAATCAACCAACTATAAAACACACACCCACATCACCCACAAACCCCTGCGACCATAATTACTGAGAGAAGGAGAGAGAGACACAGCAGACAATCCATAGCAAGACACACTGAGGCACACTACACCATCACACACACCACATAGTAGCACAAAGGACCACACACCAACATACTCATCATCACATACACCACCCCACACCTCACCCACACCACCCCATGGCACCCCAAAGGCACCCACGCTTTTCGGACCAAGAACTCCGGGTCATGGTGGAGGAAATCCTAAGAGTGGAACCTCAGCTCTTCGGCTCGCAGGTGCAGCACACCAGTATAGCCAGGAAGGCGGAGCTATGGCAGCGGATCGTGGACAGGGTCAGCGCGGTGGGACAGCATCCCAGGAATAGGGAGGACATCCGCAAAAGATGGAACGACCTACGGGGGAAGGTCCGATCGATGGTCTCCAGGCACAACATCGCGGTCCAGAAGACTGGCGGAGGACCCCCACCCACCCCTCCCGAATTTACATCGTGGGAGCAAGAGGTCTTGACCATCCTGCATCCTCAGGGCCTCGCAGGAGTAGCCGGAGGAATGGACTCTGGTAAGTCCCATCTCAACTACTATATCCCCCCCACCCCACCAGCATGCCAACCCACACCCCCACCCTCACCCCCAACCCCCCAGCACATATCCTCCCTGACAATGTCTCACCAGCACAACCCACCCATCCCAACACCAACTCCTGCATGCCAACACAAATCATGGGCACCCATCACCTATGCATGACCACTGCACTAACCCCTCCCCCCCACTAAATACCCTCACAACACCTCCCTCAAGGGAATGCCTGCACTGGGGAACAAGGGCACCCATAACACGCACGCTATTGCACACACAGAAACAATAACCAAACTCTCTTACCCCATGCAGGACCCGAACGACAACACACCAGCCAGGAGGGTCCAGAAGTGTCCATCCCACCACCGGAACAGGCCCACACTGAGGATAGCAGCTCTGTCGACAGTGAACCTGATGACCAGCCCGGACCATCGGGGACCTCTGGGCAGTCGGTTCCCCTCAGGCAGCCACAGGCCACACCAGACCCGACCCCCTCTGCCGACACCAGCACAGCTCCCACCCAGCGGGCCCATGCCTCTGTCTCTAGGACAGCTCAATCAGCGGTGTGTCCGCCACTACAGGTCACCCAGGCTAACCCAACACCCCAACAACAACAGGGACCTGGGGGCAGTGGGAGCGGGCACACCGGCCAGGGGACAGAGGCCGGGGGAAACCGGGCAGCTCGGAGGGCTGCTGTGCGACAGGGGGGGGAGGAGAGGCCCAGGGAACCCACTCTCCAAGAGGCCCTCACCACCATCATGGGGGCATACCACCACTCCCAAGAAACGATGGCGACGGTACTGGCCAGGTTCACTGAGATCCAGGCACAGCAGGAAGAACGCTACATGGGGTTCAGGGAGGAGCTGAGAATCATCGGGACCGCAATGGGGACCATCGTCCTGGCCCTCCACAGGATAGAGGACGCGTTGCGGGACCATGGTGCACCACACAGGGCCCCTGTCACTAGGCCGGACCAGGAACAGCCTACCACCTCCGCCGGCGCTAGTGGACAGGAGGTCCCAACACCTCGACAGCCCCCCAGAACCCCACCTCCTGCTGAAGAACAACCACCCCGTAAGAGGAGCCTGAGACCAAAGAAAAAGACAGAGTAGGATGTCAAGACCCCCGCCAGCAGGACATACCCCCTGAACTCTTCCCACTGTCCCACATTGCCACCCTGTCCAACCATGAACTGCCTATGCTCCATCCTTCCACAGGCAAAAGAACAATGCACCTGTGAGACTGAGAACTGGACTCTGCCATGGATATTCCTCCACCCCCACCCATCACCCTTAGAATCACATGTACCGATATCTAGCACTGTAAATAAATCACATTTTGAACACTAATCTGTTTTGAGTCATGCTGTCTTATTAACAAATGTATTACATATTACTGTTCAATTTCTGTTCTGTCAATTAGTCATGACAACATACCAATGTCAATACGCTGTATTTCATGGGCGAACCAAGCAGAAGTCAGGTACTGAGTCAGACAGCACTGAGAAGGGAAGGGAAAGGCAAAAATTACTGAAAAACATCTGTGGGGAACTACAGAAAGTACAGATGCAGGAGGCTAGAAGCAATTGGGAAATGGCGTGGGTGATTCTTACCTGGGTGTCACTGGAAATACTGTTGTATCACTCTATCCCTATTGTCTGTGTCGTCCTCTGAGTCTTCCTCCTCTTCACTCTCCACAGGCTCCACGGCTTCTACAACACCACCATCTGGACCATCCTCCTGCAGGAAAGGCACCTGGCGTCGCAAAGCCAGGTTGTGAAGCATACAGCAGGCCACGATGATATGGCACACCTTCTTTGGTGAGTACATTAGGGATCCACCAGTCATATGCAGGCACCTAAACCTGGCCTTCAGGAGTCCAAAGGTTCGCTCAATCACCCTCCTAGTACGCCCATGGGCCTCATTGTAGCGTTCCTCTGCCCTTGTCCGGGGATTCCTTACTGGGGTCAGTAGCCACGGCAGGTTGGGGTAACCAGAGTCACCTATTAGCCACACACGTTGTCTCTGTAGCTGCTCCATCACATAGGGGATGCTGCTATTTCGCATCACATACGCGTCATGCACTGACCCTGGGAACTTGGCATTTACATGGGAGATGTACTGGTCAGCCAAACAGACCACCTGGACATTCATCGAATGATAATTTTTTCTGTTTCGGTACACCAGCTCATCGTCTTTTGGGGGTACCAAAGCCACATGGGTCCCATCAATGGCACCAATGATGTTGGGGATATGTCCAAGGGCATAGAAATCACCCTTCACTGTAGGCAAGTCACCCTCCTCGGGGAAAATGATGTAGCTCCGCATGAGTTTCATCAGGGCAGACAACACTCTGCTCAAAATCTTAGAAAACATAGGCTGAGACATTCCAGATGACATGGCCACTGTGGTCTGGAATGACCCACTGGCCAAAAAATGGAGGACTGACAAAACCTGCACCAGAGGGGGAATCCCTGTGGGTTGGCGGATGGGGGACATCAGGGCTGGCTCCAGCTGGGCACACAGTTCATGGATAGTGGCACGGTCAAGTCTGTATCGAAGTATTATATGGCGTTCTTCCATTGTCGACAGGTCCACCAGCGGTCGGTACACGCGAGGATTCCTCCTTCTCATCGCAAGTCCCAGCGGACGGTGCCTAGGAAGGACAACATGGAGCACAGAGTCAGCCAAACCACAGGTACGTACAGACAGCTTGCACAGTTAAAGAATGGCAATGGGTTGAAAGGCGTGTATGTGTGGCAATGCAAGGCCTAGGCCTGTGTGTCGCAGTCAAAATTAAGCCATGTGGGCCCTTGAAATGGCGGCTGCCTGACCTGTGAAGTGGGACAATGGGATGTGAGGTCAATGCGCTGGCGGGGCACACCGTGGCGGTAGGCGGTCGCAGACCGCGGCGCAAAGCCGCATTGGTTAACATTGAAGCCTATGGGTTTCAGGAGCCAATAACGAAGTGCGCCGGTGGTCGCGGTACGCACCGCCGCGGTACGCACCGCCGCGGACGTGACCGCCATTTTCTATCTGCTTAATCACTCGAGACCTGATCATCCACAGGAGAGGACCTATACTGCAAGTGCTGCTGTGACCTCGGTCTGGAAGATACAATGGCTGCTGCGACTGGGGAAAGGGCCCCTGCCTTCACGTCTGAAGAGTTGGATAAGCTCGTGGATGGGGTCCTCCCCCAGTATGCGCTACTCTACGGTCCTCCAGACCAACAAGTGAGTACACCGGGTGCTAATGGAATGGGCTATGCCTGTGTGGATTGGGGTGGATGTAAGTTGGTGGGGTGGGGGGCGAATGAGGAGTGCAACGCCCGACAGATGAGAGCATGTGCCATATGGCAAAGTGGGTGGGGGGGGGCCAATTACATCTAACATGCAGGTCATTGATGATTTCCTCCTTTCCACCCTGTACATGTCTAATAGGTCAGCGCCCATCAGAAGATCGACATTTGGCGTGCCATCGCCAAGGAAGTCCGGACCTTGGGGGTCCACAACAGACGGGGCACCCACTGCCGCAAGAGGTGGGAGGACATCCGCCGCGGAACAAGGAAGACCGCAGAAACACTGCTGGGGATGGCCTCCCAACCTAGGAGGGGTGCCAGTCGCACCATGACCCCCCTGATGTCCCGGATCCTGGCGGTGGCCTACCCTGAATTGGATGGGCGCTTTAAGACATCACAGCAGACACAAGGGGGTGAGTATCAGCACATTCTCCTATCTTTCTGCGCAGTGGAGGCGTCTGGGTGGGGGAGGAGGGCTGTGGGTGACATTAGGCCAGGGCGCTTTCTGTAGTGTAGTCCTCTCCCTTAGGCATGGCCCTGTGCCCCCGGCCCCCACCTCGGTAGGGTGACAAGTACAGCCATTGAAGGTCCAGCATCTCCCATGTGCGCGTTTGACGTCTCTTGGCCTGTTGTCTTAGTCAGTAGTACTGAGTAGTGTACCCCGAATGCGCGGCTTAGTGCATTAGGCACCTGTGTCTGTCCTCTCCGCCAACGGTGTTGACATTGCATGCACTCAACCTGGTCTTCTTTTTTCGCCCCCCACCCTTTCTCTTCATCTTCTTGTGCATGTGTGCATTAGCATCATCAGGCGGAGGAGATATGGCATCGGAGCACGAGGGAGCTGCAGGACACAAGGCCCCGGTGGGCCCAGGAACAGACACCGAGGGCACCAGTGATCCGGAGGGCGAGGGGAGCACCACGACGGGGACCGCTGGTGAGAGCAGCGAAAGCGACACGTCCTCGGAAGGGAGCTCCCTAGGGGTGGCGGCAACATCCGTGCCCCCCGCCTCTACAGGTACAGCCGCCACCCAGCGCACCAGCCCCGCCCTCCCAGCAGCCCCTCAGTCTTCGCTCCGTGCCGGTTCGCCCAGGAAGGCGCGCGTCTCCTTCGCCCCAGGCACCTCAGCCCCTGCCCCTGTTGCCCCTGCTGCCCTCAGTGCGGAGCTCATTGACCTGGTAAGGACGCTCATTGTTGGGCAGACGACCCTTTTGAATGCCATCCAGGGTGTGCAAAGGGAGGTGCAACAGAGCAATGCGTACCTGGAGGGCATTCATTCGGGTCAGGCTGCCCATCAACGAGCGTTCACTGCTCTGGCCTCAGCACTGACGGCAGCCATTGTCCCTGTTTCCAGCCTCCCTCTTCTGACTGCCTCCAGCCTGTCTCTGTCTCCTGTTCCTCAGCCTATCCCACCCACACCATCAGACCAGCCTGCACACACCTCAACACCCAAGAGCAGCTCCTCCAAACACAAGCACCACAGATCCCGCAAACACTCACCCGAGCAACACCCAGATGCAGACATGCCAACAGCCACTGCCACCCCTGTGTCCCCCTCCTCCTCGTCTCCCTCCTCCCTCCCTGTGACGTCTACACTCACACCTGCATGCACCCCAACATCAGCCAGTGCTTCCATCACCACCTCACCCTCCAGTACAGTCCACACTCGTGCAGTCACCACCCCCACTGCCATGTACACGTCCCCTGTGTCCTCTCCCACTGTGTCTGTCACCCCCTCTTCCAAGACACACAAACGCAGGCAGCCACCCACCCAACAGCCATCCACCTCACGACAGCCTACAGCACCAGCACCTTCACCCAATGACAGCACACCTGACTCTCCTACAACCACCTCCTCTACCTCCACTTCCATCTCCACTTCTCCTACCCTTTACCTTGGCCCTAAAAAACTTTTCCTGGCTAACCTTAACCTCTTTCCCCCCGATGACCTCCCCCATCCATCTTCAAAGAGTCCCAAGAGCACCGCAGCCACCACCAGCCCAGCTTCGGGTGTCACTGTTGTGCCTGGGTTCTGGAGCCCACCCTTTGCCAGCAGTGACACATCGATCAGCAGCAAGGACACGTCCAGCCCCCCCCCCCCCCGGCAAGAGGACCCGCAAAACCAAGGACCGCCGTGCGAGGACCGACAGGGCTGCCCCCAAGGAGCAATGTGCGGCCACTTCACCACCCACACCATCTGGGGGAGGCAAGGGCCCGAGAGCCCCATCAAAGGAGCGGAAGGGCAGCAGGAGCGCGGAGAAGGTGGACCCCACATGCCACATCCCAGCTGGGAAGGAGGACACTAAGGAGGCCAGGAGTCCGTCCCCGAAGGGTCCAGAAACGTCACGGTCCGAGGGCGACTGAGCAGGGAGTCGAGGCCAGGTCTGGCTCCCTTGACCTGCTGGATGAGCACCGCTGAACAGGGCCCGCGGTGCAGAAGAGCACCGCTGAACAGGGCCCCGCCGTGGAGATAGGCACCGCTGAACAGGGCCCCGCCGTGGAGAAGAGCACCGCTGAACAGGGCCCGCGGTGCAGAAGAGCACCGCTGAACAGGGCCCGCCGTGGAGAAGAGCACCGCTGAACAGGGCCCGCGGTGCAGAAGAGCACCGCTGAACAGGGCCCCGCCGTGGAGATAGGCACCGCTGAAAAGGGCCCGCCGTGGAGAAGAGCACCGCTGAACAGGGCCCCGCCGTGGAGAAGAGCACCGCTGAACAGGGCCCCGCCGTGGAGAAGAGCACCGCTGAACAGGGCCCGCGGTGCAGAAGAGCACCGCTGAACAGGGCCCGCCGTGGAGAAGAGCACCGCTGAACAGGGCCCGCGGTGCAGAAGAGCACCGCTGAACAGGGCCCGCCGTGGAGAAGAGCACCGCTGAACAGGGCCCGCGGTGCAGAAGAGCACCGATGAACAGGGCCCCGCCGTGGAGATAGGCACCGCTGAACAGGGCCCGCGGTGCAGAAGAGCACCGCTGAACAGGGCCCCGCCGTCTCAAGCACCGCTCCGCTGGGCCCTTCTTCTCAAGCACCGCTCCGCTGGGCCCTTCTTCTCAAGCACCGCTCCGCTGGGCCCTTCCTCTCAAGCACCGCTCCGCTGGGCCCTTCCTCTCAAGCACCGCTCCGCTGGGCCCCGCCGTCTCAAGCACCGCTCCGCTGGGCCCCGCCGTCTCAAGCACCGCTCCGCTGGGCCCTTCCTCTCAAGCACCGCTCCGCTGGGCCCCGCCGTCTCAAGCACCGCTCCGCTGGGCCCTTCCTCTCAAGCACCGCTCCGCTGGGCCCCGCCGTCTCAAGCACCGCTCCGCTGGGCCCCGCCGTCTCAAGCACCGCTCCGCTGGGCCCCGCCGTCTCAAGCACCGCTCCGCTGGGCCCTTCTTCTCAAGCACCGCTCCGCTGGGCCCCGCCGTCTCAAGCACCGCTCCGCTGGGCCCTTCTTCTCAAGCACCGCTCCGCTGGGCCCTTCTTCTCAAGCACCGCTCCGCTGGGCCCTTCCTCTCAAGCACCGCTCCGCTGGGCCCTTCCTCTCAAGCACCGCTCCGCTGGGCACCGCCGTCGCAAGCACCGTTTATGGTTCACTGTGCCCACCATGCCTCCTCCTTGACCAGTGGAGACTGTCATCCACCTGATGGACTGTGGCTTTGCACTCCCCAGGATGGTCCAGTGGGCAGCCCACCCACTGTAGAGACATTGAGAGACTGTGGCTTTGCACTCCCCAGGATGGTCCAGTGGGCAGCCCACCCACTGTAGAGACATTGAGAGACTGTGGCTTTGCACTCCCCGGGATGGTCCAGTGGGCAGCCCACCCACTGTAGAGACATTGAGAGACTGTGGCTTTGCACTCCCCAGGATGGTCCAGTGGGCAATCCACCCACTGCAGAGACTTGAGAGACTGTGGCTTTGCACTCCCCAGGATGGCCCAGTGGGCAGCCCACCCACTGTAGAGACATTGAGAGACTGTGGCTTTGCACTCCCCAGGATGGTCCAGTGGGCAATCCACCCACTGCAGAGACTTGAGAGACTGTGGCTTTGCACTCCCCAGGATGGCCCAGTGGGCAGCCCACCCACTGTAGAGACATTGAGAGACTGTGGCTTTGCACTCCCCAGGATGGTCCAGTGGGCATGGTGGCTCCTCGTGGATCTGGCGTCGTGGACTCATGTGGCTGTGGTGCCCCCTCCTTCCCTTCCCCCTGAGGTGCCTGTAGTTTTTACATCTGATGCCCCTGCAGTGTTCTCTCCAAAGGACTCAGGTCTCCTGTGTGGGCTTTGCCCTTGTTTCTCAAGACTTTGGCCCACGGACATGCTGAAATCGTAGGTTGTGCAGGACTTGGTACTTCAGTTATACACTGATGTGTGTGTCATTAGTTTTGTTGTGGATATCTTTCATGGTTGTACGCTAATTTTCTGGAGCTTTTTGGTACATAAATATTTATTCAAAATATGATTATGTCCTAGCATTTTTCAGGGGTGTTTGGGTGGTGTCACTGTGACTTGGTGCGCTGCATTGGTGAGTACATAGTTGGGGGGGGTCGCATATGTGTGTGCCCGTAACCTTTCGTCCTCCCCCTCCCGTGTGTCGTAGGTGCAGTACTCACCGTTGTCGTCTGCGCCGGACTTCGTACTCGTGGTAGATGAGAAGGTAGACGAGAGCAGGTAGGATGTTTAATTCGGGTTCCATGCTGTCCTCCTTCCTCCTGGAGTGCATAGTGGTGAGGGTTTTCCCGTCCGTAGTCTGTTTCCGCCATGTTTTTATCGGCGGTGCTCCCGCCCCGGAAAAGGTGGCGGATTGGTGAGTTGGAATAGTGTGGGCGGTACATTGTCTGCCGCCTGTCTGTTGGCGGTGACCGCCGCGCTGTTTGTTTGTACCGCCGTGGCGGTCGGAGTGTTAAGGTGGCTGTCTGTGTTGGCGGTTCCCGCCAGGGTTAGAATCCCATATTTTTTACCACCAGCCTGTTGGCGGGTTGGCCGCCGCTTTAACACTGACCGCCAGGGTTAGAATCACCCCCAGTATCTTCGGACATTATCCAAAGGTGACTTTGATAAATCCTGTAACGTACAGTTACCAGCCTCTTGGGAAAAAGTTCTGGAAGAGAAAAGAGTTTCATGACCAGAGTAGGCTGCCGACTATTTCCCAGTTAACTAGTGTGCTGTTGTTGAATGGTGAGATTTTAGTTCTTATTGTAGTGTGCTCCGGGAACTGATTTCAACAGGAGTTGGGCGACAAATTCTAGTTAATAAGAGCTACACTTTAAAAGTCTCAATTAAGATTTTCTATTTAGCAAGTCTTGTTTTTTAGAGATGTTCTTGATGTGTATGGCAGAGGATCAATATTTCAGATTTCTGCTTTAACATCCACTCAATCTTGACAAAACATAATCAGAGAGCCATGTAGTCTTATAAGGCATGAAGCCAGGGCATACTAGACACAATTGGTTGCATTAGCCCACTTGACTTCATTTAGCTCCAGTTTCTGATTCAATTACGTTGGTATGTAAAACCCTTAAATGAGACCAACCGCTACTTCCAGTACTGCCATAAGAGTTGGCTGTCGCCCTCACCTGTGCCCATTTAAATCTTTTGCTACTAAACAATCTGCCTACACTGATGGTTCATAGGTACAACCCCAAAGACATGTAAGTATACAGCATGAAGTGTGGCTCAAGTGAAGTTAGTAATTATAATCAGGCTCAGTAACCAACTTTTCTCTGATTGTTTACACTCAAGAGCTAACAATTTAAGCTATCTATAGGTAGCATAGGTATCAGATAGCTAGGCAATTGGAGAAGCGCTAACCTTCGGATGCACTTCAAGGAGAGCTTTCCATAGCCCACCGGGGCCGACATTCACCACCAGAATTATTGCAGGGGTCAGAACTGACCATACCACAATCTCGAACAATGCATCATATAGTTTTAACAGGAAAATTAGAGTTATTATTCTTATTTATATTTGTATTTTGAAATGCATTTATTGAAAAGCATATTTCACATGGAATCATGAATTCGTTGTTCAGTTTTTGCATTTATTCTGATATTATGCCTGCAATTATAATCAAGCCTTTAAAAGTGCACATTAACAGTGATTTACTAAGTTGGCATGAGTAGGCCTTCATCTTAATGTGTGAAACATATTTTTATCTTTGTGTGAGAGTAAGGTGTGATTGGGGTGGTGAATTCCTAGTGCATTGGGAGAAACTACGCAATCTGGGTGATTCCTTGCAACTCGAGGTCTCATTCAAGAAAGTGTTTCCCCGGAACATTTCTTGTGTGGATGATTACTTTAATTTCTTTAGTGGGACAGACAAAGTTATATGTTGAATTTGCTTTGTGATTTGTTGTGTGTGTTTAGTATTAAGAAGAGTGCGTTTGTGAAAATTGTAATGGAGGGTGAGCCACTGTGAGGTTGACGTGCCAGTGTACCGTGCTGGTATTGGTCAGTTGGTGTTGAGCCACACTGGTATTGGCTGTCTATGTCATACAGTGTCATGCGACTATTGACTGTTATTGTCAGACAAGAACTGTGGGTGAAGCCCTAATTTTAATTCAAAAGAGATTTCAAATTGAATTGTTGGAATATATTGCTGAAAAATGAAATGTTTCAAAGTTTTTCGAGATTTACTGAGATGTGGAAATACTGTTTCGAGTAGGGGGAGAGGCATCACCAGAAGACACACCAGGATAATATATGGCTATAATGTGGCTTTTCACACATGTATTTGGCTGAACCAATAGCATAAGATCACAGAGAAGGAAAGTGCATTAATGTTTTTATGCTAAGGCACATTTAATTTGAGAATTATAAAAGATGTCAGGAGAATATTATATGAGGCAAAACTACAACCTAAACTTGCTCAGCATGAAGCTCTTAACGCTTGGGAGCGTGCAGCCCAAGCCAAGCAGCATGAGAAAAATCAGGGAAAGGTTCAGAAGGCAACCCATACTTGCGCAGATGCTAGATGGGATGCAAAACAGAAAAGGTGGAGGACTGACTTGCAAGTGGGTGCTAAATTGTACCCAGCACTAATGAGCAAGGTGTTTGATAAGGAATATGGAAAGTCAAGTAAACTGAAAAGGAAGAAGGCAAAGGATACAGAGAACTTAGACGAGGATAGTGATAGTGATTCCAGAGATGGCATATTGGATGTGTTGCTATCAGCATATTCACCCCCGTACAAGGAAATCCAACTTGGGGAAATGAGCGGTACAGTTCCCAAGGAAAGCATAGTAGTGCCTTCTGCACCAGTAAATTCTCGAGTAAATGTGAGTTCAGCACCGATGGGAGGGAGTTCAGGGATTAATACCTCTGCTGACCCTATCATTCAGAGTGCCCCAGACATGATTACTGTTTCAGTAACTATTGGTCCTGTAGTTCCATTATACAGACCCAAGTCATGGGGCCTTCTGATGCATACTTTGACAGTACCTACAGGATAAACTCTTTCAGTATCAACGTAGATAAATACACCTCATGTTGCCTCTCTGAAAACATTTGTAAATCAGACACAATTTGTTCCTGTAGGAGATTCCACTCCAAGGTAACTGAACATTAACATGTCTCATTGGAACTTGCTTCAGGGTGCTACCACCAGTGATCCTGGAGAAAGAGTCGTGCCCAGTACCTCAATTGTACAACATGGAATTGATCCTCAAAGCCTAGACAATTTGATTAGATGCCATAATATGTCCCGGAGAGAAGGTGAAGATTCAGGATTAGGCAGAGAAATAATTAGGTGCCAGTGAGGGAAACTGCAGTGGATGTGGTCAAATTAAAGTAAGAATTAGATGAGATGGTATCAGGGAATTTTGATCTTTCCTGGTTAGACACCTACCAAGAGAACAAACTTATATTCATGTGTAAAGATGTTACCAAACGTGCAGGTCAAGGTCATAATAAATTATTTGAATTGACTCAAACTTATGAGATAATTTAAATCAAACTAAGTCATTGCAGAAAGCCATTGTTTATGTTTCGATCATAATGATATTTGCAGTATGAGACCAACATTAATGGAAATGCAAATTGAAGAAGTAATTAGGAGCAATTGAAAATGGAGTAAGTTGGACAGATGGGAAAGTAAATGGAAGAAAAAGAAAGAACAAAAGTAACCAAAGGTAGAGCCGCCTTTGTCCTTAAGGGTTGGAGAGGGCAATTCAGCTTTTCAATTGATGGAAGTGCCTGGTGGAAGTTATGATCATGTACCTTGGAGTAGGAGGGATCTCACGTCATTCACTAACAATTTTCCCAGATTGAGAGAAAACCCCTTTGAATGGTATAAACAAGATGAGCGACTCGTGAACATTTCACAAGTTTTGTGGGTGGATCTAAACACATTCTTTGACATGTTTTACCAGTAACTTGTGGGTAGAATGTAAAGTGGCTATAGGGTGGCCAAAAGAGAACCTGAGAGAAATCCAAAAACAAATGCCCCTATCATTGTTTAGTGATAAAAAAGCATCAACAAGTGATGAACTTTCTGAAAGAAAAGGTACCAGCAAAGGACATGGATTGGCTCAAGACTGAAGGGATGACACAAGAGCCCAAAGAGTCAGTGCATGCTTTTTATGAGAGATTTTGCAGTTGTTTAAACAGCATAGTGGAATGGAAACTCTCAAACATAAAGGCATGTGAAATTTTGTGTCCAGGTTTGTGATGGCTTTGACACCTGAGGTTAGCTTGATGATTCTGAAGCATTTGATTTGCTGCCAGAATAAGTCAGCGGATGAGATTTTGAGTCATGCAAAATACTGCAGTGATGAACTGGAAATAAATTAGAAGCGACTGAAGGAGAAGTTGATGGTGGCGCAGATGAAAGCAAGTCAGAAAAGAAGCCAGATTCAATCTTTTGTAGGTAGTGTTGGTCTTATGGAAGGTGTGTATCAACAGGGAGCTCTGATGATGCAAGGTGGAAATGGATTCCCACAGCAAGTTAGAGGACATGGCGTTCGATTGATCCGAGTATTGGAATTGATGTAATTACTTTGAAAAAGACAAATCCTTGTCAATATTGAAATAAATTGGGGAACTAGAAACAGGAATGTTGTCTTAATCCTGAAAATGCAGGGCATACAGAACCCCAGAATAATAACCACATACAGTCACAGAATATATAGAGATAGACAACGCAAAATTGTATTGTGCCCTAAGTTACGGTAATTCAGGCTCCACAAGGTCCGATGCCACAGCAACATATATGTGGTCTCAACTTGAAGTCGAATCAGGTCCCGAATCGGAAACAAGATTTTTCCCCAAAACAGTTTGTATTCCAGCAGTTATGACAGTGCCTAAAAGGGGAGGAAGATTGAGCACTTGGCGCAGTCTTAGAGGTGGACCAGAGTCGTCCATTTCTGGATGGTGAGGTGAGTGGCCACCCTGTGTCATTCCTGGTTGATACTGGTGCTACCCACTCTACTGTCACAGCAGTGGAGGTTCCAAAGCTACCCTTCCTGGGAAAAAAAGTTGTAGGAGCTGCAAAATAAACAAATAAACAAATCAGAGGCCTAGTAACAGAAGTAGTACCTGTTAAAGTAGGGACCTTTGAAGAGAAACACCAATCTGTGGTATGTGACTCTAGTCCAGTGAGTCGCTCAGGTAGAGTCCTCTTATGCAAGCTAAACTGTATCATCTATTGTACCCAGAGCTGCAGACTCATGATAAGGACGTTGCCTTTAAGATAGCAAGATATGTTCTTTCTGTTGCACTGTTCCACATGATGACAATTGATAAGTTACCATCAGATCATAGAGATACTGTGAAATCTGAAGTCTGGGACTTTTCAGGAAAGGACATAGGTCTCATCAAAAGTGTTGAACTTGTCCCCATTAAAGTGAAACCTAATGTTAAATATCCAAGTGTCTTGGGGTAATTTTAGCATTTGCACAGGCACATTATTTTAGCTATAGGGCTTCAGCCTGTACCCCTTCACCTAGTTGCATCTCATTTTACTCCTCTTGTTATTTTAGCATAGCTTTATTTTAGTGGGGATGTTTTATTATTTTTATCAATTGCCCTTTCTCACAGAATTTGTATTTCATTTCTTTGCACAACATTTTTCTCCCCTGCTCAAACCAATGCTGCACTTGATAGTTTACTGGGTATTGACGCTGCAAAGTGTACAACGTCTCCCCTACACAGACACAATGCATGTTGTTGCATCTTGGCAGTTCTTGGAACATCAGATGTTTTATCATAAAACACCACACTGTCCCCACCATCTTAGAGGGGACATTCCAGCCAGCTTGCCATCTCATGCTGCACGTTGTCATCGCACTTTCTGCTGAAATTCTGCCCCTTCTCTTCATCTATGTGGGAGGAACCCCTGCAGAGCAACAGGCTTCTTCTCTACCTACAGTACAGGTATGAGGATTGGGTGTCCTTCCGGGGACTAGATGGGCAGATTGGGGCTAATACTGCTATTGCTCTCATGTAGAATCTTAGAAGTGCAGGTAAGGATTTTAGAATCATTATTGTGACAGTATGGTGGGACTTTTCCTTTGTTTCACTTTCCTAGTCACCCCTCTAATGATAATGTGTTTCATTGTCCTAATAATAGCAATACATGGCTTTCTACAGAAAACGCATTTGCTTCAATAAATCTATTAAACCAAATCCTGCTTCTGTTTGTCTTTGCATGTATGAGATGTGTATAACTGAGAGAAAGTGGTATGATCTGTTCCACCATGACTTCCTTGAGGAGTCTTAGAGTGTCATGCGATAGGATGCCAGAAATCACCTTTACTCTTGGGTTCTGGTGAGGTGCTACTAGCGAGCTGGCAGGCTTAGACTGACAGCTGTCACACAGTGTGGGATCAATCTCAGTCCCCTACACTCAGTGGTGCTGATGCCCAAATCCAGCAGTCTTGCTGTCACAACGAGAGTCCTTCGACACAAGAACACCACAGTACAATTTAACTTCATAAATGACTGCATGGATTAGTCCAGTGATTGAATTTATGATATAGAAAGGCATTCTGAAGGAGATACTAGGAAATCCATGTAACCCCCCCATTATGGGCTTACAGAAGCCGAGCAGCAAGTAACGCATTGTCCAAGATCTGAGAAAAATAAATGTCATCATTGTTCCATGCTGTTCTGCGGTATTGAATCCAGCTGAGGTTTTATTCCAAATTCCACGTGAGGCTCAGTGGTTGACTGGTATTGATTTGTGCCTGGCATTCTTTTCCGTACCATTAAATGATGACAGTCAGTTCATCTACTGAGAGTCCTTCAATCTTTAATCAGAACCTCAAAAAGAATCTTGATTCCTACCGTGCAACTCAGTTCTAGTCCAGTCCATCAATGACAAACTGGGCGAGTCTATTACACAGGAAGCCTGTAAGAAAGACACCAGTTCCCTGTTGAACTACCTAGTTTAGAATGGACATAAAATGCCCCTGAGTAAATTGCAGTACTTTGAAAAAGAGGTCCATTACCTTGAACATCACATTGAGAAAGGAGCGAGGATGGTGTCACAAGAAAGAATTTTAACAGAGAAGTCAGGGTGTTTTTGGAACTGGCCGGCTGCTGTTGCCAGTGGATACCCAACTTTTCCCCAGTGGCCAAGCCTTTACAGAGGCTGACACACAACAATGTGTCTGATCTGGTACAGTGGGGTAACGATTGCTTGATTGCCTTTCTAGAGCTGAGAGAAAATCTCTGTCGTGCCTCAGCACTGGAAATGCCTGATTATACTAAGTCATTTGCTCTCTTTTGCAGTGAGAGGGAGGGCTGAACTCTCTTAATGCTTACACAAATGCATGGCAATTCGCAGAGTCTTGTGGTCTATTTTTCTTCTGCTCTGGACTGGCAAGTAGCAGAGCTGCCAAGCTGCCTTAAAGCAGTGGTGGCTACAGGTATCAGCACTGAGAAATGTGAGAATATTGTGATGGGTCATCTCCTTACTGTGTTTGTGCTCCACCCAGTTGAGCTATTGTCGACCAATACCTGCACCCAACATTTGACAAATAGCAGGCTAACATGTTATGAACAAATTATTTTGGCTGCTGACAATGTGTATTTGAAGCGTTGTACTACATTGAATCCTCCTGCACTGTTAGCCCTTCCTGAAACTGAGGGAGAAGAGGGTGATGTATAGCATGACTGTCTAGATGTCACTGAACTGTATACCAAGCCAAGACCAGACATTTATGATGAGCCACTACCTCAGTATGATTTCATACTGTTTGTGGGTGAGTCTTGTTTGAGAGAGCATGGAGGAAATTTGAGAGCTGCCTGCGCATTCTACACAGTCTTAGGCGTAGTTGAAGCCTCCTGACTTTGTGGAGTACTGTCCACACAAGTGGCTGATTTAGTTGCTCTTACTAGATCAAGCTGTATTTCTTAACAGCAGAGAGTGATGATTTTCAGAGCTAGGTAGTATAGTTTTGGTGTGGTCCACGACTTTGGATAGCCATTGTCACAGTAAGGTTTCATGACCTCCTCTGGATCTCCTATCATGAATGGAGAGTATGTACATAAATGACTTGAGGGGCTGTAGCTGCCTACTTAGATTGTGGTTATAAAGTGTCCTGCAAACTGCAGCGGATATGATTATGTCACAGTAGGTAACACATATGCAGATGAAGTTGCAAAATACTGTGTTTATAGAGTTTGTACATTTAATGGTGAGTATTGCAAGGAAGCAACAGATGAGACCAATTAAAACCTTTTGAGAACTACAGTTGATACCTGGGAAGAAGGCAAGAGAATGGAGTAAGTGCCAGAGGCAGGGCAGTGAGGCCAGACCAGAGCAGGTTGTGTCAAAAGGGATGATGGCATTTGAGTTTCAGCAGATGGAAGAACTGTCTAGGGGGAGATACCATGGTGCTTTTGTTTCAGCAGACTTGGTTTGGCCGCAGATTTAGACTGATGGCTTAAGACATTAAGCCACATAGAAATATTAGGCAGTCCTTTCAACAGGATGCAGTTGCACTTCATCAAAATGCCTGTGTGCAACGGGCTGAGATATTTCCTGGTGGTGGTGTACATCTGCTCACGTTGTTCCGACCTCGTTGTTGAGCCACGGGTGCTTGAAGCACCCGTGGTTCCGAAATATAACCAGTCAGTATTATTCACCTGGTGAAAAGGAGTTACATGTAGACATATCTAGAGGAGATTTTTCTTCAAATGCTCATTTCAAATTGCTTTATGTGTATATTGACACTATGGACTTCATGGACTGCTGCGTTTAGACACATTTCCTCGCATCAGCTGTAGAAGATATCATATATCATCATATTCCCTTGACATATGGAGTTACATATAGCCTTTTGTTAAGCTTGTTTTCTGGGACAGGACACTTTCCAAATTATATTTTTGAATTATGATTTGGTTATTTTAGAGATTTCTACTTTGGAGCGTTTTAGCTGTTGTCCCACTCCAAAGGAAATGCGGATAATTGTGAGATTCTTTTAAACCCACTACAGCATTAGATACCGTTTATGCACATGGAAAGAATTTGACATGTAGCCTGACAGATGTTGAGAAGAAATGTTTTAAATTAGTTGAAGACAGAAGGAGAGATTTGGAGTCTAAGTCGAAGGGAGATAAAGACTTTAGGAGTTAGCATAGTTGAGCTGAACAGAAAATTGAGCATCAAGTAGAAGGAAATCTAGCTGCTTTGACATTGATTTGGAAGCATAAGAGGAAGCAGTGTCAACTTACATAGAAATCTACAGTTTACATTGTGTTTGTGGGAAGGAGTGAATGTGATCCTACATTTAAAATTAGAGGAAATTGGAGATTATTCCTGGATGGAGAAGATCCTGTTATATTATACCTGGAGTTTAATTTAATTGTTGAGAACATGCCTACTTCAAGTTGCCTAAGAAATTATATGGCGTATGTTATCTAGCTGTAGTTTCCCTAAATATATCATTTGGATCATTTTATTGATCCTGTATGGGAAATTAATTCTAGGCCTAAACGAGGCGTTAGTTCTGGAGAGTTTGTGGGAGACATCTTTGGAGCGATAATTCCATCTGTAGATGTTATTTTTAATGATTTGAAGACCAGGAATCTGTCTACTGTAGTTGATAAACTGTCCACCAGTACAGCAGGGCCCTTATTGGTTGTAGACACTGTGATTACAGTTATAAGATCTATAGTTTTGCAGACTCATCTTGCTTTAGACATTCTGCTCTGCAAAGAGGGCATAGTCTGCAGGATGATAAAGGTTCAATAGTGTTGTGCCTACATACCTGACAAGAGTAAGGATTTAAAGGCATATATCAAGAACACTTCAGGGTTAAAACAAGATTTGAAGGGCTTAGAATTGGCAGGTGATTGGAATGCAATTGGAAATGAATTTGCTGCAGTTGGCAGATGGTTTGGAAATTTGGGCAGTGAAATAGTGGGTTTTTGTTTTGAGACCACTTGTGCTAATTGCCTTCTGTGCAATGTCTTTAATTGTGATCATTAAGGTGAGTAAGAGGATAAAAGCAAGGAGAGGAGTGAAAAGGAAGAGAGAAGAGTTTGAATTGGAGAAGAGTCAGTGTAGATATTATGATGAGATGAAACATCTGGAGGAGACTAGACGAAAATACATGAAACGTTTGAGGTTTTGATTGGTCCATCTGATTTTGATGGCTTGATTCACCATCAAAGGGAGGATTTGAGTATCCTAATTTTGGCTGCACCCCTAAACATTACAGAATTAACATGAAAATATGATCAAGATCATATAATCTGTGTGCCTTAACCTTAATAATGTAAAGTGAAGCATCAAATTGTATTAATAAAGGTGCATTCACTGTAGAAACTAGAGTTTTCATTTATAGATGTGAGTTATAATGTTTAGCTTTAGCATGAAAATTGTAGTTCTGATTCATATTTACACTTTTGAAATGCTGCATTTATTGAAAAGCACATTGCATATGTAATTATGAATTTGTTGATCATGTTTAGCATTTATTCTGATATTCTGCTTGCAAATATAATCAAGTATTTAAAAGTGCACCTTAACAGTGATTTACTAAGTTGGCATGAGTAGACCTTCATCTTAACATATGAAATGTATTTTTCCTGCTCTGTAGGTTTTTCTGTAGCAGGTGCACATTCTTGTGTTCTTAGCTAGTGGAAGGAGTATTGTGTTTTAGAGATAGGAAGGCCTGAGAAAGGCGATTTGGGGATGGACTGGATGATTTAGCCAGAAGAAGAAGCCTCCTATTTATTGTCTATCTGAAGGATAACCTGTCATCAGTGTTTCGTGGGATGGGAGATTCACTCCGTTTTGCGAGAGTGCTCCATGAGAAAGATAAATAATTGGGTTTCTGGTGACGTATTCAGAAGATCCTGGAATTTTTCACTTTAAGTTTGTGTTCACATTGTTAGAGTTATGGCAGATGCCTTTAGACTTGGAGATGTACAAACATCTCAGACCCTTTGTCCTTACAGTGCATAGCTTCATGCTAACACTGGATTCTTTATTTCTGATTACTTCAACTGAAGTCTTTGCAATGCTGACACCTACCTTGCTCTACCCCTGAACCCTTGAGATCTTATCTTATCTAGTTTAGAACCTAACTAGATGTCTTTAATTCTCTTTTTGTTCAGGAGGAGTGTTAGAAACGGGGTGTCCGGTTGGCTAGGGTATGCACCTAAGCCAGGCAGAACCCACCCACTCTATTCAGGGCCGGGGAGTTACACGTCCAAGATAACCACTACTCACCCCCTTGGTAGCTGGGCACGAGCAGTCAGACGTATCCCAGAGCCAATGTGTAAAGCATTTGCACAACACACAACACACGTGACGCACTACCCCCACCACAAAGGAAACACAACACCAAGTTATATAAAAATAAACTGTATTGTACACAATGTAATTATTAGACCAAACACAGCATGTCAGTAGTATCCTGCTACCCAAGCAGTTGTCAGAACGTTACACATTAGTTACTCTGCAGAACCAGCAGTAGTCACACATAACACACAGGTTACTTATTATTCTGCAACATAAGCAGTTGTCTGGAATGACATTACTAAACAAATGCACTTGTCATAGAGATATCATAAATGTCCATATCAGGAACATTATTAAACATATGGCATGAAGACATATCCGCGTAGAATGTCCATAAAAGGAGCATCAGCAAACATATATGGCACATCATCCGAGAACCAGGAAGACATATAAGTCTACAATGTCCATATCAGTAGCATTTAGAACGCAAAGTACCTGTATTGATGATGGTGAGGCACTTCAAGTACCAGGAAGGTAACAAAGGGGGCCCGGTGCTCCACTGCGCAAAACGGGGGCCTTGTGAGAATTTTCGGGGGGGCACACACCCCCTCCTGCTTTTATAACTGCCCCTCCTGGGCCCACGATCTCTGCACCCCCCCCGGGCCACAACTGGCCCTCCGGGGTGGGGGGCAAAGCCAGCACAACACTATGGGACAACAACTTGGGGCTCCATTGGGGCAGGGGGAGCCTCCGATGAGGCTTCCTTCCCCCCTGCCCATCCACACAGCAGAATCAGGGACTACGATGGGAGCCTCCGATGAGGCTTCCTTCCTCCCATCCATCCTGCAGCAAAGGGGGCCCAGTGGGGCAGGGAGCCTCTGATAAGGCTTCCTCCTTCGGCCGGCTTCGACACAACTGGCAGCGGACAGCCTGGGCCGTAGCAGGCAGGCGCCTGAATGGGTGCCTGCTTGTGCCCCGGGGAACCGTGGACAGTGCAACTCCGGCACACCCATACACAAAGCCGGGTCGCAGCGGTGAGATCAGGCAGGAACATCGCGCTTCCCAGAGCACGCAATGATGTGTTGCCACACCGCTTCCAGGTGCAAAACACCCACCTAGAAAGCGCTCTCAAGGCACTTAAGCTAATTTCTGCAGAGCGCTCTCCAGGCGCTCCATATAAGCACTGCAAAGCGCTCTCCAGGTGCTACGTGATGTAATGAAGCACTGCTTGTGCGTTAGGCACTTGCAGGGGTCAGGGGCCACGGCACACTGCCTCTGGGGGACAAAAGTACAAAGGAAGTACAGGGCGGCAGGGCCTAGCAGCAGGCCAGCACAAGGTGAATGCAGGCAGTTGGAATTTCCTCCACATGACCAAGCAAGTCACAGGTCAGCAGAGCAGCAGCAGTCCATCGCAGTTCCTGGTGAGTCCCCCCAGCAACATTCTGTGTCCAGTTCCAAAACGTCACCAATTTGTGGGGAAAACTCATCTGTACTTATACTCAGTTTTGCAAGTGTTTCACAAAGAAGGGGACAGTAGGTTCCAACCAGTTACAACTGTTTTTGGGAGTGCCCCCTCTCTCCTCCAGCACAGGCTCCAAACATCAGTTGGGAGTAAACAACCCATTTGTGTGAGGCCAAGGCACAGCCTTTACAAATGCATGTGTGCCCCGCCACTCCCTTCTCTAAGCCTAGGAAGACTATTCAGTATGCAGATGCACCTCTGTGACTCCTCCACCCCCCCTGTGTACAGGCTGTCTCAAAAGTATGCACAAAGCCCAACTGTCACCCTGCCCAGACGTGGATAGGAGTCAAGCTGCAAAACACCAGACTCATAAGCACAGAGAAATGCTCACTTTCTAGAAGGGACATTTCTGTAATAGTAATACAAAATCTCTTACTACCATTCCAACCATACCAAACATGCCTATGCTACCCATCATAAATCAGACAATACCCCTTAGACATAAGGCAGGGCATTTCGAATGCAATCCTATGAGAAGGCAGCACTCATAGCAGTGAGAAACTAAATAGGCTGTTTGTCACTACCAGGACAGGCCACGCTACCAGGCACATGTCCTGCCTTCTACATACATAGCACCCTTCCCATAGGGATACCTAGGGCGTACCTTAGGGGTGACTTACATGTAGTATCAGGGGAGTTCTGGGCCTGGCAAGTAAATTTAGGTCCCTGTGGCAGAAACCTGCGCACGGATGCCCTGTGCTCTGAGGCCTGAGACAGATTTGAAAGGCTACTTCAGTGGGTGGCGCAAGCAGCGCTGCAGGTGCACTAGTAGCATTTAATTTACAGGCCCTGGGTATAGAGATACCACTGTACAAGGGACTTACAACTAAATTAAATATGCCAATTAGGTATCCAATCATACCAACTTTAGAAGGGACAGCACCTAAACTTTAGCACTGATCAGCAGTGATAAAGTGCTCAGAGTCCTAGACCCAACAGCGAGAGGTCAGAAAAAATGGGAGGAAGGAGGCAACACGTCAGGGGATGAACCTGCCCAAAGGGCCAGGTTCAAAAAGGAGCAATCCAAATGTCATACTTCTCAGTTTCTGGATTGCTTTGACTGTAATTTCTGGATTTCTTATGCTATTGTGACTTAACTTGTTCCGGCATTTCAGCTTGCCGGTTCTGATTCTGTACCTTTATAATCTGGTTTTGATTTGCTCATATATTGGGGTGAAGACTAAATTACAATAAATGTGCTGAACTTCAATATAGATTCCTAGTCCACTTTGAGTGGCCAAATTGGCTTCACAACTGCAAATTGTAACTTGTTGCTTACTCCCTTGGCTCCCAGGACACAACAAAACTGATCAGATGGAGACTACCAACCACTCTTGTTTCGCCCTCTCAATTCTTTTTGCTTGGTTTTCTATATCCATTCTTTGCACTGATTTAAATGGTGCCTTAGCAGATCTGTAAGGGTAGCAAAGATGGCTATAAGGCACTCATGTTCTGTGTCATATAGGAAAATTCAAATTTTGGGGGGGAGGTCGGCTGTGGCATCTATTTTAATATTCTGTGGATTCCCTTTACTCGACGGGCTAAATCATATACAAATAATTATTTTAGAAAGCACACTTGCTCTTCTTGTGCAGGGTATGACCTTGTTCCATGATTGTTCACTGCAACAATCAAAGCCTAGCATGGTGTTCTTTCTTAGTAGGTGCACAGAACAGGATGCCATTTCTAATATGATGTACTCCCAGTAGAATTACCAGTACTCTGGTATTCTGGATTACTTTTGCAGCTGTTGAAAATCTGAAGCTTAGTCACTAGTATCTTCTTAACATCATGCGGGTGGAAACCATGGTGATGTACCTGAACTCTTCATGTAGTGATGGTGTAGTTGTTGATACCCAACATTGCGACTCAATTCTGAGCATCCTCTATCACTATTAATCTGCAATAATTTCATCAATACTTGGAATGATATGATTTCGCCTATTAATGGCCTTATTTGGGATTCACGTGTTGCCACATGTGTAAGAGCTGGATAGTGGGGAGACCTCTACCTCTCTATATATATTTGGTACATTCTAACGTTCTATGAAAACTGAACCACTAGTATCTTTTTAACTGTGATGGTCTGAGGAGTAGGTCAGCTAAGGTTTTCTAGCATATATCTCAGTTTCCACTTCCAAATCTTTTCTGTATCTTAAACTATATCTTTGAACATAACTGAGTGTAAGTTACCACATTCAAAGATCTTTGTTTTGCTTTATGACAACCAGGCCAGGGTTTGAAACTTCTGAACTCTTTGACTATGTCATTTTGTGAAGCTACAGTGTCTTTGAGCACAAAGACCTACATATCTTAGTTTTGTATATTGGACATAGGGTATGTTTACAGTATTTCATGTCCCTTTTTGTATAAGCAAAATAATGATTGCATGACTCTTCTGTTCTTGGTTCTGAGAAGTTGCTTTCTTGATTTCATCTTCCAAGCTACATATTATTTGCATGGGTGGTTTCTTATTGTTGGAAAATGGGTTATTGGTAAGGGCAGGTAAGTACCTACACTTAGCAATAGGCCACTAACCTCCACTTAGGTCCAGTTAGGTCTCAGTAAAATTAAACCTAACTCAACCCTTGGTATCTTGGCAACAAGCGAAAAGGCTTAACTTAGGAGACAAAGCGTAAAGCATTCAAATATCACAAAACAGTACTTAAATAAAACACAGGAAACAGTTTAAAAATCTAAAATCAATTTATAAAAATAGGAACTATTTTTAGCTTTAAAATGACACCAAAACGAATAAAATCAGATAAGGGGAACCGGAGATCTGAATTTTCAAAGAATTATTGCTTTCTAGCGCATAGAAACAAAAAGCGCCAATCTGGTCATCTGGTCGCACCTCGACTGGGGCAAAGTCAAAGTTTAAGGCCGATTGCGATGGAGCCCGGCTCGGCTACAGCCCGCGGGAGGCCTCGGTCAAACGTTTACCTTAGGACTTAGTCGTTTTTCTGGAGATTTTCTTCACCGGGAAGAACCTCCCAGTCCAATCCGACCTCCTTGAACTCTTCTTCGGATACGTGTCGCAGGAGCCCTCGTGGACATTTTTACCTTCGGACTACTTAGTCATTTTTTCGAGGTGAAAATCCTTCGACCGGGGCAAAACTCTTGATCCGATATCCATGGAGCCCTCTTCGGATACGCTGTCTGGGAGGTCCCGGTCAACTTCTTATGTTCGGACTTAGTCTCTTTTTTGGAGATTTTCTTCACCGAGACAAACCTGCAAGTCAGGTCGGGTCGCGGTTTAGGCAAGCTGGTTAGAGTTGCCGCGTCGGGTCAGTCCCCCTATGGAGCTTTTTTCAAAAAGTTCTCCAAAGTTCTCCAAAGTTCTGGATCTTCTTCTAGATGTTCTTTTAAGGTTATTTTGAGGTCCACAGTTCACCCCAAGGCTCCAGAAGCTCTGAGATGCCCCTTGGAGGTGCAGACTACAACTCCCAGAATGCACCTGGTGCAAACTCCTTTTTGGCCACTGGACAGTGGTCAGCTGTTTGGTTTCTTCAAGAGTTGGTGCATGGGACTCTGGTTAGCAAGTTTTCACCTGTAGCAAACAGGGAGTTCCTCCTTGAATCAGTTGAAGCCAGGCAAAGTCCTTCTTGTGGTGAAGCCCAAGTGTGCAGCTGGTGAAGTCCTCCAGAGTGCAGGGTCCAGGTGCAGGTCAGGGGTCCAGCAGGGCAGTCCTTCTTCTCCTGTACTTCTTCCTTGTTGGAATCTGATAGGGATCTGAGGAGTGGGTGCAGGTTTTCCAGTTTTATCCTTGCTCCTGTGTGAAAAACAGGGGGGTCCTGGTTCTCCAATCAGGAGCAGGGTCCTTCCCCCTGTGATGACCACTTCCTGGGAAGTGTGGCAAAAATCAATCCCAGGGAGAAACATTCCTCAAAAATCCATCATGGCTGAAAGTGATTTTTGGAGGTTACATCTGGCTGAGCCCACCCACTGGTGTGGCTAAAAATCCTAAACACACCCCTCTCCTGCCCTCTCCTAATCTAATCAAGGGGGCACCTAATTGTCTGGGTTTGCAGGATGTGGGGGTGTTGCTGGGTTGCTCCAAATGTCCTTCCCTGCCTTTGAAGACCAGCTTAGCAGCCCTCCCCCTTCCTGCTTCCCAATCTGCTGAGGGGAGATCTCCTCCCCCAGGCACATCTCTTTGTGTTGAGCCAGGAAACATCTCACCTCATCAAACAGCCTGGCCAGGCTGCCAGACGCTGGCCAATCAGAGCAAAGCAGCAAAAACACTGCAGGGCTGAAGTTGGCAACTTTTCAGGTAAAGTTTAAAACTCTTTACCTGAACAAGTTATATTAAATCCAACAACTGGAAGTTGTGGGATTTATTATAACAATTAATTGAATACCAAACTTGTAGTGTCTGTTACTTAAGGGGATTTTAAAATTAAAATAAAGTCTCCCCATTCTAGCCTATGGAGGCCATTCACTACCATGAGGGAAAAACAAATTTGGCTGTTTTACCTGACCAGGGCTTATAAAAATATTTGTATAAGGTCCCTGCTTATAGTTACATGGCACCCAGGCCGAGGGGCCGATAGGGCACACCTTAGGGTTGACTTATATGTAAAAATAAGGTAGTTTAAGACTTTGGAACTACTTTCAATTACAAAGTTGAATTTGCATGTAACTTTAGTTTAAAAGCAGCCAGCAAGGCAGGCCTGCCTTTAAAATGACAATGGGCACCTCAGCAGTGCACCTATGGGTGCACTACCTATGCTGGGGCCCCTAAACCTACATGCCCTACCATATACTAGGGACTTATAGGTAGGTTGACTTAGCCAATTATAATTAGCCTAATTTGCATATCCACTTTACACAGAGCACTGGCCCTGGGACTGGTAAGCAGTACCCAGGGCACAGCCAAGAGTCAGTAACCACCAGTACCTGTCCAAAAAGTTTGGGGGTGACCAGGGCAAAAAGGAGGACTTTCCTACACTTATCAACTATGTTGAGCAAAGTGATTCGGTTTACCATTAGCTGAATATTAACACAATCTCATAGAATGCACACTGTCATGCGACATTTTTCCACCCCAAAAGCAGTCTTTTCTTCATCAACACAGATTTTTATCTTTCCCTTCTTCCCTTGTTGTGGTTGGAAAATTTGAATATTCCTCTAGTGCGATCATCCTTCACCTTTGCCTTCATGAAATCCTTTCCAAGTGTACCACCTGTACTTTGGTGAATTCCAGTAATTGACATTCAAAGATTTTTGGAGGAACAGCATCCCAGGTGAACTGCACATGTATATGATCTGTACATTCTCTCCTAATCTAGGTTGTTCACAATGCATGTGATGTTCAGTTGAATTGGTTGATCAGAAAAGGTGTTTAGTGAATTGTACTGATACAGGTATTTTCGGAGCGGGACAAAAATCTCATATGTGCTGATCAAAGTGTGTCATTCGGCCACCGCAGCTGTCACAAAACCCTTGTTGCTCTTCTTGGAAATGTCTGTCTGCTCTGTTATTAAAATAAAAATACGTCGTTAAGCTGACTGCCCAGCTTCCTCTGAGACCACTGGAAGCTGACTAGATGTGGGAAGAGCATGGAGCTAGCGAGCATACTGAGATTAACTTGTGTGCTTCTATCAAAAAAATGGCTAGAACATTGCTTAAATGTGTTACATGTTTGTTTACCTTGACATCTCTTGTTAGTGTGAGAAAATTATACCATAAATTCCAGTTTGCAGATTGCATCAGGTGATGCATTGTGCTCACAGAATCATACATCGGCCTCTGGAAATGCTGCTGCAGAGTATATTAAACAATTATGTCACTAAGAGTCTAACACCAGTCTTCCTCCTGAAGCGTGAGAATACTCTTATAAACAACAGCAGGATGTATGGCACTGTGTGGTTATAGTTAAAGCAACTTATTTCTTAGCAGGTTTGTGTGTGGACACTTCAGGTAAACATAAGATATTGGAAAAATATGCATCAACGAGTCTTCCAAAATCCAGCTGGCTTTTTTTTTCCATAATGTCACCTCTAAGAAGACCAAAGAAGCAAAATGATTCCATCCCAGAAAAGCCAGTATTGAAATCTGTTTAAAGAGTTGGTGCAACAATTACTTCTGTGTAGTAATTGTATGTCATATGGTGACCTATTGTAGGTGGCAAGTTTATCGTCATGAAATCCTGGATGTTGGGCGCACACCTATAAGCAACATATGAAAACATAATTTATGGCCCTTGCAGGCTATTGCACTTTTAGATTACCAAAGCCTGTGTTGTACTAATCCCTACGTTGCTACCAAGTTGCTTCCAAATTCTTAAAAAAATTAATTCAGTAGCAGGGTTGACGCTTGCGAGAGATGTTTATTCAGCTAAAAGACAGATCGAGCTCAGAAGCTCCAGGACAGGTCTGATGCAAAAACTCTAAGCACAGGTAGACATGGATATATACCCAACAGTTTGTTTCTCAAGCAAAGATAATAGAATTTCATTCATTAATCATGTAAGAACTCCTTCCTAGTACAATTGACCACATTAGCAAAACAGTGCATTCTTTCCACTGCGGCTACAACCTGGAAAAGCATTTGCCAAAGCTGAAACAAGAACATCATATTCCACTCCTTAGTCTTCCCATGCCACCAATAGCTGAGCCTTGCAAAATACTATTAGTTGTTAGCTGCTGAAGCATGTGGATGTTTTAGTGCTGCAGCCATATGGCCACATGATTCGAGCAACATTGAGGGGGTCATTCTAACTCTGGCGGGCGGCGGAGGCCGCCCGCCAGAGTTCCCCGGACAGAACACCGCTTCGCGGTCTGAAGACCGCCGCAGTGATTCTGTGTTTCCCGCTGGGCTGGCGGGCGACCGCCAGAAGGCCGCCCGCCAGCCCAGCGGGAAACCCCTTCCCACGAGGAAGCCAGCTCCGAATGGAGCCGGCGGAGTGGGAAGGTGCGACGGGTGCAGTTGCACCCGTCGCGAATTTCAGTGTCTGCTAAGCAGACACTGAAATTCTTTGTGGGGCCCTCTTACGGGGGCCCCTGCAGTGCCCATGCCATTGGCATGGGCACTGCAGGGGCCCCCAGGGGCCCCACGACACCCCATACCGCCATCCTGTTCCTGGCGGGCGAACCGCCAGGAACAGGATGGCGGTATGGGGTGTCGGAATCCCCATGGTGGCGCAGCAAGCTGCGCCGCCATGGAGGATTCCTGAGGGCAGCGGAAAACCGGCGGGAGACCGCCGGTTTTCCCTTTCTGACCGCGGCCAAACCGCAGCGGTCAGAATGCCCTTGAGAGCACCGCCAGCCTGTTGGCGGTGCTCTCGTGGTCGTTGACCCTGGCGGTCAATGACCGCCAGGGTCAGAATGACCCCCTGAGTCTGTTAGATTTCATAATTTCAGACTATGCATCCACAATACCCTCCTCTTGGAAGTGTGTGCGATCCTTCACCACTCAATATCATTCAACCCTCATCCTTTTGTAATTAATATTCCCTTTCAATCTTTTCTTTCCTGATTTCGAACCACTGTTTGTATCCTTTGAAGCCTCTACATCTCTTTCCCACATTCAGGTGCACCAACCATATGCAAGGCCCTATGCATGTAATTCATAATAAAAGAAGAAATATCCCAATTACTGCCTCCAGGAGTCCAACATTCGATTTCCACTGTTACCAAGCTGGTCCCTAGCTTTCCCCAAACTCCAGGCTTGCTCATTTCATGCTCTTCCCGTAAAGGCTTTGAAACGTCAAATATAAGATCTTGCACTGTTCAGGTATTAACAGGTATACGTTTTGAACACTGTGTGAATATTACTTTAGATACTGCACCCTCCTTAGCCAGGATCAAATGTGGTATAATTCTGTCTTGCATAACACTACAACTGTTAACGTGTTTTTCTCATCCTTCACAGGATTCAAAAACCCTTTCCCGAGGTCGATGGGATCTTTGGACCCAGTGAAGCGTGTGGTTAACCATGCACAATGAATTCAAATTGAACAATCAATTTTAACACCAGGACCCATGTGGTCATGAAAGAAAACTCCAATCAATAAAATGTTTCAAAGCTTTTTTTATAGCCACACAGCCAAAGTCATGTAAATAGTGCTCAAAATCAAATTGTAAAGGTAAATTAAAACCATGCGTTGACCAAATCTACGAAACAAGTTTAATCTACTCTACAACAACACCATTAGACATTCAAGAAGAATAATGCATATCATTACTGAGATTACTTGAGAAAAAGAAACACTCTTTAAAATCAGACTGTGAATCCATTAGTCAAATCAAATTACAAAGAATCAGGAATCGGGATTTGGACATAGGTTATCCCTAATTGTAGCCAAATTAGGACAAGCATGTGTGGGAATGGGCTAACACATGCAGGCAAAAGTAAAAAAAAAGTTAGACAAAAATAATTGTGAAAAATCTATCTATCTCAGGCTAAGTTAAACTAAGGAAAAATAAAATAGTTTAACTATTTTGTACATCACTTGTTGCAATCCTTATTTTTCTCATGGAGTAAGATGTTTCAACAGCTCTCATGAGAAACGAACCAGTTTAAACAATACCCACTACTTTAGCTTTGTGTCTCCACGTCTGAATGTTCCAGAATCAAGGTCAAGGGGAAACAAGTTTTACTCATTGAACAATGGGACTCTTTTCTACTCACGAGAAACAACCTAATTGAAAAATTCATCTTAGAGGAAGAGAAATGATTCATCACTTTTACATGACTGCAAGTACGAAATCTTCAGGCCTACTTATGCTAACACAAAATTATAATGCATTAATATCAATATAAATAAAACACACATCATATGCAAACTTCTAAATTCTGAATTAATAATATATCACCTGAATATGAAAAACATTTCATTAATAATTGCAAACAATTATTTAATTAATAATTGCAAAAATTAATAAAGCAACACATTAGATATGAGCGAGAAGTGCATTTATTTTACTGTATACATATCTTTATACTAATAAATCATATTAAGCATTAGAAATCAAAATGTTTTACTACTAGCAGTTACTCTAATGTTCAAAAAGTATTCTTCAACATCATTTTAATCTTGTTAGCACACTGTCAATTCTGGTAGGCACAATGCGCACCGCAAACAAATGAGAGCACCAAAAATTGTCAAAGCAGTCTTTCTGTTATGCATTTAAAACGTGAATATGAATGTCACCTAATGCTGACATCTGTGTCACTCAAAGCATTACTGAATTTACACTCCAACACTACTCATCACTATAATTTCTTCACTAATGTTAGACCGAGCATGGGGTTTCATTCATCAATCTCTCAGTCAACTAAAATTGATTTCTTATTCTGACTAGATTTACTGCTACCCCTGTCAGAAGGACCATTGCTGAAACAAGGTCCAAAGTGTCTTAATCTCACCCTCGATGGTAAAAGTAAATATTTTTCCATTGTTTTATATGATGTATATGTAGAGATAAGAAGAGTCACCCAATTCAAATAGTAAGCTGACGTAAACACTTTTTTTTTTTAGCACACACGATACATATCCATGTAGCTTGCTGCACTTTTATAATGGATACAACTCTCAGGGATATTAAAAATGTGCATGCCATTTCTGATTTAAACCTGTTGTGTTAGCAGGACCTCCCTCTTGGGTGTCAGTAAGATCAAGTATTATTTTCATAATCCACTAAGAACTCCTTCTCTACTTCAGACATTATGGCCCTCATTTGCAAGGGTAGTGTGCCACCAGAACTTCACTTTTACCGACGTTCCGGTGAGGCAGTGCCCTCCCCCATATTTACAAAGTGGCATTAAGCCACTTTTTGCGGCTTAAAGCCACTTTGTAAATACGGTCCCTTTACATGCATCACTTTGCGTGAAAGGGGCATGCAATGGGTGTTGCTGTGGGCGTTCCACTACAACAACCATTGCATTTTGACAATGCCCCAGATTTACGAGGATTCATAAACCTGAGGTAGCGCCAAAAATTAACATCACCCCAAGGGTGGTGTTAGCATGGCACAGCGAGAAGAAATACTTTTATTTCTCCTCTTTTTTGCTTTTCCTATGTGTGCTGCATTCTGCAGCACAAATAGGAAGAGCAAAACGCCATTAATGATTGTTTATGTGCAGAAAGGTGCCCCTTCCTGCACATAAACAATCATTTCTTGCAAAGCAGGCACCCTTGCACTATGGTGCAAGGGTGCCTGCGTTGGCATTAGGCAGATAATTTTAGCGCCATCTCTACGGCAAAACACTGGGGTGCACCATATCGTATTGAATATGGTGCATCCCTGCATTTCTGAATTGACGCAGCGCTGCCATATTTGGCACAGCACCGCACTGCGCCATGTCTTAATAAATGAGGCCCTATGTATTGTGTAGATTAGGCATTGCAATTCTTGTTTCCTTTGGTTCCTCATTTAGCCATTTAAATTTTGCTTCTCTATTGAAGGTTTCCCAAAACCTGTAAATAAGCAAAGAAGGTTAGATAACATTTAACAGAAAAGAGGTATTTGAGTATAAGTAACACCCTCTGTTAGAGGGGCAGACATATTTGTACTTTACATACCCAACAATTTGAAATATTCATAGTCGAATAATAAGGCTGAACCAGCTTGACATAAGTATTTTCTTTGTAACCATTTTGATGATGGGTTAGCATGTAGGTTTCATCATTTCCTTTCATTTATCAGGCCATCCGCGGGGTGGAGGATTTACCATGCCCTATTAGAAGAATCATCTTTTATCTTTTATTCAGCAACAAGCCCTTGTAAGGCATATCAGTCCTGCAACGTGTACTGACCTCACATTTGCTAAAAAGGAAGCTTCAACTATTTGTTTAGCTGTACAAACAGTTAATGTAGCTTTCAAAATTCTAACATTGTTCCTCAAACATGAGTCATCTTCATATAATAAATAAACACACAATTTCAAAGGTGTATCTTTAATATCTGGTGAGGCTTGGTGTACAACTGTCGCCTGGATATTGCTGTGGTCTTCTTCATCCTGCAGCGGAGGTAAAGAAAGTAACGTAGCAACTTTCCAAATCCCACCCTTATAACAGTTATGGCGGGAGTAGCAAGCAATGTTGTTTCATAATTGGTAAGTCAGGCAGCACTCAAATACTGTGTTTTAAATCAAATAAGCAAATTGTCAACCAACTGAGGTACATACACTGTCACCAGATGCCGTAACTCAATGTTATCCGACTGTTCAATTGCAGCAAATCTGCCAAGGCGAGACCTAGAGAAGCTGAGATGTACGCAAGAGGGCGTTGTCGGTCATCATGACCCTGAAACTGACAATGAGCACCTTTCTCTCTCGGTACAATACAGTGATCACGTCTTTGTCGTAATCAGGGATGCCTAAAGCTGGGGACAAACAACGAGCATGTTTCAGCTCCAAAAATGTCCTCTGATACTCATCTGACCATTGCACCGGGTCAGGGACTTCTTTCCTTGTCAGACACCAAGGGGCCGACCTATAAGGGAAAAGTTCGCGGTCCTCTACCTGCAGTACTCTACTGTACCAAGGGAACGTCTCACCTTCCTTGGCAGGGCCATTTGTAGGACAGCTGCCATTCTCACATAGGGCATCTTCCTTCCTGGTAATATTGAGATCAATAGTACAACAGATCATTTTTCCCATTATGGATGCAACCTTGAGAAACACTTGCGAAGGCTAGAATGAAAACATCATTATTCACTCCTCAGTGTTCCCATGCCACCAAAAGCTGAGCACTTTAATTGCTAGCTGCTGAAGCCTATGCATGTGTTAGTGCTGCAGTAATAGGTTCACTTTCCTGCAAGAAGGAGTCAGTTTGGTTTAAAAAAATCAGCATTGGCGCTAACAACTATATTAATTAGTTAATCAGTGCCAGGGCTCCCTCCTAGACAAACATATTGCATAAACAATGGCTGGACCCTCAACAATCAAGCACTGGTCAGGCTATGAAGGCTGCTTCCTAGATGCATGACCCTTGATGCTGTTGGCTGCCTGGATTCCATATGTGTGTTAGGGGTGGCAGTGCCTAGACTGTTGAGTACTTTGCATCAGTATAAGTGGAATCAAGGTATTCCACCTGTTCTACTTCTGCTGTACATTAGCTAGTTAGGATAGTGGGAATACCATGGGATTCCTAGAGTACATTGTGTTTCTCCCTTTTACCCCACTGTACCTCCGGTCTCACCAGCTCTTTGCTTGTCGGACAATGCTATGCAATTGCACCCACATAGGCTTTGTACTCTAGGGTCTTTGGCTCGTTCAAGGGACTGTCCTCCCTCTCCTCGCACAGCCAAGATCAGAAACAGAGCACAGATCCTCTTCTTTATTTAGGTCTCTGTCAATACGTGGCGTTAATTCTGCAAGACGTGAAGGCTCTCTTGTGCCCAGATCAGAAGTGTTTTAGCTTCGTGTGCTTCCAATTGACTCATTCCCCTTTTTAGAGTCAATGTGTAGATCCATGATACCACTGCTAAAACTCACTAGAAAAAATTCTACCAGTTATTTCTTTCATCTATACATTAGTGGACATAAACACCTGATTTACAAAAAATAGTATTGAAGGGGTTCTGTTATCAGGTGAATTTCTATGTCTGTATACTCAGTTTGTACTGTTATCTTGTTAGCTTGCGTGAATGTGAAATATCAGTATATCCATTTCTAGATGATGCTCTATAACATAGCATTTGTGACTGAAACAACACACCAGGGATATTAAGTGCCACGAAGCATTTGGAGGTTGCCAGTTATCTAGATGCTCTAGTGAAGCACTCTCCCACACCAGTTCAGTTTCTGCCAACCAAGTAGATTTTACGTTTTCGTGCAAGATGACAGGAGCTTAAAAATGTTTCAGTTTAAGGTGGCAGTGGGAATAAACAACCTTACCTTTCACATTTTGAAGAGAATATGAATGCAGATTGGAGAGGAAAAAATGTGAGGAAAAATTAAAACTTGGTGGCCATTAAAAAGCAAGAGTAAAATATAATAGGAACACGTGTGCCTTCCTGGTTCATAGGATAGGAATGAGGATGTTCCTAATGCACTAAAAGGAAGTTGCAAACCTGAACAAATAACTATAATGTCCATCACAGTTATTTCAATGAACCAGCGGGGTGAGACTGTAGGCAAAAACAGGATAGGGGATGTAAGCTAAAAGAACATGCACATTGAAGCAAGAGCTAGCTCGACCAAGGACTCACCCTGAGAAGAAGATAAAGTCAAAAAGTCTTACAAGGTAGATGTGTTGTGCCCAAGAGCAGGTAATGAAAAACACCCATAAAAGGTCGTTGTCTAGGGTGTTCCTGGCAATTTGCTGTTGTAGAAACGTCAGGATTAGTACAAAAGTGCACACACTTGTCAGAAAGAAAAAGCCTATTTAGTAAGATGAGAAAGTTATATTGAGGATAATTTGTAAATATTTCATTTTCACTGCTTTAGTACAGGTCCTAGGCTTATTAGTGGTAAAGGTAAAAAACAGTTCGTTGGAGAGACTGAAAGGCGAGGCACAAAGAGAAAGAAAGGTGGCTAGAAGAATTCTTGCTTGTCTTTCCGGTTTGAATGTATACCTGAGCCAGACATCCATTGCTGTGATTTATTTAATTGTTTACATCCCACACCTAGGCCTGGTGTACAAGAAGATAGAGCAGCCATGTCAGCAGCTGCTGCCAATAAGAGGATTCTGTCCAGCTGCCAGTCACTTTAAAGACAGTGGTGGATAGGTGAAGATGGGAAATGCCTTCTAGATATGTGACATAAGTGACACAGCTCATAAATCTCAAAATATTACAGGTAACAAAAGATTTTTTCCAATATCCTAAAATCTTTTCAGCAATTTATGTGTCTTTATCAAATATCAAGAATAAGTTGAATATTTTAAAGTAACCATAAAAAGTCAAATGCAATTAATAATATAAATTCCATCGATAATTAGCATAGAAAAAGTGTAACAAAATTTTCTGAACCAAAAAAATCATGATAGGTCAGACATTGTAATGTATGCTTTTCATTGTGTTTTTGGGCTTGTGCTCATGCACGCTCTTAGTTTCTTTGTGAGCCTCTGGTGTCACCTGGTAGCATTTCAAATTGGATCCACTCAAATACGCGCATTGTGCGCGTGAACATATTGTATACTTGCTGCCTGCCATTAGAGCATTCATGTTTAGGGGTGGATGAAGAATTCCGCTCCGCCGACGGAGTTTGCAGAGTTTTCATTACTCTGTGCAGAGTGCAGAGTTCCGAAAAACTCTGCGAAGTGACGCGGAGCAGAGTTTTTTCTCTCGCTCGCAAATGTTACGTTGGTGAGCGCGAGCGAGAGAAATCACTAAGTTGGCAAGCGAGATTTCTCAACATGAGCGGTAGGCCACGCTCACTCGTGATGAGAAAGCAGCTGCTGGCGTTGAGGAAGCTGCTGCTTGAGTAGAAAATCTACTTAAGCGGCAAACAGAAGTTAGCGCTCTTTGGTGCTCCGCGTGATGCAGTTCGCACTAATTTTACAGCGTTGGAGAAACTCCCACACTGAAAATCAGTAGAAACAGCACGCCCTACCCAAACTCCGCTGCTCGCGGAACTCCTTGTAGTGTGGCGGAGTTTTTTAGGCAGAACTCCGCCCAGGTCTATTCATGTTCAAGCTCTCAACTGAGGCACAACACTTTGCTGCTGGGGCCTATTTCAATAAACTTATCTTTACCAAAGCGCTTGTTTGGGACAGCGCTTGCTTGGGACAGGTCCTTCGAGACCACAACCTTCCCAGATATTTGGAAACACACCAAAGTCAACGCTCTTCTCAAAAAACCCAAAGCAGACCCTGAAGACCTCACAAACTACTGACCCAACTCTCTTCTCCCCTTCTCCACAACGGTCATAGAGAAGATAGTAAACATACAACTATCTTGCTTCCTAGAAGACAACAACATACTCAACATCTCACAGTCTCGATTCCGCAAAAACCACAGCTCCGAGACCGCCCTCATCGCCTGTACAGACAACATCAGGACCAGATTGGACAAGGGCAAAACCGTACCGTTGCCCTCATCCTTCTAGACCTCTCCGCAGCTTTCAACACCGTATGCCACCAAACCCTCTGCACGCGCCTCTTCAATGCCAGATTCCACCACAAAGCCCTGGACTGGCTCACTTCCTTCCCCTCTGAAGGAACCCAAAGAGTTCGCCTCCCTCCTTTCCGGTCTACAGCCACCAAGACCATCTGTGGGGTCCCCCAAGGATCCTCCCTCAGCCCCACCCTTTTCAATATCTACATGGCTCCTCTCGCTAACATCATCCCCACCACGGCCTCACCATCATTTTATACACTGAAGACACCCAGCTCATCATCTCCCTCACAAAGAACCCATCTACCGCCAAGAATAACCTACACGCCACACTGCTCGCCATCCCTAACTGGATGACAGCAAGCCACCTCAAATTGAACTCAGAAAAAAACGAGATCATCATCTTCGGTCCCAACAAGACAGCATGGAATGACTCTTGGTGGCCCATCGCCCTTGGACCACCCCCAACACCCACCACCCACGCACACAATCTCGGAATCATACTGGACTCATCTCTCTCCATGACACATCAAATCAACACCATATCATCCTCCTGCTTCAACACCCTTCGCATGCTACGCAGGACCTTCAAATATATTCCTTTAGAAACAAGAAGAACGGTCACCCATGCCCTCATAAGCAGCAGACTGGAATACAGCAACGCCCTCTACGCAGGGACCACAGCCAAGCTTCAGAAAAAACTCCAGCGAATCCAGAACGCAGCCGCACGTCTCATCCTCAACCTCCCTCGCCACAAACACATCTCCGCCCACCTCAGATCCCTACACTGGCAGCTCATCAACAAAAGGATCACTTCCAAAATCCTTGTCCACGCTCACAAGGCCCTCCACGACACCGGACCAGCCTAAATCAACGAGCGAATCAACTTCCACAAACCTACTCGACAGCTCTGCTCCGCCGCCCTCGCCCTCGCTACAGTCCCCCGCATCCAACGCACCACCTCCGGAGGCAGATCCTTCACCAACCTCACTGCCAAAACCTGGAACTCCCTCCCCACCAACCTATGCAAGACCCAGGACCTCCTAACCTTTAGAAAGCACCTCAAAACATGGCTTTTCGCGCAGTAACACCCCCCCCCCAATGCCTAGAGACTCTACCGGGTGAGTAGTGCGCTTAAGAAATGTGTTTGATTGATTGATTTTACCTTCTGACATTGCTTTAACAATTTGGCGATGAGCGATGATCTAAGTCTGGCCCCACCCGTACCATATTTTGGTGTATTCTTGGAATCTTTATTTGTTGAGTTTACCTGTCATCCGTTTCCACTGCATGCTGACTTCCACATTTCCAACACTACAGGAGTGAGCCCTTCTGTTATTCTGTTATACTTGGTAATGCTCCCTCTTGACGGTAAACACATGGTGCCCATGTACTTGTGTCCTGCCATTCATTTTGTTGGAGAAAGGGCCCAGTTTCTGCATTGCGAATAAGAGTTAATCCCCCGATGTGTTTCATGCAATTAGTTGCTACTGGGGCTTTATTTCACACATCGTGTAATGTTCTGCTCTCATAAGTGCACTTATTTTTCTGTGTTTTTTACAAGTTACTATTTATTCTACTGAGCAGTCTATCATTGTGTTGGGCAGGATTTATACTATGGGATCATTCTGGCACTGCAAGTCTTTCACTGACATCATGCAGCAAAGTGGAAATCCCCCACCGCCTTTATTTCAAAACCCCGATTAGCAAACTATGTAGTAAAGCAATGATTTGGATAATATATCAATTACATGATTTCTACAGATGTACATGATTGCTATAGATGATGATTCATTTCCTGCTATCAGCAAGAAAAGCTTATTACTTCTTTGATTGACGCAGAGGCTCAGGAATTGTTTTGAAAACTTACTGGCCATTACTCCTGCTGTTGGCAGATTTACCCAACAATTTGATCCCTTTGAGGAAGCCTTAAAAATGTTAAAGTTGCATTTTACTGAAGAGGCGCATATTATTATGGAGTATTTTAATTTTAATTCTCACCATCAAATAACCACTGGACCAATAGATTGTGAGTGTTAGCTGCTAACTGCGAATTTGGCATTGTTTCAGAACAGTACATCAGAGATCAAATAATGATGCATTGTGCCAGTAAGAACATTCAAGAACATATTTTAAAACATAAACATCCCGCTCTGGCTGAAATTGTAGATACAGCCAGAGGCATTGAGCATCCTACCAAATCTTTTAAGGTTTTAAATAATGATAAAGAGAGCTTGGCTGAAGTTGATACAGTGAATACAAAAGATAAAAACAAACGTGTTAAGAATAACAGATTTTCCCTCCACTAAAGGATGGTAGGAAAAATGTAACAGATAAGGTGGCGGGCACAATGGATGTAAAAACAATTACCCTGCAGTCAACAAGGATTCTTTCAAGTGTGCTAAAAGACAGCACTTTCCCTCTGTTGCAAGCCTCAATGATCCATTAGTGTGGCAAACAAATGTTCGATTGAATTAAATAATTCACATGGAAGCAAAGATCATTTTTTCTTGATCATTAAGGAGAATACAATTAAACAAGAAAAGGAACATGTTTCTGTGAGAGATCCAAAGGAAGGTTTCAGGTTTTTGGAGTTAGCTGTGAAATGAACATTGATGATATTGATAGCAGTCCATGTAAGCCTTCTTTGTCTAGAGTGCTTATTGACAATCTGCTTACCACTATGGTCATAGTCTCAGGCTCACCTTTCACATTTGTATGGGATGACTTTTACTTAAATAATTGGAAACATAGACCACTGGAAAAAGTTGATGTTTCTGCACTGGCTATGGGAGGAAACGTATTTCTATACTGGATTTCTATGTTGTCACAATTTCTCTTAACTTATGTTTCATTTAGGGAAATGTATATGTTGCCCAAGATAGCTAATACATTCTCAGTTGGAGACACCAAGGAAATTTAGGCAAGCTGCTTGATCCATCTTAATTTCTCTATTTATTGCATGGCTGTGTCAAGATGTTTTGATGAAGTTATTTCTAAATATAATTCTGTTTTCAGGAAGGAGTTTGGAAAAGTAATGGGGTATGCACACAAAATAGAATTTAGAAGGGCTATTATTCCTACTAAACATAAAGTGAGAGATGTACCATTGAGTGTGAGTAAGTAATTAAGTGAGTTATTGAGAGAATTTCAGTCACATAGCGCAATTGAACCAGTGTTCTCTAGAGATTGTGTCTCCTGTAGTGTTGGTGCAAAAAACATCTGGCTTCTTAAGATAATGTGTGCTGAGTTAAGATCTCACAATAAACAAACTGAAATCAATTGCCATCCCTTATCCAAAACTGAAGAATTGCTGGCAGTTTTGAGTTAAAAAGATATTTCTCTCATTAGATCTCAAGTCAGCACAGGGGTGTAACAAAGGCCCCCTCTATGTAATTTGCAGGGGGGCCCCCTACAGTTTTGTTACGCCACTGAGTCTGCGTATGGTCAGGTTGAACCGGAAGAATCATCTCAGCATCTAACCATCTTTATTAAACCTAATGGTACATTTCAAAATGTAGATCTGCCATTTGGGCTTGCATCAGCCACTTTGGTCTTTCGAAAACTAATATTCATATCATTTGGGGCTATGAAAGGTGTAATAGCCTTCTAAGATGAGACTTTAATTCATGCAGATGACATTGAAACTCACAACATCAAGTTGGACAAAGGCCTTAGTATTTTACTATTTTACAAGAGAGAGGAGGGACCTTACAGATGAAGGAATGGGAGTTATCAGCCCGGGAAGTTGATAATCAGGGTATAAAACCCAAAGAGAGCATTCTAAATATTATTGAGGGTACGGAAGCACCAGAAAAACAAGAAACAAATGAGATTGTCATTGGAATTGTATGGATAGTATTCATGATGTGTGCAAATTTTGCTTTACATGCAGCTGTTCTCAGGAACTTATTCAAAAAGTGACATTCCATAAACTCTCAGGAGCAGACACGTAGGGTGCAAATCACATAGTTGAAAGCCCAAGCTCTCCGTCTTGAACAGACTTTGACAGTACAACCATCCGAAATAGCCTTTCGTCAACTGACACTGTTGCAGGAAGAAATAAGCAACCACTCGATGGAGGCAGCCAAGTATCTTTGGCATTCCTCTATGGCCAAAGTCTATGGATGAGGGATAAGAATGGGAAACTGCTCTCCTGGTTGGTCTCCCATCAGCAGTTATCCCGAATAGTGCCAGAAATTGTAGATTTGGAGGGTACCAGAGTGACCACACTCCCCGAGGTGGCCGGAGCGTTTGCTAGGTTCTACCAGCTACTTTATACTGTGTCACCTGCCATTGACCCAAAATACTTGGCTCAATTTCTTGAGGAGGTATCCCTCCCCCAGCTGCCACTACCAGAGAAAGATTTCCTGGAAGAGGCTATTACAAGCGCCAAAGTAGCAACAGTGACCTCCTCTTTCACCTCTGGGAAGTCTCTGCGTACCAATGGCTTCCCCGCCGAATATTATGTGGCTTGTCGAGAGATATTAATGCCTAGGCTGCTCACCCTATACAGTGAAGAAGACCACATGGGTGCCTTCCCACTTGGCCTAGACACAGGAACCATAGTGGTTATTCTAAAGCCCCAGCCCCCTCTCTAGCCTGTGCGGACTACAGACCCATCTTGCTTATCAATGGAGATGTTAGAATTTATGCTACAGTTTTGGCTACCCGCCTTAAGCAAGTGCTGCCCCTTTTAATCCACCCAGAGCAATGTGGGTTTATGGCAAACTGAGGAACGTGGCACTGTATTCACAAGCTTCAGGTGGTCTTGGCCCACCGGCACCTACTGCCTTCGGATCCAGTGCTACTATATGTGAATTTTGAGAAGGCGTTCGACTTGGAGGATTTGAACTACCTGCAACTTGTTCGGAACTGGCCAGGATGGGTCCTAGGTTTCGTAGGTTAGTCCAAGCATTATACGTCAACCCCACGGCCCAAGTACAGATTAATGGTCCCTTTCGGATCCTTTCCCATTCGCCGACGAACCTGTCAGAGCTGCCCCCTATACCCTCTCCTCTTTGCCCTGGCTGTTGAGCCATTGTGCAACTGATCAGGAGCGATTGTCTCTTTAAGAGATGGAGATGGGAGAATGATCACGAAGATCGCATAGCACTATATGGGGACCACGTCCTTTATCTGGAAGACCCAGTCACCTCTGGCCCCCGTTGTCTCCACCTCTTGCGATGTTTTGAAGACAACTCCGAATAAACTCCTCCAAGTCCATTTTGGTACCGCTAGCACCATCGCAAGACTGTTTTTGTGTGACAGGAGGTAGTACCCATCCGGAGACTTAGTTTTAAATACTTGGGCATTTGGGTGGTGCTCCTTCCTGAGATGGCCTGGTCCCTAAACCTCCAACTGCTGACTCGGTTAGCAAATGCAGATCAGCTGAGATTGAGGTCCCTCCCATTGAATGATATGGGTTGCATAGAGCTCTTTAAGATAATGATTCTCTCAAGATTCCTATACATCTTTCAAGGTATATTGATTCCACTGACACGTCCATGGTACCGCACACTGGACAGGGTCATAACATACTTCCTTTGGTGGGGCACTAGACATGGCGATACATCACTGTCAGAGAGGCCAATATGACGGTGGGTTGGGGCTGACTAATCTATATCTTTTCTACCTGGTGACCCAACTCCTTATCCTACATGACTAGTTCAATGGGGGATGGTCAGACCCAGCATATCGTCTTGAACTCATGACCCTTAGCTTCCCTCTGATACTGGACATACTTTATGGCTCCCCAATCCCAATCCCATAGCACCAGGGACCAAGATGGTTTTCACGCGTGGAGGGTGGCTTTACGGCACACTCGGTGGACGAATATCCTGATCCAGCAGCCTCCCTTTTGGAGAGGCACCTGGCTTTGTGAATCAGTGGCTCTGAAAGACTTTGGTAGATGGGATCTGCTGGTCGTCTCTCACCTCAAGGACGTGTGGAAGGGAACACACATGTGTTCATTTCAAGACCTGCAAGTGACCTACCAACGCTCCCACACCCAATTCCACTAGTACCCCCAACTCCGCTATGAACTACATTCACACATAACAAGCACTCATCCCTTTCCAGAGTACAGTCCACTGGAAGCCAAGCTACTTATGGGGGTGCAGGGGAAAGGGGAATATCCCAAATATATAAAATGTTCATTAACAATGCCCCAGGTGATCTGAACCATATCAGACTCAGGTGGGAATGATGGCTGGGTCAATTGGAAGATGATGACTGGTGCGACGCCCTTATGGCGCCGAGAGTTATTACTATGTTGTCCCGCCGCAGGATAATACCAACATATTACATGTATGGGGCCTACCTCTCCCTGGCTAGATTACACCGTGCTGGGTTCCTTCCCGAACCTGCATGCCCTAGAACCAGGACTACTCCTGTGGACTTCTATCATATGACATGGACATGTCCTCCCATGCACAGATACTGGGTAAGGATTCTTGATGAGCTCACTGAGACAATGGGTTGGGAGGTCCCAGTATCCCCCAAGATTGTGCTTTTGGGGGTATTGGAGGACATGGGAAGTACAAGAGCGGGCTGCTCTTTTGTAGGAACTGCATTGTTAGTGGCCAAGAGAGACACTGCAGCAGGCTGGAACATGTCCGCAGCCCCGATCCTATCGAAATGGAGACGAGGGGTGGACAGGTGTGCATGGCAGGAGAAACTGGTTTATGAATTGTTGGGATGCCCCCACAAACATACTAAAATATGGGGGATATGGTTAAGTCAAATGGCTTGACAATTTGTTGGTGTAATGTCCCATTGCTGATGTTGTTCTATGCATGTATGGTCTATGTCTAGAAGAAAACGTATGTGACTGACTGTAATCTGATAATGAAGCACTGTCTCTGTAAATTGCTGTGCCTTACCTTTTTTCATTTTAAAATTATTTTAAAAAAATTTAAAAAGTGACAGTCCATTTTGTCTGTGGATGCCAGTGGAGATTCTATTGGTGCTGGTTTATCCGAACACACGGTCAATGTTAAGAATGCAATTTCTTTTGCATCCAGATCGTTGGCATCAGCAGAGAGATAATTATTCTACCATTGAGAGGGAGGGATTAGTTTGTTCCTTGATGCAGAACGCTCTACAACTTACTTGTGGGTTAGGGAATTCACTATCAGGACTGACTATAAACCTCTATTATCCTTATTAAATAATGTAGGCATAGATAAGGCCTCATCCAGATTAATCAGAATACTTTCAAAGTTACATGAATATAATTTTGACGTCAGTTATATCCCTGGAAGACTGAACATTGTGGCTGATTTCCTTGCGTACTGTGTCCACTTGAAGATTGAGTTGTTGCATCTGTCAACTATTTGGTTAACATGTGTGGAAACAGGTTTTCTAAAGAAGATATCAAAGAAATCTGGAAAATGATAAATTCATGTCATGTGGTTGGACAAAAGATAAAACTTTAACCAATTAATTGCAAGTTTTCTGGAAAATGATAGATGTCTTGTCAGTCAATGGTAATGTGCCATTCAATGAAGAAAGTTTGGTCCCCTCCCCCAATAATATTAAGTCATGTATCATCTAATTAGGTCCCGAAGGCCACCTAGGAGTGACCCTTACTAGTAGAAGATTGAAGGAAGGTTTCTGGGGGCCATACATGTATACCCAAATTGTGTAACTAGACATATTCTGTAATATTTGTGCCAATTCTGATAAATCACTTAAAATCACACGATCCACCACCACAGGCTCTGAACTACCTGGTGGTCTGTGGAAAAACTGGCTTTAGATATTGCTGAAGCATTTTCATCCTTTGCAGAAATCAATGACTTTCGAGGTCAATGGATCTTTGGACCCAGCATAGGGTGTGGTAGAACCACTAACACAATTTCTATACAAGCCCATTTAAATTACACACCACGACCAATGTGGCCATGTAAGGGAAACTCCAGTCAGGAATAAAGTTAAAAGATTTATTATAACCTCAAGCTCAAAGTCATGTAGACAGTTCCCAAGACAAGGTTATAAAGATACAAATTCAACAAGGTTTGCCCAAGGTGACATAATAAGCTCAGGCGGACTAACATTAATAACACTAGGCATTCAAGAAGGATTATACAAATCATTAACAGGAATATTTGCAATAGAGAAATCAAGAGTTGCTCAGGATCAGCAATCAAAAAACAATTCAGTTCAGCAGAGTTACAAATTTGGCTGGGCACAGGGTAACCCTGCAGTTGGCAGAATCAGGGAAAGATACGTGGGGCAGGCAAAAGAAAAAAATGAAAAAAATGGGCAAAAAGAATTTGGGAAAAGGAAATCTCAAGTGAAAGGCTACTAGCTAGGGTAGGTAAAAGATAGGTAAAAAGAGAAAGAGTCAACATGTCAGAAGCTTGATCAAGAGTCTTCTGTAGGGGATAGGAAGAGAGGTTTCTAAGTCTCAATGAGGCATCTCAGAGGGATAAAGGCAGAGAGAAAAGATACCTCTCAAGGGAGCACAGCATGTGGGGTTCTTCATCTGCAAGACATCTGGTCTCAGGACATCTGAAAATCTTCTCTCTGACTCAAGTCCAACTGGTCATCGGTATGTTAAAGTTCATACAGTATTCTGATTTGTCAAAGGTGACATCCACATTATGCTGAAGGGGCATCATCCAACAGAAACCGATCACACGACTCCAAACTGCAACATCGGTAAATCTTCCCAGGTCTGTCATGAGAACATCTTCCATCCATGTAACTCCACATGAGTTAGAAACAATTGTATTTAATAACAGTCCATAATTTAGGATGTTCTACATTCAAGGAAATGTTTGCAGTTCTCTCTATGTCTAAAACAATAGGGGTGTATTACCAAAGCTTGTCTTCTCATGGGAACAAAGTCTGAAAGAAAATTAACATTAAAGAAATGAATCAGCATTTCCTGCTCAGTCACGAAATACAGTCTTAGTAGGCTTCACTTGGGCTAACGCAAGTGAATTAACACAGCACATTAATACATCAAATAAAACACATTTTGTAATATGCAACTATAATTTCTATATTAATAATTCTTTATTAGCATATGCATTTCAGCCACTTTAAAGGAAATAACTCTGTCAACATTTCAATCAGTATAACATGCATGCATATTTGATTCATTGATCATTAGAAATTCATTATTGTTTCAATACATTCTATTAATCCAGAGTCTATATTACACCATAATATCAATTTAAACCTTCGGCGATTTAGTTCGATGCAAATACTACCTATGTTGAACTCTACAGTGTAAACAAATGCACATTCAAATTGACTTGTCAGTGTAGCTGTCACATTCAAACCGTTAAAACTTTGGTTAACCTTCATTGCATAATTAATAAAAATTGTTGCAGTCAGCAATTTACATAAATGGTAAAAAATGGTAGGCCGGAAACAACCTCACTCAGAATAAAAACAATGGACCCTAGCCAAGGTGTAGGAAATCCACTTAAAAGGATAGCTGTTTCATCAGGGGTGATGATTACTTAAAAACTGCCTCTTGCATACCGTGCTGTCTGTAATGTTCTAAATCCTCACTGAGCGAGAAAGTACAGCGAAAGAGATTTTTTTAATCTTGAGCTGAATAGCTCCCTCAGTTTCCAGAGTTTGTTACATGCTTTAAAAGGAGTTCTGCTTATAATATGAATTTTGCTACACATGCGATGTGCTGAGGTGTCAATCCTTTGAGACAAAATAAGATGGCTTGTCTGCATGATCGAATGTTGTGTGCGTTGAACATGTTTTTGAGGAACAGTTTGGGCCAGGGTGACAGTGCAGGGCATATGCATAGAAGGTGTAGAAAGTCTTCCTGATGATATGCACATAGCCTGCATTTCGTTTTTTGTGAGGGATTGCACAATTTTGGGACCATGTCCAGTGAGGGGAGTATGCCCAACCTGGTGTGCAGCACCTTTATTTTTGGGAATTTGTTTAGAGTTTCTCCCAGGTATGCCTGTGCTGTCAGTGTCTTGTACGTGTTTATAGTCATCCATGAGTGGGACCGTCACCTGAACTTGTCTTTGTCCTTGCTCCACAATAGCTGTTTGATTTGCTTATTTATTAGCTTCTTAAATGTTTTATGTGGTAAGGACTTTTGCCACAACTCTTCTGCCTAAAGTTGTTTGATTGCTGAGACAATTTTGTCAGACAATGAATTTGAGTCCCCAGGCTAGTTCAGGCCTGATTCCTCCCTGATTAGTGCTTTTAGTGTGTTTGGGGGTGCTTGTCTTAATAGAGAGGCATATTTGAGGATGGCTCCATTCTGTACCTGGGCTTGGTCTTGTAGCCCAAATTCCAGTCTGATTTTTGCTGGTAAGGAGGTATGTGGAAGGCTGAAGAGAAGTTGAAAAACTTTACTCTGAGCGATGTTCAAGAAATCATTAAACTTGCCGGGATAACTTTCTAAAACTCCTAAAAATGTGTAGCTATTGTTTCTGCCATCAAGCTGGTTTCCACAGAGCCACTGCTTTTTCTTTATTATGCACTTGCCGAAGATAACTACCTTGGTTTTCTCCAACTTTAACAGCAACTTGTTGGATATCCAATACTGATCCAGGGTGTTTAGCAGTTTTGCAGCCCTGTGCCTGATAGGTTCAAGAGGACGATGTCATCTGCATAAAGAAGTGCGGTTAGAAGTTGGTAGCCTAATTTGGGGGGATAGGAACTGGCAGAGTTCAGCTTTGCACACAGGTCTGCAAGATATAGATTGGATAACATTATGGCTATGACGCAGCCTTGCTTTACTCCTCTTCCTATTGGAATTTTTGCCAAGACTCTTCTATTGCAGCCAACGTTTATCCTGGCCCAGTTGTCAGAATATAAGAGCTGAATTCCTTTTAGAAAGTTTGGTGGAATATTGAGATCCACCATTTTTTCCACAATCAGTGCCATTCCACAGAGTCGAAGGCTTTAGAAAGGTCCACAAAGCAGGTGTACAAGGCCATTTCCTTTTTTGTATATTTTTCCGCCAGCGATGCTAGTGCTACCAAGTTGTCAGTAGTCCTTGATGAGGGACGGAAACCTGTTTGGTTCAGTGGGATTAGGTTCTGTTTGACAGGCCAGTCTTTTATCTCACCTAGTAGGCACTCTGCAGATATTTTTGCATCAGTGTCGAGGAGGGTGATCAAGCGATAGATGTTGGGGTTCCCATATGGTCCTTTCTTGTAAATTGGATGGAGAATTGCTCCTCTCCAGCAGTCAGGGATTTTATTTTCTGTGACACTAGAGGTGAACAGGTCACTAAATTGGTTGGACCAAAATTCCAGATCGTGTTTTAAGGCCCCATTGGGAAGGCCATTTGGGCCGGGGCCCAATTGGTTCTGCAGTGCCTAAGGTGTCCTTCGATCTGTTGTGCTTCAAAGGTTAAGTGATTTGGCTTGTGGTTTAAGCAAGTTTTGCATTCCACTGCTTCCTAATAGTCATATAGTTCGAAGATGTACTCGTTCCACTTTGCTTCAGGCAAGGTGTTGCCTAAGGTCCCTACTGCCCACGTTCCAGTTGGTTGCCGATGGACCAAAAGGGGCGGCTATTCTTTTGTTTGCATGCCTTGATGACTTTGATCCATCCCTGGTCTTGGTGTGTCTGCTTTGCTTCATTGCCTTCTTGTATTTCTTTCTTAAAACTTGGAAGGAACCGTGTTGTCTGGTGTCCATGTGTTGTTTCTTAGGAGCTCTGGCAGCTTTGTTGGGCTGTTGCCTTTGTTGCTTTAGAGATTGTGTGAACCATTGGTTTTTGTTCTGCGGGGGTCCAAACCTGGGCAATTGTAAGGGAGCTAGCTGGTCCCTTAGTGAGCTTAGCATTGCTTTCCATCTAATGATTATATCCGGCTGGGTCCCTGGGTTGGATGATAGGCTCGATTTCCAAGCCTCATATTTTCCCATGCACAGGTTTGACCATCTTGTTAGGTGGCGATGGCTACCTGGATCCTGTGCCCCTATGTTGTGCATTTGTGCCACGTAATGATTGTTGTTCATGATTTCCATGACTTGTGGGTGATGATCACTTTCGCATCTTACTTCTATGCTAAAAACTTGAATGTATTAGAAGAATGTTACGGATGTAAATGTGTAAAGCTGGGTGCTAGCTGATTTCTTTGATATGTGCGTTGGATTAATTGGGCTGTTTGTACGGACATGACCATTCAAGGCCCTCAGTCCTAAAGTCTCCAAGGCTCTCACCAGCGGGTGATCGCATTTGTCAATGTTGCTGTAGCGTGATACATGCTGTGGAATGCCGAGGAGTTGATCTAAGGCTTCTTCTCTGGTACTCCTATACCTATGGTTGGCCATATTTAGGATGAAATCACCTGTAATTAGCCAGGATGCATTCCCGTACGAGGCATTTAGAGATTGCAGTTCATTTTCCATAGTCTCTAATAACTGCAGTTTGTGGGTTGTGTTGGGGTAGATGTTTGCATGCCTTGATGACTTTGATCCATCCCTGGTCTTGGTGTGTCTGCTTTGCTTCATTGCCTTCTTGTATTTCTTTCTTAAAACTTGGAAGGAACCGTGTTGTCTGGTGTCCATGTGTTGTTTCTTAGGAGCTCTGGCAGCTTTGTTGGGCTGTTGCCTTTGTTGCTTTAGAGATTGTGTGAACCATTGGTTTTTGTTCTGTGGGGGTCCAAACCTGGGCAATTGTAAGGGAGCTAGCTGGTCCCTTAGTGAGCTTAGCATTGCTTTCCATCTAATGATTATATCCGGCTGGGTCCCTGGGTTGGATGATAGGCTCGATTTCCAAGCCTCATATTTTCCCATGCACAGGTTTGACCATCTTGTTCGGTGGCGATGGCTACCTGGATCCTGTGCCCCTATGTTGTGCATTTGTGCCACGTAATGATTGTTGTTCATGATTTCCATGACTTGTGGGTGATGATCACTTTCGCATCTTACTTCTATGCTAAAAACTTGAATGTATTAGAAGAATGTTACGGATGTAAATGTGTAAAGCTGGGTGCTAGCTGATTTCTTTGATATGTGCGTTGGATTAATTGGGCTGTTTGTACGGACATGACCATTCAAGGCCCTCAGTCCTAAAGTCTCCAAGGCTCTCACCAGCGGGTGATCGCATTTGTCAATGTTGCTGTAGCGTGATACATGCGGTGGAATGCCGAGGAGTTGATCTAAGGCTTCTTCTCTGGTACTCCTATACCTATGGTTGGCCATATTTAGGATGAAATCACCTGTAATTAGCCAGGATGCATTCCTGTACGAGGCATTTAGAGATTGCAGTTCATTTTCCATAGTCTCTAATAACTGCAGTTTGTGGGTTGTGTTGGGGTAGATGTTTAATATTATGACCGAGGTTGATTCCTGGTCTAAAAGCCAGTTTTCAATGATGACAGCTAACATGTGTGCAAGAAGCTGGTTGATATTCCTTGCCTTTAATGATTTACTTGTGGTTATATAGGTGGAAAGGCATCCCTTAGGGTGTCCCTTGCTTTTGCTCTTGTTGCTGGGCTGAAGAATTCTTGGAATCCCGCTAACGGATTTTCCTCCACACCCCAAGTTTCTTGTAGGCAGATGACATCAAAGTTTCTCAAAAAGGAATCCGGTTTGGGTCATGAGTGATTTTGGTTGACCCTGCTATGTTACAAGATATTACTTTTGTGTTGCCCAGGGCATGTTTGGGCCGTGATCCAGAAATTGAGATGTTATTTTGTGTTCCTTGGTCACCACACCTGTCTTGGGAAGCAGGGGTGTGTCATGGTCGAAAGAATAATTTGTTCCTACTAGTTTCCTCTTTTAGCAGGTCCATTACCTGGTCTTGTCTTATTACTTGGTGTGATGGAGGTTATCAATTCTCTGGGTCTCAGGGGGATAGGGGAAGAAGCTCCCTTTGCGTGTTGTAGGATTGATCTCTGAGTGACATCCCTGTGGTTTGCTGTCTGTGTTCCGTCGCTTTTTCCCCTGGTACCATGCGGGATGAGGAAACTTGGATACGTTGCCTTGTTCGTTTCTTTGAGTTCTTTTCCCCAAAGTTCAAATGCCTCAGATTTTCATGGTATTAGCTGCACTTTTTCCGCACTGCTAAAGCGGACATCCGTGCACTCATTTGTGCCACTCTTGTTTGGTGCTAGAAAGGCTATGTATTCAAGATCTTTGCTATTTAGTTGTTCCAGCCCTGGGATGGCATTGCAGATTCTCAAGAACTTGCCTTTATTTAAGATGTCCCAAGGACCTTGAGATTTGTACCTGGGATGGAAGATAAGGGTAAGAGTGCCCTTATCCTTTGAGTTCGGCAGAGGATTGGGCGCAGTTGTGTGGGGCCTTGCAAATGTCATTTCAGCATCAGTGATTATCATTTGCTCCGCATCGGTGGGTGCTTGCTTTATGCAGTTTAAGTTAAGCGAGCGGACTATGGTCTTTGTGATAGGATTGAGGGTCTCTGTATCCAGGATGAAACACCTGTTGCAGAAGGAACATTCAATTGATCGCTTGTCTTCTCACGGGCTGCACCTGGGCGGGTGGCCTGGGTGGAAATTGTGTATTTATCCGGTTGGGCGTGTTTCATGTGAAGCTCCGTTGGACTAGTTCATGTGGGGTGAGCCCCTTGGGAGGTGGTGGGGCCCATGTTCCCCTCTGACACAACTCAGGGCTCGGAAGATGAGATCTGAAGGGAAGAGCCAGAGGGAGCCGACTGCAGGAGGGTGTTTGACCAGGGGCAGTTTGATTGGAGTTCACTGGGCCTGTTCTGTGCTGCTGCGTTACCGGGAACTCCTTGGTTCATGCTTCCAGCAGAGATAGTTCCTTCCTCTATCTGCTGCCTTTGAGGATAGATTCCACCTTGTAGTCTCAGGGGCAGAGCTTTGGTATCTGACGATTGGGAGGGTGACGAGCATTTTATCAGTTCCTCTTTGATGCTTGACTCTTTTTCCGAGTTTCCTCCCAATGGGTTATTGCACCAGATTCTGTGTGCAGGATGGGGTCTAATTTCTTGGCCCATTAATGGTTTATTGTGAATTTTCCTTAGCTGTTTCTTGTTTTTCCTGAGCAGAACTGGAAGAAAGGGGCCTTTTTTGTGGGTGTGCGTTTTTTCTGGACTTTCCTTTATTGCTCCCAGCGTCTGTTCTGGGCATGCTTCGGGCTGTGTTGTGACATCAGGGGCTCCCATTTGAGGTCTGTTTAATGTTCCTGGGGTTTGCTGATCATGTGTCCATAGTCTGTCGTTTCTCCACTTTTCGGCTTCCTGTTTTAAGTTTTAAACTATTGTAGATGTGATTGATGACGATTCTTGTAGTTTATTCAAGATTGGGATGTAGTGGCAATGATGGCTCTGGGTGGGTAGCTCCTTGTCGGCCTCCACTTGTGCTTGAGCTCTTTTGATTAGTAAATTTAATCTGTCCAGCTTATTGTCAATGGCCATAGTTGTGGTAGCTAAACTTTGCAAGATTTAAATTTGAATGTCTAGTTTGCCTGTATTGAAAATAGTAGTGTTTGTTATGGCTGTGAGGGTTTTGTTTAATGCAGCCCATCCTGCCAGGAGAAAAGGGTAAGAGTCTATGTGTCTCTGATTTTGTGTAGTTTCTGAAGTGAGCAGCAAATGTGTGATGGGGTTGGTTGCTGGTCCTGTTTGTGGGTGTGAGTTGGTCATCCCCTTCATCTACATCAATGTTGAAGACCTCCTCTAACTCTTCCTGTGTTAGAGTGGCATCACTGGGGTGGTTGGGCAAATTTGACATTGGGGTTGATATTTTGAGGCCAGATTTTCCCAGCTGCCTTTTGAATTTCCTCAATGCAGGGTTCTTTGATGGGAAGGTCGTCAGTAACTATGGTTCTGTCTGTTGCCACTATGGTGGGTCATAGAGCGATTGGCTGCTTCAGTGGCTGGAAAGTCTGACCAGTTTTGTTGTGTGAAGGTGGGGCGGGGATCTTGGTTGTGAAAGTTCAGGCATTGATTCTTGAGCTGTATTGCTTGGAGGGACGTCCAACCAGGACCTAACCAGGGTGATTGGACTGTCACTGAAAGATCTCCATCCAGAATGGAATCTCGAGGTTGAGTCTCTGGGGATGGTTTTGTGGCTGGTATTTTTCTCCAGTGGCGTAAAGTACTCTGGGATCCCTTTGGGTCCACCCTTCATACTCTGGGTTCCCCTTTGTGTCTTCTCCTGAGGTCCTGGGTAACCCTTCTCTGGAGCCATTGAGGCCGTGCCCCCTTTAGTGACACCTGTGGCGTGAGTTGGGGCTTTGTGGCATGCTTTGTTTTCCCTCCTTTGGCCCACCTCCCGTTTGTTGGGGCGTCCTTTTCTCTCCTCAGTAAATTTTGTACTCTGTCATGTGCCATTAAGGGGAGGGAGCTGCGGGTCCTCATGCTCTCACCACACTTTCTTTTGGTCCTCCTTAAGGATTTCGAGGTCTGCAGGCACTCCTCCTTCTCCTCTTGTAATCGTGGGGTGAGCGTGAGAGTGTGGCAGGAGATGGGAGGCTGGAGTCCCCTGGATTTCCCCTGACTTGCAGTCCCCCGCAGCGAGGGTAACTAGGATCAAGCGAGCGGGTCTCACTGGTGCCTGCAAGCTTCACCCAGGCCTAGCTGGGCCGCTTCCTGGGGGAACCGGGGAACTCACTTGCGAAAGCCGCCTATGACTTCTGTGCTCGCACTATGCTAAGTTCTTGCTAAGCTTGGTCAGGGACCCACTAATGCGCTTGCTATCTGCTGCTGTTTCTCCTGCTGCTGGTACCTGCTGTAGCTGAGGCAAGGAGCCTGCTCCCTGTGGCTGTGGGTGTGTCTGTGGTTAAGGACCCCCCCTGGGACGGCCAGGGACATCCTGGGACAACCTGTGCTCAGTGCTGTATTCTCGCCATCCTAGCAGAGGAGGTCACTGAAGGATGCGCCGTAGCTCCCAACGCATTGTTACGCATACGGCCCATGCCTGACACCATTCTCCAAGACCATCTTGTGAAGCTATGACTCTGACAGCAGGTCCAGTCGAGATAGGGACAGCGGTGAGGAGGAAGGACACTAACGCTACACGGTTTGCAGGTGTCTGGGATGCACAGGTTGCAGAGTATAAGGTACAGTTTAGCTGATGGTTTGTTGTGTTTAGTGTCTTCTAGGGCCCTGGGTATATTCCTCTCTCACAGTTCAGAGGTAAGGCAAGCATGGTGGCGGAGAGTGCAAGCAGTGCTGTCGGCCTAGTGAGCGAGTCCAGTTGCGGGTGCCATTGCACTGGCGGGTGGGTAGGCCGAGACCTGGCGCAATATCCTTGTTATTATTATTTACAGCTCTGAGGTGTGTATCGATGATGGAGTTTCATGACTAGGGCAGCATGTCCATACCAGCGCACTTGTGGTCAGCCAAGCGTCAGAGTCTGTAGCAGGCGCTCATCAAGTGTCACGGCAACAAGCAAGTGGGCTGTAGCCAAAGAAGAGTGCCAAGCGGCGATCACAGTTCTGCTGCGCCTCCCAGGCCCTGCAAGCTAAAGAGGTCAGTTGATCCCCAGTTGGCTACCTGCATGCCTGATGCCCAATCTCACTCTGCACTGAGTTGATAACGGCGTGCAGTGTCATTAAGAGTGGAGGAATAAGCGCAGTGAAGGCCTGGGTCCAATACAACCTCCTGGCCCTGTTCCCCTGGTGGCAGTGACATAGCCTTCCTTGCATGAATTACGGTTCAGGCTCACCTGTGCTATGTGTCTGCTTGATAGGCACGAGGGCTCCTTGGGCACTCACAGGGGAGCTCTCTCAGTGCCCCTCACCTCCACGGTCGATCTCCCCAGCAGCCCCTCTGCTGTAGGCCTTCCTCCAGAGGGAAGCCCGCAGCAGGGACAACCCACGATCCAGTTTGCTGCTGTTCGCGGCTCAGCCTCAGGAGGGGGCTTCGATGTCCAATGCTTCTCTGCAGCCGCAGACCCGGGCGGATCCACTCCTCCACCTGCTGTCATCCCCAGGGCAACGCAGGTTACAGCGGCAGTGGGAATCTCCTACTTCCTGCATGCAGAGTGGACTGTGTCTAGCCACCCAGGCCACAGAGCGCTCCTTTGAGGAGAATCGCCTGGGTCCAAGCGGCCCACTGCAGCATCATCATGCTAATGCAGTAAATTTATTAGATAATGGGGACGCACCTCAGAGCGCATTCAAGAGCGTCTGCCATCTTGGCCCTGTTGGCCATGCCCCCCCAACTGCCTGTTTGTTCTTATTATGGATATTACTACAATGCCCCTTGGATTATTTTTGTAGCGCTCCCTAGTTTCAGCTTTTGTTGTACAATACAAGGCTTGTGAGCAGTGGGCCTTGTTTTTTGAGGTGTAGCGCTGAAGAGGAACATCTGAGCTTTAACACTCGTGTGGTCAAGCCGAGCTACAACTGCTCTGTTTGGGTTGTAATGTGTATTTTTCATTCTGTTTTAGTACTCTTGCTCATGTGCTCTCAGTTTCTTTGCGAGCCTCTGTTCTCAAAATGGTTTCCACTCAAATTTGCACTAGGCCCTTGTATATATTTCTATCCTTTGTTTGTGCCTGCCGTTAGATCATTCCTGTTCAAGCTCTTGATGGAGACACAGCGCTCCACTCCTGGGGCCTAGTGCAATTAGGAGTTATCTTTAGTACAGCTCCTGTTTTACCTCCTTGCATCGGTACTTGATCAGGAGAGTCACAATAAATCAGTTTCTTTATCCTAATTCCTGTTTGGTGTGCCTGTGACTCTGCTTCTGGCATGACTGATGATATATGATAGGAAAGTAGGATTCAGTTGCAAGGCCCATATTAAACAAAGTGCCCCTGGGACGCAAAGTGCCGGCCTTGGGCAGCCGTGGGGCACTTTGGTATAACGAACTGGCCATATACGCCTGCACTACTCCTTCTACAATACAAATTGTGGCGGCACACATATAGCACCAGCACGATTCTAAGGGACGTTCCTTTATTAGCCCCATGTTAATGAGTGAAACAATTTACATTTGTGCCCGTGCCGACATGGGTGCAGTGAGTGTAAACCAAAAAGTGGTGGTGTACACACACATTTACCCCCTAAACATCTCCCTTCACGTCCGTGCAGTAATACATTGTGAAAGATGGAGTGCCTGCTTCAAAACTTGCCGGGATAACTTTCTAAAATTCCTAAAAATGTGTAGCTATTGTTTCTGCCATCAAGCTGGTTTCCACAGAGCCACTGCTTTTTCTTTATTATGCACTTGCCGAAGATAACTACCTTGGTTTTCTCCAACTTTAACAGCAACTTGTTGGATATCCAATACTGATCCAGGGTGTTTAGCAGTTTTGCAGCCCTGTGCCTGATAGGTTCAAGAGGACGATGTCATCTGCATAAAGAAGTGCGGTTAGAAGTTGGTAGCCTAATTTGGGGGGATAGGAACTGGCAGAGTTCAGCTTTGCACACAGGTCTGCAAGATATAGATTGGATAACATTATGGCTATGACGCAGCCTTGCTTTACTCCTCTTCCTATTGGAATTTTTGCCAAGACTCTTCTATTGCAGCCAACGTTTATCCTGGCCCAGTTGTCAGAATATAAGAGCTGAATTCCTTTTAGAAAGTTTGGTGGAATATTGAGATCCACCATTTTTTCCACAATCAGTGCCATTCCACAGAGTTGAAGGCTTTAGAAAGGTCCACAAAGCAGGTGTACAAGGCCATTTCCTTTTTTGTATATTTTTCCGCCAGCGATGCTAGTGCTACCAAGTTGTCAGTAGTCCTTGATGAGGGACGGAAACCTGTTTGGTTCAGTGGGATTAGGTTCTGTTTGACAGGCCAGTCTTTTATCTCACCTAGTAGGCACTCTGCAGATATTTTTGCATCAGTGTCGAGGAGGGTGATCAAGCGATAGATGTTGGGGTTCCCATATGGTCCTTTCTTGTAAATTGGATGGAGAATTGCTCCTCTCCAGCAGTCAGGGATTTTATTTTCTGTGACACTAGAGGTGAACAGGTCACTAAATTGGTTGGACCAAAATTCCAGATCGTGTTTTAAGGCCCCATTGGGAAGGCCATTTGGGCCGGGGCCCAATTGGTTCTGCAGTGCCTAAGGTGTCCTTCGATCTGTTGTGCTTCAAAGGTTAAGTGATTTGGCTTGTGGTTTAAGCAAGTTTTGCATTCCACTGCTTCCTAATAGTCATATAGTTCGAAGATGTACTCGTTCCACTTTGCTTCAGGCAAGGTGTTGCCTAAGGTCCCTACTGCCCACGTTCCAGTTGGTTGCCGATGGACCAAAAGGGGCGGCTATTCTTTTGTTTGCATGCCTTGATGACTTTGATCCATCCCTGGTCTTGGTGTGTCTGCTTTGCTTCATTGCCTTCTTGTATTTCTTTCTTAAAACTTGGAAGGAACCGTGTTGTCTGGTGTCCATGTGTTGTTTCTTAGGAGCTCTGGCAGCTTTGTTGGGCTGTTGCCTTTGTTGCTTTAGAGATTGTGTGAACCATTGGTTTTTGTTCTGCGGGGGTCCAAACCTGGGCAATTGTAAGGGAGCTAGCTGGTCCCTTAGTGAGCTTAGCATTGCTTTCCATCTAATGATTATATCCGGCTGGGTCCCTGGGTTGGATGATAGGCTCGATTTCCAAGCCTCATATTTTCCCATGCACAGGTTTGACCATCTTGTTCAGTGGCGATGGCTACCTGGATCCTGTGCCCCTATGTTGTGCATTTGTGCCACGTAATGATTGTTGTTCATGATTTCCATGACTTGTGGGTGATGATCACTTTCGCATCTTACTTCTATGCTAAAAACTTGAATGTATTAGAAGAATGTTACGGATGTAAATGTGTAAAGCTGGGTGCTAGCTGATTTCTTTGATATGTGCGTTGGATTAATTGGGCTGTTTGTACGGACATGACCATTCAAGGCCCTCAGTCCTAAAGTCTCCAAGGCTCTCACCAGCGGGTGATCGCATTTGTCAATGTTGCTGTAGCGTGATACATGCTGTGGAATGCCGAGGAGTTGATCTAAGGCTTCTTCTCTGGTACTCCTATACCTATGGTTGGCCATATTTAGGATGAAATCACCTGTAATTAGCCAGGATGCATTCCCGTACGAGGCATTTAGAGATTGCAGTTCATTTTCCATAGTCTCTAATAACTGCAGTTTGTGGGTTGTGTTGGGGTAGATGTTTGCATGCCTTGATGACTTTGATCCATCCCTGGTCTTGGTGTGTCTGCTTTGCTTCATTGCCTTCTTGTATTTCTTTCTTAAAACTTGGAAGGAACCGTGTTGTCTGGTGTCCATGTGTTGTTTCTTAGGAGCTCTGGCAGCTTTGTTGGGCTGTTGCCTTTGTTGCTTTAGAGATTGTGTGAACCATTGGTTTTTGTTCTGTGGGGGTCCAAACCTGGGCAATTGTAAGGGAGCTAGCTGGTCCCTTAGTGAGCTTAGCATTGCTTTCCATTTAATGATTATATCCGGCTGGGTCCCTGGGTTGGATGATAGGCTCGATTTCCAAGCCTCATATTTTCCCATGCACAGGTTTGACCATCTTGTTCGGTGGCGATGGCTACCTGGATCCTGTGCCCCTATGTTGTGCATTTGTGCCACGTAATGATTGTTGTTCATGATTTCCATGACTTGTGGGTGATGATCACTTTCGCATCTTACTTCTATGCTAAAAACTTGAATGTATTAGAAGAATGTTACGGATGTAAATGTGTAAAGCTGGGTGCTAGCTGATTTCTTTGATATGTGCGTTGGATTAATTGGGCTGTTTGTACGGACATGACCATTCAAGGCCCTCAGTCCTAAAGTCTCCAAGGCTCTCACCAGCGGGTGATCGCATTTGTCAATGTTGCTGTAGCGTGATACATGCTGTGGAATGCCGAGGAGTTGATCTAAGGCTTCTTCTCTGGTACTCCTATACCTATGGTTGGCCATATTTAGGATGAAATCACCTGTAATTAGCCAGGATGCATTCCTGTACGAGGCATTTAGAGATTGCAGTTCATTTTCCATAGTCTCTAATAACTGCAGTTTGTGGGTTGTGTTGGGGTAGATGTTTAATATTATGACCGAGGTTGATTCCTGGTCTAAAAGCCAGTTTTCAATGATGACAGCTAACATGTGTGCAAGAAGCTGGTTGATATTCCTTGCCTTTAATGATTTACTTGTGGTTATATAGGTGGAAAGGCATCCCTTAGGGTGTCCCTTGCTTTTGCTCTTGTTGCTGGGCTGAAGAATTCTTGGAATCCCGCTAACGGATTTTCCTCCACACCCCAAGTTTCTTGTAGGCAGATGACATCAATGTTTCTCAAAAAGGAATCCGGTTTGGGTCATGAGTGATTTTGGTTGACCCTGCTATGTTACAAGATATTACTTTTGTGTTGCCCAGGGCATGTTTGGGCCGTGATCCAGAAATTGAGATGTTATTTTGTGTTCCTTGGTCACCACACCTGTCTTGGGAAGCAGGGGTGTGTCATGGTCGAAAGAATAATTTGTTCCTACTAGTTTCCTCTTTTAGCAGGTCCATTACCTGGTCTTGTCTTATTACTTGGTGTGATGGAGGTTATCAATTCTCTGGGTCTCAGGGGGATAGGGGAAGAAGCTCCCTTTGCGTGTTGTAGGATTGATCTCTGAGTGACATCCCTGTGGTTTGCTGTCTGTGTTCCGTCGCTTTTTCCCCTGGTACCATGCGGGATGAGGAAACTTGGATACGTTGCCTTGTTCGTTTCTTTGAGTTCTTTTCCCCAAAGTTCAAATGCCTCAGATTTTCATGGTATTAGCTGCACTTTTTCCGCACTGCTAAAGCGGACATCCGTGCACTCATTTGTGCCACTCTTGTTTGGTGCTAGAAAGGCTATGTATTCAAGATCTTTGCTATTTAGTTGTTCCAGCCCTGGGATGGCATTGCAGATTCTCAAGAACTTGCCTTTATTTAAGATGTCCCAAGGACCTTGAGATTTGTACCTGGGATGGAAGATAAGGGTAAGAGTGCCCTTATCCTTTGAGTTCGGCAGAGGATTGGGCGCAGTTGTGTGGGGCCTTGCAAAGTGCAGCGCTGATATCATTTCAGCATCAGTGATTATCATTTGCTCCGCATCGGTGGGTGCTTGCTTTATGCAGTTTAAGTTAAGCGAGCGGACTATGGTCTTTGTGATAGGATTGAGGGTCTCTGTATCCAGGATGAAACACCTGTTGCAGAAGGAACATTCAATTGATCGCTTGTCTTCTCACGGGCTGCACCTGGGCGGGTGGCCTGGGTGGAAATTGTGTATTTATCCGGTTGGGCGTGTTTCATGTGAAGCTCCGTTGGACTAGTTCATGTGGGGTGAGCCCCTTGGGAGGTGGTGGGGCCCATGTTCCCCTCTGACACAACTCAGGGCTCGGAAGATGAGATCTGAAGGGAAGAGCCAGAGGGAGCCGACTGCAGGAGGGTGTTTGACCAGGGGCAGTTTGATTGGAGTTCACTGGGCCTGTTCTGTGCTGCTGCGTTACCGGGAACTCCTTGGTTCATGCTTCCAGCAGAGATAGTTCCTTCCTCTATCTGCTGCCTTTGAGGATAGATGCCACCTTGTAGTCTCAGGGGCAGAGCTTTGGTATCTGACGATTGGGAGGGTAACGAGCATTTTATCAGTTCCTCTTTGATGCTTGACTCTTTTTCCGAGTTTCCTCCCAATGGGTTATTGCACCAGATTCTGTGTGCAGGATGGGGTCTAATTTCTTGGCCCATTAATGGTTTATTGTGAATTTTCCTTAGCTGTTTCTTGTTTTTCCTGAGCAGAACTGGAAGAAAGGGGCCTTTTTTGTGGGTGTGCGTTTTTTCTGGACTTTCCTTTATTGCTCCCAGCGTCTGTTCTGGGCATGCTTCGGGCTGTGTTGTGACATCAGGGGCTCCCATTTGAGGTCTGTTTAATGTTCCTGGGGTTTGCTGATCATGTGTCCATAGTCTGTCGTTTCTCCACTTTTCGGCTTCCTGTTTTAAGTTTAAAACTATTGTAGATGTGATTGATGACGATTCTTGTAGTTTATTCAAGATTGGGATGTAGTGGCAATGATGGCTCTGGGTGGGTAGCTCCTTGTCGGCCTCCACTTGTGCTTGAGCTCTTTTGATTAGTAAATTTAATCTGTCCAGCTTATTGTCAATGGCCATAGTTGTGGTAGCTAAACTTTGCAAGATTTAAATTTGAATGTCTAGTTTGCCTGTATTGAAAATAGTAGTGTTTGTTATGGCTGTGAGGGTTTTGTTTAATGCAGCCCATCCTGCCAGGAGAAAAGGGTAAGAGTCTATGTGTCTCTGATTTTGTGTAGTTTCTGAAGTGAGCAGCAAATGTGTGATGGGGTTGGTTGCTGGTCCTGTTTGTGGGTGTGAGTTGGTCATCCCCTTCATCTACATCAATGTTGAAGACCTCCTCTAACTCTTCCTGTGTTAGAGTGGCATCACTGGGGTGGTTGGGCAAATTTGACATTGGGGTTGATATTTTGAGGCCAGATTTTCCCAGCTGCCTTTTGAATTTCCTCAATGCAGGGTTCTTTGATGGGAAGGTCGTCAGTAACTATGGTTCTGTCTGTTGCCACTATGGTGGGTCATAGAGCGATTGGCTGCTTCAGTGGCTGGAAAGTCTGACCAGTTTTGTTGTGTGAAGGTGGGGCGGGGATCTTGGTTGTGAAAGTTCAGGCATTGATTCTTGAGCTGTATTGCTTGGAGGGACGTCCAACCAGGACCTAACCAGGGTGATTGGACTGTCACTGAAAGATCTCCATCCAGAATGGAATCTCGAGGTTGAGTCTCTGGGGATGGTTTTGTGGCTGGTATTTTTCTCCAGTGGCGTAAAGTACTCTGGGATCCCTTTGGGTCCACCCTTCATACTCTGGGTTCCCCTTTGTGTCTTCTCCTGAGGTCCTGGGTAACCCTTCTCTGGAGCCATTGAGGCCGTGCCCCCTTTAGTGACACCTGTGGCGTGAGTTGGGGCTTTGTGGCATGCTTTGTTTTCCCTCCTTTGGCCCACCTCCCGTTTGTTGGGGCGTCCTTTTCTCTCCTCAGTAAATTTTGTACTCTGTCATGTGCCATTAAGGGGAGGGAGCTGCGGGTCCTCATGCTCTCACCACACTTTCTTTTGGTCCTCCTTAAGGATTTCGAGGTCTGCAGGCACTCCTCCTTCTCCTCTTGTAATCGTGGGGTGAGCGTGAGAGTGTGGCAGGAGATGGGAGGCTGGAGTCCCCTGGATTTCCCCTGACTTGCATGTCCCCGCAGCGAGGGTAACTAGGATCATGGGAGCGGGTCTCACTGGTGCCTGCAAGCTTCACCCGGCCCTGGCTGGGCCGCTTCCTGGGGGAACCGGGGAACTCACTTGCGAAAGCCGCCTATGACTTCTGTGCTCGCACTATGCTAAGTTCTTGCTAAGCTTGGTCAGGGACCCACTAATGCGCTTGCTATCTGCTGCTGTTTCTCCTGCTGCTGGTACCTGCTGTAGCTGAGGCAAGGAGCCTGCTCCCTGTGGCTGTGGGTGTGTCTGTGGTTAAGGACCCCCCCTGGGACGGCCAGGGACATCCTGGGACAACCTGTGCTCAGTGCTGTATTCTCGCCATCCTAGCAGAGGAGGTCACTGAAGGATGCGCCGTAGCTCCCAACGCATTGTTACGCATACGGCCCATGCCTGACACCATTCTCCAAGACCATCTTGTGAAGCTATGACTCTGACAGCAGGTCCAGTCGAGATAGGGACAGCGGTGAGGAGGAAGGACACCAACGCTACACGGTTTGCAGGTGTCTGGGCTGCACAGGTTGCAGAGTATAAGGTACAGTTTAGCTGATGGTTTGTTGTGTTTAGTGTCTTCTAGGGCCCTGGGTATATTCCTCTCTCACAGTTCAGAGGTAAGGCAAGCCTGGTGGCGGAGAGTGCAAGCAGTGCTGTCGGCCTAGTGAGCGAGTCCAGTTGCGGGTGCCATTGCACTGGCGGGTGGGTAGGCCGAGACCTGGCGCAATATCCTTGTTATTATTATTTACAGCTCTGAGGTGTGTATCGATGATGGGGTTTCATGACTAGGGCAGCATGTCCATACCAGCGCACTTGTGGTCAGCCAAGCGTCAGAGTCTGTAGCAGGCGCTCATCAAGTGTCACGGCAACAAGCAAGTGGGCTGTAGCCAAAGAAGAGTGCCAAGCGGCGATCACAGTTCTGCTGCGCCTCCCAGGCCCTGCAAGCTAAAGAGGTCAGTTGATCCCCAGTTGGCTACCTGCATGCCTGATGCCCAATCTCACTCTGCACTGAGTTGATAACGGCGTGCAGTGTCATTAAGAGTGGAGGAATAAGCGCAGTGAAGGCCTGGGTCCAATACAACCTCCTGGCCCTGTTCCCCTGGTGGCAGTGACATAGCCTTCCTTGCATGAATTACGGTTCAGGCTCACCTGTGCTATGTGTCTGCTTGATAGGCACGAGGGCTCCTTGGGCACTCACAGGGGAGCTCTCTCAGTGCCCCTCACCTCCACGGTCGATCTCCCCAGCAGCCCCTCTGCTGTAGGCCTTCCTCCAGAGGGAAGCCCGCGGCAGGGACAACCCACGATCCAGTTTGCTGCTGTTCGCGGCTCAGCCTCAGGAGGGGGCTTCGATGTCCAATGCTTCTCTGCAGCCGCAGACCCGGGCGGATCCACTCCTCCACCTGCTGTCATCCCCAGGGCAACGCAGGTTACAGCGGCAGTGGGAATCTCCTACTTCCTGCATGCAGAGTGGACTGTGTCTAGCCACCCAGGCCACAGAGCGCTCCTTTGAGGAGAATCGCCTGGGTCCAAGCGGCCCACTGCAGCATCATCATGCTAATGCAGTAAATTTATTAGATAATGGGGACGCACCTCAGAGCGCATTCAAGAGCGTCTGCCATCTTGGCCCTGTTGGCCATGCCCCCCCAACTGCCTGTTTGTTCTTATTATGGATATTACTACAATGCCCCTTGGATTATTTTTGTAGCGCTCCCTAGTTTCAGCTTTTGTTGTACAATACAAGGCTTGTGAGCAGTGGGCCTTGTTTTTTGAGGTGTAGCGCTGAAGAGGAACATCTGAGCTTTAACACTCGTGTGGTCAAGCCGAGCTACAACTGCTCTGTTTGGGTTGTAATGTGTATTTTTCATTCTGTTTTAGTACTCTTGCTCATGTGCTCTCAGTTTCTTTGCGAGCCTCTGTTCTCAAAATGGTTTCCACTCAAATTTGCACTAGGCCCTTGTATATATTTCTATCCTTTGTTTGTGCCTGCCGTTAGATCATTCCTGTTCAAGCTCTTGATGGAGACACAGCGCTCCACTCCTGGGGCCTAGTGCAATTAGGAGTTATCTTTAGTACAGCTCCTGTTTTACCTCCTTGCAGGAGAGTCACAATAAATCAGTTTCTTTATCCTAATTCCTGTTTGGTGTGCCTGTGACTCTGCTTCTGGCATGACTGATGATATATGATAGGAAAGTAGGATTCAGTTGCAAGGCCCATATTAAACAAAGTGCCCCTGGGATGCAAAGTGCCGGCCTTGGGCAGCCGTGGGGCACTTTGGTATAACGAACTGGCCATATACGCCTGCACGACTCCTTCTACAATACAAATTGTGGCGGCACACATATAGCACCAGCACGATTCTAAGGGACGTTCCTTTATTAGCCCCATGTTAATGAGTGAAACAATTTACATTTGTGCCCGTGCCGACATGGGTGCAGTGAGTGTAAACCAAAAAGTGGTGGTGTACACACACATTTACCCCCTAAACATCTCCCTTCACGTCCGTGCAGTAATACATTGTGAAAGATGGAGTGCCTGCTTCAAACAATCGGTCTGCCTTTCACTAATGCACTGCCCCCAGGGCAGGAGCAACTTTCCAAATGCCATGGGCCCAGTGCATTATCTTTAAAGGGATGCAATGACGCTGGTTGTGCCTGGCAAACCTAGTTAAAGGTGTGCATTGGTGGAAACTTGGTGATGTGGTGGAAACTTGGTTAGTGTTTTCTAGAGAAAATAGGGCCCCAGATGACTTATGTCACTTACACTGAAGACAGCAGACCTCCCTGCCTGTGACTGCTTTTTAAATAAAGCATTTTTTATTTTTTATTTTGCAGCCCGTTTTCCTTAAAGGAAAACAAGTTGCAAAATAAAAAAAATAACGAAACCATTTGGTTTCGTTTTTTCAGAGTAAGCAGTGGTCAATTGGACCACTGCCTGCTCTGAAAAAACATTTTGGGCAGCATTCACAAAGGGGAAGGGGTCCCATGGGGACCCCTTCCCTTTTGCGAATGGGTTACCACCAGTGTGGCACTGGTGGTAACTGCAAATTGCTTTGCGACCGCCCTTCGGGGTCACAAAGCAATTTAGCATTGCGATGCGAGTTGCAAATAGGAAGGGGACACCCCTTCCTATTTGTGAGTCGCATTCACAATTTGTGAGTCGGTACCGACTCGCAAATTGTGAATGTGCATCACGATGAGCATTTTGCATGGCGCAAACTGCGATTTTCGCAGTTTGCACCATGCAAAATGCTTGCTACATCTGGCCCTTAGCATCATGTTCAGTCCTGGCTCTAATGGCTCCATCTCTCTCTTGAGTGAAGTCCTGGATCATAAAATATCTAACACACAATTCCTATCCAGTAATTATTGCATTAAATACATTCGGCTACTGCCCGGCAGGAGAACAGCAAATCAGATTCTTGCAGTCAATGGCTGAAACTGTAAAGTGATGCCAGGAATACAGTCCAGTAATGCTCAAAGATCAGAATTGGGTTTGAATTTAAAAGATTTTTTGGAATTGTGATTCTTGCTTAAAACGAGTTTCCACTCAAATCAAAATTACAAGATTGACAACAAAGTGCACTTTTGGGTTTTTCCTTGTGCGCATTTCAGCAGAAAAAAGAGGTAAAATACCCCTGGAGAAATGGGCCTCAGAAAAACTGAACTATTACCTGCACATAAATAGATTTCTTAGGTTATTTCCGGTACAGGTAAACACAACATGGAATGCCACAGTAATTCTCAATTTAGGAATTATCAAACCTATTTCCAGGTGCAGAAATATTACTGTGGATGAATAGTTCTAAGACAACATGTTCCCCCCACTTTTGTGCCTGATATCTGATGCTAGTTTGACTGAGTGTGTGCTAGGATCCTGCTAACCAGGCCCAGCACCAGTGTTCTTTCCCTAAACTGTACCATTGCTTCCACAATTTGCATACCTGAGGCACATAGCTAAGTTCCTTGTAAAAGGCACCAGTGGTACCAAGGGTCCTGTGGCCAGGGAGGGTCTCTAAAGGGCTGCAGCATGTATTGCGCCACCCTAAGGGACTCCTTACCAAACACATGTACACTGCCATTGCAGATTGTGTGCATCTGAGGGAAAAAAGGTAAAGTCAACATGACATACCTCTCTGGATGCCATGACCATGAACCACTGCCTGTGGCATAGGTAGGTCATCCCTCTAGCAGGCCTTACAGCCCTAAGGCAGGATGTACTATACCACAGGTGGAGGCATAACTGCATAAGCAATATGCCCCTACAATGTCTTAGTCCATTCTTAGAACCTGTAAATGCAGTGTAGCCATATTGAGTGCTTGGGCTGGGTGTTTATGAACTACACACCTCCATGATGGCTTCACTAAAAGCTGAAAAGTTTGGTATTAAACTTCTCAGCTCAATAAACCCACACGGATGTCAGTGTTGGATGTATTGTAAAATGCACACAGAGGGCAACTTAGACAAGCCCTCCGAAATTCACCCTACTCTCTTGTGTGCTCTGTGTCAGTCTGCCATCACCAGACACGTTTCTGACCCCATGGGGTCAGGGCCTTTGTGCTCTCAGGTGTCAGGGACAAAGCCTGCTCTGGGTGGAGGTGCTTCACACCTCCCCCCTGCAGGAACAGCAACACTTGGCAGCGAGCCTCAAAGGCTCCTGCCTTTGGTTCTGCTGCCTCAGGGCACTCCAGCTCGTGGAGATGCCTGACCCTCCGCACCAAGCCCTACTTTTGGCAGCAGGTCTAGCGGGAAAATTAGTAAACACCAAGAGGAGTGCAACCCCAGCTGGGAACACCCATAGAGTGTCCAGAGCTGAGGTGAACCCCTCCTGGCAGAATCCTCCATCTTATTTTGTAGAAGGATAGCCAGTAGGGTTAGGAATGTGCCCCCCTTCCCAAAGGAAGTGGGCACATGAAGGGTATACTCATTCTCATGGTCAGTAGCCATCGGCTACTGCCCTCGGGCCCGGTAACACCCCTAAATCTAATATTTAGGGGCACCCCTGAACCTTGCTCTTCAGATTCCTGGTGACCTGAAGGAAGAAGAAGGACTGAAGAGATGCTCAACCAGTAAAGAATCCAGATGACAACTGACTTGGCCCCAGCTGTACCCGCCTGTCTGTAGCTTCAAGACTCCTGCTACAGAAAGGTGATGCATCCTGCAGGACCAGCGACCTCTACAAACCCCCAATGGACTGCCTGCCCAAGGACCAAGATCTCCCAAGGACAGTTGCAATGCCCACAAAGACACCTCCAAGAAGGACTCCAAACCCTCCCCGATACTCGAGTCCTGCCCATTCTGCACCTGATGCCCACGGCCCGAGTCCAGGTAGCCCACTGGTCCAGAGAAGGTCCCCAGGCGATTCTGACCTCAAGTCCATCCTGGGTTGACCCCTCCTGACCAACATGACGACGCATGCAACTTAAATCCAGAGGGCCTCCTCACCGCGAGCAGCTCCAGTGAACCTGATGCCTAAAGGTACCCCTGCACCCACAGCCCCCTGGCCTTGGGGAACAAAACAGATGGTCTAGCAACGTCCAGTTGGCTCTCTACTTGCCTGTCCAGCCATTGGTCTTCCTCAGCCAACTCCATGGACCAAGCCTGGGGTTCCTCCATTGAAAAGCATTGGGTACCCGATGCTGTGTTTGCACCCTGCACTTGGCTGCTCCAATGCTACTGAGGGTGTGTGTTTGGTGCTGACCTGTGCCCCCCTACAGTGCTAATCTAAACCCCCCAGGTCTGGGCCCTGAAGTTGTGGGTACTTACCTGCAAGCTGTTTCTAGATGCCCCTGCTCTCCGTAGGATTCCGGTAGGTGCCCAACACCAACTTTGACCTCTGCACCCAGATGGCCCCATTTTGCTGGTGGTGAACCCCATGGTGTCTTCCTAAACCTTGCTCTGTGGACACCCTAAACCCGAAGACTGGGATTGTAAATCGTGTACTTACCTGCAAACTGTGTTGATACTTTTCCTCCTCTAGGACTGCATTGCTTTCTATGAAAATTGCTCTGTCTACTTTTGATATTGAAAAGTATTACTTACCTGAAAACTGTTTCAACTGTGAATTACAAACAAAGTGCATTTGATACTTGAAAGTGATACTGTTGTGGCCTCTGTCTATCTTATGCATTCTCCCCACTACCTTAATGTTCCCTGCTGCTCAGCCAGTGAGTGAGGTCATTGTATGGTTGGAATGTTGAGAGGGTTTATGCTTGGATGAGTGGACAGTTGGAGCTAGAAGGTTTGAGCGGCAAAATGCTGCTCCTGGTGGGGGCTTATCTGTAACTTACAGTTAAGTTAATAAACCTACTTCTTTGATAACCTACCAGCATCCATCGTTGATTGCAACAGATACATTCTTGAAACTGTACTTACCTGCAACAAAGATCCTTTTGGCTCTAGAAATAAGGTAACAAAGTATATTTTTTGATACATAAACATTGGCCTGTAGTTACTCATTGAGTATGTGCCTCATTTCATGACTGTGGGGGTCATTATGACCCTGGCGGTCCTGCTCCGCCATGCCGGCGGTGGCGGCCAGACCGCTGACAGCGTGGCGTGCAGGACTGCCAAATTATGACAATGGAAGTGAACTGGCTGTATTGCAACCAGTTCACCACCTGTACTGCCAGGGGGGTAGGACAGCCTGGCCGAAGGTTGACCACCTTCGACCCGGCAGTCCGCCTAACACTGCCTGCGGTATTTTGAGCATCCTTGCCACCAGGAATTCCATGGTGGCAGCCCCGCCATGGAATCCCTGGCGGTAACGATACTGGTGACAGGGATGCTCATTCCTGTCGCCACTGCAGGACTCCCCAACCCCCCCTCCATGTGGCACCCTCCCCCCAAATCCCCATTCTGAAACCCCCCACATCCATACAGGAACGCATCACACATGCATACATACACGCACACATAAACTTGTATACACAAGCACACAAAAACACACAACACCCCCACCCCCCTCCATTCACACAAACACACACACCCCCTCCCCTTCTGCTCCCCTGTTGGTCAATCACCTTACCTGGTGGTTGCGGTGGTCGTCCGGGAGGGAACAGGGTCCATGGTGCTTGCTCCGCTGCCAGCGCCCCATCAACACAACACCGCCACGCCTATTACTAAGTTGTAATAGGCGTGGCTGTGTTTTGTGTTGACATGGCGGTGCCAGCGGAACAACCTCCACTGCACTGCCAACTGCCAGTATGGCTGCTGGTGGTTCTCTGCCCAATTTTTGGCAGAGAGCCGCCCACAGTCATAATATGGCGGTCTAACGACCACCATCACTGGCAGTCTTGTGGCTGGTGGCACCAACGTAGACCGCCGAAGTCATAATGAGGGCCTGTGTGTGTACAGCACATGCTTAGCACTACCCTCTTATAAACCTAACTGCTCGACCACACTACCACAAAAGAGAGCATTAGTATTATCTACTTTAGCCTCTGTAAAGCCTCTAGGGATCCACTGGACTCTGTGCACACTATACCTTACTTTGGTATAGTATGTACAGAACCAGCTTCCTACAAAACCCTTGTCAGTTGTACTAGTCATGTAAGCTTTCTGTAGGCAATAGTTAATCAGTGACAGTTTGACCAAGCACATTTGTAAGACAGTGGGCTATGCTAACTGATAATCACCTCACATCAGAGGTCTTCTGTTATAAACACTTACTTGGATCTGGCTCTATCTTTTCAGTTACTATTTTGTTATGGATAAATTGTATGTACATACATTAAGGTATTACATTAATTCATGTTGTAAAATTGTATGTATATATATATATTAGTATAGAAATAGTATAGGGTTATATATATAATTGTACATAATCATACTCACTAATATAATGGTATGTTCCACTTACCTTAGATTGTTAGACTTGGAATAACCTGGAGTGGACAATAGAATGTTGAACTGAGGAAAGGCAGAGTGCGTGAGGAATTAATCAAATAAACAGCTTAATTTCTTCTCCTCTCATGTGATTACTACATAAACTTAAATTGGCGACGAGGGTGGGATGCTGTTGAAATCCGGAGTGGAAGAACTGCGCAGGGGCAGTGTAACTCCTCACCCCTGTACTCGATATTCTTGAGACAATTGACGAGAGTATTTAAAATCTCACAAGCTACGATTAAAATACACTGCTGGAATACAGGATTCCTTGAAGACTGACGTAATACTAATTTTCGGCAGAGTTGGAGGTGAGGGGCACTGTGTTGATGCGTTGTGGCAGCGATTGAGTCGGCGACTCTAGCAGACAGGCATCGTAGTCATTGTGGTTTGACAGCGGCAGAGTGAAGGATACCAGTTTTTGAGACGTGTTCCAAAAGTTGTTAAGCACGTAGCTTGCGAATGGTCCGCATTCAGCGCGGAGCTGAATCTGACAGAATAGCCGAGTATGGAGCTTCCGGCATTCAAATGAAGCTAATTCTGACAGGAAGAGCAAAGCGTAGAGGCTGAGCGGAAGCAACGTCGGAGAGCTAGGTGGATTTCCGTGGAGCTTGTGACCGAACTGTGATCCTGGAAAAGAACTGGTAGTGTGTTTTTATTAGACTTTGTACGTCGATTGACAACGAGGAAAAAAAAAAGATATATATATATTCCTGGTGATATCGTCAACTCAATCCACGAACCAGAGACGTTTCCAAAGTGAAGAAATTAACTCTTCCTTGTCCAGGGCAGCAATTTTGACTGTTATCCTAGTAACTTTTGAAGGAGTTAAGTGAATCATTCGTTTCAATTTGTAAAACTCTGTAAAGAAATTGTAGTTGTAGTTATACCATAGTTTCACTTAACAGTTAAGCAAGAAAAAAAAAAAAATCCTGTGAATTTGAATTTAGTAAGCATTGACAGTTACAAAACATGGCAGCAGCTAGTATGTCCCAACCACCTCCTTTCTTAAATGATATAGGTGAGCCTAGTCTATTATGGAAGGACTGGAGACGTTTGTTTGAATCTTACCTCATAGCTATTGGGGGAGAGAGATTTTCCTCATTGAGGAAACAGCATATTTTATTACACAATTTAGGTGTACAGGGAAGGAAAGTATATGACAATTTAACAGACCTTGGGGAGGAGGAGGATGAGATTGAAGATTTGGATGTTTATGAAGAGACTATTAAAAAACTGGAAGCACATTTTGGTGTAAAAATAAATATTGTGTTGGAAAGACATAAGTTTTTCAGTTGGATTCAGGGAAGGGAGGAGAAAGTTTCAAGTTACATAGCTAGCCTTAGGGGTCTGGCTGAGAATTGCGATTTTGGTAATCTTGAAGACTCTCTTATCAGAGACCAATTGGTAAGATGTACTAATAATAGCAAAATACAGGAAAAATTATTAGTCATAAGTCCCTCCTTAAAAGAGGCAATAGAAGTAGCGAAAAGTGTAGAACAAACTGCAGAGTGCATAAAAGCCTTCAAGAATGCTACCATAATGGAAGAAGTAAAAGAAGTTAAAATAATAAATGATCAAGAAGATAAGGGCGGTAGGAGTATTGAGGAATTCATGGTTCATGAGATTACCAGCAAAAAGGGTATCAATGGGAACATCAGAAATAGGTGCTACAGGTGTGGCAATGCTAAACATTTGGCTAACAGCATAGAATGTCCAGCCAGGAATTGTATTTGCTGGAAATGTGGAAGCAAAGGGCATTATGCAAGAGCATGTAGGAGAGAAAAAGAGGAGAATGGTAGTAGGAAAATTGTACATAAGGTGGAAAATATGCAAGAAAATCACAACAAATTTGTTTTGCAGGTAATTGGAAGAAATGATAGCACTGTTTCATAAACTACCTATCCGTCATGTGAAATTGACCTAAACGGAGAACGCATAAAAGTTTTCGCTGATTCGTGTTCTCCATTTACAATTATAAACTTTGATATTTTTGAAAGTAAATTAAAAAACAAAGGGTATGAGCTACAACCAGCAGATATACATCCAGGTGGCTATAATAGTGATCCAATACCCCTAAAAGGTATGATGTCCATGCATATTGCATTCAAGGGCAGATCAACCACAGGTAAAGTGTTCTTTACCAGTAAGGGCTCTAATTTGTTGGGATGGGAGCACCAGCGGAATTTAGGAATACGTTTAGATCCTAACAGGGAGGAACCAGTCCTGTTGACGGGGATTATGGAAAACGATTACACAGTGTGCAAGGAGTTTCCAAACCTTTTTGATAATAAGGTGGGTCTTTTAGTAGACTATCAGCACAAAATCAAAGTTAAGGAGGGGGCAATTCCAGTAGCACATCGGGTCAGACCAGTACCACTCATGCTACAAGAACCGCTAAAACTTGAACTGAGCCGTCTTGAAAAATTAGGAGTTATTGAACCGATTGACAGTGCATTATGGGTTGCTCCGGTTGTGATTACGAAGAAGGCAGGAAACCAAGGAATTAGGGTGTGTGTAGATTTGGGAGATTTAAATGCAAATATCTGGGTTGAGAGGTTTCCCTTACCAAAAATCAATTAAATGTTAAGCACAATGGGACCAGCAAGAATTTTTAGTGTTTTAGATCTCTCATCAGCATACCATCAAGTGGAACTTCATCCATCATCACGTTCTCTCACCTCATTTATTACACCATTCGGAGCTTATAGATACTGTAGGATGCCTTTTGGTTTAGCCTCTGCCGCTGCAGAATTTCAACGCATAATGCAGAATATACTGAAGGATATGGAACACGTGTTGTGTTTCCAAGATGATGTGTTAATATAGTGCAACAGTAAAGAGGAACATGATATTGCTCTAAGGAGCGTTCTCCGGGCTCTACACAAAGCAGGAATGATAATAAAAAAAGAAAAATGTAAATTTGGTGTAACCTCAGTGGAGTATCTTGGCCATAAAATCTCAGAAGAAGGGGTCAAACCTAAAAATGATTTGGTGAAAGCAGTAAAAGAAGCTTTAGCACCCACAACCAAACAAGAACTTAGATCCTTCCTTGGTCTAGCTGAGTATATGGCAAAATTTGTATGAAATGTTGCCATAATCACAGCTCCTCTAAGAACACTATTGAAGAAAGATAGCTCATTCCAATGGAGCACTGAATGCCAACAAGCGTTCTTTAATATCAAGGAAGCTATAACACAGTCACCATACTTAGGGAAATTTGATCCAAAACTAAAAACATACATAACAACCGATGCCAGTGGTCAAGGTTTAGGTGCAATGTTATATCAGAAAAGGGGTGAGCAAGAAAGAATTGTGGCTTTCGCCTCAAGAGCATTAAATGATGCGGAAAGACGATACTCAACAATTGAAAGGGAGACGTTAGCTTGCTTTTGGGCCGTAACCCATTTCAAATTCTTCTTGTGGGGTTTACCATTTACAGTCAAAACTGACCACAAGCCCTTGATTAATATATTCACTACTCAAGGCAGGGAACATGCAACACCTAGGATAGCCAGATGGTTATTAGGTTTGGAAGGGTATAATTTTAAAATGGAATATGTACCTGGTGACAAAAACAACATAGCTGATTTCCTGTCGAGATCTACAGGATTAGACGAAACAAATGGCAAAGATACAGAACAAGATAGGGAATGGGAAGAAAAAGAGTCCATACTATGGATAGATCTTGCTAGCCTTACACAAAAAGAGTGGAAAGAGGAGACAGAAAAGGACCAAACGTTACAACTAATAAAGAATAGAATAATTAAAGGGTGGCCCAATAAAGCAAATGAAGTAGAAGAACCTTTGAAAGGGTATTGGAACGTCAGGTTAGAACTCCATATATCGGATGATTTAGTAATGAGAGGTGAAAGAATTATTCCCCCATGTAGCCTGAGGTCCAAACTGATAGAACTTGCACATGAAGGACATTTAGGTCGGAGCCTCACGAAAAACAAGCTTCGAGCCACGTACTGGTTCCCCCAAATGGACAGAGAAGTGGAGAGGATTGTACAGGATTGTTGGGCTTGTGCTGTAAGTGATTAATCCCATTCAACACGAAAGGCCCCACTTTCACCCGTGAATATTCCAGAGAAACCATGGGATAAGCTAGGTCTTGACATTTTAGGTCCAATGTCCCATCTAGGAAACAAGGGTCAATACATGTTTGTTTTGGTCGATTATCATTCTCGTTGGACCATGTTCAAAATAGTGAGCCAAATAACCACTGCCGAAGTTATTAAATTCCTGATGGAGGCGTTCAGGAGAGAAGGTATCCCTAGTACACTAGTCACTGATAATGGGGTACAATTTACTTCAGACAACATGAAAGAATTTCTAAATAAATGGGGTGTGTATCATTTTAGAACAGCATTGTATAACCCAAAAGCTAATGGTCTAGTTGAAAGGATGAATAGAGTAATAAAAGAATGTATCCAGAGAGCTAAAGTATCAGGCACTCAAGGGGAAGAAGCATTAAATGAAATGTTGTGGTCGTATCACAATACACCGAATTTGGTCACTGGTTTGTCTCCTTTTCAATCTTTAAAGGGGAGACAACCTGGAACCAAATTGAATCCTAATTGGTTAAAAGGTGGTCAACATATTTGTGAGCAAAGAAGTACAGCAACAAAATGTTTCAAATGGAATCAAAGGAAGTATACAGAGTGGTATAACAAGAAATTTGGAACCAAAAACAGATCGTGGTATGTAGGCCAATGGGTGAAGATTCGACTGCCTAGATATAATCAAGATTGTGAAAGCAAGTTCTCTGATCCTGTTAAGATAACAGAGGTACACCGAAATGTAGTAAAATTACAGGATGGTCGAGTATGGAGCATGGATCGAAACGTGCCTTATCACAAGAGTGAAAACAAGTCAGGGGAAGAGTCGAAGATGATGGACAAAAATGCACAATCTCAGAATACACATCAGAGAAATGCTAGCTCTAGAGTTCGAAGACCTCCTTTGTGGCAGAGAGACTATATTCTTCCTCCGTAAGGAAGGGAGATATGTTATAAACACTTACTTGGATCTGGCTCTATCTTTTCAGTTACTATTTTGTTATGGATAAATTGTATGTACATACATTAAGGTATTACATTAATTAATGTTGTAAAATTGTATGTATATATATATATATATTAGTATAGGAATAGTATAGGGTTATATATATAATTGTACATAATCATACTCACTAATATAATGGTATGTTCCACTTACCTTAGAATGTTAGACTTGGAATAACCTGGAGTGGACAATAGAATGTTGAACTGAGGAAAGGCAGAGTGCGTGAGGAGTTAATCAAATAAACAGCTTAATTTCTTCTCCTCTCATGTGATTACTACATCTTCAAAATTGGGGGGTGGGGCCCAGTACCTGAACTAACCCCTAAGGTGGGGATTGGTACTGCCATGCTGTGACTAAGAGGGACGTTTATTTTGCCCCAAGTGAGCAGAGAGAAAAATCATTCTTAAAACAGAGCTGTGTTTGAAGTTAAAAAAAAACTGAATGGCCATGAACCACGCTGTAATGGACCAACAGTGATGTCTTATTTTACTCATGCCTGGTGGTATGAAGGTGTGAAAGAGTGTAGTCAATGGAGGGTTCATAATAACCCTCAATTCTCCTCACCCATTTTGGATAAAGGATCAAACTGTGTATTTTTACACTTTTAAGGAGTCAAGGCTGTGACTTGCATAGTGACAATCGTTTATTTGATTGCATTATTGAACTGGATAACTGAACATAACTGCAGTGTTTGAATTGCTGAATATGTCCAGAGCTATCAATTTTATTAAATAGTTATGCGGACATGTTTGCCATTTTGGGGGTCCTTAATGATTTTTTTACACGGGGATGCCAATGAAAAAGTTTAAAGACATTTTCCTTACATGATGACATGTTTAACTTTTAAGGTGAAGGAAAAAATAGGAACACAAGATATACAGTATTTATTTGTTTGACGGTGATTGACGGATCGAGCTGAGGGACACACCAAAATTCCTAAAGTACTTTAAACATTTAATTTTTGCATTTTATCAAAAGGTTAACACGTCAAAAACACACGAACTATTTGAAAAGTAAAAATTCACAGCGCATGATACGGATATTGTAAGGATGTGTTTCTTTGCACACAACCCAGTATAATAAACCTGCACCTCCCCTGGCCTTACATTGCAACTAGAAGATGTAACGATGATGTCATAGAGAGTCTTATTGTGACGCCTTCCAAGCCTGGCATAAAAGCAACGTACACGCGCTCAGTGAGACACATATTGTTTTAACCAGCCGGTTGACTCAAATTGCTGGTAAGTTACCAACAGAACTTTATTTTACAAAGATCTAAATTAAAATAATGTGTTAGTAGTTTGTATTGTACTAAACTGTTGACTGTCTCAATCAGAGCCTAATGATTCCAGTTAAATATATACGCATGTTCTCTTAACCCGGGCCAAGTTGTTTCCGTTTAATCTATATACAAGTTGTAAGGAACACTGAGGCTTTTTTCTGAATTGACTTCGACTTGTTTTTTGTGCGCTATGGTATGCCTGTGTCTAACTGAATCAGTTATATGGTTGTTTCTGCTCAAGCTCATAACTCTTTAATATTTTAATATATTTTTCATAAATTATTAATAGTGACAATTTCTAATATAAAGTAAAAATCAAGGAGAATTATAGTCTGTTATCGACCCATACTTATGTACACCTTATTATATTTAAAAATGTTTTCATATTTTCTATCGAACTATGCTTAAATGAGAATATATTACCTCTGTTTTTATTGATACCTCGTGTTTCTTTTATTCACTTTATTGGTTTTTATGGGGTACAAGATATTGACAGTTCTTACATTTCAATCACTGTGCAAGATATTTACATAAATGTTGCTAACTCTAACTCTATTGAAATAAAAGCACAAAACGAGTCAAAAATAACACTCAGAGGTATTTGTAGTAAGAACAGATAAGAGTTGCAACTGTAAGTACACCAGTGGGATAATTCTTTCCCAGGGGAAATACCAGCCCTTGAACTCCTTTGGAAAGAGGCACATAGGAAGGAACTGTCAAATATAGATCAGAATCCCCTTCCCAAGTATTTTCATGTCCACTGAATAAAGGAACTTCCAAAACAGTGGTGTGCATATGGACGCATTACAGCCCTTAGATGACTTTTCATACCTCACTTGTTGCCTTCTGCTCTAGGATGTTTTAAGTTTTCATATTTTTGCTTTTTGTAAGGGAAACAACTGTTTTAGCTGTCGTGTAATGGGAATTAATGTACTTACTACAAATAATATGTTATGGTGGTTCCATATGCCACCCATAAAACTGTCCAAGGGCTAGCAAAAGTGTTATATTTGCGGGCTGTTCAGATATTCGAGGACATCTGTTTTAGTTTGACCATTGCTTAGTTTTGAGACGTTGGCCCTATACGTGTCTTTGTAGATACACTCAGTAAGTTACATGTTATATAGAATAAAACATCACTATACTTATATGCAGCCACTTGTAAGCTGTAAAACGGTGACAATGCTTTTATAAATCCTGCAAAATCGATTGTGAAAAACTAAGACAAAATAACATTTCACTGACAGCACACACAATCACTTGGCTGATACACTACAAATTCCCACGCTGCAAATACTCCTCAGCTAGTTCATTGGCCAAATTTGATCAGTCCAAATCTTCCAATTGCCCTAAATGCAGAGCAAAAGTTTGTAAGATATTAAATTTTGTAAGTTTACGCTGCTTTTACGTCAAAAAATGACGCAAAGGCAGCGCTAACTTTTCAGAACTCAGGCCCTCAGACTTTTTTCTAGATCAAACGAGGCAATGAAAAGAGAGAAAAGAAGGTATAAGAGAAAGATAGGAGCACAGTGAGAAAAGCAGAAAGCAGGATGAAATGAGTGAGCTAAAGTGGCAGGACTTGCTGGGTGGCAGAAGAAAAAGGCATGAGGTGGGATGAAAAATAAGCATTTGGGCCCATATTTATACTTTTTTTAACGCCGCATTTGCATTATTCTTTTACGCAAAAGTGGTGAAAACGTACAAAATACAATTATATTTTGTAAGTTTACACCGCTGTTGCGTCAAAAAATTATGCAAATGCGATGCTAAAAAAGTATAAATATGGGCCTTGGTATCCAGATATATATATATTTACTAAAATAAACGAAGGTTACAGGGACCTTATAGTAAGATCAGATTTTACACACACAAAACCATGGAAATTCAGCTTTTATTTAGAGTTATTTCAAGTAACGATAACTCGATAACTTACGCCCTAGCCATTAACTGCTAATTACCCTGATTTTACATCACCCATTACATCTTCTGTAACATCATTGGCAGTATCACTGTAACATTTGCAGTAAAATGTTGTCAGAACATCACACAGTTACTAGTACTATTGTAGGTGCGAACCCAGGGGAGGGAGGTACCACATTGAGGGATTCGGTGGGGGGAACCCTCTGGCACACCTCACCAAACTCTGCAGTCCTCCTCTGTCTGAGAGGGACTGTCAGGGGCTGAACTTCCTCAAGGCTCTCCTCACCCCAGCCGCGACTGAGGTGCAGGGCAGCCTCCTGAGGTTTTCTGGTGCTACGCGATGTAGACAGGGCGGCTCCTACCAGCTCCACCATTCCTCGCACTTGCAGGGTGAGCAGGAGGAGCAGTTTCAACACAACAAAGCAGGGGGAGGGCAGAAGGGCAGAAGGGAGTGGCAGCAAAATGGGCCAGAGAGGACAGGAGGGAGGGGATAGGGGCATGGAGCTTGGAAAATGGAAGGCAGGGTGGTCTGGGCATAGACACGCAGGTGGGAGATGCAGTGGCAGCTCAACAGGACACGCAATATATTATGTTTCTACACTGTATATGCTATTCCACTCTATGCCATTTCACTGTATGCCACTCCATTCTATGATATTCTACTGTATGCCACTCCACTGTATGGTGTTCACTGTATGCCACAACTCCACTGTATGACACTCCAGTGTATGCCACTACATTCTTCGCTATTCCATTGGACCCCAAACCACTGTATGCTAATCCACTGGATGCTATTACCCTTTACCCCACTCCAGTCTACACCACTTAACTGTATCCCACTCCACTGTTTGATACTAGACTATATGCTATTACACTCTACACCACTCCCTGTGGTAATGGGTGTTTCTAGAGAATTAAAAGGCAGCCATATTATTTTTAGTACACTTTCGTTGAGTTCAGTGTTAGGGCTTAGGTATAGATAAGTACCAATTCCCTACCTATTACAACTTTAAGTGTTGATAGGTAGGGAAATCTATTGATATTTGTTTCTAATTTTTTTAATTTACGTTTACAGCCATGTACTGTGGTAGCTTCACAAACTGTTGTGAAATTCAGCAAAAAAATACCTCAGTGACAGATATCACTAAGTTTAAATACCTTATAACTTAACAAAATACTTATACTACTTAATTGAAGTATATAAGAAGCATCATATGTGCACCATAATGTATAACCCTGTCAAATTCCATGTAAATCCATTTAGTTGTTTTCACACTGTGTCAAATAGAATAGACTTTGGAAAATGACTTGGAGGAGAAATGTGTTGTGGGACCCCCTTAATCTTTGTACCAATTAACTATTCAGCAAAAATTTTTACAACATCTCAAAATGTAGAAAATTATATCTGCCTAGAAAGTTTAGTGCTGATTTGTCAAATGGGTGCAAAGTTATTAGGGAGTTCAAATCTGAGGAATTCCTACCTCCAGGAATACTAACTGTACCTACAGAGAGGCAATCAGATTTAATGTGATTTTTTTATCTTCATGTATTGTATTTTTTATGTATTTGTTTATTGGTTTACACAATCATATAACCATAAATATGTCTTTGTTGTTCATGTAGTAATTCTTAACCTTTACCTATGCAGTCTAGTTTATTTTCTGGGCTTCCTTGCTACATTTAGGAGGGTTATGCTATATAAGAAGCCCACAGTGAATGAAAGAAAATCATTATTGTTGCTATAAAATTTGAAATTATATTTTTCCTAGTGACCAATTATCATGTCCCTCCAATTAGTAATTTGTGGAGCTCACTGCTAGGTCCCTGGTTTGGCTTGTCCAGCAGTTTTTTTTTTTTTTTTTTTGGGCTTTGTTGCAAATGTTAGTAGGATTGTGTTACCTAAGGAAACAACACATATCACTAAGTTTATTTGCCTTATAACCTACTCAGGATTATGTAAACAAATAAACACATGCATAACAGATACAATAGACAAAAATAGAGAGATCTATTGGACGATACTCAATCAATTAATCAAGCAGTGGATTTGTAGAGCACAACTTGACACCTGTGAGAGTATCCAGGGGCTGGCAGGGTCAAGGTTAAGAACCAAATAGCCAGGTCTTCAAGGACTTTCAGAACTCTGGAAGAGATGGGGTGGTTCAGAGATGTAGGGGTAGTTTGCTCCATGTCTTCGCTGCCAGGTAGAAAGAGCGTCCTCCTCCTCTGCTTCCTCTGATGTGGGCAGGGACAGTTAGTGACACAGACGCGGAGTGGACATGTCTGGTGGGCTGCTAAATTGCCAGGCAGTGATTCAGGTAGGCAGGTCTACAGTTGTGTAGGGCTTGAAAGCATGGGTCAGGAGGTTGAACTGGCATATTTTCTGTACTGGGAGCCTGTGGAATTCCCTGAGGTAGGTGATGTGTGTTCATCTAGGGAGGTCAAGGACGAGTCTGGGTGCGGCATTCTTTATGGTCTGTAGTTGTAGCAGGAGCTGGGCTACAGTCCCTGCGTAGAGAGTGTTACCATAGTCCAGTTGGCTGGAGATGAGGGCCTGGGTGATGGTGCACTTTGGGGTAGCTATTTGAATATCTTACAAAGCATTCAGAGGATGAAGAAGCAGGAGGGGGTGACGGAGTTGACCTGGGATGTCATAGTTAGCTTGTGGTCCAGGACGATTTCTACAGTGGCCAGTAGCAGTAGGAGTCAATCTGAGTTCCGAGGGCCACCATGATGCATCCCATGGGGAGCTTTTGTTGTCAAAGATCATTGCCTCTGTCTTGTAGGTGTTGAGCTTCTGGCAGTTGTCCTTCATCCAGCTGATGACATTTGTCATGCAGTTGTGGTAGTTGGTCTTGGTGTTGGTGGTGTCTTTGGAGAGGGAGATAGAGAGGATGAGTTGTGTGTCATCAGCGTAGGATATGATATTGAAACTATGGGTTTTGACAATGATGGCCAGTGGGTGTCATATATGTTTTGAAGAGGGTAGGGCTGAGCGAAGATCCTTGTGGTACTCCACAGATGATCTCCTGGAGTTTAGAGGTTGAAGAGGGAAGGCAGAAATTTCAAGTTCTACCAGTGAGGAAAGAGGCAATCCATTTGAGAGTGACTCCTTGGATGTTGATGTTGTGCAGTCTTGCAATGAGCGTGGGGTGGGAGACCATATTGAAAGCTGCTGGAATGTCTAGGAGGATCAGAGCAGCTGTTGTCCTTGGTTGAATAGGGCTCAGAAGTTATCGGTAGCCGCAGTGAGGGCTGTCTCAGTGCTTTGGTTGCTGAAGAATATGAATTAGAGTAGGTGGTTTCATTGTTGGTTGATGGCTATTTCGAATACATTGGCCGGGAGCATGGAGATTGGTAGGTAGTTGAGTTCACTGGGGTTGGCAGATGGTGTATTTAGTAGGGCATGGACTTCTGCATGTTTCCACTCCTTAGGGAAGGTGACTGTGGTAATTGAGATGTTGAGGATGGTGAGTCTGCGGCTGATTCTGGCTCCAACCAGGTTGAAAATGTTTTGTGGACAGGGCTCAGTGGGTACCCCTGAGTGGACCGAGCTCATGATGGAGGTGGTGTCCAGCGGAGGGAGCCGGCTCAATTCACTCAGTTGGTTGTCTGTGGTGGTATCTGGGCTGTTGTGTTGGCTGAAGAAGTCGGTGGCCTTGGGCTGGGGTTTGCAGTTCCTGTAGATGTTGACGATTTTGTGGTGGAAGACGTTTGCAAGGTTGTAGCGGAGTTCCTGTGAAGAGGTGATATTGTTGGTTGCTGGTGAGGATTTGGAGAATTCCTTGATTCCTTGATGGACTGTACACCAATCCACTGTATGCAATCCACTGTACGCCACTGCACTCTATAGTATGACACTCCACTGCATGCCTCTAAGCTATATGCTGTTTCACTGTATGCCACTACACTGTATGCTACTCGTCTTTATGCCAATCTAGTGTACACCACTTGATTCTACACCACTCCATTCTACACACATCCATTGCACGCCACTTCACTCTATACTACTCCATTGTATGCTATTCAATGCTACCCCACTCCACAGTACACTCGTCCAGTCTACGCCACTCTACTGTAAACAATTCCACTGTATGCTATTCCACTCTACACTACTCCACTGTATGCTATTACACTGTGCACAACTTCAATCTTTCCCACTGTACTATATAGTATTCCACTCTACCCCACTTCAGTGTACAGCACTCCATTCTATGCTATTCCATTGAATATCGCTCCACTGTATGTCACACCACTTAATGCTATTACACTCTACGCACTCTACTGTACGTCACTCCAGTCTACACCACTCCACTGCATGCCATTCCACTATACGCTACTACTCTATATGCTATTACACTCTATGCCACTCCACTGTACTAAACTCTACGTCAGTAGTTCCCAGCCTCTGGTCTGAGGACCACTGGGAGTCCACAAAGCCTCCTCAGGAAGTCTGTTACTGCCTAGAAAATTAACTAATATTAAAAAATGAATAAAGTGTATATAAGTAAAGTGGCTAAATGGACAATTGAAAAATTTTAAACATGCTGTAAAGATCAAGGAATTTAAAACTGGAGGCTAAAAATTAAATTAGTATCCTGAGTTTGATTTGTGGGAGCGGTGCAAGTGCATCAAACAGAATATAGGATCGACAATGTGTGGCTTCAGTTCAATTTAGAAAAGATCCAATCTTTCTTATATTTACTTTTTATTATTTGTTTTCGAATTTAATAAAATGTGTTATCATTTATGTATGAGTTTGATGGAATGCTTGTTTCTGTATTTTTTGCATGTTTGCAGTTTAAATCATTGACAATGTTTAGGCCTGGGCCCCGGCTTCCTGTAATGACTTAGTGGGGTGTCCCCGGATTCCAGAAATGATTCAGTGGGGGTCCCCGGGTTCCAGTAATAATTAGGCCTGGGCGGAGTTCCCGAAGTGACCAAAAAACTGTGCCGCACTACGCGGAGTTCCGCAAGTGGTGGAGTGTGTTAGGTCTTGCTGTTCACACTGAGTTTTAGTGGCGGGTGTTCGTCTTGCGCTGTAAAATCAGTGCAAACTGCACCACGTGCATCACAAAAGGGTGCTGCTTCTTTTCTACCACTTGAGTAGATTTTCTACTCAAGCAGCAGCTTCCTCAATGTAAACCGAAGGTTCCGAAACGCAAGCAGTAGCGACAATCCGTGACTACCCGCATTGAGAAATGTCATCGGGAGGTGGTCTGGAGTGAGATTTCCCTCATTTGCTGTTGCCAACTTACCATTGGCGAGTGCAAACGAAGGAAAAACTCAGCTCTGCAGGGTTTTTCACAACTCCGCACTCTACGTGGAGCCTGGAGTGGGAAAAACTCTGCAAACTCTGCGAGCGGAGTGGAGTTCACTGTCCACCCCTAGTAATGATAAAGTGGGGGTCACTGAAGTCTAATGGTTGGGAACTGCTGCTCTACTCCATCCCCCTGTATGCCACTCTACTGTAGGATGTTATACTGTACGGAACTTCAGTCTTTGCCACTCTACTATATGGTACTCATTCCATTGCATTCAACCCCACTCAAGTGTTTGCCACTCTGTTGTACGCTGTTCAATTGGATGTCACTCCATTGTACATCACTCCACTGTATGCTATTACACTTTTCTCCACTCCATTGTGCGCCACTCAAGTCTATGCTACTCCACTGTATGCCACTCCACTGTGCGGTACTCCATTATACACTATTCTGCTCTATGGCACTCTGCTCTACGCTATTCCACTGTGTGCCCCTCCACTCTATGACACTCCGGAGTACACTATTCCTCTGTATACCACTCCACTGTACTTCACTCGAATTTATGCCACTCCAGTATGCTCTCTTCCACTCTATATAACTGCACTCTACAAAACTCTTCTATACTCTATGCCACTCTACCAGACTCTAGCCCAATCTATTTCCATACACTCCACTGTCCAAAGTTGTACCAAACTCTATACCCGTACACTCTATTGTACAGCACTTCATTCCATGCAACAACAGTTTCCAATATTGTAAGTCACAGCATTCCACTCTACTGTATGAGATACCACTCAAATTTATTACAATTTACTTGACCCTAAGCTACAGCACTTGAATGTACACAACTCCACTCTATGCTATTCCACTGTACAATGCTCCACTCTACACAACTCCATTGTACACCACGCTACTCCACTGTATGCCACTCCACTCTTCTACTCTCCACTGTACGGTATTCCACTATATGTTACTCCACTGTACAGTCATCTACTCTATGCCACAACAGTGTACGCCAATCCACTCCATGCCACTCCAATGTATGACACTCTCCTCCACTCTATATGAATCCACTCTGTTAAACTCTCCTACGCTTCATGGCACTCTTGACACTCTACTCCACTCTATCCACCGTCCACTCCACTGTCCAATTCTATACTCCGTCCTCTGCCTGTACACTCCATTGTACAACACTCTATTCCAATATACAACACTTTTCTATACTCTAAGACACAGCACTCCACTCTACTGTAGGAGACCAAACTCCAATTTATAAGTTTACTACCTATGCTACTCACTATACTACACTCTATGCCACTCTACTATATGACACACTCTCTCCACTGTACGGTATTCCACTATCTGTTACTCCACTGTACAGTCATCTACTCTATGCCACCACAGTGTACGCCAATCCACTCCATGCCACTCCAATGTATGACACTCTCCTCCACTCTATATGAATCCACTCTGTTAAACTCTACTACGCTTCATGGCACTCTTGACACTCTACTCCACTCTATCCACCGTCCACTCCACTGTCCAATTCTATACTCCGTTCTCTGCCTGTACACTCCATTGTTCAACACTCTATTCCAATATACAACACTTTTCTATACTCTAAGACACAGCACTCCACTCTACTGTAGGAGACCAAACTCCAATTTATAAGTTTACTACCTAAGCTACTCACTATACTACACTCTATGCCACTCTACTATATGACACACTAATACACTCTGTTATACTTTATTTGACACGGTACGCCACTCCACTCAACAAGACTTTACCTCACTCTACGCTCCTGTACAACGATCCACTCTATGCATCTCTACTGTTTGGCACACTACTGTACTCTATGCACCTCCACTATATATATATATATATATATATATATATATATATATATATATATTCCACTACGTCGCCTACCCTGTAGTTATAGTTAGGACCTAGTTTGTATAGAAAAAAATGGTTTTTGCTTGCCTATATCTTTGGTGTCGCTTTACGAATCTTTCCAAAATTTTTCCCAAAAATTCAACAGTCACGTGAGCTTCTGTCTGGAAAATTGCGGGGTGATCCGTCAAGTGGGGAGATAAAGGGTGGGTGAAATTTAGAGCTCTTCCAGTGTAGATTCCCATAGGGAAAATTGAACAACGATACCACAAAATCCACTTGACGGTATTACACCAAATTTGACAGAAAGGTAGCTCCTGGTCCAGAAAGAGCCCTTTTTGTTATTTGGTGTAAATCTGTCTAGTAGTTTTTAAGAAATTTAAGAAAATCCAAATGTATCCAAATCTTTATGTATGGGAATGCGAAGGGTTCGCGACCTCTCCTGTTGTCGTGCAGAGATCTGATTGGTTGACAACACCTCAACAACAGAAGTGTGTTGTCATTTATCTTGTGACTCGGCTGAAGCAGAGTCCCAGAAAAAATATAAAAAAATACAAAAGGGGACAGGGTATGAACACTCTGACTCTTTAGCTCTGGTGGTGGGGTCCCAAAGGAACGCCCCCCTCCCAGGCTTAAAAGCATTTTTTTTTATTTTACAGTCAGATCCGCAGGGTAAAAAAAAAAAAAAAAATGAAGCGCGGCCTCCCGTGCTTCTTTATTATAAAGCTCCCAGATAGGCCAATTCCCAGGGGCATTCTTTTAGAAATGCAGGGGGGCCTCCTGGCCCCCTCCCATGCCCCGTGGACCACCACCTCCCCGAGGCTTACATTGTTTATGCGGGGGCTGCGTGCTCACAGCTGCCCTGGGGACGTCACCTCCCCAGGGCTGTTGTGATATGCGGGGGGCGCCTGATCCCCTCCAACTGCCCCGGGGACCACCACCTCCCCTGGTGTTTAAGAAATGATGGGCAAGGGGACCACTGCTCCCCGGGGCAAACATTTTAAAAAAGAAAACAGGGGTCCCTTCGGGACCCCCATTAGCACCGGGGACCCCCACCCCTTGGGCAAATCTTTAAAAAAACAAGGGGACCACCACCCTCAAGGCTTCTATATAATTAAGTGTGGGGGACTGTGGCTCCACCACCCAGGGCAAATAGAAATTAATTGAAAGGGGGTCTGTTTCGGATCCCCAGGCACTTGGATCAAACCCACGAGGCTATCTTCACGTTGGGAAGGGCCCCCCCCCCTTTTGGAGCCTCCGATGGCCCTGGGGACCCCCATCCACCATGGCCGGCTCCTGCTATGTCCCAGGGAGTGCAGGGAAGCCACAGCAAACACTCTGCTGTTTGACAGTAGGACCTTTAAAGGAGGTCTCGCTGTCAAACAGCAGTGTTTTCATCTCTATTTCCTACACATGTGCAGGAAAGAGACATGAAATGCTTCAGAAAGCACAAAGATGCTGTCAAAGCAGCTCCGTGCTTGCTGAAGCATTGGCACTGCAGGGGAAGCCTTCAGGTGACAGGTAGCCCGTAAAGGGCATTAAAAAAAAATATATATTTATTTTACATACATAAATAGGGACCACAGGGGAGCCTTTGAGGGCTCCCCTTATGGTCCCAGAAACCCCATAAAGGGCTTAAAATAAAAAAAATAAAAAAAACACAATCCCTGTAGCTCAGTGTGAATGCGCAAGTTATAGTTACCTTAGGGCGTGAGTTATAGTTACTTGAAAGAACTCTAACTACTACATTTCTGTGGTTTTGTACAAGTAAATTTGGAACCTAACTATAAAGGCCCAGTAACCCTTGTTTTTTTCAGTGAATTTCCTTGGATTTTTAACGTAAAGTAATTTTAATTACTATACATTATTCTAACCCTTGCATTCAGCCATGTGAGGCGGGGGTTGGTCACAAGACCTGGCCTGCAGCCAGCCTTGCAGCCAAGCTTTTATAACCACCCACCTCACGCCATGCACAGCCTTTGGTCATGGGTAGCACATGTTGGCCACAGGGCCTGTCTCTCTCAGTGGATCTGTGAGTGGGTGTGTGAGTCTATGAGTGGGTGTGAGTGGGTGCATGAGTGTCTGAGTGGGTGTGTGAGTGGGTGCATGAGTTTCTGAGTACACGTGTGAGTGAATGAATTAGTGCATGAAAGAGTCTGTTTTTTTTGTTCAAGTTTTTTCACATTTGCAAATATTTTGCGAATAATTTGTGAAATTCGTGAAACTTTGTGAATAGTCATGTATATCATGCATGGTGAGGCAAAATTATTTTAAATCAATAATTTGCCCCTAAAACACACCTATATCACACTCCTGGGGTCAGGGTACCTTCACCCTGACCCTTTATGCAACTTTCAATGAGTATTTTCACCCCTGGGAACATTTTACTGCGAAATAATATGGTGGTCACAACTTTCTAGTCAGGTTGCGGTCAGCCAATTACCACGCTTCTTTTTGCACGCTCATTCACGAAAGTACATGAATTTCCATGAAATATTTGTGAAATAATCACGAAATGGCCGTGGACAGAGATATACAAATTTGGATTTCCCTAAATTTCTCAAAAACTACTGAACGGAATGACACCAAATAAGTGAAGCCACAATCTGCATACCGAAAGCTAGCTCACTGCAGAATTCGGTGTAATTCCATCCAGTGGTTCGGGCTGTAGTCGTGTTCAAGGGTCCCATGGGAATTAACATGGGCAACTCAACTTTTTTGACCTCCCCTTTTTCTTGGCCCCTGCTTGATGGAGCACGCTGAATATTTCCGTGCTCAACAGGAATCACCGGCACACTTTTTTTGGGAAAGTTTCGTGAAAATTCGTCAAACGGCGCCAAAGATAAAGGCAAGTCAAAAAATGCTTTTTCCATGGAAACATGGTCCTAACTATAACTACCTAGTGACGACTGCCACTAGGTAGGGGTATATGGCAGCTCTTGGCATGGTTTCCCTGTACTATGTGCTTGAAACCCCCTGTTTTTGGATCCTGTGCTGTAATTCGTTTTTGCTGGTTTTGATACTCTGGGCACTTTGCCACTGCTAAGGGGTGCTAAAGTGCATGTGCTGTCTGTCTAAAAGATATTGGTAATTGGTTTGCCATAACTGGCACATTTTATTTACTAGTAAGCCCCTAGCACAGTGCATTATGTGTGCCCAGGGGCTTTAAATCAAATGCTACTAGTGGAGCTGCAGCACTCATTGTGCCACCCACATGAGTAGCCCTTAAACTTGTCTCAAACCTACTACTGCAGTGTCTGTGTGTGCAGTTTTGCACTGCCAATAAGACCTGGCAAGTGTACCCACTTGCCACGCCCAAACCCTCCCTTTTACTACATGTAAGGCACCCCTAAGGTAGGGCCTAGGTATCCCCATGGACAGGGTGCATTGTATTTAAAAGGTAGGACATGCACTCTTGTGTTTTACATGTCCTGATAGTGAAATACTGCCAAATTCGGTATTCACTATTGCAAGGCCTATCTCTCCCATAGGTTAACATGGAGATTACCTTTAAATATCTTTTAAGTGTGGTTTGCCATTAGGAGCAGATAGAGGAGGGGAGTTTGGGGTCTCTAAACTCACAATTTAAAAATACATCTTTTGGTAGAGTTGTTTTTTGGATTGTCTATTTGAAAATCCCACTTTTAGAAACTGGGCATTTCCTTGCTTAACCATTCTGTGACTCTGCCTACCTGTGGAACCCACTTCTGGGTCAGACTGACAGTTGAACTGTTGGTGAATTCCCTCTAGACAGTGACACAAAGGGAGCTGAGGTGTGTCCTGCATAACCTGATGAGTCTTCCTGGGTTAGAGTGGGGAGGGAGGAGCTGATACCTGCGTGTGTCTGGGGCCAGGCATGGGCAAGGCAGGATCTTGTGAACAACAGAGACTTTCCTTTGAAGTTTGCCTACTTCAAAGGCAGAAATTAGTTTAATTAGTGGACCCAAAACCCCAGACATTTAGATTACTTCTGGATCAAGAGCAACCTCTTCCAAGGAGAAGAGCTTGATGCTTGAGGAGGACCCGCCACTCTGCCTGTTGCTTTGCTTTGCTGGCCTGCTGATTCTGCCTTAAGAGGGAAAGGACTGGACTTTGCTTTCTGAAATCCTGCTTGTGAAGTTTCTCCAAGGGCTTGGACTGAGTTTGCCTCCGCTTAAGAAGTCTCAGGGACATTAAAGACTTCACCTGCCAGCACCTGGGATCTCCTGCTGAAGAACCTGACTTGCCAAGTGGTGCCAATCCAGTTTCTGGCCCCTCTTGAAGTGAATTCGGTGAGAAACAAGAAGATCCAGGCACAACGCCTCCAGATGACTCCAGAACCAGCGCCGCTGCACGACTCTGCGCTGCTGGCTGCAACATGAAGCTGTGGCCCCTATTGGAGTGCGACGACCCCGAGCGATACTGGAGGCTCACTGCAGCCTTGCTGAAGTCCCACGACTCTATGAGTTCCGGAATGCCGTGTTGCGGACAACCCCAACACCCAACCCCGCTGTGGCGCCTGTAACCCCGTGGCATGAACACGACCCCGTGAGGTCGCCCATCACATCTTGACCAGCTGGATTCGGCAACCCCACAGGATCATCAGGAACTGACTCCTTGCACTGATGCTGCATCACCTCCCCTGCTCTGCAGTAAGGAACCAACACTGCACCGGATCCAGTGATGCTGCACCTATATGACTCCGGGCACCAACTTATTTCCTCGTTTAGCACAGATACTGTACCCTGGGGGTTCTTACGGCCCCATGACCGGTGCCACCCTCCTCGCACGTGGCGTCAGATTGTTGGGAACGACTCCGTCAATGACATCGCAATAGCCCCAGTTGGAGCTATTGCGTTTCTAAGCACTTTCTTTAGTTACGTTTAATCTTTGAAAATTCCTGTTTTTGCTTGTGTCTGTTGGATTTTTGTCGCTTTGTTCTTCTTTTACTCAGATAAATATAGGCTATTTTTGTAAACTGGTGTTGAGTGCTTTTCTGGTGTTTCACTGTGTTGTTGTGTGTGTTTGTACAAATACTTTACACATTGCCTCTGAGATAAGCCTGACTGCTTGTGCCAAGTTACCAACGGGGTGAGCAGGGGTTTTCCTAGGTGGGTATCTCCCTTACCCTGACTACAGTGAGGGTCCCGGCTTGGATGGAGTGCAAACTGACTGCCAACCCGAGACCCTATTTCTAACAATATATATATATATATATACTCTGGTGGACCCCCCCTCCCCAGGCTAAAAAGCATTCATTTCGAGCAGAGACACAGTGGCTCAGCAAATCCACGGGTAAAATAAAAAAAACTTTGTTAGCCTAATGCACATGGGTGGTCCCCTCCCAATGTCGGTGCACCTCCACCTCCCGTGGCTTCTGTTTTTTTTATGCCGGGGGGCCTGTGGCCCCCAGCTGCCCTGGGGACCGCCACCTCCCCAGGGTTCTTGTAGTATGCGTGAGGGGGCCTCCTGGCCCCCTCCTGCTGCCGCAGGAACACCACATCCCCGAGGTGATCTCGTAATAAATGCAGGGGCCCTGCTGCCCCAGGGACCACCACCTCCTGGGACAACACTTTATTTGGACCAGGGGGCTACGTTGCCCCCACGCTGCCCCAGGGACCACCACACCCCGGGGCAAATGTTTATAAAAACAAAGGGGGTCCATATGGGACCCCCGCGCCCTGTGGACAGCCACTCCCCTGGGCTAAGTTCTTGCTGCAGGAGGGCCAGGTGGCCCCCCCTCGTGGAACCACTGATGGCAGAGGGGCCCGCCACCCTCCAGGGCAGGCTCCTGCTATGTCCCGGGGTGCCCACCACCAGGACATAGCTGTGTGCTGTAGCTTGGCTGCAGCGCTGCTGCTGCAGCCAAGCCACAGGAAACACTTTGGGTTTTGACAGCAGGACCTTTAAAGCAGGTCCCGCTGTCAAAATCTAAAGTTTCATCTATGTCCCCTGCACGTGTGCAGGGAACAGAGATGAAATGCTACAGCAAGCACGGAGCTGCTGTCAAAGCAGCTCCGTGCTTGCTGAAGCATTGGCACTGCGGTGGAAGCCTTAACGCTGCCCCCGCAGTGCTAGGTAGCCCATAATTGCTTTGTATTAAAAAAAAAAAAAAAAAAAGTTGGGACCACAGGGGGAGCCCTTGGGGCTCCCTCGCAGTCCCACATTTCCAATAAAGGGCTAAAAAAAAAAAGGTTGCAGACCTTCACACTAAGCTATGGAGGATTTTTAAATACATCAAATACATTTTTTTGTTAAATCCAACAAAAATATCTAATTCTATGTATATGAGATATTAAAGCCTAAAGAAATCTCTCTCTTTCTCTCTGTCTGACTCTCTTTCAATCAATTTCTCCCACTCACACCCCCACTTAGACACTTAAGCACAGACCCACTCAGACACTCACGCACCCACTCACAGACCCACTGACACCCTCATGCAGCCACTCACAGACGTGTGCATACACTGACGCACCCACTAAAACACTGATGTTCGCACTGTCACACCCAGACAGACAATCTGACAGCCACTCTCACCATCAGATACACCCTCTCACACCAAGAGAAGTTGGGGTTAACTGCAGGCCAGGTCTTGTGGGCATTCTCCCCTGCGCATGGTTAAAGGACGTGCATGGTTGGGTGCTTAGAGGGGGTTGGCCTCAGGACCTTGTCGGAGACCAGACCCTGTGGCCAACCGCTGCTGTGCACAGCTGAAGGAAATTAACGTATAGTAATTTAAATTATTATACGTTAAAAAAATGTAGAAATTCACTGAAAAATACAAAGGTTTCAGGGACGTTATAGTTAGGAAGTAGAATTTTTTTTTTAAACATAGAAATTCTATAAAAAAACCAGAGGTTACAGGGAGGTTATAGTTATTCTCACATTTTAAACATACAAAACCATAGAAATTCACCAGTTACAGTTAGAGATACCTCAAGTAACTATAACTCATGCCCTAAAATTACTATACCTACACCATTGCCATGCACTGCTAATTAACCGACAAATTAGGGCACTCATGACATCTCTGATAAGATAATTGATAATATAACTGTAATATTTGCAGTAAAAGTGTTATAGTTACATTAGGGCACCTATATACTACTCGCGGCCATCAGTAGGTAGTTATAGTTAGGACCTATTTATCACCTCACCGGTTGACGAATCTTCACAAACTTTTCAAAATTAGTACGTTACTTACTTCAGCTGCTGTCTGTGTGATCAATCAAGGGGGGCTAAAAAAAAAGGAGGGGTTCCAAAACTCCTTTACCAAACGCATTTTTCCATAGGGTCTTCTCTGACCTTGTCAGGACAGGACGCTCCCCCCGCCGCGCAGCGCACCCTGCAGGTGCTCTGTCCCTGACTGCCGCTGCTGCCCGTGTTCGAGGCCCTCCTCCACCCGCAGGCCCCCGCCTGCACCTCATCCCTGGTGGCCCAGCGGTGGGCAGTATGGTTTGCTTCTGTCGTGTCTGTTTTCTCACCGTCTCTCTCTGTTGTGCCCACTGTATTCTCTATATTATAATCACGTTGTCTCTGTTATTCAATTTGTGCCCTTTGTGCTGCCTCTAGTTGTCCTAGTATCTGTTGCCTAGTAGTCACGTTATTTTTTGTCTCTCTCTTTGCGCTTGTACCGCATCTTGCTCTCTCCCCTTGCGCGTCTCCCTCCTCCTCTGACCCCCGCCCCCAATCCAGCGCCATCCGCTCGCTTCCCTGACTATTTTCTCCTACTCTACACCCCCTGCCCTCCCACCTCCCCCTCCCCTCTAGCTACCTAGCGTTATTTTCTCACCCCCACTCGCCGCTCCCTCGCCCGTTTTCCGCTGCTTCGGCCCCGCCCCCCTGCCGCCCCCAGCTCCTCCTCCCTCCCTCCACCCCCTCTTAATGCAGGTCGCTGCGCAAACGTGCAGTGCGCGTGCGCAGCGGGCGCGCCGATGGCGCTCCGGAGGCGCGACAGAGGCAAGCCCGTCTGCGCCCGTCCGCGCCTGGACCGCGCCAGCGCCAGAACCCCTGGACCTCGCACACCGCCCAGTCTCAGCTACGACGCCGCTTCCCTCCACGCACTCAACAACGGCCGAGACCAACACTGCTACCAAGCAGCCCCGAAGCACACCCACAAACCTTTTGCCTGCCGCAACTGCCACTTCACCTGCGACCGAACCCCCAAACCAACAACCACCAGACCGAACCACCTCCGCTACATACTCCTCAACACCCGCTCCGCACGCAAACACGCCGTGGAACTCTGGGACCTGCTCGACAGCACCGCCCCGGACGTAGCCTTCCTGACCGAGACATGGTGGAACGACTCATCCGCGCCAGACATCGCCATCGCCATCCCAGACGGATACAAGATCTCCCGCAGGGACCACACCAACAGCTACGGAGGAGGACTCGCCATCATCCACAAGTCCACCCTCAAGATCACCACCCACACCGACGACCACTTCAACACTGCCGAGCTTCTACACTTCCGGATCCACACTGACCCCAACACCACCCTCAGAAGAACGCTCGTCTACAGACCCCCCGGACCACGGGCCCAGTTCTGCGACGCTATCACCGACCTCGCAAGCACCCACGCACTCGCCTCCACGGACTACATCCTCCTCGGGGACCTCAACTTTCACCTCGAGAACAACAACGACCACAACTCCACCACGCTGATCAGCAACCTCACGAACCTCGGACTCAGACAACTTGTTACGTCACCAACACACGCCGCCGGACACACACTGGACGCCATCTTCTCCACCAGCGACCACGTTACCTTCAACGACACCACCGAACCCTACTGGACCGACCACCGCTGCATCCACTTCACCTACAACAAAAACACTGCACACCATCACAGCCGCCAACTCCCCCGCCGCAGCTGGGGCAAAGTCACCGAAGAACAACTTCTCAGCACCCTCTCCCAGAACCCGCCGAACGAGCCAACCGACCCGGACACTGCGGCCTGCGACTTCAGACAATGGATCAACAACTGCGCCAACATCCTCTCCCCGCTGAAGAAACCCCCCAGCAACCTCGCCAGCAAGAAAGCCTCCTGGTTCACCGACGAACTCCTGGCCTCCAAACGCGCCTGCAGGAAACTGGAAAAGAAATGGCTCCAAGAACGCACACCGGACAACCACGCAACCCTCAAAGACGCCACCCGCCGACACCACCACCTCATCAGGACCACCAAGAGGTCCTTCTTCAAAGGCCGCCTAGAAAACAACGCACACGACAGCAAAGAGCTCTTCCACATCGTAAAGGAACTGTCCACCCCTAGCGCCAACGTCAACGACATCCCGCCCTCTCAGGAACTCTGCGACTCCCTCGCCGCTTTTTTCCACAGCAAGATCGCCGACATCCACAGCAGCTTCAACACCCCGACCACGCCCACCCCCCTCACCACCTCGAACCCAAGCATCGCCAACCCCATCACCGCCTGGTCCAACGTCGACGAAGACGCAACACGCAAAACCATGAACTCCATCCACTCCGGATCACCGACTGACCCCTGCCTCCACCGCATCTTCAACAAAGCCAACTCCGCAAGATCATCAATGCCTCCTTCGAAACAGGCACCTTCCCGGAAAGCTGGAAGCACACAGACATCAACGCCCTCCTCAAGAAACCCAAAGCCGACCCCAAGGACCTCAAGAACTTCCGCCCCATCTCCCTCCTCCCCTACCCAGCGAAAGTCACAAAAAAGATCGTCAACCTTCAACTGACACCCCACATCGAAGACAACAACGTCCTCGACCCCTCACAAACCGGATTCAGATGCAACCACAGCACCGAGACCGCCCTCATCACCGCCACAGATCACATCAGACGCCAACTCGACCACGGCGAAACCTCCGCCCGCATCCTCCTAGACCTCTCAGTGGCCTTCGACACGGTCTGCCACCACACCCTACTATCACGCCTCCAAGAAGCCGGAATACAGGAAAAAGCCCTAGCCTGGACCTCATCATTCCTCTCCGGCAGAACACAGACCGTCCGCCTCTCACCCTTCCGCTCAGAAGCCAACAACATCATCTGCAGCGTCCCCCAGGGCTCCTCCCTGAGCCCGACGCTGTTCAACATTTACATGGCCCCCCTCGCACAAGTGGCCCGCCGTCACGACCTCAACATCATCACCTACACCAACGACACCCAGCTCATCCTCTCCCTCACCAACGACCCCGCCACCGCCAAAGCCAACCTCCACGAAGGAATGAAAGCAGTCGCCGACTGGATGAGAAATAGCCGCCTGAAACTGAACACTGACAAGACAGAAATCCTCATCCTCTGGACATCCCCCTCCGCCTGGGACGACTCGTGGTGGCCCACCACCCTTGGAACAGCTCCGACGCCCACCGACCACGCCCGCAACTTGGGGTTCATCCTCGACTCCGCACTCTCCATGGACAGATAAATCAGCGCCGTCACCTCCTCCTGCTAAAACACACTCCGCACCCTCCGCAGGATCTACAAGTGGATCCCGACCGACACCAGGAAGACAGTGACCCACGCCCTCGTCAGCAGCAGATTGGACTACGGCAACGCACTCTATGCAGGAATCCCTGCAAAACACCTCCAACGACTTCAATGCATCCAAAGCGCCTCAGCCCGACTCATCACAACGCACCCCGCCACAGCCACATCACCCCACACCTCAAAGAGCTCCACTGGCTTCCCGTCGACAAGAGGGTCACCTTCAAGCTCCTCACCCACGCACATAAAGCACTCCACAACGCCGGCCCCACCTACCTCAACAACAGACTCAATTTCTACACGCCGACCCGCCAACTGCGATCCGCGAGCCTCGCCCTCGCCACCATCCCCCGCATCCAACGAACCACCTCCGGCGGCAGATCCTTCTCCTACCTCGCCGCCAAGACATGTAACACGCTCCCTACCTACCTCCGACAGACTCAAGACCTACTCGCCTTCAGAAGACTCCTCAAGACCTGGCTCTTCGTGCTGTAGCAGTCACCTCCCCCCCACCCCTCAGCGCCTTGGAACCCTAACGGGTAAGTAGCGCGCTCTACAAATGTCTGTGATTGATTGATTGATAGGGTCTAAGGACACGACTAAAGCCAGAACAACTGAACGGAATTACACTTTGGTAGTGCAGATCATGTTTTTTGTTATTTGGTGTAAATCTGTACAGTAGTTTTTGAGATATTAAAGGAAAAAGAGATATAGATATCTGGACAGTTGGTGTGCAGATATGCTCTGATTGGTCAGTTTAACCCCTTCCTCGCCATGGACGTAATGGTTACGTCCATGGCAGCGCCCATGTGGCGCCATGGACGTAACCATTACGTCCTGCTAGCGCTCCCCCGAGGGCCGCCCCCCCAGGCCAGGGCTGAAAGGGGAAACTCTTCCCCTTCAAACCCCGACCCCCCACCACCCCCGTGACGTCAGCACGCAAGCGCGCGCTGAAAATCACAGAGCCTCCCCCATCGCGCTGGAAGCTCAGCATTTCTCTTTCGATCACGTGGGGGAGGCAAGGAGAGGCTTCAAAGGGAAGGAAATGTATTTCCTTCCATTTGAAGTCTCTCCCAGGATTTCAAAAGCCGGATTGCTTGCAATCCGGCTTTTAAAACCCCACTAGACACCAGGGATGTTTTTTTTGTTTTGAAAGTGACATAAGGGAGCGACCCCTTGGGCAAGGGTCGCTCCCAGGGGGTCTTTTTTTTTTAAGGCCTTTTCTGCACCCCCGGGGGCAAAAAACCTCTAGACACCAGGGATACTTTATTTTTTTTTGTTTTTTTGTTGTTTTGTTATGCGTTTTAGGTGTGGGGAGCGACCCCTTAGGCAAGGGTCGCTCCCATATGGGGCAAATTATATTTAGGCAATTTCTGCCCCCTTTGGGGGCAGATTGGCCTATTTTTATGAGGCCAATCTGCCCCCAAGGGGGGTAGAAACCACTAGACACCAGGGAGTTTTTTTTCACGTAAGGGGAGCGACCCCTTAGGCAAGGGTCGTTCCCCTGGGGAGCAAATTTATTTTAGGCCAATCTGCCTCCAAGGGGGCAGAAACCACTTGGCACCGTAGGCAAGGGTCGCTCCCGGGCGGGGGTTGGGAGCAGGGCAATTTTTTTTTTTGGTTTTTCTTTTTTTGTTTTGTTTTTTTGGAGATGGGGAGCGACCAATTAGGCAAGGGTCGTTCCCCTGGGGGGCAAATTGTATTTAGACCATTTCTGCCCCCCTTGGGGGCAGATTGGCCGATTTTAGGTCAATCTGCCCCCAAGGGGGCAGAAACCACTTGGCACCGGGGATTTTTTTTTTGCCGCTAATGTCACGCAAGGGGAGCAACCCAGTAGGCAAGGGTCGCTCCCGGGGAGGGGTTGGGGGAGCCAAATTTTGAGGTTTGCAAAGTATTCTGGGTAACAGAACCTGGTCAGAGCCCCACAAGTCACCCCATCATGGATTCCCCTAGGTCTCTAGTTTTAAAAAATGCACAGGTTTGGTAGGTTTCCTTAGGTGGCGGCTGAGCTAGAGGCCAAAATCTACAGGTAGTCACTTTGCAAAAAACACCTCTGTTTTCTTTAAAAAAATTTGATGTGTCCACGTTGCGTTTTGGGGCATTTCCTGTCGCCGGCGCTAGGCCTACCCACACAAGTGAGGTATCATTTTTATCAGGAGACTTGGGGGAACGCTGGGTAGGAGGAAATTTGTGGCTCCTCTCTGATTCCAGAACTTTCTGTCACCGAAATGTGAGGAAAACTTGTTTTTTTAGCCACATTTTGAGGTTTGCAAAGGATTCTGAGTAACAGAACCTGGTCAGAGCCCCACAAGTCACCCCATCTTGGATTCCCCTAGGTCTCTAGTTTTAAAAAATGCACAGGTTTTGTAGGTTTCCCTGGGTGCCGGCTGAGCTAGAGGCCAAAATCTACAGGTAGGCACTTTGCATAAAATGTGAGGAAAACGTGTTTTTTTAGCCAAATTTTGAGGTTTGCAAAGGATTCTGGGTAACAGAACCTGGTCAGAGCCCCACAAGTCACCCCATCTTGGATTCCCCTAGGTCTCTAGTTTTAAAAAATGCACAGGTTTGGTAGGTTTCCCTAGGTGCCGCCTGAGCTAGAGGCCAAAATCTACAGGTAGGCACTTTGCAAAAAACACCTGTTTTCTTTCAAAAAATGTGATGGCTCCACGTTGCGTTTTGGGGCATTTCCTGTCGCGGGCGCTAGGCCTACCCACACAAGTGAGGTATCATTTTTATCGTGAGACTTGGGGGAACATAGATTAGCAAAACAACTGTTATTGCCCCTTGTCTTTCTCTACATTTTTTCCTTCCAAATATAAGAGAGTGTGTAAAAAAGACATCTGTTTGAGAAATGCCCTGTAATTCACATGCTAGTATGGTCACCCCAGAATTCAGAGATGTGCAAATAACCACTGCTCCTCAACACCTTATCTTTTGCCCTTTTTGGAAATACAAAGGTTTTCTTGATAGCTATTTTTCACTCTTTATATTTCAGCAAATGAATTGCTGTATACCCAGTATAGAATGAAAACGCACTGCAAGGTGCAGCTCATTTATTGGCTCTGGGTACCTAGAGTTCTTGATGAACCTACAAGCCCTATATATCCCCGCAACCAGAAGAGTACAGCAGACGTAACGGTATATTGCTTTAAATAATCTGACATTTCAGGAAAAAGTTACAGAGTAAAACGTAGAGAAAAATTGCAGATTTTTTCACCTCAATTTCAATATTTTGTTTTCTCAGTTGATATTTTCTGTAGGAAACCCTTGTAGGATTTACACAAATTACCCCTTGCTGAATTCAGAATTTTGTCTACTTTTCAGAAATGTCTGGGATCCAGCATTGGTTTCATGCCCATTTCTGTCACTGACTGGAAGGAGGCTGAAAGCACAACAAATCGTAAAAATGGGGTATGTCCCAGTAAAATGCCCAAATTGTTTTGAAAAATTGGGTTTTCTGATTCAAGTCTGCCTGTTCCTGAAAGCTAGGAAGCTGGTGATTTTAGCACTGCAAACCCTTTGTTGATGCCATTTTCAGGAAAAAAAAACACAAGCCTTCTTCTGCAGCCCCTTTTTCCCATTTTTTTGAAAAAAACAAAATTTTCACTGTATTTTGGCTAATTTCTTGGCCTCCTTCTGGGGAACCCACAAAGTCTGGGTACCTCTAGAATCCCTAGGATGCTGGAAAAAAAGGACGCAAATTTGGCGTGGGTAGCTTATGTGAACAAAAAGTTATGAGGGCCTAAGCGTGAACTGACCCAAATAGCCAAAAAAAAGGCTTGCCACCTGAGGGGGAAAAGGCCTGGCAGCGAAGGGGGTTAAAGGAGATTAGTCAGTTCTGATTGGTTGGTGACAACCTGAACAATATGTTTTGGGAGCCATTACAAGACTCCGGGACATGGCCCCTGTGTCCTGAAAATGAATTAAAAAGAAAATATGTAAGTGGGTAGGATGAGCACACCCAGACCCCAAGGGGCATATATAGGAGTCCCAAATGGAATCCCCCTATTTTTGTCTGACCACAACATGGGCAACATGCTGTAGCAGCACTTACAGGACTCAGAGGCATGATCCTCATCGATAAGCATGGTAGTGAATGGCAGGTTTTGAGGGTCACAAAAAGGAGAACGTATAAAATGGGATAACAGATTTTAGATACAATATAAATAATTTGTTGATGATACCATACTAATTTTAGGAATTGTGGTGTATTCTGTGGTGATTTTACCTTGTGAAAAAGCCGTCTGCTGGGATTTCATAAATCATGTTTGAGAGAAAAGAAATTCTCATGATTTTCCCATCGAGATTATGGAAGGTGCTCCAGGAGCTAAAATGAGAGCATATCTTCTGTAAATTCAAACTATCTTTCTCAGTCATATGAGAATGAAGTCTAACATTGTCAGTAAAACATGTACCTCCAGCTGGAGCAGCCTGTCAGTTGATTCTCTTGTGTTCTACTGAAGCTTCCCAGAGTGTTCTAAAGAACAACTAGAGCACTAACAGTCTTAATTATGAAAAAAGTGTGGCACACCTGAAGCCATCTTGATTGCATCAAACTGGTAAAACTTGAAAGATTTAAGTTAGGAAGGAAGAAAATAAGAGGGATCTTTTGTCATAGAAATTATGGTTAGTGGTGTAGAAAGAAAAATTAGAACACATTTTAAGTGAGTACTCAAATATCTTCCTCTTCTATTTCATTAAACATTCTGACATGCAGACTGAAACATGCATTTTCAACACGCAGCAGACTGCCAGTGAACTCATTGGTAATCAGCAGCTTTAATATAGTGTTCTAATCAGCAACTGGAGCGCTAACATTCTTAATTTATGCCAAAAGTGTGGCACCTCTGAATGCCATCTTGAGGGAATTGAAGTGGAAAACTCAAATTTTCTGCTGAGGATACGGCAGTAAATGGGGAAATTTAAACAAATAAGTCGCCTAAGATGCCCACCAGAGACAGAAGAGCCCAAATGTAGCCCAAGCCCAAGTACAGTCCAATGACAGATTTGACCCATAGGTATCGGAGTGTTTTACATGAGCATCATTTACGTTACACAAGGACACATTCATTTTGGTTGTGGGCATGGAGAGATCAAGTGATTTGCCAAGAATCACAAGATGTCGCGCTGATGCCGAAACTCCAACCTGGTTCCCCAGCAGCAAAATCTGCAGCTCCGGCCGTAATGCCACCTCTTCTCCCTTATGTGTAACATATAATCAAGTGATTAACTGGATGAAAAAATTAAGATAGCAAATAATTTTAAAATGCTTTGTTGCTATTGCAGAACTCAGAAAATGTGTCCTTATTTTAGTTTTTTAGAGCACTAATGTTAGCGCGTCTGACCTTAATAAGTAAACTTACAAGGGGACGCAAATAGGTGGAGGAACCTTTTGACTCTCAATTAAGATGTTCTTACCATAGCTCGGCACATAAACAATAACCAATACACAATATCAATAATCACCAACAATCAATAATGGTAAAAATCAATGGAGTCAGAAATTATCACGCACCATGACCTTCCAGTCATGAATAACCACACCATTTCGTAAAGGTTAGAATATTTATTTCCCTTTGATAACAATGCTAAGGTCATGTAAATTAATCTAAAAATCAAATGAAATACATACAGAAACAATACTGGCTGTCCAACGCGGCGGAAGAAAAGTAATCTAATCAAAGCTTGAACTACAACCCATTCTAAGGTTATGGTGCAAAATAGTAACAAAGTCAACTGGGTCAAAGTAGTTACGTATGCTCAAATTGAGCAGAGAAATTCATCAAGCATTATTTCTCTATTAGCATAATTTCATTAGTGAGGATCCTTAACTAACATCAGATTAGCATCAGCATGTTGGGCTTCATGCAAAACAATTTAGTAACACAAATTTGGAAAAACATCTAACTATGGCTCTATCAAAACAATGCAGTTGGTACCTAGAAAGGAAAAGCAAATACACATGATAGTCAACAGTCTAATTCATAATACCTATCCTCAATGTGGATCAGCTAACAGAGTCAGTCTTCGTCCTCAGAACATCAGTCGATCTGCAAGGCATCAGGATTCAGCATCAAAGTTCAGAAAATGCAAAGTCTTTAAGCAGTAAAGTTAAGAACGTCTCTTGTTAAGACACAAAATGGGCAAGAATGAACCTCCCTTCTCTCTGTGCAGTGTTGTTAACTCAAAACTAGTCAAACTACTTTCCAAATCCCTATTGATCAGTTAATCGCATGTTCACACTTTGTCCAATAAAACAAAAATTCCAAATCTATGAATTCTACCATTACTCTATCCACATGTCGTTGATTGGTTGTCCTGCAATGTCCTCATCATCCGGCTTGTCAGGTAACAATATTGTTGCAGCTTCTACTCCAGTCAGTATCTCCATTGTTCTCCTTCTGAGAAAGTCAGTCTCAAAAGTATTACACACAAAGGGGGTTATTACAACTTTGGAGGAGGTGTTAATCCGTCCCAAAAGTGACGGTAAAGTGACAGATATACCACCAGCCGTATTACGAGTCCATTATATCCTATGGAACTCGTAATACGGCTGGTGGTATATCCGTCACTTTACCGTCACTTTTGGGACGGATTAACACCTCCACCAAAATTGTAATAACCCCCAAAATGTTACATTAACAAGAACAGCATCTTCTAGCAGTCGGTTCTCATGAGAAAGCTTCCGTTATGAGCACATTTAAACAATACAATAAAAATCACAGTATAACTCTCTATGACAGCCATTTATTAAATGTTAAGAAGCACAGCTTTGACATGAGGCCTAGCAAGTAGGACAAGACACTCGCTCAGTTAACGCCTACAATTAATAAAACTAGAGCATAATGCATAACCTTTAATATGACATATTACTACATATAGTCAAACATATATGCAACATTTCACAGTGTTAGGATATTAATAAGTACAATTTGTGCACATTGACGGCCACTCTTCGTAATCACATTTTCAAATGCGTGCATTATTTTTCCTACATTATTATATTTTCTACACAAACACCTTATTCAGAATACATGAATGCTTATTAAGAATTTTTATTAAGATACCTGCACTAGCACTAACCATAATTTCCATGGGAATAAGACTGTCTCGTTTTTAAATTTCTAAAGGAAACACATTAGGTATTACAGCTTTGAATACATCAAGATGACGTCAGGGCTCACTCTTGTAATAAATATAGAATGTTAGCAATCTAGTTATTCATTAGAATACTGTGGGAAGGCAGATGTTGGGAACACAGACTCAGATAACTGAGGGCAGGGGAGAGGGTGCAGAGGGGACAAGTGGATCATGCTGGGCAGGTGGGAGGGGCAGTGCCAGCACAATAGACCATGGAGGGCAAGGGAAAGTGGGCAGGGGCAACAAACCAACTATACAGGACAGGCAAGAGAGGCTGAGACCATTAAGGGCAGAAGGAAGAGGCAGTGGCTGTACAGCCACACATGACAACAGACCCAATTCAGGCAGGAAACTCCCAATATTTTTAAGCCCAAAAGGGCTTTATTTTATCTGCTGCTTGCCTCAAATTTCTTATTTTCCAATGTAAATAAATTGTGGAAAATCAATTCCTGAGGTTGTTTTTTTTCAAAATCTCCCTCTTACCAGGTTCAAAATGCTGGCAAGTATGGTTCATTGGATCACGGAGGGTAGGACGAACGGGATAGGGTCATGGACATGGATAACAGAGGACAGGAGGGTGGGCAGGTGCACTAAACTGACCTTACAGGGCAAGCACCAGGGGTTTCAGAAGCACAATACACCACACAGGGCAAGCAGGGCAGTGCAGGATAATAGATCATGGAAAGCAATAGGGAGGGCACAGGGCCATGCACATGGGCAACAGAGAGTTTAGAGGAAGAGGCAAGGGCAGCAAGCTGGCCATACCGGAAAGACAGGATGGATAGTTGCAGCATAACGGATCATGAAGGGCAGGAGGGAGGGGCAGGGGCATGAAAACAGACCAGACACAGCAGGGAGGGGATAGGGGCTTATACATGTAAAACTGATGGCAGGTGGCAAGGGGGCAGGGGAGGAGCAGCAAGCTGACCACAGAATGTAGGCGGATGGGAACTGGAAGCACAACACACCATGGGGGGTAACAGTGAGGCTAAAATGACATACACACTGATAACGAGGGGAATATGTGAGGGGGTCAGGGGCAGCAAGCTGACCACACTGGGCAGGTAGGAGGGGCTGGGGCAGCAGAGAAACCATGCATGGAAAGCGGGAGGGATAGTGGTAGCACAACGGCCATAGTGGGCAAGAGGGAGGGGGCAGGGTCATGCACAAAGGACCAGGGAGGACAGAAGGGAGGGGTAGGTACTGGACACAGACAAGTGAGAAAAGGGGAAGGGACTTCACAACAGGATGGGGCAGGCAGAAGGAGCAGTTGCAGCCCAAAAGAGCATGGAGGGCAGAAGGGAGTGGCAGCAAAATGGGGACCATGGAGGACAGGATGGAGAGATAGAGAACTCACACAGGCAGGGTGGAGGTGGCAGGGACAGGCAGCAGCCATCTGACCATGCTAGGCAGTTGGGAGGGGCATGGGCAGTGTAGCAGAACACTCAGAGTAGCTAGGCTGGGCTGAGGAAGGTCCATGGAACATGGTGAGCACAAAGGAGGGAGCAGGGGCTTGCACACAGACATCAGAGGGTAAGGGCAGCAATCTAAGCATAGACGCTAAGCAGGAGGGCAATGATGGGGCATAGAACTGGGCAACGGAGGGCAGGAGGAGTGGGCAGGGACATCAAGCTAAAAGGAGAGAAGTGGCAGCATATTGGACCTCGCAGCACATGAGGGAGGGGGCTGATGCATGGACTCAGACAACAGAGGGTAAGGAGGAGGTGGATAGGACAGCAAACTAACTGTTCTGGGCAGGCAGCATGGGCAATGGCAGAACATCGCCCACACAGGGTTGTAATGAGGGAGCATGGGCATGGACTTAGACAGTGGATGGCAAGGAAGAGGGGGGGCAGGAACAGCAAACTTGAATGGGGCAGCACAATGCCAGGCCAGACCCTGTGTCCAAACCCCTCCAACACTGTGCATTGCGATGGGCATTTTATTTATCGTTAAAAAAACCTTAGAAATTCACTGAAAAAAACAAAGGTTACAACAACGTTATAGTTAGGAAACAGAACTAGAAATTCACTAAAAAAACAAGGGTTACAGAGATGTTATAGGGAAGTTATAGTTAGAGTCAGATTTTACGTACACAAAACCATAGGAATTCAGCTTTATATAGTTAGTTATTTCAAGTAACTATGACTCGTTCCCTAAGGTAACTAATACCTCGTGCCCTCGCTGTGCACAGTTTTCTCTTCAATAATTTCCCTGCAAATGTAACAGTGATATTATCAATGATGTCATAGAAGATGTCAGGAGTGATGTAATATCTGGGGTAATTGGCAGTGCATGGCAAGGGTGTGAGTTATAGCTACCTTAGGGCAAAGTATAGATACTTGAAATAACTAACTATAAAAGCTGAATTTCTATAGTTTCTATGGTTTTGTGCGAGTTAAATCTGAAACTAACTATAACGTCCCTGTAACTTTTGTTTTTTTCAGTGACTGGATAATTTCCCACTTGTGATGCTCTCCCCAATCCTTTCAATGACATTTCAACATTAATTTTAATTAAACACACAATGCACTGGAATGATCACACCTTACAGCTCAAACACAGCAATAAGATTGAAATGTGAAACAAAATTAGACCGACAACAAATCAAATAAGAAATACTTAGTGCTCGACCAGGCAGGCTACAATAAACACATGTTGATTAACATATTTGTATTTTTTTTTACAGTGTCTGGAAGTGCTTTCACATCCAGGATATTACTTCATAATGGCGAGGTACTTATTTCAACTGTATATAAATAATGTGAAGCTAATGTCACGTGCCCCAGCCCTCTGTATATATCATGGACAATAATCTTAGTACTGAACCAATTGATTCTGAATTTCTGACTGAATGAAATTGAAAATGAATGTTTTAAATAAGAAAACATGCTTGTTGGTTTTTGTCCGTGTAGGAAGCTGACCAGGTCGGTGGAGCACACAACTATGGTGTTGTCACCCTATACCAGGTCCAGGAATCTCCTACTATTGAAGTGTAGGCAGTGTCTAGGAAGCCAGGGCTATCCAGAGGTGGCTGTGGGTGAGCAGCCAAGACTTATCGAGGAGACATGCAAAGCTTATGCAATACCACTATTGTCACCCAGCAACTCATCACACATGAAAGAACTACACAGTGTTACAAAAATAAAGTTACTTTATTGTATTAACACAACACTAGAATACTTATAGGCAGTTCCCCCCAACTAAAGGTAAGTACACACTATGCACAATAGTAATCAGTAAATAACATAGAAACAACAAGCATTGGCAATACTTAGTAAAAACAGCAAGGGCCCTAGGGGAGGGCCAAACCATAAACTAAGAAGGTGGAATGCAAGATACAGTGCCCTACCCACGGATGTGGAGTTCTTAGAGGGGAGCTGGAAGAAAGAGTTGAGTACCTGAGTGACCCTCAGCGACCAGGAGATCAAAGGAAAGTACCTGGCCTTCCCAAGGACTAACAGGAGGATTTGGACAAATGATTATACAAGATCAGGACCAGACAAGAGGAAACCAAAGGTGGATTCTGGTAGAAGAGGACCTTCAAAAGAAGGGGACAGAGTCCAGTCCACAATGGAGTGTCCAGTAGGACCAGGAGCCACTACCCACCCTTCTGTGGATACAGAACCATGTTGACTGCAGAGAAGAAGGCTAACTGTGGAGTCCAGGAGCTAAAGAGGAGTCCTTGGAGCAGTGCACATCATGTCCCATGTCAGTTGTCTGGTCACAGATGGTCAATGATGCAGGAGAACCACCAACAAGCCTTGGCAAATGCAAGAGAAACAAAAGAAGAGTTGCAAGGCTGAAGAGGACCAGCAAGGCTTAGGGGACTCAACCCACGGAGGGGAGTCTGCGGTGACCCTCAGTAGTTGGAAGAGCTAACAAAAGCAGCGGCAGCCCCCAAAAGCAACCCACTGGTAGCAAGCACAGTAAGTTGCAGTGAGGCCCAGTCAACACACCCAAAGAGGAGTCCCATGTGGATCAGTAGAGAGGAGACTGTGCTTTGCAGGAAGAAGTGCTGGGGGCTGGGTCTACATGAAGCCTGAAGAATCCTTGGAGCAGGAGCAAACAAGCCTTGATAGCTGCAAGAGTCAGGGTACAAAGGGGTATTGTCCTGCAAGGAGAGGCAAGGGCTTACCATCGCCCAACTTGGACAGCTGGCAGAGAGGACCAAAGGTACCACTCCAGACCACCACCTGTGATGCAGGATCTACGCAGTTCCAGAGAAGAGCAACTCCACGTAGCCGGTCATCATTGCAGTTGTTGCCTGCAGATGCAGGGGAGTGACTCCTTCACTTCGAGGGAGATTCCTTCTTGGTTCTTGATGCAGGCCAAAGTCCTGCTAACCTCAGCGAATGCACAGCTGGGGAAATGTTGCAGTTGATGGAAGGAGATGGAGAAACAATGTTGCAAAGTGGAGTCATCACTTAAGGTGCAGACTGTCGGTTCCTGACGAGTCCATTTGCGGATCCAGTGGCCAGTGGATGAAGTAAACAATGCAGAAGAGTCCTGGTGGAGTCTTGCACATTGAATCTGGGGACACACCCTCAAGGGAGTCCCTAAATAGCCCTAAAGGGGGGTTTGCTTACCTAGCAAGGTGACTACCTATGAGGAGGGGTCTGTGATGTCACCTGCCTGACCTGGCCACTCAGATGCTCCCATGGGCCTCTGCACATCTTGGTTTCAAGATAGCAGAATCAAGTGGCCACCTGGAGGAACTCTGGGCACCACCCCTGTGGTGGAGAGGGACAGGGAAGTGGTCACCCCCCTTTCCTTTGTCCAGTTTCATGCCAGAGAAGGGACCGGGGTCCCTGGACTGGTGCAAACCGGTTTATGCAAGGAGGGCACCAAATGTGCCCTTGTAACACCTATTCCCCCTCTCCCACAGGAAATCCTTTGTTCTGCCATCCCCTGCCTGAACTGGTCAAGCAGCAGGAGGGCAGAAACCTGTCTGTGGGGTTGCAGCAACGTGGGCTGCCCAGAACCCCCCAGAAGACTGGTAGGAGCAATACTGGGGGTCAGAGAAGGGACCGGGGTCTCTGGACTGGTGCAAACCGGTTTATGCAAGGAGGGCACCAAATGTGCCCTTGTAACACCTATTCCCAAGGGAAAGGGTGTTCCCTCCCTCTCCCACAGGAAATCCTTTGTTCTGCCATCCCCTGCCTGAACTGGTCAAGCAGCAGGAGGGCAGAAACCTGTCTGTGGGGTTGCAGCAACGTGGGCTGCCCAGAACCCCCCAGAAGACTGGTAGGAGCAATACTGGGGGTCCCCTAAGGAGCCCCCAAACTGCATGGAATCATACAACCAATACTGGCAACAGTATTGAGGTATGAATCCAAATGTTTGATACCAAACATGCCCAAGTTTGGAATTACCATTGTGTAGCTGGACACAGGGAGTGACCTGTGTCCAGTACACGGGTAAAATGGATTCCCTGCACTTACCAAGTCCAGTGTAATGCAACAGGGGTTCATAGGGGCACCTCTGCTCATGCAGGGGTGCTCTCACACACAGGGACCTGCTTCTTGCCCTCTGGGATAGGAGGGCCTAACACAGGGGTGACTTACAGTGACCTGGTGCAGTGACCTGTGGTGAAAGTGTGCACGCATCTTTTCAGGCAGGTTGCAATGGCAGGCCTGCAAACACATTTTGCCTGTTCTCCCATGGAGGGCAAAATACATGCTGCAGCCCATGGGGAAACCCTCGTGCCCCAATGCCCTGGGTACATAAGTACCATATACTAGGGACTTATTAGGGGGCACCAGTATGCCAATTGTGGGGTGTGCAAAGTCCTAGACAACCAAATTTAGAGGGAGAGAGCACAATCACTGAGTTCCTGGTTAGCAGGATCCCAGTGAAAACAGTTTAGGCATACTGATAGCAAGTAAAAAGTGGGGGTACCAGGCTAAAAATTAAATAAAAAAGAAATAACCTTTTTAAGAAAAGATTCCTGCAACCACGTCCTGCCTTATACTTTTGCTGAAGTACCATTCATTCATGTGACATACACATTCTCTGTGTTTTCTCCAGATAACTCAACGGTACTTGTAGCAATGCTGTATTCTGCTTTAATATTACATCACTGTGCTGTTCAAGAATTGAGTATTTATGAATTTCTCTTTTATCTTGCCATCTGGTCTTCACTCCATTCTTACCAAGTTACCGACTTTGATATTCACTAAACTTAGGTTGCTGCGTTGCTCCTTTATATGCTGTTGCTCCTTCTCTTATGCTACTCTGTTGATGTGTCCATGATCATTAAAGCAGCTGGTCACACTCGTGCTCCAGGTCTGGCTTACTTCTCATTGCCAGTTGCCTTTCCGGCCACTGTTACGGCAGAGGTCCACACTCAAAGGGGCATAAAGGGGTCGGTGCAGTAAACAGCTCCAAGGCCCAATATGCGGTGGATCCCAAAAGGGTCAAACAAAGAGGTTGAAAGTGACACCCCCCTCAGTGCCCTCCCCTCCCAGAAAGAAGCCCAAGCATTGACAAACCCTACAGGTTTCACCTTTGTTTTTTCTTTCTATCTAACTGGATTCTAAAATCTTTGAAAAATGTTACAATAATGTTTGTTTTAAATTTGATAAACCGTTAATGGTTTATCAAACTTAAAACAAACATTATTATAAAATTTCTATAATATTTGTAATCTAGTTACATAGAAAGAAGAACCAAAGGTGAAATCTATTAGCATGACAGCATGCAGCGAATAAGAAAGAAGATGGTAGTAGAGAAAGAAGACAGGTAGAAAGAAGATGGCAGTGAAGAAAGAAGACAGCCTGCGGCAAAGAAGAAAAAAGACAGCGGTGAAGAAAGCAGTCAGAAGACGTCATGCAGTGAAGAAGAAAGAAGACGGCAGTGAAAAAAGATAGAAAACGGCATGCGTTAAAGAAGAAAGAAGATGGCAGTGAAGTAATAAGACAAAAGATAGCATGCGGTAAAGAAGAAAGAAGATGGCAGTAAAGAAAGAAGACAGAAGACGCCATATGGTAAAGAAGATGGTAGCGCATAAAGAAAAAGGAGAATACAGCATGTGGTAAAGAAGAAAGAAGATGGCAGCAAAGAAGGAAGACAGAGAAGATGGCAGCCCAGCAAGAAGATGCCAGCGAAAAAAGAAGACAGCATGCAGAAAGAAAAAAGAAGACAGCAACGAAGAAAAAGGAAAAGGAAGACCGCAGCAAATAAGGTAGACAGCAGTGAAGAAAGAAGATGGCATGCAGAAAGAAAAAAGAAGACAGCAGTGAAGAAAGAAGACACAAGATGGCAAGTGGGACAGAAAACAGCAGTGAAGAAAGAAGACAGATGATGGCATGCAGTGAAGAAGAAAGAAGGGAGAAGATGGCAGTGAAGTAAGAAGAAGTCAAAAGATGCCATGCAGGAAAGAAGAAAGAAGACAGCAGTGAAGAAAGAAGACTGAAGACGGCATGTGGTAAAGAAAAAAGAAGATGGCAGCGAATAAAGAATAAGAGGACGGCATGCGGTAAAGAAGATGGCAGTGAAAAAAGAAGACAGAAGACAGCATGCAGTAAAGAAGATGGCAGAGTAGAAAGAAGTCCGAGAAGACAGCAGTGAAGAAAGAAGACAGAAGACAGCATGCAGCAAGAAGAAATAAGATGGCAGTGAAGAAAGAATACAGAAGACGGCATGCAGTAAAGAAGAAAGAAGCCAGCAGTGAAGAAAGAAGACAGAAGTCGGCATGCGGTAAATAAGATAGCAGATGGCAGTGAAGACAGAAGATGGCATGCTGTGAAGAAGAAAGGAGACAACACCGAAGAAAAAAGACAGAAGAAGGCATGCAGTAAAGAAGGAAGAGAGAGGCAGTGAAGAAAAAGGTGACAGAAGATGGCATGTGGTGAAGAAGAAAGACAGCAGTGAAGAAAAAGGGAGAAAAGAACTCAGCGAAGAAGGAAGACATCAGCGAAGAAAGAAGATGGTATGCAGAAAGAAAAAAGAAGACAACAGTGAAGAAAGAAGACAGAGTAAATGGCAGCGAAGAAAGCTGTCAGTGAAGAAAGAAGGTGGCATGCAGAAAAAAAAAGAAGTACCTTCTGCATCGTAGCCAGAGGAAGGACACTGGCCAGTGTCCAATGGGAAGTGACCGGAAGGGGTACTTGGTCCAGAGGAAACTCAACGGCAAGATCGGCAAAGAAGATGAAGAAGACAACAGGAAGAGACATGCAGATGACATGTTGGCCAATCAGAAGCATGTCAATCAAAGCGAAGTTGGACTAAGCCAATGGTAAGTTAAGGGAAGTAAGAGGCTGGTTCCAAGCCCCTTTAAAAAAATGTTTAAATTAACAATAGCTTTCAAAAGCAGAGTGCAAGCAGCATGCAAGCAGGCGTGCAGCAGAAACCTAAAAACTGCTTGAATCCCATGTACCAATTGCAGGGCAGAGCATTATTCAAAATTGCCCCAGAGTGCATGAGAAGCCCTTTTAAGCACTCCAGCAGCCAGAGTCCATCCCTTTTAAGATGTGCAACGCGGTGCCAAGAAGAGGAAAATCCAACATAGCCATGGTTTGGCAGCTCCTAATCCCAACAGGTATACCAGCTTCTGTGGTTGGAGGAAAAAGGGTGCATACAGGCTTTTACAATGCCCATCATTCTCTGGGAGCTCCCTGCAGTGTACAAATCACAAATAGAATTGACCAAAGGGCGTGTATTTGTTTTTTTGTGCTGCCTGCCATTGAGCGGCAGCTTATCAGGGAGGAGCATAGGAGCAACCCAAGCCAGATGCCGGTCCACGGAAGGGCTGGCATGCTAGAACAAGCCCAGCAAGAGGGAAATGCAGTGCGTGACCCAACCCACCCCACGAGCACAAGGCCGGCCGCCCACCACAACAGGAGATAATAGCAGCAGGCTTCAAGCAATGTATGCAGATCGAGGCTTCATGCCGCCAGTGGCACAAGCTCCCCAGCTCCCAAAACACACAGTAATCCACATAAGGAGTGGGAGAGCAACCCAAGCCTGACTGCAAGGGGTTTAGCGAGAAGGACGTGAGGAGAGCGGCCTCATCCACCAAGGCTGTATGAGAGGAGGTGGCCCTGCCCAGCAATACCAACACAGGGCAGCGGAGCACTGCACACTAAGAGTGCGGATCAGAGGCCTTGTGCGTCCAGTGGCACCAGCTCCCACGAGGGTGAAACCAATATCGGCAAGAGGTGAGAGGACAGGGTTTTTTTACCTACCTTTACAGTTGATCATGAGCAGTGAGCAGCTGCAGGGCAGGAGCAGCAAGAGATAGATTCGCTTTTCACTAAGCTAAAGCTAGAGGAGAGCACATGGGATAGCCCACAAGGGTGATGCGACCCAGAGTGTGAGGGCAAACAGCCAGACAAACTAACTTGCAGCCTGGGACAGCTCCAGCTGGGGTGATGCAACCCAGCTGCCTAATGTGGTGTAGAGCAACAGTGTTGCAAAAACAAAACCAAAAAGAGCTGGCCTAAGACAACTAGGGACAGCACGAAACCTGATTAGAGGCAGTACAGCTCAATAGCAGAGGCCAGAGCGTCAGCAGCAGCAGCAGCAAAAACCAGCGAGGACAGCCATGCTTGGCGGCGTGACCCATCTGCTTTCACCTACCTCAGAGGGCAAAGCAAGGATGGTAGAGCCAGGCAACAGCGGGCATGAGGATAAGATAGAAGAAATCCTGAAAGCAATTAGGGTAGCAGTGGCCATGCATGGGATAAAATGACTCCTTGGACAACTAAGAGGTGAACTAAGCAGTTAGCACATCCCATACGAACCCAGCGACAGTGGGAAGAGTGAGGAACACAGTGAGGAGCACCATGAGGAAAATAAAGGAAGGGAGGAGCCTAAGAAGCAGCCAGCAGAAGTAGCGAAAAAGGGACTCCGAAGATGGAGTCCAAGAAGCCAGGGGAGGAGGCCAGGACAGTGATGCCTGGGCTCAGCAAGCATGTCAAAACTGGAATCAGTGAGCAGATAAGCATGATTGTACAAGCATGCTTGAAATAGTTTACTCAATTGCTATTTGCTAACAACGAGGAGAGTGCACACACAAGGACGGAGCACGGCCATGAGCCCTGAGGGTGTGGAAACCAATCCCGGGGGCCTAATAATTAGGTAAATGTGTCCTGCAGGGCCCACGACCGCCATACTACACACACTGACTACAAACACAGTCCCCGCAGAGGTATGGGCAAGCTCACTGGGGGAAGGTCAGGCAGCATCAGACTTAAATGTTTTAACACCTGAGGCGTACAAAGGGAACACATTAGGGAAACCATAGATGGTTTCAAGGCCACAGGATATGCTATTAAAAAGGAAGGAGAAGGCACAAGTCAGGAAAGGGAAAAACTTTGATAACTGGTTGGATGCGTTTCAGATCATGGCATGCGTAATAGTAGCGAAATGTCCCCCCTGTGTGAAAGACCTCTAGCTACATGAATCTAAGATACACATTCTCCTAGAGAGTTTGCAGGGGACGCTTGGCTAGACTGTGACAGAGACTTTAGGCTGAAGATGCAGGCAGACTCAGACATAGAATAAGACAAAGAGGATTTGTCTTGGTATAAGCCCAAAATAATGGGAGCCCCAGAGGCTAGGAACTGGTCTGAAAATGCCAAGCAGCCCTTTCAAAGGAGTCATTTCAAAAGGCAGCATGGCAGGTAAGAGCATTTTTCAAACAGAAAGCCTGAAAGGGGGGCATCCGTAAAGGAGTCCTCAGTGGTCTGCTTTAAATATGATAAAAACAAATGCATCTGGGGGCTGGCTTGTACGTTTAGGCAAGTGTGGTCCACCTGTGGAGGGGGGCACCCAGCAAACAACTGCAAGAAAAATAGAGGAGATAGAGAAAGGGGCAAGAAAGAGAAAGTGAGGAAAAAGTAATGAAGGAGGCACAACACATGAGAAAGCGGGGGATGTCCAGCTGCCTCGCTCCTCCATCTATACCCAGAGACACTAGCCAGCCAATACAACAACAAGGTAGATGCCCTACTCTTGCACAAAGGGTTTGAGAGAGGTTTCAAAATTCCACTCACCAGGTCCATCAGGTTGCACTGAGCTCTCCACTGAGCTCTCCACTACCCAGAGATAGTGCAATGGAAGATTGAGAAAGATAAGGATTTGTGGAGAGTAGAGGGCCCTCTGAGATCCCAGCACCTACCTGGCCTGGTGATTTCTCCTTTGGGTAATGGTACCCAGGAAAGAACCTGAGTTCCAGGTGCCTACCTGGTCTGGTGATTTCTCCTTTGGAGATGGTGCCTAAGAAAGAACCTAGCCAATTCAGACATCTTATCATTCCCTGAGGCGGAGATCAATGAGTGACAGCATCAACCCAGAAGACTTGGCAGTAGGGTATGCCTCTGTTGATGCATTTGATCTAATACGCACAGCAGGGCAGGGAGCCTTAATGGCACAGGCAGACATTGAATCCTGGATTTCAAGTTTGAAGGAAAGAAATTCTTTAAAAGGCCCTACCCAGGGTGTCCTCCATATCATGCACATATTTTGAACGCTTCAGCGCGTTCCTAGAATGGATACTGCACAACAGACACCCTGACGTGGGCAAGCTCCAATACTTGAATGATCTCTTGTTCATCGTACACTGGGTGGTGCGCTGTGCAGAAGCTTGTTGGGCATCTTTTAGCAGCTAGCCACAGACAAAACAGAGAATCCCAGAGCAAAGTTGATGTTCCTGGGCATACAGCTAGATTCCAAAACCGAAATGTCCCACATTCCAGAGGATAAGGTGCAGGGCATAACAAAAGGGATCAAGACGCTGGTAGACAAGAAGAAGGCCATGCTGGAGGAGCTGCAGGAGCTCCTAAGGAAATTGAATTTTGTGGTGAGGGTGATCTGGGCAGAGTGAGTATTTGCAAGGTGCGCCACCCAACTGCTTAGGTGCCTGCAAAAGAAGCACTACCATACAAGATTAGGGACAGGGGCGAAGAAGGACCTCAAAACCTGGTTGACTTTCCTAGATGACTTTAATGAGGGGGAAGGTTGAGTGTCAGGCAAATAGGGCTGTTCTTGGATGCGCCAGGCAGCCTGGGCTTTGGGGAAAATCTAGGAGACAGCTGGAGCATGAAGAAGTGGCCCCAGGAGTGGGCCTGAACAGGAGTAACCAGGAGAATAACATCTCTAGAGCTATTTCCTATAAAATTGGCATTAACAGTATGGTGGGGAGGATGAAAAATACGAAGCTGTCACTATGATCTGGTAACCAAGCAGTCAATCAATCAATCAATCAATCAATCAGAGTTTGTAGAGCACAGCTACTCACCCGTTAACGTCTCAAGGCGCTAGGGGAGGGGGTGTAGTCTGTACCAGAGGTGGATTAAAAAAGCCATGTCTTCAGTTCCTGCGTGAAGCTGGGGAGGGAGGTGGTTTGTCTGATGTGGATGGGTAGGGCATTCCAGGTGGTGGCAGTGAGGTAGGAGAAGGAGCGTCCTCCTGTTCTGGTTTTCCTGATGGGGGTACTTCTGCGAGAGAGAGCTGGGCTGAGCGTAGGGACCTGTGGGGTACATGGAAGTTGAGTTGCTGGCTAAGGTAGGCAGGTCCGGTGTTGTGGAGGGCTTTGAGTGCGTAGGTGAGGATTTTGAAAGTGATTATTTTCTCAATGGGGAGCAAGCGCAGTGTGCGTAGGTGTTTTGAGATGTGACAGTGTCGGGGTGGGTCGAGGATCAATCTGGCGGCGGCCTTCTGGATGTTTTGCAATTTGCAGGTAAGTTTTTTGTTGATTCCGGCATAGAGTGCGTTGCCGTAGTCCAGTCTGCTGGTGATGAGGGTGGGTGTGAAGGTCTTTCTATGCTCTGGGGGGATCCATTTGAAGGTCTTGCGTAGAAGGCAGAGTGTGCGGAAGCAGGTGGAGGTGACTGTGTTGATCTGATGGTTCATGCTGAGGTCGGGGTCCAGGATGATGCTGAGGTTGCAGGCATGGTAGGCGGGTGGGGGGTTTCCAAGGGTGGGTGGCCCCCAGGAGTCGCTCCATATATTGAGTTGGGGGCCCAGGATGAGTACCTCGGTCTTGTTTGTGTTGAGTTGAAGGCAGCTATCTCTCATCCAGTTGGCGACTGCTTTCATGCCCTCGTGGAAGTTGTGTCTGGCTTTGTCTGGTTCATTGGAGAGGGATAGGATGAGTTGGGTGTTGTCGGCGTAGGAGCGGATGTTTATTCCGTAGCTTCTGACAATGGTGGCTAGCGGGCCATGTAGACGTTGAACAGCATGGGGCTGATCCTTGGGGCACTCTGCAGGTGGTAGGCTTGGGTTCTGCAAGGAAGGGGGCGAGTCTCACTTGTTGCAGTCTGCCGGAGAGGAAGGATTGGATCTAGTCAAGGACCTTGTCTCTAATGCCGGCTTTGTGGAGTCTTCTTATCAAGATGTGATGGGAGACTGTGTCTAACACTGCCGAGAGGTCAAGTAGGATGAGTGCCGCCATCTCTCACTTGTCCAGTAGGGAGCGGATGTCGTCTGTTGCGGACAGGAGGGCCGTTTTGGTGCTGTGGTTGGATCTGAATCCGGATTGGGAGATGTCGAGGATGTTTTGGCTTTCTAAAAACGTGGTGAGTTGGCTGTTGACTGCTTTTCGATGACTTTCACAGGAAATGGAAGTAGGAAGATGGGCCTGAAGTTTTTGAGGTCAGTGGGGTCAGCCGATGGTTTCTTGAGGAGGGGGGTTGATCTCGGCATGTTTCCAGTCGTCGGGGAAGGTGGCGGCATCTAGTGAGCAGTTGATGGTGAGGCAGAGCTTGTGGGCGTTGGTGTCTGCAGCTCTGTTGAAGACATAATGGGGGCATGGGTCCATGGGGGCCCCGGAGTGTATTGACTTCATGGTTTTCAAGGTATCTTCAGTGGAGAGGGTTTTCCAGGTGGAGATTGTGGGTCTGTTGGTGTCAGTGGTTGGACGGGGAGTTCAGTGCGTGGGATGTCCTTTTTGAAACCGTCGTAGATGGTCTTGATTTTGTGGTGGAAGTAGGTGTTGAGCCTGTCGCATAGGTCCTGTGAGGGTGGGATGTCCGTTGTCTCCCTGTTGGGTTGGGCGAACTCCTTAAAGATGTTGAAGAGTTCTTTGCTGTTGTGTGCTTGTGAGGAGATCCTATCTTGGATAGCCTTTTTCTGGTGTTTCTGATGAGTTGGTAGTGTCCATCCAACCAACAATGGGGCAGCCAGTAGGTGCTGTAGCTCTTACGATATTTGGTAAAGCTACAGGTGACATGCAACCTTGAGTCAAAAGCAAGGCATGCCCTGAGGTCAAAACCACTCAAGCACTTGCACTCTCTCAATTCCAGATAGATAAATTCAGGAGACTGGCCCCAGCGGCAGAGTGGGCAAGGACCCCTTTTCTAGATGGGCTCTGTCAGATATGGCTTGTCCCAGCTCCCATAGCATGTCCTTGCACCCAAAATAGTGCAGCAGTATGCAGCATATGCTAAAACAGTGGAAAGGGTCACTGGGTTAAACTCTTTCGAGGATGCCAGAAATGTAGCAGTGTAGTTTGTGAGATGGGCGTTAGAGCAGAAAAAGACAAAATCATGGCAGCCATAGCACATTTCTTGAAGCTCACCACCGGGGAGGACCCCACCGACTATCATTACCTCAGGGCAGCAATGAAGGGTTGGCAGCGACTGGGCGGGACAAGGCACAGCTGGTGATCTTGAGCTTGATTTGTGTCGATACCATTGATGTCGCACAATTTAAATCTGCATTTACACTGGCAATTTTTGGGGTATTCAGTGTTAGCGAGCTGGGAGCCCCATCCAAACACAAAGCATGGGAGGCCTGCCTGCAGGTGCGGGACATATGGCTGGGCATGGGTCTAGTCGAGATACTGCTGAGGCGGTCCAAAACAGACCAGTAGGTCAGGGGGACACAGATAAAACTATGCCCAGTGTGCTGGATGCGCGAATATAGGGCGATATACCTGCAGGAGGGTCCACCTTTTAAACACTGCTATTCGATGCCTGAGCAAATTCCAATTCCAGGCAGTACTGAAGGCCCTGGGCAAAGCTGGACTGCCAGCGGCATGTTTTGGCACTCATTCTTTCTGCATGGGGCCAGGAATGACAGCCGCTCAGCTGGGTGTCCCAGCAGAAGGCATCAAGGTTTTGGGCAGGTGGCACTCCACGGTATGCAAGTGCTATGTAAGGATCCAACAAGAAGGAGAATCTTAACACATGCTCCACTCGCTGGCGCACAGATCCAACAGAACACAAATGGGGCAGAGGAATTGCAAAAGCAAGCTGACAATGTTTGTCTTAGGAGGAGCCAAACGCGGTGTGGGTTGTCGAGTAATTGTTTATTCAGAGGACCCAGACATGGTGGAAATGTGGGAGGGAAGACAGACTCCACAGGCCTGACAGGATGGACATTAGATGGATAGAGTCACCTGGAATGTGATAGGACCAGCTGGGGGCTGCATTGAAGAAGCTACACAAGTAATGGGCAGCCGCACCTCTCCTGCTCATTGTGCATTTGAGAGACAACAACCTGGCCCAGCTGGGAAGGAAAGTCCTACTGGGGTGCATCAAGAAGGACCTAACCATAGCAGCCAGATTGTTCAGTAGCACCAGTCTGTATGGTATGAAATTATTCCCAGGCAAAGATGGAGGAGAACATGGTCTACCGGGGCCCCAGACAAATCTTGCAAAATGCTCAACATGACGGTTTCCAAGTTCTGTAGGGCGAACGGATGGGAAACCATCAGACATGGCCTAATTAACCTGAGGCACCCCGAATATTTCAGTAGCTAAAGGGGACAGAGGCCTTCTGGGCCAACCTGTGGGCAGCCATGGCATTAGAGGTGTGCAAATTACAGCAACTAAACTTGTTGGTGAAGCTGTCCAAGGATGTGAGCCCACAGACAATATGGCGGTAAAGGATATGAGCTCTCAAGTAGGGTTTGAAAGGCCGTATCCGACCATGGGTGTGGCAGACCAGTCTACTTACCTTGGGATGGCTTATGGCAGGGTAAGGTGGTCAGAGATGGGGGTACACAAAACTCTGCACTCAAAGCACAGGCCCGCCGGACGGCGGACCACACCAAGAAGGCAAAGTAGGAAGTTAAGCCTTAAAATGGTTGTGGGATTACCCCCACACAGAAAATAAACTTCAGCTGAAATACTCCAATGACATTGCTAACCGTCAAAATTATTTGTGGCGTGATTTATGACTGTATAACAAGCCTGCAATAATTCTGTCTACCTTATTTATTATGTTTTTTATGAAGACCTGACTAGCCTTATGGAGTGATTTATGTTGATGCTTAACCATTGATGACAATTACATTGATAGTGATTGATTTATGACCTGCGATCATAAGACTGAATGATTTAGAACCCCAAATAAAGTATACCAGGAGCACAGGCTATAAATCCATTTGAACAATAAAACCGCGGTCAAATACTTCCAAACTCATACAAATGGTGTAGTGCATTATTGGAAGGAGAGTAGCCCGTGCAAGATTTAGTACTCCTGTCATCATTGTTGATGCTACTCCGATTACTGCCATTATTTCCATTATAGCAAATGGCCTCTGTTTTGGAAAGGTAGCTCATGTACTTGATGTCGGTGGTTAGGAGCAAAGGAGTGAGCATAATGGAAGCTTGTTTTCAGTTGTCCCAGTCTCTTTCTACCCTCACCAAGGGCACTGCTATGGGGAGTGATGTAGCCCTGTACCACCGATATGGCAGACTAAGGCCTCAGCTGCAAGGTAGGCCAGGATTCACCTGTAAGTACACTCACTGGCACCGGAGAAATCATCCATGAGGCCGGGTGATTTAGGAGGTTGCGGGTGAAGGAACACGTTTTGGCAGTCCCTCAGGCTGTCTACTGAACCTGGGCTTAGCTCTCATTTCATATGGTGGTATTCACTTTCACAGGGACAGCAGGCAATAGGTGGCGGCAGGACGGGGGTGAGGTCACTGGCTAGCCTGGTGGGCATGGGCAAAAACCAATGCTGTTTGTGACCTATTTTGGAGCTGAGTTGAGCAGAGCTAGTTGAATCCTGTCAATAATCTATGGGGATTTTTTTTTATAGCAGCCAACATTTTAGGAGGTTGTATTTTTGGTTATTTGAGGACTTTGGGATAATCTATTCCCCCTTGGAAGCCTTATCCAACCTTTTCTTGCCGCATGAAAAACTATGAGTTCATCGCCATTCTAAATATCGAAAATCAAGTAATCAACTAATTCATCAATGACCGTGCAGAAGTTAAGCTCACTGACTCTGATGCTGAGGAGATCCTTCTGTGTTTATAAGAGATTGTTGGCAAGCTCCTCCTCTATATACGAGTTCACCCTTTCTAATATTCCCGTGTTTTTCAAGAAAATAGTGCTACAAGGCAGTTATACTAATGATGTTATTGTAAATAACCAGATGGTTAGCCACAGAAAGAGCCTAACTCATGGTACTGCGGATTCGAGTTTGTTCCCACGATAATTAGAGCCACTCAAGAAGTAGAGGAAATCATATTGTTTGATATTGTGAATTATTTGCATAGGGTTAGAGCTCTGTATTATCACTATTTGAGAAATCAACAACAGGAATACATCACGATTCAACTACACTAACGCAAATATTGCGCACTTTACCTAGTTCAGTGAGCGTAAATGGGAAGGCATCACAAAGTGGCAATTTACATGCAATGCCTAGTTCATCCACAACGATAAGTTAGAGCTAGCTGCGCAATTGCAACACAAACCATACCATTTTCTGTAGCTCAGTCTTCATGTAATACTGATTGGTCAAGTTCTGACAAAGAGACACTCATCAAAGAAGCAAGCCACAATCATGAGGCGTTATTAATTAATATAAACACTAGAAGGGAAAGCAAGTTAAACAGAAAAAAACTCTCCTTGTGGAGGAGAAATAAAGTATTGGACACAAAAAACTCCAGAAAGGGGGACTTGATAGAAGTTGCAAGCCTAGCATGGTTAGGAGACGTGATACATCAAACACGGCAGGAGGCTGCTTGCCAGTGACAGGCAGATGAAGGTTCTAAGGAAAAATAAGTCAATAGAGCATTCAAAGAAAACCTGACATTGATTATTCACTGAAGAGATTGTTTAAGGAGCCTACGGTGTAAACTAGTAAGGCTGAAGCATCATTCTGGCCACTTGAAGGCAACAACGCAGATCAGGAAAATGTACCATTATATCCAGTCTTTGTTAAGGAGAATCCTACCCTCAGTAGCAATAAAGCACCAACAAATCCTACTATGTTAAGACAGATGAACAAAAAAAAAGCTGCAAAAAATCTTTATTAAAAAAAAGGGCCTCTTGAGGCCACCAAGTTTTGAAGACCCCAAGATAGTGCCCCAGTGAAGAGCTATCTTCCTGACAATGAGCATAAAAATGATATGGGAGCTGCATCTATAACTGACCAGATGAACACAGCTTCGGCAACTGTACATGTATATAAATTAACAGCTCCAGTAACTGAATAGGCCTATAATTAATCAGCCACTGCATAGGTCTATCTCCACCAGCAGTGGCAACCACACAGATGTATCAGTCAATCAGTAGATTTTTAGAATGCATTTAGTCACTCTTGAGGGTATCCTATTGCTGGCAGGGTCAAGAGTCTCAGTTGAATATCCAGGTCACCAGTGTCCTTCAGAATTCCTGTAGCGTATGGGACGTTCTGAGGTGCAGGGGGTAGCCATTCTAGGTCCTAGATGTGAGGTAGGAGAAATAGCATCCTCCTGCTCTGACTTATGTGGGGGGGTTTGCCTTTAAGACAGAGGCAGAGCAGAGGTATCTGGAAGGTCAGGGGATGGTTTATGTAGGTAGGTCTGGAGTCCTGTAGGGCCTTGAATGTGTGGAACTTTAAACGGCATCTCTTCTGTACAGGGAGTCAGTGGAACGCTCTGAGGTGGGGCAGGAGGTGATATGGGTGCAAGGAGGGCGATGAAGGATGAGTCTTGCTGCTGTGTTCAGGATGGTCTAGAGTTCTTGGATGAGGTGGGCCTCGATTCCTACAGAGAGAGCGTTTGCATAGTCAAGTCGACTGCTGATGAGGGTGTTGCTCAAATGTGAATTTACCTTAAAAAACAAAAAGACAAGAGGCGTCTGGCAAAACAGGAACAGTACGTTCAATTAAACATTACGGGTGGGAGAACAGTTACAGAACCGGGGTCTGAGGACTGTCTCTCTATATAGGTAAGTTTAGAGTAGGGTTTTATACATTTCTCTGAGTACCATAAAGTAATAAAAGCATTCCTTTCTTGGTTAAGAATGTGAACCATTGCCATAGAGTCCTAAATAAGTTCCTGATAACAAATAAAGGTGGGCCTCGACTTTTGCGTAGACACATTGTGGGCCAGCGAGTTTGTGTCCAGATGTCCGGCCTAAGGGGCACGTGGTCGCTTTGTGTGCTCTGTTCTGATTGGCTAAGTGTCCCTAACTACATGTGGAATCTAACTTTATGGTGTTTTTTGGAATGCACACATCCCTCTAGCCAGGGTGTTTTATGGGGGCCAATTTCCTGGGGCCATTTTGGTGTCGCTGCGCCTATCTGTGGGATTTGATCTAAGTTTCCTGTTTGTGCGTTTGTCTGCCGGCTAAGTCTCACCCCACCTGTGACCTGTCCATCAGTTACCTTAGACCTACGTCTCAGAGCCTGCCTGACCACGTACCTATATGCTGGGCTTGACATGCCGAGGGTGACGGAGAGTTCACGGAGAGGGAATCTAATAAGTGAGATGCAACTTTGTTTGCATGTATGAATGTATCGTTGTGTGCATCAACATAGATTATTCCACTATTAACAAGGTCCTGGGTGGTGGTGTGTTTCGTGTTTTCGGGAAGCCACTTAAAGATCTTGTGCAGCATGTGCAGGACGTAGAAGCAGGAGGATGATTTGACAACTTAAGATTTCATGCTAAGTTTGCAGTCCAGGACTATACCGAGGTTCCTTAAGTTCTTGGTTAGGATTGGGGTGGATCTGAGTTCTGTCAGCCACCAAGGGATGTCCCAGGGGGAGTCTTTGTTGCTGAATATCAGGACTTCTGTCTTGTCCGTATTGAGTTTAAGGCAGTTGTCCCTCAACCAGCTGGCGACGCTGGTCATGCATTTGTGGAAGTGGTTCTAGGGCATATGGAGTTTTCGGAGAGGGAGAGGATGAGTTGTGTGTTGTCGATGGAGGAGATGATGTTGAGTCCATAGGATCTGACTATGTCGGCCAGGGGTGTCATGTAGATGTTCAAGGCAGAGGGGGGATGAGTGATAAGCCTGGAGGGACTTTGCAGGTGATTGGTTTAGGTTTGGAACTGTAAGATGGGAGGTGGACTCATTGAGTTCTATGGATGAGGAAGGAGGCAATCCATTTGAGGGCTGTTCCTTGGATGCCTATGTTGTGTAGTCTGCTGATGAGCGTGTAGTGGGAGTTGGTGTCAAAAGGCCCCTGGAGACTGTGGAGGATAAGTTCGGCTGCCTCCTCTTGGTCGATGATGTTGGTGACCAGAATCTCAGCATGCTTCCATTTTTCAGGGAAGGTGGCTGTGTCCAATGCGATGTTGAGTAGGGGGTTCGTTAGTGGTCGATCCTGGATGCTCCTATTTTGAAGATGTGGTTGAGGGAAGGGTTGGAGGTGGCCCCTGAATGAACAGATTTCATGATGGTGATAGTGTCCTGTGTGGTGAGGTGGTTTCAGATGGTCACCCTTGGGTGACTCATGGGTGTGGAGTGGTGGCAGTTGAAGAAGTCCTCTGGCTTGGGGGTTGAAGTTTCTGTAGATTTTGTCAATCTTATTGTGAAAGAAGTTTGCAAGACTGTCACAGAGGTCCTGAGAGGGAATGATGTCCTTTGTTGTGGCTGTAGGGTTAATTAATTCATAAACAATGCAGAAGAGCTATTTGCTCCTATTGGAGTTGGCATTGTTGTGTGACACCAGGGCTTTCTTCTTTGTCTCATTTAGTTGGCGGTAGTAGTTTGAGTACTGTTATGTAGGAAGTTCTTTTGGTTACATCTTTGCTGGTGCATCTTCTCCCCCTGAAGTGCCTTCAGTGGTGCTTGGCTGCACTGAGGTCTTCGATGTACCAGCTGACTTGCTTGGTGGATATTTTGTGTTTTTTTTTTTTTGATGGGACAATGAGGTTGGCACAGTCTGTGATCAGGTGTTGAAACATCAGACGTACTGGTTCACTTTTTTGTGGTGTTTGGGTGGGTTGAAGATGAATTGGTCTATTCAGTCTTTGATGTCTTGTTCGAGCGGCAACGGGCAGTGTTGGGCAGAGAATGGGACCCTATGGTGGTGACATTGAAGTTGGCAATGGAGTGGTCAGTCAATGTGAGTTTATTGGTGTGGCTGTATTTGACATGGTAACCAGAGGTGAATGTAGGGTTGAACGTGTGCCCTGCCTTGTGTGTGGGGTTGTGTATGAGTTGGGTGAGGTTGATGTTGTTCAGACTGTTGGTGAGGTTGGTGACGTTTGAGTCAGTTTTGTCATAGAGGTGGACATTGAGGTGACCCGGGAGAATGTAGTCCTTGAAGTGTGTAGATTATATATCTCAGTTTATCCCCCTTTAGGGTATCCAGGCACTGTCCAAGGATATGGGGAGATTAAGGGGGTTATTCTAACTTTGGAGGAGTGTTAATCCGTCCCAAAAGTGACGGTAAAGTTACGGATATACCACCAGCCGTATTACGAGTTCCATAGGATATAATGGACTCGTAATACGGCTGGTGGTAAATCCGTCACTTTTCCGTCACTTTTGGGACGGATTAACACCTCCTCCAAAGTTAGAATAACCCCCTAAGTAATTTGCCCAGAATCCCAGGACGTTATGCCGATGCCAAGACATGAACCCATGTGAGGGGGACGATAAAGTCAGTGATGAGGTTGCTGAAATTTGGTCAAGGTCTCGATGGATGGGAGCTGAGGGTGCCCCTGACAGTATTTTTCTTGTCCATTTGGATTTTGAAATTGAGGAGTTCCAGTGCTGGAATGGTGCCGTCTGTGGTGGTGGTGTATCTGATAGACTCCTTGTGGATGATGGCGATCCCTCCGCCTGGCTTGTTGATACGGTCAGAGTGGATGATCTTGTATACTGCTGGTATAGTGTGGCAATATGCCAATATCAGGGGCAGACGTAGGGTTGGGCAAATTTAATTGAGGAAGACGATGTCTGGTGCAAACGTGTTGATGAAGTCCTGGACATCAGTGGCATGTTTGTGGTGAGAGCGGGTGTTTAGGAGGGCGCCTGTGAGCTGGTGGTTAGTTGTTGGTGTGTTGTGTGAACTGGGTGGGGGTGAGATGGGTGGGGGAGAGTTTGCTGAGGCAAGTGAAGTGGCAGTCTGTGCAGAAAAATGGGCTTACATTGTAGTGTGGAGCAGTGCAGCAGCAGGTGTTGAGGCAGTGTCCTGGGTCGAGAGCATGGATGGCGACTGAGGTGTAGCTGTGGGTGGTGTGAGGGCCAGGGTTTGTGATGCTTAGCATGGTCCCAGGCATGGATGGGGGCAGATGGCTTGCCTTTGGTGCGTCTTTGGCACAACAGGGGCACGACTGTTGTGTGGCTATGCTGCGGCCACCATTAAGTATGGTGGGAGGGGGGCTAGGAAGCAATGGGTGGGGCTGGTGAAAAGGTAGGAATGTGAAGAAGGAGTAGGTAAGGAGAGGGGGTGGTGGGAGGAGGTACGGGAGGATGGGTGAAGGTAGAAGCAATGGGAGGAGAGCAGGAAAAGGGCAGAAAGCTGCGAGTGAAGGGCAGGAGCAACAGCAAAAAAGGGGGATAAGAGAGCGAAAGGAGAGCTAAAAGGGAACAAAAAAGAAGGATATGGTGCCAGTGAAGCAATAGCAAAAAACAGAAAAAGAAAAGTGAAAAAGTTAAAAAGCAGGTGGGAGCAGCAGAAAAAGGGCGGGCTAAAGTGCAAACGGAGAGCAGAGAAAGAGCAACAGGAAGCAAAAGAAAGAAAGGATATAGATATAACAAAGCAATAGACAAACTCTGAAAATGAAGCGTGAAAAACGTATGAAAATGGGCGAGAACAACAGCTAAAAAGGGCGAGAAAATAACAAAAAGGAGAGCGAGAAGGGAGCAAAAGAGAAAAGAATAAAGTAAAATGTGAGCCAATACAGAAGAAGCAGAAAAGAGGATAGAAAGATCTTGATTCCTAAGGAATTCATGGAAAAAGATTATGGCCCTCATTACGACCCTGGCAGCCGGTGATAAAGTGGCGGCAGTACCGCCAACAGGCTGGCAGTAATTACCGCCAAATTATGACCATGGTGGTGTTCTCTCCAATAGACAGTCAATGTACCACACCGACCGCCAGGGCAGAAACAACAATCACCACAGGGGTAGCCACCTACAGCCAGGATGAAGACAAAGTTCCGCCCCCCCATATTATGACTCTACAATCCGCCACCTTTTCTGGGGCGGTACCAACGCCATCAAAAGCCTGGCGGAAGCACTGCACAGACATGAAAGGACTCACTATTGGAGACACAGGGAAAAACCATGCTGCCATTAAACCAGAACTGCAAGTGTTCCCGATGATCTTCTACATTATGTTGCACCTGGAGCACTAACGCCGGTGAAGATGACGACAGTGAGTACAGCCGCCTGTACATAAGGGAGGTGGGGAGGAAAAAGAGAGTGAAGCACACACGCACCACACACACCCAACATACACATGCCATACACACAACCAGCTGCATTACAAAAACAACCTGACCACGAAAATCTGCTGAATAATGCAAGGACAACAGTAATTGACGAAAATGATTGTAATCAGTCCAACAATAAAATGATATTTGCCATGATACGGATCTGTACACATATATAACAAAGGGACTTTGCCCAGTTCATAATGCAAAGGGCCCTTATGGCCACAGTCCAAGGCCCCACTCGAATCCTGCACCAATCCAGATAGAACACTGCAGGGGCACCAGTTGTCAAATAGGCAGGCACCTCAGGGGTAGAGGGGGCACCTGAGCCGGATGCGGGAATAAGCCCACTGGCTCTGGAGGGGGCAACATGCCCATTGCTCTTTGTCCTGGGGAGTGGAAGGCCACAGTCTCTGGAGTGGGTGTCTTGCCCACTGGTTCTGGAGGGGGCAACGTGCCCATTGCTCTTTGTCCTGGAGAGTGCAAGGCCACAGTATCTGGAGTGGGTGGCTTGCCCACTGGTTCTGGAGGGGGCAACATGCCCATTGCTCTTTGTCCGGGGGAGTGCAAGGCCACACTCCCTGGAGTGGGTGTCTTGCCCACTGCTTCTGGTGGGGGCAGGCCACCCAGCAGCCCATGGAGGCTGGACTTTATGGTGTCTGCCAGTGGTGACGGCTGCACTGTGGAGGTGGTTGTGGGAGGCTCCTGCTCAGCCCTGCACCCTCCGATGGCTGCTCTGTGGTGGTGGTTGTGGGAGGCTCCTGCTCAGCCCCTGCACCCTCCGATGGCTGCACTGTGGTGGTGGTTGTGGGAGGCACCTGCTCAGCCCCTGCACCCTCTGATGGCTGCACAAAAACATCTGGCAGTGGGGGGCCTCTGACAGCTGGTGGTGGTGGCGGTGTTTGGCTGCCAGCTTCCTCTTGTGTAGAGTTCCTCCTCTCCTGCTCATGGGTTGGGGATTCCTTACCCTTCCTGGCACTGGTGGATGGCTCTTCTCCACTCTGCCTGCTGTGCAGGATCCTTCCCCTTCTTAGCAGCTGCTGCAGGCTCCTTCCCCTTCAGTAATGTTGGCCTGGAATCCTTTCCACCACGAGTAGGTGGTGCAACCACTGGGCCCGTGGACTGTTTGGCTGAGGTGCTCGGCTGGGTCCTTGCTACCCTTCCCATACGTGCAGGATGGGGGAGAGGGGTAGGGAAGAGGTCAATCGGGGAAAGATAAAGCTTTTTAGGGACTTTGGGGCAGGAAGGGGTAATGGGAGTGGAGGGTTAGGGAGTGGTTGTTGGAGGTGTTTGTCTGCTGGATTTGGGTGAAGGTGCATGGGCTGTATGCTGTTGTGAGGTGGATGGCTGTTGGGTGTCTGAGTGCTTGCAATTGTGTACTTTAGGGAGGGGGGACAGGAACAGTGGGAGAGGACATAGGGGACGCGTGCATGAATGTTGTGGAGGTGCCTGCCAGTGAGGTATGTGTTCTGCTTGGCGTGGTGATGATGCTGGTAGTGGATACTGATGTAGTGCATGCAGGGGTGAGTGTAGACGCAACTGGGTGGGAGGTGGAGGAGGAGGAGGAGAAGGGGGTGTCAGTGGAGATAGTTGATGTTGTCGTGTCTGCAACTGAATGGTGTTTGTGTGAGTGCCTGTTGGGTGAAGTGTGGTGCTTGTGTTTCCCTGTGACACTCTTGGGTGTTGTCTTGTGTGCATGCCCATCTGACTGTGTGCTTGGGATGGGTTGGGGTTGAGGAGAAAGGGACTGGGAAGTGGAGGTTGGATGGGGGACGGTTGAAACAGGGACAATGGCTGCCATCAGAGAGGAGGCCAGAGCCTGGATCGATCTCTGTTGGGCAGCCAATCCACCGTGAATGCCCTCCAGGATACATTTGATTGCTGCATCTGGGCTGCCAGCCCCTGGATGGCATTCACAATGGTTGTTTGCCCTACAGAGATGGACCTCAGGGGGTCAATAGCCTCCTCACTCAGGGCTGCAGGGCTCACTGGGGCAGGGCCTGAGGTAGCTGGGACGAAGGAGATGCTCACCCTCCTGGGTGAGCGGGCATGGGCAACTCGCTGAGGGGCTACTGGGAGGGCAGTGCTGGTATGGGGGTGGCGGCTGTACCTGCAGCTGCGGTGGTCACAGAGGTGTCCGCCACCACCAGGGAGCTCCCTTTGGAGGAGGTATCAGAGTCTGTATTGTCCCCTCCAGTCTCTGCCGTGGTGCTCCCCTCGCCCTCCGTCCCACTGGTGCCCTCAGCGTCAGTGGACTCTGCCTCCAGGGTCCTGTGGGACGTAGTTCCCTTCGTCACCTGTGCCTCTGCTCCTCCGCCAGATGATGCAAATGCACATAAGGACAGGATGACAAAACAAGAAAGGGGGGAGAGAGACAAAGGATACACAGGATCAATGACTGCACCAACACCACAGTTGGCGTACACCCTCACACACAGGGAACAGGCCTACTCACTATGCATTGCACTACAAGTGAAAAGGCTAGTCACTAAGGAATGAGGAGGGGCACACACCGCCAACTTCAGCACACCTGGGACCCACACAGCCCTTCCTAGGAGTGAATTCTAACAAGCTAGGTAAGCAGTATTTCCCATTCAGACCCTTAGCCACCAGAGGACCTATGCTGCTATGTGTGGCCTGGCCTAGGGGCACCCAAGGACACGCAGCTACCACCCAGTTACAACCTCACCAGCCGTAAATTGTAATGATAGCCACTGTACTCACCCCCTTGTGGCTGCTGTGATGCCCTCAAGCGCCCTTCCAGCTCAGGGTAGGCCACCGCTAGTATGCGGGCCATCAGAGGGGTCAGGGTCCAACGGGCACCCCTTCCTCATTGGGAGGCCATCCCCAGCTTGGCCTCCACTGTCTTCCGTGCCCAGCGTCTCAGGTCCTCCCACCGTTTCCGACAGTGGGTGCTCTGCCTCCCATAGACCTCCAGGGTCCGCACGTCCTTGGTGATGGCAGACTATATTCCTTTCTTTTGATGGGCACAGACCTGCAGAGGCAATACAGACAGGAGAACTACATTAGGCAAACAGACCAGGCTGTCACACAAATGGCCCACCATCCCCGTTTGCATCACCATTGGCACACACATAGCCCAGCCCACAACATGTACACTGCCAGCAAGACATCCATCCACCCCCCTGAACGAGGCCTTCACACACAACTCCAAGCATTCATGCCACATGTATCGTGCACAAGGTGTACTCACCGGTTGGTCTGGAGGTCCATACAGCAGTCCATACTGGGGTAGAACCCTATCCACCAGTCACTCCAACTCATCAGAAGTAAAGGCTGGGGCACACGGGCCGTGGTAGGCTCCAGACACAGGTCACAGCAGCACATGCAGTGTAGGTCATCTCCTAGGGATGGTCAGGAAACTAGTGAGGAATCAGAAAATGGCGGTCAAGTCCGCAGCGGTGCATACCGTCACCGCCGGCGTAGATACCCATTGGCCACTGTACACCATAGTGCCCTATATTAACCAATGAGGAATTGCACAGCAGTTTACTACCGCCTACCGCCATGGCGCACAACTTCAGCGGCATTACCTCACTTCCACCCGTCCCTCCACACAGCACAGGAGGTCGCCATTTCGGAGGGGGGGTGGACAGGCCTATCGATTATTGCTGCGTCACAGGACCAATAGGCACATACTTCACTTATTACACCGTCCCATTACATGTTTGCACATTGTGGAGTGCTGTTGTGGCTCTATTGTTCAGTTTGTGACAGCCTACTCACTATTGTATCCCTTAGATACCTACCCCTGTGGATGAATAGGAGATGGAGACACACCCCCGTGTAAAGACCCCTGGTGGACTTGGCTACACTGGAGGACAGGCGCGTAATACTCACCTATAGACTGGACAGGGTCACAATCACAGAGCTGTGTGCCCAGTTGGAGCCTGACCTTATATCTGCTATCCGTCACCTCACTGGGATCCCCCCTCTTGTGCAAGTGCTATCAGTTCTCCATTTCATGGCAACTGGTTCTTTCCAAGTTACAGTGGACTTGGCAGCAGGAATGTCACAGCCAACGTTCTCAAACGTGCTAACCAGAGTGTTGTCTGCCCTGATAAAACACATGTGCAGCTACATTGCATTCCCCCAGGTTGAGGATTTGGCCACTGTGAAGGACGGATTCTATGCAATGAGACATATCCCCAACATAACTGCTGCGATTGACGGAACACATATTGCATTTGTAACCCCCACCGCAAGAATGAACAGGTGTTCAGGAATCGTAAGAGTTTCCACTCCATGAATGTGCAGATGGTGTGCTTGGCGGACCAGTACATCTCCCACGTCAATGCTAAGTATCCTGGGTCGGTGCATGATGCCTTTGTCCTGAGGAATAGCAGCATCCCAAATGTGATGGCCCAACTACAGAGGCACAGGGTGTGACTGATAGGTGAGCCCTGGTTCCCACCCAGTATATGTTGGTGTATGCCATTGGTGTTGGCGATATTGGATAGTGTGTGGCTAAATGTTGTCCCTCAATATTTGCAGGTGACTCTGGCTGACCCCTGTGAGGAATGCCAGGACAAGGGCAGAAGAACGTTATAATGAGGCACATGGGCGAAGCAGAAGGATCAAAGAAAGGACCTTTGGCCTCCTAAAGGCCAGGTTCAGGTGCCTCCATCTGACAGGTGGGTCCTTGTGCTACTCATCCACGAAGGTCTGCCAGATAGTAGTGGCATGCTGCATGTTGCACAACCTGGCCCTCAGATGGCATGTACCTTTTCTGCAGGAGGAGGAGACTGGAGATGCCCATGTGGCAGCAGTGGACGCTGAGGACAGTGAGGATGAGGAGGCAGAGGATGAGGATGTGGACAACAGAACGTCTGTGATACGTCAGTACTTCTAATGACACATAGGTGAGACAGTGCAACTTTACATTTCTATGACTATTAGTGTATTCTGTGTGGCATTGCCATGCTGCCATTACCCACTTCTTTGCCCTACTTACTGTTGCCTCTGGATATTAATTTTGAAAATGTTAGTGATATGGCACATTCTCCTGGTGTGATCACAACAGCCAGCTACAGGTCATTATTTCTATGCTCATTCTATGTACAGTTCATTGGCAATGGTTGTAGCTGTTTCATTCAATACAAATTTGCAATACGTGAATTGCTAGTAGTCAATTTTTATCCAAGGATGTTTATTGTTGTGCTAACATCTAGAGGGGAAAGTGCAATGGGATGGGGTGATGATGGAGGAAAGTCCAGGGTATTGTTCCAGTCTGTTTGTAGCACAGGTGCATTGTCCATGGGGACATAGGAAGGGGAGCAATGACAGTTCAAGGTGGACAAGATGACTTGAGTGGGACACTAGGGGGACAATCAGGAGAGTCTCATTTTCTGGCGGTGGTCTTGGCAAGTGTCTCCGGGTTCTGTCTGGTTCATAGGGAACGTTTGCTGGGTGGTTCACCTTCTGCAGGGGGAGGGGTGATGTTGACCTGTTGGTCCTGTCACGCGGCCTCCAGGCCACTAGCGGCAGCAGAAGTGGAGGGCTGTCCAGATGACTGGCTAGTGGTAGGTGCCTGCTGGTGTGACACTGCCTCCCTCATAATGTTGGCCATGTCTACCAGCACCCCTGCTATGGAGAGCAGGGTGTTGTTGATGGCCTGCAAGTCCTCCCTTATCTCCTGATACTGTCCCTCCTGCAGCCGCCTGTTCTCCTGCACGTTGTCTAGGATCTTGCCCATTGTGTCCTGGGAATGTTAGTAGGCTTCCAGGATCTCAGATAGTGCCTCCTGGAGAGTTGGTTTCCTGGTCCTGTCCTCCCCCTGGCATGCAGCAGTCCTCTCAGTGTCCCTGTTGGCCTGTGTCTCTGTCCCCTGAACTGTGTGCCCACTGCCAGTGACCCCAGGTCCCTGATTGTCTTGTGATGGTCTGTGAATGGGCTTGGGTGACCGACTGTCCAGTGGTCCCTGATGGGCCAGGTAGATCGTCCAGATCCTGAAGTCCTGAGTTACTGTCATCACTGTGGGCCTCTTCTGTTGGGAGACTGGATAGTGGTGGCACCTCCTCTCCAGTGACACTGGCTGGGGTACCTGTGGGGATGTAAATGATGTATTATGCTTCAGGTGTCTGACATTTGTACTTCTGTAGCGTCCCCTCTATGGTTGTTCCTCAGTCAGCTTTTGCTCATGTGTGCTGGTGTATAGTGGTTATGTTAGCTTCCCTATGCTGTGCATGCTTTGGTGAGTAGTGTCCATGAAGGGCTGGGAGGGGTGTCCATGCATTGGTACAGCATGCAGGGCTTAGCATTGGGATTATTGTGATGTGATGGTGGAGTGTGTGGGACGGAGTGGAGTGATGGGAGTGAGGGTGTGTTATGGCATGCAGGTATGGGGGTGATAATTGTTAAAAGTTGACAGTGTTCAGTCCTCCTCCAACTCCGGCCAGGGCCTCAGGGTACAGTATTGCCAGTACCTGCTCCTCCCATGCTGTGACTTGTGGGGGAGGAGGTGGGGGTCTACCCCCAGTCCTCTGGATAGCGAGCTGGTGTCTTGCTGCTATGGCAAGTACCATCCCCCATAAGTCATTCCACCTCTTCTTGATGTCGTCCCTTGTTCTTGGGTGCTGACCCATGGCGTTGACCCTGTCCACGATTCGCCGCCATAGCTCCATCTTCCTTGCTATTGATATCTGCTGCACCTGTGCTGCCCTGATGATTTCCTCCTCCAGTACCCTTAACCCCTCCTCAGTAAAACGGGGGTGCCTTTGTGGTGCCATGGGTGTTATGTGATGTGTGTTGGTGAGGGTGTGTTGGGTAATGTTTTGTGGTGTGTGATGTGGAGTGCGTGAGGGGTGCATGGGTGTGAGTGGTGTGTGTTTCTAGTTGTGGCAGTGGTCTTGGTATCTGGTGGCAATGATTTGTATTCATAAGGGGTTGTGGGTAATGTGGGTGGGTGATTTATAGTGGTGTGTGTGTGTGTGTGTGTGTGGTGCGTGTATGGGTGTCAGGTGTGTGTTGTTTGAATTGTCCAATGTAGTGTTGTTTTGAATGTGGGTGTCCATTGTGAGCGCGGCGGTTTGTACCACCAGTGGTCTATCGCCGTTGAACGTCCACCGTGGTGATTCGTGGGTCATAATGTGATGGGCGTTGTTCTGTTGGCGTAACGGTTTGGGTTTTTGGACCGCCACTTTAGCACTGACCTTTGGTCTGGCGGATTTGTGTATGTGTCTGTATTCTGTCGGATTGGTGTGTGTCTGTGATAATATGGTGGACAGATATTTGCCAGCGCGGCGGTAAGTTGGCGGCCATCAGCACGGCGGTGAGCGGCATTTACTGCCAATGTCATAATGAGGGCCTATATCCTTTCGTTGCATGCCCAAGGTAGACACAGAAATGAAAGGATAATATCTATTTTGACGAGTGCAAGTGATTAAATACGCAGATGTTTCTCCATAGTTTCTGCTACTGTTTGTCTAGTATTGGCATGGTGTGGACAAAGGGAAGGTCTCGAACAGGTGAGCATAAAGGAAGGAGAGAGTGACGTTAGCTCCTCCCATTCGCCGCACAAATCTTTCAATGTGGGAGACATCCTTTGTAGGAGCTAGGCACATTTCGGGGTAGAAGACCTAGTGTTTCAGTTGAGTATAGGGATATCTTTTGGAGTTGGGTAAGCCAAAATCATGTTGGTAGTCTTCAAGAGTAAGAATGTCCCACCCTTGAAACAGGTCAGATATGGCGAGGCAGCCCCCTTCTCTCCACAGATCAAAGGGGCCCAGCGTTAAGGCAGAGGGGAAGGCAAGGTTAAAGTAAATGCGTGTATAGGGGAGGGGAAGGAATCCCATCCCAGTACCCGTGTGCCAGAGTTCCACACTTTAAGGGTCGTTTGAGTAGGTATGCTTAGGTATGCGTTAGTGGGTCGATCATATTTGGTTTCCAAAGACATCCCACACATTGCGGCCAACCACTGCTCTGTCCATATGGAGCCAATGCTTGTCTGATTCCCTCAGAGCCCACTCAAACATTACTCTAAACTGTACTGCCTTATAGTACCGGAGAAAATCAGGTAATGTCAGGCATCCATCCTCTTTTGGCTGTCTCAATTGTTTATAGGGGACAGCAACTCTACGGTCCTGCTAAATGAAGTGTACCACCAGGGAACAGAGTTCTGTAAAAAAATCCTGGTTTAATTCAATCCGGAAGCCTTGAAAGAGATATAGAATCTGCTGTAAGACTCATATTAGCTGTGTTAATACCCTCAGCCATGATAGATACATGGGTGACCATCATTTAAGGTCTGTTTTGAGATGATGGAAAAGTGGGAGAAAGTTGGCCATGGTGGCGTAACTCCCCGGAATCTCGCAGAGTTTTTATGTAACTCTCCATAATTCCACAGAGTCAAACTCTAGGAGTTCTACCCACCCCTACTGTAAACACATCAGGTCCTGGATATTTATGCACTTTGAGAGCAGTGATAACCTGAACGTTGCCCTTTCCAATTGAGTTACCAAGCTCTTCATTTTGGTCTGCTGACACTTGGAGTAGCGCCACCCTTTCTAGATGGTCCAGCTGTATCTCCTTGCTGGGGCTCTCAGATGTGTATAGGGTTTTGTAAAAATCACAGAAGGCAGTTGCCTTATCGTGCTGGGATGTGGCCATCTCCCCCCCCCCTTCTCTTTGTGGATATGGCTAATGTAGTATTTCTCAAGTTTGAGCCGTAGCTGTCACGACAAGGGAGTGCCAAATGTGTACCCCTTATCATATGACATGTGTTTAAGGCATAGCAAGGTAAATTCTGCTCTATATGTATATATCAAATTTAGTTTCCCTCTCAGAGCTGTGACCTTTCTCTGCATTGTTAGGGCAAGTTTGTCTTTATGAGCCCGGTCTGCTAATTGAAGCTTGTAGGAAAGTAGCCTCTTTCTAGCACGGCAACCCCCACTTTTGGTCTGTTTGTGAGTGTGTCAGTGTGTTTTTACAGTGTCACTGGGATCCTGCTAGCCAGGACCCCAGTGCTCATAGATAAAAACGTATATGTCAGTGTGTTTTGCCTGTCTCACTGGGATCCTGCTGGCCAGGACCCCAGTGCTCATAGTTTGTGGCCTAATGTGTATGCCTGTGTAGTGCCTAACTGTTTCACTGAGGCTCTGCTAATCAGAACCTCAGTGCTTATGTTCTCTCTGCTTTTAAATGTGTCACTGTAGGCCAGTGACTTAATTTACCAATTTCAATTGGCATACTGGACCACCTTATACGTCCCTAGTATATGGTACCTAGCTACCCAGGGCATTGGGGTTCCAGGAGATCAATATGGGCTGCAGCATTTCTTTTGGCACCCATAGGGAGCTCAGACAAACCCTTACACAGGACTGCCATTGCAGCCTGCGTGAAATAGTGCACACACTATTTCACAGCCATTTTCACTGCACTTAAGCAACTTATAAGTCACCCGTGTGTCTAACCTTCACTTGCTGAAGGTTAGGTGCAATGTTACTTGGTGTGAGAGCACCCTTGCACTAGCAAAGGTACCCCCACATAGTTCAGGGCCATTTCCCCGGACTTTGTGAGGGCGGGGACGCCATTACACGTGTGCACTACATATAGGTCAATACCTATATGTAGCTTCACAATGGTAACTCAGAATATGGCCATGTAACATGTCTAAGATCATGGAATTGTCCCCCCATTCCAAATCTGGTATTGGGGAGCCAATTCCATGCATCCTGGGGGCTCCACCATGGACCCCAGTACTGGCAAACCAGCTCTCTGAGACTTGCACTGCAGCTACAGCTGCTGCCTCCTCACTGACAGGGTTCTGCCCTCCTGGGGTCTGGGCAATCCAGTCCCAGGAAGGCAGAACAAAGCATTTCCTCTGAGAGCAGGGTGTTACACCCTCTCCCTTTGGAAATAGGTGTTACAGGCTGGGGAGGGGTAGCCTTCCCCAGCCTCTGGAAATGCTTTGAAGGGCACATATAGTGCCCTCCTTGCATAATCCACTCTTCACCGGTTCAGGGACCCCTTCTCCCCTTCTCTGGTGAGAAACTGGACAAAGGGGAGTGACCACTCTCCTGTCCATCACCAGAGCAACTCCAGTGTGTCCCAGACATCAGCCATCTTGCTTTGTAAGGTGTGGGGGCACTCTGGAGGGCTCTGAGTGGCCAGTGCCAGCATGTGACGTCAGAGACCCCTCCTAATAGGTCCATACCTGATAAGGTAGCCAATCCCCCTCTCAGGGCTATTTAGGGTCTCTCCTGTGGGTTCTCGTCAGATTATCCTTGCAAGTTTCCTTCAGGAATCCTCTGCAACAACTTCAGACTCTTCTGATCTCGGATCAACCGCAACCTGCTCCAAGAAATGCTGTAACTACAACAAAGTGTCTACAAGAGACTATTTTCTTCAGCCACCTCAGCTCCAAGGCAGCAACTGCAACAGTTTCCATGGTGTACACGCTCTGGGGACTCCCTGTCTTCATCCTGCACCAGAAGGACCAAAGAAATCTCCAGTGCAGTGACGGAGTCACTCCCCTGCTCCAAGCAGGCAATTTCCAAGGCGATAACCAGTACCCTGGGACTCCTCTCACTGCGATGAGCGTGCTCCTAAGGACACAAAGGGTGGACATCATCGACTTAGACTGTCCTGAGGCCCTGCTGACGCAATTTGGAGGAAGTAAGACCTTGCCTTCCCCGAGAACAACGGTACTCCTGTGTATTGTGTCTTCTTCGTTTCCTGAGGCCTCTGTGCACTCTTTGCAAATTTCCTTCATGCACAGCCTGGCCCAGGTCCCCAGCACTCCACCCTGCGATGCTCAACTCACTGAGTTGTTCTCTGGCGGCGTGGGAACTTCTTTTGTTGTGCTGCATCAACCGCATTTTGCACCTCCTTTGAACCCAGATCCTGAGGTTTCCGGGGGGGTGCTGGCTGGCATCCCGAGGGCTCTCTAAAGTGCTGAGAGCCTCCTTTTCCTCGTCATACAGAGTTGAGGCCCCCAGGTCCCTCTTGGGTCCATCCAGCACCATTTTGATGAAAAACGCACTTTTGTCATAGCCAAGGCTTGTTGGCGCCTTCCAACACAAACTCCCGTCTTCACGCAGTGGGACATCATTTGCATCATGCAGGAACCCGCTGACATCTTCCTAAGGTGCATTTCTGCACTCTTCTACTAACTGGGGACTCTTCTTTTGCACCCTCTTCTGGGTTGGCAGGAGCTCCTGTCCTTCCTGGAACTTCTTTCGACTTCTGGACTTGTTCCCCTTCCTTTGCAGGTCTTCAGGTCTAATAATCCAGCAGTTGTGCTTTTCAGACTTAGAGGTGTAGTGTGTCCTAAGGAAACTTGCAGTACTTTACTCCTGCTATTCTGGGCTCTGGGGTGGGGTAATTTACTTACCTTTACTGTTTTCTTACTCTCCCAGCGATTCTGCACACACTACACTTGTGTAAGGGGGAATTCATGATTCACATTCCACTTTTTTAGTATATGGTTTGTGTTGCCCCTAGACCTATTTTCTCCCATTGCATTCTATAGGATTTCCTACTGTTTGCATTGTTCTATGACTATTTGCTTGTCTAATTTTGGTGTGTAGTGTATAAATTGTGTATAATACTTACCTCTAGAAGGAGTATTGTCTCTAAGATATTTTTGGTACTGTGTCACCCAAATAAATACCTTTATTTTTGGTAACACTGAGTATTGTCTTTACTTGTGCATAAGTACTGTGTAACTATAAGTAGTATTGCATGAGCTTTGTATGTCTCCTAGTTCATCCTAAGCTGCTCTGCTATAGCGACCTCTATCAGCCTAAGCTGCTAGAACACTACTACATTCACTAACAAGGGATAACTGGACCTGGTGTAAGGTGTAAGTACCCAAGGTACCCACTACAAACCAGTCCAGCCTCCTACAAAGCTCTGCGAGAGTAAGTCTATTTTGGGTCTTCTGTTTGGTTAATGCTGACAAGAGGTCCATTTGCTTCTAATCACCTCCTTTAAGGCTTCCCATGTCGTTAGGTCAGTGTCCTGGGGTTTATTCAGTAGAAAAAAATCCCAAATGGTTGTGCGCATATCGTCCCAGAAAGGACAATCCCTGGTAAGAGATCCTGGGAAGAACCATCAATGGAGTTTAAGTGTTTAGGTGTGGGCCCAGTCCAATGTCAGTTCTACAGTGGCATGGTCAGGTAGTTTAATAGGATGAAAATTGGTTGCCAAAATAGCATGTTCCAAATATTGGCTAATAGACGTGTAGTCTAGCCGTGAATAAGAGCGATGGGAGTGTGAAAAGGAAGCGTAATCCCTAGTGGCAGGGTGTGTCATCCACCAAGCATCTATTAGGGCCATTGAATGAATGGATTATTGGAGAGCTTTTGTGAAACTTCCTGTGCCCACACGTTGCTGGTAGGTGCTGTATAAGTCAGGATCCCAGGTAAGGTTAAAGTCCCCAGTAAGTATAATTTCACCCTCTGCAAAGCCCCCTAAAAGAGTGAGGAATGAGTGATGAAAAGTCGCCTGCCATTGTGTGCATCCTGCCCAGTATTTTCCGCTTCATTATTATTTTTCTGCCTTCTGTGTCCTATTTACTGCCCAGGGCTTGAACTTTGAGAGAGGAGTGGAAGAGGAGGGCAAACCCGTTATGTTTGGTGGGTGCAGAGGACCGATAAATCACGGGTAGGCCTTATGGCGTAATCTGTGCTTGTTGCTGCATTTGATGTGGGTCTTCTGCATTGCCAATATATTGTGACTCCTGTCTAGAAGGTATTTCCACAACTTGTGCCATTTGGACGGCTAGTTAAGCCCTTTGATGTTCCATGTCAGTGTAATCAACATCATGATAGTGTTAGGTGGTCAGCTGCACTCAAGGGCTTTTGCCATGTCTCTCTCTCCGAACCCTTGTTGCACCCCTCTGCCAGGGCCTCCCCCCACTTCCCCAGGCCCCCTCTCCCTCCCAGCACAACAATAAAATCTCACTCATGGGACAAGAAGCAAACAACAAAACAGAAACAGATGGGAACGTGGTTCCCCAACAGTTGTGTAACAATAGGGTAGATCGCGTATTGCATGTGAGGAATTCATGAGCCACATAAATCCTTCACTTTGGAGTACCATAAGGTCAAGGTAACAAAGAATACATCAGTCAGAAGCATAAAATGCTTGTTAGACTCTCAAGGTGCAATGAACATTATTTATTCCCTTAATGAGTGTCAAACTTGGTATAAAATGCAAAGAACATTTCCCACATTGGGGTCTACCCTACAAATGTGTAATGGGTAGTGTTAGACACAGGTACTTGAGGTTCAGTCACTGTATCAAAACAATCATCTCTTTAGGTTCTGAACCAAAGATGGATGCTTCAGCCAGGAGCCCCATGTTTCCCTTGTCATCATAGACACCATTGTGAGACCCATTGTCTTTGATATGTACCAGTCTTGGAGCTTGTGGACAGCCCCTCCTCATTTCCTTTGGACTGTTATGATTCAGAGATGGTCACCCCAAGCAGAGCTGCTGCTTCCTGAATATTGGTAAAGTGATAAGCTTTGTTCTGATAACAAAAGGCGAAGCCAAAAGGCTAGGTCCATCGGTATTTGATGCTGTCATGACACGGTTTGTTGGTGACTGGCTTGAATTGTAGATGCCGGGCTAAAGTTGTTGGGGCAATGTTCTGGAACCCTGAGCATGATACGCCTCGAAAGGACATCTCCACTTTCCTCACTGCCTGCAGAATTGCATCTCTCACCTTGAAAGAGTACAGTTTTGCCAAAACATCTCTGGAACGCTTCCCCTTGCTAGCCATCAGTGGACCCACTCTATGGATCTGGTCTAGCTTGACTTTGGGGCCACTCTCCACCAGGAGCTAAGAAAACAGACCTACCACAAAGGCCACCAAGTCCGGACACTTTGTTTCCATCCTCTAGATTCTGCAGCCGAATGTTGCTGCACCAATAGTTGTTCTCCAAGCCCTCACATTTCAGAAGAGTGGTCTGAAGGTGCTCTTTAAAATGGTTGGGGAGCTCTCCAGGCGATCCACTCACTGTGCTAGTGTTTGCAAGGTAGTATCAAGTATCCGCGCCCAATGGAGTCCACATCCTGTTGCAGTGATGGATTTGTGGGGCAGGTCTGAATGGAGAGCCTCAAGAGAGGTAGCAAGGATGATCTTAAGTTCTTCACACAATTCCTTCTTGTAGGGAGTATAGGAGATTCCCCTTAGTTGATGCCATTTTGCCTTCTGTGAATGCAGGTGTGTGTGAGTCTTGTGCTTCGGATGGTTGAAAATAGCTCGATACTCTGTGTTCATTTGTGGTTTTTTGAGAGGCATGTAGAGTGTGGCTGCTGAAGTATGGATAAGGTTGATGAAGGAGCATCCCAAGGCCCCCTCCAGTGCATCACAAGGAACTAAACAGTGGGCTGGGGACCCAAAAGGTGTCTCTGTGCCCACTTTTAGTGGCTGGGGAGTGTTTATTCAAGAATCGTGTGGTCTATATACCCCCTTGGGAGGTCACATAGGGTGGATGGCACCGCGTACTGGCATTAGTGGGAGATGTAGTGTCCGTGTATTACAGTGATGTAGGGGGCACCGCCATGATGGGAGGGTTGATAGCGGAGGGGCATGTGTGGACCTGTAGGTGTTCTTCATAGCAAACTGATCATGCTGGGAAAGTGTCACAGGTGCCTGGTTGGAAATACACAGGAGAAGAGGGTGAGATTGGCTATAACACAGCAGGCCTGAAGTTTACTCTAAGATCCCCCAAGAGCATTGGCAAGGGGACCTATGATGCACACTCTGTATCTCATAGGGTGTCTTCTACCACGCCTTCAGATATGGCTGCTGCGCATGCCTGGAGTTTATCCCCCATTAGAGCCAGCAAGGGACTTCAGGTGCATGCTCCGTATCTCAAGGGGTGTCTTCCACTACGCCCTCCAGATATGGCTTTTGGTAGCAGAATCTTGCACGGCACGAGGGAAGCTTTAGGGGAGGCGAAGTTACAGGCCTGCTAGTCTTAGGAGAATCGTCCACCAGTTGATGTGGAGAGCTCCCAATGGTGATATCTGTGCTGACTTCATCCCTCTTATGTCAGTACCTGCTTCTGGGCCTTCAGTTTGGCTGTAGTAGAGTTGAGCACTGCCTCTGCGGAGCACCACATGGCACATCTGCCATTTGTAAGCAGACAGCGGGGCCTTCCGCAGAACCACAAGGCTGCCACAGGGCATGACCTGGAACCCTGAGGGGTTGACAGCCCTCGAATCTGAGTTTTCAGCCAGCGGGGTAAGTGTGGGTGGGAAGCAGGTGAAGACACACAGGCCTCTGGAGTCTCCGGGCCCCCAAAAGGAAAGTGTGTCAATTTTTTAACATCAGCTCTGAGGTGCTATGTTAAGGTAAAGTTGGAGGACCCTGGGTGGGTGAGGGGGCGTGCAGCACCGACATTAATGTCCTCTAACCTCCCCCCATGTCCCGTACCTCAAGGAGAACATTGTCTGATTTTATCTTTTGATTCGGCATGCAGCTGACCTCCAACTGGGCCATGATGTAGTTGATGCCTGCAGTGTCCCTCCTGAAAATTGAGCTTGGGCGTCAAAAAATGGGGCAAGTCAGGTCTGAGGCAAAATATTGGCCTCAACCCGATTTGCGCCATTTTTTTTTACTCCCAACCCCCATTGAAATGACTCCTGTCTTAGCAAAGACAGGAGTCATGCCCCCTTGCCCAATGGCCATGCCCAGGGGACTTATGCCTGGTCATTAGGCATAGTGGCATGTAGGGGGGCACAAATCAGGCCCCCCCATGCCACAAAAAAAAAAAATATACTTACCTGAACTTACCTTAAGTTCCCTGGGATGGGTCCCTCCATCCTTGGGCGTCCTCCTGGGGTGGGCAAGGGTGGCAGGGGGTGTCCCTAGGGGCATGGGAGGGCACCTCTGGGCTCACAGGTCCCTTAACGCCTGCCCTGACAATGGCGTTAAAAAATGACGCAAAAGCGGCTGGACGTCATTTTTTCTGGCCCGACCACTCCCGTGACGCACGGGAGTTTAAATAAGGCGCACATGCCTTGGAGTCATTTTTTAGAAGGGAACGCCTACCTTGCATATCATTAACGCAAGGTAGGTGTCCACGCTAAAAAATGACGCAAACTCCAAGATCTTTGGCGCTAGACGGGTCTAACACCAAAGTATAAATATGGAGTTAGCTTTGCGTCGGATTTGCATAAAAAAAAACGACGCAATTCCGGCGCAAACAGAGTATAAATATGCCCCCTTGTTTTTTGTGGTTTACGATACAGTACACAAGGAAAGTTTGAAAAGTTGGAGAAATTAATACATTTTAATTCCCGCTCAAGGAGGCAATATTGTTTCCCACAAATCCATGTATACAAATGTTTGTAGACAGGATTTTGCATCAAAACCTATGGGTGGTAGCACACTAATGCCCATGTGCTATTGATGGAACGCCTCTATGAGGGTAAATATCTTGCAGTGAAAATGCAACTTAGCATTACTTTTATGTTAAAACTGAATGCAAGATGTTTTGCTCTGGAAAGTAAATAGTTTATCAGACATTTCAGCAGTTAATTCGTTTTTCAGACATTTCAGCAGTTTCCATTACTTTAGGAAGCTGGGGCCAGATGTATCAAAGGGTTTTACCCATTCTGTGTCTATGGGAAAATGTGTTCGTACTTATGGCCCCTGGTTCTGTCTATACTACACCAAAATGATGTATAGTGTGCAGAGTCCAGGGGTTTCCAAGAGGCTTAACAGAGGCTAAAGTAAATAATACTAATGCTCTTTTTTTGTGGTAGTGTGGTCAAGCAGTTAGGCTTATCAGAGGAAAGTGCAAATTAGCTGTTGTACACACACATTCAAGAAATGAGGCACACACTCAATGGCTAACTCCACGTCAATTGCTTTTATATAGCAAAAATATATTTTGTTACTTTATTTCTAGAACCAGAAGGTAAGTACAGTTGTCAATAGGTATCAAGCATATGTATCAAATGTACTTTGTTTGTTTTTTGCAGGTAAAGCAGTTTACAAGTACGTAACACTTTTCAGTTTCAAACGTTGACACACTACAATTTTTCATACGAGTCAATAGGTTCCGGGGGAGGAGTGATAGCACAGATAACAGGTAAGTACACAACTTACGATTCCAGTCTTCGGGGGATAGCATGTCCACAGGTAAAGGTTTAGGCTGATCCCAAAAGTGCACCACCAGCAACATAGGCCGGCTGGGAGCAGAGGTCAAAGATGGCATCAGGTTTCCAATGGAATCCTATGAGGACTGGGGGTGCTTGGTAGAAAGCAAATTACAGGACACAGGCCTGGGGGTTTAGGTCAGCACCAGGGGGACCACAAGTTCACACCAAACACACACTCTCAGCCGCTCGGGGCAGCCAGGTGCAGGGTGCAAAAACAGAGCTGGGCACCCAATGCTTTTCAATAGGGGGACACCGGGGGTCACAAGGGATGCTTCAGGCTGGGTCCAGTGGGTCGGTTCTAGGAAACCAAAGGCCGGACACATAGGGGAGGCAACTGCTAGACACTGTTGGACCGTCAGACAGATACCCCAAGGCTAGGGGGCTGCAACTATAGGGGTCTCCTTGGGTCTTCAGGTATCTTTGTCGGATCCGGTCGCTGTCAGGGGTTTCCTCTGGATTCAAGGCTGCAGGCATTGTTGTGTTGGCCATGAGGGGTCATCCCAGGGCGGACTTGAGGTCAGAATGGCCTGGGGACCTTATCTGGACTGGTGGGCTACCTGGCCTTGGGCAGTGGGCGTTAGGTGCAGAGTGGACAGGGCTCGTGGATCCAGGGCAGTTCTGGAGTTCTTTTGGATGGTTTCTTCTGGACAGGGCTGCTGTCCTCTCAAGTTGTTGATCCTCTGCTGGGCAGAAAGTCCTCTGGGATATTTTTAGAGGTCGCTGGTCCTGCAGGATGTGTTGCCTTCTTGGAGCAGGGGTCTTTGAAGCTGCAGACAGGCCTGTGGGCTGGGGCCAAGTCAGTTGTCGTCTGGAGTCTTCACTGCTGCGGTCACCTTGGAAGTCCTCTTTCTTTCTTCTTTCTTCTTGAAATTGCCAGGAGTCTGGTGAGTAAGGTTCAGGAGAGCCCCTAAATACTAGATTTAGGGGTGTTACAGTGGTCAGAGGGCACTAGTCAATGGCTACTGTCCCTGAGGGTGGCTACACCCTTCCTCTGTCCACTCCCTTTGGGGAGGGGGGCACATTCCTAACCCTAATGGTCCCTATCCTCCACAACAATATGGAGGATTCTGCAAGGAGGGGTCACTTCAGCACTGGACACCTAATGGTGTTACTAGTTGCAGTGATCACGCCTCCCTGTTTGACCTAATTTTCCCTGCAGACTTGCCACCAAAAGTTGGCCTTGGTCCAGGGGGCAGGCATCTTCACTAGCTCGAGAGCCCCAGGGCACTGTAACAGGATGCCTGAGCCTTTGAGGCTCACTGCCAAGTGTTACAGTTCCTGCAGGGGGAAGTGTGAAGCACCTCCACCCAGAGCAGGCTTTGTTCCTGACCCCAGAGACCTCAAAGGCTCTCACCCCATGTGGTCAGAAACTTGTTTGTTAGTGACTGGCTGGCACAGTCTGGTCAGCCCTGCACTAAAGAGTTTGGTAAAATGCAGGGGGCATCACTAGGGTGCCCTATGTGTGCATTGTATAATACATCCAACACTTGTCACAACTTGCGTTCTGCTTTACCCTGGAGGCCGCAGAGCGAGTGGCGTGGATCCTGTTCTTGAATGTTCGGCCTTGGCCCAAGTAGGGGCGACTCTTTCTGGTAGCCACGGAGCTGCAGGCAATGGGTACGCCAAGAGCAGGCCCTGTCCCCCAGAAGTAGCGCCAGCGGGAAAAAAACCCTGAAAGGGGAAAAAACCTCCACAAAGATAGGTTCCTAAAACAGGAACAAAAAAGAAGAGGTAACAGCAGGAGCAAATACAGGAAAAAATATACTGGAACTGACGAGAACCAGCACAGGAATACAAGGAAGCAGGAGCGAAGACACCATCCAAACAGAAAGTGTTGCAGCGCAAGGAGAGAAAGAATCACAGCCCTTAAATACCAACAAACAGGGAACGACCAACAGGAAGTAAAAGGACACCATCTTAGATAGGGAAAAGCACATAGAACAGAATGGACTAGGAACCATAGAGAATATGGAACAAGGATGCTGGGAAGAGAAGGGTAACATGGGAAGGGGGAAAAAACATAAAGGAAGGCACAACCAGATGTCCAAGAAAGGAAGAAAAGAAAAGAACAGGTGAGTAGGGGGGTAAGACCAGCCTAGACACGCGGTGCACGGAAAAAGAACGAGGCCCCATGCCCAATTTGGGGCCTCTTAAAGCACAAGGCAGACTGGGGGTGCGGCGCGTCTGAGGACCGCGTGCTGCGGCCCGAGCCGAATGTTCCGCTCATGCCACGCGCAGCGGCACGACAACACTGGCTTCAGTGTGGGTTTTTTTATGCTGAGAAGTTTGCTAGCAACCTTCCCAGCCTTCAGTGAAGCAATCATGGAGTCGTGGAGTTCGTAATGATAAACTCCCAGCCCATGTACTTAATATGCCACACTGCACTTACAATGTATAAGAATGTACTTAGACACTGTGTAGGGTCATATGGCTAATGCACCTATGCCTGGTATAGTGCCCTGCCTTAAGGCTGTAAGGCCTGCTGAAGAGGTGACTTACCTATGCTACAGGCAGTGGTAGGGGTGCCATGTAGACTTTGGGGGTCATTTTGACCTTGGCGGACGGCGGAGGCCGTCCGCCAAGGTACCGCCGCTGAATGACCGCACCGCGGTCAAAAGACCGCGGCGGCCATTCAGACATTTCCTCTGGGCCGGCGGGCGCTCTCCAAAAGAGCGCCCGCCGGCCCAGAGAAAATGCCCCTGCAACGAGGACGCCGGCTCAGAATTGAGCCGGCGTAGTTGCAGGGGTGCGACGGGTGCAGTTGCACCCGTCGCGTATTTCAGTGTCTGCTTAGCAGACACTGAAATACTTTGCGGGGCCCTCTTACGGGGGCCCCTGCAGTGCCCATGCCATGGGCATAGGCACTGCAGGGGCCCCCAGGGGCCCCGCGGCACCCCCTACCGCCATCCTCTTCCTGGCGGGAGACCCGCCAGGAACAGGATGGCGGTAGGGGGTGTCAGAATCCCCATGGCTGCGGAGCGCGCTCCGCAGCCATGGAGGATTCACAAGGGCAGTGGTAAACCGGCGGGAGACCGCCGGTTTACCCTTTCTGGCCGCGGCTGAACCGCCGCGGTCAGAATGCCCTCGGGAGCACCGCCAGCCTGTTGGCGGTGCTCCCGTGGTCGGTGACCCTGGCGGTCACCGGCCGCCAGGGTCAGAATGACCCCCTTTGTCTTTTTCTCCCCACCTGCACACACAATCCAGGTCGTTCTTCTAGTCAAGCAAGTGTGACCAGGCCACCTTTCGGTTCCAGAGGCACTGCTGTGCTCCTCCACCAACCAGAGGCATTCTTACATACTCTGAACAACAATCCACAGGCCCAGGGAAGGTTACCTAGCTCCTGCAGGATTGAAAGTTTGTACGAGTTCCAATCGGCGCTGGGGGAGGCCCAGGACACTGGATATTGACCATGTATCCAGGCACAGACATTGACATCCCAAGCTACCCAACATGGTTGCCAGACCCCAACCACTGGTATACCAAACTGCACAGCATACATGTCCTATGGCCTGGAGAAGATTTCTCGTCTCCAGTGAGGTGGGAATGGGGTGACCACCTGGCATTGAGGCAAATTCTGCACAGGACTGTAAATAATTCAGGACAAAGGGTCAAAATTCAGGCCAAAAATTCAAGAACAAATGTCAGTTTTACAGACACACCCAAGAGACGCCATGCCTCACTATGTCATCAGTTCATTTATTTACTCTTTTTTAACCTAGCACTATTTATTCACTGTGGTCTTTTTGTGATTGCCTCCTGGTATGCTACATTCAGGTGTCACATTACGTCCTTGTTCAGTAGTAAATTACTGCTCTTCAGCACTGTGTCAAGGCCCTACCCAAATCTACCCAATCCTTAAAGAGAAAGTAACAACATTTTATGTTTGTGAACATTTTAAAACCCCTGGCAATCAGTTTGGGAAACATTAAGGCAATTAACCGTATACTAGTTCAAACAAATTGAACAAAAACATCTGGCTCACCCCAACCGCCCATGGACTTTCAACCTAAACATTCTTTTAATGAGGCAGGGCAGATGGTGTGGGCGACAGTCTCACACCTAATGTCAGGATGTGAGGTACCCACAAATTGCCTGTAGTCTCACAGCACTAGAGTGTATGCCTGGGACTCTACATTTATATCAGAACTGGGAGCCCAGACTACCAATCAAAGATAATAAAAAAGGAGGATAAAATCGAGATCAGATGGGAGGTTGTTGCTATGAACTGGAGAAATAAGGAAGAAAAGAACAAGGTGGGACAACTCCTAAAATCAGACAAGATGGGTCCACCAAGACTATCGGAAGGTATGGGGTACCTGGGGAGTTGTCTCTGCAGGCAGGAGAGAAACAGAAGAGGAACTGTCAAGTGGTTGAACAGGCAGCACCTACCCACTTTGGCAAACTCTTCTGGTGCAATGGTCCACTGTTCGTGCTTGTGAGGGGTGAGCAGGGGCCAGATCCCTTGCAAGGTTTTGCAAGGCAAGAGCATGCTTTGTCCGTGTCTTAAAATGGTTTTGAAATTGAGCAAAAGCTAAACTAGTGATCTGGGTTATCTCTAAGTGTCAAGTGCACATAAAATCTCCAAAATATCTGGGATGTCAATTGCACAAACAAAATGTAAAACATTTAAAATGTAATTAGTGTTTCTTTAACATATGGGACTGTTTTCCCCTTTATATACAATTAGACCTCAGATTGAACTGGGAACCAGTTACCTTTCGATACCTAGAGATTTACATCTACCATTCTCCCACTGTCAGTCAGTCAAGATTCTTTATTCGGCAAATTACCACAAAAGCACAGAATATTTTACACATAATATTATTTACAACACAGTTCTTAAAATGTAAAACAGCAATAATAATAGAATACATAATCTGTACTAATTGCAAACTTTCTTCAAATTCATAAATCCCATACTCACATAAAATACCAAAAACCACAGCGTAGTTCTCAGCATTATCAAATCCTGTACACTATCCCTCCAAATTAACATACAGCTGCCTCCTCTAATTCAGAACATTTTCTAATTGCAATAGCTATTCTTAAAAAATGTAAAATAACATAACAGATGTCAATAGAATTCAATTGTTGTATATACATCAAAGCATCATTATAGGATGTGAATTGTAATTTCCGTAAAAGTGGTAATAAAAATGTACAACTAGGAGCAGAGTAGAGTGAACAAAATAAAAGAAAGTGACATGTGCTTTCTTTTGGAATAGTATCACACGGGCATTTGGGGAGCGCTTTTTGCAACAACATTGCTTAGAGAAAGCCACTCTAAAATGTATCAAATTTAATCTGAATAAAACGAGGAGGGATATTCTTGAAAATTCGGGAACCAAGTTAAATAAGGTTCCATCTGAGATGTTGTTGAAATCTGAACATAGGGGTCAAAGGTTTTCAATTGTAACGCCCCATGTAGTGTCTTATTCGAAATATAATCAAAATATAGAATTTTAACCAAGTCCTTAGCGTTCGGAGGCAACGACTCAGGATGAGTAAACATATTCTCCAGACGTAAGTTCTGGAAATTAGTTTGTAAGTAAGAAAGCCACGGTATCCTGCTAAAATTGGCCAGATGGATACAATCAGATAAACAGTCTTGTACCAAGGCGGCCGCTGGATTCAACCAGGCTTTGACACATAACAAAAGTGGGCCAACATCAATCAAATCGTTAATGTAACTTAGTCCCAGTTCCCCGTGACAGATAGAATTTGCGACATTCTTAGGCACCATCAATACTCTATGTACAAATGTGTTCTCAGCAGGTTGGGGAAATCAATTTTATTCAAACCCCTCAGACCTGCCCCATAAGTAGCTGCAGATACACATTGTGCTTTATAAAGCCTGATTATATGAGGAACTGGCCTGTGACCAAGTTTGCGGGCAAAACTGAAAATTGCTTCCAGGTTTCTCCCCATCTGTTGGGTCTTGAAAGTAAGATGAGACTTCCACTGCAAAGAGGAATGAAGGTATAAACCCAGATAACAAAACTCCTTTACTTTATTTATGGTAATCCCTCCTATAGTAAAACGTTTAGATCGTGTGTTTCTAGGGCCACATGTCATCACATACGTCTTCATGTAGTTTACTTCAAATCTAAATTTAGCATGAAGATTGAAAAATAATCCATCAGACTTTGTAAGCCATTAGCAGTGCAGGCGATCAAAACCGCATCATCTGACTACAAAAATACAGGGAGCTGTCTCGCAACCACTCTAGGGAAGTCTTACCATTTGCTATTAAAAAACTGTAAAGGCCATTAATATATAGCAAGAATAAAAACGGTGCTAAAATACAACCCTGTCTGACTCATCTCAAGGAAGAGAAAGAGGTGGACCTCTCACCATGTGATCCATATTGCACTGAAACCCTCAGGTCCGTATATAAGCGTTTAATTAATTCCAAAAGGTTCCGATCCACTGCCAAGGATTCTATAATTGACCAAAGTTTCTCTCTATTCACCAGATCAAAAGCACTAGATAAATCTATAAAAGCCAAATGGTTAGATTCCTTCCTTACGGTCACATATTTGCTCACGATAAGGTGCAAATTCAACGATTGTTCGATAGTGGCAAGACCAGGTCTAAAACCATATTGGATTGGAGAGATAATCTTTGCCTCATTCTCCCATTGATTTGTAGGATGGAAATCGTGGCAGAGTGTCACAGTCCCTCCAAGCCCAGTTTGCTTTTTGGTCTTCTCTTCTGCTTTCTGTAGCAGGCCACGTTGCACTAGTGAAGATGGTGTGCTACCCTGATGATAGTATTATTTTGCAAACCTTCCCCTCCTCATCCTTCATTCCTCCTTCAGACATGCCATACATCTAATTTGGTCACTAGGGCACCATCAGGTAGCCCTTTCCACTCTAAAGCTGACCGTGACTGCGGGTGGATTAGGCCTTCTGGACTTAGAACACTATTCTTGAGCTGCACAGGTCCAATGGGTGGCTAGCTGTCTTTCTGCCCATCACCCTGCATTAGATGGGATTTATCTGTAAAGACTTTTAAGGAGGGATTACTGCACTGCTCATTGTTCACTACTGACCATTTGATGGATCACCTTCTGGGGTTATCATGCACAGCTTTTTCTTGCCTTGCTAGAACCTGTAAACTCACTGACACGAAGAACCCCTGTGCTCCTGCACTACCTTTGCTAAGCCTTCCCACTCACACAGGACGACTGTGCTCAGAGCAACTCCATCAGAGGCATGCTGCAGGTGTCTTAAATTTGGGGGATTTGTTTCTGGACGGCAAGCTACTAAATTTCCAAACCCTTGTAGCAGACTACCGTCTTCACCTCAGTCAACTCCTTAGTTACAACCACCTTAAAAAATCATTAAATGCCCTATTTCATGTCTGCCACCTAGCACTAACCCTACATGAGGTATGCCAGAAGCTCTATACCACAGGGACTGTTGGCAAACTGATAGAATGGGTGTACAGACCTTTCCTGCGACATTGAGACCACTCCAGGTCTTTCGTCATACTACCTGGGTGATTGATGTGGCCAAACCTCTGCAAGATACGGACTGAATTAAAATACTGGACTTTCCCCACAAAGTATCCCATAGCTGTCACTTTAGGTACATTCATAGAGCTTCCTTCGGAATGCATTCTGCCCATTACTTGCCATTGGCTTTGCGGTTTGTAACTCACATTACGTTGCTTTCAATTTTCTGGCTCTGAGTTCGTCCCTTCCCTTGCCCAAGCCTTATTTTCAGTATCCTTCCGAGTGCTCCCTTTCTGTAAACAGGCCTGTAAATCTTGTTCTTATCTCATCATATTTGCTGTGCATTCAAAGTCAAGGTCTAATGTCAGACTCTGTCTTCATTGGGAACTTAGGGCCAGATGTAGCAAAGGTTTTTACCCATTCTGTGTCTATGGGGAAAAAGTGTTTGTACATATGGCCCTCAGTGTTTACTTTTCTTTCTCTGACTTCAAAGTGAGAGGATTTATGCGGCAATCTTGCTGGATACTGTGGTTAGAAAATAGTTTTTTTTCTATCACATGACAACATTTAAATAAACTTCACAACACATCAGAATTAGGAATACAAATGAAGCACATTTTTGTAAATTCTGAAGTGTGCTGGAAACTGGAGGAGGCTGGCCTGGCTTGTAGTGGGTACCAAGGGGTACTTACACTCTGTACCAGGTCCAGGTATCCCTTATTAGTATAGAAGAGATGTTTCTAGCAGCTTAGGCTGATAGAAGGTAGCTATAGCAGAGCAGCTTAGGCTGAACTAGGAGACATGCAAAGCTCCTACTATACCACTGGTGTCATATGCACAATATCATAAGAAAACACAATACACAGATATACTAAAAATAAAGGTACTTTATTTTTATGACAATATGCCAAAAGTATCTCAGTGAGTACCCTCAGTATGAGGATGCCAAATATACACAAGATATATGTACACAATACCAAAATATGCAGTAATAGCAAAAGGAAGTAATGCAAGCAGTGTAAAGTTACAGTAGATTGCAATAGGAGCACATAGGTATAGGGGCAACACAAACCATATACTCCAAAAGTGGAATGCGAAAAACGAATGGACCCCAAACCTATGTGAGCTTGTAGAAGGTCGCTGGGACTGTAAGAAAACAGTGAGGGTTAGAAAAATAGCCCACCCCAAGACCCTGAAAAGTAGGTGTAAAGTGCACCTATGTTCCCCAGAGAGCACAGAAGTTGTGATAGGGGAATTCTGCAAGGAAGACCAACACCAGTAAAGCAACCAAAGTGGATTTCCGGACGAAAGTACCTGTGGAACAAGGGGACCAAGTCCAAGAGTCGCGACAAAGTCGAGATTGGGCAGATGCCCAGGAAATGCCAGCTGAGGGTGCAAAGAAGCTGCCACCGGGTGGTAGAAGCTGTAGATTCTGCAAGAACGAAGAGGGCTAGAAACTTCCCCTTTGGAGGATGGATGTCCCACATCGTGAAGAAGCTTGCAGAGGTATTCCCACGCAGAAAGAACGCAAACAAGCCTTGCTAGCTGCAAGGGTTGTGGTTAGAGTTTTTGGATGCTGCTGTGGCCCAGGAGGGACCAGGATGTCACCACTTGGATGAGGAGACAGAGGGGGCACCAAGCAAGTCAGGGAGCCCTCACAGAAGCAGGCAGCACCCGCAGAAGTGCCAGAACAGGCACTACGAAGAGGAGTGAACCGGAGCTCACCCAAAGACACAAAAGGGAGTCCCACGACGCCAGAGGACAACTCAGGAGGTTGTGCACTGCAAGTTAGAGTGTCGGGGACCCAGGCTTGGCTGTGCACGAAGGAAATCCTGGAAGAGTGCACAGGAGCCGAAGCAGCTGCAAATCACGCGATACCCAGCAATACAGTCTAGCGTGGGGAGGCAAGGACTTACCTCCACCAAACTTGGACTGAAGAGTCACTGGACTGTGGGAGTCACTTGGACAGAGTTGCTGAGTTCCAGGGACCACGCTCGTCATGCTGAGAGGGGACCCAGAGGACAGGTGATGCAGTCTTTTGTTGCCTGTGGTTGCAGGGGGAAGATTCCGTCGACCCACTGGAGATTTCTTCAGAGCTCCTGGTGCAAGAAGGAGGCAGGCTACCCCCAGAGCATGCACCACCAGGAAAACAGTCGAGAAGGCGGCAGGATCAGCGATACAAGGTTGCAGTAGTCGTCTTTGCTACTTTGTTGCGGTTTTGCAGGCGTCCTGAGGAGTCAGCGGTCGATCCTTTGGCAGAAGGTGAAGAGAGAGATGCAGAGGAACTCGGATGAGCACTTGCATTCGTTATCTAAAGAATTCCCCAAAGCAGAGACCCTAAATAGCCAGAAAAGGAGGTTTGGCTACCTAGGAAGAAGGATAGGCTAGCAACACAGGTAACAGCCTATCAGGAGGAATCTCTGACGTCACCTGCTGGCACTGGCCACTCAGAGCAGTCCAGTGTGCCAGCAGCACCTCTGTTTCCAAGATGGCAGAGGTCTGGAGCACACTGGAGGAGCTGTGGGCACCTCCCCTGGGAGGTGCAGGTCCGGGGAGTGGTCACTCCCCTTTCCTTTGTCCAGTTTCGCGCCAGAGCAGGGCTGGGGGATCCCTGAACCGGTGTAGACTGGCTTATGCAGAGATGGGCACCATCTGTGCCCATCAAAGCATTTCCAGAGTCTGGGGGAGGCTACTCCTCCCCAGCCCTGACACATTTTTCCAAAGGGAGAGGGTGTAACACCCTCTCTCTGAGGAAGTCCTTGTTCTGCCTTCCTGGGCCAAGCCTGGCTGGACCCCAGGAGGGCAGAAACCTGTCTGAGGGGTTGGTAGCAGCAGAAGCTGCAGTGAAACCCCGGGAAAGGTAGTTTGGCAGTACCCGGGTCTGATCTAGAGACTCTGGGGATCATGGAATTGTCTCCCCAATGCCAGGATGGCATTGAGGTGACAATTCCATGATCTTAGTCATGTTACATGGCCATGTTCGGAGTTACCATTGTGACTCTGTACATATATAGTGACCTATGTCCAGTGCACACGTGTAATGGTGTCCCCGCACTCACAAAGTCCGGGGAATTTGCCCTGAACTATTTGGGGGCACCTTGGCTAGTGCCAGGGTGCCCACACACTAAGTAACTTAGCACCCAACCTTTACCAGGTAAAGGTTAGACATATAGGTGACTTATAAGTTACTTAAGTGCAGTGGTAAATGGCTGTGAAATAACGTGGAAGTTATTTCACTCAGGCTGCAGTGGCAGGCCTGTGTAAGAATTGTCAGAGCTCCCTATGGGTGGCCAAAGGAATGCTGCAGCCCATAGGGATCTCCTGGAACCCCAATACCCTGGGTACCTCAGTACCATATACTAGGAAATTATAAGGGTGTTCCAGTATGCCAATGTGAATTGGTGAAATTGGTCACTAGCCTGTTAGTGACAATTTGGAAAGCAGAGAGAGCATAACCACTGAAGTTCTGGTTAGCAGAGCCTCAGTGAGACAGTTAGTCATCACACAGAGAACACGTACAGGGCACACTTATGAGCACTGGGGCCCTGGCTGGCAGGGTCCCAGTGAAACATACACTAAAACAACATATACAGTGAAATATGGGGGTAACATGCCAGGCAAGATGGTACTTTCCTACAGAAACAAATACCTTTATATGATTAAAAGAAGTCATTGCATTAGGTGGTGCAATTCCCACACATCATTGTCTGTGCACTGTATAGTTTTATTTTAAAAAACTGTTTGTCTGAGCAATGTAATGGTCTTTTCAAACAAAAACATGTTGTCTGTTACCACACCATGCATACTCCACTCCATTCTGCTCTGCACCACTGCACCCTGCTTTACACCAATCCATGCCACTGCACTTTGGGACACTGCACTCTTCTCAACTCTTCTCCACTCCACTCTATGCCACTGCACTCTATGCTACTTCACACTACTCCTCTCTACTCTACTCTGTACCACTCTACTCTATGCCAATGCACTTTAAGCCCTTCTGCACCACTGCACTCTGTGCCTCTGCAAGCTATACCACTCCAGTCTAGGCAACACCAATCTAGTCCGCACAAATCCACTCTATGCCACTCTGCAACACTGCACTGTACGTCACTGCACTTTATGCTAATACACTCTATGCTCATGCACCTTACTCTGTAACACTAAACTCTATGCCCCTGCACTCTACATCAATACACTGGACGTCACTCTAATCTACTCTATGCCACTTTACTCTATGTCATCACACTCTATGCAACTACAATCTACCCTGCACCTCTCCACTCCATGCCACTTCACTCCACTTTGAAACAATCTACTTTATGCCACTGCACTCTGCACCACTGCATTCTATGCCACTGAACTCTACCCTACACCTCTCTACTCTGAAACAATCTATTCTATGCCACTGCACTCTACGCCACTCTGCCCCACTGCACTCTAAAACCCTGCACTCTACACCAATGCACTCTAAACAACTGCACTATACGCCATTGCACTCTGAAACTCTACTCTGAAACACTGCACTGTTCACCACTATACTCTACACCACTCTACTATGTACTACTGCATTCTGCACCAATACACTTTATTCCACTACACTCTATACCACACTACTCTGCTTAACTCCCCTCTATGTCACTGCACTTTACAGCACTATACTCTGCCCTGCACTGGACCACGCTACACTACTCCACTCTGCACCACTCTACACCACTGCACTCTACCCCCTCGAGTCTACATTGCACTCTATGCCACTGCACCACTCTATACTACTACACTCTCTGCCACTCTACTCTGAAACAATCTATTCTATGCCACTGCACTCTACGCCACTCTACTCCACTGCACTCTAAAACACTGCACTCTACGCCAATGCACTCTAAACATCTGCACTGTACGCCACTGCCCTTTACTCTGCACCACTGTTCTCTGCGCCACTGTTCTCTATACCACTCTACGCCACTCTAGACCACTGTACTGACACTCTATGCCACAACATTGCACTCTCCACCACTGTACTCTACACCACTCTACTCTGTACTACTGCATTCTACACCACTGCGCTCTACAGCACTTTATTCTACTTTGTACTGCACCACTCTACACTACTCCACTCTGCATCACTCTATGCCACTGCACTCTATGCTATGCGAGTCTATCCTGCACTCTATGCCACTGCACCACTCTGCACTACTGCACTCTCTGCCACTCTTTTGTATGCCACTCTACTCCACTGTACTCTATACCACTCTACTCTGCCCCATGCCACTCTATGCCACTGCAATCTACGCCAATGCACTCTAAACTACACTGTACGCCACTGCCTTCTACTCTGCACCACCGTACTCTACCGCCACTGCTCTCTATGCCACTCTACACCACTACACTGACTCTCTTCTGCAACATTGCTCTCTGCAACTGTTCTCTACACCACTCTACTCTGTACCACTACATTCTACACCACTGCATTCTATTCCATTCTACTCTGCATCACTCCATGCCACTACACCGCTCTACACTACTGCACTCTTTGAGACTCTATTGTTTGCCACTCTACTCCTCTGCACTCTATCACTCTACTCTGCCCCACGCCACTCCATGCCACTGCATTCTAAACCACTGCACTTTATGCCAATGCACTCTAAACAACTGCACTGTACCCCACTGCACTCTATTCTGCACCACTGTGGTCTACGCCACTGCTCCTATGCCACTCTACTCCACTCAGCACCACTATGCCACTAACTTCTAGCCATGCTGAACAGCAGCCACTCTGGTGTATAACATGGCTAAAACACATTGGCAAAGTCAATAACTCTTGCGTAGACCAGACCTATAGGCTTTGCCAATGTTTGTTAGTATAGTGAGGTACTGAGGTTCCTGAAAGAACTGTGAATGTGTAAGTCCTTATTTTAAACATGCATTGCACACATCATAATATTGGCTGATACAAAATGCGGAAATACATTTCGGTTAAATAAAAAAATAGTTTATACCAAGTACTAACATTTTCTTATAATAGTCCAATAAAACCACATACTGCACAGCTCACCTTGGAACACCCGTAAGGTGCCTCTCAAAAAGAAAATGTCTTTGTCATCAGAAACCTTCAAGTGACTCTTTTGATTAAAGTCAGTGCATGTTTCCAATCCCCTTTACAATTGGAGATTTACCAGTTGCGCACATTTCCATTTCCTTAGGGAAGGAGACACCCTGGCAAGAAGGCCTTTTCTTATTTGTCTGCCTCTCCCTTCCTCAGAGCACAGGAAACTCCCTGCCTTCCAATCCAGTTTGGGAAACTGATCTGTCCTAATTACATTTTGGGCCAGATGTATGAAAAAAGCCTTTTGCAATTCGGAAATAGCGATTTTTAAGAAATCGCTATTTCTGAGTCGCAAAATGCTATGTATCATATTTGCGATTCGGTAATATCGATTTAAAAAAAATCACAAATGCTATTACCTGAATCGCAAATTGCGATACAGTCCGCATTCTCACATAGGGCCTGTCGGCCCATATGTGCAATTTTTTTGCATTTCCCAAATTAAGAGTTCCTAACTGGAATTCGCAATTTGGGAAATGCAAACTCCAGGGTGCTGGGGGCATAAGGCCCCCTCTACTGAACCCAAAACAATTTTAGAAGACATGTAAGATGCACACATGCTAAAAGGGCATGTGAGCATTACATGTCAATTTTAAAAATGCATTTTTAATGCATTATTAAAATTTGCCCATGGTAACCACCAAGGTCAACTTAATAACGATTCCTTAATGCCCAATTCGCATCAAGGAATTGCTTCATACATGTGCTTAAGGAATCGCAAATAAGGATTCCTTATTTGCGATGCCACATTCAGAGAATCGCAAATTGCGATTCTCTAAATGGGGTCGCAATTTTAAGGAATCGCTATTTTAGTGATTCCTTTAAATTTCATTCAGAATGCCTTTCATACGTTCTGAAAGGCCTTTTTGCATTCGCAAACGGGCATTTGCACCGTTTGCGAATGCAAAAAGGCTTCATACATCTGGCCCTTTGTCCTTTCAGGTGAAAGGCTAAAATTACGGACAAAAGCTGTCCGTTAAGCCTTTCATCACGGACGGCAGGGTGAAATTATGGGCAGACCGTGAAATTTACAGACAGGTGGTCACCCTACGTGGGAAGTACTCACCAGGCCCCCAGTCAGAGTTGAAGGCATGGGCCAGGAGCCTGTGTGGATGAGACTGACAGTTGGTGTCCCAAGCCAGTCAGCATACATTTCCAAAGACTCAAGCAGGCTTTTCCTCTTAGGTGGGGTGGAAAGCTCTGTCCAGGTCTCTGGTCAGAGTTCAAGCAGACCCACGGATTTCACTAGAACATTGGTGTCAGAAATGAGCTAGGATGAGCTTCTGCCAGCCCAGGGAGGGCTTCACTGTTCTGGTAGGGTGGAAGCTCTGATCAGAGCACTGGTCAGGACAAGGATGTGGTCCCTTAGTTATGGGATTGATGTGCCATCATGGGGTGTCAAATTGAACGCAGAATGTGGGTATGCAGGCCATAAAAGGGCACCCTTGCTTCAATAGGGTTGGATGCTCTAACAGGTCCATGGCCAGAGCTTCAGGAGGCCAGACTGTGTTCCTCTGGGACTTGATTTGGTGACCTGTGGTGTCAAAAAGTGTCTAGAATTAAGTTCCACAGTTGCAGGGAGGGTTCTTTAACTATGGTAGAGTGGGAAACTCTGACAGAGTAGTTGGCAGAGTTGTGTCCCTGTGAGGGTGCCACAAGGCACGGGGTATAGTCCTCTGGGCCTGAGCTCAGATCATTGGGCTGTGGTGTCATGAAGTCCCAGGACGTGGTTCCACAGTCTTGGGGAGGGGTCAGTAGCTCTTGCAGCGTAGAAAGCTCTGACAGATCGTGTTCAGAGCTCCAGTAGGCCCAGGATGCATTCCCCTGAGCCTGAGCTTCATTTGCTATCCAATGGAGTCACCAAGTGCCCAGGATGGTGTTCCACAGCCCAATGGAAGTCTTACCAGCTCGGGTAGAGTTTAAAGGTCCTATTTGAAGCTCCAGCTGGCTCTTGGCACTCTTCTGCCGCACACATGGGGCAAAAAGCTCTTACCATTCCCCAGACACAGCTACAGCTGGCCACAGCACTGGGTCCCCAAGTACTAGGCTCTGGCCACGGGCCTGGAGTGTTCCTCTCTGCACAGACTGCCTCTTCAGTATAAGCAGAAAGCCCCATTCTGTTCCATTTGGAATACATGGTTCAACCAAATGCCAGACTTTAAGGTAGACCACCTAAAAGTACACTATAGTAAATTAGTAGTATCGCCAGATGACTGTGCTGCTGTGGTAGTTCAGTTGAGAGCTCATTTGAACATTTCATTCCAGCCAGTGATCCAGGAGGGCACATATTTTGATCAGAATACCCTCTCTGTCACCCAGCTTACACATATTAGAGAATCATAGGTATATTCCTCTAGATTTGTAGGGAGTGGATACTTGAGACCTATTGTTCACATGGTTGTTCTCCCCAGCCAGTTTGAGGGCCTGGCTGGCATGAATGGTGCCTCAGAAGCCTAGGTCTATGACTAAATGCCAGCCCTGTTCCAGGGACACCTGTGCAAGCCTACCATCCTAGAGAGTAGGTGCATGCGCAAGCTTCCCTGAGAGTGTTCTACTGAGCAATGTTTTCTGATCCATCTAGGGATCAACTACTTGGTCAGCCTTGGCTGTTGTTGCCAGTAAAGAGCTTCAACCTCCATGCAACTGTCTGACCTGAGAGTATTGTTCCTAAGTAGCCCTCTCTGAGGGCATCACTACCTGGCAGAGTGAAGGTTGGTCAGCCCAGCAACTCTATCCACTCTGGTCAGGGCAGAGTAGATAGAGTCAGGTGACTCTATTCTCAGAGGCCTCATCTACCATGCTGCTGCCCTTCTTTACCCAGTATATTTCATCAGCAGCTCCAAATTACCATTTCTTATACTGCCATTCCACGCACTCCAGTGGTAAGGCCAGAGCACCTATTTCTCATCTGCAGCTAAATGCATCTATCTTTTTGAAGTGGTCTGGGCCACAAGTGCTCATGCATCAGCTCTGTCCATCCAGCCTTTGCAGGCAATTGAGGTCCAGAGGGGTAACAGCTATTACAAAACAGGCATTTCCACACAATTGCTTTATGGCACATATATATATGCAAAAAACAAAGGTTAAAGCTTAATTGTAGTTAGAAAACCTTTTTGCCTATACAACCCAATCTTCAAGTACAAAAACTTAAAAAATTCTAAAGTTATATTACTAACTGTCCTTTACAATTTATCAACCACCTTCAAAATATCAGAAATAGGGCACCTTGGTACACACTCTTTTCAGCTGGCTAACCAGACAACACTAACTTTAACTCACCACTCTACAGTGATGAATGATGTAACAAATGATGTTATGAATGCTATGATTTCACATGTAATAAGTGGTGTAGTACGCAAGCCTGTAACCAGTGCATGGAAAAGACATGAGTTATAGATAATCTAGTGTGGCAAGTGAGGTGACAAGACTGTGTTTGGAGGTGCACTGCCTATAGTAATTTGAAAGTAGTGCACAAATTATAAATTGAATTTATAATTATAACTTTACAATTGTTAATGTCTTTATATTTTATGTTGGGTGTGTATAAAAACAATACTTAAGGTATTTCTAACTATAAATTATCCTTAACCTTTGTTTCTTTCATTGTATATTAATGTTTTTATTTATCAATAAAACTGTTACAAATTGCAGCGTGCAGTGACATTCATTGGAGTGTTGTAAAGTGGAGTATAGTACAGTACGTGAAGGAAAGTGTCGTAGAGTCTAGTGTTGTAGAGCGGAGTACTGTAGAGTGGAATAGAGCGGAGTCGGGTAAAGTGGAGGGATGTAGCATATAGTGGAGTAAAGTGTTACACAGTGGAGTGGTTTTGAGTATCGTAGAGTGGAGCAACCTGATATACTGTGTAGTATTGTGTCGAACAGTAGATGTGAGTGTTGTACAGGGGAGTGTTGTGAAATGGAGTATGGTGGAGTGGAGTGTCACTGAGTAGAGTGTCACAGAGTGTAGAGGAGTGTAGGGGCAAAAAGTAGACTTCACTGGAGTAGAGCGTTGATTAGTTCAGTGTTGTCCAGTGCAGTGTTGTACAGTATAGTGCCAGAGAGTCTCCTACAGTATAGTGTTGGATAGTGGAGTGTTATTATTTGTGCAAACACAGTGCACAGTAGAGTAGCGAGTTATAGCTAGTGTTGTCTAGATAGCCTGCTGCAGTGCACTACATATATTAATTTGAAGGCGGTAGAAACATTGTAAATTAAAGTTATCACTATAGCTTTAGAATTTTTAAAGTTTGTGTAGTTTAAGCTTGGTTTGCATAGGGAAAACATTTCCTAACTATAATTAAGCTTTAACCTTTGTTCTTTTAAACTAAATTCTATGTTTTTTCAAAAAGTTTTAATAAAAATGGGTTTCAAATCATAGAGTCCAGTGTCGCGAGTGAAGAGTTATTACAATGAGTGTTGTGCAGTAAAGTGAAGGAGAATGTTGTTCTAGAGTGGAGTAGAATAAAGTGTAGTGCCGTATTGTACAGTGTAGTAAAGTGTTTTTAGTGTAGTGGCATGGAATATCATACTGTAGAGTCAAGTATCGTAGACTGGAGCATTGAGATGTACAGTGGATTGGCGAGTCGAATAGTAGAGTAGCGTGTCATAGATTGTCATAGAGTGGAAAAGGGTGTTTTATAGTGGAATAGGGTGAAGAATAGTGTTATAGAGTATTGACAACTGGAGTGTTGTAGAGTACAGTGGAGGAGAGTGTCATAAAGTGGAGTGCCGTGTAATACAGTGGAGTTGTGTATCATAGAGAGAAGCTGAGTGGTGTGTCGTTGAGTGTTATACAGGGTAGTATAGAGACATAAAGTGGTTGGGCATAGAGTGGAGTAGAGTGTCATAGAGTGGCAGAGAGTACAGTGTAGTAGAGTGGAGTTGCCTACAGTGGAGAAGAGTGTTGGACAGTGGAGCGGCATAGAGCGGAGTATGGTAAAGGGCAGAGAGAGAGATAAGGTGTAGTAGAGTGGAGCATAGTAGAGTGGAGCACACTGGAGTAGGGTAGTGTAGAGTGGAGTAAAGCGTCACAGAGTAGAGTGGCTTGTCATAGACTAAAATTGCATGGAGTAAAGTAGAATGGAATGGTGTAGCATTCAGTTGAGTAACGTAGTAGAAACTGGAATACTACCTTGTACAGTAGAGTATAGTGATGTTTCTCACAATATTGGGAAGTGATTTAGACTACAGTAGAGTAGAGTGGCATAAAGTGTAGTTGAGTTGTAGAGTGGAGTGGCATACATTACAGTAGAGTGTTGTATAGGGGATTGGCATAGTGTTGTATAGTACAATAGCATAGAGTGGCATAGAGTGGAGTAGTGTAGAGTGGAGTAGAGTGGAGTACTGTGTTGTAGAGCAGAGTGGAGTAAAGTGGAGTGCAGTGGCATCCAAAGAGTTGCATACAGTATCATATGCTGGAGTAGTGTATCTTAGAGCACCACGGAGTAGAGTAGAGTTGTCCAATGGCACACAGTATAGTACAGTGTTGTACAAGGGAAGGTAGTGTCCAGACAGGAGTAAAGTGTCAGAGAGTGCCTTTCAGTGTAGTAGAATGTTGTAGACCGGAGTTGCAGGGCATACAGTAGTGTTTCAACCAGTGAAGCTTTGTAGAGTTGATTGTTGTCTAGTAGCATAGAATGAGGTAAAGTCTTGTACAGTGAAGTAGACTCAAGTAGACCAAATTACTAGTACTATCAGTAAAGTTACACTTTAGCTCTAAACTTAGACATTAGGTCCAAACTTAGAGTTTTGGTCTAAGTTTACCCTTGTGAATAAGGCCCACAGTGTACATAAACAGTGGCGGCCAGCAGCTGAAAAAACAATTATATTTTATTATTGTTTATTTTTCAGCTGCTGGCTGAGGCAGCATGTGCAGGGATAGGTGGGGCCGAGCCATGGGAGGGGGGAGGAGGAGTTGAGTTGAGTGCACTTAAAAAGGCGCATGCCAGTTTGGCCGGCTGTCTAAGTCCGGCCAAACAGTCCAGCTGAGGTTTCTCCAACCCAGCTGTGTTGCACAGCCGAGTTGGAGAAACAGCACAGATTCCCATGCAGTGTCTAAGCGGCAGACTAAGCCACTCAGACCAATCCTGGTGCTGCTCTCATGCAAGGCATAGCATGGGAACAGTGCCAGGATTACATGGGGAGCCAGTGCTGGTGTCCCAGGGACTGCTGGGACACCATCAAGAGCAGGAACGAAGAGGAGAAGGTTAGCCGGCGGCAGGACAGGCGCATTTGTTTTATATTATATCACTAATCCCATCCTCCCCGACCACCCCACCCCCCACTTCAGATTTGCGGTGGCTGGCGCTGTACATACACATTTAATTGAGGGCAGATCATATAGAAAATGAAAATGAGTAATTTCTTCTATGATCTGAAAAATCTAGTAGTTTTAATTTATAAACAAACACAAATATGTTTTACACTATTTACACAGCAAAAATATTAAATACATATAGAGTCACATATATAAACAATACATGACATATAAAACATGCAGGTAATTAATATGCTTAGTTATCATATGAGGCCTTATATAGCGTACATTGCAACTCAGGCACAGAATATAGTGACAAGAATGAAATTATGATACAATTGCTTATTTTTTACGGGCTAATATAAGCTTGCATACTTGTGAAAAAGGTATGGCCATTTTGAAATGGTTTTCAAATACTCTCCGTTACCTCCTCACCCATTCACTGTCCCATTCTTTACTCATTGCAGTTTTGGTGTGTGAATGTCACCAAGGTCAGACCTAACAAGCACCTCTTTTTATAAAATAACCTGTTGCCCCTTTAACTATTAAAAGGGGGTGGACATCTCAATCATCCTGTTTCCTTTTTGTGTACTCCTTATGAGAGAACACTCCTCAAAGTTCAATTACCTGTGTTTCATGTTTAGAGATGAGCCAGTAAGTGCATGCACTAGTGCACACGTCTTGCTTGTGAGACACTGTTGTTTACAAAAAGGGCTTGGAACCCATCCATTGCTTACCATTTGCTGGCTTCAGCCTCTCTTCTGTGCAGCCACATTTATTGGCCAGATCTGGCCAAACGTCATTCCCAATTCTTTCTGTAGAGTAGAGACCAACCACAGATTAATCAAACTTTATCAGTGCCTGTCTGCTGCTCCTAGTGTGTTGGTACTATTTCTTCCTGTGTGCCACTCCTACTACTTGCTGCTCCCTCTTATAGCACTTTTTTTTAAAAGCACAAATAATCAAGCTGTGAACAATTTAATAGTCCCACTTATATTTGAACTCCTCCCCATCATGATAGATTATACCCCCACTCTACCTCATTCCACCTTGCTGCAATCTACCCCTCCGCTCTAGAGTAGGGTCACTCTACCCCAATTTACCCCATCCCATTCTACCCCAATCTACCCACTCCACTGTACCCCAATCTACCCTACTCCTATCTACCCTAAATTGGGCTACTCCAATCTACCCCACTCCACCCTAATTTACCAAACTCCAAACTACCTTTTTTTACCCCACTCCCCTCTACCCCAAACTACCACACCTCACTCTACCCCACTAGACACCACTCTACCTCACTCAACTCTATCCCAATCCACCCCTCTCTACTGTATCCATCTACACTCCACTACCATCTACATCAATCTACCCCACTCCACTCCAAGTCATCGTACCCCATTCCATCTCTATCCCAATCTACCCGACTTTACCCCAATCTAGCCCACTCCACTCTATCCAAACCTACACCACCTTAATTTAGCCCAGTCTACTCCAGTAGAACACACTCCACTCTGCCCTAATCTACATCACCCTAATCTAGCCCACCCACCCTCCACCCCACACCACTTCACTCTACCCCATTGTACCCCACTGCATTCTAGCCCAATCTACCGAACTCTATCCCAATCTACCCCACTCCCTCCTTCCCAATCTAAGCCACTCCAATACAATCAACCCCACTCTAAGCTACCACACTCCACCCTACTCCACTCTACCCCAATTTACCCCACTCCACTCTACTGAAATCTACCCCAATGTACTTCACTCCACTCGTCTCCAATATCCCACGCTCCACTCTGCCCCCAATTTACCAACAATCTACCCCAATCTACCCTATTGCAATCTGTCCCACTTCACTACAATCAACCCCAATCTACCCCACTCCAATCAATCCCACTCTACCCCACTCCACTTTACTCCAGTCTTCCTCTTCCCACAGAGTGAGTAGTGTTGTAGAGTGGAGTAGAGTGGCAGAGTGCTGTAGAGTGGAGAGGCATAAAGAAGAGTGGAGTGGCCTTGAGGGGAGTAAAGTAACATAGAATGGCATAGAGAGAGTTGATTGTCGATGAGCATAGAACATTGTTGTACAGTAGAGTGGCATAAAGGGGGTCATTCCGACCCTGGAGGATGCACCGCCAACAGGCTGGCGGTGCATCAAGGGCAATTCTGACCGCGGCGGTAACGCCGCGGTCAGAAAAGGGAAACCAGCGGTTTCCCGCCGGTTTTCCCCTGCCCCTGTGAATCCTCCACGGCGGCGCTGCAAGCAGCGCCGCCATGGGGATTCCGACCCCCTTCCCGCCAGCCTGGTTCTGGCGGTTTTCACCGCCAGAACCAGGCTGGCGGGAACGGGTGTCGTGGGGCCCCTGGGGGCCCCTGCAGTGCCCATGCCAATGGCATGGGCACTGCAGGAGCTCCCTAACAGGGCCCCACATTGATTTTCAGTGTCTGCCTAGCAGACACTGAAAATCGCGACGGGTGCAACTGCACCCGTCGCACACCAGCAACTCCGCCGGCTGCATTTGGAGCCGGCTTCCTCGTTGCTGGTGCTTTCCCGCTGGGTGGGCGGGCGGCCTTTTGGCGGTCGCCCGCCAGCCCAGCGGGAAAGTCAGAATGACCGCTGCGGTCTTTTGACCGCGGTACGGTCTTCTGGCGGTTCCCGCCAGGCGGGCGGCTTCCGCCGCTGGCGGGGGTCAGAATGACCCCCAAAGTGTTGTAGAGTGGAGTGGAATAGACTATCGTAGATTGAAGTGGCATATAGTAGAGTGGCACAGAGTGGAGAAGTGGGTCATAGAATAGAGTGGAGTAAAGTGGCATGAATTGGCTTAGAGAGAGTTGTGTAGAGAGTCACAGAGTGGAGTAAAATGTCGTACAGTGGCACAGAGTGGAGTGGATTTAATTGAGTAGAGTGCCAGAGTGTAGTATCAAGGAATGTAATGTCTTAAAGTGAAGTAGAGTTGTCTAGAGTGAAGTGGCGAAGCATACAGTGGTACAGAGTAGTTGGCATAGAGTGCAGTGGCGTTGAGTGCTTTGGCTTCAGGTAAAGTGGTGTAGAGTGCATCTGTTTAGAGTACAATGCAGTAGGTTGGAGCAGTGAAGAGTAGAGGGGCACAGAGTGGAGTGGCACTGCATAGATTTCAATGGCACAGAGTGCAGTGGTGCAGAGTGCTGTGTCGTAGAGTGGTGTGGTGCATGGTAGAGTGAAGTGGTCCAAGGTAGAGTAGAGTGGCGTAGAGTACAGTGGGAAAGAATGCAGTGATGCAGAGCAGAGTGTAGTAGCATAGAGTGCACTGGTGCAAAGTGCAGTATAATAGCTTAGAGTTGAGCAGTGCAGAGTAGAGTGCAGTGGTGCAGAGTAGGGCGGCATAGAGTTCAGTGGCAAAGAGTGCAATGTTGCAGGATAGAGTGTCATAAAGGGCAGTGGTTTGGAGTGGCGTAGAATTCATTGGTGTAGAGTGGTGCAGAGCAATATAGAGTGGTGTAGTGAGCAGTGTTGAAGAGTAGAGTGCTGTAGAGTAAAGTGGTGTAGAGTGATGTAGAAAGCAGTGGCATAGAATGCAGTGGTGCAGAGTAGAATACAGTGGCATAGAGTGCAGTGGCGTAGAGTAGAGTGCTGCAGAGTAGAGTATAGTGGTGAAGAGTAGAGTGATGAGGAGGAGAGTATAGTCATGTAGAGTACAGTGGCATAGAGTGGTGCAGAGTAGAGTGTTGCAAAGTAAACTGGAGTGTCGCAGGGTAGATTGTAGTGGTGCAGGATAGATTGGAGTGGAGTAGCATAGGCTGGAGTTGCGTAGAGTGCAGTTGTCTACAGTAGATGGTTTCAGAGTACAGTGAAGTCCCTAGAATGGAGTGGTGTAGAGTAGATTAGCGTGGCAGAGTGCAGTGGTGCACAGTAGAGTAGCGTAGAGTTCAGTGGTGGAGAGTGCAGAGTTGCCGATTAGAAAGTTTCAGAGTAGAGTGGTGTATAGTGGAATGGCAAAGAGTGCAGTGGTGCAGAGTAGACTTCCATAGAGTGCAGTAGGGTAGAGTTCATTGATTTTGAGTAAAGAGGTTAAGAGTGCATTGGAATAGAGTGCAGTGGTGTAGTGTGCATTGGTTAGAGTATGATGGAATAGATTGCAGTGGCATAGTGTAGAGTGGTGCAGAGTAAAGTGGCGTAGAGTGGAGTGGTACAGCATAGATTGCATTGGCATAGAGCGCAGTGGCATAGAATAGCACTGAGTGGAGAAGTGTGACGTAAAGTGCAGTGGCCTAGAGTACAATGTTTCAGAGTAGAGTGAAGTGGCACAAAGTGGAGTGGTGCAGGTTAGAGTGCAGTGGCATGGAGTGGTGTAGAGTGGATTGGATTGGCATAGAGTGGAGTATTCATAGTGTGGTAGTGCACTGCCATTACAGACATCACATTTTCAATTGAAAGACTATTACATTTGCACAGACATACAGTTTTACTGCTAAAAGTACATAGCATCTAAATGTTAACATGTGGAAATGTCATTACCTAGTGTATTGATTTGTTTTGATCATATTACAATATTTGTTTCCACCACACATATTCTTAAATATCTGCACATTTCATTTACAGACATTTACATTTTGTTGTGTAGTAGAAAAAATAGTATTCTCCAGCCTTCCTCCAGCAAAACCACAGTATCCAACATGATTGTCATATAAGTCCTCTCACTTTGAAGCCAGAGAAAGAAAGATAAACACCAAGTTCCATGGGAAGACAGAGACTGTCATTTGAAAGCACAGCAAATGTTGCAAGATAAGAACACGATTTAAAGGCCTGTTTACAGAAATCCAACACTGGTGGAATGATACAGTAAACAAGGCTTGCTCTAAAGGAGGAACAATTCTAACTGGACAGTCTAAAACAAATACAGCTAGCAAATAGAAACAAACCAAATGTGAGTTACAAAGCTCAATGGTTAGCAATTGGCGGAATGTATTACTAGGGAAGCTTTCCAAATGTCCCCTAATTGTCTTGAGCAAACCAGACAGCTGCGCCGTCTGATAGGCTTCAACCTAATGAACTCAGCCTTTGGCCTTGTTCATCTATATGGTTATGAAACTCCTTATAATGTACCGCAAGGGGTAGTTTATCCCTTATATTAAGCACTGTGTACTGAACGTTATAACCTTATGCAAGGCTGGGTGAACCTGCACACTGAAACCTCCATACCCCCATCTCCCGGACCTGTGCACCGTCCGCCACCCCTACATCACTTGGAACATTCGCTATGAATCATTTATGATACATGTCAGAAGACTGGCTGAGATACCTTGCCCTCTTTAACACAGATTAAAATATATTTGGAACTACTACTCCCTTCCTTGAGACCCAAAGATATTTGAGGTCTGCTATGTACCTTTTTATTCCATGCTGCTGAAGACTACGATGTAGAACTATCAACCTGCTCGAGCCTAACCCACATATCAGAGTAAGGATCTTATGCCCATGAAATGCTGCCATTACTTGGATATCTGCAGACTAGAATACAATATGCCATCTAACCACTAAAATATTCAAACTACGCTTTGCTATTTAGGGCCTTTTCCACACACCTTTATGGACATGGACTGCACTCACTGTATTTTCCTGTAACATTGTGAAATGGGTGCAGATTTATGCTAATGCTATTATATGAACACTGTATTGCTGATGGCTTCATTAGTTATCAACAGGGCCACTGGAATTATGCATTGGTGCGCTGCAGTGTTTTTCACATAAATATGGATTTGCCGCATTTGCCACAAAATCCATCATATGCAGAATAATCTGCAGATTTAAGCAAAAAGAAAATTCTAATTAAAAAACGGTTCAGAGGTTACTAAAAACACAGTGACACTAGTTGCTGCACAGTGAAAGGTACCTTTGCAAAAGTTGACTGGTAAAATTTCCATTGCTTGTTGCTCCATGTAGGTGTTAAACTGGTACTAATGAGGTGTAGCCTAAACCCAGAGAGTATTAACAAGTGCAAAAATGACAAAATAATAAAATACTATCACATGCTGCATAATGTGCCTCTGCTTTCTGCATAATTTAGTCAACCCTTCCACATAATTTTGCCCTCCCCTGCCGCATAATTCCAGTGGACCTATTACCAATGTATTCACATGTAAGGTTATTCTTTATTTGCCAGTTGTTTCTGTCTGTACTCATGAAACTTGAACATTAATTTAAAAAATACAATACACGTGAAACAAGAAAGTTAAAAACAGAAAAGATAACATACTTCAATATGCTAAAGATCACAACATAGATAATAATGCTAGGCAAAACTGCCCAATATGAAACGTGACTTCTACCTGTTACCCAATTTGTAATCTATCCCTTCATTAAGTCAGTAAAAAACATTAAGCGTAAATGTTAGCTTAATTGTGTGGTGTAAAAAGGTAAAATCTGGCCTCAATGTCGCATTCCCTGTTTCACAAAATGGTGTTATCCTCTGCAAATTCAAATACTGCATTTCACAGTCTCCTTTCTAGTCTGCTGGCTCAGGCTGAGTGAGACTCTGCTCCCTCTTTACTTCTTCCTCATTGTCCTACAGGGCTGGTCTTCAAGAAGGCAAGTGGGGGTAGAGTTGAAGATGGCAGCAATCAGCAAACACCATTGTCTCCTCTTTTCTCCCTTTGTTTTCATAGATGCATAATGGGGGCAGCTGTAAATAGGAAAATCGAAAGGGAAGGGGGCGTAAGTGTCCTCCTGAGACAGCTTCATTCTGTGACCATCAGATCAGTCACTGATAACTAGGGGCAGGTCAGCAGTTCAAGTGCAGGGCCATTATAAGTAGCGCTTTGCGCTAATGGCCCAGCAAACCATTGAAGTGAGAAGGAAAATATTTTGTCCCCTCGCCCCCCAGCCCTCGTCCCCTGTGTTCCCCACACTCCAAAATCTGGGGAGATACATCCCCCATTCCCCCACACTTCCTACGGCCATGCACATGCCCTTTGACCCCCCACAATTTCACACACACCTTAACACACACGCATATTCCAGCTAATTGTACTACATTCTTATTACACTAATAGTGAATAACATATTATTATTCATTATTAGTGTGATGAAAAAAAATCTGAAGGACGAGCTGCCACTGTGTTCCTAGCACTCACTTTTTACCTATGATGCCAGGGGTAGCAAAGGGAAAGCATACTTCCTCTTGGATCCAAGCTTGCAGCTGTTGCAGCTATTGCAGCAAAGTAAGACAAACAGCCCACTGCTCTAGAAGATGAAAGTGTGCACAAGCTGTAGGGTCACCTCACCGGGACCTGGGGCCTCGGGATCCAAGCCCTAGTAATAGCAGAGGGGGCCCAGGGTGCAAAGCCCTAATGACCTTATCAGTCATCATCACGGCCAGTAGATTACATGCGGACAAATTGGATATCCAAATTCGTGTACTACACACGTTAGCCACATTCTCCATGGGCATCGATGCACAATTAGAGCGATTACACTAATTTATAATGAGTGCACAGGACCTTACCAAGGACAAGGCAGTATACTGCCAATGCGACTCAATAGTAGATAAATTAGCTACCCTACTGGATGCTATGTCAGTTCCCATCCAGGATATGAAGGATGGGTTAGCTAGAAAGACCGCAAACATCAAAAGAGGATTGAGAAAAAGGGGGTCATTCTAGAAAATCAGCTAACAGAGAAAACAACCCGCCTGGACCTCGTAATACCTACGGCCCTGCAAGGGGGAAGAACAGCAAGCAATTGCCCTTCAAACAGCATTAATCACGAGGTATCAGCCAAATAGGGAAAGATGTAGCACCTATGATAGAGGAAATAAATCCAGGAAATGAGGTGAAAGCAGTCGCTCAACCAGAACGTGCCCTAAAGGTAATAGTGAATGGAAATACGAACAACAAATGGTGAGCCTTTCCAGAAAAATTAAAAAGCGCCTAAATTTTTTTTTAACAAAAAGTGTAGAAAGAAAGAAAGCCTGATCTCCAATTCCAACCCGCAGGATTTTAAACACTTCCCAGTCTCTATCGAAGGCGTCCAATGCAACGATAAGTCCTGAAAACCTCCGGAGAAGGAAGAGGCTAAACCAAAGCCTGAAAAACATTAAAGAGAAGGTTCCTGCTTCTCTAAGTTAAAACCTGTTGCCAGGAGTGCAAAAGCACGACAATAATGGCCCAAAGCCATTTATAATATTCGATGAGCAATACAAAGACCCCATTTCTGGGGCTGTAGAAGAAGCATGAACACCTTTGGCTATACAGGGTAGAGAAGGACCCCTGAGGACATAACACTATATACCATTACATTTGCGTTGCCCATAAAAATTGAAGTCAGGAACGGGCAAGGTGCAATCATGAACACACCATTATAGTAGAATGCCCTACCAGCTGCCAGAGGAAAGTGGGTCTGCTCAGTCCAATGACAGGACATGACTTACTCGATTGTGCAGCTCCGTCATCAAAACAAAAAGCTCAAACAAATGAGAACCTTAAAGCCATACTGGAAGAAATAGCCCAAGTGTCATAAAGGAATCACGTAAAGGGGTAAAATGCATAACGCTACACCCAGAGCATGCCTTACCAGGAAGATGGAACCTATGGAATGGGCTGAACATTTTAAGACTGGTCCCACGTCTTCCTGGCCTTGAAAAACTGACCTCAAAGGATACAGAGTATGTGGAATTTAAGGCACCGGAGCTAGGGAAACAAATGAACAAACTGAAATCTGCCTTCAGGAGGAGATTTTAGTTCAATACTTCACAAACAAAAAGAAGCAACTGTCTACGTGGGGTATCAAGTTACCATTCAGCTGGCCTGCTAATACCCCACAATGGTTAACACTCATGCAACCCTTACTCGTCAGATTCTTCGGGGGTGAATCCACTTGCACTAAAGCTCTCTCTGAATTGAGGAAAGCCTTAGGGGCACAGGAAGACGCATCCCAGAAATCACATGGCTCTATATATTTTTTAGAGAACGTGACAAAAGACCCAAATACCTCACGCTTGGAAAATCACACCTTTGTAGCAGCTTATTCAATTGGGGATGATGAGTATGAATGTCCAAGGTCCGAGCACAACAACTTGGAGGTAGGAAATTCGCACCCAACTAATTGGGCATGGCTAGCCGGCACCCAAATCAAAATCCCTATCTGTAGCAAAACACATAGAATAAGACCAAAGGCTCAGGAGATTAAATTCAGTTTCTTAAATGTGAGTAAGATCTCAGGCCTGTAGGAAAAATGAGGGAGTTGGATGATTTAACCAAGAGCAATATCATCTGCCTACAAAAAATGGGCTGAGTGGTTCCTGGAGTCTCTCAATTGGGGCTTTCTCCTGGTCCTTTTTCAGTCCGGAATGGACTGTCATCCTGGGTGTCTGATGTGAGGTGACCATTCCCTAGGGCTATATCATGGTCTGGCCACTGGAGGGTGCAGTGCCATCAAACTTGGCACACTGGCAGGGTTTGTCATCATGGTCTGATGGGTAAAGTTTGGTCTGGCTGCAGCATCCGGTTCTTTGGTCATCAAACGGTCAGTGAAGTGGCCTTCACTGGGTCTTTCATTTCTTTATGGTGTGAAGTGATGCCTTCACTCTGGAGGAAGCTCTTTGGTGATTCGTGAAGAGTGGAGGTTCTCTGGGGGTTTGTAGAGTCTGTCCAATATCCAAGCAACCCCTCAGCGGCGATTGTCGAGTCCTGGGTGCAGCAGGCAGAGATTGGTGCCTTTTCTTGGTGCAGCAGGACTTCAGTTCTCGAGCCGTAGGTCTTCTTTGTTTCTGGTCTTCTTTTGTCCTTCAAATCTGATTTCTTGGTCTACGGATGCCTACCAAATATTGTATTTAGTGGGTGTTTTAGGTGGTCCCTAATAGTGACCAATGGATCATGTACCTTAAGGCAGTTACAACCACTAGGTGACAATTCCGGTGGACAGAGGTCACTTTCCTACACCTGATTGGCTATTTTCCTTCCATGACAGAGGGAGGAAAATGAAATGCAAAGGTCACCTTGCATGCAACACCTTAGGGGTGGTGCATGTCAGGTTTGACTACCCCTTCTGTCCTTTGTCTCCAACCATTGCTCCCACCAAAAGAGGGGGGTTGCAATGGGGATGGATGGCCTGGGGGTCGAGTTTCAAGGGCGCTAAAAGCTCTCTAGCAGGGCGGTGCACATTCCTGAGGAAGGGGGTATTAGCACCCCCACCCAGGAAGGGCTTTGTTCTGAGTCCCAGAGAGCTGGATCTCTCACCACGGGGCTCAAAATCTCAACTGGTGATGGCAGGCTGGTTGTGACTGGCCAGCAACCATGCCAGGGTAGTTAGCTTTTGCAAGAGGCACCTCTAAAGTGACCCCTGGGTACATTTTGTAATAAATCCAATACTGGACCCAGTTTGGAATTATCATTCTGAGTTGTTTTATACTAAACAAACCAGGGTTCAGGGTAGCCATCACGTAGCTGTTAAACTCGAACTGAGCAGCATCAAGCACATGCATTAAAATGGCTGCCCTGTTCACTTTCTATGTCCCAGGTTTGGCATGAATCTGCATGCAAGGTCAGTTATGATACATAAGACATCACACACAGCCTGTACATTGTGAAAATGGATAATTTTCATAGTTGTATATATGAAATAATTTGCACAGGGAGGCATATGGCAATATGTGTGCCATGAACACAGCCACCTACAGTTGGAAACTGTGCTACCCTATAAAACATTACTTTGGTCTGTTGCAAATGTTAGGACATGTTTGGTAAACATATGTATAGGTTGTGACTCAGCAATTAATTCACAAATGACCTCACTACTGAGTCTGTACTTCTCATATATTTCCTCAGTCTGTTAAAAAAGGATGACCCTCACCCTAAAATATCCTCTCCTGTCTCCACCTCCTTCTCTGCCTACCTCCGATCTCCAAGACACATAGAGCTGTCATTCTGAATAAGCCAGATGCATTTTTGGGTGATTTTGTTTAATTTGCACCTGGTTACCACCAGCTCCACGCTGGTGGTAATTGCATTTCCTAAATGGTTATTTTGTCACTATTCACAATTAGGAAATTTTTTGCACATAGTGTTAGCAATTCACTATTTAGGAATCCCTGTTTGAGCTTTCCTATTTCCAAAATTAGGGAATCACAAAATGAGATGTAGGTAACAGTGGATTCTGTTAACAGCAATTTCTGCAAATCCACTATTTGGAAATTGCAAAGGCTTACTTTTGTATATATGGGACATAGAGACTTATTATTCTGCGACTCTGCTGCAATTAGAAACACATTCTGTGTCTATGGGAAAATTTGTTGGTACATAGGGCCCTAGATGGGTAGCTTTATCGCAAAATGAGTTGTATGTAACAGTGGATTCCACTAATAGCGATTTCTACAAATCCACTATTTGGAAATCGCAAAGTCTTAGGGCCAGATGTAGGAAGTCTTTTGCATGTTGCAAACTGCAAAAAACACATTTTGAGGCATGCAAAAGGACGAACGTGATGCACAACCTCAAATTGCGAGTTGGTACCGACTAGCAATTTGAGGATGCGACTCGCAAATAGGAAGGGGTGTTCCCTTCCTATTTGCGACCGCATCGCCATGCTAAGTTGCTTTGTGACCGCGAATGCGGTCGCAAACCAACTCGCAGCTACCACCCACTTGAAGTGGGTGGTAACTCATTCGCAAAAGGGAAGGGGTCCCCATGGGACCCCTTCCCCTTTGTGAATGCTGAAAAAAATGTTTTTTCAGAGCAGGCAGTGGTCCTATGGACCACTGACTACTCTGAAAAAAACGAAACCAAATGGTTTCGGAAGTTTTTCTTTTTGCAACTCGTTTTCCTTTAAGGAAAACGGGCTGCAAAAAGAAAAAAAAAATGCTTTAATAAAAAAGCAGTCACAGACATGGAGGTCTGCTGTCTCCAGCAGGCCACCATCCCTGTGAGTGCAGGGACTCGCTATGGGGTCGCAATTTGCGACCCACCTCATTAATATTCATGAGGTGGGTCTTTGCAACCCCATAGCGAGTCGCAGAAGGTGTCTTAGACACCTTTCTGCATGCAACTTTGCGAGTTGCAAATTGCGAGTTGGTCTGACTCGCAAGTTGCAAGTCGCAAAATTTTACTTCCCTACATCTGGCCCTTAGTTTCATACATATGGATTATGGAGACTTATTCTCCAGCGACTCTGCTGTAATGAGTGACTAGAAGGGTAGCATCACAAATAACGAAATGGCGAAATAGAACTCGCCGGCACATGCTCAGGCATACTCATATAGCTATTATTAACTCCTAGAAAAATAATGCTAATAACCAAGGTTATATGAGGGTGAAGAAATGCTACCAGGCTATTAAATTGTTACTTACCAGATATTCCATTTGCCTACTTGGATATGGTGACTCACTCTGGTTTTCAGAGCAGATTAAAGCTCTGGATAGAGAGTGGAATTGAGAAAATTGGAGATTTATTTACAGACAGTCGCCTTTTTCTCTGATGACTTACTTTGGACTACCAGAGGGGCAATTCTCACTGTTTGGGGCCCTGAGTGCAGCAATAAGAACTAAATGGAAAAATGGCATTTATGATTTCAACACACAAGTCTTCTCACTATTCTCACTGCATCAAGTACATGTAAGGCAACTGCCCTGATGTACAGAGTGTTGAGAACACACATTAATGTTTCGCGGGGCCCCTTCGGGGACGAATGGATGGAAGACTTAAACAGAACAATGAAGATAAGATTGGGTGCAAGTTCTGCAAAATGCACACAAGGTTTATTGATAGGTTATATTTCACACCGGATAGGAACAATAGACACTTTCCTAACATGCATACAGCGTTCCTCAGAAGACTGACATTTAGGGCACACTTATACCATTTGTTGTGGGCATGACCCCAGATGAATACATACTGGCCAGGTATTATGTACTTGCTGGACAAATCCACAAATACAAATCTACTTATTAATCCAGAGACAGGTATTCTAGGCCTTTATCCCAGCCACCTAAAAAACAAGGGTTTACATTTTAGGCTCTAGTACTGGATAGAAGGCAGATAACAATCAAATGGAAGTCAAGTGTGGGTCCCATGTATGTTGCATGGAAACAAGAGCTCATTAAATGGACCTGCTATGAAATCAGATTACTGCTTCGAGCCCAAAAGGGAAGGGACAAACTGGAGACAGCAAGACCCTGTGAGCACATTTTGTCCTGGCTGATGGAGGAAAAGGGTGGGTCAACAATGGACACTCTTTCTTCTTCCTTGGCACAAACTGAGTCATAACCCTGCAGTTAAAAAACAGAACAAGAAGTGGTGAAGATAGGATGAACCTAAAGCGATTATACCTGTCACGTCTTGCGACCTTCAATCCCTTATCCTCACCCACACCGGTTTTAAATTGTTATTTCCCTCACATTTGGTCATTTTCTTGCTCTGTGTATGGTGTATGTTAGAAAGATGCAAGATTGAGTAAGAAATGTCGTTTGTTTGAGTGAGCAACTCATGGTTATTGTTTGTGTTCAAATAATAATGTTGCAACACAGATGTGTTACTGTTGGCAAGTACAGAATAAGAGGTAAGATCGCTGGGCCATTCAGTAATCTTCGTTAGGCATGCTAGCCATTGCTGTTCTATTGTGAATTGATGGACTGAACCCATTAAATGCGTAACTGAGATGTACACACCTTTTTCATCAATTAAGACGATTTTCAACCTCTCTAGAGTAATATAAAATTGTTATCTCTTGAAAAATGGAAACAATAAAAACAGTGTTTGTCAAAGAAAAAATCATACTGGCATCCCATGCTCCAGGTTCAAATGGAGTATCAATTAACTTGCTCAGGAAATCACCTGCGTTCTGGGCATGAGGGTCTTAACTCCATTGGTAAGTATTATCTTAAATTGCAGCGTATTAAATAGTAGCTTTGAGAGAACCGAAAAACTATCACTTGATTTCATTATTAGATGCTGAAGTGAAGTTATTCGCATGTAGCGAGTAAAAAGGAGCCAATAATTATTTCTATGTAGACTCGGTTTTGCCCTATGTGTTCACCTGTTAACATTATAGCCCCCTCGAGCTAAAATCAAAATTATTTGCCCTCATTGTAGACTATCGTTCTTCTTTCCTCTGAATAGATGGGGCAGCAGTGGTCTAAATATCAGGAGCAGGGGATGGAGCTAATTATACAATTTAGTGAAGATATTTGCTTCTGGGTTAGATGAACTGGTAGAGCCGGGCCATTCCCTAAAATATACACGGGAACAGCCTCAAACATGATGTTTCTTTGCTTCCTTTCTGCTTTGTATATACATGGCTGATCTCCCTGTGGTTTTGGAAAGCTCTAATAGACCCCCAGTAAGTCGCTGCACCACATTAATACATAGTGTAAGATGTGCAGATGATTTAGCGCTCTTGCAGTACCCCAGGCAGGCTCCAGATACAGGATGATAAGCTTCACACTCAATGCTATAGGCGCAAAATAAGTTTACTTTAAAATGCTTGCTAGTCTACATCTGGACGAACCATAATGTATTCTTTTTTATGTTTGAAGTGGGACTAGTTTGGAAGAAGAGAGGAGAACTGAAAAGGTAAATGTATGTTCCCTTTGTTTACACGAAAGTAAATTATTTAATGCATGAGTAGTGTTCCATTTAAAGAGATGGTGACGACTTTTTTCAAAAAGCTAGTCTGATTTATTATGTCACTTTCATTATGGGTGCAGTGGCCATCACCCACCTTACGAGCACAGTAATTAGTAGGAAAAGAATTAAAAACCGTGTGCTCTTCTTAAGGAAAAAATAAAACGTAAGAGAAAAATATACGAGCAAACGAATCATTCATTATTTTTTTTAAAAAAAAGTCTTTTGGTATAGGATTGGAAAATTCCTTTTTTGCTTCAGAAAACTTTACCAGGTAAATGATATTTAGGGGCATATTTAAGTGCTTCTAGCTCCACCTTAGCACCGCCATAGTGTTATACTTTTTACGCTAAAGCGGTGCTAATGTGGCATTTTCCCCATGCCATATTTACAAAGTGGTGTAATGTATGCTTTACGCCACTTTGTAAACCCTTACGCCACATTATGCCTGTGTCAGGCAAAATGTATGCAAGGGGGTCGTTCCCTCGTAAAGGGGGGGGGGCGTAAAAATGGTGCAAGGAAACCTAAGAGATTTTCTTTCGTATTTTCTCGGCACTTTTAAATCCCCGCTCAGAGCAGGCATTAAAAGGGGGCATAGCATTATCTATAATGGACCCCTATGCACTCTGCAGGAGTAGCGTCAAAATGTTGCCGTTACTCCTGCAGAGTACATCAATAGCGTAAAAAAAAAAGGACGCTCTTGCCCCCTACCATTGCGCCATGGCGCACTGTATTTTAAATACGGCGCACACATGGTAGTGGTAGGGCAGTGCTAAGTGGTGCAAGGAAAGTGACGCTGCACTAGGTGCACTGCCACTTTTCTTAAATCTGCCCCTTAGTGCATAGTGCTGTTTTCTCATGTAGCCCAGAGCAAGTACCATGATGGTGGAACAAGAATACTCGAGAAGGGATGCATGGCCAAACCAGCATGGTGCATTAACAAGTACTCAGTGAGATGTAGGATTCTTGTTTTTATAGCCTCTGAAACCTGTTCATTAGTTGGACATCCCACAGAACAGCAGAAATAGAGAGACCTTACATTAGTGCCAAATGCCTTAAAGGAAGGTGTGGTGGTGGGTGGTGAGGGTTCATAGTTACATCACTGGCATCTCGGAGAATGCAATGGCTCAATCCCATACATTGTTTCTTGTGTTCTGCCTTTTACTGAAGGTATGAGATTTTGGTCACTGGGTTAGGGAAGTGTAGTGCCTTTTCCTCATTAATCAGAAGGGGAGGTGTGCTGTTCATGAACACCCGAGAAAAGTTATGCTCTAAAAGTGAATACACCTAGTTTTATCTTTGGTCTGATAGTTGAATGATACTAAACCATGATGGGGCATATTTGATTTAAGACCCTTCAGTGGCATCACTAATTCTTGTTTCTAAGCTTAGTGTGTTTCTTTGTCTGCAGCTTGAGATGCTGGAGAAGAGATTAGAGTCCTTGCGAGAGAGCGTAAGTATGGTACTGACTTCTTGAGAAATAAATTGCTGGTTGTTTTTGTTGCTCATACCTAGTCACAGTTACGATACTTCCTTCTGTCTACCAATAGTACATGGCCTCATTACGAGTGGCCCGGAAAATGGGATGGATTTCCCCACACCCAGAGTTACTGATACAGGAGTTACCTGTGTCTTTGGAGGAGGAAAACATCATGCCCATTTGATATTGGCCTCTGTGGGTCCTCAAAGAAATGTATAAGGGGAAACCGGCAATTACGGGCCTGATTCCCTGGTGACTCAATTTTTCCCCACAAACTACTACACAGTGATTTCGGCCCTTTTATAGCAGCCTAAATCCCTATGGCAAAAAAAACCGCATATGTCCGATGGGGCCAGTAATGGGGCTTTGCTGCTCTCGGCTCGTTAAAAATTGCAAACTTTTGCAGCCAATCTATGGAACATATTATGGGAAACATTTTTAAATAATGAGTTTCAAGTTCGTTTTCTTTAGAGTAAACCTAACTTGTTGGACAAATTTCATTCTGAAATGTTCAAGCAAAAGACATTTTAAAACATGATAGCCATTTCATGGTAGATAGATGTTTCGAATCCATAACAACAGATGTTCAATGGGGCACTCTGATTTCTCATGAGTTGCTTCCTCTGTCTCCAGCACCCTGGGGAATAGAGATACACATGTTTGTGCACCACCATTTATCTAATTGTACACCCAAACAATAGATTATTATAAACAATAAACACCACAACTTCAAAGACCATTTACTTGCTAAAAATATGCTAGTGTTCCAAAGCACAGGCCTATGTCACCCATCGTTGTGATTTGGGCCCTGCTGCATCTACATAATAGGATGCCAATTTCCTTCATGGCTGCAAAGTAAGAAATATGGGCAAGGTCAATTGCAAACTAAGAAAAGCCCTATTTTGGATGTCTGGCTCACAAGTGGGCATGTTATGGTATTTTGTAACATATCATATCATGTCATTAATGCTCACAAAGCTTTTTCTGTGGAACTGTGTTGCTGTTTGTAGTTTAAACCTTGTGATATGTAGGATGTGGTATGGAATATACTTTAATTGGCTGGTTAATATCTCCATGTTAATTGCGTTTTTTGATCCTGCAGAAGTTTGTTCCTAACATTGAGGTAATTTTTTTTATATTATTTGAGGCTTCAAAGGTGGTCATGTAGTTCCACTGTAATTCACCATTGACCTTTTCACTGCTTTGTGATTTATAATCAAAGAAGCCTTCATGTGGAAAGAACTTGCTTTTTGGGCTTACTAACAACCCACGCAAGATGAGGACACAATAGAAGAATGTTGACCCATTAGCTTTGTTGTTGCGATGTGATATGTGTAGCAGTGTACATGATTCATCCGATGCACTCTGTAACCCAACTTATTGGAGAACGATCTGTTACTTCATGCTTGCAACTGTTGATTCCTTGTGTTGTAACTTGCACTTTAGGGTCACTCCTGCTGTGACAGATTGTTTCCTGGGCAAAGGACAGAACAGAGGAGTGGGTACTTCAAAGGAGGCTTCCCCTGAACTTCAAAGTATGAGATACTAAATCACATCTGTGTCAGGAAATTGATTTTAAACAGTAGAGCTTGAAGCTCCAAAGTCCTTAGCTGTCTAGCAGCCAGCCTTGGCTATAGGTCAACATGAAGAAGTTCAACAACAGTTCTGCCTTGAGTGACCTGGCCTGGGAGTCATGTTCTGTTAGTCTCCCAGTTGGATGAGGGGACATCGCCTAGTGGCATCAAGCCACTTGCTCTGGAGCCTGGAGCAGCAGTGTCTGCCTGTCTGCCAAGAGACCCTGTGAGGAGAGCACCTAGAGGGAGAATGGCCCGGTGTGGCCTCCAAACAAGTGCTTCCCATAGCCAAGTGCGAGATTGCTTCAGTCACACCACTCGTTCCATTGCACATGCACAGACTAAAAGTTGGTCACCCTGTATGCCAGATGGGGCCACTAGGAAGAGAGTGCATGTTGTGTCAATCGGGCTGCTGCCCACATGCAGACTAAGCTCAGGGACTGTGTACACCAGAGGACCCGCAGTAAAGAGCAAGGATTGTTGCTCTGGTGCACCAAATGCTATGAGGGAGGATCATCGCCAGGTATGCTGTGTGACCCTGAGGAAGCAGAAGATTCCAGGAGCCCCACCTGAAGTATCGGAAGCCAAGTTACTACCCCTAAAATGCCAGCGGGATCGGAGGAACTTACTGCATGATGGAGTGCTGCTAGATGAATCTACAGCTCATTGCTGGCATCTGCTCTAGTCCACCACAGTGCTGAAGGGCTGAACATTCTTGGGGTCTTCTGTATCACACCAGTGGAATGGATAAGACTGATTACTGGGCCGTAAATCCCCGATGGAACTTGCTCGACCTCATATTCCTGTAGCGCTGGATCACTTTGACTTCCACAAAGCTATAGTGGGACTTCAAAGAATTTGACTTGTTCAGGGGCCTACCCTGAAGGTTTCCCAGATAATGCTAGTGTGCCAGTCTTAGAAGGGCGGTGTATATTGATTGTGTATGTCATATGTCACTTTGTATTCATATATAAATGCTGTTTTTTTTTATAAAAGCAAGTATCTGGCTGGACCTGCATTTATTGAGGTTGGTTGATATATTTTGAGTCTTGCGACTTTGTTCCCTTTGCACCAGTCTCCCCCATAAGAAGTCTTGTATTGCCTGACCCACACCATCCCATAGAGTCAAGTACTGAAGGAGTATTTGGCCCAGTTGCTCAGGACCCACAGTAGGTCGGGCCCAGAACATTAGGAGTAAAATGCCTCATCATTAACAGTTGGGCCCAGTAGGTCCTGCTTGCCCTGTGGCTCTCTGAAAGGGGTTCTCACCAGAGCCTTTTTGTACTCAGTTTCATGTGTTCATTATTGCACTTTTATCACCTCATAACTAGGTTACTCTGCATTTTCTGTAGTCAGTTGGCATAGTTTCCTCTTATGCTGCTAGGCTGCACCTCGTGAATCATACAATTAACATGAATACATTTCGAATTTTTGCTCCTTGTAATTACTTCTTGTGTCTTCACCAGCATTTCCTGACTTCCTGCAGGCTCTAAATTAGTTTTATAAAACAAAATGTTACACAGTGATAAGTAATTGCAATTGTTTTTATACTTTACAGATTACCGATCTCAAGGCAAGAATTAAAGGTCAGATTATTTTCACAATGTTTTTAAATCAACATTTATTATTCATTCTAATTTCCTTTCATGTGTTATTTTCCCAAATTACATCATTTGGTCCTCTATAGATAGGGCTAGTGAATTCTTCCATAACTCAGAACTATATCAGAAACAAGGGTCAGATTGATAATTTCCTTCTGCCCCTGTTACATAACTTGATTCATAGATGTGGGGCTTGGTTTTTAGAAAACACAGACACTTATCGTCTCGTGGAAGATCTTGGGAACTAGTACCTAATGCATACTTCTTTTAACTTTATCAACCGAACTAAGGACACATTTTAGAGTATCACATCCCTCAGGCTTCACTGTAACCTATGTGTGAATAATTATGTATCCTTCGATCTGGGTTCCAACTAGTTTGAAATGTGGGTTTCCATCTAAAGATAAGAAATGAAAATGCTTAGCTCATGGGGGAGCCGATTTGACTTAACTTCAACTTGGGGGCAGAAAATGTATCAATATATGGAAGTGTGATGGGTGATCCAAATATGTAAGTAAAGACAGTCCCTCCACCATTTCCTGGCTCTCAGGCATTCTTACTGAATATTCCTTAATCATTTAGGGAGAAAGCTGGATACTTCCTATAGAACAACTCTTTTTGTCATATAACCCCTTTATTTATGCGCTTCCATCATTGTAGGCCAATGCAAGAATGTAAGCCAGCAACATGGCACAAAACCACCTACTGTAGACCAGAAACATCTTAAGTGGAGATGAAATCAACTCTACAATTTTAAATTTAAGTGGACCTGTTCTGATGTAGCCTCTTTTTTATGTATCAGGCCCAGCTAGATAACAGTACAAATGTGTGCTCCATATGGAAAGTTAAACTAGCCTATATTTAACTGAAAGTATGTTTTTCTACAGATGCTCAGGATCCCAATGAATCTTCTGAAAGGTAAAGAATCTATTCTTTTTTGTCAACCGATTATTTGTAGGTGCGCCTAATGACAGCTTCAGCCGTCCCTGGCTCATAATGCAAGTCCTACAAAAGAGACTCTGTGCAAATGCATTTACAAATGAATGAATATGCACGTTTTTCTAAAATTTGTATTGGTGTTAGTTCTTTGCTTAGAAACATCATGGCTGACACCTTTATTTAATTTTGCAGCATTCAAATTTCCATCCGCACATCTTATTTGTGGGACAGCGTGTACAATGAAAGTTATGGGGGACTCTCTGATATCTTCATCTTAGGGATATTAGCCCTTCCCCCTTCATGACATCATATAGAAAGTAACTCATTACACTTCATTGAATTCTACGGTTATTAACATAACACACTGTAAGACATCCTAGGGGCACTAACATAACACATTCACTGCATCCTACAGTCCATAATATAACACATTGTAAAGCATCCTAGGAAACAGTGGAAACTGGTGACTTTTGAAAGTGGTGGGGTGTGAAAGTCTAGGTCTGACTTTTATCTAGCGAGTGAAGCGAGCAAGCTAAATGGGCAAACATAGGGTCCAGGGCAGGTCCTCGTCCCAAGAAAAAATTGAAACGAGATTGACAAATGGTGAATTTGAAAGGAAATAAATGTAGTGAGAAAACAAGGTTTATAAAGCAGTGGGAATGTATAGTCTTAAAATATTAAACACATTAAAAACTGCCCCATATCTTCCTGCATTAATGTGTTGACTCTTGACTTTAATGTGCAAATTGTATACTGCAACAACTACAGGCCTGTTAAAGTGTGTGCTTACCCAGTGTCTTGCATTGCATGCGGAATCCACTTTGGAAGAAAATGCTCTAACCAGGCGTCAGGAAGCACCCACAGCTGCTGGCTGCAATCAGTCATACAGAAATATGCGCAGACAAGTCTTTAAGTGAGATGAGAAAAAGTGGAGCTCTCTTAGACGGGACATGCAACATAAGTTTCTGTGAATCCTATAGTGCGCCACCCAGCCTGTATTTTGGTTTCTCTCTGAAATGTTATTGCATCCAGAAATATAACACAACAACTGACATTCATCTAAAACCTGTCAGTACGTTTGGCATTGTCAATGGTTGTTAGCTGTTTAAGATAAACGAGTAACAACAATGATTAGTTATAAATATTTAACATTGGAAATGTTTCAATTTTGAAATTGTGAGACTGTGAACTAAATATGATTGAGTCCTATGGAAGGAGTAGGGCCCTCAGTTATGTGTGCTTTATGTTAGATATGTTTGCCCTTTTTCTCTTTACATCTAATTCATCTGCAAATTGGCAACCTTCTCTCTCCTCTTCAGCACCCTCTTTTCACTCTTGCCTGAATGTGCTTCCTCCCATCTCCCTCATTTTACCACCCCAAACATCCACTGCACTCATTCACATTTGCGCACTATATTTCCTTTTGATTTTGCCCTCTAAATATTTTGACCTCTCTGCACCCCTTCACACACACTTGCACTGAATTTAAATTGTAACTGGAATACATGACCATTGTTCTGTGTGGACTGCAGAGGAGCCAACACACTGAGGCACTTTGCTTTGCCTGAAGCCTCGGAGCTCTCAATCAAAGCCCCTCATAAACACCTGGCAAGCGCCAAAGTATGCACTATGAAACAGTAATACAATGCACAGAAACACAGCATGATAAATCAGCTCTCTTGGTGAATGCAACATTAAGTAAAACAAGTGAAATAGGAGGAACTAAATGCCTGACACAGCTGACACACATTTTAACATTCATTGTTTGCATATCAATCCATGTTTTGGCATTAATGTTAAAGACATGAAGATAGGGCCAGTTTTGTCGCCATACAGCAGATAATTGGCTTTACTGTAAGCACGTATTTCTCCCCTTGTGCTTGACTCCGATATTTGGATAAATTTTGCAAGGGAACAAGAACCTGCTTGTCTTTTGGATCAATTTTGCGAGGAATGAGTACAGCAGTTCCACTTCTAAAGGAGCTAGCGATCTTCAACCAGAGCCTGGGGTGTCACAGTGGGGGAGGTTAGCGTGACAAGGGGTCTCAGTACAATAAAAATAACACAAGATTAGCATCATAACACTTAACGAAGCCAAGGAACAAAGGGCCAGATGTACGAAGCTTTTTGCATGGCGTAAACAGCGAAATTCGGTGCTTGCGCCATGCAAAAAGCACATCGTGATCCTCATTCCCGTTTTGCGAGTCGGTAACCTGGTTACCGAATCGCAAAATGGGAATGCGACTCGCTAATAGGAAGGGGTGTTGCCCTTCCTATTTGCGATTCGCATCGCGATGTAGAATTGCTTTGTGACAGCGAACGTGGTCGCAAAGCAATTCACAGTTAGCACCCATTTCAAATGGGTGCTAACCCATTCGCAAAAGGGAAGGGGTCCCCATGGGACCCTTTCCCCTTTGTGAATGGCCCTGAATTATTTTTTTTAAGGACCACTGCCTGCTCTGAAAAAATGAAACACAAACGTTTAATTTTTTTGTTTGTGTTGCAACTCGTTTTCCTTTAAGGAAAACTGGCTGCAATACAACAAAAAAAACTTCTTTATTGAAAAGCAGTCACAGACATGGTGGTCTGCTGTCTCCATGAGGCCACCATCCCTGTGAGTTCTGCAAATCGGAAGGGAGTTGCAAATTGCGGCCCACCTCATTAATATTAATGAGGTGGGTCTTTGCGACCCCCTTGTGATTCGCAGATGGTGTCAGGGACACCATCCTGCATCCGGGTTTGCGACTTGCAAATTGCGAGTCGCTCAGACTCGCAATTTGCAAGTCGCAAACTCCGAATTTCCTACATCTCGCCCTAAATCACACGTGCTTGCATCCCCTCCTACTGCGTGACGAGTGGGGAAAGGGTGGGCTCTATGCCTGTGAATGACAGGCAGCTGCCCTCACACAGCAATGAAAAGTCTGACGCCCGAAACCATGACTCTAAAAGCGTCACTGGCCTATAGTGGATCCTGCCATATACCACAATAGAAATGAAGGGCTTTAGGGCTGACAGCTGCCCTCACACAACAATGAAAAGTCTGACGCCCGAAACCATGACTCTAAAAGCGTCACTGGCCTATAGTGGATCCTGCCATATACCACAATAGAAATGAAGGGCTTTAGAGCAGTCAGCCCTGCATTGTGCGCCACAGTGCAGAAACTTGATTTACTGCCTGCCTTCCGTCTCTTCCTTCAAAGCAAGGCGGGCCAGGCAGCCTGGGACAGACAGCCCAGACTTTAATGCATCAATTTGTTTAGAGTTACAATCGCATCTATGAACAAATTGATCTATTTAAAAAAAAAAATCTATAAATGTGTAGGAAGTTAAGAGGGGCGCAGCCCCTCAGCCCAAAAGGAGAAACTGCCTCTGCTAGGAAACCAAACCCAACCCACAGCATTGTGCCTTAATGAGAGCGAAGAGTGATCAGCGTGCTGTCTGAGAGCAGGGGTATGTCTGCAGGAGTGTATTGTGACAGGGAGGGCTGTGTGATTATGCAATGGACATAGGTGAGTGCAGGGTTATTATTGTGCCTGCATGTGTACAGAGTCAGCGTGCTGTGTACAGTGAATGATGTTACTCTGAGTTCTGAATGGGCAGTGTTCTTGTGCGATTACGGGGGTTACTGTGTGTGTCTGTGTGAAGGCAGGTAATGGGGTGTGCCTGTATAAGTGCTGGGAGAGCAGTTTACTGAATCCAGGCTAAGAGGTGTGCCTGTATGTGTACAGGTTGAGAGGTGTGTGCAGGGGTAGAAATGTACCTTAGTACAAGGACTATTATGAGTGTGAGGTGAAACGTTTGCATCTGTGACTGCATGGTGAACCCCATGCCTGCATGAGTGACGGGTAGGGTATGCTCATATGAATGGTGGGTTAGAGGTATGCCTATTTGAATAAGCAGTGTATCTGTGTAAAGACAAGGAATGTGCCTGTATGAATGAAGGATGAGAGGTGTGAGTACAGGATGAGATTTGTGCTTGTGTGAGTCTAGAGTGAGCAGTGTGTGATGTTATAAAGGCATGGTGAAGGGTGTGCTTGTACGAATGCAGGATTATGTTGTGCCTGTGTGATTTTATGGTTATTAGTAAGCTTGAATGAGTGCATGGTGAGTGATGTGCTGTTTGAGTGCAAGGTGTAGGCAGTGCATGTATGAGTACAAGGTGACAGGTGTTCCTCTATGAGTGCACTATTAGGGGAATGCCTAAGTCAGTGCTCAATGTGCAGTGAGTTTGAATGAGTGCAGGCAGAGAGCTGAGTGAGGCAGGATGAGAAGAGTACATGTGAGAGTGCAAAGTGAGAAATGTGCTAGTTCTATAGCAGTGGTAACAGAGTGCCAGTATGAGTGCCGGTGAGTCTGTATGGTGTGCCTTTGTGAGTACAGCATGATGGTTTGTTTATGAGTGTAAAGGGCAAGATCTGTGTGAGTCCATAGTGAGGGGTGTGTCTGTCAGAGTGAAGTGTAAGCAGTGGTAAGGGTGCCTGCATAAGTGTATTTGAGAGATGTGCTTGTGAGAGTACAACGAGAAGTGTGGCTGTGTTTGCCTGTGTTAGAGCAGCATGCAGCACATTGAAGCCATCCTTCAATCAAATATTTTTTTCAGCCACCATAGGCTATAAAAGATTAGGCATAAGATGCAGGATAAATATATTAAAATATCCCATTTAAAATTAATTCATACAATAGTGAATTACATAGCTTAATATATATCTAAAAATACATAATAATCCAGATCAAAATTGATGTATCACACAAAATCTGGAAAAGAGTTGCTGACTCATTTTGCTCATCATGCGCAGGATTCGAAAAACGCTTTTCCTTACTTTTCCCTAGGTAGATGGGATCATTTTCACCCAGTGAAGAGTGTGTTAACTATGCACAATCAACTCAAACAACAAATTTAAACACTATGACCCATGTGTCCACGGAATACTCCACTCAAAGTAAAAGTTTTCAAAGCTTTATTTTATAACCACAAAGCCAAAGTCACGCAAATAGTGCGCAGAATCAGATTGTAAAGATAAATGAACACCCTAGGCTGATCAAATCTACGAAACAAGTTTAATCTGCTCAACACCATCATTATTAGACAGCCTGGAAGTATAATGCATATTAATAAAGCAATCACTTGTGAGATAGAAACACGTTTCAATGTAGGCTCTGTACACATTAGTCAAATCAATTACAAAGATTCATAATTCAGGGATTGGGACATAAATTATCCCTGCTACTAACCAAATTAGAACAAGCATGTGTGGGAGCGGGCTAACCCTTGCGGGCAAAAGTCAAAAGGAAAAGACAAAAATATTTGGAAAAGCATCTAACTCTGGCTAAGTTAAGCTAACTAAGAAAAAATAAAAGACAGGTCTCAGCATGCTAACTCTATTCAGGAAAGCAAGTCAGGGGAAATAACATTGCATTAGAATGTACCTCCCCTAGGATCAGCATTCAATTCAGTTTTATCAGCAAAGCATATAGACCATCAGCAAAGCCTGTTAGAGGCATCATAGGGAGGAAGTGCAGAACACGGGCTGCACATGGAAATCAGGAGCATCCAAGGGGACAAATTAACAGAACAAGATTCAAAAGGGGACTGACTCTGAACTTACAACTCCTTCCTTAACTTAGAATTACTCCAAACAGTTCGATTAGTCCATTTGATGAGTCCACATTACGCAAAAGAGACAATATCCAATCAGCCCTCTGGCACAAATAGAGTTTGCAACATCATGGCAGTTTCACATGTTTGGTTTGGTGTCATCCCCTGTTTCCATCTGATTCCAATAGTTTAACAATGTGTACATCACTTGTTGCAATCCAAATTCCTTCCCATGGCACAAGACGATTTTCTTCTTTCTCATGAGAACGGATGAGTTCAATAATAGTACTACTCTTTTTTCAGCCATGTTCCAATGTTAAAACATCCAAGGACACTGGACTGTAAAACTTACACATAATAGAATAGGGCTCTTTCCTAACCATGTGAAACAACCTAGTGAAAAAAATCATGTTAGAGAAAAAGAAATGACTCAACAATTTTACGCTGCTGCTATATGAAAACTTCAGGCCTACTTATGCTAATGCAAGAAATATAGGGGGTCATTCTGACTCCCGCCGGCCGCAGTATCCGCGGGTCACAAGTGGAAGGGGTGCGACGGGTGCAGTTGCACCCGTCGCGATTTTCAGTGTCTGCATGGCAGACACTGAAAATCTTGGTGGGGCCCTGTTACGGGGGCCCCTGCAGTGCCCATGCCATTGGCATGGGCACTGCAGGGGCCCCCAGGGGCCCCACGACACCCCATACCGCCATCCTGTTCCTGGCGGCCGAAACCGCCAGGAACAGGATGGCGGTATGGGGGTCGGAATCCCCATGGCGGCGCAGCAAGCTGCGCCGCCATGGAGGATTCCCCAGGGCAGCGGAAAACCGGCGGTACACCGCCGGTTTTCCAGAATGCCCTTGGGAGCACCGCCAGCCTGTTGGCGGTGCTCCCGCAGTCCCCGGCCCTGGCGGTCCATGACCGCCAGGGTCGGAATGACCGCCATAATGCTTTAATAATGCCATTAATAAAACACACATAATATGCAAACATATGAATTCAGTATTAATAATGTATCTTCAGAATATGTAAATGCATGTTGTTAATAATCCAACCTTTGTTAAAGCATTACATTAAGTATGACAGAGATGTGCATTTATTTTTCTGCACACCTATAACTTTATACTACTAAATCATAAACCATCAGAAATCAAATTCATTTCTACTAGTAATAAATGCTGTAATGATTAAAGTATACTCCAACTTTGTTTTAGATCATATTAAACATTGTCAGTTTCTGGTTGGCACAACCTTTGCAGTCAAATATAAACATGAACAATTTTAAAATGTGTGTCAATGCAACTTTTTCTCTACATTACGCTTTTAAATGTGAATATAAATGACACCAAATCCTGAGGCTAGGTGCACTAAAAGTAATACTAAAATTTACCTCGAACAGAGTCCTGTTAAAAATAAATTGTGTTGAGTGCCATTCATTAGCAAGCAGCAACCAGACTCATCCTCTCTTTCAATATGATTGAACCCTGGCTATAATTAACCACTGCCACACAAATATCAATTAAAGATAGCAATTGCACATAAAACATAGCTTGTCCATAATATCTAGGCCTTCATTACGACCCTGGTGGTCTACAGACCGCCAGCGCCGTGGTGGCGATTGGACTGCCGCCAATGTGGAGATCTGACATCCACAATTACGACCGTGGCGGTTGTGCCACGGTTGGACCGCCAGCACGCCAGTTTTCTGCTGCCCAACAGGGATTATGACCCCCCTCTCTACTGGCGTTTACATGGAGGTTGCCCTGCCATTGAACGGCTGGCAGAGACAGGGTGCAAGGGGCCCCTGCCCTGCCCATGCACTTGGCATGGGCAGAGCAGGGGCCCCCATGATCAGCCCTGTTGCGCTTTTCACTGTCTGCTTTGTAGACAGTGAAAAACACGACGGGTGCTGGTGCACCCTACCCACAGCAACATTGCCGCTGGCTTAGTTACGAGCCGGCATCAATTTTGTGGGCTGTTTTCTGCTGGGCCAGTGGGAAACTCTTAATATGGGCCAAAGGAAGGGGACCGCACTGGCAGTAACCCAACTGCAGGAGTTTGGCGGGCAGCATTTTCCACCTGCCAAATTCATAATGAGGGGCCTAGTGTTTGCCTCCTTCAGAATTAGTAATAATGCACTTCTCATTCTCAAGGAATAGAATTTACAAAAGAACATGAAATGTAATGTATTCTCAAGGGAGCAGTGGACATACTGACACACAAAAAAATCATCAGAACATGCAATTGATTCAGTGAAAGCAACCATAAAAGGTAATATTTTAAGTCTTAGCCTGGTGAGTAAATATCTATGATGACTATGTGCAACCCAGAAAAGGTACAATTCCATACGAGGTTGACATTTTATGAACCTTTAATACAAAACAGCACGCTGAGAACTTGCAGCGTGGTCATTTTTCAACATCATTAGAAAGTGTGCTTTTGATTAATGTTTCTAGAGAAATGAAAGATCCTCAGGATTACTAAACAATTCCGGAGTATCTTGACTGCAGCTGGACTTTTTTTTATACAGGCTGGCCATGGGATCTTCATGACATTTGTCTAGTTTCAAACAAAATAAAATCAGTGTTAAATTATAAACAATTTCTGGCATCGACATCCAAAGAAGTGGTTGCTATCAGAAATGTAATCTAGCCCTAATTAGGAATGTACTATATATGTTGAGGTACTCAGTGGGACTGCTAAAAGTCTTTTCAGAAACCTATTCCCAAACCTTTGTGTAGTAGGGTAATCCTGGATTCCCTATAGCCCCATGCTATTGGTAATAATTGATAAACATTTTGCTTTGTTTATCTCAAGCATTTATTTGAGGGGCTTACATTCTAATTTTGATGCAAATTTAAAAAGTGGCCCTACTGTCCTCACAAAATAAAAGACTGAGTGTACCCACCATACGTCGGAGCTGTGACCATAAGGTAATACACAGGTTCCACGCATTGGTTCACAGACCCAGGAAACCTGGCATTCTGAGACCAAGGAATGACCCACAGGGATCGCGAGGAAAACAGTGATTCCTAACTGCTTGGCAAACCATGACACAAATAAGCTGCCTGATGGAATTTCAAGCCAGATTTTTCACGACCTGCTGATGATCCTGAATAGATATAGGCACTCTCTGGGACGTCTGCAGCATCATGTTGGTTAATGAAAAGGTCTTCAACAATTTCAATTTCTTGGAGTGTTAGACAAAGCCCCTTCGTCTGTTTCGATTGTTTATTAATTTCATTTGGAACTCTGATTTCATTTTGAACTCTAAGATGAACACATTAGGTTTATGAAACTATATTTTCAAATCAGCGGCTAGAAAGTGCCATTAGCATTAATTTATATTACTTTATAACGACAAAATTGTGAATTTATGCAGAGGAAATCATCCTTTCCACTCACTGTTTGACAGTTGGAATACCCTGTGTCTCAGGAACAACTGAAATGAATTCATGGGGCACGGGCCTGTTCTCACTCTATCTGCCTCGATTGTCAATGTTGACTTTTGGACATTATGGGGCTGATTTAAGAACTCCTAGCATCTCTTTGCGCCACATTAGCGTGATTTCTTTATGCTAATGTGGCCCAGCGAGGCCAAAATCACCCCGCCAGATTTACAAACTGGTGCAATGCATGCTTTGCACCACTTTGTTTCCCTTTGCTCTACATAGTATGCAAAGGGGGCATTCCCCGGTTAGGAAAGCTGAAAAAATGCATCATTTTTTTCAGCACGTTTAACGCCTGCTGAGAGCAGGCGTTAAAAAGGAGGCACACCATTGTTTTCAATAGGCCTCAGTGGACTTTGCAGGATTAGTGTCCTGCACAGCTCCAAACTAGAGTAAAAAAAATCACCACTAGTTCCCTAACCACCGCCATGGTGCACCATATCTTAGATATGGTGCACACATGGTGGCGTTAGGGGCGCGCTATGGGGCGCAGAAGGCAGCGCCACTTTCCTTAAATCAAGCCCTTTGTATTTATGTCAGGGGCTCACATCGTTTGCTGAAAAAGGCAGAAGAGAAAATGCTGCATCTTTAAAGGGACCAGACAGATGTGAAAATATTGGCAAAAGCTCTTGCGAATAGCTTGAGATGAATGTTGTTAAAGCTCATACATCCAGATCAAAATTGGTTTATGACACACATGTCCCTACGATTCAATCTTAGAAAGTTACAAAACAATACAGTGGCAGCTGGAGGATTACAGTTACCACTGACGGTGGCCTCCCTTAATGACCACAAAGCATTGGACTCAGTGGAATGGGCCAATATATTTGTGGTTTTGAAAAAATGGGGTTTGGACCAAAATTCCTGACCTGAGTTCATTTACTGTATACACAACCTCAAGCGCGATTGAAGCTGAATGGGACCCTCTCTGGGGTATTCCCAATCAGGGAGGAGCACATTATAGGGCTGCCTGCTGTCACCATTACTGTTCGCATTAGCAATAGAATCACTAGCGGAATTGTTGAGAAGGGATGCACAGAGGGCTGGAAATGGGATCCCCCATGGAAGGATCGTATCTTGTTATACGCGGATGACGTGCCACTATTTTTGGCCAACCCTGACAAAATCCTGACGAGAGTAGGAGAAATATTTGCACTATGTGGGAAATACTCTGAGCTCAGTATCAATTGGGAGAAATCTTTAATTTTCCTGATGGGCACATGGGTGGTGAGAGCTTCACTCTCAGATTTCGTATTTAAGACGCGCATTTTAAATACCTAGGAATATGGTATACGAACTGCAACCTCGCATTGCAAGAACAATCTTCCACTCTTGCATCGGAACTTGGAAATAGATGTTAAAAAACTGGGGAAGTTTATGCCGCTCCTTAGGCAATATTGTTCAAAATGGCGGCCCTCCCACTCTTCTCTTATGTACTGCAAAAAATCCTCTATAGGACCCCCAAACAGTTTTATAGGGAAGATAATGCAATAATTCAGAAGCTGTTGTGGCAGGGGGCACCTTGAGAATATCACTCTCTACATTACAATGCTCCACCTGCGAAGGAAGGATAGCGCTGCCCAAAATAAAATGGTAGTACGAGGCAGCATACTTGAGCTTAATTTATGATTGGATTTACACACCAATGGACAACCCAGCATTTCAAAAGGACATGGAGATGGTGGGAGAGAAAGGATATTTACATGTGCTCCATGGGGGGGAATTAAGAGAGGAGGCCCCCTCCAGGAAGGACACATTAGCACTATGGCACGAGCTCCACCGAGTGACTGGGATGAAAGGGGCGTCTCACCCCGGGGACTCCACTATGGGTGGGCACAAGATTAAATGAAGTGGCTAGCCTTGAGAGTTTCTGACAATGGGATCTGATAAGGTTTATCACCCCAGCGGATGTGTGTAATGCTAATAGGATGGCACGCTTTACTCACCTTCAAGCATTATATGAGATGCTGTCTTCTCAGATCTTCAATTACCTACAGCGCCATGCATTGCAGGCAAGGATTACATCAGGGGAGGAAATTCTGGTGGCCTCCCCTCTGGAGTATATATTACTGATGGGCAAATACCTACAAAACTGATCTATTTCACCTGTCAAACCCTAATGAAGAAAGCACTCAGAAAGGTGAATTATTAAACGTTAGATGACAGAGAGACGTAGGAGAGCTCGAGGATGATGTCTGGATAGATGTGCCACAATTCCCCAGACAGGTAACGATTAAGGTCCTTTACAAATTAATATAATTAGAAATCCTACACAGGGTCTATTCTACCAGAGTCCAGTTAGATAAAATGGGGAAGATGTTGGATGATAAATGTTTAATAGTGTGCAGGCAACATTGGACCTTTCTACATATCTTTTGGGACCACTCTGCCCTGAGTGAGTTCTGTGGGGGAGTGGCACACAGGTTAGAGGTCGCAACTGATGTCAGTGGGAGCTCCACTAGCTCTATCGAGGGTTTGGAGAGAATCAGACGAAACCTCCTGCCAATGCATATTAATTCATTTCGTTTTTCTACTCGCAAAAGGAGAAATAGCACATAAATGGGATCCCCTGAGCCCCCAGGTACAATGGATTGGGAAAGAGAAAAGGACATGAGCCACTCACAGAGAAGACAATCTACGAAGGAAGAGGGTGTCCAAAGAAATTTGAGAAGATTTGGAAAGGGTGGACATGTGTCGATTGAGATATTTGTGATACCGGTGAAAAGGGTGGAGGATGGGAGAGGTGGCAAGTTGGATCAGTACGTACATGTTATATGGTTGGAAAATCAATAAAATACATTTTGTAAGTAGAGGAGGCTAGCCCACTGTAAGGGAATAAAGCAACTCACTTTCCTCAGTCTTGAATAACTAACAATCATCATCAATAAGCATTCTATAGTGTTGCTTTGTTTGATGATGTCTGCTTAGGTTATGAGAGGTAGTGGGGCAGTATTCACTGGAATGGGCCTTGACTGAATAGTATACACTTGTAGGAACACATATATCTAACCGTCCGTCATTAAATGTCATCCTCTCATTGTTAATACAGTTCTTATATTGAACAGTAGTTTAGATAGGATGAACAAATATGCTTTTAATTAAAATACATGTTGTTCATCTTCAATTCACGCATGCTTCTTTCTCAACCCTCCCTTATAGCCCTATGAAAGAAACGTAATTCACACTTGGGTTCATATATTTGTTTCTAGCAACATGTATTCTAATTGTACTCTTTACTGTGATAAAAGTATGTTATTTGACTGTTATGCCATTGTTTTATGATGAGTAATGTTTAGTATAATCACATTATTGGCATAATGCACTCTTTATTTGTTTTTAAAGGAGAGAAAATGAGTTAACTCCAGGGATCCAGAGACTCCAGGAACAAGTAAATGCTTCATATCATTTTTTTACATAGGAGTATTAATTACACAAAAGGCAATGTTGTTTATTGCCTGGGTGCATCTTTCCTCTCAGTGACTCTACAGTGTAAATTCGCACTTTCACCACAGAGAGGGCAATTCAACACTCGCCTGAGGAAGACATTTACTATAGGAGTCAACTGAAAGGGAAATGCTGCCTTCCAATGATTATTTTTGAGAACAAGCTACATTTTTATATTTGCCCGTTGTGTTGTACTTTGGGAATTTATGGTTAATTAGGAGGACTAAAAATAATCTGATAAATACTGACTGTGCAAGCTAAAATGATGCATAAAGTGCAGTGCTCGTGTTCTCAATTGCATGCACCATATACTAGAATATTCGGTAAAAGTAAAGGTGTGTGTGGTGAATTTAGCTTGCATCACTCAGCATTTATTTAGTGGGTTTAGAGGTCTTAGGTTTAAGGATAAGACCATCTCTGACTTTGTCGGTCTTAGGTTTAAGGATAAGACCATCTCTGACTTTGTCTAGACATCCCATACGTGGTGGCCACCATCACCAACTTCCGTTTTCAATATTCACTTGGGAACAGCGGATCCCTCCAACACAACATCGTGAAAATCACTCTAGAAAACACTGTGACTGTAGATATATCAATAACATCACTGTGAAATCTGGATACACTTCAGTCAGTGGAAATGTGACTCATTTTATGTGGGTGATCTTTATTCTGTCTATCGAAGTACTTTATTTTTATAGTTTCTTTGTTTTGAAACTTCAAGGTGCTAAGCCGGTTTGGGGTGTATTAGACTCACGATAATTCACTAATGTTAATTTCTTAGAAATTAAAACTGACATTCTTTTTTTTTCCTTTTCAGCTTGATTCATTAAGAAATGAATACAGAAAAGTAAAAAATGCTGTAAGTATAGTCAATGCCATAATGTAGAATGATGTGGCACTCCATGCATAATATGGTGAGGAGCCCGAGACTCCTGTATCTCACAGAAATGTGTACACCGTAGGTTGAATGGGCCCTCACTGGAGGATGGGCCCACGCCGTGATGCAGGGGCTGTGGGAACCTGTGTTACTCACCTGAGTATAGTGCTGACTTTAAGAACAATACACTGTAGATTTATTTTTGCTGCTCGTTTAATATAGCATAGCTTTGTTATCATGTTATATATATGTTATTCTCCAGTGGCCACAACAAATGTGTTTGCTGCTCCTTTTATTTAGTAGTGATACTTTTCACTCCAAGTCCAGCCTTCGTCTTCACAATCATTACTTCATGCAGTTAATGTTATCCCTATTTACAGGCTAAACCTGCCCTGACCTCACAACAGAAAAACCTCCATGTTTCATCTTGGCCTTTTGTAAATCTAGCTCTCGCCTGGTAAATTCGTCGTAAGTATCCCAAAGTGGGAGAACTCCAGCACAGTAATGAGAAAGAATTGTAGTTAACATTTCTATTGATTAATTGGGCTGGTGCTACCGTGTCCTGCCTCATCACGTTTCTAGGTTCATGAGAAGATGACAAAGCAGTTTGGTAATTTAAGCTGCTACATAGTCGAAGGAAATAGGAATCATTCATACAGATGTGTGCTGCAACACTATGAACATTTATTGGGACAGACCAGAGCAATGTTAGCCATAAGTGAGAGCAACGATGGTTGAACGTTTGATAAATGGCCCTTCTGCCTCCATTGCAAATTCTTTGATCTGTACCTAGGAGGATACCATGCTTTGACAAGACAGACCCAGCAATGTAGCTGGCAAAACACATACATATAATGTCCGAGACAATCCAATAGCTGCAGGTTTCCAAAGAGGACTTTTATCATTAATCCCTGGTCCAGAAATTAGAAACAGTCAGAGACTAGAAACATAACTGCGCTAGTTTCGTAAATCAAGAAGGCCAAATGAAGACTTATGAAAAGATGCTGCACCTCAAGTTGTTTTTGTGTTAGAAAAACATAGCGCTGATGATGAATTGCTCCAAATCACAATATTAGGCAATATTGGATGAAAAGGATGGGTCTGATGCTGTGATTCCAATTGATGGACCCTAAAAACAAAACTTTGTAGGCAGCAACGCTAGGGCTAGTAGAGACTAGTATAGACTTCTATTTGCAGATTCCTCACCTTAGAATATATACAAAAGCAATGCCCTCCCCGGCGGAGGGCTGCAAACCAAGATCACACCAAAAAGCCCTGCAGGACCAAATGGCCAAAGTAGCCATCTCTGCAGACCTGACTGTCCAGGCAGTAATGCTTGGTGAACGTATGCAAGGATGCCCAGGTTGCCGCCTGGCAGAAACCAAGGACTGGAACTCTGCTTGCTAATGCTGTGGTAGCAACAGTTGCTCTGGTTGAATGAGCGCGCAAACCCTCAGGGGTTGCTTTCTCGCCAAAGCATAGCACATGTTGATGCAGAGGACTACCCATCACAAGGTGTTCCTCTTCTGCACTGCCTTTCCTTTTTTTGCACCCACATAGCCCACAAAGAGTTGATCGTCCACCCGGAAATCTTTGGTATGATTTAGATAGAACACCCACGCTCTTTTTGAATCCAGACGGTGGAGTCTTTCAATCAATCAATCAATCAGTACATTTGTAGAGCATGCTACTCACCCGTGAGGGTCTCAAGGCGCTTGAAGGGTGGGTGGGGGAGCTGCTACTGCTCGAACAGCCAGGTCTTGAGGTGTCTCCTGAAGGTCGGCAGATCCTTAGTCTGCCGTAAGTGGATGGGGAGGGTGTTCCAGGTCTTGGCGGCGAGGTAGGAGAATGATCTGCCGCTGGTTGTCGTCCTGTGGATGCGTGGGACAGTGGCGAGGGCGAGGTCAGCGGAGCAGAGCTGTCGGTTCGGGGTGTAGAAGGTGAGTCGTTCATTGAGGTATGCTGGTCCGGCATTGTGTTGTGCTTTGTGGGCGTGGGTGAGGAGCTTGAAGGTGATCCTCTTGTTGACGGGGAGCCAGTGTAGGTCTCACAGGTGGGCTGTGATGTGGCTGTGGCAGGGGATGTCGAGGATGGGGTGTGCAGAGGCGTTATGTATGCGCTGCAGTCCTTTCTGGAGATTGGCCATGGTTCCCGCATAGAGAGCGTTGCCGTAGTCCAGTCTGCTGCTGACGAGGGTCTGGGTGACCGTCCTGTTGGTTTCGGTGGGGATCCACCTGTAGATCTTGCTGAGCATGCGGATGGTGTTGAAGCAGGAGGATGAGACGGCGTTGACTTGTTGGGTCATGGAGAGCGATGAATCTAGGATAAAACCCAGGTTGCGTGCGTAGTTGGTGGGCGTTGGTGCGGCTCCCAGTGTGGTGGGCCTCCAGGAGGTGACCCAGGTGGAGGGGATGGGGCCGAGGATAAGGACCTCTGTCTTGCCCGACTTAAGTTTTAGGCGACTGTTCTCCATCCAGTTGGCAACGGCCTTCATACCTTTGTGGAGGTTGGTTTTGGTTGTGGCGGGGTCCTTGGTGAGGATCAGCTGGGTGTCATCGGTGTATGAGACGATGTTGAGGTTGTGAGATTGACGATGTTGGCGAGCGGTGCCATGTAGACGATAAAGAGGGTCGGGCTGAGGGAAGATCCTTGGGGTACGCAGCAGATGGTCCTGGTGGCTTCAGATCGGAAAGGAGAGAGGCAGACTGTCTGGGTTCTGCCAGTGAGGAAGGAGGTGATCCAGTCCAGGGCTTCGTCACGGATCCCTGCGTCGTGGAGGCGTGTGCGTAGGGTGTGGTGGCAGGTGGTGTCAAAGGAGGCCGAGAGGTCCAGGAGGATGAGGGCCACGGTTTTGCCTTTGTCCAGCAGGGTCCTTATGTCATCGGTGGCAGCGAAGAGGGGGGTCTCGGTGCTATGGTTGCTGCAAAAACCAGATTGGGATGGGTCCAGAGTATTGTTTTCCTCAAGGAGGTGGGTCAGTTGCCTGTTGACGATCTTCTCAATGACTTTCGCCAGGAACGGGAGCAAGGAGATTGGCTGGTAGTTTTTTAGGTCCTTCGGGTCCGCCTTGAATTTATTGAATCGTTGATCTCGGCGTGCTTCCAGCTTTCTGGGAAGGTGGCGGTCTCGAAGGAGCTGTTGATGATCATCCGGAGTTGGGGGGCGATGATGGAGCTCGCTTAATTGAACATGTGGTGTGGGCAGGGGTTGGATGGTGAGCCGGAGTGAAAGATTTTCATGACATGGTGGTGTTATCATCGCTGACGTCGGTCCAGGAGAGCATGAGGTTGGTGTGGCTGGGGACGGGTGAGTCTGAGGCGTTGGCGACTGCCGGTGGGGTCTTGGTATTGAAGCTGTCGTGGATGTCTGCGATCTTGCGGTGAAAGAAGGTGGCAAGGGAGTCGCAGAGGTCTTGCGAAGGTGGAATGTCGTTGGTGCTGGAGCTGGGGTTGGAGAGTTCCTTCACAATGTTGAAGAGCTCTTTGCTGTTGAGCGCATTGTTGTCGATTCGTTCTTTGAAGGAGGATCTTTTGGTGGTCTGGATGAGCTGGTGGTGCTTGCAGATGGCATTCTTGAGGGCCGTGTGGGTGGCCAGTATCTGTTCTCGGCACCACTTCTTCTCGAGTTTTCGGCAAGTTTGTTTGGAGATCCGGAGGTCAGTGGTGAACCAGGTGGCCTTTCTGATGGTGTGGTTGTAGGAGGGTTTCTTGATCGGGGCAAAAGCGTTGGCGCAGTCGTCAATCCATTGCCTGAGGTAGCAGGCAGCTGTGTCGGTGGTGTCGGCTGGTGGGGCTCGGGCGAGGGGCTCCTCCTCGTGCGAGGGATGTGGGGGTGCGTAAAACGTAGGCATGGTGATAGATTGGCCTACGTGAAAAGGTGTCACCACTTTGGGAAGAAAGGAAGCCCTGGTGCGAAGCACCACTTTGTCAGGATGCAATGCTAGGAATATTGGCTTCGAAGAGACAAAGAGAGAGCTTGAAGCTCACTCACTGTCTGAGCAGAGGTGATTGCAATCAATAAGGCAGTTTTAAGGGTCAAGAGCCATAGAGGACAATTGTGGAGTGGCTCGAAAGGAGCACACATGAGGGATGTGAGGACCAAGTTCAAATCCCACTGAGGCATTATGAACGGAGTAGGAGGAAACATATGTGTGAAGCCTTTAAGGAACCTCCCAGCAATGGGAGAGTTGAATATAGAAGGTTGGTCTGGTAGCCTTAAAAAGGCAGAGATGGCAGACAAATATCCCTTGAGGGTACCCAGAGCAGATCCCTGCTGGGCAAGAGAGAGAGGATAAAGAGGAGAACCTCTGAGAGAGGTGCAGAGAGGGGATCAACAGATCTGTTGATACACCATGCCACAAATTTCTTCTGACAGGCACATACTGTTTTGGTGGATGGACACCTGGCTGCCAAGATGACATTACAGACTTTGGGTGGAAGGTTAAAAGCCGTCAACTGCTGCTGCTCAATCTCCATGCAAGGAGGCAGAGACTTGACAGATTCAGGTGGATGACCGTCCCCTACTGCTGTGACAGAAGATCTTCTCAAAGGGGCAGTCTAATCTGAGGACCGATGGCCATGCTCAATAGCTTGGGATACCAGACTCCTCGTGCCCAGTCCAGAGCCACCAGGATGAATGGGTCCAGTCTTGCCTGATCTTTTTCAGAACTTTGGGCAGAAGTGGTATTGGCGGGAAGACGTAGAGGAGACCTGAGCTCCACTTGTGCCGAAAAGCGTCGCCGAGCGAGTGCCGCCTTGGAAACTCCAGCGTGCAAACACCTGACATTGTGCATTCTCTGCGGAGGCGAACAGATCTAACCAAGGCTCTCTCCACTGCTGAAAGAGACCTTGCGCCACCTCCAAATGGAGATGCCATTTGTGATCGACTATGCATCAACAGCTGAGTTTGTCTGCTCTGATGTTCAAAGAGTCCGTCAGATTTTGAACCACCAGGGAAATGCCCTGGCGTTCCAGCCATGTTCAGAGGTGAAGAGCTTCTTGAAAAAGGGTCCACGAACCCACTCTGCCCTGCTTGTTGCAGTACCACATGGGGCTGGTGTTGTCGGTGAACACCTGCACCACTTTCCTTTTGACAGAGGGAAGGAATGCTTTCAATGCAAGTCGGATCACCCGGAGATCTAAAAGGTTGATGTGGAGCCCGGACTCCGCCAGAGACCAGAGGCCTCTGATCTCCGCTTCTCCCATGTGGCTGCCCCATCCCAGGAGTGCTGCATCTGTCACTACTGTGAGATCTGGTTGGGGAAGGGAGAGGGATCTGCCATAGACCCAATCTTTTAACAACCACCACTGCAGGTCTTTCACAGTTCCCTCGAGAAGCTGAACCATATTGGAGAGATTCCCTTAATGCTGCTCCCACTGGAACTTCAGGCCCCACTACAGAGCTCGCATATGCCATCTGTAAAATCTTGCAGCTGAGACATTTTGTGAATTTTACAGGTCCAAAATATATCTTTCTAGGGCCTTGATTTAGGGGACTCAGATCCCATTAACAAGGAGTAAAAAGAATGTGTCTTGCATCCGACTGACTTATCAAGAGAACTTTCTGAGTCATTTACTGGAGAGATATTGCCACAGTCTCTTTGATCACCTTTAAAATTAGTTTCAAGAAAAATTGGAGCACTCAGACTCCTCCCTTTGGGGGGAAGAGGTAAGGCTGTCCTGAGTGATGTGCAATCTGCCTGCTTTGTATGACTTAAACTATAACCGTACCATTCTTTTTCTTCCAAATCAAATTCTGGCAGCCACGTAAAGCATTTCGCAGGCAGGGGCAGCTGCTTTCTTTGGTGGCAGGCCACCACCTCTCAATTTTCGTGCTTAATGTGCCATCCACATTTGTATTTCAATAATCACATTACAGCCTGCATATTGCGATTACTTAATTATCACTGTGGAAGGCACATAAATCAGGTAGACCTACCTAACAGACACCAGACTCCAGTGCTGTATTGCCAGTGGCTACTGTTTTTGTTGGTGTCATACTCTGATCCTCGCGTTATGCGAGGGCCAGTTAGCCAGTAAAGCTCTTTCACTGACACATGCGTTAGTGTACATGTGGCAAATATTGGGAAGGCCCAAGGGCTTAATTTACTGCAGCAGCCCCAGCTTGCCATTATCTGGGATATTTGAGGTCCATCCTCTTATGACTCAAGGTAGTGTCACTTTTTGCAGCAACCCTGAGCGGCATGCGCACCAGCCTGTGGCACGGCTGCATGCCCATTAGCAATGTCATAGTTTGGGGTAAGGTAAGTAGGCATCCAAAATGAAGTGCCATTGGCATAGGACCCCTACCCTCAACCATCCCGTGAACTTGCAGACCAGGACACCCTTGGCAACCAAAACAGCGAAGATAACCGTGCGCCAGGTCAGTTGTATCCGGTGTTGGTTCTTCACCCTGTGCTTAATTGTGTGCTTTGACAAGTACTGTAGACCTGATGCTGCAACCAGGTTAGTTAGTGCCTTTAGAGTGTTTTGTAATGTGACAGCAAACTTCTTGAACACAGATTTGGGTGCTCGCTCATTACCTATTGCGGACAGTTAGGCTTTGTTAGTTATGTTTCAATAGTTTGCAGTACACACTGAAATAGATGTGAGTAACATGATTCCATTTGTTTGTTCCTGCACTAACAAGAACAACATTCTTTTCAGAGCACAGGGCATGACCCCAACCAAGTTTTTGTTGGCACAGGCAGTTCTTTTGCTGATTGCGCAAGAAGTTATTTCACCATTGCCTTTAGGTTAAAAGACTGCACAACTTTTTAGTCCCATGGTAAGCAATACATGTTAGGGTCACAAGCAACTTCAAATCAGATTTGGAAGCACTGATTACTAGGCTGATGCTGACCACTTCACAAATCTAGAAGCGCCATAGTGGAGTGTAGGGGTCACGGCAAGAGTTTATCAATAGGGCAGAGGTGTTAGGCCCCACTTCTCTTTGAAAGCAGGCGATGGTGACCGGTTTCCTTGCTTGCAGTGGGGTCTCTACCACCCTTGCTACTCCCCTTGACTAAGGTAAATTCACAGAGCTGCACATGAGCCTCAAGTGGCTACCCATCTATTTAAGCCCAGCAATTTCAGGTATCACCAGCTACCACTGCATTAAGGCAACCACCAATCAAATTGTTTGCATTTCTTAAAACAAAGGCTTTCCTGGATGTGTGGGTTGGTAATTCGGACCTGAATAGTGAGTTTCATTAAAAAGAGTTTTTAAGGCTAAGCAGTAACTCTTGGCTGCAGGCTTCACAAGATATTTATATTCTGTGGTTCCAAAGGGAAGAACCCAAGGAATAATCAGGTACAGTAAACATGCTATTAGAAGAGGGAAGGCAGACAGCGGGAAACCATGTACATTCTAACACATGACTCCTGACCCTGAATTTATGTTCATTGTACCCGAGCCCAAAGTATACGTCATGCCATCTCAGCACAGTCATAGTGGTCCATCTGCATACCAGACACGGAGGAGAGTGCTAAACCAAACAGGCTTGCCCGGAGTGTCTCTGTTGGAATATGTATTAAAAAAATATCGGAAATGAACTTAATTTTGAGGGTTATAGCAATATGTGTCTCCTTCCACAAGGGTGCGGGCTCACCTCATTTAAGGAGGTGTAGAAGGCTGGCCTGGCTTGTAGTGGGTACCTTAGGTACTTACACCTTATACCAGGTCCAGCTATCCCTTATTAGTGAAATGTAGTAGTGTTCTAGCAGCTTAGGCTGATAGAGGTAGCTGTAGCAGAGCAGCATAGGCTGAACTAGGAGACATACAAAGCTCCTGCAATACCACTATAGTTACACAGTACTTGTACACAATAAAATACAATACTCAGTGTTACCAAAAATAAAGGTACTTTAGTGACACAAGGCCAAAAATATCTTATAGGCAATACTCCTTCTAGAGGTAAGTATTATACACAAAATATACACTAGAGACCAAAATCAGGTAAGTAAATAGTCACAGAAGAGTGCAAACAACAGAAAATACCATAGAATGCAATAGGAAGAAATAGGCCTAGGGGCAACACAAACCATCTATAAAGAAAGTGGAATGCGAATTACGAATTCCCCCCTAGGCAAGTGTAGTGTGTAGCGGGGCGCTGGAAGTGTAAGAAAACCACAAAGCTGAGTAAAATATCCAACCCCAGAGCCCAGGAAAGTAGGAATAAAGTACTGCATGTTTCCTCAGGACACACTGCAAGTCGTGATTAGAGTTATTGCTAGAACCAAGCAAAACTGCAAACAACAAATGGCAAATTCCTGGACCTGAAGACCTGTAAAGAGGGAAGACCAAGTCCAGAAGTTGCAGAAGACTGCAGGAAGGACAGGAGCCCCTGCCAACCTAGAAGATGGTGCAAAAGAGGATTCTCTGGTTGGAATAAGTCTGCAGAAGTGCACCAAAGAATATGGCTGTGGGTTCCTGCATGATGCAAAGGATGTCCTACGTGGAGATGTTGGATGCAGGTGAGTTGCAGCGCTGAATTCGTCCAACAAGCCATGGTTCAAGCAATGTCGCGGATTGTATCAAAATGGCGCTGCCTGGACCCAGGAGGGACCTCGGGGCCTCAACTTGGACTGAGGAGGCAGAGGGGGCTCTTAACACTGAAGAGAACCCACAGATGACCAGGCAGCACCCACGGAGATCCCAGGACACGGGGGACAAAGAAGGTGCTAATTGCAGTTGCTGCAGCACTACAAAAGAAGGTCCCACGCGGCCGGAGAACAACTCAGCGAGTTGCGCATCGCAGGATAGAGTGCTGGGGACCTGCGCCAGGCTGTGCACAAAGGATTCTTGCAAATAGTGCACAGAGGCCTCAGGAGGTAGAGATGACACGGTGCACAGGGTTACTGTTGCAAATGGGGAAGGCAAGCTCTTACCTCCTCCAAATTTGGACAGCTGGACCTTAGGACAGTCTGTGTTGAAGGGGTCCACCACCTGTGTTCCAGGGAGTACGCTCGTCACCAGGAGAGGAGTCCCAGAGAACCGGTCGTCGTCTTAGAAGGTGCCTGCTGGAGCAGGGAAGTGACTCCGTCACTCCACAGGAGATTTTTTTGGTCCTTCTGGTGCAGGATGAAGACAGGGAGTCCCCAGAGCATGCACACCTGGGAAACTGTTGCAGTTGCTGGCTGGAGCTAAAGTTGCAGGGTCGCAGCAGCCTTTCTGGATACTTTGTTGCAGTTACAGCTGTTCCTGGAGCAGTCTGCTGTTGATCTGGTGATCAGAGGAAGACGCAAGAATTGTAGAGGATTCCTGGTGGAAACTTGCACGCTGAATCAGGAGAGACCCTAAATAGCCCCGAGAGGGGAATTGGCTACCTAACCAGGTATGGACCTATCAGGAGGGGTCTCGGACATCACCTGCTGGCACTGGCCACTCAGAGATCTCCAGAGTGTCCCCACACCTTGGAAAACAAGATGGCTAAGGCCAGGGACACACTGGAGGGGATCTGGGCACCACCCCTGGGATGGTGATGGACATGGGAGTGACACCAGAGCAGGGACTGGAGGTTCCTGAACTGGTGTAGACTGGCTTATGCAAGGAGGGCATCATCTGTGCCCTTCAAAGCACTTCCAGAGGCTCTGGGAGGCTACCCCTCCCAAGCCTGTAACACCCATTTCCAAAGGGAGAGGGTGTAACACCCTACTCCCAAAAGAAATGCTTTGCTCAGCCTTCCTGGGACTGAGCTGCTCAGACCCCAGGAGGGCAGAATCCTGTTTGTGAGGTGGCAGCAGCTGTAGCTGCAGTGCAAGCCTCAGAGAGCTGGTTTGGCAGTACTCAGGATCCATGGTGGAGACCCCAGGATACATGGGATTTCCCCCCATACCAGATTTTGAATGGGGGGACAATTTCACGATCTTAGACACCTTACATGGTCATATTCGTGGTTACCATTGTGAAGCTACATAGAGGTATTGCCCTATATGTAGTGCACACGTGTAATGGTATCCCCACACCCACGAAGTCTGGGGAATTGGCCCTGGACAGCATGGGGGGAACCTTTGTAGTGCAAGGGTGCCCTCACACTTAGTAACTTTACACCTAGCCTTCAGTAAATGAAGGTTAGACATATAGGTGACTTAGAAGTTACTTAAGTGCAGTGAAATGGCTGTGAAATAGTGTGTGCACTATTTCACTCAGGCTGCGGTGGCAGTCCTGTGAAAGGGTTTGTCTGAGCTCCTTACTGGTGTCAAAAGAAATGCCGCAGCCCAAAAGGATCTCCTGGAACCCCAATGCCCTGGGTACTTAAATACCATATACTAGGGACATATAAGGGGGGGTCCAGTGTGCCAATTGGAATTGGTAAGTGAAGTCAATAAACTATAGTCACTAATTTGGAAGCAGAGAGAGCATAAGCACTGACGATCTGGTTAGCAGAATTTCAGTGACAGCATTACTGACAACATACACATTAGGCCACAAACTGTGGGCTCTGGGGTCCTAGCTAGCAGGATCCCAGTGAGACAGTAAAAACACAGTCACACACTCACAAACAGGCCAAAAGTGGGGGTAACCATGCTAGAAAGAGGCTACTTTCTCACAGGAGGTTTGTGATTCAAATGGTCAAATTGCTAATGCATGTTAATCTATAAACAGTCACCCCATCCCTCTTCTGATTGAAGATGTCTGTGTTCATTTGTCCCGCAGTGTCATGAATGTGTTATGAACATACGTATTGGAACTTAAAGCATCTCTTTACCCCTTCATCCATGTTCAACATGCTCCCTGCATTAATATTGCTGGTGGACATGCAGGAGACAGTAAAGTCCTGCTGGTCCCATGTGTCTATTCATCCTACCCTGTCTCTGCCTACCATACTGAAACTGGCAGGGAGATACTGAATAATATATTGATGTAGATATTCAAGAAATCAGTTCCTGTTGCTATCTGCACCTCCCTTCCTTTCAGAGCTCCAGAAGTAGTAATAAGGGCCTGCTGCTCCCCCAACCACCCTTAGATAATGCAAAGCAATTGGGCCCAAACCAGGAGGATCTTAGGCCTCATAACTGACACATTAGGTTTAAATTAATGACTTTTCTAGGGTAAATGAGTGCCCCGGGAACACAATTGGAGCTATGTTATGTGCAACTTACTTGTAAATGATGGATACACTTATTTTTTTTAATTGCCTCTCTGGTGTACAGTTTACATCTAAATGTCATGAAAAATGTATAAGAATGTTTTCTCATTGCGCTGGTGTTGAAATAATGAAAGGTTAAAAAGCTTTTACTATTTTCCGACTGAATTTGTAAATACAATCAGGGATTTCATTTGATGATTAATACACTCATTCCCTTTCAGTCCATCTTTCTCTTTATGTGTGACAAAACTATCCTGTCTTGGCCGGTTTCATAGCCAGCCTAGAAACTGGCTTGTACTGTGGTTCCAGAAGAAGGCCCCAGCTTCCCCATAGGGCAAGATCTAACCTCCATGCCGGCATGAGGCAGCAAAACGTCGCTTCCCTTTTACGGGTAAAAGTCCTGGCACCTACCCTGGCTGATGTGCCACTGACATTTTATCTCATTAAGGGCAAAGTCTTTCTATTATGAACTGTAATATTTTTGTTCAGGACACGAAGATAAACATCAGCAGTTAAATGTAACCTTATTAGACTTTCCATTTGCCCATACCTTCGAAATGGCACTTACGTGTTAATCCATTTTAATGTTCTCTACTTGTACAATTATTATATTATTCATAGTTTATGTATGTGTCTCGGCTTCCTCAGATTTTTATCCCTCAAGATCGACTGGGTCTCCTACCCAGACAGTCACAGGCAAGTATCCCATTGTATTTGTGTCTCTGGTGTTAGCCCATATTCATGTTACTTATGATGGACACTAGTGTTTTTCTAACACTCTAATATTCCTCGGTTATGTTTTATTCAATAGCCAGTCATATAATAGTAAATAATTGTATTTTTCTGTTTTAAAGAAACATGGAGTGAGGAGAAAGATCAAGGGTAAGAGTCTTTTCTATATCATTTTCCTTGTGCTTTTGATGCTCCTTTTTGTGATTTAGGGCCTGATTTACAGATCGGCGTGCAGGTTACTCTGCCACAAACATGCAGAATAGCCTGCCTGCAGTTTTACAAGTACCTTATATCCAGTGGCGTTTGTCATACGGAGAACAGGATATCCTTCACGTTTGTGACAGAGTACCCTTCGCCAAACTCTAAATCAGGCCTTTGGTTTTCAAGTAACATTTTCCAAAACTGCAATATTAAGTAGAGCTCATGCAGACTCCAGATTAAGAATTCAGAATAAATACTAGTGGTATTACCCAAAATGTGACCAATCACTCTACAAACGCATCAGCCATGGATTAGGTTTGGGTCTCTATCTCACATCAATACAAAACGGTGCCTGTTACAAACAAAGTATGTAGGGGAGAATGAATATTGGTTTCTCGAAAGAGAATAACTGGTGTGCTCAAAAGCAGTGTTTGCTTCAAATTAACAGCAACAGATCTGCTAGCTTTATAAATGTAGGGTAATTTATGCCAAAGTATATACTGACCACTAAAAGGTTTTGGATCTGACCTTCATAGATATGGGCCAGCTCTGCAACACCAAGCCCCGTCCCAAGAAGTGGCCTGAGAATGTCCTTCCCAGACTGTAAACAGTAAACTACCACCTTTCTGCTCAGCAGTTTCTCCCTCACCTCCACCCATCGCTATCCTGCCTGTTGTACACCAATGGGTGCAATATTCTGACATAAGTTTCACCAAAGAATACTAAGGCACCCATATCCTGAGATAAGACTCGGATACAATTACAATTAAGGGAAGGACAATTGAGGGGGGTTACATAGCATTCATAAAGATGGGTGAGGTAGAAGAAGTGGGTTTAAGGAGCATGAGGAGAGGAGCGACCTTGTGTTTCTTCTGTATGTCTTAAAACCACTTGAACCTCTACTATTCAACAGTCTTACCAAATCCACAAATTAATGGAGGACCTGTTTACACAGTCAGGTAAAAGTATGACAGAATGCAACACTTTCCAGAGAATGCTTATGCTCAAACAATATAGTTTGAGAGGATATGATTTGTTAGAACTACTCATTGTAAACTTTTTGATAATTAAACACTGGATTAAGAGAAAGGTTGTTCCCTTCCCTATTGCAAAGCCTATCTCTGATGTATGTAAAAGAAAAAAATCTGAGCAGGTTTATTAGGTATTCTGTGAAATCACAAAATCGAGTGAGAATGAGTGTTAGTGTAGTGTAACAGTGTAATAGCGTAGCACAGTACAACAGATGGGAAACATCCTGAACAACTAGGTCTAAACCACTACTTGCCTGAACCACTACTGCTAAACAACTAAAAAGTCTCTACAACTAAGTACTGAACAACTACTGTCCAAACAACAATTGTGCCTGAATAACAATTGCCTGAACAACTAATTTTAAGGTAAGGTTTTCTTTTCGTTTTTTATGGTTTATCAGTTGTTTAGAATATATATATATATATATATATATATATATATATATATTAGTTGTTCAGGCAATTGTTATTCAGGCACAATTGTGAACACGCCTTCAAACTTCTACAAGAATGAAAACATAGCGGTATCTATCTATCTATCTATCTATCTATCTATCTATCTATCTATCTATCTATCTATCTATCTATCTATCTATCTATCTATCTATCTATTTATCTACATATATATATCGCACATATCTATCTCACACACGCCAGTAGATAGTTATCGTGAGGAGCTAGTTTCCATAGGAAGAGCATTTTTGTTTTGCCAATAACTTTAGCGTCACATGACAAATCTTCACGAAATTTTCTAAATTAATAGGACAGTCGGTTTAGCTCCTGTCCTGAAAGTTTGGGGGTGATCTGTCAAGGAAGAGCAAGAAAAAAGGGGGTCTCAAAACACAGTTTCTGCATTCATATTTCCATAGGCTTGTTAGGCACGTCTACAGCTCAAACTGCTGAACGAAATTACATCACATTTGGCAGGAAGGTAGATCTTGTTGCGCAGATTGTGCTTTTGTAATGTGGTGTAAATACGTTCAGTAGATTTAGAGATATTAAAGGGAAAATAATATAGATATCTAGGAAGGTGTCCCAGTGCTGATATCTGCTTGGATGGCAAAACTTCAACAAGGAAGTGCTGGTAGCCATGCTGGGACTCGGCTTCAGCCGAGTTAAAAAAAAAAAAAGTGAAGAAAAAAAAAGGGGAAAGAGTAGGGTCAACTGGTTTGGTGGAGATTTACATCTTTGTAGTTTTGTTGGTCTCTCTATAGGAAGATTCATGTTATCACAGAAATCTAGAGAACGATGCACGAGGAACAATCACATTGACAAACACACACAAAGTCACTGGTGGCATTTCCTTGTACTCCATTACACAGCTGTAGTGTAGAATACATACAAGACATTTACCCAAGGAGGCAGAAAGAACTTCACTTGGGTAGATATTTCATGCAAAGCCGTGGACTCTGTTGGATAAAAGGGCAGGTGAGGTTCCTTTGTGGCAGAGTCCCTCACACAACTACTGACACACCCACACAGACACTCATACACCCACTCAAAGATGCACTCAGACCCTCACTCAGACACTTGTGCACCCATGCACAGTCCCACTCAGAGACTCATGCACCCACTCACAGACCCAATCAGAGACTCACACACCCACTCACAGACACACTCAGAGACTCACACACCCACTCACAGACCCATTCACCCACCCACTCAGACTCACACACTCACTCACAAACCCACTTAGACACATATGCACCCTCTCAGAGACCCACTGAGACATTCACACACCCACTCACATACCCACTGAGACTCTCACACATACACTCAAACACACACACAGACATTCATACATCCACTCATAAACACACTGTCACACCCACTGTCACACCCAGGGACACTCTCTTACACCTGCTCTCACACCAAGACACTCCTTTGCCCACTCTCACATCCACATATACCCTCTCACATCCACTCTCACACCCAGACAGACACTCTCACACCCACTTTCACACCCAGAAACACCCTCTCACACTTATTCTCACAGCCAAAGAGACAGGACCTGTGGCTAACCCCAGTTGAGCATGGCCAAAGGCCGTGCACAGCATGCGTTGGGTGGTTAGAGGAGTTGGCAACAGGGCCTGGCCATAGGCCAGGCCCCCCGGCCAACCCCTGCCTTGCACAGCTGAAGTCTGTGTGCGGCAGTGGGTGGATTAACATATAGTAATGAAAATTACCTTAGGTTAACAAAAACGTAGGAATTCACTGAAAAAAGGTTAGAGTGACGTTATTGTTAGGAAATAGAAAGGCTGTGCACAGCGCTGGTTATATTTACATCTGTGTGTGCTACAAAAGAACATAGAAATTCTCTTAAAAAACAAAGTTTACCGGGACGTTATAGTTAGGTTCTGAATTTACTCACACAATACTTCAGCAGTAATAGTTAGAGTTATTTTAAGTAGCTATAACTCATGGCCTAAGGTAACTATAACTTGTGCCCTTGCCATGCACTGCTAATTACCCCTATATTACAGCACTCATGACATCTTCAAAACATCATTGATAATATCACTGAAACATTTACAGTAACATTATTTGATTAGAAAATTCTGCATGGCAAAGGCGCAAGTTATTGTTACCTTAGGGCATCCAGCACAATATTTCATATAGTGACTGTCAGGAGTGGGTCCTTTTTTGTCATCTTCTGCTGAGACCATAGATTGTGTTAATCCTTTTAAAAACTGCAAGTATTTTAAATGCCACAGAAGCCCTTTTGGCCCTGCTACATATAAATTAGTGATATACAACACCTTTCCCCCATTTTCCAAAGAAGATGGACAACTTACTAAAAGGACCCCGAGCGCATTTCCAAGCAATTTTGGAGACGCGTTCTTGATGTACAGGAATTTGGTCACATCGCCACCAAACAAAGAAGCACTTCATGAGAGGCGTGGGCTAGACAGCCAAGCCCTGCGGCCAGCCCCCGCTGCGCACGGTCAAAGGGTTTGGTGGTTATAGTGGGCTGAACGCCGTGTGCAGCTGTGGTTGGAGTAAAGTGCTAAAAATTACTTTATTTTAAAAAAGCCATAGAAATTCATTGAAAAAAACAAAGGTTACAGTGGCATAGTTTGGAAATAGAATTTGAAACAACATAGCAATTCACTTAAAAACCAAAGGTTACAGGGACGATATAGTTAGGGTCTAAATTTACTTGAGCAAAACTATAGAAATTCAGTAGTTATAGTTTCTCAAGTAACTATACCTCGCGCCCTAAGGTAACTATACGTTGTACCCTTGCCATGCACTGCTGATTACCAAACATACAACTGTGTTCATGACCTTTTATAACATCATTAAAAAATCCCAATGTAAAATTTGCAGTCAGATTATTAAAGAGAAAACTCTGCATGGCGAGGGTGCAAGTTATTGTTACCTTAGCTGCTGAATTCCTATGTTTTTTGTGCAAGTAAATTCAGAACCTAACTATAATGTCCCTGTAGCCTTTGGTTTTTCAAGTAATATACATATATATATATATATATATATATATATATATATATGAAATTGACAAGTGGGTTCCGAGGAAAAGGGGGTGTCCCAGAACAGTTTCTCCCCATTCTACATCAATGGGAATTTTCATATTTTTGAACACTACTACAGCCCGAACCACTGAATGGAATTACACCCCTTTGGCAGAAAGTTAGTTCTTGGTCCAGAAAGCATGCTTTTTTGTGATATGGTGTAAATCTGTTCTGTAGTTTCTGAGATATTAGAGTTTACAAAATTATATTTATAGGGACTCAAATCCTCTGCGGATCCGGACTCACAGATCCGGGTCCGGATCTGCAGATCTGGGTGAAAAGCAATGCCCTGGTGGGCTAGCCACAACCTGACAGAAAAGTTGAGGCCGCCATTTGCACAAAACGCAGCCACCCCCACTATTCATTATACTTCTTATATTTTCAGTGCTTCGAGGCTCCAGATGTTCCTTGACCTTTAAGCACTTGTTGAGGTCGAAAAGTGGAAAAACATAATGCTGAATTGAAGCACCTAAATGCAATCATGTTTCTCCAATTTTCTATTGCCATGCCACTCATGATGGAAATACCATTGTAAATAAACTTTGAAAAGGATTAAAATAAATATCAGTACTATCACATGAGTGGGAAATTACATCAGCCAGTGATCCTCTATAGTCTGTTTTTAACTACAGTTATTTCTTCTTTTCAGTGGTTCGAGCACGCGCTAAAGCTGATAAATGGTAAATAATTGTTTCCTCTTTTGCCTCAGATTGTTCTTTTTTTGAACCCCTTTATTTCTGTTATGTCACATTTGTGGTCGCTCATTAGAATACAATGATGTGCACTCTGCATTTGATGGTTACAAGTGAAATTACAGATAGAAAAACCCTAAGGACTACATTACTAGGCTGGTGGTCTTGAGACTGCCAGTCTCGTGGTGGCAGTCAGGACTGCCGCTGTTGTGGCGGTCCAACCTCCACATTAACACCCTGGCTTTCAGACCGCCAGGGTACTGCCATCTCTGCCAGGATCAGGGATCCCAATGGGCTGACAGTGGTGGAGTTTGAAATCAGCCAGGGAGACACTGCAAGCAGCACAGCCCTGCTGATTACGACCTGGTTCTCTGCCTGCCTCTTCATGGCGGTTTTACTGCCATTTAAAAAAGGCTGTCGGAGAACAGGTGCAGGGTCCCACGGGGGGTCATGAGCAGTGCAGGGGTCCCCCTGCAGACAGTGAACATTGCGAGGGTGCTGGTGCACCCTGCAGGTAACAACATTGCCACCGGCTCAATTATGAGCCGAAGACAATGCTGCTGCCACTTTCCCACTAGGATGACCGGTTGAAGCCTTGGTTTCTGCCAGTCAGCATAGTGGGAAAGTCTTAATGGGTCCGGCAGGGAGGTAGCCAGTGTTTTCGGAAGTTCGGCTGGCAGGTATTCCTGTCTGCTGAACTCCTAATTTGACCCATAATGTTTTAATTTGCTAAGTGTTCTTTAAAAGGAATGTGTCATATTTCAGTGGGGGGCAAGACAGTTTAGCTAAGTAGCCCTACTTATAAGGCTTATATCATTTTCCTTACTATCCAAGCATGAGTTATGTATCCTGTTACAAATACGGTCTCTAGTTGGCAGTCAGTGTACCCCCAGTCTACGTAGGGACCTTCACTCTGATCCAGATGCACGGTAACGATGAAGCTCAACTGAGCTGGCGATGTGTTGATTTCTGCAGCGATGAAGCAGATGCTGCATCAGCTGCGAGGTGGGTGCTGCGCCAATTTTATAGGCTTGGTGCGGGTGCTGCATCGATTTTTAGGGAACTCAGCTCCGGTGTGTGGATTTTCACTCAGGCTTTTCCAGCTTCTCCTTTGAAGGGCCCAAAGGCTGGAGTGACACCACTTAGCAGATCAGGGGGTCTCAGCAAGAGAACCCAGGTGCTGGCAGATTAAATCTTTGACGTCCCTGAGACTTCTTTAACAGGAGGCAAGCACAGTCCAAGCCCGTGAAGAAACCTCACAAGCAAGATACACAGCAAAGTCCGGTCTTTGACCTCTCTAAGGCAGAAGCAGCAACTGCAGACCAACCCAGCACAGCACACTCAGCAAAGGGGCTGTACTCCTCACAGCTCTTCAGCCCTTCTCCTTGGCAGGGGTTCCTCTTGATCCGGAAGTGTTCTAAGATTGTGGGGTCAACAGTACAATACTTATACTCATTTCTGCCTTTGAAGTAGGCAAACTTCAAAGGAAAGTTTTGTAGTGCACAAGACCCTGCCTCTTCTTTGCCCTGCCTCAGCCGCAACCATGGGGTTGGAGACTGTATTGTGTTAGGTCAGGCACAGCCCTTTCAAGTGCAGGTGTCAACTCCTTCCTCATCCTTTAGCCCAGGAAGACACATCCTGGTATGCAGGACAACCTCAGCTCCCTTTCTGTTACTGTCTGCAGTGAATTCATAAACAGCCCAACTATCAGTCTGACCCAGATGTGGATTCAGCAGCCAAGCAGAGGCACAGAATGGTTAGGCAAGAAAATGCCCACTTTCTAAAAGAAAACAAACACAAATGATGGACGGAATATGGAACCAATCAAACATTCACCCCCAGTCACAGTTCTGGGTTTAATCCATCAATTCCTGTGCTCACCATGCCATCCCAGTTTGGACCCAGCCATATGCAAATCAGTCTTGACCCTGTTCCCAACGGAAACAGTGTAGCCCAAACGACCAGGCCAGGTCCTCCCTGGACCGGAAACAAGCATCCTGGAACCAGTTTCAGGGTATCACCCTTCATCAGCCAGGCTAGCTTGAATCCAGTGGCACAGTGAGCCCGGGAAGTGCGTGGTGAGCAAAAAAACTGATGGATTAAACCCAGATCTGTGATTGGGGGTGAATGTTTGATTTGCTCTACAGTCTGTCCATCAACTGTTCTTTTCGGAAATGTTGCCCCATGTGGGAAGGGTATGCCCAGATGTGGGTCCCGTGCTCACTATGCCACCAGATTAAAGCTAGCCTGGCTAAAAAAAGGTGATACCCCGAAATGGGCACCAGGATGGTTGTGTCTGGTCCAGGGAGGACCTGGCCTGGCAGTTTGGGCTGGACTGTTCCCATGGGGAACAGGGTCAAGACTGATTTGCATATGGCTGAGTCCAAATTGGAATGTCATGGTGAGTAAAAAAAACTGATGGATTAATCCCAGATCTGTGTTTGGGGGTGAATGTTGGATTTGGTCTACAGTCTGTCCTTCAACTGTTCTTTTTGCAATTGTCACTCTAAGTGGGAAGGGTATGCCCAGATGTGGGTCCCGTGCTCAGTATGTTTCCACATTCAAGCTAGCCTGGCTGAAGAGAGGTTATACCCCGAAACTGGTCCCAGGATGCTTGAGTCTGGTCCAGGAAGGACCAGGCCTGGCAGTTTGGGCTGGACTGTTCCCATGGGGAACAGGGTCAAGACTGATTTGCATATTCCTGGGTCCAAACTGGAATGGCATGGTGAGCAACAAAACTGATGGATTAAACCCAGATCTGTGACTGGGAGTGAATATTTGATTTGGGCTACATTCTGTCCATCAACTGGTCTTTTTGCAATTGTCGCCCCCAAGTGGGCAGGGTATGCCCAGACAGAGGTCCTGTGCTCACTATGCCACCAGATTCAAGCTAGCCTAGCTAAAGAGAGGTGATACTCTGAAACGGGCCCCAAGATGCTTGTTTCTGGTCCAGGGAGAACCTGGCCTGGCAGTTCGGGCTGGACTGTTCCCATGGGGAACAGGGTCAAGACTGATTTGCATATGGCTGGGTCCAAACTGGAATGGCATGGTGAGCAAAAAAACGATGGATTAAACCCAGATCTGTGACTGGGGGTGAATGTTTGATTTGGTCTGCAGTATGTCCATCAACTGTTCTTTTTGCAATTGTCGCCCCAGGTGGGAAGGGTATACCAAGATGTGGGTCCCGTGCTCACTATGCCACCAGGTTAAAGCTAGCCTGGCTGAAGAAGGGTGATATTTTGAAACTGGTCCCAGGGTGCTTGTTTCTGGTCCACGGAGGACCTGGCTTGGAAGTTCGGGCTGGACTGTTCCCATGGGGAACAGGGTCAAAACTAATTTGCATTTGGCTAGGTCCAGACTGGAATGGCATGGTGAGCAAAAAAACTGATGGATTGAACCCAGATCTTTGACTGGGGGTGAATGTTTGATTTGGTCTACATTCTGTTCATCAGCTGTTCTTTTTGCAACTTTCTAAAAGTGGTATTTTCAAACTCACAATCTAAGAGCCAACTTTACCAAAAGATGTATTTTTAAATTGTGAGTTCAGAGACCCTAACGTCCATTTCTCCATCTGCTCCACCTGGGAAAAAACACTTAAAAGGTATTTAAATGCAATCCCCATGTTAAGCTATGGGACAAAATAGGCCTTGCAATATTGAAAACCGAATTTGGTAGTGTTTTACTACCAGGACATGTAAAACACACTAGTACATGTCCTACCTTTTGTATATACTGTACCCTGCTCATGGGGCTGCCTTGAGCCTGCCTTAGGAGTGACTTATATGTAGTAAAATTGAAGGTTTAGGCATGGTAAGTGGGTGCACTTGTCATGTCGTACAGACAGTTCCAAACTGTCCACACATACACTGCAGTGGCAGATCTGAGACATGTTTACAGGGCTACTTGTGTGAGTGGGACAATCAGTGCTGCGGGCCCACTAGTGGCATTTGATTTATAGGCCCTGGGCACCTCTAGTTCACTTTACTAGGGACTTACTAGTAAGTCAGATATGCCAATCAGTATTAACGAATCACAGTCCCAATTTAGATAGCGAGCACTTGCACTTTAGACCTGGTCAGCAGTGGTAAAGTGCCCAGAGTACCAAAACCACTAAAAACAGATCAGAAAAAGTAGGAGGAAGAAGGCAAAAAGTTTGAGGATAACCCTGCAAAAAGGGCCATTTTCAACACATCCCAACCTATTTACTTCTAACTCAAGTCACTCACTTATCATTTCTGCAGGCCCCTGCGACTTGTTGCCTTCATGCTGGTGAACTAATTATCTGTCTCTGAGATAAAGAATCTGTAATTCATGGCTCCCTAGAGAGTCTTTGATAACGAATTTGATTTTGTGAGATTCCTGCTATTGTATTTCTACTGATAGAGGCAAGCACAGGTCACGTATATTAAAAAAATCATTTTTGTCATTTTTCAGTTAACAAGCAAAACAAATTGTATTTTTTTTTTTAGCAAAGCTGATTGTTTGCAACAGAAGCAGACAGAACAAGGAGAAGTGAGCCAAAGCCAGGTAAGTGTCCATTCACTGCAATGGAAGGGCACTGTTATAGTTAATGCAAATGATTTCACCATTTTGTGGTGCTAGCTGCCTTGTGACACAGTGAAATTTGCTGAGATTGGAAATGATGCACCAAGTGGTGCAAGCATCTCACATTGGGAGTGGATGACTCTTACATGCTTTTACCCATTTCACTCTCCCTGCACCTGCTGCCTTGGTCCCCATTTCCTCCTTGCCTCTTTCTCTAGTTGCCTGTTGACTGCACCCCTGTTTGCCCTATGCCTATATTCTCCCTGTACTCCAAATGGAGTTTTCTCAACATCTGCTGACAAAGATACTTGTGGCTGGATTTCCCTTGCATCTTGTGTTCCCTACTATGACTCTGGCGAAACAAACGTTTGTTCTTTAGAATTAACTACAGAACTTCTCTGAGCAAGATGGATGTTTTGAACCACCCTCTTCACTATAAACAGTCTAGCCACCATTTTTCACATGCCTCTGTCCCAGACTTACCGGACAGCTGGAGTAATAGCAAGAAAAAAACACAGTACCTTTTAGTTTACAGGGATCAACAATTTAAATGTAGAAACTCTCTCTTAAACCTTTTAATTCCAGTATCAGAATTGGATCTAACAGTCTACACATTAGAGGCAGACCATCAACAAGTTTAACAGCATTTACATCGGATTTCTTTTTACTTCCACCACTTGTAGAAAAATATTTATGGCATTCTCAAGGGTTTTTTATTTTTAGTTCATTAATTAAAAAAATATTATTTTATAAGATGTATCTCCAGAGCAAACTATGTAATTTGCAGTGTATTTTAACATCTCAGAACGTTTTATTTCATTATTTCAGAAGTGTGTTTTAGAATCTTCATATTATGATGCATTATTTTCTTAAATTTGTCCTTCCACATTCTACATCACACATGTAGCTCAACCTGGAGCTACCCCTTAGTTGTTGCAGACTCTGCACAAAGAATTTAGTAACAACACTGTACGATTTTCATCATCATCTGTATTCTTTTGCTTCTGTTACCTCTCCTGAAAATATTTCATTGTGATGGTAAAGTTCCCCTTTTATGCTGTCTTTGGAATCAGGGGACATTCCTATTAAAACCAGGGGTCAGATGTACAAAGCAATTTAGTAGTCACAATTGTATAGAATTTGCAATAGTAAAGTGTATTTTTTGTATATAGTAAAGTCATTGTGCAATTTCATGAGTGCATACTGAATAACAGTTTGCAAATAGTGTGCTTAGCTCGTCCATTCCAAATTCCAATTTGGAATGCTATGTATCAGTGGTTTGACCGCAATTTCGGATGCAAATCATTACTAGGTTATCAGTTCCTCAATTCCCTGGGCAAAGAGACTACTTCCCCTTTGTGAATGTAAATAAAGTTTGCTTGGGAGTGGTCAGTGATGCATGGAACAACCGGAACTCCTTAGCAAATTTTTTTTTAAATAATGTTTTTTAAATACAGTTCTTTTTTATGTGATGAAAACGGGTTGCCTTTTTAAAAAGTTTACATTATTTCAATGCAATCACAGGCATGCTAGCCTGCTGACCCCAGCAAGCCACAATGCCTTTCATGGCATGGAATTGCTGCGAGTCTCCAATAGTAGGGAGTCTCAATGTGCAGCCTAATCAGGAATAGTATTGCAATAGATTGAAATGTGGCCCACTTCATATGGTGATTTTTCGAATCAACATAATAATACGTTAGCAAAAAGTCTGTGCAATTTTCAACAATGTTTTGTGAATCGGTTACTAGTACATCTTCCCCCATATATCCCAATAAAGTGATGTCATTCCTGGGTGGATCACTCCATCTCCATGTACCTCAGTTTTTTCACTTCTAACAAAATGTATGATTTATCAAAAGAAACTGGATGACATTGTTAAAGTAGTCTGTCACCACTGTTCCAGGATCCAGGTTTCCCTGTCATCTTTGCTTCTTGGCCTGAGCCCTGGTAAGAGCAAAGATATGCCCAGGAATGCCCATCATTGCTGCATGGGCCTCCAACTCCACTTCAGCCCAAGCCGAAGTCTCCAAATCATTGCCTAGCAGACATTGCCTAGCAGACATTCTACAGGTAAATCAGTGGCTACCACAACTTCTTCTGAGCCAGTAACCCCCCCCAGTTGAGATTCACAAAAGCCATGGTGTGGCTTAAAAGTGTTGCTATGGGTGTCTGTCACTTGGTACTGGTGACCAAATAGGTGCTGCTCAGGGGCAACCAGTTTGTCCATCACCATTGTGACACTGGCACCTGTGTACCTGTAGGCCTCAACCTGAACACCATTAATCAGGGTAGCTGCTTGTACTTATCCATATTAAGGGGACAAGCAACTAAAGTGGCTAGGTCAATGCCACCATCAGAGACTAAAAGAGCCCCAGTGATCTCCCTAACTAGACCAAACCCAACTACATTACCAATGGTGAGCCCAGCTACACCCTTTCGTTGGCTGTTAATAGTGTTTTTCCCACCACCACTGCTATTACTAGGGGCACTATTGGTTGCATTTGGTGTTATGGTGGTGGGAGGTTTGGTGTTTTTCTTTGTACAATGAATGTCAGTTGCCCAGTGACCTTTGGCTTTACACATATAACACCAAGGTTTCTTATCTTTGTGAGAAGAGGATTTGGACCCACCACACCCAGAGGATTTTTGTGGGCCTGATGAAGACCCTGATGATTTTTTATCTTTGTCTCCACCCGTGTCATGTGACTTACCATCCTTCTTCTTGCCATCCTTGTCACCCCCTGCATGAGTTTTTCTGCTAACCCTTGTTCTGACCCATATGTCTGCCTTCTTTCCCAATTCTTGGGGAGAGGTCAGATCTGAGTCCACAAGATATTGATGCAACAAGTCAGACACACAATTATTCAAGATATGCTCTCTCAGAATCAAGTTATATAGGCTTTCATAGTCAGTCACCTTACTGCCATTTAACCTACCTTCTAGGGCCTTCACAGAACAGTCTACAAAGTATATCCAGTCCTGTGAGGACTCCTTTCTGGTCTCTCTGAACTTAAGTCTGTACTATTCAGTGGTTAAGCCCAGACCATCTAAGAGTGCACCTTTAAGAATTTGGTAATTATCTGCATCATCCTCTCTGACAATAAGAAGTCTGTCTTTCCCTTTGCCAGAGAAGGATGACCAAAGGATAGGAGCCCACTGTACATGAGGGACCCTCTGAAATTTACAGGCTCTCTCAAGTGCAGCAAACCACTTATAGATGCCATCACCATCCTTGTAGGAGGGACAACTTTGTACAGATTTCTAGAATCATATGAAGGTTCCCTAACATTTGTATTTCTAAAACTGCTGCTGCCACCATGGGGAACTAGCCCCAAACCCTGTCTCTCTTTCTCCACAGCCAGGGATTCCCTGTCTAAGGCCAACTGTTGCTGCATTAGCCTCAGCCTGGCCTCCTCTAACCTCAGCTTTCTGAGTTCCTTATCTAGGGACTGGTCCTCAGGGTTAGAATTAGGTGAAGCCTCTGAAACAGAGGTAACATGAGAGTGTGCAGAGGCAGACCTATCTCTAATAGGGGCCACTCTAGTGACCTGGCCTCTAGGGGTGAAGGGAGCCCTACTTGCGTATGAACCCTTCCCACTACCAGTTATTGTAGGGGCCTTATTGACAGATAGGTCTGTGGAAGGACCTTCCCCAGGATTGTCAGTGTGCTCCTCTGAGCCTTCCTGGTTGAAGTCATCCTCTACCTCTTCCCCTGTCTGGTCTGGACCAGTGCTGAGCCCGTGGTCATCTTGGAGAAGATTTAAGAGGAACTCCTTATTGGGGTTCTTCCCAATCCCTAAACTTCTTTCAATGCAGAGACCCCTCACACTTTTAAAGTTTAGATTCTCATAGGTGGTCTTGATAACTCTAGGGGTAGCTTCTACAGAAGACATATTGAAAGGAAAAAAAAAGTTTAAGAAAGTGAGTAAAAGGTTAGTAGAATAACAGAGCTAACTTTTTAGAGAAAAGAAGAAAACTTTTCAAGTCTCTGTAAAAACTTTTTCAAAGTTTAAAGAACTTTTTAGAAAGTTAGAAAATTGTTTCCAGGTATATGTAATATATGCTTTAAATATTGGAGCAAGCTTTTCTTGTGAAAAGCATGGGTAACAAAGTGGAAAAGGAACTGCAAGTACTTATCCCATCGCTGCTGCCAAAGTAGGAGGCTGGCTTGGTTTGTAGTGGGTACCTTGGGTACTTAAACCTTACACCAGGTCCAGTTACCCCTTATTAGTGAAGTAGTAGTGTTCTAGCAGCTTAGGCTGATAGAGGTCGCTATAGCAGAGCAGCTTAGGCTGAACTAGAAGACATGCAAAGCTCACGCAATACCACTTATAGTTACACAGTACTTGTACACAAGTAAAGGCAATATTCAGTGTTACCAAAAATAAAGGTATTTATTTGGGTGACACAGTACCAAAAATATCTTAAAGACAATACTCCTTCTGGAGGTAAGTATTATACACCATATATACATTAGACACAAAAAGTAGACAAGTAAATAGTCATAGAACAATGCAAACAATAGGAATTGCTATAGAATGCAATGGGATAAAATAGGTCTAGAGGCAACACAAACCATATACTAAGAAAGTAGAATGCGAATCACAAATTCCCCCCAAGACAAGTGTAGTGTGTGCAGAATCGTTGGGAGAGTAAGAATACAGTAAGGGTAAGTAAATTACCCCACCCAAGAGCCCAGAAAAGCAGGAGTTAAGTACTGCAAGTTTCCTTAGGACACACAACACCTCGGGATTGGGATTTTGCAGCAACCAGCCAAGTCTGTGAACAACAACTGCTGGATTCCTGGACCTGAAGTCCTGCAAAGGATGGGGACCAAGTCCAGAAGTCGAAAGAAGTTCCAGGAAGGGCAGGAGCCTCTGCCAACCCATAAGAGTCCCTGGTTGTTCGAAGACTACAGGAATGCACCCTAGGAAGATGCCAGCAGGTTCCTGCATGATGCAAAGGATGTCCCACGATGTGAAGATCGTTGCAGACGTGATTTCGTGTTGGAAGACATCAAAAAGCCTTAGTTACGACAAAAGTGCATTTTGCATCAAAATGGCGCTGGATGGACCTGGGGGCCTCAACTCTGTGTGAGGAGGAAGAGGGGTCTGTCAGCACTTTAGAGATCCCTCAGGATGCCAGCCGGAACACGGGGACAAAGGAGGTGCAAAACGTGGTTGATGCAGCACAACAAAGGAAGGTCCCACGCCGCCGGAGAACAACTCAGCGAGTTGAGCATTGCAGGATGGAGTGCTGGGGACCTAGGCCAGGCTGTGCACAAAGGAATTCTGCAAATAGTGCACAGAGGTCTCAGGAGGTGAAGAAGACGCAGTACATAGGGGTACTGTCGCTCTCTGGGAATGCAAGGTCTTACCTCCTCCAAATTGCATCAGCAGGACCTCACGACAGTCTATGTCGATGATGTCCACCGTTTGTGTCCCTAGGAGCACGCTTGTTGCTGTGAGAGGGGTCCAAGGGTACCGGTTGTCCTCTTGGAAGGTGCCTGCTGGAGCAGGGGAGTGACTACGTCACCTCACGGGAGATTTCTTCGATCCTTCTGGTGCAGGATGAAGACAGGGAGTCCCCAGCGTCTGCACACCATGGAAACTGTTGCAGTTGCTGACTTGGAGCTGAGGTTGCAGAAGAAAAGTATCCCTTGTGGATACTTTGTTGCTGTTACAGCAGTTCCTGGAGCAGGCTGTGGTTGATCCGAGGTCAGAGGATGATGAAATAGTTGCAGAGGATTCCTGAAGGAAACATGCAAGCAGAATCTGAAGAGAACCCATAGGAGAGACCCTAAATAGCCCTGAGAGGGGGATTGGCTACCATATCAGGTATGGACCTATCAGGAGGGGTCTCTAACGTCACCTGCTGGCACTGGCCGCTCAGAGCCCTCCAGAGTACCCCCACACCTTGTAAAGCAAGATGGCTGAAGTCTGGGACACACTGGAGGATCGCTGGGCACCACCCTAGGGTGGTGATGGACAGGGGAGTGGTCACTCCACTTTCCTTTGTCCAGTTACGTGCCAGAGCAGGGGACAAGGGGTCCCTGAACCGGTGTAGACTGGTTTATGCAAGGAGGGCACCATCTGTGGCCTTCAAAGCATTTCCAGAGGCTGGGGGAGGCTGGGGGAGGCTACCCCCCCACCTGTAACACCTATTTCCAAAGGGAGAGGGTGAAACACCCTGCTCTTAGAGGAAATGCTTTGTTCTGCCTTCCTGGGACTGGGCTGCCCAGACCCCAGGAGGGCAGAACCCTGTCTGTGAGGTGGCAGCAGCTGCAGTGCAAGCCTCAGAGAGCTGGTTTGGCAGTACTGGGGGTTCATGGTGGCTCCCCAATACCAGATCTGGAATGGGGGGACAATTCCATTATCTTAGACATGTTACATGGCCATATTCTGAGTTACCATTGTGAAACTACATATAGGTATTGACCTATATGTAGTGCACGCGTGTAATGGCGTCCCCGCAGTCCCGGGAAATGGCCCTGAACTACGTGGGGGCACATTTGCTAGTGCAAGGGTGCCCTCACACTTAGTAACTCTGCACCTAACCCTTAGCAAGTGAAGGTTAGACATATAGGTGACTTATAAGTTACTTAAGTGCAGTGAAAATGGCTGTGAAATAGTGTGTGCACTTTTTCACGCAGGCCTGTGGGAGGGTTTGTCTGAGCTCCTTATGAGGGGCAAAAGAAATGCTTCAGCCCAAAAGGATCTCCTGGAACCCCAATGCCCTGGGTACCTACGTATCATATACTAGGGACTTATAAGGGGGTCCAGTGTTCCAATAGAAATTGGTAAATGGAGTCACTAGCCTACAGTGACAAATTGAAAAGGAGAGAGAGCATAAACACTGAGGTTCTGGTTAGCAGAGCCTCAGTGACACAGTCAAGTACTATACAGACACACACATTAGGCCATAGACTATGAACACTGGGGTCCTCACCAGCAGGATCCCAGTGAGACAGGCAAAACATACTGACATACAGGTAAAAATGGGGGTAACATGTCAAGGAAGATTGTACTTTCCTACAGGCAGGTATTGAGTTTTCCCCACCTATTAGCAGATCGAAAATCAATTGAAAGCCATCTACTCCTTTGTTTTCCAAAGATTAACAGATGCTAAAATGTGCCTAAGGAACTTGCAGCAGAAATGGCATAGTAAATATGCTGAAATATGTTAAATTAATTACAAGAAGGCTCTAAAAAACTATGAAAAATTGATTATACAAGCTAAGATCACCTACAATTCCAAAAGGGTTTGTGAAGCCCATAAAACTCAGAGAGAAACCTCAAAATCCATGCAGAGCCCTTCGCCTATAGACTGAACCAGTCAACATAAAGTGTTTAAATAACTTTGCAATGAACGGAATAGGTTCTTCATTACAAACATAAAGTTGATCAAAGAGGCTATCCCTAATAGCGCTATGATTGGGATTAATAAATTAGGAAAATGAGTAATACTGCATAAAGTTAATCAACTTTCCTCCTTTAAATACATTTTTTTTTGCTACTCCTCCTGACCAAAATAAAATCAGGTACCATGGAGATCCTTGTCCCCTAAGGTCATGCAGGTTATAGCCCTCCCATAGGAAGACCACTCAATGATTTATTAAATTCCTCCTTGAAGCTGGGAATAGTTCCAGATGACTTTAAAAAAGTCATAGTACTACTGCTATTAAAGAAACCTGGTGACGAACTAGTGGTGTTAAAGAACTACCAATCAACGTCCTTATTGCCTTACTGTGCCAAACTCCTGGAATTTCATGTTGCCCAGGAACCTACCTTCCTTGAGCCTGAGCAGGCCGGTTTTCATCCCAAACACAACACTGAAAATGTGATACTATTGTCATTGATGGCTTTAGGAAGACTTGGGTGTGGGACCTGTCTTGGCATTAGTTCTGCTTGATTGGGCTGCAGCCTTTGACACTGTGGATCATAACATCTTATGTCATGCAAGGGCCATTGGCATTTCTGAGATGACACATAAATTAATGGCTTCATTCTTAAATGACACAGCTGTCAGTCAGTCCACTAAAAAGTAATAGGGCAGGGAAGTTAAAGTTTATTGTGGTTCCACAAGGCTTGGCTCATATTCCTTATCTGATCAACATTTAGATGCAACCTCTGATAAAGAAACTGACTACTAGAGGGTATTGTATTTTTAATTATGCTAACAACTCTCAGCTTTTATTATGTCTTGATGGCCAAACTGCGTCTCAGTCCCTATTCCAAGATATGATACTCTTTATCAGTGACCTGAGGAGGAGTAATTATTTAGAGTTAAATACAGAGAAAACCAAAGTAGTGTTTTTAATGGCAATCCTCCAACCTGGTCCAATATTTACTGGCCTTGTGAAATGGGGTCATTACTGGTTACCAACCCAGCAGCAAAGAGCGTAGGAATAGTAGTTTACCAACAGCTTTCTCTAAGACCACAAATTAATGCAGTGGTCTCAAATGTGTTTTATTTTACATACAATCAAGAAACTATAACAATTGTTTTCTGTTGGTGCGATGAGGACTATTATGGCAGCTGTAATCGGCGAAAGACTGGATTATGCAAATAGCATTTACCATGGCTTCTGAAATTGTGAGATTGCAAGATTAAACTTGCCCCAGAATGCTGGGGCTAGGATGATATTCAGGGCTCCTCACAGATAGTACACCTCATCTCTTCTGAAATTATTCCACTGGCTCCCAATGAAGCTTTGCATTCAGTTTAAAATGAGTGCTTAGGATGACCAATCAAGTGATGAGACATGCCCCAAAGAGGGAAGTCTGCCCTTCTAAAGCTAATCTACCAGTGGTGCCGAGATTCCTCCAATCAATAGTTTGAGGTTACAGGTTCTCAGCACTAGCCCTGATCTCACAGAATTGCCTCACACTGCACTTTCAATCTCTTACTGAAATAAAAGCCTTCAGGGCTGCTTTAAAAACCTGGCTGTTATAGAAAGCATAACATAACATAACCCTTACATACCATAACATATAACATAACACAGGTTTGTTCTAAAAAATTGAGTAACGAAGTGCAGACGTGGCCTTTCACAGCCTTTAGATGAAGTCAGGAACCACCTATCTGAAATCCCAGTATTCTGTGGAAGCACAGAGTTATCACTTTAACTACCCCTCACCACCCCACCTAAAGAGATTAATCCCTGGCACACAATAAGGAACTGGTGCTGGTGAGTGACCCCTAGGAGAAGGGAGAAGGGGGAAGGGGAAGAGAGAGAGAAAAAGAGAGAGAGAGAGACTGAGATTCATCTTCGATTGATCTCAGGCTTCCGAAGGTAGAGGCTTAGGAACAAATATGACTCTTTGAGAGACTTTTTCCAGTTCTTTACATGAGGAGTTTTCAGTCATGAAGTACCTATTCTATTAATACATAAAGCACAATAAGCATTGTGCAAATAAGACTTTTTACTTACATCAAGAATAGGCAACAATGAGCTCTTGTCTTAAATATTTCTCTTGCTGATCTCCTTTTCATGTTTATGTATATCTGTCTTTTAAACCCTGACCCATTCCTTTCCTTTCCTCTACAGTCATTTCTATTAATAGCATAGAAAATGATGCCCTAGAATAAACTGTTTAACAAATTAATACATTTCCCAGCATGAGTCTTTAAAATATTCAGAAAAAGAAAGCTTTCCAAACTGAGAAGGCCGATTTGTATATTGGCTGGTGGCCCGTTTCCCTGACAAGACGAAGGAGTAGATTACTTTATCACCCCAATGGAGATGTAGCTCGCGAAATTTAAAAATGACTGCCAAGCTGGCAGTTGTTTGTAAAGCATTTGCAAGCACCACTATTGCAGCGGTTTCTGTCATTGCTTTTTGCAGTTTAGTGCAGGGGTCGGCGAACATGATGGAGCCTTGCACCAGACTCTTTTCTATTTTATTTTGAAGAAGAAAATAATAATGCCACCCTCACCATCAATGCCGTCTGCGATGGTGAGGTGGACATTTTTTGTTTTGTTTTTTACTGTCCTTTACAACCAGGGTTTGCCTGGCAGTGACAAACAGTAAAAAAATGTCTACATCAGCCCATCTTAATTGGGCAGAAATATAGCCAATTCTGTAATGACCCTTACTCAGTCGGGCCATTGCAGATTTGGCTTCAGCGGTCATGGAGTAGTCACCACTGTAGCCAAACCTATTGGCTGATTTACATATTGGTACATAGCAAACTCCATCACTATGGTTAGGCTGTGCCCTCTCCACCTTTGGCTACAACAGCTTTTTTTAAAGTCTGGCTTTCTGACTCCCTGTACAATGTACTGTGCATGCAGCCTTGCTTTATTCACTCACTTTTGTACTCTAAATATTTCTTATACTTGGCACAATGTGCCAGCCCCATACCAGTAACATACGGCACAGCAAAAATGCTAAGGAGCAGTGCAGGTTTAGTAGATATGGTAAATAAGCCCCCACTACTGTCACCAATATATTACCTTTTCTATGAATTACTCAAGCCTGCAAACACCGCTTTGCAAAAGCCAGTATTATTGTCACCATCAATATTTATTTTCAAGCTGTGTCTTCTCTTAAAACTTAGCAGGACTAATGTAATTAGCACCAATTCACAGAATGGGTGTTCCTTGAGGTCCATCGTTCATTGGAGCACTTTGTGGGTTGGCTGAGGCCATCTACTGAAATAAACTCGAAATGTAGCCAGTCACAAGAAGAATGTGCACTACACATAACACTGCACTACACATTACTCGCCGACATCGTACGCAAGCACAACATCATCATCACCTCCTACGCCGACGACACTCAACTTATACTCTCCCTCACCAAGGACCCCGCCAGCGCCAAGACCAACCTACAAGAGGGCATGAAGGACGTCGCAGATTGGATGAGGCTCAGCCGCCTAAAGTTGAACTCTGACAAAACGGAAGTCCTCATCTTCGGCAACACCCCGTCCGCTTGGGACGACTCCTGGTGGCCCACGGCCCTCGGCACCGCACCGACCCCCTCAGACCACGCCCGCAACCTCGGCTTCATCTTGGACCCTCTTCTCACCATGACCAAGCAAGTCAACGCTGTGCCCTCCGCCTGCTTCCTCACCCTCCGCATGCTCCGCAAGATCTTCCGCTGGATCCCCGCCGACACTAGAAAAACAGTGACCCACGCCCTCGTCACGAGCCGCCTGGACTACGGCAACACCCTCTATGCTGGGACCACAGCTAAACTCCAAAAACGCCTGCAACGTATTCAAAACGCCTCGGCCTGCCTCATCCTCGACGTACCCCGCAACAGCCACATCTCCGCACACCTGAGACACCTGCATTGGCTCCCAGTCAGCAAAAGGATCACCTTCCGACTTCTCACCCACGCACACAAAGCCCTCCACAACAAGGGACCGGAATACCTCAACCGTCGCCTCAGCTTCTACGCCCCCACCCGTCTCCTCCGTTCCTCTGGCCTCGCGCTCGCTGCCGTCCCTCGCACCCGCCGCTCCACGGCGGGTGGGAGGTCCTTCTCCTTCCTGGCAGCCAAGACCTGGAACACCCTCCCCACCAGCCTCAGGACCACCCAGGACCACTCCGCATTCCGGAGACTCCTCAAAACCTGGCTTTTCGAGCAGCAGTAACCCCCCTTCCCCCTAGCGCCTTGAGACCCGCACGGGTGAGTAGCGCGCTTTATGAATGTTAATGATTTGATTTGATTTGACTACAGATTACACATTTTAACTTTATGGATAAAAAACGACCATCAGATTTCCTTTGATATAATGTTCCTGTTTGTATTTGCGTTTTCATAAGTAGTTAATTTGTACGGCTTTTGTCGACGTTTGACTCTGAGGTTTCCATTTATCTTTACGTTTTTTTGGTTAGCTTCAGATGCAAGGTTACTTTTGGGATTGTTCTAGATTTTTTGTAACGTGATTTAATATGATTCAGCATTATGCTTTTAGTCCTTCATGAAACAGAGCAGGCCTGTTTGTCTGGAGAGTGAGTTGGATGTACATAATGCCACAAAAAGTCACCCTTCGTTGTTTCTCTTTTGTCTTGATATTTTCACAAATTGATCTGAGATTGTGTTATTTCTTCAAATTTTGTCTCATATAATTGTATTAGTTGATGTATTGTGCAAATGTTTCAGTTGAACTTTGTCCCTGATTTGAGTACCAGCCAGTAGTATCTTGAACGTTGGGAGTGCAGGGAACAACCATGAACTGTCTATTGGTACTCTTTGGGGTTCTGTCCTCGTGAGGGCATGCCATTGGCCTTCTAGTCAGTTCTATATGTATAGCATTGCAGTTATTTAGTTTAGCTTCTATACCAGTTTCATGATGGCCTCCTTTTTTAGCAGTGGGTGCTGTGGATGATGAGTACCTCTAATTGATTTACATGCCACATTTAGTCTGATTCTACCCCTTGTATGTCGAACTTCATTGAACAGTAATGAAAGCAACAGTAATGTGTTTATTTATTCTAATAGGACTGCTATATTATTGTTTTAATAAAGGGCTGCTCATGTAGATAATAGCACGTGAGTGAAGAGAGCCTTTTACACACACAGTACACATTTGCATGCTAGGTTTTATCATACTCAGTGGCTGACCATACAGAATTGTAACCTTTTAACCAGCCTTTTGCATTGTTTAAGGCTGTTAGTCACTGGCCTGCAGACAAGGACTCCCACAGCACCCTCTGGGATGTGTAAAACATGACCATGTCATTGGTGATATGAACACGTAGCAAGTTGCAGTGCAATTACATTTTTGTACATGGTTTATGAAATTGTACTCTGCCCTCTTCCCTTTTACCTGTTATATTCCCTTCCTCCTGTGGACAATGAGGCACTCAGAGTATGATCTCAGTGGCAACAGCATGGACAGTTTCCTATTTGCTGTGAGGTCAATATGGCAAGTTTTTCCACTATCCACATGCTTTACCCTCCAATGTGCTTTGCATGTTAATTGCCATGACATTTCCATGTTGTCACCTAGCACACTATCTACACCTCTAGATTGACTTCTAGCTTATTTTAAATCAACTGCCACTGACTACAAGTTCCTGCAAAGGTACTTATGTCAGATTGTGGAGAAGTGTGGCACAATGGTTAGAGCAGCAGACCCTGATGCAGAGATCTGGCCCAGGACCAGGATTCAATTCTCATCTCGGCGGGACTTGGGCTCAATTCCCTTGGACCAGATAATTCTCATCTAATTAATGAGTCCCACGCTGTAACTCCAGGCAATAGTTTGCTTAATCTCCACTACGGCTCTCACATCGCTTGGATGCCTGGCTTCACCCTGGGGCTGTCCAGGAGTGGGTGCCTCACAGGGAAAAGCCAGGAGGGGTTTCACAGCAGTATGCGTACAGCGCCTTGAGACCCTAACGGGTGAGTAGTGTGCTATACAAGTGTGAAGTTTACAGATTGTTGTCATGGCCCATTCACCTGAATCTGCACATATCATGGTATCTTTACATTTTACAAAGAAGTCTGCTTTTGCTGCATAAAAGCCAGTCTCTATTTTCCTGTGACATTGCTCCTCAGCTATACTAAGTTATTATAGTTGAGTTGTGACTTCATAATGACTACTGCCAGAGCCAGCAGCCAAGGTGAAAGGCAGACCATAGAGCATACATTTAAGGGGAATTCAAATAGCAGAAAAAATAAGTGTTTTTTGTTCTGATCCATTGTTAAAAAATTAACTAGGATCAGTAGAACGAAAATATTTATGTCAGCGTGTTTATTTTTTTCACAATACAGGTAATTTTAGGGAAGATAGAATCTCTGTTTCTAAACATTCTGGGCTTTAATCTGATTTACATTCAACTGATTCTAATATTGTTTTACAAATTACTAACTGCTTTTTTGTCTGTTTAATTTTGCACTCCTGATTCTACTTTTGTTTTTAATGTCTCCAAACATACTATCTCTTTTACATAAAAGAGCAAGACACCAAGGATTTAAGTTGCTTGTCAAAAGACTATGGTGTGACAATGTAATATAAGAAATAAAATACACTCTGCTGTACTTTAAAAGGATATTGCAAGCCACCTCGCAGTTCTTTGACCTTATAAAGGAATTTCACCTAAGCCTTGTTCCTCTGTATGGTCACTGACCTCCTCTGCGACTTACAATATGAATATGGTACTAGGGGCCAGATGTAGGAAATAAGCAAATTGCGACTTGCAATTTGCGAGTCCGTGCGACTCGCAAATTGCAAGTCGCAATTTGCTATGCAGAAAGGTGTCTCAGACACCTTCTGCGAGTCGCTATGGGGTCGCAAAGACCCACCTCATTAATATTAATGAGGTGGGTCGCAATTTGCGACCCCATAGCGACTCAGGGCACTCACGGGTATGGAGGCCTGCTGTAGTCAGCAGACCTCCATGTCCGTGACTGCTTTTAAATAAAGCAGTTTTTTTTTTCCAAGTGTAGCCCGTTTTCCTTAAAGGAAAACGAGCTGCACTTAGAAAAAAAAAACGAAACCTTTTGTTTCGGATTTTTTCAGGGCAGGTAGTGGTCCCTTGGACCACTGCCTGCTCTGAAAAAATAATTTTGGGTCCAGTCACAAAGGGGAAGGGGTCCCTTCAAGTGGATGGTAACTGCGACTCGCAAATAGGAAGGGAACACCCCTTCCTATTTGCGACTCGGAAATGCATTTTGCAAGTCGGTTCCGACTCGCAAAATGCATTTCTGCATAGCAAACACGCATTTGTGAGTCGCAAACGGCGATTTTCGCCGTTTGCGAGTCGCAAACAGTTTGCTACATCTGGCCCTAGATTCTTTATGACATATATAATATGATTGTGGACATGAACCATGAAGACTTGCCTTGCTGGTATGTACCTAAGGTTCCCATCTGCCTAATTTTTACCAGCATGACAAATATTTTACTCTCCTCCCCAGTACAAAGAGGAACAAAATTGCGAAAAGCTGGTGTTTTCCCTTTGTCAGTACTTATTTTAAACAGTAACCATGAAAAGGAAGCACCTTAAAGTGTGTTCTAGCTAGACCTTAACGATCACTGACTTGTAATTAAAGTAAACATAGACACAACGGCAACGTGCAAAATGAACACAGAACATTTTATATAAACCTTTATTTAGGTATTATGTCTGTGCCTTTGTAGAATCTCACTTGAACATATGATAGTTATTTTATCCTTGGAACGGTGGCAACCCTATAACGTTTACTTTGCTCTCCCAGCTATTTCCGTTTTGCCATGATGGTTCAGCAAAGACCCTTTAGCCTCTTAAAGCTGAAGGGCTTTGAGAAGCTTCCTCAGGTCCTTCACCATCTGTTATTAGAACTTCATGCCATCAGATGTTGCAACTGCTGGCAACTGACAGTAAGCTTCCATGATGTTTTATCTGTTGACCTTCTGTTGGCATCAGCTGCTCACCTCCACCTGGTTCTCTTGCATAGAACAGGCCATTTATGTAACTTGCAGATTAGCAGGACTTTCTGTTCAACACACTTACTGTCTCATTTGTTTCTGACAGCTTTGACATGTTGATGACAAGTGTTACTTTTAGAAATCATTCATTTCTTTTGGTTTAGAGCTACATGACTGTGTCAGTTCCGCTAGCTGGGCTACACCTACCTAGTTGAGACATCACAGAGCATGAACAACCCTTACCATTAAGATTAGGCGTAACTTGCATAATTCCATGTAGCATAATTATGCTGAATTACCCAAAATTTCTGTGAGATTACAAAGAATTAAGAAGAACAATTCAACATTTAGCACTATTTTCTTAGAGCAAAAATGCCCCCATGCACTCAAACTGGACTTGTTTAAAGCAGCTTACCACCTGTGGGGTCTCAAGGCGCTGTCATAAAGGAGGCGGTCAGTTGAACAGCTAGGTATTGAGGTCCTTCTTGAACTAATTCAGCGAGGGGGTCTGCCTGAGTTGTCTAGGTAGTGTGTTCCAGGTGTGTGCTGCCTGGTAGGAGAAGGATCTGCCTCCCACTGTGTTCTTCCTGATGCTAGGGGTAGAGGCGAAGGTGAGTTGGGACAATCAGATTTGTCTGGTGGGGTGAAGAAAGAAAGGCAGTGGCTGACGTAGGCCGGTCCAATATTGTGCAAGGGCTTGTAGGCCTGTGTCTGGACAATGAAGGTGATGTGTTTGTTGATGGGGAACCAGTACAGATCTCTAAGGTGGGCGGAGATGTGGCTGTGGCGAGGGATGTCTAGGATAAGTCTGGTTGCTGTGTTCTGAATTCTCTGGAGTCTTGCTTGGAGCTTCTTCACGATTCCGGCTAAGAGAGTGTTGCGGTAGTCGAGTCTGCTGCTGGCAAGCGCATGGGTGACCGTCTCTCTTGTGTTGGTGGGTATCCACTTGAAGAGCTTCAGGGGGAAATAGAGAATGTGGAAGCATGACGATGTGACGGCGTTGACTTGGCGGGTCATGAACAGCGTGGCATTCAGGGTGATGTGCAGGTTGCATGTATGTTCGGTGGGTGTGGGGGCATTTCCGAGGGCAGCTGGCCACCAGAATGCATTTCGTGCTAAGAAACAGCACTAAATGCACCAGAATATGAATAGCAAGTGCAGGCAGGCACTTGCGCTTGTTAACAAGCACTTGGTGTAATAAGTTCCCCCTGCTTACTCCAGATGTTTTAGCACTTATTATTTGGTGCAAAATGCCCTTGTGTCCAAAATGGCTGCTAGACTGCATTTTATGCTAAGAAACTTGCTCTAAATACAATGGAAAAAAAACAATAGTGCTAGAAAAATGGGTTCTTGCGATAGGATTTATCCCCGAGAATACACTTAATTATGCAAGCAGGCATAATTGTGTTATCTGTAATTTCACATTAAAAAAAGTAACTCGGAATTATGGAAATTACTCCGATTATGATGAACAAATATGTAGTTTCTTATTGTTTTTAAGTTCCTGTCCATCTGCCAGTTGTAAGTTCACTTACTGCATGTTCCTTTTAATTTTTTAAGCATGTGAATGTGTTTCTGTATTTCGTTCTTTGCAGTTCATGGTTCAACATGGCTACTTCTGAGTAGGAAATATAGGAATTTGTTGGAACATCCCATGCCTCTCTTATTCGTCAGATATTGTATGCAAATATATTTTTGAGATTTTGCAGTTGTTTATTAATACAATTGTGTTCTATGTTACTGTGTTCTGTGTGGATGTGCTCTTGCGCTAATCTTGCCTTCTATTTAGGTCTGCCATTAGCCAAAACCTTTTCATTTTACTTAAGTGATATGTTTAATATACATACATATATGGACTTTAAGAAAGGCATTTTCCTCCTCTGGTCTTTTATTGTGTCATTCACATTTTAATTCTGCCCACACCCACAGCAGCACACAGCATGGGGCAATGGATCAAGCCCACTTCAGCCACTGGCTAAGTTCACTGTGAGTCATAGCATTGTGCTCTTTCACAAGCAGCGTATCCACACACAAACTATGTCATTTAAGGGCCTGGAACTAGAATGGCAATGTGTGTTTTTTTTAAACAAAAAAATGATGAGGGCCCAGCAGCTTTCCCAGTAAAAATGTTTATCACAAACTATGACACAATAAAACAAGTATTAACATAGCCAAAGAGCTGGCAGCGAAAGCCATACCTATTGGTTTTGCCAGTTCTTGTTTTGTTTATGCATGTACTTGCCTATTGCTCACAGGGTCATCTGAGGATAGATTGACATAAGCCGTCACAGTTCAGCGTTATCCCCAGTACATAGGCTAGCTAGATGCGCCTCGGTTGTTGAGAAGCAGGGACTGTTTTATAGGCATGTCACTTTACACTGAATTTCGTTTGTCTGTGGGAAGTATGCCTCCATTTAACTCACGGGTGTCCCCTCTTTTTAGGATTTGATTTTCACAGAATTTAGTTTAAAGGGGAAAATGCCTGCTTGCTTGTGATCCAGTTCTTTGCATAACCAGCTCATATTATCTTCTTTTTTAGCCTTGAGGGATAATGTAAGATGTATGTTTTTCTGTTTTTGTTTGGAGTTTGGTATCTAATTGTTCTTTTTTCTCCTTTAATATAGGTAGCAGAGGCACATCCATGTATGTATCAACACAATTTATGTCTCTTAGCATTTCAAAATGTTGATTGTATTTAAGCGGATGTGGAAAGGTGTGCATTTATCCATTGCTTTTTAATTCCACCCTTTGAGCAACAGCAGTATACACTTTATGCTTAACACACAACACTAAAGTGTCATGAAAAACAAGCCAAGCTCACAAGTAAATAAATTACATCTGTTCAAATATAGAAGAGAAGCCCAAACAATATTTTAGGTCAGTGGTTCCCAACCGGTGGTCCAGGGACTGGAGGTCCGCAAAGCCTCCTCAGGGGGTCAGCGACTGCTTAGAAAATTAAATAATATTAACAGATTAGGTCCTCAGCTTTCAGTAATGACTCAGTGCGGGGGTCCCCGGATTGCAATTATGATTCAGTGGGGGTCCCTGGGTTCCAGTGATGATAAAGTGGTGGTCCACAGAAGTCAAATGGTTGGGAACCACTTTTTCAGGTAATGTTCCTTGTACTGACAGTTTCCTAATGACCAATTTCAGTCATCTGAGGTGACAAGTGAAAATAAATCTCAAGTACAATTTACATTTTCTGTTTTCTTAAACTATAATAATCCCAATTAAATTCCATGGACAAAGAGTGGGCATTGCATTTATCCTAAATTACTTCTTGCTATAGGTTGTGTAAGGGGTTCTCAAAACAACATTGTAAAGGTCAAAGATGGACAATGCCAGATACTGCACCTTGTGAAGAATAAACTCCTGAGGCCCTTCACTGCCTAGAAATGGAAGCATCAGCTTCCTGCCTTACCCCTGCTGGTCTACTTTCAATGCTCTTAGTTGTACCCCCTAGCAAATACCTTACAACAGACAATGCTGACTGCTTTTTAAAAAAATAACCTGCTTACCTAAATTGTGTTTCATTCTCATTTAGTTTTGAGGAAATCCAAAAGTGTGCATTTTCAATGAAAGTAGTTATTCTATTCACCAACTCTGAATAACATAGACGCTGCTAGGAAACAAAAATGTATACCTAGTTACTTTATTACAAGTGACAATTACTCTGTTAATAGAGTGTCTATTGGGCACACAATCCTAACTGAGAAGTGTCTTGACTGTGATGTTATATGCAAGGTGGCTGAAACAACACACCTGTTACTCCAAGCCATCATATTGTTAAGAACCATTTTAATCCCCCCCTGTGCTTATCTGTAAGAAAAATTAAGTTTCTATCAATACTTGTTAGTTAGTTGAAGGGTTTTGTAAGAACGTGCCTCTTTTGACATGGTCAACCCCACACACATTTTTTGCCTGGTTTCTGGTGTAATGTCGACTGCTAACTAGGACCCCAGTGCCAGAACTGCAAAGTTGTTTTTCCCAATTGGCAAAACCTTTAGCGCCCACTGTATGTCCCTAGTGAATAGTACCCCTGGTACCTAGGGCCTGAGGTACTATCAGGGTCCCTAACAGATGCAGCACGAATTGTGCACCCTAAGGGAACTCTCATCAAGCACATGACCAGCTGCCATTGGGGGCTGCATGTCTTGGTGCAGACAAAAGGGAAAACACTACAATGCACACGTTGTCAATGTTTGCCATGTCCCCTAAACACTGCATGCAACATATGTAAGTTACCCCTCTAGGCCTTAGAGCCCTAAGACAGGGTGCAATGTAATACATTTGAGGGCATACCTGAACAAACAGATATGCCCCTGCTATGTCTTTGTTGATTATCAAACATAGTAAGTGTCCAGGGAAGCCATCTTAAATGCATGTGCTGGGTACTGGTCACTAGATTTCCCCAGCTACATGATGGCGTCTCTGAATATAGGGATGTTTGGCATCAAACATCTCAGATTACAAACCCTCACTGATGCCAGTGAGGAATTTATTAATAACTTCACCCAGAGGGCACCTTAGAGGTGCCCCTGAAAACCTACCAGCTACTAGTGTATTGACAGACTGGTCCTGACAAGTTCAGCCACCATAGATGTGTTTCTGGCCCCCGGAGGTGAGAGCCAGTGCTCTCTAGAGCCATAGACAAAAGTCTGCAGTGGGTGGGAATGTTATCACCTCACCCAGACAGGATTTACATTCCAGGGCAGGAAGTTTCAAAGGCTTAGGAGGTGTGCCCACTTCATGTCAGGCCCACCCCTAAGGTGGACGAGCTGAAGTGGACACTACTTTTAAAATTCCACCACCTTGTTTGGAAGGAATTAGGCCACTAGGGTTGGGGTTATGCCCACTTCCCAGTGGAAGTGGTCATATATAGGGTGTAGTCACCCTAAAGGTGGACAGCCCATTGGCTACCGCTTGGCATCCCCTGTAATGCTCTTAAATTGAGTATAAGTGGCACACCTGAATCCTAGAACTATGATCCCGATGACCTAACAAGTAAAGGACAAAGAAGGGTTGCACCTGCAGAAGAGGAAAAGAAGAAGCAGCTGACTTGGTAACAGCTCCACTGGCCTGCCTGCTGACCTCAACGGACTCTTCCCAAAAAGACAGCTCGTTCTGCAGCTGAGCCTCCAAGAAACCCTGGAGGACTGCCTGCCTTCCATAAAGGCACAAAACTCCTGTGAGCAGTGTCTCTGCTTTGCAACTAAGTCTCAAGAAAGGACTCTGCAGCCCCCAGAACAGTAGAGACCTGAAACCCGAAGTGACCTCTGAACCCGATGTATACAACCTGAGGTGAAGCCAAATAACAGTGCCAGCAAGGTTCCCCAGCTGTCCAGAGTCCAGCTCCAGTGAGCTCGAGTCCACCCTGGGTCCCCCCCGCTGGACTCCCAGACGACTCCGCAATGTCGCCTAAAGGCTCAACACACAGGACCCCCTGAGCAAAAGTGCCCCGGCCAAAGAAACCCAATGTCCAAGGACACCCCTGCATCCATCGTCCATTGCGCCTGGAGAAAAGGACCAAAGGTGCACTGACGTCTCTAAGCACCTCAAGTCTCCCATCTACCAATTTGTTGTCCCCGACTGGCTTCCTAGCCAGAGCCTGCTGCCTGTCTTCACGAGGACCAAACTCCCGTAGGAAACCATTGGGCACCCAACACCTTACTGCACCCCTGCACCTGGCCGCCCCAGTGCTGCCAGGAGTGATCTGCTGCTGTGGTTCTGATCAGTGCCCAGTACTTACCCTATCTCCCTGAGATTGGCCACGTAAGTCGTTGTTAACCCTATGTTTGATGAACATTGTTTTCCTCAATATATTTACATTGAAGATTGCTGAGAAGTGTGATTTTTTAAACTGAAAAGTATTTATGGTTCAAAAAGTGCTTACCCGATTATGAAGTTCCTGGGTTTGAAACATATATAAAAATAAGTATTTTTCTAAATTGGTCTCAGATTTATTCATTTATTGCCTCTTTGAGTAAAATAAATGCTTAGCACTACACTCTGCTAAGCCTAACTGCTTACCCACACTACCACAAAAATAGAGCATTAGTCCTATCTACTTTTGCCTCTGAAAACAAACTGTGGATACTTCTTTTTAGTACACCATATGGAGAGCCAGCTTCTTACAGGTTTGATTTGAGTTGATATGTGAAGGGAATGAAACTATTTCCAGCCTTAAGATGAAAATCAGTTCCATAATCCTGGATGGGCACCCGTCAACGCTATTAGACCCATTTTCTTCATTGGAAAATAAAGCATTGATATTCTATGAAGCAAACATTGTTGACGCATTATCAATAAAACCCCACCATTGTACTATGTGTACTGGGCGTAATCAAAATATCATCCATGTAAAAAATTATGCAGACGTGCCTTGCACTAGCTTTGTAAAGCATCAAAGTACTAATGGCAAGACAAGGAGAGGTACATAATCTGAGATGGGGGTGGTTCAATCAAATTGAAAGGAGTGATGCTTGAATGTAAATTTACCTTGAAAAAAACAAAAGACATGAGGGGTTTGGCAAAACAGGGACAGTTTGTTTAATTAAACATTATGGCCAGGAGAACAGTTACAGAACCAAAGTCTGAGGACTGTCTCAAAGTACATGTGTTCTGTGCGGTGTTTTATACATTTCTTTGGGTACAATAAAACAATTACAGCATTCCTTTTGGGGTGCAGAATGTAAAGCGTTGTCATGGAGTCATAAACAATGCCCTGATAACAAATGCAAGCAGGCCTTTACCTTGTGTGGACAAAATGTGGGCCAGCCAGTATTGTGTACAGATATCGGGCCAGAGGGGCTGTGATTGCTTTGTGTTACTGTGTGTGCTGTGTTCTGATTGGCTGTGTGTACCTAACTTCATGTGGCATCTGACTTTCAATCAATCAATCAATCAATAATTTCTAAAGCGCGCTATGTACCTGTTAGGGTTTCAAGGCGCTGGGGGGGAGCGGGGGGTTCTGCTATCGTTCGAAGAGCCATGACTTGAGGAGTCTCCTGAAGGTGAGGAGGTCCTTGGTCTGGCGTAGTGAGGTCGGGAGTGAGTTCCAGGTCTTGGCGGCGAGGTAGGAGAAGGATCTGCCGCCAGAGGTCTTGCGCTGGATTCGGGGGACGATGGCGAGGGCAAGGTTGGCAGAGCGTAGTTGACGTGAGGGAACGTAGAAGTTGAGTTTGGTGTTCAGGTAGGTGGGTCCGGTGTCGCGTAGTGCCTTGTGTGCGTGGGTGAGGAGTTTAAAGGTGATCCTCTTGTCCACGGGGAGCCAGTGGAGGTCCTTCAGGTGAGGGGAGATGTGACATCGACGGGGTATGTCAAGGATCAGGCGGGCGGATGCGTTCTGGATGCGTTGGAGTCGTTTGATGTCTTTTGTTGGGATGCCTGTGAAGAGTGTGTTGCCGTAGTCGAGTTTGCTACTGACGAGGGCTTGGGTCACCGTCTTTCTGGTTCCTGTTGGAATCCACTTGAAGATCCTGTGGAGCATTCGGAGGGTGTTAAAACAGGAGGATGAGACTGCGTTGACCTGTTTGGACATGGTGAGGGCGGAGTCGAGGATGAAGCCGAGATTTCGTGCGTGGCTGGCTGGGGTGGGTGGGGGGCCCAGGGCGGTGGGCCACCACGAGTCGTTCCAGGCCGAGGAGGTGCGCCCGAGGATGAGGACTTCCGTCTTGTCGGAGTTGAGTTTCAGGCGGCTGTTGCTCATCCACTCGGCGATGGATTTCAGTCCCTCGTGAAGGTTGGCTTTGGTGGCGAGAGGATCTTTGGTCAGGGAGAGGACGAGTTGGGTGTCGTCGGCGTAGGAGAGGATGCTGAGGTTGTGCTGGCGGGCCAGTTGTGCGAGGGGGGCCATGTAGACGTTGAACAGCGTTGGGCTTAGTGAGGAGCCTTGGGGGACGCCGCAGATGAGGTTGGTGGCTTTGGAGCAGAAAGGTGAGAGTCAGACCCTCTGGGTTCTGCCAGAGAGAAAGGAGGAGATCCAGTTGAGGGCCTTGTCTTGGATGCCGGCTTCGTGTAAGGGGGTTAGTAGGGTGCGGTGGCAGACTGTATCGAAGGCGGCTGATAGGTCTAAGAGGATCAGGGCTGAGGTTTCGCCGTTGTCCATTTGTAGTCTGATGTCATCTGTGGCGGCGAGGAGTGCAGTCTCTGTGCTGTGGTTTCGTCTGAAGCCAGATTGGGAGGGGTCAAGGATGGAGTTGTCTTCTAGGTAGTGGGCGAGCTGTGCGTTGACGATCTTCTCGATGACTTTCGCTGGGAAAGGGAGGAGGGAGATCGGACGGAAGTTTTTGAGATCGTTGAGGTCAGCCTTAGGTTTCTTGAGGAGGGGTTGGATTTCTGCGTGCTTCCAGCTGTCCGGGAAGGTAGCGGTGTTGAAGGAAAGGTTGATGATCTTGCGGAGTGTGGGGGCGATGGTGACGTCGGCTTTGTTGAACACGTGATGTGGGCAGGGGTCAGAGGGAGATCCTGAGTGGATGGAGTTCATGGTCTTTAGGGTTTCGGCGTCATCTACTTGGGTCCAGGTGGTGATGTGGTCGGCGTGGGAGGAGTTGTTGGGGGTGGGGTCTGGCGGAGGTGAGGTGTTGAAGCTGTCGTCGATGGCTGCGATTTTCTGGTAGAAGAAGGTGGAGAGATCGTCGCAGAGTTTCTGGGATGGAGGGATGTCATTGATGATGGCGTTGGGGTTGGAGAGTTCCTTCACAATGCCGAAGAGTTCCTTGCAGTCGTGAGCGTTGTTGTTAAGGCGTTCTGTGAAGTGGGAGCGCTTCGCGAGTCAGATCCGTTGGTGGTGTTCATGGTTGGCTTCCTTGAGGGTAGCAAGGTTCTCGGGTGTGCGCTCGAGGATCCATTTTTTCTTGAGTTTCTGGCAGGTGCGTTTGGAGGTGGTCAGTTCGTCTGTGAACCAGGCTGGTTTTTTCTTTTCTTGGTTGGCGGTGGGTCTCTTGAGTGGGGCTAGGATGTTGGCGCAGTCGAGGATCCATTGTTGGAGGTTGATGGCGGCGGAGTCCGGGTCGGTGGGGTCGGGTGGTGGGTTTTTGGCGAGGGTGTTGGTGAGTTGATCTTCGGTGACTTTTCCCCAGCGGCGGTGAGGCGGTAGAGGGGTGCGGTGGTGCACAATTTGAAAAACAGTCACAAAAATACACTAATGGCACAAAATACAATCTGGGTACAGAAATCAGAGGGGCACAACGGGGGCAGATGCGTAGGAGGCAAGGCGCTTGAAAAACAATGGAAATGCACTTACAGGACGGCGAAAAGTGGCACAATCAGAAGGGGCACGACGGGGGCAGAAGCGCAAGGAGGCAAGGCGCTGAAAATATCGAAAACACTTACAGGACGGCGGAAAGCGGCACACGGGTCAAGTGAAGCTTACTAGAGCCCACTAGACACCAGGGATGAGGCGCAGGAGGATGCCTGCGGGTGGAGGAGGGCCTCGAACACGCTAGCAGCAGCGTGGGCGGGGGTCAGAGGCAGGAGACAGCAGGTTGGTGCTGCGGACGTGGGGGGCGAGCTCTGGACCAAAACAGGTCAGAGGTCGCTCACTCGCGACGCGCAGCGCCAGCCATTAAGAAGGGAGGGGGGAGGGAGGAGCAGCTGGCAGGCGGGAGGGAGCGGCGAATGGGGGCGCGAAGGGGGTGGGCCGCAGGGAGAGGACTGCAAGGGGGAGCACACAAGGGGCGAAAACACGAAAAACAAGGCAGAAAAAAGCCGGGCACAATTTGAAAAACAGTCACAAAAATACACTAATGGCACAAAATACAATCGGGGTACAGCAATCAGAGGGGCACAACGGGGGCAGATGCGCAGGAGGCAAGGCGCTTGAAAAACAATGAAATTGCACTTACAGGACGGCGAAAAGTGGCACAATCAGAAGGGGCATGACGGGGGCAGAAGCGCAAGGAGGCAAGGTGCTGAAAATAAAGAAAACACTTACAGGACGGCGGAAAGCGGGACACCGGTCAAGTGAAGCTTACTAGAGCCCACTAAACACCAGGGATGAGGCGCAGGAGGATGCCTGCGGGTGGAGGAGGGCCTCGAACACGCTAGCAGCAGCGTGGGCGGGGGTCAGAGGCAGGAGACAGCAGGTTGGTGCTGCGGACGTGGGGGTGAGCTCTGGACCAAAACAGGTCAGAGGTTGCTCACTCGCGACGCGCAGCGCCAGCCATTAAGAAGGGAAAGGGGAGGGAGGAGCAGCTGGGAGGCGGGAGGGAGCGGCGAATGGGGGCGCGAGGGGGGCGGGGTCGCAGGGAGGCAGCGGAAGGGAGAGGACTGCAAGGGGGAGCGCACAAGGGGCGAAAACACGAAAAACAAGGCAGAAAAAAGTCGGGCACAATTTGAAAAACAGTCACAAAAATACACTAATGGCACAAAATACAATAGGGGTACAGCAATCAGAGGGGCACAACGGGGGCAGATGCGCAGGAGGCAAGGCGCTTGAAAAACAATGGAAATGCACTTACAGCACGGCGAAAAGTGGCACAATCAGAAGGGGCACGACGGGGGCAGAAGCGCAAGGAGGCAAGGCGCTGAAAATATAGAAAACACTTACAGGACGGCGGAAAGCGGCACACGGGTCAAGTGTAGCTTACTAGAGCCCACTAGACACCAGGGATGAGGCGCAGGAGGATGCCTGCGGGTGGAGGAGGGCCTCGAACACGCTAGCAGCAGCGTGGGCGGGGGTCAGAGGCAGGAGACAGCAGGTTGGTGCTGCAGACGTGGGGGGCGAGCTCTGGACCAAAACAGGTCAGAGGTGGTGTATGAGAATGTGTGCACCCTTCCGGTCATGTGTGTTTTGTGGGGCTAATCTCCTGGGACCGTTGTGGAGCCGCTGCACATGTCTGTAATCTGAGGTCCCTGATTGCTTATTTGTCTGCCAGCTATGAGCTGCCCCACCTGTGACCTGTCAGTCAGTAATCTCAGGCTTAGGTGTCAGAGGCTGCCTGACCACGTATCTTAGAGTCGGGGTTGGAGGAGAGTTCATGATGAGATTAGCTAATAGTGATGTGATTTCATTGGTATATGTGACTGTGTCATGGTGGACATCGACTTTCCCAATATTAACATTCCCGCCTCTAGTTGAATTTTCAAGTACACCATCTAACCCATACTTTCACGACAGTCTCATTATTGAGAGCTTCAGTTTTGCTTACTACTACTTTCCTAGGTACTTGCATTCTACCCAATTTAAGGTCTGCGTTTTTACAGCATAAAACCCCCACTTGCAGGAAACCACACAAAAACAGTAGCAATATGAAAATAGGCAACAATGACATGCACAGATGAGTCATCCACCTAGGGAGCCTGGAGAACCAGTTGGTTAACCACTCCTGCTCAGGGGCACCTCCCTCTTCATGCATCTCTTTTTGTAATCTGTGCAGTGCTTGGATGTCAAGAGTCAGAGTCCCATTGTCCATGTCATTGCCCAGTATAAAAGTGCAGCAGGATGCTCTGATCTTCGCACACACCCCACCCTCTATTGCAGTCCTCAAGTCCAATACATACTGATGTTGAATCATCATGAGGCGGATGGCTCTTAGTTCTTCCTTGATAACATTAAGGCGGAGCTCAGTGCTGGTCATCATTTTTGCTCCCACATGTTTATTTACAACCAGCGGACGTCCACTTTTGTCTGCAAGGAGAAGAAGGGTCTGGACCCTCCCGCTGATACTTGTGCATCGGAGAACAGTCTGAATTCCTCTGGAATGTCCTTGTACTGAGCCCAGCCAAAATAATCAGTAGTTCTTTTCTCTCTAACCTTATGCATATTTGTGTATTTGTTTATTGATTGTTTCAGTTGCTTAAAACTATAACAATTTTGCCAAATTACATGGTAAAAACATTCTGAAGAAAGGAAGAAATTAAGATTGTAATACAGAGAAATTAAATGTAGATTGAAGAGTTAAGAGTTAAATTGAATAAATCTTTAAAAAATGACTTGCTTATTGTGAAAGATAATGATGTACAGGCGGGGAGATCAAGATGTCTTTAGATGGGAAAAATGTGTTTATTACTGTCCCGGACTTAAGAAGTATCATAAATATGTATAGGTCCTTCGTGGTGTGCGACTGCCTGACCCACTGGAGCTTAAAACCTGAACATCACTTTTTTTCATAACGTATTTCAAAAACTCGATAAACTTACAGTTTAGCTGGGGGGAACAGTATGCATGACGTGTTTCAAGACCTTGACTAACTCACATTTTAGCTGGGGGTCAAGCGGATTGAATCAGGCTACCATGGCTCCCCTACAGGTCCAGATGGCTCTGTCGGTGAACATCCTCTTGAGAAATCTCTTTCGGAGATCTAACAGGGCCGGACAGATGCAGATTATGTGTGTTAGATCTTTCTTTTGGCATGCAGTGTTGGCCAGAGTTGGCAGGTTGCCTAATTGCATTGTCATAAGATTATGTTTTATGTGTGGTGCAAACGTTGTGGAGAGGTAAGCAGCCGGTTCAAGTTTGGCATAGTATTTTATGGTTATCCATGTCTGTGCCCGGGCACTGAATTTGGCTTCATCTTCTATGAACGAAAGGATTTTAGTGCCCTTGGTCGCCCCTCTTGAAAAAGGATTGTATGTCAGGGCTGCCTCCCACAGATCTTTAAGCTGTAATTCAACAATTGATGATTGAAGGTATTTATGGTAGTCTGAGTGCTGGTCATATTCTAGGACCTGCCAAAGAGCCTTGTTCAATTTGTCTGCAGAGTTACTGATTTTGTACCAGGTTTTGACCGCCTCTGCTCTTGCAGCCAAGTCATGCCGTACAAGTCCGAATTCAAGGCGGAGCTGCACCGGAGAGGTGGAGTTTGGTAATTTAAAGACTTGTCTGAATACTTTGAGCTGTGCTTTGTCTATCAGGGGCTCGTCTTGACTGTGCATTGCCACTCTTGCATAGGTTAGTGTGGGAAGCAGTTTGGATGTTATTACTGTTAGCAGAGGACGAAGTGATGGACCTTCTAGCCATTTGGCCAGTAGGGAGAAAGCGTAAATTAGTGCTGGGACTCTTTGCTGGATGTATTTCTTCTATTGACGGAAGGAGCCCTGGGTGTCTAAAATTACTCCAAGATATTTGTAGTACGACAGCATCTCTAATGAAACATTGCTTAAGGCCATCATTGATTTGAGGGTGTTTTTGCAGCCTACACACATTATTTTCGATTTTGACACATTGATTTCCTGCTTGTTGGATTGAACATAGCCTGCAAGAATGTTTAGGGATCTTTGCAGTCCAACCTTTGTGCAGCTGAACAATACCAGATTGTCAGCATAAAGTCGGTGTGTCAGTCAGAGATCTCCCAGGCGAGGGGGGTGGACATTTCCGGTGTGCAGAGGTGGGGTTAGGTCTGCCATAAATAGATTGAACAGATGCGGGGCGAGTACACGGCGTTGTTTCCTTGAAAGCCTTGTTTCATCTCCAGTCTTTATGTGTACCCGTGTGTCTGAGTATAAAGCAATTATTGCATTGAGGAGGGGGTCCGGAAGGCCCCATTGCTTCAGCTTACTCCAGAACAGGTGTCTATTCACTCGGTTGAAAGCGGCCTTGAAATCGATGAAACCAAAATGTAGTTTCCTGTGCCCCTGTTTACTCTGCTCTACCAGGCGCGAGGTTATTAAGATATTCGTCGTAGTAACCACTACTTTCCTGAAGCCTGTTTGGTTGATTGGGACGATTCTATGTTTTTCTGACCATGCTGTTAGTTCAGCAAGGTGCAGGTGGGTGTAGTTCTTTGCCTTAACGTCAATAAGGGCAATCAACCTATAGTCGCCCAGGTTGTCTCTATTGCATCCCTTAAAGATTGGATTGATTATAGAGCCTCACCAGCTCTCATGGATGCCTCCGCCTAAGCTTGCTTCCTGGTATAAGGAGGTTAGTATTTCTGGAGAAGTGTGGCACAATGGTTAGCATGGCAGACCCTGATGCAGAGATCTGGCCCAGGACCAGGGTTCAAGTCCTGCCTCGGCAGGTCTTGGGTTTAATTCCCTTGGACCAGATAATTCTATTCTCGCCTCAGTGCCTAATCTAATTAATGGGTCCCACTCTGTAACTCTGGGCAATAGCTTGCTTGATCTCCACAATGGCCCCAACAGTGCTTGGATGCCTGGGAGTGCCCAGGAGTGGGCCCCTCACAGGGAAAAGCCAGGAGGGGTTCCATAGTGGTATGCGTACAGCGCCTTGAGACCCTAACGGGTGAGTAGTGCGCTTACAAGTGCGAAGTTTAAGTTTTACGTTTCTGACCAGAAGACTGCTTCTTCCCTAAAATGGCTTGCGGGAGGCCATTAGGCCCGTGGGCTCCTTCCCAGCTGGCCTTTAGGAGTGCTCGGTATGTCCTATCAGTCAACTGGTTGAGTTTGGTCATCTCCTCGTTGTCCAGCGAGATTTTCCTGTAACAAGCGTCCATGCTGGCAGTTGCGGGGTGTTTCCACTGGGGTTATACTTTGCTGTGAAGATTGTCTGGAGGGGACTCGCCCAAGTCTTTTCCGGGATTTTCTCGTATTTAGATTATTGATGATAGCGTAGAATTCCCTGGGATTTTTTCCTTTAGCAGCATGTATTATTTTTAGCGAAAAGGAGCTCGTGTCTTTGGTCTTGTCTTTATGAATTTGTCTTTTGTACTCTTTCTTTCAATTCTTCAGTTGATCCCAGAGTAGCAGATTGCCTGGGGGGCCTTCAGAAGTCTTGGAAGCTTCCTTTGAGCTTTTTTGAGGAGTTGGGCTTGTTTTGAAAGGGGGGCCGGGGTACTCGACAAATTGGCCGTGATGAGTTGTGATGAGGATGTTGGCCCAGTATTTTGAAATGGAAGTCCTCCCGGGCATCCATTATGTGTTCGTGGGTTTTAAGGCTCTCCAACATCTGCAATTTTGCAGATAAATATAAGGCTCCTATTGTGGCAGATGACCAACCTCCTCAGTTCCGTGTTAGGGACCCCCTCTCACACTCCGGGCCCAGTGCCTCCACCGACTGCGTGGCCATCTTCGGGGTGAGGCCTCCGGCGCTCCTCTATATCGGAGCCGCATCTACAGTTCCGGTTGTCGCTCCTCTCCTCAGGGCCGCACCTCGGCCCCATCAACCTCGGCACACGTTGTCACCAGTTTGCAGGGCCCGGGGACAGCAGAATCATGAAGTATTCTGTACTTGGGGCCAGAGCACTAGCTCAGTGCTACCAGCCGGCCATCTTGCTGACCACACACCCCCCACATTTTTTCAGCACTTAACTTGACACAACAGCAACAAAGAATGGCTAAGAAGAAAGCGACTTAAACATCTAAAAGTTAGAAAAGTTGCCTTTTACTGTGGCTGAAATACCATCTGCTGAATGGTTAATACATTTGGTTATCAATCTGCCTATTTCAACACTGCAATTCACAACCTGCCTAAAACACATTCCAGTGGGCAGATATGAAAGGCTAGGAGATAGTTACATCCATTAGATGTGGGAGCTACCCTTTTCGCACTAATTTCTCAATGGCATGAAAGAGGTCTTTCTCAACGTAGCAAATGCAAGACTTCTCTGAGCCATTCAAGGGTTTGCAAGCAGCTGTCCTTGCTGGGGTGTGCAATGCTTCAGCAGCAAATTTAGCTTGCTATCTTAAAGGAGTTCCTGTTCCCCTTGATTAGACCAGCATTCCAGGTGCTTTCTAATGGAAGCTAGGTGCTTCTTAATAGTGAGAGCTGTTGCAGAATGCGAGCCGGATTTGCTTATGTAGTTTTGGTCTCCCAAATTGTCACCTGGTGCAGTAAAATTTTTCCCCACGCAACAGAGTGAGACCTATGTGCTCCAAGTGGCGAGGTTATCTGTAGAGATAAAGTCCCTATTAAATACAAACTTTCCGAGACAGTTTGGTGAACTCATGGGACGGATTTTTAACACATCCAGTACTGCAGGGAATGTACATTTCTTTAAGGCTGTTGGTTCTGTTTTCGTAAGTCCTTTCTCCTCTATATTTGGCATGATACCTTCAGCCATACACTCTATATTTTAGAATATTTTCTGGGAATTTCCATTAACTTCGGCTATAATAGGTGGCATCTTGGGGTTTTTTATTAGCAATGGCTGTCCCGTCCCAATGAGGAGGACTGATGGCACTTCCATCAGCGCAACTGTCTCAAGAATGCATGGTGCAGTATTTCGGAGCACCACTCCTGGAAGAACTGGAGTGGAACTGGTCCCTGTCATTCAGACTGGTTTTCTTTGTTAGCTAAAAGGAAGTATTGTTGATTTAGTACAATTTTGCATGCTTTGCATTGCTTGCATTTCCAGAACCTGGACGTGTCATCCAACGTTCTTTTTTCAACCTAAAGTGACTGTGTATCAATTTATCCTGCAGTTTCCTTGCTCTTCTGAAGGTAATTTCAGGATGATTTCCAACTATGTTATTGACTATTGGGTCTAATTTCAGTAGATCCCAATGTTTTCTAAGGCTGTGGCGTAGATTACCTGATTCTGCTGAGAAGGTGGTGATTAATCTGATTGTACCTATTTCTTTTTTATTTTGTTTGCTCTTCAAGATTTGTAATCTGATAATCGATTTCACTTTTGCTGTCCTGAATTTATTACTCATTTTAGGTAGTTTCTTACTCATTACCTAGTTTCCACACTATGACCCTCATTACAACCCTGGTGGTCGGTGTTAAAGCAGCGGTAATACCGCCAAAAGGCCAGCGGAAAAAATGGAATCACAACCAAGGCGGAAACCGCCAACATAGACAGCCACTTTAACACTCCGACCGCCACGGCAGTAGAAACAAACATTGCGGCGATAACGGCCAACAGACAGGCGGAACACAAGGTTCAGCCCACTGTATTACAACACGCCTATCCGCCACCTTTTCTGGGGCGGTACCAATGCCATCAAAAGCACGGCAGAAACAGGACTTGGAACGGAAACCACTCACCTTTTGACACTCAAGGAACAACCATGACGCCATAGAGCCCCAACTACAGGTCCTGCCCATGCTGGTCTACCTCCTCTTGTATCAGGAGCAGGAAAGACGCCGACGACGACCACGGTGAGTACTGCACCTAGCACACAGGGGAGGGGGGAGGAACACGCAACACCCCCACCCCCCACCCTCACCCACAACCCCATACGCACAAATACATGCAGCAACATTACATATACACCCCGTCACCCCCTGGAAGAACGCAAGGACAAAAGGAAATAATTGTAACAAGTGTAATCAATTAAATATCAGCTAGGCCAAATTCAAAAAGCAGTATATACAAATATGTACACCAACTACACAAGTCTGGATATTAATTAAATCATTGTCTGTGGATCAGTGGTCCAAAATGCATGGACGAAGCCCACACAAGATACCTGACTCGAAACGAAGAGAACACTGCAGGGGCATCAGATGGAAAATAAACAGGTACCTCAGGGGGAGGAGGGCACCTCATCCGGATGAACGGATGACGCCACTGCTCCACGAGGGCGCTCCATGCCCACTGATTGGTTCTGGGGAGTGCAAGGCCACAGTCTCTCAAGTCTCTCCAGTGGGTGGGTTGCCCACTGCTTTATCCTGGGGAGTGCAAAGCCACTGTCTTTCGAGTCTCTCCAGTGGGTGGTTTGCCCACTGCTTTATCCTGGGGAGTGCAAAGCCACAGTCTCTTAAGTCCTTCCAGTGGGTGGTTTTCCCACTGCTTTATCCTGGCGAGTGCAAAGCCACAGTCTCACAAGTGGATGCTGTTCACCACTGGTTCTGGAGGGGGCTTGGTGCCCAGAGTGCTTCATCCTGCCAAGAACTGGGGTAGTGGATGTGAATCTCCACTGGTTCTGGAGGGGGCATTGTGCCCAGAGTGCTTCATCCTGCCAAGGACTGAGGTAGTGGATGCTGTTCACCACTGGTTCTGGAGGGGGCTTTGTGCCTAGAGTGCTTCATCCTGCCAAGGACTGAGGTAGTGGATGTGAATCTCCACTGGTTCTGGAGGGGGCATTGTGACCAGAGTGCTTCATCCTGCCAAGGACTGAGGTAGTGGATGTGAATCTCCACTGGTCCTGGAGGGGGCATTGTGCCCAGAGTGCTTCACATGCAGTGTGGCAGGTCCCATTCCCTCACCTGGGTGTGTGTGCCACAAGACTGCCTGGGAACAGGTAGCATGATACTTCATGGAGGCAGAGACACAATCCACCCTGCTGTGACTTCGCCTGCCACCTGCAGGTACAAACAGTACTGTGAATCATGCCTCATGTACGCAGGGCAGGGTCCAGGACGTCTCCTGCAGCCTCGGACGGCTGCCCACTTGGGATGATTGCCATGTCAGCTGTGGTGGCACTGTCTGAGCACGTCACGGGGCTGGTGGCGGTGCTTGTGGCCATGTCTGTGGCGGAGGTGCTGGCGGTGGTGCATGTGTCTGCACCTGTTGAGGGACACAGCAGGACGTCTCCTGCAGCTCGGAGGGCTGCCCACTGGGGATGATGCTGGGGACTGTTGCTGAGGCAGCAGACGTGCAGGTGGCGCTGCTGGTGGCAGTGCTGGTGGCGGTGCAGGTGGCGGTGTCCACTGCCGTACAGGTTGATGTTGTGGTTGACAGAAGTGGTGACTCTGGTCCCTCATCCAGAGCCACCGTGCCCTGTCCTGACCCGCTCTTCGGCTTGTGTCCCCTCCCCACCTTTGATGTCACTGCTGGTGTCTTGCCACTGTCCCCTTTTGGCTTGGAGGAGCCCTTGCTTGCTGGTAGGTGCGGCTTCTCCCTCCGGCATGTGGGCACCTTCTTCACCTTGGCAGGTGGCGGAATGGCCTGCTCCTTGGCCTCTCTAGGTGGCACACTGGCAGCCCTGATGGGTGGTGCCCGCAATGAGACCGGACTTGCTGAGACCACTGTGCTTGAGGATTTGGTGGCTGAAGTGCTGGGCTGGGACCGGGACAGCCTGGCCTTAGGGGAAGGACGGGGGGGGAGGTGTATGGAAGAGGTCAATGTTAGCCAGGAAAAGTTTCTTAGACACACTGGGAGGGGAAGATGGACAGGGTTTGGGAGTGGAGGAAGAGGTAGTGGTTGTAGGAGGTGTACGTTTGCTGAATTTGGGTGAAGGTGCATGGGTCGGAGGCTGTTGTGAGGTGGATGGCTGTTGGGTGGGTGTGTGCCTGCGTTTGTGTAGTTTGGGAGGAGGGCTCACAGACACACTGGGAGAGTGTCAACATCAGGACAGTGCGCGCTCTACAGGCGACGTAAATGCAAAAACCCAGTTCTTATGCAGAGGCATATTTCATGCATTGTGTTTCTATGCAGTATGTTAACCTTTTGCATTACAGAGCTTTCACCTTGAAAAGTCATTAATGCTGTTTGTAATTCATTGTTCATTTGCAAGGCTTGTTTGCAGGACCACAGGCTGTGTTCCTTTATTCTAAGACTTTCTAGAAGCCTTTCTTGCAGCATGGTTGGGTGTGGCTCGTGGGCAGGGCTTGGCTATATATAAGGGAGCCAGCCCAGCTCCACGTGCTCACTATTCAGAGGTCCCGGTGCAGAGCAGCAGCATTTTCCAGAGCTCCTGTCCCGGAGGCCTATCCAGTCATTTCCAGGCCTGCACTTGCTTATTTGGTGATCTTCAAGCAGGGCGGTAAGGGCAAAGGTCCGGTTAGGTCCCCCACTCCTTTTTCCAGTGACACTTGAGTTTTGGGCCTAAACTTGAAATCGCGTGTGCAATTGTTTTCATGGCATTTACTTCTTGGCATTCAGATCAGCAGTGTGCACGATCAGTTCATGGTATTTGTATCGTGAATTCCAAATCGGCAACAATGTGCACGATTCTTTCCAGGCATTTACTTCTTGGCATTCAGATCGGCAGTGCGCGTGATCATTTCATGGCATTCACATTGTGAATTCCGAATCAGCAACAGTGTGCGCGATTCTTTCCAGGCATTTACTTCTTGCCATTCAGATCGGCAGTGTGCGCGATCAGTTCATGGCATTTGTATAGTGAATCTCGAAACGGCAACAGTGCGAGCGATTCATTCCAGGCATTCATTTCTTGGCATCCAGATCTGCGGTGTGCACAATCATTTCATGGCATTTGCATTGTGAATTCTGAATCGGCAACAGTGTGCACGATTCTTTCCAGGCATTTATTTCTTGGCATTCAGATTGGCAGTGTGCACGATCATTTCATAGCCTTTGAATCGTGAATTCTGAATCGGCAACAGTGTGCGCAATTCATTCCAGGCATTTACTTCTTGCCATTGAGATCGGCAGTGCGCGCGATCATTTCATGGCATTTTCATTGAAAAATCAGAATCGGCAACAGTGTGCGCAATTCCTTCCAGACATTTATTTCTTGGTATTCAGATCGGCAGTGTGCGCGATCATTTCATGACATTGGTATTGTGAATTCTGAATCGGCAACAGTGCGCGCGATTCTTTCCCTGCATTTAACTCTTGAATCATAGATCAGCGTTTTTCTCGATCGTTTCATTTGCATGTAAATCTAGATGTTCGAATCAGCAACAGAATGCGCAATTCTTTCCTGGTGTGTAACTTTTGAAATACAGATCGGCGGAGTGCGCGATACATTGAAACTTAGATGAGCAGTTTTGAATTAAGTGCATAATATTCCCTGAACATTTGAGTATAGAAAATCTTAATCAGAGAGTGACATAGAAGTGTTATTCATGGTACTTGTACAGTTCATTCATGCAGAGAAAAAAAACATGTGCTCTTTGATTCTTGCTACAATATAGAGATTGTTCTAAGAAGTATTTTGTAGAGAGTTTATTGTTCAAAATATAATATGCTAATTCTGGAATGTTCATGAGAAAACCTTGCTTAACCTTTCTTGATTTTCAGGTACCTAGATTCTTGAGGCCTAGTTATAGTGAAGCCTTAGGCCATTCATGTTTTCAGCATAAGTGTTTATTTGAAACAAAACCTATTGAAAGTCATTGTGATTAATCTTGCAATTCTGTTGTTTAACTCTTGCTTCCACAGGTCTCCTTCCCCGCTGTTCCCAACCCCAAACCCATTCCCCCACTTGGCCATTCTTTAACTCTGTGCTATATAACTAGTGGAGTTTGAAGCTCCCAAGAGGTGGACATGTTGGGAACATGTGCAAGCCACGAGGATCTGGTCTCCTTGACAGAGAGCAGACAGTGGATGTGTGAATGGCAGTGGGGGTGGTGAGTGCATGTGAGCGGTGTGTGGTGATGGTCGTGCGTGCTGGTGATGGAGGTAGTGGATGAAGATGTAGTGCATGTAGGTGTGAGTGGACACGAGAAAGAGAGGGAGGAGGAGGACGTGGAGGAGGGGGACACAGTGGGGACAGTGGATGTTGGTATGTCTGCATGGGGATGGTGCTTGTGTGAGTGCCAGTGGGATGTGTGGTGCTTATGTTTGCCATGTCCACTCTTGTGTGTTGATGAGTGTGCATGCTGGTCTGATGGTGTGCTTGGGATAGGCTGAGATACAGGGGATTGGGTCTGGGTGGAGGAAGTTGGAGGGGGAGGCTGGACAAAGGGACAATGGCTGCCATCAGTGTTGAGGCCAGAGCCTGAAATGCTCTCTGTTGGGTTGCCTGGTCAGAATGAATGCCCTCCAGGTATGCATTTGTTTGCTGCAAATGCCTCTCAACATCCTGGATGGCCTTCAAAATGGTAGATTTCCCAACAGTGAGGGATCTCAGGAGGTCAATAGCCTCCTCACTGAGGGCAGCAGGGCTGACTGGGGAAGGGGCTGAGGTGCCTGGGGCGAAGGAGTTGCCCACTCTCCTGGGTGAGCGGGCACTGGAAACTCGATGAGGGGCTTTTGGGAGGGCGGTGCTGGGAGGGGGGATGGCGGCTGAACCTGTTGATGCAGTGGGCACAGAGGTGCCCGTCACTGCAAGGGAGCTCCCAACAGAGGAGGAGTCGCTGTCGCTGGTGTCTGCTCCTGTCCCTGTCGTGGAGCTCCCCTCGCCCTCCTTCCCACTGGTGCCTTCGGACTCCGTTACTGCACCCTCCAGGGCCATGTGGGATGCAGCTCCCTCCTGCTCCGGTGCCACTGCTCCTCCACCAGATGATGCTAATGCACGCAAGGACAGGGTGACAAAACAAAAGGGGGGAGAAATAGGGGACACATGGTCAATGCATGCAACACCACTACCATTGGCGGACACAACACACAGGGAGCAGCCCTATGCACTAAGCCATGCACTGACAGGGCAGGGGAAAAGCACACGCCCATAGGCGACTCTGTTGAAAACCATTTTATACACAGCTGGAAGCCATAGGAGCCTGACTAGGTGTACAGGGCAAATACCATCTTTGGGGTTGTACAGGGAATGAGGCTGCAAATCAATGGATCTACCTTTGCGCTTCTGCCCTGGCCAAGGGTGGAACCCACAGCCCACCTTCCCCACCCAGATACCTCGTAATGCACGCAGAGTCAGCTGAATGAGAGTGTACTCACCCCCTTGTGGCTGCTGCGATGCCCTCAAGCGCCCATTGAACTCCTGATATGCCACCACCAGGATCCGGTACACCAGGGGGGGTCATGGTGCGACAGGCACCCCTTCCACGTTGGGAGGCCCTCCCCAACTGGGCCTCCGCCGTCTTGCTCCAGTGGCGCAGGTCCTCCCATCTTTTCCAGCAGTGGGTGCTCCGTCTATGGTAGACCCCCAGTGTCCGCACTCCCTCTGCGATGGCACACCAAATACCCTTCTTCTGGTGGTCAGTGACCAAGAGGAAAAGTGAAGTTATGAAGGATGTTCTTCTCACACCTTGGCCACAGACCTCCCACCATGGCCCAGACATACATACACACACCATCCTCACATGCTGGCCTGTCCCCCCCCATCTCTTCCATCCACAACACTCCATACAATCATGTGCCATCCACCCTGCACACAGGTGACTTACCTGTTTGTCTGGAGGACCGTACTGTTGAGTGTACTGGGGGAGGACCCCATCCACCAGTTTCTCCAACTCCTCCGCAGTGAAGGCAGGGGCCCTTTCCCCAGAAACTGTAGCCATTGTCGCTTCCAGACACAAGTCACAGCAGCACTTGCAGTGTAGGTCCTCTCCTGTTGAAGGTCAGGTATCAAGTGAGGCAACTGATAGAAAATGGCGGTCACGTCCGCGGCGGTGCGTACCGTCTCCGCCGGCGTACATCGTCATTGGCTCCTGGAACCCATAGGGCCCAATGATAACCAATGCTGAATTGCGCTGCGGTCTTCGACCGTCTACTGCGACGGTGTACAACGCGAGCGCAGTTACCTCATTTCCCCTAGTCCCATCTTACAGGTCAGGCAGCCGCCATTTCAGGGGACCACATGGCAGGCCAAATAACTGTGCCACACCTATTAAGGCAATGAATACGGACAGACAAAGGCACATAGAGAAATTTTAACGTTTGTGCTAAACAGCTTTGTGAAACCTATGTGTTGTATGACCCTCTGCTCACCATTCTCATTCATAGGGCACGTCCGCTGGGGCAGGTGATGAGATGGCGGCATCCTCTGGTGTACAGACCCCTGGTGGACCTGTCGGCAATGGAAGACAGACACATAATTATCACTTACAGACTTGATCGTGCAACAATCCAGGAACTGTGTGCCCAGTTGGAGCCTGACCTGATGTCAGCTATCCGCCACCGCACAGGAATACCCCCTCTAGTGCAGGTCCTGTCAGTACTCCATTTCCTGGCCAGTGGGTCTTTTCAAACAACAGTAGCCATGGCATCAAGGATGTCACAGCCAATGTTCTCTAACGTGTTGTCCAGAGTGTTGTCTGCCCTGCTGAAACACATGTGCAGCTACATCGTTTTCCCCCAGGTGGAGGATTTGCCCACAGTGAAAGGTGACTTCTATGCCCTGGGACATATCCCCAACATCATTGGTGCCATTGATGGTACACATGTGGCATTTGTCCCCCCCCCCGCAGGAATGAACAGGTGTACAGAAACCGGAAAAGCTACCATTCAATGAATGTGCAGATGGTGTGTTTGGCAGACCAGTACATCTCCCATGTGAATGCCAAGTATCCTGGCTCAGTGCATGACGCTTACATTTTGAGGAATAGCAGCATCCCTTATGTGATGGGGCAACTCCAGAGGCACCATGTGTGGCTAATAGGTGAGCCTAAAGTCCCCACACAGTTTCATTTGCTGTCTGGGTATGGGGGATTCCCTAATGTTTGTGGGATGTCTAACTGTTGTCCCTCGATATTTGCAGGTGACTCTGGTTACCCCAACCTGTCATGGCTACTGACCCCAGTGAGGAATCCCAGGACAAGGGCAGAGGAACACTACAATGTGGCACATGGGCGAACTATGAGGATAATAGAGCGCTCCGTCGGCCTCCTGAAGGCCAGATTCCGGTGCCTCCATCTGACAGTTGGATCTCTATACTACTTACCGAAGAAGGTGTGCCAGATCATCGTGGCCTGCTATATGTTGCACAACCTGGCTTTGCGACGCCAGGTGCCTTCTCTGCAGGAGGATGGGCCTGATGGTGGTCTTGTGGCAGCTGTGGAACCTGTGGACAGTGAAGAAGAGGAGGCAGGAGAAGAAGATGCGGACAACCGAAACAACATCATCATGCAATACTTCCAGTGAGACACAGGTAAGAGGATGGAACTGCTTCCCACATCTCATACTAATGTAGGACCTAGCATAAGTCTGCCTTTTTACCTCTGTGTATGGACCCTGACTTGTCACTTTGGCTTTCCATTTCACAGATCTGGGTCCCAATTTGTGCCCTCTGCTGTGTTTACTCCTGGCCTACAGCTGTGTAACATTGGTATGTGAAAAAGTACATTGACATTGCTATATTTCAGAGATGTTGCAATTACACATTTGTGAAAGAACCTACTGACTCCAGATTGATTGATGATTCAAAGGTGTTTATTTCTGTGCTAATAAGTGGAGGTGGGTGTGAAATGGGCTGGGGTGATGGTGGAGGAATGTCCATGGCAGAGTCCAGTCTCTTGGTCTCACAGGTGCATTGTCCAATGGGCATAGGAAGGGGAGCAATGGCAGTTTAAGGTGGACAGGGTGACAAAGTGGGACAGAAGGGTGACATTCAGGAAGGTCTTATTTTCTGGCGGGGGTCTTGGCAATGTTCTCTGTCTTGTTCCTGGATCTCAGGGACCATTTGCAGGGTGTTTCTCCTTCTGCAGGGGGTGGGGTGCTGGTGACCTGTTGGTTCTGTGGCGGTCCCTCCTGTCCACTAGCGCCAGCGGGGGTGGGGGGCTGTTCATCGTCCAGGCTAGTGTCAGGGGCCCATTTGTGTCCCACTGTGTCCCTCATGGTGTTGACAAGGTCTGCCACCACCCCTGCAATGGTGACCAGGTTGTTGTTGATGGACTTCAAGTCCTCCCTGATCCCCAGGTAGTGTTCCTCCTGCAGCCGCTGGGTCTCATGAAACTTGGCCAGTACCGTGCCCATGGTCTCCTGGGAATGTTGGTATGCTCCCATGATGTTGGAGAGTGCCTCATGGAGTGTCGGTTCCCTGGGCCTGTCATCCCGCTGTCGCACAGCAGTCCTCCCAGCTTCCCTGTTATTCTGTGCCTCTGTCCCCTGAACCATGTGCCCACTGCCACTGACCCCAGGTCCCTGATTTTCTTGGGTTTGTGGTTTGCCTGGGTTCCCTCTAGTGGTGGACACACTGCTGCTTGATGTGTCCTGGGGACTGAGGGTCGGACCCGCTGGGTGGGTGCTGTGCTGGTGTTTTCTGAGGGGGGGTCTGTGGTGGCTTGAGACAGCGGCAGGGGAACCAACTGTCCAGAGGTCCCTGATGAGCCGGGCTGGTCATCTTGATCAAGGCATACAGAGCTGCTGTAGTCACTGTGGGCCTCTTCTGTGGGGGGACTGGATATGTCTGTCACCTCCTGTCCGGTGACGTTGGGTATGCGTCCTGTTGGGGTGTAAATGCATAGTTTTAGTATCTGTGTGTGCCATCTTGTGCATTGGGTGAGGTACCCTCTATTCCTGTTCTTGCATCATTGTGTTTGCCCTTTTGTGATAGTTGCTTTGGGGTCTGTGTGGGTATCTGTACTGGACATGCTTTGGTGACAGTGGTCCATGCATAGGTGTTGCATGCAGGGCCTTGGTATTGAGATGTGTTGGTTGTGATAGTGGGACATATGTGAGATGATGGAGTGATGGGAGTGAGGGTAAGGGTGGGGGTATGCTTTGGCATGCAGGTGGGGTGGGGGGATATCATAATAAAGATATGACTTACCAGAGTCCAATCCTCCTGCTACTCCTGTGAGGTACTCAGGATGCAGTATTGCCAAGACTTGCTCCTCCCATGTTGTTAGTTGTGGGGGAGGAGGTAGGGGCCCACCACCAGTCCTCTGTACAGCAATCTGGTGTCTGGATACACGGAACGCACCTTCCCCCATAGGTCATTCCACCTCTTCCTGATGTCATCCTGTGTTCTTGGATGCTGTCCCACTGCGTTGACCCTGTCCACAGTTCTCCGCCATAGCTCCATCTTCCTAGCAATGGAGGTGTGCTGCACCTGTGATCCGAAAAGCTGTGGCTCTACCCGGATGATTTCCTCCACCATGACCCTGAGTTCCTCCTCAGAAAACCTGGGGTGTATTTGAGGTGCCATGATGTGGTGTGGGTGATGTGTGAGGTGCTGTCTGTTGTGATGTGGGGTGATGTGTTGGTGTGTGTTCTTTGAGGTGTGTGGATGTTGTATGGGTGATGGTGTTGTGTGCCTGTGGATGCTGGTGTTGTGTTTGCTAATCTCTCTCTCTGGGCTTCTTCCAGAAAAATAGTTGTAAGGGTTTGTGGGTAATGTGGCTGTGTGATTTATAGTGTTACGGGTGTGTGGGTGTGGTGTGTGTATGTGTATCAGGTATGTGTATTTTGAATTGTCCAATGTAGTTGTGTTTTGTAAGTGTGTGTATTTTGAGTGTGGCGGTGTGTACCGCCAATGGATTACCGCGGTTGAAAGATCGCCGCGTTGATTCATGGGTCGTGAGAGTGTGGGCGTATTCTTGTTGGCGTGATGGTGTAGGTTTTGGTATCGCCAGTTTATCACTGACCTTTGGTGTGGTGGACTTGTGTGGGTGTCTGTATTGTGGAAAATTCCGAGATGTGGGTCGTAATACCTGTAGCGGAATTCCGCCGCTGCAACAGTAGGTTGGCGGTCTTCAGCACGGCGGAAAGCGGGATTTACCGCCAGGGATGTAATGAGGGCCCATGTTTCTGCAGTTTGGTCTCCTGTGAGTAGGTTGTTTTTGTTCGCAGGAATTCCTCATAGAGGATACTCCATTTCAAAAATGGTTGGTTGAAACTCTCTCTATTCAGACCTACAGTAGTGAGTGTTGATTTTCTATGCAATGTTGTGTGGACCATCTCATGACATTGTTAAATTTGCAAAGCTTGGGGAAAGAGAAAATCCCATTGCAGTTCCTTTTTTGTTAAACAAGATGTTGTTGCTGGATAGGCACATTTTAATCAATTCTTGATTATGTTGGAAAAAGGGGATGCTTCTTTTTTCCAAAATATTTTCACATGCCATCAACCCTATGTAATTTTCTATGCTTGTGTATAATGATACATCCATAGTGATAAGTTTGTGTGTTTCCTGCCATGGTATTTCATGTAAATGTTTTAGGCGGTCACCCGTGCCTTTCAGGTACAAACTTAGGTCTGTTACTGAGGGAACAAGGAAAAACATCAAAGCATTTTGAAACTGGATCCAGTAGGGATCCCTTTGCCAAGATTATAGGTCTGCCTGAGTAGGTAGTTACAGTTAGGACCCAGTTTCCATTGACAACGTATTTATTGACTTGTTTAACTATTTGGTGCTGTTTGACAAATCTTCACAAACTTATCCAAAGAAGTGTGTCCAAGGGTCTTATTGCTCTTGGAAAGTTTCAGAGTGATCCGTCAAACGATGGCAGAGAAAAAGTGTGTGGGGGGGGTCAAAAAGGTGCATTTCCCATGTTAATTCTCACAGACTTTTTAGGCACGGTTGAGGCCCCAACCGCTCAACGGAATTACACCAAATTTGGCGGAAAGTTTGCTTTTGGTCCATATGCCACACTTTTTGTTCTTTGGTGTAAGTGCATTCAGTAGTTTTTGAGATATGAAAGGAAATCCAAATGTGTAACTCTAGAAGCGCAAATACTTCACAAATAGCCACAATCTTGTGCTCAGATTTAATAAGGCCTCCCTATATGTAAACTTGCCTAGAAGACCCACCGTTAGGCCCCAAAGCCAAAACCTGCCATACATGGCCGAAGGCCGTGCACGGTGCATTGTTGGATGGTTATAGGGGGTTGGCTGCAGGGCCAGGCAGCGCTTGGCTGAAGGCCCTGTACGGAAGTTGTTGGATTAACATAAAGTAATTACAATTACTTTACGTTAAATAAATAGAAATTCACTGGAAAAAAAACAAAGGTTACAGGGAGTTTATAGTTAGGAAATAGAATTCAAAAAACACATCGAAATTCACTTAAAAACAAAAGGCTATAGGGATGTTATAGTTAAGCTCACATTTCAAATGTACGAAACCATAGAAATTCAGCTGTTATAGTAATTTCAATTAACTATAGTTCGTACCCCAGGGTAACTATAACTCGCGCCCTCACCATGCACTGCTAATTACCCCAGATATTACAGCACTCATGATATCTTTTAAACAACATTGATAATATCACTGTAACATCTGCAGTAACATTATTGATGAGAAAAACTGTGCATGGCGAGGGCGTGAGTTATAGTTACCTTAGGGCACCAGGGCACCCAGCACAATATTTCATGTAGTCACTGTGAGGAGTGGGTCCTTTTTTTGTCATCTGCTGCTGAGATCATAGATTTTGTTATCCCTTTAAAAACTGGAAGTATATAAAATGCCATAGAAGCCCTGTACTTTTGGCCTTGCCCATATACATTGGTGCTATACAATACCTTCCCCTCATTTTCTAAAGAAGATGAACAACTTACTAAAAGGACCCCCGAGCACTTTTACCAGCAATTTTGGAGATGCATTCTTGATATACAGGAATTTGACCACATCGCCACCAAAGAAAGAAGCATTTCATTAGAGCTGTGTGCTGGGTGGCTAGGCTCTGCAGTCAACCCCTGCCATGCACAGCCAAAGTGTTTGGTGGTTATAGAGGGCCGAAGGCCGTGCGCTGCAGTGGCTGGATTAATTAAAATTACTTTATGGTGAAAAAGCCACAGAAATGTATTGAAAAAAAACAAAGGTTACAGTGGCATAGTTAGGAAATAGAATTAAAAAACATAGAATTTCACTTAAAAATCAAAGGTTGCAGGGACCTTATAGTTAGGGTCTGAATTTACTCGAACAAAGCCATAGAAATTCAGTAGTTATATTTACTTCAAGTAACGATACCTCGCGCCCTAAGGTAACTATAAGTTGTGCCCTCGCAATGCACTGCTAATTATCCAACATATGACAGCATTCAGGACCTTTTATAACATCATTAAAACATTTTTTAACATTAGTAGTCAAATTATTAAAGACAAAACTCTTCTTGGCGAGGGTGCAAGTTATGGTTCCCTTAGCTGCTGAATTCCTATGTTTTGTGCGAGTAAATTCAGAACCTAAATATAACGTCCCTGTAACCTTTGGTTTTTCAAGTGAATATAACCACTAGGTAGTTATAGTTAGGACCTTTTTTTCCATCAACAGAGCGTTTATTGTTTTGCCAATAACCTTGGTGCCGTTTGATGAATCTTCACAAAATTTTCAAAACATACTTTGATTAGTTAAGCTGCTGTCTTGAAAGTTTTGAGCAGATCTGTTAAGCGGGGGCTGAGAAAAAGTGGGGAGGTCTCAAATCACTTTTTCCCCATTCTATATCAATGGGATTTTTCAAATTGTTGAACACGACTACAGCCCGAATCATTGAATGAAATTACACCAAATTTGTCAGAAAGCCAGCTCTTGGTCCAGAAAGCACACTTTTTGTGATTTGGTGTAAAACCTTTCAGCAGTTTTTGAGATATCCGAGTTTAAAAAACACAGATATATAGGGACTTGAATCCTCCGCGGATCCAGACCAGCTGATCTGGGGGAGAAACAAGGCCCTGATTGGTTGGCCGCAACCAGACAGTTGCGGCTGCCATTTTTAATGTTGCTTCGACTCAGGGGTGGGAAAAGAGTGCAAAATTACATAAGGGGTCAGGATACAGGTATTCTGACCCCATAGGACACATAGAGGGGACCTCTGGGGGGCAAAATATTGCCCAATTGTTTTTTTTCTTCTGATCTGATATATATATCTCAAGGCAGAACCCTTGTACCTCTGTTTTCAAAGGACAGTCATAGGTGGAAGACTAGGTCCTTAATGCTAACTAGGTGTACTGCAATGTATGTAAAGCAAAAAATAATTGTACGTGGAATGAGACCAAGAGTGATTTTAAGACCACCATTAAGTAGCTCTGTACAAAATCCAGCCGACCACGCTAATTCTTATACTTCCTATATCTTCAGTGCATCTAGGCTCAAGGCGTTCCTTGACCTTTAAGCACTTATTCAGGCCGAAAAGTGGAAAAACATAATGCTGCATTGAATCACCTAAATTTGATCATGTTCCTCTAATTTTCTTTTGCCAGCAAATACCATCGTAAATAAACTTTGAAAAGGATTAAAACAATCAGCTGTATTATCACATGAGTGGGAAATTATATCAGCCAGTGATTCTCTGTAGTGTGTTTTTAACTACTGTTATTTCTTCTTTTCAGTGGGTGGTGCACACGTCGAAGCTGATAAATGGTAAATAATTGTTTCTTATTTTTCCTCAGATTGTTCTTTTTCTGAACCTCTTTTTTCTGTTAAGTCACATTTGTGGTCACTCATTAGAATACAATGATATGTATTCTGCATTTGATGGTTACAAGTGAAATTATTGATAAAAAACACGGAAACTTTTAATTTGCTGGGATTGTTTTTTAAAAGAAATGTGTCATATTTCAGAAGGGGCAAGGTAATTTAGCTAATTATCTCTACTTATCAGGCTTATGTCATTTTCCTTCACTATCCAACAGTCGCGACTCACGCAACGCGGGCAGGGCGGCGTGCAGGGGTAGGGGGATTAACAGGGGATGGAGGGAGGGGGTTAAATTAAAAATAAATTTTAAAAAACACTTACCTGTGCCGCTGCCACCTTCACGACCGTGCTGCTCCTCTCCTCTTCTCTGCCTGCAAGCACAGGCTCCCAGCCTGCACTGTGTCAGGATTGGCTGTGAGCGCCCAGCCACGGCAATCACAGGCAGACTGGGAGTCTCTGCAGGCTCTCTCCAGCCCAGCAACGGTGTTGCTGGGCTTGAGAGAGACCTGTGCGCATGTGTGTTTGGCCGTCCCGAGACGGCCAGCCAAACACACATGCGCTCTGAGGGGGAGTGCTATGCACTCCCCCTCAGTGCACGTTACCGCCTTGGCCCGCCGTGGCCCGCCACTTTTTCAGCAAAATCCTTTTGTGGAAAAAGGTTTGCAGCTGGCATCGCTGGCGGGGAGCCGACGCTCCTTTGCCGTTATGGAGCAGCTGCCCCTGCTATCCAAGCTTCAGCCATGTATCCTAATCTACTTACCTCTAACTCAGATCACTCACTCCATTTCTGCAGGCCTCTGCGACTTATTGCCTCCATGCTGGTGAACATATTACCTGGATCTGAGATCAAAAAAATCTGTAATTCACTGCTCCCTGGAGATTCTTTGATAACTAATTTGACTCTGTGTGGTTTCTGCTATTCTATTTCTATTGCTAGAGGCATGTATATTAAAACTAATCATTTTGCCATTTTTCATTTAACAAGCAAAACAATTTGTATTTTTTTTAGCAAAGCTGATTGTTTGCAAGAGAAGCAGATGGAACAAGGAGAAGCAATCCAGTGTGAGGTCAGTGTCTATTCACTGCAATGGAGGGGCACTGTTATAGTTAACGTGAATGATTTCGCCATCTTGTGGTGCTAGTTGCCTCGTGACACAGCAAATGTGGCATTGCTGAGTCTGGAAGTGATGCATCTAGCTGTGCAAGCATCTCACATAAGTCCACAGGGAGTGTATGACTCTTACATTCTTTTACTCATTTCACTCTCCCTGCACCTGCCGCTTTGCCCCCAATTGCCTCTTTGTCTTTTTCCCTAGTTGCCTGTTAACTGCACTCCTGTTTGCCCCTGGCCTATAGTCTGCTGTGCCCCAACTGAAGTTTTCTCAACATCCCCTGACAAAGAGGGACTGGTATCACTTGCGGCTGGGCTGGGTTTCCCTTGTATCTTGTATTCCCTACTACGACTCCGGCAAACAAATGTTTGTTCTTTAGAATAAAGTACAGAACTTCTCTGAGCAAGATGGATGCTATGACCCGGCCATTAACTCTCTCTTCACTAAAAACAGTCCAGCCACCATTTGGCACGTGCCTCTGTCACAGACCTACTGGACAGCTGGAGTAATAGTAAGAAAAAACACAGTCCCTTTTAGTTTACAGGGAAAACAATTTACATTTAGAAACTCTCTCTTAAGCCTTCCAATGGCAGTATCAGAATTGAATCTAAAACAGCCTACACATTATAGAGAGACCATCATCAAGGTTTACATCACTTACATTTTCTTTTATTTTACTTTCATCACTTGTAGAAAGAATGTTTATAGCATTCTCAAGGTTGTTTTGCTTTTAGGTTATTCATTTTTAAAAATATTATTTTAACAAATGGATCTCCAGAGCAAGCTATGTAATTTGCAATACATTTTAACACTTCAGAACATTTTATTTTATTATTTCGTTTTAGAATCTTCATATTATAATGTGTTCTTTTCTTAAATTTGTCCTTACACATTCTACATCACACATGTTGCACAACCTGGCGCTACCATATAGTTGTTGCAGAGTCTGCACAAAGAATTTGGTAAGAGAACTGAAACATATTCATCTGTTACCTCTCCTGAAAATATTTAATCTATGATGGTAAAGTTCCCCTTCTCAAAAAGAACCCACTTCTTTTAGAGAGAGGAAGCAGTCTTGTAAATTTGTTGTCTTTGGAATCAGGGCACACCCAGAGAGACAGGCCCCGTGGGCAACACCTCCGCACAGTCAAAGGTTGTTGTGACACGTTGTTGGGTGGTTATAAGGGGTTGGTCCTAGGGCATAGCCAGTGGCCAGGAACCCCGCCGTACACAGCCAAAAGCTGGTTGGATTAACGATAGTAATTAAAATTACTTTACATTAAAAAAACATAGAAATTCTCTGAAAACAAAACAAAGGATGCAGGAACGCTATAGTTAGGAAATAGAATTTAAAAAACATAGAAATTCACTTGAAAAAACAAAGGTTACAGGGACGTTATTGTTAGTTTCGGAATTTACTCATGTAAAACTTTAGAAATTCAACAGTTATAATTAGTGGTATTTCAAGTAACTATAGCTTGCGCCCTAAGGTAACTATAACTTGCCCTCACCATGCACTGCTAACTACCCCAGATATGACAGCACTCATGACAACTTCTAGAATCTCAGTGAGTCTCCGATAGTAGGAAGTCTCAATTTGCAGCCTAATCATGAATAGTAATGGGGTCGATTAAACTGTGACCCACTCCACATGGGGATTTTTCAAATTGACATAATAATACGTTCACAAAAAGTCTGTGCAATTTTCAACAATGTTTTGTGAATCAATTATTAGTACATCTGGCCCCAGATTTCCCAATAACGTGATGTGATTCCTGAGTGAATCACTCCACCTCTATGTACCTGTTTTTTCACTTCTATCAAAATATAGTAGGATTTATCGAAAGAAGCCGGATGACATTGTTGAAGTAGTATGTCACTTCTGAGATTTTTTTGTAAAGTGATGCACAAAGTCATAAGCACTGCATGATAGTAAAGAGGATATAAGGATGCTTAGCTGCCTTAATGCTGGAATTTCAGAGCGGAACAAGACTGTCAGACTTGGAAACTGTTACATCGGAGGACTGACTGCACAAGACGTCTCTGAAACTCCTGTCTGCTTTAAATGTTCTCCAGGTTTATTATGTTATTCCAGTACAACTGATCCTCAATTTTCAATCATCAAGTTCTTCAGTATATTTAACATTGGTATCCAGCACTTGCCCTGGGTAGCTATTGCCCTACATTCACTTTTCTTGCTTTGATGCATTTAATGGTAACCACAGCACTTCAGACTTCCATTTTCATAGCAATTTTGAGATTAATTGCTCTAGACCAGGGAAATAAATGCCTGCCTCCTATCTTGCATTTATTTTCCTGAGATTGGGAAGTCAAATGTCCTTATATCTTTTTTGTGTCTTTTCAACCAGTATTTATATTTTATATACACAAACTGTTCTTCTTACATCTTCTGCATTAAAATATGTACAGTTTAGATCGCCAATCTCTGAGCTGTCCAAAAACTATTTTTATCTTTTGATGACCTGGTCTCCAGGAATGAATGCTATAATCATCGATAACGGGAAGCAATAGAACAGACGTCATTACTGAATCTGCACAATTTTACAAATTTGACCTAAAGACACTGCACAAACTACTTCCATATGAGGCCCCTTAGCTGGGCAAAATGATCATGAAGTGGCCTCCAGAAACTGGCATAAAATTGCAGATGCAGACTTAGGATTTGGGTCTACATCTTGGCCTTCCAAGTATTCTGAAAAACACAAGCTCCACACTCACAGGAAGACACAGCAAAACTAAAAGTGAAGAACATTTAGGCCAGGTGTACTAGGAATGGAGTAGGTAAAACGGTCTGTAAAAAATTAGTTTTGATAATGCGAAACAACCTATGCACTAATAGTTTGATTCACAAAAGACTGAATCATAGTTGCTGAAAAATTGCCCTTTCTGAAAGGTCCCCCCAAAGTTTTGCCTTCCTCCTCTTTTTCTGACCTCATTTTGTTGGCTTTAGGACTCTGGGTACTTTAACACTGCTAACTAGTGCTAAAGTGCAGGTGCTCTCTTTTCTAAAACATGGTAACATTGGCTCATACCCTATTAGCATATTTAATCTATAAATCCCTAATAAAGTAGCCTACATGTGCCAGGGGCCTGTAAATAAATGCTACTAGTGGACCTGCAGCACTGATTGTGCCACCCACATCAGTAGCCCCTTAACAATGTCTCAGGCCTGCCATTGCAAGGACTGTGTGTGCAGTTTCACTTCCACTTCGACTTGGCATTTAAAACTACTTGCAAGCCTTAAACTCCCCTCTTTATTATATATGTCACCACGAATGTAAGCCTAGGTAGCCAATAGGACAGGGTGCTATGTAAGTAAAAGGCAGGCCATATACGTGTAAGGTTTACATGTCCTGGTAGTGAAAAACTCCCAAATTTGTTTTTTATTGCTGTGAAGCCTGCTCCTCTCATAGGCTAGCAATGGAAATTCCCTTATATACTTTTAACTGCTAATTTCTGACCTGAAAGAAGTGGGATTGTCATGTTTGGTATGTTTGGAATAGTAATGAGAAATCCTGCTTACTGGTGATGTTGGATTTAACTTTACTATTTGAAAAATGCCACTTTCAGAATGTAGGCATTTCCCTGCACTTACTGCTCTCTGTGCCTTACAGCCTGTCTCCAATCCACATCTGGTCTGTGCTGATTGCCAGCTCCCCTTGTCCATTTCACCCAGACAACCATAAACACAGCACAGTCAGCTGCATCTGCATTCATCTGCATACTGATTGGTCTTCCTGGGCAGGAAGGGTGGAGGAGCTCTCATTTACACTTCAAAGGCTTGTGGCCTGACCTCACACAAAGAACTGCTAACCCACACAGATCTCCTGGCAGACAGGACTGGGTTGAAAGGAGAACTCCATGTGGTCAGTGAATTGTTTGCAATGTTCCAGATCAAAACCACTCTCCTCCACTTTAAATACATTTGGGTATATATATTGGCTATGTGACCCCGTCAAATCAGAAACTTCTGGACCTACAACTGGACTGTGTCAGAGGGACTGCCTGGCTGCCCAAAGGACTCATCTGGACTGATATGCTGGAAGGACCGCTGGCCTGCTTGTTGCCCTGCTGCCTGCTGGCCCCTGACACTGCTGTAAGGACTCTGCCTTCTCCCACATGTGCTTTCCAAGGGCTTGGAATCAGCTTGCCTCCTGTTCTAAAGTCTCATCTGAAAGATTCTACGCAACGCCTGCCAGATCAACGCAGCTCCTGCCTTGCAGCTGAAGAATTGCTGCATCGCCTGCCCGATCAATCCAGCACTTGGTGTCTCTTCACAACGTGTTCTGGATCTCAACGCATCAACCCTGGGCATCAAAATATCCCTCCATCGCAGTGAGGAACCAAGGCAGCGCTCCCGGAAACCAAGGCATCACCGTGCCGCATGGAAAGAAACGATGTAAGGCCTTCGCCGCGCCGGAAGGACTGATGCATCACTTTACTTTTCAACGCATCTCCTCCTCTGCAGCCATTTGCGTCCTTATTTTTTACATATCCCAGGTACTGTGTGTTAAAAGGACACAACCACTGATTCTTAAGGATTGAGGAGCATCTAAACCTTTTAATGTGATATCTTGACTTGTGCAGATTGGATGTTTGTAGTTTTGGTCTTATTTTATTCCGAAAAATATTATATATTTTCCTAAACTGGTGTGGAGTACTTTTTGTGGTGTTTTTATTGTGTTACTGTATGAGTCATTGCACAAATACTTTACACATTGCCTTCTAAGTTAAGCCTGCCTGCTCTGTGCCAAGCTACCGGAGGGTGAGCACAGGATAATTTAGTTTGTGACTTACCCTGACTAGGATTGTGGTCCCTACTTGGACATGATGCATACCTCTGCCAACTAGAGACCCAATTTCTAACAGTAGTGTGTTGCATTTTTACCAAATTAAGAATATTAATGAGGTTGGTTGCCTCCTAGAGTCAGCAGACCACCATGCCTATGATTGCTTTTTACTCAAGCAAAAGTTTTTTTATTTTAAATGCTTCACATTTTTCTGAAAGAAAAATGGAATATGTTTAAAACAAATTTCAAAGTTATACAAGCATTTTCTAAGACTAGGTAGTGTTCCATGGGTCCAATACCTATTCTAAAAAATATTTTGGTCAACATTAATGAAGGAGAAGTGGTCACTTGGAGACCCTTTACCGTTTGCAAATGGCTTTTGAACACAAAATATTAATACATTCGACTGAAGATTAGTATTTCAAAGTGGAGCTCTAAACTCTTCCCTTCCAAATACCAATTCGGTATGTAGTTGCAAACCCAAATTGTGAATAAGTAACATGTTCCCTAACAGCAATTAGGGTTTCTTAGATACTAAAAGGCCTTTTTGCAGTTGCAAATGGCCAAGTTCTGTGAATCAGGCCTCTTGTGATCACAAAAAGCCTTCGTATATCTAGCCCTAACTCCTCCAAATCTCCAAAACAAACAAGTCCAAAGTGTTGAACCTGGGTACTCTTTTACCTTGTACACATCTAAAGAACTCCTTACATAACAAACCTAAACTTAAGTCCAAATTGCTCTTCATCAGATTCCACGGCTATTCACAGTTTATTTTAGAGTCCAATTCTTTATTCTTATCAACTGCTAATTGTCAACTTTACCATTTTTTTGTATTGGTATTTGTGCTACAATAATAGTTCACTGTGAATAATTAATTAATTAATAATATAAGGCATATAGAAATGGGCTTCATAGTTTTGTGTGTGACCTCTATAAACTGTGAAATTAACTTGTACTGCAGATGCAGCATCCAGAGCTCCATATGTGGTCACAGAATTGTTCGCAATGTTCCAGATCTGTCTTCATGAATTGGAACATTTGGTGTGAAGAAACCTCCCAAAATGGGCACAAAACCTCAACAGTTGGTCTGCAGAACTGGGTATAAGGCACTAGGGGCCATATGTACGAACACATTTTCCCATAGATATAGTATGGGTAAAACCCTTTGACACATCTGGCCCTAGTTCCCCTGAGAAAAGCATTTGTTTTTAATGTTTGCAAGTTGAATTTGGATGATATAATTGTATGCACTTTATGAATTTTGGCGAAATTGCCAAGGAGTTATATTGTCCATCTGCCTACTTGCAGATTTTACTCAATTTTCATTTTGCCACAAAGTGAAATTTGAGTTTGTAACTTTTTTAAAAGATTTGGGCAAGACGTACGAGGGAATCAAGAAGTGGAGCGTCATCTTGCAGTGATTAGCACTCTGGATGTGCCCGGGAGGGTTTATGATCACGATTGCTGTACGGTTGCATGCAATGGGCTGCTGCGAGTGAATTAAAGGTGTATGAAAGACAAGCCCGTCTGTTCACAGCCTCACCCGGGCAGGATCAGGGCCCGCCATAATGCTGGCTAATGGGCATATTTTGCCAAGTAACTTTGCTATTCTAATCAGCTAAGCCTGAAACTGCCTTGGGACATTGAAAAGTTTTCTACTTTGGCTATTTTAAAACACTAACATTAGGGCATGTTAGCACAACTACACAGCAGTGTATTAGGAAGGACATTATTAAAACTTTGAAGATATGGGGTCAGATGTAGCAAAGGGTTTTTCCCATTCTGTGTCAATGGGAAAATGTGTTTGTACATATGGCCCATGGTATCTAAACACAAAATCATCAGTGAAACATTGTCTGGAAATGTTTAACTTACTACTTTCTCATCAGCCTGACATTTTCTTACTGGTGAAAATGTGCATAACAGTTCCACAAGGTTGATTTTGGTGGCTGTAACTGAAGGTTACCTCTTATTGTATGTGAACTGCCCCAAGGCAGAATGGGGGAGAAGTGGCATCAATAGTAAACCAACCCTTAGTGGCCACTAAGTTGCAAATTGAGTTGATTGAGAACACGCCTCTTCTCTTGTTCAACCTAACGTCAGGGGAGCATGAGCTTTACTTTCTTCATTGTTTATTGACCTCTATATTATACGGGTGATTTTCCAACACTATTTTATGACTTTGTATGTTTGTTAGTTATCAGTCATAACAAGTTGATCATTGAAGGGGATTTTAATTACTGGGTGGATGAATTTGATACAAGCCCCAAATACCAAAAATTTATGGAGCTAATGAATTTGTCGAAATGAATGCAACGTATTCCAAAAAACCTATGCACTGTAAAGGTCATATGCTCAATCTTGTCTGGACTTTTGACTGCTTATTGGAAAATTGATTATAGGACCTTTTGCTGGGTGTGGTCACTACATTATTCAGATGGAATTATTAACTCCTTGGCAATATAGTAGGCAGACACCTGATTTTATTATCTGCCAGAAATGAGACAAGATTTATGAGAAGCGGTTGATAGAGGCCTTGGGAGGCACTAAACCTTACCTTAGTGAAAATACAGATGAAGCAGTTCAGTTCTCTACCAAGTGGCTTTATGGGGTAGGTACTGAGTTTGGCCCACATATTAGCTGATGGAAAGTCAGTAGAAAGCCATCAACTCCTTGGTTTTCCAAAGATTTAATAGATGCTATAATGTGCCTAAGGCATTTGGAGCAGAAATGGCACAGTAAATACGATGAAATATGTAAAACTACTTACAAGAAGGCTCTACAAAATTATGAAAAATTGATTATACAAAATAAGATCATCTGCAGTTCCAAAACTGTCTGTGAAGCCCATAATCCTGAGAACAAACTTCAAAACCATGCACAGCCTTTCAGCTATACAATGAACCAGTCAACATAAGGTATGTTCCCAAGATCGCTGCAATGAACAGAATAGGTTCTTCACTGAAAAGATAAAGTCGATCAAAGAGGCTATCCCTAAGAGCGCTATGATTGGGATTGAGCAGTTAGAGGAGAAGGGGCAATACTGCATAACTTTAGCCACCTTTCCCCCTTTAAATCAAGATTTCTTGTTATTTCTCCTGACCAAAATAAGATCAGGTACTAGGTAATTCTTGTTGGCATAAAGTCATGCAGGTCATAGCCCCTGCCATAGTAAGACCACTCAATGATTTATTAAATTCCTCTGTGAAGCTGGGAATAGTTCCTCGTGAACTTAAAAAAACATAGTATTACTGTTATTAAAGAAACCTAGTAATGATCTAGAGGTATTAAAGAACTACCACTCTTTCCTTATTGCCTTACTGTGTCAAACTACTGAAATCTCATGTTACCCAGGAACTTACCTTCCTGGAGCCTCAGCAAGCAGGTTTTCCTCCACATCACAACACCGAAACTGTGTCACTATTGTCATTGATGACCTTAGGAAAGACTTGTGTGTAGGACATATCTTGGTGTTAGTTCTGCTTGATTGGTCTACAGCCTTTGATTTGGTGGATCGTGACATTTTGTTTTGCCATGCAAGGGTTTTTGGTGGGTTTGAGATGACACATAAATGAATGGCTTCATTCTTAAATGACACAACTCAGGCAATCTATTAAGAAGAAGTAGTGCAGGGAAGTTAACGTTGATTGTGGTGCCACAAGGCTCGGGTCTCTCGCCTCATCTGATCAACATTTATATTCAACCTCTGATAAAGGAACTGACTACTAGAGAGTATCCTATTTTAACTTATGCTAACAACTCTCAGATTTTAATATGTATTGATGACCAAACAGCATCTCAATCCCTATTTCAAGATATGATGTGCTTTATCAGTGGCTTGATCAGGAGTAATTATTTAAAGTCAAATGCAGCGAAAACCGAAGTAATTGTTTTTAATGGCAATTCTCCAGCCTGGTGGAACATTTACTAGCCTATTGAAATGGGATTGTTAATTACTGGTTACCAAGCCAGAAGCAAAGAGTTTAGGAATAATAGTTGACTAACAACTTTCTCTATGATCACAAATTAATGAAAGGTCTGAAATGTGTTTTTAAGTTACATACCATCAAGAAGCTACAACTATTGTTTTCTGTTGATGTGATGAGGACTATTATGGCTGCTGTAATCAGCAGAAGACTGGATTACATAATTGGCATTTACTGTGCCCTCCCAATTGTGATATTGCAAGACTAGACCTGCCCCAGAATGCAGGGACCAGGATGATATTCAAGGGCCCGCAGGGATAATACACCTTACCTCTTCTGAAGTGGCTTCTCTGGTTTCCAATGAAGCTTTGCATTCAGTTAAAATTTGTGCTTAGGTTTTAAGGCTTTGCATGGGTTTGCACTAAGTTTTATGACCAATGAAGTGAAGAGGCACGCTCCGAAGAGGGAATTCCGCCCTTCTAAAGCAAATCTACTAGCGATGCTGAGATTCCTCCAATCAATAGTTGGAGGTTACAGGTTGTCAGTGTCAGCCCCGACCTAATGGAACTGCCTCACACTGCACTTTCAATATCTTACTGACATAAAAGCCATTAGGACTGCTTTAAAAGCCTGGCACTTCAAGAAAGCATAACATAATATAACATAACATAACACAGGTTTGGCCTAAAAAATCGAATAATGAGGTGCAGAAGTAGCCTTTCACAGAACTGAAGAGGGAGAGAGAGAGGGAGAGGGAGAAAGAGGGAGAGAGAGAGAGAAAGAGAGAGAGAGACTGCCGTCATTGAGTAGTCACCACCGTAGCCATACCTATTGTCTGATTTACCTATTAGTCGATGGCAAGCTCCAGTGCTATGGTTATGCTGCTCGCTCTCCGCCAACACATTGGTCCGCCTGCTCAATTTAAAGGCAGCCAGACCTTAGATTTGGCTACAGCAGCTCTTTTAAAAGTCTGCCTTTCTGACTCCCTGTACCATGTGCTGCACATGCAGCCCTGCTTTACCCTCTCACTCTTGTACTCTACACATTTCTTACACTTGCCACAAGATGCCAACCCCATCTCAGTAACAAATGGTACCGTACAAAATGTTCAGCAGAAGTGCAAGGTTTAGTAGTTATGGTAAGGGTTACTCAAGCCTGCAAAAATCGATTTACAAAAGCCAGTATTATTGCCACTATTAATATTTATTTTCAAGCTGTCTTCTCTTAAAACTCAACAGGACTTTTAAACATAATTAAGCACCAATTCACAGAACGAGGTTCCTTTTGGCCCATCGCTCATTGGAGTATTTTGTGGGTTGGTTGAGGTCATCACTACCGAAATAAACTCGAAATGTAGCCAGTCACAAGTAGAACGTGCACTGCACACTACAGGTATATTCTACCTCTTCTCTTTTACCCAGACACTCCTTGTTGCCTTATGAGATGCTGTGACTTGCACACGACCCAATACCTGAAACTTTGATTTGCAGGCGTAAGATAGCATACACCTTGCTTGAGGTATATAACTTACAAACCTACAGTGAATTGCATATTGTTTGTATTTGCGTTTTCATAAGTAGTTAGTTTGTACGACTTTTGTCGACGTTTGTCTCTGAGGTTTCCATTTATCTTTACGTTTTTGTTGTTAGCTTCAGATGCAAGGTTACTTTTGGGATTGTTGTTCTAGATTTTTTGTAACGTGATTATATATTATTCACCACTATGTTTTTAGTCTTTCGTGAAACAGAGCAGGCTTGTTTGGAAAGTGAGTTGGATCTACTTAATACCACTAGAAATGTCACCCTTCGTTATTTCCCTTTTATCTTCATATTTTTACAGATTCATCTGAGATTGTGTTATTTCTGCAAATGTTGTCTCATGTAATTGTTTTAGTTGATGCATTGAGCAAATGTTTCAGTTGGACTTTGACCCTGATTTGAGTACCAGTCAGTAGTATCTTGAACATAGGGGGTGCCGGGAACCATCATTAACTGTCTATTGGTACTCTTTGGGGTTCTGTCCTCGTGAGGGCATGCCATGGGCCTTCTAGTCAGTTCTATATGTATAGCATTGCAGTTATTTAGTTTAGCTTCTATACCAGTTTCATGATGGCCTCCTTTTTTAGCAGTGGGTGCTGTAGATGAGTACATCTAATTGATTTACATGCCACATTTAGGGGGTCATTCTGACCCTGGCGGTCATTGACCGCCAGGGTCAACGACCGCGGGAGCACCGCCAACAGGCTGGCGGTGCTCCCAAGGGCATTCTGACCGCGGCGGTATGGCCGCGGTCAGAAAGGGAAAACCGGCAGTGTCCCGCCGGTTTTCCGCTGCCCTGAGGAATCCTCCATGGCGGCGCAGCTTGTTGCGCCGCCATGGGGATTCCGACCCCCTCACCGCCATCCTGTTCCTGGCGGTTGTGACCGCCAGGAACAGGATGGCGGTGAGGGGTGTCGTGGGGCCCCCGGAAGAGGGCCCCACTAAGATTTTCAGTGTCTGCCTTACAGACACTGAAAATCGCGACGGGTGCAACTGCACCCGTCGCACCCTTCCCACTCCGCCGGCCCCATTCGGAGCCGGCTTCCTCGTGGGAAGGGGTTTCCCGCTGGGCTGGCGGGCGGCCTTCTGGCGGTCACCCGCCAGCCCAGCGGGAAACACAGAATAACCGCGGCGGTCTTCTGACCGTGTAGCGGTATTCTGTTGGGGGAACTTTGGCGGGCGGCCTCCGCCGCCCGTCAAGGTTGGAATGACCCCCTTAGTCTGATTCTGCCCCTTGTATGTCGAACTTCATTGGACAGTAATGGAAGCAAAAGTAATGTGTTTATTAATTCTAATAGAACTGCTATGATATTGTTTTAATAAATTGGCTGCTCATGCGGAAAATGGAATGCCTCCGAGTGGCTGGTAATGCAAGCAAGGCACGTGAGTGCAGAGAGCCTTTTACACACACAGTACACATTTGCATGCTAGGTTTTATCATACTCAGTGGCTGACCATACAGAATTGCAACCTTTTAACCAGCCTTTTGCATTGTTTAAGGCTGTTAGTCACTGGCCTGCAGACAAGGACTCCCACAGCACGCTCTGGGACTTGTAAAACATGACCATGTCGTTGGTGATATGAACACGTAGCAAGTTGCAGTGCAATTACATTTTTGTACATTGATTATGAAATTGTACTCTGCCCTCTTCCCTTTTACCTGTTGTATTCCCTTCCCCCTGTGGACAACGAGGCACTCAGTGTATCATCTTAGTGGCAACAGAATGGACCGTTTCCTATTTTCTGTGAGATCAATATGCCAAGTTTTCCCACTGTCCACATGCATTACCCTTCAATGTGCTTTGCGTGTTAATTAGCATGACATTCCCATGTCATGATCACACTATCTACACCTTAAATTGACTTCTAGCTTCTTTTAAATCAACTGCCACTGACTACACGTTCCTGCAAAGGTACTTATGTCAGATTGTTGCCATGGCCCATTCACCTGAACCTGCACATATCAGGGTATCTTTACAGTTTACACAGAAGTCTGCATTTGCTGCATAAAAGCCAGTCTCTACTTTCCTGTGACATCTCTAGTCACATGTAAGAAGAAAGGGACATTGCTCCTCAGCTGTACTAAGTTATTATAGTTGATTCGTGACTTCATAATGACTACTGCCAGAGCCAGCAGCCAAGGTGAGAGGCAGACCAGAGAGCATAAATTCAGGTGCATTTTAAATAGCAGAAAAACGAGAAGTGTTTTTTGTTCTGATCCGTTGGTGAAAAATGAACTAGGATCAGTAGAACGGAAATATTTATGGCAGCATGTTTATTTTTTCACACTACAGGTAATTTCAGGGAAGATAACATCTCTGCATGATTCTGAACATTCTGGGCTTTAATCTGATTTACATTAAACTGATTCTAATATCGTTTTACAAATTACTTACTGCTTTTTTGTGTGTTTAGTTTTGCACTCCAGATTCTACTTTTGTTTTTAATGTCTCCAAACATACTATCTCTTTTACATGAAAGAGCAAGACACCAAGGATTTAAGTTGCTTGTCAAAAGACTACGGTGTGACAATTTATTATAAGAAATAAAATTCCTTCTGATGTACTTTAAAAGGATATTGCAAGCCACCTCGCAGTTCTATGACCTTATAAAGAAATTTCGCCTTAAGCCTTGTTCCTTTGTATGGTCACTGACCTCCTCTGTGAATACAAAATGAATATGGTACTGAATACTTTGACATATATAATATGATTGTGGACATGAACGGTGATGACTTGCCTTGCTGATCTGTGCCTAGGGTTTCCACCTGCCTAGTTTTCACCAGCATAACCAATATTTTACTCTCCTCCCCAGTACAAAGAGGAGCAAAATTGCAAAAAACTGGTGTTTTCCCTTTGTCAGTACTTATTTTAAACAGTAACTATAAAAAGGAAGCACCTTAAAGTGTGTTCTAGCTATGCCTTAACGATCACTGACTTGTAATTAAAGTAAACATAGACAGAACGAACATGTGCAAAATGAATACAGACCATTTTATATAAACCTTTATTTAAGTATTATGTCTGTGCCTTTGTAGAATCTCACTTGAATATATGGTTGTTATTTTACCCTTGGAAAGGTGCCATCGCTCTAATCTTCACTTGGCTCTACCAGCTATTTTCGTTTTGCCATGATGGTTCAGCAGAGACACTTTAGCCTCTTGAAGCTGCAGGGCTTTGACAAGCTTCCTCGGGTCCTTCACCATCTGTCATTAGAGCTGCACGCCATCAGATGTTGCAGCTGCTGACAACTGACAGTCAGCTTCCATGATGTTTTACCTGTTGACCTGCTGTTGGCATCAACTTCTCACCTCCACCTGGTTCTCTTACATAGAACAGGCCATTTATGTAGCTTGCCGAATAGCAGGACTTTCAACATACCTGCTGTCTCATTTGTTTCTGACAGTTTTGACATACTGATTTCGAGTGTTACTTTTAGAAATCATTAATTTCTTTCTGTTTACAGCTACATGATTGTGTCAGTTCCGCTAGCTGGGTTACGAGCATGAACAAGCTTTACCATTAAGATTAGGCATAACTTGCATAAATCCATGTAGCATAATTATGCTGAATTACCCAAACATTCTATGAGATTACAAAGAACTAGCTAAGAAGAACAATTCGACATTCAGCGCTATTTTCTTAGAGCAAAAATGGCCCCCATGCACTCAAACTGGACTTTAACGCAGCTTCTCACTCAAGGGGTCTCAAGTCGCTGTCATAAAGGTGGCAGTCAGTCGAAAAGCTAGATCTTGAGGTCCTTCTTGAACTAATTCAGCGAGGGGGTCTGCCTGAGGTGGGTAGGTAGTGTGTTCCAGGTCTGTGCTGCCCAGTAGGAGAAGGATCTGCCTCCCATTGTGCTCTTCCTGTGATTCTAGGGGTGGAGGCGAGCGTGAGTTGGGTTGATTAGAGTTGTCTGGCGGGGTGAAGAAAGAAAGGCAGTGGCTGAAGTAGGCCGGGCCAATATTGTGCAAGGCCTTGTAGGCCTATGTCAGGAGCTTGAAGGCGATGCGTTTGTTGATGGGGAGCCAGTGCAGGTCTCAAAGGTGGGCGGAGATGTGGCTGTGGTGAGGGATGTCTAGGATAAGTCTGGCCACTGTGTTCTGAATTCTCTGGAGTCTTGCTTGGAGCTTCTTCATGATTCAGGCTTAGCGAGCATTGCCATAGTCGAGTCTGCTGCTGACAAGCGCATGGGTGACCGTCTCTCTTGTCTCAGTGGTTATCCACTTGAAGATCTTCCAGGAGAAATAGAAAGTGTGGGAGCATGACGATTTGACGGCGTTGACTTGGCGGCTCATGAACAGTGTGGCATCCAGGATGATGCCCAGGTTCATGAATGGTCGGAGGGTGGGGGGGCACTTCCGAGGGCAGCTGGCCACCAGGATGCATTTTGTGCTAAGAAATAGCACTAAATGCACCAGAATATGAATGGCGAGTGCAGACAGGCACTTGCGGTATTAAAAATGCAATGTGTAATAAGTTCCCCCTGCTTACTACTGATATTTTAGCACTTATTGTTTGGTACAAAATGCCCATGTGTCTAAAATGTTAGACTGCATTTTATGCTAAGAAAATTGCTCTAAATACAATAGTGCTCGATAAATGAGCTCTTGCAATAGGATGTATCCCCGAGAATACACTTAATTATGCAAGCAGGCATAATTGCGTGGTTATCTGTAATTTCACATCAAAAAGAAACTCGGAATTACAGAAATTACTCCAATTATGCCGATGTAAATGAAATTCCGCCCAGGCCTATTTAACATTTGTATTACTCTGATCTTATTACCTACTTGATGGTGCCATTAGATTATCCATTTTTTACCAAATGCTTTGTGAAAAAAAATTTAGTTTCTTCTTGTTTTTAAGTTCCTGCTTATCTGCCAGTTGTAAATTCACTTATTGCATATTTCTTTTAATTTTTGAAGCATGTGAATGTTTTTCTGTATTTTGTTCTTTGCTGTTCATGGTTCATAACGGCTACTTCTGAGAGAATTTGTTGGAACATCCCATGCCTCCCTAATTTGTCAGATATTGTATGCCGATATATTTTTGAGATTTTGCAGTTGTTTATTAATACAACTTGTGATGTATGTTATCATGTTCTGTGTGGATGTGCTCTTGCGCTAATCTTGCCTTCTATTTAGGTCTGTCATTAGCCAAAACCTTTTCATTTTACTTAAGTGATATGTTTAATATACATACATATATGGACTTTAAGAAAGGCATTTTCCTCCTCTGGTCTTTTATTGTGTCATTCACATTTTAATTCTGCCCACACCCACAGCAGCACACAGCATGGGGCAATGGATCAAGCCCACCTTCAGCCACTGGCTAACTTCACTGTGAGTCATAGCATTGTGCTCTTTCACAAGCAGCGTATCCACACACAAACTATGTCATTTAAGTGCCTGGAACTAGAATGGCAATGTTTGCTTTTTTGAAACCAAAAAATGATGAAGGCCCAGCAGCATTCCCAGTAAAAATGTTTATCACAAACCATGACACAATAAAACAAGTATTAACATAGCCAAAGAGCTGGCAGCAAAAGCCATACCTATTGGTTTTGCCAATTCTTGATTTGTTTATGCATGTACTTGCCTATTGCTCACAGGGGCATCTGAGGATAGATTGACATAAGCCGTCACAGCTCAGCGTTATCCCCAGTACATAGGCTAGCTCTAGCCGTAGATGCGCCTCGGTTGGTGAGAAGCAGGGACTGTTTTATGGGCATGTCACTTTACATTGTCTGTAGCAAGTTTGTCTCCATTTAACTCACGGGTGTCCCCTCTTTTTACGATTTGCACTTCACAGAATTTAGTTTAAAGGGAAAATGCCAGCTTGCTGGTAATCTAGTTCTTTGCATAAGCAGCTCATATTATCTTCTTTTTTAGCCTTGAGGGATAATGTAAGATGCATGTTTTTCTATTTTTGTTCCGAGTTTGGTATCTAATTGTTGTTTTTTTCTTCTTTAATATAGGTCGCAGAAGCACATCCATGTATGTATCAATACAATTTATGTCTTTTAGCATTTCAAAATGTAGATTGCAGTTAAGCAGATGTGGAAAGGCGTGCATTTATCCATTACTTTTTAATTCCACCCTTTGAGCAAAAGATGCATACATTTTATGCTTAACACACAACATTAAAGTGTCATGAAAAACAAACCAAGCTCACAAATAAATAAATTACATCGGTTCAAATATAGAAGAGAAGCCAAAACAATATTTTAGGTCAGTGGTTCCCAACCTGTGGTCGAGGGACCCCTGGGGGTCCACGAAGCCTCCTCAGGGAGTCCGCGGCTGCTTAGAAAATTAAATAATATTAACAGATTAGGTCCCCAGCTTTCAGTCATGACTCAGTGGGGGGGTCCCCAGATTGTAATTATGATTCAGTGGGAGTTCCCGGGTTCCAGTAATGATAAAGTGGGGGTCCACAGAAGACAAATGGTTGGGAACCACTGTTTTAGGTAATGTTCCTTGTACTGACAGTTTCCTAAAGACCAATTTCAGTCATTTGAGGTGACAAGAGAAAATACACCTCAAGTACAATTAACATTTTCTGGTGTCTTAAAACTATATTAATCCCAATTAAATTCCATGGACAAAGAGTGGGCATTGCATTTATCCTAAATTCCTTCTTGCTATGGGTTGTGTAAGGGGTTCTCAAAAAGTCACTGCACCTTGTGAAGAATAAACTCCTGAGGCCCTTCACTGCCTAGAAATGGAAGCCTCAGCTTCCTGCCTTAGCCCCTGCTGGTTTACTCTCAATACTCTTGGTTGTACCCCCTCTCAAATTCCTTACAACAGACAATGCTGACTGATTTTTAAAAGAAAAACCTGGTTACCTAGATTGTGTTTCATTCTCATTGAGTTTTGAGGAAATCCAAAAGTGTACATTTTCAATTAAAGTAATCACTCTTTTCACCAACTCTGAATAGCATAGATGCTGCTAGGAAGAAAAAATGTATACCAAGTTACTTTAATACAAGTGACAATTACTCTGTTAATAGAGTGTCTATGGAGCACACAATCCTAACTGAAAAGTGTCTTGACTATGATGTTATATGCAAAGAGGTTCAAACAACACGCCTGTCATTCTAAGCCGTCATATTGTTAAGCACCATTTAAATTCCATCTGTGCTTATCCATAAGAAAAATGAAGTTTCTATCAATACTTGTTAGTTAGTTGAAGGTTTTTTTTTAGTCAACCCCACCCCACACACGTTTCTGGTGTAATTTCGACTGCTAACCAGGATCCCAGTGCCAGATCTCTTTCCCCCAGAACTGCAAAGATACTTTTCTCAATTGTCAAAACCTTTAGCACCCACTGTAAGTCCCTAGTGAGGAGTACCCCTGGTATCTAGGGCCTGGGGTACTATCAGAGTCCCAGAGAGCTGCGGCACGAATTGTGCTACCCTAAGGGAGCCCTCACCAAGCACATGACCAGCTGCCATTGCAGGCTGTATGTCTTGGTGCAGACAAAAGTGAAAACACGACAATGCACAAAGTCTGTGTGCCATGGCACCTAAACACTGCATGCAATATATGTAAGTCACACCCCTAGGAGGCCTTACAGCCCTAAGACAGGGTGCAGTATAATACATGTGAGGGCATACCTGCACTTGCAGATATGTCCCTGCTATGTCTTTGTTGATTCTCAGACATAGTAAGTGTCCAGGGAAGCCATCTTAAATGCATGTGCTGGATACTGGTCACTAGATTTCCCCAGCTACATGAAGGCTTGTCTGAATATAAGGATGTTTGGTATCAAACATCTCAGATTATAAAACCTCACTGATGCCAGTGAGGAATTTATTAATAACTGCACCAAGAGGGCACCTTAGCGGTGCCCCTGAAAACCTACCAGCGACTAGTGCATTGACAGACTGGTCCTGACAAGTTCAGCCACCATAGATGCGTTTCTGGCCCCCCAAGGTGAGAGCCAGTGCTCTCTAGTTCCAGAGATAAAAGCCTGCAGTGGGCAGGGGCGTTATCACCTCACCCAGACAGGATGGACATTCCAGGGCGGGAAGTTTCAAAGGCTTAGGAGGTGTGCACACTTCATGTCAATCCCATCCCTAAGGTGGACGAGCTGAAGTGGACACTACTTTTAAAATTCCACCATCTTGTTTGGAAGGAGTTAGGCCACTAAGGTTAGGATTATGCCCACTTCCCAGTAGAAGTGGTCATAGAAAGTGTGTAGTCACCCTAAAGGTGGACAGCACATTGGCTACCACCTGGCACACCCTGTAACGCTCTTAAATTGAGCATAGGTGGCACACCTGAATCCTAGAACTACGATCCTGATGACCTAAGAAGTAAAGGACAAAGAAGAGTTGCACCTGCAGAAGAGAAAAAGAAGAAGCAGCAGACTTGGTAACAGCCCCACCGGCCGGCCTCCTGACCTCGACGGACTCTGCCCAAAAAGATGGCTCGTCCCGCAGCTGAGTCTCCAAGAAACCCTGGAGGACTGCCTGACTTCCATAAAGACTCAAAACTCCTGTGAGCAGTGGCTCTGCTTTGCAACAAAGTCTCAAGAAAGGATTCTGCAGCCCCCAGGACAGCAGACACCTGAAACCTGAAGTGACCTCTGCACCCGCCGTACACAACCTGAGGTGCAGCCAAATAAGGTTGCCCAGCTGTCTAGAGTCCAGCTCCCGTGAGCTCAAGTCCACCCTGGGTCCCCCCGGCTGGACTCCCAGATGACTCCTTATGACACCTACAGGCTCAACACACAGGACCCCCTGAGCGAGATTGCGCTGGACAAAGAAACCCAATGCCCAAGGACACCCCTGCATCCATCATATGTGGGTCCCTGAGAAAAGGACCAAAGGTGCACTGACATCTCCGAGCACCCCAAGTCTTCAATCTACCAGTTTGTTGTCCCTAACTGGCTTCCTAGCCAGAGCCTGCAGCCTGTCGAGGACCAAACTCCCATAGGAAACCATTGGGCACCCATCACCTTACTGCACCCCTTCACCTGGCCGCCCCAGTGCTGCCCGGAGTGATCAGCTGCCGGGGTTCTGATCAGTGCCCAGTACTTACCTTATCTTCCTGATATTGGCCATGTAAGTCTTTGTTAACCCTATGTTTGATGAAGATTATTTTCCTTAATATATTTACATTTAGGAATGCTGAGAAGTGTTGATTTTTGAAAATGGAAAGTATTTATGGTTAAAAAAATGCTTACCTGATCATGAAGTTCCTCGGTTTGAAACATTTATAAAAATAAGTATTTTTCTAACTTGGTCTCAGATTTATTCTTTTAGAGTGTGTCTCATTGCCTCTGTGAATAAAACAAATGCTTCGCACTACCCTCTGCTAAGCCTAACTGCTTGCCCACACTACCACAAACATAAAGCATTGGTCCTATCTACTTTTGCCTGTGCAAACCAACGGGGGATCCACTGGACTCTGTTCACGGTGTACTCCTTTTTAGTACACCATATGGAGAGCCAGCTTCCTACAAGTTTGATTTGAGTTGTTATGTGAAGGGAATTAATCTATTTCCAGCCTTAAGATGAAAATCACTTCGGTAATCCTGGATGGGCACCCTTCGACGCTAGTAGACTCATTTTCTTCAATGGAAAATAAAACATTGATGGTCTATGAAGCAAATATTGTTGAAATATTATCAATAAACCCCCCCCATTGTACTAGGTGTATTGGGCATAATCAAAATATCATCCATGTAAAACATATGCAGACTTGCCTTGCACTAGCTTTGTAAAGCATCAAAGTACTAATGACAAGACAACGAGAAGTACATAATCCGAGACGGGGGTGGTTCAATCAAATTGAAAGGACTGATGCTTGAATGTAAATTTACCTTGAAAAAACAAAAGACATGAGGGGTTTGGCAAAACAGGGGCGGTTTGTTTAATTAAACATTACGGCCAGGAGAACACTTACAGAGCCAAAGTCTGAGGACTGTCTCAAAGTACATGTGTTCTGTGCGGTGTTTTATACATTTCCTTGGAGACAATAAAACAATTACAGCATTCCTTTTGGGGTGAAGAATGTAAACAGTTGTCATGGAGTCATAAATAATGTCCTGATGACAAATGCAGGTGGGCCTTTACCTTGAGTGGACAAAATGTAGGCCAGCCGGTATTGTGTACAGATATCGGGCCAGAGAGGCCTGTGATTGCTTTGCGTTATTGTGTGTGCTGTGTTCTGATTGGCTGTGTGTATCTAACTTCATGTGGCATCTGACTTTGTGGTGTTTGGAAATGTGTGCACTCCTCCTGTCGTGTGTGTTTTATGGGGCTAATCTCCTGGCACCATTGTGGTGTCGCTGCACATATCTGTAATCTGAGGTCCCTGTTTGCGTATTTGTCTGCCGGCTATGTGCTGTCCCACCAGTGACCTGTCAGTCAGTAATCTCAGGCTTAGGTCTCAGAGGCTGCCTGACCACATATCTTGGAGTCGGGGTTGGAGGAGAGTTCATGACGAGTGCATTAGCTAATAGTGATGTGATTTCATTTGTATGTGACTGTGTCATGGTGCACATCGACTTTCCCAATATTAACATTACCCCCTCTAGTTGAATTTTCAACTACACCATCTAACCCATACTTCACGACAGTCTCATAATTGGGGGTTCGGCTTTGCTCACTACTACTTCCCTAGGTACTTGCATTCTACCCAATTTGAGGACTGTGTTTTAACAGCATAAAACCCCCACTTGCAGGAAACCACACAAAAACATTAACAATATGAAAATGGGCAACAATGACATGCACAGACCAGTCATCCACCAAGGGAGCCTGGAGAACCAGTTAGTTAACCACTACTGGTCAGGCGCACCTCCCTCTTCATGCATGTCTTTTTGTAATTGCTGCAGTGCTTGGTTGTCAAGAGTCAGAGTCCCATTGTCCATGTCATTGCCCAGTATAAACGTGCAGCAGGATACACTGATCTTCGCACACCTTCGATCTCCATTGCAGTCCTCAAGCCCAATACATACTGATGTTGAATCACCATGAGGTGGATGGCTCTTAGTTCTTCCTTGATAACATTAAGGTGAAGCTGAGTGCTGGTTATCATTTTGAGCATTTCCCACATGATTATTTACAACCAGCGGGCTTCCACTTTTGTCTGCATGGTGAAGAAAGGTCTGGACCCTCCCGCTGATACATGTGCATCGGAGAACAGTCTGAATTCCTCTGGAATGTCCTTGTACTGAGCCCAGCCAAAATAATCAGTAGTTCTTTTCTCTCAAACCTTATGGGTTATTGTGTATTTGTTTATTTATTGTTTCAGTTGATTAACACCATAACAAGTTTGCCAAATTACACGGCAAAAACATTCTGATGAAAGGAAGAAATTAAGATTGTAATACAGAGAAATTAAATTTCGATTGAAAAGCTATGAGTTAAAATGAATAAATCTTTAAAAAATGACTCGCTTATAGTGGAAGATAAAAGATGTGCAGGCGGGGAGATCAAGATGTGTTTCAGTGGGAAAAATGAGTTAATTACTGTTCCAGACTTAAGAAGTATCATAAACATGTATGGGTCTCCCATGGTGTACGACTGCCTGACCCACTGGAGCTTAAAACCTGAACATCACTTTTTCACATAACATGTGTGAAGAACTTGATAAACTTACGGTTTAGCTGGGGGAACAGTATGCATGACATGTTTCAAGAACTTGACAAACTTACAGAGTATGCATGACGTGTTTCAAGAACTTGACAAACTTACAGTTCAGCTGGGGGTCATGCGGATTGAAGCAGGCTACTGTGGCTCCCCTACAGGTCCTGATGGCTTTGTCGGTGAACATCCGCTTGAGAAATCTCTTTCAAAGATCTAATAGGCCCGAACAGATGCAGATTATGGGGGTTATTACAACTTTGGAGGAGGTGTTAATCCGTCCCAAATGTGACGGATATACCACCAGCCGCATTACAAGTTCCATAGGATATAATGGACTCGTAATACGGCTGGTGGTATATCGTCACTTTACCGTCACTTTTGGGACGGATTAACACCGCCTCCAAAGTTGTAATAACCCCCTATGTGTGTTAGATCTTCCTTTTGGCATGCACCGTGCCTGCACTGCTGCAAGGTGATGTGTGTACCAGGACGGAGCGTTGGCCAGGGTTGGCAGGTTGCCTTGTCTCATTGTCAAAAGATTATGTTTCATGTGCGGTGCAAACGTTGTGGAAAGGTAGGCAGCCGGTTCAAGTTTGGCATAGTATTTTATGGTCATCTATGCGTGTGCCCGGGGACTCAATTTGGCTTTATCTTCTATGAACGAAAGGATTTTAGTGGCCTTGGTCACCCCTCTTGAAAAAGAATTGTATGTCGGGACTGCCTCCCACAGATCCTTAAGATGTAATTCGACAATTCATGATCAAAGGTATTTATGGTAGACTGAGTGTTGGTCATATTCTAGGGCCTGCCAAAGAGCCTCGTTCAGTTTGTCTGCAGAGTGACTGATTTTTTACCAGGTCTTGACCGCCTCTGCTCTTGCAGTCAAGTCTTGCCGTACAAGTCCGAATTCAAGGCGGAGCTGCGCCAGAGAGGTGGAGTTTGGTCATTTAAAGACTCGCCTAAATACTTTAAGGTGTGCTTTGTCTATCAGGAGGTCGTCTTGACCGTGCATTGCCACTCTTGCATAGGTTGGTGTGGGAATCAGTTTGGATGAAATGACTGTTAGCAGAGGACAAAGTGATGGACCGTGTCGCAGTTCGGCCAGTAGGGAGAAAGTGTAAATTAGTGCTGGGACTCATTGCACAATTTATTTCTTCTATTGCCGGAAGGAGCCCTGGGCGTCTAAAATTATTTAAAGATATTTATAGTACGGCAACATCTCTAATGAAACATTGCATAAGGCCATCCTTGATTTGAGGGTGTACTTGCAGCCTACACACTTATTTTCGATTTTGACGCATTGATTTCCTGCTTTTTGGATTGAACGTAGTCTACAAGAATGTTTAGGGATCTTTGTAGCTCAACCTTTGTGCAGCTGAACAATACCAGATCGTTGGCAGAAAGTAGGTGTGTCAATGAGAGCCCACCCAGGCGAGGGGGTGAACGTTTCCGTGTCCAAAGCTGGGGTTAGGTCTGCCATGAATAGATTAAACAGATGCGGGGCGAGAACACAGCCTTGTTTCCTTGAAAGTCTTGTGCCATCTACGATCTTTATGTGCACCCATGTGTCTGAGTATAAAGCAATTATTGCATTGAGGAAGGGGCTGGAAGGCCCTATTGCTTTAGCTTACTCCAGAGAATGTGCCTATTCACTCGTTTGAAGGCGGCCTTGAAATAGATGAAACCAAGATGTAGTTTCCTGTGCCGCTGTTTACTCTGCTCTACCAGGAGCGAGGTTATTGAGATAGTCATCATAGTACCCACTCTTTTCCTGAAGCCTGTTTGATTGGTTGGGACGATTTTATGTTTTTCAGACCATGTTGTTAGTTCAGCAAGGAGCAGGGAGGTGTAGTTCTTTGCCTCAATGTCAATAAGGGCAATTAACCTGTAGTCGCCCGGGTTGTCTCTATTGCCACCCTTAAAGATTGGATTAATTATAGAGCCTCAACAGCTCTCAGGGATGCCTCCGCCTAAGCTTTCTTGCTGGTATAAAGAGGTTAGCACTTCAGACCAGAAGACTGCTTCTTCCCTAAAAATGGCTTGTGGAAGGCCATTTGGCCTGGGGGTTCCTTCCCGGCTGGCCTTTAGGAGTGCTTGGTATGTCCTATCAGTCAACTGGGTGAGTTCGGTCCTCTCCCCGTCGTCCAGCGAGAGTTTCCTGTAACGAGCATCCATGCTGGCAGTTGCGGGGTGTTTCCACAGGGGTTATACTTTGCTGTGAAGATTGTCTTGAGGTGACTCGCCCAAGTCTTTTTCAGGATGTTTGAGTTGTTGATTGAGTTCCCTCTCGTATTTAGATTATTGATGATACCACAGAACTCCCTGGGATTTTTTCCTTAAGCTGCATGTATTATTTTTAGCCAAAAGGAACTCATGTCTTCGGCCTTGTGTTCACATATTTGTCTTTTGTACTCTTTCTTTGAATTCTTCACTTGATCCCAGAGTAGCAGATTGCCTGGGTGGGCCTTCAGAAATCTTGCAGGCTTCCTTTGAGCTTTTTTGAAAGGTTGGCTGGGGTGACTCAACAAATCGGCCGTGATGGGTTGTGATGGGGATGTTGGTCCAGTATTTTCACCCGGAAGTCCTCCCCGGCATCCATAATGTGTTTGTGGGTTTTAAGGCTCTTCAACATCTGCAATTTTGCAGATAAAGATAAGGCTCCTATTGTGGCATATGACCAACGCAGTCTCTTCAGGCTCATTGAATCTAGTAGCCCCATTTGTGCCGGGGCAGGTTCATGAACAGGCAAGGAGGACCTTAGGGTCAGAATTTGATTCCAATGGTCACTGGAAATGGTGTATTTTATTTGAAATTGCTGTACCAAAGGGATTGTATGTAGTGTGACTAGGGTGTAGTCTAGAATAGACCGTGAATTAGGGCAGTGGAAGGTGTGGCTTGGGGGGGATGTCACCAGTAAACCTCCCATCCATTTAGTACCCATAGATTGAGGTATTCCAGTGACTTCACCAACTGTGCTCCCTGCTGATCACGATTAGTAAAGATCGATTATACATGTGTAGGGACGTTCCAGTAGGAGTTGTCGGCGCTTAGTATTTCGTCTTCCTCTTGAGCCTTAAATAAGTTCAAGTTGAAATCTCCAGTCAAAATGATGTCAGGGTGGATCTGGTGGTGGTACGTAATGATGGCTGTTAGGCTTTTTATTGTAGCTCATTTGTGGGAAGAACCGGGGTGTACGTAGGCATTGACCAATAACATCCGTGGCCTATTGTAGGAGCTCCAGTTGCAGAGGTTGAGCACTTGGCAGTCTTTGTCTTCTTGTGGCAGCTCTTCTATATCCATTTTCAGGGTTAGTGAGAGGTAAACTGCTAGACCCCCACTTGGTCTCCTATGCGGCTTGTGCTTAACTGTGTTTATTTGAAAGGACGTGAAACCCGATAGCGGAAAAACCTGGTGTGACCAGGTTTCCAGGAGTGTTAATATATATTCATGTTTTGCCAGGCTTTTGGAGGAGAGCCTGTTTTTCCAACAATGATTCAGCACCTGCTATGTTCCAGGATAGCAGCCTTAGGTGCTTCTGGTCTGGATATGCTCGTGATGGTTGTGATTCTCATGCAAGGCGAGGGGCATTAAGGGCTACTGACAGCCACTCTCAACTGGCTTCGGCGAGTGGAGTTTGGGTTTGAGTCGGGTGGTTCCTTGATTACCAAAAGGTGTAGGAGAGACTCTTAGGCTCCTCAAGACCGTTGTTGGTAGTTCGCCGCTGCCATGGGAACGTTAGTGCTCAGAAGCAAATACGGGTATCTGACCAGCTTCGGCCTGGCTATGGAAATCCTCCAGGTCTCAAAGCGTGGAGCGAACATCAGGATGTGATCTACTATTTCTGCTGATTCCCAGGTTGTTAGGGTGGCTTCTGGTCAGTTGTTGTCCTTAGCTAGTTGGAATTCTACAGATGTTAGTTCTGCGGAGGAGAAGGGGTTAATCTCTGGGATAGCTTTTAGGAGCCTCACAAAGTTGTCTCTATTCAGGATGTTGTGGTTCCCCTGAGAAGTATAGTGTTGTTGGAACAGCAGCTTGAGTGGGAGTCAATCTGGCATTGATGGCTGTGATTGCTGTGACGATACATTATGTGCGAGTACCCTGCTTGGTGTTCTGTGGCACGCAGAAGGGTGTGGGCGGGGAGGAGAGCCTTCTGTGTTAAGTGCGCTGTCGGATTTTGCTGGAGCTTGGGATGACGGAATTTGATTCATTCCAATGGAGGGCAGTGACTGTATGCGTGAGTGGATCTTGCCTTGGAGGAGTAGCTGGTTATACCACAACTGCGCAGCCATGAGTACCTGCGTTTACTGTTAACCTACTGGTTGAAGGATGGCCAGTTACTCGTTTTTCTGTGTTGGATCTTAGGACATCCATGTTGGCAGGTTGGTGACTCAGGCCAGATGCGTGGCCTGGAACCATTGGATTTAGGTTTTTTGATCTGGCATTAGTTTGTTGGTCATGTGTCCTCTCGAGAGGGGTGGACCATGTAGTATTGTTGTAACTGCATTGCTTTGCGTCTGGCAAGAGGCGAGGTGAGAGGTGTGAACTTCAAGCGATTTTGGTCATTGCTGCGGACTGTGTTTGGTTGAATAATGTGGAGCCAGTATGGTCTGGGTGGAATTGTGGGATGGGTCCTGCCCTTTTATGACAAAGGCAGGGTCCTTGTCAACATTATTTTGGACTCTGGTCCTGTGATTTGAGATTGTGGTGTGTGATTCCGGTGGAGTGGCTCGGGGTTGGGGATGGGCTGTCCGTAGTTTTTGATCCTCTTGCGAGCCTGTTATACCCCACAGATGGTGGTGGGCTGGAGTCAGATTGTTCTTAGTCTTGAGTCGGTTCATTTTAGGGAGGGCAGTGTCATCTAACATTGAGGCTGAGAGGGATGAATCCGCCTGATCGGACAGGCTACTGCAGTCCGGTGTGCTGGTGTCTTTATCTGCCTTCTTTGGGACTCTGTTGGCAGGTTGTTTAGCAAAAATGGGGTATTTTTTTTGCATGTCCCGTCCTTATGATCGGATTGCTTCTTCCTGGCTTTCCTTAAGCGTTTACGTTGTCTTTTTATTAATTTGGGGTGAGCACTTTTGTTGCTGGTCCAGATTTGCCCTTCTGGTACTGCTTCCCTAAGAGATAGGTCAGAAGCGGGGTTGGTCTGAATGGTGGGTAATTGTGAGTCACAGATCAGCTCCTGTTGGCTGGAGTTCACATCCAAGTTTTTGGGTGGGGCTTACAGTAGGCTGAATCAGTATTGCTTCCTGATTTCTGGCGGGCTGCAGCGATTTTAATATATTCAACAGAATGTCAGGGACGTACAGCTAGTTCGTCAATGATTGGGCCGCAGACACATTGCTCTTGGTTCAGTATGGACTTGCTTGTGATTTCACTATTTGAGATGTGAGGGTTTCCATTTTTTGCTTTATTCACACAATTTGCTCAGCCATTAAGTTCATAATGTCGGTCTGTGTGTTCGGTTTGTCCGACTGGAAATTTAGGACATCAATAAATGATTGCAGGGTTGCGAGTAGACAGTTCCACCACAACAGTGCAGTTGGCTCTTGATTGTGCTCGTGTTAGGTCTTTCCTGTTGTTTGGTTGTGCTTCCGCAGAGGGGAGGAGGTTTGGTGAAGGTGTGGTAGGCCCAGGTCATTGTCGTTCTGCCTAGGTGTGCCCTGCATTGGGTGGTAACCAGTGGGGGCCCTTGTGTCGGGGGATGAATGCATGACCCTAGGCAGAAGGGTTTCCAGCATGTAATCCCCTTTGGTTGAGTCAGAGGGTGACGGGATCATCTTAATTTTGCATGCACTGTGAGATTGCGCCACCGGTTTATGAGTAATGTTAGCTGGTGCCAGACTTCCTGGGTGCTTTGGGGGGTGGATGTCCTCAATTTGAACAGTTTTGACTTCTAATGCCTGTAACAGGTCGGCATTGTTTGAAAGGGAAAGAGAGCAGGACCAAAGTTCGTCTGTGTGCGGGCCGTGCAAATGCTGCTTTACTGAGTTTGCCACTAGAGGACTGATTACTACAGAAGACTGTGCTGGACTGTGTGTTGAGGAGAGTAGACAAAGATTGTCATTTGCCGTTGCAAAGAAACGTTGGATTTGAGATACCATTTCTAGAGTTTTTGCAAGGACAAAGGTGCCATGATTGGGTGATGTGAAGTTTTGTCCTTGTTTGGCTGCTAGTAGGTTTGTAGGTTTCAACTGTGACATTAACATTTGATGCGAGGCACATACACCATTTGTTTCCAGTATTGTGCTCCTCCTGGTTGGAATATTCGGACTGGGAAGGGCAAAGGCGTCATCTGGGATAGTGTAAATTGCGGCCATTCGGTCCTTCAGGGAAGGGAACAGCTTTGATGTTGGCGGCAGTGGGGGCTCCAACTCAATGATGTTGTTCACAGTTGTTCCCTTGATGAACTTAGGGGGAGCTTCAGGATGGGCTTCTTCCGTGGCCTGTTTGCAATTTGCAGGCTGTTCTTGCCAGATCTCATGATCCGACTCTTGTGTTCTATTGATTAGCTTTCAAAGTTGTTTGAGAGTGGGTTGAGGGTGGAGGTGAGGGTCAGAGGGGGGAGCTCCCCCGGCCACAAGCCGCACCAAGGCCTGGCTTAGCTGCTTCCGGCTCAACCTACTTATAGGAGGACCTAGTGCCACCTGGACCCTAATGAATCACATCAGCTACGGCATGTTGTTACTCCTATTGCTGTGTTGCTCAGTGAAGTACTCAATAAGTGCTTGGTAGTGCTTGGTAGGATGCTTGATAGTTATGTCAGATATTAGGCTGTGAGCACGTACATGGGTATAATTGTACCTACATAGGTGTAATTGAACCTGATGCAACCAAGTCGCCTTCTTCCTTTGTGGGTGTTGGTACAGTCCTGCTATATCTTCTCTGGAAATGACCAGGGTTGGGGTATAGACGGTTAGGAGGGAGCAGGGGATGAGCTGAGTGTAGGTAAACTCGCTGCAGTGCCAGTAAGTGTCCATCAATATGGACGTGCCCCTCTGTAAGTCCTGAATGTGCAGGATTGTGCCACAGTTTTCATTTGTACCCAGCGGAATTGTTCCTTTTCCTCTCCAACATAAGGAATGCAGTGTGAGTTTCCAAACAACTAGGGATTACCCCTTCCCTTCTACCCATGTATAACGTTCTATCTTAGTATCCCAGATTTCCTGACACAGAGTATTTATGCTGTTATTCAACCTTTCCCAACGAGTCTCATTTCTCTTCGTAATATCGAGGTGGATGACCGTATACTGAAACTCCATGTCTGGGGTCCACTTGATGTTAACGAGGATATCCCCAGATATGCTATGGCCACCCTGGGACTACAGGTAGAAGTGGGAGCAGACGTGTTTGTTCATTGACTTTTTGATTTTCCTACCTCCAAGAATCTCTTTTCTGGAAAGTCTAGGGGCCAAACAGTATCCTCCTGTCAGTGCCACATTGGTGTGCATTCTATGGCATGCCCAAACCAAGCATGTCTTTCTGCTCTCCTGGTCTCTGGCCTGTTCCCATCATAAGGGGGTTGCCCACTGTAAGTGCCACCTGGACCCCTTAGTGCACTGGTGGTTCTGGTGCCCCAGGCATACTAATGGCATTTAGGGAGGTTGGGGCACAATCTTGCGTGACGACAGAATGTAAGTGTAAATGAACATGTGACTGAAAGAAGGTGCAAGTGTGCACTCATTCCAGTCCATGAGCCTCAATCGAGGAGAGGATTAAACATTATGCCATCTATCAGTACTAGTATCTCACTTGTCACTATGCAGATAAGCAAGAACAGTTGTTTTATGTTTGTTTGTGTTGGAAAATGGGTTATTGGTAGGGCAGGTAGGTACCTACACCTAGCAACAAGCCACTAACCTCCACATAGGTACAGTTAGGTCTCAGTAAATTAATCCCAGCTCAACCCTTGGTAGCTTGGCAACGAGCGTCAAGGCTTAACTTAGGAGACAAAGTGTAAAGCATTCAAATATCACAAAACAGTAATTAAATAAAACACAGGAAACAGTTTAAAAATCCAAAACCAATTTATAAAAATAGTTTATATTTTTATCTTTAAAATGACACAAAAACGATTAAAATCGGTTCAGGGGAACCGGAGATATGAATTTTTAAAGAATTATTACTTTTCTAGCGCTTAGAAACAAAAAGCGCCAATCGGGTCATCTGGTTGCACCTCGACCGGGGCAAAGTCAAACTTTCAGGCCGACCGCGATGGAGCCCTGCTCGGCTACAGGTCGCGGGAGGCCTCGGTTAAAAAGTTACCTTCTGACTTAGTCTTTATTTTGAAGTTTTTCTTCACCGGGACGAACCTGCCAGTTGAATCCGACCTCCTGGAGCCCTTGTCCGGATACGCGATGTGGGTTTCCTCGGTGGAGACTTTTACCTTCGGACTTAGTCGTTTTTTCGAGATGAAAATCCTTCGACCGGGGTAAACCTGGATCTTGATCCGACGTCCATGGAGCCCTTCTCGGATACGATGGCTGGGAGGTCCCGGTCAACTTTTTACGTTCGGACTTAGTCTCTTTTTTGGATGTTTTTCTTTACCGGGACGAACCACGAAGTCAGGCCGGGTCGCGGTTGAGGCAAGCCGGCTAGAATTTCCGCGGCGGGTCGGTCCCTCTCTGGAGCTTTTTTCCAAAAATTCTCAAATCTTTTCCAAACTTCTGGGGCTTCACCCAGATGTTCTTTTAAGGTTCTTTTGGGGTCCACAGCTCATCCCAAGGGTCCAGAAGTTCTGTGATGGTCCTTGGGGGGTGCAGACTTCAACTCCCAGAATGCACCTGGCGCAAACTCCTTTTTGGCCACTGGACAGTGGTCAGCTGGTCGCTTTCTTCAGGAGTTGGTGCAGGGGACTCTGGTTAGCAATTTTTCACCTGTAGCAAACAGGGAGTCCCTCCTTGAACCAGTTGAAGCCAGGCAAAGTCCTTCTTGTGGTGAAGCCCAAGTGTGCAGCTGGTGCAGTCCTTCTGAGTGCAGGTTCCAGGTGCAGGCCAGGAGTCCAGCAGGGCAGTCCTTCTTCTTCTTTAGTTCCTTTCTTGTTGAATTCTGGAGGGGATCTGAGGTGTGGGGGCAGGTCTGCCAGTTTTATCCTTGCTCCTGGGTGAAAAGCAGGGGGGCCCTGGTTCTCCAATCAGGGACAGGGTCGTCCCCCTGTGATGACCACTTCCTGGGAAGTGTGGCAAAAATCCATCCCAGAAGGCAACAGTCTCTAAGAATCCAACATGGATGAATCTGATTTTTGGAGGTTACATCTGGCTGAGCCCACCCACTGGTGTGGCTAAAAATCATAAACACACCCCTATCCTTCCCTCTCCTAATCTAATCAAGGGGGCACCTAATTGTCTGGGGTTGCAGGATGTGGGGGTGTTGCAGGGTGCTGCAAATGTCCTTCTCTGCCTTTGAAGACCAGTTTGGCAGCCCTCCCCCTTCCTGCCTCACCATCTGCTGAGGGGAGATTCTCTCCCCCAAGCACATTCCTTTGTGTGAAGTCAGGCCACTTCACACCTCATCAAGGTAGCCTGGCAGAAGCTGCTGCAGGTTGGCCAATCAGAGCACAGCAGCAAAAACAATGCAGAGCTGAAATTGGCAACTTTTTAGGTAAAGTCTAAACTTTTTACCTGAACTAGTTATATTAAATCCAACAACTGGAAGTTGTGGGATTTATTATAACAATCAATTTGATACCAAATTCTTGGTATGTAACATTTAAGGAGACTTTAAAATGTAAAATAAAGTCTGCCCATTCTAGCCTATGAAGGCCATTTACTTGAATGAGGGAAAAACGAATTTGGCTGTTTTTACCTCACCAGGGCTTATAAATCTATTTTTATAAAGTCCCTGCTTATAGTTACATGGCACCCAGCCCTAGGGGCACATAGGGCACACCTTAGGGGTGACTTATATGTAAAAATAAGGTAGTTTAAGACTTTGGAAGTACCTTTAATTCCAAAATCGAATTTGCATATAACTTTAATTTAAAAGCAGCCAGCAAGGCAGGCTTGCTTTTAAAATGACACTGGGCACCTCAGCAATGCACCTAGGTGTGCACCACCTATGCTGTGGTCCCTAAACCTACATGCCCTACCATATACTAGGGACTTATAGGTAGGTTAACTTAGCCAATTATAATTAGCCTAATTTGCATATCCATTTTACACAGAGCACAGGCCCTAGGACTGGTTAGCAGTACCCAGGGCACCATCAAAGTCAGGAAAACACCAGCAAAAAGAGGAAAATGGGGGCAAAAAGTTATGGGGCCTCTGCAATCAGCCCTGTTTTCTCACAGTTTGTCACTAACCTTTTCTTTACAGATCGCCTTCCCTGCTGTTCCCTTCCCACACCCTTCCCCTTGCCTGGCCATTCCAGTACACAGTGCTATTACAGCACACTGAGTAGGAGCTGCCAGGAGGTGGGCTTTCAAACAGCTACGTGCAGATCCCAAGGACTGACCACTGTGACAGAGTAGCTAGCCCAAACATTTATATCCTCATGGTCTGCATGTGAGCTCCTTATTATGGCCACCTTAGATGATCTGTTAAAGGTCATCACCCAAATGCAGCAGGATCTTGTAGAGTCAAAAACACCACCGCAACGTTAGCAGTCAAGCTGGTGCAGTTGCAAGATAGGACTGGGAAAGGTGGGCAAACCCAGTTTGGCGCTACCTGGCAAAAGAGTCCTCCGTAGATCTCAGGTCCAACTCAACCCACTAACATTTCCCTTACAGTACCTACACTGATTCCACAAGCTGCCCGGAGGGTTTTTCATTAGACCCAGGAAAGGTACAGACCTTTCTTGCTCAAGCAAAGCTACATTTTACATGCAGACCCTAAGTCTCGCATACCGTTTTTGATATCATACTTGCCTGGCAATTTGGCTACTTGGGCAGTTCCTTTGGTGTGTCAAGATAGCCCTTTACTTTATGATTGGAAAACATTTATCCACAAATTCAAGAACGTCTTTTATCAAAAAGCAGGTGCCTTATTGGCAGATCTGGAACTACTAGAACTTAGACAAGGTACCAAGGGCTTGGTTGCATTCTTTGCACACTTAAACCATTTAATGGCAGAAACAGCATGGCCTGAGGAGAAAAGGGCAGCTTTGTTCTATCTGGGTCTAAGGCACAAACTGAATGACGTGCTGGCGCAAATCGACCCACAACCAACCGCCTGTTCAGACCTTATTAACCTCATGTTGAGAATGGACCATCGACTTGCAGAATGAAAATGGCTGACCAAAAAGTGCCAGCAGTAACGAGATGGCCAACTCCCAAGTCAGTGCATGATGTACAGTGTTTTTGTTACTTAGAAAAAGGTACAGTTCGTGTGGACCCCTGAAGCTGATGAAGCATTTATGACTCTAAAGAATGCATTCACTACCGCACCCATCCTGGCCCATCCTGATGTTGAACGTCCTTCTATAGTAGAGGCTAGTGCCTTAGGTGTTGCTGTTGGTGCGGTTCTTTCAAAAAGGAATCACAACACTTGACAGCCCTATCCAGTTGGTTACGTGTCTCGTAAGATCTATGATGCTGAACAGAACTATGTCATAGCAGAGAAGAAACTCCTGGTGATTCAAGATGCTTTCGAAGAAGGGAGGCATTATCGGCAGGGAGCAAAACACAACATCACAGTTTATACAGACCACTGTAATTTGCAGTCCATGAGTGCATCTTGTTTCTTAACACCCAGACAAATATTATGTTTGTTGTTTTTCACAGAATATGAATTTTTAACAACTTTCTGACCAGGAACAGACAATTGGAAAGCGGATGCTCTCTCCCGGCAGGATTCCACAGCAATGCATACAATGGAACCTCCTCAATCTATAATAACTCGGAAAAGGTGCTATGTCTAACCACTACTGAGACATTATTTCATACCATTTGAGATCATTTTAACATAAAAGAGTGGCAGCACTGGGTTCAAGAGCATCACAAAAGGACAATCATTTAAGGCTTGCAATTACATGACTCTCAGCTGTTTGTCCCTAATATTGAGTTATGCCAGATGGTGTTCCAGTGATTGCATGCTTGTCCTACTGCAGGACATGAAGGTTTTCTAAAGACAGTAGTACACGTCCAAAGGTATTTTTGGAGACCAAACTTGGAAAAAGACATTAAAGATATGGTCACAAACTGTGATACAAGTGCAAGAGCTAAGAGTAGTCATTCAAAACCACAAGGTCTCTTGCAGCCTCTCCCAACACCAAAGCAACCATAAGAATACATTACGTTGGACTTTATTACTGGACTTCCCACAGTACAATGTTGCTCAGTGATCCTGGATGATAGTGGACAGTCCAAGGGTTACCGACTACTGGACAATTGGCAACCATCCTTTTACAACATGTGGTGTGCTTTCATGGACTACCTAAAATTATTCCTTCTGATTGCACAGTTTTCTTCCCACTTCTGGCAGACATGGTGCAAAGCCCTGCAGATTACCTCTACGTTATCTACTAGTCACCATCCAGAAATGGATAGTCAAACAGAACGCCTCAGCCAGACCGTAAAAGCAATACTTACGGTGCTAAGCTGAGGAAGCTACAGAGTCATGGGCCTCACATCTTTGGCTGACAGAAATGGCATATCATTTTGTATATTGCATTCACTGACTCAACACCGTTTTATGGGTTATTTTGGGAGCATCCAAACATTCTTCCAATCACTGTACCATAAGAATCTGAACTTACACCCACACTGACAAATGCTTTAACACATATTCACCACACGTAAACACAAATCTGTAAACATTTGGAGAAGGCCAAAGCAGCCTATAAATGGCAATCCGACAAGAAACATTGCACCAGCCCTACATACCAACCAGGAGACAAGGTGTGGCTCTCCACATGTCACATAACCTTTAGACATAAATGCATGTTCTATCCAAAGTACATTGGTCCATACTGTATTATCAGACAGGTTAATCCTGTAACATACAAACTCCAGTCACCTTGTGCTCTACACATCCGTCCAGTATTTCATACTTCCCTGAAAGTAGCCCCACAGTAGTGTCGCCATCGTCCTCCTCCAATGGTAGTGAGTGGGGAATGGGAATATGAGGTGCGAGCAATCTTAGATGCGCACCTCCATTGACATGCTTTATGGTATTTGGTAGACTGGAAAAGGGTATGGACAGAGAATGATTCCTGGGTTCCCGTGCACAATGTCCATGCGCTTCGTTTACTTCAGCTCTTCCATCTCCTCCATCCTTCCAGCCAGGTCATAGAACGTGCTTGGGAAGGGGAAATATTGTCAGCGCCACTGCGGTGCAAGTTCTAGGGCCCGCCCAAACCCACCATAAGTTTTTATGCTCTCTCTCTCCTGGTCTCCGACCTGTCGCCGTCACAAGGGAGTTGCACCCTGTCGTAAGTGTCACCTGGGCCCCTTAATGTGCTGGTGGTTCTGCTGCCCCAGGCATGCTAGCAACACTTAGGGAGGTTTGCAGGTGCTCTGTAGTCTAGTCAGACTTAGTAGTATAATCAGAATCATATGGGCCTGTAGGGATGTGCTTTGTTGGCTCCATGTCATCTTCTGCACCCTTGTCTTTATTTCCTGCCAACAACCTCTTTTTTCCCTTTATTTTGCACTCAGTGTTTGAGGGACTACATGTCCCAGCTGCCCAGGTCGCAGACATTTTGGGTGCGGCAGACTCTATTTAGAGTGGACCCACCCTGTGGAAGCTGCTCACTATTCCGGCATCTCTCTTGAAGCAGGATCTCAGGTCTGGTGTTGGTAATCCTTCTGGTGGCTTGTCTATCTCCCAGGCAATGCGCTGTGTGCACACCTTGTCCAGAGGCTTGCCGTTCAGAAGCCGGCTCATCGTAGCAGTTGTTAGCCTAGCTCTCGCAGCAAAACCTACAGAGCACAGAGTGGCCCGCTCTGAGTGGTAAGGCGGAAAGCCTCCCTCCCATGATCCATATATTTGAGTTCTTATCATTGTGAATTTGAGCTCTGCACTCACCAGTTATTCTTTGGCTTTGACAGTTATGGATGCTGTCTTTCCATTTCACTGACTGAATATAGTTGATGAATGGCAGTCTCTGGATTCTTTGGAATGGACTGGATCCAGCAGTACCCATGACAAACAGAATATATACACATGTGGAAAAATACATAACTTTTTGAACATCTTGAGATGGATCCAGAAAAGATGTCTGTAGCCCTCTGGTGGTTGGAGTTTCTTAGTTTTGACAGTTCAAAAGGTTTGTTGTATAGTTTGTGATTCTTGATGCTGTTGGGATTGTTGATGTGGTATAGCATGGGAAAAAGTTCACAATGTTGTTCTCCGTAAGATGGGCCTGTTGGGCTTATTGGTGTGGTCACTAAAAAGATGATGGCCTGCTGCCTCAATTGCTCACATGCTGGATAACTGCTAGGTTTGGTTTGTTATTTCAGAAAACATTGCATCTTTACATGAGTCGCCACCAATCATTTCATAGGAATTCCTGCATTTTTGTCATTTCAGTGGGGCACCTGAAGGTGGCCCAACTTGAGGTATCTAATTTGAAAGAAAATGGGTTATTGTTCAAGAACGTATTCATATTAGCGGTTGGTTGGCCTCTCCCCTCTCCGTGCCTGACTAGGTGTATGGCTGTTAGCATTTTTTTTTACAGTGTGATCTTGTGAGCATGTTGGTATCTTGTGAATGTGTGGTTTATTTTAGTTATTAACTGGTGCTCTGTCTGTGTTGCCAGCCCTCAAGTATCCTATTGTGTGCATGGGGGTGCCAACAGTGTGAGTGGCGTTTTTTTGACCTACACATGCATGGGGGATGTATGAAGAGGAGGCGTGTCAACCTGAACGTTGGTCAGCGATCACAACATGTCATGAGCTCACATGTCTACCCCTCTAGGCCCGGGCATGTGGCATGCATTGTGACCCGCCGGGTAGCGCCAGGTGTCTTGATTATGCCCTGTTTCTAGAGGCGTTTGGAGGTTCCCTAGATCTTTGCATGATCAGTTATCTTAATTGTCATGAACTTAAGGAGGTAGGAGAGCTGATCTGCGGCCCCTATGTGCTTCTGATATTACGGTGTCTGAAACTGAGACTATTGCTTCCTCTCAGACTTTGTGTGTAAGTTCTTGGGTTTTGGTTGATTTCTAGACCTAATACTGGGGTGAGCATATTTTTTATTTTCTATTCTTCTCGGAGCTATGATGCATTTTTTTGTGTTCCCTTTTCCCTACCACCTCCCTAGCACCGCCTATGCCTTGGACATATATTATTTGGACCTGCGGTTCCTGGCTGTTACTTGGAAACTTTGAGAGAAAGGAGGAGGAAAAATATTGGTGCATAGAGAGTCCAATGTAAGGCCAAGAACTTGCCGAAGGTTCCCCAAATTAGAGTAGTTGACTGGAACGGCTGGTTGTTCTGAGGAAGCCTCCCCACCTTTAGTGACTCAGCACCATGCGGTGTGTCGCAATCTGTGGATTTTGTGCGTGTGCTGTGGAGGATATGGGGTCTTCACTATCTCAAGCATACGGGAAGCCTAGCTCCCTATACTGGATGACAGCTTCGTTTTGGAACTAAAAAGGGACCTCCATTTGGCTGTTGGCCATTTAGTATTCTGGGGGTACTACTGCTGTTGGGACCACATGCCCAAAAAAACGTTTTTCCTGGCTGGGTGCTCGAGAATGTGGACCTTTCGACTTAATGAATGGACCCCACCCCAAATGACTTGTGGGTGCGAGGATCTGGGGTGCCTGCTTTTAAGCACTGGTTGGGGAGCTGACCTTATCCCCTTGTCAATCTGTGCTCCCTCTGGGGTGTGGCCTGCAACCCCACCATGGGGGATTAGCAGCAGATGGGGTCTATGCTCTGTTCAGCACCCCGAATTGTGGACTCTAATGAGAATGCCTGATCGACAAAACACATGCAGGAGCCCTTATCTCCCTGAACGCAAGTAAAGGCTTGAATCTCTAACATTTTTTCATTTCTCCTCCTTTTGAATTTTCACTGAGTGAATTTTGAAGGTGTGCTTGACATGGATGATTTACATTGGGGGTTTTAATCTACTGCATACTTGAGTTCTGCGTTTGTGTGAAGGCGATACATCTTATTCAGTCATTCCCTTTTTATGGTTGTCTTTGCATGTGTGAAACAAATGTAACTGGGAGAAAAGGATGAGATCTGATCCACCACAATTTTGCTGAGAAGTCACAATGTCATACATCTGGTTGCCACAAATAATCCTTGCTCTTGGGTATAGATGAGGCGATGCTGACTGACAGGAAATGGATTAGGCTGACAGATGTCACATGGTGTGGGATTGGGCTCAGTTTCCACAATTCAGGGGATGCTGCAGCCCAAATCCAGCAGCCTCATTGGTAGAATGAGAGCCAACGCGACATAGCGCCACCAATGTTTGGTCAGGTACTGATTTTCGTATCTTCCAGAGTATCACTTTCTCACTATGTGCAAAAGGCACCTCAATAGTATATATGGAGACATCTGTGGGATTGAGGATTTCCTCCTCAGCTAGATAGATAGTACCTATTCGATGCTATAGGTTGTTCAAGCTTGAACCTTAAAAGATCAATCCCCATTTGGTGTCCTAATCCCTGAACAAGTAAATTTATCATGGCAAACCCGCAACAGGTGGTAATTACAGTAAACGTCCAACCTCCCCTCACTGCTCATCTGGTAGCTAATGGCCTCACATCTAGGGGGGTTCTGTTACATTTGTAGTTGAGGCTCATCCAGCCTATAGAACAAAAACATTACATTTTTGGATCAACTTTCCAGCAGTCGATGGGAACACTAATACATTTCATCATTATACACCTGCTAATATACCTGAACAATACAGAGCATACTTAGAAGTACCTCTGTCTTTTCAAGACCACCATAACTGGTTTGATGGCTCACTACCCCACACAATCCTCCATCTTACATTAGGTCCTCTGCATAATGATGGCCCTACCTGGGCCTTATTGGCCACATACACACTGCATCCTGATGCAGGCACCTTGGCGGTTGCTGAGGTTCATCACCTATACATTGAGCTTACAGCAATATATACACTCTTAGTACAATTAGTAGTGCAGACATTAAATACTAACCCAGTACGTGCTGCTCCAGCTCAACAACACATAGTCACACCAGGCATTAACCCCGCAACTGTACATTCATTTGGCGGGTAAGGTACCCGCCAAATGGGAAGAAATTCAGTTTTGGTTAGTTTAAAAAATAAACGTGCTAAAGGTAGTATTTACCCATAAGGGACCTCAAGATAAACTCAGAAATGTCAATATATGGTTGCTAATTGGGATGATTCCCGCAGTAGATAACTGCACTACTTGGGGCACAATATTTGCACATGGTACACCAACACTAGCCAATCTTCCGGAGGTGTTAAAACAAATTCAAGATGAAGACGGGGATGCCCCGGCCCTACATTTGGGGATGCAATTAATGGTAAATGTTGCCACTGTGGCTTCAATAATATTAAGTAATCTTAAAGGGGAAGCAGTAGCACTAGCTGTGCACATATGGCTCTGGGATGTTCCTGTATAGGATCAAGAATTCGAGCTTCCAAAGATTATCACTGAGACCTACTCTAGTGTTGGTTGGGATAGCCTGGTAGCCAGACCTAGTAAACAACAATAACAGGATAAATCCATTAAGAATTCTAGCAAGCAAGCATGTGAGAGTTGTAAAAAGCACTGGGATAAACAAAAACAATCACCTAGAAAAGAAAGGGGAGAATCTCTGCGTTCGGAGACCCCCCAAAACCAGTATAATCCTAGAAATAAAGATAATATAAAACCCTCGGATAGATATCAATATAATGATACACACCAATCTCATTCCTTTCAGGACTCACCGAATAAACACAGTGAGAAAGGAGGGTGGTCAAAGCAGTGAAATGAGTATGTGAAACCAAGAAAGGAGTCAGAACACTCATCAGCAGTTACTGTTAAATAAAAAGAGAAACTTCCCCAACAAAAAACCTCAATTCAAAAAGAAGGTGACAGCAATTTCTATATGAAATGCCACTCAGGATGAAAGCTTTACTGAAAAACAGGAAGTGGGCACCTGCTAGACAGCGAGGCAGAGGTCACAATAGTTCACCGGAATCCTCAAGAGCATCTGGAGGTGAAAGCAACTAACGACTTTTAACAAGTCAAGACTGCAGACATGCGCATCTCCACACCCTGTAGGGTGTATTAACTGAAAATACAATTAGAAGGAGACATTGAGCACACAATTGTTGCTATCTTTCGGGATTGTGTGACATTTATGATGTTTTACTGTCCGAAAAAGATTGGCCACCAGAATTTGTCCGTAATCTCCCATAAGGGGTAGAGGAAATTGAACCATCTTTCTCACACTTTGTTCCAAAAGAACCCAGGGAGGCTTGCTTTATTGATTGGGCATTGGCACAGGCACCCGTGCTGTATCGCAACAATGTAGGGTGGGATAAAGATTTTCCCTACCATATAATTCCAATTAGGTCCCAACCACAACCCCAAACACAAAATCAAATCATACATGAAGCTAGAGCACCCTTGAGGGACATCCTCATGCAGTTAGAGTACCAGGACGTAAATTAACCCTGTGTCTCACCAATGAACAACCCATTGTTACCCGTAGCTAAACCAGAGCATTCATATAGAATTGTCTTAGACTACAGACATTTAAATAGTCATACATGCACATTTGCCAATCAAAATGCACACAGTACTGCACTTATTAACAATATAGTGCACAAAAATACAAAACAACATTGGGTATTTCCATTGGTTTCTTCTGCCAAAATATAGCACCTGAAAGTAGGAATTTAACACGTTTTAGCACTTTAGGCTCGTAAAAAAATGGTTTGCACACTCGCACAGGGGTAAAAAAAAAGCAGTCCAGGGTAGTTTTCAGCTCATGTTACTTCAAATTTACACAACATTGACCCTGAGGCATTATACTACACGATGATGATCTCTTTCAAAATATAAGACGGGTAAACTGCATTGTTGTGGGATTAGCCAAATTAGGCTACAAATTTAATTGAATAAAAATAGCCTTCTTTAGTGTCCTATTTTTGGGATACAAATTCTTCAATGAAGGCAAGAGCCTAGCATCCCAATTTCTAGAAAAATGTGCACAATTGCAACCACTGAACACCATCAAACAGCTCTAGTCATTGTTGGGCTTTTTAAACTTTCGCAGAATTTACATTCCAGATTATGCAGAACACATCAAGCCATTATATGATTTAATACGTCCTCATTTTTCAAGTAAACATTGTGCAGTCGAACACACATGTGTTCTTAGAGCAATGCAACAAGACATGTTTGCAGCTAAACACTACACCCAAGGGACAACAAAACACATTTGGTCATCAGAGTAATTGCTGGTGCCATTGGTTTCACCTAAGTATGAGGGTGATACCATCCCTATAGTATACAAATCACATCTGCATTCCACAGCTGAACAATGCTTTGCTCCCACAGAAAAATACTGACTGCTGTTCAGATGGCTGTCATTATGGAGAGACCTCTGGCCCAGGGGAAACGCATCATTGTCGTATCTCCGATCCCTGCCTTCGAGGCTGTCACAAAATCCAGCGTTCCTAACACCAAGGCACAACATCCAACTTGGATTCAATGGGCAACGTCTCTGACAGCCACCAATGTTGATTATGTTTTTACCCTAAGTTACAAAGTCAAGATTTTCTCCAATATAAACTACAATACCCAGGTCCAGCAAACACTTTGCCTATTAAACAATATCATACAATCATTTACCCTGATGGTTCAGCCCAACCAGCAATTGGCACTAAACATCAATTCTCCACAGTTTGTGCGTTTCTAAGTGGCTACATGAAGGATGGTGAATCCCATCCACAACATACCTATACATAGACGTTAGGGGACTGCACTGCACCATAAGCAGAGCTCATAGCTCTGTTGATGGCACTGGAACACACAGATCCAGGACAGTTAACACTAATCATCTGTGATTCATACTACTGTGACCAGTCCTTCAATGAAAACCTGCATTACTGGCGCCAGAATGGGTTCAGAGATTCAAAAGGTAACACCATCAAACACAGACTACTGTGGGGGAAAGAAGCGGATCTGAAAGAAACTCTAGCCAATTTCAGTGCAGTTCATACATTGGGGCATCAACGTGTTGGAATACATGTTACAGGCAATACCTTGGCTGATGAAGTGGCCAGATCAGCAGTAGCTACGGTTTCTGTTGCTGCAATAACTTGTTCACGGATGAGGTTGGATGACGAAACACTGGCTGCTGTGAAAGCTTCGGCTGAAAGCAAGCATATGTCAAAGGCATAGCCTGCCAAATATCCCTTCTCCATATCTAGCCTAAATACTGCCCTAGTAACAATACCAAGGGTGGGTGATTGTGTGATTCCTAACCAAGACCAAAGATTTGAGTTGATGAAAGCAGTGCACGAGGGAGTTGCTTCTGCCCATGCTGGTGTGGCGGCTACTATTTCACTATTACAAGCATGTTACTGGTATCCAGTTCTATACAAACAGACCAAAGAGTATGTCCTTTACTGTGGCACCCATCAGCAAATAAAAGGGTCCACCATCAAATGCCCACCACAGACACCCCTCTTAATTTCCAACAAACCTATTCAATGTATGTACCTGGAACACTGTGTTCCCTTGACACCTGATGGTGCATGTAAATACATCTTAGTCGCTTTCGACTCATGCTCTAGATCAGTATGGCCATAATGCTCAGCTGATGCTCACACTATTAAAGATTTGCAAGTCTTTATCGGCACATATGTAGTTGCAGCTTTCTACTAGGACCAGTGCCCTACTTTTCCCTCATGAGCATTCAGGGACACCATGGCTTCCTTAGGGGTCTGTGAGGAATTCAGTAGCAGGAACAATGACTTACTTGTGCAAACGACCAAACCCCCAGAAATGGACTAGAGCCTGGCGATATCCACACTGGTGGCATGGTGAGCCATCCGCAAAACTGTTGTTGATGGCCATGTTCTGCATGTTTGCTACACGCACCGACTTTGAGATCTCCAAAATGGCGGACATTCCTGAAAGGTTAGCAGTCTAGTGTACGCGTGAAAGCTGAAATCTCAGCTCGATATGCAAGCGCTCATCAGGGAAGGTGGCGCACTTCAACTGGACTCCTGAGGCGCTGGTAGCATCTATTCAGCATGCATATTTACCTCACAGAAGATTCCTTGTCAGAAAGGACAATACTCTGCGTAGTTATGGAAAGCAGCTCACACATCTTGGAGTATGACTCTTCTTCGTCGTACAAGCAGTATTTCAGTTCTCTGCAGCACTCATAATTCAAAGAGTGTTCAGGTCCAAACTTCAGTTAAGATATACCTTTCCAAATGGCATAATGTTTTATGAAAATTAGAAGACTTTCTACATTACAAGAAACTTTTCTCAGAGAATTCTCACAACTCAATTAATATATTGTGACTAACCTAAAATACATGAACTTTGCAAATTTTCCGATGCAAACATCTATTCACAATTCATTTGGAACACAGCTACGAAAAACAATAGATTTCTTCACTATCCAACATATCCACTCAGTCAAATACTGGAACCGCTATACCTGCACACTGTTGCAATGTTAAAATCATATACTAATTTTGGAAAATTCTAAATCTTATTCTATTTGCGACAGAGTTTATTTAAAAGAGAGGAGTACAAGTCTTGCTCTATAGGGGTACAGAACATTGATGTACATGTAATAGAAATAGAGTTTAGTAACATTAGATTATGAAGTGCATGTTTGCATTTGTCTTCCCTTCATTCATAACATCAGGCAAAAACAAAGTATAGCAGACAAGATTCCCCCACAAGGCAGTTTCTCTTACTTCTCTATCCACTTTCCCTTCCTCCCCCGTTGAGATTTCTCACTGGTAGTAGTCAGAAGGTCAGTGTGAATATTAGTGGAGGGACATTGGGACTAGCTTCTGCTCTTGAGGAATCCAGTTGTCCAGTACTTGACACGCCTGACAGGGTCCAACTATTTGTCTCCATATCATCCAGAGGAAAATAGTGTTGTGGAGCAAAGAAACCGATACTTAAAGTAATGCTTAACAGCAAGATTATTAGGCACGGTTCGTAGTTGGCTTAATCACCTGTATGGAGTCCAGACAGCATTTAATAATCTGCCCGGAAGGTCCCTGGGAGGGCGTACCTCATACAAAATCCTGTTTGGGACACAAATGTATGTTCCAGATCTCAATGGTCCTGGTTCGGAGGTGGCAGAGACACCTTTTGACATAAATGAACATGTCACTGTCTTGCAAGACTTACAACAGTTCTGTGACAACAACGCATCTGTTAGTGCCGCCTCCTTGGGAATTAGGAATACACCAATAACACCAACTTGCTGAATTCCAAAAGTTCACTAACATCTGCAGTAACATTATTGATGAGAAAACTGTGCTTGGTGACGGCGTGAGTTATAGTTACCTTATGGCACCAGGGCACCCAGCACAATATTTCATGTAGTGATTGTCAGGAGTGGGTCCTTTTTTGTCATCTGCTGCTGAGATCATAGACTGTGTTATCCCTTTTAAAAACTGCAAGTATGTAAAATGCCATAGAAGCCCTGTGCTTTTGGCCTTGCCCCAAATACATTAGTGCTATACAACACCTTTCCCCCATTTTCCAAAGAAGATGAACAACTTACTAAAAGGACCCCCAAGCACATTTCCCAGCAATTTTGGAGATGCATTCTTGATATACAGGAATTTGACCACATCGCCACCAAAGAAAGAAGCACTTCATGACAGCCATAGGCTAGGTGGTTAGGCCGCTAGGCCCTGCAGCCAACCCCTGCCACGCACCGCCAAAGGGTTTGGTGGTTATAGAGGGCCAAAGGCCATGCGCGGCAGTGGCTGAGTGATTAAAATTACTATATGTTAAAAAAGCCATCGAAATTCATTGAAAAAAACCACAAAGCTTACAGTGGCATAGTTAGGAAATAGATTTAAAAAAACATAGAAATTCACTTAAAAATCAAAGGTTACAGGGACTTTATAGTCAGAGTCTGAATTTACTCGAACAAAGCCATAGAAATTCAGTAGTTATAGTTATCTCAAGGAACCATAACTCGCGCCCTAAGGTTGCACCCTCGCCATGCATTGCTAATTATCCAACATATGACAGCGTTCATGACCTTTTATAACATCATAAAAAATCAATGTAACATTAGTAGTCAAATTATTAAAGACAAAATTCGTCTTGGCGAGGGTGCAAGTTATAGTTCGCTTAGCTGCTGAATTCCTATGTTTTTGTGCAAGTAAATTGAGAACCTAACTATAATGTCTCTGTAACCTTTGGTTTTTCAAGTGAATATATATTTTATATATATATATATATATATATATATATATATATATATATATATATATATATATTATATATACATATATATATACACCCAAAACACATTTAAAAAAAATATAAACATATATATATACTTAATCTTGCGGCGGTCACCAGTAGGTAGTTATAGTTAGGAACTTTTTTTCCATCAACAGAGCATTTTTTGTTTTGCCAATAATGTTGGTGCCGTTTGATGAATCTTCACCACATTTTCAAAACATAATTTGGTCATTTAAGCTGCTGTCTTGAACGTTTTGGGGAGATCTGTCAAGCGGGGCCAGAAGTGGGGAGGTCTCAAATCACTTTTTCCCCATTCTACATAAACGGGATTTTTCAAAGTTTTGAACGAGACTACAGCCTGAATCACTGAATGAAATTACACGAAATTTGTCAGAAAGCTAGCTCTTGGTCCAGAAAGCACACTTTTTATGATTTGGTGTAAAACCGTTCAGTAGTTTCTGAGATATCAGAGTTTAAAAAACACAGAGAAATAGGGACCTGAAACCTCCGCGGATCCAGACCCGCAGATCTGGGGGAAAAACAAGGCCCTGATTGGCTGGCCGCAACCAGACAGTTGCGGCTGCCTTTTTGAATGTTGCTTCGGCTCAGGGGTGGGAAAAGAGTACAAAACCACATAAGGGGTCAGGATACAGGCACTGTGACCCCATAGGACACAGAGGGGCCCCCTTGGGGGAAAAAAGTTGCCCAATTATTTTTTTTTTCATCTGATCCGTGGATCCAGAGCAAAATTGAATTTCTATGGTTTTGTGCTAGGAAATTCAGAACCTAACTATAACATCCCTGTCACCTTTTGTTTTTTTCATTGAATATATATATATGCAAAAAAATTCTTGTAATAACAAGAAAGGTCAGGACACTTCCAGTGTAATTAAAGCTTTTACTCTTCACAGAAATATTCTGAACAAGGCTAGGGCTGAAACGCGTTGGAAGGAATATTTCTGTGAAGAGTAAAAGCTTTAATTACACTGGAAGTGTCCTGACCTTTCTTGTTATTACAAGAATTTCTTTGCATTTTTAATGGTATTTCTCGAAGCCATGGTCGGACCGCCACTTTTTTTGAGCCTCGATAATTCGGGTCCTTTTGGTGAATCATATATATATATATATATATATATATATATATATATATATATATATATATACCCCTGTACCCCTGTTTTCAAAGGACAGTCATAGGTGGAAGACTAGGTCCTTAATGCTAACTAGGTGCACTGCAATGTATGTAATGCAAAAAGTAATTGTACGTGGTATGCGACCAAGAGTGACTTTAAGACCACCCTTAAGTAGCTCTGCACAAAATCCAGCCGACCTCACTATTTCTTATACTTCTTATATCTTCAGTGCATCTAGGCTCCAGACATTCCTTGACCTTTAAGCACTTATTCAGGCCGAAAAGTGGAAAAACATAACGCTGAATTGAATCACCTAAATTCCATCATGTTTCTCTAATTTTCTATTGCCAGCAAATACCATCATAAATAAACTTTGAAAAGGACTGAAACAAATATCTGTACTATCACATGAGTGGAAAATGTTATCAGCCAGTGATCCTCTGTAGTCTGTTTTTAACTACTGTTATTTTTTCTTTTCAGTGGGTCGTGCACGTGCCGAAGCTGATAAATGGTAAATAATTGTTTCTTTTTTTTGCCTCAGATTGTTCTTTTTCTGAACCCTTTTTTTCTGTTAAGTCACATTTGTGGTCGCTCAATAGAATACAAAGATATGCATTCTGCGTTTGATGGTTACAAGTGAAATTCTCGATAAAAAACACGGAATCTTTTAATTTGTTGAGAGTGCTTTTGAAAAGAAATGTGGCATATTCAGATGGGGCAAGGCAATTTAACTAATTATCTCTACTTATCAGGCTTATGTCATTTTCCTTCACTATCCAACAGTCGCAACACGTAACGCGGGCACGGTGGCACGCAGCGGTAGTGGCGATTAATGGGGGAGAGGAGGATGGATTAAATTAAAAAATAAAATTAAAAAAACACTTACCTGTGCCGCTGCTGCCTTCACGACCGTGCTGCTCCTCTCCTCTTCTCTGCCTGCAGGCACAGGTTCCCAGCCTGCCCTGCGTCAGGATTGGCTGCGAGTGCCCAGCCAGGGCACTCACAGGCAGACTGGGAGCAACGGTGTTGCTGGGATGGGGAGAGACTTGTGTGCATGTGTGTTTGGCCGGCCCGAGACGGCCAGCCAAACACACTTGCGCTCTGAGGGGCAGTGCACGTTACCGCTGTGGCCCCACCGCTTTTGCACAAAAATTATAATAACGTTTATTATCATTTTGTGGAAAAGGTTTGTAGCTGCTGCTGCTGGCGGGGGCCGACACACCTCCACCTTTATGGAGGAACCACCCGTGCTAATCAAGCTTCAGCCATGTATCCTAATCTATTTACCTTTAAGTCACGTCACTCACTCCATTTCTGCAGGCCTCTGTGACTTTTGCCTCCATGCTGGTGAACCAATTACTTGGCTCTGAGATAAAAAAATCTGTAATTCACGGCTCCCTGGAGATTCTTTGGTAACTAATTTGACTCTGTGTGGTTTCTGCTATTCTATTTCTATTGCTATAGGCACTCACAGGTCATATATATTAAAACAAATCATTTTGCCATTTTTCATTTAACAAGCAAAACAATTTGTATTTTGTTTAGCAAAGCTGATTGTTTGCAAGAGAAGCAGGCGGAACAAGGAGAAGCAATCCAGTGCCAGGTCAGTGTCTATTCACTGCAATGGAGGGGCACTGTTATAGTTAATGTGAATGATTTCGCCATCTTGTGGTGCTAGCTGCCTCGTGACACAGGAAATGCAGCATTTATGAGTCTGGAAGCTATGCATCTAGCTGTGCATGCATCTCACATTAGTCCACAGGGGGTGTATGTCTCTTACATTTTTTTACTCATTTCACTCTTCCTGCACCTGCCGCTTTGCCCCCAATTTCCTCTCTGTTTTTTTCCCTAATTGCCTATTTACTGCACTCCTGTTTGCCCCAGGCCTATAGTCTGCCTGTGCCCCAACTGGGGATTACTCAATATCCCCTGACAAAAAGGGACTAGTATCACTTGTGGCTGGATTTCCTTTGCATCTTGTATTCCCTACTACGACTCTGGCAAATAAATGTTTGTTCTTTAGAATAAAGTACAGAACTTCTCTGAGGAAGATGGATGCTATGACCCGGCCATTAACTCTCTCTTCCCTTAAACCAGTCCAGCCACCATTTGGCACATGCCTCTTTCCCAGACCTGCTGGACAGCTGGATTAATAGTAAGAAAAAACACAGTCCCTTTTAGTTTATAGGGAACAACAATTTAAATTTAGAAACTCTCTCGTAAACCTTCCAATGGCAGTATCCGAATTGGATCTAAAACAGCCTACACATTATAGAGAGACCATCAACAAGGTTTACAGCATTGACATTGGTTTGTTTTACTTTCATCACTTGTAGAAAGAATGTTTAGAGCATTATGAAGGATGTTTTGCTTTTAGGTTATTATTTTAACAAATGGATCTCCAGAGCAAGCTATGTAATTTGCAATGCATTTGAACACTTCAAAACATTTTATTTTAATATTTCGTTTTAGAATCTTCATATTTTAATGTATTATTTTCTTAAATTTGTCCATACACATTCTACATCACATATGTGGCACAACCTGGTGCTACCCCATAGTTGTTGCAAACTCTGCACAATTTGGTAACAGGACTGAAACATATTCCTCTGTTACCTCTCCTGAAAATATTTAATCTGTGATGGTAAAGTTCCCCTTCTCAAAAAGAAACCACTTCTTTCAGAGAGAAGAAGCATTCTTGTAAATTTGTTGTCTGTGGAATCAGGGGACACCCAGAGAGACAGGCCCTGCGGGCAACACCTCTGCATGGAGTTGGGTGGTTATAGGGGGTTGGTCCCAGGGCATAGCCAGTGGCCAGGAACCCCGCCGTGCACAGCCAAAAGCTGGTTGGATTAACAATAGTAATTAAAGTTACTGTACATTTAAAAAACATAGAAATTCCCAGAAAAAAAACAAAGGATGCAGGAACGCTATAGTTAGGAAATGGAATTAAAAAAACATAGAAATTCATTGGACAAAAACAAAGGTTACAGGGATGTTATAGTCAGTTTCTGAATTTACTCATGTAAAACTTTAGAAAATCAACAGTTATAATTAGTGGTATTTCAAGTAACTATAGCTTGCACCCTAAGATAACTATAACTTGCCCTCATCATGCACTGGTAACTACCCAAGATATTACAGCACTAACCACAACTTCTAGAATCGCAGTGAGTCTCCAATAGTAGGAAGTCTCAATTTGCAACCTAATCATTATTAGTAATGGGGTAGATTGAACTGATTGAAAAATGATGAGGGCCCAGCAGCTTTGCCAGTAATAAAGTTTATCACAAACCATGACACAATAAAACAAGTATTAACATAGCCAAAGGGGTGAAAGTGAAAGTGAAAGCCAGACCTTTTGGTTTTGCCAGTTCTTGTTTTGTTTATGCATGTACTTGCCTATTGCTCACAGGGGCATCTGAGGATAGATTGACAGGACATAAGCCGTCACAGTTCAGCGTTATCCCCAGTACATAGGCTAGCTCTAGCCGTAGATGCGCCTCGGTTGGTGAGAAGCAGGGACTGTTTTATGGGCATGTCACTTTACATTGAATTCCGTTTGTCTGTGGCAAGTATGTCTCCATTTAACTCACAAGGGTGTCCCCTCTTTTTAAGATTTGATCTTCACAGAATTTAGTTTAAAGGGAAAAATGCCAGCTTGCTGGTAATCTAGTTCTTTGCATAAGCAGCTCATATTATGTTCTTTTTCAGCCTTGAGGGATAATGTAATATGTATGTTTTTCTATTTTTGTTCGGAGTTTGGTATCTAATTGTTCTTTTTTCTTCTTTAATATAGGTAGCAGAAGCACATCCATGTATGTATCAACACAATTTATGTCTCTTAGCATTTCAAACTGTGGATTGTATTTAAGCGGATGTTGAAAGGCGTGCATTTATCCATTGCTTTTTAATTCCACCCTTTGAGCAAAAGATGCATACATTTTATGCTCAACGCACAACATTAAAGTGTCATGAAAACAGGTCAAGCACACAAATAAATAAATTACATCTGTTCAAATATAGAAGACAAAATAATATATTAGGTCAGTGGTTCCCAACCTGTGGTCTAGGGACCCCTGGGGGCCTGCAAAGCCTCCTCAGGGGGTCCGCGAAGCCTCCTCAGGGGTCCGCGACTGCTTAGAAAATTAATTAATAGATTAGGTCCCCAGCTTGCAGTAATCACACATTGGGGGGTCTCTGGATTGTAATTATGATTTAGTGGGGGTCCCCGGGTTCCAGTATTAATAAAGCAGGGTTCGACAGAAGTCAAATGGTTGGGAACCACTGTTTTAGGTAATGTTCCTTGTACTGACAGTTTCCTAAAGACCAATTCCAGTCATCTGAGATGACAAGAGAAAATATATCTCAAGTACAATTTACATTTTCCGGTGTCTTAAACTAGAATAATCCCACTTAAATTCCATGACAAAGAGTGAGTATTGCATTTATCCTAAATTCCTTCTTGCTATACGTTGTATAAGGGGTTCTCAAAAAGTCATTGTAAAGGTCAAAGATGGCAATGCCAGCTACTGCACCTTGTGAAGAATAAACTCCAAAGCCCTTCACTGTCTAGAAATGGAAGCATCAGCTTCCTGCCTTACCCCTGCTGGTCTATTCTCAATACTCTTAGCTGTACCCCCTCTCAAATACCTTACAACAGACAATGCTGACTGCTTTTTAAAAGAATAACCTGCTTACCTAGATTGTGTTTCATTCTCATTGAGTTTTGAGGAAATACAAAAGTGAGCATTTTAAATTAAAGTAGTCACTCTCTTCACCAACTCTGAATACCGTAGACGGTGCTAGGAAGAAAACATGTATACCTAGTTACTTTACTACAAGTGACAATTACTTTGTTAATAGTGTCTATTTAGAACAAGAGAGTCCATTGAGCACACAATCCTAACTGAAAAGTGTCTTGATTATGTTGTTATATGCAAATTGGTTCAAACAAAACACCTGTCATTCCAAGCCCTCATATTGTTAAGCACTATTTTAATACCATCTGTGCTTCTCCGTAAGAAAAATGAAGTTTCTATCAATTAGTTGAAGGGTTTTGTTGGAAAGTGGCTCTTTTGACATGGTCAACCCCACCCCTACACACATTTATTGCCTGGATTCTGGTGTAATTTCGACTGCTAACCAGGACCCCAGTGCCAGGTCTCTTTTCCCCAGAAACTGCAAAGTTGATTTTCCCAATTGGCAATACCTTTAGCACCCACTGTAAATCCCTAGTGAATGGTACCCCTGATACCTAGCGCCTGGGGTGTTATCAGGGTCCCGAAGAGGTGCAGCACGAATTGAGACACCCTAAGGGAACCCTCACCAAGCACATGACCAGCTGCCATTGCAGGCTGCATGTCTTGGTGCAGACAAAAGTGAAAACATGACAATGCACACAGTCTGTGTGCCATGTCCCCTAAACACTGCATGCAATATATGCACGTCACCCCTCTAGGAGGCCTTACAGCCCTAAGACAGGGTGCAATATAATACATATGAGGGCATACCTGCACATACAGATATGCACCTGCTATGTTTTTGTTGATTCTCAGACAGTAAGTGTCCAGGGAAGCCATCTTAAATGCATGTGCTGGATACTGGTCACTAGATGTCCCCAGCTACATGAAGGCTTCTCTGAATATAGGGATGTTTGGTATCAAACATCTCAGATTATAAACCCTCACTGTTGCCAGTGAGGAATTTATTAATAACTGCACCCAGAGGGCACCTTAGAGGTTGATGATACCCCAGAATTCCCTGGGATTTTTTCCTTTAGCAGCATGTATTATTTTTAGCCAAAAGGAGCTTATGTCTTTGGCCTTGTCTTTACATATTTGTCTTTTGTACTCTTTCTTTGAATTCTTAACATGATTCCAGAGTAACAGATTGCCTAGGCGGGCCTACAGAAGTCTGAGCTTTTTTTGAGGAGTTGGGCTTGTTTTGAAAGGCCGGCTGGGGTGACTCGACGAATTGGCCGTGATGGGTTGTGATGAGGCCGTTGGTCCAGTATTTTCACTCTGAAGTCCTCCCAGGCATTCATTATGTGTTTGAGCGTTTTAATGCTCTCCAACATTTGCAATTTTGCAGATAAAGATAAGGCTCCTATTGTGGCAGATGACCAAGGTAGACTCTTCAGGCTCATTGAATCTATTAGCCCCAGGCAATGAGGATCTTAGAGTCAGAATTTGATACGAATGGTCACTGGAAGTGGTGTATTTTATTTGAAATTGCTGTACCAAAGGGATCAGAGATAGTGTGACTAGGGTGTAGTCTAGAATAGACCGTGAATTAGGGCAGTGGAAGGTGTGGCTTAGGGGGGTGTTACCAGTGAACCTCCCATTTAGTACCCATAGTTTGAGGTATTCCAGTGATGTCACCAACTGTGCTCCCTGCTGATCGCGATGAGTAAAGGTCGATAACATCTGTTTAGGGACCTTCCAGTAGGAGTTGTCGGCGCTCAGTATTTCGTCTTCCTCTTGAGCCTTAAATAAGTTTGAGTTGATGTCCCCTGTCAAAATGATGTCCCATTCAGGGTGGGTCTGGTGGTGGTACGTAATGATGGCTGTTAGGTGTTTTATTGTAGCTCGTTTGCGGGAAGAACCGGGGTGTACATATGGGTTGACCAATAACATCTGTGGCCTGTTGTAGGGGTTCCAGTTGCAGAGTTTGATCACTTGGCAGTCTTTGTCTTCTTGAGGCAGCTCTTCTATATCCATTTTCAGGGTTAGTGAGAGGTAAACTGCTAGACCCCCACTTGGACTCCCATGTGGCTTTGCTTAACTGCGTTTATTTGAAAGGACGTAAAACCCAATAGCGGAAAAACCTGTTATGACCAGGTTTCCTGGAGTGCAAATATATCCAAGTTATGCCAGGCTTTTGGAGGAGAGCTTGTTTCCAAAAATGATTCAGCACCTGCTATGTTCCAGGATAGCAGCCTTAGGTGCTTCTGGTCTGGATATGCCCGTGATGGTTGTGATTCTCATGCGAGGCGAGGGGCATTGAGGGCTACCAACTGGCTTCGGCGAGTGGAGTTTGTGCTTAAGTCGGGTGGTTTCTTTGATTACCGAAAGGTGTAGGAGAGACACCTAGGGCGCCCTTCAAGACCGTTGTTGGTAATTCGTCTGCTACCATGGGAGCATTAGTGCTCAGAAGCAGATACGGGTATTTGAGTCGCTCTGGCCTGGCTATGGAAATCCCCCAGGTCTCAAAGTGTGGAGCGAACATTAGGATGTGATCTACTATTTCTGCTGATTCCCAAGTTGTTAGGGTGGCTTCTGGTCAGTTGTTGTCTTTAGCTAGTTGGAATTCTACAATGTTAGTTCTGCAGAACACAAGGTGTTAAGCTCTGAGATTGCTTTTAAGAGCCTCACAATGTTCTCTCTATTCAGGATGTTGTGGTTCCCCTGATAAATATAGTGTGGTTGGAACACCAGTTTGAGGGGGAGTCCATCATGCATTGATGGCTGTGTCTGCTGTGACGATACATTATGTGCAGGTACCCTGCTTGGTGTTCTATGGCACGCAGAAGGGTGTGGGTGGGGAGTGGAGCCTTCTGAGTTAAGTGCACTGTCGGGTTTTGCTGGAGCTTGGGATGCCGGAATTTGTTTCCAATGGAGGGCGGTGACTGTATGTGTGAGTGGATCTTGCCTTGGAGAAGTAGCTGGTTTTACCACAACTGCGCCGCCATGAGTACCTGCGGTTACTGTTAACCTGCTGTTTGAAGGATGGCCAGTTACTCGTTTCGCTGTGTTGGTTCTTAGGACATCCATGTTGGCGGGTTGGTGACTTAGGCCAGATGCGTGGCCTGGAACCATTGGATTTAGGTTTTTTGATCTGGCATGAGTTTGTTGGTCATGTGTCCTCTCCAGGGGGGTGGACCATGTGGTATTGTTGTAATTGCATTGCATCGTGCCTGCAAGAGGCTGGTAGAGAGGTGTGAACCTGGAGCGATCTTTGTCATGGCTGCGGACTGTGTTTGGTTGAATACTGTTGAACCAGTATCGTCTGGGTGGGATTGTGGGATGGGTCTAGCCCTTTTATGACAAAGGTGGTTCCTTGTCAACATTATCTTGGATTCTGGTCCTGCGATTTGAGATTGTGGCGTGTGACTCCGGTGGAGTGGCTCGGGGTTGGGGATGGGCTGTCAATAGTTTTTGATCCTCTTGCAAGCCTGTTATACCCTACAGATGGTAGTCAGCTTATACTTAGTCTTGAGTTGGTTCGTTTTAGGGAGGGCAGTGTCGTCTAACATTGAGGCTGAGAGGGATAATTTCACCTGATTGGACAGGCTACTGCAGTCCGGTGTGCTGGTGTCTTCATTTTCCTTCTTTGGGAGTGCGTTGGCAGGTTGCTTAGCAAAAATGGGGTGTATTTCTTCGCATGTTCCGTCCTTATGATTGGATTGCTTCTTCCTGGCTTTCCTTAAGCGTTTATGTTGTTTTTTCGTTAATGTTGGGGGAGCAGTTTTGTTGCTGGTCCAGATTTGCCCTTCTGGTACTGCTTCCCTAAGGGATAGGTCAGAGGCGGGGTTGTTCTGAGTGGTGGGTAATTGTGAGTCACAGATCAGCTCCTGTTGGCTGGAGGTCACATCCAGTTTTTGGGTGGGGCTTACAGTAGGCTGAATCAGTATTACTTCCTGATTCCTGGTGGGCTGCATCAATTTTAATATATTCGACAGAATGTCAGGGAAATACAGCTAGTTTGTCTAGGTTTGGGCTGCAGGTGCATTGCTCTTGGTTCGGTATGGGGCCTGTTTGTGATTTCACTATTTGAAATGTGAGCGTTCCCATTTTTTGGTTTATTCCCACAACTTACTTAGCCATTAAGTTCATAGTGTCGATCTGTGTGTTCAGTTTGTCTGACTGGAAATTTAGGACATCGATAGATGATTGCAGGGTTGCGAGTAGACAGTCCCACCACAACGGGACAATTGGCTCTTGATTTTCTACTTGATCAGGTGCTCGTGTTAGGTCTTTCCTGTTGTTTGATGTGTTTCCGCAGAGGGGTGGAGGTTTGCTGAAGGTGTGGTAGGCCCGGGTCGTTGCTGTCCTGCCTAGGTGTGCCCTGCGTTGGGTGGTAAACTGTGGGGGTCCTTGTGTCGGGGGATGACTGTGTGACCGTAGGCAGAAGGGTTTCCAGCATGTGATCCCCTTTGGTTGAGTCAGAGGGTGACTGGATCATCTTAATTTTGCATGCACTGTGAGATTGGACCGCCGGTTTATGAGTAATGTTAGCTGGTGCCAGATTTCTCGGGTGGTTTGGGGGGTGGATGTCCTCAACATGAATTGTTTTTACTTCTAATACCGGTCGGCATTGTTTGAAAGGGGAAGAGAGCAGGACCAAAGTTCCTCTGTGTGCGGGCTGTGCAAGGGCTGCTTTACTGAGTTTGCCACTACGGGACTAATTACTACGGAAGCCTGTGCTGGACCGTGTGTTGAGGAGAGTAGATAAAGATTGTCAATTGCCATTGTGAAGGACCGGTGGATTTGAGCTACCATTTCTAGAGTTTTTACAAGGACAAAGGTGCTGCAATTGGGTGGTGTGAAGTTTTGATCTTGTTTGGCTGCTAGTAGTTTTGTAGGTTTCAACGGTGACATTAACATTTGATGTGAGGCACATACAACTCTTGTTTCCAGAACGGTGCTCCTCCTGATTGGAATAATCGGACTGGGAAGGGCAGAGGCGTTGTCTGAGATTGTGTAAATTGCGGCCATTGGGTGCTTCAGGAAAGGGAACAACTTTGATGTTGGTGGCAGCAAGGGCTCCAACTCAATGATGTTATTCACAGTTGTTCCCTCGCTGAACTCAGGGGGGAGCCTCAGGGTGGGCTTCTTCCGTGGCTTGTTTGCAATTTGCAGGCGATTCTTGCCAGATCTCATGATCCAACTCTTGCGTTCTACTGATGAGCTTTCAGAGTTGTTTGAGAGTGGGTTGAGGGTGGAGGTGAGGGTCAGAGGGGGAGCACCCCGGCCACAAGCCGCACCAAGGCCTGGCTTAGCCGCTTCCAAAGCACGGGCCTCAACCTACTTATGGGGGGGCCTAGTGCCGCCTGAACCTTACTGAATCACCTCGGCTACCACCTGCTGTTACTGTTGCTACTGCTATTGCTGTATTGCTCAGTGAAGTACTCAATAAGTGCTTGGTAGTGCTTGGTAGGAGGCTTGATGGTTATGTCAGGTATTATGCCGTGAGCACGTACATGGTTATAATTGTACGGACACAGGTATAATCAAACCTGATGCAACCGAGTCGTCTTCTTCCTTAGTGGGTATTGGTATGGTTCTGATACATCTTCTCCGGAATGACCAGGGTTGGCGTATGGATGGTGAGGAGGGAGCAGGGGATGAGCTGAGGGTAGGCAAACTCGTCTCAGTGCCAGTAAGTGTCCATCAGTGTGTTTGTTCCACACTGTAAGTCTGGAATGTGCAGGAGTGTGCCACAGTTTTCATTTGTACCCAGCGGATTTGTTCCTTTGTCTCTCAAACATAAGGACTGCAGTGTGAGTTTCCAAACAACTAGGGATTGCCCCTACCCTTCTATCCATGTATAACTTTCTATCTTAGTATCCCAGATTTCCTGACACAGAGTACCTATGCTGTTATTCAACCTTCCCCAACAAGTCTCATTTCTCTTCGTAACATCGAGGTGGATGACAATACACTGAAACTCCATGTCTGGGGTCCACTTTTTGTTAACGAGGATAGTCCCAGATATGCTATGGCCACCCTGGGACTACAGAAGGAAGTGGGAGCGGACGTTTTTGTTCATTGACTTTGTAGTTTTCCTACCTCCAAGAATCTCATTTCTGGAAAGTCTGTGGGGCCAAACAGTATCCTCCTGTCAGAGCCACATTGGTGTGTGTTCTAGGGCATGCCCCAACCAAGCATGTCTTTATGCTTTCCTGGTCTCTGGCCTGTTCCCAGCATAAGGGGATTGCCCACTGTGGTAAGTGTCACCTGGGCCCCTTAGTGCACTGGTGGTTCTGGTGCCCCAGGCATACTAATGGCATTTAGGGAGGTTGGGGCACAATCTTGCGTGACAACAGAATGTATGTGTGAATGAACATGTGACTGAAGAAAGGTGCAAGTGTGCACTCATTCCAGTTCATGAGCCTCAATCGAGAAGATTAAACATTGTGCCATCTATCAGTATTAGTATTCTCACTTGTCACTAAGCAGAGAAGCAAGAACAGTTGATTTATGTTTGTTTGTCACTAACCTTTTCTTTACAGATCTCCTTCCCTGCTGTTCCCTTTCCCTCGCCTGGCCATTCCTGTACACAGTGCTATTACAGCACACTCAGTTGGAGCTGCCTGGAGGTGGGCCTTCTAAGAGCTACATGCAGATCCCAAGGACTGACCGCTGTGACAGAGTAGCTAGCCCAAACATTTATATCCTCCTGGTCTGCATGTGAGCTCCTTACTATGGCCACCTTAAATGATCTGTTAAAGGTCATCACCCAAATGCAGCAGGATCTTGTACAGTCAAAAAATGCCACTGCAATGTTAGCAGTCAATTTGGTGCAGTTGCAAAATAGGGCTGGGAAAGGTGGGCAAACCCAGTTTGGTGATAGCTGGCAAAAGAGTCCCCCGTAGATCTCAGGTCCAACTCAACCCACTAACATTTCCCGTACAGTACCTACACTGATTCCATTAGCTGCCCAAGGGTTTTTCATTATACCCAGGAAAGGCACAGTCCTTTCTTGCTCAAGCAAAGCTACATTTTACATGCAGACCCACAGTCTCGCATACCATTTTTGATATCATACTTTTCTGGCAATGTGGCTACTTGGGCAGTTCCGTTGGTGTGTCAAGATAGCCCTTTACTTTATAATTGGATAACATTTGTCCACAAATTCAAGAACGTCTTTAATCAAAAAGCAGGTACCTTATCGGCAGATGGGGAACTACTAGAACTTAGACAAGGTAACAAAGACTTGGTTGCATACTTTGCGCACTTAGACCATTTAATAGCAGAAACAGCATGGCCTGATGGAAAAAGGGCAGCTTTGTTCTATCTAGGTCTAAGGGACAAACTGAAAGACGTGCTGGTGCAAAGCGACCCACAAATATCCCCTGTTCAGACATTGTTAACCTCATGTTGAGGTTGGACCATCGACTTGCAGAATGAAAATGGCTGACCAAAAAGTGCCAGCAGTAACGAGATGGCCAACTCCCAAGTCAGTGAATAATGTACAGTGTTTTCTTGGCTTCCCCAATTTTTTTTGCTGGTTTATTGGCCATTTTTTCACAGTGCCACTAATTACCATGTTACTTAGAAAAAAGGTACAGTTTGTGTGGACCCCTGAAGCTGATGAAGCATTTATGACTCTAAAGAATGCATTCACTACTGCACCCATCCTGGCCCATCCTGATGTTGAACACCCTTTTATAGTAGAGCCCAATGCCTTAGGTGTTGCTGTTGGAGAGGTTCTTTAAAAAAGGAATCACAACACTTGACAGCCCTATCCAGTTGCTTACATGTCTTGTAAGATTTATGATGCTGACCAGAACTATGTCATAGCATTTCAAAGAATGGAGGCATTATCGGCAGGGCGCAAAACACATCACAGTTTATACAGACCACCTTAATTTGCAGTTCATGAGTGCAGCTTGTCTCGTAACACCCAAAAAATGACTATGGATGTTGTTTTTCACACAATATGATTTTTTAGTAACTTTCTGACCAGGAACAGACAATTGAAAAGCGGATGCTCCCTCCCGGCAGGATTCCACAGCAACGCACACAATGGAACCTCCTCAAGCTATAATAACCCCAGAAAAGGTGCTATGTCTAACCACTACTGAGACATTCTTTCATACCATTCGAGATAATTTTAACATAAAAGAGTGGCAACACTGGGTTCAAGAGCATCCCAAAAGGACAATCATTCAAGGCTTGCCATTACATGACTCTCAGCTGTTTGTCCCTACTATTGAGTTATGCCAGATGGTGTTCCAGTGGTTGCACGCTCGTCCTACTGCAGGACATGAAGATTTTCTAAAGACAGTAGTACACTTCCAAAGGTATTTTTGGAGACCAAACTTGGAAAAAGACATTAAAGATATGGTCACAAACTGTGATACAAGTGCAAGAGCTAAAAGTAGTCATTCAAAACCACAAGGTTTCTTGCAGCCTCTCCCAACACCAAAGCAACAATAGGAATGCATTACGTTGGATTTTATTACTAGACTTCCCACAGCACAATGATGCTCAGTGATCCTGGTGGTAGTGGACAGTCAAAGGGTTACTGACTTCTGTCCAATTGGCAACCATCCTTTTACAACATGTGGTGCGCTTTCATGGACTGCCTAAAATTATTCCTTCTGATTGCACAGCACAGTTTTCTTCCCACTTCTAGCAGACATGGTGGAAGGCCCTGCAGATTACTTCTACGTTATCTACTAGTCACCATCCAGAAATGGATAGTCAAACAGAACGCCTCAGACAGACCTTAAAGCAATACTTACAGTGCTATGCTGAGAAAGCTACAGAGTCATGGACATCACTGCTTTGGCTGCATCCACTTGCTCAACAATGTTTTATGGGTTATTTGGGGAGCATCAAAACATTCTTCCAATCACTGTACAATAAGAGGCTGAACTTACACCCACAGTGACGAATGCTTTAACACATATTCACCACACATAAACACAAAGCTGGAAACATTTGGAGAAGGCCAAAGCAGCCTATAAATGGCAATCCGACAAGAAGCATTGTACCGCCTTTACATACCAACCAGGAGACAAGGTGTGGCTCTCCACATGTCACATAACCTTTAGACATAAACACATGTTCCATCCAAAGTACATTTGTCTATACCGTATTGTCAGACAGGTTAATCCTGTAACATACAGACTTCAGTCACCTTGTGCTCTACTCATCAATCCAGTGTTTCATACTTCCCTGAAAGTAGCCCCACAGTATTGTAGCCAACGTCCTCCTCCAGTGTTAGTGAGTGGGGAATGGGAATATGAGGTACGAGCAATCTTAGATTCGCACCTCCATAAACATGCTTTATGGTATTTGGTAGACTGGAAAGGGTATGGACAGAGAATGATTTCTGGGTTCCTGTGCACAATGTCCATGCACCTCGTTTACTTCGGCTCTTCCATCTCCTCCATCCTTCCAGCCAGGTCATAGAATGTGCTTGGGAAGGGGAAATACTGTCAGCGCTACTGCGGTGCAAGTTCTGGGGCCCGCCCAAACCCAGCATAAGTCTTTATGCTCTCTCTCCTGGTCTCCAGCCTGTCACCGTCATAAGGGAGTTGCACCCTGTTGTAAGTGTCACCTGGGCCCCTTAATGTGCTGGTGGTTCTGTTGCCCCAGGCATGCTAACAGCACTTAGGTAGGTATGCAGGTGCTTTGTAGTCTAGACAGGCTTAGTAGTATAACCAGAATCATATGGGCCTATGGGGATGTGCTTTGTTGGATCCATGTCATCTCCTGCACCCATGTCCTGTGTCCTTGTCTTTATTTCCTGCCAACAACCTCTTTCTTCCCTAGGTGTATGGCTGTTAGCATTTTTTTTTTTACAGTATGATCTTGTGAGCATGTTGGTATCTTGTGAATGTGTGGGTAATTTTAGTTATTAACTGGTGCTCTGTCTGTGTTGCCAGCCCTCAACTATCCTAGTGTGTGCATGGGGGTGCTAACAGTGTGAGTGGTGTTTTTGACCTAGACATGCATGGGGAATGTATGAAGAGGAAGCGTGTCACACTGAATGTTGGTCAACGATCACAACGTGTCATGAGCTCACATGTGTACCCCTCTAGTCCGGGGCATGTGGCATGCAATGTGACTCTCAGAGTAGAGCCAGGTGTCTTGATTTTGCCCTTTTTCTAGAGGCTTTTTGAGGATCCCTAGACCCTTGCATGATCAGTTATTTTAATTGAAATTAACAGAATGAGGTAGTAGAGCTGATCTGCGCCCCCATGTGCTTCTGATATTCAATCAATCAATCAATCAGGAATTTGTAAAGTGCACTACTCACCCTTAAGGGTCTCAAGGGGTTGAGGAGGGAAGGGGAGAACGGGGGGGTGCTGCTACTGCTTGAACAGCCAGGTCTTGAGCAGTTTCCTGAAGGTAAGGAGGTATTTGGTCTGGCACAGGTGGGTGGGAAGAGTGTTCCATGTTTTGGCGATGAGGTGCAAGAATGATCTCCACTTCTTATGGATTGGCTGCAGGCCCTCCTCTATATTGCAAGAATGGATTTGGAGGTGGGAGGTTCAAGTAAGAGGAAAGAGGAAATGTGGGCTCCTTTGTTTAACTGGGGAGGAGGCCAAGTAAGGCCTTAATGGAATAGGGACGGTATAAATTGAGGTCTCGCAGACCAATGTCCAATGATTATTTCTCCTCTTCCCCCTCTTTCATTAGCCAGGCTGGTATGGTTATTTTATCTACCGTTTGACGTCTATATGAGAGGAAATGGGGACTCCTTGGCACAATCAGCTTCACTTTGGAATGGGTGCAAAGACCAACTATGGGGCTGATATAGGAGTTTTTGTGAGGTGTATGAGGACAATAAAAAAAAAGAGAGCATGATCTACCGCCGGTTGTAGTTCTGCGGATGCGTGGGACAGTTGCGAGGATGAGGTCGGCGGAGCGGAGATGCTGGGTCAGGGTGTAGAAGGAGAGTCATCTATTGAGGTATTCTGGTCCGGGGTTGTGCTGTGCTTTGTTAGCGTGGGTGAGGAGTTTGAAGGTGATTCTCTTGTTGACTGGGAGCCAATGCAGGTTTTTCAGGTGGTCTGTGATGTGGCAGTTGCGGGGGATGTCCAGGATGAGCCGTGCGGAGGCGTTCTGGATGCATTACAGCCTCTTCTGGAGTTTGGCGGTGGCTCCTGCGTAGAGAGCATTGCCGTAGTCCAGCTTGCTGCTTACGAGGGCTTGGGAGACTGTTCTGATTTCGGTGGGTATCTATTTGTAGATCTTTCGGCGCATGCAGAGGGTGTTGAAGCAGGAGGAGGAGATGGCGTTGACTTGCTGGGCCATGGATAGTGAGGGGTCCAAGATGAATCCTAGGTTGCATGCGTGGTCGGTGGGAGTCGGAGTGGTTCCGAGAGTGGCAGGCCACCAGGAGTCATCCCATGCAGAGGGGGTGGAGCCGAAGATGAGGACTTCCGTCTTGTCGGAGTTGAGTTTGAGGCAGCTGCTCTTCATCCATTTGGCGATGGCCTTCATTCCTTTGCGGAGGTAGGTCTTAGCGGAGTCCTTGGTGAGGGAAAGGATCAGCAGGGTGTTGTCGGCGTATGAGATGATGTTGAGGTAGTGGGATCAGGCAATGTTAGCGAGCGGGGCCATGTAGAAGGTGACATAAATTGAGACTTTTGCTTCCTCTCAGACTTTGTGTGTAAGCTCTTGGGTATTGGTTGATTTTTAGGCCTAATACTGGGGTGAGCATATTTCTATGTTCTATTCTGCTCGGAGCTATGGTGGATATTTTTGTGCTCCCTTTTCCCTACCACCTCCCTAGCACCCCCTCTGCCCTAGACCATATCTTATTTGGATATGCCGTTCCCGGCTGTTACTTGGAAACTTTGAGAGAAAGGAGGAGGAAAAATATTGCTGCATAGATAGTCCAATGGAAGGCCAAGTACTTGCCAAATGTTCCCCAAATGAGAGTAGTTGACTGGGACTGCTGGTTGTTCTGATGAAGCCTCCCCACCTTTAGTGACTCAGCACCATGCCGTGTGCCGCAATCTGTGGATTGCATGCGTGTGCTGTGGAGGTTATGGGGTCCTCACTATCTTAAGTATGCTGGAAGCCTAGCACCCCATACTGGATGACAGCTTCATTTTGGAACTAAAAGGAGACCTCCATTTGGCTGTAGGCATTTAGCTTTCTGGGGGTACTATTGTTGTTGGGACCACATGCCCAAAATAACTTTTTTTCCCGGCTGGGTGCCCGAGAATGGGGATCTGTCGACTTAATGATTGGACCCTCCCCAAATGACTTGTGGGTGCGAGGACCTGGGGTGCCTGCTTTTAAGCACTGGTTGGGGAGCTGCTCTTATCCCCTTGACAACCTGCCCTCCCTCTAGGGTGTGGCCAGCAACCCCACCATGGGGGATTAGCAAAAGAGTGGGGTCTATGCTCCCTCCGGCACCCGAATGGCGGACTCTAGTGAGAATACCTGATCAACAAAACACATGCAGGAGTCCTTATCTCCCTGAACGCAAGTGAAGGCTTGAATCTCTAACATTGTTTCATTTGTCCTCCTTTTGAGTTTTCAGTCAGTGAATTTTAAAGGTGTGCTTGACATGGATGCTTTGCACTGGGGTTTTAATCTCCTGCGTACTTGAGTTCTGCGTTTGTGTGAAGGCAATACATCTTATTCAATCATTCCCGGTTTCTGGTTGTCTTTGCATGTGTGAGACGAATGTAACTGAGAGAAAAGGATAAGGACTAGGGCCATATGTAGGAAGGTAAAAATTAGCAAGTCGGAAATTGGGAGTCATTGCAAAATGGGATCCAACAAAAAAAGCAACATCAATTTGCGACTCGCAAATGATGTTGCACCGCAGATTGCGAGTCCGCTGTTAACGGTGTCGCAAATTGCGTCTGTGCCGCAAAATTGCATGCAGGTGCAGCAAAACAGTTGGAAAAACACTTCCTGGCTCTTGCTGATGACATCAGAGCCAGGAAGACATCAAATACACCTGGGAGGAGGGAGGACCACACCCTTTTCAAACTGCTGAGCAACTACCTGGAGGAACAGCTGCAACCATGGAAGACACAGGCAGTGCAGGAAGGAAGAGGAAATTAAAATTCTCTGAGAAGGAACTTGAGGTGCTGACAGAGGAATGCTGCCAGCACCATGACCAGCTTTTTGGAAAGGCATTCCTGAGTGTCCCAGACACTGAAAAGAGGAGGATCTGGCATAAAATCCAGGAGAGGATCAATGCCATAGGGGTGAGCCACAGAAGCATTGAAGAAATAAAAAACCTGTGGTTTGACCTGCGCTCCAGGACAAAGGAGAGGGTGGCAAAGCGCCTCAGGGAGATGAGGGGCACAGGAGGAGGCCCATCCCACCACCCACAGCCATGGAGGAATTGGTTGAGCAGACCCTGGAGCCTGAGGCAGTGTCAGGAATGGGAGCACTGGACACGTCAGCGCAAGGGACATCCAAGAGTGAGTACCATGAAACATGCATGATACACCTATAAATGCTATACCCGCACTCACCCAGTACACAGCAACATGCACAACCAGACTAGCTCCATTCCAGACCAGCAACCACCAGAATGGTGCATTATGGGCAATGTAGTACAGTAGGCAGCATATAGGCAAATGTTTACTAGGAGGCATACAACAGATGTTAGAGACTGACAGTGTGCTCCCCATTTCCCACAGGTCTCCCACAAGACACCCCCACCAGCCACACCATCCAGGGTGAAGACAGCAGGCCACAGGCAGGGCAGGAGGCTGCAGCAGCCAATACAGGGCACAGCACAACACCACCACAGTTCCCTCCAGATGAAGAAGTGGACTAGGAGGAAAGAGACACAGCACCCGGTCCCAGCCACACTGTGAGACAGCAAGAGCCAGAAGCACCACTGCGTCGCAGACGCAGAGTCCAGGTCCAGGCAGTGGCCCAGGAGGATCTAGGGGAGGCATCCATGTCTGCAGTTGAGGCATCCCTCCTATCTGGTCAGCGCCTGCAAACAAGGCAATTGAGGATTATTTCTGGGGCAATGCAGAGGATGGAACACAATTTCACTCATGGCCTGGCAGAAGTGAACACACAGTTCACAAGACTGAATGACAATGTCAGTGACCTAGCACTATCAATACGCCAACTGGTGACGAAACTGATGGCTGAGTGACAAAGTGCAAGGCGCCGTGAGCGCCAACTAGTGCAGAGATTTGACCGCATGGCAGCGTCTATTGTCCGTCTTGCAGTGAACACCACAGGCCTGTCACTACGGACCATGAGCCTGCAAGTGGACCCAGGGCCACTTTGCAGGGGATGTGGCGTGGGGACTGGGCCACATTAGCCACGCTGTGGACATGTTGGAGGCCAGGCAGGTGGCAAGGGGCACGGCTGAGACCCCTCAGGACAATGAGGAGGGGTCCACCATCAGCAGTGCATCTGCCACAGACACACGTGTACTGCGGAGTGGCAGTGCACGTCAGGGGTCTGCTGACCCACCTGGCACAAGCCATGCTGGGCGTACCAGGAGGAGGTGTTAGGCACAAACACTGCAGGACTCATGAGGCACACGTAGTTAATGTGTCCTCATTGAGGGTGGAGATGTGCAGCCCCTTACCGACAGTTCTGTTCTTTAGTTATTAGGTTCACTTATTAAAATGTTTTGTTTGATCCACTTCACAACTGGGCTCTTTGTGTGTGACATTAGTGAGTGTGGTGACAGTTGCCATGTACCTTCCAAAGTATTGGTTAGCAATGTGGTCCCGTCTCTGTCTGCCTTGATTTGCAATTCTTCTATCCCCAGGCTGGCGATGTGGTAGCTCTTGCTCGTCATTCTCCAAATCTGGGTTTTCAGGGGTGAGATGTAGCCCACGTCTGGTGGCAATGTTGTGTAGTATAGCGCATGCGCCAACTATCTTGAATGCTGTTATTGGGGCATACTGGAGCGCACCTCCACTTCTGTGGAGGCATCAGAATCTTGCCTTTAACAGTCCAGAGGTCCTCTCTATGACACTTCTGGTCCGCCTATGTGCACTGTTATATCGCCGCTCGTTCTCATTGCTGGGTGTTAGGTGCGGGGTAAGTATCCATGGTCATAGCGCATATGCACTGTCACCTGTTTGGCATAAATTAACAATGTTAGCAGGGCATGGATGGTTTCTACAGTGACCTGTGTGTATGGCTTCAGGGTGCTGCAATTGCAATTGACCTAATAGATATCCGTCTCCAAACTCCCCATGTTCTAGGCGTTGGTATATCCCACTGGCCCTGAAAATGTAAGAGTCATGTGTACTCCCTGGAAATTTGGCTACCATGTCAGTGATGACATAATGGGCGTCACATACCACCTGGATGTTCAGTGAGTGTGTACACTTCTGATTGCAGAACAGATATTCCAGATTTGCAGGAGGGCATATTTGTATATGTGTCCCGTCTACACACCCTATTACATGTGGGAAGTTGGCAATTCTGTAGAATTCCAACTTGGTGCTGTTAATTTCTGCCTCATTCCTGGGTAGGTATATGTATCTGGACATGTGGGTGAGTATGGCATCTAGGAAACATCTGAAGAACCGGGAGAGTGCACTTTGGGATCCCCCACCTGCCACAGCAATGACCCCCTATAGCTACCCGAGGCCAAGAGGTGCAGTGAGCATAGCACTTGCACATGTGTGGGGATGGCCCCCTGATAGCTACCCGAGGCCAAGAGGTGCAGTGAGCATAGCACTTGCACATGTGTGGGGATGGCGCTGCCGCGCACAGTCTGTCGTTGAAGCTGCGGATTGAGTAGATCAATTAATTCTAATATTGCTGCACTGCTGAGTCTGTATTTGTCATAAATCTCCTCCTCAGTTTATTGGAAAAGTGTCTGCCTGGTTCTGTATATCCCCTCCTGTCTCTGGCTCCTCCTCCTCCTCTGCTGGGTGGCGTGGACTCTCCTTCTCCTTGCTATCACATATATTTCAGCCATTTTGAGTAACCCAGATGCCTCCTTTTATACTTTGGTTATGGTTACCACCTGCTCTGACTTAGTGGTAATTTGGGTGTGCAAAATGGGCTTTTTGCAACTAGTCGCCATTTGCGACTGTCTTTTTCATATGGTCTGCGACTCGCAAATTGCGTCTTCCTATTTGCGGGTCGCACAATGGGGTTGCAATTTTTGCGAGTCGGTAATGGCTCGCATCGCAATTTGCACTGCGGAAATGGGATTTTTGCATCCCATTTCCGATTTTGCGGGGTCGCAAATTGCGATTCGGGCCATTTGCGACTCGCAAATTTTTGCTACATCTGGCCCCTGATCCACCACAATTTTGCGGAGAAGTCACAATATCATGCACCCGGTTGCACAAATCATCCTTGCCATTTAAACATTGTAACAGCGCTCCCGCTTCGCGGGACGCGCTTGGAAGGCGGGGGAAGGCGGCGGCAACCTCGTTTTCGGGCAGGAGCCCTTTAAACATTGTAACAGCGCTCCCGCCTCGCGGGACGCGCTTGGAAGGCGGCGGCAACCTTGTTTTCGGGCAGGAGCCCTTTAAACATTGTAACAGCGCTCCCACCTCGCGGGACGCGCTTGGAAGGCGGGGGAAGGCGGCGGCAACCTCGTTTTCGGGCAGGAGCCCTTTAAACATTGTAACAGCGCTCCCGCCTCGCGGGACGCGCTTGGAAGGCGGCGGCAACCTCGTTTTCGGGCAGGAGCCCTTTAAACATTGTAACAGCGCTCCCGCCTCGCGGGACGCGCCCGGGCAAAGCCCGGGCCAAGGGTGGGCCCGTCCTGCGCCCGTCAGCGACCGGAGGAGGCCGGGCTGGGCCATACCATTTTCATCCTGACTTCCGAGGTTGGTGACCAGCGGACGAACATACTTTAGCCACCCGGATACTTTCCCAATATAGGTGAGCAGTACTTTAGGCCCTCCTGGCGTTTCAGCTTTTCTTAATAAAGCCCCAGTAGAGCCAAAACAAGGTGGGAACAGGAGAGGAAGAGCACCTACGGAAATAGACTGTCAAACTTTGGGACTGGACTTAAGTGTCTTATTAAAGCGAGATGGGTAGACGGAAGGGGGGATGCCTTTGGAAAAAGCCGGCAACAATAAGACTCTAGATGGTTTCCTCCAAAAAGCGGTAGGGGCATTAGAAAAAGAAATTGAATTGGTGGAGCGCCGTCTGACTGCCCCCCCACCAACGGAGGCTCCATCAAAAACTCCACCACAACCTTTTCACCCACCCGCTTTTCAGCCTGCCCCGGCAACTCCACCTCCAGCTACCCAAATTACCCGAATGTCTGTTGCAGAGCCCCTGGACAAGGTTACATATCCTCCAGAAATTACACAGCCTATGCCAGATAGGCCTGCACCCTCCCCAGAGCATAGCTCTAAGGGCAAAAGGAAACGAGGGGAGGTAAACTTAAAGAATAAACGGGCCCGTGTTTTGAACTCCCCCAATCATGCCGTGCCTACTCGGACCAAGGACTGTGCACCTGCCCAAGCTACTAATAATGACAGCCTAGACATAGCCTTCATAATAGATTTTATAAAAGACGAGCTCTCCAAAAAACTATACCCTATAACAACTCGCCTATCAGCTATTGAGGAGAAACTTGACGTTCTCATTAAACTTAATCAGCCAACTATCACTTCCGCACTAGATCTACAATATTCGCAACAACATTTTCCCCCATGCCCTCCAGCCAACAGTGCCAGTAGCCTTCCTCTATCATTAAGCACGGTCCACAATTTTCAATCACCTTGCCCTGATTCTTTGCATCAACCAGTGAAGGCTTCTACTGCTAGACTGGCCAATCCCCTTAAAACTTGGCACTTAAAGAGTGATCCCCTCTTCCCAAGGCGGACTGATGAAATTGCTTATTCCATGAATACGGGCACAAAACTGCACAAGGATCATACCCACCCTTCAGCAGATCGGATGCATAGGGATTTAGGAACCAATATGAGAACTTTACACCTACCACCGGAAGCTTGCCCTTATGTGCTTGTTATCACCAATGTTCCTAAGCTTAAGGCTAATATTTCCGAATCATTTATAGAACTGAAAAATAAGGTCATCCACTGGCTACATAGATACGCTAGATTTGCTTTTATATGATACCCTCAATATTAATGGTGAGGAGGGTGGGTTGGGTGGGTCCACTCAAAAACCCCGGTACAGGGGACTGTATTGTTATTAACTTCGATGCACCTTCCCTTGTCCAACAGCTTTCCTTGAATGTGTGTCATTCTAACCCTCTAGGGGGAGTAACCTCACTTTGTAGGCTCCAGGCTTTCTACCCTCACAAAGCTGTACCAGCTACTAAGGGGGTAACAATGTCACCCAGAGGTCCCACTAGGGTACAGATGCAGCCTAATTCTCAGCTGAGACGCAGCCCTTTCTCGCTCTCGCTTTCTGAAATTGATTGACTAAAAGCCAGCACTGAGTGCAGTTCATTTCAGCCTCAAGGTTCAAATAATTGGGATAAAGAGTACCCTATAGTCGGAAATACTGAAACTCACGAAATAGGGCAAGGCAATCCTGAGGTCGAACAAACCCCTACTGCAGACACCAGAGACCCTACGCCAATTTCCGCACTTGCTCAGCCAGATCTTTCTAAGATGGAAATTAGTATCTGGCTTTCCTCCTGTGCCCAGAGTTCTGAAATCTGTATTGGGGGTGCAAATAAGGAGCACAAGGCGATTGAGACCAATTTAGCCACAGATTTATTAGACCCCAGTAAACTTGGATATTCACCACCATCTCAGACACTCGAACTGCTCACGCCACCCCCCGATCTAGACGGGGCAAGAAATATATTGGGCAATACTGCAGTGGGAAATCCAAACGTGGCTGGTATAGATATGATTGAAAAGGGTATAAAACTTCCCCACGGTACTCCATTTGCAAGAGAGAACCCTGTGGCTGAAGCTCCCCATGACAAAACAGATGGCCTAGATACCATCCTTAGTTGGAATATTGCACGGTTGGAGAATAAAATGAACAACCCTGAATGGGGCAAATTCATAGACGAACATAAAATATGTATTTTCCAAGAAACATGGGCACTGGAGCCCAAATACAGAATTGGTTACAAAAGTTACTAGGTCCCAGCAACTAAGGTGAATTCAGGGAGACCCTCAGGTGGGCTGCTTATATGGCTTAGCTGTTCCTTTAAATGTCGGATTGAAACAATTGACTTGGGCTGCCCTGATTTAATGGGTTTATCAATACCATCCCTCAGTGAGAAACCACTTTTAATAATCAATATTTATAATAGGAGCCTGGGTAGCAAATATGAGTCCGACACATAGACTATTTTGGACAGCTTTCTTTCTTGTAAATCACCTTCCCACTTTATTCTTATTGCTGGAGATTTTAATGTCACTTTTGAACCCTACTTGATGGCCCAGGAACTATACAAAGATGAAGACGCCTACTGGGGTATCCCTCAACTGGTATCAAGCAAAAGACCAAAAATAAATAGATTAACACATCAGGTTGTTGATATTACACTGGCACATGGCCTGCGGGCCTGCAATGGACGTTCCCGCTCGGACCCTAATCTTCACCCTACATTTAGGCGCGGGACACAGAAGAGCCAGATAGACTATATTTTGCTTGACATCCGCCTGTGGGGCTATATGGTTGACATGAACATTGTAGAACATGAGGAAAGTGACCATGAACCGTTGATTTTATTTCTTAGGAACCTACTACCCCTACTTGAAGTCTCCTGTTCCAAGACCCACGAACAACAGTTCACACTGACCAACAATAGACGAAATGTTAGATGGGAATCCCTGAGCACCGACACAGCCACCTTGGCATCTGTGTACAGGCAGCTGGCTGATCACATGGATTGTATATCTCAGCCTTTAGAAGATAGTGGTGGGCTTATAGCAGCCCACACACAATTTTTTAATTCTTTAAAAAATCTTTTTACTAAAGAGTCTGCAAAAGAAGTTAAAAAGAAGTGCAATGCAAGGTGGTTCAATGCTGCATGCAGGGAAGCACAGCACAAACTGCTGAGAGCTTTAAGAGGAGGCCAGTCAGATCATATAAGGGAAGCCAGGAAAGATTATAAACAGGAACAAAGTAGAGCCCGAAGGAGATGGGATGAATCTAGATGGGTTTCCCTCCTGGAGTCTGCTAAAATAAATGACACCTCGAAATTTTGGAAATTGGTGGCTCCCTGTAGAGTGGACAGATCACTTTTCCCGATTATATTCTGGGATCACAGGTGTTACTACCAGGGAATTGACCCATACCATGATTACTGAGACCCCCAAAATTGAATTTACCCTGGCAGAAACCAAGGCTGCGATCGCTTCACTGAAATGGGGAATGATAAAATAAAATACCAGGCGATTTATACAAGACAAACCCAGATATATGGGCCCCATATCTGAACCTTATTTCCAATGCGGTAACTGCAGGAGCACCTGTCCCGAGCTCCTGGATGGGAGCAGAGATAGTTCCCATCTTTAAGAAAGGTAACCCCTCTAACCCTGTTAACTACCGCCCAATCTCCTTACTCGACAACTTCCAAAAACTTTTTGCAAAGCAAATTCTGTCCCGTCTAGAAGAATGGATTCTGGAAACCAATGCCATTTCTGATTTGCAAGCAGGGTTTAGGCCAGCAGTTAGTACCATAGATCAGGTGCTAAGACTTTTAACAATAAAATGGAAGACTGTGGAAGTAGAAGGGGGCAACCTTTTTGTAGTTTTTATTGATCTTAGAGCCGCGTTTGATTTGGTCCCCAGAAACCAGTTATGGCTGACACTAGCCAACATGGGTGTCCCACACGGCCTCTTGAAACTTATCACCCGATTACACGAGAATACTTATGCACAAATCAGGAGCGGTAAGGATGGTGATCTAACAGAAGCAGTGGCTATTGAGAGGGGAGTCAGGCAGGGGTGTGTTTTGCCCCCACCCTTTTTCTTCTATACATAAACAATTATATTAAGTATTTAGCAAATTGCACTAATGATTCCCCAAAGCTGGCCGGGACCAAAGTTCCATGCCTACTTTATGCAGATGACACTATCCTCCTGTCTAAATCATCCATGGGAATCCAGAATCTGGTTAACCAGTTCGGTGTATTCTGCAGAGATTACGGGTTAGACATAAATGTTAAGAAAACCAAACTCATGATATATAGTGCCCCGAACAAGAAGCTTAGAGCAAATATAAAGATGGATTCAATTCATCTGGAGAGGGTAATGGAATACGATTACCTGGGCATCAGACTATCCGATAAGGGCAGCTGGGATGCAGCTATAAGGAAAGGGGCACTAACAATCAGCCAAAGATGTGGAGTGATAGGACGTAAGGCTTGCACTGCAACAAGTCCCCCTCTGACCCTTATCTCTGAAATTTACAAAGCCCAAATCCGTGCCGCGGCCCTATATGGAGCGGAACTTTGGGGATCTCACAGACAACTGGATACACTTCAAATCAAAGAAAATAACTTTCTTAGACACATATCCAGACTAGGGAAGGGCACGCCGATGCTCCCCCTAAGACTGGACCTGGGTCTAAATAGTATTAAAGATACAGCACATTTAAGACCACTTCTGTACTGGGTCAGACTATGGAAAACGGATGAACTCGAACCCTTCAGGTCAGCAGTTAAAGAACTATTGCCACCTTGCTATGGATGGGAAAAAGTACGGTGGCTAAGGGAGATGAAAGCGGCTTGGGTCAAACTGAATCTATCCCATTATTGGGAGAATCCCGAGATGATTCCTGGTAACGTTAAACGCCTGACCAAAGACCGTTATTGGGAAAAAATCCATGAGGAATCTCTCGGCTTAATTGGGTTAGGCCGGCTGACAGCAGAGTTTCTGCTGGTCAAGCACTAACCTCTGCCTGAAAGCTTCCTGGATCTCCCTATACCAGCCCGTGCTCTCTCTTTGCTACTTCAGTTCAGATATGGAACATTGGCAGTCAACAGCTTCACGGCTTGCTGGTCGACCAATAGTTCTTTATCTGACAAATGCATAAACTGCCATCTATGCAAGGAAACTTCTGAGCATGTCCTATTTTTCTGTCCTCTGTACAAATGCCCTTGAGGGAAGTGGATTATCCCTCTGTGCAAAACACTGTTAACACAAAACCGAAACAGTGTATATAGAATATGCAAATATGACACTTCCATGCTGATAGTGAGTTCTGTTTCTAAATATTTGGCAGCAGCATGGAAAATCCGCAGTAGGATCATTACAGATCTTAATCCACCGGTCGAAAAACGGTCTAGAAGTTAGCGAACTAGCACCCTGTTATATTAGTCTGGGATTTAAAATAAAACTATTAGTGCGACCCATCGAGGATATAAGACTGTATCCCCGAGCATGTTGTCTAGTGGGTTACCCCAATTGAAGTGACTTATAGCTCCCCAGCATATATAATTTTACAAATGGCAAGATGCAATTTATTTGACCAACTTATCTAAGAGAACTGACTAACTTAGGGCTCCATTTTCCACTGGTTGACTTCTAACTTTTGCTAATAGGAGCTATTGTATGTAGCTTTTATGTCTTATTTTATGTATAAACCTGTTTTAGAATGGTCTTTATGCTTTTAACAATTGATCAGTATTATTTTAGCATTTAGTGTCTTGCACAGGGTAAGATTCAGAGACTATTTTGAGAGTCTTGTCTTTATTATTTATGAAACTTTTTAATGTAGTTTTACGAACCCTTTTTTTTTTTTATATATATATAAGCGGTGTATTAATTGCTAATGTCTTTTTTCTATTTTTCTATTATGCGATGGTTTATGGCTTCTATCCTTTTGTATGTATGATCACTTTTTACTTCTCAAATGGTCCAAATCTGGACCGAATAAACTATTGATTGATTGAGATGAGGCGATGCTTACTGACAGTAAATGGATTAGGCCGACAATTGTCACATGGTGTGGGATTGGGCTCCGTTCCCACAATTCAGGTGATGCTGCAGCCCAACTACAGCAGCCTAACCTTAAAGGATCAATCCCCATTTGGTGTCCTTATCCCTGAACAGGTAAATTTACCATGGCAAACCCGCAACAGTAATTGCAGCAAACGTGCAACCTCCCCTCACTGCTCATTTGGTAGCTAATGGCCTCACATCCTGGGGGGTTCTGTTACATTTGTAGTTGAGGCTCATCCAGCCTACAGAACAAAAACATTTAATTTTTGGGTCAACTTTCCAGCAGTCGATGGGAACACTAATACATTTCATCATTATACACCTGCTAATATACCTGCACAATACAGAGCATACTTAGAAGTACCTCTGTCTTTTCAAGACCACCATACCTGGCTTCATGGCACACTACCCCACACAATACTCCATCTTATGTTAGGTCCTCTGAGTAATGATGGTCCTACCTGGGCCTTAATGGCCACATACATACCGAATCCTGATGCAGGCACCTTGGCGATAGCTGAGGTTCAACGCTTATACGTTGAGCTTACAGCACTATATACACTCTTAGTACAGTTTGTAGTGCAAACATTAAATACTAACCCAGTACGTGCTGCTCCAGCTCATCCACACATAGTCACACTAGACATTAACCCTGCGACTGTACATTCAGTTAAGGGTAAGGTACCCGCCAAAGAAATTCAGTTTTGGTAACATAGAAAATTAAACGAGCTGGAGGTACTATTTCCCTATAAGGTCCTCATGATAAACACAGAATTCTCACTACATGCTTACTAGTTGGGATGATTCCCGCAGTAGATAACTGCACTACTTGGAGCACGATATTTGCCCCGCTCTACACTACTGCACATGGTACACCAACACTTGCCAATCTTCCGGAGGTGTTAAAACAAATTCAAGATGAATATGGGGATGCCCCATCCCTAGATTTGGGGATGCAATTAATGGCAATTTTGCCACTGTGTCTTCAATAATATTAAGTAATCTTAAAGGGGAAGCAGTAGCACTAGCTGTGCACATATGGCTCCGGGACGTTCCTGTACAGGATCAAGAACACAAGCTGCCAAAGATTATCCCCGAGACCTACTCTAGTATTGGTTGGGATAGTCTGGTAGCCAGACCTAGTAAACAACAATAACATGGTAAATCCAAAGAGGATTCTACCAAACAAGCATCTGAGAGTTGTACAAAAACACTGGGATAAACAAAAACTATCACCTAAAAAAGAAAGGGGAGAATCTCCGCTTTCAGAGACCCCTCAAAACCGCTATAATCTTAGAAATAAAGATAACATAAAACCCTTGGATGGACATCAATATAATATCACGCCAATCTCGTTCCTTTCAGGACTCACTCACCGGATAAACGCAGTGATACTGGTGGGTGGACAGAACAGAGAACTGAGTATGTGAAACCAAGAAATGAGTTAGGACACTCATCAGCAGTTTCAAAAAGAAGGTGACAGCCATTTCTATATGAAATGCCACTCAAGATGAGAGCTTTACTGAAGAACAGGAAGTGGGCACCTGCTAGACAGCGCAGTAGATGTCACAATAGTTCACCAGAATCTTCAAGAGCAACTGGAGGTGAACGCAACTAACAACGTTTTACAAGTCGAGACTGCAGACATGCGCGTCTCCACACCCTATTGGGTGTATAAACTGAAAATACAATTAGAAGGATACATTGAGCACACAATTGTTGCTATCTTTTGGGATTGTGTGACATTTATGATTTTTTACTGGCCGAAAATGATTGGCCACCAGAATTTGTCCATAATCTCCCAGAAGGGGTAGTGGAAATTGAACCATCTTTCTCACACCTTGTTCCAAGAGAACTCTGGGATGCTTGCTCTATTGATTGGGCATTGGCGCAAGCACCCGCGCTGTATAGATACCATGGAGGGTGGGATAAAGATTCTCCCTACCATATAATTCCAATTAGGTCCCAACCACAATATCAAACCATACATGAAGCTAAAGCACCCTTGAGGTAAATCCTCATGCAGTTAGAGTACCATGGCGTAAATGAACCCTGTGTCTCACCAATGAACAACCCATTGTTACCCGTAGCTAAACCAGAGCATTCATATAGAATTGTCTTAGACTACAGACATTTAAGTAGTCATACATGCACATTTGCCATTCAAAATGCACATAGTACTGCCCTTATTAACAATATAGTGCACAAAAATACAAAACAACTTTGGGTATTTCCATTGGTTTCTTCTGCCAAAATATTGCCCTACATAGATGATATCTACCTTAAGGATGATGATCTCTTTCAAAATATAAGACGAGTAAGCCGCATTGTTGTGGAATTAGCCGAATTAGGCTACAAATTTAATTGAAGAAAAAAAATAAAAGCTTTATTTAGTGTCCTATTTTTGGGATACGAATTATCTAATAAAGGCAAGAGCCTAGTGTCTCAGTTTCTAGAAAAATGTGCACAATTGCAACCACTGAACACCATCAAACAGCTCTAGTCATTGTTGGGCTTTTTAAACTTTCGCAGAATTTACATTCTAGATTATGCTCAACACATCAAACCATTAAATGATTTAATACGTCCTGATTTTTCAAGTAAACCTTGCGCAGTCGAACACACATGTGTTCTTAGAGCATTGCAACAAGACATGTTTGCAGCTAAACACTTACACACAAGGGACAACAAAACACATTTGGTCATGGTAGTAATTGCTGGTGCCATTAGTTTCACCTATGTATCAGGGTGATACCATCCCTATAGTATACAAATCACATCTGCATTCTACAGCTGAACAATGCTTTGCTCCCACAAAACAATACTGACTGCTGTTCAGATGGCTGTCATTAAGTAGAGACCTCTGGCCCAGGGGAAACGCATCATTGTCGTATCTCCGATCCCTGCCTTCGAGGCTGTCACAAAATCCAGCGTTCCTAACACCAAGGCACAATGTCCACATTGGATTCAATGGACAAAGTCTCTGACAGCCACTGATGTTAATTATGTTTTTGATCCTAAATTACAAATTAAACAATATCATACAATCATTTACACGGATGGTTCAGCCGAACAAGCAGTAGGCACTAAACATCAGTTCTCCAGCGTCTGTGCGTTTCTGAGTGGCTACATGAAGGATGGTGAATCCCATCCACAACATACCTACACATACACCTTAGGGGACTGCACTGCACAATAAGCAGAGCTCACGGCCTTGTTGATGGCACTGGAACACACGGATCCAGGACAGTTAACACTAATCATCTGTGATTCGTACTACTATGACCAGTCCTCCGATGAAAACCTGCATTACTGGCGCCAGAATGGGATCAGAGATTCAAAAGGTAACACCACCAAACACAGACTACTGTGGGGGAAAGTAGCAGATCTGAAAGAAACTCTACCCAGTTTCCATGTAGTTCATATATTGGGGCATCAACTTGTTGGAATACACATTACAGGCAATACGTTGGCTTATGAAGCGACCCAATAAGCAGTAGCTATGGTTTCTGTTGCTGCAATAACTCGTTCACAGACAAGGTTGGAGGATGAAACACTGGCTGCTGTGAAAGCTTCGGCTGAAAGCAAGCCTATGCCAAAGGCATATCCTGCCAAATATTCCTACTCCATATCTAGCCTAAATACAGCCCTAGTAACAATACCAAGGATGGATGATTGTGTAATCCCCAACCAAGACTAAAGATTTGAGTTGATAAAAGCAGTGCATCAGGGAGGTGCTTGTGCCCATGCTGGTGTGGCGGCTAACATTTCACTATTACAAGCACGTTAATGATATCCAGGTCTATACAAACAGACCAAACAGTATGCCCTTTACTGTGGCACCCATCTGCAAATAAAAGGGTCCACCGTCAAACGCCCACCACAGACACCCCTCTTAATTTGCAACAAACCTGTAAAATGTGTGTACCTGGAACATTGTGGTCCCTTGACACCTGATGGTGCATAAAAATACATCTTAGTCACTTTTGACTTATGCTCCAGATTTCTATGGGTCTGGTCACAATGCTCAGCTGATGCTCAAACTGTTATTAAAGATTTACAAGTATTTATCGGCACATATGTAGTTGCGGCTTTCTACTAGGACCAGGACCCTACTTTTGCCTCATGGGCATTCAGAGACACCATGTCTTCATTAGGGGTGTGTGAGGAATTCAGTAGCAGGAACAAAGACTTACTTGTGCAAAATACCAAACTGCCAGAGATGGACTAGAGCCTGGTGATATCCACATTGGCATCATGGTAAGCCATCCGCAATACTGTTGTTGAAGGCCTTCCTCTGCCTGTTTGCTACACACATCGACTTGGAGATCTCCAAAATGGCAGACATCCCTGGAAAGTTTGCAGTCTAGTGTTAGCGCGCAAGCGGAAATCTCAACTCGATATGCAAGCGCTCGTCAGGGAAGGTGGCACACTTCAACTGGACTCCTGAGGCTTTGGTAGCGTCTATTCAGCGTGCATATTTACCTCACAGAAGATTCCTCATCAGAAAGGACAATACTATGCCTGCCATCGTACAGCAAGTATTTCAGTTCTCTGCAGCACTCATAATTCAAAGGGTGTTCGGGTGCAAAGTTCAGATAAGATATATCTTTCCAAATGACATAATGTTTTAGGAAAATTTAATAATCTGCCCAGAAGGTCCCTGGGAGGGCGCACCCTATACAAAGTCCTGTTTGGGACACAAATGTATGTTCTAGATCTCAATGGTCCTGGTGCATAGGTGGCAGATACACCTTTTTACATAAATAAACATGTCACTGTCTTGCAAGACTTACAACAGTTCTTTGACAACAACGCATCTGTTAGTGCCGCCTCCTTGGGAATTAGGGATACACCAATAACACAAACCAGCTGGATTACAAAAGTTGGGGATCTAGTGCGTGAAAAGATTGCTGTGAAAAAGGAGTTTGGTCCTTCTTATCATGCACCCATTCCAGTCCTGGAAATACACAGTACCAGAACTGTTATTCCACCGCCGCTGCCTGTTCTAAAAAAAAACGCCTTGACTCCATCAACAGTGTCAAATTACAGCATATGGCCAATTCAGCACAGCAGACCTAGAGGACTCCTGGGTATTCCACGACTCCCTCTCACTACAAACTAGGATGTTCCTCTACAGGTTTTGAGCAGCAACGCTGACATTTCCTTGAGCTTGGGGAGGGTGGAAACTGATCTTTCTTTAGTACCACTAACTTCTATGACAAGTATCGTTCACAGCAATAAGTAATTATTCTCAAATTCAACTCAAACAGATGGAAACGTTTACAATGAACCACCAAGGGAGACTCCTGCCAGTTCGCCTCTTCCAAATATGGCTCCAGTTTTTGCACAAATTGCTTGTGGATATTTTGCCGACGACAATGACTCTTTCACCCACTTATCTGCTCCTTCTTCAACAAGACGGTCAAGAGCACCTCAGCTGATAAATTGACTCCAAATTAACTATTTCATTCAACCATGGAACTATCTGTGGCTCTTATTAACTGTACTTGCCTTCCTTCTTTGGATTGGTTTTGTCAAAGTCTTTTTCTTTTTAATACATGGTCATTACCTTCCAGAACGCTCTACAGTTGAACTGGTGGATGAGGTCCTAAAATCAAATTTTCCTATCACAAGGTCCGTCGTGATTTCTCCATAGTGAACAGTTCAGCTATACCAATTCCTGATGGGATTGTCCTACTGGACCTATCAGTGGCCTTTAACACAGTCTTACACCTCACCCTCTGCGCCAGACTCCGTAGCTGGCATCCACTGAAAGGCCCTACAATGGAAATGCTCCTTCCTATCAGGCAGAACACAGAGAGTCGGACTTCCGCCTTACCTGTCAGAACCTATGGAGATCAGCTGTGGGGTTCCACAGGGTTCCTCCCAGAGCCCCACACTCTTCAACATCTACATGGCCCGCTCACATTCCATTGTCAGGAACCACTGGCTGAACATTGGCTCCTATGCCGACGATACTCAGCTGATCATCTCAGTGACTGAAAACCCCACTACTGCCAAGAAGAATTTCCACAGCGGGAGAGACGCCATCGCCACCTGGATGAAGGACAGCTGCCTCAAGCTCAACCGGACAAGACCGAGATCCTCGTCCTGGGACCATCTACATCAGCCTGGGACAACTTCTGGTGGTCATCCACAATTGGCACCCCCCACGCCCACCCCAACAAACCACACACACAATCTTGGCTTCATCCTGGACTCATCGCTTACCCTGCCCCTCCAAGTCAACTGACTGCTGCAAAACTGTAACCCATGCCTTGGTCACCAACAGAGTTGACCATGGCAATGTCCTCTATACTGGCACCACCCAGAAAAACCTAAAGAAACTACATCACATCCAAAGCACCCCCACCAGACTCATCCTGGACTATCCCCAACGCAAACACATATCCAATCACCTAAGAGACCTCCACTGGCTTTCTAGTGAGAACAGAATTAACTTCAAACTCCTCATCCACGCGTACAAGGCCCTCCACAACCTAGGACCAGCCTATCTCAACCACCGTATCACCTTCTACTCCCCCACCAGAACTCTCCGCTCTGCTCAACAAGCCACTGTACCCCGCACACGGAAGACCTCGGCATGTGGAAGATCCTTTGCCTACCTCACGGCAAAGAGCTAGAACACCCTGCCCCTGCACCTCAGGCAGTCACCATTGTTACCTCAGTTCAGGAAGGACCTTAAAACCTGGCTCTTCAACTGAACCTCAGAGGACAAAGCCCCCTTAGTGCCTTGAGACCCTTACAGGTGAGTAGTTGCGCTCTATAAACCCTGATTTCATTTGATTTGATTTGAGAATAAAGTATCTTTTGGCATATATGGCTCGACTGAGGTTATTCAAATTCCATATGTATTTAAACTTTCAGTGAATGATGTAATAACACCTGGAGTTGTTTCTGATGATTGGGATGTAAAAACAGTTGGTTCTATGTTAACTGAACTATTTTACTGTATTTGAAAGTGAAGATGTTTATCAATCAAAAAAAATGGAGATATGTTCTGTTAGAATTATCATGAACACCATTTCATTCATAGAGCAAGTACCCGAAAGTCTATTTTTAATTACACACAATGGGAGCATTGTCCAACTTTACCAGTGGGGAGTTCTAAAAAATACACTGAAAAGTTTGTATATTTTTCTAGGCACAATTTAAAAAATGCTGAGTGACGTTATTTTAAATTGCCTATAATGGAAATGCACAATGTTTTATTGACTGATACAAAATGGATTAATTCTGATTCCTGTGTTTTCCGGTTGGCTATAGAAGCCTATGAATATGGGCCGAAGTCTATTGACTTAAAGAGTGTATGGGGAACTGAAAATTGGCAAATAAGGGGAAAGGAAGCTTATTTAGAGCATGCCTTAAACCTGTTCAAATTATATTTTTAAATAAAACTGTACAACAGACACGTTGTTTAGGTGTGGCAAAAATTAAGGAATTGAATGCACCCAGTATCCCTGCTCCTGCTAAATTTTATAAATGGCAGAAATACATGAATGCAACTGAAGATCAGCTTGATTGGTGTGTCCAAAGGGGAACATTTAATACTACACTTTCACATTCTTGCAGGTGGTTATTGTGGCCAGTGAACACAGATGGTTGTCATGCACATTTTGTAAACTCCACAGGGGGGTTTAGAACTAGTAGACCAGACCCTCACTATGTGTCATCAGAACATTTGGGTATAGTAACAACATACATTGTAGGAAAATTATGCCAGCAATGGTTAGAAGGTTTGTCGCGAGATGCTGTTAAAGAATACCTCAGTCTCCTGTCTAACAACACAGACTTGAAGGATTTCCTGTTAGGCTTGGAAGACAATGTAAAAAGTGCTTCCTATTTGGAATTTACAATAAAATTTGGAAACTTTCCCAACAAGAAGCCGCTGTGCGGTTAAGGCAAATAGATCAGGAAAATGTAGAGAAAGCATTAACCGTTGTAGATAATGGGATTAACACCTTGTCTGATCTCATATACACTGTAGACAACATTGTTTCATCTGCAATAGACATTGTACAAAGTGACATGCCATTTTTACAACATGGACAAAGCCAGTTTAGGTCCATTATGCATTAGAGATGGGCACTACAAAAATTAAAATCTGGGCACATTCCCAGGCACCACGTTATTGCAAGGGACATTTTTCAGCATTTTATTTTTTAGAAATGTATTTATTCAGCTTTTACGGAAAACAGTACCACAGCGTTGCGTAACACAGTAAACAATATCAACAGCATGACAGGTTAGCAGTGCACTTTCACTTAGCCATATTTTTCCAGTGTAATATCCAGTATTTCCTAATTCCTCAATGACCTAGAGCCAATCAGCAAGTGAGAAAATACAGGAATAATCGTGGGGGACGGGGTGTCCAGTGCCATCTCCCATCAAGCGGCACCAACCTCCCGGTTGTAGGCACCCCCGCTACAAGCCATCCTCTATATTCCTCCTTCTCAGCCAGCACATAAGCCTCTGGCGTTTTCCTCTGTAGCCAGGTATATGCTGCCCTGTCCAATATCACAACTCTTGCAGCACTGATTCCACGCACAACAACTCCGTGCACTGCACACACTCGCCATCTCCTCTGCACTTAAATCGATGAAGATGAACGGGAGAGGTGGGAGTCTGGGCACCTCTCCGCCCCCTCTGCAGCACCCCCCACCTCAGTTCCAGTCCTCTAAGTCAGGCGGCGCTGCTCATGTCTCCAGAGCACTGCGGTAGGCCTCCACTCACCGCTACTTCCCTCTCCGCAGTGAGCCGGCAGCCGAGTGTTGTGCAACCTCACGCGCAGCAACGTGCTGCCAGCCCTGGGGTCTCCGGCATCCTGATCTCTGTACATGGCCTCCCCGCGGCCAGGGGGCAGCCTGCGCCCACCTCCTCAGATCCGTGTTAGGGACCCCCTCTCACACTCCGGGCCCAGTGCCTCCACCGACCGCATGGCTATCTTGTGGGTGAGGCCTCTCCTATATATTAGAGCCACAACTACGGTTCCGGTCATCGCTCCACTCTCCTAGAGGCCGCACCTCGGCCCCATCAACCTCCGCACATGTTCTCCCCAGTTTGCAGGGCCCAGGGGTAGCAGAATCATGCAGGATTCTGTACTTGGGGCCGGAGCACTACCTCAGTGCTACCGGTCGGCCATCTTGCAGGCAACTCCCCCACCACATTTTTTCAGCATTTAACTTGACGCAACAGCAACAAATAATGTCTAAGAAGAAAGCGACTTATGTTAAACATCGAAAATTTTGAATAGTTGCCTTTTACTGTGGCTAAAATACCATCTGCTGAATGATTAATACTTTGGGTTATTAATCTGCCTATTTCAACACTGCAATTTACAACCTGCCTAAAACACATTCCAGTGAGCAGATATGAAAGGCTAGGAGATAGTTACATCCATGAGGTGTGGAAGCTACCCTTTTCACACAAATATTTAAATGGCATGAAAGAGGTCTTTCTTACCGGTAGCAAATGCAAGACTTCTGTGAGTCATTTGAGGGTTTGCAAGCAGCTGTCCTTGCACGGGGGGGTGCCACGCTTCAGTAGCAAATTTAGCTTGCCATCTTAAGGGAGTTCCTGTTCCCCTTGATTAGACCAGAATTCCAGGTGCTTTCTAATGGAAGCTATGTGCTTCTTAATAGTGAGAGCTGTTTGCAGAATACGAGCCGGAATTGCTTCTGTAGTTTTGGTCTCCCAAATTCTCACCTGTTGCAGTAACAATCTCCCCCCCCAAGCAACAGAGTGAGACCTATGTCTCCAAGTAGTGAGGTTATCTGTAGAGATACAGTCCCGATTAAATACAAACTTTCCAAGACACTTTGGTGAACTTGTGGGGCGGATTTTTCACATATCCAGTACTGCAGGGATTGTACATTTCTTTAAGGCTGTTAGTTCTGGTTTCGTAAGTACTTTCTCCTCTATATTTGGCATGATACCTTGAGCCATCAACTTCGATATTTTTGAATATTTTGGGGGGATTTCCAATCACTTTGGCTATAATAGGTGGCATCTTGCTGTTGCTGTTTTTTCTTTGCAATGGCTGTCCCGTCCCAACAAGGAGGACTGATGGCACTTCCACCAGCACAACTGTCTCATGAATGCATGATGCAGTATTTCGGCGCTCCACTCCTGGAAGAACTAGAGTGTAACTGGTCTCTGTCATTCAGACTGGTTTTGTTTGTTAGCTAAAAGGAAGTATTGTTGATTTACTACAATTTTGCATGCTTTCCATTGCTTGCATTTCAAGAACCCAGGATGTGTCATCCAACCTTCTTTTTTCAACCTAAAATGACTGTCTATCAATTTATCCTGCAGCTTCCTTGCTCTTCTGAAGGAAATTTCAGGATGATTTCCAACTATGTAATTGACCATTGGGTCTAATTCGAGTAGATCCCAATGCTTCCTAAGGCTGTGGCGTAGATTACCTGATTCTGCTGAGAAGGTGGTGATTAATCTGATTGTACCTGTTTCTTTCTTATTTTATTTGCTCTTCTAGATTTGTAATCTGATCATGGATTTCCCTTTTGCAAGATCTGAATTTATCACTCATTTTGGGTAGTTTCTTACTCATTACCTAGTTTCCACACTATGTTTCTGTAGTTCCGTCTCCTGTGAAGGAATTCCTCATAGAGGATGCTCCATTTAAAGGTTGTTTAAAAATCTCTCCATGCAGACCTGCATTAGCTAGTGTTAATTTTCTATGCAATGTTGTGTTGATCATCTCATCACATTGTTAAATTTGCAAATCTTGGGGAAAGAGAAAATCCCATTGCAGTCCCTCTTTGTTAAACAGAATTTTGTTGCTGGATAGGCACATTTTAATTATTTCTTGGTTGGTTATGTTGGAAAAAGTGGATGCTTCTCTTTTGCAAAATATATTCAGATGCAATCAACCCTATGTAATTTTCTATGCTTGTGTATAATGGTACATCCATAGTGATAGGTTTGTATGTTTTCTGCCATGGTATTTCTTGTAAATGTTTTAGACGGTCACCTGTGCCTTTCAGGTACAAACTTAGGTCTGTTACTGAGGGAGCAAGGAAAAACATCAAAGCATTTTGAAACTGGTTCCAATAGTGATCCCTTTGCCAAGATTATTGGTTTGCCTGAGCAGGTAGTAATAGTTAGGACCTAGTTTCTATTGACAACATGTTTATTGACTTGTTTAAATTTTTGGTGCTGTTTGACAAATCTTCACAAACCTATCCAAAGAAGTGTGTCAAAGGGCCTTATTGAGCTTGGAAAGTTTCAGAGTGATCCTTCAAACGAGGGCAGAGGAAATGTGGGGGAGAGGAAGTTAAAAAGATGCATATCCTATGTTAATTCCCACAGACATTTTAGACACAGGTGAGGTCCGAGCTGATGGATGGAATGACACCAAAATTGGCTCCATAGATCACACTTTTGGTCCATAGATCACACTTATTGCTATTTGGTGTGAATTTATTGAGTAGTCTTTGAGATATGAAAGGAAATCCAAATTTGTAACCCTAGAAGCGCAAATACTTCACAAATAGTCCCAATCTTGTGCTCAGATTTAATAAGGCCTCCCTATATGTAAACTTGCCTAGAATACCCACTTGTTTGGCCCGAGGCCAAAACCTGCCACACATGGCTGAAAGACCGTGCATGGTGCGGTGTTGGATGATTATAGGGGGTTGGCTGCGGGGCCAGGCCAGAGGCCATGCCCTTCCCCAATCATGCAGTGCTTGGCCGAAAGCCATGTACAGCAGTTGTTGGATTAACATAAAGTAATTACAATTAGTTTAAGTTAAAAACCATAGAAATTCACTGAAAAAAACAAAGGTTACAGGGACTTTATATTTAGGAAATAGAATTAAAAAATACATTGAAATTCACTTAAAAAAACAAAGGCTATATGGACGTTATACTTAAGCTCACATTTCAAATGTACGAAACCATAGAAATTCAGCAGTTATTTCAAGTACCTATAGTTCTTACCCCAAGGTACCTGTAACTCGCGCCCTCACCATGCACTGCTAATTACCCTAGATATAATATCACTGTAACACCTGCAGTAACATTATTGATGAGAAAACTGTGCATGGCGAGGGAATTAGTTATAGTTACCTTAGGGCACCAGGGCACCCAGCACAATATTTCATGTAGTACTGTCAGGAGTGGGCCCTTTTTTGTCATCTGCTGCTGAGATCATAGGTTGTGTTATCCCTTTTAAAAACTGCAAGTATGAAAAATGCCATAGAAGCCCTGCCCTTTTGGCCTTGCCCCATATACATTAGTGCTATACAACACCTTCTCCCCATTTTCCAAAGAAGTTGAACAACTAGAAGGACCCCCAAGCACATTTCCCAGCAATTTTGGAGATGCGTTCTTGATATATAGGAATTTGACCACATCACCACCAAAGAAAGACACACTTCATGAGAGCCGTGGGCTAGGTGGCTCGGCCCTGCAGCCAACCCCTGCCATGCACCGCCAAAGGGTTTGGTGGTTATAGAGGGCCGAAGGCCGTGCATGGCAGTGGTTGAGTAATTAAAATTAATTTATGTTAAAAAATCCATAGAAATTAATTGAAAAAAACCAAAGGTTACAGTGGCATAGTTAGGAAATAGAATTAAAAAAACATAGAAATTCACTTAAAAATCAAAGGTTGCAGGGACTTTATAGTCTGAATTTACGCGAACAAAGCAATAGAAAATCAGTAGTTGTAGTTATCTCAAGTAACCAGAACTTGCGCCCTAAGGTAACTATAAGTTGCGCCCTCGCCATGCACTGCTAATTATCCAGCATATGACAGCTTTCATGACTTTTTAGAACATCATAAAAAAATATCAATGTAACATTTATTAAAGACAAAACTCTTGGCAAGGGTGCAAGTTATAGTTCCCTTAGCTGCTGTATTCCTATGTTTTTGTGTGAGTAAATTCAGAACCTAACTATAACATCCCTTTAACCTTGGGTTTTTCAAGTGAATATGACCACTAGGTAGTTATAGTTAGGACTTTTTTTTCCATCAACAGAGGGTTTATTGTTTTGCCAATAACTTTGGTGCCGTTTGATGAATCTTCACACAATTTTCAAAACATACTTTGGTCAGTTAAGCTGCTGTCTTGAAAGTTTTGGGGGATCTGTCAAGCGTTGGGCTGAGAAAAAGTGGGGAGGTCTCAAATCACTTTTTTCCCATTCTACATCAATGGGATTTTTCTATTTTTTTTTAACACAACTACAGCCGGAATCACTGAATGAAATTACACCCAATTTGCTAGAAGGCTAGCTCTGGGTCCAGAAAGCACACTTTTTGTGATTTGGTGTAAAACCATTCAGTAGTTTCTGAGATATTAGAGTTTAAAAAACACAGATATATAGGGACTTAAATCCCCTGCAGATCCTGATCCGCAGATCTGGGGGAAAAACAAGGCCCTGATTGGCTGGCCTCAACCAGACAGTTGCGGCTGCCATTTTAAATGTTGCTTCGGCTCAAGAGTGCAAAACCACATAAGGGGTCAGGATACAAGTATTCCGACCACATAGGACACATAAAGGGGACACCTGGGGGGCAGAAAATTGCCCAATTATTTTTTTTCAGCTGATCCGTGGATCCAGAGAAAAAATTTACTTCTATGGTTTTGTGCGAGGAAATTCAGAGCCTAAATATAACCTCCCTTTAACCTTTTGTTTTTCAGTGCAGTGAAAATATATATATATATATATGTGTATATATATATATATATATATATATGTATATATACATATATATATGTATACACATATATATATATATATACATATATATATATATATATATACATATATATATATCACTTAATAAATCCTGGAATAGCGAGGCTTGCTGCGTGGCGGTCCGACCATGGAACCGAAAGTTCCATATATCATATATCAACGTTTCCTTGCCCAATGAGAGGAAAACAGTCAGGATGCTTTCGACAAGTTGCATATATATTTACTGTCACTAGGTTCTTCCTCCAAACGCGTTTCAGCCATAGCTTTGTTCACGGATGGGGGAGTCAAAGAATTAAAACAATAAATACCAAAATACACCAACATAAAAAACAGACTAACAGTGCAATACAAACAGACTACCATGTAAGACGGTCACCATATTGGAATGTTGACTAATACCTGTTTATTTGGCAAAATTATCACAGATCGAATTGGAACTTTCTAAAATTACCTAAAAAGCATTATAGAAGTAAAAACATTTCAAAATATCATATACAGGTAATATATATCAATCTTTTAGCCTAATAATGTTAAGTTAATATATTATACAGTTACAATCCTGTTATATACACCTATACTCTAACCAATTGTCATCCCAACATATTTAATGGGATACAATTTGTATGATATGTTGTTATAATACTACCTACATAAGCCAATTAGGTTTAGATAGTCCCCTATAAACATTATACATGATTTTTCAAAATTCTATTTTTAAAAAGTTTTGTGCCATTAGGCTTATGGCTTTAACGCCCTAGAGTTTGAATTTTTATCACCAGACACCCCAGTCATATACAAATATCATTTATCTATGTACATCCATATCAAATCGAAGCTCAACTATCATGGTTTCATTCACTCTTCTTATACTCAAATCTAACGACCCAGATGTATACTCATTTCTTCACTTGAGTTAAGACCAAGAGGGGAAAAAGTAATCAATTTGGTGATCTACTTTGATCCCAATATTCGTAATGATTTTTGTCTATCACCCCCACGTGAATTAGCTCTAATCTGATCACATACCACATAACTGAGCAATTTTTCATCTCCCTGATGTACTTAATGGAAGTGTCTTGATACAGGATAATTGCGATCAAAGTTAACTATAGCTCTTATATGTTCCAACACTCTCTTTTTTGCTTTGTGTAAAAATTGTTAGTAAGGCAATACCAAATCATGTCACAGATCATTTCAGTATGCATTAGATATGAGACAGATCTAGCTCTTATATAGTGTCTAACCGCCGCTAGACCTAAATTGTGTTGTATACACGTGTAAAGGCTCGTGACATCCAATGTCAAAAGCAAAAAGTCATCCTCCCATCTCAGGCCATCCATCATCTTCAAAAATGGTGTTGTATCTTTCACATAAGAAGGCAAACTTTCTACAAATGGTCTAAGCGAATAATCAATATATCTTGAAGTATTTTCAAGTAGAGAATCTACTGCTGACACAATTGGTCTACCTGGGGGGTTCTGTCCATCTTTATGTAACTTTGGTAAAAGGTAAAAAACTGGACTCTTGGGCTGATCACACTTAAGAAATTAGCAGCTCATGGTATTTAGCAGTGGATGTCTTTAAGTCTATCTGCTTGGCTGTAACATAACAATCTGGATCCCCCAGCTGGCGTCCCCCTTCCAACAAATATTGGCACTTTTCAAGGAAATCAACGTTGCCACCTTTATCTGATTCACGAACCACAATATTGGTATCCTTTTTTAGATTATCAAGGGCCAATTTTCGTGAGACAGAGAGATTTTCATGTTTCTTATTTTTAGATCCATTTCTTATTTTCTTAAGCTATCTGATCACATCCTTCTTAAAGATCTCTATAGCATCACTATGTATAACTGGTAAGAAGGTTGATTTTGGTTTGAAAGGACTGGGACATGAAATATCTGTCTCCAATCTAAAAATCTCCAAATTCAAAATTGGATCGGCATGTGCTTCTGTATTATCATCTAAAATAGATAACGTATGCGGATGGTAACAGTGTTTCCATCCGCTGGCCCAGTGGAAAAGTCACATCAACATTGCAACCAGCTCGTAATAGAGCCGGCAGCAATGTTGATGTGCAGCGGGTGCAGTAGCACCCGTCGCGCATTTCACTGCCCGAAATTCGGGCAGTGAAATGCACAATGGGGCTGTGCCTAGGGGCCCCTGCACTGCCCAAGCCAAGTGCATGGGAAGTGCAGGGGCCCCCTGGGGCACCCCAAGTGCCCCTTACCGCCAGCCTTTCCATAGCAGTGTTTACCACCGTGGACAGGCTGGCGGTTGGGGACTCATAATCCCCAGGGCAGCGGTGCTTGCACCACTGCCCTAAGGATTATGACCACCAGGCAGAAGCCTGGCGGTATGTTGGAGGGGCCGGCAGTGTGGCTGTGGCTATTGGGCCACAGTCATAATAGCTGGCGGAACACTGCCAGCCTGTTGGCAGTGTTACCGCCAGTTTACCGCTGGAGCCAGGGTCCTAATGAGGCCCATAGTCTGCTAGCTTTAGTCCTTTCAGATAAACCAGGCTTCACTGTTACTTTAGTTTGATACCACTTCTTTAGCTTCAATTTCCTTACAAAGTGAAAAAGATCTATCCTTGTTTGAACATATATGTATATATATCTCAAGGCAGAACCCCTGTACCTCTGTTTTCAAAGGACAGTCATAGGTGGAAGACTAGGTCCTTAATGCTAACTAGGTGCACTGCAATGCATGTAAAGCAAAAAGAAATTGTACGTGGAATGCGACCAAGAGTGACTTTAAGACCACCCTTAAGTAGCTCTGCACAAAATCCAGCTGAACTCGCTATTTCTTATACATCTTATACCTTCAGTGCATCTAGGCTCCAGGCATTCCTTGACCTTTAAGCACTTATTCAGGCCGAAAAGTGGAAAAACATAATGCTGAATTGAATCACCTAAGTTCGATCATGTTTCTCTAATTTTCTATTGCCAGCAAATACCATGTAAACAAACTTTGAAAAGAATTAAAACAAATATCTGTACTATCACACGAGTGGGAAATGATATCAGCCAGTGCTCCTCTGTAGTCTGTGTTTAACTACTGTTATTTCTTTTTTTCAGTGGGTCGTGCACGTGCTGAAGCTGATAAATGGTAAATAATTGTTTCTTCTTTTGCCTCAGATTGTTCTTTTTCTGAACCTCTTTGTTCTGTCAAGTCACATTTGTGGTCGCTCATTAGAATACAATGATATGCATTCTGCATTTGATGGTTACAAGTGAAATTATTGATAAAAAACACAGAATCTTTGAATTTGATGAGAGTGTTTTTTTTAAAAGGAATGTGTTATATTTCAGAAGGGGCAAGGCAATTTATCTCTACTTATCAGACTTATGTCATTTTCCTTCACTATCCAACATTCGCGGCTCGTGCAACGCGGGCAGGGCGGCGCGCAGGGGGAATTAACGGGGAGGGAGGGGGGATTAAGTTAAAAATACAATTTTAAAAAAAAGTACCTGTGCCACTGCCACCTTCACAACCGCGCTGCTCCTCTTCTCTGCCTGCAGGCACAGGCTCCCAGCCTGCCCTGCGTCAGGATTGGCTGGGAGCGTCCAGCCAGGGCACTCACAGGCAGACTGGGAGCCTCTGCAGGCTCTCTCCAGCCCAGCAACGGTATTGCTGGGCTGGAGAGAGACCTGTGTGCATGTGTGTTTGGCCAGCCCGAGACGGCCAGCCAAACGCACATGCGCTCTGAGGGGGAGTGCTATGCACTCCCCCTCAGTGCACGTTACCGCCTTGGCCCGCCGTGGCCCGCCGCTTTTTCAGCAAAATCCTTTTGTGGAAAAAGGTTTGCAGCTGCCATTGCTAGAGGAGCTGCCCCTGCTATCCAAGCTTCAGCCATGTATCCTAATCTACTTACCTCTAGCTCAGATCACTTACTCCATTTCTGCAGGCCTCTGCGACTTATTGCCTCCATGCTGGTGAACACATTACCTGGCTCTGAGATAAAACATCTGTAATTCACTGCTCACTGGAGATTCTTTGATAGCTAATTTGATTCTATGCAGTTTCTGTTATTGTATTTTTATTGCTAGAGGCACACACAGGTCATATATATTAAAATAAATCATTTTGCCACTTTTCATTTAACAAGCAAAAACTATTTGTATTTTTTTTTTTTTAGCAAAGTTGATTGTTTGCAAGAGAAGCAGACGGAACAAGGAGAAGCAATCCGATGCCAGGTCAGTGTCTATTCACTGCAATGGAGGGGCACTGTTATAGTTAATAATGTGAATGATTTCGCCATCTTGTGGTGGTAGCTGCCTCGCGGCACAGGAAATGCGGCATTGCTGAGTCTGGAAGTGATGCATCTAGCTGTGCATGCATCTCACATTAGTCCATAGGGAGTGTATGGCTCTTACATGCTTTTACTCATTTCACTCTCCCTGCACCTGCCGCTTTGCCCACTTTGGGGGTCATTCCAACCTTGACGGGCGGCGGAGGCCGCCCGCCAAAGTTCCCCCAACAGAATACCGCTATGCGGTCAGAAGACCGCCGCGGTTATTCTGTGTTTCCCGCTGGGCTGGCGGGCGACCGCCAGAAGGCCGCCCGCCAGCCCAGCGGGAAACCCCTTCCCACGAGGAAGCCGGCTCCGAATGGGGCCGGCGGAGTGGGAAGGGTGCGACGGGTGCAGTTGCACCCGTCGCGATTTTCAGTGTCTGCAAAGCAGACACTGAAAATCTTAGTGGGGCCCTCTTACGGGGGGCCCTGCAGTGCCCATGCCATTGGCATGGGCACTGCAGGGGCCCCCAGGGGCCCCACGACACCCCTCACCGCCAGGAACAGGATGGCGGTGAGGGGGTCGGAATCACCATGTCGGCGCAGCAAGCTGCGCCGCCATGGAGGATTCCTCAGGGCAGCGGAAAAACGGCGGGACACCGCCGGCTTTCCCTTTCTGACCGCAGCCATACCGCCGCAGTCAGAATTGCCTTGGGAGCACCGCCAGCCTGTTGGCGGTGCTCCCGCGGTCGTTGACCCTGGCGGTCAATGACCGCCAGGGTCAGAATGACCCCCTTTGTCTTTTTCCCTAGTTGCCTGTTTACTGCACTCCTGTTTGTCCCAGGCCTATAGTCTGCCTGTGCCCCAACTGGAGTTTTCTCAACATCCCCTGACAAAGAGGGACTAGTATCACTTGTGGCTGGGCTGGATTTCCCTTGCATCTTGTATTCCCTACTACGACTCTGGCAAACAAATGTTTGTCCTTTAGAATAAAGTACAGAACTTCTCTGAGCAAGATGGATGCTATGAACCAGCCATTAACTCTCTCTTCACTAAAAACAGTCCAGCCACCATTTGGCACATGCCTCTGTCCCAAACCTACTAGACAGCTTGAGTAACAGTAAGAAAAAAAAAAGTCCCTTTTAGTTTATAGGGAACAACAATTTAAATTTAGAAATTCTCTTTTAAGCTTTCCAATGGAATCAGAATTGTATCTAAAACAGCCTACACATTATAGAAAGACCATCAACAAGGTTTACAGCATTTACATTGTTTTTTTTTTACTTTCATCACTTGTAGAAAGAATGTTTATAGCATTCTGAAGGGTGTTTTGCTTTTAGGTCATTCATTTTTAAAAATACTATTTTAACAAATGGATCTCCAGAGCAAGTTATGTTATTTGCAATACATTTTAACATTTCATTTTAATATTTTGTTTTAGAAACTTCATATTAAAATGTAATCTTTTCTTAAATTTGTCCTTACACATTCCACATCACACAAGATGCACAACCTGGCGCTACCCCATAGTTGTTGCAGGCTCTGCACAAAGAGTTTGGTAACAGAACTGAAACATATTCATCTGTTACCTCTCCTGAAAATATTTAATCTGTTATGGTAAAGTTCTCCTTCTCAAAAAGAAACCACTTATTTCAGAGAGAAGAAGCAGTCTTGTAAATGTGTTGTCTTTGGAATCAGGGGACACCCAGAGAGACATGCCCTGCAGGCAACACCTCTGCACATGCGTGGCATGGTGTTGGGTGGTTATAGGGGGTTGGTCCCAGGGCATAGCCAATGGCCAGGAACCCCGCTGTGCACAGCCAAAAGCTGGTTGGATTAACAATAATAATTGAATTATTTTACATTAAAAAAAAACTTAAACATTCTCTGAAAAAAACAAAGGATGCAGGGACGCTAGAGTTAGGAAATAGAATGTAAAAAAACATAGAAATTCACTGGAAAAAAATCAGAAAGGTTACAGGGACGTTATAGTTAGTTTCTGAATTTACTCATGTAAAACTTTAGAAATTCAACAGTTATCATTAGTGGTATTTCAAGTAACTTTAGCTTGTGCCCTAAGGTAACTATAACTTCCGCCCTCGCCATACACTGCTAACTACCCCAGATATTACAGCACTCATGACAACTAGAATCACAGTAAGTCTCAAATAGTATGAAGTCTCAATTTGCAACCTAATCATAAATAGTAATGGGGTAGATTGAACTGTGGCCCACTCCATATGGTGGTTTTTCGAATCAACATAATAATACGTTCACAAAAAGTCTGTGCAATTTTCAACAATGTTTTGTGAATCGATTATTAGTACATCTGGCCCCAGATTTCCCAATAACATGATGTGATTCCAGAGTGAATCACTCCACCTCTATGTATCTCAGTTTTTTCACTTCTACCAAAATATAGGATTTATCAAAAGAAGCCGCATGACATGGTTGAAGTAGTACATGACTTCTGAGGTTTTTTTGTAAAGTGATGCACAAAGTCATAAGCACTGCATGATAGTAAAGAGGACATAAGGATGCTTAGCTGTCTTAACGCTGGAATTTCAGGTTGGAACAAGACAGTCAGACTTGGATACCTGTTATATCAAAGGGCTGACTGCACAAGAAGTCTCTAAAACTCCTGTCTGCATTGAATGATCTCCAGGTTTATCATGTTCACCAGTACAACTGATCCCCTATTTTTAATCATCAAGTTCTTCAGTATATTTAACATTGGTACCCAGCATTTGCACTGGGTAGCTATTGCCCTACATTCACTATTCTTGCTTTGATGCATTTAATGGTAACCCCAGTACTTCAGACTTCCATTTACATAGCAATTTTGAGATTCATTGCTCTAGACCAGGGAAATAAATGCCTGCTTCGTGTCTTGCATTTATTTCCCCAAGATCAAGAAGTCAAATGTCCTTACATCATTTTTGTGTCTTTTCCACTAGTGTTTATATTTTAGATACACAAGTCGTTCTTCTTACATCTTGTGCGTTAAAATATGCACAATTCTGATCACCAATCTCTGGGCTCTCCGAAAACTATTTTTATCTTTTGATGACCTGGTCTCCAGGAAAGACTGCTAGAATCATCAATAACGGGAATTAATACCACAGACGCCATTACTGAATCTGCACAATTTTACAAATTTGATCTACAGGCACTGCACAAACTAGTTCCAGATCAGGCCACTTGGCTGGACAAAATGCTCATGAAGTGGCCTCCAGAAACTGTCACAAAACTACAGATTCAGACTTTGGATTTGGGTCTACATCTTGGCCTTCCAAGTATTCTGAAAAACACAACCCCCACAATTACAGGAGGACACGGCAAAACTAAAAGTAAAGAACATTTAGGCCAGGTGTATCTGGGAATGGAGTAGGTAAAAACAGTCTGTAAAAAATTTGTTTTGATAATACGAAACAACCTATGCACTAATAGTTTGATTCACAAAAGACTGAATCGTAGTTGATGAAAAATGGCCCTTTCTGAAGGGTACCCCCAAAGTTTTGCCTTCCTCCTCCTCTTTTTCTGCCCTCATTTTGTTGGCTTTAGGACGCTGGGCACTTTAACACTGCTAACTAGTGCTAAAGTGCAGGTGTTGTCTTCCCTAAAATATGGTAACACTGGCTCATACCCTATTAGCATATTTAACTTACCTATAAGTCCCTAATAAAGTAGCCTATATGTGCTTAGGGCCTGTAAATTAAATGCTACTAGTGGACCTGCAGCAGTGATTGTGCCACCCACATAAGTAGCCCCTTAACAATGTCTCAGGCCAGCTATTGCAAGGACTGTGTGTGCAATTTCACTGCCACTTTGACTTGCCATTTAAAACTACTTGCAAGCCTTAAACTTCTCTCTTTATTACATATAAGTCACCCCAAAGGTAGGCCTAGGTAGCCAATAGGGCACGGTGATATGTAAGTAAAAGGCAGGACATTTACTTGTAAGGTTTACATGTCGTGTTAGCCAAAAACTCCCAAAGTCATTTTTCACAACTGTGAAGCCTGCTCCCCTCATAGGCTAGTAATGGAAATTCCCTTATAGACTTTTAAGTGGTAATTTCTGATCTGAAAGAAGTGGCATTGTCATGGTTGGTATTGTAGGAATAGTAATGAGAAATCCTGCTTACTGGTGATGTTGGATTTAACTTTACTATTTGAAAAATGTCACTTTCATTAAGTAGGCATTTCCCTGCACTTACTGCTCTCTCTGTGCCTTACACCCTGTCTCCAATCCACGTCTGGTCTGTGCTGGTTGACAGCTCCCCTTGTGTATTTCACCAAGACAACCATAAACACAGGACAGTCAGCTGCATCTGAATTCATCTGCATACTGATGAGTCTTCCTGGGCAGGAGGGGTGGAGGGGCTCTTAGTTACACTTCAAAGGCATGTGGCCTGACCTCACACAAAGAACTGATAACCCCCCACAGATCTCCTGGCAGACAGGACTGGGTTGAAAGGAGAACTCCATATGTGGTCAGCAAATTGTTTGCAATGTTCCAGATCAAAACCACTCTTTGAAGTCTCCTCCACTTGAAAGGCACATTTGGGTATATATACTGGGTCTGTAACCCCCTCAAATCAGCCACTTCTGGACCTACAATTGGACTTTGTCAGAGGGACTGCCTGGCTGCCCAAAGGACTCATCTGGACTGATTGTCTGGAAGGACCGCTGGCCTGCTTGTTGCCCTGCCACCTGCTAGGCCCCCTGACTCTGCTGGAAAGCCTTCTCCCACAAGTGCTTTCCAAGGGCTTAGATTGAGCTTGCCTCCTGTTCTATAGTCTCAGGGCTATCAAAGACTTCACTAAAGGGAAGAAAATTCATTGTGTTGAAAAATCAACGCAACGTCTGCACAATTCAACGCAATGCCTACCAGATCAACGCAGCTCCTGTCTTGCGGCTGAAGAATTGCTGCATTGCCTGTCCGATCGATGCAGCACCTGTTGTCTCTTCACAACATGTTCTGGTTTCTCGATGCATCATCCCCGGGCATCAAAATATCCCTCCATCGCAGTGAGGAACAAAGGCAGCGCTCCCGGAAACCAAGACATCACCATGTCGCATGGAAAGAAACGATGCATGGCCTTTGCCGCGCCGGAAAGACTGACGCATCACTTTACTTTTCGACGCATCTCCTCTGCAGCCCTTTGCGTCCTTATTTTTTACGTATCCCAGATGTGTTAAAAGGATACAACTACTGGTTCTTAAGGATTGAGAAGCATCAAAACCTTTTAAAAGTGATATCTTGACTTGTGCAAATTGAATGTTTGTAGTTTTGGTCTTACTTTATTCAGATAAATATTATATATTTTCCTAGACTGGTGTGAAGTACTTTTTGTGGTGTTTTCATTGTGTTACTGTATGAGTTGTTGCACAAATACTTTACACATTGCCTTCTAAGTTAAGCCTGCCTGCTCTGTGGCAAACAACCGGAGGGCGAGCACGGGATAATTTAGTTTGTGACTTCCCCTGACTAGAATTGGACAGGATGCATACCTCTGCCAACTAGAGACCAACTTTCTAACAGTAGTGTGTAGCATTTTTACCGACCTTAAGAATATTAATGAGGTTGGTTGCCTCCTAGAGTCAGCAGACCACCATGTCTGTGATTGCTTTTTACTCGAGCAAAAGTTTTTTTATTGTAAATGCTTCACATTTTTCTTAAAGGAACATGGGATATGTTTAAAACAAATCTCAAAGTTTTACAAGCATTTTCTAAGACTAGGAAGTGTTCCATGGGACCAATACCTACTCTAAAAAATGTTTTGGTCAACATTCACGAAGAAGTGGTCCCTTGGAAACCCTTTCCCGCTTGCAAATGGCTTTCGAACACAAAATGTTAATACATCCGACTGAAGATTAGTATTTCAAAGTGGAGCTCTAAACTCTTCCCTTCCAAATACCATTTCAATATGTAGTTGCAAACCCAAATTGTGAATAAGTAACATGTTCCCAAATCGCAATTAGGGTTTCTTACATACCAAAAGTCCTTTTTGCAGTTGCAAATGGCCAAGTTCTGCGAATTGGACCTCTTGTGATCACTAAGGGCCAGATGTATCAAAATATTTTGCACTCGCAAACGGCGAAATCGGCCGTTTGCTAGTGCAAAATCGTGGTCTGCAATGCATCAAAGGCATTCGCAGACCACAAAATCGAAATCGCAAAAATTGTGATTGTTTGCGTTGCGACCTGGATTTTGCAAATCGCAATTTGCGATTCGCAAAATCCAGGTCGCAAGGCAATTCTGCAAAAAATCGCAAATTGCGATTTTTTGCAGAATGGTATTTTGCACATGCAAACTGCATTTTAAAATTTAATATGTAAAGCACACATGCCCTTTTGGCATGTGTGTACTTTACATGGTAAAAAAAAAAAAATTGGGGTGCAGGAGAGGGGGCCTTAGGCCCCCAGCACCCTGGCCTTTTGCATTTCCCAAATTGCGATTTCTGGTTCAGAAATCGCAATTTAGGAAATGCAAAAAATTCGCAGCTATGGGCCAACAGGCCCATAGCTGCGAATGGGGCCAGTATCGCAATTTGCGAATCGGTAATTGCATTTGCCATTTTTAAGAAATCGCAATTACCGAATCGCAAATGTGATACATGGCCCTTTGCGATTCGGTAATTGCGGTTTCTTAAAAATCGCAATTATCGAATCGCAATGGGCCAGAATCATACATCTGGCCCTAAAAGCCTTCGTACATCTGGCCCTAACTCCTCCAAATCTCCGAAATAAAAAAAGTCCAAAGTGCTGAACCTGGGTATTCTTTACCTGGTACACATCTATAGAACTGCTTACATAACAAACCTAGACGTATGCCCAAACTGCCCTTCATCTGATTCCACGGCTATTCACAGTTTTTTTTAGAGTCCAATGCTTTATTTTTATCAACTGCTTATTGTCAACTTTACTTTTGTTTTTTGATGATTATTTGTGCTACAACAATAGTTCAATGTGAATAAATAATTAATTAATGATATAAGGCATATAGAAATGGGCTTCATAGTTTTGTATGTGACCTCTATAAACTGGGAAAGTTTTCCATTAACTTGTACTGCAGATGCAGCATCCAGAGCTCCATATGTGGTCAGAGAATTGTTTGCAATGTTCCAGATCTGTCTTCATGAATTGGAACATATGGTGTGAAGAAGGCTCCCAAAAATGGGCACAAAACCTCCACAGGTGGTCTGTAGAACTGGATATAATGCACTAGATCACCTGAGAAAAGCACTTGTTTTTAACGTTTGTGAAGTTGAATTTGGGTGATATAATTGTATGCACTTTATGTATTTTGGTGAAATGGTCAAGGAGTTATATTGTCCATCTGCCTACGTGCACATTTTACTCGGGTTTCATTTTACCATAAATTGATATTTGAGTTTGTAACTTTTTTTTTAAAGATTTGGGCAAGAAGTACGAGGGAATCAAGAAGTGAAGCGCCATCTTGCAGTGGCTAGCACTCTAGATGTGCCAGGGAGGGTTTATGATCACGATTGCTCTACGTAAGCGTGCAATGGGCTGCTGCGAGTGGACCAAAGGTGTACCAAAGACAAGCCCGTCTGCTCACAGCCTCACCCAGGCAGGATCAGGGCCAGTCATAATGCTCGCTAATGGGAATATTTTGCCAAGTAACTTTGCTATTGGAATCAGCTAAGCTTGAAACTGCCTTGGGACATTTTGAAAAGTTTTCTACTTTGGCTATTTTAAAACACCAAAATTAGGGCATGTTAGCACAACTACACAGCCGTGTACTAGGAAAGACATTATTAAGACTTTGAAGATATAATATCTAAACACCAAATCATCAGTCAAACATTGTATGGAAATGTTTAACTTACTACATTCTCATCAGCCTGACATTTTCTTGCTGGTGAAAACGTGCTTACAGTTGCACAAGGTTGTTTTTGGCGGCTGTACCTGAAGGTAACCTCTTATTGTGTGTGAACTGCCTCCAAGGTAGAATGGGGGAGAAGTGGCAGCAATAGTAAAGCAACCACTATTGTCCACCAAGTTGCAAATTGAGTTGATTGAGAACACACATCTTCTCTTGTTTAACCTAACGTCAGGTAGCATGACCGTTACTTTCTTTCTTGTTTATTAACTTCCATATTATACGAGTGATTTTCAAACACTATTTTATGACTTTGTATGTTTCTTACTGATCAGTCATAACAAGTTGATCATTGAAGGGGATTTTAGTTACTAGGTGGATGAATCTGATACAAGCCCCAAATCCCAAAAACTTATGGAGCTAATGAATTTGCCTAAATGAATGCAACATATTAAAAAAACGATGCACTGTAAAGGTCATAAGCTCAATCTTGTCTGGACTTTTGACTGCCTATTGGAAAATTGATTAGAGAACCTTTTGCTGGGTGTGATCATTACACCATTAAGATGGAATTATTAATTCCTCGGAAAAATAGTAGGTAGACACCTGAGTTTATTATCTGCCAGAAATGAGACAAGATTGATGAGAAGAGGTTGACAGAGGCCTTGGGAGGCACTAAACCTTACGTTAGTAAAAACACAGATGAAGCGGTTCAATTATTTAACAACTGGCTTTATGGGGTAGGTACTGAGTTTGCCCCACTTATTAGCTGATGGAAAATCAATATAAGCCATCACCTCCTTGGTTTTCCAAAGATTTCATAGATGCTATAATGTGCCTAAGGCACATGGAGCAGACATGGCATAGTAAATAAGATGAAATATGTAAAACTCATTACAAAATTGATTAGACAAACTAAGATCATCTACAGTTCCAAAAGGGTTTGTGACGCCCATAACCCTCAGAGAAAAAACTTCAAAACCATGCAGTCTTTCACCTATAGACTGAACCAGTCAACATAAGGTATTTTCCCAAGAACGCTGCAATGAACAGAATAGGTTCTTCACTGAAAAGATAAAGTCGATCAAAGAGTTATCCCTAATAGCGCTATGTTTGGGATTGAGAAGTTAGAGGAGACGGAGCAATACTGCATACCTTTAGCCACCTTTTCCCCTTTAAATCAAGATTCCTTGCTACTTCTCCAGACCAAAATAAAATCAGGTACCAGGAAATCCTTGCCGGCATAAAGTCATGCAGGTCATAGCCCCTGCCATAGTAAGACCACCCAATGATTTATTAAATTCCTCTGTGAAGCTGAGAATAGTTCCTCAAGACCTTAAAAAGCCATAGTATTACTGTTATTAAAGAAACCCAGTAATGATCTAGAGGTATTAAAAAAACAACCACTCTTTCCTTATTGTCTTACTGTACCAAACTCCTGGAATCTCATGTTACCCAGGAATTTACCTTCCTTGTGCCTCAGCAAGGAGGTTTTCCTCCAAAACACAACACTGAAACTGTGATACTATTTTCATTGATGACCTTAGGAAAGATTTGGGTGTAGGACATATCTTGGTCTTAGTTCTGCTTGATTGGTCTACAGCCTTTGATGCAGTGGATCATCACATTTTGTTATGCCATGCAAGGGTTATTGGCGTTTATGAGATGACACATCAATGAATGGCTTCATTCTTAAATGACAAGACTCAAGCAATCTTATAGAAGAAGTAGGGCAGGGAAATTAAAGTTGATAATGGTGCCACAAGGCTCGGGTCTCTCACCTCATCTGATCAACATTTAGATTCGACCTCTGATAAAGGAACTGACTACTATAGAGTATCGTATTTTAATTTATGCTGACAAATCTCAGATTTTAATTTGTCTTAATGACCAAACTACATCTCAGTCCCTGTTTCAAAATATGATGTACTTTATCAGTGGCAGGATGAGGAGTAATTATTTAAAGTCAAACACAGCAAAAACCGAAGTAATTGTTTTTATTAGCAACTCTCCAGCCTGGTCGAATATTTACTAGCCTGGTGAAATGGGATTGATAATTACTGGTTACCAAACCAGAAGCAAAGAGCTTAGGAATAGAGGTTGACTAACAACTTTCTCTATGGTCACAAATTAATGCAGAGGTCTGAAATGTGTTTTTATGTTACATACCATCAAGAAGCCACAACAATTTTTTTCTGTTGATGTGATGAGGACTATTATGGCAGCTGTAATCGGCAGAAGACTGGATTACACAAATGGCATTGACTGTGCCCTCCCAAATTGTGATATTGCAAGACTAGACCTGCCCCGAATGCAGGGATCAGGTTGATATTCAAGGGCCCGCACGGATAATACACCTTACCTCTTCTGAAGTGGCTTCTCTGGTTTCCAATGAAGCTTTGTATTCAGTTAAAAATTAGTGCTTAGGTTTTAAGGCTTTGCATGGGTTTGCACTAAATTTTATGACCAATGAAGTGAAGAGGCACGCTCCGAAGAGGGAATTCCGCCCTTCTAAAGCAAATCTACTAGCGATGCTGAGATTCCTCCAATCAATAGTTGGAGGTTATAGGTTGTCAGTGTCAGCCCCGACCTAATGGAACTGCCTCACACTGCACTTTCAATATCTTACTGACATAAAAGCCATTAGGACTGCTTTAAAAGCCTGGCACTTCAAGAATGCATAACATAATATAACATAACATAACACAGGTTTGGCCTAAAAAATCGAATAATGAAGTGCAGAAGTAGCCTTTCACAGAACTGGAGAGGGAGAGAGAGAGAGAGAGTGAGAAAGAGGGAGCGAGAGAGAGAGAAAGAGAGAAAGAGAGAGAGAGACTGCCGTCATTGAGTAGTCACCACCGTAGCCATACCTATTGTCTGATTTACCTATTAGTCGATGGCAAGCTCCAGTGCTATGGTTATGCTGCTAGCTCTCCGCCAACACATTGGTCCGCCTGCTCAATTTAAAGGCAGCCAGACCTTAGATTTGGCTACAGCAGCTCTTTTAAAAGTCTGCCTTTCTGACTCCCTGTACCATGTGCTGCACATGCAGCCCTGCTTTACCCTCTCACTCTTGTACTCTACACATTTCTTACACTTGGCACAAGATGCCAACCCCATCTCAGTAACAAATGGTACCGTACAAAATGTTCAGCAGAAGTGCAAGGTTTCGTAGTTATGGTAAGGGTTACTCAAGCCTGCAAAAATCGATTTACAAAAGCCAGTATTATTGCCACTATTAATATTTATTTTCAAGCTGTCTTCTCTTAAAACTCAACAGGATTTTTAAATATAATTAAGCACCAATTCACAGAACGAGGTTCCTTTTGGCCCATCGCTCATTGGAGTATTTTGTGGGTTGGTTGAGGTCACCACTACCGAAATAAACTCGAAATGTAGCCAGTCACAAGTAGAACGTGCACTGCACACTACAGGTATATTCTACCTCTTCTCTTTTACCCAGACACTCCTTGTTGCCTTATGAGATGCTGTGACTTGCACACGACCCAATACCTGAAACTTTGATTTGCAGGCGTAAGATAGCATACACCTTGCTTGAGGTACATAACCTACAAACCTACAGTGAATTGCATATTGTTCTTGTTTGTATTTGTATTTTCATAAATAGTTAGTTTATAGGACTTTTGTCGACGTTTGTCTCTGTGGTTTCCATTCATCTTTACATTTTTGTAGTTAGCTTCCGATGCAAGGTTACTTTTGGGATTGTTGTTCTAGATATTTTGTAACGTGATTAAATATGATTCATCATTATGTTTTTAGTCTTTCATGAAACAGAGCAGGCGTGTTAGGAGAGTGAGTTGGATCTACTTAATGCCACTAGAAATGTCACCCTTCGTTGTTTCCCTTTTATCTTGATATTTTTATTAATTGATCTGAGATTGTGTTATTTCTGCAAATTTTGTCTCATATAATTGTATTAGTTGATGTATTGTGCAAATGTTTCAGTTGAACTTTGTCCCTGATTTGAGTACCAGCCAGTAGTATCTTGAACGTTGGGAGTGCAGGGAACAACCATGAACTGTCTATTGGTACTCTTTGGGGTTCTGTCCTCGTGAGGGCATGCCATTGGCCTTCTAGTCAGTTCTATATGTATAGCATTGCAGTTATTTAGTTTAGCTTCTATACCAGTTTCATGATGGCCTCCTTTTTTAGCAGTGGGTGCTGTGGGTGATGAGTACATCTAATTGATTTACATGCCACATTTAGTCTGATTCTACCCCTTGTATGTCGAACTTCATTGGACAGTAATGGAAGCAAAAGTAATGTGTTTATTAATTCTAATAGAACTGCTATGATATTGTTTTAATAAATTGGCTGCTCATGCAGATAATGGAATGCCTCCGAGTGGCTGATAATGCAAGCAAGGCACGTGAGTGCAGAGAGCCTTTTACACACACAGTACACATTTGCATGCTAGGTTTTATCATACTCAGTGGCTGACCATACAGAATTGCAACCTTTTAACCAGCCTTTTGCATTGTTTAAGGCTGTTAGTCACTGGCCTGCAGACAAGGACTCCCACAGCACCCTCTGGGATGTGTAAAACATGACCATGTCATTGGTGATATTAACACACAGCAAGTTGCAGTGCAATTACATTTTTGTATATGGTTTATGAAATTGTACTCTGCCCTCTTCCCTTTTACCTGTTGTATTCCCTTCCCCCTGTGGACAATGAGACACTCAGAGTATGATCTCAGTGACAACAGCATGGACCGTTTCCTATTTGCTATGAGGTCAATATGCCAAGTTTCCCCACTGTCCACATGCATTACCCTCCACTGCGTTTTGAGTGTTAATTACCATGACATTTCCATGTTGTCACCTATCACACTATCTACACCTTTAAATTGACTTCTAACTTATTTGAAATGAGCTGTCACTGACCCAACTACACGTTCCAGCAAATACCCTTATGTCAGCTTGTTGCCATGGCCCATTCACCTGAATCTGCACATATCAGGGTATCTTTACACAGAAGTCTTCATTTGCTGCATAAAAGACAGTCTCTACTTTTCTGTGACATTTCTATTCACATGTAACAAAAAAGTGACCTTCCTCCTCAACTATACTAAGTTATTATAGTTGATTTGTGACTTCATCATGACTGCTGCCAGAGCCAGCAGCCAAGGTGAGAGGCAGACCACAGAGCATAAATTCAGGTGCATTTTTAATAGCAGAAAAACGAGAAGTGTTTTTTGTTCTTCTGATCTGTTGTTCAAAAATGAACTAAATCACTGGAGCGAAAATATTTATGGCGCCAAGTTTATTTTTTCCACACTACAGGTAATTTCAAGGAAGATAAAATGTATGCATGTTTCTAAACATTCTCTGGCTTTAATCTGATTTACATTAAATTGATTCTAATCTAGTTTTACAAATTACTAACTGCCTTTTGTGAGTTTAGTTTTGCACTCCATATTCTTCTGTTGTTTTTAATGTCTGCAAACATACTGAACCTGATTATGACCTAGGCCGATGGGATAGTCCGTCACAAAGGTGACGGATATCCTGCCCGCCGTAGTATAAGTTCCATTAAATCCTATGGAATTTGTAAAATGGCGGGCGTGATATCCATCACGTTTGTGGAGGACTAACCTATCCGCCAAGGTCGTAATCAGGCCCTCTATCTCTTTTACATGAAAGAGCAAGACACCAAGGATTTTGGTTGCATGTCAAAAGACTACGGTGTGACAATTTATTTTAAGAAATAAAATACCCTCTGCCATACTTCAAAAGGATATTGCAAGCCACTGGGCAGTTCGATGACCTTAGAAAGGAACTTGGCCTTAAGCCTTGTTCCTCTCTATGGTCATTGACCTCAGTGACTCACAATATGAATATGGCAGTGGATACTTTATCACATATATAATATGATTGTGGACATGAACGACGATGACTTGCCTCGCTGGCATGTGCCTAAGGTTCCAATCTGCCTAATTTTTACCAAAATGACCAATCTTTTACTGTCCTCCCCAGTACAAAGAGAAGCAAAATTGTGAAAAGCTGGGTTTTTCCCCTTATCAGTACTTATTTTAAACAGTAACTATAAAAAGAAAGAACCTTAAAGTTAGTTCTAGCTTGCCTTAGCGATTACTGACTTGTAATTAAAGTAAACATAGACAGAAAGGTCATGTGCAAAATGAATACAGAACATTTTATATAAACCTTTATTTAAGTATTATGTCTGTGCCTTTGTAGAATTTCGCTTGAACATATGGTAGTTATTTTACCCTTAGGGAGGTGCCACCCCTATTACGTTCACCTTGCTGTACCAGCTATTTTCATTTTGCCATGATGTTTCACCAAAGACACTGTAGTCTAGTAAACCCCCAGGTACAAGGGAAGCTTCATAAGCTCCTTCACCATCTCATGTTCTGTCATTTGAGCTTCATGTCATTGGATGTTGCAACTACTGACAACTGTGTTTCGTAGGCTCTCATTAACCTAATGAGGCTGCTGGATTTGGGGGGCAGAAGTACCTGAATTGTGGGAAACGGAGTCCAATTCCACACCATGCAACAACTGTTTGCCTAATATGGTTTTCCGGATAACTAGCAGCCCCTCATCTCTGCCCAAGAGCAGGAGTGATTGTGGCATCCAGGCCCATGACAGAAATGCCTCCTCAGGGAAATTATGGTTGATCAGATCTCATCCTTTTCCCTCAGTTACATTAGTCTCACACGTGCAAAGACAAACAGAGGCAGAGAATGATTCAATACGTTTTATGGAATTAGCTGCATCTTAGATAAAATGGCATGAATTGCAATAGCTAGGATAATAAAACACACTAGAAGCAAAATAGTGACAAGAAGAGTGAAACACAGGAAAAGTGCCACAATACTGTGTGGTTCCTACCCAAGCTTAGTTAGAGCACAGCGTGATAAGCCCTAAACTGCCTTTCAGGTTTCCCCCTGCAAAGACATAATCCCCATCCTGAACAAGGAAGCCTGTTGTCTAGAAAGACACCATCCCCATGTAGGCCAGGGATCTGGTAGTCTAAGCAAGCAGCTGTAGCAAAGACAATCTGCAATCAGCATGCAGTTGTGGTCATCTGGCTGGAATCTCCCTCTAACGTGTATGGGACAGAGGAGTGTTTTTATAATATAACAGCTGATGTTCTGAGAAAATGTCCCCACGTAAGGACGTGTATGTTTATGTGAATATTGGAGACACAGCGTACCACTTTGCTGGCAACTCAGTCTGGCTGTAGCCTTGAGAAAAGCACAAAGTGAAAAGAATGTCTTGCTAAAAAACGCAATGCTTTCCTAGGCGAAAGAACAACTAGATAAATAAATAGCACCGCAAATGTGGGCGATGCTAGAATATGAAAATTAAACTGCACTGAGCTAAAGTGCACAAGTGACAGACCTAGCTGCTAAAATAACGTGTCTAAAAAACATGACTAAAAATGCTATACAACACTGACAGTCAGCTTCCATTATGTTTTCTCTGTTGACCTTCTGTTGGCATCAGCTGCTCACCTCCACCTGGTTCTCTTCCATAGAACAGGCCATTTATGTAGCTTGCAAATTATAAGGACTTTCTGTTCAACAGACCTGCTGTATCTCTTGTTTCTGACAGCTTTGACATGTTGATGATAAGTGTTACTTTTAGAAACCATCCATTTCTTTCTGATTACAGCTACATAACTGTGTCAGTTCAGCTGGTGGGTTACGCTTACCACAGAAGATGAACAACCTTTAACATTAAGAGTAGGCGTAGTTATGTGGAATTACCGAATTCTGTGAGACTACACAGAATTAAGTAAGAAGAACAATTCAACATTTAGCACTATTTTCTTGCAAAAATGTCCCCATGCACTCAAACTGGATGTGAGGATGCATTTTGTGCTACGAAATAGCACTATTTATTTATTTAAATACATTCAGTCCAAATAATTTGGACCATTTAAATTTAAAAGAAAAACACAGTTTTACATAATTGTATAAATCCAATGGAATCGCAATATCTCATCATAATTCATAATAACAATCATTCAAGATACTGTAAAAGTCTGATAATCAGCTAACGTATAAAATGTTTCAATAAAATCCTTACAACTAAAAATTAAAGTTAGCTTATGCAGTCCGAATTTACTCCTAAAAAGGTCCAGAATTCTTGTTAAAATACAGGAAAAGATGTCACATATAAATTAGTAAAATCAAAGGAATAACAAAGTACATATCATAATTAAAAGATAAAAGAAAGAACACAAAAATATAAATCTGATTAAAATCTCCCTCTGTAACCAAACAAAAACACAGCCTAAAGCTCTTGGGGCCTCTCTACAGAAATGAGCCTGTGACGGATACGCCAAGCCTCCGATAAAAATTTGGTAACTGAGGAGGCAACCAGTGTGGATGTTTCATATTTACATATTCTGATAGCATTAACTCTATCCGACAGTAGTAGATTTTTACAGAGGGGGATAATCCACTTTCCTCTAGGGTTCTTGTATGAGGGACAGAAAAACAGAATATGCTCGATTGTTTCTTTATGAAGAGGACAAGATATGCATCTATCGGTCGAAGGGACGCTGGATGGCCAGTGGGCCTTATAGATATTAGTAGGCAGGGAACCATATCTAAGCTGTAAATAAAGAGCACGAGCATAAAATGGCATAGGGAGGTTCATGAAAATCTCGGGCCAGGGTTCATGTTTAATTTGGAGAAATTCTGATGTTAACCTACCCAGCCCGTTTTGGCGCAGTATATCTTCGTTGACTTTTTCCCAATATCTTCTTTTAACGAGATGTCTTGCATTATTGGGAATCAGTTCCGGGTGTTCCCAATAATGGGAGAGACCTATATTAGCCCAAGCAGATTTCATCTCCTGCAGCCATTGAATTCTAATCGGGCCCTGTGGAGTAGCTATAAGTTCCCTCACCGCCACCCTATATGATTCAAGTTCGGGAGTTGTCCAAAGGCGGATCCAATAAGAAAGTGGTCTCAAGGCTGCTATGGTTGTAATACTGTTTAACCCTAAGTCGAGCCTGAGAGGAATCATTGGGGTACCTACCCCTAACCGGGAAACCTGTCTAAGGAAGTTGTTTTCTTTTGTTTGCAAAATATCCAGTCTTCTATGTAATCCCCAGAGTTCTGCTCCATATAAGGCCACCGCACGAATTTGGGCATCATAGATCTCGGCGATTGTAATCAAAGGAGAACTCAGGACCTTTCTGGACCTACGGACTAGGGCCCCACCTCTTTGACTTAAAATAAGGGCCACTTTACCAATGGCTGCCTCCCATTTTCCAGTGGTTGATGATCTAATTCCCAAATAGGCAAACTCTTCCACTTTCTCCAATGGTATTGAACTCATTTAAATTTTAACACAAGGTCGTTTCCTTAGAGAGCTATATATCATAATTTTCGTTTTTTTGGCATTGACGTCAAGCCCCAAATCCCTACTGTAAGCACAGAATTGGTTAACCAAATTTTGAATCGCCACAGGAGATTTGGCTAACAGAATTGTATCGTCCGCATACAATAAACATGGGATTTTTTCCCCTGCCAATTTGGGAGAGTCGTTTATGCAATTCTCCAGACATCGGATACAGTTATTGATGTAGAGCAAAAAAAGGGTAGGGGCCAGAACGCACCCCTGCCGGACTCCTCTGTTGATGGCCACAGGATCTGTCAACTCACCCTCCTTGCCACATCTAATTCGGGCATAGGTATTATCGTGAAGCCGGGTGATAAGACTCAAGAGACCAGCAGGAACCCCCATATTGGAGAGTGTTGACCATAGCGTGTTCCTGGGGATCAGATCAAATGCAGCTCTTAAATCTATGAAGACCACATACAGATTCCCCACCCCTAAGTTCACATTCTTCCACTTAATTGCCAGGAATCTTAAGACTTGGTCAATAGTGCTCACAGCAGGTCTGAACCCTGCTTGTAGATTCGATAGGGCATTAGATTCCATGATCCATTCATCAAGGTGGCACAAAAGATGTTTGGCATTGATTTTTTGAAAATTATCCAGGAGACTGATCGGACGATAATTGGCTGGAATATAAGGGCAGCCTTTTTTAAAAATGGGGACTATCTCGGCCCCTTTCCATGAGTGAGGGATGGGGGCTTCAGCTGCGATTGCATTGCAGATTTGGTTGAGATAAGGAGCCCATATGTCAGGTCTTGTCTTGTATAGATCGCCCGGAATCTTATCAGGACCTGGAGCCTTTCCCCAATTTAGTGAATCTATAGCGATGCTAGTTTCAGCTAAAGTGAATGAGATCGGGGTAGCGGCTTGGGATATTGGGACATCGAGGGACCTAAAAGATACCTCAGGAGAACCTGCGTATAATTGGCCAAAATGCTCAACCCAGGTTGCAGGAAGAATTGATGTGCCAGGTACAGAGGCAGAGTCTCCACAGTTTTCTGCTATTCATTTCCAAAACCTAGAGGTATCATTTGATTTAGCGGTTTCCAAGATAGCTACCCATTTAGCCTCTTCCCAGCTTCTACGTGCCTTAATGCATTCGATCTTATAAACTTTTCTAGCTGTTCTTATAGATTAAACTTTGCCAGTTTTGAAAACTTTCAAAAGAGTGAGCTGTGCTTCCCTACATGAATTGTTAAACCACCGGGCCCGGCACTTTTTCTTGGTATTGCTAGGGATCTCTTTTGTGAAGAGGTGTTTTAGGGAATCAAACAGTTTACTATGGGCTGCTAAAAGCCTATCACCCTCATCGTCTTCTTTGAAATGCAGCATGCACTCCATTTGATTGGCAAGCAAATTGTAGATTGATGAAAGGTGCTCGGGGGATGTAGTAACAAACTCCCATTTTATATTCCGTCTATTATTTGATAAAACTAGCTGATGAGCATAAAGCTTAGAATGGGGTATCTCAAGTAAAGTAAATAAGCCTCTAGTCGATAAAATCAATGGGTCATGGTCACTCTCTTCATGCTCTTGTACTCTCATATCAACCATATGGCCCCACAGTCTGATGTCGAGGAGTATATAATCAATCTGGGTTCTAGTCCTTCCTCGTTTGAAAGTGGGATGCAAATTTGCATCAGAGCTGGAGTGACCATTACAGGCTCGAAGGCCATAAGTTATTGTAATATCAGCCACTAAACGGGCTGTTTTACTCAATCTTGTCCGTTTGTTGGAGACTAACTGTGGAATCCCCCAATAGGCGTCCTCTTCCTGATATATCTCTTGAACCAGGAGATTGGGCTCAAATGTAACGTTAAAGTCCCCTCCGATCAGAAAAAAGTGAGCAATATTGTTTTTAAGTAAGCTATCCAATAAAAATAGAGCGTTGCAATCTGCGAGGGAACACATACTCCTGTTATAAACATTGATTATTAGTAAGGATTTCTCCTCGGGAATCGTTAGCAATAGGGAAATAGCACTAATTGCACCAGAATACGAATAGCGAGTGCAAGCAGCCACTTGTGCTTGTTAAAAATGCACTTGGTGTAGTAAATTCCCCCTGCTTACTCCTAACATTTTAGCACTTGGTTTTTGGTGCAATATGCACCCTTGTGTCCAAAATGGCCGCTAGGCTGCATTTTATGCTAAGAAAAATGCTCTAAATGCAAAAGAACATAAACAATAGTGCTCGATTAATAGACTCTTGAGAGAGGATTTATCCCCGAGAATACGTTTAAATATGCAAGCAGACATAATTGCGTTGTTAACTTTAATTCCACATCAAAAAGTTACTCTGAATGACCAAAATTACTCCTATTATGCTGATGTAAATGAAATTCCACCCAGGCCTATTTAACATTTATATTACTCCAATCAGTTACCAGCCTGATGGTGGCATTGGATTATCCATTTTTTCCACTCTATGAAAAAAAGATTTAGGGCCAGATGTAGCAAATAAAATATTTGCGAGTTGCAAAGTGCGAGTCCATGCGACTCGCAATTTGCAACTCGCAAATTGGTATGCAGTACGGTGTCTCAGACACCGACTGCAACTCGCTATGGGGTTGCAATGACCCACCTCATCAATATTCATGAGGTGGGTTGCAAATTGCGGCCCCATAGCGAGTATAGGCACTTGCAAACATGGAGGCCTGCTGTCGTCAGCAGACCTCCATGTTCGTGACTGCTTTCAATAAAGCAGTTTTTTTTTTTTTAAGTGTAGCCCGTTTTCCTTAAAGGAAAACGAGCTGCACTTAAAAAAAAAAAACGAAACCTTTAGTTTCGGTTATTTTTCAGGGCAGGTAGTGGTCCCTTGGACCACTACCTACCCTGAAAAAATATTTTTGGGTCCATTCACAAAGTGGAAGGGGTCCCATGGGGACCCCTTCCAATTTGCGAGTGGGTTACCATCCACTTGAAGTGGATGGTAACTGCGACACCATTTGCGACCGCGTACGCGGTCGCAAATGGTATTGCATACCACTCAGACTCGCAAATAGGAAGGGAACACCCCTTCCTATTTGCGATTCCGAAATGCATATTGCGAGTCGGTTCCGACTCGCAATATGCATTTCTGCATTGGGAAACGCGTTTAGCAACTCGCAAACGGCAATTTTTGCCGTTTGCGAGTCGCTAAACGTTTCCTACATCTGGCCCTTCGTTTCTTCTTGTTTTTAAGTTCCTACCCATTTGCCAGTTGTAAGTGCACCTATCGTATATTTCTTTTAGTTTTTGAAACATGTGAATGTTTTTTTGTATTGCGTTCTTTACTTTTAAGGGTTCATAACGACTACTTCTGAGTGAATTTGTTGGAACATTCCATGCCTCCCTTATTTGTTAGATATTGTATACAGATATATTTTTGAGATTTCGCAGTTGTTTATAATTACAACTTGTGTTCTGTGTTATCATGTGCTGTGTGGATGTGCTCTTGCGCTAATATTGCCTTCTATTTAGGTCTGTCATTAGCCAACACATTTTGCATTTTACTAAAGTGATCTGTATAATATACATATGTATATTGACTTTAAGAAAGCCCTTTCCTCCACTGGTCTTTTATTGTGTCATTCACATTTTAATTCTGCCCACACCCACAGTAGCACACAGCAAGGGGCAATGGCTGAAGTCCACTTCAGCCACTGGCTAACTTCACTGTGAGTCATGGCATTCTGCTGTTTCACAAGCAGCGTATCCACACACAAACTAATTTATTTAGGTGCCTGGAAGTAAAATAGCAATGTGTGCTTATTTGAAACAAAAAAAAATGTATGGCCAATTTTATTTTACATTGATGAGGGCCCAGCAGCTTTCGCAGTAATAAAGTTTTTCACAAACCATGACACAATAAAACAAGTATTAACATAGCCAAAAGTCTGTCAGTAAAAGCCAGACCTATTGGTTTTACCAATTATTATTTTGTTTCTGTACTTGCCTATTGCTCACAGGGGCATCTGAGGATAGATTGAAAGGACATAAGCCGTCACAGTTCAGCGTTATCCCCTGTACATAGGCTAGCTCTAGCGGTAGATGTGCCTCGGTTGTTGAGAAGCAGGGAATGTTTTATGGGCATGTCACTTTACATTGAATTTCGTTTGTCTGTGGCAAGTATGTCTCCATTTAACTCACAAGGGTTTCCCCTCCTTCTAAGATTTGATCTTCACAGAATTTAGTTTAAAGGGGAAAATGCCAGCTTGCTGGTGATCTAGTTTTTTTCATTACTAGCTCATATTATCTTCTTTAACCTTGAGGGATAATGTAAGATGTATGTTTTTAGTATTTGTATTTGTAGTCTGATATCTAATTGTCCTTTTTTCTTGTTTATTATAGGTAGAGGAAGCACATCCATGTACGTATCAACACAATTCATGTCTCTTTGTATAGTAATACCAAACATGTAATGCAGAATTTACTAGATCTGAACATTTGAAAATGTAGATTGCATTTAAGCTTGCATGTATCCATTGCTTTTTAATGTCATCCTTTAAGCATCAGCAGCGTACATTTTATGCTTAACACACAACATTTAAGTGTCATAAAAACTAGACAAGCTCATCTATTCAAATATAGAAACCAAAACAATATTTTCTGTAATGTTCCTTGTACTGACAGTTTCCTAATGACCTTTGTTAAAGTTACCAATTTCAGTCATCTGAAGTGACAAGGTAAAATAAATCTCAAGTACCATTTTCACATACTGGTGTCTTTAGATATAATAATCCCAATGAAATTCTATGGACAAGAGGGGTGCATTGCATTCATCTTAATTTCCTTCTTGCTATAAGTTTTGTAAGGGGTTTCTCAAAAAGTCATTGTAAAGGTCAAAGATGCAAAATGCCAGATGCTACACCTCGTAAAGAATAAACTCCTGAGGCCCTTCGCTGTCTAGTACAATGTGCTCTAGAAATGGAAGCACCTGCTTCTGCTTCCAGCTTTAGCCTCTGCTGGTCTACTCTCAATACACTTAGGGGGTTATTCTAACTTTGGAAGAAAGTGTTAATCCGTCCCAAAAGTGACGGTAAAGTGACGGATATACCACCAGCCGTATTACGAGTTCCATAGGATATAATGGACTCGTAATACGGCTGGTGGTAAATCCGTCACTTTTCCGTCACTTTTGGGACAGATTAACACCTCCTCCAAAGTTAGAATAACCCCCTTAGTTGTACTGGTTCTTTGACACCTTACAACAGACAATGCTAACTGTTTTTTAAAAGAATAACCCACTTACCTAAATTGTGTTTTCATTCTCATTCAGTTTTCAATAAATCCAAAAGTGTGCATTTTCAATGAAAGTAGTCACTCTCTTCACCAACTCTGAATAGAATATACCCTGCTAGGATAAAAAAAATATGTTTACCTAGTTACTTTACTACAAGTGACAATTACTCTGTTAATAGAGTGTCTATTGAGCACACAATCCTAACTGAAAAGTGTATTGACTATGATATTATATGCAAAGTGGTTCAAACAACACGCCTGTCATTCTAAGCCCTCACATTGTTAAGCTCCATTTAAATTCCATCTGTGCTTCTCCGTAAGAAAAATGAGGTTTCTCTCAATAGTTGTTAGTTCGCTGATGGGGTTTGTGCCTCTTTTGTCATGATCACCCCTCTCCTACACTTTTTGCATGGTTTCTGGTGTAATTTCGACTACAAGTGCACTGGGTTCCTGCTAACTATGACCCCAGTGCTAGGTCTCTTTTCCCCAAAGCTGCACAGCCATTTTTCCCAATTGGCAAAACCTTTAGCACCCACTGTAAGTCCCTAGTAAATTGTACCCCTGGATCCCAGGGCCTGGGGTACTAAGCAGGATACCTAAGGGCTGGAGCCTGAATTGTGCCACTCTAAGGTACTCCTCACCAAGCACACGACCAGCTGCCATTGCAGACTGCATGTCTTGATGCAGACAAAAGTGAAACCACGACATAGTACAGTTTGTGTGCCATGTCCCCTAAGCACTGCATGCAATATATGTAAGTCACTGCTCTAGCAGGCCTTACATCCCTAAGGCAGGGTGCATTATATTACATACATATAAGCAAAAAACGTGGCTGTGTAGAGGAGAGAGCGCACTTTCCAAAGATGAGCTAATACTTTTTTGTGAAGTCCATGATGATGTAAGACTGAAAGATGGAGTGCCCAAGTGGTAATGCACCCAGCCACAGAGTGCGTGAACTGTTACCCAGAAGAGGTCACAGTTGTGAGAAGCAAAACAGAAAAACCATGGCACATCCTAGAAAGTTGAAAAGTTCCAATTTATTCCTTTGTAATGTCTTTAGGTGAACAGATGACATCTGTCCCAATCAGACATCCTGGGCCCAGAGTCAGATGGTGACAACAGAATTCATGTTCGAATGGACAACAGCCGACACGTGTTTCGTCAGGTTAGACTTTTTCAAGGCTAAAGCTAGGAGTTTCATTCGATGCTTGCTGAATCTGCTATCGGCGTCGCATATGATAATTGCGCAATTATCATATGCGACGCCGATAGCAGATACAGCAAGCACTGCATCAAGGACTGGAGGCTTACCATGGTCCTCAGACATTTCGTTCATCAATCATTGTATCAACTCTTAAGACATTAGCGTTTTCTGGCATTTTGGAACATCGAATGAAACTCCTAGCTTTAGCCTTGAAAAAGTCTAACCTGATGAAACACGTGTCGGCTGTTGCCCATTCGAACATGAATTCTGTTGTCACCGTCTGACTCTGGGCCCAGGATGTCTGATTGGGCCAGATGTCATCTGTTCACCTAAAGACATTACAAAGGACTAAATTGGAACGTTTCAACTTTCTAGGATGTGCCGTGGTTTTTCTGTTTTGCATTATATTACATGTGAGGGCATATCTGCATGAGCAGCTATTCCCCTGCCATTTCCTTGTCGATTCTCAGACATAGTAAGTGTCCAGGGAAGCCATCTTAAATGCATGTGCTGGATACTGGTCACTACGAGTTCCTCAGCTACATGATGGGTTCTCCGACTATAGGGATGTTTGGTATCAAACATCTCAGATTAATAAACTCTCACTGATGCCAGTGAGGGATTTATTAATAACTGCACCTAGAGGGCACCTTAGAGGTGCCCTCTGAAAACCTACCAGCTATTAGTGGATTGGCAGACTGGTCTGACCAGTTCAGCCATCATAGATGCCTTTCTGACCACCCAAGGTGAAAGCCAGCACTCTTGAGGGCCAGAGACACAAGCCTGCAGTGGGAGAGGGTGTTATCACCTCACCCAGGCAAGATGGACATTACAGGGTGGGAAGTTTCAAAGGCCTAGCCACCTTTGTAATGCATTCCAGGTCTCACCAGATGGTGGAGATGACCAATACCCTTGTCTTGACCCCACTTTTGGCATTAGCACAGACAGGAAAATTAGGCAGATTAGGAGGTGTTCCCACTACATGCTAGTCCCACCCCTAAGGTGGGAAAGCTGAGGTGGACACTACTTTTTAAATACCTCCATCTTGTTTAGAAGGAATTGAGCTACTAGATTTAGAGTTCTGCCCACTTACAAACAGAAGTGGTCATAGAAAGGGTGTAGTCACCTTAAAGGTGGGCAGCACATTCGCTACTGCCAGGCACTCCCTGTAATTCTCCTAAATTGACTATTTAGGTGGCACTCACGAACCCTAGAACTGGGATCCTGATGACCTAAGAAGTAAAGGACAAGGAAGAGTTGCATCTTCAAAAGAGGAAAAGACTGCGGACCTCAACATACCCTGACCAAAAAGTCGACTCGTCCTGCAGCTGAGCCTCCAAGAAACCCAGAAAGACTGCCTGCCTTCCATAAAGACTCAAAACTCTTGTGAGCAGTGGCTCTGCTTTGCAACAAAGTCTCAAGAAAAGACTCTGCAGCCCCCGGAACAGCAGAGACCTGAAACCCGAAGTGACCTCTGCACCCGACGTATACGACTAGAGGTGAAGCCAAATAAGAGTGCCAGCAAGGTTCCCCAGCTGTCCAGAGTCCATCTTCCATAAAGATTCAAGACCCCTGTGAAAAGCGGCTCTGCTTTGCAACAAATTCTCAAGAAAAGACTCTGCAGCCTCTGGAACTGCAGAGACCCAACACCCAAAGTGACATTTGCACCCGACATCCACGACCCGAGGTGAAGCCAACCATCAGTGGCAGCAAGGTTCCCCAGCTGCCCAGAGTCCAAGTCCGATGTGGTCTCACGCATCTTGGACTCCCCAAGTCACCTGCAGAACCTGCACGCAGGCCCCCTCTCCCATAGTCTTGTGGTGCCTTGTGGTGAGAGGAAACCTGCCACCTCCAGCAATCACTGCACCTGTCACCCCTGACCCCATCTGAGGTGGGTCGCTGGTGCCAACAACGTCCAATGAAATCCCCCGACTCCCTTGAGCATGAGTCTACCGTGGGTCCACCCCTGTTGGACTCGCCGATGCTTCCCCGACAACGCCTGTAGGCTCAACACACAGGAACCCCTGATTGAGAGTGCTCCCAGACGAAGAAACCCAATGCCAAAGAACACCCCCGCATCTGACACCCCTGGGCCTGGTAAAGAGGATCAAAGGTGCACCTACATCCCTGAGCGTCCCAAGTCTACAACCTCCCTGTTTGTTGTCCCCAAATGGCTTCCTATCCAGAGCCTACAGCCTGTCTTCACGACAATCAAACTCTCATAGGAAACCATTGGGCACCCAACGCCTTACTGCACCCCTGCACCTAGCCATCCCAGTGCTGCTCGGAGTGATCTGCTGGTGTGGTTCTGACCAGTGCCCAGTACTTACCTTAAATCCCTGAGATTGGCCTCATAAGTCTTGTTAACCCTATGTTTGCCGCACAATGTTTTCCTCAATAGGTTGACATTGAAGAACGACGAGAAGTGTTGATTTTTGAAAATGAAAAATATTTATGCTTGAAAAAGTGCTTGCCTGATTACGACGTTCTTGGCTTTGAAACATATATAAACAGAGGTATTTTTCTAAATTGGTCTCAGATATATTCCTTGAATGTGTCTCATTTATTGCCTCTGTGAGTAAAACAAATGCTTAGCACTACCTTCTGATAAGCCTAACTGCTCGCCCACACTACCACTAAAATAGAGCATTAGTTCTATCTACTTTTGATTCTACAAACCAATTGGTGATCCACTGGACTCTGCACAGTGTATTTCTTTTTTGTACACCATATAGAGAACCAGCTTCCTGCAGGTTTGATTTGGGTTGTTATGTGAAGGGAATTAAACTATTTCTAGCCTTAAGATAAAAAGTAGTTCCATAATCTTGGATGGGCACTCTTGAACATTATTAGACCCATTTTCTTCAATGGAAAATAAAGCATTGATGTGCTGTGGAGAAAATGTTTTTGACATTTTATCAATGAAACCCCACCATTGTTATAGATGTACTGGGCATAATCAAAATATCATTCATGTAAAAAATTATGCAGACTCGTACTAGCTTTGTAAAGCATCAAAGTACTAATGACAAAACAAGGAGAGGTACATAATCTGAGACTGGGGTGATTCAAGCAAATTGAAAGGGCTATTACTTGAATGTGAATTTACCTTGAAAAAAACTAAAGATAAGAGGCGTTTGGCAAAACAGGAACGGTTCATTTAATTAAACATTACAGCCAGGAGAACAGTTACAGAACCGAGCTCAGAGGACTGTCTCAAAGTAAATGTGTTCTGTGCTGTGTTTTGTACTATAAAACAATTACAGCATTCCTTTTGGGGGGAAAAATGTCACCAGTTGTCATGGAGTCATAAATAATGCCCTGATAACAAATGCAGGTGGGCCTCGACCTTGCATGGACAAAAAGTGGCCCAGACGGTATCATTTACAGATGTCCGCTAGACACTGTGTGTGCTGTGTTCTGATTGGCTGTGTGTACCTAACTTCATGTGGCATCTGACTTTATGGTGTTTGGGAAAGCACCCACCCCTCCGGTCATGTGTGTTTTATGGGGGCCAATCTCCTGGACCATTGTGGTGTTACTGCACATATCTGTGATCTGAGGTTCCTGTTTGCGCCTTTGTCTGCCGATATGTGCTGCCCCACCTGTGACCTGTCATTCAGTAATCTCACGCCTAGGTCCCAGAGCCTACCTGACCATGTATCTTAGAGTCGGGGTTGGAGGAGAGTTCATGACGGGTGGATAAGCTAATAGTGACGTGATTCTGTTGGTACATGTGATTGTGTCATGGTGCACATTGACTTTCTCAATATTAACATTCCCCCTTTAGTTGAATTTTCAACTACACCATCTAACCGATACTTCATGACAGTCTCATTATTGAGGGCTTCAGTGTTGCTTACTAGTACTTACCTAGTTATTTGCATTCTACCCAATTTGAGGACTGCAATTTTATAGCATAAAACTCCCACTTGCAGGAAACCACACAAAAACAGCAACAACGTGAAAATGGGCAACAATTATATGCACAGACCAGTCAGCCACCAAGGGAGCCAGGAGAACCAGTTTGTTAGCTACTCCTGCTTAGGGGCACCTCTTTCCTCACGCATGTCGTTTTGTAATCAGTGCAGTGCTTGGATGAAAAGAGTCAGAGTCCCATTGTTCATGTCATTGCCTGATATAAAAATGCAGCAGGATGCACCAATCTTCGCACACACCCCACCCTCCATTGAGGTCATCAAGTCCAACACACTCCAATTGTGAATCACCATGAGACGGATGGCTCTTGGTTCTTCCTTGATCGCATTAAGGCTGAGCTCAGTGATGTTCATCATTTTGAGTATTTCCCACATGGATATTTGCAATCAGCGGGCGTTCACTTTTGTCTGCACAGTGAAGAAGGGCATGGACCCTCCCACTGATACTTGTGTATCGGAGAACAGTCTGAATTCCTCTGGAATGTCTTTGTACTGAGCCCAGCCAAAATATTCAGCAGTTCTTTTCTCTCAAGCCTGATGCAACAGAGTCGTCTTTTTCCTTAGCAGGTGTTGGTACAGCTCTGTTAGATCTTCTCTGGGAATGACCAGGGTTGGGGTGTGAATGGTGAGGACAGAGCAGAGACCATGCCATCAGGGGACGAACTGAGTGTAAGTAAACTTGCTGCAGTGCCAGTAAGTGTCCATCAGTGTGGAGGTGCCCCATTGCATGTCTGGAATGTGCATGATTGTACCACAATTTTCATTTATACTCAGCAGAATTGTTTCTTTGCTGCTCAAGCTCAAGAAATACAGTGCGAGTTTCCGTACAACTAGAGATTGCCCCTTCTCTTCCACCCCCGTATACATATCTATCTCAGTATCCCAGATTTCCTGACACAGGGTATCTATGCTGTTATTCAACCTTCCCATATGAGACTCATGTCCTTTCGTATCATCAAGGTGAATGGCCCTACACTGAAACTCCATGTCTGGGGTTTCCTTGTTGTTAATGAGGATAGCCCCAGATACACTAAAGGCCACCCTAGGACCACAGATGGAAGCGGGAGCAGACATGTTTGTGCATTGAATTGGTGGTTTGCTACCTCCAAGAATCTCTTCTCCTGGCAGCGCCACAGTGGTGTGCGCTCTATAGCCCACCTCAAACCATCATAAGTCTTATGCTCTCTCTCCTGTTTTCTGGCCTGTCCCGGTCATAAGAGGGTTGCCCCCTGTGGTAAATGTTACCTGGGACCCCTTAGAACGCTGGTGATTCCAGTGCCCCAGACATGCTAACAGCACTTATGGAGGTTAGTAGGTGCTTAGTAGTCTGATCAGGCTTAGTAGTATTGCCAAGATCTTATGGGTCTGTGGGGATGTGCTTTGTTGGCTCACTGGCATGTCCTGCACCAATGTCCTGCTCCCATGTCTTCGTTCCCTGCCAACAAACTCTTTTTTTACCTTTATTTTGCAGTCTATGTGTGGGGGACTACATGTTGCAGTTCCCCTGGTAGTGGCCATCTTGGGGGTGACCGTCTCTGTTTAGAGCGGTCCCACCCTGTGGAAGCTGCTCACTATTCTGGCGTCTCCCTTGAAGCAGGTTCTCAGGTCTGGTGTCAGAGATTTGTCTAGCGGCTTGGCTGTTTCACAGGCAACAAGTTGAGTGTGGTTGCAGTTCAGAAGCCAGCTCCTCAAAGTAGTCGTTAGCCTGGCTCTTGCAACAGCAACTACAGCGCACAGAGCAGCTCGCTCTGAGCCTTAAGGCGGAAAAGGGCACTCTTGCAATCCATATATTTGAGTTCTTAACATTGTGAATTTGCGCGCTGTGCACACCAGTTATTCGTTGGCCTTGACAGTTGTGGATGTGGTATTTCCATTTCATTGATTTAATATATTTGATAAATAGTAGTCTCTAGATCAACACCCTTTGTTCTTCTGACAATTATGAAAGGAGTGTCAAAGGTTACTCGCATGAACAAATGCGAGCGTTTTGGGGCACAATCTTGCATGGTTACAGAATGTGTGTGAATGAACATGGAACTGAAGAAAGGTGCGAGCATTCAGTTATTCTAGCCTGTGAGCCTCAATCGAGGAAAAGACTAAACATTGTGCTATCCATCTGTATTAGTATCTCACTTGTCACTAAGCAGATAAGCAAAAACATGTTATGTTATGTTTATGTTTGTGCATTATCCTTCATTTTTACAGATCTCCTTCCCCACACCCTTCCCCTCGCCTGGCTATTCCAATATTCAGTGCTATTACAGCACACTGCTTTGGTGCTGCCTGGAGGTGAGCCTTCTAAGAGCTATGTGCAGATCCCACAAATGTATATCCTCCTGGTCTACATGTGAGCTGCTTACTATGGCCACCTTAAATGATCTGTTAAAGGTCAAATGCAGCAAGATCTTGTAAGGTCAAAAAACACCACTGCAGCGTTAGCAGTCTAGGCGGTGAAGTTGCAAGACAGGGTTGGGAAAGGTGGTCAAACCCAGTTTGGTGCTACCTGGCAAAAGAGGCCTCTGCAGGTCTCAAGTCCAACTGAACCCCCTAACATTTCCCTTACAGTACCTACATTGATTCTACTAGCTGTCCCCAAGTGTTTTTCTTTAGACCCAGGCAAGGTACAGACCTTTCTTACTCAAGTAGAGTTACATTTTACATGCAGACCTAGTGCATTCCCAGACCCACAGTTTCACATAGCATTTTTGATATCACACTTGCCTGGCAATGCGGCTACTTGGGCGAGTCTGTCGGTTTGTTAAGATAGCCCTTTATAATTGGAAATCATTTGTCCATGAATTCAAGAACGTCCTCAATTAAATAATAGTTCCCCTATCGGCAAATCGGGATCTACTAGAACTTAGACAAGGCAATAAGGACTTGGTTACATACTTAACGGACTGAGGAAAAAAGGGCAGCACTGTTCTATCTGGGTCTAAGGGATGAACTGAAAGATGTGTTGCCGCAAATTCACCCACAACCAACCGCCTTTTCACAGCTTATTAACCTCATATTGAGGTTGGACCATCGACTTGCAGAATGAAAATGGCTGATCGAAAAGTGCAAGCAGTAACCGGATGCCCAACTCCCAAGTCAATGCATGATGCGTGTGGACCCCTGAAGGTGATGAAGCATTTATGACTCTAAAGAAAGCATTCACTACCTCGCCCATCCTGATGTTGAACGTTCTTTTGTAGTAGAAGCTGATGCCTCGGATGTTGCTGTTGGGGAAGTACTTTCACAAAGGAATCACAGCACAGGACGGATCCATGCAGTTGCTTACATGTCTCATAAGCTCAATAACGCTGAACAGAACTGTCATAGCAGAGAAGGAACTCCTTGCGATTCAAGACACTTTTAAAGAATGGAGGCATTATCTGCAGAGAGCAAAGCACATTATCACAGTTTATACAGACAACCTTAATTTGCAATTCATGAGTACAGCTTGTATCTTAACTCTCAGACAATTACTATGGATGTTGTTTTTCACAGTATATGACTTTATAGTACCCTTCTGACCAGGAACAGACAATCAGAAAGCGAATGCTCTCTTCTGGCAGGATTCCACAGCAACGCACACAATGGAATCTCCACAAGCTAAAATAACCTGGAAAAGGTACTATGTCTTGCCACTACAAGACATTCTTTGATACCATTCGAGATCATTTGAACATAAAAGAGTGGCAACACTGGGTTCAAGAGCATCCCAAAAGGACAATCATTCAAAGCTTGCCATTACATGACTCTCAGCTGTTTGTCCCTACTATTGAGTTACACCAGAGAGTGTTCCAGTGGTTTCACACTAATCTGCCTGCAGGACTTGAAGGTTTTCCAAAGACAGTAGAACTCATCCAAAGGTATTTTTGGTGGCCAACCTTGAAAAAAGACATTAAAGATATGGTCACAACCTGTGATACAAGTGCAAGAGCTAAGACTAATCATTCAAAACCACAAGGTCTCTTGCAGTCTCTTCCAACTGCAAAGGAACCATGGGAACACATTATGTTGGACTTCATTACTAGCCTTCCCACAGTACAACATTGATCAGTGATCCTGGTGGTAGTGGACAATCACAGGGTTACCGACTTCTGGACAATTGGCAGCCATCCTTTTACAACATGTGGGGCGCTTTCATGGACTACCAAAAATCATTCCTTCCGATTGTGGTTCACAGTTTTCTTCTTACTTCTGGCAGATATGGTGCAAGGCCCTGCAGATTACTTCTACGTTATCTACTAGTCAGTATCCACAAATGGATGGTCAAACAAAACGGCTCAACCAGACCTTAAAGCAATCATTACGGTGCTATTCAGAGGAAGCTACAGAGCCATGGACATCAGTGCTTTAGCTGGCAGAAATGGCATATAATTTTGTATCATGCATCCACTGGCCCAACACCATTTTTTGGGCTATTTGGGGAGCATCCAAATATTCTCCCAATCACTGTACCATGAGAAGCTGAACTTACACCCTCAGTGGCAAATGCTTTAAGACATATTCACCACACACAAACACAAATGCAGAAACATTTGGAGAAGGCCAAAACAGCCTATAAATGACAATATGACAAGAAATATTGCACCGGCCCTACACACCAACCAGAAGACAAGGTGTGGCTCTCCACACGTCACTTAACCTTTAGACATAAACACATGTTCCATCCAAAGTACATTGGTCCATAACGTGTTATCCAACAGATTAATCCTGTAACATACAAACTACATCTACCCCGTGCTTAATGCATCCATCCAGTGTTTCATACTTCCCTGTTGAAAGTAGCCCCACACCATTGTTGTCCTCCTCCTGTGTTGGTGTGTGGGGAATGGGAATATGAGGAATAAGCAAATTCAGATTCGCAACTCTGTAGACCTGCTTAATGGCATTTGGTAGCCTGGAAAGTTATGGACAGAAGATTCCTGGGTGCCTGTGCACAATGTCCATGCGCCTCGTTTACTTCGGCGCTTCCATCTCTCCATCCTCACAGGCCGGGCCCTACAACGTGCTTGGGAGTGGGAAGTACAGTCAGGGCCACAGCAGTACGCATTCTAGGGCCCAGCCCAACCCAGCATAAATCTTTACATTCCCTCTCCTGGTCTCCGGTCTGTCCCCGTCGTAAGGGGGTTACACCCTGTGGTGTTACCTGGGTCCCTTAGCGCAGTGGTGGTTCCATTGCCACAGGCATGCTAGCATCACTTAGGGAGGTTTGCTGGTGCTTAGTAGTCTAGTCAGGCTTAGCAGTATAGCCAGGTTCATATGGGCCTGTGGGGTTGTGCTTTGTTGGCTCCATGTCTTGGCCTGCACCCATGTCCTGCATCCGTGTCTTCATTTCCTGTCAACAACCTCTTTTTTCCCTTTATTTTGCACTCTGTGTTTGAGACCTTGGTGGTGGTCATCTTGGGCATGGCTGACTCTATTTAGAGTGGTCCCAGCCTGTGGAAGCCGCTCACTATTCTGACATCTCCGTTGAAGCAGGATCTCAGGTCTAGTGTCGGCAATCCTTCTGGCGGTTTGGCTGTCTCCCAGGCAATGCGCTGAGCGCGCGCCCTGTCCCGAGGCTTTCAAATTCAGAATCCGACTCCTCGCAGCAATTGTTAGCCCAGCTCTCTAGGCAAAACCTACAGAGCGCAGAGTGGCCCACTCTGAGCGGTAAGGCGGAAAGCTGCACTCCTGCGATCGGTATATTCGAGTTCTTATCATTGTGAATTTGCGCTCCGCACTCACCAGTTACTCCTTGGCTTTGACAGTTGCGGATGGTGTGTTTCCATTTCATTGACTGAATATAGTTGATGAATGGTAGTCTCTGAATTGAGACCTTTTGGGGCATATTTACAAGGCCCTTGCACCCCCTTGCGCCAGTCTAACATCATTTTTTTTTATGCCAAAAATGCATTAAGGAGGGCCCCCCCATGTGCCATATTTACAAAGTGGCACAATGCATGCATTGAGCCACTCTGTGAACCCTTGCGCCACATTTTAACTGTACCAGGTATTATGTATGCAAGGGGGGGTCGTTCCCACGCAGGGAGGCGCCAAAAAAACGTCGCAGTGAAATTTACAAGATTTCACTGCACCATTTTTCTGTCATTTTTAACACCTGCTCATGGCAGGCATTAAAGTGGCGCTCCGATAATCTATGAGCCTCCCTGTGCCTTGCTGGAATAGCGCCATATAACTATCCAGCAAAGCGTCACAGTAGCATCATAATTTATGATGCTATTGTGGTAACGTGCCATGGTGCGCTGTATAGTAAATACAGACCTACCATGGTGACATTAGTGGGTCGCAGGGCAATGTAAGAAAAGTGGCACATCAGAGCTGATGCGCCACTTTCTTGTAAATATGTCTCTTTTTCCTTCCGACAATTATGAAAGGAGTGTCAAGGGTCACTCACATGAACGAATGCTAGCGTTTTGGGCAACAATCTTGCCTGGCTATAGAATGTATGTGTGAATGAACACATGACTGAAGAAAGGTGTGAGTGTGCTGTCATTCCAGCCCCTGAGCCTCAATCGAGGGGAGGATTAAACATTGTGCCATCTATCAGTATTAGTATCTCACTTGTCACTAAGCAGTTAACCAAGAGCAGTTGTTTTATGTTTGTTTGTGCATTAACCTTCTCTTTACAGCTCTCCTTCCTTGCTGTTTCTACACCCTTACCCTCACCTAGCCATTCCAAAACTCAATTCTATCACAGCACACTGAGTTGAAGCTGCCTGGAGGGGGGCTTTCTAAGAGCTATGGCACTCCACTATAGTGCCCTTTCTGCGCATCCTATCTAGCTCAATTTGGTTATTTCTAGGCTCACTGAGAAGGTACAGGGCTGCGGGATTGATCTCGTTGCGGGTCGGGTTCACTATTACCCTGTGGGGTTCTACTCTGTGGGGGTGTATCTTGGCCCTAATCCTGCATAGGTACAGAAGGAGAAGGATTTTCCTTTTTCAGGGCTACTTCTTGGGACTAGTAAAGCCTGTCTGTGCCTACTGCATTTGGTATCAGTGAACAGACGTAACATGACCTGGCTGATGTCTTGGAACCCATGGCGGTCATATGCTGATACTGTGTATTGTGTAAGATGGCACTGTGTATTGAGTGTGGAATGCTGGTGTTCTGTTTGGTGTAATTGTGAGTAACATGGGAGATGTCCCTACGCAAGCATGGTGACATTTTCTAAACAGACTCCATAATACTAGGCAGTTCGTTGGAATGGACTGGATGCAGCAGTACCCATGATAAAAAGAGGATAGACATGTGCAATAATGTAGAGCTTTTGAACATCTTGGGATGGATCCAGGGGAGATGTATGTAGCCGTCTGGTGGTTGGAGTTTCTTAGTTTTGACAGTTCAAAAGGTTTGTTTTGCAGTTCGTGATTCTTGATGCTAATGGGATTGTTGATGTGGAATGGTTTGGTTAAAGGTTCACAATGCAGTTTGTCATAAAGTGGACCTGTTGGGCTTATTGGTGTGGTCACTGAAGAGGTGATGGCCCGCTGTAAAGGTGGCGCACTTGGTGACTCGATTGCAGACCTGTTCGTAAGGAGCTAAGTTTGGTTTATTAATTCAGAAAACATTACAACTTTACATGTGTCATCGCCAATCATTTACTAGGAATATCTGTGTTTTTGTCATTTCAATGAGGCACCTGAAGGTGGCCCCATTCAAGGCACCTAATTTGAAAAAAATTGGTTATTGTTCAAGAATGTATTCATTTTATGGGTTGGTGGGCCTCCCCCTTCTCTCTGTGCCTGACTAGGTGTACGGCTGTAAGCATTTTGTTTTACAGGGTCATCTAATGAGCATGTGGGTATCTCATGAATGTGTGGGTAATTTTAGTTAACAACTGGCACTTTCTCGGAGTCACCAGCACTCAAATATCCTAGTTGTGCATGGGGGGCCATCAGTGTGAGCGATGTTTTTGACCCACACATGCACGGGGATGTATGAAGAGGAGGCGTGTCACACTGAACGTTGGTCAATGATCGCAACATGTCCTAAGCTTACCTGTGTACCCATCTAGTCCCGGCATGTGGCATGACACATGACCCTCCCTAGGGGCGTCAGGTGTCTTGACTACACTCTTTTTCTAGAGGCTTATTTTGGGCTAGCTTTGGGCTTCTTTTTATTGGTCTTTGGGAGCTTTCCTAACCTTCCCATGATCTGTTATCTTAATTGACATGAACCGGAGGAGGTCGGAGAGTTGTTCTGCGGCCCCCATGAGCTTCTGATATTGCGATGTCGGAGATTGGAACTATTGCTTCCTCTCAGACTTTGTGTGTAAGCTCTTGTGTGTTGGCTGATTTCTAGGCCTGATACAGGGGTTAGCATTTTGCTGTGCTCAGAGCTATGATGGATCTTTTTGGAATCCCTTTTCCACAGCACCCCCTCTCCCTTGGACCATCTCTTATTTGGACCTGCGGTTCCCAGCTGTTAGTTGGAAAACTTGGAGAGAAAGTAGGAGGAAAAATATTGCTGCATGGAGAGTCCAGTGCAAGGCCTAGAACTCGTCAAAGGTTGCCCAAATTACAGTGATGGACTGGAAAGGCTGGTTGTTCTAATGAAGCCTTACCCCTCTAGGAACTCAGCACCATGCGGTGTGTCACAATCTGTGGATTTTGTGGGTGTGCTGTGGAGGTTATGAGGTCTTCACTATCTCAAGTGTATTGGAAGCCTAGCTCCTGACATTGGAGCACAGCTTCATTTTGGAACTAAAAGGGGGCCTCCATTTGGCTGGAGGCTGATTGGCTTTCCGAAGGTTCTATTGATGTTGGGACTACATGCCAAAAATAACTTTCGGGCCCTGCTGGGTGCCTGAAAATGGGAACCTTTCATCTTGGTGATTGGAACCCACCCCAATTGACGTGTGGGTGCGAGGACCTGAGGTTCCTGCTTTTAAGCACTGGTCAGGATGCTGCCCTGATCCCTTCGCCAGACTGCCCTCCCCCTGGGGTGTGGCCAGCAATCCCGCCACCGGGGATCAGCAGCAGAGTGGGGCCCATGCTTCTTCCGGCACCCTGAATGGCAGACTCTAATAAGGATACCCGATCAACAAAACACGTGCAGCAGCCCCGAGCTCCCTCAACACAAGTAAAGACTTGAATCTCTAATGTTGTTGTGTTTGTCCTTCTTTTGAGTTTTCTTTCAGTCAATTTTAAGGTGTGCATGAAGTGGATGGTTTGCATTGGGGGGGTTTAATCTACAGCATACTTGAGTTCTGCATTTGTGTGAGGTATTACTTCCCCAAACAGTTACCTGCCATGGTTGTGGCCCCGGTCCTTGTTCGGCTGGGTTTGCTGCTTGTGGTTGCTGTTACCATGTGTTTGTCCAACTACCTGACCCCTGTTGCGGAGGTTCGGCAGTGGAATGACTTCCCTGTGGCTGATTATTAGTTGCATTCAGGTTTCACTGGGCTTTGTTTTGTGAATGGAAATTTTGCGGGGCTTGGCTCTACTTGTGATATGCTTTTAGCAGGCATCTGCCGGTCATGTCGCCCATTCTGTGGCAATAGTAACATTCTATAAGGTCTAGCTGCTTCCAACCTCCCTGGTGTCTGCTGTTGCAGCTAGTTTGAAACCCTTTGGGGTTTTCAGGTGGAGCTCCCTAACTATTGTTGGAATGTGTCTTTAAAAAGCAATATTAACATGAAAAGCTTACAACATATTGTGTGATGAAGCTGCATAGAAAATTTGTTAACATAGAAAATAATGCACAAGTTTGAAATGTGCCCACGGGGAGTGGCTACCAATGTATACGAAGACTAATGAAAGTTGCTAATTCAGAATTAACTATGTACTAATGTTTTGAATTTGTATTAGCACATCATAATTAGAGTTATGCATTACGAGTTGTCTATTAATTTAGGGTCTTAGCTTAGCAAGGGCCTGGGCCTAGTTGCCTGGTCTCATATTAAACTGTATTTTTCTAACGTATAATGTGCTGTTGTTCCTGAAGGACACGAAGCTGTACTTTTCCAGAAGTTATGTGTGTGTAGCCATAGTACATTTTTTCTCATGAGAACCAACATGTTCAAGGAGACGTTCTTGCTGAATGCAACAGTGTAATTCGTAACAGGTGCAAGATTACTAGAGTAGGAGAAAACAATGGAGACACTGACTGTAGCGCAAAGTGTAACTTTTCTTACCTGACATTCCAACCAATGAAGACGTCAATAACATGGACCAATCCTCGACATGAGAACTGTGGTTTGTGGAAAATTCTGGCGAAATGCATGAAGGATTATTGGACAGAGATAACGATGCACCAATTATTATCCAATGAGGAGTTAGGGCAAATTAGACAGTTTTGATTTAACGGAACGACCAAGGAGTTGGGAGGAGAGCAGAGATGAAAGCAGAAACTTTGAGACTCCACTTACCTTACAGAGACTTTAACTCTTTTGCTTTGTCTTATTACTTTAAACCATCCGCTACCCGTCCTTACCTGATACTTACTTCTCCCCCATATGAGGGAATATCCTATTCCTTAGCTATGCTATAACGAGACTTTGCGCCCCGTCCTATCTCTCCTGATTGTGAACCGACTGATGTCCTGAGGATGAAGACTGACGCTGTTTGCTGATCTGTTGGATTGGTAACTATCTGATGCAAAGTTGTAATTGTCTGTTTGCCTTTTCTTTCTAGGTACCAACTGCTCTTTTGACAGAGGCCATAGTTTAGATGTTTTCCAAATTCGTGTTTGCTAAATGTTTTGCATGAAGCCCAACATGCTAATGAAAATCTGAGGTTAGTTAAGGTGTTCACAAATACCCTACGCAAATAGACAAATGACTGAGTTTTTGCTTTGTAGAATCATGTATTACTGAGACTTTGCTATGTTGCTTCTTATTAATGATGTGTTAATACTGAATGAATATTCTCTATGCATTGATTAATTGCGTTCTAATTGCAAATCTGAAGAGTTTCTAATGAGATGAATTGCTAATGAGATTAACAGAAATGACATTAGATTGTAACTAATAGGGAAATATATATCCTAACACTTAACTAAATTGGTGTGGTTATTCATGACTGAAAGGTCATGGTGTGTTCAACTTATTGATTGGGTTGCTTATTAGTTATTGAAATTTTTGATTGGTTTATTGATCTATCGATCTGTGATGCCAAAAAGACATCTCGTACTGGGAAGTCCCCGAGCGTGGTCCAAAGGTTCGTCGACCTAAACGCATCTCCTTGTAAGTTTACTTATTAAGGCTCTGATGTGTTAAAACTGGTGATATTTGCATGCTTGCGGCCAACGCAGCATCCTTGCAGGTGGTCTTTTTCAATTTGTGTTAGAACAGCTCAGCGAGGTTTCTCTGAGCTTGCTCCTGTCTTTGCCTGTACTTTTCTTGTTTATTTTTGTGATAGTGAAATATGTGAGCTTGTATCTCCTTCCAGGGCTTGGTTTCTAGCCCCACTATGCTGTCCAATCTGCTTTGTAGTTCGGTGAACAGCCCATTTTCGAAGATATTATAAAAGAATGCACCCTGGGGGCCTGTTTTGGGCCATGGCTGTCCTGTCCCATGTCCCCATCGTTCTCTCATCATAGCAAGAAAATCGGTTATGGTCTCCCTAGGTTTCATGGTTTCTGACATTAACCCTCCTACATCTTTGCAGTCAGGGAACACTTCCCTCAGGGCCATCCATATGTGGTGCCTGTACAAATTAAATGTTGCCCCATCATGCTCAGTGTTTGTCAACGTGATTGCTGGGATGTTGGTTCGGGCGAACACCGTGTTAGTTTGATAAGACTACTAAGCAGACTTTTGGCATCGCCTATCACTAGGTTTATTCCCATGGTGTTCTTCTCAAAGCATGAGATCCATTTCCCTGCCCTATTGAACAATGGTAACAATTTGATCCTTAGCCCTTCTTTATCCATCTGTGGCCATGGCACAGAGATGGTGCCTGACATACCCTTCTGCAGTTGCTGACATATGTTGGCCTTGGGTAGCTCCACTGGTTTCTCCCTATCATAGCGTTCTCATCTTCTTAGACAATCCTGCATGTAGGTGAAGTTCCACTTGGGATCTTCCTCTCCGTGCCGGATGCAGTAAAAAAAAGCTATGCCCTCTGGTTCGAAGAATCCCTCCTCCTGCCAGGGTTTATCGTACTGGTCACTTCTCTTGGTCCAGCGCGCCAACTGGTGACAAAATGGCCACGCAGAGATCTCACCTTCCTCTCAGGCCACAATCTCTCTTGGGATTAGTTTGTCTGTCATGTGCCTTCGGGAGGAGCAGCAGACATCTTCGTCACTGCTCCCTTCATTTGCATGCAAAGGTGCCATCTTGGATCTCCTGTAACTTAGTTGCATTTGCACCAGGCTACCTTGGTCTCACTTATTTCCTGGTCAGCCCTTCTTCTATGAACTGGTGAGGTTCAGCCTCTCCTCTAATTTTGCCTCAGACTCTTCCTCAACTGGGGCTCTATACCTACCCCTGCTCTCCTCAGGTGGAGGGCACAATACTCTACTCTCTCGTTGTGCTTCCAAGGTGCGAGCTCTCTTTCCTTAGTTTGCATCTTTCCTCTAAATCCCACCTAGATTGCCTCATTCGTTGAGCTGTGTGCAGTTCTTTTTGGTCGGAACATGCCCTCAAACTCGCTTTCTGTTTTTTCCTCGGCTACCTGAGCATACCTTGCGGCTCTCCCCTTTTGTCAGATCCCGGAGGACTGGGACCCCTTTCTTCAGCCCCACTAGTTGTCCCACTGTCCAGAACTGCTATGAATCTCCCTGTCACTCAAGTACGTTCACCAGAAAGAGTGGGAGCGTGTGTTCTCTGTGCCGTGGGAGTCCAATGGTCTGCTCGCAATGGACGGGGGGTCGAACATGGGGAGCTCTAGCAATGGTCTGGGGTGGCACCGGGATTGCCTGGGCCTGCTGGCCTGTTAGTCTGTCATGCCTCGATTGAACAGTTTGTTGTTTGATAGGAGCCCCTTCATTTCCCTTGACCCGCAGGTTGGTGTAACCCATTGCTCGAATAGCAGGCATCGGGGAGAACACCTCCATTCCTGCATATGATGGAGGAGATGCAGATGCCTTGCTTGCTGAATGTCGGGTAGTGTTATCAATTTTGGCCTCCTTGAAGATGGCCCAAAATTCTAATAATTCTTCTCTCCTGTCTTCTTTTGCCCTGCTTATCTAGTCCATATGTGTGTTCTTGTGTGCTCTATTATGTTAGTGCCAAAGGTTCCCCACTTTTGGCCAGGGAAGCATGTGTGCTTTAGTGTATGTGTGCTATTCGTGGCAAAACTTGTTAAGTTGTTTAGCCTGTGTGGAGAATTTATTTTGCATGTGCTTTAGTGGCGATTCCATGATAAGGTGGGCAGTTTTTTAGTTGACAATTATCTTAAGTTATATGTGTCTTATATGGAATCTTAAGTTATATGTGTCTAACTTTTGTATTTTGTATTTTTTTTTTAAAGGAAATCCTACGTTTTACTCTGGTAGTGGCGAAATATATACACAGGGATTGCTAGATCTAATGAGCTCAGCTTTATTTACAGATGCATCAACATAAACATTTAACAAACACAAATAACAAAGCATATGAAGGGTCACAGCCTAGAAGAAAGTGCAGTTGTTAATTCAAACTCCATGAAATTTGGGATCAAAATAGTAAGTCTTATTTTGGTATCAAATAGCAATTTATTAGAATTAACAATGCCTTTGTTTAGCACATTGAGTCGTAAACAAAACACAATACTCAAGACAAAACACAGTAGCATTAATTTACCAGTGCCACAATATCAAATCGACATTAGGTTTCAACTGGAACAAGGAAGTCTGATAAAGCACAAAAAGTGATAACTTCTAGAGCATGTTTTCCTGTGACCAGAAGAAGCTCTGCGCTGTACACAGGACTAAGTTTTCTCCCTGATTTATGCAGGGAGAAAAAAGGAGTAACTCGACAACCATAGGCCCTTCTTGGCCAAACACATGCTAATCTCCTATATCCCAATCTTTTTCTTCCCTAGCATCCAAATAATACCTTTTATCACCCAGGGGTCATATATACCATCTGTGTCACGCCCAGCAGTCCAAACCAATAACACCTCTCACTTATGTCAGATACCAACAGTGTTAAGAAACTGGTAGCACTGAGAAACCCTATTAGACTAAAAACATGATTGAGGTGCGGACCCTAGATCACACCCAGAGGCTATGCATACCATCTGTGTCACGGTCAGCGGTCCAAGCGATGGACACCTCTCAAAATTATGACTACCCTACATCACACCCAAGGCCTATGTGCCATTTGTGTAATGGCCAGCTGTCCAAGCAATCAACCCTGTGTCACCCTCAGGGGACGCTCACTCAGGGGACAAGCGTACCAACAATATTCACCTTTCCTTACATGCTGACTATCGATAAAAGTAACTTCTGCAGGTTACTCTTTTTCCTAGTTTGCCATTTGTAAAATGCTAGGACTAAGGCTCTGAGGTAGTCTCTTGCTTTTCTGATGGCAGTTTCATGATGGACGTCCACCCCACGGATTCAGCAGAACTTGCAATCAATTGTGGCGTCTGATCACCTTTCCTTGTTGCGCAAATGTGAATCCGTCAGGGCGGGGGTCCCCATCCTTTTGTAACAGTCAGCAACTATCTGGCTCACCAAAATGTTGCTCAAATGTGAGTTTACCTTGAAAAAGCAAAAGACAAGAGGTGTTTGGCAAAACAGGGGACAGTTTGTTTAATTAAACAGTGCGGCCGGGAGAACAGTTACAGAATCCGGGTCTGAGGACTGTCTCAAAGTACGTGTTCTGCACAGTGTTTTATACATTTCTTTGGGTACAATAAAACAATGACATCATTCCTTTTGGGGTGAAGAATGTGAACATTTGTCATGGAGTCATAAATGAGGTCCTGATAACAAATACAGGTGGGCCTCGACCTTGCGTGGACAAAATGTGGGCCAGTCGATAAGGTGTCCAGATGTCCAGCCTGAGGTGCATGTGATCACTGTGTCTTGCTGTGCATGCCGTGTAATTTTTTATTTTTTTTATTTTCATGTGCACAAGAGGTTACACACTAAAAGAAATGAAAAATTAATTACACTACACTCATCAGATACTCGATCATACTCAAGATGCCAAATTTCTAATTCATAATCCATTGCGCATTGGGTGCCCACACAAGCATACAAACTACTCTCTAGATAATATATTGATAACAATCAAGCCAACCATGGATGGAAAGTTGGAGCATCAAATTTGAACAAATCACTCGCTATACAAATCCGCATGACTGCCCCTGCCAGAAAAACAAAACACCAGAATTGACCTATACCATTGCCATCTCCCAGCCCAAGAAGCACCAGTTCTGGTGTAAGACATATATCTTGAGACATTATACTTCCCAAAAACTTTGAAATATCAGTTTTTAAAGACTCATGTTTATCACAACTAAAGAACATATGGCAGAGATCAGCTCTTAAATAATTGCATCGAGGGCAAGTGATCCCATTATTGCGCACCTTTTGGAACATCCTAGCCGAAGTATAATATTGATATTACAGTCTGTATCACTCTTAAGTATCTCCATCACCTGAATTCTCTCCCCAAAGAGGCTCCCCTTTAACTTTGTCATAAAAAAATCTCTAATTTGAATACATTTAAAAGAAGCCTTATTGTCTAAGGAGAAGTTTACTTTAATTCTAGGAGAAGATTTCATATGTCCGTCACCAAATAAATCACCAATTCTATGTGTGCCTCCCAGCTACCATTGCCTACAATAACTATCCTGGGAAATATTTGGTAAGGATGAGGTATTCCAAAATGACGTATGATAATTAAAGCAACCAAATCCCATTTTCTGCCTCACTTGCTGACAGACTCCAAACGTCGCCCTTGCCATCTTAAATTTTACTTTTTTTAAATAACTTGGCTCTGATATCCTCAAAAGAACTCAGTCGGCTGCGTTGCCCCATATCGCACTATAAAAGAAAGGCAGGGCTTCCCCCTGCACTTTACCATAATCTGTAGTAATCAATATTTGCTTATATTGCAGCACAGCTGCCCAATAGTAATATCTGAAATTAGACACAGGCCATCCCCCCTCTGCCTCTTGACAATACTAAATACCTAAATTCATGCGGCATTTGACTTTATGGTGTTTGGGAATGCGAGCACCCCTCTGGCCATGTGTGTTTTATGGGGACTAATCTCTTGGGACCATTGTGATGTTGCTGCGTCTATCTTTGAAAAAATTAATTTTCCTTATATTTCTGTAATGCAAAGTTCTGGAATCCGAGGGGGGCCACAAACTTCCTTCACCCAACATTCTCCCAAGTAACCTGATAAAAATGGTACTTCACTTGTGTGGGTAGGCCTACTGCCCGCAACAGGAAATGGCCCAAAACGCAACGTGCACACATCACTTTTTTCCCACTAAAAACAGGCTTAATTTTCGAATGTGCTAAGCTGTTGATTTTGGCTCTAGCTTAGCTGGCACCTAGGGAAACCTACCAAACCTGTAAATTTATGGAAACATACCAAATCCTGTACATTTATGAAAAATAGACACCTAGGGGAATCCAGAATTTTATTACCCAGAATCCCTTGCAAACCTTAAAACTGGTGGGGAAAAATCATTATCCTCATATTTTTGTGATGCAAAGTTCTGGAATCTGAGAGGAGCCACAAACCTCCTTCACCCAGCATTCCCTCAAGTCTCCCGATACAAATGGTACTTCACTTGTGTGGGCAGGCCTATTGCCCCCAACAGGAAATGGCCCAAAACCCAACGTGGACATATCACATTTTTCAACTGAAAATGTACTCATTTTTTCCAATGTGACAAGCTGTGGATTTTGGGCTCTAGCTCAGCCGGCACCTAGGGAAACCTAGCAAACCTGTACATTTATGAAAACTAGCCATCTAGGGGAGTCCAGGATGGGTGACTTGTGTGGCTTTCACCAGATATATTGACACAGAATCCCTTTCATACCTCAAACTTTGTCTAAAATACTAATTTCCTGCACATTTCTGTGATGCAAAGTTCTGGAATCTAAGGGAAGCCACAAACTCCCTTTCACCCAGTGTTCCCCCAAGTCTCAGGAATAAAAATGGTACTTCATTTGTGTGGGTGGTTCTAGTGCCCGCAGCAGGAAACAGCCGAAAACTCAAAGTGGACACATCACATTTTTCAACTGAAAATGTACTTCTTTTTTCCAAAGTACTTTACTGTGGATTTTGGGCTCTAGCTCAGCCGGCACCTGAGGAAACCTATCAAACCTGTATAGTTATGAAAACTAGACACTTAGGGGAAACCCAGGATGAGGTCCCTTGTCTGGCTCACACCATATTTTGTTATGCAGAATCCCTTGCAAACCTAAAAATGTGACTAAAACACATTTTCCTCTCATTTCTGTGATGCAAAGTTCTAAAATCTGAGGGGAGCCACAAACTTCCTTCCACCCTGCATTCCCCAAGTCTCCCAATAAAAATGGTATCTCAGTTGTGTGTGTAGGCCTAGTGCTCGTGACAGGAAACGGCCCAAGACAAAACACAGAAACATCACAATTTCCGCTGAAAACTGACCCTTTTTTGCAATGTGCCTGGCTGTGGATTTTGGGTTCCAGCTTAGCCGGCACCTAGGGAAATCTTGCACACCTGTAAACTTTTAAAAACCAGACACCTAAGGGAATCTAAGATGGGGTGACTTGTGTGGCTCTCACCACATTTGTTTTTACCCAGAATACGTAGCAAACCTCAAAACTTGTCAAAAAAACTCATTTTCCTAATGGGATTTTTGTGATGGAAAGTTCTGGAATCTGAGGGGAGTCACAAACTTCCTTCCACCCAGCATTCCCCCAAGTCTCCCAATAAAAATGGTACTTCACTGGTGTGGGCATGTCTATTTCCCATGACAGGAAATGGCCCAAAAACGTAACGTGGACATATCACATTTTTCAACTGAAAATTGACTTGTTTTTTCCAATGTGCCTTGCTGTGAATTTTGGAATCTAGCTCAGCTGGTACCTAAGGAATCCTAGCAAACCTGTAAATTTATGAAAACTAGACATCTACGGAAATCCAGGATGGGGTGACTTGTATGGCTATCGCCACATGGTTTTGTTACCAGAATCCCTTGCAAATCACATAATGTGTCTAAAAACACATTTCCTAACACAAGAAACTGCCCAAAAGGCAACATAGACACATCACAATTTTCCACTGAAAACTGACCTTTTTTCCAATTTACCTAACTGTGGATTTTGGGCTATAGCTCAGCCAGCACCGAGGGAAACCTAGCAAACCTGTATATTTTTTTAAAACTAGACACCTAAGGAACCCTAGAATGGGTGACTTGTGAGAGACAGAAAAGACAATTATTACTGCACAACCATATATTCATCAAGTACACACACATACCGGTTGTATTTGGCACGAGTGTGAGTGATGGTTCAATATGTAACATTTTATGAACAAGAGATTTCACAAAAATAAAATGCACTATTAATAATTGAAAGGTCAAAAAACTGAACCTGTGACTCCACGTCAATCCACACTCACCACCATCACATTTTTTTTAATTTTTAACAAAAAAGAAAACAAAAACCAATTATAAGTCAATACAACACTACAAACAACAGCTGTAACTAAATGCATCACATTAATGCCAATTGTGAAACTGAACAAAAAATATAAAACGCTACAGACCATGCAGTTTACTTTTACGCTCACAGTTGCTCCCAAAAATGATTTTGCGTGTGGTACATTCTAAAGCAAGAGGGCACATACAGCCCAGGTTTAGAATGACACTCAGGGCAGTGCATACAACTCTCCTTACCCATGCCTCTTCTCCTACAGACTCTTCATCTGTTAAAGGGATTGTTTTTTTGGGGGCGTGGGAGAAATGTGATCAGCAAAGTGCTGATCTTTCAATCTAGCCACATCCTCCATGATTTCAACTCTAGGAACACTTGCCTGTTCCACTACAACAAGGCTGCCTATCACAGACTCCTGAAACTGAACACACATCATCTGTGGCTCTGGAGAACAATCCTTGAAGACAACGAAAGCATTGAAGGTTGCTCGATTAAACAAATGGATAGCGAACTTCTTATACCAAATGTAAGCCTTACGAACCACACTGCAAGGTTCCAACCTCTGATCTACTCTATCCACACCATCCATGTGCTTATTGCAGTCTAAAATGCACACAGGTTTGCACAGTTCAGCAAACTGGCCCCAAACAGTCACAGGTGAAGTACTTTCATTATGGTTGGTAGTCAACATGTGGACATCCCTCCTTTCTGCAAATTTCACAGCTAGCAATTCATCACTACGCAGGCACTGCACTGTCTACTCTCATGTTTTTCACAAACAAGCTCCTTTGTATAACTTATGGTTAGAGCGGACTGTGCCACAAGCAACAGTGTCTACTTTGAGCAATTTCCTGAACAATTGCACACCAGTGTTGAAGTTATATGGGTATAACTGGTCCTCTTCCAAGTTCCCAGACAGTTTTATCACTAACTTCAAAAGTGGATGGACAACCAGGGGGGTCAAAAGTGGATTTCTTACCAGTGTACACTTCAAAATTATAGACATATCCTGTACTACTCTCAGATAGCACATACATCTTAATTCCATAACATGCCTTCTTGCTAGGAATGTACTGCCTAAAAACCAAACAGCTATTGAACAGGACCAAAGACTCATCCACAGCTATTTCTTTTCCTCAGACATAGATCTCTGAAAATCGTTCTACAAAGTGATCAAGGACAGGCAGAATCCTAAAAAGATGGTCACAATCAGGGTGATCTCAACCGATCTTTCAATCTAGCCACATCCTCCATGATTTCAACTCTAGGAACACTTGCCTGTTCCACTACAACAAGGCTGCCTATGCCAGACTCCTGAAACTGAACACACATTATCTGTGGCTCTGGAGAACAATCCTTGAAGACAACAAAAGCTTTGAAGGTTGCTTGATTAAACAAATGGATAGCGAACTTCTTATACCAAATGTAAGCCTTACGAACCCCACTGTAAGGTTCCAACCTCTGATCTACTCTATCCGCACCACCCCTGTGCTTATTGCAGTCTAAAATGCACACAGGTTTGCGCAGTTCAGCAAACTGGCCCCAAACAGCCACAGGTGAAGTACTTTCATTATGGTTGGTAGTCAACATGTAGATATCCCTCCTTTCTGCAAATTTCACAGCTAGCAATTCATCACTAAGCAAGGCACTGCACTGTCTACTCTCACGTTTTTCACAAACAAGCTCCTTTGTATAACTTTTATGGTTAAAGCGGACTGTGCCACAAGCAACAGTGTCGACTTTGAGCAATTTCCTGAACAATTGCACACCAGTGTTGAAGTTATATGGGTATAACTGGTCCTCTTTCAAGTTCCCAGACAGTTTTATCACTAACTTCAAAAGTGGATGGACAACCAAGGGGGTCAACAGTGGATTTCTTACCAGTGTCCACTTCAAAATTATAGACATATCCTGTACTACTCTCAGATAGCACATACATCTTAATTCCATAACATGCCTTCTTGCTAGGAATGTACTCCCTAAAAACCAAACAGCCCTTGAACAGGACCAAAGACTCATCCACAGCTATTTCTTTTCCTCCGACATAGATCTCTGAAAATTGTTCTACAAAGTGATCAAGTACAGGCAGAATCCTGAAAAGACGGTCACAATCAGGGTGATCTCATGGCAATGCTGTGGCATTATCAACAAAATTCAGCACCTGAAACAGAAGCAAATATTGATCACGACTCATTATTGCAATAAATTTGGCTGTTGCCATCAAGGGACTGGTAGACCAATATGAAGACAGTGATGGCCATTAAAAAAGTTAAACCCAAGAACTTCTTCAACCCATCCAGATTTGTGGGAGTCTATTGGGTAGCTCTAGAGTGGGGTGTAAGCCTGTCACTGTTGTCCCTCAAATACTGTTCAGCATACAAATTAGTCTGCTCAACAATCTCATCCAAAAACACATTATCCATAAACAACTGAAAGAAATTTATCGGCAAAACGTTTTCAGTATTCATTCTACACCCTGCGACACCAGTAAAGGCAGGCAACGCTGGATGCACCATGTTTGGGGCAATCCAGAGTTCAGCTCTTCCAATGGGAAGCCTTGCAGCCCCAGGCTGCAAACCAGATGCCTTTTGCTGCACTCAACACATCAGTGTCATCCTCTAAAAGATTAATTTCCTCCACACTATGAGAGGCTTCATCATCAAATGATTCCTCTTGGACAAACAGTTTACGGCCAGAATCTTGCACTTCCTCCTCTGCGTCAAATGCAGAATCAGTCTCATAAGCATGGTCAAAGGAAGATTCAAAAAGCATACCGACAACCTGCTGAGTGGTAATCCTGCGGCTAGCCACAATCCTTGCTAATAAAAGTAACTTGACAAAAAAGTAAACAACAACCAATACTGTGTAAAATAAGTAATAACCAAAGTGTGGCTTTATCACAAAGACCTATATACTCAAAAACGATACCACTCACTTGCCAGAGCCAGCTAGACTCACCATCACCTACTCTGCACAGACACAGCAAGCTCCAATTATATCCTAATAAAAAGAAAAAAGAAAAGAAAATTACACATAAGACAACACAAAACACATTGTGCGTAAATCCAAGGAGAATTTCACACAAAATAAAACATGAGCTAAATATGCTGCTTTTATTACACCATATACCAAAAACACTCGTTCATGCATGCTAATGATACTCATGTTGGAGTAAGCAGTACAAAAAAATGTTTCTTACCAAAGACATGCAACTATGCAATCTGTAGATCTACCAGTGCCGATGCTGAAACCAAATGCAGGAGTCACAGAAACAGAATCAAAAGCTTTGCACTAGAATAAAAAGAAGAAATAAAACATTGCAATCACACATGCAAATAATGCAGCAGTGCACATACACAGCCAGCCAAAAACCAGTACACACTGCCGAACTCCAGTTCACACTTACGGAAACTTTCTCTGGGGGCAGAAGGGTCTAAACATATGGCCAATCTGCCCCTGAGGGGGGGCAGAAATGGCCACAACAATCACCCCAAAGGGGAGCGACCCTTGCCCAAGGGGCCACTCCCCGCAACAAAAAACAACAATATTACACAAACTAAAATTCCTGGTGTCTTTTGGCTTGGGGGCAGATGGGCCAAAGGGGGCAGAAATGGCCAAAATATCCCTCTAAAGGGCAGCGACCCTTGCCAGTTGAAATAAATCCCGGGTGTCTAGTGCTGTCTGCCCCCTTGGGGATGGATGGGCCTAAATCATATGGCTGATCTGCCACCGGGGGGAGGAGGGCAGAAAGGGTCAAAATATTATCCCCCTAAAGGGGATCCACCATTGCCCAAGGGGGCGCTCCCCAAATACAAATATTGTCAACAGAAAGAAATCCCTGGTGTCTAGTGGCTTCTGCTCCCCTGGGGGGCAGATGGGCCTAAATCATTTGACCAATCTTCCCCAAGGGGTGCAGAAACTGCCACAATATTATCCCTCTAAAGGGGAGCGACCCTTGCCCAAAGGGCCACACCCCAAACATAAATATTTGCAGCAAAAAGAAATCCCTGATGTCTAGTGGCTTATTACTCCCTTGGGGGCAGATGGGCATAAATAACTTGGCCGATCTGCCCTCAAGGGTGGCAGAAACAGCCAAAACATTATCCCTTTAAAGGCGAGAGACCCTTGCCCAAGGGCCCGCTCCTCAAGCACAAATATTGCCAACAATAAGAAATCCCTGGTGTCTAGTGGCTTCTGTCCCCCTGCGGGGCAGATGGGCCTAAATAATATGACTGATCCTCCCCCAAGGGGGGCACAAATGTCTAAAAATTATACCCCCATAAAGGGGAGTGACCCTTGTCAAAGGGGATGTTCCCTAAAGTCAACAATATTGCCCTCACACACACCAAGAAATCCCTGGTGGCCCAGTGGTTGCATTCCTGCTGTGCGATCCTATTAATCGCACAGCAGGAATGCACTGCAAATAGACATTGGGGGAAAGGAAAGCCATTTCTTTCCCCTGATGCCTCTTTGGCGGCCCCTAACCGTTCCCAGAGAAAATAACCTACCTTTCCTCTGACTGCAATGGAAGCAAATGGCTTCCAGCATGGTCCTGGTGGGTTTTGACAACGTCAGCGTGCCATACGCACCAACATCATCACATTGCCAAGAGGTGCACATTGAGGGTGGCAGCTGTGGCGCATTCGCTGCCATCCCTGGTGGGGGGTGCACAAAGGTGGCCCACTGGGGAAGCGCCAGTGCTTTCTCCAAGGGTGGATGCCAGGACGGCTGGAAGAAGTCTGACGCACACGCCCACCATGGCATTGGACGGCTCCTAGCCGACCAACGCATGCAAGGGGTTAATGAGAGCAGCTGATTTTGTTTACAACTGCTTAACCATACCCATGTTGGGTTTGTGCAATGATTCTGTTATAACAGTGCTATGACATTAAAATACTTCTGTTTTTCAAACTTCTACAAAAACCTTGTACTGCATTACTGTATGTTAAGCTGAATGATCACTGCTCAAACATGTCATTGGTTGGTTACAAGTTCGAATTCTGGGTTGAATGGCAAACAGAAGTCACTTTTTGTTAAACAAATTCAATGATTAACAACATTGGTCTCATGTTGTACTCTTTTTCAATTAGTGGTGTTCTGGGACAAACTAGTGCTTGTGTTTGGAAATCAGCATAATCTCTGAGGAAGGGATGTGTAAGCTGAGAAGAAACACCAAGCACACAAGAAAAAGGTCACAGTGTGCCAATGCAGTGATCTTCAATGTCCCAGGTCAAGCTAGGAGAAATCATCCAAACCTATTTTTTAGGTGTCTCCTACATGTATCTTTTATCTCTCTATTTTCCAAAGACTGCTTATGGACTATTACCAATGTTTACATTTGGTATATAACCAGTCCATTCCCTACCACTGGTTGGCTTTCTTGTCATTCTCATTTGCTAGCTTCTTAATTGATGGTATTCCTTTATTTCTTGTGTCTGTATTTCCCCTGGACCATAGCTTCATTGCCATCCTTTTGATTGGTTGGCTCGTATCCTTTCTCAACTCACATTCAGGGACCTACCTTTTTCTTTTTCTTTCAGCACTCCATTAGAGTACATGTGTTTTCTTGCTCTCTCCCTAATGTGCTGCTCCCCCCTTTTAAGTACAACTCCAAATCAAAGCTCTCAGTTTTGCTTATGATTCTCACCACCCCACCTCATTCATTACTTCCCCAACCCAGCTTTCAATCTATTTATTTTTATTTTTTATTTATTTTATTTATTCAATTGCACTTTGAGCTCCCCATGCTCCCCGTGTTGAGTTTTGCCCCACCCACTCCCCCAACCTGCTCCTTTGCTGTGCCCCTACCCTTTCCATCACTGTCTTCCACCCAAAAAATATATATTTTCATTAGATTTCTGAGGGCCCAGCTACTACCATTTGCTGCTGGGCGCTCTATGTTTAAAAGTGTTTTTGCACCTGTTTAGCCTATTTTGGTTCATTTACTGCTTGAAGTGTTGTCTGCCATCTTGCAATAGTAAACAAAAAGGAAACAATGGTGACTGCATCATTTAATATGTGTATGCCTTTGTGGTGACATGTGCACATTCATGTGTTCACTTATAAACAATATCTAATCCAAAATATTTGTTTTAATACAGCTCCGATGAGTATGACCAGGTAAGAAAACAAATTATTTCTAAACATCGCATGTATATTAAGATCATGTTATATAGATGCTGATTAACATATGATGCTTCTTGAGGATACTTTTAGGACAGCATATGATAAAGCACAATACATCTGGGTCCTGTCATAGAATATGCAATTTCTTATAGATCTTATTTGATACAATGATCCCCAGGTCTGCAAGCCTCCTCGTGATCAGACGTCCCCTGAGATTACTTGCTCTTCGATAAAAGATGTGATTGCATCACTGAAAAGTAGTGTAGCATTGTGAACCCTCTAGAGTTTCTATGCTCAATGCTGGAAGAGGGTGCACATTTGTGGGGGCTAGGACTTCTGTTGGCGGGCAGCCTGTTGGCAAAAGCAGATCAAGTAGATCGCACTAGTGTCTACAACATACTGCTTCATTCCAGATGAGCTTTTGTAGCAAGAGGCCTGTGATATTGAAATTTGGTAATGCAATACTACAAAATGTTGTGAATTAAAGGAATCATACAGATTCAAAATAACTATTTCCTGTTGCCTGCATGTGCTTCTGTTTGATAAGATGATTCCAGTTCATTACAGTGGTGACGAGGATCAACTGAGTAAGATGCCTCCAATGAATATGATGGCTTCATCATACTCTGAGGACAACAAACCTATGGTATCGGCTGATCCTCACATGAAGCCGTTGTCAATCAGCATGTGTCAGCCATGACTGAGTCACTGCCAGCATGAGTGACACAAGCAACTTGGGCTTCATCTTAATCGGGAATGTGGACCATTTTACATTGGCCCCTCTTTGCTCTCTTATGCATTGCATTGGGCCCGATATACTGTATATGAGAGATAATACATTAATTTGAGAACTCAGACAATCTTCCTTATCGTGGCTTGATACCTCTTCAGATTGCATACTTTCTCCCTAAACAAAATGTTGATTATGAAAGATATGTTTTCCACTCTATAAAGCAGAAACAAGGTGAGACTATAGATGCTTTTGTGACGAGGTTGAAAACTTGAGAGCAGGACTGTGACTTTGACAATTAAAACAGTCAAGGGGCTTTCAGATCCCAAATCATGGCTGGATGCAGATGTAAGACCTTCAGACAGAAACTGCTACGCAAACCAAGAAAACTGGAAAATACTTTTTTTCCATTGCTTGCGCACCCTACACTGTTTAATTATGAAATTATGGGACACCATAAAGTCAAGAAAGAAGTTAAGAATTCACAAGCAAAGCTGGGGGAGCACAGTCACATGTAGATGATGGCAATCGCACCAGTTTCACATATGGGTTTCGCACCACACTAGCAATGTGCCCAGCATCCTAGAATATGTGCTAGAATACGTTGATGCAAAACTTAGAATTGACTACACAGACAAGAGACCACAGATCCTAATGGAAAAGCTATTGTGAAACTGCAAACAGAATTCCTGTCTCCTACTCATCACTGGGTAATGGAGGTAGCTACCTGCCCAGGAGCTTCAATGTCATCTGACTCATCACCCCCAGAAAATGAACAATTTCAGAAAACAAAGGTATTCTCAATTTGGAGTAACATGGGTATAGAATCTGAACAACATCTGAAATTAATTGTCATAGATGTGGATGTAGGTGGATAATCCATACCTTACCTGGTGCATACAGGAGCCACCATCAATGTGATGACACCTACCTTGCAAAAGTCCTTTACAGACCTAAAATGAATTACATTGAAGTGCCTATGACTCACAGTGACCCCTCAAGGTACATTTAGAACCCTTGTCCAACATGGTGAGAATACCGATATATACATTGTCAAAACTGATGCAGGTACTAGATGCCTGTTCAGTTTCAGATCACCAGTTAAACTTGGCCTTCTCAAGGTTTTGTGTTGCATTGCTTAACAAGTTCTGGTAGATAAGCGTAAGACTCTTGAAGAACATTTTCCAAAATTATTTAATGGCATAGGCAAGTTGAAAGATTGCCAGATTCATTAACACATTGATAAAGATGTAAAACCAGTTGCCCAGCACTCTAGAGGCCTTCCATTCAGTATTCAAAATAGGTTGAACAAGAATTTGAAAATCTCATGGAACTAGACATCATTGAATCTGTTCAAGGACCTGCATCTGGGGTCTCACTGTCAGGCCAATAAGTCTAATCAAGAGCACTAACCTGTAGTATCTGGCCCAGGAGGCCTGACGCATGCAGAATGTCCTCTCACAGCCCCCAGTGTTACGCTGGCCAAGTGTTGTGACACCTGAACTTCTCCTCTCTCAACTCCCTGGATTCCTTCTCTCTACAGGTCTGAGGAACTTGTGCCCAGTGTATTCATGATTTGCTGCAGGAGGATACAGAAACATTATTAACCAGTACCTGTTAACATTCTATGTGCATATCAATTTTAATCAGTTGAATTCTAAAATCTCCCATAAATACAAGCTCCTTGTACCTTGTTGGCCGCACCAGGAGACAGGATGCCTGTTCTGGGGTAGATGGAGCAAGAGATGCTAATCTATAATGCCAGTTAAGGTTGATTGCTCGACTTTGCTGAAATCACAATTAGCCTCTGTAGCGTTTGCAATAAGTCTTTGATTTGGGAGATTAAACAAGATTCAAATCCAATGTATAAGACTCAAGAGCCTTTAGTAAAGCCCTTAGCACAGTTTTTGTAGTTCTCCAAGACAAGGTTCTTGTGCTGCTACTCTGTTCAGCTTGTTGTTTTGGGTTGATTAGGGCTAACTTGGGAATGCGTGAGTGCGACTGAAAGTAGGCTTACACTCACTTTGTTTGCTTTGTTTGTTTTGAAGTCGCTGCAATCCAGGAGCTACTGTCAGATCAGATGACGCAGCTGAAACCAGGCGGCTACCATCGGATCATATTGTAGGTTCTCTGAACATTGGATTATCATGGAGCACTGATTGCCTATCAATTGGCATTGTGCTAGGGCACGGCTTAAATAGTTGGTTTTCGAAGATGGCTGCCAAGATTTACACATCTTGCGTGACCTCCTTGGAACCTTAGAAAGGATTCTCGGCTTCTCCTTTTTGGCCTGCATGAGCATGGTCACAGTCTGAATTGTTCTTTTACTCAGCTGGTCATTTTATATCTTGGGGCATATTTGGGCTATGTGGTTTCCCTCTAAGGAGTGCCTATCTAAAATGCACAGCAATAAGAGCTCATGCATTCTAACAACAGCTAAAATTGCAGACCTAACAAAGATGACAGCCACACGTTGAACCTCCACGTACATCCTGTTGCTGTCCAATCCTTTTATTAAAAAAAACATTTTTTATTGAAGTTTGCCTATAAAAGCAGCACATAAGTAGATTTCTATACAAAATGACTCCATTAACCTAAGAAAAGCGAAGATACAAAGACCAGCAAAAAGGATTAATAAATATTCATGATAGGGAGAAAGCTCATTTAATTAATACTATGAATTAAAGAATTCAGGAGGCTGGCATAAAAGACATACATTGCCTAAAATAACCCTTCAGGGATAACTACTATTACATCAACATCCTAAAGTGTGAGGTGTACAGGAAAGTTAAGACCAATATTGAAAAAAACAGAGACCTCCAAATGCATACATTTTAGAAGCAGATAAAAACTCTATTTTAATAACAGATATCGACCAACCTCCCTTTCCCATTAAAGACCTGTCCATCTGGTTACTATAGGTTCTATAGAGTTCTATCAAAAGAATACTCTTCTGCGGCAATCTAAAAACAGTGCCCAAATCCGTTTCCCTTCCTAATAGTTTTGTTTCAGTATTTGTTAATTTATTTAACAGTGTTTGGTTATTTAAAACCATTACACAAACAATAAACACAAATAATGAGATCATAAAATGCTAAAGGCCAGTATGCAAACTTAATTATGGAATATTACAGGTTTGCTTGCTAACTAATAGTGTGCACATGTCTTAAGTTCTCAATCTCTGGGAGCTGGCTCCCTAGTTGGTCCAAATATTTCACTAGTCTACAACTGAGCTGTACATCGTCCCCTTTAAATCCAGCCAAAATCGCCATGCTGGTCATAGGAGCCTTTTACGGTCCACCATAGTACTTTTACAGAGGCATATCTGATGGTATTTCGTAAGGGCTGTTTTAATCTGTGGATTGACTTCTACTCCCAGGTAAGACTGTGAGACAGGGCTGTCATATGATGACAAGATGAGCCAAGCGTGGCTTCGTTTTGATAGGGCTTCTTTGTCTATTTACCGTGAAAAAGATTTGACACTTTCGTTCGTCACACGCTTGGCGAGATGATATGAGCTGAGTTTGAATAGTTTGCCACTGCCAAGGCCAGTGCCTCCAGACAGGACTCAAAATGAAGATGGAAAGGAGAATTGGATTGCGCAGAGATTTTAGACCAGATGAGGGAGCTTAGAGTATCTTGTCTTGCTGTCTTGAGTTTGTAGGATAAGTTAATAAATGTCGCCTCCACCCAAGAGACTGTGTGACCAGGCCAAATTCAAGATGGACCAGGGCTGGTGAAGCACGATTTGGCAGATTAAACAGCCCCTTGAAAAGCTTGACGATCTTGTTGTCCAAAAGCCCCCCTCCTCTACCCCTCAATGCTTCACTGCCATATGTTATTGTGGGCATTAGTTTGGCTAGAATGACCTTCAGTAGGAGGAGGTATGTTGAACAGCCAGTGGCGTTTTTAATGTGTATAAATGCAAAAGTAAGAGAGATGGATTTTGGGCTAAGACTTTCCAGATGGGGCTTAAAAGAGCCATTGCAATCAAGGAGGACACCTAGGCATTTGTATTCATGCACAGATTCAATTTTGGTGTTGCCCAGGTACAACTTGTGCTTCAGCTGCGCTGTCGACCTAAAGGACATGATTTTTGATTTCCCCAAAGTGATGAGAAGAGCATTCTCTTCAGAGAATTCAGCTGTTACATTAAGAAACCTCTGGAGTCCTATTCTGGTATGGCTAAAAAGAATCAGCATACTTTACATATGCCATAGCAGTTTTCCCTAATCTTGGTGGGTGAGAGTTCACCTTATCCAGTCTTGTTGGTAAGTCAGCCAAAAAGAGGTTGGAAAGAAGAGGTGCAAGCATGCATCCCTGTCGCAGACCCTGTGAGGTTGGAATTTCTCTGGAGAGGTGCGAACCATCACATAATTTGACCCTTACCAAAGTATTTGTATGGAAAAGGGTTATTGCTTTTAACAGGTGGGCCCAGATGCCCCATTTTGCAAGAATTGGACCATAATTTTCTTCTGTCTACACAATCGAATGCTGCTTTATAGTCTATGAAAGAAAGGAAGAGGGGCTTTTTGGCATGCTGACATTGGGTCGAATAATAACGATACAGCCATAAGGTTAGCAGTTGTGCCTACCCTTTTGGAGAAGCCTCTTTGATTGAACGGGATCAAATTGCTGTCCGCAGCCCAGGTTTCAAGTTCCTCCAAGATGACCTCCTCAAAGATTTTGGACTCGACGTCCAGGAGTGCAACCAGTCAGTAGTTTGCTGGATCGTTAGTCGAGCCCCCTATGAAAATTGGGGAGATGATTGAGCCTCGCCATGATTATGGAATGTTGTTGGTGGCAACTGTGCTGTTATAGAGTGCCGAAAGATGTTTTGCCCAAAAGTCCAGGTCCTCTATGTATAACGCAGCAGAGATACCATTACGGCCTACGGCTCCCTCCCTCCGTCACTTAATGATTCCCTTTCTCTCTGTTTCTGAGAGAAGTTGAGGGCAGCTGTGTGGTTGTGAAGAAAAGCAAGCAATACTTGGGGCCTGATCTTGACTTTTTTGCTGAGCCTGCAGACCCTCACCTTGGGTCCCCTGAGTCGAGGGCCAAAGTGGCAGGAGAGATCTTGATACCAGGTGGGCTCTGAGATGTTAATTGTGGAGCAAAGGTGTGTTACGGAACTTAAGCCGTTTATATATATTTCCAAACCTGCTCATGCCTATTTCATTTTAGTGCTTACAGAAGCTTGGCTGATAACCCGGGTGCCATGTGTGTTTGATGCGCCCATAGATAGGTCCTGTAGGCAGATCTAGAAGTGGACACCAGGGCTCTCAAGGCCTCGTCTCTGGGCTCTTTCTGAAGGAGGCGAAGGAGGCTGTTTAAGTTGCATTTAAGTATCTTTGTTTGCGGTCCGAATGGAGGTCCTTCAGGAATGTAATGTTTTTGCCTTGGGATTGTTGTTGACAAAATGCGAGAAATTTGCGTGCAAACTCATTCCAGGCTACTTGTGCTACTCCTGCTGTTTGCTCAATGTCAGCGTGGTTCAGTTTAAAAGACCACATTCGCTTGGCTTTTCCTGCCAGGTCTGGTATGGTATCTGGTGACCATTTGAGTTTCCTCATGTTGTTTGTATACATTGCACGCTGCAGCGCGTCTTTAGGATCATGATGGTCAATTGGATGAGCAAAGTGCAGCTCTTGTGGTAGGTGATCGCTTTTGCTTCTATTTGTTACCTGTAATTTTGAGATTCAGCGGAACAAAGAGGATGATAGAATCGTGAAGTCTATTAGCATTCTTGCTTTCTGTTTACAAAACATGAATGAAGGAGGTTGATCCGTGCTGTATCGGCCGTTAGTGGATCGAAGACCCACTGCTTCGAGGTCTTTTATTAGCAGTCTCTCTAACCTGTCTATTTTGTAAGTTCTGGATGAAATTAGATTAGAGATCTTCCAAAAAATGTTCTGGGCCACAATGGCTTCCTTGGAAAGCGCTGTGACCAATTGATTCATATTAAGGTCACCAAATAGAATCAGCTTGGGGCAAGGAGCATTATTTAGCAGCTCATCTATCATCTCTTTCAGTTGCTGTGCAGCCTCCAGTTTACAAGCTTTCTCTGGGAGAATATAGATATTCATTAGAGCTAGATGGATGAAGGAGGGGCCATGTGACATGGAGAGAAAGACTTTCATTAGACTTTTCCAAGTGGCTGGGGACATACAATGGTGCCCCTTCGTAGCTGAGCTAAGATATATGATAAGCCCGCCACTCAAACGCCCAAAGCGGGCTCTCCCTGTTGCCAGGACATGATTACTCACGAATCCCAGGATTGCAGGTGGAGTTTGCGTCCAGGTCTCCTGCAGCATTATTATTTGGAAGGATGTTAGGTAGTTCAATAAGTTCCTATCCTCCAGTTTGCCCAGCAGCCCATTCATATTCCAATAGCATATTGCGAGGTTAGTTTTATCTTCCAAGCTGCTGGGTGTTGGCCTGTTCCTTCATAATTGTCTTGGTACTGTGCTCAGGGTTCCAGGTAGCCAACTCCAATCATCGAAAGGTGAGGGAGCCTTGGAGCAGGTCAAGGGCGCTTGGATTGCCCACGCTTTTTGAGGGTATAACAGCTTGCCTTGAGAGTTCCTTGAAATGTCTCTAGGGACACAGGGCAGTGGCTGAGTCCCCCCGCCATCCTGGCATGACAATAGAAGATATGGATAGACAGGATCAGTTATGGGGGAGACATGAATCCCCCAGTTCCTGAAATACCCTCCAACTCCCGGTACTTGCTCTGCTACTTCAGCAGAGATCCAGGTCACTTTGGTTGCTTAATTCGTCTGGGATGCAGAAGGCAGAATTAATTCCACCTATACCATATCCGCCAAGGTGAGACTAGCCATCTCAGTAGCCATAGACTGTTCCCCTGGTTCAGCAGGTCGAATGTGCCCTTGATTTTATATTCCAGTTACATCAAAGTTACTGTAGAGCTTTTGTCACAGTTACGGAAAGTCGGTGCTGGAACCAAGGGGACGGTCTGAGGGGAGTCTTTGTTAGAAGTCTGGTGGCCTCCTGAGTTGCTGGCGCTGCAAATGTATGATTGATCCCCAGCACACTCCACCTGGAGGTTTCCTGATATGATGTATTCAAGGGCATTTTAACCAGGCGAGAAGTCTTGATGAAATTTGTTGTAACAATGAGTGATGCATTGGATGAAACACAACTATCGGAATTAGGAGGAGCAATCCAGGAAGTACCAAGCTGCCCAGAGGGTGGATTTTGTACAAAAGGAAGGCTTGACTGATTCTCAAGTCGCTGAGTGGTGTTCTCTGTGAAGGCTTGTTCACCAGCTTGTGAGAACTGGCTGTGGGGTTGCTCCTGGGTTCTCCATCACAGATGCTTATTTGAGGTTGATTTAGAAGAGAAATGGAGCTAGAATGATTCGCCAATTTGGCAGGACTGAGCGATGTTCTCAGGGCGGGCTTTGTCATCAACACTTGAGGACTGGCTAAGGTGCTGTCTTTGATTTCTGCAGAAGGAGTGCATGCTTGAGTAAGAGATGCTTTCAACAAGGTAGTCCTGCTTTGGTTATCCAGATGACCCATCTGTGACCATGTCTGTGACACTGGCGGGGAGCTGGATGGCATTTTAGTCCACCCCTTTCCAATTGGCTTTTTTGCCTCTTTTTTCATATAGTGTCATTTCCAGATTAAAATATGCTAATAACCAAGCAAACCACTGCTGGAAGGTCAGGGGGACATTATTTAGCCAAGATGACGTATTGCATAGGCGAACCACTGCCTTGGTAATAAATATAAACCACTGGGCAGAGCCAGGAACCATTTCACTTTGTACCCCCAACAAGATGAGTTGAGTGGTTAATTTAATCTTCATGCCCCAAACAAGAATGAAAAAATTTGGAAATCTCACCCCGCAGTAGATCCAGGCTAGGGCAGCTACAAACATGTGTATTGCATCAGCCTCAGGATGTTAACAGCATGGGCATGTAGTACCTGCCTCCCCTCCCCAACTACCAATTTTCCGGGGTGTATAATGCAAATCAAAAATAGTCTTATGATCTTGTGCTTGTAAATAGGCCAAAAGGAGCGTGGTGCAGGCCAGCTCCATTGATTGCAAGAAGTAGCAATCAGCCGCCCCCAGCTTGTTCTGCCATTTTTCGGATTGTCTTTCAAGATCATCTAAAGTGAGGGCATTCAGATCTCTATAAAATTGGCAACAGTACAAAGATCGCTCCAGACCAACCAATCCAGAAACTTTATTTTCTGAAAACCCCACCCACCCCCTTTCTGAGTTAAAAAATCCAGAATTTGTAAATACTTAAAACAATCTTTCTGGATTATCTCAAACCTATCCCGCAACTCTTCAAATGTAATTATTCCGTCCAGTGAAAAAAAAAATTGCTAGTCCCCTAAATCCACAGAATTTCCAGTCCAAAACTGGAGAGCCCCGAAAGACGTCTGGAAGTAGTGGATTTCTTTGTAGGGGGTTATAATGATGAAAGCTCCCCAACCCCAGTTTTTCACAGATCAAGATCCAGATCCTATATGCTCAATTTAAAGTTTCAAACCAAACTTTTTGAAGTAGCTGTGTTCGACTTGTTGCAAAAAACTTCCTATGGCTGATACCCAAGCAAAACCTCATATACAGATGTGATTCCACCCACCCCACCATCTAACCCCTGATCCTTGAAGAGTGAACATATATTGAAGAGCCGCTGCCCAATCATAAAGTTTTAAATCTGTTACTGCCCAGCCACCTATATGCCTGAGTAGAATTAAGTAATTAAGCGCCCTTCTAGTCTTGGAGTATGCCCAGATAAACCATGTAGTCATATTATTCATGGCCTTAAACCAACAATTGTAAAATTCAAGAAGTATGGTCCTAAACAGATACAATAACTTCGACAAAAAGGTCATTGTGATAATATTATTGCAGCCTGCTATAGATAAATGTAAATAATCAATCTCTGCAGATCCTTGTTTGCCTTCCCCGTAACAGAAGCTAGATTGAGTTTGACCCGCTAACCCTTCCGTCAAAGTGACTCCCAAGTACGCAGCACTCTACACTAACCTATCATCACTAAAATGTAAATATCTGTTTATAACTACCTGGGTTTTATCTTGGTTGAGCAGATGGCATGAGAGACGCCCAAAAGCATGCACTGTTTGTTCAACTTGCATTAAGGCCTCCACACCACTGGGTGTCACTATAGCCACATTGTCCACATAGACGAGCACTTTAGTGTCCCAGCCATGAAACTGCATTTGTGCTATCAAAGGATTCAGCTCTAATTTCCAGATGAAATGCTTGATATTGAGCACAAATAATAGAGAGGAGCAGGGGCACCCCTGTCCGGTGCCTCTTTGAATTTGGATTTCCACTGACTGCCCCCCCCCCATTAGTTGTAGTCTAGCAGTAGGGCTATAATACACTGCTCTCATTGCCTTGATATACCCTGGCACACTTCCAAAGTGACCCATGATTGTCCACAAAAATCCCCAGGAAGCCCTATCAAATGCCTTTTTGTATCGGAAAGTATCAAGGCCATGGGTTCCCAGACACCGTTGAGGCATCTAAGAGTGTAATGACACAGCGAGTATGGTCTGTTGTTCCCCTTCCGGGAATAAACTTATGCTGTCTTGGTGAGACTAATTTATCGATGGCTAAGCTGAGGGCTGAAGGTAAGATTTTAGAATAGATTTTTGTGTCGCTGTTAATAAGAGTTATCGGCCTCTATGACCCTGGCTCTTGTGGAGGTTTGCCTTTTTTTGGAAAAATAATAATACTCACCGAAGACCATGAAGCTGGGGCTGTCTCACCCTTTTGAATCAGTAAGAATGTGGAATGCAAGCCCGATTCTAAGTGTAAAAAAATACTTTATAAAACTCTAGTAGGATATTATCTCCTCCTACTGCTATTCCCAATCCCAAATTCATAATAGTAGTTTGTAATAACTCCAGCAAGAAGGGGGCTTTGAGCATGTCACGATCCTCCAGCCTAAGCCTCCCAAATGGAATTGAGCCAAGAAAACGCCATATATCCTCTTCTATATTGTTGTTTTCTTTTTCTTTTTTTTATATAGCCTCTCATAGAATCCCCAAAATACATCATGATTTCTGTCAGAATCTGAGACCAAACTACCACAGGAATCCCTTATCTCCTTTACTTCAGACTGAATGATTTTTTCCCCTGGAATGAACCGCCAGCAGGTGACCCACCCCCTCACTATATTCACAGCTCTCCCTTTTCCAGGTCATTTATTTCTCAGTGGCCTTCTTACTCGAAATGTCCGGAAATTGCTGCCCTGGCCAAAGCTACATTATTTTGCGCCCCATTGATATCCACCCTCAAGGAGGTTGCTAATATTAACTGAGATTCAGTTCCTCATGGACCCTGTATAGCTCTATGAGCAGCCGCTTTTCATTCTTTTGATGATTCAAAGCACGTACTCCGGCCTTGATGGCATTCCACACTGCTCTCACTGAAGCACTCCCTCAATTAATCTCCAAAAAGTCTGAAATCTAGCAATTCATATGCTGTAGGTAATTCTCATCCAGAAGAAGTGTCCGCTCAAAAGTCCTGTTCCACACCATAGACTGCAGGCCTGTCCCAGCTAACTCCAAAACCAGCGGATTATGGTCATATATGACCCTGGGGAATTTTTCAATCTTAGCCCTGTGTAAAAAGATATGTGAGACAAACATAATTCAGACGGGCATGGGATCTATATGGTGCAGAATAATAAGTATACCCCCGATCTGGTGCTTTGAGCTTATTCCCCGCATCAGTCAACCCATGGTTATTCCCTAGATGTGTCAGGGACTCTAAAAAGTTTGGCTTAAGACCTGTATCTAAGCATGACTTTATCCCTAGCCAACACCCACTTCCATTAAAATCAAAATCCCCACAGATTACTATTTGAGTGGGCCAGAGGGCCAGTTCATTATTCAGCCACTCAAACACTGACAGATCATCAACTACTGACCCATACACTTTTACTAAGAGACCATTCGCATGCTGACATTTAGTGATCACCCATCTTCCAAACCTATCTGATTTTGTGTGAATGAATCTACACAAATTGCCCAGGGTCATAAATGCAGCCCCTTGGGTCCTGACCCCCTGCGTTTTGCACCGGACCTGCTTAAAGCCAATAGTTTCCAACATATGTTTCCTAGATTCTTCTATATATGTCTGCTGTAAAAAAAAGTATGTTTCCCTGCAATACCTTCAGATCATGAGCCACTCTTCTCTTACAGCTAGCATTCAGGCCACAGATCCTAACAGATGCTATTCGTATATCAATACTGCAATACTGATGTCCTGAATTTAATTTGTGAACCTATTTCCCCACAGCAAACAATCATGTCTCTTAAAGTATTAACACTTCACCTCATGTGCTGCCCCCATCCCACCACCCACTTGTCCCTACCCAACCCACAAGCCCTCACCCCAACCCCCCCAAACACCCATCTCCGGCCTCCCTCCCCCACCCCCCACCACAACGCACTGAGCTCCCTAAAGTCTAAACAATGGCTATCGAACCACCCATCATAATACCACCAACACCCCCACCTAAAGAACAGAATAAAACATATCCACCCTTCTTTATCCACCTCCAAGCAGAGCTCTCCATCCTTTTCCTGCCTCCCAGACAACCTTATAACCTGCATGACTAACAAATATCCTCTACCCTAGGAAGCTTTCCCACCCCAAGGAAATATTTGCACTTTGCCATTGAAAACAATCTTCAAATGATCTAGATTTAGAAAAAAAGCTTCTCCTCCCAAATCCTGAACAAACTTGATAAGTTGCCTAAGTCGCCATGAAAAACAATCCAGGCGAACGAAAAAAGAATGACCATCACAGCTCCACTTGGCGTCAGGACAGACTTTTTCAAAAAACGTCTGTCGCTACAAAAAGCTTCCAAAGTAGCGTCGTAAAGCTTTCTGTCTGTCTGCTTCCCCAATTTGTGATTGTTTGGGGTATTAAAGGGTAGCCATGAACAAGCTGGACTTCCATGTCCCAGTTCCAGGTAGAAAGTTAAGGAAAGGCTCCTCTCAAGAGGTTCACCATGAAGGCCCTAATATCACCGCCTTCTATTCCCTCTGCTAGGCCCCAAAGTCTTAAGTTGTTTCTGTGCTGGCTGTTTTCAAACTCCTCCATCTTCCACATCAAGTCAGCCATCTGTCTTATTGCGTTTTGGCTTGCCCACGAAGCACCCCATTATCTTTTTCCAGTGTTGCAGCTCGCTCTTCCACACAGGAAATCCTATCCCCTATCTCAGCACAGATCTTATTAACTTTCCTAATAACCCCTTGTAGTTTCCTAGTATCCAGGCACGCTCTGCGGCTTCCCATGAGGGTTTCATCCTGCAATTTTCTTAATTAAGTTATAGATAAGACTGAACAAGAGCTTCTCACCAACAGCGGGGAGCTGCTGTTCATTCTCCCGAGGGTGTATGATCCTGTGTGCCTGACGGTCTTCCAAGTTAACTTGCCTAGTCAAAGAATAGTCATATTCTAGACCATTGAGAGAGGGAAGATGGTGACCAAGTAGCATGGCCGTCTTGGAGATTCCTCCTCAGCTCTCAGCTTGTGTGTAAGGTAGTTGACAGGACGGGGAATGATGCTTGAAAACCAACGGCAGGACTGGTGATATGGCTCTACCAGCACTGCAGATCTTTTTCCCCACCGAATGCACGTCTGGCTTTGCGAACGGCCTGAGAAGCAGAGGTATTGCTCACAGCTGCTACATCTGGACCGCAGACCACTCTACAGGTGGTTGGCTTTATCAGTGTTTTGATGCAGTGTCTCTGGGAACTGAGTATGCCGCCAAAGGGCTAGTGGCTGCAGCAAGAGAGAACAGAAGTGCTGCAGACTATGGGGCAGGTGCACCCAAAAGTGGAACACAGTAGCCCCGGAGTCAGAAAATCCACATTAAATGTTCACAATGATGAAGACACCCATTCCGTGGTGACACCAAACAGGAAGGCTTGTAATCAAGGAGACAGGCACCAAGAGCAACGAGGGCTACCCGCTCAGCAGACTATTGCAGGAAACTTTTCACCAGCCTCAGTGGAGATCGGGATGGGGATTGAGAAAGGCCTTGGAGATGGAAGGCAACTGTGTGATGGCAGTGGGGGGCTAATGGGGGTGACTTTGTTTGCTTTGCAATGACCGTTGTTCAGGATGGACCAGTCATACCCTCTGAAGTTCAAGAAGTTGAGGTGATTCATGATGGTTTGGGGCGGCGAAGGGGTTGACGAACCAGGCAATTTTAGTCCCAGCGGCTAAACAGGTCAGTGTGGGGGACCCGCCTTCAGTTAGGGTAACTTTAATCTTAGTAGCAGTAAAAAGGAACTCTGTGTTTCCGGCCCAAAAAGATACAACTGTGAGGGAAATGGAGGGGGAAGTTAGAGAGGAAGTGGTGAGGCAACACAGGACGGTAGGGTTTGAGCAAAAAGCATGAAACACGGGTTATATTCACAGGGTTGGTGGCAGCTTTATAATTAGTGTTGCAAGATTAATAATCCTTGTTTAAAAATATCGCCCAATTTATTTGGGTTTCGGTTTCCTGTTTTCTTTTAGAGGCAAATACTTAGTAGACAAACAAATATGGCTGCCTACTTGATAAACTTCTTCTTGTGATCTTTTTTGTCTGCTAGGTATTTTGTTCTTTCTTTAGTCTTTTCCAGTTGTTTTCTTGCCTGTTGAAGGATGACAAGCATGTTTTGATGTTTCTGCACCCAGGGATTAGTAGACGCTGTTGGTCATTAGAAAGGAAGTACATTGGGATGATACCCGTATGAGACAAAGAATGGGGAGTAACCTAAGGTGAAATGTTCCAAGTTGTTAACATAGATGAATGCGAACACTACTCATTCTTTTGCAATAACCATCTCAGGTATTGCTTCAAAGTTTGGTTAAGGTGTTCTGTATTTCTCTCTGGATGATAACTAATTTACAGTTGAGCATCTGTCTTCATTGTTTTGTATAGATGTTGGCAAAAGTGTGCTCTGAATTGTGAACCTCGGTCTGGTATCAGGATCCTAGATATTCTGTGTTGCCTGACTTTGTGCTGTGTGAAACTCCATGCTGACATGAAAGCAGTAGGCAGTTTTGATAAAGCTATGAAATGTCCTAGTTTTGTCAAACAGTCTACTAGCACTATTATCACTGTGTTTCCATTAGTGAGGGTCATCGCCACAATGAAGTCCATTGAAACAGTGTGCCAAGGACTAGGTGGGATTGGTATAGTAGACAGCTTCCTGGCAGGTTTTTCATGTTCCAGTATGCCCTGAGTGAATACTGCTTTACTGGCTAAATAGTTTTTGAGGTCTTCTTTTAAGGATGGCCACCAAATTATTGCTGAACTGCAACTTGGGTTTTGTGTAGTCACATATGTCCTCCTAAGTCAGAATCGTGCACCTGTTGTTACTTGTTGTTGTGGGATTTGGGGGTAAAAGAGCTCCCTGATAGTGTAATACCCATCTTTCTCAATTTAGGTTCTGCCCCTTTCCAAGTTATTGGAGCCATCCTTTGAATGTGTCCTCTTAAGTGAGCTAATACATCTCTATCCTTAGTGAACAGCAATAAGAGGAGAGCTCTTTCTTGCTTTTGTCGTCCTTGAGATGGTGGGGATTTCACTGACTGGGGTTACTTTTTCATCTTCTAATTGGACATGTGATATTGATAAGGCATCAGCCATACAATTTTGAGGTCCAGAACGATATTTAATTAGAAAATCAAAATCTGTGAAAAATAGTGACCAACGGAGTTGGAGGATTGGGAGCCATTGCAGTCTTCAGGAATTGAAGATTATAATCATTGGTATATGATTCCACAGTGGGCAGGGCACCCAGCAAGTAGTGGCACCTTTTCTCAAAAGCTCTTTTTATGGTGAGCAATTCCTTGTCAGTAATGCTGTAATTAAATTAACTAGGGCGAAACTGGGTGCATCTGGCCCATATTTGGGTGTCTATGGAGAGCACATCACCCATAGCAAAGTAAAAGGCATCTGCTTTGAACTGGAAAGGAAAGTTCACATCTGCATGTTGTAGCACCAGGGCCTGTGTGTATTGTGTCTTTAGGTTTAGAAGGTTAGTTTAGCTTTCTCTGGCGACATAAAGGGAACTCCCATTGTCAACAGGTGAGTAATGGCTTGAACTATAGCTGAGAAATCCTTGATGAATCGCCTATAGAAATTCATAAACTCCACAAGACTTTATAAAGTTTTCACATTTGAAGGTGACTTTAACTGGGTTATCGCTAATTCGTATGTTCATCCGTTTGAACGACACCTGGGTGATGACATAGCCCAAAAACTCTATCTCTAAGGCATGCACATTTCTCTAGTTTGGCAAATAGGCTTTGTTCCCTTAATCTTGTGAGAACTGTCTTAACATGTTGAATATGTTCCTGTATTGACCCTAAATAAGTTAAGATGTCTATATAGAAAATGTAAATGACATTCCAATATCCCCGTAGGGGAGCGTGGTTTGACCGCCGTAACGAATGGCTGTCTGAAAGAGGAGCTCCGTGCACCGAAGCGGGAAGGAGGCTCCCTGGGGGGACCCCAATTGCAGGGGGCCACGGCAGAGGCTCCCGATACACCCTGACCGGGCAGAGGAACAAAGCAGACCTGGAAACCGCTGCCTGGCGCTGGCAGAACCGCAAAGAAGATGCAGCCTGCATCGGTGTCCGAGGCTGCGGCCTCAATTTCGGCCGAGGCCCCAGAGAGTAACGGTGCACAGAGCGTGGTCAGGTGGGTCGTCCTACCCCCAACCGCAGAAGCAGGGAAGAGACACTCTGGTCTGCAAGGGTCACGGACCCTCTTTCCTCCCCACGGACTCAGAGATCGCACGGGGAGAGCCCCTTCAGTTTACGGGGTGATAAGAACAGGGGAAAAAAAGCAGAGGGATTGAGAGGCATTACGAGGCGCTGAGGCTCCCCCGACTTCCATAAAGGATAGCTCCTAAGCGCCCTGGAGCCAACCACCGCCACCCAAGACTTTGTGGAAGACGTTGTGGCTGGTTGCACAAGCGGATATGCATCAGCTCCAGTTCTGGCATTTTACCCACATTTTGCTGCATGGGAGAAATGAAGGAACAGTGGACCGGTGAGTTGCATACCCCCCCTCAAAGCACGCACCCTATACAGGAGCAAACTTAGCTTGGCAGTCTGCATCACGGGAGAGTGGCAGGAGACTGAACCCTCATACGCCCGCTGTCCGATAGAGGGGCCCGGAGAAGGGAGAGGCTCTCCCCAACCAGAGGAGCTATCCCGATGCCACAACCTAGGAGGAACCAGGAGCTAGGTCCCGTGTGAGTGACATGCCACCAGACGGCTTAGAGGTATAGGCTTTGACGATCTACAGGTATGGGCTACCCCCCTGCCTGGGACAACGACCTCTGTCCACGGAGCTGTGCAGCCGGGCCTACAACATAGCAGGTTCAATCGTGTCCCCGCCTTTCTTTGGTCTTCATCCTGGTACATCTTAGAGCCAATCGGGAGCAACTCCCCTCCGCAAGAGAGCAAGGCGAAGGTGCCACTTATCCCTCATCCACAGACGGTACTGCGAACCCCTGCAATGCTGGGATGCGCCCCCCAACAGAGCATAGCGGTATGGGAAGACCGTTGCCGAGCAGGCACCTTGGCTCACCGATTGGAGACATAGTTTCATTGCCAGAGGAGTTCAGCCTGACCCTCCCAGAATCCTTCATCCTTAGAGGCGATGCCCAGTGGAAAACCCCCCGGCAAGCACTTCCGCCAATTGCTCTTTTCAGAGGCCATAGCCCAGCCTAAGGTCTTGGCTGCCCAAGAGACCCTCTCCAGCCCAACGACCGAACCGGCTGACCCTCGAGCAATGGATGCCACTGATTGTATTTTGCAGGGGATTACAGCGGTTGGAAGGCGCCTTGAGGCGATGGACTTGAAGATTACAGATCTATCCGCAGCCTCTGTCTCTATCATGACGGACATAGACTGCTTCAGTGAGATGGTAGCGGATTTAGATCAACGCCTCACAAACGTAGAGGACCACGTCGGGATGCTGCCGGAGCACGATGCAGAGTTACAGACCCTACGAGAAAAACTCACGGATCTTGAGGACAGGAGCCGAAGAGACAACATCCGTTCATTGGCATACCAGAAAGAAAGGAAGGCACTGATATCAAAGCATTCCTTCAAAGCTTGCTCCCAGAGCTAACCGGATTGACCTTTCCGCCGCCACTCGAGTTCCAGAGAGGGCACAGGATCGTCCCTCCTCGTTCTATCTCCTCTGGGCGACCACGCCCGATCACCGTATGTTTTCTCAGTCATGAGCAGGCCCGGCAGGTAATTTTGAAGGCACCGTCTCAGGGTCCATTCTTGTGGGAGGATCATGAGGTCAGAGTGGCTGCGGATTTCTCCAGGATCACAAATGAAAAGCAAAAGGTGTTTCTGGCTCTCCGGCCTCAACTCCGTAAGCTGGACATTAAATTTGGACTATTCGAACCAGCACGTATGTGTATCATACACAACGGCAAATCGAGAGACTTTTTGGAACCTATGGACCTTAGTTTACTCTTGGATGACATCGCTCAATGCCCCATGGACTGCACTCCTGTGCCCTTGGGTCCGGATCCCTCTGCCACACCTCTCTGGCCTCCACTTCCTTCTCTCAACCTCATGCTGTTTTGCAGAAGAGAGGAAGTGTATACGATCGCCCACCTGAATTGCAAGATGGATGAGACCATGCCTTGCAAGCAGTGATCGCACATACCCAAGACCAGTGCAGAGACAAGTCCTGTTCTCCCCTGAAGCCGTCAACCACTGACCATGCCTGATGTTACCATACCACCTTTGCGGATCAACTAGAAGTAGAACATTCCGGAGGGGCCTTCCGCAACGGACAGCTAAGTGTTTTGACTGCGGTCCTTTCTTGCCTCTCCTTTACTGTTGGGGGAGGGCGGGTGGGGGGGAATTCACATGCTGCGGCATTGGTGTTTCAGAGTTATGGTTATGTTATGTTTTAGTGCTACAACTGGGGACTGCTGCGTTTATGTCCAGGATTATCCATGAGTGGGCCCCGGGGGACACATATTGAGTGCGGTTACCTTGCTATGGCCTGATTCTTTGATCAGAGATAGACTCACATGCTCAATTTACTTGATCCACTGGATTTTTACTATCCTCCGTTAATCCCAGTCCCAGCCCATCCGCATTATTTGACCCCTCAGCAAGTGCTCAAAGGTCAGTGCTTGACCATGTCACTTTTGTGCCTATTGGACTTTGCTATGCATAGTAATGATTACCCCTCCCCGTCCTCCTCCTTCCACCCCATGTCCCTCCATCATCTGTAGACCTAACGCCAAGTGTTACTTCTTCCCAGTGGTTAAGAGACGGCCCATATAAACGAACCACGTACCTCTTCTTGCCCCCCGTCCCTTCGCGCTTGCTTGGTGCCGGCACCGACCCGCGGTTTAACAGTACTACCGGAGGTGAGGACTTTCCATTACCTTTCACAGATATTGCTCTGTGCTCTGTGTTTCCTTTTTTCTTGTTCTGTGTCTGGGTCCCTTCCTTCTTAGCTATAACTGCAGATTTGCCCCCCTTTCTCTTTTCTTCATATTCCTAGTTTTCCTCTCTTTCTCTCAATATTGGTATTTGTTATCTTATTTCATCTATTTTCTTTGCACTCTACTCCCTATCGACTTAATTCTTTTATATTCTTCGGCGGGGGACCCTCCATAAATTCTTCCTTCTCCTCCCTTGATTGCCCCTTATCATAGTACTCATATCCGAAGTCCCGCATTACCCCCCTATAGCCCCTCCAGTTAGAATACTTCCCATTCTGAGATCTTGAATCCCCCCACAGCTGAACCATTGATATTTATTAATGGGCTTCGCAGCACCACTAAAGGTTCTTTCCTGGAATGTTCATGGCATGACACACTACATTAAGCAAAAAATAATTCTGTCTTATCTCAGATCCAAAAACACAGATATCGCTCTATTGCAGGAAACCCACTTATCCTTCTCAGAATCAGAAAAGCTGCGTAGGGATTGGGTGGGCCGGGTGCTCCACGGCGCAAGATGGCATGCAGGGCACAGGACGAAAGTGCGGTGTGGTGATTCTCATTCGTTAATCCGTACCGTTCAGATTCGTCAAGACATGGTGCGATCCAAGTTAGTACTGGGCTCCTCCACAATATGCATGGGATCTATTTATGCCCCCACGGGCTCTAAACATTCCTTCTTACTCTCTCTTAACAGAATACTGACAGAGATCGGCACTTCTCAGTATCTTCTGGGTGGGGACTGGAACCTAGCACCAGATGCTATTCTAGATAGATCAAACGGCAGTGATGCGGGTAACAATGCAGACAGATCTCTTTTTTGGGGGACATCCTTTCCGATTACTGCCTGCAGGATCACTGGTGTCTCTCACACCTTACCAACACAGATTACACTTTTATGTCACCTGTACATGGGACCCAATCCAGACTGGATTACTTCCTAATTTCACACCGGCTCTTACAAGCTGTCAGTGAGTCTGAGATACTCCCAGCAGCCTTGTCGGATCACTCTCAGGTTTTACTGTCTCTAAGGCTCGGGCAAGATTCCCTCGGCCGTAAACTATGGCGCCTTAATATCTCCCGTTACCACACCCCGATAATAACAAAGGCTCAGTAGCCTCACCTCAGTTACTCTGGGCTGCGGCTAAGGCAGCGATCAGGGGGAAACTAATGAGAGACGCTGCCCTTGCCAATGCCCAAAAGCGTGAACAGCAGAAAGTCCTGGAAGACTGTATCCTACAAACTACACGGAACTACACCTGGACCCCCTCCACACCCCTCCGACGACGTCTGGAACACGCTAAAATGGAACTTAACTCTTTTTACACATCGCGTGCAGAATATGCCCTGCAGAGACTTAAGGGCTCACATTATGAGCATGGGGAGAAAATAGGCTGCCTATTTGGCTGCACAGCTCCGCCAAAGAGAGGCGACATTGGCCATTCCGGCTCTATACAATACACATGATTCACTTATTACCCATCCCCAAGAAATTGCTAATGAGTTTGGTCACTTCTATAGGACCCTCTATACTCCGGAGGTGGTGGTAGATCAGGTTAAATTATCTGCATTTCGGGAGAAGGCGAACTTACCACACCTGTCGGAGGAATGTAGGTCTCTATTAGAAGGAGACATTAGCAAAGAAGAAATCAGACAGGCTATTGCCAACCTACCAAATCATAAGGCACCCGGCAAGGACGGGTACCCAGTGGAATTCTACAAATGGGCGGGAGAGGATTTGGTGGAAAACCTATATGAGGCCTTCCGTGGGGCCACACAAACTGGCTCTCTCCATCCATTATCCAACAGAGCCTCTATAATAGTACTGCCCAAACCGGGTAAGGACCCCCTTATGTGTGGCTGCTACCGTCCTAATTCCCTCCTCAACAGAGATGTTAATATCCTGGCAGGGATACTTGCGGCATGTCTCAAGAAAGTTATACCTTCTGTGGTTCACCACACGCAGGTTGTCTTTCTGCCAGGCCATTCTTCCAGAAATCACCTTCACACACTACTCCATGCTATATGGGCTTCACGGAACTCACATGAGGAAGCTTTAGCCCTCTCTCTGGATGCAAAGAAGGCCTTCGACCGCATAGAGTGGTGGTACCTCTTTGAAACACTAAAGCATTTTGGCCTCAGAACCAGTTTTATTAAAATGGTACGCCTATTATATGACTCTCCGACCGCACAGATCAACTGCGGGGGGTTCCTTTCTGACACGTTTCTGTTGAGCATGGGAACCCGCCAGGGATGTCCCCTATCACCCTTGTTGTTCCTTGTGGCTGTGGAACCCTTGGCGGCCACAATACATGGCTCCAATGCCATCTCAGGGATACACATCCCTGGTGGGGATTCTATTATTTATCTATATGCTGATGATATTCTACTCACCCTTACCAACTCAACCAATTCCTTGCCGGCGCTTTGTGCCATCCTCTCTGAGTTTGAGCTCCTGTCGGGATATAGAATTAACTGGGATAAGAGCGAGGCATTACCGCTATCCCCTGTAACGGTGAGCGCATCATTCCGAGATCTCTTGGTAAAATGGAAATGATCGCGCCTTCAATACCTTGGTATATATATTAATAGGGGACAAGAGAACATGATCACAGATAATCTAGACCAACTTTTAACAAATATGAAACGTGACTTTGATAAATGGACGAACCTAGGCCTATCCATGTGGGGCAGAGCTCAGGCGGGACAGATGGTAACCTTACCACGCTTTCTATATGACCTAGGTATGATACCTCTGAGGATCCCATCTGTCTACACTTCGGGAGATAGACCTACACATTCGGGCCTTTGTATGGGGATCAATGCGTCCAAGATTACCCAAGGCAGCATTGCTAGCCAGACGCGAGTATGGGGGGTTGGGCCTTCCTTCCGTGGAATATTTTATGCTTGTGTTACACCTCCCACAACTGGTATACATGCTGCCTAAGGCACGAGATCCACCTCCGTGGGTGGAGATGGCGAGAGCTCTGTCCCGTCCCTCATCGGGATTACAGATACTCTATGACATAATCCCAGCTCCCTTGATTTCCACCAAACCCATGGTCAGAGCCATGCACAATTATTGGCAACAAGCACATCACTTGCTTAGAATTGACGCCCGGATCCATCACAGAGCACCGTTGAGGAGCAATGGGGGATTGCTCATAGGAAAGAAAACCATCTTCTGGAAAAAATGGCACTCAAAGGGCCTTCACCGACTGGGCCAACTCTTAAATGGGGGCACAATGAAATCCTTCACAGAACTAAGGGAGGAATTTGATCTACCGAAGCACCACCTATGGCACTTCGTTCAGTTTAAACACTGCTTGGAGGGATGACTGGGTAAGCCCCCATGGAATCTTCCTCAATCTCCAGTACTTCACTACTTGGAGATCTCTCTGGAGCGTAATCTCCGGGCTCCACTCCCAACTAAACCGTTACCTTGTCTCCCTCCCACTTTTACTCTCCACTCAGGCAAAATGGCAGGCACGCCTCCAGACTGAATACAAATTGGAGGGTTAGGATGAAATGAGAGCGGCCAGGGACCGGGGGGCTAGAGAAGCTCGCCTAAAATGTTGCCTCTTCAAGTCACTGCACGAATGGTACTGGACCCCTTTGAAGTTGGGCTCGGTGGGATTATCATCCCATGCCTCTTGCTGGAGATGCCCTCATGACCATTGTGATCTGCCTCACATTCTGCATGATTGCCCAGCTATACACACTTTCTGGCAGAAAGTAGGGTGTACCCTCAGAGAGATACTTCCATTACTGACCTTTCTCACTCCTTCCCTATTATTATTACATGATACCAGTGAGTTAAGTTGCCTAACACAATCCCAACAACGTCTACTACATACTGCGCTTGCTACAGCCGAGGTGTGCATCCTCAGACACTGGCGTACAACTGATGTTCCTCTTCATGGGGAATGGATTGCTGCTATGTACCAGGCGGCCACACATGAGAAACTCACTTATAGTCTCCAAGACAAGCTGGATGTTTTTCTTCAGATGTGGGCACCTTTCCTGCCTGTGCAGAGAGATTAGGAGACTACACATCCATACACCGGGATACCACCATGCCTTTTCATCTGGAGCTGATGGCACCCTCTCTTGTGATCCCATCTGAGCCACCACTGGTCCGCTGTGGATAAAATATACTCCTCTACTACCCATTCACAGGGCCCCCATCCTCTCCGATACCTCTCACCCCCCCTCCGAATCAGTAACTACCACACATAAACTCCCCAAGGACTCACCACAACACATTCCCTCACCCTACCCCATTGCATTTCCATCCCCTCTCCCTCCTTCTCCCCCGCCCAATGTTCTTGTTCTTGTTCCTGTCCTTGTTCCTGTCTCTATTCCTATTATTGCTATTGTCGTTCTTAATGTTATTGTTTGTCCTATTCTACATATGTTCTCTTCTTCTCCTTCTCTCTATACCTTCCTCATAGCTTCTTATCTATCTTTTACCTCTTCCACTCTTTTTCCCTTCTCACGAATGTTGTGTCCTTATTATTGTATCCTCCTTTCTGTTATTGGCTCCTCTACCTTACAGCTCAAAACTAACCCTCGATCAGTAGAGCATCACATAAGATGTTTACTATTCTTAGGGCTCCAAATCTAGCACTAACTCCTCTCACCCTTTTACTAACATGATTCATATCGCCTTAAAATCTACTTAATGTGTGGGGGCACCTGTAACACCTCAATATTCTCCAGTGTGTTCTCGACAGAGCGATCGGTCAAGTTATCTCATCACACATTTCCCTCATCTCGATCCTCTCAGCATGTCTATGGATCTGCTTCTCCAGACTTATGGGCCTGGCCTTTTCCTCTTCTGGCCTCAATCTCCCTCTTTTATCAACTGCCTATGCCTGAGCCACTCATCCCCTTCCATAGACATCTCCATTAGAGACCTTCCTCCATGACCTTCCCATGGCTGCCACCCACAGCGGCAGTTGTTGTGGTGGGGGGAGGTGGGGGAAATTAATTAATAGATGGGTAATGGCCCAACAATCTGGATTGCTTGTGAATACTGTCATGGGGACATGTTTGGAGTCATGAAGGTACCTTTCTACAACTATTAGACTGCTTAAATTGAACTATTAGTGACACTGTACTATTGAAAGCTGATCTTGGTGTTGAAACCATGCTCAACGTTGGTTTGTTCCTGGTCATGTTGTATGTTCACATGACTTTGGTGCCCTACATTTCTGTAAAAGTGTTGGGTCTACGTAAAGGACAACTGTTTATTACATGTTGAAAGTGATTGGAGCAATATGTTATTATTCCTGTTCTCGATTTTTGCTTCTACAATCTTTAATAAAGAAATACAACACAAATATCCCCGAAGGACATCATCAATACAAGTTTTCAATTTCCAACCCCACCACCCGTCCCCACCCTGGTACAACAAGGAGGGGAGAGGATGCAGGTGAGAAAGGCATATGAACCCTAATGCTAAGTTTTCATCTAGATACTTTCAGTGATGTTGCGTCTCAGGTTCTGTAAGTGCGTGAATTCTACTACAAGTAATGGTGGCTTCAGATCCCAATTCTATGCAGCAATCATAATTACAACAGGGTGGCAACTTGCAGGCTTTTTCTTTATTGAACACCTCCCTGAAGTCTTTGTACCAATCTGGGAGGGTGGTTATGCAACAAGTCTGAGATTTTACTTTCCCATGTGTTAAAACACCTTGCAGGATATTCTCTCTGTGACTATTGGAGTACTGCCTTCGCTTGGCAATGTTGAGTATAATACTCTTAAGTTCAGTTGGATGGATCCTGCTGTCCATTGTACCAAGGGATCGTGTAACATTAGCCACAGCATCCCTAATATTAGTCTAGGTTTGCAGAGTCAATTATGTCAAATCTTATGACCTCATAATGTTCCGAGCCAAACTGCATGACTACTGGGCATGTATGATATCGGACCAGGCAGGAAGTTAAGGCCGTATCATCCACGGCCTTTACAGGTCCGGAAAAATCCTTCTTAATTCATGGAATTCTTAGTTTCTGAGCAAATGCCTGATCAATAAAGTTTCCAGTAGCACCAGTATCAGCAGCCATTTCTACATGAGTTGAACCAAGGAGCCCTAACTGAACACTAACGTTGGAATGAGCTACCTTACTTTGCTGGGTATTTGCCAATATTACTGATATCTCAGGATTTATTGCTCTAGAATAGGGGACCTCCGCCATACTCAATAGTTAGTTTTCCAAATTCCTCTTGACCCTCTGAAATGGTTTGTGTCTCTGAATAGTTTGGCATCACTAACTCTACTTCTAGTTTGACAATCCTTTATGAAATGTCTGCCCCTTCCACAGTACATTCACATATATTGTTTCATCCTTTTTTCTTGTTCCTCTGCAAAAAGGAGGACTCTAATACCATTGACTTGCATCAGTTCCAATCCATATTTTTATTTCCTTCTTCTCCCCCAGACCTTGGCAGGCTGATTACGATTAAATTGGCGCCAGGTCTAGATCTATCCTCTTTCTGTTCTAGTAATCTAAGGTCTAACAGAACTTTCAACTCTGTCATTTCCTGACAGCTATCAAGAAAATTCACCAATCGAGCCAAAACATCTTTTAACTTGCTACTCAATCCATGGTTAAAGGGCTTTTAAATAGAGAAGCTCTTTTCTGTACTGGCCATTCACTTTCGACAACTAAATGAATGATTATAATGTATAATGGTTCAAATGTATAATGGGTATAGTGTATGTTAAGAGATCCTGTGATCTTTGTTTTAGGTTAATGAGTTCCCTATCTAAGGACACGTTTTTCTTTTCTCATCTCTCCATGAAAGACTATGAAATTGTGCCACAAAGGGTCATTTCTTCCAATGATTGGTATTGACCAGCAGGCAGCATCCCCACCTAAATAAGATAAAACAAATGTTGTATTTGTTTATTCTTCTGAGAAGACCACAGGTTTGCATATGAACACACAACTTACAATGATTAATAAATGCTGCATACTTCCTAGGGCCCCCATAGAATCTCCCTGGAGTCTCCAGTGGAATCTGGAGTGAATGGACAATATGAAGGGCAGTTGTAGGGGGAGGCTGGAAAACTGAACCGTTTGGAGCTGCTGTTAAGGATGTACCTGAACTGGGTAATGGTGAAGGTAAGGTCCCTGGCTGTAACCCAAGCCTACTTTTGCCTCCAGCGTCAGTTTTCCCCTTACAAGAAAGGCCCTCCACCTCCCCTCGAACTGAACTCAACTTATGCAAATCCTGACTCTCTGCCCTTGAGGCCTGTACCTGCTGTTGTACATTTGCAGGAGCAATGCATGCTGAATGTTCTATCACACCCCTCAATGCTCCGTCAGCCAATCATTATGATATGCTCATTCCCCAGAAACACCAAATGGGGATGGGGGAAGGAACAATGTAAGAATATTGGCCAACCGCTGACCATACATTCTTATACCTGAACTTCTCTTCTTTGCTGACTGTTTCGATCTCTTCTTTCTACAAGTCTGAGGAGCTTTGACTCTGTGTTCTTATTGCTGTTCATTTTAGATGGGTCCTCCTTAGACAGAAACTACATAGCACCAGATATGTCCCAAAATGTGAAACATTTAATGTGTGTGAGTTGCATGACCAGCTGTGCAAAAGAATCACGTAGACTATAGGCTTGATCATGCATGCCAACAAGGAGAAGCCTAGAATGCTCTGGAAGGTTCCAAGGAGGTTTTGTGAAATATATAAAGCTCTGTGACCGTCTTGGAAAACCTGCTATACAAGCTACAGCATAGCACTGCCCCATTACTAGGCAATTGGTGTTCCATGAGGATATCAGCTTCATACAACAACGTATCTACATAATGATCTGAAGGTCATCACCTGCTTTCAGCTGAATTATCTGATCTGGCAATAGGTATTAGATTACAGCAAACTTGCTTCCTGAAAAGGAAAAAAGCAAAACAAAGTGAGTCTACGCTTACCATCATTTGTCTGCATGTGCATCCCCAAATTAGTATTAGCCAACCTAAAACAACCAGCTAAAAGCATTAGCGAGGCATGGCCTGGATGGCGGACGGCTAGGACATGTCTCCTTGTCCTCCATTCCTCGTCATTCATGGATCCTGGGTCAGCTCTACTAACTACTTGTGGCAGATAAGGACTAGGATGCTAACAGCAGCGGCTGGGGGACCGGCGATGGCCCTTGGGCCTGGGCGCAAGATGGCCAACAGCATGCAGCCCTGGCCCACCCCAGACCTGGCGGCTGGTGTTGGAGATTACCAGTGGCCCCATGGTGACCCCTCACCTGCTGTCTCGGGGTCTGATCTGGGATCCTTCGCCTGTGGGGGCTCCCCCACCTGAGGCTGGTGCAGCACTGCCACAGGGGCTCCGGTGCAGCGACTGGACTATGGAGAGCAGAGGAGGAGGTTTGCGGCAGCTGGGACGGCTTTGACTGGGTCACCTGACAAGTAGTCTATGCCAGAGCTGCAGAGGGCATCCCCCAGCGACTCCTGGGGACCAGAGGAATGGGGACTTTGGGCTGGAGGCCTTTCCCTGCACACTACAGCTCTCTATATCCTGAGTGCGACCAGAGGTGGGCCTGTCGGCACACCGCTGCAGCTCTTGGGTGAGATAAAGGGGCCCACACACAAGCACGCCCCCCAGGCGCGGCTGGTACATTGTATCTGGCAGCAGACCCGTGGTGGGAGGGCCAGAGGTGTGCTCCAGATTAACAGAGTACCACTGACATCATCCGGGGACCCGCCTTGGGGCCTATGGAGTAGCACCACAGGTCTGCAGTCCTTTCCTACTAAATAAGACATTCCTGCCCCTGACAGGCCGTACCCAGCGCTAGACCTGACATCTCTGGGACCTTGGGGGCACACTCATCGGACTACAGTCAGGGAGGGTGAAAACTCTCATTTGAAGGTAGGCCCACAGTGAGCTGGTACTACCGATCTGGATGGCGGTGGAGGGGCAGCTGAGAGGGGGTCGCAGCCCTGCTCCCTACTTCTTAAGGGAGGAGCCCCACACTCAGGGTCCCAGAGAGACTCCATACCTAGACTGCACTGTCCACAGTGGCCTTCAAAATCTGAGGTCGGCCTCCCATGTGGGAACCCACTACGGCCGTCAGACTCCTGCTGCAACCCCACTGCCAGGGCTGGAAGTACGGTCTCTGCTACGACTCAGACCCTCTGCGGGCCTAGTCTGCCAATTGCGCTGCTGCGGGGCTCATCACCAGCGGAGGTAAGCTTGGGGTGGTGAGGAGCCTCGGCTACATACTGCGATCAGGCCGGCCAAACTCACTGTTGCCCTGCCACAGCACTCCCAGAGGGCGAAGTCTGGCTGCGCTACACAACTATCTATGGGAAGCAAGACATTGAAAGCCCAGTGACACTTTCCTTTCTAGAAGATCTCTTTGCCTCGCTAAAGGAGGAGCTCTAAACAGTCAAGAAGGACTTGTCGCAAGATTTGAAGGGGGTTCATAAAGACTTGGTCGAGATAGGAGACAGGGGCCCTCATCCTGACCTTGGCGGGCGGCGGAGGCCGCCCGCCAAAGTCCCGCCGTCAGGTTACCGTTCCGCGGTCGAAAGACCGCGGCGGTAATTCTGACATTCCCGCTGGGCTGGCGGGCGGCCGCCTTCAGGCCGCCCGCCAGCCCAGCGGGAAAGAGGCTTCCACGATGAAGCCGGCTCGGAATCGAGCCGGCGGAGTGGAAGCTGTGCGACGGGTGCAGTTGCACCCGTCGCGTATTTCACTGTCTGCACAGCAGACAGTGAAATACATTTAGGGGCCCTCTTACGGGGGCCCCTGCAGTGCCCATGCCAGTGGCATGGGCACTGCAGGGGACCCCAGGGGCCCCGCGACCCCCCCTACCGCCATCCGGTTCCCGGCGGGCGGACCGCCGGGAACTGGATGGCGGTAGGGGGGGTCGGAATCCCCTCGGCGGCGCAGCAAGCTGCGCCGCCTTGGAGGATTCCAAGGGGCAGCGGAAAACCGGCGGGAGACCGCCGGTTTTCCTGCACTGACCGCGGCCAAAGCGCCGCGGTCAGAATGCCCTGCGGGGCACCGCCGGTCTGTCGGCGGTGCTCCCGCCGACCCTGGCCCCGGCGGTCTAAGACCACCGGGGTTAGAATCACCCCCAGGGTCTCCACCCTAGAGGACAAAGCATTGAGTAGGGATGAAGAAATAAAACAACTCCAGCAGGAGACTATCCGCCTAAAGGACCAACATATTGACCTCCAAGCCCAAACGGAAGATCTTTGGAATAGATTCAGGTGCAACAACATCCACAAAAGCAGCAGAAGGAAATTACATTGGCAACTACACAAGAGCCCTCTTCACCTAGATATTAAATATTCCAGGGACAGATATTCAACTGGACAGAGTGCACAGAGTCGGTCTCTCCCGTCCGAAGGATATCTTGGCAAGTGTGCACGATTTTCTTCTGTTAGAAATGGGGTTTCTGGTTGGTTAGGATATGCACTTCAGCCAGACAGAACCCACCCACTCTAGTCAGGGCAAGGGACTAACACGTCCAAGATAACCCCTGCTCACCTTCTGGTAGCTTGGCACGAGCAGTCAGGCCTATCCCAGAGGCAATGTGTAAAGCGTTTGCACAACACACGTGACGCACTCTCCCCACCACAAAGGAAACACAACACCAAGTTAAATGAAAATATACTGTATTGTACACAACGCAATTATTAGACCAAACATCACATATCAGTAGTATCCTGCTACCTTAGCAGTTGTCAGAACGTTACACATTAGTTACTCTGCAAACTAGCAGTAGTCACATATAACACACAGGTTACTCAGTATTCTGCAACATAAGTAGTGGTCAGAAAACACGTTATTACACCAAAACACTTGTCATAAGAATATCATAAACACCTATAGTAGGAACATTATAAACCATATGGCAAGTCATAGAAACATATTAGTATGGTATGCCCATAATAGGACCATTTTCATATATATGTAAAACATCATAAAGCAGGTAGGCAATATATGTATCCACAAAGTCTGTCGAAAGAACTTAGAATAAATATATGGTTCCTTTTTAATGATGAAAAATGGGGCCCCCGGCGCTACTCTGTGCAAAACGGGGGCCTCTGGTTTCCTTTGAGGCAGAGGAGGATGGCACACACCTCCTCTGTGCTGTGGATGGGCCCCTCCAGGGGCCTGCGCTCACTGGGGGCCCCCCTGGGCCTCAACCAGCCCTCATGTGGGGGGCCAAAGTCCTCGGGATAATGCAGAGGGGAGGGGGGCACCACGCACTCCCTCCGATTTGTAACGGGCCCGCGATCTCTTGTGGTCCCCCCCGGCCCTGCACTGGCCCTCCAATGCGGGGGGAGACCACCAAATTGGCACTGGCCTCCAAGGGGCCACAAAGTGAGACTGGTGGCACGGGGGACCTCAAGCGGAGTTCTCGCCCCACCCGTGGCCTCTGCGGACAGGTCCCGAGTTTTGTGGTGGCAGGGGGAGCCTCCGGTGAGGCTTCCTTTCCCCCTGCCAGGCAGAAGGAACCAACAGGGGCCTGGTGGGGCGAGGGAGCCTCCGATGAGGCTTCTGTCTCTGCCCACAGACACCAGCAGCGCTCGACGGCCTGTCCGGCCATCAGAAAGGGCAGGCACCAGGGGGCGCTCCATGGAGCGCGCTTCACCCGGGGGCATGACAGGAGCGCTCTTGCTCCAATTTCTTATGAAGTGGAATCTTTTCGTGCCCCGGGGGCACAAAGGACAGTGCAACGCTGGCGCTGAAGAACTCGCAGCCCGGGTCACGGCTGTGATACCTCCTCACAGGAAATAAGCTTGTTTTAAGGCACCACATGCAGGAAAAAGGAAGCGCTTTCAAGAGCTAAAGAAATCCCCAAGGAAGCGCTTTCCAAAGCGCTCAACTCAGAAACAAGGGGAAGCACGCCTCGTACTTAAAAGTGGATGCAGGGTTCAGGGGCCACAGCACCCTGCCCCTGGGCACCCTGCCCCTGGGGAGCAGAGTTCTAGGGGAAGGCCCACAGGTTGAGGGGCCCAGCAACAGGCCAGCACAAAGAGGATGCAGCAAGTGGCAAGTCCTTTACAGTGACCAAGCAGGTCACAGGTCAGCACAGCAGCAGCAGTCCATGGCAGTTGGTCACAGGTCAGCACAGCAGCAACAGTCCATGGCAGTTCCTGGTGAGGCCTTCCAGCATTTCTGTGTCAAGTTCCAAGAGGATTCCAAGAGTCTCCAAATTGTGGGGAAAATTCCCCTGTACTTTTACTCAGTCCTTACAGTGTTTTACAATGGTAGGGAGAGGAGGTTCCTACCAGTTACAACTGGTTCTGGGAGTGCCCCCTCTCTCCTCCAGCATAGGCTCCAACCATCAGTGGGGGATAAACAACCTTATTGTGTGAGGCCAGGGCACAGCCTTTACAGATGTAGGTGTGCCCCGCCTCTCCCTTCTCTCAGCCCAGGAAGACTATTTAGTATGCAGATGTTCCTCTGTGACACCTCCACCCTCCCTGTGTACAGGCTGTCTGAAAAGTATGCAGAAAGGCCAACTGTCACTCTGCCCAGGCATGGATTGGAGTCAAGCTGCAAAACACCAGAGTCATAAGCACAGAGAAATGCGCACTTTCTAGAAGTGGTATTTCTGTAATAGTAATAAAAAATACGCCTACACCAGTAAGCAGCATTTAGTATCCCTGTCACAACCATACCAAAAATGCCTACGCTACTCCTCATAAATCAGACAATACCCCTTACACATAAGGCAGGGCATTTCTAATGCAATCCTATGAGAAGGCAGCACTCACAGCAGTGAGACACCAAGTTAGGCTGTTTGTCACTACCAGGACGGGTCACGCAACCTGGCACATGTCCTGCCTTCTACATACATGGCACCCTGCCCATAGGGCTAGCTAGGGCGTACCTTAGGGGTGACTTACATGTAGTAAAAGGGGAGTTTTGGGCCTGGCAAGCACATTTAGATGCCAGGTCCCTGTGGCAGAAAACTGTGCACACAGGTCCTGCTCTAGCAGGCCTGAGACAGGTTTGAAAGTCTACTTCAGTGCGTGGTGCAAGCAGCGCTGCAGGCCCACTGGTAGTATTTAATTTACAGGCCCTGGGTATAGAGATACCACTGTACAAGGGACTTACAGGTCAATTAAATATGCCAATTAGGTATAAGCCAATCATACCAACTTTAGATGGGAGAGCACCTGCGCTTTAGCACTGGTCAGCAGTGATAAAGTGCTCAGAGTCCTAGAACCAACAGCAATAGGTCAGGAAAAAATAGGAGGCAGGAGGCAAAAAGACTGGCGATGACACTGCATAGAGGAAAAGGTCCAACATCCTCTAAAAGAACAAATGTTGAGAAAAGCAAGGGAGCTCAATCCCTTGCAATTTAGGGGCCATGCACTAATGCTATATCAGGACTTGCTATGATCACACTTCAGAAAAGACAAGACTTCTGTCCCATCACTGTCTTTCTCCAAAAGAAAGGTGTCTCCTACTCTTGGGGCCACCCATTTTGACTTATCTTCCCCTGTGAGGACCAGGTATACCAACTTTGATCACTGGCTGCTGTGCAGATCCTACTGGGAATAGAGGAGAAGGAAGATGTGGTGGAGCGCCCCAGATCAACAAAGCACAGTAACCACAAATGCCCTAAATGGCAGAAAACCACATCCTCAAAGAAAGACTTGCAGCCGGATCCAGAAACTATCGCGCAAGAGCGGCTGGCATTTCATGAATGGTGGCATGGCAAAATAGACAGGAGAATGGTTAGAAAGAAAGGGAAGGTCCTGTGAGAGCCGGGGGCAGGGAGATGGAGAGACAGTCAATTTCCACGGACCATGGCTGATGAAATCATCTGGAAAACAGGCGGCTCAAGTTTGGGTCTCCTCCTACCCTGAATCATTGTTACCAATGTTAATGTTGTTTACTGAGGGTTGTTTACGGGGAGGGGTGGGGGGAGTTGGTTAGTGCTCGCCTCACAATTCTTACACTGCAGCTTTTAGCCTACACACCTGTCTCTATCTGGGGTCACACTCTTGATTGTACTTCCAGGGCATCTGGGGGTCGACGGGAGGCGTGCCCACTGCTAGGGTCCTCATACCTACTTCTACCCACAATAGGTTATGGATTGTTACACTCAATGTAAAGGGCCTCATCATTCCAGTGAAGAGAAGAACGATATTGTTATACGTGTAGCAAATGGGGGTGGATGTCTACCTCCTCCAGGAGGCACACTTACTAGCAAGGGACTGGCACTGCCTTAAATAGCAGGCCTCCCACTACAATTCCATTAGTCAACAAGACCGTGGGAGTAGCCATACTAGTCTCCAGAGCATTCAGGGGGGCAGTGGAGGACAAGTAGGAGATCAGGGGCAGAATCCTGGGGCAGAATCCTGGCGCAAAATCCTGGGGCATAGGGTGAGGTTTTTAGGACACACTATCGCTCTCGAATCCATCTACCGAACAAAGGGCAGGAACACTTCTTACAAAAGGCTGTTGCAGAAACCATGACCTCCAACGAACAGAGAGTGATTCTGGGGTGTGATCTTAACCTTGTCTTCCACAATGACACAGACCGTTCAACATCTAGACACGGGACATCAGTGGAGCTCACATCAGCGGTCGCCCAGTGGCTACAAGAGGTGGGGCTGGGAGTCCTTTGACAAGCCCCGCATCCACAAACCAGGGACTACACCTAGTATTCACATGCACATAAAACCTATGTCTGCATCAACCATTACTGGGGACCAGGAGCATAGAGGACTTGCTTAGTGAAGTGGACAAAAAACCACGGTCACTCTTATGTGGCGGTCAAGCTAGATTTGACGCTCCCACCCACAATGCAGTGGTATCAACCTTGGTGTCTGCTGGAGACCCTTTTGAATCGACCTAAAGTAGTTCATCAAATAGAGCAGGCCATCTATCACTACTTAGAGATGAATGGCATAACCACCACCTGAATATATGTCTTGTCGGATGTCTTAAGGGCAATAATAAGGGGAGAAATCATGACCATATTCACGGCAGGCAATAAGACATGCCTCCATAAGCGTGAGCAGTTGCAACAATGATTGAGAGAGCTCGAACATATTTACCACCTCACAGGTACCCCCAGGATATGGTGGCAACTAGAGGCAGAGTGGAGTACTCTATTCTCCACCTCAAACGTGCCTACTATGTGGGAGGGAATTCATGTGGGCACCTCCCTGCTAATCGATTCTGCACCCAGGGGCAGGTTGCTACGGTCAAAACACTATTGAGAAATGATGGCTCAGAAATTGGGACGGACAACCTTATTGTCACTGGCTTCTGGAAATTTACGAAGAACTTTACTCGGCCCAGTCCCTCCCCCTGACCAACACAGAGACTTATTTCCACAATGCACACAACCCGCTACTCATGACAGACCAGGCAGAAGACCTGGAATGACCCATCCGAGTGGCGAAAGTGACAACGCCCATTAATCGCCAGAAGACCAACAAGTCACCGGTCCCAGATGGCTTTCCAGTGATATTTTACAAATGATTTTGCAGTAGGCCAGCCCCCTTGCTGACACGCCTGTTTAACTCTATCAAAGATCAACACACCATGCCCCCCCACTCCATGATGGAGACATTCATAATAGTAATTCCCAAGTAGGGGAAAGAAAAATGCAATTGCGGGTCCTATCGCCCATTTCCCTTCTTAACATTGATGCCAAATTGTTCACCAGTGTCGTGGCAGCCCAGCTGAGTCCCCTCATGCTGTTCCTGATAGACCCAGACCAGGCAGGGTTTATCCTCCACAGGCAATGCAGTGATAATACTAAGAGGATCCTGCACCTAATCAATAAACCCCAATGGTCCACAAGGGAAATTGCTTTACTGGCCATTGACCCTGAGAAGGCGTACGACTGGGTCCACTGGCCCTACCTGGCAGCCACACTCCGCCACTTTGGGTTTGGCCCGAGGTTCTGTGACAGGGTACTGAGCAACCATGGCTCCCCCTGAGGGTACGTGCGAGTGAACAGGCATACATCGTCCCCCTTTTCTTCCGCAGAGGTACACGACAGGGGTGCCTGCTTTCCCCTTTATTATTCACACTCTATATGGAGCCTTTGCCCGAAGAGTCCCTGGTTACTTGATCAATGCTCAAAGTAAGGGACAACGTCGCACTTCATAAAGTACCAACGACGTTCCCCTCTCCCATGACCCCCATGATCAGAAATGCAGACTTTGCACCAGGATTGGACCAAACCGCCTTTCAGCGGAGGCAAACCTCTGAATGCCGCTCGGCTGGCCACTTCTTTGGCCTGGGTGGCATTTTCTCCTTTGCGGAACTTAAAGAGGCCTTTGCGCTACCAGAAACAGAAGGCCTCCACTATTTACAATTCCAGCACTGGCTTTCTCACCCTATGGTGCGGGAGAGAGCCAAGCGACCTATTACACCTTTCAAGAAATAGCTCATAGCAAAAGACACAGACAAGGGTTTGATCACGGAACTCTATTGTCTGTTACCCCAGACACACACATCACCCATAACCCCAGGACAGCACCTCTGGTAACTATGGATCGGTAGAAACTTCGCACCCAAAGAATGGGGAGAGATTCACTATAGAGCCTGGCATTCTGCCTGAAACACTTTCAACACAGAGACAGCCACTGAAATTACCACCTACTGGTATTATACACCCTCCCACCTACAAAAACGGAAGGACAAACCAGTGCAAAAAATAAATGAAAAGTGCTTGTGTGTAACAATAAAGAAAAAGATTAATCAATTTCCCAATGATCCACAAACTGTATAAAGATAAAAAGGCAGCCGGTTGGTTACTCTTTCACTGCATTGAATCAATCTCAAATTCTTGGAGATGTAAATCTACTTATTGAGTCCTTCCTTGATATCCTAAGCAAAAACCAATCCAGGCTGAAATATTCACATCGACGTTTCGACCCCTTTCTGTCCTGGGCCAATTCACCGCTCCACAATGGGTTTTCTTCAGGACTGACTGATGGGAGTCTCTACAATAATACCAAAGAATAAATCAAGAAAAACCCATTGAACACTTTTACTTATGCTATCCTTCATTTTCAAATATACTTACCCTATCTTCTAAAATCTTATGGACACCTCCTTCTTCCCAGAATTTAAACTTGCCAACCGACTGAATCTAAAGAATTAAATTAAAGACCAACACCAAATAAATCCGTACATCTGACTATGTCCCTAATATCAAAAAGGCTTACCTCATGTAGATAAACCTACCTATTTGTTTATTCATGGGTTAATTATTCCAAATATATCCCGTATGCAACCCCTCTATCGTTCATTTAGTTCAATCTAAAAATGCCAATTACGACACATTACCACAAACAATCAATTATATGTTTCCTATTAATATCATTCCTTCATAAATTTAAAGATTTAAAAATAATCACTTCAAGGGTCATGGAACACATTGCACAGCAACATATGTTTTATACTCATTTTCTCAAGCCATCTAATGACGAAGAACACATCTCAACCTATAAAAGGACACAGTGTATCTGAGAGCCACTTAACAGCAATGTATCACAACATGTTCCATTGTGGTGTCTATTCTGCCATTAATACACAAATCACGTGTCAATCTTCAAAACATAAGCAAGAGATAGAGAGTCACAAGGCGGTCATTATATAAAACACCGTCTTGTCCTTCTACGCCATCCGTCCTATAACAGAAATATACTTCTCTACTTGGGTCATAACCTCATTCATACACCCATAAAGGGGAACACTCTCTCCGAAGGAAGAATCCGAGGTCTCGGAGTCAGAAGGCAACCATTCTACACAGCGCGCTCATGTCCTTTTATGCCACGCGTTTTGAAGCAAAAGTGCATTTCCTTTCTTTATTTATAACCTCATTCATACGCCCATAACAGGAACCATATCTCCAGAAGAAAAATGTCGAGAATACACACATTGCGGGTCATTCCGACCCTGGCGGTCGGTGGCCGCCAGGGCCACCGACCACGGGAGCACCGCCAACAGGCTGGCGGTGCTCCTACGAGCATTCTGACCGCGGCGGTTTAGCCGCGGTCAGACGCGGAAAGCCAGCGGTCTCCCGCTGACTTTCCGCCGCTCGTAGGAAACCTCCATGGCTGCGGAGCGCGCTCCGCAGCCATGGAGGATTCCGACTCCCCCTCCCGCCATCCAGTTCCTGGCGGTTCTCCCGCCGGGAACCGGATGGCGGGAGGGGGAGTCGCGGGGCCCCCGTAAGAGGGCCCCTAAAAGTATTTCAGTGTCTGCAAAGCAGACACTGAAATACGCGACGGGTGCAACTGCACCCGTCGCACCTTCCCACTCCGCCGGCTCTATTACGAGCCGGCGTCATCGTGGGAAGGGAGTTTTCCCCTGGGCTGGCGGGCGGTCTTGCGAAGACCGCCCGCCAGCCCAGGGGAAAACTCGGAATACCCTCCGCGGTCTTTCGACCGCGGAGCGGTATTTCGGAGGGGGGAAGTCTGGCGGGCGGCCTCCGCCGCCCGTCAGACTCAGAATTAGGGCCATTGTCTCTGACATTCACGGGAGACACCAAACAACAAACCTCCGTACGGGTCGTATCTTCTTCCGGATAACGTGTCAGATCACTCTATGTCAAGACGCAGCGTCTTAAGAGACGTGCTTTCAAACTCTCCTCCAGTACGTGCCTTTCTTAATGCCTTCAGGAATCCCAAGAATGTCGGGAACACTGACGCCTTCAATAATGTTGATGTCAATTACCCCCAGGGGGCACATAATTACTACATACATTGCGGCAATTCACTAATAACGTAGTATCATTCACTTGCCGCTTCTTGACTTCAAACGGTCGATTAATCCATTTAGGTGATCTTTTACTGCCCATAATTTCAAAACAGGGCGCAATCTCTGTAAAGATACGCTGGAAGCATCTGCTACCAATGTGTACCCTTCCTGGCGTCATCCGAAACTCCAAAAAGTGTCGGGAAACCGTGCCTACTTCAAACCAATTATCCCCAACATCCGCTAAGGGAACATATAACATAATGTCATTCAATACTCACTAATGTGCCATTTTGAACTCCACTCAAAAGATTAATCTGTTTCAATAATTTTCAGATGTCATATAATTAATTCAAGACAACTAGGCAGGCAGATGGTAATATCCTGTCATCCAATGCTGGATATATACCAATCTTACTCCTAGCATTCACTAGCTGCTGTAGGATCGGATTGACATTTGGTGAGCAATTGAAAGAAACACTTTAAATTGCTCACCAAATGTCAATACGATCCTACAGCAACTAGGATAAAACAAGAATGCTTATCCACGGATTGGATCATATATTAGCATCCCATTTTTAGTCAAAAGTAGGCTTGTAAAAATATATATATATTAAATCAAAGATCCTGACCTAACTCACTGTTACATAAAATTATATATCACAACAGGTGTTCTAAACACTCACTCTGTTAGATGATAACATCTCACAACTCTACTAAATTACCCAGCTAGTATCTCTTCACTTCACCCATTCATCAAACTCGCTGTTTGTCTAGCAATTTCCTCCTATTCATTCAGGCCGTTATCTACGAAATTCAAAAGATGGATCCATTTACATTCACTTAGATTCAAGGCCCTTGTTAAGTCACCCCCTTCAGGGTTGGGGTTGATTTTTGCAATCACCATCCATCTTCGGGAATCAACGTAATGATCCAATGCAGTGAAATGATCACCAAGAGGTGTACCTTGTGCTTTGCATCTGATACAACTGCAGTGTTGCAGAATCCGTACCTTAATTGTCTTTTTAGTCTGACCCACGAATAACAGTTCACATGGACATTTTATAATATAGATTACATTACTGCTATTGCAATTCGGATGGTCTTTCAAAGTCACAGAAACATTTTTATATTGGAATATTTTCATCTCTATACATTGTATGCACGCCTTGCAAGATCCACATTTAAAATGGTCCACAATCCTTGGTAAATTCAACATTGATATCAAAGAGGGTTTACTGTGTTCGAATAACAAAGAACTGTCCACCCAATCTTTTATATTTTTGCCCCTCTTGAATGCATACATAGGCAGATCAGCTATTTTGAGATCATCTGAAATCATATTCAAATGTTGATTAATGACTTTCCTTATTTCTGTGCTCCTAATGCAGTAAGTTGTAACGCAAATCAATCTACTATTGTCACTCTCTGACCTGTCTCTTGGTATCAGAAGGTTCTCTCGATGACAAAACCAAGCTCTTTTACGTGCCTTTCTAACCAGGCTTCTCGGGTATCCATGTGTCACCAAACGATTTATCAAGTCATCAGACTCCATAAAATAATCTTGTTTATGGGAACAATTCCTCCGAATTTGCAGAAATTGGCCATAGGGTAAATTATCCCTCAGGTTCCGTGGACGATGACTGGAGTATTGTAGTTGAACGTTTTTTTCACTTTGTTTTCTATACAAAGTAGTGTATAGGCGATGTTCATCTACTTTAATGGTCAAATCCAAGAAATCAATTTCAGAAGAACTATGCTCAATAGTGAATTGAATGTCGTTCGATCTATTGTTTAACCATTTATGGAATTCCACAAGTCTTTTTCAGGGCCCGTGCAAATCATTATCACGTCATCGTTATTTCGTTTCCACATCGTTATATTAGCAAAGTATGGTAATGACTCAGTTAAAATATACCGTTGTTTAAAAGCATCCATGAATAAAATAGCTACATCTGGTGCAAAAGTGGCACCCATCGCAACTCTTTTTGTTTGAATGTAAAAATTACCCTGGAAATAGAAAAAAATTCTTTACCATTGCAATTTCTAACAACTCAACTATAAAACTAGTGGGTACTTGTGTAGGTTGAACTCTTCTGTCAAGTGCTTCTGTACTCACTTGTAGAGCCTGTCCCTGAGGTATATTTGTATATAATGAGGCAATGTCCATCGTCACCAGGAGTTGGTTCTCACAATTAAATTATATAAGCTTCTGTCCCATCCACTAAGGGTTTCAGGAAGAAATCAACATATTTATAAACAGGCTCTAAAATTGATCCACAACCCGACACAATCGGGCGTCCTGGAGGTTTCAAAGGATTTTTGTGTATCTTCGGAAGTGTGTAGATGGTGGAAGTACGGGGATTCTTCCTATTTAGAAAGTCATATTCTGATTCTGACAAGAAGCCATTGATTAGACCCCCACTGGTGACTCTTTTGATTAAATTTGCCACCTCCTTAGTGGGCTTCATGATCAAGTTTCCTATAGCTTCCTGATTCTGCTAATTGCATAAGTATCTCATCTTTGTAATCCTCAATATTTTGTACCACAATAGCTCCACCTTTGTCCGCAGTTTTTATGACTATATCCTTATTTCCTCTTAGAGTATACAAGGCATCCTTTTCTGCTTTAGTGGTATTGTATTTTACATATCTCCCCCTTGTGATCAAATTCATTGCATCTCTCATGACAACCTGTTCAAAGGCTAAGATCTAATGTGACATTGCATGGGCGGGAGGTGTAAAAGTAGAAGGTGTCCTTAGACCAGTCACGGAAAAGGGGGCATGTGATGGAGTCTTATTGAAAAAGTATTACAATCTAATCTTACGGAAGAATTGGTACAATTCCATCTTCAGATTAAAAGAGTCAGGTAAGTTTGTAGGGACAAAAGATAAAGCTTTAGATAATGCCTGATGTTCTATCAGAGATAAATGATGGCTGGATAAATTAATTACCGGATCTGATACCTTCACCACCTGTAATGTTGTCTCCGTGTTTGTATTTCCCCATGTTCCTCCTGTTGGAAGTGTACCTGTCTCCTACCCCTGTATCGGCCTCTGTTCCAACCCCGTTCTCTGAGAAAAACCCCTGTTCCATGGGCGTCCCCCCCCCCAGGATTGTGGCCATTGTATAGGGCCTAAAAAAGGACCAGAGGTTAGATCCAACTGCTGGAATTCCTGGTCTCGGGGTGCTGTGCTGGTACTGAGTTGCTCTATATCACTATCTCCTCCACGACCTCTCGTAGAATATCTTCCCCTTGAGTCCTGCTTATAGTAATCTTCCAAGAAATACGGATAAGTCTGTTTTTTATCATTACAAACTGATGTCCCTAGCCAGTTTATTAAGTTTATACATCTGGGTGTTAATATCAAAATCCTTCAAACTCATGTCAAGGCGATCTAGTGCTTCTTTTGCATTAACTAAAGCCTTATTGTCTATGAATTCCTTTTCCAAGTCAGTTATTTTCTTCATCAATTTTTGCACCTCTTCTAGGGCCAGATGTAGGTAGATTTAAAGTTGCGACTTGCAATTTGCGAGTCCGTGCGACTCGCAAATTGCAAGTCGCAATTTGCTATGCAGAAAGGTGTCTCAGACACCTTCTGCAACTCGCAATGGGGTCGCAAAGACCCACCTCATTAATATTAATGAGGTGGGTCGCAGCTTGCGACCCCATTGTGAGTCTGGGCACTCACGGGGATGGTGGCCTGCTGGAGACAGCAGACCACCATGTCCGTGACTGCTTTTTAATAAAGCAGTTTTTTTTTTCCATCTGCAGCCCGTTTTCCTTAAAGGAAAACGAACTACACTTGGCAAAAAATACCGAAACGTTTAGTTTCGTTTTTTTTCAGAGCAGGCAGTGGTCCCTTGGACCACTGCCTGCTCTGAAAAAATATTTTTGTTTCCATTCACAAAGGGGAAGGGGTCCCATGGGGACCCCTTCCTATTTGCGACTGGGTTACCATCCACTTCAAGTGGATGGTAACTGCAATTTCATTTGCGACCACTTTCGCGGTGGCAAATGAAATTGCATAGCATTGCGAGTCGCAAATAGGAAGGGAACACCCCTTCCTATTTGCGAGTCGGAAATGCATTTTGCGAGTCGGATCCGACTCGCAAAATGCATTTCTGCATCTCGGAGAGGCTTTTGCGGATTGTCTACAAAAATTGCTGGTTCATTCCTTACTTGTGATCCCATAGGGATGGTATTGGATTGTAAATGTTTGGTTAGTGAATGGCCATGTAAGCGAGTGCATACCAATTTTTTTCTCCAATCTCTCTAATTTGTTTATCTTCTCATTCAGTGATAGATCGATAGTTGACGGAGCACTCCCTTGAAATTCTAAACCCGTCTGACCTTGAATAAACCTATTGATATAATCTTCACTGTACAACAGTGTTTCCCTATCTAAAGCCATATTACAACAGGAAATTTTCTTTAACCAGAAAAAAATCAACAATTTATAAATTTTTCAAAGGAACTAAAACCCTTTGCAGACCCAAAGCCACCTTCGCACACCTGGAAACCACTTCAACCCCTACACACTTGCCCTGGCATCACCGATTATGGCACCTCTTGGGGATAGAAACATTAGTTATTGTACTGTCCTCCCAGAGAGACTCTTATAGAGACTCATGGAAAACATTTATAACCCTTTTATCCCAAGAGTTTTGGGAGTTAACTTGCCCTAGGTATCTCAGGCTGCTCCGTCTCACCACTACAGCCCCACCTACAGTATCAGAACGTCATTCCGAAGAGATGACCCCATCCGGCAGTTATACCCCCACATGCAGCATCAGATGTAAGTCCCCCCAGCGGAGCGGGAAAGGGAAGTTCATTGTTGATTTAGTGTGGTTGGCCTGGTTGATGGATTCACATAATGTTTGTCAACTCCCTACTTGCTGTTTACCTTTAAAACAAATAAAACAGATTTGAATCATAAAAAGATTAGCAGGGGAAGAAACTTGACATTAGAATGTATCCTGGAAAAATATACAGACTGTGCTAAGGACTGAATGAAAGAGTCTTGAGTGCTATTCATTGGATTTAAATTTTGTTTAACCACCCACAACAAAGGGCCTGATTTAGAGTTTGGCAGAGAGGGTTACTCAGTCACAAACATGATGGATATCACATCCGCGTATTAGAATAGCCTATGGAATTTGTGATATGGCAGACGCGACAATTCTATGACGTGGTAACCCTTCCACCAAACTCTAAATCAGGCCCAAAGACTTATTGCAAGTACTAGAGAGACTAATTGCGATCTCAGCAAAGACTAGCAATCAACTGTCACTGGCATTGTAGATTAGCGTATCGTGCCCCAAATACCCTAGAATCAGCATCCGATGTCCTGGTGAGGCCAACCAGGTATTCAGCGCTTCTATTTAGTTGAAGATTTTAGAAGTAAACTGATTACTATTGATATGCACATAGATTGTTAGTAGATGCTGTATATTAATGAGTGACTCCTGCAGCCAAGCGTGAAGAACACATGCATTCAAACTACAGCTAAGATTACAGTACTAATTATGGTGACAGCCACACCTTGAACCTCCAAAAGCATACTATTGCTGTCCCGCCCTTTCCATTGCTATGGTATAAGTTCCTCTTGGAAACTAAGGCCCAGATTTAATAAGTTCTAGCGCCACATTAGTGTCATTTTTTTACTCTAATGTGGTGTTAGACTTCAAAACTCACCGCACCATATTTACAAAGTGCTGCATGCATGCATTGCATCACTTTGAACCCTTTGTGCCACATTATGCATGCGCCATGCATAATGTATGCCAAGAGGGCGTTCCCCCATTAGGGGGGCCGCAAACCTGGCGCAGTGGAATCTCTTAGATTCCACTGCGTCAATTTTTGCAGCTACTTTTAACTCCTGCTTAGAGCAGGTGTTAAAAGGGGGCACACCGTGGGTTACAATGGGCCTCTATGTACTGTTCGCAGTTAGCGCATACGTGATGGCAGTAGGGGCACGCTAAGGGATGCAAGAAAAGTGGCGCTGCACTAGATGTAGCACCACTTTTCTTAAATCTGCCCCTAAGTGGGTAAGCTGGGCTTCAGGCGTGCTTGTACCCTGCACGACTGTGACATTCACCCGTCATACCTATTGTCAAGAAACAAGCAAGAGACAACATTTGTTTGTCTGTGGACATTAGTCAACCTAATCAAGCAATTCAAAGTGAGAAACGCCTCACTCCACAAATACAGGATAAGATAAACACATTGAATGGTGCCTGTGTTTTCTCTACTCTTTCTCTGAATTAAAAAAAACTACTGTCAATCGGAATTAGCAGAAGAATCACAATATATTACCACTTTTGCCACTCACTGCAGATTATAGTGCTACAAATGAGTGAGTTTTGTTTGACAACTGAAATCTTTCATGAAGAAAGAAAGAAGAAAAGTGATACATGACATCCTAAACTGCTTCAACTACAGTGTTGACATACAGGCATATGGGAAAAGTCATGAAGAATAGGATGCTGCCTTCATTAAAGTCTGCCAGGCAATTCAAGACAGCAATATGACACTTAACAAAGACAAATGCACCCTTTGAACTAACTCTGTTAAATTCTTTGGACATTTTTTCTCAGCTGACAACATGAGACCAGATCTAAGCAAGGTTGCTGCTTTAGCATCAACACCACCCCCAGAAAACAAATCTACTCTTTGTTCTTTTCTGGGCCTTGCCTGCTATTGTTCCAGGTACCTTCCAAACTTTGCCACAATAAGTGAGCCTTTGAGGACGCAAATACAAAATAAATCCATTTTCAAATGGACTTCACAGTGTCAGTGCACATTTCAAGATATCAAGAACAGAATATCAGCAGTTGAAATCCTTGCACATTATGATGCTTCATTACTCACAGAATTGAGCCCTGTGTGGTTTGAGCCACCCTGACTCAGAGAAATTCTCACTCTGGAGCACGAAGACCTGAATGGGTATGCCAAAATGCACCCTTGCATTGAGAGGTGGGGTTTGCACTTGCAGCATTACTGGTCTAAATTCATTCATAGATGTGGAAAAGACAAAACTCCTGCACATTTTGTATCTCATTTCATATAGAAAGCTCTGCAATTACTATGTCATTCAACAGTCACCCCCTTGTTCCTAAAGCATTGAGGTTTGATGTTTGCATCTCAACAAGACACCATTATGTGTGCATTTAAGACTATGATCGAGTCTCAGACATGGAATGAACTGGAGAGGTTCAACAAGTCTCACCCACAAAGTATAATAAAAGATCTCCGGGCTTCAAAAATGAGAACAAGGAATAGGCTTACCATTCAAAGGGACTGCCCTTATAGGGCAAACAATTGGTCACCCCCAGGTTACTGCAGAATCAAGGATGTTGCACATGAATCACACCAGGAGTGGTGGCCACAAAGTGTCTTCTATTGCAGAGAGTGTGCTTTCCATATCATAACCTATGCATTGAAAAGAAATTGAGTGTGTGCTATATCTGGCAGGTCCTGAGCAAAGACACAGCTCCAGAATCTATGCAGATGTTCATGATTCCTACACTGTTATAGAGAAAAGTTGCTGTTGACTTATTTGGACCACTGCCCATTGGTCAGCATTTGCTGGTAGTCACTGATAAATGTTCCAGATTTTGGAAATCCATGGCCATACTCAGCAGCTTTTCTGCCTGAAACAAATTATTTTCATCATTTGGCATCCTAGTCAAAGTCTTGCAATGGCTCTCCGTTTTCGGAAAAATAATTCACACATTTTGCAAGTAAATTACGTTTTAAGCAGTGAGAAATCACTCTCTTGTGGCCGTAAGCCCAATTTATATTTGAACACTTTGGCGGTCATTATGAACATGGCAGGCCGAACTGCAACATAATGAAATGGATGACGACCGCCAGCGGCAGCCGTCACCCACCGCAATGCTCCCGCTACCAGGCAGCCTGGCGGTGGGCTAAAACACCATCCGCCAGGTTAGCTTCGCTACCCTGCGGATAATGTTTCTAATACTGACAGCCTTTTCCTGGTGGGATATCCCGCCCCGGGCCACCCCTGGGGGCCCCTGCACTTTGCGGGCAGTGACATGCGCGACTGGTGCTGCTGCACCCGCCGCACACCAACATTGGCGGCGGCTCCTAATGGAGCCGCCCTCAATGTTGCAGCCGTGTTCCCTGCCAGGCCGGTGGGCGGAGACACTGTCTCTGCTTGCCGGCCTGGCGGGGAAAACATTATACAGCCGGCAGGTTTTCCAGGAGGCTGGCGGTCGATGGAAAGACCGCCAGCCTGAACACGGCGGGAAATCCCTCTGTGTTCAAAATGACCGCCTTTATGTCCACTTTGAGGATAGCTGTGCAGCTATCTAAGCTTTTGTAACAGTCGTTATCTGAAGTTTTATACCAGATGTGTGACTACAGAGAGACTCCTCATGCTCTATTCAAGAGTAGAATGAATTAATATACAGGCAAACAACTTGCAGGACATTTCTCCCACTTACAGCAAGGTGATAAGTGCTTGCCAATAGAAGTCACCAAAAAGAAGGCTTGAACTTTGATTCTCAGCCTTACCTGATATTGACATTAACGGCTCCATGATCACTGCTTGGGGGGATGGAAAGGTAACCACTTTTAACTCCCCATATTTAAAAAACATGCAGAGAGAGCAGGGTGAAGAAATCGTAACTGATAAAAATGAGGACGAAGATTGTGATTCGGGCCTTATTAAGAGTCTGGTGGTCCAAGCACCGCCAGACTTGCGGAGGCAGTCAGGCTGCCGCACTCCAGGCAGTCCGACTGCCACATTACAACCCTGGAGGTCAGACCGCTACGGGACCGTCACCGCCGGGAACATGGTTCCTGACTGTCAAAAACCTCCATTTTCTGAGGTTTCTGCCAGTCAGCCCAGTGGAAACCTTGTTATAGGCCCAGGGGAGAGACCGGCAACTCAGCGGCAGTCTCTTGTCCACGGGGATGGTGGGTCGACGGTCGGCCAGCCAACCTCATAATTAGGCCCTCAATCTACGAGATGCTTTGTGCAAAATTTCTGATGACTCCACCTGATGAATATTTCAGTGACATATATTCCAGTTGTCCAAACATGTTTCCTGGTCTTTCACTCGTTCCTGATCACATGTCACATCACAACCTTCATCCAATCATGATGATCCTTCAGCAAATAATGAGGCCATTTCCTCGCTGTTGCATCCTCAAAGAACCATATGCCTTCCCAAATGTCTCATCGACTGATGTGAACCATATATTTGTGATATTAGAGGGATGTAGTGTTATGGACACTAGCTCTGGAGCGTGTCTTCTCCCCCAGTACAGTGATATGTTTACAGGCTTCCCCTGGGAATAGAGATGCATGTGAGGGACAGGGACTTCTGGTGGTGCTTAGTTATTGGCAATGGCAGATCAATCAGGTTTCACTAGTGCTACTGCTGTCTTCCAAATGGGCCCTTAAGCAAGAGGCCTTTTGTACATTGTGTAATGTGTCCGTTTGATTATACTGAAGGTTAGCAGCCCAACTTTATTAAATATTGTGAATAAAAGAAATAATATAGATTTGAAATAACCCATTGCTGCCAGCATGCACTATAGATCAATTAGGTGATTCCAGGTCATTACAAGTACTGCCATGAACAGATGAACACTGTCATCGCGAACAACAACTACTGACTTTTTTTCATCATCCTACTTGGCCCTAAGGAGCTTTTGCCCATTGAAAGCATTGTACCTAAAGGGATCCTTGTAGAGCATACCTTCATTAATAGTGTTCAGTCAACGTCTACTACAGCCACTAATTCTGCTGTCTTGGATAGTAATCCATAGAACGAGAAGCATGACAGATACCAAAATCATTGCTTCATTTCTCCAAGGCTAACTGAAGCAGTTAGCTCCTTCCTAAAGACCCTAGAAAGTAGGGGTAAGTCAGTTATAAGATATTGACTACATATGTGCCATAGATGTTAAACTGCAATGCAAAATGTGCACAGAAAAAGTGCAATTAATGTCTGGCTGTTTCACCTTGAAAAGGTGACATTGGTCCTTTGGAAGCCATACTTGTAAGCTGGACAAGCTGACTGCTTCAGGGCCTCACTACAAGTCTGCCAGTCCAAGGACAGCCAGACTCACAGTGGCTGTCAGACCGCTGCACTCTAGGCAATCTGATGGCCACATTATGACCCTGGCGGGCATGGACATGGTTGCCGATGGCTGACGTCGGTCTAACTCTTGCTGAGCACAAGTCCCCTTTCCACCAGCCTTTTCATAGCGATTCATCTGCCCTGGAAAGGCTGTGCTGGGGACCATGTTGTGGCCAGTGCTGCTCCCACCCCGCAAGCACCCTTGGAATGCGCACTGTCTGCAGTACTACAGTACTGGCCTCTGCTCTCTTAAGGGAGCTGAGACCAATACTGTATCACTGTTCCCTCCCGGCTGACAGGCGGGATCGTTGAATTATATTTTAACATATCACATTAGTTTAATATAAATTAAATATATTTAAACAATGTTTTACTTATTTATTTATTTATTCGGACTAAAAAATGTAGACCATTAAAATGCAGAATAACAGTCATACATAACAATAATAAAACCTTGTAGCCGGCATTCGAATAAATACCTTCAGTGCATTCCTTAGAGCTAAAAGCAGGATCATAATTAATTTATAGATACAATAAAAGAATCATACATGGCAATAAAAGTAGAGAAAGAAGAAACTTGTGTCCATCGTTCGAATAAATACAGTTAGTACATTCCATGAAACTGTAACCAATATCATGACCGATTTATGGGCTGGTGTATTTCTTGTCATGTCTACGTATTTTATAAAATACCATGGCAATTGGGCTAAGAATTAATCTATATAAACTAATGGGACCTCAACTTCTCATATGAGGGACCCAATGCTCCTAAAAATTCCTAAAAAACACAGGAAGATTAAATACAAATTCTCATCAAAGTCGGGAAACATAACACATCTAAGTATTTAAAAAGGAATTAAATATATCTTATTAAAATCCCCATCTACAGACAAAAGAGTACCTAGCCAACTTAGAGCCCCGTGGCTAAGAGGAACCTACGACAAATGGACCAAGCTTTAGACAAATATTTGGTGACTGAGCTAACTACCAATGTGGATGTGTCATATTTGCATATTCTGATAGCATTAGCTCGGTCCTGTAGTAGTAGAGTTTTGCACAGAGGAATGATCCACCTTCCTCTGGGGCTCTTGTATAGGGGGCAGAAGAACAACACGTGCTCAGTTGTTTCCTTACATTGGTGACAAAATATACATCTGTCAGTCTAGGGGTTGTTTGATGACCAACGGACCATGAAGCTATTAATGGGCAAAGTGCAGTATCTTAACTGGAGAAATAGGGCACTGGCACGTGCAGGTATAGGAAGGTCCATGAGGTTCTCGGGTCGGGGTTCATGTTTGACTTGGAGAAATTCTACTGTTAACCTGCCCACCCTATTACGGTGTAAAAGATCTTCGTTGGTTTTCTCCCAAGATCTCTCTTTGACGAGTTGCCTAGCATTAGCAGGAATCAGCTCGGGATACTTCCAATAGTTGGGAAAACCCAGCTTATCCCAGGCAGATTTCATCTCCTTCAGCCAAAGGATTTTTTCCCATCCCTGTGAAGATGTTATAAGTTCTCTTATCGCCACCCTGAATGGTTCAAGTTCGTCAGTTTTCCATAGATGGATCCAGTAAGAGAGTGGTCTCAGACCCGCTGTGTCTTTGATACTGTTCAGTCCTAGATCAAGTCTAAGAGGGGTCATAAGTGTGCCCTTCCCTAACCTGGAACTATGTCTGAGGAAATGATTTTCTTTAGTTTGTAAAATGTCCAATTTTCTGTGAGAACCCCAAAGTTCCGCTCCATACAGGGCCGCCGCACAAATTTGGACTTTGTAGATCTCAGAGATTGGATTCAGGGGGGGCTTGCTTCCGTTCTAGCCTTGCGTACTAGAGCCCCACCTCTTTGGCTTATAATAAGTGCCCCTTTATCAATAGAAGCCTCCCAATTACCTGTGTCCGTTAACCTAATACCTAAATAATCAAACTCTGCCACTCTTAACAACGGGATTGAATTAATTGCTATTCTTACACGAGGTCTTTTTCGTGAGGCGCTATATATCATAAGCTTTGTTTTCTTAACATTGACATCCAGCCCGTGGTCTCTGCAGAAGACACAGAATTGATTGACCAGATTTTGAATTACCATCAGTGATTTGGCTAGCAGGATTGTGTCGTCCGCATATAGCAGACAACATATTTTCTTTCCGGCCAATTTGGGCAAGTCGTTTGTGCAATTCTCTAAATATTGGATGCAATGGTTTATGTATAGAAGAAAAAGGGTGGGGGCTAGGACACAACCTTGTCTGACTCCTCTTTTGATAGCTACAGGGTCTGTCAGCTCCCCATCCTTACCACACCTAATTTGTGCATAGGTATTCTCATGCAGTCGAACAATGAGTTTCAGGAGGCTTATTGGAACGCCCATATTGGATAGTGTCAGCCATAACAAGTTCCTGGGAACCAACTCAAATGCGGCTCACATACAGGTTCCCCCCCCCCCAGGTCCACATCCTTCCATTTGATTGCCAGAAATCTCAGGGCTTGATCTATGGTACTGACTGCAGGTCTAAACCCTGCCTGTAGATCGGATACGGCTTCAGACTCTGAAATCCATTCATCAAGATGGAACAAGAGTTGCTTTGCATAGATTTTTTGGGAGTTGTCAAGTAGACATATCGGGCGATAATTGGCAGGATCATTGGGACTACCTTTTTTGAAAATGGGAACTATCTCGGCCCCTTTCCAGGAAGGTGGAGCAGAAGCTCCTGCTGCAACTGCATTACAGATTAGGTTTAGGTAAGGGGCCCATATGTCGGGTCTTGTTTTATTTAGGTCACCCGGGATCTTATCAGGACCAGGGGCCTTTCCCCAATTCAATGAGATTATTGCAGCTCTGGTTTCAGCTAGAGTGAATTTGATCAGGGTGGCCCCATGGGTTGCGCTGTCGTCAGGGGCCCTAAAGGCAGCTTCAGGTGGCCCTTGATATAGTCAACCAAAGTGCTCAGCCCACAGTGCAGAGAGGATTGAGGTACCGGGCGAGGAAGAGGAATCGCTACTGTTGTCTGCTATCAATTTCCAAAACCTAGAAGTATTGTTTGTTTTAGCAGTCTCCAGGATAGCTACCCTTCTAGCCTCCTCCCAGCTCCTGAGTGCCCTAGAGCATTCCTGTTTATAGTCCTTCCTTGCTTTTCTTATGAGCTCTACATGGCCTTCTTTCAGTGTTCTCAATAGGTTATGCTGGGCTTCCCTGCATGTATTGCTAAATCACCTTGCCCGGCACTTCTTCCTAGGTTTACTAGAGATCTTTTTTGTAAAAAGGTTCTTTAAAGAATTGAACAGTTCAGTATGAGCTGCTAATAGCCCGTCACCATCCTCTAAGTGTGAAAGCATACGCTCCATTTGGTCTGCTAATAAGTTGTATATTGATGAAAGCGAATCAGAGGAGGTAATAACAGACTCCCATTTGACATTATGGTGGTCATTACAACCCTGGCCGACGGTGTTAAAGCTGCAGAAATACCGTAAACAGGCCGGCAGACAAAAAAAAGGAAATATGACCCTGGCGGAAACCGCCAACAAAGACAGCCACTTTAGCACACGGCCCGCCACGGCAGTACAGACAAGCAGCGCGGCGGTTACCGCCAACAGACAGGCGGGAGACAATGTACCGCCCACAGTATTACAACCTGCCAATCCGCCACCTTTTCCGGGGCGGATTCACCGTGGATACAAACACGGCGGAAACAGCTTTTGCAATGGGAAAACGCTCACCTGAACACATCCCACGAGGAGGGAGGCCACCATGGAGCCGGAATTACAAATACTCCCTGCCCTTGTCTTTCTGCTCCTCTACGACCAACAGCTATGTAGGCGCCAAAGACACCGGTGAGTACTGCACCTACGACACGGGGAGGGGGGAGGCAAAAGTTAGGGGGACACCCACCAAACACCCCCACCCTCGCATATTACAACATACACACCAATGCATTCACAAAAAATCACAGTAACAACCCACAATCCCCCCGGAAGAATGAATAGACAATGCGAAATTTGGTCAAACATTATAATGTGCCAATGTACATGTCATACAAAAATATACAGATATATATTTCAAAATCACTCATAATTATATATACAATACGAGAAGTAGTGCAGATATGTACACAACAATGTCCGTGCACCAACAGTCCAAAAATGCATGTGCGAGGCCCACAAATGATACCTGACCACTATCGGAGAGAACACTGCCGGGGCATCAGATCGAAATACTACAGGCACCTCAGGGGGAAGAGAAGGGGGGGCACCTCAGCCAGATGAATGCGAAGCCAGATCCACGACGGGGCTCCATGCCCATTGATGTATCCTGGGGAGTGCAAAGCCACAGTCTCACAAGTCTCTACAGTGGGTGGGTTGCCCACTGTGCCATCCTGGGGAGTGCAAAGCCACAGTCTCACAAGTCTCTATAGTGGGTGGGTTGCCCACTGTGCCATCCTGGGGAGTACAAAGCCACAGTCTCTCAAGTAGATGCAGTTCTCTACTGGTACTGGGTGGGACTGGTGCCCAGACTGGATGAGTCTCCCTGTGAAAGTTCATGTCCTGTCACTGTCCCAGCTGCACATGGGATAAGGATACCTGATGTGGCGGCCTTTTCATTCCTACACGGTGCTTGCCCTGTTCAGCAGTCTTCACCATGGTGGTCTTTGCCCTGTTCAGCGGTGCTTTGCCATGGCGGTCTTTGCCCTGTTCAGCGGTGCTTTGCCTTGGCGGTTCAGGACTGTTCAGCGGTCTTCACCATGGCGGTCTTTGCCCTGTTCAGCAGTGCTTTGCCATGGCGGTCTTTGCCCTGTTCAGCGGTGCTTTGCCATGGCGGTTCAGGACTGTTCAGCGGTCTTCACCATGGCGGTCTTTGTCCTGTTCAGTGGTGCTTTGCCATGGCGGTCTTTGCCCTGTTCAGCGGTCTTCACCATGGCGGTCTTTGCCCTGTTCAATGGTGCTTTGCCATGGCGGTCTTTGCCCTGTTCAGCGGTCTTCACCATGGTGGTCTTTGCCCTGTTCGGTGGTGCTTTGCCATGGCGGTCTTTGCCCTGTTCAGCGGTCTTCACCATGTCGGTCTTTGCCCTGTTCAGCGGTGCTTTGCCATGGCGGTTCTGATACGGACATTGGTGTGTGGCATGACGTTCTCTACACTGGGCATTGGTGTGTGGCATGACATTCTCTACACTGGGCATTGGTGTGTGGCATGACTTTCCATCATTGCCCAGCGGGCTGTGGCAGCCGGGGCCCTCCTGGGCTGTGACTCTGGCGGCGGTCTCTGGACCAGTGACGATACTTGTGCCCTCCTAGGCTGTGACTCTGCCGGTGGTCTCTGGACCAGTGACGATACTTGTGCCCTCCTGGGCTGTGACTCCGGCGGTGGTCTCCTGACCAGTGACGATACTTGAGCCCTCCTGGGCTGTGACTCCGGCGGTGGTCTCCTGACCAGTGACGATACTTGGGCCCTCCTGGGCTGTGACTCCGGCGGTGGTCTCCGGACCAGTGACGATACTTGGGCCCTCCTGGGCTGTGACTCCGGCGGTGGTCTCCGGACCAGTGACGATACTTGGGCCCTCCTGGGCTGTGACTCCGGCGGTGGTCTCCGGACCAGTGACGATACTTGGGCCCTCCTGGGCTGTGACTCCGGCGGTGGTCTCCGGACCAGTGACGATACTTGGGCCCTCCTGGGCTGTGACTCCGGCGGTGGTCTCCTGACCAGTGACGACGGTGCTGGCTGTTGTGTCTGGACCGCCGGAAATGATGGCGCACTTCTCAGCAGTGACACTCACAAGACGCTGGGCAGACTTCCTCTGGACCTTCCCCACCTTTGTTGGAGTCACAGCTGACTCACCAATCCCCTTCGAACCCATGTCAGTTGTTGTCCCACCAGGAGTCTTAACACGGTCCCGTCGTCCACTCTCCAATTTTAGAGCCTTTACAGGGGGTGGGCTGCCAGTGTCTTGGCTCCGGGTCCTACTGCCTGCCCTAGTGGCCGGTGCACTCCACAAGCCTTGAACAGCCACTACTGGTATTGGAGGCTTTTTGGCTGAGGCGCTATGACGGGACTGATGAATTGGAGGGGGGGGGGCAAAAAGGTCAATTTTACAGAGAGACCATTTCTGACGAACACTGGGATGGGTAGCTGGAGGGGGTCTGGGAGTGGAGGAAGAAGAGGTGGTTGTCTGAGGTGTCACTTTAGCTGTTTTGGGTGCAGGTGCAGGTACTGGAGGCTGTCGTGAGGTGGATGGATGTTGGGTGAGTGATTGCCGGCGTTTGTGTACTTTGGGAGGGGGCGTCACAGACACACTGGGAGAGGACACAGGGGACGTGTAAATGGCAGTGGAGGTGGTGAGTGCAGGTGAGCGGCATGGGGTGCTGGGTCTCCTTGTGCGACTCATGGTGCCTGTAGATGTGGTGCATGCAGGTGTGTGTGTAGACGAGACTGGGAGGGAGGAGGGAGAAGAGGAGGAGGGGGACACAGTGGAGACAGTGGATGTTGTTGTGTCTGTATGGGTGTGATGCTTGTGTGAGTGCCTGTGGGATGTGTGGTGCCTATGTTTGCTTGAGCTACTTTTGGGTGTTGACTTGTGTGCATGCTGGTCTGTAGGTGTGCTTGGCATGGGCTGGGGTACAGGGGATTGGGTATGGGTGGAGGAAGTTGGAGGGGGGAGGCTAGACACAGGGACAATGGGTGCCATTAGTGCTGAGGCCAGAGATTTCAGGGTTCGCTGAAGGACAGCCTGACCAGAATGAATGCCCTCCAGGAATGCATTACCGTGTTGCAACTCTCGTTCTACACCCTGGATGGCATTCACAATGGTAGACTGCCCAACAGTGAGTGACCTGAGGAGGTCAATGGCCTCCTCACTGAGGGCAGCAGGGGTGACTGGGGCAGGGCCTGAGCTGCCTGGGGTGAAGGTGATGCCCACCCTACTGGGTGAGCGGGCACGGGGCAAACACTGAGGGGCTGCTGGGAGGGCGGTGCTGGTAGGGGAGGTGGCGGCTGTACCTGTTGAAGTGGGGGGCCCATGGTGCCGCCACCACAGGGAGCTCCCATCAGCGGACGAGTCCATGTCGCTGGTTGGCGATCCGGTGGCCGACGTGAAGCTCCCCTCGCCCTCCGTCCCACTGGTGCATTCAGAGTCCGTGGCGTGGCCCTCCATGGCCATGTGGGATGCAGCTCCCTCGTGCTCCGGTGCCACTGTACCTCCGCCTGTTGATGCTGATGTACAAAAGGACAGGGAGAGCAGGAAAAGGGGGGGAGACAGAAGAAAGAGAGTTTTATTGCATGGCATTCCGCTACCGTTACTGTTGGCGGACAAGACAGACGCAGCAACCCCCTGCATAACGCCGTGCTCCTGCACTCTGCACATGCAATTTCTGGGTTGTGGCCTACATGGCAATGGTGGATATCTGCGCACATGGATGCCACAGGGGCAACTATACCTCGACTTGGCACTCTGCTGAGGTGGGGTTGAGAGCCACATGGCCTACATTACGGAGGGACCTTGCCTACCTAACTCGTCGTGGCCTAGGGACACCCACAGCCCACCTCCCCCACCCAGACACCTCGTCTGCACGCAAAGTCCGCAGAATGAGGTTGTACTCACCCCCTTGTGTCTGCTGTGATGTCCTCAAGCGCTCATCCAACTCCGGGTAGGCCACCGCCAGGATCCGGAACATCAGGGGGGTCATGGTGCGACGGGCACCCCTCCCACGTTGGGAGGCATGCCCAGCTGAGCCTCCGCCGTCTTATTGCTACAACGGCAAATGTCCTCCCATCTCTTCCGGCAGTGGGTGCCCCGTCTCTGGTGGGCCCCCAGGGTCCGGACCTCCTTGGCGATGGCACGCCAGATGACCCTCTTCTGGTGGGCGCTGACCTACATGACATGCACAAGGGAAGAGGAACAGTCATTACCAACTGCACCGTCAATGTGAGTGCCCCCCCCTACTCTGGCCATGTGGGCCAATCAGTACCATGCTGCATTAATGTTCTATGCACTCTGCCCCCTTCCCTCTTCCACCCAGCCCTCTCCACTCAGGCCTAGCCCATACAACGTGCTCCCTGTGTACTAACCTGTTGGTCTGGAGGACCGCAGAGTAGCGTGTACTGGGGGAGGACCCCATTCACATGTTTCTCCAACTCCTGTGCAGTGAAGGCAGGGGCCCTTTCCCCAGACGCAGCAGCCATCCTCGCTTCCAGACCGAGGTCACAGCAGCACTAGCAGTGTAGGTCCTCTCCTGTCGAAGGTGAGGTATCTAGTGATTGAACTGATAGAAAATGGCGGTGACGTCCGCGGCGGTGACGTCCACGGCGATGCGCATCATCACCGCCGGCGCACCGGATCATTGGCTCCTGGGACCCATAGGGTCCAATGTTAACCAATGCAGCATTGCGCCGCTGTCTACGACCACCTACTGCGACGGTGTGCAACGCCAGCGCTGTTACCCCACAATCCCATTGTCCCAGTTTAGAGGTCAGGCAGGCGCCATTTCAGGGGCCCACATGGCTTCATTTACGACTGCGTCACACATGGCTAGGCCTACACTCAACACACATACAGGAAGGGTTTTGTGTCTGGTGTAGTCTTGTGTGTAACTGTGGGTACATACCTGGAGGAATAGTGACTGGTTCTTCGCTGTTGTCCTTCGTAGGCACCGTCACCTGGGACATATGAGAAGATGGCGGAATCTTCCGGTGTACCTGTTGACAATGGAAGAAAGAGATGTCATCGTCACCTACCGGTTTGACCGTGCCACTATCCAGGAACTATGTACCCAGTTGGAGCCAGACCTGATGTCACCAATCCGCCATCCAACTGGAATCCCCCCTGACGTGCAGGTGCTGTCAGTGCTCCATTTCCTTGCAAGTGGGTCATTTCAGACTACTGTGGCCATGGCATCAGGGATGTCCCAGCCTATGTTTTCCAACGTCTTGTCCAGAGTGTTGTATGCCCTGCTGAAACACGTAAGGAGATACATCATTTTCCCTCAGGTGGAGGATTTGCCTACAGTGAAAGGTGACTTTTATGCCCTTGGACATATCCCCAACGTCATAGGTGCCATTGATGGGACCCATGTAGCTCTGGTTCCCCCCCACAGGAGTGAACAGGTGTACAGGAACAGGAAGAGTTATCATTCCCTGAATGTCCAGATGGTCTGTTTGGCAGACCAGTACATCTCACAGGTAAATGCTATGTTCCCTGGCTCTGTGCATGACGCCTACATCCTGCGGAATAGCAGCATCCCTGATATGATGGGTCAACTCCAGAGGCACCGTGTATGGCTATTGGGGGACTCTGGTTACCCCAACCTTTTCTGGCTATTGACCCCAGTTAGGAATCCCAGGACCAGGGCAGAGGAACGCTACAATGAGGCCCATGGGCGGACTAGGAGGGTGAACGAACGCACCTTCGGCCTCCTGAAGGCCAGGTTCAGGTGCCTCCATATGACAGGTGGATCCCTATTCTACTCACGAAGAAGGTGTGCGACATCATCATCACCTGCTCCATGCTCCATAATTTGGCTTTGCGACGCCAGGTGCCTTTTCTGCAGGAGGATGATCCAGATGACAGTGTTGTAGCAGCTGTGGAGCCTGTGGAGCCTGTGGACAGTGATGAGGATGAAGCTAAGGAAGAAGAAAACGACAACAGGGAGTCAGTCATACAGCAATATTTCCAGTGACACACAGGTGAGAACATTTTCTGGTTTAACATTACATTAACTTTCACACGTCTACCTCTATCCTGTTCCTCCATTTCAATCACTATTTGTTAACTGAGTTGTACCCTTCCATTTCAGTTTCACAGGTGTGGTAACCTACGTGTCAACTGTTTGCATCCTTCATGGGCTTGTGATGTGTGACATAGGTAGGTTAGCCTTACAATGGTACAGCCACTATGACACTGTCATTGATAATACAAAGTACCAAATCATAGACTGACTCCAGATTGTTTTGTGTTTCAAGGGTGTTTATTTAAGTGCTCAAAAAATGAAGGGGGGTTGTAAAATGGTGATGGGGGATGGTGGAGGGATGTCCATGGCAGAGTCCAGTCTATTAGTCTCACAGGTGCACTGCCCATCTGGGCATAGGAAGTGGAGCTGGGGCAGTTCGAATATGGACAGGGTAACAAAGTGGGACAGTGGGAGGACAATCAGGGTGGTCTTATTTCCTGGCGGGGGTGTTGCCATCTTACTCTGTCCTGTTCCTGGATCTCAGGGACCGCTTGCGTGGTGGTTGTCCGTCTGCAGGGGATGGGGTGCTGGTGTGTTGGTCCTGTGGCGGGGCATCGGCGGAAGTGGTGGGCAGTTCATCGTCGTGGCTAGTGTCAGGGGCCCCTTAGAGTGCCACGGTGTCCCTCAAGGTCTGCTGTATGTCCTTCAGCACCCCTACGATGGTGCCCAGGGCGGAGCCGATGGTCCTGAGCTCCTCCCTGAACCCCAAATACTGCTCCTCCTGCAGGCGCAGGGTCTCCTGCAACTTGTCCAGGACCGTCACCATCGTCTCCTGGGAGTGGTGGTATGCTCCCATGATGGAGGAGAGGGCCTCATGGAGAGTTGGTTCCCTTGGCCTGTCCTCCCTCTGTCGCACAGCAGCCCTCCCAGTTCCCCTATGTTCCTGTGCCTCCGTCCCCTGGACCGTGTGCCCACTACCACTGCACCCAGGTCCCTGTTGTTGGGGTGGTGGGTTACCCTGGGTGCCCTATAGTGGTGGACACACCGCTGATTGACCTGTCCTGGGTAGGGAGGTTTGGACCCGCTGGGTGGGTGCTGTGCTGGTGTTACCAGAGGGTGGAAGGTCGGTGTTGGGCTGTGCCTGTGCAAGGGGAACCGACTGTCCTGAGGCCCACGATGGTCTGGTCATCAAGATCCAGTAGGGCAGAGCTGCTCTCATCACTGTGGGCCTCTTCTGTGGGTGGAGTGGTGTTGTCTGGACCCTCTGGTGTGGTAACGGTCCTTCGGGTTCCTGCATGGGCATAAGAGCATGATTATTGCATGTGTGTGTGTAATGGTGTGCAATGGGTGGGTGTGCGTGAACCCCAGTGCAAGCATTCCTGTGTGGGGGCTTGTGTGATGATGGTTGGGGGGGTGTTCTGGGTATGTGCAGTGAGCATGCTTTAGTGAGGGGTGACCATGCTTAGTTGTGTCATGCAGGGCTTGGTGTTGGGATGGGTGGTTTGTGTTATGGGTACATTAGTGAGGAGTTGGAGTGATAGGGGAGGGTGTGAGGGTGGAGGTGTGTGATAGCATGCAGGTAGGGTGGGGGATATGATAGTTAAGATTTGACTTACCAGTGTCCCATCCTCCACCGACTCCTCCGAGGCCCTCAGGATGCAAGATGGTCAAGACTTGCTCCTCCCATGTTGTTAGTTGTGGGGGAGGAGGTGGGGGTCCGCCGCCAGTCCGCTGCACGGCAATGTTGTGCCTGGAGACCGTGGAACGCACCTTCCCCCGTAGGTCGTCTACCTCTTCCTGATGTCCTCCTTATTTCTTGGGTGCTGTCCCACGGCGTTCACCCTGTCCACTATTCTGCGCCATAACTCCATCTTCCTGGCTATTGATGTGTGCTGTACATGTGAGCCAAATAGCTGTGGCTCTACCCGGACAATTTCCTCCACCATGACCCTGAGCTCCTCCTCGGAGAAGCGGGGGTGTCTTTGGCGTGCCATGGGGTGGTGTGGGTGAGGTGTGGGGTGGTGTATGTGGTGATGAGTGTGGTGAGTGTAGTGGTGTGTGGTGTTTTGTGCGTGGATGTTGTGTGGGTGATGTTGTTGTGTGCCTCTGTGTGATGGGGTTGTCAATTGCTGTGCTGTCTCTCTGGCCTTCTTTCAGAATTTCTGGTCATAGGGGTTTGTGGGTGATGTGGGTGTGTATTTTATATTGTGTTGGGTGTGTGGGAGTGGTGTTTGTATGTGTATCAGGTGTGTGTATTTGGAATTGTCCAATGTGGCGGTGTTTTGTAGATGTGTGTGTATTTTGAGCGCGGCGGTGTGTACCGCCAATGGAATACCGCGGTTAAAAGACCGCTGCGTGGATTCGAGGGTCATAATAGCATGGGCGTGTTTCTATTGGCGTGGAGGTGGAGGATTTGTCTCCGCATGTTTATCACTGACCTTTGGTGTGGCGGTGTTGTGTGGGTGTCTGAATTTCGGCAGATTCCGAGATGTGTGTCATAATAGCTGTGGCGGTCTGCCGCGGCGGTGTATTGGCGGTCTTCTGCACGGCAGTAAGCGCCTTTTACCACCAATGTTGTAATGACCCCCTAGGTCTGTTATTTGTCAGGGTGAGCTGTTGTGCATATGTCTTAGAGTGGGGAGCTTCAAGCGAAGGCAACAAACCTCTAATCGATAAAATCAGTGGGTCATGGTCACTCTCATCGTGTTCTTGCACCCTCATGTCAGACATGTAGCTCCACAGTCGGATGTCAAGTAGAATATAATCAATCTGGCTCCTGTGAGCTCCACGCCTAAAAGTGGGGTGCAAGTTAGTGTCTGAACGGGAGCGACCGTTGCAAGCTCAGAGACCATGTGTTAGTGTGATATCAGCAACTTGGTGCGCTATTCTATTCAGTCTGGGTCTTTTATATGACACTAACTGGGGGATACCCCTATAGGCATCCTCTTCTTTGTATAGCTCTTGGACCATAGGGTAAGGCTTGAATGTAACATTAAGGTCCCCTGCAATTAAGATGAAATGGGATGAAATGTTGCTATGGAGAAAGCTATCCAACATGGTCAGGGCATCAGAATCATAGTGACTGCCCACATTCCTATTGTACATATTAATTATTAATAGAGGTCTGTCCTTGACGGTCGATAATAGTAAGGCCTGTAAGTCAGGGCAGCCCATATCTACAACTTCAACTTTACCCATGAGAGAACTGCTTAGCCATATAAGTAGCCCTCCTGATGGTCTCCCCGAAGACACCTTGCACGCTGCAACCCAGTAGCTTTTAAAGCCTAGTCTATATTTGGGCCCCAGTGCCCATTTTTCTTGGAATAGACAGATCTGATGTTCATCAATAAATTTACCCCATCCTGGGATTTGCATTTTGCTTTCCAGCCCTGCTACGTTCCAGCTAAGAACCATGTAAAAAACATTTGTTTTAGCATGCCCAACCTCTCTCGGGGATTGCTCACTGAGAGAGGGGATGCAGCCAAAAGCCTTGTTATCCCCCACGATCGTACAATGGCCCTTTTCTTTCTTGTCCTGTAGTTTGTTCGCCCCGCTGGGTGCAGAACCAGCCATAATCATGTCTGGGAAATTAACAGACTAGGTAAACCCAGGATTGCAAGGAGAGCTTATCGCGCAGGATCCCCCCTTCTCACTGGCTACGCATGTGGTATTCTTGCTAATTCCCAGATTGCAGGAATCTGTCAGAGTAAGTGGTATGGATGGAGTAAGACCACTAGGAATTGGGTAGACGGCTCTCGCCCAGTCAGACTATCTTAAAAGCTCTGAAATCCATATCGGGGGAACAGATAAGGAGCGCTGGGTGATTGAGATTAATTTAGCTACAGACCCACTAGATCACAGCAAATCCGCAAACCCACCTCTACTCCAGGTATCTGATTGGCTTAGACCACCCCCTGTCCTAGATGGGGCTGGAAGCACCCTAGACACGACCGAGAAGGGCATATTGCTTCCACACGGTACACTAGCCCCGAGAGAGAATCCCGTGGCTGAAGCTCCCCATAACAAACCAGATGGCTTAGATACCATCCTCAGTTGGAACATTGCCGGGTTGGAGAGTAAAATGAACAACCCTGAATGGGGAAAATTCATAGACAAACATAAAGTATGTCTCTTCCAAGAAACATGGGCGCTGGAGCCTAAATATAGAATCGGTTACAAAAGCTACTGGGTTCCAGCAAATAAGGTGAATTCAGGGAGACCCTCAGGTGGCCTGCTAATATGGCTCAGCTGTTCTCTCAAATGCCAAATTGAACCGATTGACTTGGGCTGCCCTGATCTAATGGGTCTATCAATACCATCCCTTATAGAGAAACCACTTTTAATAATTAACATCTATAATAGGAGCCTGGGCAATAAATATGAGTCCAACGCACTGACTATTTTAGACAATTTTCTCACCGATAAATCTCCCTCTCATTTTATTCTCATTGCCGGAGATTTTAACACCACTTTTGAACCCTACTCACTGGCCCAGGAACTATATAAAGATGAAGATGCTCATTGGGGCATCCCCCAGCTGGTGTCAAGCAAAAGACCTAAAATCAACAGACTATCATACCAGCTAATGGACATTACATTGGCACACGGTCTCCGGGCTTGCAATGGCCGTTCCCGTTCGGATCTTAACCTTCACCCCACATTTAAACGTGGGTTGCAGAAGAGCCAGATTGATTACATCTTGCTCGACATCCGCCTTTGGGGTCACATGGTCGATATGAACATCACAGAACATGAGGAAAGCGACCATGAACCATTGACTTTATCACTCAGGAACCTACTACCCCTACTTGAGGCCTCCTGCCCCAAGTCCTATAGTCAGCAGCTCGCACTGACCAACAACAGGCGAAATGTTAGATGGAAATCCCTGAACACTGACATAACCACTTTGGCAAAAGTGTACTGGCAGCTGGCGGATCATATGGAATATATACTTCAACCCACGAAAGATAGTGGTGGGCTTATAGCAGCCCATACACTGTTTTTTAACTCTTTAAAAACTCTACTTACTAAAGAGTCGGCAACAGAGCCTAAACAGAATTCTAACGCAAGATGGTTCAACACTGCATGCAGAGAAGCACAGCATAAGTTGCTGAGAGCCCTAAGAGGTGGCCAGATGGATTATATAAGGGAAGCTAGAAAAGACTACAAAAAGGAACAAGGTAGAGCCCGTAGGGAATGGGATGAATCAAGATGGGTCCTCCTCCTGGAATCCGCTAAAACAAACGACACCACGAAATTTTGGAAATTGGTAGCTGATGCCAGCAATGAACCACACCGTTCGCCTGGTGCCTCAATACTCCCTGCAGAATGGTCCGACCATTTTTCCCAATTATACCTGGGGACCACTGATGCTGCTTCCCGGGATCTGATCCATATCATGACCCCCGAGACCCCCAAAATTGAATTCACTTTGGCAGATACCAAGGCTGCGATTGCCTCAATGAAATGGGGAAAGGCCCCCGGCCTTGATAAAATACCAGGAGACCTTTACAAGACAAATCCAGATGTTTGGGCCCCATACCTAAACCTCATCTCAAATGAGATAGCTGCTGGAGCACCTGTTCCGAGCTCCTGGTTGGGAGCAGAGATAGTCCCCATTTTTAAGAAAGGCGACCCCTCTAACCCTGCCAACTATCGCCCAATCTCCTTACTCGACAACTTCCAAAAAATCTTTGCAAAGCAAATTTTGTCCTGTCTAGAAGACTGGATTTTAGAAACAAACGCCATCTCTGATCTACAAGCAGGGTTCAGACCAGCAGTCAGTACTATAGATCAGGTACTAAGATTTTTAACAATAAAATGGAAAACTGTAGAAATAGGAAGGGGTAACCTTTACGTAGTTTTTATTGATCTCAGAGCCGCGTTCGACCTGGTCCCCAGAAACCAGTTATGGCTGACGCTAGCCAATATGGGTGTCCCGCATGGCCTTCTGAAACTTATTATCCGCCTACATGAAAATACCTACGCCCAAATCAGGAACGGCAAGAAGGGTGATCTCACAGAACCAGTGGCTATTGAGAGGGGAGTTAGACAGGGGTGCGTCCTGGCCCCAACTCTCTTCCTATTATACATAAACAACTGCATCAAGTACTTAGCAAACTGCACAAATGATTCTCCCAAGCAGGCTGGAACCAAAGTCCCCTGCCTACTCTACGCAGATGACACTATTCTTTTGTCTAAATCACCCATGGGAATTCAAAACTTGGTAAATCAGTTTGGTGTTTACTGCAGAAATTATGGATTAGACATAAACCATAAGAAAACCAAACTTATGATATACAGCGCCCCGAACAAGAAGCTCAGCGCAAACATAAAGATGGATTTAACTCCCCTGGAGAGAGTAATGGAATATGACTACTTGGGCATTAGACTATCCGACAAGGGCAGCTGGGAGCCAGCCATAAGGAAAGGGGCACTAACAATTAGCCAAAGATGTGGAGTAATAGGACGCAAAGCTAGCACTGCCACAAGCCCCCCTCTGATCCTTATCTCTGAAATATATAAAGCACAAATCCGTGCTGCGGCCCTATATGGAGCAGAACTTTGGGGATTACATAGACAGATGGATACTCTCCAAACCAAAGAAAACAACTTCCTCAGACACATATCTAGACTGGGGAGGGGCACGCCAATGCTCCCCCTCAGACTGGACCTGGGCTTAAATAGTATCAAAGATATAGCCTATCTAAGACCACTCCTGTATTGGGTCAGACTATGGAAAACAGACGAACTTGAACCCTACAGGGCAGCAGTTAAAGAACTATTACCACCTCATCACGGATGGGGAAAGGTACGGTGGCTCAGGGAGATGAAAGTGGCATGGACCAAACTGAGACTATCCCAGTACTGGGAGAACCCCGAGATGATTCCTGGCAGTGCTAAACGCCTGATCAAAGAACATTATTGGGCAAAAATCAACGAGGAATCTCTCGGTTCACATGTGTCAGGTCGGCTGACAGCTGAATTCCTGCTGGTCAAACACGTTCCCTTCCCTGAAAGCTCCCTGGATCTACCCATACCAGCCCGTGCTCGCTCGCTACTACTCCAGCTCAGGTACGGGACATTGGCGGTTAATAGCTACACGGCTGGTTGGTCGACTAACAGTTCCCCATCGGACAAATGCATAAATTGTCATTTATGCAAGGAAACAGCTGAACACATCCTATTTTTCTGCCCTCTGTACAAAGGTCCCCGAGGGAAGTGGATTATTCCCTTGTGCAGAACACTCCAACCACTATCCCGCAACAGTCTATTCAGAATATGTAAATACGACACTTCCATACTGATAATCAGCGCTGTTTCTAAATATCTGGCAGCAGCATGGAAAATTCGTAATAGGACTATTCTAGATTTTAACTCACTGTTTGAAGAGCTGTCTTGAAAACAGTAAATCAGCATCCTGTCATATCAGCCTTGGGCTCTAATTGTAAACCGCGACTTATTGAGCACAAAAAAAACGTATCTCTGAATAAGTGCTATATTGAGTTATTTTAACTAAAGTGTTTTATAAATTTAAAATTATACTTAATTTTATAATTGTCAAGATGCAATTTATTGGATTAATTAACTCAAAAAACTAATTAACCTAGAGCATCAGCCACCACTGACTGACTTCTTAAATTTTTTAACCAGTTTTACTGTCTGGAGTTTCAATGCCTGATTTTATATAGAGATGTGCCACACCACAGCTTTTACGTTATCATTATTCTACTGTTCAGGGTTATGTACAGGGTAAGATCCAGAGACTATTCCGAGCACCTCTTTCACCCCTCCTATTTATGTAATCTTTCTCAGGCAGCTACTGGACCCCTACTTTTTTTTACTATTGTTCCTTTTATTGTGTACTGGTTTATGGTTTTTATCTTACTGTACGTATGTATATATTTTTTAAATCTTTTAAATGGCCCAAATTTGGACCGAATAAACTATTGATTGATTGATGGGTAGACGGTATGCTCAGTCTCATGGCAACTCATACCTACTCCCCATAGTCCATCATTGAGTCAATCTATCTCGGAGAGAGAAGCTGAGGAAGGTCTAAGGCCTAATTTGGGGTCAGACTGTAGCTGGATGCCAGGGGAGACTCTGTGCGCCGTTAGCAGCTTACTATTCGCGACTGTCGCTGCTGGAGGGTAAAACACTTGCAGTCTACACAGAGAGACTTCCCCTGCTAAAGGATAGGGTCTGTTAGCATTTAAAAAGAGCTGCTGGACGAGAGCAGGTGCATTAAAATTGATAACTAGACAGTCCCCTGTGCCAATCTTCTCCAGTGATCCCACCCATCCCAATCTTCTCACCATCAATATCGAGGGTTTCATATGGAATGCAAACCTAGCATTTGCATGTAACCAATGTATAACCTTGTTTTTCAGTTTGGTGAAAGATTCCGGGGTGTTGGTCTTAAGTTCAGGGACATTGGTGATGACAAGAACGTATGGGCATGACTCCGGTGGAATATGTAGCACTCTTGATCCAGTCCTGCCGTGGATCTGCACCGTCTTCAGGGGGCCTGCTGGAGGATGCTCAGAAATAGAATTAGCTGCACTAACACTAGTTGCTGTGTTGTTAGAAGGAGCAGAACTTCCAATTCCTTTTAAAAGAGGGACAGGAACCTTAAAATACTTGTTCTTTGGGATGTTAACTGCTCTATCAGATAAGTTCCCCTCGTAGTTATTGGAAAGGAGGAGACCCTTGCTCATTAGAGCAGGGGATCTACCGCCATTAGCGTGAGGTTGGCTCAAGTGAGATGGGTCAGAATAAGATTGAATTTCTGCAGGTGGAGGAGATACCGGCAACTGAATCTTGATGAGTCCTTCCAGTTTCTCCTCAATCGCTTGAAGATGGGCTGCTAAAGGGAGAAGCAGCTAGATGAACTCTTCTTTTATAAATTCCATTATATAATCAATTGCCGGTCGTCCATTAACACTTTCTAGTGTGGTTATAATATCATTATTACCAGAAGCCAGACCCGGATTGGGGGAGCTCGAGATCCGGGTTTGTTTGTTTTTTATGATAGACTCCCTTCATTTCCTTTTCCCGTTGTTATTGGAATCGGCAATGGTTAGGGACCGTCCTTTAGAAGGGCCCCGAGTTGGCGGGGTCGGTGTGGAAAGAGCAGTAAGTTCATTCGGAATTTCAACCCGGTGCTCCTGAGGGTTTCTAGAAGGTATAGTGGGAGGGGTGGTCAATGTGGGCTGTGAATCTACTGACAAAGGGGGCTGTATGACTTGACAGCTGTAGGCTGGGCTGTGGGCTGAGGATGTGGGGGCAGATAAGCGGCGCTGTACCATTTCTATCTCTTTTTCAAGTGCCCCGACGGCCTTTTGAAGAAATCCATCTAGGGTTTTGTTGTTCCTGTGTTTTTCTTCAGCTCCCGTCCCCCTCCGTCTGCCCATCTTTTCCTCTTATTTCAGGCCTCCTCACTTAAACACTTGGTAGAGAATGCAATTGGCCCTTCTGGGCCCACCGATTATTGCCCGACTATTTCCCTGCTAGAAACCCCTCACCTGGGATAAACTTGGAGCTCCTCAGATCCTGCTATTGTCAGGCAAAATTGGCAGAGCTGGGCACAGAGAGAAAAATAAAGAGGTGTGGCCCGGACTCCTCCAGTCACTGACGGGCGCAAGACGGGCCTGCCCTTGTCCTGCGCGCATCCCGCAGAAGCGGGCGCGTGTTAGATTTCAAAGGGGGCTGCTTTCTGCCCCTGGCGCCAAACACCAATCAGCGCGTCCCGCGGCAGCGGGCACGCACACCGTTCCAAGGGGGCTTGGCTCCTGCCCCAGCTGGTTCCCAAACAGCGCGTCACGCGGAAGCGGGCGCGCGTTAGATTTCAAAGGGGGTTGCTTCCCACCCCTGGCGCCAAACACCAATCAGCTCGTCCCGCGGCACCATTCCAAGGGTGCTTGGCTCCTGCCCCAGCTGGTTCCCAACCAGCTGGTTTGGATGTATTGCCCAATGGAGCTCTGATTTTCTACTCTCTCCTGTAAAAATCTTTCTCCTGGAAGTTGTGTGTTCAACCGACAGCTGGAGGAGGTGAAGACTCCCTGAGAAGAGGTAACTGTATATTGGAAGGGATGCAGGAATTCCACTTGAACTGAGATCCAGTTGCAAGGAGCATAGGGCCATGGCACGAAATGTCAGCAAACGCAGCTCTCTTCTGCCATCCAGTGGTCGTTGCAGAACTGGAGAAGGGAGGTGGTGTCGTAGAGGCTGTTGTAGCTCGAGTATCCGTCCTCCATGCTGCCTTCCTCGGTGTGCTGCTGCCTCCGCACTGGCTGTGATCAATGCTTCTCGTCACCGTGACCTCGTCATCCTGCCCGCCGCTCCTCCGCCGCTCCTCCGCCGTAAGCCTGTGTGAGGGGAGCGGGTAGGGCTCAGTGTGGTCGCCGGCCAGAGCCCCAGCTGCTAGCATGGGCGGGGGTGTGCGCAGAGAAGGGACGGCTTTCCCCGGCCGCCTCCCCCCACCGCCGGCAGCCTCTGCTCCTCAGCGTGTGCGCAATGTTTATTAATGCTTAATAATATCTTCCTATGTAAACAAACACACACACGTGTGTATGTTTACATACATATATATTTAAAAAAATGTATAATGAATATTAATTATGATCCTTTTCTATTTTTTTTAAATATACTAATACAGTTACAAATATATATATATTTCCATATACATAAAAGAGAATAACAAATATAACAAATAAACTGCAAAAACATTAAAAATATTTTCAATCTAACTATACATACAAAGTTAACAATAGATAAAAATAGATTTGACTAAAAATTAAAATTACATACATTTATAAACATTAAAAATCTAAAATTAAATGCATAAACCCTTAATAATAATAAACATTTAAACAATACTAACTAAACTATTAAACTCTAGGAATAATAAATATACTATTCACACTCCAGTATGTGCAACAGTTGGGAAAACATTGGACGCAGAAGGGGTATAAGGTACCATACCCACTCCAGTGTGTGTAACAGTTGGGAAATCGATGGACTCAGGAGGGGTAAAATTTACTATTACCACTCCAGTCGGTGCAATAATAGGAAAAGCATTGGAGTCTGTAGGGGTAAAATGTACTATTCCCACTCCAGTCGGTGCATAAGTAGGGAAAGCATTGGACACCGGAGGGGTAAAATATACTATTCCCACTCCAGTGTGAGCAAGAGTACAGAAAGCGTTGGACTTAGTAGGGGTAATATTTACTATTCCCACTCCAGTCAGTGCAACAGGAGAGAAAGCATTGGACTCAGGAGGGGTAAAACTTATTATAACCACTCCCGCATGTGTAATAGTCGGGAATGTGTTGGACTCAGGAGGGGTAAAATTTATTATTCCCACTCCAGTCGGTGCAGCAGGAGGGAAAGCTTTGGACATCAAAGGGGTAAAATGTACTATTCCCACTTTAGTGTGTGCAACAGTAGGGAAAATATTGGACTCAGGAAGGGTAAAATGTACTGTTCCCACTCCAGTCAGTGCAACAGTAGGGAACGTGTTGGATTCAGGAGAGGTAAGATTTAGTATTCCAAATCCAGTGTGTGCAACAGTAGGGAAAGTATTGGACACTGTAAAGGTAACATTTATTATTCTCACTCCATTCAGTGCAACAGTAGAGAGTAATGCACTTCAAACAAATAACATATTTTAAAACTTCTATTAAATAGCCAAAAGATAACATTTTAAATATAAAAATTATATGTCTAAATTTGAACAAACATAAAAGAAATTACATTTTTATTACAATGTATGATAATTATTATCAATTAAAACAAATCTGATTAATATAATGTAATTGAAATAAAAGAAGTAAAACACTATTAATGTTTTAAGTAATAAAAAACATTTTTTATAAAAGAATACATAATTTTTAATTTATGATTTTTTAAATACCTTTCACCCTATTCCTCTACAAACTAAACAACACACAAAATACAACTTAACAAATATGGTAATTTCACAACTAGCATAAATGTACATTAAATAACTAATAATAAATTAATAGTTAATTACCAATACATTATTTCTTAATTAACTTCCCACCCTTTACCCCTACAACCTGCACCTGAAATCTAACTTAAAAATATCGTCATTACAGAATTTACATAATTAATTCTTAATTAAATAATTAATAATAATTAGAAATGAATTATTCATTAATTATAATTAAGAATGATCCATCCCTTTGCCCCTACAAACCCAACAACCCACAGCTAAAATATAAATAAAAAATATGAATGACACAATTTACATAATTAATTATCAATGACATTTTTGTCAATGATATTCCTGCATCACGATTTTAAGTACCACAATATTAAAAACTTGATATTTGTGTATCTCAATATGTAAAACTCAATATTTTGTCTTACTACTAATAACAGAGCAACACCCATGGGTATCCTTTTTTAACTGGTAATAGCACCCCATAGCATGCAGTAAAATACACATTAAAAATGGTGTGCTATAGTGGAGTCTGCGTCTTAACACCCTTTTCTCTTGCACAGAGCAGAATCTTATGTTACCTGACAAAATTACTGGCTACTCTTGCCTACCTCTACAGAAATGGAAACAGTTATCTCCAATTGATTCTGAGGGACTCAAAGTACCTGTTTCTTTGGTGGGAGACATGCTGAAATGTGTACATGTGGAAGGACTGTAATGAGGAAGATGTATAAGGTACAAATCACAGCAGTCAATATATGAGAACACCATTACTTGTTCCGGGAAATACTCCACAAGCCACTGGTCCAAACGTCTTTCCTTCCAACCCATATTTTCTTTCATTGTGGGAATGTCACTTGAAGAATATGAAACATGGTACTAGATTTTTTGGGATGCTGCCACCGAAAATAAAACAATTGAAACATTTTTTAAATATAATTGATTGATTTTCAACTTAGAAATTTTGGACATCACGAAATTTGATGTTTTTGATGTTAATCAGATGTTACCATCTCTGGTCACTCAATAAATACTTGTGAGCTTTTGTATCTTGTTATCACATTGCCCACTGGCGTATAATAGTAAAAAGGGCTAGCCAAAAGAATCACGACAACTGAAAATTCACCCATTTGCTCAAAAATGTACCAGATTTTGTCACGGTTTTCACTGGGTTTACAGTCGAAGTTGATGAGGGTTGGGGAACGACCCCGGTTCCGGCAGGTTCTGCTCTGGCCGAGGTAGGGGTGACCCCTTCCGGTAGCCACGGTGCTGTTTGACAATAGCAAGCCACTACAGTCCGTGCCCTCCAGAAGGAGTCCCAGAGGAAAAACCCCAATAGGGTAAAAAACCTCCAACAGGAACTCCCTGAAACAGAAGGAGGACACCAAGGCGTTAGAACTGAAGATCTGAGAGTACAGGAAGACTGGAGACGAAGACAGTTCAGGAAATACTGGATTGACAAGAAGAAACCAGCCGGAGCGTGACTACCACCAAAGGAGTGTTGCAACGCAATGAACAAGCAGCTGAATTCCCCTTATATACCCCTAGACAGGAAGTAATAAACAGGAAGTAGAAACACCACCATCTTGGATTGGGGAAAAGAGTATAACATTGAATAAAGAACATGCGTCCAACAAAAAGAAACAATGCATGCTGGGAAGAGAGGAAGTGGGCAGCATGCTGGGAAAGGGAAAAAGCATGCATATAAACACCACCATGTGCAGGTAACCGGCTTCTGTCTGTGAATACTGGTAAGTGCAGAAGGTTACCTAATGCCTAATGTAAAGCAACAAACCCAACTCGGGGTCTTATCTCCTGCCGCGTCTGCCCTTTCTGTAGAGAAAGAAAAAGGGGGCACGGCGAGTGCCACGACCCCTGGCCGGACTCGTGGCTTCCCCGCGGTCTGCATGCAAGCTGCGGCTTCCCCTGCGGTCTGCACGCAAGCCGCGGCTTCCCCCGCGGTCCGCATGCAGGCCACGGCTTCCCCCGCGGCCCGCATGCAGGCCGCTGTAAAATGCTGCGTCGCGGCTGCCTGAGCTGGCCGCCGCGGCGCAACAGATTTCTTGGTAAATAGGAAATATTTTGATGATCTTATTTTAGCTCTCCTTCCATTTTTTGTGAAGCGCACTTATTCTTATTTTGTAGGCCTCCATCTATTGCTCCTTTATTTGACAATCTTCCACTCTGTCCGCCTACTACTTCTTCTCTTGTCCATGCTCCTTCATCCCAAATGTCCCTGTAGGAGGCTGGACTGGCTTGTAGTGAGTACCAAGGGGTACTTACACCTTGCACCAGGCCCAGGTATCCCTTATTAGTGTATAGGGTGTCTAGCAGCTTAGGCTAATAGATAATGGTAGCTTAGCAGAGCAGCTTAGGCTGAACTAGGAGACGAGTGAAGCTCCTACAGTACCACTAGTGTCACTTGCACAATATCATAAGAAAACACAATACACAGATATACTAAAAATAAAGGTACTTTATTTTTATGACAATATGCCAAAGTATCTCAGTGAGTACCCTCAGTATGAGGATAGCAAATATACACAAGATATATGTACACAATACCAAAAATATGCAGTATAGTCTTAGAAAACAGTGCAAACAATGTATAGTTACAATAGGATGCAATGGGGACACATAGGGATAGGGGCAACACAAACCATATACTCCAAAAGTGGAATGCGAGCCACGAATGGACCCCAAACCTATGTGACCTTGTAGAGGGTCGCTGGGACTGTAAGAAAACAGTGAGGGTTAGAAAAATAGCCCACCCCAAGACCCTGAAAAGTGAGTGCAAAGTGCACTAAAGTTCCCCAAAGAGCACAGAAGTCGTGATAGGGGAATTCTGCAGGAAATACCAACACCAGCAATGCAACAACAATGGATTTCCAGACTAGAGTACCTGTGGAACAAGGGGACCAAGTCCAAAAGTCACGATCAAGTCGAGACTGGGCAGATGCCCAGGAAATGCCAGCTGTGGGTGCAAAGAAGCTCCTACTAGGCAGTAGAAGCTGAGGATTCTGCAAGAACGACAAGGGCTAGAAACTTCCCCTTTGGAGGATAGATGTCGCAAGTTATGAAGAGTCGCTCAGAAGTGTTTTCCTGAAGAAAGACCACAAACAAGCCTTGCTAGCTGCAAATCATGCGGTTAGGGTTTTTGGATGCTGCTGTGGCCCAGGAGGGACCAAGATGTCGCCAATTGCGTCAGGGGACAGAGGGGGCGTCCAGCAAGACAAGGAGCTCTCTCACAAGCAAGCAGCACCCAGAGAAGTGCCAGAACAGGCACTACAAAGTAGAGTGAAACAGTGCTCACCCGAAGTTGCACAAGAGAGTCCCACGCCGCCGGAGGACAACTCAGGAGGTCGTGCAATGCAGGTTAGAGTGCCGTGGACCCAGGCTTGGCTGTGCACGAAGGATTTCTGCCGGAAGTGCACAGAGGCCGGAGTAGCTGCAAAAGACACGGTTCCCAGCAATGCAGTCTGGCGTGGGGAGGCAAGGACTTACCTCCACCAAACTTGGACTGAAGAGTTACTGGACTGTGGGAGTCACTTGGACAGAGTTGCTGGATTCAAGGGACCTCGCTTGTTGTGCTGAGAGGAGACCCAGGGGACTGGTGATGCAGTTCTTTGGTGCCTGCGGTTGCAGGGGGACGATTCCGTCGACCCACAGGAGATTTCTCCTGAGCTTCTAGTGCAGAGAGGAGGCAGACTACCCCCACAGCATGCACCACCAGGAAAACAGTCGAGAAGGCGGCAGGATCAGCGTTACAGAGTTGCAGTAGTCGTCTTTGCTACTTTGTTTCAGTTTTGTAGGCTTCCAGCGCGGTCAGCAGTCGATTCCTTGGCAGAAGGTGAAGAGAGAGATGCAGAGGAACTCTGATGAGCTCTTGCATTCGTTATCTAAGGAATTCCCCAAAGCAGAGACCCTAAATAGCCAGAAAAGAGGGTTTGGCTACTTAGGAGCGAGGATAGGCTAGCAACACCTGAAGGAGCCTATCAGAAGGAGTCTCTGACATCACCTGCTGGCCCTGGCCACTCAGAGCAGTCCAGTGTGCCAGCAGCACCTCTGTTTCCAAGATGGCAGAGGTCTGGAGCATACTGGAGGAGCTCTGGGCACCTCCCAGGGGAGGTGCAGGTCAGGGGAGTGGTCACTCCCCTTTCCTTTGTCCAGTTTCGTGCCAGAGCAGGGCTGAGGGGTCCCTGAACTGGTGTAGACTGGCTTATGCAGAAATGGGCACCATCTGTGCCCATGAAAGCATTTCCAGAGGCTGGGCTAGGCTACTCCTCCCCTGCCTTAACACCTTTTTCCAAAGGGAGAGGGTGTAACACCCTCTCTCTGAGGAAGTCCTTTGTTCTGCCTTCCTGGGCCAAGCCTGGCTGGACCCCAGGAGGGCAGAAACCTGTCTGAGGGGTTGGCAGCAGCTGCAGTGAAACCCCTGAAAAGGCAGTTTGGCAGTACCTGGGTCTGTGCTAGAGACCCGTGGGATCATGGGATTGTGCCAACAATGCCAGGATGGCATAGAGGGGGCAATTCCATGATCTTAGACATGTTACATGGCCATATTCGGAGTTACCATTGTGAAGCTACACATAGGTAGTGACCTATGTGTAGTGCACGCGTGTAATGGTGTCCCCGCACTCACAAAGTCCGGGGAATTTGCCCTGAACTATGTGGGGGCACCTTGGCTAGTGCCAGGGTTCCCACTCACTAAGTAACTTTGCACCTAACCTTTACCAGGTAAAGGTTAGACATATAGGTGACTTATAAGTTACTTAAGTGCAGTGGTAAATGGCTGTGAAATAATGTGGGCGTTATTTCACTCAGGCTGCAGTGGCAGGCCTGTGTAAGAATTGTCAGAGCTCCCTATGGGTGGCAAAAGAAATGCTGCAGCCCATAGGGATCTCCTGGAACCCCAATACCCTGGGTACCTCAGTACCATATACTAGGGAATTAAAAGGGTGTTCCAGTATGCCAATGTAAATTGGTGAAATTGGTCACTAGCCTGTTAGTGACAATTTGGAAAGAAATGAGAGAGCATAACCACTGAGGTTCTGGATAGCAGAGCCTCAGTGAGACAGTTAGTCATAACACAGGTAACACATTCAGGGCACACTTATGAGCACTGGGGCCCTGGCTGGCAGGGTCCCAGTGACACATGCAACTAAAACAACATATATACAGTGAAAAATGAGGGTAACATGCCAGGCAAGATGGTACTTTCCTACACAACCCCCCCCCCCCAAACGAAGGACAATAAGACTAGTCATTACCTGATGGGTCTTCATTGTCTAAGTGGAAATATCTGGAGAGTCCATCTGCATTGGAGTGGGTACTCCCAGGTCTATGTTCCACTGTATAGTCCATTACCTGTAGGGATATGGACCACCTCAACAATTTAGGATTTTCACCTTTCATTTGTTTTAGCCAAAGTAGAAGTTTGTGGTCTGTCTGAACAATGAAGTGAGTGCCAAACAGGTATGGCCTCAACTTCTTCAGTGCCCAGACCACAGCAAAGGCCTCCCTCTCTATGGCAGACCAACGCTTTTCTCTAGGGGTCAACTTCCTGCTGATAAAAGCAACAGGTTGATCCTGGCCCTCAGAATTAAGTTGTGATAAGACTGCCCCTACCCCTAATTCAGATGCATCAGTTTGGACAATGAATTTTTTGGAGTAACAGGGGCTTTTCAGGACAGGTGCAGAGCACATGGCCTGCTTCAGCTCCTCAAAAGCTTTCTGACAGTTTGCTGTCCATAATACCTTCTTAGGCATTTTTTTAGATGTGAGGTCATTAAGAGGGGCTGCAATGGAGCCATAGTTCTTTATGAACCTCCTATAGTACCCAGTGAGGCCTAAAAAGGCTCTCACCTGAGTCTGGGTAGTAGGGGGAACCCAATCTATAATAGTTTGGATTTTCCCCTGAAGTGGTGCAATCTGTTCTCCACCTACCAGGTGTCCCAGATAAACCACCTTCCCCTGCCCTGTCTGGCACTTTGAAGCCTTGATAGTGAGGCCTGCCTTTTGCAGGGCCTCTAAAACTTTCCATAGGTGGACCAGGTGATCATCCCAGCTGGAGCTAAAGACAGCTATATCATCTAGATATGCTGCACTAAAAGCTTCCAGCCCTTGCAGGACTGTGTTCACCAACCTTTGAAAAGTGGCAGGTGCATTTTTCAATCCAAAAGGCATTACTGTGAATTGGTAATGGCCTCCAATGGTTGAAAATGCAGTTTTTGCTTTTACATCTTCAGATAATTTGATCTGCCAATACCCTGCAGTCAAATCAAAAGTGCTTAGATACTTGGCAGATGCCAGTGTATCTATTAGCTCATCTGCCATGGGTATAGGGTGAGCATCAGTTTTGGTTACCTGGTTGAGACCTCTGTAGTCTACACAAAACCGCATTTCCTTCTTTCCATCCTTGGAATGAGGTTTTGGTACAAGTACCACAGGAGAGGCCCATGGACTTTCAGAGTGCTCAACCACTCCCAGTTCAAGCATTTTCTGCACCTCTTGCTTTATGCAGTCTCTGACATGGTCAGGCTGCCTATAGATCTTACTTTTGACAGGCAAGCTGTCTCCAGTATCTATAGTGTGCTCACACCAAGAAGTGGTACCTGGCACAGTAGAGAAGAGTTCAGAAAACTGACCCAGGAGATTTATGCAGTGGTCTTTCTGCTCAGCAGTAAGACAATCTGCTAGTACTACACCTTCCACCAGAGCATCTTGTTCTGTGGAAAAGAAGAGAGCAGGGAGAGGGTCACTCTCTTCTTCCTGTCCCTCATCAGTTGCCATGAGCAGGGTGAGATCAGCACTGTCATAGTAGGGTTTTAGGCGATTGACATGGAGCACCCTAAGGGGACTCCTGGCAGTGCCTAAGTCAACTAAGTAGGTGACTTCACCCTTCTTTTCAACATTTATGTGGGGTCCACTCCATTTATCTTGGAGTGCTCTTGGGGCCACAGGCTCCAAGACCCACACTTTCTGCCCTGATTGGTACTGAACCAAGACAGCCTTCTGGTCATGCCATTGCTTCTGGAGCTCTTGGATGGCCTGAAGGTTTTTACTGGCCTTTTTCATGTACTCAGCCATCCTTGATCTGAGGCCAAGTACATAGTCCACTATGTCTTGCTTTGGAGCTTTTAAAGGTTGTTCCCAACCCTCCTTAACAAGTGTTAGAGGACCTCTCACAGGGTGACCAAATAGGAGTTCAAAGGGGCTGAAGCCCACTCCTTTCTGGGGTACCTCCCTATAAGCAAAAAGGAGGCATGGTAAAAGGATATCCCATCTCCTGCGGAGTTTTTCAGGGAGTCCCATAATCATGCCTTTGAGAGTTTTGTTAAATCTCTCCACCAGTCCATTTGTTTGTGGATGATAGGGTGTGGTGAACTTGTATGTAACACCACACTCCTTCCACATGGCCTTTAAGTAAACAGACATGAATTGCTTCCCCTGTCTGATACCACCTCTTTTGGGAAGCCTACCCTGGAAAATATTCCCAGAAGGGCCTTTGCCACTGCAGGAGCTGTAGTGGTCCTTAGAGGAATTGCTTCAGGATATCTGGTGGCATGGTCCACTACCACCAAGATAAACCTATTGCCTGAAGCAGGAGGAGGGTCAAGGGGGGCAACTATGTCAACCCCTACCCTTTCAAAGGGAACCCCAACCACAGGCAGTGGAATAAGGGGTGCCTTTGGAGTGCCACCTCTCTTGCCACTGGCTTGACAGGTTTCACAGGACTTATAAAATTCCTTTGTGTCCTCTGACATTCTAAGCCAATGAAACAAGGGAACAAGCCTGTCCCAAGTTTTCATTTGCCCCAAATGTCCAGCTAAGGGAATGTCGTGAGCTAGAGTTAGGAGGAACTTTCTGTACTCCTGAGGAATCACCAATCTCCTGGCAGCTCCAGGTTTTGGATCCCTTGCTTCAGTGTACAAGAGGTTGTCCTCCCAGTAAACTCTGTGAGAGTTACTGACATCCCCATTTGCTTGTTTGAAAGCTTGCTGCCTTAGACCCTCTAGTGTGGGACAGGTCTGCTGTGCCACACTCAGCTCTTCCCTGGCAGGCCCCCCTTCACCCAAAAGCTCAGCGGTGTCTGCTTCCAGCTCCTCTGGTGTAGGTTCTGCACAGGGTGGAAATTCTTCTTTCTCAGAAGTAGAATCCACTGTAGAGGGAGGGATAGTAGGTAGTGTTTTACCTTTGCTAACCCTGGCTTTAGGGAGCACTTGGTCCATTCTTCCAGGATCCAAGTCACCCTGTCCTTTTTGCTTTTTGGCCTGAGCCCTGGTCAAAGCAAAAATATGCCCTGGAATGCCCAGCATTGCTGCATGAGCCTCCAACTCCACTTCTGCCCAAGCTGATGTCTCTAAATCATTCCCTAATAGACAGTCTACATGTAAATCTGAGGCAACCACAACTTTCTTTGGGCCAGTAACCCCCCCCCCCAGTTGAGATTCACAACAGCCATGGGGTGGCTACGGGTGTTGTTATGAGCATCGGTTACTTGGTACTGGTGACCAAGTAGGTGTTGTTTAGGGTGGACCAGTTTCTCTATTACCATTGTAACACTGGCACCTGTGTCCCTGTAGGCCTGAACCTCAACACCATTTATTAGGAGTAGTTGCTTGTACTTATCCATGTTAAGGGGACAAGCAACTAAGGTGCCTAAATCAATAGCCCCCTCAGAGACTAACACAGCCTCTGTGGTCTCCCTAATCAGACCAACCCCAACTAAGTTACCAAAAGTGAGCCCAGCTACTCCCTTGGATTAGCTATTAGTAGGTTTGCTCCCACCACCACTGTTATTACTAGGGGCACTAGGTGTAGCAGCAGGGGTTGTAGTGGTAGGAGGCTTGGTGCTTTTCTTTGGACAACTGGGATCTGTTGTCCAATGGCCTTTTATTTTACATAAATAGCACCATGGTTTCTTTTTTTTGTTTTGATTTGAAGAGGATTTGGGCCCACCACCCCCACTAGAGTGTTTTTGTGGGCCTGATGAAGACTCATTTTTAGATTTGTCCCCACCCTTGTCAGAAGACTTACCATCCTTCTTCTTGCCATCTTTGTCACCCCCTGTATGAACTTTTCTGTTCACCCTTGTTCTGACCCATTTTTCTGCATTATTTCCCAATTCTTGGGGAGAGCTCAGATCAGAGTCCACCAGGTACTGGTGCAACAAATCAGACACACAATTATTAAGAATATGCTCTCTCAGGATTAAGTTATACAGGCTTTCATAATCAGTAACTTTACTGCCATGTAACCACCCCTCCAAGGCCTTCACTGAATGGTCAACAAAGTCTACCCAGTCTTGTGAAGACTCCTTTTTGGTCTCTCTGAACTTGATCCTGTACTGTTCAGTGGTTAAGCCATAACCATCAAGGAGTGCATTCTTAAGAACTGTAAAATTATTGGCATCACTTTCTTTCACAGTAAGGAGCCTATCCCTACCCTTTCCACTAAATGATAGCCATAGGATAGCAGCCCACTGCCTTTGATGGACATCCTGTACAACACAGGCCCTCTCAAGTGCAGCAAACCATTTGTTAATGTCATCCCCCTCCTTGTAAGGGGGAACTATCTTATGCAGATTCCTGGAATCATGCTCTTTTGCAGGATGACTATGGGGAATACTGCTGCTGCCACCATGGGGTCCAAACCCCAACCTCCGCCTTTCTTTTTCTAAGTCAAATGCTTCCCTGTCTAGATCCAGCTGTTGCTTTTTAAGCTTCAGTCTGGACTCTTCCACTCTCAATCTATTGAGCTCCCTTTCTAACACTCTGTCATCAGGGTGGGTGGGTTGGGCATGCCTTGACACAGAAGAATGGTGTGAATGAACAGAGAGAGACCTGTCCCTAACAGATGGCACCCTAACAACCTGGCCTAAGGGAGTAATCTCTATACTGTGATGAGAACTCACATAAGTACCAGCCCTGCTAGGTGGCCTGCTAAGGGGCAGGTTTGGAAAGATTCCCTCCCAAATATTTTGCTAGGGGTGCCCCAGAATCAGAATGGGAACCATCAGCTAATTTCTCACCAGAAGTGCCACCTAAGGTCTTATCTTTTTCAATGAGCATATTAACTAACATTTGTCTTGAGGGATTCTTCCCTACCCCTAAACCTCTATATACACAGAGACTCCTTGCTTCCTTCCAGCTAAGGTTGTCATAAGTTGTGCTGGCCAGATCAAGAGTTTGGCCTGTACCAGACATGATAGAAGAAGGTTTAAGGGACAGAAAATAAAAGAAAAAGTTTCTGAACTTTTTAAGAAACAGAAAAAAACTTTTAAAACTTTTTAAGAACTTTTTAGAAAGTTTAGAGGTACTTTTCAGCACTTTAGTAAAGAAGTGAGACAAGAAAAGCAAAACATTTTGGTTAGGTGTACATACACTGAACTTGTTTTGTATATTTTTCTCTTATGAAAAGTACAATGACAAAAGTGGTAAGTAGTTGCAAAGTACTTATCCCACCGCTGCACAACCAATGTAGGAGGCTGGACTGGCTTGTAGTGAGTACCAAGGGGTACTTACACCTTGCACCAGGCCCAGGTATCCCTTATTAGTGTATAGGGTGTCTAGCAGCTTAGGCTGATAGATAATGGTAGATTAGCAGAGCAGCTTAGGCTGAACTAGGAGACGAGTGAAGCTCCTACAGTACCACTAGTGTCACTTGCACAATATCATAAGAAAACACAATACACAGATATACTAAAAATAAAGGTACTTTATTTTTATGACAATATGCCAAAGTATCTCAGTGAGTACCCTCAGTATGAGGATAGCAAATATACACAAGATATATGTACACAATACCAAAAATATGCAGTATAGTCTTAGAAAACAGTGCAAACAATGTATAGTTACAATAGGATGCAATGGGGACACATAGGGATAGGGGCAACACAAACCATATACTCCAAAAGTGGAATGCGAGCCACGAATGGACCCCAAACCTATGTGACCTTGTAGAGGGTCGCTGGGACTGTAAGAAAACAGTGAGGGTTAGAAAAATAGCCCACCCCAAGACCCTGAAAAGTGAGTGCAAAGTGCACTAAAGTTCCCCAAAGAGCACAGAAGTCGTGATAGGGGAATTCTGCAGGAAATACCAACACCAGCAATGCAACAACGATGGATTTCCAGACTAGAGTACCTGTGGAATAAGAGGACCAAGTCCAAAAGTCACGATCAAGTCGAGACTGGGCAGATGCCCAGGAAATGCCAGCTGTGGGTGCAAAGAAGCTGCTACTAGGCAGTAGAAGCTGAGGATTCTGCAAGAACGACAAGGGCTAGAAACTTACCCTTTAGAGGATGGATGTCCCAAGTCGTGAAGAGTCGTTCAGAAGTGTTTTCCTGAAGAAAGACCGCAAACAAGCCTTGCTAGCTGCAAATTGTGCGGTTAGGGTTTTTGGATGCTGCTGTGGCCCAGGAGGGACCAGGATACCGCCAATTGCGTCAGGGGACAGAGGGGGCATCCAGCAAGACAAGGAGCCCTCTCAAAAGCAAGCAGCACCCGGAGAAGTGCCAGAACAGGCACTACAAAGTGGAGTGAAATGGTGCTCACCCGAAGTTGCACAAGAGAGTCCCACGCCGCCGGAGGACAACTCAGGAGGTCGTGCAATGCAGGTTAGAGTGCCGTGGACCCAGGCTTGGCTGTGCACAAAGGATTTCCACCGGAAGTGCACAGAGGCCGGAGTAGCTGCAAAAGACGGGGTTCCCAGCAATGCAGTCTGGCGTGGGAAGGCAAGGACTTACCTCCACCAAACTTGGACTGAAGAGTCACTGGACTGTGGGAGTCACTTGGACAGAGTTGCTGGATTCAAGGGACCTCGCTTGTTGTGCTGAGAGGAGACCCAGGGGACCAGTGATGCAGTTCTTTGGTGCCTGCGGTTGCAGGGGGACGATTCCGTCGACCCACTGGAGATTTCTTCGGAGCTTCTAGTGCAGAGAGGAGGCAGACTACCCCCACAGCATGCACCACCAGGAAAACAGTCGAGAAGGCGGCAGGATCAGCGTTACAGAGTTGCAGTAGTCGTCTTTGCTACTTTGTTGCAGTTTTGCAGGCTTCCAGCGCGGTCAGCAGTCGATTCCTTGGCAGAAGGTGAAGAGAGAGATGCAGAGGAACTCTGATGAGCTCTTGCATTCGTTATCTAAGGAATTCCCCAAAGCAGAGACCCTAAATAGCCAGAAAAGTGGGTTTGGCTACTTAGGAGAGAGGATAGGCTAGCAACACCTGAAGGAGCCTATCAGAAGGAGTCTCTGACGTCACCTGCTGGCCCTGGCCACTCAGAGCAGTCCAGTGTGCCAGCAGCACCTCTGTTTCCAAGATGGCAGCGGTCTGGAGCAGACTGGAGGAGCTCTGGGCACCTCCCAGGGGAGGTGCAGGTCAGGGGAGTGGTCACTCCCCTTTCCTTTGTCCAGTTTCGCGCCAGAGCAGGGCTGAGAGGTCCCTGAACCGGTGTAGACTGGCTTATGCAGAAATGGGCACCATCTGTGCCCATGAAAGCATTTCCAGAGGCTGGGGGAAGGCTACTCCTCCCCTCTCTTAACACCTTTTTCCAAAGGGAGAGGGTGTACACCCTCTCTCTGAGGAAGTCCTTTGTTCTGCCTTCCTGGGCCAAGCCTGGCTGGACCCCAGGAGGGCAGAAACCTGTCTGAGGGGTTGGCAGCAGCAGCAGCTGCAGTGAAACCCCTGAAAAGGCAGTTTGGCAGTACCCGGGTCTGTGCTAGAGACCCGTGGGATCATGGGATTGTGCCAACAATGCCAGGATGGCATAGAGGGGACAATTCCATGATCTTAGACATGTTACATGGCCATATTCGGAGTTACCATTGTGAAGCTACACATAGGTAGTGACCTATGTGTAGTGCACGCGTGTAATGGTGTCCCCGCACTCACAAAGTCCGGGGAATTTGCCCTGAACTATGTGGGGGCACCTTGGCTAGTGCCAGGGTGCCCACACACTAAGTAACTTTGCACCTAACCTTTACCAGGTTAGACATATAGGTGACTTATAAGTTACTTAAGTGCAGTGGTAAATGGCTGTGAAATAACGTGGACGTTATTTCACTGAGGCTGCAGTGGCAGGCCTGTGTAAGAATTGTCAGAGCTCCCTATGTGTGGCAAAAGAAATGCTGCAGCCCATAGGGATCTCCTGGAACCCCAATACCCTGGGTACCTCAGTACCATATACTAGGGAATTAAAAGGGTGTTCCAGTATGCCAATGTAAATTGGTGAAATTGGTCACTAGCCTGTTAGTGACAATTTGGAAAGAAATGAGAGAGCATAACCACTGAGGTTCTGGATAGCAGAGCCTCAGTGAGACAGTTAGTCATAACACAGGTAACACATTCAGGGCACACTTATGAGCACTGGGGCCCTGGCTGGCAGGGTCCCCGTGACACATACAACTAAAACAACATATATACAGTGAAAAATGGGGGTAACATGCCAGGCAAGATGGTACTTTCCTACAGTCCCTACCTCAGATTTTCCTCCAGCCCCTAAAAGCCCTCCATCCTTGTCCCACATATTATCCACTCACACCCTTCCTCGTCACACCTCAACTCGTATACCCTCTCGAACAAATCAACCAGCTAGAATGTTCCTTTGGCCTAGCCGCTGGACCCATCCACTCACTCCTCCCTTTCTCAAGATATATCTTCTTAGTTTTCAGCTCTATTCCTGCTATCCAACCTCCCCACCTTTCATCCCTGCAGAAAAAAACTTCTTCCCTTCCCTTTCCACTCCACCACACCCATTCCTGGAGTCTCTAGTAACTATTAAAGGGAATCTTAACTATGACACCCGTTGTAAGTATCATATTTATTTCCTATGCATTGTTACAATTCTAGATTTGTAAGGATAACCCCCGCCATCATCTCTGCTGATATCCTGCGGCCAATGTCTTTCTATTATGATTTTTTAAGAAATTGTCTTCCTTCCCCATTGTTGTACATCTCAATATTGCCACTTTATAAATCGTACATCCAGCAAAGCATACACCATTTATCATATTTTAACTGTATTTGTATTTTGGAAGAAAAGTGGAACTGCTTTATTAATTTATATCATGTCACTCCTTTGTCCTTGATTTGTGATCCTAATATCGCTTTTAATATGGGTATTCAATGAATAAACCTATTTAAGGACACCTTGAACCACTCCATCTCCCTGAATACACACCTCCTACCCTCAACATACCCTAGAAGCCGAGCAGCTTGATTACGTAGGAAATTACTTTTTTTTCATAATCATTTGTGTTACCGATCTGATAAGCTTCAGTGTCTTGTTTTCTGTCTACATTTCACTCCACTGAGTTCATAACATATAAGATTTTTTCCATTCAGTGTTCTGGTATGCCTAGAGCTTGGTTTCAGTTCATTTTCCCCCACATCGAGATAGGGGGAAGATAGAACCAGGAGGGCCCTTCCCCTGAAAAGTGATTTCTGTTTCTAGAATGCTGTGCTACAAAACCTGAGATGCTGCTGGTGTTCTCTAAGGCCATATGGACTTATGCAGCACAAAAAAGATCTACTTAAAACCGCATTAGTCTCTTCTTATCAACTTAAGCACCAAAAGGGTCTACTGAAATACCTGTAAGCCTTTGACTATGGATACAAGTGCCAAAAAGCAAGTTCTCTGTTTTATTTCACATAATCACTTACATATTAAACATTGATGCATACTGTATGTACATCTCCACATTCTCACATTTCTCTGCTCGATGGTTAGACAGGGGAATCACAGATTCTATGCAGTCGCCACACACTCAAAAGCATTTTGGGCCCTTGATAACACTACCAAAGCAGGGTCCAGGAATTTGAAGCGCACATATACACAAACTCTTGTTCCCGAGCCTCAATTAGTAAAGTAAAAGGTATTTTCTTTCAGAGGTTAACTGAAATAATAACATCTTAAACACTAAAATCCGTCATTAGCCAAGGAACCATATTTGGAGATACACCTACCTGATCTTGACACAATTACTGAAGTGTACTACTCAATCATAGGCCCTGTTTATAAGTAAATCATTACTTTTCTAAACCCTGGGCAAAGCCCTGTTAGCACAGCTGTTGCAATTCCGAGTTGTGTGGTGTAATTACTAGGTTCTTTAAATACGTTACAGTTTATTAAAAACAGCCAGACTTTAACTTAGGAAAACAGTGTGGTGTTTACAATCACATGCAGTAAACATCCCACTCTGAATGTTCTTACCCACAAACTTGGAATAAGAATGATTAATTATACCTCATACCACAGTATCTATAATTTGTAATAAATATTCTACCTAACAAAAGGGCACCTGTAGTGATGGCCTAAGTTGTGGGGGCGTGGCTAATGAAGCTAAGATGGCGGACGCACTCTAAAGAGGCTGGGCACCATGTTATCCAGTAGAATCCTGGGCCCTGCCTGCCATCCTGAACCACAACCGATTCACCAAACTACTGGCCCCACGGGCTACTGCCTCGAGGGGCCCGAGGACTCCCTGCAATCTGAAGAGGACTGGAATTGCGGTCTGACCCATACGCACATAGGAACACAAACTGGCTAATAGGTGGTAAGCCCCACCACTGAAGTGCCACCTGGGCCCCACATCCTGACTGGGGACCCAGTTTGCCCTGTGCCAGGGATGATGGATGCCCTACCAACTCTGCAACAGGCTTGTAGAACACAACAGTGATGGTTGAGCTGACCTCTGATGGCCATGTAGGCTGGAGCGGCCTGACAGAGACCTGCGGTGAGCGCTGATCCGGCAGCCTCGAAAAACTGGTCACCCGCTCAGGTGAGGAGAGGGACCTGGGCAGACTATCTAGGTGAAGTTGGCAACTCAGAGGTGTACAGGGGTCAGGTCGGGCCCAGGCCCCACACTACCCGTGATGCGTATATTGTACATGGAGGACTGAGCACGCGATCCCGATGGCCTCAGTCACCTTTACCTGGCCCTGAGGGGTGCCAGTTGTGCATAGTGTTTCTCGGGCGGGAATGGTCACTCCCTGGGCCGCTGATGGACGGGGTGAGACACTGAGGTGACGTCACTCTCCTGCCTGGCTGGGAAACATCTGTGGGGCACGAGGGTTGGATCGGGCCCAGACCCGGCTCTGGGCACTTGCTTATGAGAATTGAAGAGGAGGGGCCCCCTGACCTGAATGGGTAGTTGTGCCAACAGTCAACTACCCCTGGATTGAGAGTACCTCCAGGGGTGGAACTAAGCGCAGGCCATTCAAGGGAGGCAACTGATAGATTTCTCCTCCGAATAGTCAGCCCTCACCGGTCACAGTGTTCTGCCTACATCCATCTGACTGATATCTCTTCAGTGACTGAGCTCAAACAGGTTGGCAGACATGGAACAAGACCACACTCAGCTAGACTTATTTTACGCAAATGCTCTAGCTCAAGGCCTCTAGCAGCCCCACCTAAGTCCTGCAGAGAGGTCCATAGGGAGGGGGTGTCGGACCTTTCCCAGTGACACTGTGCGATTGGTGGGCCTTGCTGTTTTAGGTGCAGGTTCGCTCCTCTCTGACTGCTCTAATTTGCCCATGTGCCCCTGTACCCTCATTTGTGCACACCGACCACACACCACTGCTCGGGACCGGATGCCCCCAACGCCTGCATCATTGGGCTCCTGCCTACCACTGCGCTGTCCCAGGCTGCTCATGTTGCAGTGTTCTAGCTATGCTTGGACGCTGACAAGCAAGCACTGATGTGCATCACATAAAGTAGTTGTCCCGGAGAACTGCGATCCTAGTGGCGCTGAGATGGGTTGTCTGCACTCGCCTGTTCAGAATACAGCCTCACGCACACAGGTGTTGCCTGCGGTCCTGGTGGCAGCTGCAGGTCCACACGGCCGTGCCCAGTGCTCCTCAACACTTGAAGATAAACTAGACGCCATGCTTGAGGCAATTGAACAATCCAGAACCTCCCTGGAAGTGACACAGTGGCAATTGACCTCACTTTGCTGCACGTGGATCATCGAAAGCTAGCTGATAAGGTGGGAGTGACGGAACAAACCCTTGCGTAGCTGCAACCAAAGACTCAGCGTATGGAATCCTCCCTACAAACCTACAAACCCTGTCAGAGTGCATTCAGATACTAGAAGGAGGTCCAAGGATGCAGTGGGGAAATCCTAGAGGAACAATGTCCACGTAGTGGGCCTCCCAGAGGGCGTTGAGGGACGGGACCCAGTGGCTTACATTGCGGGAACTCCTCCCCCTAGCTGCCCTGTCGCACCTCTTCTCTGTTGAAAGAGTGCACCGGGACCAGATGCTCAGGCCCCCTCCGGTCTCAAACCCTCACCTGTTGGTAATCCATTTTCTACACTACTGTGACAGAGATTCTGTGTTGCTGGAAACACGCCAACTTGCTGAAGTAAAAGTGGACAATCTTCATGAAATGCTTTTTCTGGATTACACCATTGCACTCCAATGCCAGCAGAACTCCTTCCTCACTGCCTGTGACTCATTAACTGTGCCCTCCCTCTCATTTTGTTGGAGTGAGCGCAGCTTACCTGCTATATTCTCCACTAGTGGTGCTATGCCCCTCTGTGCCCTGGATGCTTCTTCAGTGCATACACCACTGGGAGCCTGCTGCTACTCCACACAAACACCTGCCTCATGATATGTGCATCTGCCCCAGGACTACATCACCAGTGCACGCTGTGGATGCTGGGCGGGCATCCCTACTGATCTGACATGGGGTGATTTATGCCCAAAGAGCTGTGTAGTCCTCCCCCCCAAGGCACCGTCCCCGTTCCCTTATCTTACCCCAATGTATGGTATGGGTGGACACTTGTTTTTGTGCACTGCTCTGATGGTATTTGTTATGTTTATTGTTATCTCCAATGCTTATTTGTTTTTGTTGTTTATGTTGCTCTCACACAGGCGGCCAAGACCTCTCCCTTTTATTCCATCCTTCCACTGCTCAACTTCGGTACTGTGCTATTTGGGCGTCCGATAGATGGGCTTCAACTCAACAGTGACACAACACCTGACCCACACTAAGGTACTAACCTGGAATGTGCATGGCATTCACACCCTTGCCCGGTGGTATGCTATCTACTCTTACATCCAACGCCAATCCACGCATATCACTCTATTACAGGAATCCCACCTGACAATTCCTGAGGCATCCAGGCTCTAGCAGCGCTGGCGTGAAGAGGTCTATTCTACGAGCTTCTCCAATGCCCAAGGGGTTTGAGCTGGAGCCATCCTGGGGTCTCTTTTGTGGCAGAGGAGGAGGTAATAGATCTCAAGGGGCATTAGATATTGTTAAAGGACAACTGGGTGGTAGGAAAATCCTCATTGGCAGTATATACGCCCCTAACACTGATCAGGTACTATTCTTAAGCAGGCTCTGTTGGCTGCTGTCTTGCTGGGATGGGCTCCCATGGCTGTTGGGAAGAGCCTTCAATAGTGTTTTAGACAATGGTCTCAACTGCTTGTTCCATCCTCTAGTGCTCACTCACTGAGGGAGTGGTTGCAGAATTGGACCTTGCTCGATGTGTGCTGCTCTTGTAACATTTCCTCCAAAATATCCTTCTACTCGGCCCTGCAATGGCTACATGTGAGGATTGATAGATTTGTCTGCATGGTAGACCTTACCCCGTCCATAGCACACACTGACTATCTAGGTTGCACCCACTCAGATCATAATTCCTAATATTTACACCTTGAATGGGATGCTGGCCCTGCCCCTGTCCTCACATTACGCCTACAGCTTGCAGCACTCGAAGACCCCACATATTGCGCTTCTGTCGATCAAAGGATAAATTAATACTTTGATCTTAACAGCGGTTCAGTGGGCACATGCTCCACGGAATGGGATGCCTTTAAGGTGACCCTTCGTGGACACTGCCTGGTGTTGACCTGGAATGTGCACCAGCAATAAGAGAAGGACCTACTACACATGGTATGTCGGCTGCTGCACCTTGAAAGCAGGATGTCCCATGACCCAAATAGCAGACTATTATGCCGATGATCTACTCATCTACCTTAGGGATGTTTCCCAGCTCCCTACTGGGATAGCCAACACCCTTGACACTTATGCATCCCTCTCTGGCTTACGGGTTCACTGGTCTAATTCGTGCCTCTTCCCACTGGCCTCTACCACTCCCAACCCTGACCCTTGCCTTTATCTCTCTAGTTTGGCAACTGACACATTCACATATCTGGGTATCCAGGTCTATCGTTCACCCTCTGACCAATTTGATGGCCACCTGACGTGAGCTACCACATTGCTCAGAACTCAGATGACATTCTGGAAGACATTACCCCTATCGGTGGCAGGCAAGTAGCACTACTTAAGATTGTCATCCTCACCCACCTCCTGTACTATTTTTTAAACCTCCCGCTGTATATCCACTCCTCCTTCATCCACTCCTATGAGCGCATCATAAGAGAATTTATTTGGAATACCTCCAAGTGATGTGTGGCCCTCTCTAAGCTCTCTAGGTGACTGATAAAAGTCGGCTTGCAGTACCCAATTTAGAACACTATTACCCGGCAGCCCAACTGCAGTGGGTGTCGCGATAGCTAGCTGCCCGTCACACTGCCACAGTGTCTCTCGCCTAGAACCTTCTCAGCATCCTTCAGCTGTTCCACCCCTGCACCAGATCATCCACACCCCAACTTCTGCTTCTGCACGTGGCATACCACTGCCTTCATTGACGTCTATATCTCACTAGGGGGACAACTCCTAATGCTCAAGCCATAGCTTTCTTGGCAACACCACAGAGACACCAGACCACCTCAATGGTGGAATTGGCGACCTGGCATGCTGCAGATATAAACGTGTTGGGGGATCTCTACAGTAGCCAGAAGCTCCCTCAGTACGAAGCCCTAATGGACGACACTAGTATGCCCCCTAGTAGCTTTCTCCTGTATTCCTCTCTTGTCAGAGCACTAGGATGGGCGTGGGGGGGATATGACCAAGGAGCCACCCATGCACCTCACCTTGCTATATCTACATGTGTTAGGCAGGGGTGGATATTTGATGCACTGGTTAGCTGACTTGCTGCATCAGCATATCTCGCCGTCGCTCAAATCTCTCCAAGTCCACTGGGAGGCTGATTGAGGGCAGCCTTACACGGACAGTCTTCCTTGTTAGAAAGCTCATTCCACATACCATGTAAAGCACGGTTCCGGCTGATTCAATTCTACATCATTTAGAGAGCTTATCTCACGCCTACTAAAATAACAGATACTTCGGCTGCAAAGATGCTGATTGCCCTCGCTGTCACTTGGTAGATGCAGATCTGCTACATATGCTCTGGGTATGCTCCCATTTACACCAATATTAGGGCATGGAGACACACCCGCTATCTCACTGCATGGATAGAAGCATCCTGTCCACTTGGGAGGCTTGCGTGTTGGGACTTTTCTATAAGGGCAAGAAACACAAGGTCACGTTCTGCTTCCTCAATCTGGGGCTCCTCTTGGCTAATAAGCTCACAACCTGCATGTGGAAAGCACCTGGCCCGTTGCGTTATAAAGCAACAGTCCATGACAGTGTGGATGTAGGCGGAAATTGTAGCCCTCCTTTGGGATGATAATTTAAGGCTCTTCAAATACCCAATAGCCGCCAGTTGGGACACAATTATGGCGGACCTGCACACAGAAATACATGACACTCCTGAGCCTCTGGACACATCGTCACCGGGAAGAACCGCCCTCTCTGCACATACGCCGCCAGGAATGACGCATAACATATTGCATCTCTCCTCCATGCACATCACTCCAGGATCCAACTAAACACTAAGGAAACTAACAACATCCCTTGAGCGGTTGCCATGGAATAATCGTTACTGTACTCACCTGCATGAAATGGAGCTGAAATCTGGTGGCCTACCTGACTGATACTTCAGCCATGGTTTTCAGTGTAGTTAATATTGTTGTTGTTTATTGCATTGATAAATTTGTCCCTGTCAATATTCACTACCTGAGTTATACTCGTTGATACGCGACAACCTCAAACTTGCCACACTGGAACAGACCCTTTCTATATACAAAGACCTGACGTCATTGCTTTTAAGATTTATTTACTCTGCTCCTAATAGCGTGTAACACCATGCTACAGATAATGTCTCTGTTTCCTATGCTGTGATTTGTGGAATATTAGCACTATCTATGAACCGATGTATGTACTTTCCTATATTGTCAGTGTGTAAATACTGGAAAGCAGTTTAATTAAAAATGCAATAAACGGGTTCAACTAAAAAGGAGGGGCTAAGTTGTGTTCTTCAATTGTATGCCACTGTATCCTCTTACATTATGCATGATCTACAGGCACGGCCTGTCCTTTAGGGCGGAGGGTCCACCCCCCCCCCCACCTTTTGCCCCTCATGAAGTGTCTGTCAGGCTCAACAAAGGTCAGCATGACAGATACTCTTCATTTTCAGCTCAGACAGCCAGGAGTGAGACTAGCACGATTTGCGCAGACTCCTCGCTGCCTGAGCTGAACTTTGCTGGGCTGAGGAGGTCTCAGCTCCTATGGGCATGACTTCTTCGGCTCAGCAAAGGTGCCTCGAGGCCCTCCCCTGGTTGACGAGGAAAGCGTCACCCATTGATCAATGACACATTGATAAAAAAAGTCACTCTTTAGGCGACTCTCTGCCTAAAGAACGGCGGAAAGCTGCCAGCAGTTGTAATATGGCAGTCTTCAGACCGCCAGCAATGGCGGTCTACTGGCGGCTTTGTCTTTTGTGATCTTGGAAAAAGACCAGCAAAATCATCATGAGGGCCATGACCTTTTATATCCACCATCTGAACAATGACCTAAATAGCGGGGTACCCAGAAACTAATCCATCCAGGTGTATGTTTAGTGGGATTCTGAAAAAATGTGTAATCCCTATGTGTGAGGTGAGTTGTCTCCATAGATGTTCCAGACAACACTCCGCTAGCCAGACATTTTCTTTCTTAAATAGGGCTCCTGTTTGTCCAAAGACCTGGTCTTACCTGTCCAGATCATTGATCAACACTAGATTGAGGTCCCCATCCACGAGGATGGTAGTTTCTGGGGTTTGTATGATGTTAGTGATTGCTTTCTACAAGAACGTCTCTTGATGCTTGTTGGGAGCATATGCATAAAATATCATTAAATTTTGTTACACACAGTTTTAAATGATAGGCTAGCATTCTCACTTAAATTCAGCTATTTACTCTACCACCTCCCTCTGAAGTCTTGGGATATGAGTATAGCTATTTCTTCTTTGTTCACTGGAACCAAAAATAAATATTGTTAAAAAATACAGCATAACTTTAGTCTATACGAGTCTTTGGAAAGGAAGTGCGTCTCCTGGAGTAGGCAGATATTGTAGCCCTTCTCTCAACCTGACTCCAACGTTGAGAGGATTACTAGACGCTTTGCTGGGCTATTTATGCCACAAACATTGCAGCTGGTATCTTAATATTGTGGGTAACGTAACCCAGCAGCCAAATTTTCTCTACAGTGGCAAAGTAGTGGGTCTAGAAGTGTAAATGTTAGAGAGGTAAGTATCTGCCCCCTGGACTTATAGAAAGCAGTTGATCTCAGCTTCTTCCCATTAGTGAATATTTTCATGTAAACAAACCAAACACCAATGAGAACAGTTTAAAGGTAGTTCAAAGTAGGAAATATAAGTATGTGTCCTTCAGGCAAGGCCCAGATCATGGAGGAGCCTTCCACCATTTAAGGGAGTCAGCTGCCACTGAACCATGCCCCTGCCCCATCCAAATCAACCCCAAAGGACCCAGGCAACCCAGGACTGCGGAGGGCCCAACCACATCATACTACTTAAATGTTACCAGGATGTCATTGTAGGAAAGTAGCCGCTTTCTAGCATGTTTACCCCCACTTCTGGCCTGTTTGTGAATGTGTGTCAGTGTGGTTTTACTGTGTCACTGGGATCCTGCTAGCCAGGACCCCAGTGCTCATAGATAAAAACCTATATGTCAGTGTGTTTTTACTGTGTCACTGGGATCCTGCTAGCTAGGACCCCAGTGTTCATAGATAAAAACCTACATGTCAGTGTGTTTTGAATGTCTCACTGGGACTGCTCATAGCTTGTGGCCTAATGTGTATGCCTGTGTAGTGCCTAACTGTGTCACTGAGGCTCTGCTAACCAGAACCTCAGTGCTTATGCTCTCACTGCTTTTAGAATTTGTCACTGTAGGCCAGTGACTTCATTTACCAATTTCAATTGGCATACTGGACTCCCCTTATAAGCCCCTAGTATATGGTACCTAGGTACCCAGGGCATTGGGATTCCAGGTGATCCATGTGGGCTGAATCATTTCTTTTGATCACCTGTAGGGAGCTCAGACAAACCCTTGCACAGGCCTGCCATTGCAGCCTGCGTGAAATAACGCACACGTTATTTCACAGCCATTTTCACTGCACTTAAGTAACTTATAAGTCACCTATATGTCTAACCTTCACTTGCTGAAGGTTAGGTGGAAAGTTACTAAGTGTGAGGGCACCCTTGCACTAGCAAAGGTGCCCCCACATAGTTCCGGGCTATTTCCCCGGACTTTGTGAGTGCGGGGACACCCTTACATGCGTGCACTCCATATAGGTCAATACCCAAATATAGCTTCACAATGGTAACTCCGAATATGGCCATGTAACATGTCTAAGATCATGGAATTGTCCCCCCATTCCAAATCTGGTGTTGGGGAGCCAATTCCATGCATCCTGGGGACTCCACCATGGACCCCCAGCACTGCCAAACCAGCTCTCTGAGGCTTGCACTGCAGCTACAGCTGCTGCACCTCACAGACAGGGTTCTGCCCTCCTGGGGTCTGGGCAGCCCAGTCCCAGGAAGGCAGAACAAAGAATTTCCTCTGAGAGCAAGGTGTTACACCCTTTCCCTTTGGAAATAGGTGTTACAGGCTGGGGAGGGGTAGCCTCCCCCAGCCTCTGGAATTGCTTTGATGGGCACAGATGGTGCCCTCTTTTCATAAACCAGTCTACACCGGTTCAGGGACCCCTTCTTCCCTGCTCTGGCGGGAAACTAGACAAATGAAAGTGGAGTGACCACTCCTCTGTCTATAACCACCCAAGGGGTGGTGCCCAGAGCTCCTCCAGTGTGTCCCAGACTTCAGCCATCTTGCTTTGCAAGGTGTAGGGGCACTCTGGAGGGCTCTGAGTGGCCAGTGCCAGCAGGTGACGTCAGAGACCCCTCCTGATAGGTCCATACCTGATACAGTAGCCAATCCCCCTCTCAGGGCTATTTAGGATCTCTCCTGTGGGCTCTCTGCAGATTTTGCTTGCAGGTTTCCTTCAGGAATCCTCTTCAACAACTTCAGACTCGCCTGACCTCGGATCAACTGCAGCCTGCTCCAAGAAACGCTGTAACTGCAACAAAGTGTCTGCAGGATACACTTTTCTTCAGCAACCTCAGCTCCAAGTCAGCAACTGCAACAGTTTCCACGGTGGGCACACTCTGAGGACTCCCTGTCTTCATCCTGCACCAGAAGAACCTAAGAAATCTCCTGTAGAGTGACCAAATCACTCCCCTGCTCCAAGCAGGCACCTTCCAAGATGATGACTGGTACCCTGGGACTCCTCTCACAACCCCGAGCGTGCTCCTAAGGACACAGATGGTGGACATCATCAACATAGACTGTCCTGAGGTCTTGCTGATGCAATTTGGAGGAGGTAAGACCTTGCATTCCCCGAGAACGATGGTACCCCTGTGTACTATGTCTTCTTCACCTCCTGAGGCCTCTGTGCACTCTTTGCAAACATCTTTCATGCACAGCCTGGCCCAGGTCCCCAGCACTCCACCCTGTGATGTTCAACTCGCTGAGTTGTTCTCCGGCGGCGTGGGACCTTCTTTTGTTGTGCTGCATCAACCGCATTTTGCACCTCCTTTGAACCCAGATCGTTCTGCTTCTGGGGGTGCTAGCTGGCATACTCAGGGCTCTCTAAAGTGCTGAGAGCCCCCTCTTCCTCCTCACACAGAGCTGAGGCCTCCAGGTCCCTCCTCGGTCCATCCAGTGCCATTTTGACAAAAAACAGACTTTTGTCATAGCCAAGGCTTGTTGGCGCCTCCTAACACGAAATCTCATCTGCAATGATCTTCATGCCGTGGGACATCTTTTGCATCATGCAGGGACCAACTGGCATCTTCCTAGGGTGCATTTCTGCAGTCTTCGACTAACCGGGGACTCTTCTTTTGCACCCTCTTCTGGGTAGGCAGGGGCCCCTGTCCTTCCTGGAACTTCTTTCGACTTCTGGACTTGGTCCCCTTCCTGAGCAGGTCTTCAGGTCCAATAATCCAGCAGTTGTTCTTAGCAGACTTGGTTGGCTGCTGCAAAATCCAAAAAAAGAGGTGTAGTGTGTCCTAAGGAAACTTGTAGTACTTTACTCCTGCTTTTCTGGGCTCTGGGGTGGGGTAATTTACTTTCCTTTACTGTATTCTTATTCTCCCAATGATTCTGCACACACTACACTTGTCTAGGGGGGAATTTGTGATGCACATTCCACTTTTTTAGTATATGGTTTGTGTTGCCACTAGACCTATTTTGTCTCATTGCATTCTATAGGATTTCCTACTGCTTGCATTGTTCTATGATTATTTACTTGTCTAATTTTGGTGTCTAGTGTATATATTGTGTATAAAACTTACCTCCAGAAGGAGTATTGTCTCTAAGATATTTTTAGTACTGTGTCACCCAAATAAATACCTTTATTTTTGGTAACACTGAATATTGTCTTTACTTGTGTGTAAAGACTGTGTAACTATAAGTGGTATTGCATGAGCTTTGCATGTCTCCTAGTTCAGCCTAAGCTGCTCTGCTATAGCTACTTGTATCAGCCTAAGCTGCTAGAACACTATTACCTTCACTAACAAGGGATAACTGGACCTGGTATAAGGTGTAAGTACCCAAGGTACCCACTACAAACCAGCCCAGCCTCCTACAGCCATGCGTCTCGGTGACCACTCTCCTCCAACAGTCGATCAAACACTGCCCTTTGCTCCTGCGTCATGGTGTCCAGATCAGGACGAAGCCTCGTCAGATATCTGGTCGTATGTTGCCATGTGTATGGTTGCCGCGTTGATACTCATTCTGAACGTTGTGACATGCTCTGTGTTTCTTCTTAGGTAAGATCGAAAATGTGTAGTTTCTCAGAAGCATATCTTCATTTGAAGTAATTTACCCTGCTAGCCAAAGATGAGGCAAAACGGATGGCCATAGCCGTCGGTGGTGTTTTTGCCTCTTAGGAAGTCAGCGATCGACTTAAGGTCTCTACTTTTCTAGAGAGTGATCAACGAGCGATCTTGAAACAGTGCCAGAGTGTGTCCTTGGAACGACAGAGGGTTTGTGTCTCTGGATCTTTTGAGTATTTCCTCCTTCAGTTTGAAATTATGGACACAAGCCAGGATATCTAGTGCCCTTATGTTGATACCCCCCTGGCAACCCATGTATGTTGAGTCTGGAAGACTCTTCCCTTTGTTTATGTGACATCATAGCTTCTGTTAAGTAGCCCAACCTACTATTTGAGGCTTGTTCCCACCTCTACTTGGTCAGGAAATTCAGCCTAGGTGTCTAGTGATGATTGGTGAGTGCCGTAACAAATGAATACATTAGTTTTCTATTCAAGGATTTGTAGTCTGAGAGCCCAGTGGGACAGAACGGACTGTGCAATGTTGATGTTAATTTGTATCCACAAACTTTTTTTTGGTTAGGACTTTGACGGCCTTTGTTAATGTTACAAGTGAATTTTCATTTGTTGTCTTTCTTCACCTAATTCATGCTAACACAAGCCGCAACATCTGGCTGGGCCTCTGGTATCAGATGTAACGGACAGCGTGACACAAGGCCTGATACTATCTATTTGTATGACATACTGCAATGGGTCTGTGCTACATATGTGCTATCTACTTGCTTTGTTTGCCTATCTTTATGCCACTACACTGTAAAATCAATAAAGACCCACTTGGGAAAAAAGGTTGTGTAGTCTTTCTCCTTCATATGTATTTTCAAGGGGCCATCGGGTACATGAGTGAGAGTATCATGCAAGCGGTCTTGAGAGACCTGTTTAATTCTTGGGGATCTGTCCCACCAGTTATAGGTACATGACTTCAATGAAGGTAGTAATCATTAGTAATGTAATATTTACACTGATGTGGCTGCTAAACAATTGTTCAGACTCAAGCTCTTTGTGTCAGAAAGTGCTTATCATTTATCACAACATTGCTAAAGAGAATAAAATAGTCTAAGAATATTTTGGAAACCTAACATTCACCTTTTTTCCACAGAAACGTCACAAACATTTGTTGATGGTCTTGTTGTAAGGCTCCTTATATTTTTAATTAGACATCGCTTTTATTTTATAATCTGCCTGTTATTGATTTGGAACCAAATTCAGTCAACCACACTCCCCCAGCTACCTCTACCATCCCCCAGACTGCTTTCCTCCTCCCATTCACCCTTGGTTCACTCTTCTCACTTCTCTTAACTTTGCTCCATCACCCAAGAATATCCATGATCACTTTAATCTCTTACCACCTCTTGCATTGCATGACTTCCACTATTATTTCCCTGACCCACCCTTCAACATTATTTCAGTCTATTACCTCCTTCTGGACTCGTAAATATGCTCACCCCATGGAATCTTCATCCCTATCAGACACTCTCCTCGTCCACTGCCTCTTCCCTGGATCTCAACTGATCCACTTATTTCTCCTCGCACCTGCCTCTCTGTTACTAGTCTTGTGGAACCCCTTCTTCCACTTCCCCTCCATAACCTTCCTGCATTGATCTTCACGCAGCAGCAGACAGCCATCCTTCATCTGACTGTCCATCATAAGTAGTATGTTTCTTTCATACCTATTCCTATCATTCTAGCCTTGTCAAGATATTTTCATGGCACTCTCCTCACTACATCTACTGATTTCTTGTTGCCAATGTATGAGCAGGATGAACATTTATACCTCAACTCTACCTGCTAAAGAGAGTATGATAAGGTTGTGAGAGCCCTCTCTATAGCAGTGATATCCTAGAATCTGCTTATTGAAAGTAAAATCCTAGTCTCCCTTAAGTAGCCCAGATCATACATTAGGACTTGTTTTCTCCTCTACTGTTCAAGGTATGTGGTTTAAGTGGCTGGTGCTGGTTGGTTAACATTACAAAGTAAATGAATACATGGGTGACTTATTCAGGGTTCTATAGTCTGGGCTCCTTCCTGGATCTTTTTTGGTGACTATTGGTACATGATCCAGGGCATGCTACAAGCCACGCACAAGACCAAGTATTGATGGGCTTTCTCATATCACTTCCTGGCTAGTAGGGCCATTAGGGACCACCTATTTTGCGTACACACGTGCTATAATCTGTAATCAAATAATATTGTTCCCTGAAGCAGCTAATAAATAACCGCTTTGTTTCTATAATCAAATTATAGTTTGCTTCTAGAATCCGTACTTGCACTGAACTGTCTTTACATATATCTAAACATGGGCAAGTGTAGTAGTCAGAAAAGTATGGAAGTGAAGTTGTACACGCTGGGCTCCCTTTTTGCTGAAGAAATTCATGGAGTTCTGCTTGCAAGAAACTGAATGTAACTGTTTTTTAATTGGTAAGTGGAAGTTGGATGAGTTTAGAATGCAGGTAGCTCATGTGTGGGGACACCAAAACTGGTTCCAAGAAGCACATCAGATATCACTGGTCGAAACAGATTGCTGACAGAATGCCAAGATCTTAAACTGCCACTTCCTAAGGAAGAAGATGTAATCACAGGCCGTAATATCACACTCAAAGAATGTTACTTGAAGGATATAATGCATTAAACTTGGTTTTTCAAAGACCTTTGTTGCATGTGAATGCAGAAGTGAACATTATAGAAACCTATTTTAAATGTAAGCAATTTTTGTGGCATAATGAAATGTGATGTTTTGGAGGTCAATGGTTGTCCTGTCAAGCTTCCTGCTGATAAGAGCAGGAATACTCAGGTATTTTCTGTGCAGTCTCAAACAAACTTTCGGTAAGCATGTTAAACATTATTAAATCATGGCACCTTATTTCCTTTATCTGACAATGTTTGGAAGAAGCAAAAAAACAATGTTAGGCGTGATAATGAAAAGAACATTATTCTTCTCATCCAGCGTCTTGACATGATTCAGTTCGTAGGTTTAACATTTCATCACCAATGGCTTGAATCAGAGTTTGACGGATAGATTACTCCATCACAAATGTGACAGATATCCTAGCAGCCTTTGTTCAAGTGCTACTGTATATAATGCACTTGAATTAAGGTGAGTGCGAAACCTGTCACACTTGTGGGAGTGTAACCCATCCATTAAGCGCTATATCAACACCTAAGCCTTTTACTTACCTGGCTGAGCCAGGAGTAATCTGTAGTCTGCCACCATATACAATATGAAGAGAATACATCACGAATTCTGAACTCCTACTAGGACAATGAAACATTTAATAAATTCTGGTGACATATTATCACCTTTGGCAACATTACTTATAATGGAGAGCGCTTACTTTGTGTTATGACATTGCTGATAGGAGTATAATAGTCTAAGTCAGTGGTTTCCAACCTGTGGTCCGGGGACCCCTGGGGATCCACAAAGCCTCCTCAGGGGGTCCGCGAGTGCTTAGTAAATTAAATAATATTAACAGATTAGGTCCCCAGCTTTCATTAATGACTCAGAAGAGGGGTCCCCAGGTTCCAATAATGATTCAGTGGGGGTCCCCGGGTTCCAGTAATGATAAAGTGGGGGTCCACAGAAGTTAAAAGGTTGGGAACCACTGGTGTAAGTGACTGTGCCAAAACCATTTTGGAGACAAAACATTCACATTTTTACTACAGAAATGCCATCAAGTTTGGGCAGGCATGCAATATATTAATGTTCTTGTTTGTTCCTTCTATTTTTAATAAAGCCTTTTAATTTTTCTTTTGTAGCCCACCCACAATTATCCCTTTTCCACCAATTACCCCCAGGTCCTCTTCACATTGCCTTCCTCTTCCTACCCACCCCTCCTCTGCCTCATCTCAAGCCCTAGTAGCCAGGAATGCCCCACATCCTAGAATGTTCTCGCAACCTCCTACACCCTTTGACTCCCCCCAGTATTATTTCGCTGCCCAAGTCTTCATTAATTCTGTCCCTCACCTCCTCGTGTCCCCGTACACCTCATTCCCTCATGAAATCTTCATCCTGGCCACCCGATCTCCCCAACCACTGCCTCTTTTCTGTATTTCGATTGACTCTCCTCTTCCTCCAACCACCCCACTTCCCACACCAACAGCTGTTACACCCCTTCCATCCACTACTTCTCCATTGAATCCTCTTCCTCCTGCTGAAGAAGCTCCTCCTTCCCTTTCCCCTTCCTTGCCACCGTCACCTCCTGCTGTGTGCCCTCCCCCTTCCCCTTGTCCTTCCCCAGCCTCCAGCGTGGATCCCCACCAAGTAACAGATGACAATCCTCCACCTGATACTCAACCGTAAGTATCATGTTTCTTTCATATGTACTATTATCATTCTAGAACATAAATATATTTGTATGCTGCACTCCCTGCTGCCAGTGTTTGAGCAGAATGAACATGTGACAAATCATCTTCCATCCCCCTTCTTGCAGGCCTCAATATTGTCACTTAATAAATTGTACATAAATGAAAACAAATATAATTTACCATAGCTCTGTTCAATTTGCATCATTGATCAATAATGGAATCACCTACTTCATTAATTATTGTCTTGTTACAGCTGTTTCTAAGAGCTCAATAAAATATTAGTTAGTATAAAGAATATTGTGGCTTGACCAATTGGAGGGCAATGCTTATGCTTTTAACCACTCCATGGGCCGGCTAAGTGTTAGGCCATGAACCAGTAGGGGCCACCATCAGGGTTGAAATTGTTTACCTAACATGTCCCAGGGTCTATCCTAGTATTGCAAACTGGGTAACTAGAACCTCTTTCAAACTTGACTCGCAGTGGTAGTGATGATGAGAAGTCACAGGCTTCATAGAGAGGCAGTGTGGGGCTACTCATGCTCAGAGCTCAACAAGCACATCTACCCTCATTTTACCTACATCTCCCCTGTGATCCAGGCTATCTCTCCCAAGTCTAGGTGCAACCTTCCAGGAGTATGGGGTACAAGGTAGTACCATGAATAAAATACAGTTGTAGTTGGTATTACTACCAAAATAGGTGTACTCAGTTCACAGTCACAGTTCACAGTGTTACCAATGGACACAATGTTCTTGATGGGTTGGTTGACCTGCCCCAGTCATATGTGTGCTTGCACCCTCTTATCCGAGAAGTTAAGCGCTAGTTAGCAGTGTCTTCTGAGAACCCATGTCAGTCACTTGCCACATCCTAACTAGTTGGTATGGCAGAAGCAGAGGTGGCATTTGTGAGTCAACGCAGCCCAGATTGGATCAATGGGTGAGTAGCTCTATGGTCAGGGTCTTAGGTATGGGCTCATGCTAGAGCTGGAAGTCATCACTGGGGATCTGATTAGGCAAGACAACACTTGCAATTGCAGCATCCTCTAACTGGTCATATCTGCAGGATATGTAGCCTTTCATAGGTCATGTAAAAGGGGCAATTGTAGCTCCCTCATTGAATAATCAATCTGGGCGATTGTGGCCACACACAGCCCTATACCTATCACACTCAGGGCAGTTGTGATCATTCATAAGACAATCACACACTGGACAGTTGCTGCAGGCCTATGGTAATGTTTGGTAGTAGTAGCGTGGAATATTATGGGACTTAATGGGTCAGGTGGGAATTGATCCCACATTGGTGATGCTACTACTGCGCCTTCATATGAATACATCTACTAAGGTGTGTTGTACACTTGCGGAGAGTGTACTAAACCTATTGGGGTTTCCAGAGGCGTAAGATGGGGTGCATTTTAGTCCTGTTTCTGTTTTTATTTTACAGCAACTACTTAGGCACTTTTTTAGAATCATACTGTAAAGACATCCCACGAGTTGGCACCCAGGCCGTCCCGGTGATCCTTTATGTGGACAATTCCATTCTATTGGAATTAACCGAAAATGGTCTACAAAAGTTTCTAACCGGGTTCAACGACTTTATGAGCAAATTGAAACTTAAGGCCAGTCATCAGATATTGTTTCTTTTGACCTGTGGTCCCAAATCAACCAAGACCAAAAAGTTCTATATAGGAGGAACTCAGATTTCTAAAGCCCCTTTTTTAAAGTTATTTAGGTATCCTATTTGATGCCTGTGGATCATCGGAGAGGCTAATTGCACAAAGAGCATTAAAAATAGGGGCAGCCTGCAATATGTTATCTAGATTCACAGTCAGTCAGGTTGTAAACCAATCAGGAATTGATTCAGCTGTATACAAGTGAATGTTTTTCAATTGGTATTTATGGAGCAGGTGTGTGAGGTTGTGCTATGCCAGCAAAACTGCAGGCAATTGAGACCAAGTTTCTCAGTCATCTGCTAGCAATACCTCAAAGTACGGTTAGTTTTGTATCCCACTTTGAACTTGGAAAGGAGTTCTTGGAAGACTTTGTGGGTATGGCTCTCCTGCTGCTTTGGGCCAAAATGTGGAGTACCTCTAAGATGGGATTTTCTCTGAAAGTAATTGTGGACTGGCTGAATCTGGATAATTGGCATGCTATCCCATGATTGGTCTATGTTAAAAAGTAATCTGAACCACCTTTTTGATTCTCCCGAAAAGACACGACCTCAAATTAAGGAAATGTGTGAAAAAATGTTATTTGTCTTAGAAGATGAAGGCCGTATGGGAAGGTCCTGTAAGAAGGTCTCTGTGCTGAGTTACATGCAGCTTTCTAATAGTTTGGGCACAAATGGGTACCTGACATTGCTAACTAATCCTCAGCATAGATTTTACCTTACAAGGCTAAGGCTGGATTTAATACACCATCTAGTTGCTTTTTCCGACTCGGGCTTGAGAGTAAACTTTTTTTCACGTTGCCCATGTGATGATGTCTCAATGCAATCAAGTATGCATTTTATGCTTTTTTGTAAATTGTGTTCAGTGTTCCGGGCTGGTCTTCTCTGCCCCATTTTAAAGCATGTGCACGTCAAGTCACACAAAGATGGCTTGAGACACTTGCAATTTGCTGCTATGCAGGAAATATGCTTCTCTGTTGTAAGTTACATTAAGGCTGCTCTTAAACTCTGGAAAATATATGATATCAAGAGCTGACTTTTTAAGGATGTTTTGTTATAAACATTTTCTTAATTTTATAGAAGGTATATTTATTGGTATTAGATAGGGTATGATATTGTAGGCTGCCTCCTGAAATATTTCTCTTGGGTGTTCTTTATTCGCTTTATAAATATTGTGTGTTTTAACATTATCATTCTGCAAATAATGTCTTTTATATGCTATTATGGTCAAGAAATGGACCAAATAAAGTTTTATGAATGAATGAATGAATCAATCACTTGTAAAGTGTGACTTATCACCCTTGGGGTCTCAGGGTGCTGTTGCGGGCATGATGCTTAGACAGGAAGCCAGGTCTTGAGATCCTCTCAGAGCTTCTTCAGAGAGGTGGCCTGTCTTGAATGAGTGAGAGCATGTTCCATGTCTGGGGCACGAGATAAAAGAAGGATCTGCCAGCTGTGCTCTTCCTGATTCTGGGGATGGAAGCAAGGGCGAGTTGAGAAAATTTGAGATGTCTGGTGGCGGTGTAGAAGGTCAGGTAGTGGTTGAAGTAGGCCAGTCCTATATTGTGCAATGCCATGTAGGTGTGTGTCAGAAGCTTGTAGGTGATGCGGTTGTTGACCGGGAGCCAGTGCAAGTCTCTGAAGTGGATGGAGATGTGGCTGTGGCAAGGGATGTCCAGGATGAGTCTGTCTGATGTAGTCTGGATTCTCTGTAGTCGTGTACGGAGCTTCTTTGTGATGCTAGGGTAGAGTGTGTTGCTGTAGTCTAGTTTGCTTCTAACAAGCATAGGGGCAACCGTTTGTCTCGGTGGGGATCCACTTGAAAATCTTCCGAAGTAGGTGCAGGGTGTGGAAGCAGGACAATGAGATGGTGTTGACTTGGCGGTCATGGAGAGCATGGAGTCCAGGATGATGCCCAGGTTGCATGCGTGCGTGGTTGGTGGGTGTATTTCCTAGGGCGGTTGGCCACCAGGAGTTGCCCAGGTGGAGGGGGTGGACCCGAATATGAGGATCTCTGTCTTGTCCAAGTTGAGTTTGAGGCAGCTGGTTTCCATCCAGGCAGTGAGTGCTCTCATTCCATCTTGAAAGTTTCTCTTGGCTGTAGATGGGTTGATCATTTGGGTATCGTCGACATAGGATATGATGTGTAGGCTGTGTTGTCAGATGATTTTAGCGAGCTGGGCCATGTAGATGTTGAAGAGGGTTGGGCTTATTGAGGATCCCTGGGGCACTCTGCAGCATGTTTCTTTGGATGCCGAGGTGAACGGCGGGAGTCTGATACTCTAGGTTCTTCGGGTGAGGAAGGACCAAATCCATTCCTGCGTTTTAGTGCAGATGCCAGCATCGTGGAGTCTGATAGAGAGAGTGGAGTGGAAGAATGTGTCGAACGTGTCAGAAAGGTCAAGGAGGATGAGGGCGTCCGTGTCTCCATGGTCAGGTATGGAAGGGATGTCGTTGGTGGCTGCGAGAGGGGCTGTTTCGGTGCTGTGGTTGCTTCTGAATCTGGACTGGGAGGGATCTAGGACTTGGTTTGCTTCGAGGAACTCCGTGAGTTGTATGTTGATGGCCTTTTCAGTTTCCTTGGCTGGGAAGGGGAGCAGTGAGATGGGTCTGTAATTCTTCAAATCCCTTGGGTCGACAGAGAGTTTGTTTTGGAGTGAGTTATTCTCTGCGTACTTCTAGGTGGACGGATGGTAGGGAGCTTCAATGGAGCGGTTGATAGTCCGGCAGAGCTCTGGTGCGATGGAGGCGCTTGCCAAGTTGAAAATGTGGGCACAGGTCTGAGGGTGCCCCTGAGTAGATGGACTTCTACATCTACTGCTACAGCTGCTGCCACCTCACAGACAGGGTTCTGACCTCCTGGGGTCTGGGCAGCCCAGTCCCAGGAAGGCAGAACAAAGCATTTCCTCTGAGAGCAGGGTGTTACACCCTTTCTCTTTGGAAATAGGTGTTACAGGCTGGGGAGGGGTAGCCTCCCCCAGCCTCTGGAAATGCTTTGGAGGGCACAGATGGTGCCCTCTTTGCATAAACCAGTCTACACCAGTTCTGGGACCCCTTCTCCCCTGCTCTGGCAGGAAACTGGACAAAGGAAAGTGGAGTGACCACTCCCCTGTCCATCACCACCCCAGGGGTGGTGCCCAGAGCTTCACCAGTGTGTCCCAGATGTCAGCCATCTTGCTTTGCAAGGTGTAGGGGCACTCTGAAGGGATCTGAGTGGCCAGTGCCAGCAGGTGACGTCAGAGACCCCTCCTGATAGGTCCATAACTGATAAAGTAGCCAATCCCCCTCTCAGGGCTATTTAGGGTCTCTCCTGTGGGTTCTCTTCAGATTCTGCTTGCAAGTTTCCTTCAGGAATCCTCTGCAACAACTTCAGACTCTTCTGACCTCGGATCTACCGCAGCCTGCTTCAAGAAACGCTGTAACTGCAACAAAGTGTCTGCAAGTGACACTTTCCTTCAGCAACCTCAGCTCCAAGTCAGCAACTCCAACAGTTTCCATGGTGTGCATGCTCTGGGGACTTCCTGTCTTTATCCTGCACCAGAAGAACCTAAGAAATCTCCCGTAGAGTGACCAAGTCACTCCCCTGCTCCAAGCAGGCACCTTTCAAGACGACGACCGGTACCCTGGGACTCCTCTCTCGAGCGTGCTCCTAAGGACACAGAGGGTGGATATCATCGACATAGACTGTCCTGAGGTCCTGCTGACGCAATTTGGAGGAGGTAAGACCTTGCATTCGCCGAGAAAGATGGTACCACTGTGTACTACGTCTTCTTCACCTCCTGAGGCCTCTGTGAACTATTTGCAAACTTCCTTCATGCACAGCCTGGCCTAGGTCCCCAGCACTCCACCCTGTGATCCTCAACTCGCTGAGTTATTCTCCGGCGGCATGGGACCTTCTTTTGTTGTGCTGCTTCAACTGCATTTTGCACCTCCTTCGAACCCAGATCCTTTGGCTTCTGGGGGTGCTAGCTGGCATACTGAGGGCTCTCTAAAGTGCTGAGAGCTCCCTCTTCCTCCTCACATAGATTTGAGGCCTCCAGGTCCCTCCTGGGTCCACCCAGCGCCATTTTGACAGAAAACAGACTTTTGGCATAGCCAAGGCTTGTTGGTGCCTTCCAACACGAAATCTCATCTGCAACAATCTTCACACCGCGGGAAATCTTTTGCATCATGCAGGAACCCGCTGGCATCTTCCTAAGGTGTATTTCTGTAGTCTTCGACAAGCCGGGGACTCTTCTTTTGCACCCTCTTCTGGGTTGGCAGGGGCCCCTGTCCTTCCTGGAACTTCTTTTGACATCTGGACTTAGTCCCCTTCCTTTGCAGGTCTTCATGTCCAATAATCCAACAGTTGTACTTTGCAGATTTGGTTGACTGCTGCAAAATCCCCAAAACGAGGTGTAGTGTGTCCTAAGAAAACTTGTAGTACTTTACTCCTGCTTTTCTGGTGCCCTGGGGCGAGGTAATTTACTTTCCTTTACTGTATTCTTACTCTTCCAGCGATTCTGCACACACTACACTTGTCTAGGGGGGGGATTCGTGATTCACATTCCACATTTTTAGTATATGGTTTGTGTTGCCCCTACACCTATTTTCTCCCATTGCATTCTATAGGATTTCCTACTGTTTGCATTGTTCTATGACTATTTACTTGTCTAATTTTGGTGTCTAGTGTATATATTGTGTATACTACTTACCTCCAGAAGGAATATTGTCTCTAAGATATTTTAGGACTGTGTCACCCAAATAAATACCTTTATTCTTGGTAACACTGAGTATTGTCTTTACTTGTGTGTAAGTACTGTATAACTATAAGTGGTATTGCATGAGCTTTGCATGTCTCCTAGTTCAGCCTAGGCTGCTCGGCTATAGCTACCTCTATCAGCCTAAGCTGCTAGAACACTACTACATTCCCTAACAAGGGATAAATGGACCTGGTGGAAGGTGGAAGTACCCAAGGTACCCACTACAAACCAGGACAGCCTCCTACAGCCATGTGTCTTGGTGACCAGTCTCCTCCGACAGTTGATCAAACACTGCCCTTTGCTCCTGCGTCATTGTGTCCAGATCAGGACGAATCCTCGTCAGATATCTGGTCGTATGTTGCCATGTGTATGGTTGCCGTGTTTATACTCATTCTGAACGTTGTGACGTGCTCTGTGTTTCTTCTTAGGTAAGATTGAAAATGTGTTGTTCCTCAGAAGCATATCTTCATTTGATGTAATTTACCCTGCTAGCCAAAGATGAGGCAAAACAGATGGCCATAGCCGTCAGTGGTGTTTTTGCCTCTTAGGAAGTTAGCGATTGACTTAAGGTCTCTACCCTTCTAGAGAGTGATCAAGGAGAGATCTTGCAACAGTGACAGAGTGTGTCCTTGGAACGACAGACGGTTTGTGTCTCTGGATCTTTTGAGTATCTCCTCCTTGAGTTTGAAATTATGGACACAAGCCAGGATGCCTAGTGCCCTTATGCTGATCCCCCCCTTGGCAACCTGTGTATGTTGAGTTTGGAAGACTCTTCCCTTTGTTTATGTGACGTCATAGCCTCTGTTAAGTAGCCCAACCTACTATTTGAGACTTGTTCCCTCTACTTGGTTAGGAAATTCAGCCTGGGTGTCTAGTGGTGATTGGTGAGTGCCGTAACAAATTAATACATTAGTTTTCTATTCAAGGTTGTGTAGTCTGGGAGCCCAGTGGGGCAGAACGGACTGTGCAATGTTGATGGGTAATTTGAATCCACAAACTTTTTATTGGTTAGGACTTTGACGACCTTTGTTAATGTTAAAAGTGAAGATTCATTTGTTGTCTTTCTTCACTTAGTTCATGCTAACACAAGCCGCAACATCTGGATGGACCTCTGGTATCAGATGTAACAGACAGTGTGACACAAGGCCTGACACTATCCATTTGTATGACATACTGCAATGGATCTGTACTACATATGTGCTACCTACTTGCTTTGTTTGCCTATCTTTATGCCACTACACTGTAAAATCAGTAAAGACCCACTTGGGAAAAAAGGTTGTGTAGTCTTTCTCCTTCATATGTATTTTCAAGGGACCATCGGGTACATGAGTGCGAGTATCATGCAAGCTGTGCACAGCACTGAGTCTTGAAGGACCCACTAGGAAAAAAAGGTTGTGTAGTGTTTCTCCTTCATATATCTTTTCTAGGGACCATCAGGTACATGAGTGAGAGTATCGTGCAAAGTGTGCAGAGCACTGAGTCTTGAGGGACCTGTTTAATACTTGGGGATCTGGCCCACCAGCTATGTGTACATGACTTCAATGAAGGTAGTCATCGTTAGTCATGTAATATTTACACTGAAGTGGCTGCTAAACAATTGTTCAGACTCAAGCTCTTTGTGTCAGAAAGTGCTTGTCACTTATCACAACATTGCCAAAGAGAATAAAATAGTCCAAGAATCTTTTGGAAACCTAACATTCACCTTTTTTCCACAGAAACGTCACAAACATTTGTTGATGGTCTTGTTTTAAGGCTCCTTATATTTTTAATTAGACATCACTTTTATTTTATAATCTGCCTGCTATTGATTTGGAACCAAATTCAGTCAACCATACTCCCCCAGCAACCTCTACCATCCCCCCAGACTGCTTTCCTCCTCCCATTCACCCTTGTTCCACTCTTCTCACTTCTCTTAACTTTGCTACATCACCCAAGAATATCCCTGATCACTTTAATCTCTTACCACCTCTTGCATTGTATGACTTCCACTATTATTTCCCTGACCCACCCTTCATCATTATTTCAGTCTATTGCCTCGTTCTGGGATCAAAAATATGCTCGCCCCATGGAATTTTCATCCCTATCAGACACTCTCCTCGTCCACTGCCTCTTCCCTGGATCTCAACTTATCCACTTATTTCTACTTGCACCTGCCTCTCTGTTACTAGTCTTGTGGAACCCCTTCTTCCACTTCCCCTCCATAACCTTCCTGCGTTGATCTTCATGCAGCAGCAGACAGCCATCCTTCATCTGACTGTCCATCATAAGCAGTATGTTTCTTTCATACCTATTCCTATCATTCTAGCCTTGTCAAGATATTTTCATGGCACTCTCCTCACTACATCTACTGATTTCCTGCTGCCCGTGTATGAGCAGGATGAACATTTATACCTCAACTCTACCTGCTAAAGAGAGTATGATAAGGTTGTAAGAGCCCTCTCTATAGCAGTGATATCCTAGAATCTGCTTATTAAAAGTAAAATCCTAGTCTCCCTTAAGTAGCCCAGATCATACATTAGGACTTGTTTTCTCCTCTACTGTTCAAGGTATGTGGTTTAGTGTCTGGTGCTGGTTGGTTAACATTACAAAGTAAATGAATAAATGGGTGACTTATTCAGGGTTCTATAGTCTGGGCTCCTTCCTGGATCTTTTTTGGTGACTACTGGTACATGAGCCAGGCCATGCTACAAGCCATACACAAGACCAAGTATTGATGGGCTTTCTCAGATCACTTCCTGGCTAGTAGGGCTATTAGGGACCACCAATTTTGCGTACACACGTGCTATAATCTGTAGTCAAATAATATTGTTCCCCGAAGCAGCTATTAAATAACTGCTTTGTTTCTATAATCAAATTATAGTTTGCTTCTAGAATCCGTACTTGCACTGAACTGTCTTTACATATATCTAAACATGGGCAAGTGTAGTAGTCAGAAAAGTATGGAAGTGAAGTTGTAAAGGCTGGGCTCCCTTTTTGCTGAAGAAATTCATGGAGTTCTGCTTGCAAGAAACTGAATGTAACTGTTTTTTAATTGGTAAGTGGAAGTTGGATAAGTTTAGAATGCAGGTAGCTCATGTGTGGGGACACCAAAACTGGTTCCAAGAAGCACATCAGATATCACTGGTCTAAACAGATTGCTGACAGAATGCCAAGATCTTAAACTGCCACTTCCTAAGGAAGAAGATGTAATCACAGGCCATAATATCACACTCAAAGAATGTTACTTGAAGGATATAATGCATTCAACTTGGTTTTTCAAAGACCTTTGTTGCATGTGAATGCAGAAGTGAACATTATAGAAACCTATTTTAAATGCAAGCAATTTTTGTGGCATATTGAAATGTGATGTTTTGGAGGTCAATGGTTGTCCTGTCAAGCTTCCTGCTGATAAGAGCAGGAATAATCAGGTATTTTCTGTGCAGTCTCAAACAAACTTTCGGTAAGCATGTTAAACATTATTAAATCATGACACCTTATTTCCTTTATCTGACAATGTTTGGAAGAAGCAAAAAAACAATGTTAGGCGTGATAATGAAAAGAACATTATTCTTCTCATCCAGTGTCTTGACATGATTCAGTTCGTAGGTTTAACATTTCATCACCAATGGCTTGAATCAGAGTTTGACGGATAGATTACTCCATCACAAATGTGACAGATATCCTAGCAGCCTTTGTTCAAGTGCTACTGTATATAATGCACTTGAATTAAGGTGAGTGCGAAACCTGTCACACTTGTGGGAGTGTAACCCATCCATTAAGCGCTATATCAACACCTAAGCCTTTTACTTACCTGGCTGAGCCAGGAGTAATCTGTAGTCTGCCACCATATACAATATGAAGAGAATACATCACGAATTCTGAACTCCTACTAGGGCAATGAAACATTTAATAAATTCTGGTGACATATTATCACCTTTGGCAACATTACTTATAATGGAGAGCGCTTACTTCTTGTTATGACATTGCTGATAGGAGTATAATAGTGTAAGTGACTGTGCCAAAACCACTTTGGAAAAATAACATTCACATTTTCACTACGGAAATGCCATAGATTTTGGGCAGGCATGCAATATATTAATGATCTTGTTTTAGGGCTCCTTCTCTTTTTTAATAAAGCCTTTTCATTTTTCTTTTGCAGTCCACCCACAATGATCCCTTCTCCACCAACTACCCCCAGGTCCTCTCCACATTCCCTTCCTCTTCCTACCGGCCCCTCATCTGCCTCCTCTCAAGCCATAATAGCCAGGAATGCCCCACATCCTAGAGTTTTCTCACAACCTCCTACACCTTTTGACACACCCCAGTATTATTTTGCTGCCCAAGTCTTCATTAATTCTGTCCCTCACCTCCTCGTGTCCCCGTACACCTCATTCCCTCATGAAATCTTCATCCTGCCCACCCGATCTCCCCAACCACTGCCTCTTTTCCGTATTTCGATTGACCCTTCTCTTCCTCCAACCACTCCACTTCCCACACCAACAGCTGTTACACCTCCTCCATCCACTACTTCTCCATTGAATCCTCTTCCTCCTACTGAAGATGCTCCTCCTTCCCTTTCCCCTTCCTTGCCCCCATCACCTCCTGCTCTGTGCCCTCCCCCTTCCCCTTCCCCTTGTCCTTCCCCAGCCTCCAGCGTAGATCTCCACCAAGTAACAGATGACAATCCTCCACCTGATACTCAACCGTAAGTATCATGTTTCTTTCATATGTACTATTATCATTCTAGAACATAAATATATTTGTATGCTGCACTCCCTGCTGCCAGTATTTGAGCAGAATGAACATGTGACAAATCATCTTCCATCCCCCTTCTTGCAGGCCTCAATATTGTCACTTAATAAATTGTACATAAATGAAAACAAATATAATTTACCATAGCTCTGTTCAATTTGCATCATTGATTAATAATGGAATCACCTACTTCATTAATTATTGTCTTGCTACGGCTGTTTCTAAGAGCTCAATAAAATATTAGTTAGTATAAAGAATAATGTGGCTTGACCAATTGGAGGGCAATGCTTATGCTTTTAACCACTCCATGGGCCGGCTAAGTGTTAGGCCATGAACCAGTAGGGGCCACCATCAGGGTTGAAATTGTTCACCTAACATGTCCCAGGGTCTATCCTAGTATTGCAAACTGGGTAACTAGAACCTCTTTCAAACTTGACTCGCAGTGGTAGTGATGATGAGAAGTCACAGGCTTCTTAGAGAGGCAGTGTGGGGCTGCTCATGCTCAGAGCTCAACTAGCACATCTACCCTCATTTTACCTACATCTCCCCTGTGATCCAGGCTATCTCTCCCAAGTCTAGGTGCAACCTTCCAGGAGTATGGGGTACAAGGTAGTACCATTAATAAAATACAGTTGTAGTTGGTATTACTACCAAAATAGGTGTACTCAGTTCACAGTCACAGTTCACAGTGTTACCAATGGACACAATGTTCTTGATGGGTTGGTTAACCTGCCCCAATCATATGTGTGCTTGCACCCTCTTATCGGAGAAGTTAAGCGCTAGTTAGCAGTGTCTTCTGAGAACCATGTCAGTCACTTGCCACATCCTAACTAATTGGTATGTCAGAAGCAGAGGTGGCATTCATGAGTCAACCTAGCCCAGATTGAATCAATGGGTGAGTAGCTCTACGGTCAGGGTCTTAGGTATGGGCTCATGCTAGTGCTGGAAGTCAATACTGGGGGTCCGATTAGGCAAGGCAACACTAACTGGTCATAACTGCAGGATATGTAGCCTTTCATAGGTCATGTAAAAGGGGCAATTGTAGCTCCCTCATTGACTAACCAATCTGGGTGATTGTGACCACACACAGCCCTATCCCTTATCACACTCAGGGCAGTTGTGGTTATGCACAAGACACACTGGATAGTTGCAACAGGACGATGGTAATGTTTGGTAGAAGTAGCGTGGAATAATATGGGGCTTAATGGGTCAGGTGGGAATTGATCCCACATTGATGATGTTAGTACTGCCTCTTCATATGAATACATCTACTAAGGTGCGTTGTACACTTGAGGGGAGTGTACTAAACCTATTGGGGTTTCCAGAGGCGTAAGACGGGATGCATTTTAGCCCTGTTTCTGTTTTTATTTTACAGCAACTCCTTAGGCGCTTTTTTAGAATCATACTGTAAAGACATCCCATGAGTTGGCACGCAGGCCGTCCCAGTCATCCTTTATGCGGACAATGCCATTCTGTTGGAATTAACCGCAAATGGTCTTCAAAATTTTCTAACCGGGTTCAATGACTTTATGAGCAAATTGAAACTTGAGGCCAATCATCAGATATTGTATCTTTTGACCTGTGGTCCCAAACCACCCAAGACCAAAAATTTCTATATAGGAGGAACTCAAATTTCGAAAGCCCCTTTTTTAAAGTTATTTAGGTATCCTATTTGATGCCTGTGGACCATGGGAGAGGCTAATTGTACAAAGAGCATTAAAAATAGGGGCAGCCTGCAATATGTTATTTAGATTCACTAGTCAGTCAGGTTGTAAACCAATCAGGTATTGATTCAGCTGTATACAAGTGAATGTTTTTCACTTGGTGTTTATGGAGCAGGTGTGTGAGGTTGTGCTATGCCAGCAAAACTGCAGGTAATTGAGAACAAGTTTCTGAGTCATCTGCTAGCAGTACATCAAAGTACGGCTGTTTTGTATCCCACTTTCAACTTGGAATAGAGTTCTTGGAAGACTTTGTGGGTATGGCTCTCCTGCTGCTTTGGGCCAAAATGTGGAGTACCCCTAAGATGGGATTTTCTCTGAAAGTAATTGTGGACTGGCTGAATCTGGATAATTGGCATGCCTTCCCATGGTTTGGTTGGCCTATGTAAAAATTAATCTGAACCAACTTTTTGACTCTCCTGAAAAGACACGGCCTCAAATAAAGGAAATGTGTGAAAAAAATGTATTTGTCTTACAAAGATGAAGGCCGTATGGGAAGGTCCCTTAAGATGGTCTCTGTGCTGAGTTACATGCAGCTTTCTAATAGTTTGGGCACAAATGGGTACCTGACATGGCTAACTAATCCTCAGCATAGATTTTACCTTACAAGGCTAATGCTGGATTTAATACGCCATCCAGTTGCTTTTTCCAACAATGGGCTCAAGAGTAAACATCTTTTCATGTTGCCCATGTGATGATGTCTCATTCCATTCAAGTACGCATTTTATGCTTTTTTGTAAATTGTGTTCGGTGTTCCGAGCTGATCTTCTCTGCCCTATTTTAAAGCATGTGCACTTTAAGTCACACAAATATGGCTTGAGACACTTGCAATTTGCTGCTACGCAGGAAATATGGTGCTCTGTTGTAAGTTACATTAAGGCTGCTATTAAACTCTGGAAAACATATGATATCAAGAGCTGAATTTTTAAGGATGTTTTGTTAGAAATCATTTTTTAATTTTATCGAAGGTATATTTATAGGTATTAGATAGGAGTTTGATATTGTAGGCTGCCTCCTGAAATATTTCTCTTGGGTGTCTTTTTTTTGCTTTATAAACATTGTGTGTTTTAACGTTATCATTCTGCAAATAATGTCTTTTATATGCTATTATGGACAAGAAATTGACCAAATAAAGTTTTATGAATGAATCAATCAATCAATCACTTGTAAAGCGTGACTTATCACCCTTGGGGTCTCAGGGTGCTGTTGCGGGCATGCAGCTTAGTCGAAAAGCCAGGTCTTGAGACCCTTCCAGAATTTCTTCAGAGATGTGGCCTGTCTTGAATGAGTGAGAGCATTTTCCATGTCTGGGGCGCGAGATAACAGAAGAATCTGCCTCCAGCTGTGCTCTTCCTGATTCTGGGGATGGCAGCCAGGGCGAGTTGAGGGAATCTGAGATGTTTGGTGGTGGTGTAGAAGGTCAGGCAGTGGTTGAGGTAGGCCAGTCCTTTATTGTGCAGTGCCATGTAGGTGTGTGTCAGTAGCTTGTAGGTGATGCGGTTGTTGACCGGGAGCCAGTGCAGGTTTCTGAAGTGGATGGAGATGAGGCTGTGGCAAGGGATGTCCAGGATGAGTCTGGCTGATGCATTCTGGATTCTCTGTAGTCGTGTTTAGAGCTTCTTTGTGATGCTGGGGTAGAGTGTGTTGCTCTAGTCTAGTTTGCTGCTGACAAACGTAGGGGCAACCGTTTGTCTCGGTGGGGATCCACTTGTCGGGATTATTGAGGATCCCTGGGGCACTCTGCAGCATGTTTCTTTGGATGCCGAGGTGAACGGCGGGAGTCTGACACTCTAGGTTCTTCGGGTGACGAAGGACCAAATCCATTCCAGAGTTTTAGTGCAGATGCTGGCATCGTGGAGTCTGGTGGAGAGAGTGGAGTGGAAGAATGTGTCGAACGTGGCAGAAAGGTCAAGGAGGATGAGGGCGGCTGTGTCTCCATGGTCCAGTATGGCAGGGTTGTCGTCGGTGGCTGCGAGAAGGGCTATTTCGGTGCTGTGGTTGCTTCTGAATTTGGACTGGGAGGGATCTAGGACCTGTTTTGCTTCAAGGAACTCCGTGAGTTGTATGTTGATGGCCTTATCAGTTTCCTTGGCTGGGAAGGGGAGCAGTGAGATGGGTCTGTAATTGTTCAAGTCCCTTGGGTCGGTAGAGAGTTTGTTTAGGAGTGAGTTGATCTCTGCATGCTTCTAGTTGGACAGATAGGTGGCAGTTTCGATGGATCGGTTGATAGTCCGGCAGAGCTCTGGTGCGATGGCGGCGCTGTCCAAGTTGAAAATATGATGTGGGCACGGGTCTGAGGGTGCCCCTGAGTGGATGGACTTCATGAGTTTCCTGGTGACTGCTATGGAGATAGGGGCCCAATGGATCAGGGTCTGGTGCAGTGTGGGGTCTGAGGTGCTGCTGGTGTGTAGTGGGGGTGGGATTTGGTCCTTGAATCCTTCGTATATGTCCTGGATTTTCCAGTGAAAAAAGGTGGCAAGGTACTTGCAGAGGTCTTGAGACGGGGGAATGTGTGAAGTGTCAGTTCCAGGGTTCGTGAATTCCTTGACTATTGTGAAGAGTTTCTTGTTGTTGTGTGAGTTGGTGCTGATGCGTTCTTGAATGGCAGCTTTCTTGGAGGCCCTGAAGAGCTGGTGGTGCCTGGGGACTGCAATTTTGTAGGCTGTGTGGTCTTTAGGCATTTCCCCACTTTCGCTCCAGTCTTCTGCAGGTGTGTTTAGACTCTTTGAGTTCTGTTGTGAACCAGCTTGGGGCCAGATGTAGCAAAGGTTTTTGCCCATTCTGTGTCTATGGGAAAAAGTGTTCGTACATATGGCCCTTGGTTTCTTATGGTGCTGGTTTCAGGCAGGTTTTCTGAGGGAGGCTATTCTGTTAGCACATTCTGTGATCCAGCTGTGCAGGTTGCATGCTGAGTCGTTCGTGGCATCCAGTAGGGGGAGTGGCTCCGTGAGTCCATGAGCTGTGCTTCAGTGACTTTGCCCCAGCTTCTGCTGGGAGGATGGGGGGGGGGGAGTGGTGGCATGCAGTGATCTACGTGAATGCGAAATGGACGCATCAGTGGTCGGTCCCCTGGTGTTTGGAGGTATGAGAGATGGTGATGTTATTTCCTGCCGCGAAAATGGGGAAGAGGGTGTGAACTGCTGCATGAGTAGGGAGGTTGACTAGTTGCTTGAGACTGAGAGTTGTGAGGTTGTCCAAGAGGGTTGTGGTGTTTGAGTCGTGGTGGTTGTCGAGGTGGAAGTTGAGGTCGCCAAGCAGGATGTAGTCTGTGGAAGCGAGTGCATGGGGGGCGACGAGATTGGTGATGGTTTCGCTGAACTTGGGACAGGGCCTGGGCAGTCTGTATGCGAACGTGCCATGGAGAGGAGTGTTTAGGTCAGTGAGGCCAGTCACCTCAAGCAGACACAGACCCTTACATGCTGACTCTTCTGCTGGCTATTGTGGCCGTGCTCAGGCCACATTTTGATATACCACAGAGCTCATAGGGCCTCAGTAATTGCAGTCCAATGAATACAGTTCCTTTTGGGAACCACCACAAAATGTAGACCTCCAAAACCGAGGTTCGGGCCAGAGGGTGTGGTAAATAGAAGAGGTCCTCTTCTAGGTGTCATAAAGACACCAGGAACATGCCACATTTAGCTCCTCCTGGACAAATACTTGTCCCATAGGATTGTCATGTTCCTTCCCTTTCTCAGCATATAGGCTGCGAAATGCTATAGCAAAGGTACCCCGCTCTTCCAGCAAAAGATCGGTACGCAGGTATTTCCCTCTCCTTTGGAAGACTTGCTGCCATGCAGACACCAGTCCAAGTTGCATAGCAGTTGTCTGAGAACTCTGCAAAGCCCTCCCATCATTAGCCATAGAGAACTTAAACCTGGAACAACAATTGGGGAAGTGAGGTCTAATATTCCCCACAATTAAACAGGAGATGTTTACCCATGATCTGCAACTGTAGAACTAGCTTGGGGTGGTTCTGCTTTCATACTTTCCAGGATGCTATTCAGACATAACCTTTGTGTAGAGTGATGCTTCTCAAAGATGAGGCACAAAAAGTTGTGAGATTTCCGTACCTGCCTGTCATCAGTCAAACAGCAGGAGTAACTAGGGAACGACAGAAGAGACAGGCCTCACCTAAAGTTTTCCTCACCTTGTATAATAGTCTGCAGCCCCACCCCACCACTGCCATCCACCAAATATCAGTGTTTAGGAAGACTGATCCGACGCTCGTTGCTGAACAAAAGACCTAATCAAATGGGCATCTCAAATGGTTCCTACGATCTGACATTACTCTGAGTTACTCATACACGCAGTTTATATAACACGTAGGCTACACACATAAACAAGCACCTGCGATGTTAGTGGTAAAAACAGGGAATGTGCATATAAGTGGAACTTTACATGAGTTGACCAGAAGGCCTACATCCCAGTGACACAAATAAAAAGTTCAGGTCACAACTATGGACCCCCAAAACACAGTACATTGCCACCACCTCTTTATTTGCTGAACGCATAACATAGTCATTAGTCCACTGTTAGACAAAGAAGGTACACTTGGTGTCTACCTCCTGGTCACGGGACAAGGTTGTCAGTTAGTCTTGACATTCATGAAACCTAACTATGGCACACCACAGCAGCAGCTGAGCATGCGAAAACAACAAGGCAGCTTTAGAATATTGTACTTCATACTTTTTCGATCTTTATAAGCTTTTCTGATCAACCCTTCTCTTCCATTTAAATTTCATAGACGGATGTCTAATACTGGCCGCCGCCGGGAACGAAGAGGATGGAGGTAACATGTTTGATTTGTTTGTTTGTAGTATGAATCCGTCTTCAATTTAAATAAACCACAGTCAATTAAGTGCTTAGAATGCACTGATGTAGAAAAGGGTCCATGCCTTCACATGCTCTCCCTCGCTTTCATTTTCTCTAATCTGATGGCAGGAAACCGCACACCCTAATCGTCTTGCTTTTGGAATGAGGCTTATGCAGTCTTGGGATATGGTAGACTATCAAAGTGGGAAAGAGATAGTAGAGAATGGACACCAAGGACTGTTCTACGGTACATAGATTGGAATGTGTCATACATTAAGATGCACAGAACATGAGTGCTACTGCTAAATGGAAGCTCTGACAATACCAACAGAATAAATGGTTGAATGAACAGAATAATAGAGAAATGGGTATCACATAGTGCTGCCAAATACTCAGAGCTCTGAGGAGTAGAGAGGGCAGTCACACAAAGGAACTTATAGGATAAAATCTATTGTTTCACAGAGTTATTGCGGGGGTGGTGGAGGAAGTATTTATGGGTAACAGACATGTGCCAGCCAATACCAGGACATGCCATACATCACATAAAGCTTTCTGTCTGTGGTGTGAGAGGAGATTAAAGCCTACATCTAAAAGATAATATACCATGTATCTGAATACATTACGTGAGCACAGAAGAGATCATGACCTGAAAGCCATCTATAAGAAATGCCCTATGAACATCAAATTCTTATTGGGGTGGAAAGGCTTGCAAAGGGGCCAGAGACATCAGCTGAGGCAAACTGCTTTTGCCTTTATTTTGTTCCTTTTTTCTTTTTTACTTTCTTTATTGTTTAGTGTGTCAGTTGGCTTCCAGAGCAGATAATCAATATTATCATTATTTCATGTCCCCTAGGTTTCTGTCTCTCAATCTAGCTCTAGCTCTCTGTTTATATCCACATTTTTTCTCTCTCTTCATTTCAGGAAGTGGCTGTGTTGTTGGAGGAATTCGAGCGCAGACTCTCAATAGAAGGAGATCCTAACTGTGACCACTGCTAGGTCATCTGTGGCTTCTGCTCATACGCTTAATCTCTAGATGTTGTCCCCCGATATGATCGAAAAGTTCTTGTTCTTTGCAGCTTCTAACAAGTATGCAGTATGAAAGGTCATGAATTTGATAACACATGACCAAAAAGGGGACCTAATTCTAGACACATAGTACTTTGATGAACACCTTTGCGTACTGAGTTGAGGCACTAATTATACTTTATATTGGGCCTGATTTAGATCTCAACAGAAGAGTTATTCCATCATAGTCAGCCCCAAAGTGTTATTTGATTTTACTGTACTGTACTATTAAACTTATGTTGACGTATCTTGTATTTTCATATGGCTTTTTAAGGTGAAATAAAATATATTGATTGATTGATTGAGACAGACCAGAGGCGAATGTGCAGGAGCAGTAGTAGCAAGAGGGATGGGCTGAAGCAGCAGGACGTTGGTGGCAAATGTGAAGTTTGTGAGCTGCACATGGAAGGGATTGAAGCATGGGAATGTTGGGTGAAAGAGAGAGGTGGGAGCAATGAAACAGATATTGGAAAAGGAGGAGTTGTAGTGGATATTGACAGTAGAGCACAACACCTATAAGAGACAGAAGTAGGCGATAGTGGGCAAGATAGCGCTTGAGGAATTTACAGTGGCACTGACAAGGGATGGGGGGAGGGTAGGAGCAATGGCATAATCTAGGGTTAGAAGAAGGACACAGCGGTGGAAAGTCAAAGGATTGAAAGGTGGAAGAGAATGGAGTTTAGCTTGCTATGCTTGGGGCAAGAGGAAGAAGGTAGGATCAGTGGAGTACACTGGGTAAGAAGGTGGAGCAAGAGCTTCAAGATACGGAAGAAGCAAGACGACAAAATGGTAACTGCAAGAAGGAGAGACCAGGAGCCCATGGACCCACAGGTGGGTACAAATAAAAGCAGGAACATTGGGACCGACTGGGGGCAAGAAGGTGTGGCAGGAACAACTAAAGAAATTGAGGGAAAAATTAGAAATTGAAGCTTCAAGAGGGAGAGACTGGGACAGGAAGTGGCAAACAGCAGGCAAGAGGGAAGAGCTGGATCAAACAGTCTGGTATGAGGGCAGTAGAAAGGGATTCGAGCAACGAGACATGATCTAGGGAAGAGGGTGGTGTGGGAGCAACAGAAAAAACCATGAGCAAAAATAAGGGAAGGGACCAACGGGCAGTGGGGCACAAAACTTCAAGAGGAAGTATCAGGAGCAACGTGGCAATGTGGAGCAGAATAAAAACATAGGACAATGGCACAAAATGGAGCACAGCTAGGATAAGAGGTGCATGAAGCAAAGTGTGTGGTAGCAGAATATACATGGGGTAAGAGAGGGCAGTCGAAGTAAGCAGCAAGACAGACTTGGGGAAGGAGGAGACACAAAAAAGAAGTGTGAAATACTATAAATCAGTGAAAAATAGACAAAATAGTAAAATTGTCAAAATGTAAAGGTTTTCTTTGAGATATTTACAACGGGTAAGCAACACCAACATAGGGAGTAAAAAAATGAAAAATAAACAAAATAAGCATTGATAAAATAGGAGCATGCGTTATACCTGCACAAATATGACAGCATCCTGAGTATGCAATATTCCAACTCTCATTCAAACTGCAAATATCACTGATCATGTCTGCTCTTCCACTTTCTATGTCTATATTATACCAGATACTCACTCTCTGGCTCAGAGGCCCAGGGTTCTCAGGACCTATGTAGGTTGGGCACTGTCAGTCGTAGTGAGTATTCCCTGACATATAGTCAGCAGTCATGCAAAGTCTACCTATTCCACAGCTTTCAGCTCATTTTTTAAATCCCTTGGTTCCAGCATAGACATGCTTTCCAGTGAGGATTTCAGCACCAGAAAATGTAGACTTGACCCACATGTCTTCACTGGTTCCCAGTCCTTGTCATCGCTTTATGGCTCTGTGTCCCTTGAGTACTCAGCATGCAAACATGGTAACCCAGCCTTTCACTTTCTTATTACCAGCTTTCATCCCACTGCTTACCCCTTTTCTCTTACACATGTCACTGCTTCTTATTTAAGCCACACCACACCTGCCTCCCTCACCACACTCCCTTCCACATTCCATGTTCCATACCCTTCTCATTGATACATTCTGTTTTCCCAACTTATAGTCAGCCCCTCCCTCTACCTTACCTGCCTCCTGCACTTTAATCTCCCACAGTCTCCCTCCATACTCTCCCGACCTACCCCTCACACTGTTCCACTGTGTGTTACATGATTTCAGCTCCCTTCACATGATCACCCAGTGAAATCACACAATGGCAGCTAAGGTGAGCTGGAAGCCACTGCAGAGAGTGGTTTTCCAGCTCATCTTTTGAGGTTGTAAGCAACCAATGTCCATTCACAGGTGTGAAAACACCCAGGACACCAACAGCAGCCTCAACATCCCTTTGTTCCCGTCTTTTTTTGTGAAGAAAGAGGTCAATGAAGGCAGAGGACAGGGGACAGGAGACCCTCTTGGGAAGTTCTTGGCATAAAGGCCCCACCCCTACAAGGCCACGCCCCCTTCTCAAAGCAAATTTTATTCTCAGGTTTGCAGCTCTGCCTCTCTCTAATTCCAATGCAACTCACGCTACCTGTCTTGCATCACGCCTCCAATGGTCTACTCCTCTTCACACTCCACCCCATTGTATTGTTACGTTAATTGGGACTATGCTATTTCAGCTGTCTTCTGAAGTCAACTGCATCAGCAATTAGGAACTCTGGCAGTAATGTTAGGCCTCGGACTTTGCCCACAGGTTAATCTTAATGTCCCTGCTCCCATCCTGCTACAGAGCCAGTGAAAACACCGACAGGTATCAGGCCAGTCTAGTTATCAGTGTCCCTTGCCCAGCACTATGTCTGAAACACTATCACACCTGCTTCAAAATCAGTTGGGCTTTCCCCAGTGTAGGACGATGATTGTTTGGAGAGGTGCTGGAGAGCCTGCAAGGAAAGTGACAGACCAGCAGATGCTTCATTCCCTAGAGTGCCTTCACCATTGTTAGCGCGTCTGACCTTAATAAGTAAACTTACAAGGGGAAGCAAATATGTTGATGAACCTTTTGACTCACATTTAAGATGTTCCCACTATAGTACGTGCAGATCAATAATCAATAACCAATCAATAACATCAATAATCAATTAATCAATAGCATTAGTAATCAATTGGAGTCAGTAATTATCAAACACCATAACCTTTCAGTCATGAATAACCACACCTTTTAATAAAAGTTAGAATATTTATTTCTCAATATTAACAATGCTAATGTCACGTAAGATAATCTCAAAATCAAATGATAAACATACAGAAACATTGCTTGCTGCCCAAAGCGGCGAAAGAAACATAATCTAATCAAAGCTTGAACAATTACACATTCTAAGGTTACGGTGCAAACTAATAACAAGAACAATTGGGCAAGCGATATTACATACATTTATTTTCAGCAAAGGAAAGACATCGACTGTTACTCCCTGTACCAGATTTTCATTAGTGAGGAGCCTTATCTAACACCAGATTAGCATTAGCATGTTGGGCTTCATGCAAAACAATTTAGTCAACACAAATTTAGAAAACATCTAACTACGGCTCTATCAAAATAGTGTGGTTGATACCTAGAAAGAAAAAGCGAATAGACTTAGGAAAACACATCAGTGATAATATACCTCTCCTCAAATGGATCGGCAAGCTAAGATAGTCTCAATCATCTGGACATCAGTTCAGTCAGCAAGGCATCATGATTCAGCATCAAGTTCAGGAAAATGCAAAGTCTTTAAGCATTAAAGTAAAGCACGTCTCTAGATGCTCAGTAAAGTAATAGCCTTTCGGCAAGAAGAAAATGGGCAAAATGCGCTAGGCAAAAGACAAATGAACAATGGCAGCTTCTTCTCAGTGTAGTCCGGCCAAGTTAGATTTCCTAAAACTACTTCCCAAGTCCCTATTGGTTAAGGGATCACATGTTCACACTTTGTCCAATAAAGCAAAAACTTCAAATCTATAATTTCTACTAATACTTGGTTCACATGTTACTGATTGGCTTCTCTTGTAATGTCCTCATAGTCCGGCTCGTCAGGTATTAATATTGTTGCAGCTTATACTCCTGTCAGTGTCTCTATTATTCTCCTCCTGAGAAAGTGAGTCTTACACACATTACACTTACCCTGTTAGCAAGAACAGCATCTCCTAGCAAGCAGTTCTCATGAGAAAGAGTTTTAGTTACGAGCACATGGACAATACAGTTGAAAATCACAATTTAATTCTCTAAGCAAACATTTTATTAATCACCTAAGAAATGCAGGTTGAAATGAGGCCGTGCAACTAGGCCAAGACCTCCACTAAGTTAAGGCCTACGAATATTAAAGCTAATACATAATGTACAACCCTTAATATGATGTACTACTACATTAATCAAACATAAGTTCCATATTTCATATTAATAAGCCATTAATAAGTATACTTTGTTAACATTGACAGCCACTCATGTGGACACATTTTCAAATGCGTGCATTAATTTTCTCTATATTATTACATTTTCTATGCAAATCCATTACTCAGAATACATGAATATTCCTTAATATTTTTATTAAAACTCCTGCTCTAGCAATCCCCCCTCCGATGACTAAATGTGTCATCACACTGAACTATCACTCACAAATGTATGCATCAGCTTTAATTCTGTCATTTCAAACTCTTCAAATCTTTGTTCCCTTTTCCAATTTTCCTTGAGCAATTTTTCCCTTTTCTTTTCTTCCCTCATCTGATTATTCTTTGACCTTTTCAAATGTATTCCTTTTACACAATTTACATATTCCCCATTTTCCAATCAGACCATCCATGATAATTAATATTCCCTGTAATATTTTCAATGTGATCCCTGTCCCAATGTTGCTGAGCCAATTTACCACTGAAGCACACCCTTTACCAACTTTCTTCCAAACACTTGGTTCTTTCATTTCTTCCAAATCAGCACTTTCATTAGTCGGATTGCTAAGTGAGCTTCTAATTTCTTTACTACTATCAGGAATGAACGAACACCAATGCCTAGAATTAAGCATTCTACAAACTCTGCCATCCTTCGCTAAAAGAATGTCTAAAGCAAGGCGATTTTGAAGAGTCATAGCTCTTTCTGCAGCTAATTCAGTATCTATCAGGAGTATGGCTCCTGAAAAGTTTGTCAACATGTTATCCACAATAGTAGACAACTTTCAAATCTTTATCGAATTCAGAACAACTCCCACTGAAGGAATTATTGCTCCAAATATGTCTTCCACTATACCAGAAGGAGACTCTTGCCTCTATCTCAGGTAATGTAATTCAGTCACTTTTAAAACCTCCTTCAAGTCATCCATCTAAAAAATCTTTGGGAAAACTATTCCCAAATAGCATGTCCCATACCATCCTCTTAGAAGACGGTAATAAGCATTATGACCACAGATGTAATATATTCAAGGAATCGCTGGATCCTGTCCATTCAACATGAATGTCCATTTACTCTGAAACAAAAACACATGTCTACATTCACTGGTTCCCACAAATAAAGCGTCAGTGTGTGATTTAGGCCTATATATACACAAAGTTTCCCTATGTGTTGTGCATCTAGAGCTAATTTCCCTTGTGTTTTAATTGCACTATAAGCGTAATCATTCTTGTAAGTCCTTTTCTCTGAGCCTTTTTGTAACTTCTCCTTCAACGCCTTTCTCCTGTCATCTGTGTGATCTAAGAAGCTCTTTTCTAAAGGTGTAAGCAAGCATGTTAGATTGTTCCTGTGAGCATAAGCCGTACCAAAGGTTAATGTAGGTTCAAAGAAACCTAACTAATACTATGTCATTATCCTAACTACTCTACTCAAATACCTAATTATAGGGCCAAACAAAAAAACCACAGTGTGGTTGGAGTACAAGTACTGGATGTACTCTTGGTTATATAATCTTCTTAGTAACAGACTGCAACTAATCCCATAAGTGAGAGGCAAACTGTGATAAGTAACTCCTTCTTCAACTGATGAAGGAATCTGTGTACACCCATAACAATTCTTCACATCCATTGTCTCAACATACTCACTCAGCAAGCGATAGAAGACATAAGAAGAAAGTTCTCCTTGGGCATTGGTACCCTCATGCAAACACTTCTCATCTAACCTAAACTTCTCTATTGCTGTTAGTGCAGTAGCTGTTTCGAAAGCAGAAGTATGGTTGGCTTTGCTCTTTTCAAGAACAGTAATTCCCACAATCAATACCACAAACAATATCCCACATAAAATCGCCAAACCAATACTCATATATTTACAGCACCTACCCTGCTGGCTAATGTTACTCATGATCTGTAAAGAATCAGAAAGCAGACGAGAAATTTAGAAAAAGGGCAGCAAGAATCAAAACGAACAAAACTATTGTTTAAGCAGTTATTTACAGTTCTCAGACTTTCTTCCAGGATCCTTTGTCAAAAATCAGGAAGCAGCTTGTCAAAGTAAGGTTTCAAAAAGTCAATTTAGGTTATCAAAGTCTTCTCTGGTTACCTTCAACAGTCTCTTTCTCAAACTTTTCTCACAGATTGTTTCAACAGCTCAATACATCAGCTTCCTTCATGTGCCAAAATATTGACCTGGAATGTCTCTATAAGAAAAAAAGAAGACAAAAATTATTTCTGCCATTCACTTGTAGTTGCATATGCCCATTCAGGACCTGCGTATCTTCGACTTGCTATTCACTTTCTTTACACCTTTCGATCACCATTCAATTCTTCTTCACTTAGATCTTCTCTCCTTGTTGTATCTACTTCTTCTTCGATTGTTGTTTCAACAACTACTTATTTTCTCTTTGATTGTGACTTCGGCCACTTATCTCCTTTCAATGAACCTTTGGTCAATGTTCTTTTGAACTTGAAACATCCCCTTGTTCTATGGTGTCTTCTCTTGACAGACCTGCAACTGGTTCAGGAGGAGTCAGATGACAATGACTTTGACCCGCCTAATCTCCTTCCCCCTCGGGGCCTGGCAATTACTCTGTTTGACTTTCAAAATCGTCTGCTTCGGGAAAAAACCCTACTTTGACTAGGCTCTCCTGCTGCCTCAATTGAGATAGGCTCACCGTCACCCTCCTCGAGGTCTTCTCCTTGCTCTCTCACAGGAGTGACAGAAACATCCTCAACGGGCTCAGATCCGGTCTCAGCTCCCCTTTATTCTCCTTCCATCCCTGAAACTTGTTTTGCTATTGTCAGTACTTTCAACAACTCTGCTTCTTCATCAGTCGGGCACATCACTTTCTTCGTGTGACTGGCATGGATCCAGTTTCGAACACCAGCGCACTTTACAGCTGTGGTAGTTGTCAGAACTACCTGGAAAGGACCCTTCCAACGAGGCTCCAAACAGGTTTTCCTCATGTGTTTCCGTACCACAACCCAGTCACCGACCCCCAGATTGTGCCCTGGGTCATGGATCGGTGGCAGTGTGGTGGCACCCACCTGCTGAGAGAAAGAGCGAACCACATCAGCCAGACCTTTGCAGTAGTCCAACACCATATCATCTGTAATGTTGACAAGTGCATTTCCAGGCACCGCTGGCAACCTCATGGCTCGGCCCATAAGGATCTCAAGCAGCGACAATCTTGTCTTCCTGTCGGGTGTGTCTCTCACTGTCATCAGAACTAAAGGCAGTGCGTCGAGCCATTTCAGATTTGTGGACGCACACATCTTTGCAACTCTTGACTTCAAGGTACCATTAATTCGCTCCACTAGTCCTGATGCTTCAGGCCGGTAACTACAATGCAACTTCTGCTCAATGTTCAGTGCTGCACACAGTAATTTAATTACTTCATTGTTGAAGTGACTTCCCCTATCTGATTCTCAAGAGATCGGAAACCTGAAACATGGTATCAGTTCCCTAAGCAGTAGTTCCGCTACTGTGAGACTGTCATTTCTTTGTGTAAAGTAAGCTTAGATTCAAACAATCACCAACACATATCTCAAACCTCCACACACAGACATCTCAATAAAAACCATCTGCATTCTGCTGAATGGACCGCCTTCTCTTCGAATGTGGCTCAAATTAACCACTGCCCCTTTCCCTGCGTTCATTTGCTTGCAAATGATGCAACAATGGCAAACTGCTTCAGCAACCTGTCTAAAAATCGTACTTGAACAAACAAATCATGGCATCCCTCCTGACATGTGCGTGACCATGATAATACCTAGCCGTTTGAGACAAGAAACTATTAGGCAAAACTAATTGACCCTCTTCTGAAACTGACAATTCATCTTGTCTCTGGCAGGTCTGCTAGTTTCCGATGCACATTGTTCACTTCCCTTGTAATTTTCGGGCACAAATATCTCAATTCTGCCTCTGTGTAGGATTCTAACCTGTTCACACCCATAGTTCCCTCAATTAGTTCACCCGATTCCATGCTTAGCCTAGCATAATTCAGACACTCCTCTCCTTTAGGAACACTCTGTGGGGTATTCAGCTTGTATAGCTATTTAGTCAACTGCTGAGCTGTCAAACCTTGCAACAAAATGTTACTGGCTTGGACTGGTGGCACCTGCTGTGCAACTGCATTCGGGGTCTGGGGTGTCAACAATTTGAAACTCCGGCAAACGTTTGACCCTACCATAGTATCGGGAAGTGCTACAAATGGACTGAGGTCTAACAACGATCTTGATCCATCAAAAGTCTGTTCTGACTTCTGTTAGTCTTTCTAGTAGCTTTCCTTCCTTCCTTCTCATTGTCCTGCGTAATTGCTGGAAACATCTGTGCAAAGTCTTCATCCCCCAAACTCTCTGATCACTGTCCCACCTAGCCTCTATTAAAGTCTTTTCTGACTTTCTCATCCTCCTCTCCAATTTCTGTTGCTGTCTGGCTACTAGCTCCCAAATCGCTAATGCCTCAAACTGTGCTGGTCTCGGAAGGGGCTTAGATTCATATAGCACCATCCTCAAATGCTCCAAACCCCTCAAATTGAACATCCCATTTGTAGGAAATGCTGAGTTCCCATCCTTTTCTGTCACTTTGCACCATTGCTTTAGCCAAAGACATCGCGCGACACCCTTGTCTTCCATTACAATGTAAGCTGGTGTACCTTCTGGCGGTATAGCCTCGCCTATACTCGTAATATATGTATCTCCCCATATATGCTAGTAAAATGTTATAAGAGAGGCGTTAAAGACCTCAATTGAATTAATTTAAGCATAGAACCATTAAAAAGGTTACAGCAACTTCACCTACTGCCCTAGGCTCCTGCGTATGTCATTGTTTTGGCTAAAGTGCGCCATGAAGTGAGGCTAGCTCATTTAAAAAAAAAACAATAAACTGAAATAAAAAAATATTTTCCTAGTTTATATGATTGTAACACTGATGGTATGTCATATCTCATGGGTAAAAGCTCCTTACATGAGATTGTATAGAGGTGACTTTTAAACAAGCAGAATATGTGGCAAGTCTAGAGAGTTGTGCAAGGAAAAATTTTAATCTGGAACTTGAGCTATTTCTGCTTTACATTATTATAGGCCTAACTTACTCTCAGAATCTAAGCCAATCAATGAGTAATTTTGCCCATTTATCATTAGTCTGTGAGGACGGCCTCCTTGGCACGCAGCAGAGTATGATATGTTCATCAACCTTGCTTGGTTGAGAATCTGGGAATATATCCCCTCTCTCCAAAAAGAAAACAGATTTTTTCCTCAGCTTCCATGAATAAAAATGACTGAATGAAGTCTGGTCAGTGTAAATGCCATATTAGTCATATTTGAATATGAGATATCACCCAATACACTGGGCATGGTATGCATTAAAGTTGAACACCTACATGACCTGGTCTTCAGATGGTCTGAGACACAAGCCTGCATTAAACAAATTTTACAATATTATGATATGATTAATTTAGTCAAGATCCTCCTAGGATGAATAACATCAGCAATTTTGAATTGTGTGGTTTAAGAGCTAGAGTTTAAGGTCTCACTGATTAATTTAAATGTAGGTACCATGGACGTCATTGAGTGGTTGCCAGGGGTCACAACTGTGACCCCTGGCTTGCCAATTGCGACCCATGGCACTGCTTTTGCTCGTTAAGTGATAGATACCAGGTCACTGTTTCTTTGTAAGCATAAAGCTTCACACTTCGTTCTCAGCAGGCCTTAAACACAAGGGCCCTGATTTATACTTTTTTAGCACCACATTTGCGTCATATATTTACGCAAAAGCATTGCAAACTTACAAAAATCTATTATATTTTGTACGTTTGCTCCACTTTTAGAGCTAGTTTAGGGCTTCACTGATTAATTTAAATGTAGGCACCATGGACGTCATTTAGTGGTTGCCAGGGGTCACTATGACCCCTGGCTTGCCCCTCGAGACCCCTGATAACGCGTCCAAACCTTGTTAATTTAACTTACAAGAGGACTTGTTTTAGGCCAACAAATCTTTTGACCACGTTTGGGGACATCCCAGAACGAGATATCCGTTTAGCATTTCGATCAATAGATCAACAACCTCATCAATATTCACAATAACTAATCAACCAAACTAATCAATAACATTTAACAAGAATAAACACACCATAACCTTTCAGCCGTGAATAACCACACAAAATCTAGTAAGAGTTAGGATATTTATTCCCTATTAGTTACACTCTAGTATCATATGTATTATTCGCAATATCAATCAGCACATCAATACTACTATAATTTGGCAACTCGAGTAAGACTTTATCAAAGCATAGGTCATGAACATTAGAACAAAGCACGACGTTAACATGAGTCAACTTTAGCAGAGTATCTTTAGTACATTATTCAACAAAGCAAGGATTCAGTCATTTGTCTATTTGCATCCGATATCAGTGAACTCCTTAACTAACGTCTAATTAGCATCAGCATGTTGGGATTCATGCAAAACAATTCAGCAACATAAATTTGGAAAACATCTAACTATGGCCTCTATCAAAAAGCAGTTGGTACCTAGAAAGGAAAGGCAAACAGACAATTACAGTTTATCATCAGATAGTTACCCCTCCGAATGAGTCAGCATGCAGGATCAGTCTTCGTCCTCAGGACATCAGTTGATTCACCATCAGCCAGGATAGAACAGGTAAGACTCAGTAGGGCATAGCAAGAAAAAGCTCTTCCCTCATAAGGAGAAGTGCATAGCGGACAAGGGCTAAGGTGAGGATGGTTTAAAGTATCAGACAGCTAACGACAAAGTCTCTCAGAAAGGCAAAGGGTGATGAAGAATGGCTCCGAAATGACAAAGTAAAGGAATGGCTAAGAATGGCTGATTTCTCCTTGTGTCACGTCGTTATATCAAAGTTGTCGAACAAGTCTCTAATTTCCTATTGGGCAATATTTGGTGCATCGTTATCTCTGTCCAATATTCCGTCACACACCTTACTAGAATTTTCACCTAAGACAGTTCTCATGCAGTTTATTGGTTCCTGTGATTGACGTCTTCAACGGGTAGAATGTCAGGTAAGAAAAGTTACACTTGTCGCTCCAGTCAGTAGTTCCATTGTCTTCCCCTAGTCCAGGCGACCTTCCACCTGTTGCGAATTATACTGTTGCATTCGGCAAGAACATCTCCTTGAGCAAGTCGGGTCTCATGAGAAAGAATTTACTACGGCTACACACATATCTCTAGCTTCTGGAAAAGTACAGCTTCGTGTTCTTCAGGAAAGCAGCACATTGCACGTTAGAAACACAGTTAATATGAGACCAGGCAGTTAGGCCCAGACCCTTGCTAACTAAGCCCTAGTGAATAATTTTGCATAACCCTAATACATAACTCTTATTGCTAATGCAAAGTCATACATTAGTACACTGTTAATCCATTATTAGTCAGTTTAATTAATCATTGTATACAGTGGTGGCTACTTCCCGTGGGCACATTTCAAACGCGTGCATTAGTATTACATTAACAAATTTTATGCGATTTCATTAGACATTACATTGCAAGCTTTTCATGTTAATATTGATTATAAAAGTCACACTCCAACACCCCTGGCACTGTTTTTGTGACCCCTGGCCTCAAAGGTGGCAAAATCAGTCTCAAGAACACAAGGGTGGCTCAGGTTACCAGCGTCGGACTCCAATGTTGTTTTTCTGCTTAGATTTTATGACTTCTGTAGGAAGTTGGCTCTGTATGTGCTATTTCAAAGTAAGGAATAGCATGCACAGAGTCCAACGGTTCCCCTTAGAGGTAAAATAGTGGTAAAAATAGATAATACTAATGCTCTATTTTGTGGTAGTGTGGTCGAGCAGTAGGCTTATCCAAGGAGTAGTGTTAAGCATTTGTTGTACATACACATAGACAATAAATGAGGTACACACACTCAGAGACAAATCCAGCCAATAGGTTTTGTATAGAAAAATATCTTTTCTTAGTTTATTTTAAGAACCACAGGTTCAAATTTAACATGTAATATCTTGTTTGAAAGGTATTGCAGGTAAGTACATTAGGAACTTTGAATCATTTCAATTGCATGTATACTTTTCAAGTTATTCACAAATAGCTACTTTAAAAGTGGACACAGTGCAATTTTCACAGTTCCTGGGGGAGGTAAGTTTTTGTTAGTTTTACCAGGTAAGTACGACACTTACAGGGTTCAGTTCTTGGTCCAAGGTAGCCCACCGTTGGGGGTTCAGAGCAACCCCAAAGTTACCACACCAGCAGCTCAGGGCCGGTCAGGTGCAGAGTTCAAAGTGGTGCCCAAAACGCATAGGCTTCAATGGAGAGAAGGGGGTGCCCCGGTTCCGGTCTGCTTGCAGGTAAGTACCCGCGTCTTCGGAGGGCAGACCAGGGGGGTTTTGTAGGGCACCGGGGGGGACACAAGTCCACACAGAAATTTCACCCTCAGCGGCGCGGGGGCAGCCGGGTGCAGTGTTAGAACAAGCGTCGGGTTCGCAATGTTAGTCAATGAGAGATCAAGGGATCTCTTCAGCGCTGCAGGCAGGCAAGGGGGGGCTTCCTCGGGGAAACCTCCACTTGGGCAAGGGAGAGGGACTCCTGGGGGTCACTTCTGCAGTGAAAGTCCGGTCCTTCAGGTCCTGGGGGCTGCGGGTGCAGGGTCTTTTCCAGGCGTCGGGACTTAGGTTTCAGAGAGTCGCGGTCAGGGGAAGCCTCGGGATTCCCTCTGCAGGCGGCGCTGTGGGGGCTCAGGGGGGAAAGGTTTTGGTACTCACAGTCGTAGAGTAGTCCGGGGGTCCTCCCTGAGGTGTTGGTTCTCCACCAGCCGAGTCGGGGTCGCCGGGTGCAGTGTTGCAAGTCTCACGCTTTTTGCGGGGAGATTGCAGGGGTCTTTAAAGCTGCTCCTTTGGATAAAGTTGCAGTCTTTTTGGAGCAGGTCCGCTGTCCTCGGGAGTTTCTTGTCGTCGTCGAAGCAGGGCAGTCCTCAGAGGATTCAGAGGTCGCTGGTCCCTTTGGAAGGCGTGGCTGGAGCAGAGTTTTTTGGAAGGCAGGAGACAGGCCGGTGAGTTTCTGGAGCCAAGGCAGTAGTTGTCTTCTGGTCTTCCTCTGCAGGGGTTTTCAGCTAGGCAGTCCTTCTTGTTGTTGCAGGAATCTAATTTTCTAGGGTTCAGGGTAGCCCTTAAATACTAAATTTAAGGGCGTGTTTAGGTCTGGGGGGTTAGTAGCCAATGGCTACTAGCCCTGAGGGTGGGTACACCCTCTTTGTGCCTCCTCCCAAGGGGAGGGGGTCACAATCCTAACCCTATTGGGGGAATCCTCCATCTGCAAGATGGAGGATTTCTAAAAGTTAGAGTCACCTCAGCTCAGGACACCTTAGGGGCTGTCCTGACTGGCCAGTGACTCCTCCTTGTTGCTTTCTTTGTTCCCTCCAGCCTTGCCGCCAAAAGTGGGGGCCGTGGCCGGAGGGGGCGGGCAACTCCACTAAGCTGGAGTGCCCTGCTGGGCTGTGACAAAGGGGTGAGCCTTTGAGGCTCACCGCCAGGTGTCACAGCTCCTGCCTGGGGGAGGTGTTAGCATCTCCACCCAGTGCAGGCTTTGTTACTGGCCTCAGAGTGACAAAGGCACTCTCCCCATGGGGCCAGCAACATGTCTCTAGTGTGGCAGGCTGCTGGAACTAGTCAGCCTACACAGACAGTCGGTTAAGTTTCAGGGGGCACCTCTAAGGTGCCCTCTGGGGTGTATTTTGCAATAAAATGTACACTGGCATCAGTGTGCATTTATTGTGCTGAGAAGTTTGATACCAAACTTCCCAGTTTTCAGTGTAGCCATTATGGTGCTGTGGAGTTCGTGTAAAACAGACTCCCAGACCATATACTCTTATGGCTACCCTGCACTTACAATGTCTAAGGTTTTGCTTAGACACTGTAGGGGTACAGTGCTCATGCACTGGTAACCTCACCTATGGTATAGTGCACCCTGCCTTAGGGCTGTAAGGCCTGCTAGAGGGGTGTCTTACCTATACTGCATAGGCAGTGAGAGGCTGGCATGGCACCCTGAGGGGAGTGCCATGTCGACTTACTCGTTTTGTCCTCACTAGCACACACAAGCTGGCAAGCAGTGTGTCTGTGCTGAGTGAGAGGTCTCCAGGGTGGCATAAGTCATGCTGCAGCCCTTAGAGACCTTCCTTGGCATCAGGGCCCTTGGTACTAGAAGTACCAGTTACAAGGGACTTATCTGGATGCCAGGGTCTGCCAATTGTGGATACAAAAGTACAGGTTAGGGAAAGAACACTGGTGCTGGGGCCTGGTTAGCAGGCCTCAGCACACTTTCAATTGTAAACATAGCATCAGCAAAGGCAAAAAGTCAGGGGGCAACCATGCCAAGGAGGCATTTCCTTACACAACCCCCCCCCAAACGAAAGAGGATGAGACTAACCTTTCCCAAGAGAGTCTTCATTTTCTAAGTGGAAGAACCTGGAAAGGCCATCTGCATTGGCATGGGCAGTCCCAGGTCTGTGTTCCACTATAAAGTCCATTCCCTGTAGGGAGATGGACCACCTCAACAGTTTAGGATTTTCACCTTTCATTTGCATCAGCCATTTGAGAGGTCTGTGGTCAGTTTGAACTAGGAAGTGAGTCCCAAAGAGGTATGGTCTCAGCTTCTTCAGGGACCAAACCACAGCAAAGGCCTCCCTCTCAATGGCACTCCAACGCTGCTCCCTGGGGAGTAACCTCCTGCTAATGAAAGCAACAGGCTGGTCAAGGCCATCATCATTTGTTTGGGACAAAACTGCCCCTATCCCATGTTCAGAGGCATCTGTCTGCACAATGAACTGCTTAGAATAATCTGGAGCTTTTAGAACTGGTGCTGAGCACATTGCTTGTTTCAGGGTGTCAAAGGCCTGTTGGCATTCCACAGTCCAGTTCACTTTCTTGGGCATTTTCTTGGAGGTGAGCTCAGTGAGGGCTGTCACAATGGATCCATATCCCTTCACAAACCTCCTGTAATACCCAGTCAAGCCAAGGAATGCCCTGACTTGAGTCTGGGTTTTTGGAGCTACCCAGTCCAGAATAGTCTGGATCTTGGGTTGGAGTGGCTGAACTTGGCCTCCACCTACAAGGTGGCCCAAGTAAACCACAGTTCCCTGCCCTATCTGGCATTTGGATGCCTTGATAGAGAGGCCTGCAGATTGCAGAGCCTTCAAGACCTTCTTCAGGTGGACCAGGTGATCCTGCCAGGTGGAGCTAAAGACAGCAATATCATCAAGATAAGCTGTGCTAAAGGACTCCAAGCCAGCAAGGACTTGATTCACCAACCTTTGGAAGGTGGCAGGGGCATTCTTTAAACCAAAGGGCATAACAGTAAACTGATAATGCCCATCAGGTGTGGAGAATGCTGTTTTCTCTTTTGCTCCAGGTGCCATTTTTATTTGCCAGTACCCTGCTGTCAAGTCAAAGGTACTTAAGAATTTGGCAGCACCTAATTTGTCTATGAGCTCATCAGCTCTAGGAATTGGATGAGCATCTGTCTTGGTGACAGAGTTGAGCCCTCTGTAGTCCACACAAAACCTCATCTCTTTCTTTCCATCTTTGGTGTGAGGTTTGGGGACTAAGACCCCTGGGCTAGCCCAGGGGCTGTCAGAGCGCTCAATTACTCCCAATTCCAGCATCTTGTGGACTTCCACCTTGATGCTTTCCTTAACATGGTCAGACTGTCTAAAGATTTTGTTTTTGACAGGCATGCTGTCTCCTGTGTCCACATCATGGGTACACAGGTGTGTCTGACCAGGGGTTAAGGAGAAGAGTTCAGGAAACTGTTGTAGGACTCTCCTACAATCAGCTTGCTGTTGGCCAGAGAGGGTGTCTGAGTAGATCACTCCATCTACTGAGCCATCTTTTGGGTCTGATGACAGAAGATCAGGGAGAGGTTCACTCTCTGCCTCCTGATCCTCATCTGTTACCATCAACAGATTCACATCAGCCCTGTCATGGAAGAGCTTAAGGCGGTTCACATGGATCACCCTCTTGGGGCTCCTGCTTGTGCCCAGGTCCACCAGGTAGGTGACCTGACTCTTCCTTTCTAGCACTGGGTAAGGGCCACTCCATTTGTCCTGGAGTGCCCTGGGAGCCACAGGCTCCAGAACCCAGACTTTCTGCCCTGGTTGGAACTCAACCAGTGCAGCCTTTTGGTCATACCAAAACTTCTGGAGCTGTTGGCTGGCCTCAAGGTTTTTGGTTGCCTTTTCCATGTACTCTGCCATTCTAGAGCGAAGGCCAAGTACATAGTCCACTATGTCTTGTTTAGGCTCATGAAGAGGTCTCTCCCAGCCTTCTTTAACAAGAGCAAGTGGTCCCCTTACAGGGTGACCAAACAGAAGTTCAAAGGGTGAGAATCCTACTCCCTTCTGTGGCACCTCTCTGTAAGCAAAAAGCAGACATGGTAAGAGGACATCCCATCTCCTTTTGAGTTTTTCTGGGAGCCCCATGATCATGCCTTTTAATGTCTTGTTGAATCTCTCAACTAAGCCATTAGTTTGTGGATGGTATGGTGTAGTGAATTTGTAAGTCACTCCACACTCATTCCACATGTGTTTTAGGTATGATGACATGAAGTTGGTACCTCTGTCAGACACCACCTCCTTAGGGAAACCCACTCTGGTAAAGATACCAATGAGGGCCTTGGCTACTGCAGGGGCAGTAGTCGACCTAAGGGGAATAGCTTCAGGATACCTAGTAGCATGATCCACTACTACTAGGATGTACATATTTCCTGAGGCTGTGGGAGGTTCCAGTGGACCAACTATGTCCACACCCACTCTTTCAAAGGGGACCCCCACCACTGGAAGTGGAATGAGGGGGGCCTTTGGGTGCCCACCTGTCTTACCACTGGATTGACAGGTGGGGCAGGAGAGGCAAAACTCCTTAACCTTCTGGGACATATTGGGCCAGTAGAAGTGGTTGACTAACCTCTCCCACGTCTTGGTTTGTCCCAAATGCCCAGCAAGGGGAATATCATGGGCTAAGGTCAGAATAAACTCTCTGAACGACTGAGGCACTACCACTCTCCTAGTGGCACCAGGTTTGGGGTCTCTGGCCTCAGTGTACAGGAGTCCATCTTCCCAATAGACCCTATGTGTTCCATTTTTCTTGCCCTTGGACTCTTCAGCAGCTTGCTGCCTAAGGCCTTCAAGAGAGGGACAGGTTTCTTGTCCCTTACACAGCTCTTCCCTTGAGGGTCCCCCTGGGCCCAAGAGCTCAACCTGATAAGGTTCAAGTTCCAAAGGCTCAGTTCCCTCAGAGGGCAGAACTTCTTCCTGAGAAGAGAGGTTCTCTTTTTCTGACTGTGTTGCAGTTGGTTTCCCCACTGACTTTCCTTTTCTCTTGGTAGGCTGGGCCATTTTTCCAGACTCCAGCTCTACTTTTTCACCCTGTGCCTTGCATTGTGCTCTTGCTTTTACACACACCAGTTCAGGGATACCCAGCATGGCTGCATGGGTTTTTAGTTCTACCTCAGCCCATGCTGAGGACTCCAGGTCATTTCCAAGCAGACAGTCTACTGGGATGTTTGAGGAGACCACCACCTGTTTCAGGCCATTGACCCCTCCCCATTCTAAAGTTACCATTGCCATGGGATGTGCTTTAGTCTGATTGTCAGCGTTGGTGACTGTATAAGTTTTTCCAGTCAGGTATTGGCCAGGGGAAACCAGTTTCTCTGTCACCATGGTGACACTGGCACCTGTATCCCTCAGGCCCTCTACACTTGTCCCATTAATAAAGAGCTGCTGCCTGTATTTTTGCATGTTAGGCGGCCAGGCAGCTAGTGTGGCTAAATCCATCCCACCCTCAGAGACTAGAGTAGCTTCAGTGTGGACCCTGATTTGCTCTGGGCACACTGTTGATCCCACTTGGAGACTAGCCATTCCAGTGTTACCTGGATTGGAGTTTGGAGTGGAACTTTTCTTGGGACAGGCCTTGTCTCCAGTTTGGTGTCCAGACTGACTACAGTTTCGACACCAGGCCTTTTTGGGATCAAAGTTTTTACCCTTGTACCCAGGATTGTTTTGTGAAGAGGCTCTGGGCCCACCCTCCTGTGCAGGTTTTTGGGGGCCTGTAGAAGACTCTTTACTATTTTTATTTTTGGCTGTCTCACCACCTTTCCCCTGGGGAGGTTTTGTGACCCCTTTCTTTTGGTCACCCCCTGTGGAAGTTTTGGACACCCTAGTCTTGACCCAATGGTCCGCCTTCTTTCCCAATTCTTGGGGAGAAATTGGTCCTAGGTCTACCAGATGCTGATGCAGTTTATCATTGAAACAATTACTTAACAGGTGTTCTTTCACAAATAAATTGTACAGCCCATCATAATTACTTACACCACTGCCTTGAATCCAACCATCTAGTGTTTTTACTGAGTAGTCTACAAAGTCAACCCAGGTCTGGCTCGAGGATTTTTGAGCCCCCCTGAATCTAATCCTATACTCCTCAGTGGAGAATCCAAAGCCCTCAATCAGGGTACCCTTCATGAGGTCATAAGATTCTGCATCTTTTCCAGAGAGTGTGAGGAGTCTATCCCTACACTTTCCTGTGAACATTTCCCAAAGGAGAGCACCCCAGTGAGATCTGTTCACTTTTCTGGTTACACAAGCCCTCTCAAAAGCTGTGAACCATTTGGTGATGTCATCACCATCTTCATATTTAGTTACAATCCCTTTAGGGATTTTCAACATGTCAGGAGAATCTCTGACCCTATTTATGTTGCTGCCACCATTGGTGGGTCCTAGGCCCATCTCTTGTCTTTCCCTCTCTATGGCTAGGATCTGTCTTTCCAAAGCCAATCTTTTGGCCATCCTGGCTAACTGGATGTCCTCTTCACTGGAGTTATCCTCAGTGATTTCAGAGTTGTTGGTCCCTCCTGTGAGGGAACCAGCATCTCTGACTATTATTTGTGGAGTCAGGGCTTGAGAAGCCCTGCTCTCCCTAAGTAGGACTGGAGGGGGGGAATTTCCCTCCAAGTCACTATCTTCATCCTCTGAGTTGCCACCCTCAGAGGGGTTGGCCTTTTCAAACTCTGCCAAAAGCTCCTGGAGCTGTATTTTGGTAGGTTTGGGGCCCATTGCTATTTTCTTTAGTTTATAGAGTGACCTTAGCTCTCTCATCTTTAGATGGAGGTAAGGTGTGGTGTCGAGTTCCACCACAGTCACATCTGTGCTAGACATTTTGCTTCTAAAAGTTGGAATACTTTTTAAGAATCTACAACTAGTTCTAGGTTCTAATTCAAACTTTTACAAACTTTTAAACTCTAAAAGAAATGCTAAACAGGATCTAACACAAGGCCCTAGCAGGTCTTTTAAGAATTTAGAAAACTTTTCAAATTGCAAAAATCTATTTCTAATGACAATTTTGGAATTTGTCGTGTGATCAGGTATTGGCTGAGTAGTCCAGCAAATGCAAAGTCTTGTACCCCACCGCTGATCCACCAATGTAGGAAGTTGGCTCTGTATGTGCTATTTCAAAGTAAGGAATAGCATGCACAGAGTCCAACGGTTCCCCTTAGAGGTAAAATAGTGGTAAAAATAGATAATACTAATGCTCTATTTTGTGGTAGTGTGGTCGAGCAGTAGGCTTATCCAAGGAGTAGTGTTAAGCATTTGTTGTACATACACATAGACAATAAATGAGGTACACACACTCAGAGACAAATCCAGCCAATAGGTTTTGTATAGAAAAATATATTTTCTTAGTTTATTTTAAGAACCACAGGTTCAAATTTAACATGTAATATCTTGTTTGAAAAGTATTGCAGGTAAGTACATTAGGAACTTTGAATCATTTCAATTGCATGTATACTTTTCAAGTTATTCACAAATAGCTACTTTAAAAGTGGACACAGTGCAATTTTCACAGTTCCTGGGGGAGGTAAGTTTTTGTTAGTTTTACCAGGTAAGTACGACACTTACAGGGTTCAGTTCTTGGTCCAAGGTAGCCCACCGTTGGGGGTTCAGAGCAACCCCAAAGTTACCACACCAGCAGCTCAGGGCCGGTCAGGTGCAGAGTTCAAAGTGGTGCCCAAAACGCATAGGCTTCAATGGAGAGAAGGGGGTGCCCCGGTTCCGGTCTGCTTGCAGGTAAGTACCCGCGTCTTCGGAGGGCAGACCAGGGGGGTTTTGTAGGGCACCGGGGGGGACACAAGTCCACACAGAAATTTCACCCTCAGCGGCGCGGGGGCAGCCGGGTGCAGTGTTAGAACAAGCGTCGGGTTCGCAATGTTAGTCAATGAGAGATCAAGGGATCTCTTCAGCGCTGCAGGCAGGCAAGGGGGGGCTTCCTCGGGGAAACCTCCACTTGGGCAAGGGAGAGGGACTCCTGGGGGTCACTTCTGCAGTGAAAGTCCGGTCCTTCAGGTCCTGGGGGCTGCGGGTGCAGGGTCTTTTCCAGGCGTCGGGACTTAGGTTTCAGAGAGTCGCGGTCAGGGGAAGCCTCGGGATTCCCTCTGCAGGCGGCGCTGTGGGGGCTCAGGGGGGAAAGGTTTTGGTACTCACAGTCGTAGAGTAGTCCGGGGGTCCTCCCTGAGGTGTTGGTTCTCCACCAGCCGAGTCGGGGTCGCCGGGTGCAGTGTTGCAAGTCTCACGCTTTTTGCGGGGAGATTGCAGGGGTCTTTAAAGCTGCTCCTTTGGATAAAGTTGCAGTCTTTTTGGAGCAGGTCCGCTGTCCTCGGGAGTTTCTTGTCGTCGTCGAAGCAGGGCAGTCCTCAGAGGATTCAGAGGTCGCTGGTCCCTTTGGAAGGCGTGGCTGGAGCAGAGTTTTTTGGAAGGCAGGAGACAGGCCGGTGAGTTTCTGGAGCCAAGGCAGTAGTTGTCTTCTGGTCTTCCTCTGCAGGGGTTTTCAGCTAGGCAGTCCTTCTTGTTGTTGCAGGAATCTAATTTTCTAGGGTTCAGGGTAGCCCTTAAATACTAAATTTAAGGGCGTGTTTAGGTCTGGGGGGTTAGTAGCCAATGGCTACTAGCCCTGAGGGTGGGTACACCCTCTTTGTGCCTCCTCCCAAGGGGAGGGGGTCACAATCCTAACCCTATTGGGGGAATCCTCCATCTGCAAGATGGAGGATTTCTAAAAGTTAGAGTCACCTCAGCTCAGGACACCTTAGGGGCTGTCCTGACTGGCCAGTGACTCCTCCTTGTTGCTTTCTTTGTTCCCTCCAGCCTTGCCGCCAAAAGTGGGGGCCGTGGCCGGAGGGGGCGGGCAACTCCACTAAGCTGGAGTGCCCTGCTGGGCTGTGACAAAGGGGTGAGCCTTTGAGGCTCACCGCCAGGTGTCACAGCTCCTGCCTGGGGGAGGTGTTAGCATCTCCACCCAGTGCAGGCTTTGTTACTGGCCTCAGAGTGACAAAGGCACTCTCCCCATGGGGCCAGCAACATGTCTCTAGTGTGGCAGGCTGCTGGAACTAGTCAGCCTACACAGACAGTCGGTTAAGTTTCAGGGGGCACCTCTAAGGTGCCCTCTGGGGTGTATTTTGCAATAAAATGTACACTGGCATCAGTGTGCATTTATTGTGCTGAGAAGTTTGATACCAAACTTCCCAGTTTTCAGTGTAGCCATTATGGTGCTGTGGAGTTCGTGTAAAACAGACTCCCAGACCATATACTCTTATGGCTACCCTGCACTTACAATGTCTAAGGTTTTGCTTAGACACTGTAGGGGTACAGTGCTCATGCACTGGTAACCTCACCTATGGTATAGTGCACCCTGCCTTAGGGCTGTAAGGCCTGCTAGAGGGGTGTCTTACCTATACTGCATAGGCAGTGAGAGGCTGGCATGGCACCCTGAGGGGAGTGCCATGTCGACTTACTCGTTTTGTCCTCACTAGCACACACAAGCTGGCAAGCAGTGTGTCTGTGCTGAGTGAGAGGTCTCCAGGGTGGCATAAGTCATGCTGCAGCCCTTAGAGACCTTCCTTGGCATCAGGGCCCTTGGTACTAGAAGTACCAGTTACAAGGGACTTATCTGGATGCCAGGGTCTGCCAATTGTGGATACAAAAGTACAGGTTAGGGAAAGAACACTGGTGCTGGGGCCTGGTTAGCAGGCCTCAGCACACTTTCAATTGTAAACATAGCATCAGCAAAGGCAAAAAGTCAGGGGGCAACCATGCCAAGGAGGCATTTCCTTACACAACCCCCCCCCAAACGAAAGAGGATGAGACTAACCTTTCCCAAGAGAGTCTTCATTTTCTAAGTGGAAGAACCTGGAAAGGCCATCTGCATTGGCATGGGCAGTCCCAGGTCTGTGTTCCACTATAAAGTCCATTCCCTGTAGGGAGATGGACCACCTCAACAGTTTAGGATTTTCACCTTTCATTTGCATCAGCCATTTGAGAGGTCTGTGGTCAGTTTGAACTAGGAAGTGAGTCCCAAAGAGGTATGGTCTCAGCTTCTTCAGGGACCAAACCACAGCAAAGGCCTCCCTCTCAATGGCACTCCAACGCTGCTCCCTGGGGAGTAACCTCCTGCTAATGAAAGCAACAGGCTGGTCAAGGCCATCATCATTTGTTTGGGACAAAACTGCCCCTATCCCATGTTCAGAGGCATCTGTCTGCACAATGAACTGCTTAGAATAATCTGGAGCTTTTAGAACTGGTGCTGAGCACATTGCTTGTTTCAGGGTGTCAAAGGCCTGTTGGCATTCCACAGTCCAGTTCACTTTCTTGGGCATTTTCTTGGAGGTGAGCTCAGTGAGGGCTGTCACAATGGATCCATATCCCTTCACAAACCTCCTGTAATACCCAGTCAAGCCAAGGAATGCCCTGACTTGAGTCTGGGTTTTTGGAGCTACCCAGTCCAGAATAGTCTGGATCTTGGGTTGGAGTGGCTGAACTTGGCCTCCACCTACAAGGTGGCCCAAGTAAACCACAGTTCCCTGCCCTATCTGGCATTTGGATGCCTTGATAGAGAGGCCTGCAGATTGCAGAGCCTTCAAGACCTTCTTCAGGTGGACCAGGTGATCCTGCCAGGTGGAGCTAAAGACAGCAATATCATCAAGATAAGCTGTGCTAAAGGACTCCAAGCCAGCAAGGACTTGATTCACCAACCTTTGGAAGGTGGCAGGGGCATTCTTTAAACCAAAGGGCATAACAGTAAACTGATAATGCCCATCAGGTGTGGAGAATGCTGTTTTCTCTTTTGCTCCAGGTGCCATTTTTATTTGCCAGTACCCTGCTGTCAAGTCAAAGGTACTTAAGAATTTGGCAGCACCTAATTTGTCTATGAGCTCATCAGCTCTAGGAATTGGATGAGCATCTGTCTTGGTGACAGAGTTGAGCCCTCTGTAGTCCACACAAAACCTCATCTCTTTCTTTCCATCTTTGGTGTGAGGTTTGGGGACTAAGACCCCTGGGCTAGCCCAGGGGCTGTCAGAGCGCTCAATTACTCCCAATTCCAGCATCTTGTGGACTTCCACCTTGATGCTTTCCTTAACATGGTCAGACTGTCTAAAGATTTTGTTTTTGACAGGCATGCTGTCTCCTGTGTCCACATCATGGGTACACAGGTGTGTCTGACCAGGGGTTAAGGAGAAGAGTTCAGGAAACTGTTGTAGGACTCTCCTACAATCAGCTTGCTGTTGGCCAGAGAGGGTGTCTGAGTAGATCACTCCATCTACTGAGCCATCTTTTGGGTCTGATGACAGAAGATCAGGGAGAGGTTCACTCTCTGCCTCCTGATCCTCATCTGTTACCATCAACAGATTCACATCAGCCCTGTCATGGAAGAGCTTAAGGCGGTTCACATGGATCACCCTCTTGGGGCTCCTGCTTGTGCCCAGGTCCACCAGGTAGGTGACCTGACTCTTCCTTTCTAGCACTGGGTAAGGGCCACTCCATTTGTCCTGGAGTGCCCTGGGAGCCACAGGCTCCAGAACCCAGACTTTCTGCCCTGGTTGGAACTCAACCAGTGCAGCCTTTTGGTCATACCAAAACTTCTGGAGCTGTTGGCTGGCCTCAAGGTTTTTGGTTGCCTTTTCCATGTACTCTGCCATTCTAGAGCGAAGGCCAAGTACATAGTCCACTATGTCTTGTTTAGGCTCATGAAGAGGTCTCTCCCAGCCTTCTTTAACAAGAGCAAGTGGTCCCCTTACAGGGTGACCAAACAGAAGTTCAAAGGGTGAGAATCCTACTCCCTTCTGTGGCACCTCTCTGTAAGCAAAAAGCAGACATGGTAAGAGGACATCCCATCTCCTTTTGAGTTTTTCTGGGAGCCCCATGATCATGCCTTTTAATGTCTTGTTGAATCTCTCAACTAAGCCATTAGTTTGTGGATGGTATGGTGTAGTGAATTTGTAAGTCACTCCACACTCATTCCACATGTGTTTTAGGTATGATAACATGAAGTTGGTACCTCTGTCAGACACCACCTCCTTAGGGAAACCCACTCTGGTAAAGATACCAATGAGGGCCTTGGCTACTGCAGGGGCAGTAGTCGACCTAAGGGGAATAGCTTCAGGATACCTAGTAGCATGATCCACTACTACTAGGATGTACATATTTCCTGAGGCTGTGGGAGGTTCCAGTGGACCAACTATGTCCACACCCACTCTTTCAAAGGGGACCCCCACCACTGGAAGTGGAATGAGGGGGGCCTTTGGGTGCCCACCTGTCTTACCACTGGATTGACAGGTGGGGCAGGAGAGGCAAAACTCCTTAACCTTCTGGGACATATTGGGCCAGTAGAAGTGGTTGACTAACCTCTCCCACGTCTTGGTTTGTCCCAAATGCCCAGCAAGGGGAATATCATGGGCTAAGGTCAGAATAAACTCTCTGAACGACTGAGGCACTACCACTCTCCTAGTGGCACCAGGTTTGGGGTCTCTGGCCTCAGTGTACAGGAGTCCATCTTCCCAATAGACCCTATGTGTTCCATTTTTCTTGCCCTTGGACTCTTCAGCAGCTTGCTGCCTAAGGCCTTCAAGAGAGGGACAGGTTTCTTGTCCCTTACACAGCTCTTCCCTTGAGGGTCCCCCTGGGCCCAAGAGCTCAACCTGATAAGGTTCAAGTTCCAAAGGCTCAGTTCCCTCAGAGGGCAGAACTTCTTCCTGAGAAGAGAGGTTCTCTTTTTCTGACTGTGTTGCAGTTGGTTTCCCCACTGACTTTCCTTTTCTCTTGGTAGGCTGGGCCATTTTTCCAGACTCCAGCTCTACTTTTTCACCCTGTGCCTTGCATTGTGCTCTTGCTTTTACACACACCAGTTCAGGGATACCCAGCATGGCTGCATGGGTTTTTAGTTCTACCTCAGCCCATGCTGAGGACTCCAGGTCATTTCCAAGCAGACAGTCTACTGGGATGTTTGAGGAGACCACCACCTGTTTCAGGCCATTGACCCCTCCCCATTCTAAAGTTACCATTGCCATGGGATGTGCTTTAGTCTGATTGTCAGCGTTGGTGACTGTATAAGTTTTTCCAGTCAGGTATTGGCCAGGGGAAACCAGTTTCTCTGTCACCATGGTGACACTGGCACCTGTATCCCTCAGGCCCTCTACACTTGTCCCATTAATAAAGAGCTGCTGCCTGTATTTTTGCATGTTAGGCGGCCAGGCAGCTAGTGTGGCTAAATCCATCCCACCCTCAGAGACTAGAGTAGCTTCAGTGTGGACCCTGATTTGCTCTGGGCACACTGTTGATCCCACTTGGAGACTAGCCATTCCAGTGTTACCTGGATTGGAGTTTGGAGTGGAACTTTTCTTGGGACAGGCCTTGTCTCCAGTTTGGTGTCCAGACTGACTACAGTTTCGACACCAGGCCTTTTTGGGATCAAAGTTTTTACCCTTGTACCCAGGATTGTTTTGTGAAGAGGCTCTGGGCCCACCCTCCTGTGCAGGTTTTTGGGGGCCTGTAGAAGACTCTTTACTATTTTTATTTTTGGCTGTCTCACCACCTTTCCCCTGGGGAGGTTTTGTGACCCCTTTCTTTTGGTCACCCCCTGTGGAAGTTTTGGACACCCTAGTCTTGACCCAATGGTCCGCCTTCTTTCCCAATTCTTGGGGAGAAATTGGTCCTAGGTCTACCAGATGCTGATGCAGTTTATCATTGAAACAATTACTTAACAGGTGTTCTTTCACAAATAAATTGTACAGCCCATCATAATTACTTACACCACTGCCTTGAATCCAACCATCTAGTGTTTTTACTGAGTAGTCTACAAAGTCAACCCAGGTCTGGCTCGAGGATTTTTGAGCCCCCCTGAATCTAATCCTATACTCCTCAGTGGAGAATCCAAAGCCCTCAATCAGGGTACCCTTCATGAGGTCATAAGATTCTGCATCTTTTCCAGAGAGTGTGAGGAGTCTATCCCTACACTTTCCTGTGAACATTTCCCAAAGGAGAGCACCCCAGTGAGATCTGTTCACTTTTCTGGTTACACAAGCCCTCTCAAAAGCTGTGAACCATTTGGTGATGTCATCACCATCTTCATATTTAGTTACAATCCCTTTAGGGATTTTCAACATGTCAGGAGAATCTCTGACCCTATTTATGTTGCTGCCACCATTGGTGGGTCCTAGGCCCATCTCTTGTCTTTCCCTCTCTATGGCTAGGATCTGTCTTTCCAAAGCCAATCTTTTGGCCATCCTGGCTAACTGGATGTCCTCTTCACTGGAGTTATCCTCAGTGATTTCAGAGTTGTTGGTCCCTCCTGTGAGGGAACCAGCATCTCTGACTATTATTTGTGGAGTCAGGGCTTGAGAAGCCCTGCTCTCCCTAAGTAGGACTGGAGGGGGGGAATTTCCCTCCAAGTCACTATCTTCATCCTCTGAGTTGCCACCCTCAGAGGGGTTGGCCTTTTCAAACTCTGCCAAAAGCTCCTGGAGCTGTATTTTGGTAGGTTTGGGGCCCATTGCTATTTTCTTTAGTTTACAGAGTGACCTTAGCTCTCTCATCTGTAGATGGAGGTAAGGTGTGGTGTCGAGTTCCACCACAGTCACATCTGTGCTAGACATTTTGCTTCTAAAAGTTGGAATACTTTTTAAGAATCTACAACTAGTTCTAGGTTCTAATTCAAACTTTTACAAACTTTTAAACTCTAAAAGAAATGCTAAACAGGATCTAACACAAGGCCCTAGCAGGTCTTTTAAGAATTTAGAAAACTTTTCAAATTGCAAAAATCTATTTCTAATGACAATTTTGGAATTTGTCGTGTGATCAGGTATTGGCTGAGTAGTCCAGCAAATGCAAAGTCTTGTACCCCACCGCTGATCCACCAATGTAGGAAGTTGGCTCTGTATGTGCTATTTCAAAGTAAGGAATAGCATGCACAGAGTCCAAGGGTTCCCCTTAGAGGTAAAATAGTGGTAAAAATAGATAATACTAATGCTCTATTTTGTGGTAGTGTGGTCGAGCAGTAGGCTTATCCAAGGAGTAGTGTTAAGCATTTGTTGTACATACACATAGACAATAAATGAGGTACACACACTCAGAGACAAATCCAGCCAATAGGTTTTGTATAGAAAAATATATTTTCTTAGTTTATTTTAAGAACCACAGGTTCAAATTTAACATGTAATATCTTGTTTGAAAGGTATTGCAGGTAAGTACATTAGGAACTTCGAATCATTTCAATTGCATGTATACTTTTCAAGTTATTCACAAATAGCTACTTTAAAAGTGGACACAGTGCAATTTTCACAGTTCCTGGGGGAGGTAAGTTTTTGTTAGTTTTACCAGGTAAGTACGACACTTACAGGGTTCAGTTCTTGGTCCAAGGTAGCCCACCGTTGGGGGTTCAGAGCAACCCCAAAGTTACCACACCAGCAGCTCAGGGCCGGTCAGGTGCAGAGTTCAAAGTGGTGCCCAAAACGCATAGGCTTCAATGGAGAGAAGGGGGTGCCCCGGTTCCGGTCTGCTTGCAGGTAAGTACCCGCGTCTTCGGAGGGCAGACCAGGGGGGTTTTGTAGGGCACCGGGGGGGACACAAGTCCACACAGAAATTTCACCCTCAGCGGCGCGGGGGCAGCCGGGTGCAGTGTTAGAACAAGCGTCGGGTTCGCAATGTTAGTCAATGAGAGATCAAGGGATCTCTTCAGCGCTGCAGGCAGGCAAGGGGGGGCTTCCTCGGGGAAACCTCCACTTGGGCAAGGGAGAGGGACTCCTGGGGGTCACTTCTGCAGTGAAAGTCCGGTCCTTCAGGTCCTGGGGGCTGCGGGTGCAGGGTCTTTTCCAGGCGTCGGGACTTAGGTTTCAGAGAGTCGCGGTCAGGGGAAGCCTCGGGATTCCCTCTGCAGGCGGCGCTGTGGGGGCTCAGGGGGGACAGGTTTTGGTACTCACAGTCGTAGAGTAGTCCGGGGGTCCTCCCTGAGGTGTTGGTTCTCCACCAGCCGAGTCGGGGTCGCCGGGTGCAGTGTTGCAAGTCTCACGCTTCTTGCGGGGAGATTGCAGGGGTCTTTAAAGCTGCTCCTTTGGATAAAGTTGCAGTCTTTTTGGAGCAGGTCCGCTGTCCTCGGGAGTTTCTTGTCGTCGTTGAAGCAGGGCAGTCCTCAGAGGATTCAGAGGTCGCTGGTCCCTTTGGAAGGCGTCGCTGGAGCAGAGTTCTTTGGAAGGCAGGAGACAGGCCGGTGAGTTTCTGGAGCCAAGGCAGTAGTTGTCTTCTGGTCTTCCTCTGCAGGGGTTTTCAGCTAGGCAGTCCTTCTTCTTGTTGTTGCAGGAATCTAATTTTCTAGGGTTCAGGGTAGCCCTTAAATACTAAATTTAAGGGCGTGTTTGGGTCTGGGGGGTTAGTAGCCAATGGCTACTAGCCCTGAGGGTGGGTACACCCTCTTTGTGCCTCCTCCCAAGGGGAGGGGGTCACAATCCTAACCCTATTGGGGGAATCCTCCATCTGCAAGATGGAGGATTTCTAAAAGTTAGAGTCACCTCAGCTCAGGACACCTTAGGGGCTGTCCTGATTGGCCAGTGACTCCTCCTTGTTGCTTTCTTTGTTCCCTCCAGCCTTGCCGCCAAAAGTGGGGGCCGTGGCCGGAGGGGGCGGGCAACTCCACTAAGCTGGAGTGCCCTGCTGGGCTGTGACAAAGGGGTGAGCCTTTGAGGCTCACCGCCAGGTGTCACAGCTCCTGCCTGGGGGAGGTGTTAGCATCTCCACCCAGTGCAGGCTTTGTTACTGGCCTCAGAGTGACAAAGGCACTCTCCCCATGGGGCCAGCAACATGTCTCTAGTGTGGCAGGCTGCTGGAACTAGTCAGCCTACACAGACAGTCGGTTAAGTTTCAGGGGGCACCTCTAAGGTGCCCTCTGGGGTGTATTTTGCAATAAAATGTACACTGGCATCAGTGTGCATTTATTGTGCTGAGAAGTTTGATACCAAACTTCCCAGTTTTCAGTGTAGCCATTATGGTGCTGTGGAGTTCGTGTAAAACAGACTCCCAGACCATATACTCTTATGGCTACCCTGCACTTACAATGTCTAAGGTTTTGCTTAGACACTGTAGGGGTACAGTGCTCATGCACTGGTACCCTCACCTATGGTATAGTGCACCCTGCCTTAGGGCTGTAAGGCCTGCTAGAGGGGTGTCTTACCTATACTGCATAGGCAGTGAGAGGCTGGCATGGCACCCTGAGGGGAGTGCCATGTCGACTTACTCGTTTTGTCCTCACTAGCACACACAAGCTGGCAAGCAGTGTGTCTGTGCTGAGTGAGAGGTCTCCAGGGTGGCATAAGTCATGCTGCAGCCCTTAGAGACCTTCCTTGGCATCAGGGCCCTTGGTACTAGAAGTACCAGTTACAAGGGACTTATCTGGATGCCAGGGTCTGCCAATTGTGGATACAAAAGTACAGGTTAGGGAAAGAACACTGGTGCTGGGGCCTGGTTAGCAGGCCTCAGCACACTTTCAATTGTAAACATAGCATCAGCAAAGGCAAAAAGTCAGGGGGCAACCATGCCAAGGAGGCATTTCCTTACAACTTCAATTGTGAATAATACTTTAATATTCACTATCAATATGTAATAAAAAGTGGAGCAGCATGTTCTGGAACTGGGCCCTCACTGGCATCTTAGGGAAGAAGCTTTTCACTGTATGTTATGTGCGTGCATGTGGCCGAGAGAGAGTTTGGGTGAGATGGCGTGTGCAAGTGAGAGCATGTTTGGCAGTATGTGGGATAGTGTGTCTGAAAGTGAGTGAGCGAAAAACTATAAGTGAGTCCGAGTAAGGGTGAGTAAGAGAGTGCGAGTGAGTCAGGGTAAGAGTGAGTGCAATTATTGTGATATCATGAGGTGAAGGTCATGTGACATCACTTCCTGTGATTTCATTAAGGTCAAAGCGTGCATTATGTCGCTTCCGCTACTCCTCCAATGTAGGGGAATCGGCACCCATGGTAGGTACACGAGAAGGCGTTAGCATTAATAATTTTTATGACAACAATTTTGACCTGTGTCCTAGTTTAGCTTTTTGAGCAACTGCCTAGACTTATACCCCTTTCTTGATTAACTAATAAATATAAACGTCTCCTATTGCAACCCATTGAAGCAACTCCTAACGTTAGGTATCTGAGATGGAATCATGTCAAATTTGCTCTTCTGCAAGGAATAGGTTATCTACATCCGAATTGCACATAAAATATTATTGAATGGCAGAGAACATTCACAAAATATTTAAGTTGTTGTAAACTACTTAGCAGCAAATAGATGTGGAACATAGCTGCCCGCACAGCCCCTTTTGGCCAAGGATGCAAAATTGGTATACCCATGAACGAAGAGTTGTAAAGAAAAACGAGAACTAGGAACTAAAGAGGCGAAGGTGAAAGAAGTGGCTTTGGGAACTTATTGGGCAGAATGTATAAATGTCCTGTGAGGTAGATGAAACTTCTGAACTCTGCAAACTTGTCTCATGTTTAAAACATAAGGTGATCTAAAAGGCGATGTTAAAATGCACTTTTCTTCAGCAAGTCTGAGTACAATAATTCTCTAATATGTATATGGAACACAACGTACAAATCTGTTCTTATTTCAATGTACAGAAAGGGGTACCAAAGTAATATAAGTCACTTTCTAAATAATCATATTATTCTTTCCATGTTGCACACTTGGGCAGAGGACCACAGAGTGATGTTTGGCATGAAGTATGATTTGAAGAAATGTTTAGTCAGATCTACATCTACTGCAAAATATATGAAATGCTTTTAATATGTTCCATTGTGGCTATTAAATTTAATGACACATTTGAAAATATAAAAAATTGGCAATGCAGTGCTGCGCCAGTTCTGAAATGCAGGGATGCGCCGTATTTGCAAAAACATGTGGCGCCCCGGTGTTTCCCCCAGCACTGGCACTGAATTTAGCTGGCAGTGTCAACACAGGCATCCTTGCACCATAGAGCAAGAGTGTCTGCATTGAAGGGAATTACCGTTTATGTGGAAGAAGGGACACCTTCTTGCATATAAACAATCAATAATGGGCTTTTTCTTGTTCTTTGTGGGCTGAAGAATGCAGCACACATAGAGAAAGCAAAAGCGAGGAGAAATAGAAGTATTTTTCCTCGTTTCACCATGTTAACTCCACCCTAGGGTGGCGTTAGTTTTTTGTGCTGTCTCAGATTTATGATTCTTTGTCAATCTGGGGCAGCATCAAAAGCAATGTGTGTTGCAGTGGAATGCCCACAGCAACACCCATTGCACACCCCTTTGCGGCAGAAAACTGCATCGGAGGGGCCCATAAAAAGTTGCTTAGCGCCACCTTGTAAATATGGAGCGTGCACAGCTCCACCAGAGCAGCGCTAAAAGTGACGCTCCAGTGTTGTTAGGGGCTTGTAAATATGCTATTGAGAGCCTACGTTAATTGCTCTGATTGGGTGTTTGCATGGAAATTCCACAGCCTGTGTGAGCAATGTCAATAAGGGTGTGTTTGCAAAGTTGAAGAAGAAGAAAATAAATTAATTGCAGGCATATGATTTTTTTAAATGCTCATGACTCACCAAAATTGGTAATAATTTCATCATGCTTATCCTTTGTGCCCTTGACACTTATCCCACTTATCCCTAAAGAATTAGAAAACGTTGTGTTTATGTCAGTTATATGGTAATAATCATATATGCAAAAGAGGTGCAAAATCAGAGGTTACTGCTGTATCAAACGTACTAGCTAATTCATTTTTTTTATTGATATGAATAGAAGTGGCTTAGAGAAGAAGGAAGCCACTTCAGAGTACAGGATGTCTGAAATATATTTGGGCTGCTTAGGACTTAAACAGGTGAAATTGTTGGCAAATTGAGGGATAAATTAGCATATCAATTTATTACAAACTTACTAGATTTATTAGTACCCCTGAAGAATGTGGGTACTCATTGCATTCCATCAGCTCTTTGGCAAACCAAGGAATTAAGTGATATGGAACAACATGGAAAAGCAGTAGAGAGAGTATGGCACAAATAATACTCCTTAAGCCACTGACAGCATATGCACACTCTGCATAATAATGACACACTTAACCAAGAAAGACAAGTTTTTAAAGTCAATTAATTCTCCAGTCCCTTTTGTGATGCGATTATAGAGACATCCATGGATTTATATGAATCTCAATCCTAAAAATCAAAAAATGAAATACTCACATTATTATATGGTCACTGACAAACCTTTACTTTGACAGAGGAGAAATCAATGCTCCCCATGGCAAACTATTCTCCCACTACCTTCCTCTGCTCTCCCAGTCTCCCTCTTTCCACCTAAACGTGAAGGGAAGTCACTGCTCCCATTTACCATCTACTCAATGCAAATGGTAAAGGAGGATTTAACACCACGGAATTGGGAAAACTGTGCAGAATTCCACATAGTGACTTCAAGAACACACATTATTCCCAACTCTGAGAGGGTCTAACTCATGAAAGGTGAGATTCCATCTGAGATAACAACCAGTATTATTTACTCCACCCACCAGGAATCTACATGAATTTCCACGTAACTAGTAATCATGGCATTACAGTCTGTCTTTCTAAATTACACTTGCTGACGCTGAGAAGGTCAGCTCAAATATCTTAGCGACGAAATCAGAATCTCTTCTTTATCCAAACCCTGCCCATTGTTAACTTTTCATTCCTCTCCAGTTGATCCCTCCCAACTAGTGTTGGAGTGTGACTTTTATAATCAATATTAACAATGAAAAGCTCGCAATGTAATGTCTAATGAAACTGCATAAATACTAATGCAGCGTTTCAAATGTGCCAACGGGGAGTGACCACCAATGTATACGATGACTAATGAAACTGACTAAAATGAATAAATAATGTATTCATGTATGTTTTTGTATTAGCACTAAGAGTTATGTATTAAGGTTTTGCTAAAAGTACGCACTAGGCCTTAGTTAGCAAGGGTCTGGGCCTAGCTGCTCGGTCTCTTATTAACTGTGTTTTCTAACGTGTGATGTGCTGCTTCCCTGAAGGACATGACGCTGTACTTTTCCAGAAGCTAGAGAGATGTGTGTGTGTGTAACCGTAGTAAATTCTTTCTCATGGGACTCAACTTGCTCAAGGAGACATTCTTGTCGAATGCAGCAGTGTAATGTGCAAGAGGTGCAAGGTCGCCTAAACTGGTAAAAGACAATGGAACTACTGACTGGAGTGACAAGTGTAACTTTTCTTACCTGACATTCTACCCATTGAACACGTCAATCACAGGAGCCAATAAACTGCATGAGAATTGTCTTAGGTGAAAATTCTAGTAAGGTGTGCGACGGATTATTGGACAGAGATAACAATGCACCAAATATTGCCCAATGGACAATTAGGGACTTGTCTGACAACTTTAATATAACAACGTAACACAAGGAGAAGCCAGCCAGTAAGGAGCCATTACTTTGCCGTTCTTAGCCATTATCCTGCCCTTATCGAGACATTCTTCACCACCCTTTGCCTTTCTGAGAAACTTTGGCCCTCATTACAACCCTGGCGGTCGGTGGTAAAGTGGCGGTAAAACCGTCAACAGGCCGGCGGTAAAAAAAATGGAATTATGATCATGGCGTAAACCGCCAACATAGACAGCCACTTTAACACTCCGACCGCCACGGCGGTACAAACAAACAGCATGACGGTCACCGCCAACAGACAGGCGGAAGACAATGTACCGCCCACACTATTATGACAGGCCAATTCACCACCTTTTCCGGGGCGGGTTCCACGCGAACAAAAACACGGCAGAAACAGGACTTGGAAGGGAAAACACTCACCTCTGCACACCCCACGAGGAACCAGGACGCCATGGAGCCTGAACTCCAAATCCTCCCTGCGACAGTCTTCCTGCTCCTCTACCAGGAGCACGAACGACGGAGGCGATGACCACGGTGAGTACTGCACCTACAACACAGGGGAGGGGGGAGGGAAAAGAGAGTGACACACACACGCAACATGCAACACCCCAACCCCCACCCTCACCCACTACAACATACACACAAATACATGCTGCAACATTACATTTACACCCTCAAACCCGCCCGGAAGAACGCAATGACAAAAGGAAATGATTGTAACCATTGTAATCAAGAATAATCCATTAGTCAAAAAATTATACACACTATAAACAAATATGCACACCAAGAATTCAAGTCCAAGTACTGCACCTATATAGTCCGTGGACCACTGGGCCCAAAATGCATAGGCGAGGCCCACACTCGATACCCGATCGAAACGGAGAGAACACTGCAGGGGCATCAGATCGAAATAAAACAGGCACCTCAGGTGGAAGGGAAGGGGGGGTACCTCAGCCGGATGAGTGCACGACGCCAGCTCCACGAGGGGGCTCCATGCCCATGATGTAACCTGGGAAGTGCAAAGCCACAGTCTATCAAGTCACTCCAGTGGGTGGTTTGCCCACTGCTGCATCCGGGGGAGTGCAAAGCCACAGTCTCTCAAGTCTCTCCAGTGGGCAGTTTGCCCACTGCTGCAGCCTGGGGAGTGCAAAGCCACAATCTCTCAAGTTTCTCCAGTGGGTGGGTTGCCCACTGCTTTATCATGGGAAGTGCAAAGCCACAGCCTTCCAAGTCTCTCCAGTGGGTGGTTTGCCCACTGCTTTATCCTGGGGAGTGCAAAGCCACAGTCTCTCAAGTGGATAACAGTCTCCACTGGTTCTGGAGGGGGCTTTGTGCCCAGAGTGCTTCATCCTGCCAAGGACAGAGGTAGTGGATGTCTTTCTCCACTGGTTCTGGAGGGGGCTTTGTGCCCAGAGTGCTTCATCCTGCCAAGGACTCAGGTAGTGGATGTCTTTCTCCACTGGTTCTGGAGGGGGCTTTGTGCCCAGAGTGCTTCATCCTGCCAAGGACTGAGGTAGTGGATGTGACACTCCACTGACGGTGGTGCAACATGCAAGCTGCCCAGGCCCCTGGAACTGACCACCAGCCTTGTAAGAATGACCACTGGGGATGGCAGCCATGTCTGCGGTGGTGCCACTAGCTCAGGATGTCGCGGGGACGCTGGCGGCGGGGTCAGTAGCGGTGGTGATTGCGGCAGTCATTGTAGCGCCGGTGCTGGTGGCGGCCTCACTGACTGCGGTGCAGGTGGCTGGCTCACTGACTGCAGTGCTGGTGGCTGGCTCACTGACTGCCGGGCTGGTGGCTGGCTCACTGACTGCCATGCTGGCGGCGGTGTCAGTAGCGGCGGTGCTGGTGGCAGGCTCACTGACCGCGGTGCTGGCAGCGTTGTCAGTAGCGGCGGTGCTGGTGGCGGGCTCTCTGACTGCAGTGCTGGCGGCGGTGTCAATAGCGGCGGTGCTGGTGGCCGGCTCACTGACTGCAGTGCTGCTGAAGGGCACAGTGTCTGCGGTGCTGGTGAAGGTCTCGGTATCTGGGGTGCTGGCGGCGGTGTCCGTTGCGGCGGTGCATGTGGCGGTGCCAGTGGCGGTCTTGTCCGCCGTGAAGGTTGGCGGCAACGTTGACTTGCCTTTCATTTTTAGGCCCTTCCCCACTTTGGATGGTGGCGCAGCTGTCTTGCCACTTCCAACAATTGTCTTGCTTGAGCCCTTGGTGGCAGGTGTTTTGGCCTTCTCCCTCCGGGATGTAGGCAACTTTTTCTGTTTTGGAGGTGGGGGAATGTCCTTGGCCTCGCTCCTTGGGACACTGGCAGCCCTGTTGCTTGGTGCACTCCAAAATCCAGCTATTGCTGGCACCACTGTGTCCGGTGTTGTGGTGGCTGAGGTGCTGGGTTGGGACCTGGAAAGGCGGGCCCTAGGGGACAGATGGGGTGGGGGAGGTGTAGGGAAGAGGTCAACATTTGATAGGAAAAGCTTTTTAGACAAACTGGGACGGGTAGACGGAGGGGGTTTGGGAGTGGAGGAAGAGGTAGTGGTTGTAGGAGGTGTTCGTTTGCTGACTTTGGGTGAAGGTGCATGGGCTGGAGGCTGTCGTGAGGTGGATGGCTGTTGGGTGGGTGTGTGACTGCGGCTGTGTACTTTGGGAGGAGGGCTCACAGACACACTGGGAGAGGACACAGGGGATGCGTGAATGGTAGTGGGGGTGGTGAGTGCACGTGAGCGGTGTGTGGTGATGGGTGTGCTGGTGATGGAGGTAGTGGCTGAAGATGTAGTGCATGCAGGTGAGAGTGGAGACGTGACAGGGAGGGAGGAGGGAGACGTTGAGGAGGGGCACACAGTGCAGGCAATGGATGTTGGTATGTGTGCATGGGTATGATGCTTGTGTGAGTGCCTGTGGGATGTGTGGTGCTTATGTTTGCCAGAGCCACCCTTGTGTGTTGAGGTGTGTGCATGCTGGTCTGATGGTGTACTTGGGATAGGCTGAGGTACTGGGGATTGGGTCTGGGTGGAGGAAGTTGGAGGGGGGAGGCTGGACACAGGGACAATGGCTGCCATCATTGCTGAGACCAGAGCCTGAAATGCTCTCTGTTGGGCTGCCTGGCCAGAATGAATGCCCTCCAGGTATGCATTTTGTCTGTTGCAACTGCCTCTCTACACCCTGGATGGCATTCAGAATGGTAGACTGCCCAACAGTGAGGGATCTCAGGAGGTCAATGGCCTGCTCACTGAGGGCAGCAGGGCTGACTGGAGCAGGGCCTGAGGTGCCTGGGGCGAAGGAGATGCCCACCCTCCTGGGTGAGCGGCCACGGGACACACGACGAGGGGCTGCTGGGAGGGCGGTGCTGGTAGGGGGGGTGGTGGCTGTACCTGTAGATGCAGTGGGCACAGAGGGGCCTGGCGCTGCAAGGGAACTCCCATCAGAGGAGGAGTCGGTGTCGCTGGTCTCTGCTCCTGTCCCCGCTGTGGAGCTCCCCTCGCCCTCCGTCCCACTGGTGACTTCAGACTTTGTTGTCTCGCCCTCCAGGGCCATGTGGGATGCAGCTCCCTCCTGTTCCGGTGGCACAGCTCCTCCGCCTGATGATGCTAATGCACACAAGAACAGGGAGACCACAAAAAGGGGAGGGAAGAAAGAAGAAAGACATGTTCAGTGCATGCAATACTGCTACCGTTGGCGGACACTACAGACACAGCAGCCCTCTGCACTATGCCATGCACTTAGAGTTCCCTAATTAATCACAGGGACATGGGGTACATGGCCTATGCCCGATTGCTGCACACATGGAAGTCACAGGAGCCTGACTAGGTGTAGATGGCTCTTACCACTGGTGGGGTTGGGGTGCCACTTAGCCTGCCTCACAAAGGTTCCTTGTCTACAAAGATCCCTTTAGCCTAGGGGAACCCAAAGCCCACCTCCCCCACCCAGACACCTCCAATACGGGCAGAGTCAGATGGATGTGACGGTACTCCCCCCTTGTGGCTGCTGTGATGCCCTCAAGCGCCCATCCAACTACGGATCCGCCACCGCCAGGATCCGGAACATCAGGGGGGTCATGGTGCGACGGGCACCCCTCCCACGTTGAGAGGTCATCCCCAGCTGGGCCTCCGCCGTCCTCTTGCTCCAGCGGCGAATGTGCTCCCATCTTTTACAGCACTGGGTGCTCCATCTGTGGTGGACCCCCAGGGTCCGGACGTCCTTGGCGATGGCACGCCAAATATCCTTCTTCTGGTGGGCACTGACCTACAGGAATAGTACAGGGGAAAAGGAAAAACTTTAACCGCCTGGACCGTCACAGTCATTGTCCCACGTTCCCACCCTTGCCCTGACGCACATACACTCACCGTCCAATCATGTAGGCCTCATACCCCCGTATCTTCCATCCACACAACTCCAAACAGGCATTGCCCATGCAGCATGCTCACAGTGTACTCACCTATTTGTCTGAAGGACCGTAGGTTAGCGTGTACTGGGGGAGGACCCCATCCACTAGTTTATCCAACTCCTCCGATGTGAAGGCAGGGGCCCTTTCCCCAGACACATGAGCCATCGTCGCTTCCAGACTGAGGTCACAGCAGCACTTGCAGTGTAGGTCCTCTCCTGTCGAAGATCAGGCATCAAGTGAGTGAACAGACAGAAAATGGCGGTCACGTCCGCGGCAGTGCGTACCGTCAACGCCGGCGTACATCGTCATTGGCTCCTGGGACCCATAGGGCCCAATGTTAACCAATGCAGGATTGCGCCGCGGTCTTCTACCGCCTACCACGAGGGTGTACAACGCCAGCGCTGTTACCTCATATCCCCTTGTCCCACATTACAGGTCAGGCAGCCGCCATTTCAGGGAGCCACATGGCATTACTTTTAAATGCGTCACACATATGTAGGCCTTGCATACACACAAAGACAGGCACATAGCGGACTGACAAATGTGTGCAATAAAATTGTTTTTTACTACCTCAGTGTTGGCTGACTCTGTGCTTGCTGTTCTCATCCATAGGGCACGTCCGCTGGGTCAGGTGAGGAGATGGCGGCATCCTCCGGTGTACAGACCGTTGGTGGACCTGTCGACAATGGAAGAGAGACATGTAATAGTCACCTACAGACTTGATTGTGCCACAATCCAGGAACTGTGTGCCCAGTTGGAGCCGGACCTGATGTCAGCTATCCGCCATTCCACAGGAATCCCCCTCCTGTGCAGGTCCTGTCCGTACTACATTTCCTGGCAAGTGGATCTTTTCAAACAACAGTGGCCATAGCATCAGGGATGTCCCAGCCTATGTTCTCAAACATGTTGTCCAGAGTGTTGTCTGCCCTGCTGAAACACATGCGCAGCTACATCGTGTTCCCTCAGGTGGAGGATTTGCCTACAGTGAAAGGTGACTTCTATGCCCTGGGACATATCCCCAGCATCATAGGTGTCATTGGTGGGACACATGTGGCCTTGGTCCCCCCCGCAGGAGTGAACAGGTGGACAGAAACCGGAAGAGCTACCATGCAATGAATGTGCAGATGGTGTGTTTGGCCGACCAGTACATCTCCCATGTGAACGCCACGTTTCCTGGCTCAGTGCATGACGCTTACGTTCTGAGGAATAGTAGCATCCCTTATGTGATGGAGCAAGTCCAGAGGCACCGTGTGTGGCTAATAGGTGAGGACAAGGACCCTATACCCTGTGAATAGTTGTCTGGGTCTGGGGTTGTCCCTAAGGGTTAGTGTGTGTCTAACAGTTGTCCCTCAACATTTGCAGGTGACTGGTTACCCAAACCTGACATGGCTACTGACCCCAGTGAGAAACCCCAGGACAAGGGCAGAGGAAAGCTACAACGAGGCACACGGGTGAACTAAGAGAGTGATAGAAAGGACCTTCGGCCTCCTGAAGGCCAGGATCCGGTGCCTTCATGTGACAGGTGGTTCTCTGTACTACTCACCAAAGAAGGTGTGCCAGATCAACGTGGCCTGCTGTATGCTGCACAAGTTGGCTTTGCAACTGCCTTTTCTGCAGGAGGATGGTCCAGAAGGAGGTCTTGTGGCAGCTGTGGAGCCTGTGGACAGTGAAGAAGAGGAGGCAGAAGAAGAGGATATCGACAACAGAAACAAAGTGATCCAGCAATAATTCCAGTGAGACACAGGTAAGAAGACATCACTGCCTCCTACATCTGATAAAATTGTTAGACCTATCATATGTCTGTCACTTTCACCCAGTGCATGGACCTTGACCTGTCACTTTGCCTTTCCATTTCACAGATATGGGTCCCACTGTGTGACCTCTGCTATGTTACCACATGGACTAGAGCTGTGTGACATAGGTATGTTGACAATACAATGGACATTGCTATTTTCCTCAGTTATTGCAAATACACATGTGTGAAAGCACAGACTGACTCCAGATTGTTTTGTGATTCAAGAGTGTTTATTTAAGTGCAAAATAGTGGAGGGGGTTGTAAAATGGTCAGGGGTGATGGTGGAGGAATGTCCATGGCAGAGTCCAGTTATTTGTCTCACAGGTGCATTGTCCAAAGGTGCATAGGAAGTGGAGCTAGGGCAGTTTAAGGATAGACAGGGTGACAAAGTGGGACAGAAGGGTGACATTCAGGGTGGTCTCATTTCTAGGCGGGGGTCTTGGCATTGTTCTCTGTCTTTGTCCTGGATCTCAGGGACTGTTTGTGAGGTGGTTCTCCATCTGCAGGGGGTGGGGTGCCGGTGTTGTGGTCCTGTGGCAGTGCCTCCTGACCACTAGCGCTGGCGGAGGTGGTGGGCAGTTCATCTTCCAGGCCAGTGTCAGGGGCCCCTTGTTGTGCCACAGTGTCCCTCCTGGTGTTCACAAAGTCCTTCAGCACCCCTACAATGGTGACCAGGGTGGTGTTGATGGACTTGAGTTCCTCCCTGAACCCCAAATACTGTTCCTCCTGCAGCCCCTGGGTCTCCTGAAACTTGGCCAGTACCGTTGCCATAGTCAGACAATCTAGTGTCTTGAGACCACAGAACGCACCTTCCCCCGTAGATTGTTCCACCTCTTCCTGATGTCATCCCGTGTTCTTGGATGCTGTCCCACTGCGTTTACCCTGTCCATGATTCTGCGCCATAGCTCCATCTTCCTAGCTGTGCAGGTGTGCTGCACCTGTGATCCGAATAGCTGTGGTTCTACTCGGATGATTTCCTCCACCACGACCCTGAGCTCCTCCTCAGAAAACCTGGGGTGTCTTTGCGGTGCCATGGGGTGGTGTGGGTGATGTGTGAGGTGGTGTCTGTTGTGATGTGTGAGGGGATGTGTTCGTGTGTGTTATGTGAGGTGCATGGATGTTGTGTGAGTGATGGTGTTGAGTGCCTGTGGATGCTAGTTTGTTGATGGTGGTGTCTCTCTCTGGCCTTCTGTCACAATTCTGGTCATAAGGGTTTGTGGGTGATGTGGGTGTGTGTTTTATATTGTATTGGGTGTGTGGGAGTGGTGTGTGTATGTGTATCAGGTGTGTGTATTTCGATTTGTCCAATGTGATTGTGTTTTGTAAGTGTGTGTGTATTTTGAGCGCGGCGGTGTGTACCGCCAATGGAATACCACAGTTGAAAGACCGCCACGTGGATTCATGGGTCGTGATAGTTTGGGCGTATTCCTGTTGGCGTGACGGTGTCGGTTTTGTTATCGCCAGTTTATCACTGACCTTTGGTGTGGCAGACTTGTGTGGGTGTCTGGATTTTGGCGGATTCCGAGCTGTGAGTCGTAATAGCTGTAGCGGAATTCCACGGATGCAGCGGTGTGTTGGTGGTCTTCTGCGCGGCGGTAAGCGGAATTTACTGCCAATGGCCATTGTCTTTTATTCTTAAACTATCCTCACCTTACCCCCCCTTGCCTGGGATGCACTTCTCCTCCTTATGAGGGAAGAGCCTTTGCTATACCCTGCTGAGACTTACCTGCTTATCCTGGCTAATGACGAATCAACTGATGTCCTGAGGACGAAGGCTGACACTGTCTGCCTCCCCATTTGGATGGATAACTATCATGATGATAAATTGTAATTGTCTGTTTGCCTTTTCTTTCTAGGTACCAACTGCTCTTTTGATAGAGACCATAGTTAGATGTTTTCCAAATTCATGTTGCTAAATTGTTTTGCATGAAGCCCAACATGCCAATGCTAATTAGAGGTTAGTTAAGGAGTTCACTAAAATCGGGTGCAAATAGACAAATGACTGAGGGGGTCATTCCAACCCTGGCGGTCGTTGTTAAAGCGGCGGTCAACCCGCCAACAGGCAGGCGGTAAAAAAAATGGAATTCTGACCCTGGCGGAAACCGCCAACAGAGACCGCAACTTTAACACTCCGACCGCCACGGCGGGACAAACAAACAGCGCGGCGGTCACCGCCAACAGACAGGCGGGAGCCAATGTACCGCCCACCCTATCACAACCCACCAATCCGCCACCTTTTCCGGGGCGGTAGCCCCGCCGTTAAAAACACGGCGGAAACAGCCATTACGAACGGAAAACGCTCACCTCTACACACTTCACGAGGAATCTGGACAACATGGAACCCGAACTACACATCCTACCAGCTATTGTCTTCCTGCTCCTCTACCAGGAGCACGAACGCCGGTGCAGAAGACAACGGTGAGTACTGCACCTACGACACACTGGAGGGGGGAGGCAAAAAATTACGGGGACACACATACACGACACACCCACCCTCACCCTCACCCACAACTACATACACATCAATGCAGAGCAACAACTCAGAGTGACACCCCCAAACCCCCCGGAAGAATGCAAAGACAAAATAAAATGATCATGAAATATGAAGTATATTGTACGGCTAAGTAAAAAAATATATCAAACATGTATAACTATACATACATATGTAAATTGTCCTGTCCAAATTGGGTATCAGCCATTGTTCGTGAGCCAATGGGCCTAAACACATGGGCAAAGCCCACACAGGATACCCGCCTCCAATGGAGAGAACACTGCAGGGGCATCAGATAGCAAAACTACAGGCACCTCAGGGGGAAGGGAAGGGAGGGCACCTCAGCCAGATGAGTCCACGACGCCAGATCCACGAGGGGCCTCCATGGCCACTGTTCAATCCTGGGGAGTGCAAAGACACAGTCTCACAAGTCTCTACAGTGGGTGGATTGCCCACTGTGCCATCCTGGGGAGTGCAAAGCCACAGTCTCACAAGTCTCTCCAGTGGGTGGATTGCCCACTGTGCCATCCTGGGGAGTGCAAAGCCACAGTCTCACAAGTCTCTCCAGTGGGGGGATTGCCCACTGTGCCATCCTGGGGAGTGCAAAGCCACAATCTCACAAGTCTCTCCAGTGGGTGGATTGCCCACTGTGCCATCCTGGGGAGTGCAAAGCCACAGTCTCACAAGTCTCTCCAGTGGGTGGATTGCCCATTGTGCCATCCTGGGGAGTGCAAAGCCACAGTCTCACAAGTGAACAACAGACTCCACTGGTTCTGGAGGAGGCACGGTGCCCAGAGTGCTTCGTGCAGCTCTGCCCGACACAGATGCGGGCCTGCCCCCTCTGCCAATGGGCCAGCGGTGCTTGAGACGGCGGTGCCCAGCGGAGCGGTGCAGAGACGGCGGTGCCCTGCGGAGCGGTGCTTGAGATGAAGGGCCCAGCGGAGCGGTGCTTGAGATGAAGGGCCCAGCGGAGCGGTGCAGAGATGAAGGGCCCAGCGGAGCGGTGCTTGAGACGGCGGTGCCCAGCGGAGCGGTGCTTGAGATGAAGGGCCCAGCGGAGTGGTGCTTGAGATGAAGAGCCCAGCGGAGCGGTGCAGAGATGAAGGGCCCAGCGGAGCGGTGCTTGAGATGGCGGTGCCCAGCGGAGCGGTGCTTGAGATGAAGGGCCCAGCAGAGCGGTGCTTGAGATGAAGGGCCCAGCGGAGCAGTGCAGAGAGAAGGGCCCAGCGGAGCGGTGGTTGAGACAGCAGTGCCCAGCAGAGCGGTGCAGAGACGGCGGTGCCCAGCGGAGCAGTGCTTGAGATGAAGGGCCCAGCGCAGCGGTGCTTGAGACGGCGGTGCCCTGTTCAGCGGTTCTTGACTTGAAGGGCCCTGTTCAGCGGTTCTTGAGACGGCGGTGCCCTGTTCAGCGGTTCTTGAGACGGCGGTGCCCTTTTCAGCGGTTCCTGAGACGGTGGTGCCCTGTTCAGCGGTTCTTGACTTGAAGGGCCCTGTTCAGCGGTGCTTGACTTGAAGGGCCCTGTTCAGCGGTGCTTGAGACGGTGGTGCCCTGTTCAGCGGTTCTTGAGACGGCGGTGCCCTGTTCAACGGTTCTTGAGACGGCGGTGCCCTGTTCAGCGGTTCTTGACTTGAAGGGCCCTGTTCAGCGGTTCTTGACTTGAAGGGCCCTGTTCAGCGGTGCTTGACTTGAAGGGCCCTGTTCAGCGGTGCTTGACTGGAAGGGCCCTGTTCAGCGGTGCTTGACTTGAAGGGCCCTGTTCAGCGGTGCTTGAGACGGCGGTGCCCTGTTCAGCGGTTCTTGACTTGAAGGGCCCTGTTCAGCGGTTCTTGACTTGAAGGACCCTGTTCAGTGGTTCTTGACTTGAAGGGCCCTGTTCAGCGGTTCTTGACTTGAAGGGCCCTGTTCAGCGGTGCTTGACTTGAAGGGCCCTGTTCAGCGGTGCTTGAGACGGCGGTGCCCTGTTCAGCAGTTCTTGAGACGGCGGTGCCCTGTTCAGCGGTTCTTGAGACGGCGGTGCCCTGTTCAGCGGTTCTTGACTTGAAGGGCCCTGTTCAGCGGTTCTTGACTTGAAGGGCCCTGTTCAGCGGTGCTTGAGACGGCGGTGCCCTGTTCAGCGGTTCTTGACTTGAAGGGCCCTGTTCAGCGGTTCTTGACTTGAAGGGCCCTGTTCAGCGGTTCTTGACTTGAAGGGCCCTGTTCAGCGGTGCTTGACTTGAAGGGCCCTGTTCAGCGGTGCTTGAGTTGGCGGTGCCCTGTTCAGCGGTTCTTGAGACGCCGGTGCCCTGTTCAGCGGTTCTTGAGACGGCGGTGCCCTGTTCAGCGGTTCTTGACTTGAAGGGCCCTGTTCAGCGGTTCTTGACTTGAAGGGCCCTGTTCAGCGGTGCTTGACTGGAAGGGCCCTGTTCAGCGGTGCTTGACTGGAAGGGCCCTGTTCAGCGGTGCTTGAGACGGCGGTGCCCTGTTCAGCGGTTCTTGACTTGAAGGGCCCTGTTCAGCGGTCCTTGACTTGAAGGGCCCTGTTCAGCGGTTCTTGACTTGAAGGGCCCTGATCAGCGGTGCTTGACTTGAAGGGCCCTGTTCAGCGGTGCTTCAGTTGGCGGTGCCCTGTTCAGCGGTTCTTGAGACGCCGGTGCCCTGTTCAGCGGTTCTTGAGACGGCGGTGCCCTGTTCAGCGGTTCTTGACTTGAAGGGCCCTGTTCAGCGGTTCTTGACTTGAAGGGCCCTGTTCAGCGGTGCTTGACTGGAAGGGCCCTGTTCAGCGGTGCTTGACTGGAAGGTCCCTGTTCAGCGGTGCTTGAGACGGCGGTGCCCTGTTCAGCGGTTCTTGACTTGAAGGGCCCTGTTCAGCGGTTCTTGACTTGAAGGGCCCTGTTCAGCGGTTCTTGACTTGAAGGGCCCTGTTCAGCGGTTCTTGACTTGAAAGGCCCTGTTCAGCGGTGCTTGACTGGAATGGCCCTGTTCAGCGGTTCTTGACATGTGTGTCCAGGTCACCAGATACGGCCATTACATGGATTTCACTCGCCACCTGACATGTGGCTGCCAGGCCCTTCGTGCACATCTGTCTTCTCGCTTGCGGGGCCCTCCTGTGCTGCCGTCCCGGGCCCGTGGGTGTCCTCCTGCACACCTGGAATTGGGCTGGTGGGGCCCTCCTGGGCAGCTCGCCTGCTGCCGGACTTGTCGGGCGTGCTGCCCTTGCCACCCTTCCCTGCTCGTCTGTGGCCCTTTCCTCCCTTTGGCGGTGTGCCAGGTGGCACCCCACTTTCTGACGGGGCCAGGGTAGTGATTTTGGAGCCTGCTGTCTTTGGCCTCTCGCACCGGGCACTGGCTTTCTTGGATTTTATTTTAGGGGGTGGGCTGGCCGTCTCTTTACTGCTAGCTGAAGTCGCTGGCCTTGAAGGTGGTGGACTCCAAAATCCTTGGACTATTGTCCTTGTAGGTCCAGGTTTTGTGGTGGCTGAGGTGCTGATTGGAGTCTTATGAGATGGAGGGGGTGGGTCAGTTGTTGGAAAGAGGTCAAGGTTGGAAAGGAAAATCAATTTAGAAAGACAGGGACGGGTAGTTGTAGTGGGTATGGGAGTGGAGGAAGAGGATGTGGTTGTAGGAGAGTCAAGTCTGGTGTCTTTGGGTGCAGGTGCTTGTGCTGGAGTCTGTCGTGAGGTGGATGGCTGTTTGGTGGGTGACTGCCTGCATTTGTGTGGTTTGGAAGAGGGGGTGACAGACACACAGGGGAAGAGGACACGGGACGTGTAAATGGTAGTGGGGGTGGTGACTGCACGTGTTCGGAGTGTTCTGGTGGGTGTGCTGGTGATGGACGTAGTGGCTGAAGATGTTGTGCATGCAAGTGTGAGTGGAGACGTCACAGGGAGGGAGGAGGGAGACGAGGAGGAGGGGGACACAGAGGAGGCAGTGGCTGTTGGCATGTCTGCATGTGGATGTTGCTTGGGTGAATGCTTGTGTGATGTGTGGTGCTTATGTCTGGATGAGCTTCCCTTGGGTGTTGAGGTGTGTGCAGGCTGGTCTGTAGGTGTGTCTGGGATAGGCAGAGGTACAGGGGAGTGGGACTGGGTGGAGGAATTTGGAGGAGGGAGGAAGGAGACAGGGACAATGGCTGCCGTCAGTGCTGAGGCCAGAGCGTTGAACGATCGCTGATGGGCAGCCTGACCCGAATGAATGCCCTCCAGGTATGCATTACTCCGGTGCACCTCCCTTTCTACACCCTGGATGGCATTCAAAAGGGTAGACTGCCCAACAATGAGCGTCCTCAGGAGGTCAATGACCTCCTCACTGAGGGCAGCAGGGGTAACTGGGGCAGGGCCTGAGGTGCCTGGGGCGAAGGAGATGCCCACCTTCCTGGGTGAGCGGGCACGGGGCGAACGCTGAGGGGCTGTTGGGAGGGCGGAGCTGGTGCGCTGGGTGGCAGCTGTACCTGTTGTTGCGGTGGGCACAGATGTTGCCGCCACCACAAGGGAGCTCCCTTCCGAGGACGTGTCTGTGTCGCTGGTGTCACCACGTGTCCCCGCTGTGGAGCTCCCCTCGCCCTCCGTCTCACTGGTGAAGTCCGAGTAAGTTGCATGGCCCTCCATGGCCATGTGAGATGCAGCTCCCTCGTGCTCTGATGCCACTTCTCCTCCGCCTGATGATGCTAATGCACACATGAACAGGAAGACCACCAAAAGGGGGGGGTGGAGAAACAAAGACATGTTGAGTGCATGCATTGGCGACACCATTGGCGGAGAGGACAGACACAGAAGCCCCCTGCACTACGCCGCGCTCTTGTGGTACACTACTCAATCCGTGGGACATGGCCTACAAGCCTATGGACGACAACTCCACACATAGGTGACACAGGGCCATGAATAGCTGTACTAGGCAACCTACAGAGGTGGGGGGCGGGGGCACAGGGCCATGCCTAACGGAGGGGCCTAGCCTACAGAAATCACCCTGGCCTAGGGATACCCACAGCCCTCCTCCCCCACCCAGACACCTCCACTGCGCGCAAAATCAGCAGAATGTGCTTGTACTCACCCCCTTGTGTCTGCTGTGATGTCCTCACGCGCCCATCCAAATCGGGGTAGGCCACCGCCAGGATCTGGGACATCAGGGGGGTCCATTGACGACTGGCACCCCTCCTACGTTGGGAGGCCATCCCCAGCAGAGCCTCCGCGGTCTTCCTGCTCTCACGGCGGATGTCCTCCCACCTCTTCCGGCAGTGGGTGCCCCGTCTGTTGTGGACCTCCAGGGTCCGGACGTCCTTGGCGATGGCACGCCAAATGTCGATTTTCTGATGGGCGCTGACCTATGTGACATGTACAGGGGGAGAAAATAAAAAATCATCACCTTCTGCATGCTCGATGTGAGTGGCCCCCCATCCCCACCCTTGCCATGTGGCACATGCTCTCATCTGTCGTTTGATGCATGCCTCATTCGCACCCCTCCGCACCATCTTTCATTCACCCCACTCAACCCAGGCATTGGCCACAAAGCATGGTCCCAGTGTACTTACCTGTTGGTCTGGAGGACCGTAGAGAAGCGCATAGGGGGGGAGGACCCCATCCACGAGTTTCTCCAATTCTTCTGAAGTGAAGGCAGGGGCCCTTTCCCCAGTCGCAGCAGCCATTGTCTCTTCCAGACCGAGGTCACAGCAGCACTTGCAGTATAGGTCCTCTCCTGTGGATGATCAGGTATCGAGTGATTAAGCAGATAGAAAATGGCGGTCACGCCCGCAGCGGTGCGTACCGCGACCGCCGGTGCACATCGTCATTGGCTCCTGAGACCCATAGGGTTCAATGTTAACCAATGCACCTTTGCGCCGCGGTCTTCGACCGCCTACCGCCACGGTGTGCCACGCCAGCGCATTGACCTCACATCCCATTGTCGCACTTCACAGGTCAGGCAGCCGCCATTTCAAGGGCCCACATGGCTTAATTTCTACTGCGTCACACATACCTAGGCCTTGCATCAACACTCATACAAGCCATTCAATGCATTGAGAATCGTGTACTGTGCAAGCTGTGGGAACGTACCTGTGGGTTGATTGACTCTGTGCTCCATGTTGTCCTTCCTAGGCACCGTCCGCTGGGACTTGCAAGGAGATTGAGGAATCTTCCCGTGTACAGACCGCTGGTGGACCTGTCGACAATGGAGGAACGACATGTCATACTGACATACAGGCTTGACAGAGCCACTATACAGGAACTGTGTGCCCAGCTGGAGCCAGACCTGATGTCACCCATCCGCCAACCCACAGGGATCCCCCCTCTAGTGCAGCTTCTGTCAGTACTCTATTTTTTGGCAAGTGGGTCATTTCAAACAACAGTGGGCATTTCATCAGGGATGTCTCAGCCTATGTTTTCCAAGGTGTTGTCCAGAGTGTTGTCTGCCCTGCCGAAATACATGCGGAGCTACATTGTTTTCCCTGAGGTGGGCGATTTGGCTACAATGAAGGGTGATTTCTATGCACTTGGACATATTCCCAACATCATTGGTGCAATTGATGGGACACATGTTGCTTTGGTCCCCCCCAGCACGAGTGAACAGGTGTACAGGAACAGAAAAAGTTATCATTCCATGAATGTCCAGGTGGTCTATTTGGCTGACCAGTACATCTCCCATGTAAATGCCAAGTTCCCTGGGTCAGTGCATGACGCGTACATCATGCGAAATAGCAGCATCCCTTACGTGATGGAACTACTTCAGAGACACCATGTGTGGCTAATTGGTGACTCTGGTTACCCGAACCTGTCATGGCTACGGACCCCAGTGAGGAATCCCAGGGCAGAGGAACGGTACAATGAGGCCCATGGGCGTACTAGGAGGGTGATCGAGCGGACCTTTGGCCTCCTGAAGGCCAGGTTTAGGTGCCTCCATATGACAGGTGGATCCCTAATGTACTCACCAAAGAAGGTGTGCCATATCATCGTGGCCTGCTGTATGCTTCACAACCTGGCTTTGCGACGCCAGGTGCCTTTCCTGCAGGAGGATGGTCCAGATGGTGGGGTTGTGGCAGCTGTGGAGCCTGCAGAGAGTGAAGAGGAGGAAGACGAAGAGGACGACACAGACAACAGGGACACAGTAATACAGCAGTATTTTCAATGACATACAGGTAAGAATCAACACCGGCATTTTACATTTACTTAAAGTCTCCTGCCTCTCTACTGTCTGAGTTTCCCCCAGTGTATGTTAACTGAGTTGTGACTTTCCCTTCCAATTTCAGAGATGTGGGGCCCACTCCGTGACCTCTGCTTTGTTTCCCCATGGACTACTGCTGTGTGACAGTGGTATGTTGTCATCACAATGTAACTGGACATTTTGGCACGGTTCTGTGTAATACATTTGTTCAAAAATACAGGCAGACTCCAGAGTATTTTTGTGCAATAAGTGTGTTTATTAAAGTGCTCAATTTTGGGTAATGGTTGCAATTCGGTGATGGGTGATGGTGGAGGAATGTCCATGGCAGAGTCCAGATTTTCAGTCTCACAGGTGCATTGTCCATATGCCTGTGGAAGGTGGAGAAGGGGCAGTTTAAGGTTGGACAGGATGACAATGTGGGACAGTGGGATGACAATCAGGGGGTATCCTTTCCTGGCGGGGGTCTTGGCATCTTACTCTGTCTTCTTCCTAGATCTCAGGCCCCGCTTGCGGGGTGGTTCTCCTTCTGCAGGGGGTGGGGTTCTGGTGGCCTGTTGTTCTTGTGTCGGGGCCTCCTGTCCACTAGCGCCGGCGGAGGTGGTAGCCTGTTCTTGGTCCATGCTAGTGACAGGGGCCCTTTGTGGTGCCACATGGTCCCGCAATGTGCTGACAATCTGATTGAGAGCCACAACGATGGTGCCCATTGCGGAACTGATGTTTCTGAGTTCTTCCCTGAACCCCATAAACTGTTCCTCCTGCAGTACCTGGATCTCCTGGAACCTGGCCAGGACCTTGGCCATCGTCTCCTGGGAATGGTGGTATGCTCCCATGATGGAGGATAGGGCCTCGTGGAGAGTGGGTTCCCTGGGCCTGTCCCCCCCCTGTCGCACAGTAGCCCTCCCAGTTTCCCTGTTTCCCTGTGCCTCTGTCCCCTGGATCGTGTGCCCACTACCACTGCCCCCAGGTCCCTGTTGTTTTTGGGGTGGTGGGTTAACCTGGGTGCCCTGTAGTGGTGGACACACCGCTGCTTGACGTGTCCTGGAGACAGAGGCATGGGCCCGCTGGGTGGGTGCTGTGCTGGTGTTCCCAGAGGGGGGGTAGGTCTGCTGTGGCCTGTGGCTGTCTGAGGGGAACCGACTGTCCAGAGGTCCCCGATGGGCCAGGCTGGTCATCTGGGTCAGGGAGACAGAGCTGCTGTCATCACTGTGGGCCTCTTCTGGTGGGGGACTGGACATTTCTGGACCCTCCTGGGCGGTGTCGTGGCGTTCGGGTCCTGCAGGGGTATAAGAGTATGGTTATTGCTTCTGTGTGTGCCATAGCGTGCAATTGGGTGGGTGCCCGTGTACCCCAGTGCGGGCATTCCCTTCTGGGGGCTGTTGTGACGGTGGTTTGGGGGGGGATGGGTATGTGCAGTGGGCATGCTTAGGTGATGGGTGTCCATGGTTTGTGGTCGCATGCAGGGCTTGGTGTAGGGATGGGTGGGTTGTGATGGTGAGACATTAGCAAGGAGGATGTGTGATGGGGGTGGGGGGAGGGTGGGGGTATGATTTGGCATGCCGGTGGGTGGGGGGGGGATGAAGTAGTTGAGATTAGACTTACCAGAGTCCATTCCTCCAGATTCTCCTGCGAGGCCCTCAGGATGCAGGATCGCCAAGACCAGTTCCTCCCATGTTGTAAATTCTGGGGTTTGAGGTGGGGGTCCGCCGCCAGTCTTCTGCACCGCGATGTTGTGTCTGGATACCATGGAACGCACCTTCCCTCGTAGGTCGTTCCACCGCTTCCTGATGTCGTCCCGATTACGTGGATGCTGACCCCCAGCGTTGATCCTGTCCACTATTCTTTGCCATAGCTCCATCTTCCTGGCAATGGTGGTGTTCTGCACCTGTGTCCCGAAGAGCTGGGGCTCTACCCGAACTATTTCCTCCACCATGACCCTGAGTTCAGCGTCAGAAAACCTGGGGTGTCTTTGGGGTGCCATGGGGTGGTGTGGATGAGGTGTGGGGTGGTGTTTGTGGTGATGAGTGTGGTGAGTGTGGTGGTGTGTGGTGTTTTGTGCGTGGATGTTGTGTGAGTGATGGTGGTATGTGCCTGTGAATGCTCTGTACTAGCTGGTGGTGTCTCTCTCTGGCCTTCGTCTCTAATTCGTGGTCGTAGGGGTTTGTGGGTGATGTGGGTGTGTGTTTTATATTGTGTTGGGTGTGTGGGAGTGGTGTTTGTATGTGTATCAGGTGTGTGTATTTCAAAATGTCCAATGTGGCAGTGTTTTGGAGCTGTGTGTGTATTTTGACCGCAGCGGTGTGTACCGTCAATGGAATACCGCGGTTGAAAGACCGCCACGTGGATTCGTGGGTCGGAATGGGATGGGGGTATTTCTGTTGGCGTGACGGTGGAGGTTTGGTCATCGCCAGTTTTTCGCTGGCCGTTGGTGTGGCGGACTTTTGTGGATGTCGGGTTTTTGGCGGTTTGCCTGTTGCGGGTCAGAATGACCGTGGCGGTTTCCCGTGCCCGCGGCAGTGTTATGGCGGTCTTCTGACCGGCGGTAAGTGCCTTTTACCGCCGAGGTCAGAATGACCCCCTGAGTCTTTGCTTTGTTGAATATTGTACTAATGATACTCTGCTAAAGTTGAGTCATGTTGATGTTGTGCTTTGTCCTAATGTTCATGATCTTTGCTTTGATAAAGTCTTATTCGAGTTGCCACATTGTAGTCTTGTTGATGTGCTCATTGATATTGAGACTAATGAACATGCTAGTAGATTAGAACTAATAGGGAATAAATATCCAAAAATCTTACTAGATTGGTGTGGTCATTCATGGCTGAGAGGTCATGGTGTGTTTCATTCTTATTAAATGTTATTGATTAGTTTTATTGATTAGTTATTGTGAAAAGCGATTAGATTATTGATCTATCAATTGAGATGTTAAATAGATATCTCGTCCTGAGGAGACTGCAATCAGGTTCAAAAGGTTAATTGGCCTAAAACGAGTCCCCTTGTAAGTAAATTATCAACGGTGCGACGTGTTATCACTAGGATCAAGCTTCGATTAATATCTCTCTGAAAAAAAACCTGTGGCAGATCCCACTGTCCCTTACAATGACAATCTCATTTCCTTACTTCCATTCATGGCCAAAGTAGCTGAAACCGTGGTCTCTTAACAACTTGCCGTTTTTATTAAGGAACAGCTGATATGAGATCAAATTCAACATGGCTTCCTACCATTTTATTGCATGGCAATGACCTACTACTACTAAAGGACCACCTATGTATGATTAATAATTGAAGAAGTTTCAACAGTCAGCCTGCTGTATTTCTTCACACCCTTTGACACCATTTCTTGTTAAACATTCATTTTGTGAATGCATAAGACCAGTTCCATGACAGAGACAAAGCCTTAGATAGGATAAAAAATATTGGGGAGAAAAAACAGGCTTTTGTGCCACCTTTGAAATCAACCTCAAAAGACATACTTTTCCGATTCTCCTACGCTAGACCCATCCCCTTTAACATAAATATGCCTATCTGGTCACTTATAGGAGTGGGCGCAACTCACGTAATTTGATGTAGTGTAATTACACAAAATGACAGCAAAAATATGCATTTTTACTGTATTACAGGAGGAGAATGCCCCAGCATTTCAAGGTATTTTCCTAGCGCAAAATGCACCTTCAGTCTAAAATGGACTAGAACATTTATTTTGCCCTAAGAAAATAGCACTAATTGCAGTAGAACATGAACAGCACTTCATGCTCACTAAGGCCCATATTTATACTATTTTTGCGCTGCATTTGTGTCATTTTTTGATGCAAAAGTGGTGGAAACTTACAAAATATAATTGTATTTTGTACGTTTGCACCTCTTTTGCGTCAAAAAATGACGCAAATGCAGTGCAAAAAAAGCATAAATATGGGCCTTAGTTTGTTGTCGCTGTCACAGTGTGTGCATATTTCTCACCATCAGCCACAATACATGTATTTAAATGTTTTCCTTTCAAAACAATAAGACTTATTTCCTTTGTTACTTTGTAATATGATATACCATATGAAAGAGGTGAAGTATGATAGTTGAGTAGTGTTGGACATTTGGTTTCTGGTTCACAGAGGTATGTACCCTGATCAAGCAGGAGCCTCAATCCTAGTCACAAACTTAATTTGAGAGGCAATGTGTAAAAATTGTAAGCAGCACTTCAAACAGTAAAACAGTGAAAACAACACACAAAAAGATACCATACCTGGTTAGAAAAACAGAACTTATTTTAATAAATAAAACAAATTCAAAACAACAACAATTAAATAACAAAAACTTGAGTTATGAAGTTTTAAACAATACACTGTAGAAAGGCGATTAAAAGCAAAAAGTGCCAACTGGGGCAATTTGGTCATGCTGGACCAGGAAAAAGTAAAAAGTTCGGGCCTACCGTGGAGGAACACCAAAAAACCTTAAAATCCTTGTGAAGCTACATTCTGCCACCACCCATTTTCAGTGGTAGGAGGGCGGAGCAGAGGAGCCAACAGTGTGTGAGTGAGCCGAGTGAGCTGAGCGGGGGGAAGCTTGTAACGCTTCATCCCTCTTTACCCTGCTCTGTGAGTCGGGCGACAGAAGTCGGCAGACACCAGACGCCAAGTTGGGTTCAAGCTCCCAAACAACATTTACCTGACCGTTGTGGTCACTGTGCTTGTCGGCTGGCGGTCGGCAGCCTGAGGCCCTTATGGCAAGCAGTGAAAGCACCAATAGGGTGAAAGAGGAACCCTTTCCACCCTTTTGTCTGCCCTACTTGGTGACTGCTCTGTGACTGCTAGGTTATTGGGCAGCAGAGCAACTGAGTACTTCTTAAGGGAGAGGGCTGACTGTGAAACATGCTCATCATACCGTTTTATATAATTCTGCACCATTATCTGCATTAATCCAGGGCATTTAGCAGCTCATTGCCCTGTAGGAATTGCATCTCCCTCGACCGCCCCCCCCCAGTCAAGCATCAGTCAGGGGTGTCAATATTCGTTGTGAGCCCTTTAGTAAGCACAAGGACTAATCCATTAAGCTGTGCTAAGTTTTGTATCTAACTTGCATTCAACCTGCATCTAACCTATTTTGCAATTGACTTCTCTTAAAGTGGGTTGGAGTGTTTAACCCCTGACATTATCTCTGTGTCGATAAGTACCAAAGGCATTTAGGTGACTCAGTAAGGGTACAGTTGGCACTAGGCCACCTTTAAGTAGTTTGAGCCCTGTCACTGTGGAAGCGGCCAGGCTAGGCACTGGTGCGGCTTGTGGTCCGGCGTGCTTCCTCCCTTCCTGATCTTCATGCCTTTGGTCTAAAAGACTCTTTGGCTGGCAGCGTGAAATTTAAATAAGAAACACACAAGATAATACAAAATATATAACAAGTGTAGATTTCAAATAACTCAGGAAGGGTATCGCAGAAGCTGCAACGAGTAGCAGTTAAAGAAAATGAGATCTGGAATATCACGGCAGCCAATACCAAATATAGGGGGTCATTCTGAACTACCGTGGAAGCACCGCCAACAGGCTGGCGGTGCTCCCATGGGCATTCTGACCGCGGCGGTACAGCCGCGGTCAGAAACGGAAAACCGGTGGTGTACCGCCGGTTTTCCGCTGCCCTGGGGAATCCTCCATGGCGGCCAGCTTGCTGCGCCTCCATGGGGATTCCGACCCCCATTACCGCCATCCTGTTCCTGGCGGTCGTGACCGTCAGGAACAGGATGGCGGTAAGGGGTGTCGTGGGGCCCCTTGCAAAAAGAACAAGTGATGGACAGAATGCTGAACAATGTCAAACATTCACCCCCAGTACAGAGATCTGGGCATAAATCGATCATTTTTTTGCTGCCCATGCCATTCCAGTTTGGACCCAGCCATATGCAAATCAGTCTTGACCCTGTTCCCCATGAGAACAGTCCAGCCCGAACTGCCTGGCCAGGTCTTCCCTGGACTGGAAACAAGCATCCCGAGACCGGTTTTGGGGTTTCACCACTCATCAACCAGGCTAGCATGAATCCAGGTGCATGGGAAGCACGGGATCCACATCTGGGCATACCCTTCCCACTTAGGGCAACAAATGCAAATAGAACAAGTGATGGACGGAATGCTGAACAATGTCAAACATGTGGACATGTGGAGTTTGGGGTCTCTGAACTCACAATTTCTGGCTTATACCATTTCTGTGACTCTGCCTGTTTGTGGATTCCCTGTCTGAGTCAGTTTGACAGTTGGGCTGGTTGCACCTCACACTAGACAGTGACACAAAGGGAGCTGGGGTGTAGTCTGCATTTCCTGATGAGCAATCTGTGCTAGGAGGGAGGGAAGGAGTGGTCACTCACACCTGAAAGGGCTGTGCCTGCCCTCACACAATTCAGTCTCCAACCCCCTGGTGAGTGTCTGGGGCCTGCCTGGGCAAGGCAGTATTTCACATTCAAAAGAGACTTAACACTGAAGGAGGCCTACTTCAGAGGAGGAATTGGGTATAAGAAGGGCACCCATAACCACAGACCTTAGAACACTTCTGGAAACCAAGAGAAACCTCTGCCTGGAGAAGAACTGAAGAGCTGAGGTATAAGAAGAGCTGCCCTGCCTGTGACTGTGCTTTGTAGAGCTATCCTGCAGTTGCTGCTTCTGCCAGAGTAAGAGGGCGAAGACTGGACTTTGTGTGCCTTCCATGTTGAGAAGAAATCTCCAAGGGCTTGATTTAGAACTTGCCTCCTGTTGTTTGAAGTCTCAGGGACAGCAAAGACTTCTCTCTGCCAGCACCTGGAGTCTCTGGAGAGACTTCTACTCTGCCCAGTGGTCCCCATCTAGTTTCTGGGACCCTGAAAGGAGAAGCTGGCAGCCTAAGAGGAAGAAATCCAAGCACAGAACGCTGGGCGGGGAAAAGATTGACGCGACTCCGATCTGTGGCTGAAAAAACGACGCGCCGCTGGCTTCGCGGCTGAAATTCGACACTCGCATGCCACTCGACAGAAGAATCGATGCACTGAGCTGGAGAAACGACGAGCAGCATTTCTGACGGAGGCTGGGTTATAGAAACCTGCGCTGCGTGTTTTTTTAATCATAGTGCGGCTGGATTTCCGACACAAGTACCACTAGGCGTGTAAAAACAACGCAAGGCCTGCCCAGACCCGAGAGTGCTGACCGGATCGACACATCGCTCTCCTGCGGAGAGGAGGAATGACGTGCCCGACCCAACGAAAGGAGATACAACGCAAGGTCCCACTCATGAGTGGAATCGACGCATCACAAGCCCTTTTTTGGCGCACACTCGCCCGTGTGGGGTTATTTTTGGCGCACCCAAGGTACATTTTCACACTAACAGTGTTAGTGTGTGGTTTAAACTACATAAAGACTCTTTTTGCTTTTTGATTGATAACTTGACTTGTTTAGTGTGGATTTTTGACGTTTTGTTTAGATAAATATTCCCTATTTTTATAACTCTGTGTTGTGTCATTTTTTTGTGTTTTCATTAAGTTACTGTGTGTGTTGGTACAAATACTCTGCAGCCTACTGATCTGCCAAGCTACCAAGGGGTAAGCAGGGGTTAGCTGAGGGTGATTCTCTTTTACCCTGATTAGAGTGAGGGTCCTTGCTTGAACAAGGGGTAACCTGACTGTCAACCAAAGACCCCATTTCTAACAACAATGATGCCCAGCCAAGACTTCGGTAGGGACAGTGCAGAACCTTCCCATAAGAGAAGCTTTTTTAGTATCCTCTCCTATACAGCTGCCAGCAAGGCTGGGTTTTGAAGAGGTGCTCCAAAAAAATCCTATGCAGACCCCCCCCACGGCATATCGAAACAACCAGCATAAATGGTCCTAATCAAGCACTTAATCAAATACCCAGTACACCGCATTGGTAGGACAGTTTATTCACAATGCTACAATCACCCATAGAAGTTTTGAACTTCCAATCGGACAAGCTGGAAACACAAATTGACATCATGAATCTAATGCCTGAACACATTGCAGGTATTAATCAAGAAATGAAGACACTAAGGGGCAGATTTGTGGAAAGTGGCACTGCACTGAGTGCATCGCCACTTTCCCTGCGCACCTTAGCACCCCACTACCACCACCATGTGTGCCCCATATTTAAAATACGGTGCACCATGGCACAGGGTAAGGGGAAATAGTGTAATTTTTTATGTCGCTATTGATGTACTCTGCAGGAGCAGCGCCAAAATATTGGCACTACTCCTGCAGAGTACATAGGAGCCCTTTCTAAAGAATGGAAGCCCCCTTTTAACGCCTGCTCCTGAGCAGGCGTTAAATAATAGATGGCACAACGAAATCTCATAGATTTATTTGCACCATTTTACCGGCTCCCCTATCAGGGGAATGTCCTCTTTGCATACATTATGCCTGGCGCAGGCATAATGAAGTGCAAAGGGTTACAGAGTGGAGCAATGCACGCATTGCACCACTCTGTAAACATGGAGCGTGGATTTTGGCCTCGTTGGGCCACATTAACATCAAAATAAATTATGTTAATGTGGTGCAAGATGGCGCTAGGAGCCTATAACTAGGCCCCTAACTTCATTAATAGTAAGAGCCCAAGCAGTTCACATGCTGGCCCAGGTGTAATGTTCCTGTGGCGCCATCATTAACAAATTATCAGTTCTTCTGGATCTTCTAACAAAAAATTTAAAATTCACACAAACTGTCAGTAAAAACGAACGCACTGCAAGATCACAAGTTCCTGTCATAAGTTGGGTGTCATAACCCGAGCAGCTACATGACTCACGAACACCTTCCGACCAGATCAATCCAGTCTTCCAGCAATGAGCTAAGAAAACTCTATCTGAAACATCGAACTTAGCGAGTAACACGCCATCTCCTCAGAAACCAACAAAGAGGCAATGTAAACATTTAAGGATGGCCATTAAGAGGCAGACAGAATACAATGAGAAAGCAGGCGAAAACATGTACCCAATATTCACTAAATTATCTAATAAGTATGACGTTAACAATACTGAAAAAGATTCTGGTGTATAAGAACCCTTTGGTGCCTCAGAACTGACAGAATTATCTGTACCAGCTTCAATGTCAGATGTAACCCTACAACCTGATTCTTTTGTAACAGTACAACAACCTTCTCAGAAGATCAGGCAGAATATAATTCATCTGCAGACCTTGAGTGAATTAAAACTTCAACAGGATCAAAAAACATTTAGGCCCTCATTTTGAATACGGCGATCTGGACCACCACGCCGGCGGTGGCGGTCATTACCGTCAACAGCATGGCGGTCCAGACCGCCATGTTCTGAACGTAGTAGTGGTTCACTACCACCCACCACCAGGCTATAGTCCACCGCCAGGCCAACTGTGAGCACATTCGACCCGGCGGTGGAGGCAGGACAGGGGGTGGGAGTAGGATCCCATTTTCACCAGGGATTGCCTGGCGATTTACCCCGCCTGGTAATCCCTGGCGGAAAGCATACAGGTGACAGAAATAATAATTCCTGTCATCTGTATGTGACATGCCTGGCCCCTCCCCTCTTTCCACAATCCCTACCCACCCCCAAGCCCCTAGAACAGCCCCCACCCCCTGAACCGTGGAAACCGACCCCCCAACCCTCCACCCCCAAAACCCCATGCAGGTCCCCCCACCCGACCCTCACCATCGCCCACCACCCATTCCCTACATATAGGTCCCTCCAAACCCCCACATCCACATTCACCCATTCACATACATGCACTCAGACACACATCCCCCCCACATACACTCACGCACACCCCCATGCACTCACACACTCACACACACCCCCCCTTTCCTCTCGGACAGCACTTACCTTTTCCGTTGCGCTGCTTCGGGAGGGAACGGGCTCCATGGATGCTGCTCTGCCACCATCGCCGCCTCTCCATACACCGCCACGCCTATAACTGCATCATTATAGGCGTGGCAGTGTATCGAGTGATGTGGCAGTGAAGGTGGAGCAGCATCCACCCCCGCCACAGACTGCCAGCATGGAGCATGGCAGGCCTCACCGCCATCAATGGTGGTGAGCCACCATGCGTCATTATATGGCGGGATGCCGGCCACCAACACTGGCGATCTTTCATTGACTGCCGGCACTGTTGGCGGCGGGGCATCCCGCCAAGAATGTAATGAGGGCCTAAATATTCAGACCCAAACATGAATCTCTCGGCTGGAGCCACAAGGAGTAACTTCAACCAAACAACATAGGAGCAGTTATCAAGACGACCCCACTAATCAACAAACAACAAGAATGAGCATTATCACATCTTTGGCCCCTAGGGTTGAAACAGCTCGAAGGCCTTCAACACAGAATGGTGGTGCATTATGTGTTAACAGCGAGAAATTAGAATATGTAACCAGCCCAAATAGACCGCTAATAGTTAACGAAGGCAGCCATGGACATACTGTTTCGGCTAAGCCGGCCACAGTGGCAACACAGGATTTAACTCCATCTAAATTTCTTTCTGCCCAGGTAACCTTTAAAATCAGCTCCATGTGAAACTCAATAGGGAACTCATATAGAACTGCCACATCTTTGTTCTTTTCCAAGCCAAAAAACATTATATAAGTTGACAGTTTCAAATCCTGAGAAGGGCAACTCCAGCATCCTAGATATGAAGATTCTCTCTCCAAATTATTGCTTCAACCACAATACATTTCACAGGGGAGTCACAATGTCCTTAACAGAGAACCTGAGCCATTCAGGTATCCGTTCCGGCTTTTAAGTCACATTTCATCATTAGTCAAGCAGACGGAATCTTTTGTAAGGGGTGCACAAAGCACCTCTTTTGACCAGTCAGGAAATCAAAGTGCCAACCAATTGAACAGACCACCTGCTGACTCTTGATGGGACTGGCTTCCTCAGGCCTTGAACAGCCCACACATTGCATGAGCAGCATCCCCACCCAAAGCTTTCTCCAAAGCAGAATTTTTTAAGGCTCTTATCTTGGAATATTGCAGGCTCAAAATCATTACTGGAAAATGGTCTCCCACCCAAAGCCTGCCACCACATGGACATTTTCCCTCCAGGAAACTTGATTACGTCAAGATCTTCCGCTGGTGGGCTTCACATGTTATCAAACCAAGGCAATCAAACACAAGCAATATGGAAGACCTAGTGGGGGACTAGCAGTCTACTTTCCATTAGACCTAAAGACAGCCACAGAGGAGCTACTGCAAGAGGACTCAGACTTCCAATAAGTAAAACTAAGTAATTGGGCCTCAAAAGATGGACCACCATTGTTGCTGGTTAATTCATATATTCATCCTAGTTCTCATTGTAAAAGGGACTCAATAAAAAGGTTACTGGCAACCATTACAAATTAACATCAACTCCACCCAGATTGGGATATTATTGTGACTGTTGATTTTACTTCAAACCTAATTAAGGCCCAAGAAGATGATGAAAATGAGAGCTGATAATTCATGTTGGGAAGCGCTAACTCTTCCAAGAGGGACTACGTATTCCAGACTGCTTTGTGGCCCCAGGAGGCGACTATTTTCTGCAACAACTGCTCCTACTTGCCACACCAACGATGCGCTATAAAGCGCTAGGGAGCACACCGCAGCGCGGGGCGCACTAACTCTTCCAAGAGGGACTACGGGCCATATTTATACTTTTTGACACAAAACTGCGCTAACGCAGTTTTGTGCCCAAAATATTTGCGCCGGCTAACGCCATTCTGAAGCACCATGCGGGCGCCGTATTTATTGAATGGCGTTAGCCGGCGTTAGCCGACCGGCGCTGCCAGGTGTGCGTGAAAAAAAACGACGTACACCAGGCAGCGCCGGCGTAGGGAAAAATGGCGTTTGGGCGTCCCAAAATGGGGCAAGTCAGGCTGAGGCAAAAAAATCGTCTTAACCCGATTTGCGCCATTTTTTTTGGGCGCCCAGACGCCATTAACATGACTCCTGTCTTAGCAAAGACAGGAGTCATGCCCCCTTGCCCAATGGCCATGCCCAGGTGACTTCTGTCCCCTGGGCATGGTCACTGGGCATAGTGGCATGTAGGGGGGCACAAATCAGGCCCCCCTATGCCACAAAAAAAAATTTAACAAAATACTTACCACAACTTACCTTTTCTTCCCTTGGATGGGTCCCTCCATCCTTGGGTGTCCTCCTGGGGTGGGCAAGGGTGGCAGGGGGTGTCCCTGGGGGCAGGGGAGGGCACCTCTGGGCTCATTCTGAGCCCACAGGTCCCTTAACGCCTGCCCTGACCCAGGCGTTAAAAAGAGGCGCAAATGCGGGGTTTTTTGCCCCGCCCACTCCCGGGCGTGATTTTTGCCCGGGAGTATAAATACCACGCACATGCCTGGGAGTCATTTTTTAAGACGGGAACGCCTACCTTGCATCTCATTAACGCAAGGAAGGTGTTCACGCCAAAACATGACGCTAACTCCATGAACTTTGGCGCTAGACGCGTCTAACGCCAAAGTATAAATATGGAGTTAGTTTTGCGTCGAATTTGCGTTAAAAAAAACGACGCAAATTTGGCGCAAACGGAGTATTAATATGCCCCTACATATCCCAGAATGGTGCTGTGTGGCCCCAGGAGGCGGCCATTTTCTGCAACACCTGCTCCCACTTGCCACACCAACGATGCGCTATAAAGCGCTAGGGAGCACACCGCAGTGCGAGATGCGCTAACTCTTCCAAAAGGGACTACATATCCCAGACTGCATTGTGGCCCCAGGAAGTGGCCATTTTATGCAACACCTGCTCCCACTTGCCACACAAAAGATGTGCTATAAAGCGCTAGGGAGAACACCGCAGTGCGGGACGCACTAACTCTTCCAAGAGAGACTACATATCCCAGGCTGGTGCTGTGTGGCTCCAGGAGGCGGCCATTTTCTGCAACGCCTGCTCCCACTTGCCACACCAACGACGCACTATAAAGCGCTAGGGAGCACACTGCAGCACAGGATATGCTGACTCTTCCAAGAGGGACTACATATCCCAGACTGCTTTGTGGCCCCAGGAGGCGGCCATTTTCTGCAACACCTTCTCCCACTTGCCACACCAACGCCGCGCTATAAAGCGCTAGGGAGCACACCGCAGCACAGGATGTGCTAACTCTTCCAAGAGGGATTACATAATTCAGACTGCTTTGTGGCCCCAGGAGGCAGCCATTTTCTGCAATACCTGCTCCCACTTGCCACACCACCAATGCGCTATAAAGCGCTAGGGAGCACACCGCAGCACGGGACATGCTAACTCTTCCAAGAGGGAATACATATCCTAGACTGCTTTGTGGCCCCAGGAGGCAGCCATTTTCATCAACACCTGCTCCCACTTGCCACACTAACGACGCACTATAAAGCACTAGGGAGACCACTGCAGCGCAGGACGCACTAACTCTTCCAAGAGGGACTACACATCCCAGACTGCTTTGTGGCCCCAGCAGGAATCCATTTTCTGCATCACCTGCTCCCACTTGCCACACCAACAATGCGCTATAAAGCACTAGGAAGCACAACTCAGTGTTGGACCCGCGCAGGGCGTGCCTGGGCAAAGCTCGGGCCAAGGGCATCAGAGCCCAAAGGAGGCTGGGCTGGGCCACCCCCCTAACACCTATTACCAAGTAGGCTTTGTTGGTCCGTCTGTATTGTTGCATCCTCTGTGGGTTTCCTCATTGATCTATCTCACCTTTAAGACCCCATATTTTGGTTAAAGCATATTCAATGGGTAAAAGGAAAGCAAATGAGGGTGGGACTGGGGTGGCACACCCGAAAAAAAACCCACAAAAGACAGAAGCATGCAGCCTCATATCCCAGACTGTGTAATGGATAGGATTGACAATCTTTTGGAGAATTGTGAGGACAATTTAACTTCCTCCCCGGATAGAGCCTCTAAAGGTACCTGGAGCGAGCGCTCCCCAGTTAGGCCAAGGGAGGGTCATAAGAAAATCCCAGACATGTTCATAAAATGTGGGACACAGGCTCTAGTTCCTACAGGACAGGGAGAAGCGAGAAATGCTATCATCCACATCCCCTTAGCATCTGCGAATGAGCTACTACCTGCTGATAGTGATGCTCTTCAATGCAGTTATCGCTTGAGCCCTTTAAAAGATATATCAGACCTACATGATGATCCTAACCTAAGTGTTCTGATGGGTGGGATAGTAGGCACAGTAGATACAAACTTAAATCCAGACCTGCCTAATGCTCAGTACATCTTGTGTATACAAGATCTAAAGAATGAGGTGTCTGAACTTAAAACCATGGTTAATTCTTTAATTGAAATGGTTGAACAGTTAAAATCTTTAGATGTGACGACCATTATGAGCTGCAACTGAAGTTCCACGATTAATCCATCATGTCCTCCAACGTTGTTGCCCAAATTGCTCTTGAACACCAGTATTAAGAACTGTAATTACGCTCCTTGCCTTGCTGCTGCCAGTTTGGTGCCCCGTGCTGGCTATCCTTCAGTAGGCGGTAGGACTGAGAATTCTTGTCAGGCTCCCACACATAATAGTCTAAACCTGGGCGAGAAACCAAGACTTTGCTGCCAACTTTCCAGCCCTACGAAAGATAATGTCCCAAATTGTCCTGGACAGCCTGGTGCCGGTCGGTCCAATTCTAACAACACTGTCTTAATGGTTAACATCCCTAAACTTCATCTATCGGCCCAAAGGGAAGGGGGAGAATCTGTTAGAAACAAGGCGATCCACTGGATTTGCCACGTGAGGGTCTGTTATTCCCTAATACGCAAGGATATAATCGAAGCAGTTAGAAGACCAGACCCGGACACATGCTATGATACGACCGAGTTGACACTTAGGGACAGGCGCAAGGTTGATAATTTGGTGGCCATAGATGCAAGGACAAGCTCTCCTGAGTACTCCCGTATTCAGTTTAAGTATCCCAGGCTTTCCCTGTGTCATGGGGTCCGGTTTACCAACCATTCAGTAGGGAACTCTTCTGCTTTAAATTAGAACGACTGGCTCAGAGTACCATCTGAAACTCCTGTTGATCTACCATTTCACCCATACGATATAACTATCCCGGGTTTGGTTGTTTCTTCTACTTCCAACTCTAAAAATATCCCCTCCCCCCCTTTGGATAGACTCTGACAGCCCACTCAGGACCAATTGGCCAATCATGAAAATATTGTTCCTGACAGGAAGATAAGGACAGTATTCTGGAACGTGGCAGGCCTACTGTCTAAGGTGGCAATACCAGATTGATGTGATTTTTAAAATATCTCTACTGTAGTCAATGCACAAGAATCATGGGCAGTAAACCCAATCCACCTAAATGGTTTTAGAACCTATCGCACTCCGGCGGTACCATCTAACTCAGGGAGAGCAAAGGGGGAGAATCTGTACCTAAGTATCAAACATCCTGAGGGCATCTAGCATAACTATGCTGGCACCGCAACCCTACCATCAGATTGTCATTGTTACAATCTCAGTCCCATGTGTACTGGCATTAATCAACTTGTATAATAACATTCTGAAAGCTGAGGTAAAAACAGCCCTGACTTTATTAAAAACAGATTTCGAAGCTCTCAGGAATAAGAAATACCAGGATTTGGTGTTCCTAAGGGGGGGAGACTTAACTACTGAAGTATGTACCAGGGGCTCAGAGAAGATATGTGGTGTAAGTGGAAGGGTTAATGCTGGGCACTCACACTGTACACACTCCTTCCTTGGGGGCCAATTGAATGAGCTTATATTTACTGCTGACCTTGCGTTCTGCAATGAGATTTGCTGCCCACCAATCCCATTTGCAGCCACATTTAATGGTCAAGGAAAAAACTCTGTGATAGACTATATATTGGTCACAAATAGACACGCCGCAAGAGTTGGAAATGTTATCACCCATACAATTGCATGCAGCGACCACTACCCACTGAGTATAGATTTTGATGTGGCGTCAAGGGACTTTTTAGTCCCAAGTGCCACCTCCTAACTATTGCACAGTGGGTGATATGGACATTAATAGGCTTAACGGGTATACCCTGTGTTGGTCAAAGATTGATCCCCAAAAGTTCCTAAAAAAGTTGCTCTGTGGATGTACGCAGGCTTTTGAAAAATGTTTAGACCGGGGTACTAATCCTGAGGAGATCATTGGGAGCTTTCAAAGGATCGCTGGAGACATTAAGGAGGGACTGGTGATTACAGGTAGAGGCAGTAGCAATAATAGGATGATGCAGTGGTTTGGTGAATCGTGTTCCAAGGCCCATAGCACGTTGAAACTAGCCCTACACAAACGCCCACGCTGTGTAAATGAAGTCAGTGCTGTCAGGAAAACCTATAAGTATGTTTTAATGCAGAGGAAAGCAGTATTGAAAAAGGAATTATGGGACAAATTGCAAGAAGCCAGTAATAGCAAGGATTCTTCAGCTATCTGGCAGGCAATCAACTCGCCCTATTTTCAGCCAGACACTGGACCATGCCTTAAAATGGCCAATAGCAAGGGAGACTGGATCTCTCACTTCTCAGCCATTTATTCTAATCCAACTAACAGGTTAAGCCTGACAGAAGATGATGCGCCTGTTAACTTTCCGATCAAGCTTGCATTTACCCTTGAAGAGGTAATTCCTGCCCTAAATACAAGGAAAGCCGGCAAGGCACCAGGCCCAGATTTCATCCCCGTAGATGTGTTTAAAGCCAACATGACCCTTTGGGGGCCATTGCTTACTCAATTTGGCCTATTTAGGTCTTGGAGGGAATCAATTATTGTACCAATATTTAAAAAAGGAGATAGACATAGTCCTACCTGTTATCGTCCTATCTATCTCCTAGATTCAACGCTGAAAGTGGCAGGTCATGTTGTCTTGAACAGATTGTAAGAATGGGCCCAGGAGAAGAACGTTCTATCGGACTTATAGTACGGATTCCGGGAGGGAGTAGGGACCGTGGAGAAGGGTCTGAACTTAAGCATGCTGATTGACAAATATTCCCCCATCAAACAAGGGAGATCGTACTTGGGCTTTTTTGATTTAACTGCTGCATTTGCTTGTGTAATCCATAGTAAATTGTGGGCTATTATGTGGAACCTGGGGGTGGACCCACTGATCATACAATTTCTCAGGCAAACGTATTATGGGTGCAAGGCCAGAGTGCAACAATGTTTAATGGGCGAATGTACCCAGCCATTCAGCTTAGAGAGGGGAGTAAGGCAGGTTTGTATTCTGGCACCCTTCCTTTTCTCCTTATACATTAATAGCCTGGGTAATGTACTATCGGACGATTGTAACAACCTGCCCCAAATAGGGTCCCAGCCCATTCCTGCCCTACTGTATGCTGATGACGCTGTTTTTATGCCGCACACTCCCCTTGCATTGCAACAGCTTTGTATCCTGTATGGAGGAGCTGGGGTTATTTGTTAATAAAAGCAAGGCATTTGCTATTAGGTGTAGGAAAGTGATACCGAAAACCCCCAGTCTCATGATAAAAGATACTAGCATTGACTATGTCACATCCTTTCCCTTATGTTCGATCAAAAAGGGACATAGCGGACGGCAATTAGAACCAGAGGGCTACCCTTTCAGAAAACTGTTACAGCCTTGTGCAGCTTTGCTTGTAGGGTTAGAAAGAGACCCCCTGGGGAGATATTAACAGTGTACAAGGCCAAATGCATGTCAACTGCCCTGTATGCGGCATGCCTTTGGGGGCACGTAAAACATGACTCCATACAGCTCATAGAGAATGCCTTCCTGAAGTATCTTCTCTCTCTCCCATAGATTAGTCCATCACACGTATGTCACTCTGAACTAGAGGTCCTGCTCATTTCAAACCTAGTTAAAATACAACCGATCCTGCTATTGCACAAGAAATGGTCTTTCGAGCATGCCAAGCTGAACAAAGAGATTATAGAGGACTGTCTTAGGTCCACTCATGCAGGAAGAGTACAATGGTTAGGATATGTAAAACAATGTATGAGTGATCTGGGTCATGAAGATTATTACTACAAACCAGAAACTCTACAAGCTGTTACAAAAAAACACCTGAATAAAGAGTGTCTGTTACACTTAGAAAAGCTAAGCCTATCTGCTGAATTGCTTAAGCCAAGTGTTGTTAAAAAACAGCTGATCTTAACCTCATTTGGCATGCACCTGTATCTAAAGGAGGTGAGCAATGAACAGCACAGCTTTGTTTTAAGCACATTTAGGCTAGACCTGTTCCACTATTTGGTGAGCTTTCCAAACACAAATGATTGGTCGAGACCTATGGCTAAATGTCCACGCGATAAGGTTACTGAGCAAAGTACTTTTCATACGGTTTCATTCTGTTCACTGTATAATTTGCCAAGAAAGACATTTTTGCTGCCATTATTGAGATCTATGGACTTGGTACAATGTCGACCAGCTTATGTGTTTTTACAGTCTCTGCCAACCATATATATCTGTAATATCATGTCTAAATTTCTATGGGATATTTTTAGACATAGGAAATTAATACATTTTATCCATGACTGAGAGGTATATTTTATATTTACAGCTGTATGAAATCTGTTGCTTTTATCTTTAAATATTTTATTTCATTTCATTGTCTTTTCTTATGCTTTTATGATTTAAAAAAATCGAATAAAGCTAATTTGATTTGATTCATGTTGGAATGTTCCGACACAGATGACATTGAATGGTAAACGGCGTGATCAGCAGGGAGAGCAGTTAATAACTTCTCTGGAATATTTAAGACTGTTGGTCCTAAATGGAAGAGTCTCAGGTGACTCACCTCCAAGCTATACATATCATGGTCCTAAATCACGTTCCATCACTAACTGCACCTTAGTCACCCTACCTTTGATCCCGCTGGTATGGCAATTCGAAATAAATACAGTACATGCAGCGATCACTTGTGTCAAATACTTACCTTAGGGTCCTCTCTACCTGTTCGCTCTCAAGCTCCTGCATAGGTGGGTCTCATAGAAACAACAAATCTAAAGAGACTACATTGGTCATCAGATACAATAGCAGCTTTATCATCATCTGCTAGACTGATTATGCAGGAAAGCTTAAACACCAAAGTCCACATGCTGGAAGCCTGGGTGTCAGAGTCACCAGATCCTCTGGGTCTGTGCATGTTCCCAACACGTCCACCACTGAACAGCTCCAAGACTCTGATAGATAAATCACAGAGACTGAGAGAGTTCAAGAGGGGAAGAGGAGATTAGGAAGGGAACAGCTGGGAAGGAGACCTGTAGTAAGAAAAAAGTTAGAACACACAATATGAAAAATATATCTCCTGAAATCAATACTAGACTATGATTCTAAGCCAAGTCACTCTGAAAACATGAACAATCTAAGAGTTAAGTTTAAAATGACTAAGTTTCAAGATGGTCGGATACCTGTAGGGGAATCAAGATGAATTAAATGAAAACTTTCTTATTCAAGTACTTTCCTTTACATGAGAATCAGAAAAAACTTTCTGACTACATTTTAAACCAGTCATATAAATCCTGTTTTGAGAATGTATACTAGGACCATACAATATTGCATCTAGTAACTCTGACCTTCTGTGTACTCTTAAAATGTTTCAACACAAATTGCACATATTGCAGATATATATATATATATATATATATATATATATATATATATATATATATAGATGTATATATAGATATATATATATATATATAAAATAATATATAGTAAACACCATAAAAGGATTGTGCACCATGAATAACACAATATGGATTCAGGAAACAAATCACATAACTTGTCAACTCGAATATTACATAATAAATATCTTAGAATAGTGGCATACAATAAACAACATGAAATAAACTCGAGGAGAGAATCGTGCGTCTTGCCGATTCGAGTGTCACCATGTAAAATACCAAGAAATGGTAGCACGCAATGAATATCAAAGTCAAATCATCATTAATCGATTTGCGCGTCTTGACGATTCGTAAAACACGATGTAAATGTCAAGAAATGACAGCTCACAATAAATAACAAGATCAAAGTACAATAAAAAGAATCGCGCTTCTTTTGCCGATTCTTAAGCCACCAAATCCTCATGAAACGAGTTGCGCATCTTGCCAATTCGTGAAACATCATGTAAATGTCAAGAAAAAGTAGCACGCAATGAACAACAAAGTTAAATCCTCATGAAACGAGTTGCGTGTCTTGTCAATTCGTAAAACAACATGTAAATGTCAAGAAATAGTAGCGCGAAATGGACAACAATGTTTAAACACCATAAAACGAATCACGCGTCTTGCCGATTCTTAAGCCACCATGCCAATGTCAAGATATGGTAGCACGCAATGAATAACAAAGTCAAACCTTTATGAAACAAATCGTGCGTCTTGCCTATTTGTAAACTACCATATAAATGTCAAGAAATGGTAGCGCGCAAGTAATCTGTTACTCATTTAAGAATTAAACCAAGAATATGAAAATTCTCAATAACGGTGTCAGAACAGTCCAACCACCGTCTTACCGCCTGGAACAATGATCACCAATGAAGGATGAAGGGCAGAAAACTGGAAGATCCAAATAGGCCGCTGGGACAGGAGCTCAGGAAGAAGCTGATGCTCTGCACCAGGACCTCTGAATAGTGAGCACTGGGAGTTGGGCTGGCTCTCTTTTATAGAGTCTTGGCCCAGCCCAGAACCACACCCAGGCATGTTGCAGGGAAAGTCTCTGGAAGGCCCTGGAAAGGGGCCACACCCTAACACACTCTGAAAACCTGCAGCAATACATTGCAAAGGAACAGTATTTGTAAGCATATTAAAAATAAGTTTTCAGGATTGAACTCTGCAATGCAAAAGGTTAAACCACAACATATCAGCACAATGCATAAATTACGCTGTTTTGAGAGTGCTGGGTTTTTGCATTTTTGTCGCCAATAGAGCGCGTACTGCTCTGGTGTTGACACTGGGAAAACTTTGGTAAGAAATTGTTAGATCTTTATTCCAGCCCAATATCCTCTTGGCCATTCAATCATGCTAGTAAACTGCCCTGGCCCGTCATCCTAAACTAAATAGTTCTCTCAAAAAGGTTTAAAGGAGGTTGGCAAGATGCCTGAAGGCATACCCAGGCAATCTATACCTTTGGGAACAACTGAAGAGCTCTAAAAATGGAATACAAAAGGAAAATATGGAAGGAAAAAGCTAAAGGAAAGAGACTCTTCCGGTCAAAAATAATATATGCTCCTAAAGAGAAAAATTGTAGGAAATTCTGGAAAATTATCAATCACTTAAACATCAGAGGAAATCCGATTAATAATTCAAATATCACAGAGAATGACTGGGTGAATTATCTCGAGGCAACTTTTTCAACAAATTATCAAATCAGCGAAAACAGCTTTCCAACAACATTGTGATCAGTAACTCTGGGAAAAAATACTCAAACCCCGGTGACCAATGAAGAGGCCATTGACCCAACTCTGACTCTTGTCAGCATATATAAAGTTCTCCTCAAGGCCCATCGTGAAGGAGCTCCGGGCCAAACAACTTACCTCAAGCCATCTTTAACCCCTTCGGTGCCTTGGACGTAACGGTTATGTCCTTTTATACCATTTCTGCCCCACTTGGGGGTAGATCGGCCTATTATTTTTAGGCCGATAGCCACCAAGGCACCAGGCATTTTTAGGGCTTCTTTTTTTTGTGTGGGGGCACAGAACTGTGGGCCATTTCTGTCCCCCTTGGGGCAGATCGGCCTATTTTTTTAAGGCCAATCTGCCCCCAAGGGTGGTAGAAACCACTTAGACACAGAGATTCTTTTAGTTTTGTTTTTTTGTGTTTGGGGGGAGCACCCCTTGGGCAAGGGTCTTTTCTTTTTTCTTTTTAGTTGGATTTCATTGGTGATTGCTGTGTCTGTGCAGAGTAGTTGCTTGTGAGTCTAGCTTTTTCAGGCAAGTGTGGGCTATACTTTTAGAGTACATAACTTGTTGTTTATTACTTATTTTACACAGTGCTGGTTGTTGTTGGAGCATTTGTCAAGTTGCACTTTTTGGAAAGGATCATGTCTAGCCGCAGGGTGACCGCTCAGCAGGTTGTTGGTATGCCTTTTGAGCATCTTCTGACCATGATTATGAGACTGACTCTGCATCTGAGGAGGAAGTGCGAGATTCTGGCAGTGAATTTTCTGTCCGAGAGGAATCATCTGATGAGGAAGCCACTCTCAGTGTGGATGATTTGCCTGTTTTAGAGGAGGACACTGATGTGCCTATAGTGCAGCAGCTGGAGCCGAAAAGCTTCCCATTGGACCTGAACTCTGGGTTGTCCCAAACATGGAGCAGCCAGAGTCGCTGGCCTTTACTGGTCTCCCATGGTGTAGAGTCAATACGGAAATCAATTTCTTTCAGTTGTTTATGAACGATGTATTTTTGGAAGAGATTGTTGAGCAGACTAATTTGTATGCTGAACAGTATTTGAAGGACAACAGTGCCAGACTTAGTGTCAACATCAGGGCAGTGCGTGCTCTATGGGCGAATGGAATGCAAAAATCCAGCACTTCCAAGATAACGTAATTCATGCATTGTGCTGATGTGCTGTTGTTTAACCTTTTGCATTGCAGAGTTTAATCCTGAAGATTTATATTCAAGGTGCTTATAAATACTGTTCATTTGCAATGTATTGCTGCAGGCTTTCAGAGTGTGTCAGGGTGTGGTCCCTTTCCAGGGCCTTCTAGAAGCTTCCTCTGCAGCATGACTGGGTGTGATTGTGGGCTGGGCCAAGACTCTATATAAGGGAGCCAGCCCAGCTCCACGTGCTCACTATTCAGAGGTCCCGGTGCAGAGAAGCAGCAACTTCCTGAGCTCCTGTTCCGGAGGCCTACTTTGATCTTCCAGGCCTTGCCCTTCACTTTGTTGGTGATTCTTGATCAGGGTGGTAAGACGGAGATCAGGCTGGGCCCCTGATCCCGTTCTCGAAGGCTTTCGAGTTCTTGGGATTCATGTTCATGATAAATGATTTTACCTTGTGCGTGTGAATGTGCGCTTGCCTTTTTCTGGCATTTGCATGCTAGCATTCGAATCGTCAAGATGCGCGATTCATTTCTTGTGCTGTCTTATCCAGGTGGCTGGTTGACACCTGTTCGGTATATGTCAATAAGGACACTCAATGAAGGACCACACGCCAATTATAATAACAATTTAGCTTTCCTAGAATTGCAGGTAAATGTAGGCATTTAGCACATTAACAATAGTAGAATAAGAATAGCAATGAAAAGCATCTAGTTATATATAAGTACACTACAAAGAGCATCTAAGCATATATATATATATAAGCAAAGAGTTCATTGGCAGATATAAGTTTTGATTAACTGTATACCAAAATGCATCACACTACGATGTTCAGGAAGCAGAATATAAATGAGTTGAATACTTCAGATAAGCGTTGATTTACTGCACACCAAAATGCATGTTTCAATTACTGCAGCAGGCTCTCACTACGATGTTCAGGAGGCAAAATATAAACGAACTGAATACTTCAGATAAGCTTTGATTTACTCCACACCAAAATGCATGTTTCAGTAACTGTAGCAGGTTCGCACTACGAGGTTTAGAAAGCAAAATAAAAACGAGCTGAATACTTCAGGTTATAAACACAGTGCAAGCATAAATAACCAGTCATAATAATAGAGCAGAGAAACAAAGGCCTTTCATCCCTGTGTGGAACTTAACTTAGTCCACGAAATGCTGGGAAGCCCTCTACAGCCTGCTTGGACCTCTCTCCCCCTCAAGCATCACGGTCAGCAAACAGGGAGGCAGCACTGGGCCATGGCAGCTTTCACAACTCCATCTGGGAGCTTCAAATCCCTCACCCACACTTCAGTGCTTAAGTAACCTGAAGCTTGGATTCTATCCCCTTCCAGTGTTTTCTAGCTATGTTATCAGTACATGTCTCTTGGCTGCCTTGCCATTCCCTGGCCATTGTTTTCATTTAATCTTTTACTGTGGTCTTGTTCTCAAGGTTGTGACTGAATCTCCTTCACAGCCTGTTTCTCACACATGCAGCTGCGAATAAGTTCATCTACGGAATGTCAAAAGAAAACAAGCTTGAAAGCGAATATCGTGAATTTCTTCCACGTTGCTCTGGCTTCGGCAGGCATTACGCTCATCTACACTGTTCAAGCTAATTAACCCTTCGCGTCACAATGTCTTCCGCACCTTTCCCTATACTGATCATGTGCCTAACTCATGATATTCATTGTACGCTACCATTTCATGGCATTTACAAGGTAGAATTCAAATCGAAAGACACGCAATTAATTTCTTGTGCTAAATCCATGTTATTCATTGTGCGCTCCCATTTCATGGCATTGACAAGGTAGCATTTGAATCTGCAAGATGCGCGAACATTTCCCTCAACGTTCCTTCGGCCTTTCCCCTAGCTCCTCCAGAACGTTTCTCAGGCGACCCCTTGAAAGAGCAATCTCTCCTGGTTCAAATGGAACTACATTTTACCTGCCGACCATATGCTTTCCCTGATGCCCAATCCAGAGTAGCTTTCTTGTTATCATACCTGTCTGGGGATGCAGCTACCTGGGCTATTCCTCTTCTGCGTAAAGACAGTCCCCTGCTTTACAATTGGAAAAAGTTTGTTTGTGAGTTTGAAAGAGTATTTGATCATAGAACTGTGACATTGTGGGCAGATCTTGAATTATTAGTCTTACGACAAGGTAACCAGGATCTAGTGTCATATTTAGCTAACTTTAATGGGCTGGTAGCCGAGACATCCTGGCCTGAAGAAAAGCAAGCGGCCTTGTTCTACAAGGGACTCAAGGAGGAGATAAAAGATTTTCTAGCTCAAATAGACCCGCAGCCTACAGACTGTCAACACCTGATAAACCTTGTTTTAAGACTGGATCAGTGTTTAGCGGAATGAAGGGGAACACGCAAAAAGACTGAGAAATATTCCTGGCGTGTTCACGATAATAGAGAATCAAGGACTGAGAAAGAACAAACGCCAGAACCTATGGAAATCGGTACAATCAGGAGGCCTCTGACCCAAGTCGAAAAGGACTTACATAGAAAGAATGGACAATGTCTTTATTGCGGGCGCAAGGGTCATTTTGCCAAAGAATGTCCAATCAAACCAAAGAACAAACGAGGTCCTGTCAAGAAACTTGCAGAAAATGCACAAGTCCAGCCGGAAAACTAAATTACCCAAGATGTAAAGAAGGGTTGCTCTTGGGTGTTACTCTGGACCCTTCACAATCCAGACATCTCAAGCTGGGCATAAAAGTTCAAGTAAAGAAATATAACTATTTCAAGAAGGCCCTCGTGGATTGTGGGGCTACCGGGAACTTTGTAGACGCCCAATTGGTCCGCACATGGGGGATTCCATGCATCGAGAAGAAGACTCCTGAAATAATCCAAGCAGTCGATGGAAAACTCTTGACAAGAGGCCCAGTAACTCTTCAGACTATCCCCTTGTCGGTGATCTGTGAAGGGAAGAACCAAAGAAACAAACATAAAGAGAAACTCATCCTTGACGTGATCCATGCTCCTCAGTATGGAATTATCCTTGGCTTACCCTGGTTAACTCATCACAATCCTGAGATTAATTGGACAGAAAGAAAGGTCATATTCTCCTCAGATCTATGTAAGGAAAAATGCTTCCAAAAGTCTCAAGTAGTCAAAGTTGGCAACTCTTACATAGCCACTGCAGCAGAAAAAGAAGTTAAGTTGCCCAGCAGTATTCATCCTATGAAGATGATTTGGTGAAAAGGAAGCAGAAAACTTGCCTCCTCATAGACCTTATGACTGTCAAATTGATCTAACCCCAGGAGCGATACTTCCCAGCTGTCGTGTATACACCCTGTCAGAACATGAAAATCAACATTTACGAAAGTATCTAGATCAATTCTTGGAGAATGGTTTCATCCGCCCTTCTAAGTCTCCTGCAGCCTCTCCTTTGTTTTTTGTCTCTAAAGCAAATGGAGATCTTCAAACTTGTATTGACTATAGGGGTTTGAACAAGGTCACCATCAAGAATAAATACCCCTTGCCCCTGATTCCGGTCTTGCTGGAACAAGTCAAGAAAGCTCAAATCTACACTAAGCTCTATCTACGAGGTGCTTATCATTTAGTCAGAATGAGAGAGGTCGATGAATGGAAAACAGCGTTCAAGACAAGATATGGCCTCTTTGAATACAATGTCATGCCTTTTGGTCTGTGCAATGCTCCAGCAGCATTTCAATTTTTCCTGAATGATGTTCTTAGAGAGTATCTTGACATATTTGCAATAGTCTACATCGATGACATTTTGATTTACTCTGACAATGAAAATGAACATGTACAACATGTCAAGAAAATTCTCGCAGCCCTTCAAAAGCACTGTTTATATTGCAAACTAACCAAGTGTGAGTTTCATGTTACCAGAGTTGAGTTTTTAGGGGTTATCCTTATCCCTCAAGGTATGGTTATGGCAGAAAAGAAAGTATAAGCCGTATCTGATTGGCCCACTCCAAAGACTGTCCGAGATGTACAATCTTTCCTTGGATTTGCAAACTTTTACCGCAGGTTTATAAACCATTTCTCTCAAACAGTGGCCCCAATCACTAAGTTATTGAGAAAGAAAGAAAAATTTGCATGGTCACCAGAAGCTGACCAAGCCTTTTCAACTTTGAAGGAAGCTTTTTCCACTGCCCCAGTCTTGACTCACCCTGATGTGGATCGTCCCTTCATAGTGGAAGCCGATGCCTCAGATGTGGCAATTGGTGCAGTCTTGTCACAACGAAGTAAAGACACTGGCCAACTTCATCCTGTAGCTTACATGTCTCATAAGCTGAACAAAGCTGAGCAAAGCTATGTCATTGCGGAGAAAGAGCTTCTGGCTATTCGTGATGCCTTTAAAGAATGGAGGCATAATGTGTTGGGTGCCAAGTACACTGTCACAGTACATACTGATCATCGCAATCTCCAGTTCATGAGTTCAGCCAGACTTTTGACTCCTCTGCAATTACGCTGGATGTTGTTTTTTGCCGAATTTGATTTTGTGGTAACTTTCTGTCCTGGTAAAGACAATCGCAAAGCTGACACCTTGTCCCGCCAAGAGTCTACCGGGGTGCCTGCAGTCCATCCCTCCAGAGCTATCATTGCTCCAGACAACGTCCTATGCATCATGAAAACTGAAGATTTCTTTGAAGATATCCGTAATTCCTTCACCATTGAGAAATGGCAGACATGGGCTCAAGCAGACCTCAAAAGGTCAATCAAGCAAGGACTACCTTTCCATGATGCTCGCTAGTTCATGCCCACTACCAAGCTTCGCAAGTTAGTATTTCATTGGTAGCATGTTAAACCTACGGCAGGTCATCCAGGAACTCCAAAAACTCTTGAATTAATCCAACGCTACTTTTGGTGGCCTACTCTGACAAAAGACGTCAAAACAATGGTAAACGACTGCGAAGTCTGTGCTCGCATCAAGACAGGTCATTCAAAACTAAAAGGGTTGTTGCATCTACTCCCAACTCCATGTCAACCTTGGGAACACATCTCTTTAGACTTCATTACAGGATTACCAGAGGTCCAACAACATTCAGTAATCCTTGTGGTAGTAGATAGTCTCACGAAATATGGAAATTTCATTGCTTGTCAGAAATTGCTCACCTCCAGCGAACTGGCGATCATTTTACTAAATAGAGTGGTCCGTTATCATGGGCTGCCAAAAATGATTCTCTCCGATCGAGGGTCACAATTTGCCTCCAATTTCTGGAAAACATGGTGCAAAACACTTCAAGTCATGTCCACACTATCTACTAGCCATCATCCTCAAACAGATGGTCAAACGGAGAGACTAAATCAGACTTTGAAGCAATACCTGCGTGCTTACACTGAAAAGCACTTCATTCTTGGACATCAATGCTCTGGTTAGCTGAGTTAGCCTACAATAACTCATTTCACACTTCCACTGGTGTTATACCCTTTTTTGGCTTGCTTGGCTAACATCCTGACACCTTGCCCATCACGATCCCTCAAGAAAATTCTCTTACACCAGCTGTGTCGGAAACCATTCAACACCTTCACCAAACCCAGAAATTGATTCAACAACATTTAGAAAAGGCCAAACAAAAATACAAAAAGCATTACGACAAAAAACATTGTGAGGGACCTCAGTATCAACCAGGTGATAAAGTGTGGCTTTCTACAAGATATATAGACTTCAAGAAAAAGCACATGTTTAATCCCAAATTCATCGGTTCCTACACTGTCCTTCAGAAAATCAATCCTGTGACCGATAAACTGCAATTACCAAGGTCACTACGTATTCATCCAGTATTCCATACTTCCCTCCTGAAAAAAGCAGTCCAGAAGGTCCGTCCTCATCCAGCTCCAGTGTTAGTACAGGGGGAAGTGGAATACGAAGTCAAGAAGGTGTTGGATTCCAAACTGAGAGGGCGTAACCTATGGTACTTGATCTCGTGGAAAGGTTATAGCCCTGAAAGTAACTCATGGGTTTCCACATCTGATGTTCATGCTCCATTACTTGTGAGGCGTTTTCATCGTCTCAATCCAGGTAAGCCAGGCCCTAGAGCGCTTCTGGGAGAGGGGAGTACTGTCAACATCAGGGCAGTGCGCGCTCTACGGGCGACTGGAATGCAAAAATCCAGCACTTCCAAGATAACATAATTCATGCATTGTGCTGATGTGCTGTTGTTTAACCTTTTGCATTGCAAAGTTTAATCCTGAAGACTTATATTCAAGGTGCTTATAAATACTGTTCATTTGCAATGTATTGCTGCAGGCTTTCAGAGTGTGTCAGGGTGTGGTCCATTTCCAGGGCCTTCTAGAAGCTTCCTCTGCAGCATGACTGGGTGTGGTTGTGGGCTGGGCCAAGACTCTATATAAGGGAGCCAGCCCGGCTCCATGTGCACACTGTTCAGAGGACCCGGTGCAGAGCAGCAGCAACTTCCTGAGCTCCTGTTCCGGAGGCCTACTTTGATCTTCCAGGCCTTGCCCTTCACTTTGTTGGTGATTCTTGATCAGGGCGGTAAGACGGAGCTCGGGCTGGGCCCCCGAACCCGTTCTCGAAGGCTTTCGAGTTCTTGTGCCTAGTTTTCATGATAAATGATTTTACCTTGTGTTTGTGAATGTGCGCTTGGCTCTTTCTGACATTTGCATGCTAGCATTCGAATCGGCAAGACGCGCGATTACATTTTTGTGCCTAACTCATGATATTCATTGTACGCTACCATTTCATGGCATTTACAAGGTAGCATTCGAATCGGCAAGACGCCCGATTCCTTTCTTGTGCTAAATCCATGTTATTCATTGTGTGCTACCATTTCATGGCATTTACAAGGTAGCATTCGAATCGGAAAGGCGCACGATTCATTTCTTGTGCTTAACTTGTGATATTCATTGTGCGCTAACATTTCTGGGCATTCACATGGTGGCATTTGAATCGGCAAGACCCGGGATTCATTTCTTGTGCTTAACTCGTGATATTCATTGTGCGCTACCATTTCTTGGTATTCACATAGTGGCATTTGAATCGGCAAGACGCGCGATTCATTTCTTGTGTTGAACTTGTGATATTCAGTGTGTACTACCATTTCATGGCATTTACAAGGTAGCATTCGAATCGGCAAGACGAGCGATTCATTTCTTGTGCTTAATCCATGTTATTTATTGTGCGCTACAGTTTCATGGCATTTACAAGGTAGCATTCGAATCGGCAAGACGCGCAATTCATTTCTTGTGCTTAACTCATGATATTCATTGTACGCTACCATTTCATGGCATTTACAAGGTAGCATTCGTATCAGCAAGACGCGCGATTCTTTTCTTGTGTTTAATTCATGTTATTCATTGTGCGCTAACATTTCATGGCATTTACATGGTGGCATTCGAATCGGCAAGACCCGCGATTCATTTCTTGTGCTTAACTCATGATATTCATTGTGTGCAACCATTTCATGGCGTTTACATATTCTTGTGAAAATCAACAATGTGCGCAATCCATGTTTCTGCATTTAAAAACTCAGGTGGTCATTACAACCCTGGCGGTCGGTGTTAAAGCGGCGGTAAGACCGCCAACAGGCCGGCGGAAAAAAAATTGAATTACGGCGGTACAAACAAACAGCGCGGCGGTCACCGCCAACAGACAAGCAGGAGACAATGTACCGCCCACAGTATCACAACCTACCAATCCGCCACCTTTTCCGGGGCAGATTCACGGCGAACAAAAACACGGCGGAAACAGGACTTCGAAGGCAAAACGCTCACCTCTGCACACCCCACGAGGAACCAGGACACCATGGAACAAGAGCTCCACATTTTCCCAGCCTTTATCTTCTTGCTCCTCTACCAGGAGCACGAACGCTGGTGGCGAAGACCACGGTGAGTACTGCACCTACGACACAGGGGAGGGAAAAAACTGTGACACACACACGCAACACGCAACCCCCCCACTCCCACCCTCACCCACGACAACACACACACTAATACAGCATGATACATTACAGTTACACCCCCCAACCCCCCAGGAGGAATGCAAAGACAAAAGGAAATGAGGTGAACGATTGTAATATATTAAAATTCAGTAGTCAAATAATATACATACACTATTTACAAATATATACACCAAGAATATTAGTCCAAGGTATTCCACCCTTAAAGTCCGTGGACCACTGGGCCCACACTGCATGGACGAGGCCCACACAAGATACCCAAACATGACGGAGAGAACACTGCAGGGGCATCAGATAGAAATAAAACAGGCACCTCAGGGGGAAGGGAAAGGGTTGGCACCTCAGCCCGTTGAGTGCACGACGCCAAATCCACGAGGGGGTCCCATGCCCACTGTTCAATCATGGGGAGTGCAAAGCCACAGTCTCACAAGTCTCTACAGTGGGTGGGTTGCCCACTGTTCAATTCCGGGGAGTGCAAAGCCACAGTCTCACAAGTCTGAACAGTGAGTGGGTTGCCCACTGCTATATCCTGGGGAGTGCAAAGCCACAGTCTCTCAAGTCTCTACAGAGGCTGGTTTGCCCACTGTTCAATCCTGGGGAGTGCAAAGCCACAGTCCCTCAAGACTCTACAGTGTGTGGTTTGCCCACTGCTTTATCCTGAGGAGTGCAAAGCCACAGTCTCTCAAGTGGGTAACAGTCTCCACTGGTTCTGGAGGGGGCTTGGTGCCCAGAGTGCTTCATCCTGCCAAGGACAGAGGTAGTGGATGTAAATCTCCACTGGTTCTGGAGGGGCCTTGGCGCCCAGGGTGCTTCATCCTGGTCGTGGCGGCCTCAGTAGCATCAGTGCTTTTGGCGCTCATGGGCCTGTAGTGGTGTCGGTGTCCTTGGCAGCGTTGCTTGTGGCGGTGGTGTCCTTGACAGCGGTGCTTGTGGCGGCGGTTTCTTTGGCAGCGGTGCTTGTAGCGTCGGTGTCCTTGGCAGCGGTGCTTGTGGCGTTGGTGTCCTTGGCAGCGGTGCTTGTGGCGGCGGTGTCTTTGGCAGCCCTTCATCTGCTGGCTGTCCTGTCTTGGGCAGCGGTGCTTGTGGCGGCGGTGTCTTTGGCAGCGGTGCTTGTGGCGGCGGTGTCCTTGGCAACGGTGCTTGTGGCGGCGGTGTCCTTGGCAGTGGTGATTGTGGCGGCGGTGTCCTTGGCAACGCTTCAGCTGCTGGCGGTCCTGTCTTGGACAGCGGGGCTGCTGGCGGTCGCCTCCTGGGCAGCGGGGCTGCTGCTGGCGGTCCTGTCTGGGTCAGCGGGACTGCTGGCGGTCACCTCCTGGGCAGCAGGGCTGCTGCTGGTGGTCCTGTCTGGGGCAGCAGGGCTGCTGGCGGCCCCCTCCTGGGCACTGGGGCTGGTGCTGGCAGTCCTGTCTGGGGCAGTGGGGCTGCTGCTGGCGGTCGCCTCCTGGGCAGCGGGGCTGATGGCGGTCCTGTCTGGGCCAGCGGAGCTGCTGATGGCCGGCTTCTGGGCAGCGGGGCTGATGGGGGTCTTCTCCGCTGTGCTGATCTTCCCAGACTTGCCGGGTTTCTTGTGCCCCTTCCCCACCTTGGAAGGTGTCGCAGCTGACTCCACACTCCCACCTGTACCCCTGGGAGCAGCTTTGGTGGCTGTTGTCTTCCCCCACCCCCGCCGGGCACTTGCCAACTTTTGATGCTTGACAGGTGGGGGACTGTCCGTGCTGTGGCTCCTTGCCACACTGGCTGCCCTGCTGCCTGGTGCACTCCAGAATCCGGTGACTACTGGCACCACTGGTCCCGCCGATGTTGTGGCTGAGATGCTAGGTTGGGACCTGGAGAGTCGGGCCCTAGGAGACTGACGGGGTGGGGGAGGTGAGGGAAAGAGGTCAAGGGTGGACAGGAAACATTTCTGGGACGGGTAGCTGGAGGGGGTATGGGAGTGGAGGAAGAGGTTGTGGTTGTAGGAGGTGTACGTTTGGTGATTTTGGGTGAAGGTGCATGCGCTGGAGGCTGTCGTGAGGTGGATGGCTGTTGGGTGGGTGTGTGGCTGCGTTTGTGTACCTTGGGAGGTGGCGTCACAGACACACTGGGAGAGGACACAGGGGATGTGTGAATGGTAGTGGGGGTGGTGACTGCACGTGAGCGGGTGTGGTGGTGGGTGTGCTGGTGATGGAAGTAGTGGCTGTAGATGTAGTGTATGCAGGTGTGAGTGGAGATGAGACTGGGAGGGAGGAGGGAGATGAGGAGGAGGGGGACACAGTGGAGGCAGTGGATGTTGCTATGTCTGCATGTGTGTAATGCTTGCTTGAGTGCCTGTGGGATGTGTGGTGCTTATGTTTGCCTGAGCTTCCTTTGTGTGTTGAGGTGTGTGCATGCTGGTCTGATGGTGTGCTTGGGGTAGGCTGAGGTACAGGGGATTGGGTCTGGCTGGAGGAAGTTGGAGGGGGGAGGCTGGAGACAGGGACAATGGCTGCCATCAGTGCTGAGGTCAGAGTCTGAAAAGCTCGCTGTTGGGCTGCCTGACCACAATGAATGCCCTCCAGCAATGCATTGGTTTGTTGCAACTGCCTCTCTACACCCTGGATGGCATTCAAAATGGTAGACAACCCAACAGTGAGGGACCTGAGGAGGTCAATGGCCTCCTCACTGAGGGCAGCAGGGGTGACTGGGGCAGGGGATGAGGTGCCTGGGGTGAAGGAGATGCCCACCCTCCTGGGTGAGCGGGCACGGGACAAAGGCTGAGGGGCTGCTGTGAGGGCAGTGCTGGAGGGGGGGTGGCGGCTGTACCTGTAGATGCGGGGGGCACAGATGAGCCCGCCACTACAAGGGAGCTCCCATCAGAAGACAAGTCCGTATCACTGGTGTCAGCTCCTGTCCCCACAGTGTAACTCCCCTCGCCCTCAGTCCCACTGGTGAAATCAGACTCCGTAGTGTCGCCCTCCAGGGCCATGTGGGATGCAGCTCCCTCCTGCTCCAGTGCCACTGCTCCTCCGCCTGATGATGCTAATGCACACAAGTACAGGGAGACCACAAAAAGGGTGGGGGAAGACAGAAGAAAGACATGTTGAGTGCATGCATTACCACTACCGTTGGCGGACACGACAGACACAGAAGCCCCCTGTACTACGCCGCGCACTTGGAGTCCACTATTCAATCCCTGGGACATGGCCTACAAGGCTATGGCCGATATCTGCACACATGGATGTCACAGGAGCCTGACTAGGTGTAGTTGGCACTGTACCCAGGTGGGGTGGGGTGCCACAGAGTCTGCCTGAAAAAGAAGACTTAACTAGCACACTCGGCCTGGCCTAGAGAAACCCACAGCCCACCTCCCCCACCCAGACACCTCCACTGCGCGCTGAATCAGCAGAATGAGAGTGTACTCACACACTTGTTGCTGCTGTGATGCCCTCAAGCGCCCATACAACTCCGGGTACGCCACCACCAGGATCCTGAACATCAGGGTGGGTCAGGGGGGGTCATGGTGCGACGGGCACCCCTCCCATGTTGGGAGGCCATCCCCATCTGGGCCTCTGCCGTCTTCTTGCTCCAGCGGCGAATGCCCTCCCATCTTTTCCGGCAGTGGGTGCTCCGTCTGTGATAGACCCCCAGGGTCCGGACGTCCTTGGTGGTGGCACGCCAAATATCCTTCTTCTGGTGGGCACTGACCTACATGAATTGCACAGGGGAAAAAGAGAAGTTATTACCAACTGCACCGTCACAGTCATTGGCCCGCATCCCTATCCTTGCCACGTGGCACATGCACTCACCGTTGTTTCATGCATGCATCATTCTCCCCCCTATCTTTCATCCACATCACTCCACACAGGCATTGCCCATTCAGCATGCTCACAGTGTACTTACCTGTTTGTCTGGAGGACCGTAAAGTAACGTTTACTGGGGGAGGACCCCATCCACAAGTTTCTCCAACTCCTCTGTGCTGAAGGCAGGGGCCCTTTCCCCAGACGCACGAGCCATTGTCTCTTCCAGACTGAGGTCACAGCAGCACTTGCAGTGTAGGTCCTCTCCTGTCGAAGATCAGGTATCGAGTGATTGAACAGATAGAAAATGGCGGTCACGTCCGCGGAGGTGCGTACCGTCACCGCAGGCGTACATCGTCATTGGCTCCTGGGACCCATAGGGTCCAATGTTAACCAATGCAGAATTGCGCCGCGGTCTTCGATCGCCTACCGCGACGGTGTACATCGCCAGCGCAGTTACCTCACATCCCATTTTCCCGCTTTACAAGTCAGGCAGCCTCTATTTCAGGGGCCCACATGGCTTTATTTTTAACTGCGTCACACATACCTAGCCCTTGCCTCAACACTCACACAGGCAAAATTCTGGTTATGAATAGTTTTCTGAGTAAGCTGTGTTTACGTACCTCTGAGTTGGTTGACTGTGCTCGCTGTTGTCCTTCATACGCACCGTCCGCTGGGACATGTGAGGAGATGGCAGCATCCTCCGGTGTACAAACCGCTAGTGGACCTGTCGTTAATGGAGGAAAGACATGTAATCATCACCTACGGGCTTGATCGTGCCACAATCCTGGAACTGTGTGCCCAGTTGGAGCCAGACCTGATGTCAGCTATCCGCCATCCCACAGGAATCCCCCCTCAAGTGCAGGTGCTGTCAGTACTCCATTTCCTTGCAAGTGGGTCTTTTCAAATTACAGTGGCCATAGCATCAGGGATGTCCCAGCCTATGTTTTCCAACGTGTTGTCCAGAGTGTTGTCTGCCCTGCTGAAACACGTGAGGAGCTACATCGTTTTCCCTCAGGTGGAGAATTTGGCTTCAGTTAAAGGTGATTTTTATGCCCTGGGACATATCCCCAACATCATAGGTGCATTTATTGGACACATGTGGCCTTGGTCCCCCCGCAGGAGTGAACAGGTATACAGAAACCGGAAGAGTTACCATTCGATGAATGTGCAGATGGTGTGTTTGGCAGACCAGTACATCTCCCATGTCGATGCCAAATTCCCTGGCTCAGTGCATGCTGCTTACATCCTGTGGAATAGCAACATCCCTTATGTGATGGGGCAACTCAAGAGGCACAGTCTGTGGCTATTAGGTGAGCACCTGGAACCAAATCAGTGGGAATAGTTGTCTGGGTCTGGGGATATCCCTACAGGCTAGTGTGTGTCTAACAGCTGTCCCTCGCCATTTGCAGGTGACTCTGGCTACCCCAACCTCTCATGGCTACTGAACCCACTGAGGAATCCCAGGACAAGGGCAGAGGAACGCTACAATGAGGCACATGGGCGAACTAGGAGGATTATAGAGAGGACATTTGGCCTCATGAAGGCCAGGTTCCGGTGCCTCCATATGATATGTGGTTCCCTATTCTACTCACCAAAGAAGGTGTGCCAGATCATCGTAGCCTGCAGTATGCTTCACAACTTAGCTTTGCGATGACAGGTGCCTTTTCTGCAGGAGGATGGTCCAGATGGAGGTGTTGTGGCAGCTGTGGAGCCTGTGGACAGCGAAGATGAGGAAGCAGAAGAAGAGGACATCGACAACAGGAACTCTGTGATCCTGCAATACTTCCAGGGAGACACAGGTAAGAAGACAAACCTGCCTACTACATGTACTTTAACACTACTACCTCTCTATTGTCTGTCCTTTTCACCCAGTGTATGGTCACTGAGTTGTCATTTTCCCTTACGATTTCACAGATGTGGGTCCCACTGGGTGACATCTGCTTTGTTTCCTCAGGGACTAGAGCTGTGTGACATAGGTATGTTGACATTACAATTGAAAGAGCATTTTGTCACTGTAATTGCTAATACACTATTTCGAAATCAAAGAGAGACTCCAGATTGTTTTGTGCTTTAAGGGTGTTTATTTAAGTGCTCAATATTGGAGGGGGTTGTAAAATGGTGAGGGATGATGGTGGAGGAATGTCCATGGCAGAGTCCAGTCTATTAGTCTCACAGGTGCATTGTCCTAAGGGGCATAGGAAGTAGAGCTGGGGCAGTTTGAGGATGGACAGGGTGACAAGGTGGGAGAAAAGGATGACATTCAGAGCGGTCTCATTTCTTGGCAGGGGTCTTGGCATCGTTCTCTGCTTTGTCCTGGATCTCAGGGACCATTTGCGGGGTGGTTCTCTCTCTGCAGGGGTGGGGTGCTGGTGTGGTGGTCCTGTGGCGGTGCCTCCTGTCCACTAGCGCCGGCGGAGGTGGTGGGCAGTTCATGGTCCAGGCTAGTGTCAGGGGCCCCTTGTTGTGCCACAGTATCCCTCCTGGTGTTGAGGACTTCCTTCAGCACCCCAACGATGGTGCCCAGGGTGGAATTGATGGATCTGAGTTCCTCCCTGAAGCCCAAATACTGTTCCTCCTGCAGCCGCTGGGTCTCCTGAAACTTGGCCAGGACCGTTGCATCGTCTCCTGGGAATGATGGTACGCTCCCATGATGTTGGATAGGGCCTCGTGGAGAGTGGGTTTCTTGGGCCTGTCCTCCCCCTGTCGGACAGCAGCCCTCCCAGTTCCCCTGTTTCCCTGGGACTCTGTCCCCTGAACGGTGTGCCCACTGCTACTGCCCCCAGGTCCCTTTTGTTGTTGGGGTGGTGGGTTAGCCTGGGTTCCCTGTAGTGGCGGACACACTGCTGATTGACGTTTCCTGGGGACAGAGGTATGGGCCCGCTGGGTGGGTGCTGTGCTGGTGTTTCCAGAGGGGGCAAGCTCTGTAGTGGCCTGTGCCAGTGTGAGGGGAACCGACTGTACCGAGGTCCCAGATGGGCTAGGCTGGTCGTCTAGATCCAGTTGGACAGAGCTGCTGTCATCACTGTGGGCCTCTTCTGTTGGTGGTGTGGACATGTGTGGACATGTGTGGACCCTCCTGTGCTGTGACGTTGGGTAGGGGTCCTGCAGGGGTGTAAAAGCATGATTATTGCATCTGGGTGTACCATGGTGTGCAATGGGTGGGTGACTATGTACCCCAGTGCTTGCATTCCTGTGTGGGACCTTGTGTGATGATGGTTTAGGGGGGTGTATGGGTATGTGCAGTGGCCATGCATTGGTGATGGGTGTCCATGCTTTGTTGTTGCATGCAGGGCTTGGTGTTGGGATGTGTGGTTTGTGATATTGGGACATTTGTGAGGAGTAGGAGTGATGGGGGTGAGGGCGAGGGTGGGGGTATGTGATGGCATGCAGGTAGGGTGGGGGATATAGCAGTTAAGGTTCGACTTACCAGAGTCCATTCCTCCAGCTACTCCTTCGAGGCCCTCAGGATGCAGAATAGCCAAGACTTGCTCCTCCCCTGTTGTTAGTTGTGGGGGAGAAGGTGGGGGTCCGCCGCCAGTCCTCTGAACCGCAAGGTGGTGTAGTGAATCCTAGGTTGTTTTAACGGGATAACAGGAGTTAGCTTAGCCGTAGGCTTGTAAACTCGTGCCCCCGTCACCTAGTGACTTTTAACCTACTTAGCTTGCTCTGTCTTAGTCCATTTAATTATTTATTTCCTTTAAGATGGCAGCCTTCTTTATAGTTAGGCCACTTCTTATGAGTTTTATTATCAGTGTCACTGCGCCATGGCGTCAAGATCAAGCACGAAAGACAAACAAACAGTAGGTGTTCACGCCTAGGGATTTTCCCTCTCTATACTTTCGAGGGATTGTTGATATTAATTGCCGTCCCAAGCATGCCTGTTATCTATTGTTTTGAATTACACCTACGTTAGGGGACCTTGTAGATCTGTATAAATACATCACACTTTAGACAGATAATCAGAGGGATTCCGACCAGAGGGCATTGCCACCATCGCTGATACCGATGCTGCAGTCATCTTGACGCTGACCCAGTCTTCGTGTCCCTGCGGAGTCTGAGATAGAGACCTCATTCCAAGGGCTCCTCTCATGGACACGGCTTTGGCAGATTAGGTTTAGCAAACCCAGCTGTCCTTTAGGTAGGAGGTTAGGCCTATTCTCATTAGGGTATTAGGGCATATTTCATCTCATATATATATATATATATATTTCTTTCATATATTGCAAAAATGGTGGGTGTCTTTATAACCATGACTCTCTTCTTCACAATACTGTTGCTTGGTATATTCATTATCCTAATCATTGCAGTTCATGCAACTTATCGCAAATTGCAGTTATGTTAAATAAAAACTATTATAACTTCACTGCATCTGTGTCATTGCCTTTGTTTGTATGAGACATAATATATCTGTGAGAAAAGGGTAATCCCCGTTTAACCACGACAAGCCTGAGATATCCTATTCTGAGTCCATGCGTAAGCGACTGCCACAAATCACCTTTTACTATTGTGTTTCTGGTGAGGTACTGCTAGTGAGCCGGTAAGGTTTGGACAACAGTTGCAACTAGTTGTAGGAAAAGACTTAGGTGGTCATTACAACCCTGGCGGACGGTGTTAAAGCTGCGGAAATACGGCAAACAGGCCGGCGGACAAAAAAAGGGAATTACGACTCTGGCGGAAACCGCCAACAAAGACAGCCACTTTAACACATCGCCCGCCACGGCGGTACAGACAAACAGAGCGGCGGTCACCGCCAACAGACAGGCAGGAGACAATGTACCGCCCACACTATTATGACAGGCCAATCCGCCACCTTTTCCGGGGCGGATTCTCCGTGGATAAAAACACAGCGGAAACAGCTTTTGCTATGGGAAAACGCTCACCTGAACATATCCCACGAGGAACAAGGAATCCATGGAGCCGGAACTCCAAATCCTACCTGCCTTTGTCTTTCTGCTCCTCTACGACCAACAGCGACGTAGGCACAGAAGATACCGGTGAGTACTGCATCTACGGCACGGGGGAGGCAAAAGTTAGGGGGACACCCACCAAACACCCCCACCCCCACCCTCGCATATCACAACATACGCACCAATGCATTTACAAAAATCACATGAACAACCCACAATCCCCCCGGAAGAATGCAAAGACAAAGCATTGTAATGTGCCAATTTACATGTCATACACAAAATACTGATATATATCTCGAAATCTGTCATAATTATATATACAATACAAGAAGTAGTGCAGATATGTACACAACAATGTCCGTGCACCAACAGTCCAAAAATGCATGGGCGAGGCCCACAATAGATACCTGACCAAAATCCGAGAGAACGCTGCCGGGGCATCAGATAGAAACACGACAGGCACCTCAGGGTGAAGGGAAGGGGGGGCACCTCAGCCAGATGAATGCGAAGCCAGATCCACGACGGGGCTCCATGCCCATTGATGTATCCTGGGGAGTGCAAAGCCACAGTCTCTCAAGTCTCACATGGGGGTGGGTTGCCCACTGTGCCATCCTGGGGAGTGCAAAGCCGCAGTCTCACAAGTCTCTACAGTGGGTGGGTTGCCCACTGTTACATCCTGGGGAGTGCAAAGCCACAGTCTCACAAGTCTTTACAGTGGGTGGTTTGCCCACTGTTACATCCTGGGGAGTGCAAAGCCACAGTCTCTCAAGTCTCACAAGTGAGTGGGTTGCCCACTGTTACATCCTGGGGAGTGCAAAGCCACAGTCTCACAAGTCTCACAAGTGGGTGGGTTGCCCACTGTGCCATCCTAGGGAGTGCAAAGCCACAGTCTCACAAGTCTTTACAGTGGGTGGGTTGCCCACTAGACCATCCTGGGGAATGCAAAGCTTCATTTTCGCAAGTATCTGCAGTTCTCTACTGGTACTGGGTGGGACTGGTGCCCAGACAGGATGAGTCTCCCCGTGAAAGTTCATGTCCTGTCACTATCCCAGCTGCACATGGGATAAGGATGCCTGATATGGCGGACTATTCATACCCACACGGTGTTTGCCTTGTTCAGCGGTCTTCACCATAGCAGTCTTTGCCCTGTTCAGCGGTCTTCACCATGGCGGTTTTGGCCCTGTTCAGCGGTGCTTTGACATGGCAGTCTTTGCCCTGTTCAGCGATGCTTGGACATGGCGGTCTTTGCCCTGTTCAGCGGTGCTTTGACATGGCGGTCTTTGCCCTGTTCAGCGTCTTCACCATGGCGGTCTTGGCCCTGTTCAGCGGTGCTTTGACATGGCAGTCTTTGCCCTGTTCAGCGGTGCTTTGACATGGCGGTCTTTGCCCTGTTCAGCGGTGCTTTGACATGGCGGTCTTTGCCCTGTTCAGCGGTCTTCACCATGGTGGTCTTTGCCCTGTTCAGCGGTGCTCTGACATGGCAGTCTTTGCCTTGTTCAGCGGTGCTCTGACATGGCGGTTCGGATACTGACATTGGTGTGTGGCATGACGATCTCTACACTGGACATTGGTGTGTGGCATGACGATCTCCACACTGGACATTGCTGTGTGGCATGACGATCTCCACACTGGACATTGGTGTGTGGCTTGACGTTCCATCATTGCCCAGCGAGGCTATGGGATCCTGGTCCCTCCTGGGCTGTGACTCCAGCGGTGGTCTCCTGACCAGTAACGATACTTGTGCCCTCCTGGGCTGTGACTCTGGCGGTGGTCTCCTGACCAGTAACGAGACTTGTGCCCTCCTGGGCTGTGACTCCGCCGGTGGTCTCCTGACCAGTAACGAGACTTGGGCCCACGAGACTTGGGCCCTCCTGGGCTGTGACTCTGGCGGTGGTCTCCTGACCAGTAATGATACTTGTGCCCTCCTGGGCTGTGACTCCGGCGGTGGTCTCCTGACCAGTAACAAGACTTGTGCCCTCGTGGGCTGTGACTCCGGCGGTGGTCTCCTGACCAGTAACGAGACTTGGGCCCTCCTGGGCTGTGACTCTGGCGGTGGTCTCCTGACCAGTAACAATACTTGAGCCCTCCTGGGCTGTGACTTCGGCGGTGGTCTCCTGACCAGTAATGACGGTGCTGGCGGTTGTGTCTTGACCGCCGGAAATGATGGCGCACTTTTCCGCCGTGACACTCACAACAGGCTGGGCAGACTTCTTCGGACCTTCCCCACCTTCTTTGGAGTTACAGCTGACTCACCAATCGCCTTCGATCCCATTTCAGTTGTTGTCCCACCAGGAGTCTTGACACGGTCCCGTCGTCCACTCTCCAATTTCAGGGGGTGGGCTGCCAGTGCCTTGGCTCCGGGTCTTACTTCCTGCCCTGGTGGACGGTGCACTCCAAAAACCTGGAACACGCACCACTGGCACTGGAGGCTTTTTGGCTGAGGCGCTACGACAGGACTGATGAACTGGAGGGGGGGGGGGCAAACACGTCAATTTGACATAGGGACAGTTTCTGACGGACACTGGGATGGGTAGCTGGAGGGGGTCTGGGATTGGAGGTAGAGGAGGTGGTTGTAGGAGGTGTCACTTTAGGTGTTTTGGGTGCAGGTGCAAGTACTGGAGGCTGTCGTGAGGTGAATGGATGTTGGGTGAGTGATTGCCGGCGTTTGGGTACTTTGGGAGGGGGCGTCACAGACACATGGGAGAGGACACAGGGGACGTGTAAATGGCAGTGGAGGTGGTGAGTGCAGGTGAGCGGCTTGTGGTGCTGGGTGTCCTGGTGCGAGTCCTAGTGCCTGTAGATGTGGTGCGTGCAGGTGTGTGTGTAGACGACACTGGGAGGGAGGAGGGAGAAGGGGGACACAGTGGAGACAGTGGATGTTGCTGTGTCCGTATGGGTGTGATGCTTGTGTGAGTGCCTGTGGTGTGTGGGGTGCCTATGTTTGCTTGAGCTACTTTTGGGTGTTGACTTGTGTGCCTGCTGGTCTGTAGGTGTGCTTGGGATGGGCTGGGGTACAGGGGATTGGGTCTGGGTGGAGGAAGTTGGAGGGGGGAGGCTGGACACAGGGACAATGGCTGCCATCAGTGCTGAGGCCAGAGATTGCAGGGTTCGATGAAGGGCAGCCTGACCAGAATGAATGCCTTCCAGGAATGCATTACTGTGTTGCAACTCTCGTTCTACACCCTGGATGGCATTCAGAATGGTAGACTGCCCAACAGTGAGTGACCTGAGGAGGTCAATGGCCTCCTCACTGAGGGCAGCAGGGGTGACTGGGGCAGGGCCTGAGGTGCCTGGGGCGAAGGTGATGCCCACCTACATTTACATTACATTTACATTTACATTACATTACACCCTCCTGGGTGAGCGGGCACGGGGCGAACGCTGAGGGGCTGCTGGGAGGGCAGGGCTGGTAGGGGAGGTAGCGGCTGTACCTTTAGAAGTGGGGCGCACAGATGGTGCCGCCACCACAGGGGAGCTCACATCAGCGGACGAGTCCATGTCGCTGGTTGGTGATCCTGTGGCCGACGTGAAGCTCCCCTCGCCCTCCGTCCCACTGGTGCATTCAGAGTCTGTGGTGTGGCCCTCCATGGCCATGTGGGATGCAGCTCCCTCGTGCTCCAGTGCCAGTGTACCTCCGCCTGATGATGCTGATGTACAAAAGGACAGGGAGAGCAGGAAAAGGGGGGGGAGACAGAAGAAAGAGAGTTTTAGTGCATGGCATACCGCTACCGTTGGCGGACAAGACAGACACAGCAGCCCCATGCATTACGCCGTGCTCCTGCCCTCTGCAGATGCAATTTCTGGGATATGGCCTACATGGCAATGGTAGAAATCTGCGCACATGGATGGCAAAGAGGCAACTATACATCAACTTGCCTCTGTTCTGAGCTGGGGTAGAGTCTCACATGGCCTACATTACAGAGGGGCCCTGCCTACCTAACTCGCCCTGGCCTAGGGACACCCACAGCCCACCTCCCCCACCCAGACACCTCCATGCACGCAAAGTCCACAGAATGAGGTTGTACTCACCCCCTTGTGTCTGCTGTGATGTCCTTAAGCGCCCATCCAACTCCGGGTAGGCCACCGGCAGGATCCGGAACATCAGGGGGGTCATGGTGCGACGGGCACCCCTCCCACGTTGGGAGGCCATCCCCCTCTTCTTGCTGCAGCGGCGAATGTCCTCCCATCTCTTCCGGCAGTGGGTTCCCCGTCTCTGGTGGGCCCCCAGGGTCCAGACTTCCTTGGCGATGGCTCGCCAAATGTCCTTCTTCCGGTGGGCGCTGACCTACATGACATGCACAAGGAAAGAAGAACAGTCATTACCTACTGCACCGTCAATGTGAGTGGGCCCCTCACAACTCTGTCCCTGTGGCCCATTCATCCCCATGCATTTCTGTTGTAAGAACTCTGCCCCCTTCGCTCCCCCACCCAGCCCTGTCCACCCAGGCCTAGCCCATCCAACGTGCTCCCTGTGTACTAACCTGTTGGTCTGGAGGACCGTAGAGTAGCATGTACTGGGGGAGGACCCCATCCACAAGTTTCTCCAACTCCTGTGCAGTGAAGGCATGGGCCCTTTCCCCAGACGCAGCAGCCATCGTCGCTTCCAGACCGAGGTCACAACAGCACTAGCAGTGTAGGTCCTCTCCTGTCGAAGGTCAGGTATCTAGTGATTGAAGAGATAGAAAATGGTGGTGACGTCCGCGGCGGTGACGTCCGCGGCGGGGCGCATCATCACCGCCAGCGCACCTGTTCATTGGCTCCTGGGACCCATAGGGTCCAATGTTAACCAATGCAGCATTGCGCCGCGCTCTACGACCGCCTACCGCGACTGTGCCACAATCCAGGAACTATGTACCCAGTTGGAGCCAGAGCTGATGTCACCAATCCGCCATCCGACTGGAATCCCCCCTGACGTGCAGGTGCTGTCAGTGTTCCATTTCCTTGCAAGTGGGTCATTTCAGACAACTGTGGCCATGGCATCAGGGATGTCCCAGCCTATGTTTTCCAACGTGTTGTCCAGAGTGTTGTCTGCCCTGCTGAAACACGTAAGGAGATACATCATTTTCCCTAAGTTGGAGGATTTGCCTACAGTGAAAGGTGACTTCTATGCCCTTGGACATATCCCGAACGTCATAGGTGCCATTGATGGGACCCATGTAGCTCTGGTCCTCCCCGCAGGAGTGAACAGGTGTACAGGAACAGGAAGGGTTATCATTCGATGAATGTCCAGATGGTCTGTTTGGCAGACCAGTACATCTCGCAGGTAAATGCTATGTTCCCTGGCTCTGTGCATGACGCCTACATCCTGCGGAATAGCAGCATCCCTGATATGATGGGTCAACTCCAGAGGCACCGTGTATGGCTATTGGGGGACTCTGGTTACCCCAACCTTTCGTGGCTATTGACCCCAGTGAAGAATCCCAGGACCAGGGCAGAGGAACGGTACAATGAGGCCCATGGGCGGACTAGGAGGGTGATCGAAAGCACCTTCGGCCTCCTGAAGGCGAGGTTCAGGTGCCTCCATATGACAGGTGGGTCACTATTCTACTCACCGAAGAAGGTGTGCGACATCATCATCACCTGCTCCATGCTCCATAATTTGGCATTGCAACGCCAGGTGCCTTTTCTGCAGGAGGATGATCCAGATGACGGTGTTGTAGCAGCGGTGGAGCCTGTGGAGCCTGTGGACAGTGATGAGGATGAAGCTGATGAAGAAGAAAACGACAACAGGGAGTCAGTCATACAGCAATATTTCCAGTGAGACACAGGTGAATACATTTTCAGGTTTAACATAACATTAACTTTCACACGTCTACCTCTATCCTGTACCTACATTTCACTCACTATTTGTTAACTGAGTTGTCCCCTTCCATTTCAGTTTCACAAATGTGGTAACCTATGTGTCAACAGCTTGCACCCTTGAAAGGCTTGTGATGTGTGACATTGGTGTGTTGGCCTTCCAATGGGTAACCATTTTTGACACTGTAATTGATAATACAAAGTTCAAAATCATTGACTGACTCCAGTTTTATTAGTGTTTCAAGGGTGTTTATTTATGTGCATAACATTGAAGGGGGGTTGTAAAAATGGGGATGGGTTATGGTGGAAGAATGTCCATGGCAGAGTCCAGTCGATTAGTCTCACAGGTACATTGCACATCTGGCCATTGGAAGTGGAGCTGGGGCAGTTCCGATTTGGACAGGGTAACAAAGTGGTACAGTGGGGGGACAATCAGGGTGGTCTTATTTCCTGGCGGGGGTCTTGCCATCTTGCTCTGTCCTGTTCCTGGATCTCAGGGACCGCTTTCGTGGTGGTTGTCCGTCTGCAGGGGGTGGGGTGCTGGTGTGTTGGTCCTGTCCACTAGCGCCGGCGGAGGTGGTGGGCATTTCATCATCCTGGCTAGTGTCAGGGGCCCCTTGGAGTGCCACGGTGTCCCTCAAGGTCTTTTGAATGTCCGTCAGCACACCTACAATGGTGCCCAGGGCGGAGCCGATGGTCCTGAGCTCCTCCCTGAACCCCAAATACTGGTCCTCCTGCAGACGCAGGGTCTCCTGCAACTTGTCCAGGACCGTTGCCATCGTCTCCTGGGAGTGGTGGTATGCTCCCATGATGGAGGAGAGGGCCTCGTTGAGAGTAGGTTCCCTTGGCCTGTCCTCCCTCTGTCGCACAGCAGCCCTCCCTGTTCCCCTATGTTCCTGTGCCTCCATCCCCTGGACTGTGTGCCCACTACCACTGTCCCAGGTCCCTGTTGTTGTTGGGGTGGTGGGTTACCCTGGGTGCCCTGTAGTGGTGGACACACCGCTGATTGACCTGTCCTGGGTAGGGAGGTATGGGCCTGCTGGGTGGGTGCTGTGCTGGTGTTACCAGAGGGTGGAAGGTCAGTGTTGGGCTGTGGCTGGGCAAGGGGAACCGACTGTCCTGAGGCCCACGATGGTCCGGGCTGGTCATCAAAATCCAGTAGGGCAGAGCTGCTGTCGTCACTGTGGGCCTCTTCTGGGGGCGGAGTGGTGTTGTCTGGACCCTCTGGTGTGGTGACGTTCCTTCGGGTTCCTGTGGGGGTATAAGTACATGATTATTGCATGTGTGTGTTTCATGGTGTGCAATGGTTGGGTGTGCGTGTACACCAGTGCAGGCATTCCTGTGTGGGGGCTTGTGTGCTGATGGTTGCATGGGTACATTAGTGAGCAGTTAGGGTGATAGGGGAGGGTGGAGGTGTGTGATAGTATGCAGGTAAGGTGGGGGATATGATAGTTATGATTTTACTTACCAGTGTCCGTTCCTCCAACGACTCCTGCGAGGCCCTCAGGATGCAAGATGGACAAGACTTGCTCCTCCCATGTTGTTAGTTGTGGGGGAGGAGGTGGGGGTCCGCCGCCAGTCCGCTGAACCGCGATGTGGTGCCTGGATACCGTGGAATGCACCTTCCCCCCTTGGTCGTTCCACCTCTTCCTGATGTCCTCCCTATTTCTTGGATGCTGTCCCACAGCGTTGACCCTGTCGACTATTCTTTGCCATAGCTCCATCTTCCTGGCTATGGATGTGTGCTGTACCTGTGAGCCAAATAACTGTGGCTCTACCCGTACGATTTCCTCCACCATGACCCTGAGCTCCTCTTCGGAAAAGCGGTGGTGTCTTTGGCGTGCCATGGGGTCGTGTGTGTGATGTGTGAGGTGGTGTATGTGGTGATGGTTGTGGTGAGTGTAGTGGTATGTGGTGTTTTGTGCGTGGATGTTGTGTGGGTGATGGTGTAGTGTGCCTCTGTGTGATGGGGTTCTCTATTCTGTGCTGTCTCTCTCTGGCCTTCTCTCTAATTTTGGGTCGTAGGGGTTTGTGGGTGATGTGGGTGTGTGTTTTATATTGTGTTGGGTGTGTGGGAGTGTTGTTTGTATGTGTATCAAGTGTGTGTATTTGGAATTGTCCAATGTGGAGGTGTTTTGGAGATGGGTGTGTATTTTGAGCGCATCGGTGTGTACCGCCAATGGAATACCGCGGTTGAAAGACCGCCGCGTGGATTCGTGGGTCGTAATAGCATGGGCGTGTTTCTGTTGGCGTGGAGGTGGAGGAATTGTTTTCGCCAGTTTATCGCTGACTTTTGGTGTGGCGGGATTGTGTGGGTGTCTGAATTTCGGCGAATTCCGTGATGTGTGTCATAATAGCTGTGGCAGAATTCCGCGGCCGCGGCGGTGTGTTGGCGGTCTTCTGCACGGCGGTAAGCGCCTTATACCGCCAATGTTGTAATGACCCCCTTAGTCACCTACAAACAAAAGTACTGTCATCCTGAGACCAGCAGTCTTGCTCAGAGCAAGAGTCCAAACTACGACATGGCGCCACCAACGATGGTGTTTAGGCACTAATTTATGGATACCCTGACTATCACTGTCTCACAGACAACAGGTACCCTAAGTACCATTATACGGAGACATCCGTGGTCTATGGGAGAATCCTCCTCAGCTGAACAGATAATACCTAATTAAGCTGTAGATTGTTCGAGCTCGAACTCATTAAAAGGAAAAGACTTCCCCTATTTGGTGTTCTGTTTCTCTAAAACAACTATGGCTGATACCATAGACATTCCTGTGAATGCTAGACATGCACTTACACAACATTTATTAGCGCATGGCCTTACAGAAGAGGGCGGGGATGTTACTTTGATTATAGAAGCGGATGAAGCATACCAAACAGAGACTTTTTACAGTTGGGTCACCTTTCCTGAGGCTGACCAAAGAACACATACATTTCACACATATGAAATTGCGAACGTACCTGTAAGATACGAAGCATACCAGTATCACGAAATATCGCTCACATATCAAGACCCATAGGGTCCAATGTTAACCAATGCAGAATTGCGCCGCGGTCTTCGACCGCCTACCGCGACGGTGTACAACGCCAGCGCAGTTACCTCACATCCCATTTTCCCGCTTTACAAGTCAGGCAGCCTCCATTTCAGGGGCCCACATGGCTTTATTTTTAACTGCGTCACACATACCTAGCCCTTGCCTCAACACTCACACAGGCAAAATTCTGGTTATGAATAGTTTTCTGAGTAAGCTGTGTTTACGTACCTCTGAGTTGGTTGACTCTGTGCTCGCTGTTGTCCTTCATACGCACCGTCCGCTGGGACATGTGAGGAGATGGCAGCATCCTCCGGTGTACAAACCGCTGGTGGACCTGTCGTTAATGGAGGAAAGACATGTAATCATCACCTACGGGCTTGATCGTGCCACAATCCTGGAACTGTGTGCCCAGTTGGAGCCAGACCTGATGTCAGCTATCCGCCATCCCACAGGAATCCCCCCTCAAGTGCAGGTGCTGTCAGTACTCCATTTCCTTGCAAGTGGGTCTTTTCAAATTACAGTGGCCATAGCATCAGGGATGTCCCAGCCTATGTTTTCCAACGTGTTGTCCAGAGTGTTGTCTGCCCTGCTGAAACACGTGAGGAGCTACATCGTTTTCCCTCAGGTGGAGGATTTGGCTTCAGTTAAAGGTGATTTTTATGCCCTGGGACATATCCCCAACATCATAGGTGCATTTATTGGACACATGTGGCCTTGGTCCCCCCGCAGGAGTGAACAGGTATACAGAAACCGGAAGAGTTACCATTCGATGAATGTGCAGATGGTGTGTTTGGCAGACCAGTACATCTCCCATGTTGATGCCAAATTCCCTGGCTCAGTGCATGCTGCTTACATCCTGTGGAATAGCAACATCCCTTATGTGATGGGGCAACTCAAGAGGCACAGTCTGTGGCTATTAGGTGAGCACCTGGAACCAAATCAGTGGGAATAGTTGGCTGGGTCTGGGGATATCCCTACAGGCTAGTGTGTGTCTAACAGCTGTCCCTCGCCATTTGCAGGTGACTCTGGCTACCCCAACCTCACATGGCTACTGAACCCACTGAGGAATCCCAGGACAAGGGCAGAGGAACGCTACAATGAGGCACATGGGCGAACTAGGAGGATTATAGAGAGGACATTTGGCCTCATGAAGGCCAGGTTCCGTTGCCTCCATATGATATGTGGTTCCCTATTCTACTCACCAAAGAAGGTGTGCCAGATCATCGTAGCCTGCTGAATGCTTCACAACTTAGCTTTGCGATGACAGGTGCCTTTTCTGCAGGAGGATGGTCCAGATGGAGGTGTTGTGGCAGCTGTGGAGCCTGTGGACAGCGAAGATGAGGAAGCAGAAGAAGAGGACATCGACAACAGGAACTCTGTGATCCTGCAATACTTCCAGGGAGACACAGGTAAGAAGACAAACCTGCCTACTACATGTACTTTAACACTACTACCTCTCTATTGTCTGTCCTTTTCACCCAGTGTATGGTCACTGAGTTGTCATTTTCCCTTACGATTTCACAGATGTGGGTCCCACTGGGTGACATCTGCTTTGTTTCCTCAGGGACTAGAGCTGTGTGACATAGGTATGTTGACATTACAATTGAAAGAGCATTTTGTCACTGTAATTGCTAATACACTATTTCGAAATCAAAGAGAGACTCCAGATTGTTTTGTGCTTTAAGGGTGTTTATTTAAGTGCTCAATATTGGAGGGGGTTGTAAAATGGTGAGGGATGATGGTGGAGGAATGTCCATGGCAGAGTCCAGTCTATTAGTCTCACAGGTGCATTGTCCTAAGGGGCATAGGAAGTAGAGCTGGGGCAGTTTGAGGATGGACAGGGTGACAAGGTGGGAGAAAAGGATGACATTCAGAGCGGTCTCATTTCTTGGCAGGGGTCTTGGCATCGTTCTCTGCTTTGTCCTGGATCTCAGGGACCATTTGCGGGGTGGTTCTCTCTCTGCAGGGGTGGGGTGCTGGTGTGGTGGTCCTGTGGCGGTGCCTCCTGTCCACTAGCGCCGGCGGAGGTGGTGGGCAGTTCATGGTCCAGGCTAGTGTCAGGGGCCCCTTGTTGTGCCACAGTATCCCTCCTGGTGTTGAGGACTTCCTTCAGCACCCCAACGATGGTGCCCAGGGTGGAATTGATGGATCTGAGTTCCTCCCTGAAGCCCAAATACTGTTCCTCCTGCAGCCGCTGGGTCTCCTGAAACTTGGCCAGGACCGTTGCCTGGTCTCCTGGGAATGATGGTACGCTCCCATGATGTTGGATAGGGCCTCGTGGAGAGTGGGTTTCTTGGGCCTGTCCTCCCCCTGTCGGACAGCAGCCCTCCCAGTTCCCCTGTTTCCCTGGGACTCTGTCCCCTGAACGGTGTGCCCACTGCTACTGCCCCCAGGTCCCTTTTGTTGTTGGGGTGGTGGGTTAGCCTGGGTTCCCTGTAGTGGCGGACACACTGCTGATTGACGTTTCCTGGGGACAGAGGTATGGGCCCGCTGGGTGGGTGCTGTGCTGGTGTTTCCAGAGGGGGCAAGCTCTGTAGTGGCCTGTGCCAGTGTGAGGGGAACCGACTGTACCGAGGTCCCAGATGGGCCAGGCTGGTCGTCTAGATCCAGTTGGACAGAGCTGCTGTCATCACTGTGGGCCTCTTCTGTTGGTGGTGTGGACATGTGTGGACCCTCCTGTGCGGTGACGTTGGGTAGGGGTCCTGCAGGGGTGTAAAAGCATGATTATTGCATCTGGGTGTACCATGGTGTGCAATGGGTGGGTGACTATGTACCCCAGTGCTTGCATTCCTGTGTGGGACCTTGTGTGATGATGGTTTAGGGGGGTGTATGGGTATGTGCAGTGGCCATGCATTGGTGATGGGTGTCCATGCTTTGTTGTTGCATGCAGGGCTTGGTGTTGGGATGTGTGGTTTGTGATATTGGGACATTTGTGAGGAGTAGGAGTGATGGGGGTGAGGGCGAAGGTGGGGGTATGTGATGGCATGCAGGTAGGGTGGGGGATATAGCAGTTAAGGTTCGACTTACCAGAGTCCATTCCTCCAGCTACTCCTTCGAGGCCCTCAGGATGCAGAATAGCCAAGACTTGCTCCTCCCATGTTGTTAGTTGTGGGGGAGAAGGTGGGGGTCCGCCGCCAGTCCTCTGAACCGCAAGGTGGTGTAGTGAATCCTAGGTTGTTTTAACGGGATAACAGGAGTTAGCTTAGCCGTAGGCTTGTAAACTCGTGCCCCCGTCACCTAGTGACTTTTAACCTACTTAGCTTGCTCTGTCTTAGTCCATTTAATTATTTATTTCCTTTAAGATGGCAGCCTTCTTTATAGTTAGGCCACTTCTTATGAGTTTTATTATCAGTGTCACTGCGCCATGGCGTCAAGATCAAGCACGAAAGACAAACAAACAGTAGGTGTTCACACCTAGGGATTTTCCCTCTCTATACTTTCGAGGGATTGTTGATATTAATTGCCGTCCCAAGCATGCCTGTTATCTATTGTTTTGAATTACACCTACATTAGGGGACCTTGTAGATCTGTATAAATACATCACACTTTAGACAGATAATCAGAGGGATTCCGACCAGAGGGCATTGCCACCATCGCTGATACCGATGCTGCAGTCATCTTGACGCTGACCCAGTCTTCGTGTCCCTGCGGAGTCTGAGATAGAGACCTCATTCCAAGGGCTCCTCTCATGGACACGGCTTTGGCAGATTAGGTTTAGCAAACCCAGCTGTCCTTTAGGTAGGAGGTTAGGCCTATTCTCATTAGGGTATTAGGGCATATTTCATCTCATATATATATATATATATTTCTTTCATATATTGCAAAAATGGTGGGTGTCTTTATAACCATGACTCTCTTCTTCACAATACTGTTGCTTGGTATATTCATTATCCTAATCATTGCAGTTCATGCAACTTATCGCAAATTGCAGTTATGTTAAATAAAAACTATTATAACTTCACTGCATCTGTGTCATTGCCTTTGTTTGTATGAGACATAATATATCTGTGAGAAAAGGGTAATCCCCGTTTAACCACGACAAGCCTGAGATATCCTATTCTGAGTCCATGCGTAAGCGACTGCCACAAATCACCTTTTACTATTGTGTTTCTGGTGAGGTACTGCTAGTGAGCCGGTAAGGTTTGGACAACAGTTGCAACTAGTTGTAGGAAAAGACTTAGGTGGTCATTACAACCCTGGCGGACGGTGTTAAAGCTGCGGAAATACGGCAAACAGGCCGGCGGACAAAAAAAGGGAATTACGACCATGGCGGAAACCGCCAACAAAGACAGCCACTTTAACACATCGCCCGCCACGGCGGTACAGACAAACAGCGCGGCGGTCACCGCCAACAGACAGGCGGGAGACAATGTACCGCCTACACTATTATGACAGGCCAATCCGCCACCTTTTCCGGGGGGGATTCTCCGTGGATAAAAACACAGCGGAAACAGCTTTTGCTATGGGAAAACGCTCTCCTGAACATATCCCACGAGGAACAAGGAATCCATGGAGCCGGAACTCCAAATCCTACCTGCCTTTGTCTTTCTGCTCCTCTACGACCAACAGCGACGTAGGCACAGAAGATACCGGTGAGTACTGCATCTACGGCACGGGGGAGGGGGGAGGCAAAAGTTAGGGGGAAACCCACCAAACACCCCCACCCCCACCCTCGCATATCACAACATATGCACCAATGCATTTACAAAAATCACATGAACAACCCACAATCCCCCCGGAAGAATGCAAAGACAAAGCGAATTGCGGTCAAACATTGTAATGTGCCAATATACATGTCATACAAAAAATACTGATATATATCTCGAAATCTGTCATAATTATATATACAATACAAGAAGTAGTGCAGATATGTACACAACAATGTCCGTGCACCAACAGTCCAAAAATGCATGGGCGAGGCCCACAATAGATACCTGACCAAAATCCGAGAGAACACTGCCGGGGCATCAGATAGAAACACTACAGGCACCTCAGGGTGAAGGGAAGGGGGGGCACCTCAGCCAGATGAATGCGAAGCCAGATCCACGACGGGGCTCCATGCCCATTGATGTATCCTGGGGAGTGCAAAGCCACAGTCTCTCAAGTCTCACATGGGGGTGGGTTGCCCACTGTGCCATCCTGGGGAGTGCAAAGCCGCAGTCTCACAAGTCTCTACAGTGGGTGGGTTGCCCACTGTTACATCCTGGGGAGTGCAAAGCCACAGTCTCACAAGTCTTTACAGTGGGTGGTTTGCCCACTGTTACATCCTGGGGAGTGCAAAGCCACAGTCTCTCAAGTCTCACAAGTGGGTGGGTTGCCCACTGTTACATCCTGGGGAGTGCAAAGCCACAGTCTCACAAGTCTCACAAGTGGGTGGGTTGCCCACTGTGCCATCCTAGGGAGTGCAAAGCCACAGTCTCACAAGTCTTTACAGTGGGTGGGTTGCCCACTAGACCATCCTGGGGAATGCAAAGCTTCATTTTCGCAAGTATCTGCAGTTCTCTACTGGTACTGGGTGGGACTGGTGCCCAGACAGGATGAGTCTCCCCGTGAAAGTTCATGTCCTGTCACTATCCCAGCTACACATGGGATAAGGATGCCTGATATGGCGAACTATTCATACCCACACGGTGTTTGCCTTGTTCAGCGGTCTTCACCATAGCAGTCTTTGCCCTGTTCAGCGGTCTTCACCATGGCGGTCTTGGCCCTGTTCAGCGGTGCTTTGACATGGCAGTCTTTGCCCTGTTCAGCGGTGCTTGGACATGTGTCCTGCCATTTGATAAAGTTTGTTTTGACCAATGACTTTGTGTTTCACCACTGCGCATATTAGTTGCTCAATGTTCACCAGTAGCACATGGTATGTTTTGTTCAGTTTAGCCGCCTATTGGCTTTGACATGGCATTAGCCATTACTTTCTGTATTCAGTTGAGCCGCCTATGGGCTTTGACATTGCATTAGCCATTACATTCTGTATTCTGCCTATTGGCTTTGACATGCTGTATCCAGTCTAGCCGCCTATTGGCTTTGACATTGCATTCCTATTGGCTTTGACATGATGTATTCAGTTTAGCTGCCTATTGACTTTGACATGCTATTAGATATTCTGCCTATTGGCTTTGACATGATATCATATATTACATTTTGTATTCAGCTCCGCTGCCTATTGGCTTTGACATGATATCATACATTACACTTTGTATTCAGCTCCGCTGCCTATTGGCTTTGACATGATATTATATATTGCATTTTGTATTCAGCTTAGATGCCTATTGGCTTTGACATGACACTAGACATTGCATTTGATATTTAGGTTAGCTGCCTATTGCCTTTAACATGACATTGCATTTGATATTTAGGTTAGCTGCCCATTGCCTTTAACGTGGAGTTCTGTATTTTTCCAAGCTGTGTTTTTGCACCAGAGAACCAAGATGTTTTGCTCTCACAGTAGACTAGACCTGATAAGAGAGAGTACATGGGCGTCGTTTCTCTTACCTTGAGCTTGGGAACAGGAGTAGTCTTGGAGACCTGGCCAGTCTCCAAAAGGCTTGCTCAGTTTCCCAGGTCTGAGAGGAGGGGGCACACCTTTGTAACGAATGTAACAGGCTGCAGAGAGTCAGATTCGAATCTGCCGGACCTCGTGCTGGAGCTTGGCGCAGGCTGCCAGCAATCCCGTGTGGGTAGATGAATCTCTCTTTCTCGCGGCTGACAGGGGTCCTCAGCTTGCAGACCTTAGAAAGATGAAGCTGTGAATAGTTCCCACACGGTGAAGTATTTGTTTTGCTTTGCATTCAATATCTTATAAATATAACCTGCTGTGTATATTGCAAACTGATATATTTTGTTTGATTAACGCGGACTTGAAAGCTACTAATTCGTCATTCATTCATAAACATTGTGGTTGGGGAAGAATAAAATAACAATAAAAGTCTTCTTTGACCTCAGAAGTGCATTTCTGTTGTGTTATGTTAGTGCTTAGAAACTAAATAAGAGGAAAGCACTACAATTGGTACCAGGAGTGGGGTCGGTCATTAAGAGGTGATTAAGAAGGGGTTTGACGAGTTAGTAGATTTCTAAGTGCACACTTTAAAAGTGTAATTGTTTTTTTGTTGTTTGGAGAATTACAGAAATTGTTTTCTGTTTGGAGAATCACAGTAGCACGGCAGACCATGTCTGAGAATACATGTGTTGATGAACTGCCTGATGGTGCTAAGAAAAACTGTGAATTGTTTTCTGTTTGGGGAATTACAGAAGAAAATGCATGTGTAGATAAAATGCCTGATGTTGTTTTGAGAAATAATTCCCGTTGTATATATGTAGAAAACGTGTGTTTTGGAAGTAATGATGACAGAAAGGTCTGGATACCTTTATCTGCTTACAGAGAAATGCAGGAGAAATGTAGGCAGTTGGAACATGAAAATAGGAATTTACGTGAGCAAATTAGCCCGACTGAAAGTTATAAAACTGCTGTTTTTGAAGAATCTTTCTTGTCCCATTCCAGTAATGAGGGGGTTAAGACAGCTCCGAGCTGCACTGAGTTTCCGTGTGAGCCAGGGTTTTTGGCAGACAATATGCATTCCTTAACTGATAACACGGACGAGAGAGCTCAGAATGTGATTTACGAGTTACCGTTGCAAAATGCACAAGTAAAACGAAGGATTTTAGAGCAAGACACCCCGAGTTTCATTAGCTTGTTTGATTTTTGGAAAAAGAATAGCCCTCATTTGAGTGAAATCCTAACACTTTTGTATATGGTCACTGTGAAAAATTATATGCAGTTGCGCGCTTGTGATTTGGCAAATGAAATAATGCAGACTTTAGGTTTCTGCGCAGTGCAAGAAGGAAATACTGATGTACATGTAAATCATGAACAAGGGAAGAAAATAGTGCCCCTAGCTAGAATCATACAATGGATCTGGTACTTGCAAGACAGGGCTAGAGTACCACAGATAAAAGAATTACCGATGAAATTGTGTGCACCATTTGAATTCGTGTCCACTGAAGATAAAAAGCATGTTTGTTTTACTAATGATTCATTGACTGAAATGTTGCTTTCTGGCACAGTAGAAGGAACAGCGTTGTATAATGTGTGTCAGATTTTAAAGCAAGAGCTACGTGAGATGTGTCATTTTTATGCTGATTTTTGGTTCTTTGATAATGTTTTAGCACCTAACTGGTTCAATTACCTTGCAGATGTTAATCAGAAAAATTCAGAGAGAGAAGTGTACACCCAGAATTCTGCCTTAGTGGGGATGGCTATGTGGGTGCCCCAGAAATGTGAAAAGGCCACTTACAGGTGGGCAGAGATGAGAGAGATGCACATTCCCCTAGATTTGATAAAAACTGTGCAGCACGCACAAAAGCAATCTGTCATGCAAGCAGTCACAGAGCAGGTGGGGAGAGGAAAGTTACCAGAACAGAAATGGCAAATTGATCAGGTTTTAGGGAGAGTGATTGCTGCAAATTACCAAGGAAAAATCGAAATTATGCTGATACCTAGAAAAGAATCTGATTCACTCATACAAATTGGAGACAGAATGGCCCAAATTGGCAAAAGTGCAGTGAATGGAGGTTTGGTAAAGAATGAGTCTGCCCCAGCCCTTCTGACAGTGCAAGAAAAGGGAAGCTGTGGCGCAGCAGATAAAAACCTCAGTGCTGATGTGTGGGCTGAAGCCCCAAGTGATCCTCCAGAACCTGCAGAAAATATAACAAAGGGCCTCAAAAACGTCCTGCTGATTATAAAACAGGGAAAGAAAGAGGAAGGGTGCAGTTTAAATGAAAAATGTTATTTGCAAGAAAAGTCATACTTGTTTCTTTTGCAGATCCGACCACGTTTCGCCACTGTCCCTGAGTGCGCTGTGTGGTCCCCCTTCCGGTGTGTGCGTGTGGGGTCGGGGAAGGGACCGAATCCCCAACCTGAACCTGGCTGAGTAAAGTGCCAGCACCATGGATCCATTTTGCGCAAACTGCGCCTTCAGTTCAAGTTCAACTTGTTTGCTGTGTTTTTTTTTTTTCCCCTCTCGTATGGAACTCTGACTTTTGCTTACCTTCCAGAAAACCTTTCAGGTGGACCGTGCACCTTTACATGAGCAGAACTCATGCCACATCAAATTGCTAACACTGTTGAATTAGAGACTCATTCAGAAGAAAAAAAAAAAAAAAATTGCCCAGTCTTTTCTATGTAGATGTATCTGATGTGAAAGGTTATGAAATCAATGTGTTAATTCACTTCTATTGCTTTACAGGGATTGCTTTGATCATAATGTTTTTTTTTTGTGCTGATGTTTTTTTTTTTTTTTTTTGTTTGAAATATGAGATATGTGAAACAAAAATTCATTGGTCAAAGGGCGGAATGTCCTGCCATTTGATAAAGTTTGTTTTGACCAATGACTTTGTGTTTCACCACTGCGCATATTAGTTGCTCAATGTTCACCAGTAGCACATGGTATGTTTTGTTCAGTTTAGCCGCCTATTGGCTTTGACATGGCATTAGCCATTACTTTCTGTATTCAGTTGAGCCGCCTATGGGCTTTGACATTGCATTAGCCATTACATTCTGTATTCTGCCTATTGGCTTTGACATGCTGTATCCAGTCTAGCCGCCTATTGGCTTTGACATTGCATTCCTATTGGCTTTGACATGATGTATTCAGTTTAGCTGCCTATTGACTTTGACATGCTATTAGATATTCTGCCTATTGGCTTTGACATGATATCATATATTACATTTTGTATTCAGCTCCGCTGCCTATTGGCTTTGACATGATATCATACATTACACTTTGTATTCAGCTCCGCTGCCTATTGGCTTTGACATGATATTATATATTGCATTTTGTATTCAGCTTAGATGCCTATTGGCTTTGACATGACACTAGACATTGCATTTGATATTTAGGTTAGCTGCCTATTGCCTTTAACATGACATTGCATTTGATATTTAGGTTAGCTGCCCATTGCCTTTAACGTGGAGTTCTGTATTTTTCCAAGCTGTGTTTTTGCACCAGAGAACCAAGATGTTTTGCTCTCACAGTAGACTAGACCTGATAAGAGAGAGTACATGGGCGTCGTTTCTCTTCCCTTGAGCTTGGGAACAGGAGTAGTCTTGGAGACCTGGCCAGTCTCCAAAAGGCTTGCTCAGTTTCCCAGGTCTGAGAGGAGGGGGCACACCTTTGTAACGAATGTAACAGGCTGCAGAGAGTCAGATTCGAATCTGCCGGACCTCGTGCTGGAGCTTGGCGCAGGCTGCCAGCAATCCCGTGTGGGTAGATGAATCTCTCTTTCTCGCGGCTGACAGGGGTCCTCAGCTTGCAGACCTTAGAAAGATGAAGCTGTGAATAGTTCCCACACGGTGAAGTATTTGTTTTGCTTTGCATTCAATATCTTATAAATATAACCTGCTGTGTATATTGCAAACTGATATATTTTGTTTGATTAACGCGGACTTGAAAGCTACTAATTCGTCATTCATTCATAAACATTGTGGTTGGGGAAGAATAAAATAACAATAAAAGTCTTCTTTGACCTCAGAAGTGCATTTCTGTTGTGTTATGTTAGTGCTTAGAAACTAAATAAGAGGAAAGCACTACAACATGGCGGTCTTTGCCCTGTTTAGCGGTGCTTTGACATGGCGGTCTTTGCCCTGTTCAGCGTCTTCACCATGGCGGTCTTGGCCCTGTTCAGCGGTGCTTTGACATGGCAGTCTTTGCCCTGTTCAGCGGTGCTTTGACATGGCGGTCTTTGCCCTGTTCAGCGGTGCTTTGACATGGCGGTCTTTGCCCTGTTCAGCGGTCTTCACCATGGTGGTCTTTGCCCTGTTCAGCGGTGCTCTGACATGGCAGTCTTTGCCTTGTTCAGCGGTGCTCTGACATGGCGGTTCGGATACTGACATTGGTGTGTGGCATGACGATCTCTACACTGGACATTGGTGTGTGGCATGACGATCTCCACACTGGACATTGCTGTGTGGCATGACGATCTCCACACTGGACATTGGTGTGTGGCTTGACGTTCCATCATTGCCCAGCGAGGCTATGGGATCCTGGTCCCTCCTGGGCTGTGACTCCAGCGGTGGTCTCCTGACCAGTAACGATACTTGTGCCCTCCTGGGCTGTGACTCTGGCGGTGGTCTCCTGACCAGTAACGAGACTTGTGCCCTCCTGGGCTGTGACTCCGGCGGTGGTCTCCTGACCAGTAACGAGACTTGGGCCCACGAGACTTGGGCCCTCCTGGGCTGTGACTCTGGCGGTGGTCTCCTGACCAGTAATGATACTTGTGCCCTCCTGGGCTGTGACTCCGGCGGTGGTCTCCTGACCAGTAACAAGACTTGTGCCCTCCTGGGCTGTGACTCCGGCGGTGGTCTCCTGACCAGTAACGAGACTTGGGCCCTCCTGGGCTGTGACTCTGGCGGTGGTCTCCTGACCAGTAACGATACTTGAGCCCTCCTGGGCTGTGACTTCGGCGGTGGTCTCCTGTAATGACGGTGCTGACGGTTGTGTCTCGACCGCCGGAAATAATGGCGCACTTTTCCGCCGTGACACTCACAACAGGCTGGGCAGACTTCTTCGGACCTTCCCCACCTTCTTTGGAGTTACAGCTGACTCACCAATCGCCTTCGATCCCATTTCAGTTGTTGTCCCACCAGGAGTCTTGACACGGTCCCGTCGTCCACTCTCCAATTTCAGAGCCTTTACAGGGGGTGGGCTGCCAGTGCCTTGGCTCCGGGTCTTACTTCCTGCCCTGGTGGACGGTGCACTCCAAAAACCTGGAACACGCACCACTGGCACTGGAGGCTTTTTGGCTGAGGCGCTACGACAGGACTGATGAACTGGAGGGGGGGGGGAAAACACGTCAATTTGACATAGGGACAGTTTCTGACGGACACTGGGATGGGTAGCTGGAGGGGGTCTGGGATTGGAGGTAGAGGAGGTGGTTGTAGGAGGTGTCACTTTAGGTGTTTTGGGTGCAGGTGCAAGTACTGGAGGCTGTCGTGAGGTGAATGGATGTTGGGTGAGTGATTGCCGGCGTTTGGGTACTTTGGGAGGGGGCGTCACAGACACATGGGAGAGGACACAGGGGACGTGTAAATGGCAGTGGAGGTGGTGAGTGCAGGTGAGCGGCTTGTGGTGCTGGGTGTCCTGGTGCGAGTCCTAGTGCCTGTAGATGTGGTGCGTGCAGGTGTGTGTGTAGACGACACTGGGAGGGAGGAGGGAGAAGGGGGACACAGTGGAGACAGTGGATGTTGCTGTGTCCGTATGGGTGTGATGCTTGTGTGAGTGCCTGTGGTGTGTGGGTGCCTATGTTTGCTTGAGCTACTTTTGGGTGTTGACTTGTGTGCCTGCTGGTCTGTAGGTGTGCTTGGGATGGGCTGGGGTACAGGGGATTGGGTCTGGGTGGAGGAAGTTGGAGGGGGGAGGCTGGACACAGGGACAATGGCTGCCATCAGTGCTGAGGCCAGAGATTGCAGGGTTCGATGAAGGGCAGCCTGACCAGAATGAATGCCTTCCAGGAATGCATTACTGTGTTGCAACTCTCGTTCTACACCCTGGATGGCATTCACAATGGTAGACTGCCCAAACAGTGAGTGACCTGAGGAGATCAATGGCCTCCTCACTGAGGGCAGCAGGGGTGACTGGGGCAGGGCCTGAGGTGCCTGGGGCGAAGGTGATGCCCACCCTCCTGGGTGAGCGGGCACGGGGCGAACGCTGAGGGGCTGCTGGGAGGGCAGGGCTGGTAGGGGAGGTGGCGGCTGTACCTGTAGAAGTGGGGCGCACAGATGGTGCCGCCACCACAGGGGAGCTCACATCAGCGGACGAGTCCATGCCGCTGGTTGGTGATCCTGTGGCCGACGTGAAGCTCCCCTCGCCCTCCGTCCCACTGGTGCATTCAGAGTCTGTGGTGTGGCCCTCCATGGCCATGTGGGATGCAGCTCCCTCGTGCTCCGGTGCCAGTGTACCTCCGCCTGATGATGCTGATGTACAAAAGGACAGGGAGAGCAGGAAAAGGGGGGGGAGACAGAAGAAAGAGAGTTTTAGTGCATGGCATACCGCTACCGTTGGCGGACAAGACAGACACAGCAGCCCCATGCATTACGCCGTGCTCCTGCCCTCTGCAGATGCAATTTCTGGGATATGGCCTACATGGCAATGGTAGAAATCTGCGCACATGGATGGCAAAGAGGCAACTATACATCAACTTGCCTCTGTTCTGAGCTGGGGTAGAGTCCCACATGGCCTACATTACAGAGGGGCCCTGCCTACCTAACTCGCCCTGGCCTAGGGACACCCACAGCCCACCTCCCCCACCCAGACACCTCCACTGCACGCAAAGTCCACAGAATGAGGTTGTACTCACCCCCTTGTGTCTGCTGTGATGTCCTTAAGCGCCCATCCAACTCCGGGTAGGCCACCGGCAGGATCCGGAACATCAGGGGGGTCATGGTGCGACGGGCACCCCTCCCACGTTGGGAGGCCATCCCCCTCTTCTTGCTGCAGCGGCGAATGTCCTCCCATCTCTTCCGGCAGTGGGTTCCCCGTCTCTGGTGGGCCCCCAGGGTCCAGACTTCCTTGGCGATGGCTCGCCAAATGTCCTTCTTCCGGTGGGCGCTGACCTACATGACATGCACAAGGAAAGAAGAACAGTCATTACCTACTGCACCGTCAATGTGAGTGGGCCCCTCACAACTCTGTCCCTGTGGCCCATTCATCCCCATGCATTTCTGTTGTAAGAACTCTGCCCCCTTCGCTCCCCCACCCAGCCCTGTCCACCCAGGCCTAGCCCATCCAACGTGCTCCCTGTGTACTAACCTGTTGGTCTGGAGGACCGTAGAGTAGCATGTACTGGGGGAGGACCCCATCCACAAGTTTCTCCAACTCCTGTGCAGTGAAGGCATGGGCCCTTTCCCCAGACGCAGCAGCCATCGTCGCTTCCAGACCGAGGTCACAACAGCACTAGCAGTGTAGGTCCTCTCCTGTCGAAGGTCAGGTATCTAGTGATTGAAGAGATAGAAAATGGTGGTGACGTCCGCGGCGGTGACGTCCGCGGCGGGGCGCATCATCACCGCCAGCGCACCTGTTCATTGGCTCCTGGGACCCATAGGGTCCAATGTTAACCAATGCAGCATTGCGCCGCGCTCTACGACCGCCTACCGCGACTGTGCCACAATCCAGGAACTATGTACCCAGTTGGAGCCAGAGCTGATGTCACCAATCCGCCATCCGACTGGAATCCCCCCTGACGTGCAGGTGCTGTCAGTGTTCCATTTCCTTGCAAGTGGGTCATTTCAGACAACTGTGGCCATGGCATCAGGGATGTCCCAGCCTATGTTTTCCAACGTGTTGTCCAGAGTGTTGTCTGCCCTGCTGAAACACGTAAGGAGATACATCATTTTCCCTGAGGTGGAGGATTTGCCTACAGTGAAAGGTGACTTCTATGCCCTTGGACATATCCCGAACGTCATAGGTGCCATTGATGGGACCCATGTAGCTCTGGTCCCCCCCCGCAGGAGTGAACAGGTGTACAGGAACAGGAAGAGTTATCATTCGATGAATGTCCAGATGGTCTGTTTGGCAGACCAGTACATCTCGCAGGTAAATGCTATGTTCCCTGGCTCTGTGCATGACGCCTACATCCTGCGGAATAGCAGCATCCCTGATATGATGGGTCAACTCCAGAGGCACCGTGTATGGCTATTGGGGGACTCTGGTTACCCCAACCTTTCGTGGCTATTGACCCCAGTGAAGAATCCCAGGACCAGGGCAGAGGAACGGTACAATGAGGCCCATGGGCGGACTAGGAGGGTGATCGAAAGCACCTTCGGCCTCCTGAAGGCGAGGTTCAGGTGCCTCCATATGACAGGTGGGTCACTATTCTACTCACCGAAGAAGGTGTGCGACATCATCATCGCCTGCTCCATGCTCCATAATTTGGCATTGCAACGCCAGGTGCCTTTTCTGCAGGAGGATGATCCAGATGACGGTGTTGTAGCAGCGGTGGAGCCTGTGGACAGTGATGAGGATGAAGCTGATGAAGAAGAAAACGACAACAGGGAGTCAGTCATACAGCAATATTTCCAGTGAGACACAGGTGAATACATTTTCAGGTTTAACATAACATTAACTTTCACACGTCTACCTCTATCCTGTACCTACATTTCACTCACTATTTGTTAACTGAGTTGTCCCCTTCCATTTCAGTTTCACAAATGTGGTAACCTATGTGTCAACAGCTTGCACCCTTGAAAGGCTTGTGATGTGTGACATTGGTGTGTTGGCCTTCCAATGGGTAACCATTTTTGACACTGTAATTGATAATACAAAGTTCAAAATCATTGACTGACTCCAGTTTTATTAGTGTTTCAAGGGTGTTTATTTATGTGCATAACATTGAAGGGGGGTTGTAAAAATGGGGATGGGTTATGGTGGAAGAATGTCCATGGCAGAGTCCAGTCGATTAGTCTCACAGGTACATTGCACATCTGGCCATTGGAAGTGGAGCTGGGGCAGTTCCGATTTGGACAGGGTAACAAAGTGGTACAGTGGGGGGACAATCAGGGTGGTCTTATTTCCTGGCGGGGGTCTTGCCATCTTGCTCTGTCCTGTTCCTGGATCTCAGGGACCGCTTTCGTGGTGGTTGTCCGTCTGCAGGGGGTGGGGTGCTGGTGTGTTGGTCCTGTCCACTAGCGCCGGCGGAGGTGGTGGGCATTTCATCATCCTGGCTAGTGTCAGGGGCCCCTTGGAGTGCCACGGTGTCCCTCAAGGTCTTTTGAATGTCCGTCAGCACACCTACAATGGTGCCCAGGGCGGAGACGATGGTCCTGAGCTCCTCCCTGAACCCCAAATACTGGTCCTCCTGCAGACGCAGGGTCTCCTGCAACTTGTCCAGGACCGTTGCCATCGTCTCCTGGGAGTGGTGGTATGCTCCCATGATGGAGGAGAGGGCCTCGTTGAGAGTAGGTTCCCTTGGCCTGTCCTCCCTCTGTCGCACAGCAGCCCTCCCTGTTCCCCTATGTTCCTGTGCCTCCATCCCCTGGACCGTGTGCCCACTACCACTGCCCCAGGTCCCTGTTGTTGTTGGGGTGGTGGGTTACCCTGGGTGCCCTGTAGTGGTGGACACACCGCTGATTGACCTGTCCTGGGTAGGGAGGTATGGGCCTGCTGGGTGGGTGCTGTGCTGGTGTTACCAGAGGGTGGAAGGTCAGTGTTGGGCTGTGGCTGGGCAAGGGGAACCGACTGTCCTGAGGCCCACGATGGTCCGGGCTGGTCATCAAAATCCAGTAGGGCAGAGCTGCTGTCGTCACTGTGGGCCTCTTCTGGGGGCGGAGTGGTGTTGTCTGGACCCTCTGGTGTGGTGACGTTCCTTCGGGTTCCTGCGGGGGTATAAGTACATGATTATTGCATGTGTGTGTTTCATGGTGTGCAATGGTTGGGTGTGCGTGTACACCAGTGCAGGCATTCCTGTGTGGGGGCTTGTGTGCTCATGGTTGCATGGGTACATTAGTGAGCAGTTAGGGTGATAGGGGAGGGTGTGAGGGTGGAGGTGTGTGATAGTATGCAGGTAAGGTGGGGGATATGATAGTTATGATTTTACTTACCAGTGTCCGTTCCTCCAACGACTCCTGCGAGGCCCTCAGGATGCAAGATGGACAAGACTTGCTCCTCCCATGTTGTTAGTTGTGGGGGAGGAGGTGGGGGTCCGCCGCCAGTCCGCTGAACCGCGATGTGGTGCCTGGATACCGTGGAATGCACCTTCCCCCCTTGGTCGTTCCACCTCTTCCTGATGTCCTCCCTATTTCTTGGATGCTGTCCCACAGCGTTGACCCTGTCGACTATTCTTTGCCATAGCTCCATCTTCCTGGCTATGGATGTGTGCTGTACCTGTGAGCCAAATAACTGTGGCTCTACCCGTACGATTTCCTCCACCATGACCCTGAGCTCCTCTTCGGAAAAGCGGTGGTGTCTTTGGCGTGCCATGGGGTGGTGTGTGTGATGTGTGAGGTGGTGTATGTGGGGATGGTTGTGGTGAGTGTAGTGGTATGTGGTGTTTTGTGCGTGGATGTTGTGTGGGTGATGGTGTAGTGTGCCTCTGTGTGATGGGGTTCTCTATTCTGTGCTGTCTCTCTCTGGCCTTCTCTCTAATTTTGGGTCGTAGGGGTTTGTGGGTGATGTGGGTGTGTGTTTTATATTGTGTTGGGTGTGTGGGAGTGTTGTTTGTATGTGTATCAAGTGTGTGTATTTGGAATTGTCCAATGTGGAGGTGTTTTGGAGATGGGTGTGTATTTTGAGCGCATCGGTGTGTACCGCCAATGGAATACCGCGGTTGAAAGACCACCGCGTGGATTCGTGGGTCGTAATAGCATGGGCGTGTTTCTGTTGGCGTGGAGGTGGAGGAATTGTTTTCGCCAGTTTATCGCTGACTTTTGGTGTGGCGGGATTGTGTGGGTGTCTGAATTTCGGCGAATTCCGTGATGTGTGTCATAATAGCTGTGGCAGAATTCCGTGGCCGCGGCGGTGTGTTGGCGGTCTTCTGCACGGCGGTAAGCGCCTTATACCGCCAATGTTGTAATGACCCCCTTAGTCACCTACAAACGAAAGTACTGTCATCCTGAGACCAGCAGTCTTGCTCAGAGCAAGAGTCCAAACTACGACATGGCGCCACCAACGATGGTGTTTAGGCACTAATTTATGGATACCCTGACTATCACTGTCTCACAGACAACAGGTACCCTAAGTACCATTATACGGAGACATCCGTGGTCTATGGGAGAATCCTCCTCAGCTGAGCAGATAATACCTAATTAAGCTGTAGATTGTTCGAGCTCGAACTCATAAAAAGGAAAAGACTTCCCCTATTTGGTGTTCTGTTTCTCTAAAACAACTATGGCTGATACCATAGACATTCCTGCGAATGATAGACATGCACTTACACAACATTTATTAGCGCATGGCCTTACAGAAGAGGGCGGGGATGTTACTTTGATTATAGAAGCGGATGAAGCATACCAAACAGAGACTTTTTACAGTTGGGTCACCTTTCCTGAGGCTGACCAAAGAACACATACATTTCACACATATGAAATTGCGAACGTACCTGTAAGATACGAAGCATACCAGTATCATGAAATATCGCTCACATATCAAGAGCATCAGAACTGTTTTGACGGCGCCCTACCACATGTACTACGACGAGTGAGGCTAGGTCCTTTAGGTAATGAGGGACCTAAATGGCCTATGTTTGCCACATATACACCTCAACCAAGCATACAGACCATGCCGATCGCAGATTTACGAGTATTATATAATGAATTAGTGGCATTATATAGACGATTGGTTCAGTTCGTAATGCGAACATTGAACACTACACCAGCGCGTCCAGCACCGCTAGTAGCTGGTGGATATCAATTGGCTACTCGGATTAATCAACAGACAGTGCATACTATTATGGGTAAAGTGCCCACGGAACAGGAAAAAATACCGTTCTGGATTGCCCAGAAAACAAATCAGCTGGAAGCTGTGTTCCCCCATATGGGGCCACAGGAAAAACATAGACTGCTCACTATGTGCTTGCCGTTTGGGATGGTTCCCTCGGTGGATGACTGTGCCACATGGGGTGCAGTCTTCGCTGCCGTTTATACTACCACACATGGTACCCGGACACTTGCCAATTTACCGGAAGTGCTCAAACAAATACAAAATTAACATGGGGCTGCACCAGCCCTGGATCTGGGGATGAAATTGATGCGTAACTTTGACGCCGTCTCCTCAATAATACTAAGTAATATTAAAGGGGAAGCGGTGGCACTGGCAAAACGCCAGCGTCTCCGGGAAACTCCAAATATGGAACAAGAGAGACAGCTACCGAAAATAATTTCAAATACCTATACTAGTATAGGACGGGATAGTTTGGGAGCCAAACCTAAAAAATTGGAATTACCAAGTACCACCCATAAGGAAGGTACAAAGCAGGCACAAGAGGGCTCTAAAAAGCACTGTGACAAACAAAAAGATTTCAAGTACAGGAGAAATAAGAGAGCTGATTCTTCACATCCGGAGTACTCCGAAAGGATGTATAATTTCAGAAATAGGGAAAACATTAGAACTCCAGACAGATATACTGATTCACGTCCTTTTCGTTCCTTTCAGGACGCACCGGATAAACGTAGCAAGAGAGGGGGCCGTCAAGATCGAGGTCCCGAATACGTGAAAGAAAAGAAAGACTTGTCGCAGTCTACCATTAAAAAAGAAGAAAAGACTCCTCAGCAAAAGCCACAGTTTAAAAAGAAGAAATTGGCAGCACTGACAATTAAAAATGCCAGTAGTATTGAAAACACTGTTGAGGAACAAGAAGTGGGCCGTGACTCTGTTGGACAGCGCGGCAGAGGTCACGGTATGTCGCCAGAGTCTGAAAGATCATCTGGATGCGACAGCAACTAGCGATTACATCGCAGTTGAGACGGCGGATGGCTGCGTTCTCCCACCCGATAGGGTTTATGATTTAACAATTCAGATAGAGGGAGACGTGGAACGAATTATTAGTGTAATATTTTGGGATGAACTTACTAGTGATAAACTATTGGCTGAGAGAGACTGGCCCCCTGAACACGTCCGCAAGCTCCAGCATGGGGAAGATGTAATTTTGCCTTCTTTCTCCGATCTTGCTCCAAAGGCAGACAAAAAAGCCTATCCTGTTGAATGGGCTTTAGCGCAGGCACCTGCATTATATATCGTAATCATGTAGTTTGGGACAAGGACTCTCCTTGTTATGTTATTCCTGTTCGGTCTACACCCCAACCACAGCCACAATACCCTGTTAAACATGACGCGAAAGCTCCGGTGACTGAGATACTGTCACAACTTGAGTACCAGGGAGTGATTGAGCCCTGTACATCGGCAATGAATAATCCACTATTTCCCGTTGAAAAGCCAGATCATTCATATAGAATAGTGGTTGATTATAGACACCTAAATAGTCATACACGCACATATGCTATACAAAATTCACACAGCACAGCATTGATAAATAATATAGTGCGTAAGAAATATAAAACTACATTGGTTATATCGAATGGATTTTTCTGCCAGAATTTAGCACATGAAAGTAGGGACCTAAGTGCATTTTCATTTGGCTCTCAGAAACGCTTTTGTCGTTTACCTCAAGGCTATAAAAATAGCCCAGGACTGTGTCCAGCCAGTGTAACATCAATTTTGCACGACCTTGATTCCGATGCATTGTCCTATGTGGATGATATCTATCTCACTGACGACGCCCTCGACATTCATCTTGCGAGGGTAGATCGGATCATTTTGGGATTCGTAGACCTCGGTTATAAATTTAATTTTAAGAAAAGCAAGATAGCCTTTCTTAGTATATTGTTCCTGGGATATGAGCTATCAAACGAGGGGAAGAACCTTGCCCCGCTGTGGTTCTAAAAATTCTGGACCCATGTAATTTACTTTGCCACAGCAGTACGATTTTAGTATCAAAAGACAGATAATGACTAGTACACTAAGCATGAGCATTTTCGCTCAATTCCAGCAGCGTTTTCACCTCGAAATCGCCATTTTCGTCCTGCACTCGTGGCTCCCATTTTATACACAGCAGCCATTTTTAAAAGTTGCCCTCACATAGGCTTATAAACAGTCAGATTTCATTCCAAGGACACGTACACCTTGATTGACTTTTCTCTGACCTGGGCAAGCTGGAACCATTGCCTCAGGCCAAACCTGTTTGGTCAGTCCCTCTCCCAGTGGCCGAATCAGATAGCATCAAGGCCCACCATGCCATAAAACCCTTATTATCGCTGACACACCCTGCCTAATCTTGCTCACACCTGCACCTGCTCTTTTCTTCTTCTTACTTTACGAGGGGGAGGTGCCCGTTTTTATTGGGGGTCCACACTTATCTGATGTAAAATGCTAGGCCTTGCCGGGTAATTTATTATGGGTTGGATGACATGAAATATGAGGTTTCATCATGACACTGTTTTTTCCTTTGTAGTGAAAACATGTGAATGACCAACCAAAATGTCAAGAATGTTTGCCTGAAGCTTAAAAAACTGTATATAAGGAAACCTGACTTTGCATTGGAGAACAGTCTCCTGAGAACATACAAACCGTGCTGTTGTACTTCTAGGACGCTTGTTACTTGGCTGCAGCCAATAAATTCGATCTTTGACTTCACCTAGAAGACTCTGAGTTTCTGTGGTCTGAATCAGGAAAGTACCCGAGGTCTTTGGGTGTACCCTGGCACCGCTGGGTTACCGGATCAGTACCGGTTCTGAAAAACCCAGTACCTCAGTTGGCGCCCAACATGGGGCGATACCAGCGGTACCGGTCCAAGCCTGAGGTCCGTGGGGAGCTTCGTGTGAAAATTCTGGAGGAAGGCCGCCACTTCATCGACCCCTGCATGTCGACGTGGTCCGAAAGTCTTTGCTGCGAGGTTCCCCGCTTCCCGACGGCTACGAAGGACTGCTGCCCTGGCTATCGCCCTGATTTGGACCCTTGATGTTTGGTAGAGCGAAACGATAAGACGAGTCTTCTGGTGACGTCATCGATATTTTCAGTTAAGTATAAGTGGAGCGTCTCCCAGTCCTTAGTTGGACACTTGGTTTGGGCCTTAAGTTGGACATTTGGTTTGGTATCCCTTTGGGATCACTTTGATTTGGAACTTGCAAGTACCAAAGCCGAAGGACTCGTGTATTCACGAGACTATCGTAAACGATAATCCTTTGAAGTTTGAAGCTAGACTAGTGAGCGAAGATGCCTGGTCTTAGCAGACTTGGAAATTTGTTTTGTCTTGGTTGTAAAAGGGACTCCCGGTTGGAGGACTCATGTCCGGTTCCTCCGATTGGAACTCCAACCTATGAACTATATGTGAAGCACGGAGTGGGCCCCATCACGTTTAATAAAGTATGGGTCCGCTATTCTTGGAAATAAATGTCTGTGAGGCTGTTTTTGCAGTTTTTTGGAACACTATTGAGAAAAGTTTTCTTTTCTCTTGTAAATATGACTTACAACTAGGATCTGCAAACGGTTCTGTAAGTAAATTGCGACGGCGCTATTTATGAAAAATGGCTAAAGCGCGCTGTATTGTGTGTACTGAGTGTTTTCTGTTTATATCTGAAATGAGCTCAATGTGTGTTTGTGGGTCTTCTTGATGTTTACAGTTTGTTAAGTAAAATGTTGGTTAATTAATATTAAGTAGAAACTTAGAAAAAATCCAGAAATGAACCATGTGATGTGCTAACATAGCTATATGTTGCTCTTTAATTTATAGAATGAGCAATTGTGCACATATACAAAACTGCCGTTAAATGCTTAATAAATTAGAAAACACATTCAATAGATATAAATAGGGCCCCAAAAAAAAAACGAAATTATCTATTTTTGCAACAAAAAAAAAAAAATACATTTACAGCATTTTTCTTACATGCATTGTATTAGATGTTCACAGGCAAACTTTTCAGCTGCAGTATATTTGATAGGAATGTTCAATTCAGCCAGCACTTTCCCAGTTAAACATGGGTGGAATTTTGCATACCCTTCCTTTTAAATGAAAGTGGGGCAAAAATGTGACGCATTTCAAGTTAGGCTTATGCGCTTAGGCTTGTGAGTTAATGTATCCCAAATAATAGGCAAGGGATGCAGCTTGCTTTTATATGTGGAATTATCACCAAAAAAAAGAAAAATTGGGTTCTTATTTTTTTTTTTTTAAAGAAAATTATTAATTATGGAAAAATTATTTAAAAAATAAGTGCCTTTCAAAATCGTTTTTTAATATTTATAAAGCTTAATACCTATACTATGACCTCCTAGCATTAAAATTTAATTTAAGTTATGTTGCACCGCTAAAATGACATTTGTATGTGCAATTTTCCCTTGGCGCAGGAGCAAACAAGCTAATTTCTATAAAGTATAAGTTAATATTTTCAATGGCTGACTCATGGATTGTGTAATAGACATTCTGGTAATGCATATTATGCAAGAAAATTGTAGGATATTGATTTTTTAATGCCTAAAATATCAAAGTCGATTTTGGGCAAAAGCACTGTTTAAACTGCATTTTCTTTCATTCAGAGTACTTTTTAAAGTGTCTCAGGCTTCAGTAAATGCATACATTTAGGTTTGATATATATTTGCAGGTTGTGCCTTCTTATGATTCAATGAGTCAATGTGCCAGTACAAAGGCTTGTTTTAATATCGAGGTTAAAGGTTCTAACTTCAGCTGGGCCTACTGAGACGTTCATTCATTCGAGGTTGATGAAATATGTACCATTGCATGGGATTGCAACAAGCATTTATTCTAACAACTGGTATGTGTGTTATTAAGGTTTGTGAATTATTCACAGTAAATGTAGTTTAATAATCTGGAAATAGAGATCATTTTTTTAGCGCCTAAAAAGGAAAAACATTTTTTTTTTAAATAGAGTGAATTATTGCAGGTTAGAAGGAAAATAGGAAGGCCTACTGTCTTTGACAGATTCAGAGTGGCAGAAGCTAGGAGAGCTACAGAGGCTGGCTCAAGTCACGCTGCTGAGATGCTATCTTTAGTTTTCCCATAAACAATGGAGGAGGCTGTCATGTTGACACTTGTGACCTTTTAAATTAGGGCCTTGTCTCTGTGAAATGCAGAATGACCCTACGGGCCTCTAAAAGTGGGATTTCAGGTTTCTCCAGAAGAACATCAATACAATTAAAGAACTTAATTCCAAAGGGAAAATATTAAAAAAAAGGGGTTTCTTCGAAAGTCCCAACATCATGTTAAATGCTCTGCAGAACTGACACATTTGTGTCTCCGCTCTAAAAAAATAAAATGATGCCTGCTAGTTGCTTTTATTTGACAGAAAACGAAGTGTTGCATTAAGTCTTAGACAGAAAATAAGATGCAGCCCTTTTCTAAAATTTTGAAGGCTACATGCCTTAATGAGAACGATTTACCAATTAAGACTTATTTTTCACAGTGGAAATTGTAGGTGCCAAATTAATATGGAGTGTCAGTGTAACAATTTTTACTTTTAGAAAGGTAAAACTAAGGTGGCTTGATGTTGCGAAGTAACTGACAAGAGGGTAACAGTTAAGTAATGGAAATTTATTTTCATGTATTTGGTCCTATCATGAATTGTTCTTGCTGGTCCTGTATGTTAGAAGAGAAACAGTAAAGTTATATTTGACAGCAGATTTCCATTGCCTGGTGATCTACTGTCAAAAGGAGGGTAAGGATTTTAAACCTGGCAAATTAAACAGGCCCAAATATTGGGTTTTGGGCTGCAGGTTCACAGTGCATAAAGTACATGACATGGTGTTGTGTGTCACCGCTTATTCACACATGCTATTGTTTTGTCTATGCTTTTTGTGCTTGATACACAGCAAGTATATTTGATGGCTTGACGTTTTGTGCGTTTTTATTATTTTTTATTTGTTTTTTGCATGTTTGTTGCTGCTTTTGATACTATTACAAGCTCCCCTGTGTTGTGAGGGGATGGTCATGACGGTGCCCATCGCTACGCAACAGTTGTTTGAACTTGTTCTGGTTACTAAATTCCACAGATAATGATATTTCATGCTGTGAACATAAAAGACAACACTTCACCAGTGCATGTCTATTTGGCTATAATGGTATTGAAGGAAAATAAAAAGAGATATACAGGATCAAAGTGTGTCACCTGCAGTTAGTCACGTTACTGCCCCTTCCCTTAAAGGAACAGGCAGCCCTACATTTGTGTAGCCTTGATTGGACCTAAGGATGAAATTATAGATCTGTGACTCAAGGTGGCCTAATTTCTATATTACATTAGTTAATGATGTTCTGTTTCCTAAGTAGCATATGGCTTTTGTTCCTTAAAAGAAAACCAGGTTTTCATTTTTTCCTGAAGAAGGAACTGAAACATTAGCTAGGAGTACCGTATATGGTGTAGTCGCCAACGGTAGAGTTAAAATTTGTGTAACTTTGGCCTTTGTGTATCACCCGTACTCTCGGTGTTGTGTCACATGCCTGACTATCGCCCAAATAATTTTTTTTGTTCTTCCTATAGATTTTTTTCTTTTGTTACTTCCCCTGACCAATGTCGCATCATGCTTAGTTATTGAGATTTTAGCTATGTCCTAGTCCCATTTCTCTTTTTCGAATTCCTTTCACCAGTCAGCCCTTTTATTATTATTGATGTATTGTTCAGGTTCACATTTCCAGACTGCAGTGATGTACCAGGGACCCCCGTGTTATGTATAATTCCCTTTGGTATGACCAGACTGGTTTTCAAGAATTTGCCTTAGGCCTGCTTCAATGTTTTCCAGCCTGACTGTCAGGGTAGCGATAGACTGGTTAACTGACTCAATATTATAGTAAGACAAGTTTTCCATCTCAATAGGAGATATCTTATGTTTACCTTTTTGAACATGACGAATTTTCAATGTCTATTTTAATTTGGTTTTCGGTTCCCTTCTGTTCCTGCTACTTTAATTTTTGGTGGGATCAGATGTGTCCTAATCATGCAAATATCAGGACCCTCTAGTTCTTGTCTTTTTGTTTGCACATTTGACTATTAGCCTGTGTATTGCATAGTGCACCTGATGCACAGTTTTTAAAGGAAGGTTTCTACATGTCCCTGATAATCGGTATCATGTGATTTCTCTATTGAGATGTTCTATGGTAAGGAGGAACACCTAGACTTAATCATTGAGGAAAATATGTGTTTACCCCATTAGACAATGCCACTGTGTGAGGAAATCCATTCAGATAGAATTCTCATGTAGCTATAGATGGCAGAGAATAATGGAGAGAACCCAATTAAAGATGCTAGAGACCCTGTTTTGCCCTTCTGCCTTTGTCTTTGTGTTTTATGCCCATGGTGTATGGCTACTCCTTTGAAGATTGCAGACCACCTGCTTGCAGTCCCCTTGCTAAAAACCATGAACTGTTTTTTTTACTAAATTGAAGGAAACTAACAACTGTGGCACATTTCCTACGTCACTAGATTCTGCGGGTATCAAGTCATAATAACCTGCAGGAATTTAAGCCTAATTCCCATCAGTGACAGCTACAGATGAAAGACGGACGTTTTGGCCCTACAGTCTCAGCACCCAGAAAGTAGCAAAGCTGGACAGCGATCGCCAGCGCATGGTATCGTACTTGCTCCATCAGACGGCGTTGGACATCACAAAACCAAAGTTTCAGTGTAAAAGAGCTAAAGAGAAGGATTCCTGTTGTTGATGGCAGAGCTGTTTTGAGGTTTCATTTCTCTACCTGTCATGTGCTGGTAACCTCTGACAGTGTGCAATCCCTTGAGCCCCTTGGCCTGAGTTTTGGCCACACACCCCCTTTTCTTTGCTCCAACGGAAGAAGGGCAGTGCACCGGAGATTTCAAGTTTGGAAAAAGGCACTATATTGTGGTGCCCATGAAAGAGCAGCTTGAGCGTCCTCTGACACTAAATAATGAGTGTTGGAGTCTGAAAGTGCTGCTGAGCTTGAGCTATTTCCCAATTAATGGTGCTTGGGTCTGCACGAGATGATTTGTGCCCTTGATCAATGAAGAGCACATTGTTTGTAGTGTCTGCCACCGAGGAGAGACACTGGTGCATTGCTTTGAGACATTGAGACTTTCGAGTGAGCTGTGGGTGTTTGCCAGGAGGGCACTCCAACTAAGCAGTACTTTTCTCACGAAGAGGCCTGAATTGAGAGGCCCATGCGAAAGAAAACAACAAAAGAAAATTTGATGGACAATAGAAGCCTGCCAGAGAGGCTTTTTGAACGGACTCTGGGCATAGTTGGTTTCACAAGAGGTTTCCGTGTGATTGTATAGACTAGGTGTTAGGAGACTGATTGTTTTGCTGGCATTGTTTTAAAGTACTATTCTGTTTAGTAAAAGCAGAATAAAGTCAATTTTCTGTGGAAAGAGTACCCCCTTTTCACCTTAGAGCATTGATGAGAGTCACCACTGTTCCACCTAAACATACAAAAATTACTGAAATGCAGAGGAGCCCTAAAAATGTTACTAGATAATTTTAGGATTTGCTTTTTGGTTAGGGTTGTGAAAAAGTATTATTTCATTTGTAATAGTGGTCACTACTTTCTCCCGTTGTCTATATGTTCTTAATAACGTGTTTTCTAGTGTCTTTTAAACATGACGTTGTCATTTATGGGTGGGATTGTTTTTCTCTACTCAATTGACTTCTGCACCCACTTCCCAACCTATGTCTTTTCCTACTATTGTTTCTTTGCACTCTTTTCACCCTTTTCCTGAACATGAGCAGGTTAGAAGATCAGAATTCGTAAGCAATTCTTTTGTACAGCTTCTGCATCAACACTAGTTAGTAGTGAACATCACTAATTGTTGGGTGTGTGATCTTATGCCACCTACTGCAGATAGAGGAATTCCTTACTTTGTCCTGCCATATGTGGCCTCTGTGTTACATCATGCATAAGGAAACCTGCACCAAGAGACGAGCTAAATACTAGGATGATGTTACAGCAACATCTCAACGACTTTAGAAACATAGACCTGGACTCAGATTAGCATGAGAATAGGTTTATTGCCTATGTAAGGGCAAAAGGAGGGTTTGTGGTTCTAAAAATTCTGGACCCATGTAATTTACTTTGCCACAGCAGTAAGATTTTAGTATCAAAAGACAGATAATGACTAGTACACTAAGCATGAGCATTTTCGCTCAATTCCAGCAGCGTTTTCACCTCGAAATCGCCATTTTCGTCCTGCACTCGTGGCTCCCATTTTATACACGGCAGCCATTTTTAAAAGTTGCCCTCACATAGGCTTATAATACAGTCAGATTTCATTCCAAGGACACGTACACCTTGATTGACTTTTCTCTGACCTGGGCAAGCTGGAACCATTGCCTCAGGCCAAACCTGTTTGGTCAGTCCCTCTCCCAGTGGCCGAATCAGATAGCATCAAGGCACACCACGCCATAAAACCCTTATTATCGCTCACACACCCTGCCTAATCTTGCTCACACCTGCACCTGCTCTTTTCTTCTTACTTTACGAGGGGGAGGTGCCCGTTTTTATTGGGGGTCCACACTTATCTGATGTAAAATACTAGGCCTTGCCGGGTAATTTATTATGGGTTGGATGACATGAAATATGAGGTTTCATCATGACACTGTTTTTTCCTTTGTAGTGAAAACATGTGAATGACCAACCAAAATGTCAAGAATGTTTGCCTGAAGCTTAAAAAACTGTATATAAGGAAACCTGACTTTGCATTGGAGAACAGTCTCCTGAGAACATACAAACCGTGCTGTTGTACTTCTAGGACGCTTGTTACTTGGCTGCAGCCAATAAATTCGATCTTTGACTTCACCTAGAAGACTCTGAGTTTCTGTGGTCTGAATCAGGAAAGTACCCGAGGTCTTTGGGTGTACCCTGGCACCGCTGGGTTACCGGATCAGTACCGGTTCTGAAAAACCCAGTACCTCACCGCACTTCCTAGAAAAGTGTGCACAACTACAGCCTCCGAACGCACGTAAGAAATTACAGTCATTACTGGGTCTCTTTAATTTTGGCAGAACATACATTCCAGATTATGCAGAACGCATCAAACCACTTTATGACTTAATTCAGCCCAATTTTTCTAGCATACAATGGACGATTGAACACACACACATCCTTAGGGACATACAACGGTACATGCTAGAAGCTAGACACTTATACACATGTGACAATAAAACAAATTTGGTCATCAGAATAATTGCTGGTGTCCTTGGATTTACTTATGTCACCTTTAATGAGGGTGACACGGTGCCGATAGCATATAAATCACACTTATACTCAAATGCTGAAAAACGTTTTGCACCTACAGAAAAGATTCTGACAGCAGTTCAGATGGCCGTCATAAAGGAGAGGCCACTTACCCAGGGGAAACGCATTATTGTTGTCTCCCCGGTGCCAGCCTTAGAGGCTGTCACTAAAGCGAGTGTTCCAAACGCTAAGGCATTACATCCGCGCTGGATTCAATGGGCAACGTCTCTGACCGCCACTGATGTTGATTATGTGTTTGACCCCAGGCTCCAGACACAAGAATTTCTCCAGTATTAACAGGAGTACCCCGCTCCTCTACATATCTTGCCACTAGACAGTTATAATACTATAATTTATACGGACGGATCGGCACAACCGGTTGTAGGTACTAAACATCAATACTCTGCAGCTTGCGCAGCCGTGTGCGGGTTAATGGAAGACGGAGTTTTCCATCCTCACAATACCTACAAGCAGACCTTAGGGGACTGCACAGCCCAGCTGGCCGAGCTTAAGGCTCTTCTTCTAGCGCTCGAACATACTGAGCGAGGAACCCAGACGTTGATAGTCTGTGATTCTTATTACTGCGTCCAGTCATACAATGAATATCTCAATCATTGGAAACTGAACGGGTTTAGAGATTCTAAAGGGAACACCATTAAACACAAAATGTTGTGGGGAAGGGTGGCTGATCTTAAGGATAAGCTACCATGTGTCCATGTAGTTCATACATTAGGACACCAACGTGGAGGAATACACATTGCCAGCAATACATTGTCTGATGAAGCAGCCAAAGCATCAGTAGCTACGGCTTCTGTGGCTGCAGTGACTCGTTCTCGGACGCGGTTGGATAATGAAATACTGGTTGCCGTTAAAGCTTCGGCTGCAGGCAAGAACCTTCCGAAAGGATACCCTACGAACTATACTTACCATATCAGTGCACAGAATGTTGCTTATGCGACAATTCCTGGGGTTGGTGATCGAGTAATCCCCAGTGAAGACCTGAGATTAGAGCTGATTACAGCCGCACACAAGGGTGACGCTTCTGCACATGCTGGTATACAGGCCACTATAACAATTCTACAACAGCAATACTGGTAGCCTGGTCTATGCAGACGGACTAAACAGTATGTCCTTTGCTGTGACATTTGTCAGCAGATTAAGGGCTCAAATATCAAACGCCCTCCGCAGACATCCCTCTTAGTGTCAGACAAGCCACTCCAATGTGTGTACTTGGACCATTGTGGTCCCTTACAGCCTGATGGTGCATACAAATACATTTTAGTGGCTGTGGATTCCTGTTCTAGATTCCTGTGGGTATGGCCACAGCGGGCGGCTGACGCCCGGACTGTTATAAAAGATTTGCTGATCTTCATTGGTACATATGCGGTTGCAGCATTCCATTCGGACCAGGGCCCTGCATTTGCCTCTAAAGGTTTCAGGGACACCATTAGAACGATGGGTGTTGAACTTCATTACTCCTCACCATACCACCCCGAGGCAAATTCGGTCGTGGTCGTGATCTAAAGCAGTCCTTAATAGCTCGAGTATTAGGTTCAGGCTGCAGTTGGTTACATCACCTATATGGGGTCCAGAGAGCACAGAATAATCTGCCATGACGGTCTTGGGGGGAAAGTCTCCATATGAGGTTCTCTTTGGGATACCTATGTATGTCCCCGATCTTGATGCCCCTGGTATGGTGGCAGCAGAAACACCATTTGACATAAAAGAACGTCTCACTGTTACAGGAGCTTCAACAATTTCGTGATGATAAATCATCTGCAAGTGCTGCCACCTTAGGAATAAGGGAATTGGCGAAAACTTTGACTGGCTGGATTCCTAACGTTGGGGATCTGGTTCGTGAGAAGATCGCTGTGAAAAAAGAGTTCGGTCCATCATACAGAGCACCTGTCCCGGTCTTGGGAATAAAAGGCACCAGGACTGTCATCCTTCCAACATTGTCTGGTTCCAAATCGAATAGATTCATCTCCTTTGATGACATCAAATTACACCATGTGGCCGATTCTTCACAGTAGACCAGGAGGTCCCTTGGGTGGTTCCCGATCCCCTCTCACTACCCAACAGGACATCCATCTACATAGTAGGATGAACATCACTGCTATTGACTATACAACTATGTCCACTGCTGTTCCAGACACTTCCTCGACCATGGGGAGGGCCGAAAATGAACTTTTGTTAGTTGCAGTCACATCTTCAGTGACCACCCTGCTTCAAGATTTGGCTGTATTTTACACAAACACTTCAACGACTAATGATGTTGTCTATCAAGACCCTCCACGAGCGGTGGATCAGAATGCAGCAGGTCCTGTGTTTGCAGAGACTTCCTCTGGCTATTTCGTAAACATTGATGATTTTTCTTCGGATTCATCCTCAACTGAGACTGACACGCTTTTGAGAAGTAGCAAACTGTATTGATGGCTTAAAAAGAACTATTTGATCTACCCATGGAACTATCTATGGTTCTGTTTGACATTTATTGCATTATTTTTATGGATTGGTTTTGTGGCTGTTTTCTTTTTGCTGATTAATGGTCACTATATTGCTGATCGCTCCTCTGTGGAGCCTGTTGATGAAATTTTAACACCACATCATTCTTCCTATAAGGTCCGACGAGATTTGTCCCATGTAAATATTACGGCTATACCAATTTCTGATGGGATTGTGTGGGACAAAGTTGCATTCGATATCTATGGGCCTACTGAGATTATTCAGATACCATACGTGTTCAAAATTTCAATGTCTGATGTTATTACACCTAATGTTGTCTCTGATGATTGGGATGTCCAAACAGTTGATTCCATGCTAGCTGAAATGAAGGACTTTTCTACTTTTGGAAGTGATGATGTATATCATTATACAATGAATTATGGGGAAATGTTCTGCTATAATAATTGGGGACATCACTACCTACACCGTGCAACTAGATATAGGCCACTCTTGAACTACACACAATGGGAACACTGTTCAACACCACAGGTGGGGAGTCGAAAGTTTTACAGCGACAAATTTACGTACTTTTCTGGGCATGATACGAAGAAAGCAGAATCGTATTATTTTAAAATACCTCCGGCACAAATTAGAAAGCTTTTGCTAACAGATACGAAACTGATTTATTCAGATCCCTTCATTTCCCGGCTCTCGATTGAGGGTTGCGACTATTGGAAAAACACTATTGATTTGAAAAGTGTTTGGGGGACACAAGATTGGCAGATACAGGGTAGGGAGGCTTTGTTTCGAGCATGCCTGATTCCTGTGCAAATGATTTTCTTAAATGACACTATTGAGCAGACATCATGTCTAGGGTTAGCAAAAATTAAAAATCTAAACACGCCCAGTATCCCTACTCTGACAAAATTTAGAGCTTGGCAACACTTTCTTAATGTCTCAGAAAACAGGCTAGATGCAATGGTTAAGGCTGGTGCTTATAATTCTTCACTTTCTCGTCCCGGCGGATGGTTGGTATGGCCCACCGACACTGATGAGTGTCAAAAGCGTTTCTTGAACTCTTCAGGGGTTTTTTCCATTCACAGGCCTGACCCTCGCTTTCTATCAGGTCAACATACAGGTATAATTACAACAGACAGTGTGGGTAAGCTGTGCCAGCAATGGGTGCAGACAAACACATTAACAGCGGTTAAGCAACACCTGAACACTCTTTCTGACAGTATAGACTTACAGGATTTCCTGTTAGGTCCTAGGAAACAACGCTCGAAACGTTTTTTATATGCTATGTATAATGAAATTTGGAAACTTTCCCAAATTGAGGCTGCTGCACGTTTAAGGCAACTAGATAAGGAGAATTTGGAAAAAACATTAGCTGTTGTTGACAATGGCATGAACACGCTGTCCAACAGGATTTATTCACTATCAAATATAGTGTCTTCTGCTATTGATATCACTCAGACTGACTTGTCCCAGTTATGTCATGGGCAAACACAGCTACGTTCCATCATGTAGCTGGGTTGGACATTACAGACACTGAAAAGTGGCCACATTCCATGGAAGTACATTAATGGGAGTGAACTATTCACTGCTTTTAATTTTTCCAGGGAACAAGAGACAATGGCTAAAAGGGAGGCTCGTTTCGCCCGGCTTCAAGTAGAGAAATTAGATAAGTTGCCCTTCACGGTAGCAGAGAGTCCTTCAACTATCTGGCTCTTGCACGGCATTATTAATTTACCGATTTCAACCTTTCGTTTCTCGAGCTGCCTGAAACATCTTGCGGTGGGACGATATGAGCAGCTAGGAGATAGCTTTATTAAGGAAGAGTGGGAGTTGCCCTTTGAATATAGATGTCTGAATGGTGAACAGGAGGTCTTTCTTAGCGTAAGTGAATGTGAGACTGCTGTTCGTCATTCTATGATATGCAAACAGGTGTCTCTTCACGGTCTTTGCAATGCGGGGGTCGCAAACTTGGCCTGTTTTCTGAAAGGTACTCCCGTCCCCTTGATTCGTCCAGCGTTTCATGTACTTTCCAATGGAAGTTGTGTTCTACTGAACGATGAAAGCTGTTGCGGCTTGCGACCTGGAATTGCCTACGCAATCTCAGTCACAAAGGTTGTTACGTGTTGTGGACATGTTTTGTTTCCCCCCACACGAGAGATAAAAGTATCTGAAATGTGGCCCCACATAGATACTATTAAAGTGAACTATGACAAGTTGAGTAGACTGAAGGCGCTGCTGTTTTTTTAGAAACAGGTCGCCTTGACATCCGCAAAAGAGACGTATGCTCTCCAGATTGCGAGATCATCAGCTGAGATACAATCCCTTTTAAATACCGATTTCCCCAAACACTTTGGAGAGCTGGTATCCAGAATATTCAATGCTTCAAGCACAACTGGGATTGTTCATTTCTTTAAGGCTGTCGGGTCTGGTTTCGTGTCCATCTTCCAGTCTGTCTTCGGAGTCATCCCCTCAGCCATCCATTCTCTCTTTTCCAGTGTGTTTGGTGGCTTTCCAATTATTTTGGCTTTAATTGGTGGTCTACTACTGCTATTTCTTCTGATTCGCGGTGGTTGTTTCTTTCCAGCAACACAGAGCAATGGAGCCGCTCCCGCCAACCCCACTGTGCCGTGAACGCATGGTTCGGATCTTCGGTACACCTTTGCTGGTGAAACTGGAGTTTGACTGGTCGTTGTCATTCCGGCCTCTACTCTGGTGTGTACAACCGGTCTTCCGCTGCATATGGTGTCTCTTTGAACATCTGCCTATGGTCTGTCTTGCTGTTGCACCAACATCTCCTGTGGACCGCGAACTGCTGATGTCCCCGATGAAGGTTCATTCACGGTCATGCCCCTTGAGACTGAGGTTGCTCCGCGAGGCCACCTATGAGCCTTCCGTTATAAGATCTAACATGGATGAGGACACTGCAACGAGTATCGATGCACCGGTGAATGTGGCTCACTTCTGCTCTGTGGATCCGTTTGTCCGTCCAGCAATAGATTTCACTTCAGACGATGTTGACTCATTTTTTAGGTCTGGTGACTTCGATGACATTCTTCAAGATCCTGCGTATAACACATAATTTGATGAATTTGCTTACCATTTCCCGGTTCCAAAATATGCAATTATACTAAACGTTTGCTGTACTTGTCATAGTTGATATTAACATCTCTGTATGTATTTTTAAACAAATTTGTTTTAACATATTTTAACACACAGCAATTGTATTATTATTAGCTTCATTTATTAGCTTGTTTTTCTGTTTTGCCTTTGGCTTTCAGTTAAGAAGCAGCTTTTTAGCGTTTGGGTTCCTGTACCTTCATCATACCTGTTACGGCAAAGGGGAGGGTGTAGTGAATCCTAGGTTGTTTTAACGGGATAACAGGAGTTAGCTTAGCCGTAGGCTTGTAAACTCGTGCCCCCGTCACCTAGTGACTTTTAACCTACTTAGCTTGCTCTGTCTTAGTCCATTTAATTATTTATAGCCTTTAAGATGGTGGCCTTGTTTATAGTTAGGCCACTTGTTATGAGTATTATTATCAGTTATAATTTTGATATTGTGTGTTTTAACCTTTTGCTTCCTACAGGACTCCTTCCCAGCTGTTCCCTACCTAATCCCCTTTTCTCCACTTGGGCTCTCTTAGACTCTGTGACATTCTATTCAGAGTATTGGAGCTGTCTTGTGGTGGACATGTTGGGAATGTGCGCAGATCCCGAGGATCTGATGACTCTGACACTTAGGCCACAGTCTAGAGCTACCCAGTGGATTCCTACAAATCTGGAAGAGCTGAAAAAGTTCCTAGGTTTAACTTTTTTGATGGGGTTGATAAGGAAGCCATCACCGTCTTCATATTGGTCTACTAGTCCTTCGATGGCAACGGCTATATTTCCTGCAACCATGAGTCGTAATCAGTATTTGCTTCTTCTTCGAATGCTACATTTTGTTGATAATGCATTAGCCTTGTCACCAGATCACCCTGTTTCTGACCGTCTTTTTAAGATTAGGCCTGTCCTTGATCATTTTGTAGAGCGGTTTTCAGAGGTCTATGTTCCAGGGAAAGAAATAGCTGTGGATGAGTGTTTGGTCCTGTTCAAGGGTTGTTTGGTTTTTAGGCAGTCATTCCTAGCAAGAGGGCACAGTATGGAATTAAAATGTATATGCTGTCTGAAATTAGTACAGGATATGTTTATAATTTCCAGGTCTATACTGATAGGAATTCCAGAATTGACCCCCCCTGGTTGTCCGCCCACTTTTGGAGTTAGTGAGAAACCTGTATGGGAACTTGGTAGACAACTGTTTAACAAGGGTCACTATTCGTACCTAGATAACGTCTACACTGTAGTGCAATTGTTCAGGGATTTGTTCAGAGTGGACACTGTTGCTTGTGGCACAATCCGCTATAACCGTAAAGGCTATCCAAGGGAGCTTGTGTGTACAAAACTTGAAAGGGGACAGTGCAGTACCTTCCATAATGATGAGCTGCTAGCTGTGAAATTTGCAGACAGGAGGGATGTATACATGCTGACTACCATCCATGATGAGCGTACTTCACCTGTAACTGTTTGGGGTCTGGTTGCTGAAGTGCGCAAACCTGCGTGCATTTTGGACTACAAAAAGCACATGGGTGGTGTAGATAGAGGAGATTAGAGGTTGGAATCTTACACTGTTGTTCTTAAGGCTTACATTTGGTATAAGAAGTTAGCTATTAATTTTTTCCATTTAGCCACTTTTAATGCTTTCGTTGTGTTCAAGAATAGTTTTCCAGAGTCAAGGATGACATTTGTTAAATTTCAGGGGTCTGTGACAGAGAGCCTTGTTGTGGTGGTAGCAGTGGTGAAGGATGTGGCTAATCTGAAAGATTGCCACTTTCCTGATCACATTCCTCCCACGCCCAAAAAAGACTTTCCCGCTAAGAAATGTAGATCTGTGCCTGAAGAGGTATCTGGAGGGAGACTTGTATGTACTGCCCTGATTGTTCTTCTAAGCCTGGCCTGTGTGTGGCTGGCTGTTTCAAAAGTTACCACACCCAAGATGAATATTGGGAACTACCTTGAGCGTAAACTACATGTTCTATATTGTTTTATGTTTTTGTTCAGTTTCACGGTTGGCATTACTGTCATGTATTTAGTTAGAGCTTTTGTGTTTGCAGTTTTATACTTACGTATAGTTATTTAGGGGGTCATTTTGACCGCGGCGATCTTTTTTAAAGACCGCTGAGGGACCGCCGTGCGGAAGAACGCCAGTGCAGGTGGTTTGCCGCTCGGCCTATTATGACCGTCCCTTTACGGACAGAGAGCCGCCAACAGCCATACTGGCGGGCGGCGGGGAAGTGGAGGTTGCTCCACCTCCAGCGCCACGCCAACAGAACACCGCCCAGCGAATCATGTCCTGTGATTCGCCGTGGCGGTGTTCTGTTGGCGGTGTGGTGTCGGCAGAGCTGCCCCCATGGCTCCCGTCCCCTCCCGGAGGATCGACGGACCAGGTAAGTCGATCGTCCGTTAGGGGAGGGGGTTGGGTGGGTGTTGTGTGTTGTGTGCGTGCATGGGGGTGTGCATCTGAGTATGTTGAGGGGGTGTGTGAGTGCGTGTATGCTTGTGGGGGTGATGCGTGTTTGGCAATTAGTGCATGTATGTCTGTGGGTATGTCTGTATGGATGTGTGCGTGTATGTTTGAATGTGGGTGTGCGTGTCTGACTGTGTGTGTGGATGTTGGCATGTATGTCGGTGTGTGTGCGTGTTGGTGGTGCCTGCATGCGTGTCAGGTGTGTGTGAGTTATGTGATGTTGGGGGTCGGGGTGGGGAGGGGGGCCCTGCCACCTTTGGGGGGTGGCAGGGGTGTAGGGGAGGGAGTCGGGTGGGGGTGAGGGGTGAGGGAGACCCCTATCAGTGCCAGGGAAGGAATTCCATGGCACTGATAGTGCTTACCGCCATGGATTTCATGGCTGTTGAAACCGCTGGAAATCCATGGCGGTAAGCCGGGTCCAAATACCACTGGCGGTATAGTGACGGCTGCCGGGCTGGAGACCCAGGTAGCCAGCCCAGCGGGCGGAACGAAGAACCGGCGGATGACCATGGCGGTAACCACCATGGTCATAATTCCACAAGGTAAGACCACCAGCCTGTTGGCGGTCTTACCGCCGTTTCGCCGCCTTCTGCCAGGGTCGTAATGACTCCCTTAGTGTTTTCTTTCTTGTTAAAAAAAAGTGTCAGTGTACCTAGGTTTTTTGAATGGTTAGCAAAGCAGTGTAATATCAAATATTTTTGAAATTATAGCTGCTGTCTGTATTAGTACTTGTTATTTGTGATACTGCACCTGCACGTTAGGCATCTGTGCTAGGGATGCATTACTGATGTTGGGCGCATAAACGTTCCCTAAGCACTTTAGTCTGATTTAAAGTCTAGAAGTTTTAAAGAATGTTCCATCCTGCTTACATTACATAGGCTACTAGCTCCAAATGGTGTTGTTGTAATTGGGCCCCATAGCGTTTGATGCTGGATTAGAATGGATGGTTCTGTTATACTCAATAAGGTTAAACAGGGCGGCTTTAGTAAGGAAATTTGCAGCATGGAGTACTTTACGCGTCCGCCCAAGGAGGCACTATTATGGACGGGAGTGCAAACGAGGTACAATTACTTTTTGGATTGATTTACATTTTTAGGATTTTAATGAATGTGATGGTATTATAGTCAAGTATCTGCACTTTCGGCTTTTAGTGCCCAGGAGGTCCACTGCCTGTTAACAAGGCACTTTGCAGTGCACACTACGTTCAAAAGCTGTGAAGACATGTTAAACTCAAGTTACTTCCTTTTTAGTTTCAAAGATGTTTACTTTGTAATGAAATATCCATTAATTTTAGTGAAATGTATTTAATGAATATGTAAGATGTATACTTGTTATGGTTTTAACTAACTGAAACAATAAAATTCAATCAAAATAGTGCAGGAGCGTTGCTGTGAGCATTGCTGTGGAGCTGAATTATGCAGTTGAAGAGATTTGTTGATTTTCCCCATGCAGTCAAGGATATGTGTTGAAGTTTCCCATGCAGCAGTGGTGAAGCATTGCAGTCGAAATGTGATGGGCTTCTGGTTCAAGAGGGTCCAGGACTGGGGTGGTAGCACTTGGGTGGGCAGGACTTCAAAAATGGCAGAGTCAAGAGTCTGGGTTCAACGTTTTCGAAGCCTGTTCTGTCCGTGAGGCAATTTATCAGGAGACCAGCCAACTTGCCCGTGGAGTCACTCTGCGGTCCTGGGTTTAGAGATGCAGGTCCAGTCCTTCTCACCTAGGCAAGAGGGCAGCAGGGCTGCAGACCAGCACAATGGGGCATACATCCTTTAGAGCAGCAGTCCATCAGACTGGAAGTCCTTCCTGCTGGCAGAGCTCACAAATCAAGAAGTGTACTGAAGAGTTGGGTCTAAGAGTCCAATATTTATACTTGGTCTCCACTTTTAGGCCAAGGAAGCTTCTAGAGGTTTCCACCCCACTGAGGTGTCGGTCATCCCCTTCCCTTTGTCTCACTGTCTGGAAGCAATACACAAAGTCAACTGCCAGCTACACCTAGTCATGTGACCCAGGATCAGAATGCAGACACCAAATGGTTAGAACAACTAAATGCCAACTTAAAGAGGGCTTTTAGTCACAATTCCATAGACACCACACTCAATATGTCTACCTGCTCCCAATTAGAAGGTATCACTTATTAAATGTAATGAGGAAATCCAATGTTATAGTAGAGGTAGACCCTGCGACAATGAAAAATGAATGTAAGATATTTTCACTACTACGACATGTAAAACTTAAAGGTACATGTCTAACTTTATAAATGCACGTGCCCTCTGTGCTGTTTAGGGCCCTCCTTAGGGGAGGCATATGTATTAAAAAGAAAGGTTTAGGCCTGGCAAAACATTTAGGCCCTCATTACAACCCTGGCGGTCGGTGTTAAAGTGGCAGTAAGACCGCTAACAGGCCAGCGGTAAAAAAAAGGAATCACGACCATAGTGGAAACCACCAACATAGACAGCCACTTTAACACTCCGACCGCCACAGTGGTACAAACAAACAGCATGGTAGTCACCTCCAACAGACAGGCGGAAGACAATGTACGGCTCACATTACTATGAGAGGCCAATCTGCCACCTTTTCTGGGGCGGATTCAACGCGAACAAAAACACGGCGGAAACAGGACTTAGAAGGGGAAACACTCACCTCAACACAACCCACGAGGAACCAGGACGCCATGGAGCCAGAACTCCAAATCCTCCCTGCAATAGTTTTCCTGCTCCTCTACCAGGAGCACGAACGACAGCGGCGATGACCACGGTGAGTACTGAAACTACAACACAAGGGAGGGGGGAGGGAAAAGAGAGTGACACACACACACGCAACACCCCCACCCCCACCCTCACCCACAACAACACACACACCAACACATGCTGCAACAATAGATTTACACCCCCCAACCCCCCCGGAAGAACGCAATGACAAAAGGAAATGATTGTAACGATTGTAATCAGTATAAACAATTATGTACACCAACTATACAAGTCCGGATAGTGCACCATTCAAAGTTCGTAGACCACTGGGCCCAAAATGCATGGGCGAGGCCCACACTCGATACCAGACTGCAATCGGAGAGAACACTGCTGGGGCATCAGATCGAAATGAAACTGGCACCTCAGGGGGAAGGGGGGCACCTCAGCCGGATGAGTGCACGACGCCAGCTCCACGAGGGGGCTCCATGCCCATTGATGTATCCTGGGGAGTGCAAAGCCACAGTCTCTCAAGTCCTTTCAGTGGGTGGTTTGCCCACTGCTTTATCCTGGGGAGTGCAAAGCCACAGTCTCTCAAGTCTCTCCAGTGGGTGCTTTGCCCACTGCTTTATCCTGGGGAGTGCAAAGCCACAGTCTCTCAAGTCTTTTCAGTGGGTGGTTTGCCCACTGCATTATCCTGGGGAGTGGAAAGCCACAGTCTCTAAAGTCTTTTCAGTGGTGGGTTGCCCACTGCTTTATCCTGGGGAGTGCAAAGCCACAGTCTCTCAAGTCTTTTCAGTGGGTGGTTTGCCCACTGCTTTAGCCTCGGGAGTGCAAAGCCACATTCTCTCAAGTGTTTTTAGTGGGTGGTTTGCCCACTGCTTGATCCTGGGGAGTGCAAAGCCACAGTCTCTCAAGTGGATGCCTTTCTCCACTGGTTCTGGAGGGGGCTTTGTGCCCAGAGTGCTTCATCCTGCCAAGGACTGAGGTAGTGGATGCCTTTCTCCATTGGTTCTGGAGGGGGCTTTGTACCCAGAGTGCTTCTTCCTGCCAAGGACTGAGGTAGTGGATGTGACACTCCACTGACGGTGGTGCAACATGCAAGCTGGCCAGGCTCTTGGAACTGACCACCAGCCTCGTATGACTGACCACTGGGGATGGCATCATGTCTGCGGTGGTGCCACTGACTCAGGATGTCGCGGGGCCGCTGGTGGTGCTGGCGGCGGTGTCAGTAGTGGCGGTGCTAGTGGCGGTGTCACTGACTACGGTGCTGGTGAAGGGCTCATTGTCTGTGGTGCTGGTGAAGGGCTCAGTGTCTGCGGTGCTGGCGGCGGTGTCTGTGGCGGCGGTGCAGGTGGTGGTGCCAGTGGCGGTCTTGTCCACTGTGCTGTGCTTGCGGCGGACTCTGTGGCATCGGTGCTGGCGGCGGGCTCTGTGGAAACAGTGCTGGCGGCGGGCTCTGTGGCGGCGGTGCTGGTGGTGGGCTTACTGACTGCTGTGCTGGCGGCTGTGTCAGTAGCGGCGGTGCTGGTGGCGGGTTCACTGACTGCGGTGCTGGTGAAGGGCTCATTGTCTGTGGTGCTGGTGAAGGGCTCAGTGTCTGCGGTGCTGGCGGCGGTGTCTGTGGCGGCGGTGCAGGTGGTGGTGCCAGTGGCGGTCTTGTCCACCGTGCAGGTTGGCGTTGACATGGAGCTACCTTTGATTTTTTGGCCCTTCCCCACCTTAGATGGTGGCGCAGCTGTCTTGCCACTTTCCACTTTTGTTTTGCCTGAGCTTTTGGTGGCAGGTAGGAGGTGTACGTTTGCTGACTTTGGGTGAAGGTGCATGGGCTGGAGGCTGTTTTGAGGTGGATGGCTGTTGGGTGGGTGTGTGACTAAGTTTGTGTACTTTGGGAGGTTGTTGTGCCACAGTGTCCCTCCTGGTGTTCACAAGGTCCTTCAGCACCCCTATAATGGTGACCAGGGTGGTGCTGATGGACTTGAGTTCCTCCCTGATCCCCAAATACTGTTCCTCCTGCAGCTGCTGGGTCTCCTGAAACTTGGCCAGTACTGTTACCATTGGGAATGATGGTATGCTCCCATGATGCTGGTGAGTGCCTTGTGGAGAGTAGGTTCCCTGGGCCTGTCCTCCCCCTGTCGCACAGCAGTCCTCCCAGTTCCCCTGTTTTCCTGTGCTTCTGTCCCCTGAACCGTGTGCCCATTGCCACTGCCCCAGGTCCCTGATATTCTTGGGTTTGTGGGTTTGCCTGGGTTCCCTGTAGTGGTGGACACACTGCTGCTTGACGTGCCCTGGGGACAGAGGTATGGGCCCACTGGGTGGGTGCTGTGCTGGTGTTTCCAGAGGGGGGAGGCTCTGTGGTGGCATGTGCCAGTGTGTGGGGAACCGACTGTCCCGAGGTCCCAGATGGGCCGGGCTGGTCATCTTGCTCAGGTTGGACAGAGCTGCTGTCATCACTGTGCGCCTCTTCTGTGGGGGGGGTGGACATGTCTGAAACCTCCTGTCCGGTGACGTTGGGTAGGGGTCCTGCAAGGGTGTAAAGGCATGATTATTGCATCTGTGTGTGCAATTGTGTGCAATGGGTGGGTGACCCTGTACCCCAGTGCTTACATTCTTGTCTAGGACCTTGTGTGATAGTTGGTTTGGGGATCTGTGTGGGTATCTGTAGTGGACATGCTTTGGGTGATGGGTGTCCATGCTTTGGTGTTGCATGCAGGGCTTGGTGTGGGGATGGGTGGTTTGTGATAGTGGGACATATGTGAGGTGATGGAGTGATGGGGGTGAGGGTGGGGGTATGTGCTAGCATGCAGGTAGGGTGGGGGATGTAATAGTTAAGATTTGACTTACCAGAGTCCATTCCTCCTACTACTCCTGCGAGGCCCTCAGGATGCAGTATAGCCAAGACCTGCCCCTCCCATGTTGTTAGTTGTGGGGGAGGAGGTGGGGGTCTGCCGCCAGGCCTTTGAACTGCAATCTGATGTCTTGAGACCACAGAACGCACCTTCCCCCGTAGGTCGTTCCACCTCTTCCTGATGTCATCCAGTGTTCTTGGATGCTGTCCCAATGCGTTGACCCTGTCTACGATTCTGTGCCATATCTCCATCTTCCTAGCAATGGAGGTGTGCTGCACCTGTGATCCGAATAGCTGTGGCTCTACCTGGATGATTTCCTCCACCATGACCCTGAGCTCCTCCTCAGAGAACCTGGGGTGTCTTTGTAGTGCCATGGTGTGGTGTGGGTGATGTGTGAGGTGGTGTGTGTTGTGATGTGTGAGGGGATGTGTTTGTGTGTATTGTGTGAGGTGCGTGAATGTTGTGTGAGTGATGGATTTGTGTGCCTGTGGATGCTAGTTTGTTGATGGTGGTGTCTCTCTCTATGCTTCATTCTCAAATTTTGTCATAGGGGTTTATGGGTGATGTGGGTGTGTGTTTTATATTGTATTGAGTGTGTGGGTGTGGCGTGTGTATGTGTATCAGGTGTGTCTATTTCGAATTGTCCAATGTGGTTGTGTTTTGTAAATATGTGTGTATTTTGAGCCTGACGGTGTGTACCACCAATGGAATACCGCTGTTGAAAGACCGCTGTGTGGATTAGTGGGTCATGATAGTGTGGGTGTATTCCTGTTGGCGGCACGGTGGAGGTTTTGTTATCGCCAGTTTATCACTGACCTTTGGTGTGGCGGACTTGTGTGGGTGTCTAGATTTTGGCGGATTCCAGCCTGTGGGTCGTAATAGCTGTAGCGGATTTCCACGGCCACAGCGGTGTGTTGGCGGTCTTCTGCACGGTGGTAAGTGGCATTTACCGCCAATGTTGTAATGAGGGCCTTAATTTGCCAGGTCAAAATGGCAATTTAAAACTGCACACACAAGCTGCGGTGACATGTGTAAAGCGATAGTTAATTGGATTGCACAGCCAAGGCTTCAGACACACTGCAGCATTTATTTTATAGGCTGAGGGCATATGTAGTACCACTTTGCTAGGGATGTAGAGGTAATCTGCTAACTGGGTGTAAGCAAATACTACCATTTTTTAAGGAGAGAGTATAGGAAAGTGGAGTATTATGTGGTGAGGGTGTTAATCCTCACCATGTCATACTCTCACAATAACCCAAAGATGGTCCTTGGCTTCATACCAGTAAACCCTTAGCTTAGTCATGGTAGATTGGCAAAGAGCAGTCAGGCTTTACTAGAGGAACAAGTGTTAAGCATTTCAGAGTACCAACATGGACGATAAGTAATTGACATGACTCAAAAGAAATCCAACACCAATTTATAAAGATAGAGCATAGTCTTATCTGAATTTAGACACCAAAACAACTTTAACTGCATCAGTACAACCAGAGATGTAGATTTTAGAAGCAAAATTAAATCACAGAACAAATGGGCATTTAAATGTAATGTGTAAGGCAATGAAGAAAAAACACTAGTGACAATCGGTTCTTCGAGGCCCAGTTACGCGGAACCCTTACAGAGTTAAGGTGATGCGGGTCCTAGGACCATGCATTAACAGTCAGTTCAGATGTACATGGCCCATGGTGTTCGGGTGCAGAGTTGTCCTGGCTGTTCATGGAGCTAAACTAGATGTGCTAGTGCTAATTTTACAGCTTGCACGATGTTGCAGAAAACAAGATGCAAAAACTCAGCAGGGGCTAGATTGTCAATTTCGGATGCAGGCTGCACAGTATGCCCTGCAGCATCCAGTGTGGGGGTCAGTTGCTGGGCTAACAACCAACAAGCCTTGGCAGCTGTAGAGGTGAAGAAAAGTTTTGGGAACTTCACAGGGTCCGGGGGAGTGACATGGCAGCCTGAAACTTCAGGGCAGGTGAGACTACAACTCCCAGAAGACACTAGACCACCTGGGTTCGTCTGATCTCACAGAGGGCTCGATAGGCCGTGAATCATCGGATCTTGCAAGCTTTTTTACCTGCAGTTCGCAGGGGGCTAGTGCCACTAATGCAGGGAAGACTGAGGGTGCATCTGGCGTCCACAGGGGTCTCTCTCATCAGGAGTGCCGAATTCGAGCCAAGGAGTAGGGTCATTCATGCAATTCCCAGTCTGTTGCCTCATGGACAGAGTATGCCTTTTTTTGCTTTGTTGTATTGGGCAAAGTCCAGTTGTCAGTGGCACAGGGCTCCTCTTCGTCTTTCATCAAAGTCAGTTGTTCAGATCTGGGGTTCTGCTGTGAGGGGTGTCCCTTAAATTCTGGATTTAGGGGAGTTAGGAGTGGTGGAGGCTAGTGGCAAATGGGCAGATAGCTCCTGAAGTTAGTCAGCCCCTGAGGTGACCACATCCAGTGGAGTGAGTCACCTTTTAGTACCCACAGTCCTCTATTCTGTCACTGCTAAGATGGCAGAAATCAACATTTAGTGCACAGATGGGCTGCTCACTCTAGAGGTGTGGTCAGCCTTCTGGGGATGTGCACATCCCTGCATAGCTAATTCCTGCCTGTCCACATGCCAATAAGCCTGGGACACAGAGAGGTCTTTGTCCTCCTCTGGGGGAAAGCACAGATGCCTATCAGGGGCAGTGAAGCCTTTGAAACTCACCGACTTGAAGTGCCAATTCACTAGCCCGACTGAGAGGCAGGAGGTGGGACCTCCTTCCCGCCTCAGCCTTTGTTTCTGATTCCTGGGAGTGTTCACACTGTCTAGCAGGAGGTTGGAATCCTGTCATGGGGACAGCAGGGGTGGGAAAGCGCTGGCGGACCACCCAGAGCACAAAGAAGTTGGGACAAACAGGTGGGCAACCCCTAAGGTGCCCCCTGAGTACCTGCCAGCCATCCTCCAACACCAGATTTGTGTCAGGGGAGGGAGGGCATGTCATTTAACACCAAACCTACATAGCTAGGCAGTACCATTGTTGTATAGCTATTTTAGCCATGTTTTTAGGCATGTTATTTTAGGAACTAGGCCTGCTGATTGTGCACTTTAGCCTAGTTACATTTTTATTCAGCTTTGTTTTATTTTTCTAGCATTGGCCACATTTGCGGTGCTGTTTTATTTTCTTTATCTAGTTGTTCTTTCGCCTTGGAAAGCATTGCACTTCTAGCAGGGCATTCTTTTCACTTTGTGTTTTCCTCAAGGCTGTAACCAGATAGAGTTGCCGGCAAAGGAGTATGCAGTGTCTCCTACATTCACAGAAACACACACATCCTTATGTGGGGACATTGTCTTAGACCATCAGCTGTTTTATCATAAAAACACTTAGAGGAAGATTCCACCCAGATGACCACAACTGCATGCTGCTTGCTGATTGCCTTAGTTACAGCTGTTCGCTTAGACTATCGTATCCCTGTCCTACATGGGGATTGTGTCTTTTTAGACAACAGGCTTCTTTGCTCAGGTATGGGGGATGATGTCTTCCAAGGGGGGAACCCGAAGGGCGTATTGGGGCTTATCACCCTGTGCTCTAACATAGCTTAGGTAGGAACCACATATATAATGCATAGTGACAGTATGGTGGGACTGTTCTTATGTTTCACTCTTCTTGTCACCATTTTGCTTCTAACGTGTTTTATCATCCTAGTTATTGCAATTCATGCCATTTTATCTAAGATGCAGTTAATTCAATAAACCTTATTGAACCATTATCTCCTACTGCTTGTCTTTGCATATGTGAGACTAATGTAACTGAGAGAAAAGGATAAGATCTGATCGATCACGATTCCCCTGAGTCGTCATTTCTGTCATGTGCCCGTTTGCCACAATCATCCCTGCGCTTGGGAAGAGATGAGGCACTGCTAGTTAGCCGGAAAACCCAGATTAGACCAACAGTTGTCACATGGTGTGGAATTGTTCTCAGTTCCCCACAATTCAGGTGATTCTGCTGCCCGAATCCAGTGTCCTCATTAGGATAATGAGAGCCTACGCGACATCTTAGTGGAGCTAGCAATCCGGGTCTGCCTGATTGCAAGTCCTATGTTATCCTATCGACTGCCTATCACTTTAATCGAAAAGACATTATAGAGACATATAAGCATGTGCTTACATGTTGGCACCTTAAATATAATGCACCCTGCCTCCTGAGCTGCAGAGGCCTTCCTTAGGAGTGTCTGATATATTAGGAAGGTGGTACATCGGACTGTGTCACGCATGGTGGGGGCACAGTCGAAAGCAAGCAGTTTGTGCTGCTCCTGCAGTCTGCAATGGCAGGCTTGCTATAAGTAGTTTCATGGGTCACCCAGGGTGACACAAGCTCATGCTGCAGCCCTGGGGTCCCATTTACCACCTATGCCCTGGGTACCCAAGGTACCATTTACTAGGGCTTATAAGGGGGTAAGTCTTTGCCAATCAGAGAATTATCAAGTCAACAAATCAATTTTGGTAGAGAACATGGGCACTGGGTCCTGGACAGCAGGCTCCAATGCACTAGCAGAGTCACACACCAGCATCTGGTGGTCCGAAATGGGGGCAAAAAGTGGGAGGGGGCATCTGCAGTGAAGCCCCGTTTCCTACAGCGAGCACAAGCACTTCAACACTGGTTAGCAGTATTGAAGAGTACAGAGTCCTAAATGTAAAAGATGGGTTAAAGAAAACAGGAGGGGGAAGGCAAAACGTCAGGAGATAACTCTGCAGAAAGTGCCATGTCCAACACTTTTCCATTTTAGTTAACATTATCTTAAAATAGATCATTCACTTTTAGTATTTTGAGCATTTCTGTGAGAAGTCATCCTGGCCATGTAACTCAAATATGGCTTTTTTTTTAGATGTGGATAGGACTTTTCAAAAGCCAGTTGATCTAACTACTAAAACATTTATATTTCATTTTCAGTCATTTCATAAATGGCTGTGCATACAACATGTTTGAATGTTGTTGGCTTATCATTTTCTTCTTTTAGTTGAGTTCCTCTTCAAACTCCTTCCGTTTTCATTTTTATAAATTAGAGGAGCCATAGGACCTCATTCCATGTACTGAGGTAAATTTCATTTTGTACACAAACAATAGCTTCCACACAGATCAGGATTCCAAGCTGAAATAGTAATTGAAATTTGTGTAAATTTCCACATACCCACATGTGGCTGCACTGCTGCCGTCCCTGGCCAGCCTGCTGTAACTGATCAGCAGCTGGCCAAGATTGAAGTCTACCTGGTATGTGATTAGTGAGCTGCTTGCTTGCTGCAGGTGCTGGCAGGACCCTGGAGACCATCCTGCCTGGTCAGTTCATCAGTGCCAGGGTGAGCTAGAGGACCCCTTTTGCCCCTGTTGCTGCAGCAGAACCATCCTTGCCATATATTCTGGTCTGCCACACCACGATACTCAGTGTCCTGTCTTGCATCGAGTCCCGATCCTGATACTGGCCTGAGTGGGCCACAGTGGACGGATATCTAAACCCAGCTCCTCTGGTGATATCCATGAACATTCCACGGTTCACTGGGGGCCCTCAGATGTGCAGCATATGGTATTGAGGCACTGGGGCCCAGAAGATACAGCACTGCATATGACAGCAGGAGACCCATGAGAGTGGTGATGGCCTTAGGCCGGGGCTGTGGTGGTTTCCTGGAGACAGTGTGGCAGCGATTAGATTCAAGAAAGTGCATTGCTCCAGAAACCTGCCCACCCTTTGCAGCAATCTTCATCTTGTGTGGCCGCAGGGCTTCTCATGGTGAACCTCCTGATGGTCAGGAGTGGCACACAGGTCCTGTAGGAGGCTAGACCTTCCACATGGTGAGTGTTGCCCCCACTGCCTGCTTCTGGAGCTGAGCTTGGTCAGTTGGGCCCTATTTCATGGGGTACATACACACCTCCAGTGATAACATGGTGTGGGACAGGCCTACACCTGGGCAATCTCAGGCCAAATCAATAAATCTACCATGGCAGTGCCAGCAGGAGGTCTAGAGCTCCAAGATGAATTGGCAGAATGATTGGGGACATGTGTGAGTGGGGGCCCTGCTACCTCCTCCAAAAGAACACATAGCCTTGAGACGTGTATATGGGTGGTGGGCTCAAATGTCCCACTACTGCACGAAAATCTGTGGAATGATGTTGATATGGTCACCGAGGTGGAAGGCAGGATTGTGGAGCTTGAGGATTCAGTAAGCGATCTCCAACTTATGCTACTCTGGCTGGTTACTTCAAATCAGGCCTTGCTTGACAGAATGGAGCAGGCTGCAAACAGATTCCATCACAACAACACCTATCAGATGAGTTTTCCAGAGAGGGCTAAGGGTCAACACCCAAAACAATTCCATGCCCTCTGATTTGACTCCTGGTTTCAGGCTAAGGAGCAGTCACCTTGTTTTATAAAGAGGGCTCATTGGGCCCTGACATCATGCCCACCTCCATAAGCAACCCCCAAACCGATCATAGCCAGGGTTCCTAATTTCAAAGACCAAGACGTCATTCTTCAAGTGGCGAAAACAAGAGCCAACTCATGTAAGTGTCCAGCAAAATCATCATCTCCCACGGCAACCCAAAGATGGTCTGGGGGCGTGGCTTGGCCATCCAGCAAGATGGCCACCACTTGTTGAGGCTCTGCTTGCGGGAGCATAAATCCGTAACCTATCTGCGTGGATCGGAACTCCTCAGTGCCACATTGACAGGCGATCGGGCGACAGGCGGGCAGGCAGGCCGTGGGGCAAGCGGGCCTCCCAGGGGACAGCGGGCGTGAAGAGGCTCGATCTGCGGCTCGGGCTGAGGCGCGGCCTGTCGGGCCCTTGAGGAGGGAATTTGCGCCTGATGCTTAGAGAAACTTGTGGCCCGGCCCAGGGGATGGAGGCGGAGGTGGGCCACGCAACAGCGAACTAGGCTGTGCGGCCCGGTACGGCCTGAGGAGGAAAACAGGTTCCGGCTCAGGCCTGCGGTGGTGAAGCGCAACAGCAGGGAGATGGATGGCAGACTGGGCCATGTGACCTGAGATGCCCAAAAGAGGAGGAACAGGTGCAGGCTCGGCCTGCGGCGGTGAGGTGCAACATTGGGGTGATGGCTAACTGAGCCTTTTGGCCCAGCGAGGCCTAAGAAGGAGGAGCAAATCCTGACTCTGGCCCGTGATGGTGCAGTGATACATCGAGGTAATGGCTAACTGGGCCGGAGAGGCCTAAGGTGATGGGACGGGTGCTGGCTTGGGCCGGCGGCATTGCAGTGAAGCAACAGGGTGAAGGCTAACTGGGCCTTGCGAACTGGGGGGCCACAGGAAGAGAAGCAGGTCCCGGCTCGGGCTTGCGGCAGTGACATGCGGCATCGGGTCTGCGGTGATCCCTCCCGCCCTCCGGACATCGGCGGGGAGGGGGCCTGCTGTGGCCGGGGAGGTTGTTGGTGCCCCCGCTGCAGATGAAAAGGTGCGTAGCCCAATGCGCAGACCCTAACTGAAGGCTCTACGGAGATGGAGTGGCCCGGTGAGTGAACTGGCCCTACCGGACCACATATTGGGTGATTAAAAACTTGCCCAGACCCGCGGGAGCGGGCCAGCGACTGCCCTGCGCATTGGCGTGGGGCAACAACCTGGAGGACGTGGGCCTCCGGCTGGCCTGGACTGGTAGTTGTGGGATCGGTTAGCGGCCGTGCCGGACTGCGACCGGAGCTGCCTTGCAATGTGACAACAGTGGAGGAAAGCATGGGACCACCGCCGGGGGCCTCGCCCAAACACAATGGGGAAATCCGACCCAAAACAGGCAAAATTGGCCTTTGCAGGCAAAAAAAAGAGCAGTCAGACTGGGCATGTTATGAAAGTGCAACTGTCTGAGAAAGACCTTCAATTGCCCTCCATTAAGGCCATGTTCCTGGACCTAAAAAACAGCCTGGCGACTATAGATACAAAGCTGGACCACTTGACCGATCGCTTGGACCGCATGAAAGACAGGGTGGACCAGGCTGAGGCTAGAGTGTCGGATTTGGTGGATGGTCGCATACGAGAGAGTGAACGGTTACTTCAAATGGAAAAGGTGTTGGAAGTGATCCGTTCTAAAAACAAGGACCTTGAAGCCTGATTTAGGCATAACAACATACGCATCCTAGGTGTTCCTGAATTGACATCCATGGGACGTATGGAAGACTATGTTGAGGAAATGCTCAAATCAATTTTTCCCAGTGAACTCTCCCCTGTGCTGGTGGTGCACTGTGCACATAAATTGCTGGGGCTGAGGCTGCCCCCGGGAGCCCCAGCGAGACCCATCATCGCTTGTCTACTCAATTACAGAGACACGGTCCGACGTCTGGCTCGGGACCGCCACCTGCTCATCTATGACAACAATGAACTTAGCCGTTCCCGGACTACACCCCTGGGGTGCAGGCGGCTCGCCGAGCTTTTCTTCCGATTAAATGCACCTTGAGCCACACAGAGGCCATATTTTCACTTATCTACCTGGCGAAGCTGCGTGCACAGCACAATGGAAAATTACACTTTTTCTCAGACCTGAAACTTGCTGCAAAATTTGCTAAAAGTATTCCCAAAAAGCCGACCCCTGTGCTATCGCACAAGAACACAAAAATCACTCAAGCGACAATTATTGAAATGAGATCTACACAGAGGACTATTGTAAATTCAGATAACGCCCTGAGAGCTATGTATGTTCGGGTGAATGGCACTCCGGTGATGTCTGAACCGCCGAGTAGAAGCCTTCTAGACGGCTCTCACCCACCCTCACACTCTGGGTGGAAAAACTGGTGGCCAAGCCAGCGCCCCACTGGATGGGTCCTTATTATTCTAATGTTGTTTTTGCGATGGTGTAGGAAGGTGGCTCGGTGTATATACTATCTCAAAGTAAGAGATAGTATGCACAGAGTCCAAGGGTTCCTCTTAGAGGTAAGATAGTGGCAAAATTAGATAATTCGAATGCTGTATTTTGTGGTATTGGGGTCGAGCAGTAGGCTTATCAGAGGGTAGTGTTAAGCATTTGTTGTACACAGACAGGAAATAAATGAGGAACACACACTCAAAGACTTAACTCCAGGCCAATAGATTTTATACAGAAAAATACATTTTCTTAATTTATTTAAGAACCACAAGGTTCACAAGATTCAAGATTCGAAACAATTACATAAAATGCAAGGTACTCCACACAGGTAAGTTAGGGACTTTGAATTAGAGCAGTAACATACACAGTTTTAGTTAAAATGGCAATAAGCTATTTTAAAAGTGGACACAGTGCAAAAATCAACAGTTCCTGGGAACGTAAGTAATAGTTAGTTTTTCAAGGAAGTAAGGCACTTACAAGTTCAAGTTCCTGGGCATAGGCAGCCCACCGTTGGGGGTTCAGGGTAACCCCAAAGTCACCGCACCAGCAACACAGGGCCGGTCAGGTGCAGAGGACAAAGGAAGGCCCAAAACACATAGGCGCCTATGGAGAACAGGAGTGCTCCGGTTCCAGCCTGCCAACAGGTAAGTACCTGTGTCTTCAGAGGGCAGACCAGGGGGATTTTGTAGAGCACTGGGGGGACACAAGTAGGCACACAAACACACCCTCAGTGGCACAGGGGTGGCTGGGTGCAGTGTGCTTAGCAGGCGTCGGGTTCAATAGGAATCAATAGAGGGACCTGGGGGTCACTCTAGCGGTGCAGGCAGGGCAGAGGGGGGTTTCTCGGGCCAGCCACTGACTGGGCTAGGCAGAGGGTCGCCTGATGGTCACTCCTGCACTGGAGTTCGGTTCCTTCTGGTCCTGTGGGCTGCGGGTGCAGTGCTTGGTCCAGGCATCAGGTTCTTTGTTCCAGGCAGTCGCAGTCAGAGGGAGACTCTGGATCCTCTCTGCATGCGTCACTGTGTGGGTGCAGGTGGGTTGTCTCAGGATACTCACAGAGTTGCAGTCTCCTGGGAGTCCTCTCTGCAGTGTTGGTTCTCTGGAGCTCGAGCCGGGGGCGTCGGGTGCAGAGTGTGAAGTCTCATGCTTCTGGCGGGAAGAGTGAGTTCTTTAAAAGTTGCTAAAAAGTTGTAAAGTTGTTGCTGTTTTTAAACAGTGCCGCTGTTCTCAGTAGTTTCTTGGTCCTTTGGGTTCAGGGCAGTCCTCTGAGGCTTCAGAGGTCGCTGGTTCCTGTCGGATGCGTCGCTGTGCAGGTTCCAGAATCTGGAGACAGGCCGGTAGGGCTGGGGCCAAAGCAGTTCTCGTCTCCGTCGTCTCTGCAGGGCTTTCAGGTCAGCAGTCTTTCTTATTTGTGTAGGTTGCAGGAATCTGATTTCCTGGGTTCTGGGTTGCCCCTAAATACAAAATGTAGGGGTGTGTTTAAGTCAGGAGGGGAGTAGCCAATGGCTACTGTCCTGGAGGGTGGCTACACCCTCTTTGTGCCTCCTCCATGAGGGGAGGAGGGTACATCCCTAATCCTATTGGGGGAATCCTCCAATCTCAAGATGGAGGATTTCTAAAGGCAGGGGTTACCTCAGCTCAGGACACCTTAGGGGCTGTCCTGACTGGTGGTGACTCCTCCTTGTTTTTCTCATTATCTGCTCCAGCCTTGCCGCCAAAAGTGTAGACAGTGGCCGGAGGGGTGGGCAGCTCCACTAGCTGGGATGCCCTGGGGTGCTGTAACAAAAGGCATGAGCCTTTGAGGCTCACCGCCAGGTGTTACAGTTCCTGCATGGGGAGGTGAGAAGCACCTCCACCCAGTACAGGCGTTGTTCCTGGCCACAGAGTGACAAAGGCACTACCCCATGTGGACAGCAACTCGTCTGGTTGTGGCAGGCTGGCAGAAACTGGTCAGCCCAACACTAGGAGTCGGACTGGTATTTGGGGGCCATCTCTAAGATGCCCTGTGGGTGCATTTTACAATAAATTCCACACTGGCATCAGTGTGCATTTATTGTACTGAGAAGTTTGATACCAAACGTCCCAGATTTCAGTCTAGCCATTATGTAACTGTTGAGTTCCTGTTTGACAAACTCCCAGACCATATACTCTTTATGGCTACCCTGCACTTACAATGTCTAAGGTTTTGCTTAGACACTGGCTGCAATGCTTCGCAGGCCGTGGGCTGGGAATTATATCATAGAGCTGATTGATCCGGCTGGCGTACACCATACCAGAACTGAAGAAGTCAAGTGTAGTCTAACTGATTTTTATTCAAATTTGTATGCAGAGGAGTTGAGATCGCCTGCCGAGTCTTACACTGATTATTTTGACAATATCAGCCTACTGTGGCTTGAGAACTCGCATCAGCAATTCCTAGACCCCCCCTTCTCAGTCGACGATGTAATTTGATGTAGCTTGCCAGGATACAAGGCTGACATACGCTGACATTTTAGCGCTGCACCTCCTTGAGGAATATGCTGAGGCGCTTCACAGCAGCAGTCTTCTGGCCTCTCTACAGGAAGCCCTTATTGTTACCATTTAAAAGCCCGGGAAGGACCCTTGTAGCGGTGACCACTCTCACTAATAAATATTGATAATAAGATCCTGGTGAAATTAATAGTGTCCCGACTGCAGCCCCTGCTCCCGTCCCTGGCACTACCAGATCAGTCTGGTTTTATACCGGGTTGCTCTACCTTATATAACCTTCGCACTTTTATTGCGATCACTTGGATGTTCGAACCCGCCAAACGAGCGGCCGCTGTTTCTCTGGATGCCACCACGCCTTTTGACTCTTTAGCAAGGTCGTACATGTTCGGCTTACTGGCCAGAGTCGGATTGAGTCCAAGATTTATAAAATTGATACGCCTGTTCTACACAGAACTGACAGCCAGATTGCGAGTAAATGGGCTGCTGTCGGATCCTTTTTCGATAGCAGGAGGTATGAGCAGGGATGTCCTCTCTTTCCACTGCTTTTCATGGTGGCAATGGAGCCACTTGCAGCACATTTGAGACAACACCATAGTCATAGGGGCTTAGCGTTCAGGCAGCGTCCAATACTGGTATCTATGTATGCGGACGATGTTGCTCTGTACGTCCGTGATCCACATCTACATCTTGATACGTTAATAGATGAAATAGCCCACTTTGGCTGGATATCGGGGATCATGATAAACTGGACTAAGTCAGTGGTGCTCCCTTTGACGGCTGCTTAGACGCATCATGACTCTAGATATCCCATTGGTTGGGCGGAGGGACCAGTGCGATATCTGGGAATTTGGCTCAGTAGAGAAGAAGGTGAGCTGTGGTCGCCCAATTATGGTACAGCCATTATGTGGTTGGAAAATAAGGTGACAATGTAGCGCTCGCTGCTACTTTCACTGACTGCTCGTACAGCCATTGTGAAGATGGTGATCTTGCCCAAATTTCTATATCTATTTGTTATTATACCACTAGTCCTTACGACCAGCTTCTTGAAAAGACTCAGGTCCTCGCTTGTGGCCCTCACCTGGGCAGGTAGACAGCCCAGAATCGCATGGGAAAGTTTGACCCTCCCATTCGAGCAAGTGGGAATGGCGGCACCGGATCTAGGACTGTACTATAATTGCACACAGGCACATTTTGCTCATTTTTGGCTACACCCGATACGATATCTGCTGCATCTGGCTCCTGAGTGTGATTTGGTGTGGCCTGACACATTAGCGGGAGTGATAACTGGACCCCCCCAGGCCTCGTCCATGGGGTATAGATGCAGTGACATGCATGGAACGGGCTTGGACGATGCTGCCGTGGCACGCGGGAGCCTTTTGCACCCTCAATGCCATTGCAAGATATTGCGAGCTTGCCACTGTTGGGTGACGGCCAGTTCTGGGAGAGCCTGCACAAGATAAATATGGTCACCCTGAGATCTTGGTTTCCAGAGGGGTCGTTGGTTTTCCTGGAGGCTGCATTGGATGACGCGCACAACACCATGTTCTACCAACTCTTTTATCTCAGGGTACAGGCTATGTTGCGGGTGCAATTCTCCTGCTACCCTGCAGAGCCTCCGGTGTGCCAAACGCTGGAGCTTATGTATACAGCACAGTCTTCTCGTAGACTTATTACACGTCTATATGTCAGCATGCAGATGCCTGTGGTCCCCTTCGTGTCCAAGGCTAGGCTCTCTTGGGAGACGGACATCGGGGAGACTCTTTCAGACGAAATGTGGCAATATTGTTGCGCGCAACTTCGCAAACTCTCTCCCAGCTATAGATTATGCCTCATACATTTTAACTTTTTGCACCGCTTATACTATACGCCAAGTCAATTAAGTAGAATTGGTGTCAGAGCTGATGATTGCTGTGAGAGATGCCGTGCTCCTGAGACAACTTTCATGCATTTGGCATGGCGATGTGGGGCATTGCAGGGCTATTGGACAGAGGAGCTGCAAGTGATTGGTGAAATGGTTGGAATTGTGCTGCCACACTCCCCTAAACTTACCCTCCTGGGTTATGTGAAGAATGCTGGAAATTAGTGGGGATGCTGTTGCTGCTGGCTAAACGTAGGATAGCGATGTGCTGGGGGAGGCAAGGAGCTCCTCGCTGTGGAGACTGGCTGAAGAATGCTGTGTACTATCAGGAACAACTAGAGGCATATTGGGAGTTAATGCCTGAAAATTCCAGACGGCGTGATATATGGGCCCCCACGGTCCTTTCTGGAGTCCCGATAATAGGATGGCACAGTGTTGCTCTATGTTTCCTACCAGGTTCCGAAACCAGACTCACCCCCTCCAAGAGGATACGTGGTAGCTCCTTTTGTATTGAGAACTGTTAGCTGCTTAACCCCCCTCCTTTTTTCCCCATCTTTCCTTCCCTCCATCCTTCTTTGGATGTCATTATCAAGTTATTAATCATCCTTGACGGAATAATACATAATTGCACTGATTTTCCCTTTCTGATCGATATGCTGCTCTAATCACCCCCACAGTTCTATGGTGTGAACCGTCAATATTGTATGTTTTTTATGTAGTGTATTGTTTTGTTGGTCTTATTTGTATGACTGGATCTACTGATAAAGTCAAAGTCATAAATAAAAATGAATAAAAAAATAAATAAACAAAAAACTCTAGGATGGTCCAGCAGCACTTCCAAAAGTTTCATGGAGTCAAGCAGAAACTGTGTGCAATGCAATTGACACTATCAGCTACTCTATCCGGCCAAACTCAGACTAATGTGACAGACTAAGACTTTCTTCTTTGAGTCTCCTGAAGTAGCTTAGGACTGGGCATCTGAACAAAAGTGAATCCATAAGCCTGGCTCTCTAGACTGCCGTGGACATGGTGATGCCCTCCCCCTTCAAAACTAAGGAGCAGTGGAGAAAAGGCCACAGACACCCATGATGTGGCAGGGTTGACCGTGTGATGATCCAGGGTTCTGGTGCAGAAACTGATTGGATGACCTGGTGGCTAGCATAGATTCTTAAGACCTGCCTGATAATCTTCTTGGGGGGGTCTTGTGGCCAACATTTGGGCCCTATTTTTGGGGACTTCGACCCTGTTCGGTCTGTGCCACTTCCGTTAGGGATGATCTGACATGCTGGGCAGACACTCCTTGATATAAAGCTAGATGGGGGATTCCCCCTTGGTGTGGGATAGGGATTATCTTGTTGTAAATTCATAACTCAGGTCTCGTAGTCCAGGGCTCAGAGCTCTAATTCCACACCCCTCTTTATTTAGTAGCTGAGTTATATTTGGCAGTTTGATTTGGGAGTTACAACGGTATATATGTCTGGGGACTTTCTGTCCTTTAGACAGGCTTCCAGCTGAACTGTACAACACATGCTTCTAGTTTTGGGGGTATAGGGTGTATACAAGGATACATTTTTTTAATGTTATTCTGTGTTTTCTTCCTTCTACAACTGAAGCTGAACAATGTTTGGAGCCCCACGTGCAACAGGTAGACGCTAGCACGCTCTCACATCTCTTGGGAAACAAATACCCCTTTCTTAGTAGATATGGATTTAGCCGCATATTTCATGCAGGATATGTTCCAGGCTCTGGAGAGATAGGTGTCCTATTCCAAAACAAGTTCCCATTCATCCATGAATGACTTGGCATGGTAATCATAGCTGTTACTTTGCCATTACAGGGTCAATTGGTACCTTGCTGGAAATCGTTAGTGTCTATACCCCACCTCATGTCTTCATCCCTGATTGAATGCCTTGGCTATTTGAATTCACACTCCCTGCAGGTCGGCTGGTAATAGACGGGGATTTTAATGGTGTAAATGATCTGAAGCTAGGTAGATCCCAAAATTGCTGTACCACATCTGCTAATATCACTGCAGTGGAATGTGCCATGGGGACAATAGGCCATTGCCAAGGCTGGCATAGATTCTATCCTGAGAATAGGAGTTATACCATTTTGTCTGGGCCACATGGTTCCTTCTCCAGACTGAATTATATCATTCTTTCTTATTCTGACACAGGTCATGTAATAAATGTTGTTTTCTCTTCTAAGTCTCTTTCAGCTGTAGCTGCCTCCATGGCAAGTTTTTCTCTGGCTAAGCCGTCTCAGCCCTCCTCTCATCCACTGGGCTTTGTCATACTTAACTCTTCTCACCTCTGTGGCTAGTAGGGCCAGCTGCACCCTCAGTTCCCTCTCAGCCTGTCTGTCCTTTAACTCCTTAGGGGACAGGGTTTGTGGGGAGGTATTGCTTTCTACATTGGATCCTCAAGTGACTCCCTCTCTGTGTGTTCCTCGCGCTCTGCTTTTCTGGAGCCTTTGCCATGTAATTAGGTTGAGCCTAGACAGCGTTCATGCGCTGTCTGGAAGACCTGTTGTTAGGGTTATAGGTATTTGGTCCCGCCTGCTGCTGCCTGCCACTTCCGATAGGTTCAAGGCAGTGTTGCTCTTGTAGTGCTGCCTCCGAAGAGGTTTGGCAGCCGATACGCCACTTCCTGTACTTGGCCGAGGAGCACCCGCCAAGTACAGTTTACTTACTCCTACAGGTTTTCTGTTGTTTGAATGGACTATTTTTCTCTGTTTCCTTCCTCTCGTGTTTGTCAGTGAGCACTCGTGTTCACTTGCATGGTTTGTTTTCCGCATTTGTCTATCACTTGGTCCGTAGTTTACATAAGCAGTAATTACAAGTAGTTGTGTTGTACCTGTGTTTTATACTTTTTTTTGTTGCTTTATATCGCATGAAATCGACCTAGGAATGAATCCTCAACAGCAGCTCTCCTGGCACAGCGGGAAAGCCAATACTGCAATATTCAGTGCACGCGGGGAAACTCACCCCATAATGTTTTGCAGGCATTCATTTTACAATACATGTGTGCCCATAATTCAGTCTGCGGTGGTCCTAGGGAAATAGGACCACCCCCAAAACATTTATAATGATATGCTCCTTCTGTTCGGGCATTCTTGTGGGTCACAATGGGTGAGAAGGGGCCCAAGGCCCATATTTATACTTTTTTAGCGCCGCATTTGCATAATTTGTTTACGCAAAGTGGCGCAAACTTGCAAAATACAATTGTATTTTGTAAGTTTGTGCTGTTTTTGAGTCAAAAAGCGGCCAAACGCAGCGCTAAAAAAGTATAAATATGGGCCCAAATATCTTGACCTCTTCCACAATTCAGTGTATATTTAAACATTTTTGTAGTTGAAACTTTTGTTTGTACGGCTGAGAGGAGTTTGTGTTATAAGGGCCTTGTTAGTATTTTAACATTCTTCCTTGGTTTGAAGATGTGTAATGCTTGTTACTTGCTCCTGATATCAAAAGGGTTATTACTCTAGGGCACTACTAACTTAGTTGGCCTGACAGGGACATCTAGCCACCACTAGTGGTACTGCACCTTCTGCTAATACACTACTGACTTAGTTGGCTTCATAGGGACATCTAGCCACCACCAGTGGTACTGCACCTTCTGCTATTGAATAAACACACACTTAGGCCAATATTGATACTTTTTTAGCGCCGCATCTGCGTCATTTTTGGACCTATTTTGCGTCAAAAAACGAAGTAAATGCGGCACTAAAAATGTATAAATCTGTTATTTCTGATAAAGGTTTAATGTATTCACGAAAACTCAGCCCATAATGCCTTGCAGGCACACATTTTACAACACATGTGTGCCTGTGGTGGTCATAGGGCAATGGGACCTCCACCAGTACATTCAGAACCATGTGCTCTTTCTGTTCAGGCCATCTTATGGGTCACACTAAGTAAGAGGGGCCCCAAAAATCTTAACCTCTTCTACCAGTCAGTGAATATTTAAGTTTTCTCATAGGGGAAACTTTTGTTTTCATAGGTGAGAATAGTTTTTTTGTAAGGGCCTTGTTTTTAAGAGTGTTTTGATAGTTCTGCTTGGCCTGACAAATTTGTAATGTACTATACTACTCTCAATCTTAAAATAATAAAGCACTGTTAACTTCGCTGATTTTACAGGGATATCTATTCATCATCAGTGGTACTGCACTTTCTGCTAATAGATAAACACAGTTCATTTCTGATAGAGGTTTAGGGGCATATTTATACTCCGAGGCATGTGCGTTGGATTTATACTCCTGGGCGGGCGCAAAAACCGTTGCGTTAAGGGACCTGTGGGCTCTGAAGGAGCCCAGAGGTGCCCTCCCATGCCCCCAGGGACACCCCCTGTCACCCTTGCCCACCCCAGGAGGACACCCAAGGCTGGAGGGACCCATCCCAGGGGCATTAAGGTAAGTTCAGGTAAGTGTTTTTTTGTATTTTTTTTTGTGGCATAGGGGGGCCTGATTTGTGCCCCCCTACATGCCACTGTGCCCAATGACCATGCCCAGGGGACAGAAGTCCCCTGGACATGGCCATTGGGCAAGGGGGCATGACTCCTGTCTTTGCTAAGACAGGAGTCATTTCTATGGGGGTTGGGAGTGAAAAAAAATGGCGCAAATCGGGTTGAGGCGAAAAAATTGCCTCAACCTGACTTGCCCCATTTTTTCACGCCCAAGCTCCATTTTCCCCTACGCCGGAGCTGCCTGGTGTACGTCGTTTTTTTTAACGCACACCAGACGGCGCCGGCGGCTAACGCCATTCAATAAATACAGCTCCCGCATGGCGCTTCAGAATGGCGTTAGCCGGCGCTAATTTTTTTGACGCAGTTTTGCATCAAAAAGTATAAATATGGGCCTTAATGTGTTCTCAGAATCTCAGCCCATAATTCTTTGTAGGCATTCTTTTACAACACATGTGTACCCATAACTCAGCCTGTGGTGGTCCTAGGGCAATGGGGCCACCTGCAAAACATTCTGAAAAAGTGTTCTTTATGTTTAGGTCATCTTGTGGGTCACACTAGGTGAGAGAGGGCCCAAAAACCATAACCTCTTTCACCATTTAATGTGTGTTTAATTTCTCTTTTGTTTTAACAGCTGAGAGGAGGGCCTTGTTTGTAAGAGTGTTCTAATGATTCTGTATCCTTTGCAAATGTGTAATGTGCTGTTCTGAAAGGATAATTGCTCCAAGACAGTACTAATTCTACAGGGACATCTAGCCACCACCAGTGGTACTGCACTTCTTGCTACTGAACACTTTCTGATTAAGGTTTAATATATTCATGGAAACTCAGGCCCTTATTTATACTTTTTTAGCGCCGCGTTTGCGACGCGTTTTTACACAAAAAGGGCGCAAACTTACAAAATACAATTGTATTTTGTAAGTTTGCGCCGTTTTTGCGTAAAAAACCGGCGCAAATGTGGCGTTAAAAAAGTATAAATATGAGCCTCAGTCCATAATCCTTTACAGGTATTTGTTTTACAACACATTTGTGCCCATAACTCAGCCTGTGGTGGTCCTAGGGCAATGGGACCACCCCAAAACATTGATTATCGTTCCACAGCACTCCTAATTCAGTTTGCTTAACAGGGACATCTATTCATTGCCAGTAGTACTGCACCTTCTGCTGTCGACTCTACAGGGACATGTAGCCATAACCAGTGGTACCGCACCGTCCGTTGTTGTCTCTGCAGGGACATCTAGCCACAACCAGTAGTACTGTACCTTCTGCTATTGACCAGTGGTACTGCACATTCTGCTGTTGACTCTACAGGGACATCTGGCAATGACCTGTGGCACTGCACCCTTGTGCCACTGACTCAACTGGTAAATTATGTTTAAAAGGCCAACCATGCCTGAAAATGTGTAATACACTATACCCTCAAACGGTTGATTATACTGCAATTCTTTGTCACTCTTTTTTTATGTGATTATGCCCTCTGGTGGCTGAATATATAATTATATGACCATGTTTCTTCCAAATGCTATTTTCACTGGGGTGCTCTGTTGGGGCTGTTCAGACCATCACAGTCTAACGGCAATTACATGAAGGAATGCACAAATACAGTTTATTTCTGATGAAGGTTTAATGTGCTGCCTGGCAAAATATTTATAAGGTCCCAAATGTGAAGTTGTCATCATCATTTACAACGCCAACAGCTCTAACTCTCGCTAATGGGAGACCTATTGCATTGCAAATGCTTGTTTTTCTTCTCCTCTTCCTCCTTCTCAACATCACTGCCTTCTTGGGCCTATGATAGAGAGTCCAGGCGTATTCAGAACTCTTCATTCTCTAGTCCTAGAGCTGTAAAGAGATCCTCCTCCTCCACAGACTCATCACCCTCCCAGTGGTTCTCTGCTTCCTTTATCTAGTAGGTTTCGTCATAAGCATAGAGGGCTTTCTGTAGGTCCTGCTTAGTGGACCTCTTCTACACAGCCAGCCGTCTCTCCTAGCAAAACTCTTTCAGCTCCCTCGTAGTGTAGTAGATTATGCAGTTGAGATCCATGAATACTCTGGCAAGGTATCACTGGTACAAAAACAAGAGTTTCAGGGTCTGGAGGTGAAGCAGGAGTCAAATTTAGAAACATGACAAATTGAGAGAAAAGGAGGATTAAAAAACTTGTAATGGTCTTCTGTGTGGAACAGTAGTGTACACCAAGTCATCGTAAAGCACAGCATAAGAATAGGTTCTATCCATACCACTGATTTCCAGAGTTAGAAATTGGGTTTCTGGTTGGCAGAGGAACGCACCCTATCCAAGCTGGAACCACAATCCTGGTAAGGGTAAGTCACAAACACACCCTAGGTTAAGCTCTGCTCACCCTCCGGTAGCATGGCACAGAACAGTTAGGCTTAACTTAGGAGGCAATGTGTATTTGTGCAACACTTCAAACAGTAGAACAGTGAAAACACCACACAAGAAGATACCACACCCGGCTATAAAAACAGAACATAATTGATTAAATAAAACAAGACCAAAACAACAAAATTCCAATGAGTAGAAGTCAAGATATGAATTTGTAAAAAATACATGGAAAATAGCGCTTAGAAGTAAGAAGCACTTAAGTGGCATAACTTGACAAGCTGGACCAGGGAAAAGTCAAACGTTCAGGCTGACAGCGATGGGGCACAGCCTGAATACAGGGACCCCATGGGGCCCACTGGATAAAAGTACCTTGATCCGGGATGCATCACTGTCAAGGAAGATGTGAGGTGCAACCAAAGCGTTGTGTCAAGCCACGTGGTTGATGAGATGCATCCATTTTCTCCACGCAACTGTGGCAGTGCATTGGTTCTTAATGTGAGGTGCTGATTCTAAATGCAATGCACAGCTCCTGCTGCTACAGTAGGCGACACCTCAATTTCAAAAGAGATGCACTGGTTCCGAAGGCAATGTGATGAGTTCGCTCCATCTCCATGCAACAACAAGGATGCACTGATTCTGACTCACGCAAAAGCGAAGATGGACCGGTTCCAATCAAGATGTGTGGGTTCTGGCTGAAGCAGCACTTTATACCCACTTTCAAGGGCCCAGGAATGTGTTGGCAGGGCAAGATTTGCAGATAGCAAAGTCCAGGTCTGTAGCAGGGTGAGTTGAAGTCTTTTTTGTACCTGAGATTTCAGAAAACAGGTGAACAGTCAGCTGGCCCTTCGAGTCACTCTGGGTTCTGGGTTGTTGAGCTGAAGGTCCAGTCTTTCTCACTCCCTGCCAAGAGGGCAGCAGGTCGGCAGAGCAAAGCAGGAGTCTAACAGAGTAGCAGCTCAGCAAAGTGGCATTTCTTGTAGTAGCACAGCAGTCCTTCCTGACAGAGCTGCCACAGGTCCAGAAGTGTACTGAAGTGGTGGTGTCATAGGTCCAGTACGTATTCCCAGTGGTGCCTTTGAAGTGGGGGAGCATTCAAAGAAAGGAATCTAAAGCGCACAGACTTCCTCCCTTCTTGCCCTGTCTCCGGACTCACTACAGGGGGTATGCAGCCCTTTGCGTGTTAACAGAGCACTCCGTATTCTAGGGTAAGCGTCAGCCCCTCCCTACCATCCTGCCCAGGAAATCCCTTCAGTCACACCTAAGCACCCTTTGTGTGTGACTGTCTAAAGGGATTGCACAAGTGCACCTGTCACCCAACCCCAGATGTGTATTGGAGACAGGCAGTAGACACCAAGGGCCAGATGTATCAAGCCTTTTTGCATTCGCAAACGGTGCGAATGCCCATTTGCGAATGCAGAAAGGCCTTTCAGAATGTATGAAAGGCATTCTGAACGCAATTTGAAGAAATCGCTAAAATAGCGATTCCTTAAAATTGCGAGCCCATTTAGAGAATCGCAATCTGCGATTCTCTAAATAAGAAATCGCAAATAAGGAATCCTTATTTGCGATTTTTTAAGCACATGTGTGAAGCAATTCCTTAATGCGAATTGGGCATTAAGGAATCGCTATTACCACCAAGTTGAACTTGGTGGTAACCATGTGAAAATTTTAAAAATGCATTAAACATGCATTTTTAAAATTGACATTTAACGCACACATGCCCTTTTGGCATGTGTGCACCTTACATGTCTTCCAAAATTGTTTTGGGGTGCAGCAGAGGGGGGCTAAGGCCCCCAGCACCCTGGAGTTTGCATTCCAGTTAGGAATTTGCAATTTGTGAAATGCAAAAAATTTGCAAATATGGGCCAACAGGCCCATAGGTGCGAATGGGGGCTGTATCGCAATTTACGATTCGGTAATAGCATTTGCGATTTTTAAGAAATCGCTATTACCGAATCGCAAATATGATACATAGCATTTTGCGACTCAGACATAGCGATTTCTTAAAAATCGCTATTTCTGAATCGCAAAAGGCTTTTTTGATACATCTGGCCCTAAATGGCTAAAGTGAGAAAATGCCAACTTTCTAAAAGCGGCATTTCCTGAACTGTAATTTAAAATCTGACTTCACTATAAGTTGTGATTTAAAATTGTAAGTCCAAAGACACCAAACCTGACAAACTTATCTCTTCCAGATTGTGAATTACACTTATAAAATGTAATATCATAATCCCAATGTTATCCTGTATGAGTGATAGGCCTTGCTGTAGTGAAAAGCAACTTTGGGAATTTTTCACTAACAGGACAGGTAAAACCCAGGTACATGTCCTGCTGTTTAAATACATTGCACCTTGCCCTCTGGGTTGTTCAAGTCCTGCCTAAGAGGTGATGTAAATGTTTAAAAGGGTGAGGTTTGGGTCTGGCAAAAGGTTGCAAAAACTTTGCCAGGTCAACATGGCAGTTTAAAACTGTCCACAAAGGTTCTGCAATGACAGGCCTGAGAAAAGGTTTAAGGGCTACTGAAGTGGGTGGCACAATAGGTGCTGCAGACTCACTAGTAGTACTTAATGTACAGCCCTGGGCACAGGTAGTGCACTTTACTAGGGTCTTATAAGTAAATTAAATATGCCAATTTTGGATAAGCCAATGTTACCCTGTTTTGAGTATAGAGCACATGCACATTGGCACTGGTTAACAGTGGTAAAGTGCCCAGAGTCCTAAAGCCAACAAAAATGGGGTCAGAAAAAGGTGGAGGAAGGCAAAAGGTTTGGGATGATCCTGCAGAAAGGGCCATGTCTAACAAGCCTCTGAACTATTGCACAGGCTATGTAAACAAGAGAAAATCCATAGGCATATCTCCATGATTGGCTCATATTATTATTAGCCAGGGACCATCGGGTCATGACTAAGTTAATGACTCATTACTTCTCTCTTTATGCCGAGTATAGCAGTTAACTCCTTTGCACTGGCTGAGTTCATTCTGGATGTGCAGGTACTGGCAGTAGGTTATGAAACTGGAGCCCCGCCCCACACCTCCCCCTGCAAAGAGTATGGAAGCCCCTCCCCCGGCCTCATTCAGAGCAGGAATTGTGCTGAAGGGGCTCGCTGGAGCTTGGGGGCCGTTCGCACTGTAGGGGCTGCGGGGGCCTTTGTTACACCGTGTGTACTGGCCCTCTCTAGGGCACAGAGGGTTCAGTTCAAGGCAAACATTACAGAAGAGGAACTGGCAGAAGCCTTATCAAAGCTGCAGGGGGAGATCACCCAGTCTGTATGGGTTTCCTACCCAATTTATTAGGCTCACCCTCCCAATCCATCCCAGTCATCAAAGCCATGCTCAATGAGGCTCTGGAGCATGGTAGTTTACCTCTTGATCTTCAGCTTTCTCATAGCGCCATCATCCCTAACCCGGGTGCCGTACTGGACAGGTTCTGGTTATATTGCCCTATTTCCCTCATTAACATTAAGGTGAAACTGATAGCCTAGGTCCTTGTGACCCGAATGCATGCAGGAATTGTCTCTCTTGGCTACTGAGGCCAATAAGGGTTCATGCAGGACATTCTACTCGTCATAATGTCTGCAGAGTCCATAACGTGTTGGTGTTGACTGGACAGCGTTGAGGCCCATTAGCATTCCTTTAGGTCGATTTTGAGAAGGCCTTCCATTTGATTGCTTGGTATTACTTATTTGCGATCTTTCATAAGGCCAACTTCGGGGACAACTTTTTGCTTCATGTCTGCCTCATTCATAGCAACCTGTGGGCCTACTCCAACCCATTGCTGAACTCTCTGAAAATGCCCCTATAGAGATGGGGGAGGAGACAGGGCTGACTGCTCACACCATTACTTTTCAGCCTGGTTATAGAACTACGCATTAGTAAAGTGCTTTGAATGGATGGAAGAGATCTCAGACAGGATCTCCTATATGAAGGTGACCTGCTAACATTTCTATAGGATCTTGTAGAGCCTGGACCACGAGTACTCCACATCTTAAGGACATTTGGTGAATTCACCAGCCTTTTTAATAAAGCAACCAAATCCGCTGTGTATTCAATTAGGGCAAAACAGGACAACCTTGAATGGGTCTCCTCACTCAGCAGTCAAGATATGGCTTTAAATGTTTGGGGGTCTATTTTATGGATGACGAGTAGAGGGCCTGGGAAAAAACCCACATTATGTCTCTACACTACATGCAGAGATTGCATTCCGGTCCCCTCTCTCTTTGTACCTTTTGGATTGGGCCGCCATTTTCAAAATGTTTTCACTGCTGCAACGTCTTATATCAGCTGCAACACGACCCCTATAAAATCCTATGTAACTCCTTTAGCTGGCTAACATCCATTACTCAATCTTTTTTGGGCAGGTGGGGCACCTCGAATTGCACTGAGCAAGTGCTACAAATCACCATATGAAGTGGGCATAGGTGCCACTGATGTGCAATCCTACCATAGAGGGGCACATCTTTCCATCATAGACTGTTGGTTACACTGCCCTCAATCAGACCCACCCTTTGCAAACATAATGGTGAACCATGAGAGATACCCCCTTTTTTCACTACCTATATGTAGCTCACCCTCGGCAGGCACCTCAAGCAACGACACAGGTCTGGAACTCTGGCCTGTGACTCTTAGACAGCTGGCAAAGCATAAATGTCTCACTCGAGAAACCCTCATGTGGCGATGACACTTAGCAAAGTTGTGAACCTCAAGTGTTTCCGAGGGTGGGACTTGATTGATATTTCCACTTTGGTGGACATGATGGACAACATTCATATGGGCTTCTTAGTATACCTACACACCCACTTGATATTCATAAACAACAATTCTTTCACTACCTCCAACACATTCACGCACTGTATCCTTATATTGGAAATCTGAATGAACTCCCTGAACATAACCCCTTAGAGGCCCGGCTACTCGCAAGAGAGTTTTGTCCCAAACAAATCTCTTTAATCTATCACACTCTTACAAACAACTCACCCAACACATTCGATATCTTGGGGGCATGCATGGGAAAGGGACCTTGGCAATCTTTCAGAAGAGTGGATCTATGACAGAATGGCACCTAGAGTGATAGCCAGCGCTATGCAGTTTTGTGCAATCCAAGTATGGATACTGCCTAGAGCACGCATCACTCATTCTAGATTATAGCATTTTGGGAGTATATCCTCCCCTATCTACATTAGATGTGGGTCTGCAGAGGAAATCTTCATCTGCACTGTCTGGTCCTACACTCTGATCCAACAATTTTGGGGTGGGGTGTTAAGGACAATGGTGGGGTGTTAAGCTACACATAAATGAACAGATGGACTTTAGTTGATAATAACTCCATATGGGGTTCCTGGTGGCAAAGAGGGGCATTGTCAGGGAATGGGAAAATGTGTTCTGCTGCTTTCTAGAGCTTTGTGCTATGGGACTGTACTATTGTATGATATGTGATTTGCCGGTTTACACATCTTGGTGATGTCCACAAAAGCATGTCAAGACGGTCTGACTGACAGGAACATTGGGGAACTGCTGTTGCTGTAGGGGGAAATGTCTGTAAATCCTATTATGTTGGGGGCCATGAGGATTCTCCACTGGAATGAGATGACTATATAGGGAGTCAGAAAATGTGTTTATTGTATTAATCATAAAATTAATATTCCTGTGTGTGGGGGGGACACAAATTCAATCAACGGATTGTTGCTTTGCCTGTTTTGTAAAACGCAATACATTATGCGATAAAGAATAATAGATGCCTAGATTGAAGAATGTCTTTTATTATCCAAATACAAAAGCCTGTTGTATCTTATAAAGAACGAGGAAGATTTATCCAATGATTTTAGTAAACACCTATGCCACTTATATGTTTGATCTTAGTATTCGCCTACCTTTTTGTTGAACTCCCTTTTCCACCTCGCCTATTGTGTCATTTTGTCTAGCTGTCAATAAGAAATCTACCTATTCTGTTAAGGGATTTAGCTATGATTATCACATAAATGTATAACTATGTACGATACCTTTTTCACATTCTTAATTTACATTGTTTTATTATTGATTTACATTAATAACCTTTAATTTGAAAAGTAATACAAATATTTAAAAATGCTTTTGTCTAATAATGTAGTTGTTCTATTGAAGTGTTTACCTCTGTGATATTTCCCTTGCCCGTTCTGTGTAAGAGAAGAGAAAAGTCTTAGAAAGAGACTATAGCCCATGCTAATCACCTCAGTATCTCTGACCTGATTTCCTGGTAGTGAAACAACAATAGGGTTCACCTGACAAATCTTTAGCGGAGGGCTGAAGAACAGGATGGAGATAGATTTCAGTCCAATTAGAACACAATATCATGTAATCCTTGGTCTCTACTAAAAAGCAGGTGGTGGGGTGAATGGGTGTCTACTATTTCCAAGCCACCACCCCAGTCCCATACCTATTCCCTGTTGGAGCGGTTGTTTCTGCCTACAAAGATAATAAACTGCTATATCCCACATGCGTATACACAGGTGTCAGTGAAAGCAAGGCTTTCCATAGTCCATTAACTGCCAGAAAACACTGCAGAACCTAGGTGTTTATTTCCATATTTTTAGATGACACTTTTCGTTTGATTTAGTGCTTGCTCTGTCAGCATATGCTCCTATTTCTGGAGCATGAGTCCCCCGTTGAATAATTTATTCTACTGAAATTTCCCACCTTGCGATTAGGAACTACATTTTATTTTTTATTGAGCAAAAAAGAAACATGAAGCAAAGCAAAAAAAGCAAACAATAATCAAGAGGGAGCGATAGTAAAAAACAACATTTACACTGAGATCATCAAACTAAATGGAAAATTAACATTAAAGAGAGATAGCATAATTTCAGTGGAAGACAAAATGGATAATGCTAGGACAATCAAACAAAGAAGTAGAACAGTATTCACTAATGCATCTTTGTGTATGTGAAGTAATACACCTGTCTTACTACTTCATGTAGTCACAAATGCTATTCACAAAGGTGCTGGCTGGGATTTCTGTCTACACAAGGGCGGCTCCTCCTTTAGGGTGGATGAGCGTTGCCCCCCTCCCCCAGCCAGCAGCAGGAGCTGCAACCTTTAGAAACAAAATGACAATAAACCCTTTTTATTGGTATTTTGTTTCCAAACGGGCAGGGCCATGGGGGTGACGAGCCCGGAGGGGAGTGGACAGAGCACTCCCCTCAATACACATGTATGTTTGACCGTCCGTCTCGGGCCGGCCAAACACACATGCGCACCAGGGTTCTCTCCAACCTGGCACTCTGATGCCGAGTTGGAGAGAACCTGCACAGGTATACCTTTTAAGTGTATATATGGGCGTGGAAGGCGTCTCAGCTGGAAAATGGGTCAAATTTACAAATAGAGGATTGAGGAAATTGAAAACTAAGGACGTGTTCAAGAAAGGACATGAATACAAAACACCTACAAATAAATTAAATAAGTTGTAATTCACTAAAGGTACATCCACAACTATCATAGAAGTGCTACAGCCCAAACAGCCTCAAATCTACTCCAGCAAAACCATGTAGTAAATTATAATTCACACCTGGCCACTCACAGGCACTTCAAGGGAATTAACCAAATTAGTGCAGGCAAGAAATATCACTACCAGCACAAAGAAATAAACCTAACAACAAGTAAATAATGAGTTTTAAAAAATGGCTGTACACATTGCAACGCCATGTGGAATACATCATATTGTACAAATATTAAAACATATAAAATCATACAATAAAGAAGATAATATCAATAAATATTGTTTAAACATTGCAGACACCTTGTACAAATATGACTATAACCCATGTGCATATATAAAGAAACTAAAATATTTAAATTATTCAAGATACACAAAATAAGACTTATCTCACTTTTATCACTATTTTGCACAGTTGAAGACATATCATAATACATTGCATTCCCTTAAAAACACACACATAATGGCCCTCATCCTGACCTCGGCGGGCGGCGGAGGCCGCCCGCCAAAGTCCCGCCGTCAGGTTACCGTTCCGCGGTCGAAAGACCGCGGCGGTAATTCTGACATTCCCGCTGGGCTGGCGGGCGGCCGCCTTCAGGCCGCCCGCCAGCCCAGCGGGAAAGAGGCTTCCACGATGAAGCCGGCTCGGAATCGAGCCGGCAGAGTGGAAGCTGTGCGACGGGTGCAGTTGCACCCGTCGCGTATTTCACTGTCTGCGCAGCAGACAGTGAAATACATTTAGGGGCCCTCTTATGGGGGCCCCTGCAGTGCCCATGCCAGTGGCATGGGCACTGCAGGGGCCCCCAGGGGCCCCGCGACCCCCCCTACCGCCATCCGGATTCCAAGGGGCAGCGGAAAACCGGCGGGAGACCGACGGTTTTCCTGCACTGACCGCGGCCAAAGCGCCGCGGTCAGAATGCCCTGCGGGGCACCGCCGGTCTGTCGGCGGTGCTCCCGCCGACCCTGGCCCCAGCGGTCTAAGACCGCCGGGGTTAGAATCACCCCCAATGTATGTTAAAATGTTGCACATATGTTGCATGTTTCCTGTACTGAAACATATTGTAGAAATATACTTGGCTCACACACACACACAACTATTCCAAATGTGCACTTGAAATGGTCATGCACAAAATTTAACATGTATCCTGGCATGATACATACATTCAGCATCCATAATGTTCTTTTTCACACATTGGTTATGTTTCCTGGTAAATCAATGCATACTTGTCTTTTGGTCAACCCAAACACACTCATGTTACATGCGTCCTGGCTTCATACAAACATTTTACTTGCACCTTGGCCTTGTACACAATTAACAATCACTTATATTTTATAGCTATCTTGCTTCACATAAGTGTGTGAAATAAGCTACCAAATTCATTCTACATGCATATTGCCGGTACATTCGCACATACACACACACATTCATGGGTCTTGCTTTGAGGCCTTACACGTGATGTACATGTATAATTGCCTATTAATAAACTTTCTTTATTGAGTTTTGATAGGGCCTATTACCATACAGAGACAGTGGAGCATAAAGAAGATATCAGAAGTATTACCTAAATGCTATTGTTATACATAGATGCAAACATATAATGGCGTCTTCATTCCAATCACACAATCCAAGTGAACAGATGTCACTGGGTTAGCGTTGCCATCTAATAAAATCTTGCACCCAACTTATTTGCCCCTCCCTTCAAATAACTCTGAGCAACAAACCATGAGTAAGTATATTGAAGCCGTATATTGCGTGATGGATGGGAAGCAAGCTGAGGCGCTACTGGACAGGGGCTGTGCGCATTCCTGTGATCACCATCAACATTCTTCGGTGGTCATATCTGAAAGAGGTGAAGCATCCTTGTATGAGTAGGGCAGGCGGTGAATGGAAGGTCTTACACTCACAAGGGGACGCGAATAGGTCGATGAACCTTTTGACTTGTATTTAAGATGTTCCCACCATAGATCAAGTACGTGCAGATCACTAATCAATAACCAATCAGTAACATCAATAATCATTGATAATCAATAGCATTAGTAATCAATTGGAGACAGTAATTATCACACACCATGACCTTTCAGTCATGAATAACCACACATTTAGTAAAAGTTTGAATATTTATTTCCCTATATTATCAATGCTAATGTCATATAAAATAATCTCCAAATCAAATGATGAACATACGGAAACATCACTGGCTGTCCAAAGTGGTAAAAGAAACGTAATTTAATCAAAGCTTGAACTATTACACACTCCAAGGTTGCGTACAAATTAATAACAAGAACAATTGCGCAAACAATATTACATACATTTAGATCCAGCAAAGGAAAAACATCGACTATTACCCACCTATAGCAGATTTTCATAACTGAGGATCCCTATCTAACACCAGGTTAGCATTAGCATGTTGGGCTTCATGCAAAACATTTTAATCAACACAAATTTAGAAAACATCTAACTATGGCTCTATCAAAATAGTGCGGTTGGTACCTAGAAAAAAAAGCAAATAGACTTAGGAAACACATCAGTAATAATATACCTCTCTTCAAATGGATCGGCAAGCTAAAATAGTCTTCGTCATCAGGACATCAGTTCAGTCAGCAAGGCATCAGGATCCAGCATCAAGTTCAGGAAAATGCAAATTCTTTAGGCATTAAAATAAAGCATGTCTCTAGATGCTCAGTAAAGTAATGGACTTTCGGCAAGAAGAAAATGGGCAAATTGTGCTAGGCAAAAGACAAATGCACAATGGCAGCTTCTTCTGAGTGTAGTCCGGCTAAGTTAGATTTCCTAAAACTATTTCCCAAGTCCCTATTGGTCAAGGGATCGCATGTTCACACTTTGTCCAATAAAACTAAAACTTAAAATCTATAAATTCTACTAGTACTCGGTTCACATGCCGCTGATTGGCTTCTCTTGTAATGTCCTCATCGTCCAGCTCGTCAGATAACAATATTGTTGCAGTTTATAATCCAGTCAGTGTCTCCATTGTTCTCCTCCTGAGAAAGTCAGTCCTACACACAGCACACTTATATTGTTACATTTAGCTAGAACAGCATCTTCTAGCAAGCAGATCTCATGAGAAATACTTTTAGGGACGAGCACATGGACAATACAGCGGAAAATCACAATTCAATTCACTAAGCAAACATTTTATTAATCGGTTTAGAAATACAGCTTGACATGAGGTCATGCAACTAGGCCAAGACCTACGCTAAGTTAAGGCCTACGATTAATAAAGCAAATTCATAATGCATAACCCTTAATATGATGTACTAATACATTAATCACACATAAGTTCCATATTTCATATTAATACGCCAATAATAAGTATACTTCGTGAACATTGGCGGTCACTCACGTGGACACATTTTCAAATGTGTGCATTATTTTTCTCTATTTTATTAAATTTTCTACGCAAATCCATTACTCAGAATACATGACTATTCATTAATATTTTCATTAAAACTCCTGCTCTACCAATCTCTCCTCTGATGATTAAATGTGTCATCACACTAAACTATCACTCACAAATGTTTGCATCAGCTACCATTCTGTCATTTCAATCCCTTCAAATCTTTGTTCCCTTTTCCAATTTTCCTTGAACAATTTTTCCCTTTTCTTTCCTCCTCTGATTATTCTTTGACCTTTTAAAATGTATTCTTTTACACAATTTACATATTTCCCATATTCCAATCAGGCAAACCACGATAATTAATATTCTCTGTAATATTTTCAGTATGATCCCTTTCCCAATGTTGCTGAGCCTATTTCTCATTGAAGCAAAACCTTTACCAACTTTCTGCCAAACACCTGGTTCTTTCAATTCTTTCAAATCAGCACTTTCATTAGTCAGATTGGTAAGTAAGCTTCTAATTATTTTACTATTATCGGGAATGAACGAACAACAATGCCTAGAATAAAGCATTCTACAAACTCCACCATCCTTTGCTAAAAGAGTGTTTCAAGCAAGGCAACTCCCACTGAAGGAATTATTGCTCCAAATATATCTCCCTCTATACCAGAAGGAGACTCTCTCCTGTGTCTCACATAATGTAATTCAGTCACTTTTGAAAACTTCTTCAAGTCATCCATTTGAAAAATCTTTGGGAAAACTATTCCCAAATAACATGTCTCATACCATCCTCTTGGAAGACAATAATAAGCATTAGGACCACAGATGTAATATATCACAGGAATCGGTGGATCCTGTACATTCAACATAAATGTCTATTTACTCTGAAACAAAAGCACATGTCTGCATTCACTCGTTCCCACAAATAAAATGTCTGTGTGTGATTAGGCCTATATATACAAAGTTTCCCTTCGCGTTGCACATCTAGAGCTAGTTTCCTTGTCTTTTAATTGCCTTTTTCTAACTTCTCCTTCAACGCCTTTCTCCTGTCATCTATGTTATCTAAGAAGTTCTTTTCTAAAGGTGTAAGCAAGCATGTTAGATTGTTCCTGTGAGTGTAAGCTGTACCAAAGGTTAATGTAGGTTCAAAGAAACCTCTAACTAATACTATGTCATTATCCTTAGCTACTCTATTCAAATATCTAATTATAGGGACAGATTAAAACATCACATCGTGGTTGGAGTAGAAGTACTGGATGTACTCTTGGTTATAGAATCTTGTTAGTAACAAACTACACTTATCCCATAAGTGAGAGGCAAACTGTAATGAGTAACTCTTTCCTCGACTGACGAAGGAATCTGCGTGCACACATAACAATTCTTCACATCAATTGTCTCAACATACTCACTCAGCAAGCGATAGAAGACATTACAAGAAAGTTCCCCTTAGGCATTAGTACCCTCATGCAAATACTTCTCATCTAACCTAAACTTCTCTATTGCTGTTAGCGCAGTAGTTGTTTTGAAAGCAGTATGGTTGGCTTTGCTCTTTTCAAGAACAGTCATTCCCATAATCAATACCACAAACAATATCCCACATACAATCGCCAAACCAATACTCATATATTTACAGCACCTACTTTTCCTACCCTGCTGTCTAATGTTACTCATGATCTGTAAAGAATCAGAAAGCAGAAGAGAAATTTAGAAAAAGGCCAGCAAAGATCAAAAAACAAAACTCGTCTTTCAGCAGTTATTTACAGTTCTCAGTCTTTCTTCCAGGATCCTTTGTCAAAAATCTGTAAGCAGCTTGTCAAAATCAGGTTTCAAAAAGTAAATTCAGGTTATTAAATTCTTCTCCGGTTATTTCCAATAGTCTCTTTCTTAAAAATGTTCTCAGATTGTTTCAACAGCTCAGTTCATCAGTTTCCTTCAAGAGCCAAAATATTGACTTGGAATGTCTCGATCAAAACAAAAAGACAAAAATTCTTTCTGCCATTCACTTGTAGTTGCATACATCCATTCAGAACCTGCATATCTTCAACTTGCTATTCTCTTTCTTTTCAACTTTCAATCACCATTCAATTCTCCTTCACTTCGATCTTCTCTCCTTGTTGTATCTACTTCGTCTTCGATTGTTGTTTCAACAACTAATTCCTTTCTCTTTGATTGTGACTCCGTCCACTTATATCCTTTCAGTGGACCCTTGGTCAATGTTCTTTTCAGTGTTGAACTGGAAACATCTCCTTGTTCTATGGTGTCTTCTCTTGACGGACCTGCAACTGGTTCAGGAGGAGTCAAATCACAGTGAATTTGATCCGCCTCAACTCCTTCCCCCTCGGGGTCTGGCGATTGCTCTGTTTGTGTCTCAAAATCGTCTGCTCCTGGGAAAGCCCTCCTTTGACTAGGCTCTCCTGCCACCTTCTCCTTCAACTCTCATAGGAGTGACTGAACCGTCCTCAACTAGGTCAGATCCAGTCTCAGTTCCCCTTTGTGCTCCTTCCGGCACAAGACTTGTTTTGCTGTTGTCTGTACTTTCAACAACTCTGCTTCTTCATCAGTCAGGAATTTCACCTTCTGCGTGTGACTGGCATGGATCCAAATTGGAACTCCAGCGCTCTTCACAGCTGTGGTAATTGCCAAAACTACCTGGAAAGGACCGTTTCAACGAGGCTCCAAACACATTTTCCTCATGTGCTTCCGGACCATGACTTAGTCACCGGTCCTCAGATTGTGCCCTGGATCATGGATCGGTGGCAGTCTGGTTCTGAGAGAATGAGTGACCACAATCAGCTAGACCTTTGCAGTAGTCCAACACCATATCAACTGTAATGTTGACAAGTGCATTTGAAGGCACCGCTGGCAACCTCATGGCTCGGCCCATAAGGATCTCATTCGGCGACAATCCTAACTTCCTGTCTGGTGTGTTTCTTATTGTCATCAGAACTAAAGGCAGTCGTCGGGCCATTTTAGATTTATGGACGCACACATCTTTGCAACTCTTGACTTCAAGGTACCATTCATTTGCTCCACTAGTCCTGATGCTTTAGGGCGGTAACTACAATGCAACTTCTGCTCAATGTTCAATTCTGCAAACTGTAATTTAATTATTTCATTGTTGAAGTGACTTTCCCTATCTGATTCTAAAGAGATCGGAAACCCGAAACATGGCATCAGTTCACTAAGCAGTAATTTCATAACTGTGGGACTAATTTCTTTGTGTAGGGTAAGCTTCAATCCAGTGACTGAAGATGCAGACAATCACCAACACATATGTCAAACCTCCACACACATGCATCTCAATAAAACCCATCTGCATTCTGCTGAATAGACCTCCTGCTCTTCCAATGTGGCTCAAATTAACCACTGTCCCTTTCCCCCGTTCATTTGCTGGCAAATGATGCAACGATGGCAAAGTGCTTCAGCAACCTGTCTAAACCTTAGGTTGAACCAATCGTGCTTGAACAACTGAATCATGGCATCCCTCCCAATATGTGCTTGACCATGATGATACCTAGCCATTTGAGACAACAGACTATTAGGCAAAACTAATTGACCCTCTTCTGAAACCCCCAATTCATCTTGTCTCTGTACACATTTCATTTTGCTCCATGAACATTTCTCCTCCCTGTCAACATTATTCAGCAACATTTTCAATTCCTCCAATGTATCATTTACTCTCAATGCAAAACTTGGACATTTTTCATCTTCTTCAGGTAACAGTTCCCACTTATCCTTGAACGATATACAGTTCAAAGCGCAAACCTTTGCGACTTGATCCGCCTATCCATTTCCCATTGACATGAAGTATTGAGACTTAAGATTGCACTGCATTTCACCATGGCAATCTTTTAAGGCATTTGAATGGCATGCAACAGTTCTTTAATTCTCTCACCATTTCTCACTGGTGAACCAGAAGATGTCATGAAACCTCTCTGTGACCACAACCGGCCAAAATCATGGACTATTCCAAAACCATACTGGCTATCCGTATAGATAGTAACCTTCAGCTGAGCAGAAGCATGGCACGCTCTAGTAAGGGCTACCAGTTCCATTACTTGGGCAGAATACACTCCTCCAAGCCAAGAAGCTTCCAGGAAAATAATAATTGTGCATACGCATATCTTGCTCTCAGTGTCCCTGTATTGTCTCAGACAAGAGCCATCAACAAAGATAATTTGGCCATTCTCTTCCAATCGAGTATCTCTAATGTCAGGTCTTGGTTTTGTCCACAAGTCAGTTATCTCAAGACAGTCATGCTCAATGTCTTACAATTTTTCAATTTCAACATTTTCATTTGGAAGTAAGGTTGCCCGGTTCAGCACTGTACATCTTTTTAATGACACCTTTGGTGACCCTAGAATACTCGTTTTGTATCTTGTCAATCTTGCACCAGTCAAATATTGGGTTTTCATCTTTGTAAGTAGGATCTCAATAGAATGAGGGACCATTATAGTCAAGGGATAGCCCATCACAATGCCCTCACACTGTGTAAGGCTCTGTCAAACCGCTGCAACTGCGCGCAAACAACTTGGTAAGGCTGCTGCAACCGGGTCCAAACTAGCTGAAAAATATGCTACTGAGAGGTTTACACCTCCATTGACATGCGTCAAGACAGACAAAGAACATGCATCACGCTCATGACAAAACAATGTGAAAGGTTCGTGTAGTCAGGCACAACTAAAGCCAGAGCTTTGCACAGACTCTCTCTCAATTCAGTCAAAGCTTTCATCCGGCCTGGTCTAACACTATAGGATCAGTGAATTCCTTGTGAGTCAGTTTCTGCAATGTCTTGAAATTAATGAAAAATTGGGGATCCATTGGCGGCAGTAGCATACCATCCCTAAAAACATCCTGACATCTCTCTGTGTGGTCGGGGGATTTGTTTGCAAAATTGTTGTAACCCTTTCTCTGGATATCTTTCTTGACCGTTTCTCAATCTGCTGACCCAAGTATTTGACTTCTTTCTAACAGTATTGCAATTTAAGTGGGGACACTTTATGACCATTCTTTCCCAAATGGTTCAGCAAGGCAATTGTCATACTTGCACTTGTCCCTTGATTTGGATGCAATCAGCAAATCAGCAATGTACTGCACCAAAGTCAATTGGAAAGGCAATTCCAGCGACTCCAAATTATTTTTCAAGATCTGATTGAATATGGAAGGTGACTCTGAAAACCCTTGAGGAATTCGATACCAACAGTAAACTCGGTCCAAAAATTTGAAACAAAAGAGAAATTGGCTGTCCTCATAAAGAGGCACAACAAGTCAATGACAGTGACCCACTCAGCATCACATGGAATCTGAAACATTATCACAGCTGGATTTGGCACCACAGGACAACATTTGACCACAATATCATTCACTTTCTCAGATCCTGAACAATTCAAACTTCCCCACAGGGTTTTTTCAGACCCATTATCGATGAATTACCTGGGCTGCTCAATACTTCCTTCAGAACCCATTGTTTTACAAATCCTGCAATTATTTGGGTGACCTTCATAAGAACATCTTGTGGCATGTGGTACTGCAGAATTTGAGGAAAAATAGCATTTGTCTTTACAGTAACTTTAACTGGCTCAACTCCCTTTAGCAGACCTATTTCTTCTCTTGTCAGATCCCACACCTTCTCTTTAACCGTTCCCTGTAAATCAGGATGAAACTTCTTCACTGTGAACACTGGGGAAAATTCAATCAGAGGGTATTCCTCATTTATTGTCTCACACTGTGTCTCTGAGGCTTGGTCACTTTCATCATCGATATTTGTTTGAATCTCTATTCCATCTTTTGAACAAGTAATCAAGCATCTTGTTTTACACAGCAAGTCTCTCCCCAGTAGGGATGCTGGACTTGAATCACAGGCTATGAATTTGTGCAATCCCTGGAAGTTGCCAATTTTAACCTGAACCGGTTCTGTCATCGGGTTGGTCAAATACTGATTTGCAACCCCTACAATCTGAACTGTTTTACCTGAAAGGGGCAAATTTTGAACTTCAACTGATCTTACTGTAGGGCGTGTAGCTACCGTGCCAACCAAAAATGAAACTCTGTGACCCATGACTTTTCCCCTCACATAGGGACCTCTCTGATCTACTTCTAAGGAGGTTGCAAGCACACATGGCTCTTCATCGGAACTTTTGCTCACCCAATCATCATCTCTTCCATTCTCACTGTGTAACAGGAATTGATATAATGTGTTATTACTTTTGTTAAACTTCTGACCTGTGACCTGTTGAGAAAGCATCATGTGCTGCTGTTCCAATGGGACTTGAGGTATTTGAATTTGCTGTCTAGGTACCATGGGCACCTGCTGCTGCATTGGAGGCAACTGTGTAATTTGCACATGTGGCATTTGCACCTGCTGCATGGGTTGAAAATTCTGCAACTAATTCATATTATTTTGAACATTTGGATTAGGACCTCTCATTCATGGTCCTCTCATGTTCTGAAGTGAATTGACATCATTAGTCTGCAGTACAACACCTTCCTGCACCAACATCGGTCACTCCCGTTTCCAATGTCCGACGGCTCCTCAAGCATGACAAGGCAATAATTTCTTCATTCCCTGCATATCATTCTGAACTACTACAGTACCCAAGTCTGGACCGCGATTCACATTACCTCCACGACCTCTACCTCTCACTGGGGCTGAAATACAATGTTTCCCTGCTGCTGCTGTAGTAGCTGCTGTGGAAAATTCCCTTGCATGCCTTCCTGAGCAGCTTTAATCTGCATCACCATCGCCTTCTCTTTCAGCTTTTTCTGCTTCAACTCAATTTTACCACTACAGTACTGTGCATACTGCGACCCCATCATCAATCGGCTTTGCTTGCCAACAAATCAAATGACTCTTTATCATCTGGCTAATTTCAGGTTTTAATCCTTCCACAAATCTGAACACAAGATGAAACATGTCCTTTGCCTCAATTGTCTCTGTACCCCTGTAATGCTTGAATGCCTGTAACAATCTCTCATAGTACGCATGTATCGACTCCTTTGCTTCCTGAGCTGTCCTGTAAATTCTCAGCCAATCTTCTTGAGCTAAATTCTCATTTAAAAAAATTCAATCACCTTATAGTAATATTCCATTACCTCGGGAGACAGTGCACCTGTAATTTTCTCTCTCTCTGGCTCTCTTGTTGGCCAATCTATACTCCTCTTACACTCTATCCACAGATCAGCTGGGACCACTATCTCTAATAAGGTGTTCAAGTCCTCCAACAGGCACTTTGTGAGTTTTACAAACCTGTCTGTCTTCTGGTACCACTCTACTGCATTCTCTCAATTTTGAATAATCATTTGTGAATGATAGAATGTCACTTCTGCTCCAAGGGACATGAACAAAATTCCCTCCTGGAATCTCATTGGTAAAATTTTCACTGGATCTTGGTGTTGCTGCACATTTACAGTCTGCGCCACAGAATCCCTTTTTCTCTTATCTCTTTTCTTTACCCATCTGCCTTCCCACTTGTCTAATGCTCCCCAAGTCTGGGAACTTTGAAGTAATTCTTTGTTTTATCTATCTCTATGCCGTACTTCTCTGCCAGGTCGGCTAGCTTCTGATGAACATTGCTCATTTCCGTTGTAATCTTCGGGCACAGATATCTCAACTCTGCTTCTGTGTAGGAGTCTAATCTGTTCACACCCATAGTTCCCTCATGAGCTCACCTACTTCCATGCTTAGCCTAGCGTAATTCAATTACTCCTCTCCCTTCGGAGCACTCTGCGGGTTATTCAGCTTGTCTAACCATTCAGTCAACTGCTGAGCAGTCATACGTTGCAACAAGATGTTGCTAGCTTGGACAGGAGATACCTGCTGCGCAACTGCATTTAGGGTCTGCGGTGTCAGTAATTTCAAGCTCTGACTAATGTTTGACCCTATAGTAGTATCTGGAGGTACTCCAAATGGACTAAGGTCTAACAGCAATATCGATCTGCCAAAAAGTCTGTTCCACAGGAGAAACTACTCGAATGTTTTTGTTATGTCCTCCCCCATTGCATTCTATGTCCTGACACCCTGTTCACATACACTGGGTTTCTTCTGTGCAAATAAGGGTATGACTGGACCAACAGTAATAGGCAGAGATATAGCATCTGTGGTTGGTCTGATACTTAAGTTCTGTGGGAGAGTAACTCCCACGTTCTGATTCATCATTGAAGACATATCTGTCTGTGCCCCCATTACTGGAGTGAATTTCATCATGACTTGTGGCTGCGCTTGGGGCACTAAAAGTGGACATGGTTTTGCCTGAACCAACACTGGTCTCAGAAAAACTTGTTCTGTAGGCACAATTAGGTTTGTAGCCATTTCCAAGATGGGTATATCAGGGTAAATTCTCTGGACCTGTGGCGGTTGCACCTGATTTTGTACCACTGGAGTAGTAGGCACGTTAAGATTACTCTGCATCGGACTGTGTCAGGCTAGTATCAACCTGTACCGGACTCACTGTCCCATTAGCCTGTGTCGGAGCTGTAGGGTCAGCACTGGTTCTTGGACCACTCTCATGTGCTGCAGATGGTGGTGGACGATTTCTCAGTAACTTTGTAAGAAACTCATCATCGTCTGACTCTTCCTCCACTGACGAGGATTTTCTAGCCTCCCTACTTTCGGAAGGGCTTCTGTTAGTATTTCTAGTGGCTTTCCTTCCTTCTTTCTCAGTCTCTTGTGTAATTGCTGGAAACAACTTTTTCCATGCAAAGTCTCGTTTCTCCAAACTCTCTGAGCACTGTCCCACACAGCCTCTGTTAATGTCTTTTCAGCTTTTCTCATTCTCCGCTCGAATTTCAGTTGCTGTTGCTGTCTGGCTACTAGCTCCCAGATCGCTAATGCCTCAAACTGTGCTGGTCTCGGAAGGGGCTTTGATTCAGATAGCACCATCCTTAAACGCTGTAAAACCCTCAAATTGAACGATCCATTTGCAGGAAATGCTAAGCTTCCATCTTTCTCCATCACCTTGCACCATTACTTTAGCCAAAGACATGGCGCAACACCCTTCTCTTCCATTACAATGTAAACTGGTGTACCTTCTGGCGGTGTAGCTTCGCCTATACTCGTTGCAATGTACGTATCTCCCCTTAAAGCACTCTTTAAAGCCTTGAAAAATTTCATCTTTTTTAATCTTTTTGTTTTGTAAAATCAAATCAGGATGGTACTTTTAATCCTAGAATTCTCTTCACCCACCTTCTCGACCAATTGTGCCTCGCAGACGGCTGCCACTCCGTGTGTGACCCTTCTCACTAACCAAACTATCCCAGCACGGCTCCAAGGACGTCACACTCACACGTACTGCGGCTGACAAAGTCTTGTGGCTTGTCCTCCCAAACTTTGATTCACACAAAACAAATGCAAAACTTGCGAGCACTAACCGAAAATCAAAACCCAAATCTGCTGGTTTAATACAGGAAAAGGTAACACAATCGCTTCAGAAAATGTACGGATTTTTCACTGACGGCTCTTCCCGCTCTTACAGCTGCTCCTTCTTTCTCAGCCTACCTGACTCGCAAGAAAAATCCGACCTGCAAATTTTCCTCTCAACTGATCAGTAGGTCTGTCCTGGTGCACATAGGACTCGCCAGATCTCCGTCGAAATTTTCTTTCACTCACTTTGATTCACACTCTGACTTGTCGACCACGCCTGATCAACCTATTAAACCAGACAAATTACAACATAAAACCAAGTTTCTCATACACTTTTCAATATACTTTGGAGTCTTAGACCACGCAGGGTCCGTACATCAACAACCACATGGACAATTTGTTTAGCACAAAGTGCAACACACATGTGAAGTTCAACGACTTCCTTACTCTCACACTGCAGAGTATGCACACTCCTCCTACAACTTCATTTGTAGTACGCAAACTCCCTAACCCCTCACAAACATCACAGCTGACCTGCGATTTGCATAAGCTGTGCAAGCGCAAAACCTACTTCAGTCACACAATCACTAGAACGCTGAGAACGTCCTCAAACAACCATTAGCAAGATCAGACATTCTGGGTAAGACATTCCAGGACTTAAGGGAACATTTTCTCTCCAGTCTGTATCACTGAAAAAATAAACCAAAAGCTATACGGGCATCTATGATGGTCTCTTAGGAGACTGCTCCCACGTCTGTTAGCGTGTCTGACCTTAATAAGTAAACTTACAAGGGGACGCAAGTATGTTGATGAACCTTTTGATTCACATTTAAGATGTTCCCACTATAGATCCAGTACATGCAGATCAATAATCAATAACCAATCACTAACATAAATAATCAGTGATAATCAATAGCATTAGTAATCAATTGGAGTCAGTATTTATCATACACCATGACCTTTCAGTCATGAAAAATCACACCTTTAGTGAAAGTTTGAATATTTATTTCCCTATATTAACAATGCTAATATCACATAAGATAATCTCAAAATCAAATGATAAACATACAGAAACATCACTGGTTGTCCAAAGCGGTGGAAGAAACGTAATCTAATCAAAGCTTGAAATATTACACATGCCAAGGTTACGGTGCAAATTAATAACAAGAACAATTGCGCAAACGATATTACATACTTTTAGATTCAGCAAAGGAAAGACATCGACTACTACCCTCCATTGCAGATTTTCATAAGTGAGTATCCTTATCTAACACCAGATTAGCATTAGCATATTGGGCTTCATGCAAAACATTTTAGTCAACACAAATTTAGAAAACATCTAACTATGGATCTATCAAAATAGTGTGGTTGGTGCTTAGAAAGAAAAAGCAAATAGACTTAGGAAACACATCAGTAATAATATACCTCTCCTCAAATGGATCGGCAAGCTAAGATAGTCTTCGTCATCAGGACATCAGTTCAGTCAGCAAGGCATCAGGATTCAGCATCAAGTTCAGGAAAATGCAAAGTCTTTAAGCATTAAAATAAAGCACGTCTCTAGACGCTCAGTAAAGTAATGGCCATCGGCAAGAAGAAAATGGGCAAAATACGCTACGCAAAAGACAAATGCACAATGGCAGCTTCTTCTCAGTATAGTCCGGCTTAGTTAGATTTCCTAAAACTACTTCCCAAGTCCCTATTGGTCAAGGGATTGCATGTTCACACTTTGTCCAATAAAACTAAAACTTCAAATCTATAATATAATTTCTACTAGTACTCGGTTTACATGCCGCTGATTGGCTTCTCTTGTAATGTCCTCATCGTCTGGCTCGTCAGATAACAATATTGTTGCAGCTTATACTCCAGTCAGTGTCTCCATTGTTCTCCTCCTGAGAAAGTCAGTCTTACACACAGCACATTTATATTCTTACATTTAGCAAGAACAGAATCTTCTAGCAAGCAGTTCTCCCGAGAAAGACTTTTAGTTATGATCACATGGACAATACAGCAGAAAATCACAATTCAATACTCTAAGCAAACATTTTATTAATCGGTTTTAAAATACAGCTTGACATGAGCCCGTGCAACTAGACCAAGACCTCCTCTAAGTTAAAGCTAATACATAACGCTTGATTTGATGTACTACTACATTAATCAAACATAAGTTCCATATTTCATATTAATAAGCCATTAATAAGTATACTTCGTGAACATTGGCAGCCATTCATATGGACACATTTTCGAAATGCGTGCATTATTTTTTGCTATATTTTTACATTTTCTACGCAAATCCATTACTCAGAATACATGAATATTCATTATTATTTTTATTAAAATTCCTGCTCTAGCAATTATCAGCCATTCTCTCCATTGTAAGGGCTTGCAATAGTCTGACATGCCAGTGCGCCATCAAGGGCACTACGATCTTCTCCCAAGACGCAGCCAATGCTGTCTTAGCCGCCCCAGACATGACCGCATAATACATCTATCGCTAGAAGTTTCGCGTTTAAGAGTCTCATTACTTCGCACCAGGACAGCAAAGGCTTGGCATGGATGAAGTGGGTAACCCAATATGGTTTTAATCTGGGCTAAGATTTCAGACCAAAAAAGCAAATGACCGGGCAGTCCCGCCATATATGTCGGAAATCTCCAAGCAACCCACATCCTCTCCAACAAAGGTCAGTCGTGTTTTTCTGAGGTTAGTTGGGAAGAGATACTAATCAAAAAGTACTTTGTAATGGGCCTCTCTTACCCCCATAGAGTGGTCAAATCTGGGGATGTCGCTCCAAAGTTTCCGCCATTGCACATCTGGCACCAAACAGCGCGCTCAATCTACTGGTGCCAGCGTTAGGATATGACCAGTACCCTCGATAAATTTCACAAAAGCAAAGAAGACGCTGCTCTTTCTCGTGGGCTTTCCATAGATTTAATCCGCTTAAATACCTTACCATTGGTGACGTATTGAAGCTGATTAAACCTATGCAAAGCCCACAAGAGTGCAGCATCTTCTTTGCTTTTGTGAAGTATATCTATATGGTGTGGCCTAGTCATGGGGTAGGTATTTATTAAAAGAGAATAGAAGAAGAAAATGCTACTTTTAGTCCCTCATTTGCCTTACAAATTTCTCAGTTACGGAGAGGTCTCTAGTAGCTGCCTGTCTCACTTCCGGGTGGAGGACCTAATGTTTCAGTTCAGAATAACGGTACCTCTCTGAGGTTGGTAGTCAAAAGTCTTGGTTATTTTCTAAGTTGATGATTTCCCCTCCATGATATAGATCAGATATATGGTGAGGCAGTCCCCTCCCTCCAAAAGTCTAAGGGACCTGGCGTGAGTGTGGGTGGGAAGGCAGGGTTTAAGTTTACAGGAAGGTAGCCCACCTGGCCGTTGAGTTCACAGCATCCCATACTTTAAGGGTTGTTTTTGTAGGGGTGCTAAAGTTTGCGTTAAGGGGTCGATCTGCCTTTGGCTTCCATAAAATATCCAATGTATTTTGTCTGACCTTCACTGTATCCAAATGGAGCCATTGTTTATCTGATTCTCTCAGTGGCCACTCGGATATCACCCTTTGTTGTGCTGCCTTGTAGTATAGTGGAAAATCAGGCAAGGCCAGCCTGCCAGCCTCTTTAAGCAAGCGCAACAACTTATAAGGGAATAAGTCTCTGTGATCTTGCCAATTGAATTGTCACCAGATATCAGAGTTTGAGAAAAATGTCCTGGTCCAGCACAATTGAGAGTCCCTCAAAAAGATAGAAAAACTTCCGTAAGACAGTCATTTTTATCATCATAATATGGACTACCCACAATAGATACAAGGGGGCCCACTGTTTAAGGTCAGCCAGCTCTAAGTTGTTGAAGGAGTGGAGCGTAGTTAGCCCAATATAGATCGGAAACATTGGGAGTGATTTTAACCCCCTGATAGGTGAGGCCTTTCTTAGCCAATGGAAAGGGGTGGAACCTACCAGTGACTCCACCTCACGTGTGGATAAGGTCAAATTGAGAAGAAAAGATTTGTGAAGATTATTTCAACAACCTACCACTGTTTCATAAAGTTTAAATTCCTGCTGCAAAGCAGCCAAAGATGTCAAAGGGGAGGTAAGGGAAAGTAAAACGTGATCCACAAACTGCAAGATTTTGTTTTCGCTAGATCCAAAGGGTGATGCCCTGAATCGATGGCGTGGCTCTCACTTTAGCTGCGGGGGTTCTATACATCACATTCATGTTGATCATGCCAACTTACCATATATGTGTATTCAGTGTCTATCCTGTCTTCAAAAATACATTCCATGTACATTAGAATAACATGTCTAATTTACATGTGTCCTAGTGCCACACACACATTCTGTGTGTCTCCTGGACACATATGCATATTTTGCAAGTGCTTTAGTCTTGTAGATATATTTATCTCTATCCTATTATCTTGCACATACTACATTTCTCCAAATCATCTCTGTGCCTTCTACATACTAGCTGGCCTAATGCATATAGTTTATAGATTACCAGTCCATATTACTTGGACTCATACATTCTTTCTATATGCACCCTGACCTCACATAAAGATTATACACATACCCTGATCCTAGGTACATGCATATATCTTATGAGAAAACATAAATAGAACTATTTTAAGGGCAACTGAACTAGGGCATCCACTTTTCAAGTGTCCGATGATAAACTGATGTTGAAGGGATAAGCCCTTCGGTAATAAAAGTGCACTTAAAAAGAGGTTATTTTTTTATTTTGCTGTTGGATACACACGTCACAGTTTAAAGTGTATGACTCTGATGGTGGGAGAGATAAGGATGGTGCTCCATTGCGCCAGCTACACAAACAAGAAACTTCACTATGTCTACTTGGAAGGATCTTTGTCTCGAACTGAGTCTAAAATTATGAATTCAGCAACGAACTGATAACGCGTCCCGCCCTAGGTAATTTACTTACTCTGGGACTGGTTTTAGGCCAATGAACCTTTTGACCATGATTGGAGACATCTTAAGATGAGATAGCTATTCAGCATTTCAATCAATAGATCAATAACCTCATCAATATTCACAATGACAAATCAATCAAATTGGTTAATGCCATTAATAAGAATCAAAACACACCATAGCCTTTCAGCTATGAAGAACCACACAGAATTTGGTAAGATTTATTATATGTATTCCCTATTTTTTACACTCTACTAGCAAGTTTATTAGTCTCAATACCAGAAAACACATCACCAATGTCAGAATATAGCAACTTGAAAAAGACTTTATCAAAGCAAAGATCATGAACATTAGAACAAAGCACGATGTCAACATGAATTAACTTTAGCAGAGTACCATTAGCGCAACATTCAACAAAGGAAAGATTCAGTCATTTGTCGATTTGCATTCGTTTTAGTGAACTCCTTAACTAACCTCGAATTAGCATCAGCATGTTGGGCTTCATGCAAAACAATTTAGTAACACAAATTTTGAAAACATCTAAACTATGGTCTCTATCAAAAGAGCAGTTGGTGGCTAGAAAGAAAAGGCAAACAGACAATTACAATTTCATTATCATATAGTTACCCTCCGTAATGGGTCAGCATACAGAGTCAGCCTTCGTCCTCAGGACATCAGTTGATTCGCCATCAGCCGGGGAAGCAGCAAAGTCTCAGCAAGACAGGGCAATAAAGAACACTTCCCTCATGAGAAGGAAAAGTAAGTATTGGGCAACGCAAGGAAGGTGAGGATGGTTTAAAGTATCAGAACAGCAAAGTCTTAAGACGGGATGTCAAAGAAACAGCATGAATGGTTCAGTAAAGGGCACGTAATGGCTCGCAATGGCAAAATGGCTAGGTAATGGCTGAGTTCTCCTTGCGTCACGGCATTAAATCAATCTTGTCGTACAACCTTCTAATTTCCAATGGGGCAAAATTTGGTGCATCATTACCTCTGAACAATGATCCGCCGATCACCTTACTAGAATTTTCACTTAAGACAGTTCTCACGTAGTTTACTGGCTCCTGTAATTGACGTCTTCAACGGGTAGAATGTCAGGTAGGAAAAGTTACACTTGTTGTTTCCGTCAGTAGTTCCATTGTTTTTACCAGTTCAGGAGACCTTGCACCTGTTGCGAATTACACTGTTGCATTCGGCAAGAATGTCTCCTTGAGCAAGTCGGGTCTCATGAGAAAGAAGTTACTACTGTTATACACACATCCCTAACTTCTGGAAAAGTACAGTTGCATGTCCTTCAGCAAGCCAGCACATTGCACGTTAGAAAAACACATTTAATATGAAACCAGGCAGCTAGGCCCAGACTCCTGCTAACTAAAGCCTAGTGATTAATTTATCAAACCATAACACATAACTCTTAATGCTAATACAGAATCATACATTAGTACATTAATAATCCATTATTAATCAACTTCATTAATCATCGTATACATTGGTGGCCGCTCCCCATGGGCACATTTAAAACGCGTACATTAATTTTAGTCTGTCACGTTTTCTATGCAGCTTCATTACACATTATTTTGCAAGCAGTTCATGTTAGTTTTGATTATAAAAGCTACACTCCAACAATACCAATGACAGGGAAGCGTATTTTGCCACACAGTATTGACAGAGAGGAGAGAATCTGCAACCCCTGAAGGTTTAACACATTAGTAGAGTTAGAAATCAAAATCTTATCACATTAATCGTACATCGATAATTACCTGAATCTATTATAAGTGAATATAACCCAGGCAAGTCAAATAACAAATGCCAGAACAAGTTATTAAAAGTCAACATATGCAGAATTAAATAAATGTATGCATCCGTGAAAGGAAACTCCCTAATGATAAACTAAGTTTGTGGGTAAGTCGGGGAATTTTAGAAGCAGCCGAGTCGGCAAATATAGCATGGCAAGTAGAGCCAAATGAAGGTTCTGACCAAGAATAGGAGAGATCCCGTGCGCTGGACAGTAATTCTATGAGCAGAAATATTAAGAGCTTGTGGGTCTCAAACTAGAGAAAGGAATGTCTCCATGCAAAGGTGGCCAGGGAAAGTCTAACTAACTTGTGTCTGGCCCATACATTTCCGACAAGAAAGTACCCCTAAAAGATACATTGCATGAATTCACACAGAATATGAACTAATCAAATTTAAACATTCACAGTGAGTTCGGTTTCAGCCTCCTTTACATAGTTAAGGTAACTAGCAGCTCCAGGTCCCCGTCCTTGGAGATATCAAACAAAGGGAGGCCTTCTTCTCCTGTGACTCCTTTCCTTCCCAGGTGCAGAAACCAAGCATTCACATAATTTGTTATGAGAAAGGGTCTTCACATAAATAACAACAGTTCAGACGAACAAGATCATGGTAGCCCTTGCTGCGTGGAAAGAGAGAAAGATTATGCACAGAAAATCAGAGCACAAGATTTCAGTAAAATGGAGTAGTTCTTTCTCAGGCCTACCACAATTCGTGCTTACATAATATGAATATACACTAACAACAGTCATTTTTTATATAAAGCTTACCCGTTATCAATTTAAATGTAAAATATCATCAGCATATAATGAAAAGATCGATTATATGTGTCATATAGTAGTATGTTATTACATGAAAATGAAAAATACTGATGCTACGTCACTTCTGGACTGCTCACCCATAACGATCAAGCTCTCAAACGGTTGGTTCCAAATACATTTAAACAATCTTTCCAAATCTTTCTATCTTATGTCTCTCTCCTTCTAACACCTCACATCCTCTATCACACACCTCTCTCTATAGCTATCTGCATATCCCTATCTACTATAACTTTCCCTTTGTCTCAACTCGCTCTACCTCGTCTACGCATACCTCATCTCTCTCGCAATGTCTCTTACAACCCCATCACTCTCTAACTCTCTCTCATAACCCCGCCTGCCACTGTCAGTTAAATGTGCTAACCTCTGTATCTCTTACTTCCTCAATTCTCAACACTCTGTCCTACTGCTGTTTCCTTGTCACCTCCATGTATTTTTCTTCTTCTACCTCACCTACCACTTCCAACTTCTTCTTGCTCTACCTCGCATCTTTAGCTCTCTCCGTCTTCTACTCAGTCCACCTCTCAGCCTTCTCTCTATCCCACCACTACTCTCTATCCAACCTCTTCCTCTACTTGCAATCTGAATTTACCTCAGTATTCATTTGCTCCCTCACTTCTTTATTTCCCCTAACTCTCTGTGTACCTCACCTCGCTCAACTTCACTTCTTTCATCACTATACTCCTTTCTAATAACACTACTTTCTCTACCTCCACATCTTTTTTAAATTAGTCCCTCTGTTATACCTTACTGTACCTTCTTTCCTATTTCATCTCACCATCTTTATCTTTCCCCTCTTAGTTCCTTGCTCTTTCTTTATGCACTTCTCTATCTCACTTATTTGTCTCTACTTATCTCTCTATCTCACCCCATCGCTCTACTTCTGTATCAACCTCTCCTCTTTTTCTCTGCCTCGTCTCGGTCTCTCTACTTCTTCTATTTTTGCCTACAGCTAACCTCTTGCATATTACCCTTTATACTTGTATTTCTTCCTTTAACTCTGTCTCAAAACTCTCTTTACCTGATCTTTCAGTACCTCTTTTCGTTTCTCATCAATCTGTACTTCTCATTACACCGCCTCTCTAGTCTTCTTCTCTCCACCCCTCTCTGTCTCTGCCTTCCTCTAGCTCACCTTTCTATTATACCTCTCTATACCTTACTCACCAGTGTACCCCACCATTTACTTCTCTGTGCATTTTCATTGTTCCCATCTCTAGCTCTCTCCACCTTACTCCTAAAAACATACACATCGTTCTGCTTCTCTTTCAATACTTCTTCCTCTTTCTACCTCCCTGTAACTTTCTTTCCAGCTACCTCTCCTTTCTTTACTTCATATACCTCCTTATCTCCCTTGCCTCTCCACCTCATCTCTAGTTCCCTTCTCCCTCTTCGTCACCTCTCTTGCAATAATTATCTCTTTACCTCACTGACATTCTCTTGCCTTTTCTATGACCATTTTGATTACAAGGAACAGCCTGAGGTCACTGCTAGCCAGAGAAGTGTACACTTAGCAAGAGGAGAAAAAGGAAAGGAGTAGAGAATTCAGAAGAAAATGATGAGTTTTTGACAGATAGAACGGTGAGCGTTTTTAGAGCAGTGATTATGTTTCCCCCTTTGCCCTGAGAACAGCAGCTATTAAAGGGGATGTATTTGTGATTATGAAAATCCAACAAATAAAGCGGCCATGTATCTTTTTTTCAAATTATGCACCAGCCCACTAAAAATCCACCAAGACATCTTACAGTTTCTTTCCTGTAAACTGAGGAAAGGCTGGGCAGTCAATGACTCCTACATAGAATACTATCAGTGCAGGGCAAATTAAATCCAATCTCATAAAGCAATGGCTTCTTCAATATTTGGGAAGAATTTGTTTGGTAGAATTTGGCTGGTAGAAGATGTGCAGCTTCAGCTTTTGTCTGTTTTGTATACCCTTTTTCTGACATCTTAAAGTATACTTCAATATTGTTTTGTATTACAGGGGCTTATATTAGCTGACTGACTACATGTAATACATTTAATGATTTTCTGAAAAATGGGGCACAAAATATGTTTCACCCAGGACCTAAAAAAGCATTAATATGGCATTACACATGCAATATAGATCTATATGCACCCGGGCTGCCTACCTCTATTCTACACACATTATGCCACACACATTTTTACATGCTTTCTGGCTTAAAGCAGGCAATCGACATGCATAGTGACACCACACATACTATCTATTGCAAATATACCCATATTTTTTGCGTAGGGCAACGGGCCCCTTCTTTTACTCCCTTCAACACTCAGAGGAGCGTGTTTTTTTGGTTTTATTTTGTTTTTGTTTGTGTTTTTTACTCTATTTTTTAAGCACTATTTCTGACTGGACATTAAGCGGTATTGTGAGGGATTATTATGTAATTGTACTAACTATCGCTTTTTAGAGAAATCTTCCATGCTCACCTACCTTTTGACAGTCAAGTGCTTAAAGGAGCGTTAAATAACCATTTGGCAAAACAGTATGCTTGGCCAAGGCAGATTAGGGAAACATAACACCGGTAAATTTTTGTAGGAACCTAGTAATCCCCAACGTGCTGAAACTAGTAGAAAATACCAGGTAACATAATATAGAATGTAGTTCCAATCCGGGAGTACAGTCGGAAAGGGAACAGTTATTGCGTGCCCTTCTAGGCGTGTGTGAATGTTTTGGATTTTTTTCTGCAACATACCCATAATTTATGTGAAATTGCATGTATAACTCAAATTACATTTCCCCCTTACCTCAAACATTTTTTGTGGGATTATGCGCCTCACTAAAAAATTATGGAAGATACCTGTAGAAGTCTGATTCAAGGTGAAAATGTCTTGTTTGAGAAGAAAATGCCTCACATCTAGACACTTTCCACTCAAGCTAATCTCCCACCCACAACACGCATGTAAATGTTGTGCATTATGCCTCATAACAAAAAAAATCGGCATAATGTTCAACTCCAGAATTACTTGAATTTATGTCAGCGTGACAAACTTTTCATTCAACAAGGCCACCATTCTACACCAACACGGCTGGCCTTTTAACAAATAATATTCATTAACTTGAAACTAGCTCAATTTGGCATATCAAAACATAATAATCGGTGTTGTGTTATTATATTAGGTTCATTTGGCGCCATGAATAGCCCTGCAGAACTAACTGAAAAACTATACCAACACAAAGAACTAAGGGTCAAACGTATCAATGTGTGATTTACATAATCGTATTTTGCGTTAATATCTAGTTTAAAAATGACAATGTTTTTCGATGTTTCTAAAATGCACATCTGTACTGAGTATTTCAGAGATAAAGAGGCAAGCAATTCCAGTGACAAGGAAACAAGCTGCAAAAAGCTCTTCTCCGATTGTATTCTGGGACATCGAACGTAGGAGTCTGGAGAAGGAAGAATGCCACTAAGGGGTCAATAAAATTACACACAGTGAAATCAAAAGCAGTTATTAAAATAGCCCACAGACACACTAAATCAGTTCCAGTGCTTAAAATATCCGAGTCCCATTATTCCTAAAATTTCACCAGTCCTTATAACATGTTTTGTTTTGAAGATGCATGACAAAGTTCATTTGGCGCCTTTTCCTTTAATCCTGATGCAGTTGTAAATTTAGGCAAAGTTGTACTCTCTCCTGGTCAACATTGAAATATGGTAAATCCAGAAGATCTTTACAGTTCGTTTAAGAATTCATGCACTCCTCACTAAATACTGTTGATGTGCTTCAGTCTGCACATATATCAAGGACTCCTCAGGGCTTACTATAGGGACTCCCACTTACAACTACAAAACATACATACAAGTACAGTCACTGCTCAAAACATGTATTGTATCTAAGGTGGTCTGAGGTATACTCTACAGGTGTCGTGAATGGAGATCGTTTTCCTACTTCACCACCATTTCAATGACGACCACTTCTTTGGTGTTGTTAGTGAAGTTGCATTCCTTGTTTTGTCCACCCCAACATTTCTGCTGTAGTTTCTCATTAGGAATTCTTTTTGTCTCGCTTATTCTGTGTGGGACTTAAAGTCAATGTCTATTTTTGCATCATTTTTGATCAAGTTTATTGATTTTTTTTCCCTATGCAATGTTGTGTTAATACATTTGCCTAAGATATTTTTATCTCTAACAACATTTTTCCTGTCTTCTGTTGGTGTGTCTTTGCTTTTGGATCATCGTGATGATCAACAGGTCTCATCTTTGATGCCCACTTAAAGCGCATAGTTTTGCAGAATCAAATGGTTTGTTTGACTAAATCTCAAGTGGGGCAAATCGAGTCAGATCTATGCAACGCTGTTGCCATACTCAACTCCCATTGAGGGTTATCTACAATAGTGTCCACCAAACATTCAGAACCACATTGTTTGAAACTTTCTTCTCTATCCTAATTTCCTCCTTTCGCCTAGATCTGCCCACCGCTTGATATCTTGCGTTAAAAACTTGGAATGCCACCCTACCCTTTGATCTCTTGGCATACTCCGGCACTTTCCATATCCAACCTCTTTTATGCTTTTATGCTGCTTCCTCACTACACAGACTTCCACTCTTCACAATCCTCTCTCCCTACCCTCCCTCCACATTCACCATCCATCCAGGAACATTTTGAGGCAGAATTTTAAGGAGGGCCTCCTCCTTTCAAAGTGCCCCCTTGTTTGTCAGCTATTAATACTGTTAAGCTCAATGTATCACATGCTTGATTAGGTATTAATATTTGTGAGCCAGCCCACACAATTCAGCAGCCCTAATCTCATTTAGAGTTCAAGTTGTCATCACAGACTGACAGTTGTTTTCTGTTTGGGCTGAGCATTTCCACTAAACTTCCTTGGCATGCGCAGTAATGGCCAGATTTAAGAAAAGTGGCGCTGCACTCAGTCAGCTCCACTTTTCTTGCGCCCCTCAGCATCCCCCTAACGCCACCATGTGTGCGCCGTATCAAAGACACAGCGCTCCACAGCGTTAGTTAGGGAACTAGCATCAACATTTTTGATGCTAATTGAGAGCTTTGCAGGATTAACGTAAAAATAATTGACAATAATCCTGCAAAGTGCATTGAGATTCATTATAAACAATGGTATGCCTCCTTTTAACACCTGCTCTGAGCAGGCGTTAAAAGTGCTGAAACAAATGACGCAAAGAAATCTCTTAAATTTCTTTGTGCCATTTTTTTGCCTCCCGTAACGGGGAAACTCCCCCTTTGCATACATTATGGCTGGTGCAGGCATAATGTAGCGCAAAGGGTTACAAAGTGCCACAATGCATGCATTGTGCCTCTTTGTAAATTTGGTGCAGTGATTTTGGCTTTGTTGGGCCACAGAAGCGTAAAAAACAAAAATTATGCTAGTGTGGGGCAATGGGCTCTTAAATCTGAACCTACATTTCTAGGACATGCACATGCCAATGCATGTGCCTTCTCCATCTGCAATTTACTGCAGGGAAAAACAGCTTTTGCTACTTGGTGTCAATGACGCATTGGTCATCACTGCCACTGCAGAGGACTATCAGGCAGTGAACCAGAAAATATTGTCAGCGTAGACTCGCGCCCTCAAAAAAGGTGAGTGCACTGTAACACGTATGCAGTTACTTCCTTGGTGTTGTGAGAAAGGTCTTGGACTTCATTCTACCTAAGTAGTGAACAGAAATATAGACCCAGCTGAGCTGCGGAGATAATGCATAACCAGTAAAAGGAAGTAAACATTCAATTAACCTATTATTTGTTAATTGTGCACACGTCTTTTCCTCAAAAGAATTTCAGTTATGGACATCAAAATGTACATACAAATAAATTGGGGGGAAGGGGTGACTTAGTTTACACACATGTTCCTACCTGTTGTTGTGAAGTGGGAAACTCACCCCATCCACCTGTCTCTCTGTCTGTTGTTTGATTGATCTGACTCAGGCTGTCATCTTTCGGGATCACTACCTTTGTATTTAGTGTCATCAGCACTAGGTGACATTTATATTCACATTCAAAAGTCTTGCATAGAGAAAGCTGCATTGACAGATATTTTAAAAGTACTCACATTTTCTTATTGTGCTGGACATTGTGTCTACCAGAATTGGCAATGTAGTAACAAGAATAAAGTAATGTTGAAGTATATTCTATGCATTACAGTAACTGTTAATAGTGAAAATTAGTTCATTTATAAGGTGTAATGTGATTTATTAGTACAAAGTTACATGTGCGGAAAAATGAATGCACTTCTCTGTCATACCTAGTGTGACGTTTAACAAATATTGCAATTATTGATGAAATGCTTTTAGATATTCTAATGATATATTATTAATGCTTAATTTATAAGGTTGCATTATATGGCCCTCATCATGACTTTGGCAGTCTTTTCCAGAGACTGCCGAAGACGCAGGAGCCGAAATACCGCCAGTGCTGGCAGTCTTAAGACCACCCTAATACGACTAATCTCTGAATTACGCCCAAAATCGGGTGGAATTTGGAGACCAGTCCTGCTAGCAGTCAGTGGTGCATAGGTGGTACCACCACCGGTACCGGCACGCCAAAAAGAGACCGCAAACCGTATTACAATCCGTAATATGGTGTGGCGGTGTCCTGATAACGGGGCGCTGCCGGAGTTGGAAGCGCCAGGACCCGTCTCCTTCCGGACGACCTCCTCTACGTACGAGTTAAGTGGATCGTTTGACAGCGGAAAGGGGGATGTGCGTGTTTGTGTGTGAATGTCGTGAATGCGTGGGGGTGTCTGTGGGTGCGTGTCTGCGTGTGTGAGTGATTGTGGACAGGTGAGAGTGGTGAGTGAGTGTTTGTGGATGGGGAGGGGGTGAGTGAGCGTTTGTGGATTGGGAGGGGGTGAGTGCGTATTTGTGGATGGGATGGGGTGTGTGTGAATGTTTGTGGATGAGGAGGGGGTGAGTGAGTGTTTGTGGATTGGGTGGGGGTGAGTAGTTGTGGATGGGGTGAGTGCATGAGTGCGTGTGCAGGTATGAGCGATTGAGTGTGTGAGTGCGATTGAGCAGATGGAAGGGGTGAGTCCGTGGATGCATGTGCATGTGTATGTAAGAGAACGGGGGGGGGGTGTTTGTGTTCTGTGAACGGAGGAGGGAGGTGCATGTCTGTGTGAGTGAACGGAGAGAACAGGTGTGTCAGTGGATGGGGAGAGCGGGTGAGTGTGTGTGGGCAGTAGAGAGGGAGTGGTGCATGAATGTATGTATGCGCATAGTGGAGGGGAAGTGAATGCATGCATGTATACAGTGCAGGGGTGTGTGTGTGTGTGTGAATGTATGTATGCACATGGGGTGAGGGAGGAGTGAATGTGTCTGTGTATGCAGAGCAGGGGTGTGTTTGTGAATGTATGTATGCGCATGGAGGGAGTGAATACGTGCGTGTATGCGGTGCACGGGTGTGTGTGTTAATGTACGTATGAGCATGGTGAAGGGGGAGTGAATGGATGCGTGTATGCAGTGCAGCGGTGTGTGTGTGAATGTATGTATGCACATGGGGAGAGAGTAGGGGGTAGTGAATGCGTGCGTGTATGCAGTGTTTGAGTTTGTCTGTCAGTGTGAATGGGTGTGTATGCCATGATTGTGTGGGTGAGTGGGGGTGTGTTTGTGTGTAGAAGTGTGTGAGTGCATGTGTGTAGGTATGTGGACGTGTGTGCAAGTGTAACCTGGCGACAGGAATGCTTTTTCCTGTTTCCAGGTAGCAACACCGCCAGCTTTTTCTGGCGATGCAACCAACAGAAAAATGCTGCCCGTCTCCTGCCTTGTGATACCACTAGCAGTATCACGCCTTCCGCCGTGCTGAAGGTGCTCACCTCCAGCCCGGCCGAACACGGTAATGTGGTGGGACGGGTGGAGGCTCGTGCTTTGGCTTCGGCCAAACCAGAAAACTCCTAATATGTCAGTATTCACTGCCGGCCCATCGGCGGGGACACCGCCACAACCACCATGGTGGTTTTCGGACCACCAGGGTCGTGATTATGGCCTATGTGTGTTTTATTAATGACAATATTAATTCAATATAATTCATGTATTAGCATAACTAGGCCTGAAGACTTCGTATTTGTAGTCATGCAAAAGTGATGAATCCTTTCTTTTCCTCTAATATGAATTTTTCCATTAGGTTGTTTCTCATGAATAGTAAAGGGTTCCATTGTTCGAATGTGTAAAATTTGTATCCCAATGACCTTGTTTCTGGTACACTGAGACCTGGAGACTGAAAGCTAAAGCAGTTTCTACTGTTCAACTGAACTTTCTTTTGAGAACTGTTGAAATAGTCTTAAAAAATATGGATTGCAACAAGTCAGTGACGTAACGAAACTGGAGGGGACCCCCCTGCACAGAACATGGAAGGCCCCCCTCCGGACTCACTCAGGCCAGCTGTACAAAATTGTTAAATTATTGGATTCGCACAGAGAGGTGAGAACTTTTCGCCAAACCTGAAGAATTCTATCATGTTGCAAACTTGATTTGCACTAAAATTCTATTTGGACATTGCCTCTTTTGCGTAATATGGACTCATCAAATTGACCAATCAAGCTGTTCTGAGTATTCCTAATTAGGGATTGACTTAGTAGGTTCAAGTACGTCCCCTTTACAATCTTGTTCTGTCAACTTTTCCCTTGGATGTTTCATTAATTTCCATGTGTAGCCCGTGTTGCTTCTAACAGACTTTACTGATGATCTACATTCTTTGCTGGCGAAACCAAATTGAATGCTGACCCAAGGAGAGGAATAGTTCTAATGCAAATGCTACTTTAACTTTACCTGTTTTTCTTTAGAAGTTAGCGTGCTGACATCTGCCTGTTTAATTTTCTTAGTTAGTTTAACTTAGCCTGAGATAAATGATTTTCCAAATTATTTTTGTCTTTTCTTTTTTACTTTTGCCAGCATATGTTAGTCCATTCCCACACATGCTTGGCTTAATTTGGCTAGAAGTAAGGAAAACATGTCTAAATTTAAATTTCTAAATCTTTTTAATCTGATTTGACTAATGTATTCACAGTCTGATTTAAAGAATGCTAATGTGTCTCAAATTGTGTCTTTATCAATATACATTAATCTTTTGGAATGTTTAATTTTGTCAATGTTGAATAGATTACACTTGTTTAATAGATTTGGTCACCCTATGGTGTTTATTTACCTTTATAATTTGATTTTGCATATTACTGACGTGACTTGGGCTTTGTGGTTATAAAATAAAGCTTTGAAACCTTTTATTGATTGGAGTTTTCTTCCATGGCCACATAGGTCACGGTGTTTAAATTTGTTGTTTGGGTTTGAGTTGATTGTGTATGGTTACCACACACTTCACTGGGTCCAGTCCCATCTTGGGGAAGCATTTTCGGATCCTGCAAAGGAGAAGAAAAACTCATTACCAGATCTGGGAGCAGAGGAACGGTTTTGTCCCATGAGGTGGAGCACTGTATATTTTGTTTAGTGTTAATGGTGACAAATCTGGTAGTATAGTTGTTCTATGGAGAGTTGAGAGGTTGATGAAATTCGAGCACTGTGTTACAATTGTACGGTGAAAATATAAGTAGGGATTTACACTTGTGGTGCTTTTCTGCTATAAATTGTGGTGAAATTATGATGTTGTGAGGTGCTTGTAGAGTTGTTGTACTTGAAGTGATTGTGGTGTTTTGTGCTCAAAAATGTCCTCGTTTGTTGTTGTTGTTGACTATCGAGGCCTAAGACTCTGGAGTAACAGACAAGTATATGGAGACACTTGGTAATTTATTGTCTGCAATGAGGTGTCGGTCATGAGGCACCATTGACAGTAACAGTAGTTGTCCTTGAGTGAGTGTGAGTTGTTGGTTGGTATTAGGTGAATCATGAATACACATTGAGGATCCGTGTCAATCAGGTTGAAATTTACTGGTGAAGTTTCACTTGTGTAATTGTGGAAGATACAATCAGGGGTGTAGCACGTACAGCTTCAAGGTTTTTGAGTTCCTACCCATAGTGAGCAGACAGGTTTTGTTTTTCTTAGTATTTGCAATTGTTTGCATTTAGTGTATGTGTGAGTAATAGTGTCAGAGACAGTTGCAAAACGATTGCAGCTGCTGAGTTAAGTGAGCGTGACGTCAATTGTACTACATTGGGATAGGTCGGTTGTGTATGTATCCATGAACAATACTGCATTGCCACTGGTTGCGAACGGCTTGTTAAAAGAATTGAGGGATTCAGTTTACTTACTGGGTTTGTTGAAATTTGTATTATTGATTGAAATTAGTGCAAAAAGGACATTTTTCAAAGCTTTTAGAAGTGCGCTGAGAGGAGATGTGTTTATTCCAGTTCAGGAGGGTGAACAGACAGCACCTGAGGGAACACCAGCATATGAAGTGGCAGAGGCAAGAGGAGTTTCAGCATGCCTTTTGGTTAAACAGTGGTGTAAGATCACCGAGAAAGAAGGTTCATTGGCTGAGTCAGAGAGGCGCAACAGGTACAATAAAGAGCAGTGTCAGAACAGAAGTGTCAGAACAGAAGAGACCCCAGAAAGAAACAGGACAGTGAATGTGCCCAGATTTAAATTAGAATTAATTCAGGGAACTTTTGAACTGGAACGACTGGATACATACAATGAAGAAGAATTGCGCTTCATGTGCAAAGATGTCACACAACTTGCAGGACTGACACATGATAAATTAGTAGAATTGGCTGAAAAATATGATGTGGATTTAGAGAAGTAAAAGCCTTCAAGAAAGATTTACAGTTTAGAATTTAGTTTCAAAGACATTGAAAACATGAGATCACCCAGCATCAGAATGCACATTAAAAAATTAATTACGAACATTTGAACATGGGGACCATTAGATAAATGGCAAGAAAGATAGGCAAAGAAAAGAGACCAAAAGAAACCAAAGCACAATTTGCCTCCGGCTGAAGAAAATCAAGCTGATGAAAGTGCAAAAATGCTGCCAATGAGGGAGATTCCAGGTGGAGGTTGTGTATATGTCCTCTGGAGGGGAAGTGACATATTGTAATTTACCAATGATTCCACGAGATTGAGGGAGAAACCAGTAGAGTGGTACAAACCAACAGAGAGGTTTGTGAAACTTTCAAACTGCTTGTGGGATTTGAATATCTTATTTGATATTGTGATTCCAGTTGATTTACGGGTTGAGTGTCAGCAGAGTATTGATTGGCCAAACAGCGTTGTGGGTCAGAAGTTATTGAGACAAAAGACATGAGTCATTTTGTGTTTAGATTCACGCAACCATTGAAACTTGAAATTGGCAACATGATTAAGCAGCATTTGATTTGTTGGCAGAATAAACCAATTGATGAAATACTGCAGTATGCTAGGAACTGTAGCGATGAAATTGAATTAAAGCAGAAAAAGCTGAAGGAGAAATTGATGGTGACAAAAATTAAATCTGCCCAGTCAGGAACACAGAGTCTGCAAATTATGGTGAACACTAGTGGGATGCAAGGTATGCAATTGCAGATTAACAGCTTGACTCAGTTTAGAGGTGGAGGACGTGGTGTTCGGATGGATGTGTCACAATTCCTCCTCTTCGATTGTAGGCGAGCTAACAGCCATGATTTGATTCTTGTGCACATCAGTGAGAGCGTACATTACAGGACAGTGGTGTTGAGCGTTGGCTGTGTTGCAGGCTCGTTTTAACATGGTCAATGTTCATAGGCTATTGAGCATTCCAATGTTGATCATGTCCTTTCCCAGTTTAACTGTAGCAATCGGTTGCATTTGCCAAGTCTTGTTGAACTGAGCAGTAATCCTTATTTCCTTTCTCAGTTTCCATAGTAGCTTCCACAGTCGTCTCTGAGGCTCTAAAAGCAGCCCCGCCCAACTCTGGTGTTGTCTCTGGGACGCTCTTTGTTCTCAGTCCCCTGAGAGTGTGTCATCCCGTGTTGCAAAATCTGAATTCCCCAAACGTTTTCAGTCACCATCAGGTAGGAGATCGATGGTTATTTATAGGATCGAAAGAGCGGAAATCCAGCAACAAGTTCAAGTGTTTAAGGTTTGGGTTTTTAAGTGTCTACAGAAGGGCAAATTGCCCTGTAAACGTTTGTAAAGTTTTAAACCAGTGAAATCAAAGTCATAGTAAACAATATTAACATGGCGATGATTTTCGTAATTTCATGATGTTCTTATAAAGCGAGAAACAAAATAGAAAGTGAACGTTTTTCAAATGTTGAAGCAGTGAAATCAAAGTCGTAACGAACAATATTAAGATATTGATGATCTTTGTAATTTCATAATGTTCTTATAAAGCGAGCAACAACATAGAAAGTGAACTTTTTTAAAGTATTGAACCAGTGAAATCAATGTCGTAACAAACAATATTTGTATTCCGATGACTGTTACACCTTTAATAATGTTCACCTAAAATAGGAAACAAAACCAAAAGTGAACTTTGGTCAAGTGTTAAAACTTTAAAGAAAGCGTCATAATGAACAATGCTTATATATCAATGATTGTTATAATATTCATGACCGTCACATAAAGCCAGAAGTGAAACCGAAAGTAAAGGGAAAAAGAGAAATAATCATAACTATCAGAAGGAAGTAAATTTGACAAATTCTTATGGTTTGATGGTGGTTTGAACCTTGACAGAATAACTTGCCCACAAATTAAGGTCCCCTGAGTAGTGCTAACAAGATGTCTTCCTTGGATGATTTGGGTAAAATGCCAGGAAACATGCAAAGGGAGCTAATGGCAACCAGACAAGAAACTACGGCATTGGCTATTAAAGTAACCCTCCTTCAATCACATCTAAATGCTATGCCACCCACTCTAACACATCTGGGAGAATTAACCCAGAATCTACTGTCTCAGTTGTAGTTCCCCCCACGATTCCTTTAACTCCTGCTGAGCATTTTGCAGCTGATCCAGTCAAGTTCCAAACATTCCTAACTCAAGTACAATTACATTTTATGGTAAGACCTGCTTCATTTCCAGGCGCACAATCAAGAATAGCTTATCTCATCTCGTATCTCAGTGGAGACGCTGCAATGTGGGCAGTCTCCCTTGTAAATTCTGATGATCCTTTACTATATAATTCAAGTAGATTTAAGGTTGAATTTTAAAGAGTATTTGATCGCAGAACTATTACTGGTTTGGCTGACCGAGAACTTTTGGAACTTAAACAAGGAAACAAAGGCTTGATACATTATCTAACCCAATTTAGTCACTTGGTCTCGGAAACAAATTGGCCAGAAGATAAAAAGGCAGCCCTGTATTTCCAAGGATTAAAAGACGAACTGAAAGATCTCATAGAACCTACTGACACCCAACCTAGAAGTTGTGAAGATCTCATAGCATTGATTTTAAGGTTAGATCATCGTTTAGCCAAACGTAAAGGGGACAGACGCAAACCAGAGTATCAATCCTACGTACGATTAAAAAAAAGAAATGCTCACAATTCCTCTGATCTTGGGGAACCCCTGGATGTTGGTGGCATACACAAACCACTCACTCAGGATGAGAAAGAATCTCGTCGTAAAAATGGATTGTGTTTATATTGCGGGAAGAAGGAACATTTTTTTAGGGAATGCCTAACACGCCCAAGATCTTTCTTTAAAGAAGAGACAAAGAAACAGAGAAACTAATAGGCTCAAGGAATGGACAGGAGACTTCCCCGAGTAAAACTATCATAACTCCTGATCAGTCCATTGCTAACACATTACAAGTATCTGTACCACATTTGATCCTTAATATGCACCTTAAGCTATCAGAACTACTGGAAAGGATGATAGTGGTTATGATAGATTCAGGAGCCACAGGAAACTTTATTGATACAAAATTCTGCAAGAAATTGAAGATCCCTACAAGAATGAAAGAGAAACCTGAGATCGTGCAAGCTGTTGATGGGACATTACTTACTTCTGGTGTAATTACTCAGTCTATATTAGATATAAACATGGAATACCACTCTCAAGGAATCATTCATAATGAGACAATTTCATTCAATGTAATTGATGCCCCACAGTTTGGGATTATCCTGGGTATGCCTTGGTTAACAAACACAATCCCACAATTAATTGGACTGAAAGGACCGTTGTTTTTGATTCACAGTGGTGTAAACAAGAGTGTCTCTCATCTAGAACAAACACCATCTGCACATGCCAACATCCCTCTGAGATGATTGCTAAAAGTCATAACATATCCACAGCCGCAGAACAAGAGGTAGAATTACCAAAAATTTATGAAACCTTCAGAGATGTCTTTGGTGAAAACAATGCTGAAACTTAACCCCCACATTGCACGTACGATTGTGAAATAGATTTTATTCCCAGAGCAAAAATACCCTGCAGCCGCATTTATGCACTAACAGAACAAGACAATGAATAATGGTTTCATATGGCCCTGTAAATCTCCAGCAGCGTCAGCGCTCCTCTTTGTACCAAAAGCAAATGGAAAGTTAAGTGTATGTATTGATTAACAAGCATTGAACGCCATTACAATAAAAAATACAGATAGATTACCACTGATTCCCGTTCTTCTAGACCAGATGAGAACAGCCACTAGGTACACCAAACCTGACCTAAGAGGTGCTTATCACTTGGTTTGTGTTAGAGCTGGAGACAAGTAGAAGACGGGGGAAGCGCATTCATCTGGGGAGGCAGCGGCAGCCAGAACCAAGGGCAGGAGCCCTTTAAAACAAACTTCGCGCTCCCGCCCAGCGGGAAGCGCATTCATCCGGGGAGGCAGCGGCAGCCAGAACCAAGGGCAGGAGCCCTTTAAAACAAACTTCGCGCTCCCGCCTGCGGGACGCGCGCGGGCGGCGCCCGGGCAAAGCCCGGGCCAAGGGCAGGCCCGTCCTGCGCCCGTCTTCGTCCGGATGAGGCTGGGCTGGGCCTGCTCTCTTTCACCTACCATCTAAATACACCAAGTAAGCCTCAATTTATATAATTTACTGGGATCCCATAACCTTACAGTCTCCATGGGGAAAAGGAAAGCTGCCGACTCCCTAGACCCCTTGTCAGATTGTAAAAAGCAGAGGAAGCGTACTGCTAAATTGATTACCAAGCCCAAAAAACCCTTCGAGGAGACAGACCTGTTGTTCGAAGAGGTTGAGGCAATATTAAACTGTTCACCCAATCATAATGGTGTCCCCCTCGGGAAAAACGCCCTAGTCCCACCTGGGAAGATGCAAGGCTACTTTAAGAAATGGACAAAGGATCAAGGTCCGGACCCAGGTTTGACCAACATAGGTGCAACTTTATCAACAACGCACCTGCTATCCACCCCCCCTCAAATGTTATAATAAACACAACAAATGTATTGGTGCACAGGTGCGGATCTCCCCATGTGGAAACAGAGGGCAACATCCCTAATCCTGCCATATCACCGAGTCCTGTGATCAAACTGATCTCGAATATACCTTGTAGAAATCGGTTTGAGGCCTTAGCTGAGGAGGATGAAACTCCTAAAGTTCTTGATACAATTATAGATGATACCAACAAAGAGGCTATCCACTGCACCCCAAAACCAGTTCCCGTCTCCCTCTCAATGCATCCTGCCACTGAGCCTAGCAATGCCCTTATACTTCAGAGAATAGAAGAAGTTAGGTCCCTGGTTTTACAACTGGCCAAATGATTCCAGGAGAGCTTAGAGCGTGGATGCAAGTGCAATCTTAGGGATGAAGGGGCGAACACAGGCCATACAATGCCTGACCCAACACTATCAATCCGGCTTGCACATGGGGGGCAGGCCACTGATCATCAAAAGGAGAAGATACATCGGGCTGGCTTAGATGGGAACGCAATACGCCCTGAATCCAACACTACACAGGCGAGCCAACACAGTAAAAGATTATTAGATGAGGAGGATACTATGGGAAACCATAGTGCTATTAACAAATTCCCCCCAGGGCCCTCAAGCCACCTGCCATCAAAGAGCCGTAAACAGATTGACAATCTTCCACTCAGGAGATCCTATGCCATACCTAACGACAGTGACCCATTCGCTTCCAAACCCGCTCCCTGTTGCTTTAATGCCCCTTCTCTTCAGAGGACTCCCCACGATCCAATTTTATTGCCAAAACCCCAATGCCTCAAGCCTGGAACTAATACTCTTTTTTTAAAACAAGTCCCAAAATGGTTACCAGGACTCAGTGAGGATCATGAGTCTAGGGTTAACAAAGTAATCTACTGGCTACGACACCAAAGAAATTGTCTATCAGTTATACGTTCAGATATCTGTAAAACTAAGCAGTGGTGTCCCTTAGGATCAACATATGACCTAATTTCAATCGAGTTTCACAATAGATCCCTGGTAGAAAACCTTATTCTGTTCAATGATCGAACTCTCCATCTTATGGAACATAGAAGGGGATACATCACCTTAGAGACAGCACTGGAGATGGAAGGCCAACCACAAATTCCTGGTTACTCATGTAACAATGTAACTAGTAATCAGTCCAGGCATGTCGATTCTATCCGGCCCAACTCAGTATGACTGGCAATAGCCCAGGAAACAACCATTGGGATTAGTGTAGAGGAACCCAGCTCGACGATTTCTGATGGACCTATTGATACAGAGTTGATTCTTGAGAGGCCCAACCCACAGCCACCAAGCCCGGTCCTTGAGGAAAAAGGCATATCAATCATGACATGGAATTTAGCTGGCCTTGGGAGGAAATTAGACGATCCTGACTGGTGTTCGTATATTAACACCCAAGACATATGTCTTTTTCAAGAAACATGGGCTGAAGAGCTGATTACCCTAAATGGGTTTCTTTCCTTTAATGTGGCTGCCCAACCCTCCACAAAACTGACGGGTCGAGCTAAAGGAGGACTTCTGATGTTAATAAATAAAACTGTGCAGTGCACATATAAGACTCTAAAGTTTGATAGCCCAGACCTGATGGGGCTACAAATCACGTTCCAACAGGATTTCACCATAATTTTTGTCAATGTTTATGCCCGCTCGGTTTCGCGAGGGGTTGAGTCCCAAGTCTTAAAACAGCTTCTTGATTTTCTAGACATCTTGCAACCAACCTCCTATCTAATAATAGCTGGAGATGTAAATTGCACCTTTGAACCCTCTGTGATACTAACTGGTCTCACAGAGGATGAAGATCAAACATGGGGGATTACACAGTTGACTAGTGACAATAACTGTTTTAACTCTCGTGTAGCTATCCAATTGGCATCCCTTTGTTTGAAACATGGTCTCAGGGCATGTAATGGCCGCATGCCCTCTGACCTGGATACTGCACCCACCTTTAAACGTGGTTCAATTACAAGTGTAATCGATTATTTTTTAGTGGATGTGAGACTGTGGCCCTTTCTGAATGATATGAAGGTGGATGTTAGAACCGAAAGTGACCATTATCCCTTGCTACTCTCTATGTCAGGCGATGTTTTTGGTAGGACTTTGAACAAACAAACTACCCTGGTCCCAATTCCTACCATGAACATCACATCTACGAAGGTCAGGTGGCCAAAGGTCCAGTCAAACCCTTATCTGCTACGTAAGATTTATCAGGCTTTCATAGATATCCTTGCTCCATATAGTGACTACGATTCCAATGATATCCCCTTCTTATCCATACATGAAAATATGATCATAAGACTGCAACGTATATTCTATAGGAAGGTTGGGGCAAGACACCAAGGAGCTATTTCTAGCTCATGGTTTGACGAGTCCTGCCACACGGCCAAGAAAGGATTAAAAGGTACCCTCATAAAAGGAACTCATGGGGAAATACTATTAGCTAGGCGTACCTACAAAGAATCCATCACCCGAGCAAAAAAAACCTGGGAAGACACAATTTGACAGGAATTGTTGGATGCTACTCAATCCAACAACAATAAACTGTTTTGGGAATTGTTAGGTAAACGAGAGAAAGAGGGCAGGACTGGTGTGAGAAGCCATATACAGCCAGAAAAATGGGTTGAGCACTTTTCGTGCTTATATAGGAAAATTGAGACCCCACAATCCTAGTTACAGGGGAAGCAGGCCAAGATTTTCTCTCTACCCCTGACGAGCATTATGGACCAGCTCCCCTAGAAGGGGGCTCACAGGATTTTAAGAGCCATATCTGCTTTACTATTAAAGAAACATCAATGCTATTAGTTCTTTAAAACTTGGGAAAGCTCCAGGCCCAGACAAAATTCCGGGGGATCTTCATTCGTCAGAACCAACAGTCTGGACTTGGTACATCAATACACTCTCCAATAAAATTGCCGAAGGGGGGCAGATCCCCATGACATGGAAGGGTGCAGAAATTATCCCCATCCACAAAAAGGGTAACGTAAACCTCCCGACAAATTACAGACCAATTAGTTTAATTGACAACATCCAAAAAATATTTGCCAAGCAACTCCTAGGTAGATTAACCCATTGGGCCAAAGATCAGAACATTCTTTCCCCTCTTCAAGCTGGATTTCGACCAAGGACCAGTACAATAGACCAGGTCTTTAGACTGGCCATTCTGTACTGGAAATATACAGCCCTGGCTAAACAACCATTATACATCGCTTTTGGTGATTTGAGATCAGCTTTTGATTTAGTCCCGAGGGAAAAGTTGTGGGAGGTGTTACAAAAAATAGGGACTCCGGCCAATCTAATCCAACTTTTAAAGCGGTTGCATGAGGACACATATGCACAGGTGAGATGGGGGAACCTAGGCGAACTAATGGACAAAGTCCCCATAAATAGGGGTGTTCGCCAGGGTTATGTGTTGGCACCATTTTTATTTTCTATTTTTATTAATGAGGTTGTACAGGTTTTAATGACGTGCCAGAATGATGCCCCCACCCTATGTGCCCAAAAAATTCCAATCCTTCTTTTTGCTGACGACTCTCTTCTTATTTCTAAATCTCCCATGGGCCTCCAAACTCTTATCAATAGATTTAACTCCTTTTGTCGAGATTACGGCCTAGAGCTGAACCATAAAAAGACCAAGTTAATGGCGTTCCGCTCAGGAGTGCGGAAGAAATGTACTATCCATTTAGAAGGGAATCTCCTGGATAAGGTTTCCTCCATTGATTATTTGGGTGTAAGGCTTGCTGATAATCTGAACTGGGCAGAAGAGATCAACAAAAGTGTGGGTCGCCTGCAGCATGGCGCGGAATCAATCCTGCGTTTCTACAGGGGCACGACAGCAAAAACTGTCTCCCCGTCAATTAAGATCTACATTGCCAGAGCACAGGGTGCCGCCGCATACAGAGCAGAGGTCTGGGGTTTTTCTGACTGTAACAGGCTCACTATCAGTGAGAACAGTTTTGCGAGGTCCTTGTGTGCCTGTCCTCCTAGTACTCCACTGATACCACTGTTCTTAGACTTGGGCCCGAGACGCATAGCCGATCAAATTATTTTAAGACCATTATTATATTGGATACGACTATGGTCTAACCCCGAATTAGACGCTTATAAGACCTCACTCCACGACCTGCTAATGTGTTCTAACTCAACCTCTATTCCTTGGGTTAAACATTTATCAAGTTGGTTTAACAAACTTGGCCTCAGCCACTTTTGGGAGGAACCCCATAAACTAGAAAAGGCTCACTCCATCGTGCTGAAAAGCATATATTGGTCCTATGCATGCAACAATTATATTACCCACAGAACTTATGGCACCTTAACAAATCGCTTCACAGATTTTAAGTGGTATCCACAATTTGAACCATATTTAGACAATATTCCTGATATCCTCGGTAAAAGCTTATATGCCAGATTCCGTTTTGGGTCGTTGCCGTTGAAGTCATTGATGTGCAGATGGGGTACAAAAACAGATACAAGTACATGCCCAGTTTGTGGTGCAAAATCAGAAACGGTTGAACACTATGTTTTTTTGCCCTGCTTACTCCCTTCCCAGGTCTAAGTGGATTCGTCATATTTGCCGCGAAATGGGGATAAGAGACTGTGCCTCTGCTTTGAGGATTCTAAAAAGTCACCATTCTACGGTTTTAATACTTGCTGTTAGTAAATACTTATTAGTAGCATGGCGAATACGTAATTCCATTGTAAGGACTGTGTTTTAATTCAGAGCCCTATTTTTTACGCCTTTTATTCTTATAAGAACCGCAGGAGGGGGATTGAAACTGTATTATATGTACCGAGAATTTTAATTGGACTATGTTCTTAGGGATCCATGTTTTATAATAATTTTATCTATGTATTATTATTACTATTATCATTATTGGTTTTATCCTTATTCTTACTATTATTGTATATTCGCTTTGATGATCGATTGATCGAATAAAGCATGTGTTAAACAAAAAAAAGACGGTGTTTCAAACTTGATATGGTTTTTTCGAATTTTGTGTAATGCCATTCGGTTTGTGTAATGCACCAGCGGAATTCCAATTCTTAGCAAACTATGGGGGTCATTCTGACCCTGGCGGTAGACTACCGCCAGGGCCAACGACCGCGGATGCACCGCCAACAGGCTGGCGGTGCATCCATGGGCATTCTGACCGCGGTGGTACAGCCGCGGTCAGAAACGGAAAACCCGCGGTGTCCCGCCGGTTTCCCGCTGCCCTGGGGAATCCTCCATGGCGGCGCTGCAGGCAGTGCCGCCATGGGGATTCCGACCCCCTTACCGCCAGCCTGGCTCTGTCGGTTTTGACCGCCAGAACCTGGCTGGCGGTAACGGGTGTCGCGGGGCCCCTGGGGCCCCACCAAGATTTTCAGTGTCTGCCAAGCAGACACTGAAAATCGCGATGGGTGCAACTGCACCCGTCGCACCCCTTCCACTCCGCCGGCTCCATTCGGAGCCGGCATCCTCATGGAAGGGGGTTTCCCGCTGGGCTGGCGGGCGGCCTTCTGGCGGTCGCCCGCCAGCCCAGCGGGAAACTCAGAATAACTGCGGCGGTCTTTTGACCGCGCAGCGGTATTCTGGCGGTTCACGCTTGGTGGGCGGCTCCCGCCGCCCGCCAAGCTCAGAATGACCCCCTATGTCCTCAAGGAGTATCTAGAGCCCTATGAACGTGTTAAAACCATTTTAGCTACAATGCGAAAACATGGGTTGTTTTGTAAACTATCAAAATGTGAATTTCATGTAACTCAAGTGGAATTCCTCAGCTTTATAATTTCCCCTCAAGGAATATTAATGGCAGAGCGGAAAGTGCAAGCTCTCATTGATTGGCCTGAACCAAGATCAGTGAACGACATTCAGCAATTTCCAGGGTTTGTGAATTTTTACCTGTGTTTTATCAGCCATTTCTCAACCAAAGCAACCCCTTTAATACAATTACTAAAAAAGGGAGTGAAATGTACATGGACACAAGGAGCCAAATCTGCCTTCTTAGAATTAAAAACATCATTCATGATCACTCCAGTTCTTAGACATCCTGATATTACTCAGCCTTTCATAGTAGAAGCCAACGCCTCTAACACAACTATAGGAGCCATATTATCCCAGAAAGATCCCAAGTCTGACCTATTACATCCTGTGGCTTAATTATGAAAAACGTTCTTACCTGCTGAACAACACTGTACAGTGGCTGAAAAGGAGTTGTTAGCCATTCGTCTAGCGTTCAAGGAGTGGCGTCATTACTTATTAGGAGCAAAATTGCCTACACGGTGTATACCGACCACCTTAATTTACAATTCTTGCGATGTGCCCGAGCATTAACACCCAGACAACTGAGATGGACTCTCTTCTTTGCCGAATTTGACTTCGTAATAACTTTTCGACCCAGTTGTTCAAATAACAGGGCTGACTCTTTATCAAGATATGAAGAACCAATAAAAGACAAAGAACAGATAAAACCACCACCAATGATTTCCAAAGAGCAAATTATTGGAGCCTCGATATCTGATCAATTTCTTCACAAGATCAGAAAACACATGCCCTTACGAAAGATCATAGCTTGGAAACAAAAGGAAGTTAAATGTTCTGTGTTAGCGGAACTTTCTTTTTAAGGAGATCTATTATATTTTCCGACCAAACAATCACGGAAACAAGTGTGTGAGTGGTGTCATAACTACCCAATGGCAGGCCATCCTGGGAAGATGAAAACCTTGGAACTAGTACAAAGAAATTTCTGGTGGCTTGTTGGAAGAAGGATGTAGCCATGTATATACAAGATTGTGAAATATGTGTGCAAGCTAAGTCAGATCATTCAAACAAGAAAGGTCTCTTATACCTCTTGCCTACACCAACACATCTTTGGGAGGACATTTCAATGGATTTTGTCACTGTCTTGCCAAAGGATCAAGGAAATAACACTATCCTAGTAATAGTAGACTGTCTATCCAAAATGGCTAATTTCGTAGCGTGTAAAGAAATCTCTACGCAGCAACTTGGTGACTCTCTAATTCCAAAACGTAGTGAGATTTCATACTCTACCTCGAACCATTACATCTGATAGGGGTCCCAACTCACCTCAAGGTTGTGGAGAGCATAGTGTGATTCTTTGCATATTAAAAATAATCTTTCCACTAGTTTCCACCCAGAAACGGACGGCCAGACTGAGAGAGTAAACGAAACATTAAAACAATATCTTCGATGTTATCTTTCTATGACCCAAGGTTCATGGGTAGATCTTTTATGGGAAGCTGAATTCGCTTATAACAATCTACATTATGCATCAATAAATATGTCACCATTCTATGCTAACTATGCCATCCACGATTTATGCCACTACTAATTCCAAAAAGAACAGATCAAATTCCACACCTAAAAGAGAAACTACAACAAATGAATACTTTAGTACAACAATTAAGAAAAAAATGTACTGAAGGCTCAAACAAAGTATAAAATATTTGCAGACCATCAGGCCCCAATTATCAACCTGAAGATATAGGCCCTCATTACAACCCTGGCGGTCAAAGACCACCAGGGCTGTTTCGTCGGATGCACCGGCAACAGGCTGGCAGAATTACAACCGCGGCGGAAGCGCCTTAGTCGCACCCCCGGACTGGCGGTTTACCGCCACATTGGTCCCGGCGGTTGTAATCCTCCAGGGCCGCGCTGCCCAGGGGATTACGAGTCCCCGTCCCGCCAGCCTTTTCATGGCGGTAGGAACCGCCATGAAAAGGCTGGGGGAAAGGGGAGTCGCAGGGCCCCTGGGTGCCCCTGATCTGCCCATGCCTTTGGCATGGCCAGTGCAATGGCCCCCTGCCACGGCCCCATGGAGCTTTTCACTGTCTGCATAGCAGACAGTGAAAAGTGCGACGGGTGCAACTGCACCCGTCGCACCGCCGCAACACCGCTGGCTCCATTTGGAACCGGCTCCCATGTTGTGGCAGACATCCCCATGGGGCTGGCGGACGGAAACTCGGTTTCCGCCCGCCAGCCGAGTGGGGATGTTGAAATGGCCACCGCGGAAGTGCTGCTGCATCGGCGGCCGCGCGGCGGTTACAACTTCCGCCCGCCAAAGTTGTAATGAGGGCCATAGTGTGGTTGTCCAAAAAACATATAAAATGTAAAAAAAAATGTTTTAAAAACATTACAAATTGTATCCACAATTCATTGGTCTGTTTACAGTCATGCAACGCGTTGCCTTTAAATTATATCATGAAAATTCATCCAGTTTTTCATACTTCCCTATTAAAACCCGCAAAAGGCAAGATCCACTCAAGACCTCCCCCACTCTTGATTAACAGTCACTTGGAATATGGAGTCCAATGTATCAAAAACAGCAAACGAAAACAATGTAAATTAATTATGGTAGCTAATTTCCTGGAAAGGCTACGGACCAGAGGAAGATTCCTGGGGGCCTTGTGATGCTATTCATGCCCCTAAATAGGTGGAAAAATGTTATGCACTTCAGCCTAATGCCCCATGTTAAGTAAGGTATGACTATTTTTAGTGGGGAAGACTGTCACGATTCCTCCACTTTGATTGTAGGTGAGCTAACTGCCATGATTTGATTCTTGTGCATATCAGTGAGAGTGTACATTACAGGACAGTGGTGGTGAGTGCTGGCTGGGTAACATGGTAATTTTAACATGGTCAATGTTCATAGGCTATTGAGCATTCCAATGTTGATTGTGTTCTTTCCCAGTTTGACTGTAGCAGTCGGTTGCATTTGCCAAGTCTTGTTGAACTTAGCAGTAATCCTCGTGTCCTTTCTCGGTTTCTATAGAAGCTTCCACAGTCGTCTCTGAGGCTATATGAGCAGCCCCTCCCTACTCACAAATGCAGCTTATTCAAGGCAGAGACAGAGGTCTGGTGTTGTCTCTGGGACGCTCTTCATTCCTAGTCCCCACAGAGTCAGTGTCATCGTGTGTTGCAAAATCTAAATTCCCCGAATGCTTTCAGTCACCGTCAGGTAGGAGATCAACAGTTATTTATAGGATCAAAAGAGCAGAAATCCAGCAACAAATACAAGTGTTTAAGGTTTGGGTTTTTAAGTGTCTATGGAAGGGCGAATCGCCCCTTGAACTTTTCTAAAGTTTTAAACCAGTGAAATCACATTAATAGTGAACAATATTAACATATTGATGATTTTTGTAATTTCATGATGTGCTCATAAAGCGAGAAATGGAATCGAAAGTGAACTTCTGTCAAGTGTCGAAGCAGTGAAATCAACGTTGTAGCGAACAATATTAATATATCGTTGACCTTCGTAATTTCATGATATTCTCATAAAATGATAAATGAACGTTTGTTAAGTGTTGAACCAGTGAAATCAATGTCATAACAAACAATATTTGTATTCTGATGATTGATATACCTTTAATGATGTTCACCTAAAACAGGAAACAAAACCAAAAGTGAACTTTGGTCAAGTGTTAAAACATTAAAGACAGCGTCATAAAGAACAATACTTATATATCAATGATCGTTAAAATATTCCTGACCTTCACATAAAACCAGAAGTGAAACCGAAAGTAAAGGGAAAAAGAGAAATAATAAATATGAGAAGGAAGTAAATTTAATGAATTCTTATAGTTTGATGGTGGTTTGAGAGTATTTAAAAAAAATTAAAGGTAAAACAAATACGGAGAGCTTTCAAGTATTATAAAACGTATTCTAATCAACCCTAAGACAAAAGAAGGTCACAATATTTGCAGGTATTAGTGACTATGGCTTTGAACCTTGATATTATATTTACTGACAGAGAACAGACAGGGTTTTAATTATTATATATTATATATATGTATATACAATCAGAGTCGGAGGGTACTGCTCCTGAGAACCAATCAAACGAACATTGACAACATGTCATATTTGCAAAAGGTTTAAGGAAGAGTAGCCGTACAGTAATGTGAATAATTTTGTACAAAATGGTGGTGTTGCTCAGACTGTGGACAACAATCTAGTTTAAATTCAGAGACTCCAAAGACCCCAAATTCAAAGTGTGACTGTTTCTACAGGATTACAACAAATGCAGGTTCCCCAACAGATTCAAGTCACTTAGGAAATGCAGGTTCCTCAAGCCCCAGTGCAACAGCAGCAAGTGATGGTTCCTCAGCAAAACATGACTCAGAGAGAAAATGTAAATGTAAATCAGTTGGTAACACAATATCCATTAATTGATTATAGAGATGACTAAGTTTCAGAAACATACAACAGTGACAGTTCTGATGAGGAAGAATGTTAGCAGCCTCCCTAGAGGTGGATCAATGTGGTCACTGCGTAAATGCCAATGTTATGGGACACAACATTTCATTCTTGGTGGACAATCGAGCAACACGTTCCACTGTCAGAACGGCAGAAGTACCAAATGGGCTACTGTCAGGAAGAAAGGTTCAGGTGGTATGAGTAGCAAACCAGCAAGTAACTTACCCGATTACAGAACATACTCCAGTTAAAATAGGGTCATTTGAGGACCAACACCAATTTGTGATCTGCAATTCAAGTCCTGTGAACTTTTTAGGACGTGACCTATTGTGTAAGCTAAATTGCTTCCTTAGCTGCACCCACTAAGGAATAGCAATTTGAGCAAATAGTGATGATGAAACGTCCAGCACAACAGGGATTTGCCCAAAGAATTTCAAGCGACAGTTATGGGGAGAGTTTGGGACTTTTCAGGAAAAGATATTGGACTCATAAGTGGAGTTAAGCCAGTTAAAATCACAGTGAAGCCAAATGCAGTGTTTCACAGGATACCGCCTTATAATATACCTCCAGAAGAAATTGCTCAAATTACCCCAGCAATTGATATTTTTGGGGAGCAAGGTGTCCTGAAGAAATTATGGGAAGTCCCTGTAATTCCACTATTTTAGGACAGTGGAAGCCCAGTGAAAAATACTGCTGAACCCAGTATTAGAGAAAAATAAATGAGATTGTAGTCCCATGTTATCCAGTAGTACCAAATCCTGCAATGATTTTGTTCCAGATTCCTTGTGAAGCAGAGTGGTTCTCTGTCACTGACCTGTGTCAGGAATTCTTTTCCATTTCACTTCCTAAGGATAGGCAATCCTTTTCGCTTTAAAATTCAGAAGCCGTATTTATTCATTTTGTCATATGCCTCAGGGGTATACGGAGTAACCATCCATTTTTAATCAGATTTTGAAAAAGAATTTAGAGTCACTTAAAATGCCATTTCATTCAGTCTTAGTTCAGTACATTGATGATTTGACGGTTGCATCAATTCCCATGAAGTCTGTAGAACAGATATTATTGCACTGTTGAATCACCTAGGAGAGAACAGCCATAATGTTTCCCCTGCAAAAGTACGGTACTGTGAAAGGGAGGTGAAATATTTAAGTTATCAAATAGAGAAAGATGCAAGAAAGGTGTCCGAGGAGAGAATTTCAGCAATCATGCACATGAATCCCCCTGTAACACAAAGAGATGTCAGAATGTTCTTGGGCAATGGTCGACTACTGCCGAAGTGAATCCCAAATTTTTCACTGTTGTCTAAACCATTGTTAAAAATTAACACATAAGGAGGTGTCTGATCCAGTAGCATTTGAAGACAGATGTATGAAAGCTTTCTCCGAGCTGAGAGAAAGACTGTGCCAAGCCCCATCTATAGGAATGCCTAACAAATATTTTTCTTTGTTTTGTTCAAAAAGAGATGGCGGTTTTGACGCTGTTTCACAGAGGGATCAACAGACCAGTGGCTTAGTTTTCTGCAATACTGGACCCTGTAGCTGCTGCTTTTCCCGGCTATTTAAAGTCAGTTGCTTCTGCCAATGTCAGCATCAGACAGTACAAACGCATTGCATTGGGCCACCCCCCTGAATATTTTTGTGCCCCATTCTGTTGATGTCCTTTTGACTTGAACGAAAACTCAGTATTTAATCAATACCCGTTTGACCCGTTATGAGCAATTGATTCTAGAATCAACTAATGTAAATATTAGACGTTGCACTGTGTTTATTCTTGCAATGCCTATGTGTAGGAGACTGGCCTGGCTTATAGTGGGTACCTGATGGTACTTACACCTTGTGCCAGGTCCAGTTATCCCTTATTAGTAGGTTAGTAGTGTCCTAGAAGCTTAGGTTGACAGAGGTAGCTATAGCAGAGCAGCTTGTAAGGGGGGACAATTTTGTGCAGGTTTCTTGAATCTGCTTCTCTTACAGGATGACTATCAAGAACACTGCTGCTGCCACCATGGGGAACTAACCCCAACTTGTCTTTCCCTCTCCACATCTAGAGACTCCGTGTCTAAGGCCAACTGCTGCTGTCTCAGCTTCAGTCTGGCCTCTTCCAACCTCAGCTTTCTGAGTTCCCTGTCTAGGGTTTTATCCTCAGGGTGGGAGGCTTGGGAATTCTGAAAGAGAAAGGAGCCCTACTGATGTGTGACCCCCTCCCACTACCAGTTGCTCTAGGTGGCCTGTTAGCTGACAGGCCTTTGGAGGAACCTTCCCCAGAGTCCTCAGGGCCCTCCCCTGATTCTACGTGGGTACCCTCCTCTCCTTTCTCCTGTTCCTGGGATGGGCCAGACTGGTTGTGGTCACCTTCTAGGAGAAGACGAAGGAGAAGATCTTTGGTAGGGTTCTTACCAATACCTAAACTTCTTTCTATGCAGAGACCCCTCAAACTTTTAAAGACTAAACTGCCATAAGTTGCCTGGACAACTTTTGGAGTGGCCTCTTCTACAGACATAGTTGCAAGAAAGAGTTTAGGATAGAGAGAAAAAAGTTTGGAAACTTTTAAAGAAGAGAGAAAAACTTTTTCAAACTTTTCAAAACTGTTTAGGTTATTGTGTATATTTTTAAGTATTTGGAATATGGTTTTCTTATTAAAAGCAACAATGACAAAGTGGTAAAGCAGTTACAAGTACTTATCCCACAGCTGCACCACCAATGTAGGAGGCTGGCCTGGCTTATAGTGGGTACCTGATGATACTTACACCTTGTGCCAGGTCCAGTTATCCCTTCTTAGTAGGTTAGTAGTGTTCTAGCAGCTTAGGCTGACAGAGGTAGCTATAGCAGAGCAGCTTAGGCTGAACTAGGAGACATGCAAAGCTCCTACTATTCCACTCATATCATATAGGTACTATATCATAAGAAACACAATACTCAGGGTTGCTAAAAATAAAGGCACTTTATTTTAGTGACAATGTGCCAAAAATATCTCAGAGGATATACTCCCTTAGGAGGTAAGTAAGATACACAAAATATACACACAAACCAAAATCAGGTAAGTAAAACAGTCAGAAAGTAGTGCAAACACTGTAGGACACAATAGGATGCAATAGGCCTAGGGGCAACACAAACCATATACTCTGAAAGTGGAATGCGAACCACGAATGGACCCCTAGTGTAGTGTGTAGAGGGTAATTGGGAGTGTAAGAAAACACTAAGGGTGTCCAAGATACCCCACCCCAAGACCCTGAAAAGAAGGAGTAAAGTGCTACTACTTCCCAAGAAACACTCTAAACTTGTGATAGAGGATTCTGCAAAGACCACAACAGACTGCAAAGCACTGAAGATGGATTCCTGGACCTGGGGACATGCAAAGGAAGGGGACCATGTCTGCTATAGCTACCTCTATCAGCCTAAGATGCTAGAACACTACTAATCTACTAATAAGGGATGACTGGACCTGGCGCAAGGTGTAAGTACCACAAGGTACCCACTATAAGCCAGGCCAGCCTCCTACATTGGTGGTGCAGCGGTGGGATCAGTACTTGTAACTGCTTTACCACTTTGTCATTGGTGCTTTTCATAAGAAAAACATATACCAAATACTTCAGAATATACACAATAACCTAAACAGTGTAACCTTCCTTCTCTAAAACGTTCTAAAAGGTTTTTCAAAAGTTTTCAAAAGTTTTTAAAAGTTTTCAAAAGTTTTTCCTTTCTTTAAAAAGTTTCAAAACGTTTTTCTCTCTCTGTCCTAAACCCTTTCTGTAATGTCTACAGTAGAGGGTACTCCCACAGTTGTCCAGGCAACATATGGGAATTTAAACTTTAAAAGTTTGAGGGGTCTCTGCATTGAAAGAGGTTTAGCAATTGGTAAGAATCCTACCAAAGATCTTCTCCTTAGCCTTCTCCTAGAAAGTGACCAGAACCAGTCTGGCCCATCCCAGCATCAGGAGGTAGAAGAGGGGGGTCCCCAGCAAGTCTCAGAGGAGTCCCCTGAGGATGTTTGGGAGGGTTTTTCCAAGGACCTGTCAGCTAACAGGCCATCTAGTGACACTGGTAGTGGGAGGGGGTCACACACTAGTAGGGCACCTTTCACTCCTCAAGGCCAGGTTACAAGAGTCCAGCCAGTTAGGGACAGGTCTCTCTCTCTGCCAATTCCCACATTTCTTCTGTGTCTCACAATTCCCAAGCCTCCCGCCCTGAGGATAACTTAATGGAAAGGGAACTCAGAAAGCTGAGGTTGGAAGAGGCCAGGCTGAAGCTTAAACAGCAGCTGCTGGCCTTAGACAGGGAATCTCTGGATGTGGAAAGGGAAAGGCAGAGGCTGGGGTTAGTTCCCCATGGGGGCAGAAGCAGTGTTTGTGATAGTAATCCTGTTAGTGAGCAAGATTCCAGACACCTGCATAAGATAGTCCCCCTCACAAGGAGGGGGGTGACATTAACAAGTGGTTTGCTGCACTTGAAAGGGCCTGTATGGTACAGTTGGTCCCTCGGAGGCAGTGGGCTGCTATCTGGTGGCTATCTTTCACTGGTAAGTGTAGGGATAGGCTCCTTACTGTCAGAGAAAGTGATGCTAACAATACAAGGTTTTGAAGGATGCACTTGTGGATGGATTTGGCTTAACCACTGAACAATACAGGATTAAGTTCAGAGACACCAGAAAGTGGTAAAGCAGAAAAGAGCCCTCTCAAGACTGGACAGACTTTGTAGACTGTTCAGTGAAGGCCTTGGATGGTTGGTTACATGGCAGTAAGGTGAGTGACTATGAAAGCCTGTGTAATCTAATCCGGAGAGAGCATACGTTGAACAACTGTGTGTCTGATTTGTTGCACCAGTACTTGGTGGACTCAGATCTGACCTCTCCCCAAGAATTGGGAAAGAAGGAAGACAAATAGGTCAGAACAAGAGAGAACAGAAAAGTTCATACAGGGTGTGACAAGGATGGCAATAAGAAGGATGGTAAGTCTTCTGACAAGGGTGGGGACAAAGATAAAAACATTCTGAGTCTTCATCAGGCCCACAAAAATCCCCTGGGGGTGGTGGGTCCAAATCCTTTTCTCACAATCAGAAAAAGCCATGGTGTTATTTATGTAAAGTAAAAGGCCATTGGGCAAGTGATACCACTTGTCCAAAGAAAAACACCAAGGCTCCCACTACCACAACCGCAACCTCTAGTGCCCCTAGTAATAGCAGTGGTGGTGGGAAGTCTACTACAAATTGTAAACAGAAAGTACCAGGGCACTCAAATGAATAAGTCCAATGTGAGCAGAACTCCAGAAAATTTGAATTCCTTATGTTGGAAACATAGATAACAAACGTTCAGAAACAGCCAACACATGTTTCGTCCAGCAGGACTTTTTCAAGGCTGAAAACAAGGGAAAGATGATATCTCTTATATACAACAAAATAACATATAGAAGTACAGTGTTGCGCACAAATACACAAATGTGTGAAAACATTGGGAAAAGCTAAAGAGCAAGCATACTAAGATTACAAAACCCTAAACATCCTAAAAGGAAATGAGATTGAGAAACTCTCATGCAAAGTGCAAGACTAAAAATGACTGTGAACTGCCCAAAAGGTGTGGATAAGAAGTAAGGAAATGTGTAATTACGATCAGGATCTAAGAAATAAACCAAATGTGACGCAGTTAAGAAACAGGAAAAATGTTGAATCATTCTGTGTTCGGACCAAAATTATATACATAGACTTATGGTGGTAAAGATGTATACACATGCAGCGGCCCTACCAGATAATCAGAAAAGTAGGTTTTGCCCATGTGGATGAGTCCATGGAGCAGAAGTTAAGTATAGAACAGTCCCACAAACATCCAAAGTAAAGATGCCCTAATATATGAAAAGGTTTATAGTACACAGACATACCGAGAATTTTTTTTATTTTATGTTTTTCACTGTGCAGAGGCAAAAAAAGGTCCAAAGCAAACCATGTATACGAATTGGTTTCTGGGTCCAAACGACAGTTTCTTAGTTACAGGAAAACGTGGGTCCTGTGTGACGTAAGGCAGTGTAGGCCAAATATTCGAAGTCATAAGAGTAGTCCGAGGTGATAAAAGTAGTCCATGGTGGGGCCCTGATAAGCCCAAAACACCTAGAGGACAGAAATAATTGAAACAAAATCACCATGGGAGGGATCCCTCGCTAGCCGGAAAAGGCAATCAGAAACAAAAGTGGGCGCTATCTTGCACATGAAAGAAAAAAAGGAGGAAAGATAAAAAAAAGTCTAATCAATAGATGTGAATGGAGCTAAGGGGGGGTAGGAAACTATTTCCTATTATCTCAAAAGTTACACCATGGGGGGCAAACACAAAGAAACAAGTAACTAGAAACCGAAAAGAACTCCTATGTAGTAACTATACTGAGAAGGTAGCACTGCGTTACCGTTAGGAGGTTAAAAAAATAAGTAGTAAGGGCTATACCGAATGGGAGCTCTACGAGTGTACATTGTGTAAGACACGAAGGAACCAATAATCACCAGTGTCTACATACTATACAACAAAGCCAAACGGGAGACACAAATCATGGATGACATAGTCACGTTAACGTGTCAAAAACGCTAAGCAGACAGGTAGAAATTACTCGTGTCTGCTTAAAACTGTGCAAGCAAACAACAACGAATATAGTATATGTACTAATCAAGACTAGTGGCGTACAAGCAATGAAAACGGGCCCAAGAGGAAGTGTACTCCCGGGAACGCTCCAGGTCCCGAGAGAGTCAGGCGGAGCCGGTGTTGGCGTGCGTGTGTTGAGTAAGCAAGATAACACACGCGTCACACCAGGTGCTATGTAGAGGAGAATGATAAACATGAAGAAAGGACTAGGTGGGAAAGTGTGATTAAAGCAACGGTAACCGCGGCGGCCATCTTGAGTAATGCGCAAATCACTGTTAACAACAAATAATGCAAAGATAATATGTCCCAAAATAAGTCATTCGGGCAATATTATTCAAGGAAGTTGAGGGATGACGAATTGGCAGCCAGATTGAAATAATAGTAGGTGCAAACACAAAATTAAACACCAAAATATTAAAACTACAAAAATCAAACCATAGTGGCTGTACAAAACCCGATGTGCGTTGTACATTCTATATAGAGCTCGAGGGTTGATAACCTGTTTATATTGATGCGAGGACATGAAGAAGTGGAGCCCAATATGTACATGAAGCATCATAGAGTATGAATGTACACCGATTGGAAGGGAAAGTGAATATACACGACAGGCAGGAACAGTAGGAGGTGAAAATAGACATAGACAAATAGTGAACATAGTTCGCTTTTAAGCTGAGGATACATCCATACATATAAGAAAAGGCCACATTCTCTTCATCATCTAGGTGTAAACAAGACCAAAGGTGTCGGGAAACAGTGTATACCATTATAGAAACATAAGTAGGTCCTTATGTAAGTTCAGGCCTTTTTCCACAGCCCTCAGTTTAATGATCCACCTGCTTTCAAGACGTCTCAGGGCCAAGGTCCTGTTGCCCCCTCTCAGTGGTTTGTTCAGTGAGTCAATACCATGTATTGCGATATCCACGACTTCCCTTTGTCCATGTACCTCATTGTAGTGTGTCGCAAAGGGATAATTAGTGTTGGATGAACGGATTGCTCTCAGATGTTCCTGTATTCTTTCTTTCAGAGGCCGGATAGTGCTTCCAACATAAATGAGACCACAGGTACATACAATACAGTACACAACAAAATTTGTATTACAGTTGATGAATGTTGGAAAATGGGTTATTAGTAAGGGCAGGTAGGTACCTACACCTAGCAACAAGCCACTAACCTCCACCTAGGTACAGTTAGGTCTCAGTAAATTAATCCCAGCTCAACCCTTGGTAGCTTGGCAACAAGCGTCAAGGCTTAACTTAGGAGACAGTGTGTAAAGCATTCAAATATCACAAAACAGTAATTAAATAAAACACAGGAAACAGTTTAAAAATCCAAAACCAATTTATAAAAATAGTTTATATTTTTATCTTTAAAGTGACACAAAAACAATTAAAATCGGTTCAGGGGAACCGGAGATATGAATTTTTAAAGTATTATTATTTTTCTAGCGCTTAGAAACAAAAAGCGCCAATCGGGTCATCTGGTTGCACCAGGACCGGGACAAAGTCAAAGTTTCAGGCTGACCGCGATGGAGCCCTGCTCGGCTACAAGTCGCAGGAGGCCTCGGTTAAAAAGTTACCTTCTGACTTAGTCTTTATTTTGAAGTTTTTCTTCACCGGGACGAACCTGCCAGTTGAATCCGACCTCCTGGAGCCCTTGTCCGGATACGCGATGTGGGTTTCCTCAGTGGTGATTTCTACCTTCGGACTTAGTCGTTTTTTCGAGATGAAAATCCTTCGACCGGGGTAAACCTGGATCTTGATCCGACGTCCGTGGAGACCTTCTCGGATACGATGGCTGGGAGGTCCCGGTCAACTTTTTACGTTCGGACTTAGTCTCTTTTTCGGATGTTTTTCTTTACCGGGACGAACCACGAAGTCAGGCCGGGTCGCGGTTGAGGCAAGCCGGCTAGAATTTCCACGGCGGGTCGGTCCCTCTCTGGAGCTTTTTTTCAAAAATTCTCAAATCTTTTCCAAACTTCTGGGGCTTCACCCAGATGTTCTTTTAAGGTTCTTTTGGGGTCCACAGCTCACCCCAAGGGTCCAGAAGTTCTGTGATGGTCCTTGGGGGGTGCGGACTTCAACTCCCAGAATGCACCTGGCGCAAACTCCTTTTTGGCCACTGGGCAGTGGTCAACTGGTCTCTTTTTTAGGAGTTGGTGCAGGGGACTCTGGATAGCAATTTTTCACCTGTAGCAAACAGGGAGTCCCTCCTTGAACCAGTTGAAGCCAGGCAAAGTCCTTCTTGTGGTGAAGCCCAAGTGTGCAGCTGGTGCAGTCCTTCTGAGTGCAGGGTCCAGGTGCAGGCCAGGGGTCCAGCAGGGCAGTCCTTCTTCTCCTTAAGTTCCTTCTTCTTGAAAGTTGGCGGGGATCTGAGGTGTGGGGGCAGGTCTGCCAGTTTTATCCTTGCTCCTGGGTGAAAAGCAGGGGGGTCCTGGTCCTCCAATCAGGTACAGGGTCGTCCCCCTGTGATGATCACTTCCTGGGAAGTGTGGCAAAAATCCATCCCAAAAGGCAACAGTCTCTAAAAATCCAACATGGCTGAATCTGATTTTTGGAGGTTACATCTGGCTGAGCCCACCCACTGGTGTGGCTAAAAATCATAAACACACCCCTCTCCTGCCCTCTCCTAATCTAATCAAGGGGGCACCTAGTTGTCTGGGGTTGCAAGATGTGGGGGTGTTGCTGGGTGCTCCAGATGTCCTTCTCTGCCTTTGAAGACCAGTTTGGCAGCCCTCCCCCTTCCTGCCTCACCATCTGCTGAGGGGAGATTCTCTCCCCCAAGCACATTCCTTTGTGTGAAGCCAGGCCACTTCACACCTAATCAAGGCAGCCTGGCAGAAGCTGCTGCAGGCTGGCCAATCAGAGCACAGCAGCAAAAACAATGCAGAGCTGAAATTGGCAACTTTTTAGGTAAAGTCTAAACTTTTTACCTGAACAAGTTATATTAAATCCAACAACTGGAAGTTGTGGGATTTATTACAACAATTAATTTGATACCAAATTCTTGGTATGTAACATTTAAGGAGACTTTAAAATTTAAAATAAAGTCTGCCCATTCTAGCCTATGAAGGCCATTTACTTCAATGAGGGAAAAATGAATTTGGCTGTTTTTACCTCACCAGGGCTTATAAATCTATTTTTATAAAGTCCCTGCTTATAGTTACATGGCACCCAGCCCTAGGGGCACATAGGGCACACCTTAGGGGTGACTTATATGTAAAAATAATGTAGTTTAAGACTTTGGAAGTACCTTTAATTCCAAAGTCGAATTAGCATATAACTTTAATTTAAAAGCAGCCAGCAAGGCAGGCTTGCTTTTAAAATGACACTGGGCACCTCAGCAGTGCACCTAGGTGTGCACCACCTATGCTGTGGTCCCTAAACCTACATGCCCTACCATATACTAGGGACTTATAGGTAGGTTAACTTAGCCAATTATAATTAGCCTAATTTGCATATCCATTTTACACAGAGCACTGGCCCTGGGACTGGTAAGCAGTACCCAGGGCACAGCCAAGAGTCAGTAACCACCAGTACCTATCCAAAAAGTGTGGGGGTGATCAGGCAAAAAAGGAGGACTTTCCTACAATGAAAGGTTTGATTTTGTGTGTGACATGTGTGTTATACTGAAAACATACTGTTTTGTCCTTAATATATCGACAAATGTTGCAGTGGCCACACTTGTAGGTACCTGGTGGGGGTTTGGGCAACCAGGTGTCATTAGTAGCAGGTGGAATAAAGCTACGGCATAGGTGGTCCCATAACGTTAGTCCTCTCTTATATATGATGCTTGGTCTTGTTGTCAAACCACTCCTGAGTGTATTATCTGTTAGAAGTAACGGCCAGTGTTTGCGAATGGTTTTGAAAATCTGAGTGCTTAGTGCAAATAGCCAATCCAAGGGTGTAGCTGGGCTCACTATTGGCAGTGTAGTTGGGGTTGGTCTTGTTAGGGAGACCAGAGAGGCTGTTTTGGTCTCTGATGGTGGCATTGACTTTGCCACCTTGGTTGCTTGTCCCCTTAATATGGGTAAGTACAAGCAACTACCCCTAATTAATGGTGTTGAGGTTGAGGCCTACAGGGACACAGGAGCCAATGTAACTATGGTTATAGAGAAACTGGTTCACCCTGATCAACACCTACTTGGTCAGCAGTACCAAGTGACTGATGCTCACAATAACACACATAGCCACCTGTTGTGATGTAGCTTAGAATTTGTGTGTGTCATGTGGAATCCCCTGACGGAGCTTATGATGTCGGAACATTCCACATGACGCTTATGGAGTGAGAGTCGCGTTTCTCCTTCCTCTGTGCCCCTTGTACTTCGTTTACTTAAACCTGCATTTTGATGATAATAAACCTTATACCTACCGCGACCACTTTCGTTGGAGTCCTCACTTCATTTATGGCGACGAGGATGAAGCGGTGTCCGTGACTGGCAGTAGCTGATCCTGTTCGTGACCTGCAGTAACTGCTCCTTCGTATGTTTTTCTACTTTTTTTGTTTTTTTCTAGTTGCCGATTTCTCAGCAACCTTCGGCGATTTTCTTCCTTTCATTTTTCTTTTTATTTGGAGCTTGACTTTGGGGCACAGAGTGTTTTTGTTCTTCAAGATACCGTTAACTCCAACGGTATCTCCAGTGCGAGCACAACGCGCTACCAGTGTTCTGTTTGGCGCGTGTGCATCTGGCTCGCGTGTGTTTCATTGCGCGCACACGCATTAATGTTCAAAGTTTTTTCCTTGCCTGAAGCGCATTTGTTTATACATACTTTAGCGCTTCTGCGTTACATTCTACGCGCTGTTGGTATCGAGTGCTGGATTTCCCCGGACTTCTGATTTTCTGTTGCTTGGCACTTGCACGAAGGATGAGAAACATAGAAGAAGGACTCTACTCTAAACTTTCTGGTCATCAAAATAGAAGTTGGACTTGGAAGGATTGCTGAAAGGATTAACTTCTTGCTGGAAGGCCATCTTTCTTGGGACTTTTGTTGATACACAACCATAATTATTATTATTTTTTTCTTTCTTTTCTTTTTCTTCTCTTTTCCCTTTCCTTTTGACTTTGTTTATTGTTTTTTTTGTTTTACTTTCTTTCTTAAGAAATGCAAAACGTGTTGCCACCATCACCTTTTTTACAGGACCCAGGTGATCCTCCTTTGGAATGGCGATTATGGTTACGCTCATTCAAAGCCTATTTAGGAGCTATAGACGGCCACAAATTTAGGCCTGAGAGAAAAAAAAGTTGAATGTACTATTATTTGGGTGTGGAAGGACAGAATATTTTTGACCATCTACCAGTTTATGAATTACGTGGAGAAGAGGAGTTAGATGAGTTCGAGATGGCTGTTGCGCAGCTGGACAAGCATTTCACTAAAACTAAGAATGTTGTAGTACATAGATACAAATTCTTTACCAGAGCGCAAAATCCTAATGAAAGTGTGGATTCATTCATTACAGATTTAAAAGTGTTAGCTGCCAAATGTGAATTAGAAAATTTTACCTCATAGTTGATACGAGATCAACTTGTGGCAAGATGCTACTCTAAAAGAATCCAAGAAAAATTGTTAACGTGCAAAGATCCGTCTTTGGACAAAGCCATAGACATAGCGAAGAACATTGAGGGGGTCATTCTGACCTCGGCGGTAAAAGGCGCTTACCGCCGGTCAGAAGGCCGCCACAACACCGCCGCGGTCGCGGTAAACCGCCACGGTCATTCTGACCCTCAAGAGGCGAACTGCCAAAAACCCAACATCAACAAAAGTCCGCCACACCAACGGCCAGCGTTAAACTGGCGAAGACCAAACCTCCACCGTCACGCCAACAGAAATACGCCCATGCCATTACGACCCATGAATCCACATACAGCTCCAAAACACAGCCACATTGGACAATTTGAAATACACACACCTGAGACACATACACATAACGCTCCCACACACCCAATTAACTATAAAACACACACCCACATCACCCACAAACCCCTGCGACCACAAATCAGAGACGAAGCCCAGAGAGAGACAGCACAGAATAGAGAACACCATCACACAGAGGCACACTACACCATCACCCACACAACAACCACGCACAAAACACCACACACCACTACACTCACCACACTCATCACCGCAAACACCACCCCACACCTCATCCACACCACCCCATGGGACCCCAAAGACACCCCAGGTTCTCAGACGCAGAACTCAGGGTCATGGTGGAGGAAATAGTTCGGGTAGAGCCCCAGCTCTTCGGGACACAGGTGCAGCACACCACCATTGCCAGGAAGATGGAGCTATGGCAAAGAATAGTGGACAGGGTCAACGCTGTGGGACAGCATCCACGAAATCAGGACGACATCAGGAAGCGGTGGATCGACCTACGGGGGAAGGTGCGTTCCATGGTATCCAGGCACAACATCGCGGTGCAGCGGACTGGCGGCGGACCCCCACCTCAACCCCCAGAATTTACAACATGGGAGGAACAGGTCTTGAACATCCTGCATCCTGAGGGCCTCGCAGGAGTAGGCGGAGGAATGGACTCTGGTAAGTCTCATCTTCACTACTTCATCACCCCCACCCCACCAGTATGCCAACTCATACCCCCACCCTCCCCCCCACCACCATCACACATCCTCATTGCTAATGTCTCACCATCACAACCCACCCATCCCAACACCAAACCCTGCATGTCACCACAAACCATCAACAGCCATCACATAAGCATGCCCACTGCACATACCCATCTCCCCCACAATCCGCCGTCACAACAGCCACCACAAAGGAATGCCAGCACTGGGGTACACAGGCACCCACCCATTGCACGCTATGGTACACACAGAAGCAATAACCATACTCTTATACCCCTGCAGGACCCGAACGCCACCACACCGCCCAGGAGGGTCCAGAAATGTCCATCCCACCCCCAGAAGAGGCCCCCAGTGATGACAGCAGCTCTGTCTCCCTGGACCCAGATGACCAGCCCGGCCCATCGGGGACCTCGGGACAGTCGGTTCCCCTCAGACAGCCACAGGCTACAGCAGACCTACCCCCCTCTGAGAACACCAGCACAGCACCCACCCAGCGGGCCCATGCCCCTGTCTCCAGGACACGTCAATCAGCGGTGTGTCCACCACTACAGGGCACCCAGGTTAACCCACCACCCCAACAACAACAGGGACCTGGGGGCAGTGGTAGTGGGCACACGGTCCAGGGGACAGAGGCCCAGGGAAACAGGGGAACTGGGAGGGCTGCTGTGTGACAGGTGGGGGACAGTCACTCTCCACGAGGCCCTCACCTCCATCATGGGAGCATACCACCACTCCCAGGAGACGATGGCGACAGTCCTGGCCAGGTTCCAGGAGGTCCAGGTACTGCAGGAGGAACAGTTTATGGGGTTCAGGGAAGAACTGAGAAACATTAGTTCCGCAATGGGCACCATCGTTGTGGCTCTCAACCAGATTGTCACCACATTGCGGGACCATGTGGCACCACAAAGGGCCCCTGTCACTAGCATGGACCAGGAACAGGCTACCACCTCCGCCGGCGCTAGCGGACAGGAGGCCCCGACACAGCAACAACCGGCCACCAGAACCCCACCTCCTGCAGAAGAAGAACCACCCCGCAAGCGGGGCCTGAGATCTAGGAAGAAGACAGAGTAGGATGCCAAGACCCCCGCCAGGAAAGGATACCCCCTGATGTCATCCCACTGTCCCACATTGTCACCCTATCCAACCTTAAACTGCCCCTGCTCCACCTTCCACAGGCATATGGACAATGCACCTGTGAGACTGAGAATCTGGACTCTGCCATGGACATTCCTCCACCATCACCCATCACCGATTTTCAACCATGTCCCAAAATTGAGCACTTTAATAAACACACTTATTGCACACAAATAATCTGGAGTCTGCCTGTATTTTTGAAAATATGTATTAGACATAAACGTGCCAAAATGACCAGTTACATTGTGATGACAACATACCACTGTCACACAGCTGTAGTCCATGGGCAAACAAAGCAGAGGTCACGCAGTGGGGCCCACATCTCTGAAATTGGAAGGGAAAGTCACAACTCTGTTAGCATACACTGAAAAGGACAGACAGTAGAGAGGCAGGAGACTGTAAGTAAATGTAAAATGCTGGTGTTGATTCTTTCCTGTGTGTTATTGAAAATACTGCTGTATCACTGTGTCCCTGTTGTCTGTGTCGTCCTCTTCGTCTTCCTCCTCTTCACTCTCCGCAGGCTCCACAGCTGCTACAACACCACCATCTGGACCATCTTCCTGCAGAAAAGGCACCTGGCGTCGCAAAGCCAGGTTGTGAAGCATACAGCAGGCCACGATGATCTGGCACACCTTCTTTGGTGAGTACATTAGGGATCCACCTGTCATATGCAGGCACCTAAACCTGGCCTTCAGGAGGCCGAAGGTTCTTTCTATAATCCTCCTAGTTCGCCCATGGGCCTCATTGTAGCGTTCCTCTGACCTTGTCCTGGGATTCCTCACTGGGGTCAGTAACCACGACAGGTTGGGGTAACCTGAGCCACCAATTAGCCACACACGGTGTCTCTGTAGATGTTCCATCACATAAGGGATGCAGCTATTTTGCATGATGTACGCATCATGCACTGACCCAGGGAACTTGGCATTTACATGGGAGATGTACTGGTCAGCCAAACAGACCACCTGGACATTCATGGAATGATAACTTTTTCTGTTCCTGTACACCTGTTCACTTTCACTGGGGGGTACCAAAGCCACATGTGTCCCATCAATGGCACCAATGATGTTGGGAATATGTCCAAGGGCATAGAAATCACCCTTCACTGTAGGCAAATCCCCCACCTCAGGGAAAACGATGTATCTCCGCATGTGTTTGAGCAGGGCAGACAACACTCTGGACAACACCTTGGAAAACATAGGCTGAGACATCCCTGATGAAATGGCCACTGTTGTTTGAAATGACCCACTTGCTAAGAAATGGAGTACTGACAGCACCTGCACTAGAGGGGGTATCTCTGTGGGTTGGCGGATGGGTGACATCAGGTCTGCCTCCAGCTGGGCACACAGTTCATGTATAGTGGCTCGGTCAAGCCTGTATGTCAGAATGACATGTCGTTCCTCCATTGTCGACAGGTCCACCAGCGGTCTGTACACGGGAACATTCCTCCATCTCCTCGCAAGTCCCAGCGGACGGTGCCTAGGAAGGACAACAGCGAGCACAGAGTCAATCAACCCACAGGTACGTTCCCACAGCTTGCACAGTACACGATTCTCTATGCATTGAATGGCTTGTATGAGTGTCGATGCAAGGCCTAGGCATGTGTGACGCAGTAGAAATTAAGCCATGTGGGCCCTTGAAATGGCGGCTGCCTGACCTGTGAAGTGCGACAATGGGATGTGAGGTCAATGCGCTGGCGTGGCACACCGTGGCGGTAGGCGGTCGAAGACCGCGGCGCTAAGCCGCATTGGTTAACATTGAACCCTATGCGTTTCAGGAGCCAATGACGAAGTGTGCCGGCGGTCGCGGGACGCACCGCCGCGGTACCCACCGCCGCGGACGTGACCGCCATTTTCTATCTGCTTAATCACTCGAGACCTGATCATCCACAGGAGAGGACCTATACTGCAAGTGCTGCTGTGACCTCGGTCTGGAAGATACAATGGTTGCTGCGACTGGGGAAAGGGCCCCTGCCTTCACTTCTGAAGAATTGGAGAAACTCGTGGATGGGGTCCTCCCCCAGTATGCGCTACTCTACGGTCCTCCAGACCAACAGGTAAGTACACTGGGAGCATGCTTTGGGGGCAATGCCTGTGTTGAGTCGGGTGGATGAAAGATGGTGGGGAGGGGAGCGATTGAGGCATGCATCAAACGACGGATGAGAGCATGTGCCACATGGCAAGGGTGGGGATGGGGGGCCAATCACATCGAGCATGCAGAAAATTATAATAATGTTATTTCTTCCCCTGTACATGTCACATAGGTCAGCCCCCATCAGAAAATCGACATTTGGCGTGCCATCGCCAAGGACGTCCGGACCCTGGGGGTCCACAACAGACGGGGCACCCACTGCCGCAAGAGGTGGGAGGACATCCGCCGCGGGAGCAGGAAGACCGCGGAGGCTCTGCTGGGGATGGCCTCCCAACGTAGGAGGGGTGCCACTCGTCAATTGACCCCCCTGATGTCTCGGATCCTGGCGGTGGCCTACCCAGATTTGGATGGGCGCGTGAGGACATCACAGGGGGTGAGTACCAGCACATTCTGCTAACTTAGCACGCAGTGGAGGTGTCTGGGTGGGGGAGGAGGGCTGTGGGTATCCCTAGGCCAGGGCGATTTCTGTAGGCTAGGCCCCTCCGTAAGGCATGGCCCTGTGCCTCCGCCCCTCACCGCTGTAGGGTGCCAAGTACAGCTATCCATGGCCCTGTGTCACCTATGTGTGCAATTGTCGTCCATAGGCTTGTAGGCCAAGTCCCAATGATTGAGTAGTGTACCCCAAGTGCGCGGCGTAGTGCAGGGGGCTTCTGTGTCTATCCTCTCCGCCAACTGTGTTGCCAATGCATGCACTCAACATGTCTTTATTTCCCCCCCCCTTTTTTGCGGCTCTTCCTGTTCATGTGTGCATTAGCATCATCAGGCGGAGGAGAAGTGGCATCAGAGCACGAGGGAGCTGCATCTCACATGGCCCTGGAGGGCCATGCAACCGACTCGGAGTTCACCAGTGAGACGGAGGGCGAGGGGAGCTCCACAACGGGGACACGTGGAGTCATCAGCGACACAGACACGTCCTCGGAAGGGAGCTCCCTTGTGTTGGCGGCAACATCCGTGCCCACCGCAACAACAGGTACAGCCGCCACCCAGCGCACCAGCTCCGCCCTCCCAGCAGCCCCTTAGCGTTCGCCCCGTGCCCGCTCGCACACGAAGGCGGGCATCTCCTTCGCCCCAGGCACCTCAGGCCCTGCCCCAGTTACCCCTGCTGCCCTCAGTGAGGAGGTCATTGACCTCCTCAGGACGCTCATTGTTGGGCAGTCTACCCTTTTGAATGCCATCCAGGGGGTAGAAAGGGAGGTGCACCGGAGCAATGCATACCTGGAGGGCATTCATTCGGGTCAGGCTGCCCATCAGCGATCGTTCAACGCTCTGGCCTCAGCACTCACGGCAGCCATTGTCCCTGTCTCCTGCCTCCCTCCTCCAACTTCCTCCACCCAGTCCCACTCCCCTGTTCCTCTGCCTATCCCAGACACACCTACAGACCAGCCTGCACACACCTCAACACCCAAGGGCAGCTCATCCAGACATAAGCACCACATATCACACAAGCATTCACACAAGCAACAGCCACATGCAGACATACCAACAGCCACTGCCTCCTCTCTGTCCCCCTCCCTCCTCCCTCCCTGTGAGGTCTCCACTCACACTTGCATGCACAACATCATCAGCCACTACGTCCATCACCAGCACACCCACCAGAACACTCCGCACACGTGCAGTCACCACCCCCACTGCCATTTACACGTCCCCTGTGTCCTCTCCCAGTGTGTCTGTCACCCCCTCTTCCAAACCACACAAACGCAGGCAGCCACCCACCCAACAGCCATCCACCTCACGACAGCCTCCGTCACAAGCACCTGCACCCAAAGACACCACACTTGACTCTCCTACAACCACATCCTCTTCCTCCACTCCCATACCCACTGCACCTACCCTTCCCACTGCTCTTAAAAAGTTTTTCCTGTCCAAAATTAACCTCTTTCCATCACCTGACCCACCCCCTCCATCTCGTAAGAGTCCAATCAGCACCTCAGCCACCACAACCCCTGGACCTACAAGGTCCATAGTACAGGGATATTGGAGTCCACCACCTTCAAGGGCAGCAACATCGGCCAGCAGTAAAGGGACAGCCAGCCCACCCCCTGGGAAGAAAACCAAGAAAGGCAAGGCCCGGCGCGAGAGGCCAGAGACGGCAGCCTCCAAAGGCACTACCCTGGCACCGTCAGGAAGTGGGGTGCCACCTGGCACATCTACAAAGAGAGGCAAGGGCCACAGAGAATCACGGAAGGATGGCAAGGGCAGCACGGCTGACAAGTCGGGCAGCAGGCGAGCTGCCCAGGAGGGCCCCACCAGCCCCATTCTGGGTGTGAAGGAGGACACCCACGGGCCCGGGACTCCAGCACAGGAGGGCCCCGCAAGCGAGAAGTCGGATGGCGAGTGAACTCCATATATTGGCCGGATATGGTGCCCTGGAGACACATGTCAAGAACCGCTGAACAGGGCCCTTCAAGACAAGCACCGCTGAACAGGGCACCGCCGTCTCAAGAACCGCTGAACAGGGCCCTTCAAGACAAGCACCGCTGAACAGGGCACCGCCGTCTCAAGAACCGCTGAACAGGGCCCTTCAAGACAAGCACCGCTGAACAGGGCCCTTCAAGACAAGCACCGCTGAACAGGGCACCGCCGTCTCAAGAACCGCTGAACAGGGCCCTTCAAGACAAGCACCGCTGAACAGGGCACCGCCGTCTCAAGAACCGCAGAACAGGGCCCTTCAAGACAAGCACCGCTGAACAGGGCACCGCCGTCTCAAGAACCGCTGAACAGGGCCCTTCAAGACAAGCACCGCTCCGCTGGGCCCTTCATCTCAAGCACCGCTCCGCTGGGCCCTTCCTCTCAAGCACCGCTCCGCTGGGCCCTTCATCTCAAGCACCGCTCCGCTGGGCCCTTTACCTCTGCACCGCTCCGCTGGGCCCTTCATCTCTGCACCGCTCCGCTGGGCCCTTCATCTCAAGCACTGCTCCGCTGGGCCCTTCATCTCAAGCACCGCTCCGCTGGGCCCTTCATCTCAAGCACCGCTCTGCTGGGCCCTTCATCTCAAGCACCGCTCCGCTGGGCCCTTCATCTCAAGCACCGCTCCGCTGGGCCCTTCATCTCAAGCACCGCTCCGCTGGGCCCTTCATCTCAAGCACCATTCCGCTGGGCCCTTCATTTCTGCACCGCTCCGCTGGGCCCTTCATCTCAAGCACCGCTCCGCTGGGCCCTTCATCTCAAGCACCGCTCCGCTGGGCCCTTCATCTCTGCACCGCTCCGCTGGGCCCTTCATCTCTGCACCGCTCCGCTGGGCCCTTCATCTCAAGCACCGCTCCGCTGGGCCCTTCATCTCAAGCACCGCTCCGCTGGGCCCTTCATCTCTGCACCGCTCCGCTGGGCCCTTCATCTCAAGCACCGCTGGCCCATTGGCAGAAGGGGCAGGGCTGGATCTGTGTCGGGCAGGGCTGCACAATGCACTCTGGGCACCATGCCTCCTCCAGTACCAGTGGAGTCTGTAATCCACTTGAGAGACTGTGGCTTTGCACTCCACAGGATGTAACAGTGGGCAAGCCACCCACTGTAGAGACTTGTGAGACTGTGGCTTTGCACTCCCCAGGATGGCACAGTGGGCAAGCCACCCACTGTAGAGACTTGTGATACTGTGGCTTTGCACTCCCCAGGATGGCACAGTGGGCAAGCCACCCACTGTAGAGACTTGTGAGACTGTGGCTTTGCACTCCCCAGGATGTAACAGTGGGCAAGCCACCCACTGTAGAGACTTGTGAGACTGTGGCTTTGCACTCCCCAGGATGGCACAGTGGGCATGGAGGCCCCTCGTGGATCTGGCGTCGTGGACTCATGTGGCTGAGGTGCCTCCCCTTCCCTTCCCCCTGACGTGCCTGTAGTTTTTCTATCTGATGCCCCTGCAGTGTTCTCTCCAATGGATTTGGGTCTCCTGTGTGGGCTTTGCCCATGTGTTGAGCCCATCGGCCCACGTACAATGACTGAAACCCAATTTGGACAGGACAATTTACATATGTGTATATAGTTATAGATGTTTGAATTTTTTTTTACTTAGCCTTACAATATATTTAATTTCATGATAATTTTTTTTTGTCTTTGCATTCTTCCGGGGGGTTTGGGGGGTGTCACTCTGAGTTGTTGCTCTGCATTGATATGTAGGTAGTTGTGGGTGAGGGTGGGTGTGTTGCGTATGTGTGTGCCCGTAATCTTTTCTCCTCCCCCCTCCCCTGTGTCGTAGGTGCAGTACTCACCGTTGTCTTCTGCGCCGGCGTTCGTGCTCCTGGTAGAGGAGCAGGTAGGCAATAGCTGGTAGGATGTGTAGTTCTGGTTCCATGCTGTCCAGATTCCTCGTGGAGTGTGTAGAGGTGAGCGTTTTCCCGTTCGTAGTCTGTTTCCGCCGTGTTTTTATCGGCGGGGCTCCCGCCCCGGAAAAGGTGGCGGATTGGTGAGTTGTGATAGGGTGGGCGGTACATTGTCTCCTGCCTATCTGTTGACGGTGACCGCCGCGCAGTTTGTTTGTCCCGCTGTGGCGGTCGGAGTGTTAAAGTGGCGGTCTGTGTTGGCGGTTTCCGCCAGGGTCAGAATTTTATTTTTTTGACCGCCTGCCTGTTGGCGGGTTGGCCGCCGCTTTAACACCGACCGCCAGGGTTGGAATGCCCCCCTGAGTGTTCTTTAGAGGATGCTAAGCAGTTAGAATTGTCTTTATCTAATGTTTCCATTTCAGGTGCAGTGGTGAATTCACCGATCAATGATCACAAGAAACAGTTTCGCCCTGAGAAAAAACTAGATTTTATCCCACCTTCGAAAAATGCCTTATCCTCCAGAGTAAACCAAAAGACTATGTACTACAAATGTGGTTCTTTGAACCATGTTTCTTCTTTTAGGAATTGTCCTGTGGTCAACCAACAATGCAGGAACTGCAATAAACTGGGACACTTCTCACGTGTTTGTAGAGGTGAGAAGAGGGGCAGTGTTTGTTGTGTTCTTGATGCGGATAAAGAAAATGTGCCACAGGATGATAATGAACTTGTATTAGTTGTCAAGGACAATATATCATCCGGTAGCAAAATGGTCATTGATCTTGACATTGAGGTGCTTGTGGGAGGTAGTACTGTCAAATTGTTAGTGGATACAGAAGCACAAATTACTATTGTCTCATTAGAGAAATTCAATGAGTTTTGGAGTGATAAAACTCTTTTTCCACCAGACGTTACTACCTTGGCTTTTGAGGGGAGTACAATTGACTTGATTGGGTATTTTTGGACTACTTTGTCCATTTCTGGCGAGACCATTCATGGGAAGGTATATGTGGCAAGAAAAGGTATTAACGTTTTGGGCTTAATTCATCAAGCTGATTTTAAATTAATCATCAAACCAGGAAGGATTAGACCTGTGTCTATTGATAGGAGCAACACCAACTGTATCAAAACATCTTCTGAGGTGGTTTGTCCTTGGCAACGGAGGTTCAAGGGATTGTTCCAGGACAAGTTGGGTAAAATAACTAATGTCACACACACTATCAAATTAAAACAGGGAGTTGTCCCCGTGAAGCATAAACTGAGGAATGTTCCATTTAGTGTAAGGGCAGAATTGTCTAGGTTGTTGAGGGATATGTGTGAACATGGCATAATAGAGAGGGTAGAGGCCACTCTTTGGTTATCTCCTATTGTTCTAGCGAAGAAAAGCTCTGGAGACCTGAGGATGTGTGTGGACTTAAGAAGTGTGAATGAAGCAATTTGGGTTGATAGTTTTCTGTTGCCTAGGATTGATGATTTAATTGCAAAAGCGGGTTCTGCTAGTTGGTTTACGAAATTGGATCTTAGATCGGCGTACCACCAAGTAGAGCTTGATGTTGATTCTCGTTATCTCACAGCCTTTGTAATGCCAGATGGGACTTTCCAGTTTTGCATATTACCTTTTGGTTTAGCATCTGCGGCTGCTGCTTTTCATAGATTAATGACTGACATGTTCCCCAACAATCCCAATGTAGTCATGTTTCAGGATGATATCCTGATTTTCGCTGACACTGAGGCGGATCATGATAGAGTTTTAGAGGAGGTCTTGCAAACTCTAGAAGAAAGAGGTGTCACTTTAAGAAGAGACAAATGTCTCTTTAAAACTCAGGAAATCGAGTACTTAGGACATGTTTTATCTGAGCAGGGTGTTAAACCCAGACCTAAATTAGTGAAGAGCATTCTCGATGCTCCTGCGCCTAAGACCAAAGAACAGTTGCTTTCTTTTTTGGGATTATGTGAATTTTATGTGAAGTTTTTAAAGGATTTTGCTAAGACTTCTGAAAGTTTTAGGGCTATGCTTAAAAGCAAGCAATTGTTCTTTTGGTCTAAAGAGTGTAATGAGGCTTTTGAACATATTAAACAACAGATTGTCAACTCGCCAGTTTTACAACCTTTTTCAGATAGTAAAAAGACCATAGTAACTGTGGATGCATGTGAATATGGGTTGGGCGCAGTGTTAACACAGGTTTCTAACGGAGGCAAGGAAAGCACCATTGGGTTTGCTTCAAGGACATTGCGGGTGGTTGAGCGGAAGTATTCCGTAATTGAAAAAGAACTCCTGGCTTGTGTATAGAGTGCGAAAAAATTCAAACAATACCTCTGGGGTAGACATTTTATATTAAAAACTGATCACCGTCCCCTGGTGGAAATTTTATCAGGAAAAAAAATTAAACGCTCAACTGCTCGCATAGCCCGGTTATCTGCCAAATTGTTAGAGTTCAATTTTTCGATTGAGTATATTCCAGGGGGGAAAAACAGTAGGGCTGATTGTCTATCCCGTTTACCTATATCAGATGAAGAGGAACAACATAATGGGAAACTGAGGTAGAAGAGTGTTTTATAGCATGCATTGCTGAGACATTGGATGAAGATGTTTGGATTAAGTCGTTACATAATGACAAACTTGTGCGATGTGTGTTCATTATGTTAAGACTGGGTGGCCTAGAGAGAAGACTCTCTCACCTAATTTACAACCTTTTTGGAAAATTTCTGAGGAATTATCTGTTGAGGGTGACAAACTCATTAGAGGTGACAAACTTATTCCACCAGAATGTCTCAGGAGAGATCTGATTCTCAAAGCACATGTTGGACATCTAGGTTCTACTATCACAAAAAGGAAGCTAAGATCAGACTTCTGGTGGCCAAGGATGGATAGGGAAATTGATGAGCTAGTAAAGAGTTGCCTCAGATGTTGTGTAAGTGACAAAGTTCTGATTACTCAAGGAAGTTGTGATTCCTTTGTTCCATCACCAGCAAGAGCATGGCAGAAAATTGGTTTAGATTTTCTTGGTCCTTATCATGTACTACCTCCAGACATGAGGTATTTTATCGTAATAGTAGATCATCTCTATAGATGGGTTGAGGTATTTCCTATAAGACTTCCCACTACGCAAAGTGTTATTAAGTGTCTAAAAGATGTTTTCAGCCGGGAAGGATTACCTGAACATATAATGACTGACAACGGAGTACAATTTGTATCTACAGAGATGTGCCATTTCTTGAACAGGTGGGGTATTAAACACACAAGGACGCCTCTTTATCATCCTCAAAGTAATGGTATTGTTGAACGCTTCTATCGTGTACTTGTTGAGTGTATCCAAGCAGTAATTAAAACTAACATGTCTGTGTGGCAAGCTGTTAAAGAATTGATTTGGTCTCATTGCACAACACCACACGTTGCCACTGGCAAGACTCCTTTTGAATTGATGAGGGGAAGGATTGCGACCACAGAACTATGTCCTTTTTGGATGATTGAACTATTTCATGAAGGTAGTAATCTTAGGGAGGTTTGGCAGTCAGCAAAGGGTAATTCTGATGAAATGGGAAGGAATAGGTTGAGAGTTACACCGAAGAAAAATGTTCTCCAGGTTGGTGATTGGGTGAGAGTTAAAGATACTTTGCTAGTCAGAAAAGGCTTTTCGAAGTTTAAAGAGCCCCAACAAGTTCTGGAAGTACCCAGTGTTGGAATAAGGGGTGAGCAAGAAGGTAGTCAAACCAGTAGCAATGAAACTGAAATTCACAACTCTTCTAATTGTGCAAAGAAGGATTCTCACCGTAAAAGGGAGGATAAGGGCAAGCGAGAATTCTGCAGGGAGTACTGCAGACCGGCTAAGTTCGGTGATTATGTAATGTCGTGAAAACTACTTCTATCGCCAACATTCTTTTAGTAGATTGTTACCTTGTATTTTGTTTTACAATAACCTTGTATATAGTTTTACAAACGCATTAGTTTTGTTTGTTCAGGTTAATGTTATTACTTCCATTGTTCGTATTTGCTAAATGAAAATTGTTTTATTTTATTGAAAGAGGGGGGATGTTGTGATGTGGCTTAGAATTCGTGTGTGTCATGTGGAATCCCCTGACGGAGCTTATGATGTCGGGACATTCCACATGACGCTTACGGAGTGAGAGTCGCGTTTCTCCTTCCTCTGTGCCCCTTGTACTTCGTTTACTTAAACCTGCATTTTGATGATAAGAAACCATATACCTACCGCGACCACTTTCATTGGAGTCCTCACTTCACCACCCCATGGCTGTTGTGAATCTTATCTGGGTGGAGTTACTGGCCCAAAGAAAGTTGTGGTAGCCACTGAATTACCTGTAGATTGATTACTAGGCAATGATTTGGAGACATCAGCTTGGGCTGAAGTGGAGTTGGAGGCTCATGCAGCAATGCTGGGCATTCCTGGGCATACGTTTGCTTTAACAAGGTGTTGGACCTGGCTTTTTGACGGGGACATCCCCAAACTTTTTGCCTCCTTCCTCCTATTTTTTCTGACCTGTTGTTGTTGGCTTTTGACCTCTGGGCACTTTACCACTGCTAACCAGTGCTAAAGTGCATATGCTCTCCGGGTAAATTGTACTACTGATTGGTTTATCCATGATTGACTATTTAATTTACTTGTAAGTCCCTGGTAGAGTGCACTACATGTGCCTAGGGCAGGTAGATTAAATGCTACTAGTGGGCCTGCAGCACTGGTTGTGCCACCCAGCTCAGTAGCCCCTTAAACCTGTCTCAGGCCTGCCATTGCAAGGCCTGTGTGTGCAGTTTCACTGCCACTTCGACTTGGCATTTAACAGTACTTGCCAAGCCTAGAACTCCCCTTTTACTACATATAAGTCATCCCTAATGTGTGCCCTAGGTAACCCCTAGAGCAGGGTGCTGTGTAGGTAAAAGGCAGGACATGTACCTGTGTAGTTATATGTCCTGGTAGTGTGAAACTCCTAAATTCATTTTTACACTACTGTGAGGCCTGCTCCTTTCATAGGCTAACATTGGGGCTGCCCTCATACACTGTTGAAGTGGCAGCTGCTGATCTGAAAGGAGCAGGAAGGTCATATTTAGTATGGCCAGAATGGTAATACAAAATCCTGCTGACTGGTGAAGTCGGATTTAAAATTACTATTCTAGAAATGCCACTTTTAGAAAGTGAGCATTTCTTTGCACTAAAAACTTGTTGTGCCCTTCAATCCACGTCTGGCTAGGTTTAGTTGACAGCTCCTTGTGCATTCACTCAGACACACCCCAAACACAGGGTACTCAGCCTCACTTGCATACATCTGCATTTTGAATGGGTCTTCCTGGGCTGGGAGGGTGGAGGGCCTGCCCTCACACAAAGGACTGCCACACCCCCTACTGGGACTCTGGCAGACAGGATTGAGCTGAAAGGGAACTTGGTGCATTTCTTAGAGACTCTTTGAAGTCACCCCCACTTCAAAGGCACAACTTAGTATAAAACAGGGCCTCTGCCCTACCTCATCAGACACTTGCTGGAGAAGAAACCTGAACCAGAAACTACATCCTGCCAAGAAGAACTGCCTGGCTGCTCAAAGGACTCACCTGTCTGCTTTTCTACAAAGGACTGCTGCCTTGCTGTTGGCCTGCTGCCTTGCTGAACTCTTGCCTGGCTGTAAAAGTGATCTCCAAGGGCTTGGATAGAGCTTGCCTCCTGTTCCCTGAAGTCTCAGGACCAAAAAGACTTCACTCTTCCTCTTGGACGCTCCGTGCGCCAAACTTTTCGACGCACAGCTTGTTCCGCGGCAAGAAAAACGCTGCACACCGACGCTGATCAACGCGACGCCTTCGGGACGACCGAAACTTTGACGCACGGCCTCGCAAGGACAACGCCGCCCGACTCCGCAGGAGAAATCGACGCGACGCCTGCCGTGAGATCAAAACTTTGACGCACGGCCTCGCAAGGACAACGCCGCCCGACTCCGCAGGAGAAATCGACGCGACGCCTGCCGTGAGATCGAAACTTCGACGCGCAGCCCCGCAGAACGACGCGCAGACGGAAAACAAGCAGGAAAATCCACGCACAGACCCGGGACATCTGGTAATCCCTGCGACCCACAGAAAGAGACTGTCCGCGCGCCGGAAAACGACGCCCGACTTCCCCGCGTGGAAAATAACGACGCAAGTCCGTGTGTGCTGAGGAGAAATCGACGCACACACCCTTTTTCCACGCACCTCTTCCTTTGTGGCCCTCTGAGGAGATTTTCCACCAGAAACCAGGTACTTTGTGTTTGAAAGAGACTCTGTTTACTTTCTAAAGACTTAAGACACTTTATATCACTTTTCAGTGATATCTTTACAAATTCATATTGCAGCTTTGATCGTTTTGACCTGAAGATACCCAGATAAATATTATATATTTTTCTAAATACTGTGTGGTGTATTTTTGTTGTGTTATGCTATGGTGTTGTATGATTTATTGCACAAATGCTTTACACATTGCCTTCTAAGTTAAGCCTGACTGCTCGTGCCAAGCTACCGGAGGGTGAGCACAGGCTGATTTTGGATTGTGTGTGACTTACCCTGACTAGAGTGAGGGTTCTTGCTTGGACAGAGGGCAACCTAACTGCCAACCAAAAACCCCATTTCTAACATTGGTGATCAGCGGTGAGGATAGGACTTGTGTTTGTGCAGTGACATACAGTAGCTAAGCATTTCACTACCTACCCACAGTTGAAGGTCAACTTGATTTTTCATCTTTTTTGGCTCTCGGTTCTCTGATGTCCTCCTGGATATACTATTGATATTTTGGACTTTGGATTTTGGTTTTTGCTGATAAGATCTTATCAAAATGGGATTGTGTACCTACTCATTCTTTGTTCGTACGGACCACCTCACTAAGGCTGACCTAAGGAAGCTTTGCAGAAAATGGGGCCTTCCTGTAGCAAGGAGATCTACTAAGGCGGAGATGCTCCATCACTACATAGTCTGGGGGGAGGAAAGATGGGCAGAGAGAGAGGCAGCAAGAAACCAAATGACTAAGTACCCCTCAGATGAGGAGGAGGACTACTCACATGAGGAGGAAGACTGCTCACATGAGGAGGAAGACTACTCAGATGAGGAAAGAGAACCAGTGGGAGATGAATGGCTCCTAGCTCTAGAGCGGTGTCTAGAAGAGCTAGATGAGCAGCTTGAAAGGGCTGAGGCAGCAAGTCTCTTAGCCCTGGAAGAAGAAAAGATTGCAGCTCAAGAGCTGAGCTGTAAAGAGCTGAAACTGGAGGCCGGAAGGGCTGAGTCCAGTTCAGATGGTGGCAGCAAAAATCTTGCATCCAGTACTGCTGAAGAAGGGCACAAGCCCAGAGATGTGGTGCCCAACTTGAAGAAGGGAGTTGACACACCCCAGGCGGTTCAAGGGTATGAGGTAGTTCCCGTTATGCACAGGGTCCCTGAGAAGGATTGGGGAACTGGCACAGGGAGTCATATTCCTACTGGGGGGAGGGACACTTTACTGACTCTAGCAGAGAGTGACAGAGAAAAGGGTTCCCCCCTGGTGGACGTCCTGGATATAGAGTGTAGAGACATCCCAGAAGAGTTTGGGTTGAGTGTCAGGGACAGACAGATACTGTCTCACCAGTCTCAGGAGGGCGAAGTAGAGTGCTTTTCCAAGGTTGAGTTACTGGGTGGTTGGGTGAAGGGTACTGTGGTTAATACATGTGAAGGGCAGAGTGATGTAATTGCTGGAGAGCTTATGTCTGGTCCTTATTTTCCAGAGCTACGCCAACACCAGGTGGAGTGTGTGCTCTCTGACCCCAGGGAGCTTACAATGGAGGCAGACTTCTGGGTGAGTACCAGAGAGTCTGAAGAGGCATTTGGGGGTGCTCCTGAAGGGAGTGGTCTAGGTGGTTTCCAACCGAGTGTGGTGGGAAAGGATTGTAGTGTCCCAGGTAGGTCCCAGGTCCTAGAGGGTTCCATGAGGGAACACCAGGAGGGAAGCCTAGCCTGTACCGTAGGGCCACCTTTTGAGGGAAGCCCCGCAGTGTCAGAAGAACTTGGGGGGGTGACTGTAGCCAGCATCCCAACAGTTCTGGTGTCTGGCAGTACCCCTCATAGTGAGGGGGTGCAGAAGTCCAGACATAGGGTTGAGAGGGGGTTGCAGACCCCAGTGGAGGACCTTGAGAGTCAGGGGACAGCTCTGAGAGCAGAGCCCCCCAGGAATGACCCAGGTGAAACCGTTTCTGGTTTGGGGGAAACCCAGACTCTGCCGGATGGGCAGAGGTCGGGAGACCTGCGCCAACCAGACTCTTGTGTGGCCCTTGGGGACGGTGTGTCCCTTGTGGGGGGTGAGAGTGCCCCCCAGGAAGTCCTGGCATGCCAGGCAAAGATTCAACCTCAGGGTGGTGACTCTGGGTTGGATACCCAGGTTCAGAGGTTAAACTCTGACCTGGTGGGAGGTAGATGTGCCTCCCAAGAAGTCCTGCTGTGCCAGGCAATTGTCCAACCTCAGGGTGTTGACTCTGGGTTGGATGACCAGGTTCAGAGGTTAAACTCTGACCTGGCGGGGGGTAGGTGTGCCCCCCAGAAAGTCCTGGCGTGCCAGGCAATTGCCCAACCTCAGGGTGGTGACCCTGGGTTGGGGAACCAGGCTCAGAGGTTAAACTCTGACCTGGTGGGAGGTAGGTGTGCCTCCCTGGAAGTCCTGGCCTGCCAGGCAATGGTTCAACCTCAGGGTGGTGACTCTGGGTTGGCTAACCAGGTTCAGGGAATAAGCTCTGACCTGTTGGGGGGTAGGCGTGCCCCCCAGGAAGTCCTGGTGTACCAGGCAGTGGTCCAACCTCAGAGTGCTGACTCTGGGTTGGATAACCGGGTTCAGAGGTTAAACTCTGACCTGGTGGGGGGTAGGTGTGCCCCCCAGAAAGTCCTGGCATGCCACGCAATTGTTCAACCTCAGGGTGGTGACTCTGGGTTGGATACCCAGGTTCATAGGTTAAACTCTGACCTGGTGGGAGGTAGGTGTGCCTCCCAAGAAGCCCTGCTGTGCCAGGCAATTGTCCAACCTCAGGGTGTTGACTCTGGGTTGGATGACCAGGTTCAGAGGTTAAACTCTGACCTGGTGGGGGGCAGGTGCGCCCCCCAGAAAGTCCTGGCGTGCCAGGCAATTGCCCAACCTCAGGGTGGTGACCCTGGGTTGGGGAACCAGGCTCAGAGGTTAAACTCTGACCTGGTGGGAGGTAGGTGTGCCTCCCAGAAAGTCCTGGTGCGCCAGGCAATTGTTCAACTTCAGGGTGGTGACTCTGAGTTGAATGGCCAAGTTCAGAGGTTAAACTCTGACCTGGTGGAGGGTCAGTGTGCCCTCCAGGAAGTCCTGGCGTGCCAGGCAATTGTTCAACTTCAGGGTGGTGACTCTGAGTTGAATGGTCAGGTGCAGAGGTTAAACTCTGACCTGGTGGGGGGTAGGTGTGCCTCCCAGGAAGTCCTGGTTTGCCAGGCAGTGATCCAGTCTGAGGGTACAGACCCTCGGCTGGAAGACCAGGTTCAGGGTGTCCCCCCGGACCTGGAGGGAGGGGCTACTGATAACAGTGCCCCTACCATGTTGTCTTCTGAGGAGGCCACTCCTAGTTGGAGGGTGCTGGACCCCAGAAGGGAGGGCAGGGGGAGGGAAGCCTCACCCCGGGCCCTAGTCCAACCTGAAGGTACAGGCCCCAGGTTGGGGGGCCAGTTGCAGGTTGACAGCCCTGCACTGGTGGAGGAATGGTACAGGGTGACTTCTGTAAGCACCCTGACCATGTTGGACTCTGGGGGTACCGCTCCAGGAGGGAGGGTACAAAGCCCCAGAGGGGAGGACCAGGTTCAGGCTGTCATCCCTGACCTGGTGGAAGGGAGAGTGGTTAAAGGGTGCCCAGCACCTGGGGCTACCGCCCCCCACTCTCCACAGCCACAGTGGTTGGAGAGCTTTGAGGGGCCTGGGGCCTGGCTCTCATCCCTGGCAGCTGTGAGTAATCACTGTGGCTTGCTGTTCGGGTGGACAGAGTTATCCCTGGGGAGGGGACAAGTGTCACACCCCAGGGGTAGAGTGGGCAACACCACTGTGTTGGTCATGGTGGTACTATCCTGCTCCTGGGATACATCTGTGAGCAAAGTAAGGTTAGGTGCTGCACAGATGGGATCCGCAGGTAAGGAGAAATGTTCCCCATGGGTTGGCTTAGTGGGCCCTGAGAGTATGGACAGAGTGATCCAATTGGAGTCAGGAAGGCGAAGAACTGGAGCATGCCCCTGCTGTTGTGGGCCTGGGTCCTTGTTCTGTCGCCTCAAACAGGGAAGTACATCAGGATAGTGATTGTTCTCCCCTGGCTTTAGGCTGGTAGGGGGTCATGTTGGACCTGGCTTTTTGACGGGGACATCCCCAAACTTTTTGCCTCCTTCCTCCTATTTTTTCTGACCTGTTGTTGTTGGCTTTTGACCTCTGGGCACTTTACCACTGCTAACCAGTGCTAAAGTGCATATGCTCTCCGGGTAAATTGTACTACTGATTGGTTTATCCATGATTGACTATTTAATTTACTTGTAAGTCCCGGGTAGAGTGCACTACATGTGCCTAGGGCAGGTAGATTAAATGCTACTAGTGGGCCTGCAGCACTGGTTGTGCCACCCAGCTCAGTAGCCCCTTAAACCTGTCTCAGGCCTGCCATTGCAAGGCCTGTGTGTGCAGTTTCACTGCCACTTCGACTTGGCATTTAACTGTACTTGCCAAGCCTAGAACTCCCCTTTTACTACATATAAGTCATCCCTAATGTGTGCCCTAGGTAACCCCTAGAGCAGGGTGCTGTGTAGGTAAAAGGCAGGACATGTACCTGTGTAGTTATATGTCCTGGTAGTGTGAAACTCCTAAATTCGTTTTTACACTACTGTGAGGCCTGCTCCTTTCATAGGCTAACATTGGGGCTGCCCTCATACACTGTTGAAGTGGCAGCTGCTGATCTGAAAGGAGCAGGAAGGTCATATTTAGTATGGCCAGAATGGTAATACAAAATCCTGCTGACTGGTGAAGTCGGATTTAAAATTACTATTCTAGAAATGCCACTTTTAGAAAGTGAGCATTTCTTTGCACTAAAAATTTGTTGTGCCCTTCAATCCACGTCTGGCTAGGTTTAGTTGACAGCTCCTTGTGCATTCACTCAGACACACCCCAAACACAGGGTACTCAGCCTCACTTGCATACATCTGCATTTTGAATGGGTCTTCCTGGGCTGGGAGGGTGGAGGGCCTGCCCTCACACAAAGGACTGCCACACCCCCTACTGGGACTCTGGCAGACAGGATTGAGCTGAAAGGGAACTTGGTGCATTTCTTAGAGACTCTTTGAAGTCACCCCCACTTCAAAGGCACAACTTAGTATAAAACAGGGCCTCTGCCCTACCTCATCAGACACTTGTTGGAGAAGAAACCTGAACCAGAAACTACATCCTGCCAAGAAGAACTGCCTGGCTGCTCAAAGGACTCACCTGTCTGCTTTTCTACAAAGGACTGCTGCCTTGCTGTTGGCCTGCTGCCTTGCTGAACTCTTGCCTGGCTGTAAAAGTGCTCTCCAAGGGCTTGGATAGAGTTTGCCTCCTGTTCCCTGAAGTCTCAGGACCAAAAAGACTTCACTCTTCCTCTTGGACGCTCCGTGCGCCGAACTTTTCGACGCACAGCTTGTTCCGCGGCAAGAAAAACGCCGCACACCGACGCTGATCAACGCGACGCCTTCGGGACGACCGTAACTTTGACGCACGGCCTCGCAAGGACAACGCCGCCCGACTCCGCAGGAGAAATCGACGCGACGCCTGCCGTGAGATCAAAACTTTGACGCACGGCCTCGCAAGGACAACGCCGCCCGACTCCGCAGGAGAAATCGACGCGACGCCTGCCGTGAGATCGAAACTTCGACGCGCAGCCCCGCAGAACGACGCGCAGCCGGAAAACAAGCAGGAAAATCCACGCACAGACCCGGGACATCTGGTAATCCCCGCGACCCACAGAAAGAGACTGTCCGCGCGCCGGAAAACGACGCCCGACTTCTCCGCGTGGAAAATAACGACGCAAGTCCGTGTGTGCTGAGGAGAAATCGACGCACACACCCTTTTTCCACGCACCTCTTCCTTTGTGGCCCTCTGAGGAGATTTTCCACCAGAAACCAGGTACTTTGTGTTTGAAAGAGACTCTGTTTACTTTCTAAAGACTTAAGACACTTTATATCACTTTTCAGTGATATCTTTACAAATTCATATTGCATCTTTGATCGTTTTGACCTGAAGATACCCAGATAAATATTATATATTTTTCTAAATACTGTGTGGTGTATTTTTGTTGTGTTATGCTATGGTGTTGTATGATTTATTGCACAAATGCTTTACACATTGCCTTCTAAGTTAAGCCTGACTGCTCGTGCCAAGCTACCGGAGGGTGAGCACAGGCTGATTTTGGATTGTGTGTGACTTACCCTGACTAGAGTGAGGGTTCTTGCTTGGACAGAGGGCAACCTAACTGCCAACCAAAAAACCCATTTCTAACACAAGGGCTCAGGCCAAAAAGCAAAAAGGACAGGGAAACTTGGATCCTGGAACAATGGACCAAGTGCTCCCAAAAGCTAGGGGTAGGAAGGGTAAATCCTTGCCCACCATCCCTCCCTCACCAGAAGATTCCCCTTTTGAGGAAGAGGAATCCTCTCCCTGTGCAGCACCTACACCAGAGGAGCTGGCAGCAGACACTGCTGAGCTTTTGGGTGCAGGGGGCCTGCTAGGGAAGAGCTCAGTGTGGCACAGCAGACCTGTCCCACACTAGAGGGTTTGAGAGAGCAAGCTGTCAAACAGCAGAATGGAGATGTCAGTGAGAGCCATAAGGTGTATTGGGAAGACAACCTCCTGTATACTGAATCAAGGGACCCTAAACCTGGAGCTGCCAGGAGATTGGTCATCCCTTTGCCGTACAGGGAGTTTCTTCTTACCTTGGCACATGACATTCCTTTGACAGGGCATTTGGGCCAAAGTAAAACTTGGGACAGACTGGTTCCCCTGTTTCATTGGCCTCATATGTCAGAGGACACCAAAGAGTTTTGTCACTCTTGTGTGACCTGCCAAGCCAGTAGCAAGACTGGTGGCACACCTAAGGCCCCCTTAATTCCACCTCCTGTGGTTGGGGTGCCTTTTGAAAGGGTAGGGGTTGACATAGTTGGCCCCCTTGACCCTTCAACAGCTTGAGACAATAGGTTTATCCTGGTAGTAGTGGACCATGCCACTAGGTACCCTGAAGCAATCCCCTTAAGGACCACTACAGCTCCTGCAGTGGCAAAGGCCCTCCTGGGAATCTTATCCAGAGTGGGCTTCCCTAAGGACGTGATGTCAGACAGAGGTAGTAACTTCATGTCTGCATACCTCAAAGCAATGTGGAAGGAGTGTGGTGTAACATACAAGTTCACTACTCCTTATCATCCACAACCAAATGGTCTGGTTGAGAGGTTTAATACAACTCTCAAAGGTATGATAATGGGACTCCCTGAAAAACTCAGAATGAGATGTGATGACCTGTTACATTGCCTCATTTTTGCTTACAGGGAGGTACCCCAAAAAGGAGTGGGCTTTAGCCCCTTTGAACTCATCTTTGGACACCCTGTGAGAGGTCCCCTTGCACTTGTTAAGGAGGGTTGGGAACACGCTTTAAAAGCTCTTAAACAGGACATTGTGGACTATTTACTTGGCCTAAGATCAAGAATGGCTGAGTACATGAAAAAGGCCAGTAAAAACCTTCAGGCCAGCTAGGAGCTGCAAAAGCAATGGCATGACCAGAAGGCTGTCCTGACTCAGTAACACCCAGGACACAAGGTGTGGGTATTAGAGCCTGTGGTCCCAAGAGCACCCCAGGACAAATGGAGTGGACTCCATCTAATTTTTTTAGAAAAAGGGTCAGGTTACCTACTTGGTAGACCTAGGCACTACCAGGAGTCCCCTTAGGGTGCTCCATGTCAACAGCCTAAAACCCTACTATGACAGGGCTGATCTCACCCTGCCCATGGCAACTGATGAGGGACAGGAAGAAGAGAGTGGCCCCCTCCCTGATCTCTTCTCCACCACTGAAGCTGATGGCTTAGTCGAGGGAGTAGTACTTGCAGATTGTCTTACTGCAGAGCAGAAGGACAACTGTGTAAATCTCTTAAGTCAGTTTTCTAAACTCTTCTCACTAATACCAGGTAACACTACTTGGTGTGAGCATACAATTAATACTGGAGACACTTTACCTGTCAAAAGTAAGATTTATAGGCAGCCTGACCATGTCAAGGACTGCATAAAACAAGAGGTTCAGAAAATGTTAGACTTAGGAGGGATTGAGCCTTCAGAAAGCCCATGGGCTAGCCCAGTGGTGCTTGTTCCAAAACCTCACAGTAAAGATGGTAAAAGAGAGATGACGTTTTGTGTTGACTATAGAGGGCTCAACCAAGTAACCAAGAAAGATGCTCACCCTATACCCAGGGCAGATGAGCTCATAGATACACTGGCTTCTGCCAAGTATCTAAGCACTTTTGATTTAACTGCAGGGTATTGGCAGATTAAATTATCAGAAGGTGCTAAACCCAAGACTGCATTTTCAACCATTGGAGAGCACTATCAATTCACTGTGATGCCCTTTGGTCTGAAGAATGCACCTGCCACTTTTGAAAGGTTGGTGAACACAGTCCTGCAAGGGTTGGAAGCTTTTAGTGCGGCATATCTGGATGATATAGCTGTCTTTAGCTCTACCTGGGATGATCACCTGGTCCACCTGTGGAAAGTTTTGGAGGCCCTGCAAAAGGCAGGTCTCACTATCAAGGCCTCAAAGTGCCAGATAGGGCTGGGAAAAGTGGTTTATCTGGGCCACCTGGTAGGTGGGGGACTGTAGGAGCCTGGCCTGGCTTGTAGTGGGTACCAAGGGGTACTTACACTCTGTACCAGGTCCAGTTATCCCTTATTAGTGTAGAAGAGGTGTTTCTAGCAGCTTAGGCTGATAGAAAGTAGCTATAGCAGAGCAGCTTAGGCTGAACTAGGAGACATGCAAAGCTCCTACTATACCACTGGTGTCATATGCACAATATCATAAGAAAACACAATACACAGATATACTAAAAATAAAGGTACTTTATTTTTATGACAATATGCCAAAATTATCTCAGTGAGTACCGTCAGTGTGAGGATGCCAAATATACACAAGATATATGTACACAATACCAAAAATATGCAGTAATAGCAAAAGGAAGTAATGCAAGCAAAGTAAAGTTACAGTAGATTGCAATAGGAGCACATAGGTATAGGGGCAACAAAAGTCATATACTCCAAAAGTGGAATGCAAACCACGAATGGACCCCAAACCTATGTGAGCTTGTAGAGGGTCGCTGGGACTGTAAGAAAATAGTGAAGGTTAGAAAAATAGCCCACACCAAGACCCTGAAAAGAAGGTATAAAGTGCACCTATGTTCCCCAGAGAGCACAGAAGTCGTGATAGGGGAATTCTGCAAGGAAGACCAACACCAGCAATGCAACCAAAGTGGATTTCTGGACGAGAGTACCTGTGGAACAAGGGGACCAAGTCCAAGAGTCGCGTTAAAGTCGAGAGTGGGCAGATGCCCAGGAAATGCCAGCTGACGGTGCAAAGAAGCTGCCATCGGATGGTAGAAGCTGCGGATTCTGCAAGAACGAAGAGGGCTAGAAACTTCCCCTTTGGAGGATGGATGTCCCACGTCGTGAAGAAGCTTGCAGATGTGTTCCCACGCGGAAGGACAGCAAATAAGCCTTGCTAGCTGCAAAGGTTGCAGTTAGGGTTTTTGGATGCTGCTGTGGCCCAGGAGGGACCGGGATGTCGCCACTTGGATGACGAGACAGAGGGGACGCCCAGCAAATCGGGGAGCCCTCACAGAAGCAGGAAGCATCCGCAGAAGTACCGGAACAGGCACTTAGAAGAGGAGTGAACTGGAGCTCACACGAAGACACAAAAGGGAGTCCCACGACGCCGGAGGACAACTGAGGACGGTGTACACTCCAGGATAGGGTGTCGGGGACCCAGGCTTGGCTGTGCACGAAGGAAATCCTGGAAGAGTGCACAGGAGCCGGAGCAGCTGCAAATCACGCGGTACCCAGCAATGCAGTCCAGCGTGGGGAGGCAAGGACTTACCTCCACCAAACTTGGACTGAAGAGTCACTGGACTGTGGGAGTAACTTGGACAGAGTTGCTAAGTTCCAGGGACCACGCTCGTCGTGCTGAGAGGGGACCCAGAGGACCGGTGATGCAGTCTTTTGTTGCCTGCGGTTGCAGGGGGAAGATTCCGTCGACCCACGGGAGATTTCTTCAGAGCTCCTGGTGCAAGAAGGAGGCAGGCTACCCCCAGAGCATGCACCACTAGGAAACAGGCGAGAAAGCGGCAGGATCAGCGATACAAGGTTGCAGTAGTCGTCTTTGCTACTTTGTTGTTGTTTTGCAGGCGTCCTGGGCAGTCAGCGGTCAATCCTTTTGGCAGAAGGTGAAGAGAGAGATGCAGAGGAACTCTGACGAGCTCTTGCATTTGTTATCTAAAGAATTCCCCAAAGCAGAGACCCTAAATAGCCAGAAAAGGAGGTTTGGCTACCTAGGAAGGAGGATAGGCTAGCAACACAGGTAAGAGCCTATCAGAAGGAGTCTCTGATGTCACCTGCTGGCACTGGCCACTCAGAGCAGTCCAGTGTGCCAGCAGCACCTCTGTTTCCAAGATGGCAGAGGTCTGGAGCACACTGGAGGAGCTCTGGGCACCTCCCCTGGGAGGTGCAGGTCAGGGGAGTGGTCACTCCCCTTTCCTTTGTCCAGTTTCGCGCCAGAGCAGGGCTGGGGGATCCCTGAACCGGTGTAGACTGGCTTATGCAGAGATGGGCACCATCTGTGAACATCAAAGCATTTCCAGAGGCTGGGTGAGGTTACTCCTCCCCAGCCCTGACACCTTTTTCCAAAGGGAGAGGGTGTAACACCCTCTCTCTGAGGAAGTCCTTTGTTCTGCCTTTCTGGGCCAAGCCTGGCTGGACCCCATGAGGGCAAATCAAATCAAATCATTAACATTTATAAAGCGCGCTACTCACCCGTGCAGGTCTCAAGGCGCTAGGGGGGAGGGGTGGTTACTGCTGCTCGAAAAGCCAGGTCTTGAGGAGTCTCCGGAATGCGGAGTGGTCCTGGGCGGTCCTGAGGCTGGTGGGGAGGGTGTTCCAGGTCTTGGCTGCCAGGTAGGAGAAGGACCTCCCACCCGCCGTGGAGTGGCAGATGCGAGGGACGGCAGCGAGCGCGAGGCCATAGGAACGGAGGAGACGGGTGGGGGCGTAGAAGCTGAGGCGACGGTTGAGGTATTCCGGTCCCTTGTTGTGGAGGGCTTTGTGTGCGTGGGTGAGAAGTCGGAAGGTGATCCTTTTGCTGACTGGGAGCCAATGCAGGTGTCTCAGGTGTGCGGAGATGTGGCTGTTAAGGGGTACGTCGAGGATGAGGCGGGCCGAGGCGTTTTGAATACGTTGCAGGCGTTTTTGGAGTTTAGCGGTGGTCCCAGCATAGAGGGTGTTGCCGCAGTCCAGACGGCTCGTGACGAGGGCGTGGGTCACGGTTTTTCTGGTGTCGGCGGGGATCCAGCGGAAGATCTTGCGGAGCATGCGGAGGGTGAGGAAGCAGGCGCAGGACACGGCGTTGACTTGTTTGGTCATGGTGAGAAGAGGGTCCAAGATGAAGCCGAGGTTGCGGGTGTGGTCTGAGGGGGTCGGTGCGGTGCCAAGGGCCGTGGGCCACCAGGAATCGTCCCATGCGGTCGGGGTGTTGCCGAGGATGAGGACTTCCGTTTTGTCCGAGTTCAGCTTTAGGCGGCTGAGCCTCATCCAATCTGCGACGTCCTTCATGCCGTCTTGTAGGCAGGGTCCTTGGTGAGGGAGAGTATAAGTTGGGTGTCGTCGGCGTAGGAGGTGATGATGAGGTTGTGCTTGCGTACGATGTCGGCGAGGGGGCTCATGTAGACCTTGAAGAGTGTCGGGCTGAGCGAGGAGCCTTGAGGTACGCCGCAGATGATCTCGGTGGGGTCTGAGCGAAAAGGTGGGAGGTAAACTCTTTGAGAGCGGTTTGAGAGGAAGGAGGCGATCCAGTCAAGGGCCTGGCCTTGGATCCCGGTGGAGCGGAGGCGGTTTATTAGTGTGCGGTGACAGACGGTGTCGAAGGCAGCCGAGAGGTCGAGGAGGATGAGGGAGACTGTTTCACCGTTGTCCATCAGGGTTCTGATGTCGTCTGTGACTGAGATGAGGGCGGTTTCAGTGCTGTGGTTGGTCCAGAATCCGGTTTGTGAAGGGTCGAGAAGGTTGTTGTCTTCCAGGAAGTTGGTAAGCTGTTTGTTGACGGTCTTCTCTATTACCTTGGCAGGGAAGGGGAGGAGCGAGATGGGGCGGAAGTTTTTCAGGTCGCTTGGGTCAGCCGTAGGTTTCTTTAGTAGGGCGTTGACTTTGGCGTGTTTCCAGCTTTCAGGGAAGGTAGCAGAAGAAAATGAAGAGTTGATGATGGCCTGGAGGTGCGGGGCGATGATTGCGTCGGCTTTATTGAAGATGAAGTGAGGGCAGGGGTCAGATGGGGCGCCGGAGTGGATAGAGTTCATGGTGGTTTTGGTTTCTTCAGTGTTGATGTGGGTCCAGGCGTTGAGGGTGATGGCCGGGTGTGTGGGTTCGGTGATGCTTGGTTGGGTCTGGTGTCCGAAGCTGTCGTGGAAGTCGGTGATCTTGCGATGGAAGAAGGTGGCGAGGGAGTTGCACAGGTCTTGTGAGGGCGTGACGGCGTTGACGTTGGGGGTGGAGAACTCTTTAACGATGCTGAAAAGTTCTCTGCTGTTGTGGCTGTTTTTGTCCAGTCTGTCGGTGAAGAAATTCCTTTTGTCTGCGCGAATCAGGTGGTGGTATTCGCGGGTCGCGTTCTTGAGGGCGGTCATGTTGTCAGCGGTGTGGTCCTAGCGTCAGGTTCTCTCGACGGCGCGACAGGTTTTCTTCGATTCCTTAAGGGTGTCAGAGAACCAGAGAAGTTTTTTGGTGTTGGCCTGTCGATGCGTGCGTCTGAGGGGTGCAAGGTTGTCTGCGCAGTTGGTGATCCAGTTCGTGAGGCTGAGGGCTGCGTCGTTGGGGTCGTCGGTGGTGAGGGTGGGTTGGTTGATGGTGAGCGTGGAGAAGAGCTGTTCTTCAGGGATTTTGTTCCACTGTCGACGAGGGATGGGTTGAGTGCGGAGGTGGCGGGTCTCGCATCGGAATGTGAAATGGACACAGCTGTGGTCGGTCCAGTGTAGAGCGGAGGCGTGGCTGAAGGAGACTGGCGGAGAAGATGGGGTCAAGCGTGTGTCCGGCGATGTGGGTGGCGGTGTTCACCAGTTGCTTGAGGCCGAGGTTGGCGAGGTTGTCGAGCAGAGCGGTGGTGTTGGGGTCGTTGTTCTGTTCCAGATGGAAGTTGAGGTCGCCTAGGAGGATGTAGTCCGGCGAGGCGAGGGCGTGCGGGGAGACGAAGTCGGCGATGGAGTCGCTGAAAGGGGCGCGCGGTCCGGGGGGACGTTAGACGAGGGATCCTCTGAGGGTGGTCCTGGGGTCGGTGCGAATCTGGAAATGCAGGTGTTCAGCGGCGAGGGGGGTGTCTTCGGTGGAGGAGGTGACGCTGATGGAGTCTTTGAAGACGATGGCGATTCCTCCTCCTACTTGGTTGGTGCGGTCTTTCCTGGAAATCTTGTAGCCTTCGGGGATGGCAGTGGCGATGTCAGGGGCCGAGGAGGCGTTCATCCAGGTCTCCGTGATGAAGGCGACGTCCGGTGCTGTGGAGTCCAGGAGGTCCCAGAGTTCAACGGCGTGCTTGTGGATGGATCGAGCGTTGACCAGGATGCACTTGAGGTGGTTGATGGCGCGTGGGCTGGTGGTCGTGGTAGTTGCGTGGTGGAAGATGCGTTTGCAGGAGTGGCAGGTGAAGGGTCCATGGGTGCGTTTGGGGTGAGCTTGGAAGCAGGTGTTGGAGCGCCCTGGGTTGAGGGCGAGGAGGGTGGTGGGGTCGTAGCGGAGCAGCGGGGTTTGGGAGAGCTGGGGACCAGGGGTCGTGGCGCTGGGTGCGGGCCAGGCGCGGACGGGCGCAGACGGGCTTGCCTCTGGCGCGCCTCCGGAGCGCTAGCGGCGCGGTCGCGCAGCGGCCGCCACATGAGGGAAGGGGGGAGGGGTCAGCTGGGGGCGAATGGGAGCTGGGGGGCGTGCAGGAGGTGGCGGCGGGAAAGCGGAAGGGAGGGGGGGACAGGTAGAGGGAGAAGAGCTGGGGAGGGGGGTTTAAGGGTTGTGGGGGGTGAGTTTTAGGAAGTTTAGGAGTTTAGGGAGAGAGATAGGAGTAAGGTTGGGAAGATAGGGGAGGGGGGGTTGTAGAGCTGGGTGAGGGTGAGAGGTAGAGAGAAAGGATAGGAAGATAGGGATGGTAACGGAGAGGGTGGCGAGTGGGGGGGAAAGATAGAGAAATAGGTAGATAGGAGGAGGTGGTGAGTGAGGGAGATAGATAGTGAGATAGAGAGATAGGTAGATTGGTAGATAGGAAGAGTGAGGGAGGCAGATAGCGAACGGGGTAGATAGGGGTGATACAGAGGGGGAGGCGAGTGAGGGAGAGAGATGAGACAGGAGCAGGAGGGCAGGCGCGGGGAGAGCAGAAGACGGAGGACGAAGAAGCAGAAGAACAGAAGACAGAAGATGAAGAGCAGAAGAAAGAAGCAGAAGAACAGAAGACAGAAGACGAAGAAGAGAAGACAGAAGACAGAACACGAAGAACAGAGGACAGAAGACGAAGAAGAGAAGACAGAAGACGAAGAACAGAAGACAGAAGACCATACAGAAGAAGGTACAGGAGACGAAGAGCAGAAGACAGAAGACTACAGAAGAAGATAAAGAAGAAGAGGAGCGCAGAAGACAGAGAAATACAGATGAAGGTGAAGAAGAGGAGCACAGAAGAGTACAGATGAAGGTGAAGAAGAGGAGCGCAGAAGACAGAAGAATACAGATGAAGAAGGAGAAGAGGGGCAGCGAGCGGCAGAGGAAGGAGCCAAGAAGAGGGACAGAGAAGAAGAGGCACACACGCAGGTCGCGGTGCAGAGGAGAGGCTGAGAAGCACACAGATGAAGAGAGAAAACGGGGAGCAGGAGCGAAAGAAGAGTACAGAAGAAGATTACAGAAGAGGAGCGAGGAGGAAGAGCAGAGAAGGAGAAAAGAAGCAGGAGAGAGCGTGAGTAGCGCGGGGCAGGGCGAGGGGCTGGGAGGTGGGGGTTACTTACTGCGAGGTGGCTGGGTGGTCTCAGGAACCTGGAGGAGCTGCAACGGCAGGGGGAGCGACCTACCTGTCTGAGGGGTTGGCAGCAGCTGCAGTGAAACCCCGGGAAAGGTAGTTTTGGGGGATCATGGAATTGTCTCCCCAATGCCAGGATGGCATTGGGGTGGCAATTCCATGATCTTAGACATGTTACATGGCCATGTTCGGAGTTACCATTGTGACGCTATACATAGGTAGTGACCTATGTATAGTGCACGCGTGAAATGGTGTCCCCGCACTCACAAAGTCCGGGGAATTTGCCCTGAACGATGTGGGGGCACCTTGGCTAGTGTCAGGGTGCCCACACACTAAGTATCTTAGCACCCAACCTTTACCTGGTAAAGGTTAGACATATAGGTGACTTATAAGTTACTTAAGTGCAGGTGTAAAGGGCTGTGACGTGGACGTTATTTCACTCAGGCTGCAGTGGCAGGCCTGTGTAAGAATTGTCAGAGCTCCTTATGGGTGGCAAAAGAAATGCTGCAGCCCATAGGAATCTCCTGGAACCCCAATACCCTGGGTACCTCAGTACCATATACTAGGGAATTATAAGGGTGTTCTAGTATGCCAATGTGAATTGGTAAAATTGGTCACTAGCCTGTTAGTGACAATTTGTAAAGAAGAGAGAGCATAACCACTGAGGTTCTGGTTAGCAGAGCTTCAGTGAGACAGTTAGGCATCACACAGGGAACACATACATATAGGCCACAAACGTATGAGCACTGGGGTCTTGGCTAGCAGAGTCCCAGTGACACATAACAAACATACTGAAAACATAGAGTTTTCACTATGAGCACTGGGCCCTGGCTAGCGGGATCACAGTGAGACAGTGAAAACACCCTGACATATACTCACAAACAGGCCAAAAGCGGGGGTAACAAGGCTAGAAAGAGGCTACTTTCTCACACAACCCCCCCCCCCCCAAACGAAGGACAATAAGGCTAACCTTGGCCAGCTGAGACTTTATTGTCTAAGTGGTGATAAGTAGAGAGTAGCTCTGCAATAGACTGGTTACTCCCTTTATCATCCACTATATGGTTACTTCCCTGTGGGGATGTAAACCACCCTGTTTGAAGTTTTTTAGCTAAGCAACAATGTGAAGATATATTTTCAGAGTTTCTATCAGTAAGTTTTAGTTTAGAACAGTGGGAATTGTCCACTGGACCGATTTCTAGTAATGAGAATGCCAGACAGGGATGCTGTCTAAGTAAAGCTATAGCTGGGCAAAAACCTTGTCCATATGGCTGGAAGAGAGAACAGGGATGCTGTTTCTCTTGAGTTGGAGCAGGGCAGGGATGCTGTCCTATGAGCTCCACACTAGGGCAGGGCTGCTGTCCTAAGTGTTGTGAGGCAGTGCAGGGTTTCTGCACTAAAGTTTCTCTGGTAGGGTTGGAGGGATGCTCCATGTTAAGTAAAATGGTGCTCTTTTTCTCACCAATATTAGTTATCCCACAGAGAGGTACTTCCACCTCAGGGAGTACGGCTATGCCAGCTGATGATTCCCTTGGAACAGGTGCCACCCCAGGAGAGGTTTCTCCCACCACAGGAATGGTATCCTGAATGGCAGGGTGGTTAGGAGATACTGTGATACCCTTTTTACCTGTTGTTGGAGAGGGATCCTGAGTTTTCAGGCCTTCTTCTCTCCTTTGCTTTTTCATTTCAGTAGAAAAGAGAGGGAACAATTCCTCAGGGATACCCAGCATGGCTGCATGGGTATAAAACTCTACCTCAGCCCAACCTGAGGTCTCTAGGTCATTACCTAAGAGACAGTCTACAGGTAAGCTAGGTGATACTACCACCTTCTTAGGGCCAGTAACTTCACCCCAACTAAGCTGAACTATAGCTAAGGGAAGAAAACTTAGTGGAGTTATGGACATCAATAATCTTATACTGTTGTCGAATGATGTGTTGTTCAGGAGCCACTAGGTTTTCAGTCACCAAAGTGATACTGGCACCTGTGTCCCTGTAGGCCTGGGCCTCAACACCATTTATTGAAACTGTCTGCCTGTACTTATCCTTTGTAAGGGGACAAGCAGCCAGTGTGGCAAGGTCAATGCCACTAGGTGTAACAGAAACTGTCTTGGGACTGACTACCCCAGTTTCTATGATGGACCCATAAGTGAACCCAACTACACCCTTAGCTTGACTGTTGCCAGCAGTCCCACCACTATTACCACTACTGCTAGGGGCACTAGAGCTTGATGTATTAGTGGTGGTAGGCTCAGGGGGTTTACCTGGACAGGACTTATCCCCTGGCCTATGGCCTTTATTTTTACACACAAAGCACCAAGGCTTTTTAATATGTGTAGGTTGTGAAGAAGAGGAAGAATTTGTTGTATCCCCATCCCCTGAAGAGTGTTTAGGATTTGAAGAAGGATCTTTGGTTTTACCCTTATCCCCATGCTTATCCTGAGATTTCTTACCATCTTTCTTCTTGCCACCCTTGTCACCACCTGTATGAACTTTTCAGTTCACTCTTGTTCTGACCCATTTGTCTGCCTTCTTTCCCAATTCTTGGGGAGAGGTCAGATCTGAGTCTACTAGATATTGGTGTAACACATCAGACACACAGTTATTCAGAATATGCTCTCTCAGGATCAAATTAAACAGGCTTTCATAGTCAGAAACTTTACTGCCATGTAACCACCCCTCCAAGGCCTTCACTGAATGGTCAACAAAGTCTACCCAGTCTTGTGAAGACTCTTTTCTGGTTTCTCTGAACTTAATCCTGTATTGTTCAGTGGTTAAGCCAAATCCATCCAAAAGTGCATTCTTTAAAACTGTAAAATTATTGGCATCACTTTCCTTAACAGTAAGGAGCCTATCCCTACCCTTTCCACTGAAAGATAGCCATAGGATAGCAGCCCACTGCCTTTGAGGGACCCCCTGTACAACACAGGCCCTCTCAAGTGCAGCAAACCACTTGTTAATGTCACCCCCCTCCTTGTAAGGGGGAACTATCTTATGCAGATTCCTAGAATCATGCTCTTTCACAGGATTACTATCTGGAATACTGCTGCTGCCACCATGGGGTCCTAACCCCAACCTCTGTCTTTCTTTTTCTAAGTCTAAAGATTCCCTGTCTAGAGCCAGCTGTTGCTGTTTAAGCTTCAGTCTGGACTCTTCCACTCTCAATCTATTGAGTTCCCTTTCTAACAATCTGTCATCAGGGTGGGTGGGTTGGGCATGCTTTGACACAGAAGAATGATGTGAATGAACAGAGGGAGACCTGTCCCTAACAGTTGGCACTCTAACAACCTGGCCTGCAGGAATAATATCCCTACTGTGATGTGAGCTCACATTACTACCAGCTATGCTAGGTGGTCTGCTAAGGGGCAGGTTGGGAAGGTCACCTTCTAACACTCTTACTGGGGGTGCCTCTGAGTCAGAGTGTGAACCATCTCCTAACTTCTCAATGGATGTGACAGCTAAGGCCTTATCATTCTCAATAAGCATGTTAGATAACAATTCTCTAGAGGGATTCTTTCCCACCCCTAAACCTCCATCAATGCAGAGACTCCTTAAACCCTTCCAGTTAAGGTGGTCATAAGCTGAGCTGACCAAGTTAGTTGAAGTTTCTACGTCAGACATCATAGAAGAAAGGTTTAGGGACAGATAAAAGAGAGAAAAAGTTTCAGGACTTTTTAAGGAAACAGAAAAAAAAACTTTTTCAACTTTTTAGAAATTTTTTGAAAATTTAGAGGTACTTTTCAGCACTTAGCAGATAGTGTAAGAGAAGGAAAGCAAAACTTTTTGGTTAGGTGTACATGTACTGAACTTGTTTTGTATATTATTCTCTTATGAAAAGTACAAAATGACAAAGTGGTAAGTAGTTGCAAGTACTTATCCCACCGCTGCACAACCAATGTAGGAGGCTGGCCTGGCTTGTAGTGGGTACCAAGGGGTACTTACACTCTGTACCAGGTCCAGTTATCCCTTATTAGTGTAGAAGAGGTGTTTCTAGCAGCTTAGGCTGATAGAAGGTAGCTATAGCAGAGTACCTTAGGCTGAACTAGGAGACATGCAAAGCTCCTACTATACCACTGGTGTCATATGCACAATATCATGAGAAAACACAATACACAGATATACTAAAAATAAAGGTACTTTATTTTTATGACAATATGCCAAAAGTATCTCGGTGAGTACCCTCAGTATGAGGATGCTAAATATAGACAAGATATATATACACAATACCAAAAATATGCAGTAATAGCAAAAGGACGTAATGCAAGCAATGTAAAGTTACAGTAGATTGCAATAGGGGCACATAGGTATAGGGGCAACACAAACCATATACTCCAAAAGTAGAATGCGAACCACGAATGGACCCCAAACCTATGTGAGCTTGTAGAGGGTCGCTGGGATTGTAAGAAAACAGTGAGGGTTAGAAAAATAGCCCACACCAAGACCCTGAAAAGTAGGTGTAAAGTGCACCTATGTTCCCCAGAGAACACAGAAGTCGTGATAGGGGAATTCTGCAAGGAAGACCAACACCAGCAATGCAACCAAAGTGGATTTCTGGACGAGAGTACCTGTGGAACAAGGGGACCAAGTCCAAGAGTTGCGATAAAGTCGTGAGTGGGCAGATGCCCAGGAAATGCCAGCTGAGGGTGCAAAGAAGCTGGCACCAGATGGTAGAAGCTGTGGATTCTGCAAGAACGAAGAGGGCTAGAAACTTCCCCTTTAGAGGATGGATGTCTCACGTCGTGAAGAAGCTTGCAGAGGTGTTCCCATGCAGAAAGACCGCAAACAAGCCTTGCTAGCTGCAAGGGTCACGGTTAGGGTTTTTGGATGCTTCTGTGGCCCAGAAGGGACCAGGATGTCGCCACTTGGATGAGGAGACAGAGGGGGTGCCCAGCAAGTCAGGGAGCCCTCACAGAAGCAGGCAGCACCCGCAGAAGTACTGGAACAGGCACTTAGAAGAGGAGTGAACCGGAGCTCACCCGAAGACACAAAAGGGAGTCCTACGACGCCGGAGGACAACTCAGGAGGTTGTGCACTGCAGATTAGAGTGTCGGGGACCCAGGCTTGGCTATGCACGAAGGAAATCCTGGAAGAGTGCACAGGAGCCGGAGCAGCTGCAAATCACGCGGTACCGAGCAATGCAGTCTAGCGTGGAGAGGCAAGGACTTACCTCCACCAAACTTGGACTGAAGAGTCACTGGACTGTGGGAGTCACTTGGACAGAGTTGCTGAGTTCCAGGGACCACGCTCGTCGTGCTGAGAGGGGACCCAGAGGACCGGTGATGCAGTCTTTTGTTGCCTGCGGTTGCAGGGGGAAGATTCCGTCGATCCACAGGAGATTTCTTCAGAGCTCCTGGTGCAAGAAGGAGGCAGGCTACCCCCAGAGCATGCACCACTAGGAAACAGGCGAGAAAGCGGCAGGATCAGCGATACAAGGTTGCAGTAGTCGTCTTTGCTACTTTGTTGCGGTTTTGCAGGCGTCCTGAGCAGTCAGCGGTCGATCCTTTGGCAGAAGGTGAAGAGAGAGATGCAAAGGAACTCTGATGAGCTCTTGCATTCGTTATCTAAAGAATTCCCCAAAGCAGAGACCCTAAATAGCCAGAAAAGGAGGTTTGGCTACCTAGGAAGGAGGATAGGCTAGCAACACAGGTAAGAGCCTATCAGAAGGAGTCTCTGACGTCACCTGCTGGCACTGGCCACTCAGAGCAGTCCAGTGTGCCAGCAGCACCTCTGTTTCCAAGATGGCAGAGGTCTGGAGCACACTGGAGGAGCTCTGGGCACCTCCCCTGGGAGGTGCAGGTCAGGGGAGTGGTCACTCCCCTTTCCTTTGTCCAGTTTCGCGCCAGAGCAGGGCCCATCAAAGCATTTCCAGAGGCTGGGGGAGGCTACTCCTCCCCAGCCCTGACACCTTTTTCCAAAGGGAGAGGGTGTAACACCCTCTCTCTGAGGAAGTCCTTTGTTCTGCCCTCCTGGGCCAAGCCTGGCTGGACCCCAGGAGGGTAGAAACCTGTCTGAGGGGTTGGCAGCAGCAGCAGCTGCAGTGAAACCCCGGGAAAGGTAGTTTGGCAGTACCCGGGTCTGTGCTAGAGACTCGGGGGATCATGGAATTGTCTCCCCAATGCCAGGATGGCATTGGGGTGGCAATTCCATGATCTTAGACATGTTACATGGCCATATTCGGAGTTACCATTGTGAAGCTATACATAGGTAGTGACCTATGTATAGTGCATGCGTGAAATGGTGTCCCCGCACTCACAAAGTCCGGGGAATTTGCCCTGAACGATGTGGGGGCACCTTGGCTAGTGCCAGGGTGCCCACACACTAAGTAACTTAGCACCCAACCAGGACCCCAGTGCTCATAAGTGTGGCCTGTGTGTGTTCCCTGTGTGGTGCCTAACTGTATCACTGAGGATCAGCTAACAAGAACCTCAGTGTTTATGCTCTCTCTGCTTTTACAATTGTCACTGCAGGCTAGTGACTATTTTCTCCAATTCTTATTGGCACATTGGAACACCCTTATAATTCCCTAGTTTATGGTACCTAGGTACCCAGGGTATTGGGGTTTCAGGAGATCCCTATGGGATGCAGCATTTCTTTTGCCACCCATAGGGAGCGCAGACATGTCTTACACAGGACTGCCACTGCAGCTTGAGTGAAATAACGTCCACGTTATTTCACAGCCATTTTACACTGCACTTAAGTAACTTATAAGTCACCTATATAGCTAACACTCACTTGGCGAAGGTTAGGTGCAAAGTTACTAAGTGTGAGGGCACCCTGGCACTAGCCAAGGTGCCCCCACATCGTTCAGGGAAATTTCCCTGGACTTTGTGAGTGTGGGGACACCATTACACGTGTGAACTACATATGGGTCAATACCTATGTGTAGCTTCACAATGGTAACTCCGAACATGGCCATGTAACATATCTAAGATCATGGAATTGTCCCCCCAAGCCAAATCTGGTATTGGGGAGCCAATCCCATGCATCCCTGGTGCTCCAGCATGGACCCCAGGTACTGCCAAACTAGCTCTCTGGGGTTTTCTCTACAGCTACCACTGCTGCTAACCCTCAGACAGGTTTCTGCCCTCCTGGGGTCTGGTCAGCCCAGTTCCAGGAAGGCAGAACAAAGGATTTCCTCTGAGAGAGGGTGTTACACCCTCTCCCTTTGGAAATAGGTGTTAAGGGCTGGGGAGGAGTAGCCCCCCCCCAGGCTCTGGAATTGCTTTGAAGGGCACAGATGGTGCCCTCCTTGCATAAGCCAGTCTACACCAGTTCAGGGAGCCCCCAGCCACCACTCCCCTGTCCATCACCACCCCAGGGGTGGTGCCCAGAGCTTCTGCAGTGTGTCCCAGACCCCTGCCATCTTGAAAGCAGAGGTGTGAGGGCACAATGGAGACCTCTGAGTGGGCAGTGCCAGTAGTTGATGTCAGAGACCCCTCCTGATAGGCTCTTACCTGGTTAGGTAGCCAATCCTCCTCTGAGGGCTATTTAGGGTCTCTCATGTGGGTTTCTCTTCAGATGATGAATGCAAGAGCTCACCAGAGTTCCTCTGCACTTCTCTCTTCAACTTCTGCCAAGAATCGACCTCTGACTGCTCCAGGACGCCTGCAAAACCACAACAACATAGCAAGACGACTACCAGCAACATTGTAGCACCTAATCCTGCTGACTTTCTCGACTGTTTCCTGGCGGTGCATGCTCTGAGGGCTGTCTGCCTTCACCCTGCACTGGAAGGAAAGAAGAAATATCCAGTGGGTCGACGGAATCTCCCCCATGCTAACGCAGGCAGAAAACTTCTGCATCACCGGTCCTCTGGGTCCCCTCTCATCTTGACAAGCGTGGTCCCTGGAACACAGGAGCTGAATCCAAGTGACCCCGACAGTCCAGCGGTCCTTCTGTCCAAATGTGGTGGAAGTAAGTCCTTGCCTCCCCACGCCAGACAGTAATCCTGTGTACTGCGTGATCTGCAGCTGCTAGGGCTTCTGTGCACTTCTGCAAGACTTCCTTCGTGCACAGCACAGCCAGGGCCCCAGCACTCCGTTCTGCATTGCCCAACTCACTGAGTTGACCTCCGGCTTCGTGGGACTCTCTTTTGTTGTGTTGAGACGACCGCCGTTCTCAGATTTCTTGAATGCCTGTTCAAGTGCTTTTGGGGGTGCTGCCTGCTTCTACGTGGGCTCTCTCTGTTGCTGAGCGCCACCTCTGTCTCCTCTTCCAAGGGGCGACCTCCTGGTCCTTCCTGGGCCCTGGCCAGCACCCATAATCTTCAACCGCGACTCTTGCAGCTAGCAAGGCTTGTTTGTGGTCTTTCTGCGTGGAAACAACTCTGCATCCTCCAGCACGCAGTGGGACATCTTCTGGCCAAAGGAGAAGTTCCTGACACCTTCCGTTGTTGCAGAATCTTTGGCTTCTTCCACCCGGAGGCAGCCCTTTTGGACCTTCATCCGGGGTTTAGTGTGCTCCTGCCCCCCCGGACACTTGCGTGACTCTTGGACTTGGTCCCCTCCCTTTACAGGTCCTCAGGTCCAGGAATCCATCTTCAGTGCTTTGCAGTCAGTTGTTATCTTTGCAGAATCCCCTATCTCAACTTTACTGTGTTTCTGGGGTAGTAGGGTAACTTTACTCTTACTTTTCGGGTCTTGGGGTGGGGTATCTTGGACACCCTTAGTGTTTTCTTACACTCCCAGCAACCCTCTATACACTACACTAGGCCTGGGGTCCATTCGTGGTTCACATTCCACTTTTGGAGTATATGGTTTTTGTTGCCCCTAGTCCTACTGTCTCCTAATGCATTCTATTGTGTTCTACAGTGTTTGCACTACTTTTCTAAGTGTTTTACTAACCTGATTTTGGTTTGTGTGTATATTTTGTGTATTTTACTTGCCTCCTAAGGGAGTATCCTCTGAGATACTTTTGGCATATTGTCACTAAAATAAAGTACCTTTATTTTTAGTAACTCTGAGTATTGTATTTTCTTGTGATATAGTGCTATATGATATAAGTGGTATAGTAGGAGCTTTGCATGTCTCCTAGTTCAGCCTAAGCTGCTCTGCTATAGCTACCTCTATCAGCCTAAGTTGCTAGAACACTACTAATCTACTAATAAGGGATAACTGGACCTGGCACAAGGTGTAAGTACCATCAGGTACCCACTATAAGCCAGGCCAGACTCCTACAGGAGCCCACTAAACTCCGGATGAAGGTGCAAAATGGCTGCCTCCGGATGGAAGAATCTGAAGATTCTGCAACAACAAAAGGTGCTAGGAACTTCTTCTTTGTGCAGAAGATGTCCCACGGAGTGCTGTAGGATGCAGCATTGTTTCTTTGGAGAAAGACCGCAAACAAGCCTTGCTAGCTACAAATGTCGCGGATGAAGAAAAAGGGTGCTGTCTGGGCCCAGGAATGACCAGGATGTCGCCACTTGGGAGAGGAGACAGAGGGGGCCCTCAGCAACACAGAGAGCCCACGCACAAGCAGGCAACACCCCCAGAAGTCCTTGAACATGGGTTCAAGAAGACTGAGTACGGCAGTCATCTCAACACTACAAAAGAGGGTCCCACGAAGCCGGTGGTCAACTCAGTGAGTTGAGCAATGCAGGACGGAGTGCTGGGGACCTGGGCTAGGCTGTGCGTGAAGGATTCCTTGCAAAAGTGCACAGAAGCTGCGGTTCACGCGGTGCACAGAATTACTGTCTGGAGAGGAGAGGCAAGGACTTACCTCCTCCAAATTTGGACAGTTGGGCCACTGGACAGTCTGGGTCATTTGGGTCCACTAGTCCCTTGACTCAGTATAGAGGAGGTTATCATCCCAATAGACTTTATGGCTATCAGTGATATCCCCATTCTGCTGTTTGACAGCTTGCTGTTTTAAACCCTCTAGTGTGGGACAGGTATGCTGTGCTACACTCAGCTCTTCCCTAGCAGCCCACCCTGCACCCAAAATCTCAGCAGTGTCTGCTGCCAGCTCATCTGGTGTAGGTTCTGCACAGGGAGAGGATTCCCCTTCCTCAAAAGGGGAATCTTCTGGAGAGGGAGGGATAGTGGGCAAAGATTTACCCTTTCTACCCCTAGCTTTTGGGAGCACTTGGTCCATTGTTCCAGGATCCAAGCTTCCCTGCCCTCTTTGCTTCTGGGCCTGAGCCCTTGTGAGAGCAAAGATATGCCCTGGAATGCCCTGCATTGCTGCATGAGCCTCCAACTCCACTTAACCCCAAGCTGATGTCTCCAAACCATTGCCTAGTAAGTAGTCTACAGGTAAATCAGTAGCTACCATAACTTTCTTTGGACCAGTAACACCCCACCCCCAGTTGAGATTCACAACAGCCATGAGGTGGCTAAGAGTGTTGTTATGAGCATCAGTCACTTGGTACTGCTGACCAAGTAGGTGTTGATCAGGGTGAACCAGTTTATCAATCACCATAGTGACACTGGCTCCTTCATCCCTGTAGGCCTCAACCACAACACCATTTATTAGGGGACGTTGCTTGTACTTACCCATATTAAGGGGACAAGCAACCAAGGTGGCAAAGTCAATACCACCATCAGAGACAAAAACAGCCTCTGTGGTCTCCCTAACAAGACCAACCCCAACTATAGTACCAATGGTGAGCCCAGCTACACCCTTTGATTGGCTATTTGTAGTAGTCTTCCCACCACCACTGCTATTACTAGGGGCACTAGAGGACGCAGTTGGGGTTGTGGTAGTGGTAGCCTTGGTGTTTTTCTTTGGACAAGTGGAATCACTTGCCCAGTGGCCTTTACTTTTACATAAATAACACCAAGGCTTCTTTTGATTATTAGAAGAGGATTTGGACCCACCTCCCCCAGATAATTTTTGTGGGCCTGATGAAGACTCAGAATACTTTTTATCTTTGTCCCACCCTTGTCAGAACAATTACCGTCCTTCTTGCCATCCTTGTCACCACCTGTATGAGCTTTTCTGCTCACTGTTGTTCCGACCCATTTGTCTGCCTTCTTTCCCAATTTCTGGGGAGAGGTCAGATCTGAGTTTACCAAGTACTGATACAACAAGTCAGACAAACAATTATTCAAAATATGCTCTCTCAAAATAAGATTATATAGGCTTTCATAGTCAATCACCTTACTGCCATGTAACCATCCCTCCAAGGCCTTCACTGAACAGTCTACAATGTCTGTCCAGTCTTGCAAGGACTCTTTTCTGGTATCTCTGAACTTTATCCTGTATTGTTCAGTGGTTAAGCCAAATCCATCTAAGAGTGCATCTTTCAAAACGTTGTAGTTGTTGGCATCACTCTCAGACAGTAAGGAACCTATCCCTACCCTTGCCAGTGAAAGATAGCCACAAGATAGCAGCTCACTGCCTTTGAGGGACCAACTGTACCACACAGGCCCTCTCAAGTGCAGCAAACCACTTCCTAATGTCATCCCCCTCCTTGTAAGGGGGGGACAATTTTGTGCAGGTTTCTTGAATCTGTTTCTCTTACAGGACGACTATCAAGAACACTGCTGCTGCCACCAGGGGGAACTAACCCCAACGTCTGTCTTTCCCTCTCTACATCTAGAGACTCCATGTCTAAGGCCAACTGCTGCTGTCTCAGCTTCAGTCTGGCCTCTTCCAACCTCAGCTTTCTGAGTTCCCTGTCTAGGGTGTTATCCTCAGGGTGGGAGGCTTGCGAATTCTGAGACACAGAGGTAATGTGGGAATGGGCAGAAGTGGACCTTTCTCTAACTAACTGAACCCTAGTTTCCTGGTCTTTTGGAGTGAAAGGTGCCCTACTGATGTGTGACCCCCTCCCACTACCAGTTTCACTAGGTGGCCTGTTAGCTGACAGGTCTTTGGATGAACCCTCCCCAGAGTCCTCAGGGCCCTCCCCTGATTCTACCTGGGTACCCTGCTCCCCTACCTGGGTGGTACACCCTCTCCATTTGGAAATAGGTGTTAAAGGCTGGGGAGGGGTAGCCTCTCCCAGCCTCTGGAAATGTTTTGAAGGGCACAGATGGTGACTAGGATGTGCACAAAGGATTCCTTGCAAAAGTGTACAGAAGCCCTAGCAGCTGCAGTTCACAATGTACACAGGATTACTGTCTGGAGAAGGGAGGCAAGGGCTTACCTCCTCCAAATTTGGACAGTTGGACCACTGGACAGTCTGGGTCACTTGGGTCCACCACCTCTGTTCCAGGGGCCAAGCTCGTCAGGAAGAGAGGGGTCCCAGAGTACCGGTGATGCTGAAGTTTGGTGCCTGCTGGAGCAGGGGGAAGATTCCGTGGACCCACAGGAGATTTCTTAGTGGCTTCCAGTGCAGAATGAAGGCAGGCAGCCCCCAAAGCATGCAGCACCAGGAAACAGTTGAGAAAGCCAGCAGGATTAGGCACTACAATGTCACTGGTAGTCTTCTTGATACTTTGGTGCAGTTTTGCAGGTGTCCTGGAGCAGTCAGCGGTTGATCCTTGGCAGACGTTGAAGAGAGAGGTGCAGAGGAACTCTGATGAATTCTTGCAAGTCATTATCTGAGGAAAAGCCCACAGGAGAGACCCTAAATTGCCCTCAGAGGAGGATTGGCCACCTAGTGAGGTAAGCACCTATCAGGAGGGGTCTCTGACGTCACCTGCTGGCACTGGCCACTCAGAGGCCTCCATTGTGCCCTCATACCTCTGGATTCAAGATGGCAGAGGTCTGGGACACACTGGAGGAGCTCTGGGCACCACCCCTGGGGTGGTGATGGACAGGGGAGTGGTCACTCCCCTTTCCTTTGTCCAGTTTCGTGCCAGAACAGGGACTGGGGTTCCCTAAACCAGAGTAGACTGGCTTATGCAAGGAGGCCACCATCTGTGCCCTTCAAAGCATTTCCAGAGGCTGTGAGAGGCTACCCCTCCCCAGCCTTTAACACCTATTACCAAATGGAGAGGGTGTAACACCCTCTCTCAGAGGAAATCCTATGTTCTGCCTTCCTAGAACTGGGCTGCCCAGACCCCAGGAGGGCAGAACCCTGCCTGTGGGTTGGCAGCAGCGGTAGCTGCAGAGAAAACCCCAAAGAGCTGGTTTGGCAGTACCCAGGGTCCATGGTGGAGCCCCGGGGATGCATGGGATTGGCACCCAAATACCAGATTTGGCATGGGGGACAATTCCATGATCTTAGACATGTTACATGGCCATATTTTGAGTTACCATTGTGAAGCTACATATAGGTATTGACCTATATGTAATGCACGCATGTAATGGTGTCCGCACACTCACAAAGTATGGGGAAATTGCCCTGAACTATGTGGGGACACTTTGGCTAGTGCCAGGGTGCCCTCACACTTAGTAACTTTGCCCCTAACCTTCACTAAGTGAAGGTTAGATATATAGGTGACTTCTAAGTTACTTAAGTGCAAAGTAAAATGGCTGTGAAATAACGTGTGCGTTATTTCACTCAGGCTGCAGTGGCAGTCCTGTGTAAGATTTGTCTGAGCTCCCTATGGGTGGCAAAAGAAATGCTGCAGCCCATTGGGATCTCCTGGAACCCCAATACCGTGGGTACCTAGGTAACATATACTAGGGAATTATAAGGGTGTTCCAGTGAGCCAATTAGAATTGGTGAAAATGGTCACTAGCCTATAGTGACAATTTTAAAGGCAGAGAGAGCATAAGCACTGAGGTTCTGGTTAGCAGAGCCTCAGTGACACAGTTAGTCACTACACAGATACACACATTCAGGCCACAAATTATGAGCACTGGGGTCCTGGCTAGCAGGATCCCAGTGAGACAGGCAAAAACAAACTTACATACATGTAAAAATGGGGGTAACATGCCAGGCAAGATGGTACTTTCCAACATTATGCACAATACTGTTAAAAGTGTTAATGATGAAGACAAATTGGAGCATGACTGTCCCAATGTGACTGAATTGTGCACCAAACCAGGACCTGATAGTCAAGATACTGCCTTAGATGAAAATGACTATGTCATGTTCGTTGATAGCTCCTGTTTAAGAGACAATGATGGAACTCTGGGAGCTTGTTATGCAGTTTGCATCGTCTCAGGAGTGATAGAAGCTTCATGATTTCAAAGAGTCTTTTCTGCCCAAGTAGCCAAACTAGTAGCGCTTACTAGACTATGCTGTGCTTCTGAACAGCTTAACGTGACAATTTTCACTGATAGTCAACATGGTTTTGGTGTCGCTTATGACTTCAGACAGTTATGGTCCCAGAGAGGTTTTATGACCTCTTCTGGATCACCTATTCGAAACAGTGGCAGAGTTTAACAATTGTTGAGAGTAATACAGTTGCCTGTGAAAATATGCAGCACATCAAAAGTCAAGTAATTACATTTTGTTAGGCAATGCCTATGCTGATGAAGTGGCCAGACATTATGCACTCCATAGCACATCCTTTAATGAGGAATGAAACAATGGAAGTAGCACCAGTGACACAAACCAAAGTTTCTTCATGACAGCAATTGATACCTGGGAAGAGGTTAAGAGATTGCAGGAAGAAGTGACTAAAGAGGAATATAAAGGCTGGAGTACAGTAGGCTGTGTTCAGAGAGATGAAGATGATGTTTGGGTTTCCAGTGAGGGAAAAGCTATGTTGCCAAATAGGTTGCTGCGGTCAATGCCAAGGTATTATCATGGTCAGGCACACATTGACACAGATGCCCAGATTCAGTGGTTGTAGAAGCTGTGTTACCGATTTGCAACATGCCAACAGATGAATGTAGGGAAACACACTGTGGTTAATCTGAGCCAAATAGGCAGATCAGGAGGACCTTTCAACAGATTAAAACTTGATTACATTGAGATGCCTCTTTGCAATGGATTGCGATATGTGTTGGTGGTGTTGTGTGCGTTCTCACGTTGGGTTGAGAATTACCCAACCTGTGGGAATGATAGCCTCACTGTTGCAAAGCTGCTTTTAAGGGAACTAATACCAAGATTCGGATTCATGGCTTCTTTGAAATCAGACCGAGGATCTTATTTTAATCATAAGATCATAAAATTGTGTGCGGGATTACAAATTGAGCAAAGATTTCACTGCAGTTACAGACCAGATGCCTCTGGATTAGTCAAGCAGATGGATGGAACTTTAAAGTCTTGACTGACTGAAGTGCGTGCATCTACATTGAAATGGCCAGATGCATTGAGCCTGCGTAGAACAACCGACAGAAAGACAGGAGTGACGCCTCACAAAATCCTTATGGGTCGTGCTATGAGGTTACCAGCTGTGCCTGCCAATGCACTTGTGAACATTTCAGATGACTTAGTGCTGGATTATTGCAAAGAACCAGTTGGTGTGGTTCTCTCTTTGTCTCGCCAGGTTGAAGAAGCAAATGCTCAGCCAGCACAAGAACAGCGTCACAGCTTGAGTCCAGGAAATTGGGTTCTCGTGGGGAAGCATTTAAGAAAGTCATGCTTAGAGCTGTGCTGGAAAGGGCCATTCCAGGTTATATTGGTGTCTCCAACAGTTGTGAAGTGTGCTGGTCTTTTGAACTGGGTTCATGTGAGCCATACAAGCAAAGTTCCAAGTCCTCTTGAAGATACAATGCCTGATCCTCTAGGGTCGGAATTGGTGAGTGAACGGGCCCAGGTTAGCCAAACTGTGAGGACTTGACAAATGGCTTTACAGAACCTGCACAAACTGGCAAAAATCTGAGTGTGTCAAAAGCAATTAAAGGTACAGGAGGGACAAGTCAGAATCAGCTGAATCCTGTTAGCTCAGCGAATGTTGAAAACCCAGTTGTGCCTGAAACGAGAACTGTGATTGGGGACCAGTGGTCCAAAAAAAGTCCAGACTCAATAACAGATGTGCTTCCAACTATTGTTAAAGTAACTGAAGAATCGTATCAAAACGACAGTGAAAATTGTGCAGCAAGGGGATCCAAAAGAAAAAGAGTGCCATGTCGTAGGGGCCCAGCACCTGAATGTACTTACTTTGCTGCTAAAGAATGGGAGAAGGAGTTTGTTGCCTTTTGTGTTGACAATTCGAATTCAACTGAATATTTTGGAACTTGAAATTGTTTTGGAACTGAACTTTGAAATTTCATTGCCACTTGATGAGCAGAGACACCATGGGCCTCATTATGACATTGGCGGTAAATTCCGCCTGCCGTTTTATAGCTCTGACAAACTTCCAGGCTCGCGCATTGCTCCTAACTCTCACTAATGTTTCTCACACTAAAGTAAAACCAGGCAGCAATTTCAATGATAGCGTGCCTCTTTTTGAACAACAGACAGCGTCTTACAGCATGTATATTTCGCAGCCATGACCTTAGGGTTGTGACATACGCAATTGACCGTTTAGCGCAAGAGCGCAGAATCGCCTTTTCTCTTCAAATTCAACATATGCTGGATATACATTATTCCAGCATATTTCCTACTTACTAGCATTATGTTATGATACGCGGATATAACTTGGTAATATATTATGCTTGGACATTCAATTATACTTTCCAACGATATCTTGTATACAAAATTAATGTAACAAGTTGTCTTAGGACACGGACACATATGCAGTGTTTTACAGCGCAAGAGCGCACTATTACATATTTTAAGTAGCTAACATCGTACGTTATCCAGTTTTAAAGTCCATATCAGGAAGTAAGTGGTACCTGGTTACATTTCTTTGACAGTTGGGTAGCTTACGACTTGTCAATTCGTATTAATCTCTTTTTCCATAAAGCGAGACGCTGTGTACAGTAAATATGCCCATTGTTTTTACTACTGTAACCTTTATAGACACTTGGCTAGCGTTGGTGTTTACTCTACTTTATGCTCCTCTTTTTTTCCTACAGTTGGACTTATCATGGCCCAGGTACGACTATTGATTTAGGGGGTCATTCTGACCCTGGCGGTAATTACCGCCATGGCGGAGGTCGGCGGTAGCACCGCCAACAGGCTGGCGGTGCACCGCTGGGCATTTTGACCGCGGCGGTTCAGCCGCGGCCAGAAACGGAAAGTTGGCGGTGTACCGCCGACTTCCCGCTGCCCTTGAGAATCCTCCATGGCGGCGGAGCGCGCTCCGCCGCCATGGGGATTCTGACACCCCCTACCGCCATCCGGTTCCTGGTGGTTCTCCCGCCAGGAACAGGATGGCGGTAGGGGGTGCCGCGGGGCCCCTGGGGGCCCCTGCAGTGCCCATGCCAATGGCATGGGCACTGCAGGGGCCCCCGTAAGAGGGCCCCACGGAGAATTTCAGTGTCTGCTTTGCAGACACTGAAATTCGCGACGGGTGCAACTGCACCAGTCGCACCTTCCCACTCCGCCGGCTCCATTCTGAGCCGGCGTCCTCGTGGGAAGGGTGTTTCCCGCTGGGCTGGCGGGCGGACTTTCGGCGGTCGCCCGCCGGCCCAGTGGGAAAGCCAGAATGACCGCCGTGGTCTTTCGGCGGGAACCGCTTGGCGGGCGGTGACCGCCGTCCGCCGCGGTCAGAATCACCCCCTTAGTCCTATAGTGTACCTCAGAACTCAATACGGAATACCCTCATGTAGGAAATTAATTTTTACTCTGAATCCCGCAATATGGACATAATTGGCACATTTTGAATACAATATACAATATCAACAAGGTATGTCCTCTGGGGTAAATCTTGGTTTCCTCGGCACCACTCTCACTAGGGTCACTTGAATGCATATTTTCGCACTTTGTGGTGTAATAATTCACTCTCAAATATTTATCCATATTCAATATTATTATAGTGTGTCTAATACCTATATCTAGTACTATAGGGAGCACCAAACAGCTGTCTGGTAACTCACCATGCACTGTGGAAAAGTCAATTAAACACATTAAGTAAGTCTCTTTGGCAATCTATACAGCCAAATAAACTGGTTATATAACATTTGGGTGATAGCTAAGATTTCATACTGGACAATTGGAACTATTGGCTTACCATTATATTTGAACATTATTTCGCAGCCTTGAAAAAGTCGTTGTTACGACGAAACACGTGTCGGCTGTTTCTACATTGAACACTGTAGCTGATGTTTTTCAATGGATAAACAAAAGGAAGAATAAAAGACACTATTTGGAATAATTGGATGTGCTGTGGTTCTTTCAAATTTATCTGCCAACATACTGTCGCCGTGGCTACCAGCCGCAAACCGCCTTATGACCGTAGACGGAAGTCTGCCAGAAGGCTAGCAGTATTCCGTTGATGGTCATGGCGGTGGATGGCGGTAAGCAGCGCCATGCCATGCCAGCAAAACACCGCCTACCGTATCATGAGCCATGATACGGCCTGGCAGTGTTTTGCTGGCGAACACTGCTGCTGGCAGAAGCGCTGCATCCCGTCTCCTGCCGGAGGACCCCTTGCAAGCAGGTAAGTTAGGTTCTCCGACAGGAGAAGGGGTTGGGGATGTTGTGTGTGTGTGTTGGGGTGTTGTGTGGGGTGGTGTCTGTTTTTGTATGCATGCATGCATGTGTGAGTCACGTGGAATGCATGCGTGAATGAATGTGAGTGTACATGTATGTTGTGTGTTGTGCATGTGTGTGTGCTACAATGTATGTTAGTGTGTGTTGAGGGGTGTGGGTATGTATGTGTGCGTGCGTGGGTGGATGTGAGTATGCGTGTGTGTATGTGTGCATGTGTGGGTGTATGGATGTCTGGAGGGTCGGGAGAGGGAGGAATCTGGGGAGGGGGAGAGGTCGGGGAGACCCCTTTCAGTGTCAGGGAAGGAATTCCATGGCACTGATAGTGCCTACCGCCATGGTTTTCGGGGAGGTAGATTAGCCACGAAAAGCATGGCGATAGGCAGGGTCATAATCCGAAGGGTGGGATTGTGACGCCTGCCTGGCTGGAGACCGAAGTCTCCAGCCCAGAGGCTGTTACCACCCTGGTGGACGGAGTGGCACATTGGCGGTTTGGCTTAAGCCAAATCGCCAATGTCATATTTTGGGAAAAGGTCCTGCCAGCCTGTTGGCAGTACCTTTCCCCAAATTACCGCCGTCTGCCAGGGGTGTAATGATCCCCTATATGCTGGAAGTGCTGATAAGCGATTACCAGATGGTTTATTACTAAAGACATTTGTACATTTAGTAGTGATTTTGAACATTTGCACTATTATGAACTATCTAGAAACATTGTAAATAGGTGCAAAAAGACTTTGAAAAAAGATTTTTGATTTTGTTTTTGCTTTGCTCACTTAAAGAAAAAAAAAGAGATGGTGTAAATAATCTAAAGCCGCTTTACATTTCTGATTTTCAATTTTGATTTTTGTTTTAGATTTTTGCATTTGATATTGTGGTCTGACTCTAGACAAGCCATGAGTTTGGATCAAGGAAAACGGAGTAAATCTAAGCATGTGTGTGTAAGATTAGCAACAATGTGTGTGATTGTAAGCATTTTATTGATTGTTGGTCTGAGTGTGTCTGTGAAAGACAAAGATGAGAGCCAGGGACGGCTCCTTCGCAATGGCAAAGGAGCGTTGCTCCTCTGGCTAAGAGCCAGCAACTGAAAAATAAAACAATATTATACTATTGTGTTGTCAGCTGCTGGCTCAGTCACCAAGTGCAGGGAAGGGTGGGGGTGGGGGTGGTCCATGGGAGGGGGGAGTGGAGTCAGTGCACTAAGTGTGCATGTCAGTTTGGCTGGCCGTCTCATTTTATGTGTTTTATTAATGACAATATTAATGCATTAGATTTCTTGTGTTAGCATAATTAGGCCTAAACACTTCATATTTGCAGTCATGTAAAATTGATGAATCATTTCTTTTCCTCCAACAATAATTTTTATTTCAGGTTCCTTCTCATAAATAGTAAAGGGTTCCATTGTCCAAATGTGTAAGATTTGTTTCACAATGACCTTGATTCTGGAGACCGAAAGCTAAAGCAGTTGCTACTGTTCAACAGAACTTTCTCTTGAGAACTGTTGAAACTTCTTGTACAATGGAAAAGAATAGGGATTGCAACAATTGATGTACAAAATTGGTAAGACAACTTCTCACACAACCTGAGAAATGTCTATCATGTTGCAGACTCGATTTGTGCTAAAATTCCAATTGTTCATTGCCCTTTTTGTGTAATATGGACTCATTGAACTGACCAATGAAGCTGTTTTGCGTATTACTAACTAGGGATGGACTTGGTAAATTTGAGTCAGTCCCCTTTAGAATATTGTTCTGTTAACTTGCCCCTTGGATGTTTTCTGATTTCCATGTGCAGCCTTTGTTCTTCACTTTCCCCTGATGGTGCGTCTAACGGACTTTGCTGATGATTTAAATGCCTTTCTGATGAAATTAAATTGAATGCTGACTCTAGATGTATGTTTTAATGCACATGCTCTTTTTCCTCGATCTGCTTTTCTTTAATAGAAGTTAGTATGCTGACACCTGCCTCTTTATTTTTCTTAGTTAGTTCAACTTAGCTTGAGATAGATGATTTTCCAAATTTTTTTTATCTTTCCTTTTTGACTCTTGCCCGCATGTGTAGCCCGTTCCGTCCTATTTTGACTAGAGTTAAGGATAACATTTCTAAATCCTGATTTCTAAATCTTTGTAAACTGATTTGACTAACGTATTCACAGTGTGATTTAAAGAACGTTTCTGTGTCTCAAATGGAGTCTTTATTAATATGCATTCTTTTTCTGGAATGTTTAATGGTGTTGATGTTGAATACATTAAACTTATTTTGTAGGTTTCGTCAACTTATGGTGTTTATTTAGCTTTACAATTTGATTTTAGTTTTGCGGTTATAAACTAACGCTTTGAAACTTTTTATTGATTAGAGGTTTTTTTCTGTGGCTACATGGATCATGGTGTTTAAGTTTATTGCTTGGGTTTGAATCGATAGTGTATGGTTATCACACTCTTCACTGGGTCCAAAGATCCCATCAACCTCTGGGAAGTGATTTCAAATTCTGTAAAGGATGAGAAAAACTTGTTAACATTAGCTCATATTCTCACTTTGTCTTATTGTTTGTAATAGCTGTCCTTGTTGCTTTCCTAGTAAGCTATGCTTTATTTAGTTTCCACCTAATCACGCTCTCTCCATATCCCCATGTACCATCCTTGCCAAGTTGCAAAATGACCAAAGCCTTTCACCATTCCAGGCACAGTACTGTATTACAGCTTTGGATTGGTATACTATCATCCAGGCCAAACTGGCATGAGCAAATGCACTTGTGTTTCATTATCATTATAGCTCATCAGAGAGGTTTAGTTTTGTCCAGACATAAGGGAGTAGCCAGTATAAGTCAAAACAAATGCATTACTGTGTCTGGAGTGGTGAAAGGTTTTTGTCATTTTACAGCTCGGCAAGGATGGTACTGTGCCAATTCTAAGCTTAAAGATTTTGCTGTACAAATGGCAAAATAATTTGTCCCTTTCTAGCATGGCGTAGATGGCACTGTGTTAATCCTATTCTTAAAAACGTTGCTAGGAAAACAGACACTTGAGGCGAGCTATAACACTGCCAACAGGCTGGTGGTGTACTGCCAATGGATTATGACTGTGGCTTGTAATCACGCCCCTCACTTTGGTAGGTTTGTGGGCTTGCCTTTTAAAATTCACCTGATTCCAACTTGAGCAAACTCGAGGCCCATTGTATTGTAAATGCTTGTTCTCTTTGTTTCATAGGTAGCGCAATCTCGCTAGGCTGTAGTCGCTTGCTTTGCATGACATTGATCCTATTACATAGATAATTGCACTTTTGTCGGTAACATGGATAATTACACGTTTGCCAATACGTTTCACTGCGAGCTAACTTCTGTTTCCTTTCGTGTGGTTGCTTTGTGGCCATGGGCTTGCTTATGTGAAACTGTTTATATTTTTATTTTCAGTTTATGTGGCAAGAAAAGTCCGATTAGGAGTTTACAGCGCTAACAGCTCCAACTCGAGCAAATGCAAGGCCTATTGCATTGCAAATGCTTGTTATTATTTGGTGTAAATCTGTTCAGTAGTTTTTGAGGTATTAAAGGAAATATAGATATTTAGACAGTTGGCGGTCAGACATGCTCTCATTGTCCATTGTAAGGAGACTAGTCAATTCTGATTGTTTAGTGACAACCTGATCAATATGTTTTGGCAGTCTTTACAGGACTCAGGGACTTAGTCCCTGTGTCCTGAAAATGAATTAAAAAAATATGTAAGTTGGCAGGGTGAGCATATCCTGACTAGAAAGGGTATATATGGGTGTCCCAAATGGACCCCCTCTTTATTGTTTGGCTACAACATGGAAAACATGCTGTGGCAGCACTTACATGACTCTGAGGCCTGGTCCCCGTTGAAATGCATTGTAGTGAATGGCAGATTTGGAGGGTCACAAAAAGGAGTAGGTATAGAGGGTGATAACAGATTTCAGTTACAATATAAATCATTGGTTGATGGTATCATACTAATTTTAAGAATTGTGGTGTCTTCTATGGTGATTTTAGCCTGTGAAAAAGCCTTCTGCTGGGACTCATGTTTAAGAGAAAACTGTTTTCTCATGATTTTCCTATAGAGGTTATAGAAGATGCTCCAGAAGCTAAAATGAGAGCATATTTTCTGTAAATTCACACTATCTTTCTTAGCCATATGAGAATGAAGTCAGACTTTCTCAGTAACACACGTACTTCCAACAGGAGCAGCCTGTCAGTAGATTCTCTTTTGTTCTACTGCAGCTGCCCAGAGTCTTCTAAAGAACAACTAGAGTGCTAACAGTCTTACTTATGATAGAAGTGTGGCACACCTGAAGCCATCTTGATTGAATTCAACTGGTAAAACTTAAAACATGTAATTTAGAAAGGGACAAAATGAAGGGGTTAGTTTTGTCATAGAAAGTATGGTTGGTGCTGTAGAAAGAAAAATTAGGACACATTTTAAGTGAGTTCGCAAATACACTCCTCTTCTATTTCATGAAAACATTTTGACATGCAGACTGAAACAATCACTTCAAACACCAGTAGCAGGCTTCCGGTTAACTCTCTGGTAATCAGCAGCTTTACTCCAGTGCTCTAAGGAGCAATTAGAGTGCTAACATTATGAATTTATGCCAAAAGTGTGGCACATCTGCACGCCATCTTGATGGAATCAAAGTGCAAAACTGAAAGAATTTTCTACAGAGGCTACTGCAGTAAACAAGGAAAAATCTCCAAAGATGGCCCCCAGAGAAAAAAAAAAAGACAAACTGTAGCGCAAATATCACAAAAATGTAGCCGAAGTCTATCCCTTTGACAGAAGTGTGCAAAACACTTAGGCCCTCATCATGACATTGGCGGTAAATTCTGCTTATCGCCACGCCGCTGATGGCCGCCAACATACCGCCGCAGTGGCAGATACCCATTCGGCATATTACAACACACATACACCAAACCGACAGAATACAGCCACATACACAAATCCGCCAGCCCAAAGATCAGTGCTAAAGTGGCTGTCCCAACACCATACCGTTACGCCAACAGAACAATGCCCACCACATCATGACCCACGAATCACCATGGCAGACATTTAACGGCGGTAAACCATTGGCGGTATACACCGCCGCGCTCAGAATGGACACCCAAAAACTAAACAACATTGGCCAATTCAAACAACACACAGCTGACACCCATACACACACCATCCCCACCCACTCACACCACTATGAAACACACACCCATATTCCCCACAACTCTTTACGAATACAAATCAGATGGACATCAAGACCACTGCGACAAATACACACACACCCATACATCCCTCATGCACTCCACTAAGCCCACCTAATCACACCACCCAGCACCCACACACTCACACACATCACACAACACCCATGGCCCCACAAATGCACCCCGTTTCACAGATGAGAAGTTGAGGGTCATGGTGGAGGAAATAGTAAGGGTAGAGCCACAGGTGTTTGGAGCACATGTCCAGCAGATATCCATTGCAAGGAAGATGGAGCTATAGCGGAGAATTGTAGGCAGGGTGAACGCCATGGGAAAGCATCACAAGAACAAGGGATGACATCGGGAAGAGGTGGAATGGCCTAAGGTGGAAGGTACGTTCCGTGGCAGCAAGGCACCAGCTCACCATACAGAGGACTGGCGGTGGAACCCCACCTCCTACCCCATAGCTCACATCATGGGAGGAGCAAGTCCTGGCATTTCTACATCCTGAGGGACTGACTGGAGTAGCAGGAGGACTGGTCACTGGTAAGTCAACATTTAACATCATCCCCCATACCTGCATGCCATCTCACACCCTCACCGTCACTCCATTAACTCCACCCTATCCCACACACTGCACCAACGCTGATGACTAACCCCAATCCCAAGCCCTGCATGCCATCCCAATGCATGAACAGCCCTCCCAGCCCTGCATGGACACCCATCACCAAAGCATGCACAGCATAGGGGAACTAACAATATCACAATACATCACCATACACAATCAAAGGTGGTAGGGCAAAAGAAACCATAGAGGGGAAGATAGTGATGTACAACATGTCACAGGCATGAAGTATATTACAACTCTTACATACCCACAGGTGCCCCAGCCAATCTCAGTGGAGAGGAGGTGCCACAACTATTCAGTCCCCCAAAAGAAGATGCCCCCAGTGATGACAGTAACTCTGGACTCCAGGATCTGGATCAACATCCTGGCCCATCAGGAACCACCGGACAGTCGGTCACCCTAGCCCACTCACAGTCCACCACAGAGCCTCCCCCATCAGTTAGTAACACCACAGTACCCACCCAGCGTACCCATACCTCTGTCCCCAGGACACATCAATCAGCAGTGTGCCCACCTGTACAGGGGCCTGGGGACAGTGGCAGTGGGCACACAATTCAGGGGTACAGGGCAACAGGGACACTGGGAGGACTGCCGTGCGCCAGGGGCAGGACAGGCCCAGGGAACCGACTCTCCAGGGTGCCTACCAACAATCCCAGGACATGATGGGCCAGATCCTGAACAACGTGCAGGAGAACAAGCGGCTGCAGGAGGAACACCATCAGGAGATCAGGGAGGACTTGCAGGCCCTCAACACCACCATGATCTCCATAGCAGGGGTGCTGCCAGACATGGCCAACATCATGAGGAAATTAATTGAACAGCAGCGGGCCTCTACCACTAGCCAGTCTATGACCAGCCCTCCACTTCCACTGCAGCTGGTGGGCAGGGGGCCCCGCCACAGGACCCACAGGCCACCAGCACCCCTCCCCCTGCAGAAGGTGAACCACCCTGCAAATGTTCCCTGCAAACCAGACAGAAGCTAGAGACACTTGCCAAGACTAAGACCACCGCCAGGAAATGAGACTCTCCTGATTGTCCCCCTTGTGTCCCACTATGTCACCTTATTCACTTTGAACTGACATCGCTCCCCTTCCTATGGTCTTTTGGACACTGGACCTGTGCTACAAACTGACTGGAACAATACCCTACTCTTTCCTCCACCATCACCCCATTCCATTGCACATTACCCTCAATTTTATAGCACTACAATAAACACCCTTGAACACAATTTGAGTAACACTGTTTTATGTGTCTTAAATGTGCATTTGTGACAACATTCATCGAGTGCAAATGATCTGAAGACTGTGATAGCTAACAAATAATGTCCTGGAACGATTATACCACGGAACACCGACTTTAAAAACAACTACTGCCTTAACAACGAGGTCGGAACACCGACCTCGTTCTTACTACTAATGATTTTACCACAAATGCCTTAACAACGATATTTCGTTGTAAAAGCATTCCTGATAAAACCATTACTAATAGGCACCATTCACCCTACATCCTTCACCCCACCCCCCCAACCCCACCCCAAAACCTAAAACCCCCTAACCCCCACCCCCTCCCCAAAAACAAAAACGCCCCATCCACCCACCTGCCCCAAAACCTAAAACCCCCTAACCCCCACCCCCTCCCCAAAACCAAAAACGCCCCACCCCCCAACCCCACCCTAAAACCTAAAACCCCCTAACCCCCCACCCCCTCCCCAAAACCAAAAACGCCCCAACCCCACCCCAAAACCTAAAACCCCCTAACCCCCACCCCTCCCCAAAACCAAAAACGCCCCACCCCCCCAAACCCCCCCAAAACCTAAAACCCCCTAACCCCCACCCCCTCCCCAAAACCAAAAACGCCACACACCCCCAATTCCACCCCAAAACCTAAAACCCCCTGGCCCCCCACCCCCTCCCCAAAACCAAAAACGCCCCACCCCAAAACCTAAAACCCCCTAACCTCCACCCCTCCCCAAAACCAAAAACGCCCCACCCCCCAACCCCACCCCAAAACCTAAAACCCCCTAACCCCCACCCCCTCCCCAAAACCAAAAACGCCCCACCCCCCAACCCCACCCCAAAACCTAAAACCCCCTAACCCCCCACCCCCTCCCCAAAACCAAAAACGCCCCACCCCCCAACCCCACCCCAAAACCCCAAAAAAAACCACCCCCTCCCCAAAACCTAAACCCACCACTTACCTTAGTCAACCCCTTGTCACCTGCGTCGTCCTCCTTCGCCAACTCCCTTCTTTGTACCTTAACTACGCATGTTCGTTGTTCAGAACATACGTAGTTAAGGCACAAAATAACAGAGTCGTGGTTTAAAAAAGCGTTGTTGCGCTTTCGTTAACCACGACTTTCGTAAAAAATAAATTGTAAATAAGGATGTTTCCCTCCTGGAACGGTCTGTTGTGATCACATCAGGACAATGTTGTCATATCAACATCTGGAAAATGAGAAGCCAAAGGTGACAGTAAGTTGAGATGCAAAGGAAGTAAATGCCATCATGCCACAGGCACACAGATAAATCAATAGTCAGAGTAATGGTCAGTTCCACTGCCTCGCCTGTTTGTCATTGGAACTATTGTCGCAAACTGATGTTCTGTTGCCATCATCCTTATCCTCTGCCTCCTCATTCTCCCTGTCCTCAGGGTCCACTGCTGCCACAGAGTCATCTCCAGTCCCCTCCTTCTGCAAAAAAGGTAAATGTCGTCTGAGGGCCAGGTTGTGCAACATGCAGCATGCCACTACTATGTAGCAGACCTCTCCGGGTGAGTAGCACAGGGATTTGCCTGTCAGATGCAGGCATCTGAACGTGGCCTTCAAGAGGCCGAAGGTCCATTCGATTATTCTTCTTGTTCACCCACGTGCCTCATTATAACAGTCCTCAGCCCCTGCCCTGGCATTCCTCACAGGGGTCAGCAGCCACGATAGGTTTGGGTAGCCAGAGTCAGCTGCAAGTATTGAGGGACAACATTTAGCCCTACACAATCCTATGGGGAGAACACCTGAAGGCATACACTGACATACAATGGGTGGGGAATCTGGCTCAACTATTAGCCACACCCTGCGCCTCTGTAGTTGGGCCATCACATTTGAGATGCCACTATTCCTCAGGACAAAGGTGTCATGCACTGACCCAGGATACTTGGCTGTGACGTGGGAGATGTACAGGTGCGCCAGGCAAACCATTTGCACATTCAGTGAGTGGAAACTCTTTTGATTCCCGAACACCTATTCATTCTGGCAGGGAGGACTAATGCAATATGTGTACCATCAATTGCACCAATTATATTGGGGATATGGCCATTTGCATAGAAACCTGCCTTTACAGTGGCCAAATCTTCCACCTGGGGGAAAGCAATGTAGCTGCACATGTGTTTCACCAGGGCAGACAAGACCCTTGCCAGCACAATAGAAAACATTTGCTGTGACATTCCAGCTGCAAAGCCCACTGTCACTTGGAAAGAACCAGTTGCCATGAAATGGAGCACTGATAGCACTTGCACAAGAGTGGGGATCCCACTGGGATGATGGATAGCTGATATCAGATCAGGCTCCAATTGGGCACACAGCTCTGTGATTGTGGCCCTGTCCAGTCTATAGGTGAGTATAATGTGCATGTCCTCCAGTGTAGCCAAGTCCACAAGGGGTCTGTACACGGGGGTTCATCTTCTCCTCCCGTTCATCCGCAACGGTAGGTATCTATGGGTCACAAGAGTAAGTAGGCTGTCACAATTTGAACAATGGAACCACAAACTCCATGTTCATGTTGCATTTATGTGATGGGACAGTGGTAATTACAGGTATGTGAAATTTTAGGCAGTGACGCAGTAAAGGATTTTTGTTTTTTAATTGTATTTATACAATATAAAAGAATACATACAAAATTGCACTGCACTGTATCCACATTTCTTTAGGGCTACATTCCAGTCCAGCCGTACAGGCCTAAAGTCCAATCCATTTTGGTGTCCAAGGGGCCAGATGTAGGAAAGGTTTTTCACATCACAAACAGCGAATTTCACTGCTTACGACGTGCAAAACCTACATTGCGATGCCCAATTCCCATTTTGCGAGTCGGTAACCTGGTTACCGACTCGCAAAACGGGACTTCGAGTCGCAATTAGGAAGGGGGTGTTCCTCTTCCTAATTGCGAGTCGCAGGGCGATGCTGCATTGCTTTGTGACCGCAAACGTGGTCGCAAAGCAATCGCAGTTACCACCAGTGTCACACTGGTGGTAACCCATTCGCAAAAGGGAAGGGGGCCCCATTGGACCCCTTCCCCTTTGTGAATGGCCTGGAAAACATTTTTTCAGGGCAGGCAGCAATCCTATGCATTACAAAAAAAAAACAGCTTTATTTAAAATCAGTCACAGACATGGTGGTCTGCTGTCTCCAGCAGGCCACCATCCCTGTGAGTGCTGCGAGTCGCAATTTCAGGACATCTGGCCCCTAGTTTCCATCTCTGCATATAATGCTACAACATAGTGTGTATGGAAAGTCAAAACAATGATGGCAATATGTTAGGGTGTCTCAAGGCTTACAGTACTAGAAAATCATAGAGACTAGTGGCGTTATCTACAACAATTGCAGTGCATTATACATTAAATCGTTAACTATTGAACATTAATACTGTAAGCTTTGTTAATCATAGACAAACCTGAAGAGAGAGCAACAATTATCATCCAAGCCAAAGGGTACATACGGAAAGGGTGCCCGCGTGGGGGGCAGAGGACACCAGTCTGCGGACGAGCAGGGACTACTCCTTAGGTGAGAGAGGGGAGGGACATCTCACGGGGACAGAGAAACCAAGAGGGAGGGGCGGGAGGACCCCTTCCCTCGAAAACTCACGACCATTCACCCATAGCTCATATACGCATTACCGAGCGGCCTAACCAGGATCAGAGCTCAACTAGTGGAAGCATCTGTTAAGGAGTCCTCCCCATCGCTTTTATGCTTTCCAGGCAGCCCATCAATCATACTCTGCCAGATCTCCAGATAATGCTCAGCGTGTTTATCCACTCTAACCCCATCCCGTAAGCGGCACTCCTCCGCAGTTGCCCGTTCAAATAAGCCCCAAATGCACAAATCAATATGCCATTTTGGGTCTTTTTTGGGGAATGGGGAGTAGACCCAGCAGGCAATGCCTCATTGTGACCTTCACTCTAACAGCCGCCACTTCCCTCAGTGTCTTCACTACTGGACACCAAAAGGGTTGGATAGAGCCACAGATCGACGTTATGTGCTCAAAAGAAGCTGAAGGCTCGCCACAGCGAGCACAGCTGTCAGGTCTTGATGGGAATACTCTGTACAAGCGTTGAGGTGTCAGGTATGCTCTATGCAAATAATAAAAGTGTGTCAACTTAAATCTAGCGTTGCTAGTCCTATTCCATTCCCCATCCGTAAGTGGCGTCCCCAGGCTTGCATCCCAGCGGTCTCTAGTCCCCTGTATGTCAATCAGCCTTTCTCTTTTTAGAGCCTTATATGCTCAAGAGAGGAGACCGCGGTCACCACCAGTGTCAATAAGTGTCACTATAAGGTGGGATTCTGCAGGTTCCTCGGGAAAGGACGTCCTGATCTCCCGGGCCGTCTGCGATATGCTTGCATATTTCAGGAATTGTCTCTGATCATTTCCAAAAAGGGATTCATCTTCTTCCCTTGTAATAAACATGCCATTTTGATATAAATCCCCTGCATTGATACAGCCCCCTGCATGCCACTGCGCAAGGTCCAACATGTCAGTAGCTTTGGCAAAGGGCCGGATCCACCATAGCGGAAGCAGGCGTGCATATGGCCTTCTGCGCAGAACCTGCACAACCCCACACTCCAAGGCTCGCATCACCTGTGCCACCAGGTATGGGGCATCCCGCGGAAGCATTGAGCCACCCATTAGAAGGTACGGTAGACGCGACACACATATAGAGCTACCTAACAATTCTTTTTCCCAGTTTAGGGCATTGTCACACCACAGGGCTACATACTGTAGGAACCCAGCTAAGTAATATAAATATAGGTCTGGTAGCCCCAGGCACCCATCGACTAGGTCCAGCTTCAGTACCTCCATGCGGACTATGCATCTCTTACCTGCCCAAACTAGGGATAGTAGTAGTATATCTAGCTGTCGAAACAGCAAAGGGTGGTAGTTCACAGAGTGAATTTTGCATAACATACAGGCACCGATCATTTTACTAAGTGCGATTCTACCTATAACCAATAGCGGGAGGGAGGTCCAAAATTGGATAGAGGCACGGTGGCCTTCCGTCACTCTCCCCATGTTTAAGTTAAATTGTATTTGCGCGGAATGAGCTACCAGTATTCCCAATTACTGAAAGGACTCAGTCTCCCAAGCCAGATCAAATTGTGGTAATACTGATGCTGCCACCATGGACAGACTTGTCATAGGGAATAACACTGTCTTCCGACAGTTAACCCCGGGGCCCGATACCAGACCAAAAACATCCATCATACTTAACAAGAGAGGGACCGATTGTTCCGGGTCTGTTACGTACACTAGAGCATCATCTGCATACAATGATATAATGTGTGTTCTAGTCCCTACTCGGATGCCCCACCTATCCTAGCCCGTCCGCAGCTGTATTGGCAGGGGCTCCATGGCCAACGCAAACAGCAGTAATGACAAGGGACATCCCTGCCCGGTACTCCGTTCAATAGTAAAGGAGTCTGACACTATCAACCCCATACGCATCCGCAAATGAGGCACTGCATATAACAGACGTAACCATGATTGCAAGTCGGGACCTATGCCCATCCTGTGCAGCACCTCCCATATGTATTCCCAGGTTAAATTATCAAATGCCTTCTCTATATCTAAGGCAACCAGTGCTGCGTGGAGTGCAGAGTCTCGTGAACTATATGCAATAGGCGCCGTAAGTTCATGTGGGTCTCCCCCAGTATGAATCTCCATTAATCTCCCTGCACTAAATGTGTCACCACTTGACTTAATCGAGTTGCCAGTACTTTAGCTAGCAAGTTAACATCAACGTTAAGCATGGACAACGGTCTATAAGAGTGCAGTCCTCAACATCGGCGGGTCTCTAGCCAGAGTGCCTTCTAAGACACAATTAAAATCACCCTCCCAAATGATGGGCATCCCTGTGTAAGGTATTAATTCTTGTTGGAACCGTTGATAGAACTCCGCATCATCTGAGTTAGGGGCATAAATATTTAAAATGCAGAGCTTGCTGCCATCTAATACTCCGTGTAAGAATACACCGGCCTTGCACATCTGCCGCTAGACTTTTAAGTTTGAAGGGAGTCCCGGGGGCAACCCAAATAGATACCCCCCTGGCGTAGGATGAATATGTCACTGAATAAAGCTGACCCCGCCACTTTTTCTGTAATTTTAGCTCTTCATTCTCCAACAAGTGTGTCTCCTGTAGGAGAGCAATATGCACACCAAGCCGCCTAAGATATGTATGTACTCTGTAGCGCTTCACAAAGGAGTTCAGCCCTCTCACATTCTATGTAACTATACGCGTTAGGGTACCTTCCATGATTTGTGCCAAAACACACATCTTGTCAGTTCTCAACCACACCCCCCCCCCCACAGCTGCAGCCCCCCCAATCGCAGCCCACTTGCTTGGTGTACTTGCAATAGTGTAGCTCCATGTCTCTTCTTCATTATAGTCATACAGTATTCAAAGTGTCAAAAACAAAACTCCAACTCTAACTATAAACCACATACAATTCCCCCATCCCACCCTGGGTAAACACCTCCCGCAACTAGTGTCTGCCCAAACTGTGTGCATACCCCGCTATCTCCTCAAGCGTCCAGAAGAAAGGGAAAGCAATCACAGTCCCGGCTCCATAACCAGCTTCTGGTCCGTAAAGTACACCGACACTCTCGCCGCACATAGACCATCTTAACCACACACACACTATACCCAAAGAGCTGAATTATTCACTATAGAAATGCATAAACTGCAACAAGCATCACATTGCATTTAGGAAAAAAAGATAGAAAAACAGGGTTAATCGTGAACAATAACAGAGGGTGTATAGCAAATACACCACACCGTTTCAGCCCCATGTCTAGTTGCGTCCCAGAACCCCACCCCCAACACCAAAAGGCAGAAGGATATAGAGGAGAGGGGCCAAGAAAGAAGAAGGAGAGCAAGAAGAGGGAAGAACATAATCTCCAAGTATGAGACAAGTCTAATTCTCACCGTCCAATTCTGAACTTCCACCAAATCCCTCAGGTGTCAGCATTATCCATTTTTGGAGATAGTCTATCTGTCCCACAGGGAGACCTGGATCGCGAGGATGCCTCCAACATGACAGATTGTACTAGCAGCCTAGCCTCTTCGCGCTCCTGCCTCCTTCGGTCAAAACTCAGGGTGCCATCCGGGCGCACTATCACTCTGTCTCCATGGTCAGTGCGACGGCGTCTGTTATTTCTGCGTACAGTGGCCTGCACCTCTGCCGCCCCTCAATTTCTCCTGTGTCTTTCCCCATGTGGGGATTCCAGGGTTCCTGCCTCATCACTCCATTCCAACCAGACCCAAACTGCTTCACGAGACTGGAAGTAATGGGAGCGGCTCACATGGAGAACCTTCAACTTGGCCATAAACAGCAGCATATAGGTCTAACCCAGTTCTTTTAATTTTCGCTTAACACCTATACGTGATTGTCTTTGGAGCTGCACCGCGCTAGTGTCGTCAGGAAAAAAGCGAATGGTGTGATTCTCGTAGGCAGGGTCTCCATGTTTGCGTACCTCCTACAAGATAACGTCTCAGGCCCTATAGTTGAGAATCTTGGCTATAATCGTTCTTGGAGGGGCTCCCGGGTGGCAGGGCTAGGGCCCTGTGTTCACGCTCTACCACGAACACAGATGATAAGGGGGTGGCTTGTAGCATTTTTTTAATCCAGTCCTCTATAAAGGCCTCAACGTTCGTCCCCTTCACGCCGTCAGGAAGCTAACTATGTGGAGGTTACATCTTCTTGCCCTACCCTCCTCATCCTCGACTCTCACCTCCAATTTGCACCTTTTAACTTTGAGGGTGGTCACTGAGGCCTTCAGTGTATCTATATCAGACTGCATACATGTCACCTGTTGCTCAGTGGCCACCGAGCGTTCTGCCACTACCCTCAAGTCAGCTCTCAGTAGATTGACATCGATCGTTATGGACGCAATTGTGTTTGCACCGCTTGACCAGATGCCTTAATGGCAAACAGGATTTGTGCCCCGGTGGGCTCAGCTCCCTTTTCCATGGGACCATAGAAATCTTTTTGCAGACTTCCTCCTGCGTTCTGGGCTGTGTATTGGTCCATCTGGGTTTGCTGCGCTCCTTTGTTTGATCTGTCTTTGCCCATGTTGTACACTGTGCGAAGCGCCAGCCACCACCGAATTCACCAGGTACTGGGGGGCACAATGCCAGCAGCAGCTCACGAGCTCGATCTCCGCACTCTCACAGATCACCGCATCACAGTCACCAAGGGGCTAGCTCACACCGAACCACTCCAGGTCAGGTTCCAGCATAGGCTGTACCAGCGCTGGCTTTCTTCATGCCGTGGTACACTGTCCGCCCAGCCAGCCGGCCCGCACCCAAGGGACCGATCAACAAGGGTTTATCCAGACAGGGGGCCGCAGCTGGGAGACCGTGCCTGTATCACCGGTCCAGCAATGGGCCTAAGCTGCCCCCGCAACTCAGGTGCGACTCCGCAGTCACCAGAATCCTGCAGTCAAGGTGCCCACCTCAGAAGACAATGAACAGGGCAGGCATGCCCCACCCACCTCATCGCACTATCCTCCACAGGCCTGGTCTCTCGCCGGGGGCACCCCCACCTCTGCCAAGCTGCACACCTACTTTCTCTAGGCATCCTCTGTGGGCCCTCCTGGCCCGGGTGCCCACCGCCAGCACTGCTCCCTCTGGGCAGGGGGCGAAGGGGAGGAGGTATATAAGCAGCATCATACTTATCACCGCAGGTAATCCGTCACCGGGGCCATACTCTCGGGTTCCTCCGAATGGGCGCAGCGCTCAGCAGTTGTCGGGCCAGTCCACCTCCGCGATCGCGATTCCACGAGCGCTCTCTTTGGCTCGATTGCGTCAATTTCCTCAGCCTCTCACACCCCCACTCCCATCCCGAAGCCTCCACCAACTGTTCCGCTGGGTCCGCAGGGGTGGCAGGATAATGGAGGATTAAGACACCTGGGCCGAGAGCACTCCTCTAGTTCTTCTGATCGGCCATCTTGCCAGCAACGCCCGACGCAGTAAAGGTTAATCTCACGGTTGTCCATCTCCATAGCATGGCCACCACCTGTCCTGTATGGAGTGACAGGTGGAAGTGAGGGAACTCTGCCGACGTTGGACGTCCTCCCTGACCCGGGCTTTATCTAATGACAGACTACAAACTGATAACCTGGAACATCTGGGGGATGAGGTCACTCATCAAATGCCACAGGATCCTGGCATACCTAAAGAGAAGGGGGGGTACACATAGCACTGCTTCAAGAAACACACCACACCTCCCGGGAAGTAGACAAGTTAAGACGCAGATGGAGGGGGTAGATATTTGCCACCACGTACTCAGCATTTACGAGGGGCACCCTGATATTGGTGAGGGCTGGGGTCCCATTTGAGCCTCTATCCATAGACACGGACCAGGACGGCAGATACGTAATAGTAGAGGGCAGGCGGCATGGTAGACAAGTAGTGCTAAGCTGTGTATGCGCCCCTACCCAGGAACAGACTCCCTTCTGGCAGGCCTTATCTGGACGCTTGGCCAGGTCCTCGGGTGGGCGGTTATTGATTGGGGGGGACTTCAACTGCGTACTAGATACTGTAATGGACCGCTCCTTCCCTCCCCTCCCTGGAGCGACAGCGCACAGGATGGCGAAATAGCTGAACAAATGGATGACACACTGAGGGCTGGAGGACATCTGGTGGGTCCAACATCCCCAGGTTAGGGATTATTCCTTTTATTCAGGTTCCCACCATCTTCACACCAGAATTGATCAGGTGTATGCACTGGCACTATTACCCCTGAGATAGCTTAATCTGAATACCTGGGCCGTACCCTATCGGACCATGTGAGAAGGTAGCCTCTTTCTAGCCTTGTTACCCCCACTTTTGGCCTGTTTGTGAGTGTATGTCAGGGTTTTGTCACTGTTTTCACTGTCTCACTGGGATCCTGATAGCCAGGCCTCAGTGCTCATAGTGAAAACACTATGTTTTCAGTATGGTTGTTATGTGTCACTGGGATCCTGCTGGTCAGGACCCCAGTGCTCATAGGTTTGTGGCCTATATGTATGTGTCACTGGGACCCTGTCACACAGGGCCCCAGTGCTCATAGGTGTGCATGTATATGTTCCCTGTGTGGTGCCTAACTGTCTCACTGAGGCTCTGCTAACCAGAACCTCAGTGGTTATGCTCTCTCATTACTTTTAAATTGTCACTAACAGGCTAGTGACCAATTTTACCAATTTACATTGGCTTAATGGAACACCCTTATAATTCCCTAGTATATGGTACTGAGGTACCCAGGGTATTGGGGTTCCAGGAGATCCCTATGGGCTGCAGCATTTCTTTTGCCACCCATAGGGAGCTCTGACAATTCTTACACAGGCCTGCCACTGCAGCCTGAGTGAAATAACGTCCACGTTATTTCACAGCCATTTTACACTGCACTTAAGTAACTTATAAGTCACCTATATGTCTAACCTTTACCTGGTAAAGGTTAGGTGCAAAGTTACTTAGTGTGAGGGCACCCTGGCACTAGCCAAGGTGCCCCCACATTGTTCAGAGCCAATTCCCTGAACTTTGTGAGTGCAGGGACACCATTACACGCGTGCACTACATATAGGTCACTACCTATATGTAGCTTCACCATGGTAACTCCGAATATGGCCATGTAACATGTCTATGATCATGGAATTGCCCCCTCTATGCCATCCTGGCATTATTGGTACAATTCCATGATCCCAGTGGTCTGTAGCACAGACCCTGGTACTGCCAAACTGCCCTTCCTGGGGTTTCACTGCAGCTGCTGCTGCTGCCAACCCCTCAGACAGGCATCTGCCCTCCTGGGGTCCAGCCAGGCCTGGCCCAGGATGGCAGAACAAAGAACTTCCTCTGAGAGAGGGTGTGACACCCTCTCCCTTTGGAAAATGGTGTGAAGGCAGGGGAGGAGTAGCCTCCCCCAACCTCTGGAAATGCTTTCTTGGGCACAGATGTGCCCAATTCTGCATAAGCCAGTCTACACCGGTTCAGGGACCCCTTAGCCCCTGCTCTGGCGCGAAACTGGACAAAGGAAAGGGGAGTGACCACTCCCCTGACCTGCACCTCCCCTGGGAGGTGTCCAGAGCTCCTCCAGTGTGCTCCAGACCTCTGCCATCTTGGAAACAGAGGTGCTGCTGGCACACTGGACTGCTCTGAGTGGCCAGTGCCACCAGGTGACGTCAGAGACTCCTGCTGATAGGCTCCTTCAGGTGTTAGTAGCCTTTCCTCTCTCCTAGGTAGCCAAACCCTCTTTTCTGGCTATTTAGGGTCTCTGTCTCTGGGGAAACTTTAGATAACGAATGCATGAGCTCAGCCGAGTTCCTCTGCATCTCCCTCTTCACCTTCTGATAAGGAATCGACCGCTGACCGCGCTGGAAGCCTGCAAACCTGCAACATAGTAGCAAAGACGACTACTGCAACTCTGTAACGCTGATCCTGCCGCCTTCTCGACTGTTTTCCTGCTTGTGCATGCTGTGGGGGTAGCCTGCCTCCTCTCTGCACCAGAAGCTCCGAAGAAATCTCCCGTGGGTCGACGGAATCTTCCCCCTGCAACCGCAGGCACCAAAAAGCTGCATTACCGGTCCCTTGGGTCTCCTCTCAGCACGACGAGCGAGGTCCCTCGAATCCAGCGACACCGTCCAAGTGACCCCCACAGTCCAGTGACTCTTCAGCCCAAGTTTGGTGGAGGTAAGTCCTTGCCTCACCTCGCTGGGCTGCATTGCTGGGAACCGCGACTTTGCAAGCTACTCCGGCCCCTGTGCACTTCCGGCGGAAATCCTTCGTGCACAGCCAAGCCTGGGTCCACGGCACTCTAACCTGCATTGCACGACTTTCTAAGTTGGTCTCCGGCGACGTGGGACTCCTTTGTGCAACTTCGGCGAGCACCGTTTCACGCATCCTCGTAGTGCCTGTTTCTGGCACTTCTCCGGGTGCTACCTGCTTCAGTGAGGGCTCTTTGTCTTGCTCGACGTCCCCTCTCTCTGCAGGTCCAATTTGCGACCTCCTGGTCCCTCCTGGGCCCCAGCAGCGTCCAAAAACGCCAAACGGACGATTTGCGTGTAGCAAGGCTTGTTGGCGTCCATCCGGCGGGAAAACACTTCTGCACGACTCTCCAAGGCGTGGGGGATCCATCCTCCAAAGGGGAAGTCTCTAGCCCTTGTTGTTCCTGCAGTATTCACAGTTCTTCAGCCTAGTAAGAGCTTCTTTGCACCAACCACTGGCATTTCTTGGGCATCTGCCCATCTCCGAGCTGCTTGTGACTTTTGGACTTGGTCCCCTTGTTCCACAGGTACCCTCAGTCAGGAATCCATCGTTGTTGCATTGCTGATTTGTGTTTTCCTTGCATTTTCCCTCTAACACGACTATTTTGTCCTTAGGGGAACTTTGGTGCACTTTGCACTCACTTTTCAGGGTCTTGGGGAGGGTTATTTTTCTAACTCTCACTATTTTCTGATAGTCCCAGCGACCCTCTACAAGGTCACATAGGTTTGGGGTCCATTCGTGGTTCACATTCCACTTTTGGAGTATATGGTTTGTGTTGCCCCTATCCCTATGTTTCCCCATTGCATCCTATTGTAACTATACATTGTTTGCACTGTTTTCTAAGACTATACTGCATATTTTTGCTATTGTGTATATATATCTTGTGTATATTTCCTATCCTCTCACTGAGGGTACACTCTAAGATACTTTGGCATATTGTCATAAAAATAAAGTACCTTTATTTTTGGTATAACTGTGTATTGTGTTTTCTTATGATATTGTGCATATGACACTAAGTGGTACTGTAGTAGCTTCACACGTCTCCTAGTTCAGCCTGAGCTGCTTTGCTAAGCTACCATTATCTATCAGCCTAAGCTGCTAGACACCCTATACACTAATAAGGGATAACTGGGCCTGGTGCAAGGTGCAAGTACCCCTTGGTACTCACTGCAAGCCAGTCCAGCCTCCTACAGACCACAGCCGGTTACTTATTACCTGGCAGGGCACGGGAGTGAGAGCCCCCACTACATTATGGAGGCTTCAGCCGATGGCCCTAGAGGACCCAGCATATAGAGAGAGACTTAGATCTCACCTCTTGGAGCACATCAGTATCAATAAGGGATCCACTGAATCTCGCCACATAGAATGGGAAACTCTATAGGTGGTGACACGAGGCTACTGTCTGGGACAATCGGTGGGGATCAGACGCACCCTTGAGCGCAAATTAAACCAATTGTAAAAAGAAATACATGAGAGGGATAATGAGCAGGGCATGGACCCGACGGCACAGCAGAGACTCTTTAAAACAAAGGAGTCATTTAATCAAACACTGGAAAGGCTACGGTGCCTCGACTACCGGAAGCACTTAATGTCCTTATATGCGGAGAGAGGGGTAAATCAGGTAGACTGCTGGCATGGTTGGTGCGGCCCAGAGGGGGCAGGGGGCGCCCCGATCATGAGTGTGTGGGGGGTGGATGGGAGGCATGTGTATGCACTACCTGAGATAAATGAAGCTTTTAAATCATACTACACATCCCGCTATAGACGACCCGAGGAAAATCTACCGCAGTCACTGGGACATCACTTACAGTCCCTTCCACTAGCAACTTTAAAATTAGAGGACAGGGACCCCTGGGGGAACTACTTACCTTGGAAGAGGTGAAGACCGCTATTGCACAAATAGCCGCGAGCAAGACGCCAGGCTCGGGTGGACTCCCTATGGAGTTTCACAAGACATATGTAGATATTCTTTCTCCTGAACTGGTTGACCTTTACACTAAGGCATACAACAGAGGCATACTACCTGTGATGCTATGCGAGGCATTGGTGGTCCCTCTGGCCAAGACCAAAACACGTGAAGCGTCAGTGACTGAATTCAGAACCCTGTCCATGTTGAACTGTGACTTCAAGATTCTAAGTAAAGCCCTGGCTAATAGGCTGTTACAACACGTTCCCCACCTTAAGGGGGTGAAGAGAGGTGGGGGAACATAAATAACAATAGCAACATGTCCAGGAGAGGTCATGCTAATCTATTACACAGGGTGGGAGGCCGGGACCCGCAGCACTGACACCAACTTATTGGTCTTGACTATGCTAGCAAACTGGGGATGAAAATGGTCTAATCTGGAGTGGACCGCACTGCTACACTAGAGCAGGGGAAGGGCGGAAGTTAAAATATAGACCTCCCGAGTGGATGATCTCAAATACACACGCATGCCCCAGTCACACCGCAATATAAATCTATCCCTCCAGTGCACTGTTTACATGTTTTCATTACTTGCGTTAACAGTTTATATGGTAACACCTAGAATGACAGTGAATGTCATATGATCAAAATGGAACGATGGCTGCAAGCCCAGGCAAGGGTAAACTGAAATACTGTATATATTGATTACCTGTATTAAACCCGGAAGAGCCATGAAACAAATATGTTACTCTACATGAACCAGTTGCAATGCATATGCTTGAATCAGTGAGCTGACATGAAGGGCACAGCATTAAGTTAAATGTTATTCCTAAAAGAAAAATAACAATAAACAAAGTTTTAAAAAAAGTAACTTATAAGTCACCTATATGTGTAACATTCATTTACTGAAGGTTAGGGGTATAGTTACTGAGAGTGAGGGCACCATTGCACTAGCAAAGGTGCCCCCACGCTGTCCAGGGCCAATTCCCTGGACTTCGTAAGTGCAGGATACCATTACACACGTGCACTACATGTAGGTCAATACATATATGTAGCTTCACAATGGTAACTCCGAATATGGCCATGTAAGGTGTCTAAGACCACGGAATTGTCCCCCCATTCCAAATCTGATATTGGGGGGCCAATTCCATGCATCCTGGGGGCTCCACCATGGACCCCTAATACTGCCAAACCAGCTCTCTGAGGCTTGCACTGCAGCTACAGCTGCTTCCACCTAAAAGAAAAATAACAATAAACAAAGTTTGAAAAAAAAGTAACTTATAAGTCACCTATATGTGTAACATTAATTTACTGAAGGTTAGGGGCATAGTTACTAAGTGTGAGGGCACCCTTGCACTAGCAAAGGTGCCCCCACGCTATCCAGGGCCAATTCCCTGGACTTCGTGAGTGCAGGATACCATTACACACATGCACTACATATAGGTCAATACATATATGTAGCTTCACAATGGTAACTCCGAATATGGCCATGTAAGGTGTCTAAGATCATGGAATTGTCCCCCCATTCCAAATCTGGTACCTGGGGCCAATTCCATGCATCCTGGGGAATCCACCATGGACCCCTAATACTGCCAAACCAGCTCTCTGAAGCTTGCACTGCAGCTACAGCTGCTGCCACCTCACAGACAGGGTTCTGCCCTCCTGGGGTCGCAGCAGCTCAGTCCCAGGAAGGCAGAACAAAGCATTTTCTTTGGGAGGAGGGTGTTACACCCTCTACCTTTGGAAATAGGTGTTACAGGCTTGGGAGGGGTAGCCTCCCAGAGCCTCTGGAAATGCTTTGAAGGGCACAGATGGTGCCCTCCTTGCATAAGCCAGTCTACACCGGTTCAGGGACCCCCAGCCCCTGCTCTAGAGTGAAACTGGACAAAGGAAAGGGGAGTGATCACTCCCCTGTCCATCACCACCCCAGGGGTGGTGCCCAGAACTCCTCCAGTGTGTCCCTGGGGTTAGCCATCTTGTTTTCCAAGGTGTGGGGACACCCTGGAGCTCTCTGAGTGGAAAGTACCAGCAGGTGACGTTGGAGACCCCTCCTGATAGGTGCATACCTGGTTAGGTAGCCAATCCCCCTCTTAGGGCTATTTAGGGTCTCTCCTGTGGGTTCCTCTTCAGATTTAGCTTGAAAGTTTCCATCAGGAATCCTCTGCAACTCCTGCTTCATCTTTTGACCTCGGATCAACCGCAGATTGCTCCAGGAACCGCTGTAACTGCAACAAAGTATCCAGAAAGGCTACTGCGACTCTGCAACTTCAGCTCCAGCCACCAACTGCAACAGTTTCAATGGTGTGCACGCCCTGGGGACTCCCTGTCTCCACCCTGCACCAGAAGGACTGAAGAAATCTTCAGTGGAGTGAAGGAGTCACTTCCCTGCTGCAGCAGGCACTTTCTAAGATGATGACTGGTTCCCTTGGACTCCTCTTCTGACAACGAGCATGCTCCTTGGAACACAGGTGGTGGACCCCTTTGACACAGACTGTCCTAAGATCCAACTGTCCAAATTTGGAGGAGGTAAGAGCTTGCCTTTCCCATTTGCGACAGTACCCCTGTGCACTGCGTCATCTTCACCTCCTGAGGCCTCTCTGCACTATTTGCAAGAATCCTTCATGCACATCCTTCCCAGCACTCTATCCTGTGATGCCCAACTCGCTGAGATTTTCTCCCGCGGCATGGGACCTTCTTTTGTAGTGCTGGAGCAACCGAAATTTGCACTTTCTTTGTCCCTGTGTCCTGGGACCTCCGTGGGTGCAGCCTGGTCACCTGGTCATCAGCGGGTTTCCTCCAGTGTTGGGAGCTCCCTTTGCCTCCTCAGTCTGAGTTGAGGCCACCGGGTCCCACCTGGGTTCAGGCAGCACCATTGTAACGCAATCCGTGACATTGCTCGAACCAAGGCTTGTTGGACACATCCAGTGCTGCAACTCGCCTGCATCCAACATCTCCACGTGGGACATCCTTTGCATCACACAGGAACCCGGAGCCATCTTCTTTGGTGCTCTTCTGCAGACTCCTTCCAACCGGAGAATCCTCTTTTGCACCATCATCTAGGTTGGCAGGGGCTCCTGTCCTTCCTGGAATATTCTGTGACTTCTGGACTTGGTCTCCTCTCTTTACAGGTCTTCAGGTCCACCATTTGTTGTTTGCAGTCTTGCTTGGTTCTTGCAATAACTCTAATTACGACTTGTAATGTGTCCTGAGGAAACTTGCAGTACTTTGCTTTTACTTTCCTGGGCTCTGGGATGGGGTATTTTACTCACCTTTGTGGTTTTCTTACACTCCCAGCGACCCTCTAAACACTACACTTGCCTAGGGGGAAATTCGCATTCCACTTTCTTAGTATATGGTTTGTGTTGCCCCAGGCCTATTTCTTCCTTTTTCATTCTATGGTATTTTCCATTGTTTGCACTATCCTATGAATATTTACTTACCTGATTTTAGTGCCTAGTGTATGTATTGTGTATAATACTTACTTCCAGAGGAGTATTGCCTCTAAGATATTTTTGGCCTAGCGTCACTAAAGTAAAGTACCTTTATTTTTTGGTAACAATGAGCCTTATTGTGTATAAGTACAGTGTGATTATAGTGGTGTTGCAGGAGCTTTCCATGTCTCCTAGTTCAGCCTAAGCTGCTCTGCTACAGCTATCTCTAACAGCCTAAGCTGCTAGAACACTATTACATTTCACTAATAAGGGATAACTGGATCTGGTATAAGGTGTAAGTACCCAAGGTACCCACTACAAACCAGGCCAGCTTCCTACACCATCAAAAGAAGGGAGTATGGCTTGCCATTGCCAAGGACATGGGGACCCTGGGAGTCTATGGCAGGCGGAGCACCCACTGTCGGAAATGGTGGGAGGACCTGAGAAGCTGCACATGGAAGACCGCGGAGGCCCAGCTGGGGATGGCCTCCCAATGAGGAAGGAGTACTGGCGGTGGCCTACCCAGAGCTGGATGGGCGCTTGAGGGCATCAGAGCAACCACAAGGGGGTGAGTACAGTGGGCATTGCTACAATAATTGGTAGGTGGCATGGGATCCGGGTGGTGGATGTCAGTAAATGGGTGCCCCTTAATATCAGGCCAGGCATTGCAGCGTGATCCAGCTTAATGTTAATGGTTGAAAGGGAAAAGAAGGTAACCTAGCTAGGTTGCATTCCATGTCAGACAGGGCTTAGTGGTTCCCAGGAGGCATGCAGTTGGCAGTGTCTGCCCCTCATCTTGGTGTGGCATCTAGCCAAATCAATGGCAGTGCAATGCATAGTGCTCAATCCTGATCCCTGTGTATGACGGCGCTGTGGCTGTGTATGCCAACAGTGGTATTGGTGTAGTAATTGACCCTGTGTTCTCTTTCTTCCCCCCCTTTATCTTCTGCCATCCTGTCCATCTGTGCATTAGCATCATCTGGCAGAGGAGCAAGGGCACTGGCGACAGAGGGTGCCGCATCCCACAAGACCCAGGAGGCAGAGTCCACCGATGTTGAGGGAACCAGTGGGATGGAGGGCAAGGGGAGCACCACGGCGGAGACAGGCGGTGATATCACAGACTCAGATACCTCCTCCGATGGAAGCTCCCTGGTGGTGGCGGACACTTCTTTGACCACCCCTGCTGCAGGAACAGCCGCCACCCCCGTTCCAGTACCACCCTCCCAGTAGCCCCTCCGCGAGTTGCCCATGCCCGCTCGCCCAGGAGTGTGGGCATCTCCTTTGCCCCAGGCACATCAGGCCCTGCCCCAGTGAGCCCTGCTGCCCTGAGTGAGGAGGCTATTGACCTCCTGAGATCCATCTCTGTAGGGCAGTCAACCATTGTGAATGCCATCCAGGGGCTGGCATCCCAGATGGAGCAATGCAGTGCATTCCTGGAGGGCATCCACTGTGGGCGGGCGGCCCAACAGAGATCAATTCAGGCTCTGGCCTCCTCTCTGATGGCAGCTATTGTACCTGTCCCTACTGTCCCCCCTCCGACTACCACCCAGTCCCAGTCTCCTCAACCCCAACCCATCCCATGCATACATACATACGAGCATGCACACAAGACAACACAGAAGAGTAGAACAGTCAAACAAAGACAGCACACTTCAAACACACAATCACTCACGCAAACACCAGACATTTGCAGCACAACCACATCAACTGCCTCCACTGTCTCCCCCTCCTCCTCCTCCTCCACCTCCCTCACAGTCACGTTCACACTCACACCTGCATGCACTGCTTCAACAACCACCACCAGCATCACCACACCAAGCAGCACACACACCTCACTAGCAGACACCTCCACAACATCCATGCAAGCGTCCCCTGTGTCCTCTCAAAACCCTGTCTGTCCCCCTACCTAAAGCACACAAACGCAAGCACTCAGACACCCAACAGCCATGCCCCTCACATCAGCACATTACCCATGCACCTGCGCCCAAGTCCAGCAGACGTACTTCTCCAACATCAACTCCCTCAATCTCCACTCCCATCCCTCCTCCCTCTTCCCGCCCCACCGTCCCCAAAAGCTTTTCCTTTTCCAACTTGACCTCTTCCCTCCCCTCCCCCACCCACTGTCCTGCCCATAAGAGCAGGGTCCCAATCACCCAGCCCAGCACCTCATCCAAACAGTCCACATGGACAGTGGAGGCACCTCCTAGTCGTGGAGTCAAGACAGTGATGGTTCCCACTCCACCAGCCGGGAAGGGTAATGATCCCCCAGCCACTGCCATGAAGGGGAAAAGGCCCTCGATTCCTGCCATGAAGGGAAAGGAGGCTGCACCTCCTGCCATGAAAGGGAAGGAGGCCGCACCTCCTGCCATGAAGGCGAAGAAGCCCTCAACTCCTGCCATGAAGGAGAAGGAGTCCTTGACTCTAGCAGAGGCTGGCAGGGTGACACCACCACCAGTGGTCACTGAGCCCTCACCTCCAGCAGAGGCTGCCCAGGAGGCACCTTCACCTGCTGACTTAGTGCAGCCCTCACCTCCAGCAGAGGCGGCAGGATGACACCACCACCAAAACCAGTGGTTACTGAGCCCTCACCTCCAGCTGAGGCAGTGCAGCCCACTCATCCTGCGGAGACTGCACCTTCACCCGCTGAGACAGTGTAGCCCTCACCTCCAGCAGAGGCTGCCCAGGAGGCACCTTCATCTGCTAACACAGTGCAGCCCTCACCTCCAGATGAGACTGTGGCTATATGGGGCCTTTGTACTTTGGACCGGGTATAGGCCCTTTGTGGACAATTGTAGATATCATGTTCATGTGGTGGCTTTTCCCTTGCCAATACATTTTCAGAACTAAAGAAATCTGGTCCATGTCTTATTGTACCGTTTGTCGTGTGCGATTAGTTCATGTGTGCAGCTGGTTGTGTGTATGGTGCGTGTGTCTGGTGTGTGTTATGCATGTGTGTGTCACTCTCATTTTCCTCCCTCCCTCGCTTGTGTGCTAGGCTGCTGTACTCACCGTTGTCTTCTTCTTCTGCGTTGGTGTTGCAGGTGGAGCATGGCGTAGAAGAGAATCGGGAAGACTTGCAGTTCCGGTTCCATGGCGGCGGAGGATTCCACTGTGTACTTGTTGGTGAGTCTTTTGTTTTCTATGTTCTGTTTCTGCCAGGCTTTTGACGGCATTGGCACCGCCCCAGAAATCATGGCGGTGTGCTGTATCATAATATGGTGGGCGGTATTTTGTCTTCCTCCTAGCTGTTGATGGCTACCGCCGTGGAGCGTGGTGTTAACGCCCTGGCAGATGGTGTGGTACATTGGCTGTCTATGGGAGTTCTCACCGCCATGGTCATAATTTGGCGGTAATTACAGCTGGCCTGTTGGCGGTATTTCCGCCACTTTATCACTCACCGCCAATGTCATAATGAAGGCCTTAATTGTTTGTTGTTTTATAGAGCGCCGACTTGACCCAAAGATATTGGAGTGCTTTATATGAGCATCAGTTAGATTACAGAAGGGGATATTCATTTCGGTCTTAGGCATAGAGATATTAAGTGATTTGCCCAGAATCACAGGATGTCGAGCTGATGCCGAAACTCAAACCTGTGACCCCTCTTGCAAAGTCTGTAGCTCTGGCCATAATGCCACATCCTCTCCTCTAAGTGTAACATATAACCAAGTGATCAACTAGATAAAAAACATGAAGATAGTAAATAATTTCAACTTTTTTGTTATTCGAGATCTCAGACATTTTTGTTATTTAATAGCATTAACCATAATTTCTTTGGGAATGAGACTATCTTATTTTTATAATTTCTTAAGGAAATGCTTTAGGTGTTACAGTTCTGAATACATCAAGATGATGGCAGGTGTGCCACACTTTTGTAATCAGAATAGAACCGATGTAGCAAAGGTGTTTGTATTCTCCCTCCTGTCACTGTGATCACCTGTGCATGACATTTTATGCATTATGTTAACCAAAGTACTAATGGTTTGATTGAAGCCATATTAGTGTTCATTCATTCTAGACTAACAAAACCAAAGTGCTACATCTATCAAATGTCATGTATGAAGAATGAACTTGTCCTTATGTTATATTTTAGAGTATAAACTAACAGTCTGCATTAAAACGATATTAGATATCTAATGAGAAATGTTTTAAATTAATATGCAAAAGCAGAGGCATGTATTTTTGTGTTACTTTAATAGAACTGTATTATCAGAGTTACTTCATTTAAAGTTACTGTAACATGAATGCTAATGAAAGTTTGCCAATGTTGAATTAATAATTTGGGTACTAAAATGTGTTTTATTTGCATAATTTGATTTGCTGTTTAATTAATTTACATTAGCCTAAGTGAGGCCTATTACGCTCTGTATTCCTGACTGTGCATAAAACGCCTTGTCATTTTGCTCATGTGACCCTTTCTTCCAGATTTTGTCCCCTTGGGAATTCTAACTTGGTAATAGATGTCTATTGTAATACACATAGTGAGCTTGCAAAATTCTCCTTGAGGACAGAACATTTAGGACTGTGGAGTGGTAACATAAACAATTGTTGCAATCTTGTACGGAAGAGTACAGGTGGACTCTGCTCTCATGACAAACCTGAGAATTTTCAGCAATGTTTAATTTTGAGTTGCATGATCAGTTTCCATAGGGTGTTACACCTTTAACATCATGTGGAACGATGGACTGATGAATCATCTTGCCTTATGAACTTTAATATATCATCCCCTAGCTGGACTTCTCCTTTGTTGGACCCCTTGGATTCTCAGAGGTATAATCCTCACTTGCCCCTTTGAAATTCTTTCCTGAGACTTAGAGATTTTTCCCTTGACCCCCAAGAAGAAGACTTGACCAAGCTTCTGAAATGCTATCGCTTTCCTTTTTTACTCAACTTTTTGTCCATTCTAGTTATTGACTTGTTACCCCAGATTTATTTTTCCAAATTCTTTTTGCCCTTTTTATGCTTTTTGTCTTTTGCCCAAATGTGTTCCGCTCATCACATTTTAATCCCTGATTGGCTAATCTGTATGGTCTTCCCTGCCCTATCTGTATTAAGATAATTGAAACTTCCTTAATTCTTATTAGAACTCAGCAGTGCCTATATTGTGTACATAAGGTTATTCTGCTGATGTTCTGTATTGTATTCGTTGAGTGTCTAGTTTTACTAATCTTAGTTCGCCTAAACTTATTTTGTCACCTTGGGCAACCTTTGGTGATACTGTATCTTTATAACTTTGTCTTGAGAATTGTCTAAATGACTTTGAGTTTGAGCTTGTAATAAAACCCCTTAACTTTATTTCAGACTGGAGTTTTCCTTGTGTGGCCACATTGGTCATACTGTTGATGAAATACAATTTGTCTGGATTTCAGTGTCCCGTTGCCTTGCTCCACAAAACCTGAAGCCTCAGGTCGATAACTGCAATGTAGCCTCTGCTTCACTTGCAATGCTGCGCACAATAGTGTCAGGACCCCATTGTTAAAGTGGGTCCCTCGGTATGGCTCCAGAGAAGTACAAGCATTTAAGGAACACTATTTGACAACTTCATCAACATACCTGTTTCTCACTGTTACATTTTCATCTCACTTCCAATGTACAGGGCATTTGACAACTTCAGTATGAGCAGTTAGCTGTAATGCTTTCAACAAGTTGTGCACACTCTGCCCATTGTGCATGAGAGAACCAGAAGAGGTCATAAAACCTTGTTGTTACCAAAACTGTACAAAGTTGTGGACGACACCAAAGTCATACTGACTATCAGTGAAAATGGTCACTTACAGCTGGTCTGAAGCACAGAATGCTCTAGTAAGAGCAATCAATTCGCCACTTGTGCTGAAAACATTACTCGAAGCCAGGAGGCTTCGATAACACCTGAGACAGTACTGACTACATAGGCCACTCTCAGGCTTCCTTCATGGCCTTTTAAGCAGGAGCCATTACCACACATTACATAATCGGATTCAGGTAGTGGCACAGCTTGTATGTCAGGTCTTGGCTTAGTGCACAGTTCAGTTACTTCTAGAAAGTCATGCTGATCTTCATTTTCTACTTCATTATCCACAGGAATAGGCATTGAATTTGCAGGATTCGTTGTTGTACATCTTTTCAATATGACATTACTTGCGGCAAATATTATCTGCTCTTACCACGTCAAGCCATTGTTTGCGAGATGTTGAGTTCTGGTGTGGGTCAACAGTATTTCCATAGAGTGGGGGACAAAAACAATGCTTTTGCACTTTTCAGTGCTGACACCTGTTGCGGCCACACCTTTAATACAGCTGGGCAACGCAGCAGCTACTGGGTCAAGCGTGCAGAAAAAAAGGCAACGGGTGTGGAAGCATTTCCATGCATCTGATTAAGCACTGAGAGTGCATTCCTTCCTGTCACTGCAAAACAAAGTAAAGCATATGTTGTAATCAGGCATTCCCAGAGCAAGAGCACAGCAGATATTTTCTCTCAGCTCTGACCAGGCATGCATGCAATTGTCATCCCAAGGTGCTAGATCTGACACATCCTTGTGTGTCAGCCTCTGTAAAGGCTTGGCCACCAGGTAAAATTTGAGAATCCACTTACAACAGTAGCCCAGTATTCCAAAGAACATGTTGACTTCTTTCTGAGTTGTTGGTGGATTCATCTGCAGAATCACAGAGATTCTTTCTTATGAAACCTTCCTTGCTTCTTTCTCAATGCGATGTCTGATACAGAACTTCTCTCTTACAATACTGCAATTTGATTGGGGTACTTTCTTGCCTGTCTCACAACACCCTTCTGCTGGGGGCAAAGATCTATTGACCTTGTAAAGCATTGATTCATGTCGAAAGATGAAGAGGATGAAATACGCTAGCAAAACTGGTGGCAGAGGCCAGTTTTGGGGATCGGGGGGGAGGAGGAGGGGGGCGAACAACAGTTAGCCATAGTGTTAGGGAGCTAGGATAATTGGCATGCGATTTCCCAGTCCAAAAAGTGCCCACCCTCAAAGTTGTCCCATGTTTCATTCCGAAGACTGATAACGTTCCAGCATCGCGTCTGCGAGAGACGGATGTGTGAGTATTAATAGGGTCTTGCGCTTGCATTTCTTTTGGCCTGAAGATTGCGGTAAAGTGTGATGTTGTAAAGTGTTTTGCATAGTCATCGTACTCGTGTGATTGTGGCACTTCCTGCTAAAGAATGTCCACGATTATTGCTGTTGTTGATGATGGGTCCTTTGTGCCTAAGATCCCCGGATAACGCACAAGTGTAAAAGACACTTGGGGCCTGATTCAGATCTCAGTGGAGGGGGTTAATTTGTTGCACTGGTGACAGATATACTGTCTGCCAAAACCTAAATACCATTGTTTTCTATGGTATTTAGGCCCATATTTATACTTTTTTAGCACTGCATTTGCGCCACTTTTTGACGCAAAAATGGCGCAAACTTACAAAATACAATTGTATTTTGCAAGTTTGCGCTGCCTTTGTGTAAAAAAATGACGCAAATGCAGCGCTAAAAAAGTATAAATATGGGCCTTAGATTTCCATAAATACCATAGAAGAGGGGAAGTTGCAAAGGAGTAACCACTCCTCCAAGCTCTAAATTAGGTTGTCTGCAGTGAGGGGCTTGTCATGACTCATCGTTGACAGTACCAATAGTTTCCCTAAATGAGTTTTGGGTGTTGGTATTAAGTGAATTCTGAGTGCAGGTGGAGAATCTGTATCACCCTGTGTGAGAATTCCTGGTCAAGTTTCACTCGTTGTGTAATTGTAAACGCTATAGTTGGAAAGCCTATCTCCGTACTGCTTTGAAGTGTTTGAGTTCCTATCCTTTAGTAAGCAGACAGCTATTGTTCTTTTTTGCTTGTAATATTTCTTTAATTAGGTGTGTATGAACAGTTGTGTGAGACAATTGCAAAAGTGAATTAACTCTGTGTGTGTGTGTGCATGATTATGTGAGAGACAACTGCAAAGAGAATGCGCTGCTGAAAGGAGTGAGTGTGACATCATTGTGTGCCAACTTACTGATTCGAACAAAAAGTAATTATGAATTATTGAATTTGATTGAAAATGAAGTTTTTTAAAGCGTTACAAAGTGCATTAAAAGGAGATTTGTTTATTCTAGTGAGAGAGGGTTTGGAGACCCCACTTGAAGGCACTCCAGGTCATTATGTAGCGTCCAATCAGGTTTTCATGCATGTGTGGCGTGAACAATGGTGCAAGATTACTGAGAAAGAAGGTGCTTTAGTATTTCCCCCTTATGGAAATTTTAATTTAAGAATTCTAGATAATCTGAGGCAGGTGCTTTAGGAGATGAAGCAGCCTCTGAGAACTGCACAATCTGAAGCACTTAGTATTTGGGGACACATAAAAATACAACCAAGTATGAGAATAGAATTCAGAAAGCAATAAAGACAACTGCAGAGGCTAGATGGGATGAAGAGTAGAAAGCTTGGACTACAGACATAAGTGAAGACGTTAGAATGTATCCAGCTATTTCTAGTGAAGATAGTGAATTATCTAAACCTAAAACTAAGAAAAAGACAGGAAAGCAGAACAGACAACAGATGCTGAAGAGAAAAAGACAACAATATACAAGAGTGATTTTATAAATCAGATCTTGTTGACCCCGTATTATTCTGTTGAGAGAGGAGCAGGAAGTGAAGTTACAGAGCATGTAGATCCAAATGTACCTACTGCTCCAGTTGAACAAATCCTGAGTCAGACAGTACCAGGTATGCCTCTAAATTCAGTAACACAAATTCCTCAAGCAAATCAACCAGTTCAGAGCTTTATCACAGTTCAGCCTGTATAGAGTCCCATTGCGAGTTAAGCTGAGCCAAATTCTAATGTGAACCAGATGGTGCAGTTGCCTTATGTGAATCTGCATGTGCCAAATGTTGTTTTGAATCAAGCTGTGCCAATGTTTAGTCCCAATCAGTCAATGCCAAATGTTTTGCCGACTCAAACAGGACAAAGTTTTAGTATTATATTGCCAGGACAGGGTGTACAAGTAACAGTCCCTCAGAATCAGACAGATCATATTGGCCCAGATGCATTGACAGTTCCCATGACTATAGGTCCTGTTGTTCCATTGTATGTTCAAGGTATGTCTAGTAGTAAAGCACATTCATTAGATGTCCTGACAGGTCATGATACACCTGTTACATCTCATTAAGTGTGTCCACATGGTGTGCATAGATTAGTATATTCTAACAACTCAGAGATGGAGAGAACAGGTTCTTTTGTGAGCCGTTAACCACTATGCGGGTTGCAGAGCCAACTCCAATGACAAGTCAGACAGGATTTACCCCTGATGCGAGGTTTCCTGAGAGAGCCTCACCTTATTTTGTGCCAAGAGCAGATCTCGAATGCAAATTGCAGTACACAACAAGGAGGAATACTATTTAACACGCCAGAGAATACGTCTATTTTTAATACCCCGAATCAACAGACTGTAAGTCCTTTGAGAGCAGAAATGTTGCAGAATAATCCCATGAGTTTGAAAGGTTTCACTGCACAGCAGTTAAATGATTGGTTGAATAGCTTGAGTCCTGAAGGTGTAACAAATTGCAATGAGACCAGAAGAGACTCCAGAGAGAGATAGGTCAGTAAATGTGCGCAGACTGAAATTGGAATTAAAGTAAATTATATTTGGAATGTTAGACATAGCCCAATAAGAGACTTACACTGAAGACAAACTACGGTTCATGTGCAAATATGTTACTCAATGTGCAGGCTGCTAAAGCATTTTTCCTCACCCTTTGCAGGATTTAAAAAACGCCCTTTACTTCTTCCGTCAGGTCGATGGATCTTTTCGCTCAGTGAAGAGGATGGTAATCATTTACAATCAAGTTAAACCCAATCAACTAGTTTAAACACCATGACCCATGGAGCCACGGAAGAAAACTCCAATGAATAAGAAGTTTCAAAGCTTTATTTTGTAACCACAAAGCCAAAGTCACATAAACTGTGCACAAAATAAAATTGTAAAGATAAATGAACACCATAGGCTGACCAAATCTACAGAACAAGTTTAATCTACTAAACATCAATACCATTAGACATTCAAGAAGAATAAAGCATATTAATGAAACAATTACTTGTGAGACAGAAAAAAGTTTCACTTCAGACAATGAATACATTAGTCAAATCAATTACATAGATTCAGAATTCAGGGATTGGGACATAGGTTTTACAAATTACTAACCAAATTAGAACAAGCATGTGTGGGAGCGGGATACACATGCAGGCAAAACTAAAATACATTGACAAAAAGGATTTGGAAAACATGTATTTTGGGCTTCGTTAGACTAACTAAGAAAAATAAAATAGGCAGGTGTCAGCATGATAACTCTACTCAGGAAAGCAGGTCAGGAGAAAATAACATTTACATTAGAATATACCTCTCCTAGGCTCAGTATTCAATTAATTTTATCAGCAAAGCATGTAGATAATCAGCAAAGTCCATTAGAAGCACTATCAGTGGGAAAGTGCAGAACATGGGCTGCACATGGAAATCAGGAACACCCAAGGGGACAAAGTAACAAACAAGATTCAAGAGGGCCCTGCCACTGAAACTTACAAAGCCTTCTCTTACTTAGAATTACTCAAATCAGTTTGATTGCTCCATTCAATGAGTCCATATTACAGAAAAGGGGCAATAGCCAATATAAATTAAAGCACAAATCAAGTTTGCAACATCCTTCAATGTTTCCAGGTTTGGTATGAAGTCATCTGTCCTTTCTGTGTGACTCCCATAGTTTGACAATGTGCGTTTGTAGTGTGCTTCATGTGTTTAAATGTTTTACTTGCAGGCGCATTGATATTCATGCTTGCCTCTTCCCATCTCGTTTTGCAGATGTTTTTTTAAGACCTATAGTCCAAAATACTGATTCCTATTTTAAGGATCCTAAAGATGTATTGTGTCTTTTGAAAGACAGACTTTTTGACCGAGGAACTGAGTTTCTGATAGGACCTGATGTGGAGAGCTTATATATGAGTTTTTCCCAACCTGACACATAGCATATAGCGGAGGAGGTCATCTTTGACATTGATTGGGACTACCCTACATCAAGGAATGTGGTTATGGAATGTTTCTGGGCCTTAACGAAAAATTTCTTTGAGTTCAAGGGAAATCTGTACCTTCAGAAGCATGGGACGAGCATGGGAAGCACCTTTTCTCCGAGCCTGGACGTTCTCTATGACCACCATCTTGAGAAAAAGAGAATTCTAAATCCTACTAATCCATACAGAGAAAACATTGTGTTGTGGAAAAGATACATTGATGATATACTGGTCATGTGGCAAGGAGATGAGACACAAGTAGAGACTTTCTTAGAGTAGTTAAGCAGGCAGGACGAGTTCCTGAGATTCACCCACACAATGAGCAAGGAAGAAAAGGTGTTTTTGGACCTAAACAATATATCCACCAACAGTGCCCTTAAAACAACCACCCATGAAAAACCAACAGCCAAGAACTGTTTACTTTTGTTTGATAGGGCCCACCCCGCCACCTAAGGGAGAATCTATCATTTGGACAATTCCTCAGACTTGGGAGGAACTGCTCCGAGATATCAGACTATAAACAACAAGCGTAGAATCTAGCATGGAAATTAGAGGCAAGGAAATATCCCCAAAAAATTGTCAATCGGGCTATGAAACGAGCTCGCAATAACAACAGAGAAGCCCTCCTGGAAACCCCTCCTCAAAAAGGAAAGACCAATATGTATTAAGACATTTAATACAGCCTCCAATCAAGTAAGCAAGATCATTAACAAACCCTGGCATGTCCTCAATAGTTGCTCATTGAAGATCCCCAAACCCATGTTTTCACACAAACAGGGGAGAGTCTTAGAGACATACTAGTCCACGCTACTTTTGCAAGAAACTGGGTGGTGTCAATTAGCTACCACCACCCAAAGGACATTACATATGTGGCAATTGTAATGTGTGCCATCTAACAAAGACTACTAAATGGGTCACCTTTAATGACAATACAACATGGGACATAAGAGATTTCTCTAATTGCAAACCCCAACAAGCAGTATATATGATCAGTTGCCCATGTAACCGAAATTATGTAGGGATCACCACACACAAAGTTAAGACTTGCATTTGTGAACATCGCAGCAACCTGATGTGTTCACGTGCTACAGCAAAAATGTCCACCCATTACAAAAAAAAGCACACACTGTTCATGAATACCAGTGGGTCATCCTGGAACACAAAAAGGAGTTTACCAGTGAGTTCATAGAGTTTGAAAAAGAACTACGATGGATCTGTAAAATATGTACACACCAAGTAGGTCTTAACGAAAACATCCCTTGGAGCAAGCTGATAAAGCATTAACATCACATTAATCATCACCTGGAGGCATATGTCTGATTTTGACACGTGCACCAGGGTAAAACAACGAAGTTTTTGTCCAATTAGTCACGCATAAACTATTGTGCCTACATCATTAACTACACTATCACTAATTCAGGTTGCTAGTATTGACAATGAGTATCATTACAAAAAAAGATAAGTAGTCTCTTTACAGAGTCTGTTTACCTATAAGCACCCCTTTGGTTTCCTTCTTTTCCCCTCTTCTCCCCCAAACCCCCTCTCCCCTTCTCTTCCCTCTTCCCCACCTTATTTGCCTCCGACCCCCGTCCCACCTCTGTTGTTTGCAACCAATGCTCCTGTGCTTTTACGGGAACTGTCAAAGGACACTTATTCTATATGTGCACATCTCCCACGTTCCATGGGAAGCGGCCATCTTGGAGGTTTGACAGTCTGGTGCTGCAAGCCGCAGCACTCCCAGATGAGCACATTGCAGTCCACTTAAACTCGGCTCCGGTGTGAGTTCGAGGAGTGTTTCAGACCTCAGGGAGGTGAGCCTTAGTTACAGAGTGGGAGTGTAACTTTGAAGAAGTAAGTGCTATCTATCTCCATCAAATCGCGTCACGGATTTTGACAACCACGAAGGGCCTAATACTCTGACTAATCTTTAGTGTGTGACTACAAGCACACACCCCTCCCGGTGGATCGATGACAAGAGAGTACGATAACACAGAGTAAGTTACGCATGCATCACCTGTGCGTTTGTAGTGTGCTTCATGTTTTTAAATGTTTTAAATGTTTTACTTGTAGTAAGTCTCGTATTGTCTAATAAGCAGGTGCATTGGTATTCACAAGCGCCTCTTCCCACGAGTGGGGTGCAGTTTGAACTTTGGTGGCACTACACCCACAAGCAACATATAGAGCATCTCAAAATCCATGAGAGTTGTGACAATTAGTGTATTTTATTTTCACAGGTACTATGGACGGACATTGCAATTAATAGGTATCATCTATAGTCATCACCTCAGTTAGGTGCATTATACTACACTATATAGCATGTACCATTAATGCTCTTAAATAGCGGTAGTCATACAAGGAGTGACACTAGGGAGTCAACCCTGGTCCTGAAGAGGAGCCCTGGGGTAAGGCTCTGAAACATGTAGACCAGGAAAAAGGGTACATAACACACCCCATTTCCGATGCCCCCTTTTTAATCACACCATCTGCGTGAGATCTATCAAATCATCATAAACACTTGAAAGCAGGTATTTTTAACTCACCCAAGACCCCACCACTCCTATCGCTCTTATGGTTTACATTGGTGAGACTACAACAGTGCTCCCACGTAATTCGTCTGTCGTAGCACGCCCTGCTCTGCAGCGGAACAGGAAGAAACCCAATGATGAAGCATGGCATCAACGGATAACCCTGGTGGGTAAGGGTTTTTCTAATAATAAATACAATTTGCCTTCTTTTCCTGTCCATCCTGTGGCTTTTCTTTGGGCTGGTCTCTAGTTTGTAATGTTACATAGACTATAAGGAAGACAGCCCAATTACCTCCTTCTCCCCTTTGTTTGTATGTAACTTTGTAATATTGACATAATTCAAGATCACACAAACTGATGGAATAAGGGCACCAAATACATCACCTGTAATCTCTGCTGCACTAAGTCCTCTTCTTGTCCTGGATTTAGGTCTCTCTCTCCAGACTGGATTGTCAAATTTGTCCACATGGTAGATTGGTAAGGCAGAGTCTTGTACATTTAACATAAAATTCCAAACACTTCTTAACAAAAATACATGTCTACATTCATTCGTCCCTTCAAAGTTATTGTCAGTCTTTGACTGTAGACTGTATATACATAGCTTCCCTAGATGTTGACAAAGCTAAGCGCCCTTGATACCACCACCTGCAAAATCGGTAACATCCTTCTGCCAATCCTGTAAAACTACTGCTTTTTCTACTTTTGTTTTCATTGATTTTCTCCTGTCATCCACTTGGTTAATGAAATCTTTCTCTACCTGTGTGTGAATGCAGGTTAAATTATTCCTATGTGCATAAGCAGTTCTGAAAGTTAGGGTCGTTTCAAAGAACCTCCCACTATGTCTATATTTTTAGCTTCAGCAATACTACTCAAATGCTATTTAATAGGCACAAAGGAAAACACAAGAGCTACATTAGAAGAGAAATAGTGTACAAACACTTGACTATATTATTGGGTTAGTAAAAGACTGAAACTAATTCCATACATTAAAAGTAGACTGTGATAGGTGATTCCTTCTTGCACTGATGAAGGGATCTGTGTACAGACATAACAATCATGCACCTCCATAGTTTCAATGTATTCATACAGTAACCTGTAGTATACTTTTGAAGACAAATCTCCCTTTGAGTCGTCAAGATGAAGCAATCTCTCAATCATCTTACAATGGATCTCGTTTTGTATGTGACTCCTCAGCACTGGTGTAATTTTGCTCTCAACTTTGTCTTTCACAGACACAGTCAAACCAGCAATCAATAAAATGCTCACAATCTCACATGCTATTGCTAAACCTATACAGACATACTTACTCCGTTTACCACGATCCAGATTCATGACTTATCTAGAGTTAGACCAAAATATCAAATTCAAAAAGCAAAAAGCAAAGCAAATATCAAAAATGTAAAGCAGCTTTTAAAATGTTTTTTTCTTAACGTGAGCTCAGCAAAAACAATGTCAAAAATACTTCAGTCTTTTTGCACTTATTTACAACATTCTTGATCTTTCAAAAGTTTCTCTACTTGCAAATGTTCAGAATCTGGACTAAAAGTTCAAAAGTCTTTAGTAATACACTATCTGGTAATCACAGATTAGCACTTCCAGAATGTAATGTCTCTGCGCATGAACCCAATTCGGAAGACCAGCACACTTCACAGCTGTTGTAGTCAGCAAGATAATTTGGAATGGCCCTTTCTAGATCAGCTCTAAACATGACTTTCTTACATGTTTCTTCACCAAAACCCAATTTCTTGGACACAAGTCATGACACTGCTCTTGTGCTGGCTGAACCGTTGCTTCTTCAACCTGGCTTGACAAAGAGCAAACCACATCAGCTAGTCCTTTTCAGTAATTTAGCACTAAGTCATCTGAAATGTTCACAAGTGCATTTGCAGGCACAGCTGGCAACTTCATAGCATGACCCATGAGTATCTTGTGGGGGGACAGTCCTGTCTTCCTGTCAGGTGTGCTACGCATGCTCATCAGAACAAGTGGCAATGCATCTCACCATTTCAACATTGTAGATGTGCACACGTTCAGTTCATCTGCTTGACCAATCCACATGCTTCTGGTCTGTAACTGCAGTGCAATCTTTGCTCAATTTATAATGCTGCACACAACAATTTCATGATCTCATTATTAAAATTAGATCTTTGGTCTGAATCCAAAGAAGCCAGAAATCCAAACCGTGGACTCAACCCTTTTAAAAGCAGCTTTGCAATGGTGAGGCTATCATTCCTGCAGTTTGGGTAAGCTTCTACCCAATGTGAAAACACACACACCACTACCAACACATATCTCAATCCATTGCACAAAGGCATCTCAATGAAATCAAGTTGCATTTGTTGGAAAGGACCTCCTGAACTACATATGTAGCTCAGGTTAACCACAGTGTGTTTCCCTACATTCATCTGTTGACATGTTACACATCTGTGATACACAGACACTGCAACCAATCTGAATCTGGGATTGTACCATGTTTGTCCGAAAGTCTTAATCATGGCATTTCTGCCAATGTGTGCCTGACCATGGTAATACCTGGCCATTGATGGTAACAAACTATTTGGCAACACCGATTTTCCTTCACCGGAAACCCAAACATAATCTTCATCTTCTTGCCTGCTCTACTCCAATCTCTGAGTTCCTCTTCAGTCACCTCTTCCTGCAATCGCTTATCCTCTTCCCAGGTATCAATTCCAGTCATCAAGAAACTTTGGTTTATCTCACTGGTGCTACTTCCATTGCTCTATTCCTCATTAAAGGATGTGTTATGGAGTTCACAGTATCTGGCCATGTGTTCCGCACAGGCATTGCCTAACTAGATGTAATTGCTTGACTTTTGGTGTGCTGCACATTTCGCAACAGCAATTTTCATAGGCAACTGTATTGCTTTCAACAACTGATTCACTCTGTCACCATTTCATATAGGTGATCCAGAAGAGGCCATAAAACATCGCTGGGACCACAAGTGTCAGAAATCATGAACAACATCAAAACCATATTGACTATCTGTGAAAATGGTGACTTTAAGCTGTTCAGAAACACAATCTGCTCTAGTAAGAGACACCAATTCAGGTACTTGGGCAGAAACGACTCCTGGAAGCCATGAAGCTTCTATCACTCCTGAGATTGTGCAAACTAGCTCACCAGCTCTCAGAATTCAATCATTGTTTCTTAAACAGGAGACATCAACGAACACGGCATAGTCATATCAGGTCTTGGTTTGCTGCACAGTTCAGTCACATCGAGACAGTCATGTTCCACTTCATCTTGATCATTAACATTTTCAACATTACTGGGCATAGGCGTTGTAGGATTCAACACTGTGCATCGCTTAATGTTAACATTAGCCAAACCAAGGATCAGTTACTCATAACGGGTCAGATACGCATTAGTGAAACGTTGGGTCTTTGTTCAAGTAAATAAGATCTTGAAGGAGTGAGGGATATATACGTTCAGGGGGTGTCCCATAACAATGCTCTCACACTGGACTATGTTGACACCTGTGCTGGCCACGGCTTTTAAGCAGGTTGGCAAAGCAGCAGCTATGGGATCCAGTGTGGCAGAAAAATGGGCCACTGGCCTTTTGACTCCTCCGTGTAACTGCATCAAAACAGAAAGTAAACCATCACGCTCACAACAAAGCAAAGAAAAACATTTATTGTAATCAGGCATTCCCAGAGCTGGGGCTTGGTACAGGCTTTCTCTCAGGTCAGAGAAGGATGTTGTGCATGTGTCATCAAATGGTACCAGATCAGGCACGTCCTTGAGTGTCAATTTCAACAAAGGTTTGGACGACAGTGACACATTTGTGAACCACTGGCGGCAGTAGTCGACCATTCCTAGGAACATTTTGACATCTGAGTCACAGGTGGATTCACTTGTATGATTGCTGAAAATTCTCTCTTGGGACGCCTTTTTTGCACCTTTCTCTATGTGACGACCTAAATACTTTACCTCTCTTTGACAATACTGTAGTTTTGTGGGGGACACTTTGTGGCAATTCTCACCAGGATGATTCAACAGGACATGGTACCTCACCCACAGTCTTCCTGTGTGTTTGATGTGACCATCACATTATCTATGTACTGAACTAGGGCTAAATGAAATTGCATTTGAACTGACTCTAAATCCTTTTGCAGGATCTGATCAAAAATGGATGGTGACTCTATATATCTCTGTGGAGTACAACCCCAGGAATATACACAGCTTTCAAATTTATATGCAGACAAGAACTGGCTTTCTTCATAGAGCGGATGAGAAAGCATGACACAAGTCAATGACAGAGAACCACTCCACTTCACAAGGAATCTGGAACAAAATCACAGCAGGATTCGGTACCATTGGACAACATGGAGCAACAATTGTGTCCACCTTTCTCAAAATCCTGGACCATGCAGTATTTTCCATTAGGCTTCCGCAGTCCTAATATAGGGGAATTACAGGACACCTTGCTCAACAAAATTCTGAATTATGGGAGTAATTCCTGCAATCACTTCTGGGACCATATTATAGAGCTGTAACCTTGGAAACACTGCATTGTGCTTCACTGTGATTTTAACTGTCTCAGTTCTTCTGATGAGTCCAATATCTTCCCCTAAAAAAGCCCAAACTCTCACCAGAACTGTCTCTTGTAACTCTTTGGGCAAATATTTAACTGTCATCATTAGGAATAAGGAAACGAGAGGATGTATTTCATAAATTTTGCTGGAAGTCTCATCATCACTATTTGTCTTAATGGCTAATCCACTGTAGCTGCAGCTAATGGATTAATTTAATGTGGACAACATATCATGCCCTAATAAACTCACAAGACTTGAATCACAGGCTACAAATTGGTGCAAATCCTCGCATGACCCTATTGACACTGAACATTTGCTCTGTAATCAGGTTGGTTAACTGCTGATTTGCTACTCCTACCTCCTGAACTCTTCTTCCTGAGAGGGGCACATTTGGTACGTCTGCCATTCCGAAAGTGGAACGTGTTGCTCCAGTGTCCACCAGGAACAAAAACATTGTGTCTCATAACATTGGCATTTACATAGGGACCACTCTGATCCACTTCTAAGGATGCAGCCAATACACATTCTTCCGCATCTGAACTGTAACTGTTATATGTTTCAGGGACGGTATTGTGGGATTAACTGAATCACATTTGCATTTGCTCTCTGATTCATCTTTTGCTGAGGAACCATCACTTGCTGCTGTTGCGTTGGGGCTTGAGGAACCTGCACTTGCTGAGGGACATGAATCTGTTGGGGGACCTGCACCTGTTGTAATCCAGTCTCCATTTTGAATTTGGGGTCTTTGGACTCTCTGCACTTGAACTTGACCATTGTCGACAATCTCAGCAACACCACCATTTTGCACCAAATTACTCCTGCTCCTAGTCCCTGAAACTACCTCAAGCATGACATGGACTCAGTTTCTTCATTGACTGAACATCAACCACATTACCACTCTGATCTATCCAAACACCACATCTTCTACCTCTAAAGGCACGTTGGTAACCTGCTGCGGCACACCTTGCATCCCACTAGCATTCACCATCACTTTCAGACTCTGTGTTCCTGTCTGGTCAGATTTAATTTGCATCACTTTCTCCAACTTTTTCTGCTTCAATTTAATTTCATCACAAATGTACCTAGCATCCTGCAGAACTTCATCAATCGGTTTATTCTGCCAGCAAATCAAATGATTCTGAATCATGGTGAAATTTTCAGGTTTCAATCCTTGCACGAATCTGAACACAAAATGACTCACGTCTTTCAGTGCAATAACTTCAGACCCATTCTGTTTTTTGAAGACATGCAACAATCTCTCATAGTAAGCATGAATTGACTCCTTTTCCTGTGCTGTCCTGTAAATCTTTTGCCAATCAACCTCTGTTGGGGCAACTTTGTTCTTCTGAAACTCAGTAATGTTATAATACCCTTTCATCACCTATTCAGACGGCGCACCTGTTGCTGTATCTCTCTGCGGTTTACAAGCCAATTCACACTCCGCTTGCACTCACAAATCGACTGGAACCACAATGTTAATTAATGTATTCAAATCTTCCCACAAGCATTTTGAAAGTTTCACAAACCTCTGTTTGCTCGTGCCATTCTACTGCTTTCTCTCTATATCTTTGGTAATCATTTGTGAATAGCAATGTGTCACTTCTGCCCCATGGGATATGCACATTTCCTCCACCTGGAATCTCTCTCATTGGTTTCATATTTACACTCTTGTCAGCTTGGTTTGCTCCAGGCAGAGGGAAATTCTGCTTTGCTTTCTCCCAGTCTCTTTTCTGTGCCCATCTGCCTTCCCATTTATCCAATGCTCCCCATGTTCAAATGTTGAAAATTAATTGTTTAAAGTGCATTCTCATGTCCAGGATCTCATATTTATTTACAATGTCTGGAACTAAATTCTAATCTGTAACTCCGTCTTAAGGGTTTTGATTTATATAAATCCACATCATATTTCTCATCTAGTTTTACTAATTTCTCATAAGTTTGCCCTGTATGATTTGTGACATCCTTGTACATGAAGTGCAATTCTTCTTCATTGTACGTATCCAATCTTTCTAGCTCAAGTGTTCCCTTGATTAATTCATTTAATTCTAATTTTCATCTGGGCACATTCACTGTCCTATCTCTTTCCGGGGTCCCTTCTGTTCAGGCACTGCTGTCTATCATACCTGTTCCTGTGCTGGAAATCCCTGCAAACTGAGTCAGGTTCTGTGGGAAATTACAAGATACTTTTATGATCTGTTCTGGTGAGGACATGTGTGTGTAACTGAAGTTCCTGGAGGACATCTCACATCTATTATTGGACTTGTTCAATCTAACATCTGGTTCGGATCTGCAATTCGCATGGGGATCACAGCTGGATTCTAATCTTTTCATTTCTGAATTAGTTGAATATACTGATCTCTGCGTATCACACAGTGAAACCCTCATAGACACAGGATTTGTGGGCTTAAGGCTACTCCCAGTATTACCTGGAGCATACAGTAGAACAACTGGACCTATAGTCACAGGGACTGTCAATGCTTCGGGTCCTGTCAAATTGGCTTGATTTTGTGGAATCATCAACCCTGCACTTTGACCTGTTAATACTGTACTTAAAGTCAGTCCTGATTGATTTGGGGCAATATTTGGGGGAGTCAGTACTGGAAAATACATGGGCATTGTCTGTCTCCGATTTTGCACAGGTACTATCACATTAGGCGTTGATTCCATTAGCTGATTCACAACTGGGTTCATAATTTTCTGGGCTGTACTAACAGGAACTGTGGGATAAATTTTGGGTACCTGCATACTGAACTGACAGTTGTACTCGGGACTACCTAAATCAGACACTGAGAAACTAGAGCTGTTGGCACACTCAGGGCTACATTCTGAACGACTCTCTCAACTGAATGATTTGACGAGGGACGATTCTGTTCCTTATCCCATCTGGCTTCAGTTAGTGTCTTCCCCGCTGTCCTCATTCTGTTCTGAAATGTTTCTGTTTCTTTTTGTCTTGCAACAAGTTATCAAATAGCAAGAGCTTCAAATTGTGCGGGTCTTGGTGGAGGCTTTAATTCGCACAATATTCTTGTAACCGTGAGGGTGTGGATAAATCACTCTAGACCGCGTTAGTCTGGGAAAAGGTCTTTTATTGGTGATAGAAGATGTAGTAGGAAACAGGTGAGCATCTTTTAGTCTTTGGTTGCGGGTATCGCCAAACACTCCTTCTCTATAGCTGGATAATGTAATTCCCGCGGTAGAAGCTTCCTGCAGATGTACAATGGGTGGTGGGATGTTCTTGAGCTTTGGTCTTCACTCTTCTTTTTCTGTCTCCCTGGTTCACAGGTCGTTCCTCGGGAAGTGCAAGTGGAGAGAAGAGAATATAGCGGTAAGTGTACTTGATACTTGTATCTATTTTGCCTCCTTATTCTTTCTTTGTTTTCCCTGTCTCATTGTTCTTCTCAAGGTTATTGTACTCAGACCAATTCAGATTTGTATGTGCTTTCTTCCTTCTGTCTCTTAGTGCTTCAACTCCTATCCTTTCTGTCTTTTTAATTTCCTTCAGTGCTCAACCGTTCCTGTGCAAGGCTTAGCTGGTCTACTTTTGGTGACGGTGCTCTACAGTGCCTGGTGGTACGTATTTTATCACCCCCTCTTTTCGGGTTTTACCCTCGTCCTTGTCCGTTTCTCTTTTCCAACACCCCCTCCTCCCAGTGTTCGTGCTTGTTATGTTTCCCTGTTTTTGTCCTCCCCCCTCCCTTCTTTCTGTAGTTTTCAACCCCCACCCCCCCTTTTCCCTCCGCTCTCTTTCTCTCACTCTCACTCTTGGTCAGGAACGTGGTCCCACGCACCTGAATGGCCACGCTTATCCTGAAGCGTGGCGGGATGCTGCAACTCGTCCTCCTGGTTGCCTGGAATAGGGTCTTCTGACGCTCGTCTTCCGCCTTCACCTCTGGGGCTCGGATGGGACCGCTGTCTCTGACTCTCTGACGGGCTCCGCTCCTGGGCTTCCGTGTTCACCTCTCTTTTGCTGGGCTTCTCCTCCTCCAAGAAATGGTTCACGGCTGTTCCCTTGCCTCCTGCTTGCTCCTCCAAAGCTCTGAACGCCGTAGGTTTATGCCGCGGCACTTTTGAACTCCCAGCGCCCCGCCACTGCCGGTCTTTCCACCAATCACGGGCAGGGAGCCGCGGAGCAACAGGGGCAGCGTCAGCACAAGTGGGAGCCGAGTGCGGGTGAACAGGTTCCAGTCTGTCACATACACTCCCCCTAGAGAGCGGCCTGTCGAGGTGCTCCAAGACCGGATAACGGGAAAGAAAATCCGCGGCCACCATTTGTTTACCCGGAAGATGCTGTATCCGAAAGGAGAAAGGCTGTAAGGAAAGGAACCAGCGGAGAATACGGGAATTAGTGTCCTTATGATGGGCGAGCCAGGGAAGAGGAGAGTTATCAGTAATCAGGGTAAAGGTCCTGCCGGACAGATAATATCTGAGAGACTCAATTGCCCATTTAATCGCCAAACACTCCTTCTCTATAGCTGGATAATGTAATTCCCGCGGTAGAAGCTTCCTGCAGATGTACAATATAGGGTGGAGGGTATCATCATCCTGTGGTTGTGATAACACAGCCCCAAGACCCACCTCAGAGGCATCACTTAGTAACACAAAGGGTTTACCAAAATCAGCACAGCAAAGCACAGGTTCTGACGTGAGAGCGGTTTTCAACTTGTAAGGCAGTTACAGAGGGAGGACCAAGGGTGTTGGGATAGGTGTTTTTTAGCATATCAGTAAGGGGTTCTGCCACCGTAGAGAAATGGGGAATAAATCGCCTATAATAGCCAATCAATCCCAAGAAGGCCCTAATGTCTTTTTTTTTCTTGGGGAATGTCATTTTTGAGATGGCTTCTGCTTTTTCTACTTGAGGTCTAATCTGACCGCTCCCCACAATATAGCCCAGGTATTTGATACTAGTCTGTCCAAGTCTACATTTTTCAGGATTGGCGGTTAACTGGGCCTTTCGTAGAGCTTGTAATATGGTATCTAGGTGTGCCATGTGCTCCTCCCAGGTTTTGCTATAGATAACAATGTCATCGAGATAGGCAGCAGCATATTGCTTAAAAGGTCGTAGGATTTCATCCATGAGTCTTTGGAAGGTGGTGGGGGCCCTATGAAGCCCAAAAGGGAGGACAGTAAAATGATGTAATCCCGAAGGGGTGGCAAAGGCTGTTTTTTCTTTGTCTTCCCTTCTTAAGGGTATTTGCCAATAACCCTTTGTGAGATCTAGGGTGGATAAGTACTTGGCTTGTCCTAGTCTCTCAATAAGCTCGTCTATTCTAGGCATGGGATATGCATCAAAATAGGTTAAGTTTTTGACACCCCTGTAATCTACACAAAACCGGGTGCTGCCATCTGGCTTGGGTACCAACACGACTGGCGAGCACCATGGACTGGGTGACGGTTCTATGATACCGGCTGCCAACATGGCTTGGACTTCATCTTCAATAATCTTTTGTTTTGCTTCAGGAATGCGGTATGGTCGCTGTCATGAGACAATATTCATTTTCAGGTGAATGGGATGTTGGACTAAGGTGGTTCTGCCCGGATATTTAGAGAAGACATCTTGATCGTGATGTACTAGGCGAGTTAGTTGGTTGTGATACAATCTCTTAAGATCTGGATTGATCCATGGTTGTACCTGGTTGGACAGGTCCTGGGAAGGTAACATGGGATACGGGATGTCTTCAGTAACATCAGAGTTGATAAAATGCATGGACGAGCCTCCTGTGGGTTCTAGGCATTTTTTAAGAAGATTGATGTGATATATCTGTTCCCTGCCACTTCCTTGGGGAATGGCCAACTTATAAGTGGTGGGATTGATCTATCCTATCACTTCAAATGGTCCCTGCCATTTGGCCAATAACTTATTTTCAGTGCTAGGGAGTAAGACTAGAGATTTATCTCCTACTGTTAGGGTGCGAACTGCACTTCGGGTATCATATATTTGCTTCTGCTAATTCTGAGCTTCCTGTAAGGCAGTATGGGCCTCTTCCCATACTGTATGAAGATTCTCTCTTAAATCTCTGGTATATGTTAAGAGGTCTTTTACTTCCTCCTCCGTGTCCTCCCACTGTTCGGCTAACATATCTAACAGTATGCGTGGTTGTCGATCGAACAACATCTCAAAAGGGCTATGGCCTAAGGAGGCTTGTACATGGGTACGAATAGCATATAGAACCAATGGTAGTTTCTTTTCCCAGTCCTTACCGGCCTCAGATATGCTCTTTCTTAGTAAGGATTTAATGGTTTTGTTGTATCTTTCCACCAGCCCATCTGTTTGCGGATGATATACTGAGGTACGGATTTGTTTCACCCCTAGCAATCTACATACTTCAGCCATTAATTTAGACAGAAAAGGAGTCCCTTGGTCAGTCAATATTTCTTTCGGGAAACCCACCCTTGAAAAGAACTCTATCACTGCCTGGGAAATAGCTTTAGTGTGCATACTGGGAAGGGGCATAGCCTCGGGATATTGTGTGGCATAGTCCACCAAGACTAAAACATGTTGTCTACCCCGAGTGGAAGGGGTGAGGGGCCCGATAAGTCCATTCCAACCCTGGTAAAGGGAATATCAATAATCGGAAGAGGTTGAGTGGGTTGGGGTTTTTGTGGAGATGAGTTATACAAGTGGCATTTGGGACACTCTGAACAATGCTTACGTATTTCACTATAAACCCCATGCCAATAAAATTGTCTTTGAACTGCTTCCTCAGTTTTCTCCCTTCCCAAGTGCTCTTTCCCGTTATCGCCATGTGCTAATTGTAACACTTGTTGGCGGTGACTTTTAGGCACTACTAACTGCAGATTGTTTCCTCTGGTGGGTGTGGGATTTCTGTATAACAGATTATTACGAATCAGTAATCTGGGACCTACCCCTGGTGCTGCCCCAGACTCGGCCTGCTGCCATGCGTGTTTTAAGGTTGGGTCCTCATTCGGATTCTGTTGGGAATCCCCGGTTATTGTGCAAACCTTCCCATTAACAATAGGACCGCCTTGGGATGGGCAATTCTGTATATAGGACCGTCGTTGCTCTCTTTTTTGTCTCCTGCTGAGGATAATTCGTACCCGTTTGGGTTCCTCTGTAATCGTTCCACTAGGTGCTTCCGTCCACCAATCCCTCAGAAGGTGCTCTTGCCCGGCTTTCTCCAATAAGGAGGGAAAATCCTCGTAATCAGTCCCGAGGATTATGTCCTCATCAAGGGTGGAGCGTACCCCTACCCGGAGGTTCTCGTTTTGTTCTCTCCATTTCAACCTTATAGTGGCAATGGGATAATACCGTTGATCGCCATGTACACAGGTGATGAGAACCTGGGTCTCTGTATCTTCCTGCCCTGGCAATACTAAATCTCCCCGGATCACACTCTGGCTACATCCGGAGTCAATTAGGGCCATTCTTTCTACTTCATTGATGATGATAGGGAGGGTATATTTAGGTTTCTCTCCTCCGGTCCAGAACACTCTTCCCTTGGTCAGACCTATCTCCATGGGCCCCTCGGCATCTTTCTTTTGTGGGCAATATCGGGCAATATGGCCCCACTCTGAACAGTTGTAGCACTGAGGACCAGGGCCTGAGTATCCAGAGGGTCCCGGGCCCACTGGTTGAGATCGGTCCGGCTCGTGGGTTCCTACCAGCCGCAGCAGTTGTATTCTAGGAATGGCCGGTCTGACCGGAGGTGGGGGAGCCCGACTAACGGTAGCCCGGAAGTCAGAGCCTCTATGATAAGCACAGGCAAGATCTACGGCTGTCTCATTTGTGAGTCCGGGATGTTGTCTTACCCAGTTCCGGGTGGTAGGTGGTAAAGCATCCAAGTACTGTTCGAAGACTATTATGTCAAACATGTCTTCTCTTGTCTTCTCCGTAGGAAGTAACCACCTCCCGGCTGCATGTTGGACTCTATAATACAAGGTACGGGGATTCTCCTGATGCTGCCATTTCATTTGCCTAAACCTGGTGCGATAACTCTCACTGTCCAAACCCACTCTTTCTAAAATAGTTTTCTTAATGTCCTTGTATGGAAGGTTCCCACTCGGATTAATAGCTTGGTATGTTGTTTGCAGGTGGCCGGTGAGTAGGGGGGCGATATACTGACCCCATTTATCCTCCGGCCAATTAGCAGTACTGGCCACTCTTTCGAAGTTTGTGAAGAAAGAGTCTGGGTCTTCCTGGTAACGTTGCAACACACTACTTGGTACCGTGGGGTGTACTTTTGTATGGGCGATGGTGTCGGTAAGCTTTCCCAATGCTGTTTCATGTACCAGTTGGTTATTAACCATAATCGTTGCCTGGCTCTTGAGCGCTGTTTCCAATGCCTCCCATTCCTCTTTGGCTTCTTTCATTTGTTGTTCCCATATCAACTGGAGATGCCGTTGCCCTTCTGCCAACTGGGCTATTACATCTGCCATTGTTGCCTTCTCTTTCTTGGTGGTGGATTCTTCTGCAAATCCCACTTCTGACACCACTTGTAACCGTGAGGGTGTGGATAAATCACTCTAGACTGTGTTAGTCTGGGAAAAGGTCTTTTATTGGTGATAGAAGATATAGTAGGAAACAGGTGAGTATCTTTCAGTCTTTGGTTGCGGGGATTTAGGGTGGTGGGATGTTCTTGAGGTTTGGTCTTCACTCTTCTTTTTCTGTCTCCCTGGTTCACAGGTCGTCCCCCGGGAAGTGCATGTGGAGAGAAGAGAATATAGCGGTAAGTGTACTTGGTACTTGTACCTATTTTGTCTCCTTATTCTTTCTTTGTTTTCCTTGTCTCACTGTTCTTCTCAAGGTTATTGTACTCAGACCGATTCAGATTAGTATGTGCTTTCTTCCTTCTGTCTCTTAGTGCTTCAACTCCTGTCCTTTCTGTCTTTTTAATTTCCTTCAGTGCTCAACCGTTCCTGTGCGTGGCTTAGCTGGTCTACTTTTGGTGACGGTGCTCTACGGTGCCTTGTGGTACGTATTTTATCACCCCCTCTTTTCGGGTTTTACCCTCGTCCTTGTCCGTTTCTCTTTTCCAACCCCCCCACCCCCAGTGCTCGTGCTTGTTATGTTTCCCTGTTTTTCCTCCCCCCTCCCTTCTTTCCGTGGTTTCCGACCCCCACCCCCCCTTTTCACTCCGCTCTCTTTCTCTCACTCTCACTCTCACTCTTGGTCAGGGACGTGGTCCCACGCACCAGAATGGCCATGCTTCTCCTGAAGCGTGGCGGGATGATGCAACTCGTCCTCCCGGTTGCCTGGAACAGGGTCTTCTGACGCTCGTCTTCCGCCTTCACCTCCGGGGCTCGGATGGGACCGCTGTATCTGACTCTCGGGCGGGCTCCGCTCCTGGGCTTCCGTGTTCACCTCTCTTTTGCTGGGCTTCTCCTCCTCCAAGAAATGGTTCACGGCTGTTCCCTTGCCTCCTGCTTGTTTCTCCAAAGCTCTGAACGCCGTAGGTTTATGCCGCGGCACTTTTGAACTCCCAGCGCCCTGCCACTGCCGGTCTTTCCACCAATCACGGGCAGGGAGCCGCAGAGCAACAGGGCAGCGTCAGCACAAGTGGGAGCCGAGTGCGGGCGAACAGGTTCCAGCCCGTCACAATTCTCCTCAAATTTTCTAAAATTCTCAAATGAAAGGTTCTGTAACATTGAAAAGCCAATGAACCATCTTTCTCAGTGATCTTACATCACAGTTGAACCCAAATGCATGCTGAAGCTCCTCTTGCCTCTGCCACTTCATTTGCTGGTGTTCTTTCAGGTGCTGTTTGTTCACCCTCCCTAACTGGCATAAACACATCTCCTCTCAACGCACTTCTGAAAGCTCGGAAAAAATTCATGTTTGCACTAATTTTAATCAATAATACGAATTTCAACTGAACCAGGAAGTAAATCCAATTCTACAATTCTTTTAGCGAGCTGTTCTCAACCAATGGCAACGCAGTACTGTCCACTAATATGTGCACGGCTTTTCACTAACCAACTTATCTCAGCACGGCACAACTTCTCTCAGCAGCTGCAAGTCTCTTCACAACTGTCTCTGACACAACTCACACTTACACTAAATGCAAAATATTGCAAGCACTAGCAAAAACATGTCTGATCATTACTGGAAGGACTCAAACACTTTGAAAGCTGTACAGCTTGCAAATCCGACTGTGGCTTTCACAATTACACAAGTAAGGCTTCACTAGCAAATGTCCCCCTAGTTGATACAGATCCTCCATGGTGACTCAGAATTCACCTAATATCACCCAACATCCCACACTCACTCAAAGAATACTACTGGTATTGTCAAAGGCACCTCATGACCAATAACTCACTGCAGACAATAAATTATCAAAGTGTCTCCATGCACTTGTACGATACTCTGGAATTTTAGGCTGTGACGGACCCGTCAATAACAACAACTACGGTAGGCATTTGTGAGCACAAAGCACCACAATCACTTTGACTCCCCAAACAACTCACAACATTACACTTCATCACAATTTATAGCAAAAAAGCACATCGGATTCTGCTAACACGTTTTCCTCACCCTTCGCAGGATTCATGACACTCGCTTTCATTCCTCCCTCAGGTCGATGGATGTTTTCGATCAGTTAAGAGTGTGGTAACCATTTACAATTTAGTAAAACCTAATCAACTAATTTAAACACCATGGCCCTCATTACAACCCTGGTGGTAAATCCCTCTTACCACCGTGCAGAAGACCTCCAACACACCGCTGCGGCGGTGGAATTCCGCTACAGCTATTACGATCCACAGCTCGGAATCTGCCATAATTCAGACACCCAACCAAGTCCGCCACACCAAAGGTCAGTGATAAACTGGCGATAACAAAACCGGCACCGTCACACCAACAGGAATACGCCCACACTATCACGACACACGAATCCACGCAGCGGTCTTTCAACCACGGGAAACCATTGGCGGTATACACCGCTGCGCTCAAAATACACACACATTTACAAAACACAACCACATTGGACAATTCGAAATACACACACCTGATACACATACACACACCACACCCACACACTTAATCCAATATAAAGCACACACCCACATCTTCCACAAACCCTTACTACCAGAAATTGAAAGCAGGCCAGAGAGATACACTACATTAAACAATAGCACCATCCACAGACACACAACATCTTCAGTCACACAACATCCATGCACCTCAAAAAACACACAACAACACATCCCGTCACACATCACAACACACAACACCTCAAACATCACCCAAACCACATCATGTCATCTCAACGGCACCCCAGGTTCTCTGAGGAGGAGATCAGGGTCATGGTGGAGGAAATCGTCCAGGTAGAGCCACAGCTATTCGGATCACAGGTGCAGCACACCTCCATTGCTGGGAAGATGGAGCTATGGCGCAGAATCCTCGACAGGGTCAATGCAGTGGGACAGCATTCAAGAACAAGGGATGACATCCGGAAGAGGTGGAACGACCTACGGGGGAAAGTGCATTCCGTGGTCTCCAGACACCAGATTGCTGTACAGAGGACTGGCGGTGGACCCCCACCTCCTCCCCACAACTAACAACATGGGAGGAGCAAGTCTTGGCAAAACTGCTTCCTGAGGGCCTCGTAGGAGTAGGAGGAGGACTGGACTCTGGTAAGGCAAATATTTACTACCTTATCCCCCCACCCACCTGCATGCCATCACATACTCCCACCCTTACCCTCACACCCATCACCCCCAACAACCCGCAGATATCCCACCAACACAACCCACACATCCCAAAACCAAGCCCTGCATGTAACACCAATGAATGGACACCCATCACCCAAGCATGTCCATTACAGATACCCACACTGACCCCAACCAATTATCACACAAGGACCTAGACAAGAATGCAAGCACTGGAGTACAGGGTCACTCACCCATTGTACATGATGGCACACACAGATGCAATAATCATGCCTTTACACCCCTGCAGGACCCCTACCCAACGTCACCGGACAGGAGGTACCAGACATATCCAGTCCCCCCACAGAAGAGACCCACAGTGATGACAGCAGCTCTGCACAACTGGATCAAGATGACCAGCCCGGCCCATCAGGGACCTCAGGACAGTCGGTTCTCCTGACACTGGCACAAGCCACAAGCCACCACAGAGCCTCCCCCTCAGGAGACACCAGCAGAGCACCCACCCAGTGGGCCCATCCTTCTGTCCCCAGGACACGTCAATCAGCAGTGTGTCCACCACTACAGGGAACCCAGGCTAACCCACCAACCCAAAACAATCAGGGACCTGGGGGCAGTGGCGGTGGGCACACAGTTCAGGGGACAGAGGAACTGGAAAACAGGGGAACTGGGAGGACTGCTGTGCGACAGGGGGAGGACAGGCCCAGGGAACCCACTCTCCACGAGGCCCTCTCCAACATCATGAGAGCGTACCATCATTCCCAGGAGACGATGGCAATGGTACTGGGCAAGTTTCAGGAGACCCAGCAGCTGCAGGAGGAACACTATCTGGGGATCAGGGAGAAACTGAAGTCCATTAACACCACCCTGGTCAACATTGCAGGGGTGCTGCAAGACGTTGTCAACACCAGGAGGGACACTATGGCACAACAAGGGGGCCCTTGACACTAGCCTGGATGATGAACAGCCCTCCACCTCCACCAGCGCTAGTGGACAGGAGGCACCACCACAGGAACACAACACCAGCACCCCACCCCCTGCAGATGAAGAGCCACCCCGCAAACGGTCCCTGAGATCCAGGAACAAGACGGAGAACATTGCCAAGACCCCTGCCAGGAAATGAGACCCCCCCTGAATGTCACCCTTCTGTCCCACTTTATCACCCTGTTCATCCATCAACTGCCCTTGCTCCACTTCCTATGCCTCTTTGGACAATGCACCTGTGAAACAAATAGACTGGACTCTGCCATGGACAGTCCTCCACCATCACCCCAGCCCATTTTACAACCTCCTCCACTTATTTTCACAGAAATAAACACACTTCAATCACAAAACAATCTGGAGTCAGTCTGTGCTTTCACAAATGTGTAATTGCAATAATTATGGAATATAGCAATGTCAATTTAATTGTTCACATACCGATGAAACACAGCTGTAGGGCTGGAGGAAATATAGCAGAGGGCACAAAGTGGGACCCACATTTGTTAAATGGAAAGGCAAAGTGACAAGTCAGGGTCCATACACTGAGTGAAAATGACAGACTTATGCTAGCTCCAACAATAGTATGAGATGTGTGAGGCAGTGAAATCTTCTTACCTGTGTCTCACTGGAAGTATTGCTGGATAATGTTGTTTCTGTTGTCGATATCCTCTTCTTCTGCCTCCTCTTCTTCACTGTCCACAGGCTCCACAGCTGCCACAAGACCACCAGCTGGACCATCCTCCTGCAGAAAAGGCACCTGCTGTCGAAAAAGCCAGGTTGTGCAGCATACAGCAGGCCACGATGATCAGGCACACCTTCTTTGGTGAGTAGTAGAGAGAACCACCTGTCATATGGAGGCACCGGAACCTGGCCTTCAGGAGGCTGAAGGTCCGTTCAATCACCCTCCTAGTTCGGCCATGTGCCTCATTGTAGGGTTCCTCTGCCCTTCTCCTGGGATTTCTCATTGGGGTCAGTAGCCATGACAGGTTGGGGTAACCAGAGTCACCTGCAAATGTCGAGGGACAACTGTTAGACACACACTAACCCGTAGGGACAACCTCAGACCCAGACAACTATTCACACTGTATAGGGTCCTTGTCCTCACCTATTAGCCACACACAGTGCCTCTTGAGTTGTCCCATCACATAAGGGATGCACTGAGCCAGGAAATTTGCATTCACATGGGAGATGTACTGGTCAGCCAAACACACCATCTGCACATTCATCGAATGGTAGTTCTTACAGTTTCTGTACACCTGTTCACTCCTGCGGGGGGTACCAAGGCCACATGTGTCCCATCAATGGCTCCTATGATGTTGGGGATATGTCCCAGGCCATAGAAGTCACCTTTCACTGTGGGCAAATCGTCCACCTGAGGGAACACGATGTAGCTGCACATGTGTTTCAGCAGGGCAGACAACACTCTGGACAACACATTAGAGAACATTGGCTGGGACATCCCTGATGCAATGGCCACTGTTGTTTGAAAGGAACCACTTGCCAGGAAATGGAGTACTGACAGGACCTGCACCAGAGGGGGTACCCCTGTGGGATGGCAGATAGCTGACATTAGGTCTGGCTCCAAGTGGGCACACGGTTCATGGATTGTTGCACGATCAAGTCTGTAGGTGACTATTATGTGTCTCTCTTCCATTGTCGACAGGACCACCAGCGGTCTGTACACCGGAGGATGCCGCCATCTCATCACCTGCCCCAGCGGACGTGCCCTATGGACGAGAACAGCAAGCAGAGAGTCAGCCAACACTGAGGTATCACAAAATGTCATTTGCACACATTTATTAATCCGCAATGTGCCTGTTACTGTGTGTATGCAAGGCCTACATTGGTGTGACGCAGTTAATATTTTTGCCATGTGGCCCCCTGAAATGGCGGCTGCCTGACCTGTAAGGTGGGACAAGGGGATATGAGGTAACTGCGCTGGCGTTTTACACCGACGTGGTAGGTGGTCGAAGACCGCAGCGCAATCATGCACTGGTTAACATTGGACCCTATGGGTCCCAGGAGCCAATGACGATGTACGCCGGCGGTGACGGTACGCACCGCCGCGGACATGACTGCCATTGTTTCCTCAATTGATACCTGACCTTCAACAGGAGAGGACCTACACTGCAAGTGTTGCTGTGACCTCAGTCTGGAAGCGACAATGGCTCATGTGTCTGGGGAAAGGGCTCCTGCCTTCACTTCAGAGGAGTTGGAGAAACTAGTGGATGGGTCCTCCCCCAGTACACACAACTGTACGGTCCTCCAGACAAAGAGGTGAGTACACTGTGAGAATGCTGCATGGGCAATGCCTGTTTGGAGTGGTGCGGATGGAAGCAAAATGGGGGGGGACTGAGGCCTGCATGTGCGGACGGTGAGTGTATGTGCGTCAGGGCAAGGGTGGGAACGTGGACCAAAGAGGATGGAGGTCCGGACGGTTAAAGATTTTCCTTTTCCCCTGTACTATTCCTCTAGGTCAGCGCCCACCAGAAGAAGGATATTTGGCGTGCCATCGCTAAGGACGTCCGGACCCTGGCGGTCCACCACAGACGGAGCACCCACTGCTGGAAAAATGGGAGGACCTTCGCCGCTGGAGCAAGAAGATGGCAGAGGCCCAGCTGGGGATGACCTCCCAACGTGGGAGGGGTGCCTGTCGCACCATGACCCCCCTGATGTTCCGGATCCTGGCGGTGGCGTATCCGGAGTTGGATGGGCGCTTGACGGCATCACAGCAGCCACAAGTGGGTGAGTACACTATCATTCTGCTGACTGCGCGCATTACAAGGTGTCTGGATGGGGGAGGTGGGCAGTGGGCTCCCCTAGCCAGGGCGAACTTTGTAGGCAAGCTCCCTTGTGAGGCAGGCTCTGTGGCACCCCAATCCCACTAGTGGTTAGTGCCATCTACACATAGTCAGGCTCCTGTGACTTCCATGTGTGCAGCAATCGGGCTTAGGCCTTGTACCCCATGGGCATTTGATAAATCTAGGAACTATAAGTGCATGTAGTAGTGCAGAGGGCTGCTGTGTCTGTTGTGTCCGCCAATGCTAGTGGTGTTGCATGCACTGAACATGTCTTTCTTCTGTCTCCCCCCCCCACTTTTTGTGGTCTCCCTGTTCTTGTGTGCAATAGCATCATCAGGCGGAGGAGCAGTGGCACCAGAGCAGGAGGGAGCTGCGTCCCACTTGGCCCTGGAGGGTGAAACAATGGAGTCTGAAGCCACCAGTGGAACGGAGGGCGATGTGAGCTCCATGGCAGGGACAGGAGCAGACAGCAGTGACAGCGACTCCTCCTCTGATGGGAGCTCCATTGCTGTGGCGGGCCCCTCTGTGCCCCCCGCATCAACAGGTACAGCCTCCACCCCCCCTACCAGCACCGCCCTCCCAGCAGCCCCTCAGCATGTGTCTGTGCCCGCTCACCCAGGAGGGTGGGCATCTCCTTCGCCCCAGATACCTCAGGCCCTGCCCCAGTCAGCCCTGCTGCCCTCAGTGAGGAGGCTATTGACCTGCTGAGATCCCTCACTGTTGGGCAGTCTACCATTCTGAATGCCATCCAGGGTGTTGAGAGGCATTTGCAACAAACAAATGCATACCTGGAGGGCATTCATTCTGGGCAGGCAGCCCAACAGAGAGCATTTCAGGCTCTGGCCTCAGCACTGATGGCAACCATTGTCCCTGTGTCCAGCCTCCCCCCTCCAACTTTCTCCATCCAGACCCAATCCCCTGTACCTCAGCCTATCCCAAGCACACCATCAGACCAGCATGCACACACCTCAACACACAAGGGTGGCTCAGGCAAACATAAATACCACACATCCCACAGGCACTCACACAAGCGTCATACCCATGCACACATACCAACATCCAATGCCTCCACTGTGTCCCCCTCCTCCACATCTCCCTACTCCCTCCCTGTCTCATATCCACTCACACCTGCATGCACTACATCCTCAGCCACTACCTCCATCACCAGCACGCCCATCACCACACACCGCTCACGTGCACTCACCACCCCCACTACCATTCACACATCCCCAGTGTCCTCTCCCAGTGTGTCTGTGAGCCCTCATCCCAAAGTACACAAACGCAGGCACACACCCACCCAACAGCCATCCACCCCACAACAGCCTCCAGCCCATGCACCTTCACCCAAATTCAGCAGACGTACACCTCCTACAACCACTACCTCTACCTCCACTCCCAAACCCCCTCCATCTACCCGTCCCAGTGTGTCTAAAAAACTTTTCCTGGCTAATATTGACCTCTTCCCTACACCTCCCCCCCGTCCTTCCCCTAGAGCCAGGCTTTCCAGGTCCCAGCCCAGCACCTCAGCCACCCCATCCCCAGGCACAGTGGTGCTAGCATCTGCGGGGTCATAGAGTGCGCCAACCATCAGGGCTGCAAGTGTGCCACGGAGCGAGGGAAAGGACATTCCACCACCTGCCATGGTGAAAAAGGTGCCCACATCCCGGCGGGAGAAGCCGAAAACACCTGCCACTAAGGGGTCAGGCAAAACGAAAGGGGATAGTGGCAAGACAGCTGCTCCACCATCAAAGGTGGGGAAGGGCCAGAAACTGAAGGGCAGGTCAGGAGAGGGCATTGTGGCACCGACTGAGGGACCAGTGTCACACCTTCTGTCCACATCGATGCCAACCTGTACGGCGGAGAAGACCGCGACCTGCACCGCCACCTGCACCACCATAGAGCCCGCCGCCAGCACCGCTGCCACAGAGCCCGCCACCAGCACCGCTGCCACAGACCCCGCAGACAGCACCGCCGCCACAGACCCCACCGCACGCACCGCCGCCCCTGAGCCCGCCGCCTGCACCGCTGCCACAGACCCCGCAGCCAGCACTGCTGCCACAGACCCCGCGGCCAGCACCGCCGCCACAGAGCCCACAGCCAGCACCGCCGCCACAGAGCCCGCTGCAAGCACCGCTGCCACAGAGCCTGCAGCCAGCACTGCCGCCATAGCGCCCACCACAGAGCCAGCCGCAAGCACCGCCGAGACTGACAACGCCGCAAGCACAGCCAGCGGCCCCGCGACATCCTGAACCAGTGGCACCACCGCAGATATGGCTGCCATCCCCAGTGGTCAGTCGTCCGAGGCTGGTGGTGAGATCCAGGAGCCTGGCCAGCTTCCATGAAGCATCACTGTCATCACAGTTGTCACCTGCATTTGGAATGCGAAGCCGCAGCAGTGTGGGGTATGTCTCTGCCTCCATGGCGTATCAACCTACCTGTACCTCGGCAGTCTCGTGGCACACACACCCAGGCAAGTGTATTGTTGCGGCCACAATGCACGTGGAGCACTCTGGGCACAAAGCTCCCTCCAGAACCAGTGGAGTATCACATCCACTGCCTCAGTCCTTGGCAGGATGAAGCACTCTGGGCACAAAGCCCCCTCCAGAACCAGTGGAGTATCACATCCACTACCTCAGTCCTTGGCAGGATGAAACACTCTGGGCACAAAGCCCCCTCCAAAACCAGTGGCGACTGTTATCCACTTGAGAGACTGTGGCCTTGCACTCCCCAGGATGCAGCAGTGGGCAAACCACCCACTGGAGAGACTTGAGAGACTGTGGCTTTGCACTCCCCAGGATGCAACAGTGGGCAAACCACCCACTGGAGAAACTTGAGAGACTGTGGCTTTGCACTCCCCAGGATACATCAATGGGCATGAAGCCCCCTCGTGGAGCAGTGGCATTGTGCGTTCATCCGGCTGAGGTGCACCCTCTAAGGTGCCTGTATATTTTCTTTGTGATGCCCCTCCAGTGTTCTCTCCATTTGGAGTCAGGTATCTAGTGTGGGCCTCGCCCATGAACTTTGGGCCCAGTGGTCCACGGACAATGATTGCTGCACTATCCGGAATTGTGTAGTTGGTGTACAAAATTGTATATACTGGATTTTGAGTTTTGACTGATGGATTTTATTTTTACTACAATCGTTACAATCATTTCCTTTTGTCCTTGCGTTATTCAAGGGGGGGTAGGAGGTCTATGTGTAATGTTGCAGCATGTGTTTGTGTGTTCGGTGTTGTGGGTGAGGGTGGGGGTGTGGGTGTTGCGTGTGTGTGTCACTCTCTTTTCCCTCCCCCTCCCCCTCCCCTGTGTTGTAGGTGCAGTACTCACCGTGGTCGTCGCCGCCGTCGTTGGAGCTCCTGATAGAGGAGCAGGAAGACCATTGCCGGCAGGATCTGCAGTTCGGGGTCCATGGCGTCCTGGTTCCATGTGGGGTGTAGAGAGGTGGGTGTTTTCCCTTCTGTGTACTGTTTCCGCCGCATTTTTATTCACGTTGGTTCCGCCCCAGAAAAGGTGGCTGATAGCCGTGTTGTGATAGGGTGGGCGTTACATTGTGTTTCGCCTGTCTGTTGGCAGTGTCCGCCGCGCTGTTTGTTTGTACTGCCGTGGCGGTCGGAGTGTTAAAGTGGCTGTCTATGTTGGCGGTTTCCGCCACGGTCGTAATCCCATTTTTTTCAAACGGCGGTGTTACCGCCGCTTTAACACCGACCGCCAAGGTTGTAATGAGGGTCCATGACCCATGTGGCCACGGAAGAAAAACTCCAATCAATAAAAAGTTTCAAAGCTTTATTTTATAACCAAAGTCACATAACTTGTGCGTAAAATCTGATAGTAAAAATAAATGAACACCAAAGACTGACCAAATCTATGAAACAAGTTTAATCTACTCTACACCATTAGACATTCCAGAAGAATAGTGCATATTAATAAAGCAATCACTTGTGGGACAGAAACACGTTTCACTTCAGACAATGAATGCATTAGTCAAATCAATTGCATAGATTCAGAATTCAGGGATTAGGACATAGGTTCTCCCCACTACAAACCAAATTAGGACAAGCATGTGTGGGAGGAGGCTACACATGCAGACACAAATCAAAAAGAAAAGACAGAAATAATTTGGAAAACATCTATCTAGGGCTAAATTAGACTAACTAAGAAAAATAAAAGAGGCAGGTGTCAGCATGCTAACTCTACTCAGGAAAGCAGGTCAGGAGAAAATAACATTTATATTAGAATTTACCTCTTCCAGGTTCAGCATTCAATTCAGTTTCATCAGCAAAGTATGTAGATCATCATCAAAATCCATTAAAAGCCCCATCATGGGGACAGTGCAGAACACGGGCTGCACATGGAAATCAGGAACATGCAAGGGGGCAAATTAACAGAACAAGATTCAAGAGGGGACTGCCAATGAAACTTACAAGTCCTTCCCTTACTTAGAATTACTCAAATCAGTTTGATTGGTCCATTGGATGAGTCCATATTAAGCAAAAAGGGCAACATCAAGTTTGCAACATCCTTCAATGTTCCCAGGTTTGGTGTGATGTCATCTTTCCGTGTGACTACAATAGTTTAACAAGTTGTACATCACTTGTTGCAATCCACGTTCCTTCCAATGGCACATGACGTTTTTCTTCTTTCTTATGAGAACATGACTGTTAAACAATAGTACTACTCCTTTCAGTCATCATGGTCCAATGTCAAAACATTCAAGGACACTATAGTGTAAAACGTACACATAATACAATAAGGCTCTTTACTAATAATGTGAAACAACCTAGTGGAAAAATAATCATATGTAGAGAGGAAGAAATGCTGCAACATTCTATGCTGCTGCAAATATGGAGACTTCTAGCTTGGTTATGCTAGCACAAGAAATACAATGCATTAATATTGACATTAATAAAACACACATAGTATGCAAACCTATGAATTCAGCATTAATAATATATCATAAAATTATGCAAAAGCATTTGATTAATACTTACAATCTTTGTTAAGGCATCACATTAAGTATGACAGAGATATGCATTTATTTTTCTGCACACATGTAACTTTATACTAATTAACCATAAATCATTATAAAGCATATTCATTCCCACTAATAATAATTCATTCTAATTAATAAAATATATTTCAACATTCTTTTAAATCATGTTAGCAAGTTGGTCAGTTCTGGTAGAATGCCTGCCATAAAATATAAACATGCATACTTTTAAAATATGTGCCAGTGTAGCTTTAAACATGAATATAAATGTTATCAAATGCTGACTCCTGGTGCACTAAAAGCTTTACTGGAATTTATGCTCCGACAAGGACAGGCTTATGAAAGGCTAGCCGAGATAGCCAAGAAGTATGGTGTGAATTTGGAGAAATCAAAGCCAAAGCCCTTAAAGAAGAGTTACAGAATGGTTATTATTACAAAAAATGTAGTCAACATGAGATCTCCTAGGATGATATTGCATATTAAGGAATTAATCACGTACATTGGGAAGCTATAGACAAGTGAGAAGGTAGATGGGCGACGAAAATAGATCAGAAAATGGCAAAATCAGATGTGCCTCCCGCAGGAGCAAATCAAGTTGAGGCAGATGAAAATGCTTTCTATCACAGAAATAACAGGTGGAGGGTATGTTCATGTGCCTTGGAGTAGGAATGATTGGTCAGATAGAGAACCTCCAAGAGCTCCAGTAACCGGTGTGCCATCTGAAGGAGTGATGAAAAGGTATTATGAAGTAATTGAGTTCTTGAAAAACAAGGTGCCCCTGAAAGACATTAATTGGCAGAAGAATGACACCTCAAGACAGGAATCAAAAGACTAGATTCATACCTAATGTGAGAGATTGTTGCAGGCTTTCAAACATTTCAGTAGAACAGAGACAATAGAGTCAAAGACATGAGTAATTTTTCGTTCGGATTTGTGCAAAGCTTGAAACCAGACATAAATGAAATTATTTAGCAGCATTTGATTTGTTGGCAGAACAAACCGAATGATGAAATCCTGCAATGCTCTAGGTATTGCAAACATGAATTGGAATTGTAGGAGAAAAAGTTAAAAGAGAAAACCATGGTCATGCAATTGAAAACTGCACAGATGATTTGTCGAAGTCAACAGGTGATGGTGAACACTGGTGGTATGAAAGGAGGGCAACAGCAGAGAACTAATGTCATCCAACCTAGAGGTAGAGGAAGTGGTGTTCATGTAGATCACACTGGTGGTGGTGTTGGTGTCCAGGCTTTGAAAAGAACTAATCCATGTCATGCATGTAGAAATGTAGGTCATTGGTGAAGGGAGTATCCCCTTAATAATGTGAACAATCAGGTACAGAATAATTGAATTGCTCAAGTTCAAGGCGATAATCAAGTTCAAATGCGGAGAGTTCAAAGACATTGAATGCAAAATGTAAATGTGCCCCAAAGACTGCAGATAAAGATACTGCAAGCACAGATGACTCAACAGCAAATGGTTGTTCACCAATGCTAGCGTAGGTGTATCAATAAAAATTAACAAGTGTTAATGTATTCTGAATAAGTGATTTGTGTAGAAAATATGATAACGTGGAAAATAATGCACACATTTGAAAATGTGATTACGAAGAGTGGCTACCAATGTTCACAAAGTGTACTTACTAGTGAATTAATATTGTGAAATGTTGAATATATGTTTGACTAATGTAGTAGTATGTCATTATTAAGGGTTATGCATTATGCTCTACCTTTATTATTTGTAGGCCTTAACTTAGCAAATGTATTGGCCTAGTTTGCCAAGCCTCATGTCAAAGCTGTATTTCTTAACATTTAATAAATGGCTGTCCTAGAGAGTTAAACTGTGATTTCATTTTTCCTTGTTTAAATGTGCTCACAACAGACGTTTTCTCATGAGAACCGACTGCTAGAAGATGATGTTCTTGTTAATGAAACATTCTATGTGTAATACATGTGAGACTGACTTTCTGAGGAGAACAATGGAGATACTGACTGGAGTGGAAACTGCAACAATATTGTTTCCTGACAAACCGGCTGATGAGGACGTTGCAGGACAACCAATCAATGACATGTGAACGGAGTGATGGTAGAATTCATAGATTTGGCGTTTTAGTTTTATTGGATAAAGTGTGAACATGCGATTAACTGATTTTACTAGTTTTGATTAAACAGAACTGCATGGGAGAGATATGGCTCATTTTTGCTCATTTTACGTCTTGACAAGGGACGTGCTTAGCTTTAATGCTTAAAGACTGCGTTTTCTGAACTTTGATGCTGAATCCTGATGCCTTTCTGATCAACTGATGTCCTGAGGACGAAGACTGACTCTGCTTGCTGATCCACATTGAGGATAGGTATTATGAATTAGATTGTTGATTATTATGCACATTTGCTTTTTTTCTTTCTAAGTACCAACTGCACTGTTTTGATAGAGCCATAGTTAGATGTTTTTCCAAATTTGTGTTACTAAATTGTTTTGCATGAAGGCCAACATGCTGATGCTTATCGGATGTTGGTTAAGGATTCTGACTAATTAAATTGTGCTAACAGAGAAATAATGCTTGATTAATTTCTTTGCTGAACTTAAATCTAAGTAAATTACTTTGACGCAGTTGACTCTGTTATTAATTTGCACTGTAACTCTAGAATGTGTTGTAGTTCAAGCTTTGATTAGATTACGTTTCTTCCACCACTTTGGACAGCCAGTATTGTTTCTGTATGTGTTCCATTTAATTTTGAGATTAATCTACATGAGTTTAGCATTGTTAATATAGGGAAATAAATATTCTAACTTTTACTAAAAGGTGTGGTTATTTATGACTGAAAGGTCATGGTGTGTGACAATTACTGACCCGTTGATTATTACTGTTATTGATGGTTGTTGATTATTGATATTTTGTATTGATTATTGATTATGTACTGGAGCTATGGTAAGAACATCTTAGTTGTGTGTCAAAAGGTTCATCAACCTATTTGCGTCCCCTTGTAAGTTTACTTAATAAGGTGAGATGCGCTAACACCAACACAATCAAAATCAGATTGCAAATGCAAATGTGAATCAATTAGCATCATGGTGTCATCAATGGATTTGAGAGATGCGGAATTTTGGGAAATTCTTCACGGAGATAGCTCAGAAGACGAGGACTGCATACTAGGTGCATCCTTTGTGGTAGATCAACATAGTCCCTATGTAAATGCTAATGTAAGGGGCTACCATGTGTCATTTCTGGTTGACATTGGGGCTACACGCTCTACTGTCGGAACAGCAGAAGTAAAGCATTTGTCCCTTTCAGGTAGAAGAATCCAGTTTGTAGGAGTTGCAAATAAATGACTGACCAACCCTGGGACAGAATCTGTCACTGTAAAAATAGGTTAATTTGAAGATGATCACCAATTTGCGGTGAGCGATTCAAGTCCTGTGTGCTTGCTTGGCAATGACCTATTATATAAGCTAAATTGTTCCATTAGTTGCACACACCGAGGAATTGTGATCCAGACCAATGAAAAAGATGTGCCCTGTAAAATTAAGAAACAGTATCCGAGTGTCTCATTGTAGCTAACGCTTACATGTAATGATTTGCCCAAAGATTTAGAAGACAGTGAAAGTGTGTTGAGCCTGTACAAATAACAGTGAAGCCAAAGGCAGTGTATCCCAAAATCCCTCCATATAATATGATACCTGTGACATTTGCTGGACTAACACTGATAAATAGTTTAGTTTTACAGGGTATCTTGAAAGAGATAATGGTAAGTCCATGTAACTCTCCCATTCTAGGATTGCGGAAGCCCAGTGGAAAGTACTGCATAGTCCAGGACCTGAGAAAAATTAATGAAATAATGTCCCATGTTGTCCCATGGTACCGGATCTGCAGTAATTTTATTCCAAATTCCATTTGAAGCAGAATGGTTTACCGAAATTGATCTTTGGCAAGCATTTTTTCCATATCGTTGCGTAAGGAAAGCCAGTTTCTCTTCGCATTTTGGTCTGGTAGTCATGTTTTGGCATGGTGCCGATTTCCACAAGGGTATACCAAGAGATCTTCCATTTTTACTCAGATCTTGAAAAAGAATCTGGAGTCAATTACAATGCCCTATCACTTAGTCTTCGTGCAGTACATTGATGACCTACTTGTGGGATCAAACACTCGAGAAGCAGGAAGGGGAGACACAATTACTCTCTTGAACATTTAGGAAAGACTGGATATAAAGATTCTCCAGCACAACTGTAGTATTGCTAGAAAGAAGTGCTGTAGCTAGGTCACCACATTGAGAAAAGTGTGTGGAGGGTGTCGCAAGGATCTCAGCAGTTTTGAAAATGAATCCCCCTGTTAGTCCTAAAGAAGTCAAAATTTTCCTGGGAATGATTGGCTACTGTCATCAGTGGATTCTAAACTTTTCCCTTATGGCCAAGCCTTTACAAAGGCTGACACACAAAAATGTGTCTGATCCAGTACCACTGGATGACAACTGCATACGTCCCTTCACAGAGCTGAGAGAAAGCCTTTGTTGCGACCCAGCTCTAGGAATGCCTGATTACAGTAAATGTTATTTTTTATTTTGTTGTGAGAGGTAAGGTTGTGCTCTCTCAGTTTTGACTCAGTTGCATGGGAATGTAAACAAGCCTGTGGGCTATTTTTCTGCCACATTGGCCCTCATTATAACTTTGGCAGTAACTGTCGCCTACCGCTACTGCGACAGCCACCAACATACCGCCGCCGTGGCTACCAGCCATCTACACGTATTATGACTGCTGACGGTATTCCGCCAGAATGCTGGCGGAATACCGCCGATGGTTATGGCGGCGAAAGGCAGTAAGGCGGTGCTTGCTGCACGCCAGCAAAACACCGCAGACCGTATCATGACCAATGATATGGCCTGGTGGTGTTTTGCAGGCGGACGCTGCTGCTGACAGCAGATCTGCGGACCGTCTCCAGCCGGAGGACCCGCTGCAAGCACGTAAGTCGGATTCTCCGACAGCAGAGGCGGCTGGGGGGTGTTGTGTGTATGTGGGGGGTGTGTGTGTATGTTTTGGAATGCGTGCTTGAGGGTGTGAGTCGCATTGAATGCGTGTGTGAATGACTGAATGTGAGCGTATGTTGTGTGTTGTGAATGCATGTGTTCAACAAGGTATGCTGGTGTATGTTGCGGTGTGTGGATATGTATGTGTGCAAGCGTGGGTGGTGGTGGGTATGCATGTGTGCATGTGTGTATATGGGTGCGTGTGTGGGTGTGTACATGTGCGGGAGGGCTGGAGAGGAAGGGGGAGGCGGGGAGGACTCTGGGGAGGGGGAGGGGGAGACCCCTATCAGTGCCAGGGAAGGGATTCCCTGGCACTGATAGTGCATACCGCCATGGTTTTCGTGGTGGTAAATTTGTCACATAATCCATGGCAGTAGGCTGGGTCATGATCCCGAGGGTGGGATTGTGACGGCCGCCGGGCTGGAGACAGAAGTCTCCAGCCCAGCGGCCGTTACTACCCTGGCGGTCGGTGTGTTGAAGTGGTGGCCTGTGATGGCGGTTACTGCCAGGGTCAAAATCCCTTTTTTTTTTACCATTCGCCTGTTGGCGGTATTAACGCTGCTTTAACACCGACCACCAGGGTCGTGATGAGGGCCATTGTATCCTCTGGCTTCTGCACTGCTTTGGTTCCCCCTCAATTTCGACATGTTTTTGGCTCTTCCCTGTCACAAGCACTTGGCCCACCTACACAAGTGAGGTACCATTTTTATCGGGAGACTTGGGGGAATACTGGGTGGAAGGAAATTTGTGGCTCCTCTCAGATTCCAGAACTTTCTGTCACCGAAATGACAGGAAAAGGTGCAGTTTTTGGCCAAATTTTGAGGTTTGCAAAGGATTCTGGGTAACAGAACCTAGTCAGAGCCCCACAAGTCACCCCATCTTGGATTCCCCTAGGTGTCTAGTTTTAAAAAATGCACAGGTTTGCTAGGTTTCCCCAGGTGCCGGCTGAGCTAGAGGCCAAAATCCACAGCTAGGCAATTTGTGAAAAACAGCTCTGTTTTCTTTCCGAAAATGTGATATGTCCATTTTGTGTTTCCTGTCCCAGGCGCTAGGCCTACCCAGAATTCAGAGATGTGCAAATAACCACTGCTTCCCAACACCTCATCTTGTGGCCATTTTGGAACTACAAAGCTTTTCTTGATACCTATTTTTCACTTTTTATATGTCAGCAAATGAATTGCTGTATACCCGGTATAGAATGAAAACCCATTGCAAGGTGCAGCTCATTTATTGGCTCTTGGTACTTAGGGTTCTTGATGAACCTACAAGCCCTATATATACCCGCAACCAGAAGAGTCCAGCTGACATAACAGTATATTGCTTTAAAAAAATCTGACTATTAAATACAACACTGCCCTTAAGGGGAACCCAAAAATTATTTACACATTGTAAAGCAACATAGGTGAAAGTACAACAAACTATTTATTCATATACATATACATCTTTCTATATAAATCCCATAGGAACAACCCATCTCATGATCATAAAAACCAGAAGGACAAACCAGTGTAGGAAAAAGTGCTTGTGATAAATAATAGAAAGAATAATAATAAATATCCCAATAAATCCCAAAACTGTATAAAAATAAGAACAGTCGGTTGGTTCTTTTTTACTGCATTCAGTCCATTCCAAATCATCAAAGAATATAAGGGCCAGATGTAGCAAAATTTTGCGAGTCGCAAATGGCCCGAATCGCTATTTGCGACCCTGCAAAATTGGAAATGGGATGCAAAAAACCCATTTCCGAATCGCAAATAGCGACGCGAACCATTACTGACTCGCAAAAATTGCGACACCATTTTGCAACCCGCATATAGGAAGTCGCAATTTGCGAGTCGCAAACCATATGAAAAAGCCACTCGCAAATTGCCACTAGTCGCAAAAAGCCCATTTTGCACACCCAATTTACCACTAACTCAGAGCAGGTGGTAACCAGAACCAAAGTATAAAAGGAGACCCAGAAGGCATCTGGGTGACTCAAGATGGTGGAGATATATGTGATAGCAAGGAGGAGGAGAGTCCACGCCACACAGCAGAGGAGGAGGAGGAGCCAGAGACAGGAGAGGATATACAGAACCAGGCAGACACTTTTCCAACAAACAGAGGAGGAGATTTATGATAAATACAGACTCAGCAGTGCAGCAATATTAGAAATAATAGATCTACTCAATCCGCAGCTTCAACGCCAGACTGCGCGGCAGCGCCATCCCCACACATGTGCAAATGCTATGCTCACTGCACCTCTTGGCCTCGGGTAGATATCAGGGGGTCATTGCTGTGGCAGGTGGGGTATCCCAAAGTGCACTCTCATGGTTTTTCAGATGTTTCTTAGATGCCATACTCACACACATGTCCGGATACATATACCTACCCAGGAATGAGGCAGAAATCAACAGCACCAAGTTGGAATTCTACAGGATTGCCAACTTCCCGCATGTAATAGGGTGTGTAGACTGGACACATATACAAATATGCCCTCCTGCAAATCTGGAATATCTGTTCCGCAACAGGAAGTGTACCCACTCACTGAACATCCAGGTGGTATGTGACGCCCATTATGTTATAACTGACATGGTTGCCAAATTTCCAGGGAGTACACATGACTCCTACATTTTCAGGCACAGTGGGATACACCAACGCCTAGAACGCGGGGAGTTTGGAGAAGGATATCTCCGAGGTATAGCTGAATACACCTTGAAGACATCCACACAGGTCAATGTGGAAACCATCCATGCCCTGCTAACATTGTTCATTTTTGCCAAGCAGGTGACAGTGCATATGCGCTACGACCATGGATACTTACCCCGTACTTCACACCTAGCAATGAGACTGAGAGGCGATACAACAGTGAACATAGGAGGACCCGAAATGTTATAGAGAGGACCTTTGGACTGTTGAAGGCAAGATTCAGATGCCTCCACAGAAGTGGAGGTGCCCTCCAGTATGCCCCAATAACAGCATTCAAAATCGTTGGCGCATGCGCTATACTGCACAACATTGCCACCAGACGTGGGCTACATCTCACCCCAGAAGACCCAGATTCGGAGGATGACGAGCCAGAGCTACCACATCGCCATCATAGGGATAGAAGCATTGCAAATCAAGGCAGACAGAGATGGGACCACATTGCAAACCAATACCTTGGAAGGTATGTGCTGCCTGTCACCACACACACGAATGTCATACACAAAGAGCCCAGGTGTGAAGTGGAACGAACAAGAACTTTTATTAAGTGAACCAAATAACTAAAGAACTGAACTGTTGGTCAGGGGCTGTAAATGTCCACCTGCAATGAGGACACATTCACCTCATGTGCCTCAATTGTCTGTAAGTGCGTAGCTCAACTCCTATGCCTGGGACGCCCAGCATGGCTAGTGCCTGGAGTGTCAGCAGATCCCTGACATGCACTGCCACTCCTCAATACCCTGGTGTCCGTGGCAGATGCACTACTGACAGTGGAGCCCTCCTCACTATCTTGAGGTGTGTCTGCCGTGCCCTAGTGACCTGCCTTGCCTCCATCATGTCCACAGTGTGGCTTATCCGTCCCAGTCCACGAGCCACATCGCCTGCAAAGTGGCCCAAGTCTATTTGTAAACTGACGGTCCGGAGTGACAGCCCTGTTGTATTGGCAGCCAGGCGGACAATTGAGGCTGCCATGCGGTCCAAACGGTGGATGAGTTGGCGTTCACGGCGCCTTGCACTCTCTCTCTCTGAAACAAGTTCAGTCACTAGTTGCCAGCCCTGTTGTGAAATTTCTCTCCATTCGCTGCATGGCCCCTGATATCACTCTCATCTGCCTTGTTTGCAGGCGCTGACCTCTGATGAGAGCTGCCTCGGCGGCAGACATGGAGGAGTTCCCTACATCTCCCTGGGACACTGCAGGGACATGGACACGTCGTCTGCGACACGGTGGAGCATCAGGGTCCTGTTGGCTGGCACTGTGGCTGGGACCAGGTGTTGGGTCAATCTCCAAAATGTCCAAAGGTGCATCTCGAGGGGACTGTGGTCGGGTGGTGCAGGGCCCTGCGGTGGCTGCTCCTGGGCCTTGTGCTGCCTGTTGGCTGACCTCTGCACCCTGGACGGACTGGCTGGTGGGGATGTCTTGTGGGAGACCTGTGGGACATAGGGAACACACTGTCAGTATCTAACATCTGTTGTATGCTTCCTAATAAACTGTTGCCTATCAGCTGCCTACTGGACTACATTGCCCATAATGCACCATTCTGGTGGTTGCTACTCTGAAATGGAGCTCATTTGGTTGTGCATGCTGCTGTGTACCGGGTGGGTGGGGGTATGGCAGATATGGGTGTACATGCATGTTTCATGGTATTCACTTGTTGATGGTCCTGGCGCTGACGTGTCCAGCTCTCCTATTCCAGCCACTGCCTCTGGCTCCAGGGTCTGTTGCACATGTTCCTCCATGGGTGTGGGTGGTGGGACGGTAGATGGGCCTCCTCCTGTGCCCCTCATCTCCCGGAGGCACTCTGCCACCCTCTCCTTGGTCCTGGAGCGCAGGTCATACCATCTCTTTTTCAGCTCTTCAATGCTCCTGTGGCTCACCCCGATTGCATTTACCTTCTCCTGGATGTCAGTCCAAATCCACCTTTTGTCAGACTCTGGCACACTGAGGGCAGCCCTTCCAAATAGCTGGTCATGGTGCTGGCAGCATTCATCTGTCAGCATCTCCAGTTCCTTCTCTGAAAATTTAAGTTTCCTCTTCCTGCCAGAGTCCTCCATTCTTGCTGCTGTTCCTCCTGGTGGTTGTTCAGCAGTTGGAAATGGGTGTGGTCCTCCCTCCTCCCAGGTGTATTTGTAAAATTCCTGGCTGTGATGTCATCAGCAAGAGCCAGGAAGTGTTTTCCAGAGTGTTCTGCTGCACCTGCATGCAATTTGCAGCACAGTCGCAATTTGCGACACCCACTCGCAAATTGCGTGTTCATTTTTAGGGAGGTCTCAAAAAGCGACCTCACAAACAGCGGACTCGCAATCTGCGGTGCGACTTCATTTGTTAGTCGCAAAATGAAGTCGCTTCTTCTTGTTGGATACCTGTTTGCGGGTCGGAAATTGTGAGTCGCAGCGACTCGCAATTTCCGACGCGCAAAATTTTGGCTACCTACATCTGGCCCCTAATCTCTTCTTTATGTCCTTCTTTAATATCCTATGCAGAAACCAATCCAAACTGAAACATATACGTCTACGTTTTGACCCCTTAATATCCTGGGCCAAATCACTGCTCCACAACCACTGTCTGATGGGAGTCCCTTATATCCTCTGAATCCGTCACTTATTACATATTTCTACTTGCCAAGCAATTGAATCTATTTCTGTTTTTTCAAATGTCTCCCACATACACCGTATCAACCATTACTTCCACGCAATCTTTGTTTGTGTGTATGCCCTTGTTCGTACAACCGATTACTATCTGAGCAAACCGCAGCGTTTCAAAAGACGCGCTTTTATAATTCCCTAACCTTGTTGTACTTTCACCTATGTTGCTTTACGATGTGTAAATAATTTTTGGGTTCCCCTTAAGGGCAGTGTTGTATTTAATATTTAGTTTCTACTCAGCCCTTTGGGACTATGGGTCACCCTCTGTGGTTTATAAGTGTTCAAAAATCTGACATTTGAGGAAAAAGTTACAGAGTTACAGAGTAAAACTTAGAAAAAAATTGCTGTTTTTTTCACCTCAATTTCAATATTTTTTTATTTCAGCTGTTATTTTCTGTAGGAAACCCTTGTAAGATCTACACAAATTACCCCTTGCTGAACTCAGAATTTTGTCTACTTTTCAGAAATGTTTAGCTTTCTGGAATCCAGCATTGGTTTCAAACCCATTTCGGTCACTAACTGGAAGGAGGCTGAAAGCACCAAAAATAGTAAAAATGGGGTATGTCCCAGTTAAAATGCCAAAATTGTGTTGAAAAATTGGGTTTTGTGATTCAAGTCTGCCTGTTCCTGAAAGCTGGGAAGATGGTGATTTTAGCACAGCAAACCCTTTGTTGATGCCATTTTCAGGGGAAAAACCACAAGACTTCTTCTGCAGCCCTTTTTTCCAATTTTCTTTTAAAAAACGACATTTTCGCTGTATTTTGGCTAATTTCTTGGTCTCCTTCAGGGGAACCCACAAAGTTTGGGTACCTCTAGAATCCCTAGGATGTTGGAAAAAAAGGACGCAAATTTGCTGTGGGTAGCTTATGTGGAGAAAAAGTTATGAGGGCCTAAGCGCGAACTGCCCCAAATAGCCAAAAAAGACTCAACACAAGAGGGGAAAAGGCCTGGCAGCGATTGGGTGAATATTGCTTCTTCTGAGTGCAGTAGGCTACGGGCCTAAGCGCTCCTTCATACACTGCGTGAGCCTTGTGCCGGCGCCCCAGCCGGGTTTGTCAGGCATGGCATTGCCTGTCAGGAAAGCCCTGTGTTCACACGCTCCCAAACACTGCGCGCTACGTGCTGGTCTACGTGTCGGGGATTCGCTTCGGTATCCCCCGCTCCCGTTCACCAACCCATACATGACACCACTTTGCGGTCTGGTTAGCTGACGTGAGCAGGGCCTAACTTGTGTGAGGTTTTTTTCGCCACCTAGTGGCCTCTTGTTGTATTGCAGCCTTATTTTCAATGAGCACCGGCGAGGAGGCTGCCCAAATAATCAATACAACACTGTGTTTCACCGAAAATTGGTCAATTGTGAATGCTCTTACCCTCTTTGACGATGTGGAGTCTTTTGGAGACCATGAATATACTGGTTACCAGGAGGAAGAGGAATGGCCACTGTCAGGATGCCAGTTCCCTGCAGAGGTAGGCAAGACCCTTTCCCAAGCCCTGTCTAGAGCATTATCCCCACTCCAGGAGCAAATAAATAAAATTGCAGAGCAGATCCTCAAAGGTTTTGGTGACCCTGGCTTTGCGATAGCGGGCCTAGCAGGCTTTCATCCTCCTCCTCCTCCTCTAAAGCCAGTAAGCTTGACACAGGGCACCTGAAGGGCTTTGACAGATTACATGAAGTCTTCCATAAGAGTGCCGCGCAGGAATGTATCCTCGCAGGAGGATGTGACATCTGAGGAATCGGGTGACTTCGTCACCCACAATGATTAACCAGATACTGGGTTCCTCGATTGAGAGGAAGGGATTTGGAGGACAACTCACCTATGGATAAACCTGCCTGCAGCAGCCCAAAAACCGCCAGGAACAGGATGGCGGTATGGGGGTCAGAATCCCCATGGCGGCGCAGCAAGCTGCGCCGCCTTGTAGGATTCCCCTGGGCAGCGGAAAGTCGGCGGTACACCGCCGACTTTCCGTTTCTGGCCGTGGCTGTACCGCCGCGGTCAGAATGCCCAAAGGAGCACCGCCAGCCTGTTGGCGGTGCTCCTGCGGACCACGGCCCTGGCGGTTTTTACCGCCAGGGTCGGAATCAGGCCCTATGTCACAAAGAAGATCAGACATGCCTTAGACAAAGTATTTAGGGCTCAACTTAGGAAGGAATGCCACAGACCCTCACTCAGTGGGAAAGTAGCCCTGACACCGGAAATGGACGGTAAGAGGTGCATGTTCTTCAGATAATATACAAAGGCCCCCAAAAAGGCAATCAACAGGTCATGGAGAGTGTGCCAGTATAAATTCCTGGACGTGATAGGCCTTATAACAAAGATTATTGAATTAGCGGAGCAAGATAAGTCTACTGGGTCACCCATATCCATGGATATTGTGGTGGGTTGGGCCCAGAGGGCCATGTTCCTTTTAGGGAATGCCAACAGCGCTCTGCCAAGGGAATCTCTTCGGGGAGCCCTTCGTAAAAGAGCTAGGCTTATTGGTGGCAATGTTCTCTGCCTTGGATAAGGCACAGTAATCTATAAAGATAGTCTTTCCAGAGAAAGTTTTAGCCGAGGCCGGATGAGGCAGGGGCTGCTTCTCCGGCTATTCCCCCCAGCAAGGCTCCTTTAGGGGACAAAATAAGAGGAACAGTGACTGGCATATTGGAAGACAGTCAGGGACCTTCTTTCGCAATAGAGGCTCCGGCAGAAACAGAGGCAACAGGACCTTTGCATAATTAGAATAAAAGAGTTTGTTTTTAAATCTACAAAACCTGTTGCAGTTGTCTTTCCAAGAGTGAGGCGCCCTTTTAAAGGCCTCTAATATATTCTGTTTAATTTTTCATGTGGGACATTGGTGCCACCTTGTGGTAAGAAAGTGAATATATTGAAGTTACTGCAATTTTTCAGTGGAACCATGGGCAACAGACACATGAATTCCCTGCAATAATAACATACTCATATTAAGCATTAGCCCTCCTACTGTATGCATTTATTCGGGACCTCCCAGTGTGGAATTAAGATATGAGTAACTTATAAACATATATATATATATATATATATATATATATATATATATATATATATATATATATCACAATAACATTATTGTTTGTTGTATCAGGCAAACAAACCACTTAGGCCACACATAAATGCACCTACCTAATATATATATATATAAATGAACAGTCCTTCAGAGATTAGGGTTTTATATATATATATATATACTGTATATATATATATATATATATATATATATATATATATATATATATATATCTGATGTTCACCTTCACAGCCTAGTAACAGTTTATGTGAAGTCTGGAAATACCCCAGGAAGTAAATAGAAGTCCATTTAGAGTGTAAACCATATAGTATAAAGGATTGAGTTTACTAAACAGACATGGGGTCTCCTTTAGAACACATGGTTAAAGTGTTCTCAGGAGACAAGGACAGGATAGGAAAATACTGTAAGGAATGGCACAAAGCAACATTAAAACTTGCACATGCTTGGCCCAAAGAGGGCACATTTGATAATACAACAATAGAACACATGGCCACCTTCCTATAGAGAAAAATTCAAGGGAAATAAACTAGAGAAAAGGAAGATCACACTAGACCTATGGAGGGTCTTTTGTGAAACAAATCTGAATGGGTCAAATACAAAGCCTTAGACCCTCCCTTCGGCTCCTCCACCCCCCTATCAAGACGTGCAATTAAGGTTAGGCAGTGCAAAGGTTCATGGCATGTATACAATGCAACCTGGTACCCCACACTCACTACCCACCTCTTCACACCCCCTGCTGTGAGATATAAAGACCCTGAGTATAGCCCACCATTAGAATCTTTTTCTGAACATAGAGAATATGTCCCCTCATCTCCATGTCCTCAAATGGCCAGTACACCACAGGAAAAGTTAGGTGGGGACAGTACTAAATACATAGGGACAGTAGATGCCGCATTTACACTTCATTTAGAGGACCAGATGTCCCCCACCAGGAAAAATGAAGGTATACCTAATGAGGGGTCAAGAGAGGCACAGAGAATGGTTGGGGCTAGAAAAAAAGAAGGTGTTTTGCAAAAACCAAGTACCAACATTAAAAATGAGACAAGAAGGTTAGCTTACACAGCAGAAAGTCCTCCCACAGAGTGCTGGAGGTTCATGCACCCAGGAGCAGAGGCGAATAGTGTAGGCAAGGGGGTCACAGTGCAGGAAAATGGACGGGTAGACCAAAGAGCGACTTGGGAAAAGGAGGAAGGGCCCTTGAGGCAGTCAAGGGCCCTCACTGGGCCACAAATGATTGACCAAGAAGGACTAGATGACACAGTCTCCATACATAGCAGCTTAGGTGAAGAAGATCTGGATTTAGAAAAATCCTACAAAGGATCAGAGGGGGCATTAGATGACATCACTGAACATGTTAAAAGAATGTCCCTTCTTGAGGACCATAACAGGGAACAGTTACAATATGCCTGTGAGGGAGAAGAAAACAATAAGACAGGACAGACTTTACAAAAGAAGCCAAGAGCATTACAGAGATTAGTATTTGATGGGGCGCATGCACACCCATATGTGAGAAAGGGAACATTTGATATGGCAGGAAAAATGACACTGAGGAAAGACATGGCACATACATTCCCTGTATGCCCTGGCAATAATTTGACGCCCAATGAAATAGTAGCTCAGTATGAAAATAGTTGGTATAATGTTGTCCCTTTTACTGACAACCTAGCAGATTGGGCAGAAGGATTGGCATCACAGATGACACCATGGCTGCGAGAGGGTTCCTTTGAACCCCGAGACATGGTTATTGTAGAAATGTGCATTTTTCAGGGCACAGGGGATCCTTACTGGGATTATCCCTATATGCAGAAAAGTCGAAGTGTGGCAGAAATATGCTTGTAAGTATGACTCTCGTCGCCCTACTGGCAAGAGGACCACAGTCCTGTCACAACTGCCCTTGATATTCAAGGGCCCAGGGGAGCCTCGGTATATACCATGGCCACAGATGGACAAAAAAAATCTTTAAAAACAGTTGCACACAACTTGCTGAGGGTGCTGGGAAATGGATAGCAGCTCTGGAAAAACATACTGCAGGGATTACTCTTGCAATAGGGGACATTAAGAGTTTACTAAGTTCCCTTATAGGAGATGAAACAGAACTATTGTTCACAAAGGCAGGAGTAAAGGATGTGACATTGACCAACCCAAAATGTGATGGGGCACCCTTTAATAGAGTATGGGGAATTGTTTGGAAACAACTGAGAAAAATGTATCCAGATAGGCCAGACATTGGGTCCCTTATGGCACAAACAATGCAGCCAAATGAGGACCCAGCCCAATTCCTTAGCAGAATGAAGGAAAAATGGACACAGGAAGTGGGAGAGAGTTGGGATGTAACTGAACAGAATGCAATACTATAGTGCAAGATAAATTAGATAATATAGTGGCCTTAGAGGCCAAACCATGGATGGAGATACAAGCACACATAATACATTTTTGTAAGAAGAGACAAGAAAAGGAAAAGAGCGAGAAAGATAAAATAGAGAAAGCAGCAGCTAAATTGGTCCAGCAGAAACTGGCTAAGAAAACAGAGGAAGGAATTGCCACTGCCACCACCCAGTTAGCTGCAGTGTCCCTAGGAGTGCCCCCTTCAGGGACCCCAATGCAACCCTACCAGTATGCCCAGAGAAGCAATAACAGGAATAATGGAAGATGGAGGGCGAGGAAGGTTTGGGGGAAATAGAGTGAACACATTCCAGGGTGGACAGACATGCCACTATTGCAAGATGACAGGACATTTCATTAGAGACTGTAGGTTTAAAAAGGAAGATGAACTTAGCAACCAGACAAGGGCAAATTATGGCCAACAAGTGGTACGGCCTGGTGGCATTGTAGCACAACCTATTACGAGTCCCCAAGTGATATATCTCTCACAGCCCCAAATACAACTGCAGCCTCAACCACAGATACAGCCTTAGCAGTTACAGCAATCAGTGTCCCAACTACAGTATGGGCCACAGTAGACAGTGCAGCCCACCTTGCAGCACCAGAACTTACAAGGGGGGGTAACTGTTAGGGGAGGAAACCCATTCCAGCAAACCTACATGGGAGGATATGTCCAATGAAGGTGCCCAAGGAGAAGTCTCATGTGTCCAGTCTTATCAGTAACCCATAGGCCAGACGAGGAAACCACTGTGATAGTAGCCATAAATGACAAGGAGTACACCTTTCTCCTTGACACTGGGGCCACTAGGTCCTGTATCCGTGAGAGGGGACTGCCATTGTCAAATTTATCAATGGACACACAGGGGTTCTCTGGGGCTGTAATGAGGGTTCCATTCACTAAACCTGTGGAGATGGAAATAAGGGGAAGGTATGTTGATGGATGTTTCGTATTCTCCCCAAATGCACCAGCTAATCTGTTAGGACGTGATCTCAAGGCAAAATTAAACATGACTATTCATTTTGAAGAGGATGGGACTATGATCTGTTCAACACCTGGAGTATCTAGTACACGCATCATAACAATGGTTACACCCCCCCCAGATGGTAACCAAGTTAAAGCCAGACCTGTAGACATTTTAGCTTTTACTGGAGCAGTGTACACCATCATAGCAGAAACACCAGAACTGACAGGGAAGCTAGTTGAATTACCCAAGAGCTTTCTCTTTAGACGACAGGGCCCCTATTTTGAAATATTAGACAAAGACCTCATTCTGGAAATAGGGGCTCTAGAAGTGTCCCCCACCTATGGGACACTGATGGCAAGTGACCACACTGGTGCGATGTGGGCATGTGCCATCTTTTATGATCCCAACATGCAGAAGGGAGACATATCAGATGACCATTTGTTTGCTGATGACCTTAGAAGGACAGAGATTGTTTTTCAAAACAGTGTACCTCTACGCACCACACTGGAGACAAAGCCTGTGATACCAATAAATGTCTCCAGTCCAATCAAAGATAATGACCTTGCGCAGGTACCCTCCAACTTGTGGACAAAAGGCCCTTATAATGTAGGCCTCGTCCGCACAGCAGTACCATTCAGAATAATTTTGAAGGAATGAGCAATACTACCAAGAGTGAGACAATACCCTCTATCCAAAGAAGCAGAGGAGGGCATTGCACCTGTTATACAGGCATTGGTGGAGCAGGGAGTCATATACCCAGGTGTATCCCCCTGCAACATCCCAATTTACCCTATAAGGAAGGCCAAAGGAAATTTGTTGTGCATGATTCAAGACCTGCGCCCCCTTAATGACATAGTGATACCAGATTTCCCTGTAGTACCTGACCCTTCCATCATCCTAACCAACATACCCCAAGATGCTAAATACTTTTCAGTCATAGACTTGAAGAATGCATTTTTCAATATTCCCCTGCACCAAGATAGTCACTATTTGACTGCATTTTCCTATCGCGGTTCACAGTATCTTCATTCCCGATTACCTCAAGGGTACTGTGAGTCCCCTAGTGTCTTTAACAGGATGGTCAAGAATGACCTCACCAATTTTCAATGTGACAGCACAGTTTTGCAATATGTCGATGACCTACTGATCTGTAGTCCATCAGTGGAGCAGTGTAGAAAGGACACTGTGTCCCTGTTGTGCACCCTTGCTCGAAGAGGTTACAAGGTAGACAGGGACAAATTACAGTACTGCCAGGAAGAAGTTCAGTACTTGGAGCAACTACTGTCAGCATCAGGCTGCTGAATTATGTCTGGGAGAGCAGAATCCATTCAGCAGATGGCAGAGCCTGAGACTGTGAAAGGAATGCAGAAGTTCCTAGGCCTATGTAATTATGTCAGACAATGGGTTTTTGACTACAGTACTTTAATATCCCCACTGCTTGTATCTATTAAACAGGCGAAACACAGAAAGACAGGATAACATGGACTACGAAGATGGAACAAAACTTCAGTAAGCTAAAAACAGAGATAACAAATGCACCAGTGTTAGGAACACCAGACTACAACAAATATTTTTTTTACTTTTTGCCACTGTAATGGCCAGGTGATAACGGCTGTCCTCACCCAAAAGTATCCTTTAGGCCACAAACCAATTGCATATTTTAGTGGCTTACTTGATTCTGTCATGAAAAGCCTTTACCAATATAAACAAGCACTAGCCACAGCAGCCTTTGCAGTAGAGAAAAGTGCCCCTATTGTCATGGGTGCACCTCTGACACTGTATGCTGGACATGCTGTGTTTGCAATAATTCAGAAATTTAAAACAACATTAACAACACAGAGAGTATCAGGCTATGAGATAATATTATCACTAGCATCCTTTAAGGTGGTTAAATGCCACATAGTCAATCCTGCTACCTTTTTTGCACACTCCATTTCATACACTGACGATGATGCCCATGATTGTGCCACATATACTTCAGATGAGTGTAGCCAAGCAACAGAAAACCCCATTCCAGGTAGTGTTGTATATTTTGTGGATGGGTCTTCCACAATAGATCAGGACACAGGGGTAAGATATGTAGGTGCTGCAGTGGTCAGAGCGATGCAGCACAACTCTTCAGACACACTGCAGATAACTGAAGAGATAACTTTGCCATCTCAATATTCAGCCCAGGCTGCTGAATTAGTAGCTTTAGTGGCAGCCCTCAAACAAGGGGAAGGAGAAACAATAACAGTATACTCTGATTCAGCTTATGTCACTACGACAGTGCATTCCAGCATTATGCGGTGGAACAGACGGGGATTTCTCAAGTCTGATGGAAGCCCTGTCATGCACCGCCCCCTTTTAGAGGACTTGATACAAGCTTTAATACTGCCACATGCAGTTGCAGTAGAGAAATGTGCAGCCCACACTAATAGTCAGGATTTTGTGTCCCGTGGAAATGCTCTGGCTGATTGGGCAGCCAAAGATGCAGCAACAGGCCCTTTCAGTGACACACATACCACAGTTTTGTTAACTAGTGAAACATTGAAACCTTCAGACCCTTTCAATGCATCCAGACATCACACGGAGACAGCTCATTTGCATACAAGAGAGATACGAGAAAATGCCCCAGAGCATGAGAACCCGTTGTGGGAAGCCAGAGGATGCACACAGACAGTAACAGATTTAATATACAGACAAACGTCAACAGGGAAGCCTGTCATGCCCCAAGCATTGCTACTGATATCTCTAAACCAGCTACATCTTCCTTCACATACTGCTAGAGATAATATGTCCCTCCAAATAAGTCAGGATTGGTTTGCCCCTAACTTATATGAGATGATTACAATGTACATACACACCTGCACAGTGTGCCAGCAGTATTCACCAAGTCCCACCTCTAAGGTAGAAGCCTCCACAAAACCTCGCCCACAAGGTCCCTTTAAGGAACTGCACATTGATTACATTGATATGATTGACAGATGCAATCATTATCGCTATCTTATAGTTGTAGTCTGCCTATTCTCAAGGTGGATTGAAGCAGGACCTTGTGTTCACTGTGATGCCAAGTCTGCTGCAAATTTTTTGATCCGTGAGGTAATACCGCGGTGGGGTGTCCCTGAGAGGATCAGATCCGACAATGGCACCCACTTCGTCAATAATATATTTTCTCACCTCACCATAAGGAATAACACATAAATTGTCCTCAGCTTATCATCCGCAAACCAATGGAATTGTGGAGCGCCTTAATGGCCTCCTCAAGAACAAAATAAGTAAACTATGTGTGACATTGAAGAAGAAATGGTTATACTGCCTCTCTGTGGCACTCTTTGCTTTGAGAAATACCCCAGGATCAGATCACCATTTGACTCCTCATCAAATAGTGACAGGTAGAACAATGAGCACATTTGTGCCATCAACTAGACATAAGTTGGAGACTGAGAGTGCACCTGAAGTTGTACAGACTGAAATGAATGAATACATGTCTGAGCTAACCAAAGTTGCAAAGTTCTTCTCTAAACAGGTTACACGTGCAGCCAAGAAGCACTCTCACGCATCTCCTGTAAAGGATCAACAAATACCATTACCTTTGGGAACTTCAGTATATGTTCGCAATTTTGTCAGAAAGTGGAAGGACTGCAAATTCAATGGACCCTTCCCAGTGACAGACAGCACGACTACAGCAGTGAAAGTCCAAGGCCACAAACCCTGGTACCACCTCCAGGACATCCGCCTTGCCCCAACCATGCCATCCATTCCTTTGGACACCGAGCAGGAAAAAAAGGGGGGAGAACAGAAGAAGCAACTGGAGTAAAGCCTCCCTCTAAAGCTCCAATATTAGACAATTCTTCTTTCCAGTTATGTACTTTATGTTTCTTTTTCCTCCTTGGTGCACTGGTATTAATGTTTTTAGCCCTTGGATATTTTTTTTTTTTTTATCCTATATTAATTATTACACGCATGCGTAGAACTGTTGATAATGATATTGACCCTCACCCTCTCCATACTGCTTTGTTTGATAATATGTGGTACCAGCACATGCATAGTATAGGCACATCCACGTCCAATACCAGTTGTTATGTATGCTCTCTCATCCCCCATGCTGCTGGAGTAGATAGATTGCACCTCCCAAAAGATGTATTCCCAAACATTGCACATTGTCTCCTGCACCTATTTTTATGCAGAATGAGAGCACAGCTACAACCAACTCATGTTAGTCCTGTTACTGTACTAGTTAACACAACTAGATTTGACACCACCCCAGAAGTCCTACAAGTCCTGACAGGAGAACAGGAGATAATGGAAGGGATATCAACAATGAAGAAAGCAGGGCAAAAAAGGTCTCACCCAGATTGGGGAAAAGGGGTATTACATCAAGGTATTTTTAGAAGGTCTTACCCATCATCTGAATGTAGTAACTATTTAGCTAAACCCCTGTCCCCTGATTGTGCAGGCAGGCCAGTTCTTAGTATCACAGGATCAGTATTTGCCCATGATAAGTGGCATACCGAGGCCAAAGTCATATGTAGAGCAATATCATTATGGAATGGCACTGAGACACAAGGTCCACTTAGTTTAAATAAGATAATAGGCCAATGTCAGGAAATATGGGATGCGAACCTACAGAGATATACATAGACAGGAACTACCATACACCCTAGAATAGCAATAAAATTAACACAGTTTTCTCTTTGTTTCAGAGGGAATGGGACAGTGAAGGTGGGGAGTAACCTCAACTGCAACATCAGCACCTACAACGCTGATATGCAGGGCGGCACCTCCAGCCTGATGGATCATTACTGGATGTGTGGGGCCCGGCTCCACATGCAACTACCCCCGAACTGGAATGGCCTCTGCTCTCTAGTGACTTTGCACACCCCCTCCCTGGTGATACCAGGTGTGGACATCTCTCAGTTACATGACCATCCCATGAGCCGTCCAACAACCTTGCTTCACCATTACCAGACAAAATGAGCTACTGAGTTTCTTGGTACTGAAGTGTGGAAAGACGTTCCACAGGAACATAGATTATTTATTGATGCCCAAATCTTTTTTGGTAGCATCCTACCATTCATTCAGGCAAAGGCAACTGCACGCTGGCTGCAGATCACGCGCTTTGAATTGATGAAGACCATAAATGCAACCGAAGATGGGTTCAATGCTATCAAGGAAGAACTCTGAGCCCTTAGGCTGATGGTAATGCAACACAGATATGTATTTGATTTAATGACGGCCATGGAAGGAGGGGTGTGTAAGAAGATTGGATCGGCCTGTTGTACTTATGTGCCGGCCAATGATGCGGACAATGGGATATTAACTCAGGACATTCAGACATTGCATGATCTACAAAAGAAAATGATCGATGAGGGGGATACCCCTGATGGGTGGTTCGAGGGCTGGTTCAAATGGGTGCCGTCCTGGATGTCGGGGTTTTTCAAGGCCTTGTTGCCTTTGATTGTGTTGTTGCTCTCGATGTGTCTTATTTTTCAGGTAATAATAGCTTGTTGCAAAAGTATGACAGCTAATTTGGGAGGGGCAGAGTAGTGGGTATGTGGTGATTCCCCAAGTTTCATTAGTAGAGAGGAAGGTAGGAAAAGTAGTTGAATAATCAACTAGGGGGGGGGATGATGTAGGAAGAATAGGAACACATCACATACATCACATACAAACAAACATAAGTTCACAAATCCCAATACAAACATTTTAGGCTAGGGATAGTTGTAAACTAATGTAAGTAGTGAAAGGCTTAATACATGACATGCTAAAAAAAGACAGACTGTGGGTTCAATAGAAAAGGCAGGGCATATTTAGGACAAACAAACACTTATTACTTGGGAAACTTATACACATGCTGCATTGTTAAGTTAGCTGTGCTGAAACAGACAAGAGGCCCAATCCACATTAGAATGAGAGTTTTTCTTTAAAGCTGCACCAACTGTTGCTTTCAAAATGTTCACTTAGCACAAACAGGGTGGAACAAAAGGGTGTATCCTGCCTTAGCACAAGGGTCCTAAAAACCACAAGTCATTCATATCTTGGTGAGGGGAACTGTGTAAGGGTCAGATAAGCATTAGCACAAGGCAGGGCTACCGTGAGCATCATGTAACATATAACCACTTGTTGTGCAGGAAAGATAGAGATGCTGAATGACGTCAATGTTACTTACCCACCCATGAGGTGACCAGTAATTGTGCATGTGCTCTTGTCAAGAGGTCCCCCTTCCCTATTATCTCATCTGTACTGCTTGTTCTTGCTTACGTCAATGCTGAACTTGTCAGCATAGTTTTGTGTGGGTTTTACAGTATAAATACCACTGCTTGTGAACTAGAACTTTCAACTTCAGTCATGGCCTCTATGTTGAGACTGCCTGTTGTTCCCAGCTGAAAATCAATTGTACCTATATTATTGTGTCAAATTGATCTGTCTTATTTTATTAACAGATTTCCCTCTAACACCAGATGATGAGGACACCGAACAGTGGACGAATCCGTGTACTGTGAAAGAAGAAAAATTAGAACTCATAGATTTGAAAAATTAATATTATAGGTTAGAGCCATATCTGCTGACTGACTGACCAATTAGGAATTAGGGGATGGACTGAAAGACTCTAATAAAAAGTAATGACAAGGGGCTAAATCTTCAGAATTAGGGGGAGATGCGAGAGATGCTGATGACTTCAGGAGACGCGGCTTGAAATTCTGTCATTGGGCTCATGCTTTTGAGAGCCTGATGCCTTGCTGATCTATTGATGACCCAAAGACGAAGACTGACTTTGTTGCTGATTCATTACGTGGAAAGGTAACAATGACAATGTGACTGATTAACTTGTGCCTTTTCTTCTGGGTACCAACTGCGCTGTTTTTATAGTTTTTTTCTCGTAGTTAGATGGTTTTCCAAATTTACGTTTTCTAAATTGTTTTGCATGAAGTCCCACATGCCAATGTTAATCTGGGTTAGGTAGGCTTCCTATGGGTGACGTTTGACAGTGACAAATGACTGACGGACTGTTTTGCTGAACTCTGCTATTAATGTTATTGCATTCATCTTTATTGGCTTATGTTGTAGCTTTCAAGCATATGTTTCCTCACGTTTTGATTAGTTTATGGTATTGATGGTGATTAATGAACTAATTCTGTGTGGATTGAATAAAGTTGATCTACCTTGAAGACGTAGTATTGTGACTAATATGGAAATAAAATTTGTTAAACGCTTTTACCAAGTTGTGGTTATTCATGAATTGATGGTTTTAGTTGTATTGATTTTAATGTTATTAATTGGTTACACTGATTATGGATGCCATTAGTCACTAAATAATTAGGATATTCCATGCGATCCAAAAGGTTCATCGGCCTATACACTTCCCCTTGTAAGTTTACTTACTAAGGACCAGGGGCCAGATGTACAAAACTTTTTGCATGGCGCAAACAGCAAATTTCGCTGTTTGCGACATGCAAAAAGCACATTGCGATGCTCATTCCCATTTTGCGAGTCGGTAACCTGGTTACCGAATCGCAAAATGGGAATGCAAGTTACAAATAGGAAGGGGTGTTCCTATGGACCACTGCCTGCTCTGAAAAAATTAAACAAAAATGTTTCATTTTTTCGTTTGTATTGCAACTCGTTTTCCTTTAAGGAAAATGGGCTGCAATACAAAAACAAAAAGCTGCTTTATTTAAAAGCAGTCACAGACATGGTGGTCTGCTGTCTCCAGCAGGCCACCATCCCTGTGAGTGCTGTGAATCGCAAGGGGGTTGCAAATTGCGACCCACCTCATTAATATTAATGAAGTGGGTCTTTGCGACCCCCTTGCGATTCGCAGATGGTGTCAGGGACAACATCCTGCATCCAGGTTTGTGACTCGCAAATTCCGAGTTGCTCATACTCGCAATTTGCGAGTCGCAAACTCGGAATTTCGTACTTCTGGCCCCAGGCACTCTAGCAGTTCCAAAAGGTGAATTAATTGCTGATACTGGATTTGAAATCTGGGTACCACTCTCATTATTACCCTGGGCATACAACGGGACTACTGGACCTATAGTTACAGGAGCTATTATGATACTATGTACTATTTCCACTCCAGTTGGTGCAACAGTGGGGTAGGGGTTTGACTTCGGAGGGATTCCATTTAATATTCCCACACCAGTCTGTACAACAGTAGGTAAAGGGTTGGACTTCGGAAGAGATATATTTAATATTCTCACTACAGTCTGTTATTACACAATTTACATAATTAATAATCAATTAAGTGAAATAATAATTATTATTTGTTAATTATTACTAAATTCGCTTCCCACCCTATACCCCTTCAAACTCAACAGCCCACACCTAATATATAACTTAAAACATATAATTACACAATTCGAGCAGGTCAGATCTATGAGAAATTGACTAATTTGGCTGAGAAATATGAAATCACAATGAATAAATCCAAACAATTGAAGAAGAGTTACAGATTAGAATTTGATGCGAGAGACATTGCAAACATGAAAACACCTGGAATCAAAATTCACATTATGGAGTTGATTCAAAGTTTTCAAACTTGGGGAGCATTAGATAAATGAGAAGACAGATGAGCAAAGAAAAGAAATAAGAAGAAAAAGTCGACTGCATCTTCAAATGATGTTCAGCAGGCTGAGGGGACTGTAAAAATGATGCCAATGAGTGAGATTCCTGGAGGGAATTTTGTTCATGTTTCTTGGAGCAGAAGTGATATATTGTCATTTACAAATGATTACCCAAAGTTGGGGGAGAAACTAGTGGAATGGTACCAGCAAACAGAAAAGTTTGTAAAGCTTGCCAAGTGTTTGAGGGAAGATCAGAACACTTTGTTTGAAATTGTGGTTCCAGCACAATTGTGGGTTGAGTGTAAACAGGGCACTGATTGGCCAGCGCATGAGCCGCCAAGAGATGCAGCAACAGGTGTGCCGTCTGAATAGGTGATGAGAAACTATTACAAGGTGATTGAGTTTTTGAAACCTAGAGTTTCCCCTAAAGATATTGATGTGCAAAAAATTGACTGGACATCTCAGGAGACAAAAGAGTCTGTTGATTATTAAGAGAGACTGCTGAAAGCATTCAGAGAATGTTATCCTCTCATTACAATATTTCCTACCATGACAGTTAAAGACTTGCTTGATGAATTACAAGAGACAATAACATTGAGAGTTTGGGATCTCTCTGGAAAAGATATTGGACTCATTCAAAGTGTTGAACCAGTCAAAATGACTGTTAAGCTGAATGCAGTTTTCCCCAGAACGCTATAGTATAACATGACACCAGAAGTGATTGAAGGTATTACCCCTGTAATTGCATACTTTGTTGAGCAGGGAATTCAGAAAGAAGTGATGGGTAGCCTATGTAACTCACCAATTATGAGTTTGCGTAAGCCAAGTGGGAAATATCGCATAGGTCAGGATTTGAGAAAGGTGACTGAAATTGTGGTATCCTGCTGTCCTGTAGTGCTGAATCCAGCAGTGATTTTATTTCAGATTCCATGTGAAGCAGTGATTGATTTGTCACAAGCATTTTTCACAGTGTCATTGTATGAGGATAGTCAGTTTCTCTTCTCATTCCCATACGGCAATCATGTGTATTCATGGTGTCGTACTCACAGGAGTTTTTGAAATTCAAGTCCATTTTTAATCAGATCCTGAAGAAGAACTGAGACTCTTTGAACATGTCCTTTCAGTCTGCTTTAGTGCAGTGCATTGATGACCTGATGGTTGCGTCCAATACACAAGAAGCTTGTAGACAAGATAAAATAGCGTTATTTAATAATTTGGGTGAAAACAGACACAAGGTTTCCCCTGCTAAGTTACAGAATTGCCAGAAACAAGTAAAGTATTTTGGTCACCAAACTGAGAAAGGTGCGAGGAAAGTGTCCAGAGAAAGAGTTGCAGCATTTATGCAAATGAATCCACCAGTTACACTGAGAGATGTAAGAATGTTTTTGGGCATGGTGAGCTATGGTCACCAATGGATCCCATTTTTTTCAGTAATTTCAAACCATTGCAGAAATTGACACATAAAGAAATCACAGATTCAGTCCCCTTAGATGAGGAATGCATGAGCGCCTTCACTGAGTTGAGAGAAAGTTTGTGCAGAGCTCCAGCTTTGGGAATGCCTGATTACACCAAAGGTTTTGCACTGTTTTGTCATGAACGTCATGGTTGTGGTCTTTCTGTTTTGATGCAGTCACATGGAGGAACAAACAGGTCAGTGGCATATTTCTCTGCCACAGTGGATCCTGTTGCTGCTGCTTTGTCCGACTGATTAAAAGCCTTGGCCAGTGCTGGTGTGAGCATCAGCCAATGTGAAGGCATTGTGATGGGACATCCTTTAATTGGTTATGTCCCACATTCAGTTGGATACTTTTCACTTGGTCCAAGACCCAATATTTGACCAACGATCGTCTAACTCCTTATGAATTATTGATTCTTGGATCCCCAAATATTGTGTTCAAGAGATGCGCCACTCTGAACCCAGCTACATTGATGCCTGTAAATGTTGATGATTCAAAAGATGTCAATGAAATGGAACAGGACTGCCTCTATCTCACTGAACTGTACTCCAAACCCAGACCAGATATTCAGGATACTCCTTCAGAGGAGACGGACCAAGTTATTTTTGTTGATGGATCCTGTTTAAAATACAGTGAAGGCACTCTGAGAGGTGGTTATGTAGTTTGCACTCTCTCAGGAGTGGTCTAAGCCTCATGGCTTCAAAAAATTGTTTCTGCCTAGGTAGCCGAATCGGTTGGTCTTACGAGAGCATGCTACGTATCAAAGCAGCTAAAAGTGACAGAACTCACAGGCAGTCAATAGGGATTTGGTGTTGTTCACAACTTCGGGCAGTTATGGCACCAGGAAGGTTTCATGACCTCATCTAGGTCACCCATTCAAAATGGGGAAATAATTCATAGCTTGTTGAATGCATTACAGTCACCTGAGAAGATTGCCATACTAAAATGTGTAGCCCACCAGAAGTCTAATGACCGTAACATTGGGCAAAGCCTATGCTGCGACTAAATTGCCACATATTGTGCACTCCATTGCATCACCTTCTATGAAGAGTGGAGTAATGAAACTGACACCAGTGAGACAAATCAAAATTTCTTAATGTCAGTGGTTGATACCTGGGATGAAATCAAAGGATTGCAGGGAGAAGCAACAGAGGAAGAACACAGAGGTTGGATAAAAGCAGGTTGTGTTCAAAGAGAGAGAGATGGTGTCTGGATTTCAAATGAAGGGAAGGTCTTGTTTCCAGATTGTTTGTTGAATTCAATGGCTAGGTATTAACATGGTCAGGTTAATCTCTGTAGTGACGCAATGATTTGCACATTCAAACAGACATGGTACAACCCTAGATTGGTTGCAGAAGCGGTTTGTCACAGATGTGTAACATGCCAAAAAAAGTAATGTAGGGAAACGCAGTGGTTAATCTGAGCAACATAGGCAGATCGGGAGGTCCATTTAACAGAATGCAACTTGATTTTGTTGAAATGCCTACCTGTAATAGATTGAAGTATGTACTGGTCGTTTGTGTGTTCTCCCATTGGGTTGAGGCTTATCCATCAAATAGGAATGATAGTCTCACTGTACCTAAGCTCCTGCTTAGGGAAATAATACTTAGGCATGGATTCCTGACTTCTTTGGAATCAGATTGATCAGATTGTGAAAATCATTTTAATAATGAGATCACAAAGTTGTTGTGTGCTGCACTGAACATTGAGCAAAAACTGCACTGCAGTTACAGACCAGAGGCATATAGATTGGTGGAACAGATGAATGGAACACTGAAAGCTCATTTGGCAAAGGTTTGTGCTTCTACAGCGTTGAAATGGTCTGATGCATTACCACTTGTCATTACCACTTGTCCCTATAAGCATGAGTAGCACCCCTGACAAGAAGACAGGACTGTGTCCCCACGAGATTATGATGGGTCATGCAATGAGACTACCAACAGTACCTGCCCATGCACTTGTGAATATAACAGATGACTTAGTGCTGGATTACTGCAAAGATCTAGCTGATATGGTTCGCTCTTTATCTCATCAGGCTGAAGCAGCAACAGTTCAAACGGCCCAGGAACAGTGTCACAGCTTGAAGGCTGGTGTTTGGGTCATAGTAAAGAAGCATGTGAGGAAGACTTGCTTGGAGCCAAGGTGAAAAGGACCATTTCAAGTCATCTTAGTGATGACAACAGCTGTGAAGTTTGCTGGTCTTCAGAACTGGATCCATGCAAGCCACACATGCAAAGTTCTTTGTCCTCTTGAAAACACAGAGGGGGTCATTCTGACCTCGGCGGTAAAAGGCCCTTACCGCCGGTCAGAAGTCCGCCATTCTACCCCGCGGCAAACCGCCACGGTCATTCTGACCACCAACTGTGAAACCGCCAAAAACCCGACATCCACGGAAGGCCGCCTCATCAGCGGGCAGCGATAAACTGGAGATGACCAAACCTCCACCGCCACACCAACACAAACACGCCCATGCCATTCTGACCCACGAATCCACGCGGCGGTCTTTCAACCGCGGTATTCCATTGGCGGTACACACCGCCGCGGTCAAAATACACACACAGCTCCAAAACACAGCCACATTGGACAATTTGAAATACACACACCTGATACACATACAAACTCCACTCCCACACACCCAATTAACTATAAAACACACACCCACTTCACCCACAAACCCCTACAACCACAAATATCTGAGAGAAGGCGCAATACACTGAGAGAGAGCACAGGGAACGCAAAGCACAACACACACAGGAGCACAACATCATCACCCACACTACATCTGCGCACACATCACCACACATCACCACGCACATCACCGCATACACCACCCCACACCTCATCCACAACACCCCATGGCACCCCAAAGACACCCCAGGTTCTCGGACCAAGAACTCAGGGTTATGGTGGAGGAAATTATAAGGGTAGAGCCCCAGCTCTTCGGCACACAGGTGCAGCACACCACTATAGCAAGGAAGGCTGAGCTATGGCAAAGGATCGTAGACAGGGTCAACGCTGTGGGACAGCATCCCAGAAATCGGGAAGACATCCGAAAGCGATGGAACGACCTACGGGGGAAGGTGCGCTCGATGGTGTCGCGACACAACATCGCTGTGCAGAAGACTGGCGGCGGACCCCCACCCACTCCACCCCAATTCACAGCATGGGAGCAAGAGGTAGTAAACATCCTGCATCCTGATGGCCTCGCTGGAGTACACGGAGGAATGGACTCTGGTAAGTCGAATCTCAACTACTTCAGCCCCCCCAACCACCAGCATGCCAACCCACACCCCCACCCTCACCCCAATCTCAAACCCCCAGCACACATCCTCCCTGCCAATGTCTCACCAGCACAACCACCCTAAACAACACCAACCCCTGAATGCCAACACAAACCATAGACACCCATCACCAAAGCATGACCATTGCACATACCCATACACCCCCCCCCAACCACCCTCACAACACCTCCCACAAGGGAATGCCAGCACTGGGGGACAAGGGCACTCAAAATGCACGCCATGGCACACACAAAAACAATAACCACACTATTTTACCCCTGCAGGGCCCGAACGCCAACACACCGCCACGGAGGGTCCAGATTTGTCCATCCCACCCCCAGAACAGGCACCCAGTGAGGACAGCAGCTCTGTCGACCTTGAACCTGATGACCAGCCCGGACCATCGGGGACCTCTGGACAGTGGGTTCCCCACACACAGACCCAGGCCACAGCAGACCCAACCCCCTCTGGGAACACCAGCACAGCTCCCACCCAGCGGGCCCATGCCTCTGTCTCCAGGACAGGTCAATCAGCGGTGTGTCCGCCACTACAGGGCACCCAGGCTGACCCAACACCCCAACAACAACAGGGACCTGGGGGCAGTGGTAGTGGGCACACCGTCCAGGGGACAGAGGCCCGGGGAAACAGGGCAACTGGGAGGGCTGCTGTGCGACTGGGGGGGGAGGACAGGCCCAGGGAACCCACTCTCCAAGAGGCCCTCACCACCATCATGGGAGCATACCACCACTCCCAAGAGACGATGGCGACGGTACTGGCCAGGTTCACCGAGATCCAGGCCCAGCAGGAGGAACGCTACATGGGGTTCAGCAATGAACTCCGGAACATCGCTACCGCTATGGGGACCATAGTCCAGGCCCTCAACCGGATAGAAAACACATTGCGGGACCATGTGGCACCACAAAGGGCCCCTGTCACTAGCCAGGACCAGGAACAGCCTACCACCTCCGCCGGCGCTAGTGGACAGGAGGCCCCACCACAACGACAGGCCACCAGAACCCCACCTCCTGCTGAAGAACAACCACCCCGCAAGAGGAACCTGAGATCTCACAGGAAGACAGAGTAGGATGCCAACACCCCGCCAGCATAAGATCCCCCCGGATGTCATTCCACTGTCCCACATCGTCATCCTGTCCAACCTTGAACTGCCCCTGCTCCATCCTTCCACAGGCATATGGACAATGCACCTGTGCAACCGAGAACTGGACTCTGCCATGGACATTACTCCACCCCCACCCATCACCGTTTTCATATCATGTACCAATATCTAGCACTAAAAATAAATCACTCATTGCACTGAAATCATTCAGGAGTCAGCCTGTATTATTTACAAATGTATAACACATTACTGTTCAATCATGTTCAGTCAACTTTGTGATGAAAACATACCGATGTCAACAAGCATTAGTCCATGGGCTAACCAAGCAGAAGTCATGCAGTGGGTCATACAGCACTGAAAAGGGAAGGGAAAATCAAACATCAGTTTAAAAGAACTGGGGGGAAATACAAAAAGTAAAGATGCAGGAGGCTGTCAGGAAATGTTAAATGGCGTGGGTGATTCCTACCTGTGTGCTACTGAAAATACTGTTGGATAACTGTGTCCCTGTTGTCTGTGTCGTCCCCGTCGTCTTCCTCCTCTTCACTCTCCACAGGCTCCACAGCTGCTACAACACCACCATCTGGACCATCATCCTGCAGGAAGGGCACCTGACGTCGCAATGCAAGATTGTGAAGCATACAGCAGGCCACGATGATCTGGCACACCTTCTTTGGTGAGTACATCAGGGATCCACCTGTCATATGCAGGCACCTAAACCTGGCCTTTAGGAGGCCGAAGGTCCTTTCTATGATCCTCCTAGTTCGCCCATGGGCCTCATTGTACCGTTCCTCTGCCCTGGTCCGGGGATTCCTCACTGGGGTCAATAGCCAAGGCAGGTTGGGGTAACCAGAGTCACCAATTAGCCACACACGGTGTCTCTGTAGCTGTTCCATCACATATGGGACGCTGCTATTACGCATAACATACGCGTCATGCACTGACCCAGGGAACTTGGCATTTACATGGGAGATGTACTGGTCAGCCAAACAGACCACCTGCACATTCATAGAATGGTAATTTTTCCTGTTTCTGTACACCTGCTCATCGTCTTTTGGGGGGACTAAGGCCACATGGGTCCCATCAATGGCACCAATGATGTTGGGGATATGTCCAAGGGCATAGAAATCACCCTTCACAGTGGCCAAATCAACCTCCTCAGGGAATACAATGTAGCTCCGCATGTATTTCGTCAGGGCAGACAACACTCTTGACAAAACCTTAGAAAACATAGGCTGAGACATCCCAGATGACATGGCCACTGTTGTTTGGAATGAACCACTTGCAAGGAAATGGAGTACTGACAGAACCTGCACCAAAGGGGGAATCCCTGTGGGTTGGCGGATGGGGGACATCAGGGCTGGTTCCAGCTGGGCACACAGTTCATGTATAGTGGCTCGGTCAAGTCGGTATCGTAGTATAATATGGCGTTCTTCCATTGTCGACAGGTCCACCAGCGGTCGGTACACGCGAGGATTCATCCTTCTCCTCGCAAGTCCCAGCGGACGGTGCCTAGGAAGGACAACATGGAGTACAGAGTCAAGCAAATCACAGGTACGTTCACCACAGCTTGCATAGCACACGGTTATCTATGTATTGAAAGGCGTGTATGTGTGGCAATGCAAGGCCTAGGCCTGTGTGACGCAGTTGAAATTAAGCCATGTGGGCCCTTGAAATGGCGGCTGCCTGACCTGTGAAGTGGGACAATGGGAGGTGAGGTCAATGCGCTGGCGTGGCACACCGTGGCGGTAGGCGGTCGAAGACCGCTGTACAAAGCCGCATTGGTTAACATTGAAGCCTATGGGTTTCAGGAGCCAATGACGAGGTGCGCCGGCGGTCGCGGTACGCACCGCCGCGGTACGCACCACCGCGGGCGTGACCGCCATTTTCTATCTGATTAATCACTCGAGACCTGATCTTCCACAGGAGAGGACCTATACTGCAAGTGCTGCTGTGACCTCGGTCTGGAAGTGACAATGGCTGCTGCGACTGGGGAAAGGGCCCCTGCCTTCACGTCTGAAGAGTTGGAGAAACTTGTGGATGGGGTCCTCCCCAGTATGCGTTACTCTACGGTCCTCCAGACCAACAGGTAAGTACACTGGGTGCACATTGAATGGGCTATGCCTGTGTGGAGTGGGGTGGATGTAAGTTGGTGGGGTGGGGAGCGAATGAGGAGTGCAACGCACGACAGATGAGAGCATGTGCCACAGGGCAAAGTTGGGGAGGGGGGGGCATTCACATCTAACATGCAGAAAAATGACGGAATTTCATTTCCCACCCTGTACATGTCAACTAGGTCAGCGCCCATCAGAAAGTCGACATTTGGCGTGCCATCGCCAAGGAAGTCCGGGCCCTGGGGGTCCACATCAGACGGGGCACCCACTGCCGCAAGAGGTGGGAGGACATCCGCCGCGGAACCAGGAAGACCGCCGAGTCACTGCTGGGGATGGCCTCCCAACCTAGGAGGGGTGCCAGTCGTACCCTGACCCCCCTGATGTCCCGGATCCTGGCGGTGGCCTACCCTGATTTGGATGGGCGCTTGAGGACATCACAGCAGACACAAGGGGGTGAGTATCAGCACATTCTGCTATCTTTATGCGCAGTGGAGGCGTCTGGGTGGGGGAGGAGGGTTGTGGGTGTCATTAGGCCAGGGCGCTTTCTGTAGTGTAGCCCTCTCCTTTAGCCATGGCCCTGTGCCCCCGCCCCCCACCTCTGTAGGGTGCCAAGTACAGCTATCCATGGTCCTGCATCACCCATGTGCGCGTTTGGTGTCCCTATACCTGTTGGCCTAGTCAGAAGTACTGAGTAGTGTACCCCGATTGCGCGGCTTAGTGCATGAGGCTCCTGTGTCTGTCCTCTCCACCAACGGTGTTGACAATGCATGCACTCAACCTGTTTTTATTTCTCCCCCCACCCTGTTTCTTCATCTTCTTGTGCATGTGTGCATTAGCATCATCAGGCGGAGGAGATTTGGCATCGGAGCACGAGGGAGCTGCAAGTCACAAGGCCCCGGTGGGCCGTGGTACAGACACCGAGGGCACCAGTGATCCGGAGGGCGAGGGGAGCACCACAACGGGGACCGGTGGTGACACCAGCGACACCGACACGTCCTCGGAAGGGAGCTCCCTAGCGGTGGCGGCAACATCCGGGCCCCCGCCTCTACAGGTACAGCCGCCACCCAGCGCACCAGCTCCGCCCTCCCAGCAGCCCCTCAGCCTTCGCTCCGTGCCCGCTCGCCCAAGAAGGCGGGCATCTCCTTCGCCCCAGGCACCTCAGGCCCTGCCCCAGTTACCCCTGCTGCCCTCAGTGAGGAGGTCATTGACCTCCTTCAGACCATCATTGTTGGGCAGACTACCCTTTTGAATGCCATCCAGGGGGTAGAAAGGGAGGTGCATTGGAGCAATGCCTACCTGGAGGGCATTCATTCGGGTCAGGCTGCCCATCAACGATCGTTCAATGCTCTGGCCTCAGCACTGACGGCAGCCATTGTCCCTGTTTCCAGCCTCCCTCTTCTCACTGCCTCCACCCTGTCTCTGTCTCCTGTTCCTCAGCCTATCCCATCCACACCATCAGACCAGCCTGCACACACCTCAACACCCAAGGGCAGCTCATCCAGACACAAGCACCACAGATCCCACAAACACTCACCCAAGCAACAACCAGATGCAGACATACCAACAGTCACTACCACCTCTGTGTCCCCCTCCTCCTCGTCTCCCTCCTCCCTCCCTGTGACGTCTACACTCACACCTGCATGCACACTGCCATCAGCCAGTGCTTCCATCACCAGCACACCCTCCAGTACAGTCCGCACACGTGCAGTCACCACCCCCACTGCCATTTACACGTCCCCTGTGTCCTCTCCCACTGTGTCTGTCACCCCCTCTTTCAAGACACACAAACGCAGGCAGCCACCCACCCAACAGCCATCCACTTCACGACAGCCTACGTCACAATCACCTGCACCCAAAGACAGCACACCTGACTCTCCTACAACCACCTCCTCTTCCTCCACTCCCATCACAACTACTCCCACCCTTTACCTTGGTCCTAAAAAAGTTTACCTCTCCAATCGTAACCTCTTTCCCTCCCCTGACCCACCCCCTCCATCTGCTAAGAGTCCCAAGAGCACCTCAGCCACCACCAGCCCAGCTTCGAGTGTCACTGTGGTGCATGGGTTCTGGAGTCCACCCTTTGCCAGCAGTGACACTTCTCTCAGAAGCAAGGGGACAGCCAGCCCCCCCCCAGGCAAGAGGACCCGGAAAGTCAAGGGCCGCCGTGAGAGGACTGACACGGCTGCCCCCAAGGACCAAAGTTCGGCCACTTCACCTGCCACAACATCCCGGGGAGGCAAGGGCCAGAGAGCCTCTTCTAAGGAGCGAAAGGGCAGCAGGGCGGAGAAGTCAGCCAGCAGGAGCGTGGAGCAGGAGGGCCCCACAAGCCCCATCCCGGCTGTAAGGGAGGACACCAAAGGGCCCAGGACCCCGTCACCGAAGGGTCCTGCAACTGCACGGTCGGAGGGCGACTGAGCAGGGAGTCCAGGCCAGGTCTGGCTCCCTTGAATTACTGGACAAGCACCGCTGAACAGGGCCCCGCCGTGCAGAAGAGCACCGCTGAACAGGGCCCCGCCGTGAAGATAGGCACCGCTGAACAGGGCCCGCCGTGAAGATGGGCACCGCTGGACAGGGCCCCACCGTGAAGATAGGCACCGCTGAACAGGGCCCCGCCGTGAAGATAGGCACCGCTGAACAGGGCCCCGCCGTGCAGAAGAGCACCGCTTAACAGGGCCCCGCCGTGAAGATAGGCACCGCTGAACAGGGCCCCGCCGTGAAGATGGGCACCGCTGGACAGGGCCCCGCCGTGAAGATGGGCACCGCTGGACAGGGCCCCGCCGTGAAGATAGGCACCGCTGAACAGGGCCCCGCCGTGCAGAAGAGCACCGCTGAACAGGGCCCCGCCGTGAAGATGGGCACCGCTGGACAGGGCCCCACCGTGAAGATAGGCACCGCTGAACAGGGCCCGCCGTGAAGATGGGCACCGCTGGACAGGGCCCCGCCGTGAAGATGGGCACCGCTGGACAGGGCCCCGCCGTGAAGATAGGCACCGCTGAACAGGGCCCCGCCGTGAAGATAGGCACCGCTGAACAGGGCCCTGCCGTCTCAAGCACCGCTACGCTGGGCCCTTCCTGTCAAGCACCGCTCCGCTGGGCCCCGCCGTCTCAAGCACCGCTACGCTGGGCCCCGCCGTCTCAAGCACCGCTCCGCTGGGCCCCGCCGTCTCAAGCACCGCTGCGCTGGGCCCCGCCGTCTCAAGCACCGCTACGCTGGGCCCTTCCTGTCAAGCACCGCTCCGCTGGGCCCCGCCGTCTCAAGCACCGCTCCGCTGGGCCCCGCCATCTCAAGCACCGCTCCGCTGGGCCCCGCTGTCTCAAGCACCGCTACGCTGGGCCCTTGCTGTCAAGCACCGCTCCGCTGGGCCCCGCCGTCTCAAGCACCGCTCCGCTGGGCCCCGCCGTCTCAAGCACCGCTACGCTGGGCCCTTCCTGTCAAGCACCGCTCCGCTGGGCCCCGCCGTCTCAAGCACCGCTCCGCTGGGCCCCGCCGTCTCAAGCACCGCTACCCTGGGCCCTTCCTGTCAAGCACCGCTCCGCTGGGCCCCGCTGTCTCAAGCACCGCTCCGCTGGGCCCCGCCGTCTCAAGCACCGCTACGCTGGGCCCCGCCGTCTCAAGCACCGCTCCGCTGGGCCCCGCCGTCTCAAGCACCGCTACGTTGGGCCCTTCCTGTCAAGCACCGCTCCGCTGGGCCCCGCCGTCTCAAGCACCGCTCCGCTGGGCCCCGCCGTCTCAAGCACCGCTACGCTGGGCCCTTCCTGTCAAGCACCGCTACGCTGGGCCCCGCCGTCTCAAGCACCGCTCCGCTGGGCCCCGCCGTGTCAAGCACCGCTCCGCTGGGCCCCGCCGTCTCAAGCACCGCTACGCTGGGCCCTTCCTGTCCAGCACCGCTCCGCTGGGCCCCGCCGTCTCAAGCACCACTCCGCTGGGCCCCGCCATCTCAAGCACCGCTACGCTGGGCCCTTCCTGTCAAGCACCGCTACGCTGGGCCCCGCCGTCTCAAGCACCGCTACGCTGGGCCCTTCCTGTCAAGTACCGCTCCGCTGGGCCCCGCCGTCTCAAGCACCGCTCCGCTGGGCCCCGCCGTCTCAAGCACCGCTCCGCTGGGCCCTTCCTGTCAAGCACCGCTACGCTGGGCCCTTCCTGTCAAGCACCGCTCCGCTGGGCCCCGCCGTCTCAAGCACCGCTCCGCTGGGCCCCGCCGTCTCAAGCACCGCTCCGCTGGGCCCTTCCTGTCAAGCACCGCTCCGCTTGGCCCTTCCTGTCAAGCACCGCTCCGCTGGGCCCCGCCGTCTCAAGCACCGCTCTGCTGGGCCCCGCCGTCTCAAGCACCGCTCCGCTGGGCCCCGCCGTCTCAAGCACCACTACGCTGGGCCCTTCCTGTCAAGCACTGCTCCGCTGGGCCCCGGCGTCTCAAGCACCGCTACGCTGGGCCCTTCCTGTCAAGCACCGCTCCGCTGGGCCCTTCCTGTCAAGCACCGCTACGCTGGGCCCTTCTGTCAAGCACCGCTCCGCTGGGCCCTGCCGTCTCAAGCACCGCTCCGCTGGGCCCCGCCGTCTCAAGCACCGCTCCGCTGGGCCCTTCCTGTCAAGCACCGCTCCGCTGGGCCCTTCCTGTCAAGCACCGCTCCGCTGGGCCCCGCCGTCTCAAGCACCGCTCCGCTGGGCCCTTCCTGTCAAGCACCACTGGCACAATGACAGTGCCGGATCTGTGTCGAGCTACTGTTCACGGTTCACTGTGCCCACCATGCCTCCTCCTTGACCAGTGGAGACTGTTATCCACCTGATGGACTGTGGCTTTGCACTCCCCAGGATATGACAGTGGGCAAGCCACCCACTGTAGAGACATTGAGAGACTGTGGCTTTGCACTCCCCAGGATATGACAGTGGGCAAGCCACCCACTGTAGAGACATTGAGAGACTGTGGCTTTGCACTCCCCAGGATTGAACAGTGGGCATGGTGTCCCCTTCGTGGATCTGGCGTCGTGGACTCATGTGGCTGTGGTGCCCCCCCCTTCCCTTCCCCCTGAGGTGCCTGTAGTTTTGTCATCAGATGCCCCTGCAGTGTTCTCTCCAAAGGACTCAGGTCTCCTGTGTGGGCTTTGCCCTTGTGTTTATACACTTTGGCCCACGGACACTTAGAATGCGCAGGACTAATTGCCTCGGTTTCTCGATTGGAGAAAATATTTATTTTATTTTTTATTGCTATTTGACCATGAGTTATCAGAGGCTATTTTTTACATAAATTTTGATTCACAATTTATTTATGTCTTTGCATTTTTCGAGGGGGTTTGGGTGGTGTCACTGTGACTTGTTGCTCTGCATTGGTGTGTACATAGTTTGGGGGGGTGGGGGTCGCATATGTGTGTGCCGTAAGCTTTCGTCCTCCCCCCTCCCCTGTGTCGTAGGTGCAGTACTCACCGTTGTCGTCTGCGCCGGAGTTCGTACTCGTGGTAGATGAGCAGGTAGACGAGAGCAGGTAGGATGTTTAATTCGGGTTCCATGCTGTCCTCTGTCCTCGTGGAGTGCATAGAGGTGAGCGTTTTCCCGTTCGTAGTCTGTTTCCGCCGTGTTTTTATCTGCGATGCTCCCGCCCCGGAAAAGGTGGCGGATTGGTGAGTTGTGATAGTGTGGGCGGTACATTGTCTGCCGCCTGTCTGTTGGCGGTGACCACCGCGCTGTTTGTTTGTACCGCCGTGGCGGTCGGAGTGTTAATGTGGCGGTCTCTGTTGGCGGTTCCCGCCAGGGTCAGAATTCCATTTTTTGGACCGCCGGCCTGTTGGCGGGTTGGCCGCCGCTTTATCACCGACCGCCAGGGTTAGAATCACCCCCAGAGTCTGATCCTGCAAGAGCAAATGCTGATAAAGAAGGGGTTCGGCTTGATCAAGATGTGAGGATGGAACCAGTGGCTGAAGCAGAAACCATGCAAAGTGTTGAAGGTACAAGCAGTATGCATGAAGATAAAGGTGCAGATAACGGCACAGATAAAGATAGAGACCAAAGTGCAGGACAGCAGAGTCAAAGTCAACTGATTCCTGCCAATACCCCAAACATTGCTAAAGCAGATGCACCTGAAAAGAGAACTGTGAAAGGAGTTAAATGGCCTGCAGCTGCACATGAAGTGGTTGTTGATAAACTTGCATCAATTACAGAAGCAGCTGAAAGAGTCAACTCAGAGTGAAGATGAAGACAGTGCTGTAAGGAGAACGAAAAGGAAGAGTGCCAGGTGGCAGGTACTCTTCACCTGAATGGATCTATCTTGTCACAAATGAGTGGGATAGCAATTTTATGGCCTTTTATTTTGACCATGAGAATTCAGTTGATCATTCTGAAACTTGAAATTGCATTTGAACTGAACTTTGAAATAACCTTGCCAATTGATCAACAAAGACATTACACTGGGAGTGACAACAAGTGATCATCAAACTGTGTTCTATTGAAAACAAACATTTTAACTTTTTGAGAGCTTTTAGTTGGATCTTGAAGAACTTTCTTGAAGATTGAGAACTGCTGCAGATAGTGCAAAGACTTTAAAAGATGCTTGTTTTGAATTTTTGCTGTTATATTTTTCCTTTTTTTTGTTATCTTCCAATGTATATTATAGCTTGCTATGAGTAGGTGGACACAATAAATGTGCGTAATTGTTATGTGTGTACACAAATTTCTTCATCAGTACAAGAAGGAATCACGTATCATAGTTTACCACTAACTTATGGGATTGGTTGCAGTCTATTATAAACATGTTTGTATAATCAAGAATACATTCAGTAGTTCTATCCTAATTATGACTTAGTTTTCTCTTTTGTTCCCATTAATCAGCATTTGAGCAGCACTTCAAAAGCTAGAACCATAGCTATAGTAAGAGGACTCTAAGAGGCTACATTGACTTTTGGCACACCATATGCACACCAAAATAACTTAACATGTCTTTCGCAGGTAGAGAAGGAGCTCATTAGTTAAACAGATGATAGAAGAAAAGAAATGAAGGAAAGGAGAGATAAGGGTATAGTTAACGAGATGAAAACAGTACACAACACACCTGATGCACAGGGACACTTTGCTTTAGATTGGCAACATGTGTGAAAGCTTTGTTTATATAGGCTGCAAACAAAAACTGACAAGTTTGTAGGAATTAGTGAATGCAGACGTTTCCTGTTCAACAGTGTATGGGATTTTTTGTTGAATGGACATGACCCCGCTGTACCTGGATTTTATTACATCTGTGGTAGGAACACTTATTACAAATTGCCAAACGGCTGGTATGGTACATGCAGTTTGGGAGTAGTTTTTCCAAAAATGTACCAAGTGGACAACATTAACAATCCAGAAGGATTGAGAAACCTAAAATGAGATTTAGAAGAGGAGCAAGTGGTTCAGAGATTACAGGAGATATGTTTGGAGCTTAGGGGGTGTGGTTTTGAAATACAGAAAGATAAGGAAGTTATCAATAATTGTAGATAAGGTGTCAATTGATTTGTCAGGTGCAATGCTCCTAATGGATACAGAAATGGTTGCAACAAGGTCTCTGATTCTTCAGAATCGCCTTGCGTTAGACAGCCTTTTAGTAAAAGGGGGCGGAATCTGCTAAGTTTTGAAATCCCAGCACTGCTGCATTTACATACCCAATAAGGGCAGGGAGATAAAGAGATACTTATATAATTTGACAAGTGAAAAAAAAAAAAACTAAATGACATAAAAGAGACAAATGATTGGGAGACCATTGGAGTTGGATTCTCTAAAGTAGGAACTTAGGGCCTGATCACAAGTTTGGTAGTCTTTTGGCAAGACAGCAGCTGTGGTGGCCATCCAAAAGACTGCCATATTGGCTGCCATCTGACCCCCGTATTACAACCCACACCATGAAGACTGACATAAAACAGCCAAAAATCCAAAACCGCTAGGACACTGGAGGGCAGGAAAGAGGCGGTTCCACTACCAGCACCGCCAACCCGACACAAATCTGTCCACCAGATTATGACCCACAAATCACCACAGCGGTTCTTCCATGGTGGAAAAACATTGGCAGTGCGAGCCGCAGTGGTCAGTAACCACCACTGACAGAACACAACACCACATTGGACAGTTTGGATACCCCACGCCTGAAACACATTCACACACCCGACACATACCCTTATATAACACACTCCCACACAACCCACAAGCCTTTGCAACAAAACCGCAATACTGAGAAACAGAGAGCAGACACATACACAGAGAGAGCACCCTAACACTATAGCCACACACACATCACATGCATCACACACCAGCTAAACAAACACAATACACGAATAACGAGCACACACATTCCACAACAACCATCCATCCCTCACAACGCACCACCCATACCCCATCAACCACCCAACACTGCACCCTTCCATACATAACACCCCTGCCACACCATCAACACAATCACAACCATATCCCCACAAAAGCACCCATGATTCACCGACAATGAGTTGAGGGTCATGGTGGATGAAATTGTCAGGGTAGAGCCACAACTGTTTGGAGCACAGGTCCAGCAAACATCAATCGCCAGGAAAATTGAGTTACGGGAAAGAATAGTCAACTCAGTGGGTAGCCATCCACGCACAAGGGACGACATCAGGAAGAGGTGGAACGACTTATGGGTGAAGGTGCGTTCCATGGCATCGAGACACCAGATAGCCATGCAGAACACTGGCGGTGGGCCCCCACCACCTTCTCCACAGTTCATATCTTGGGAGGAGAAGCTCTTGGATATAGTACATCCTGAGGGCCTGACTGGAATACCTGGTGGACTGAAGTCTGGTAAGTACCCACAACATCAATGTCACTCAAGTGTTGTGTCCTGCATGCTTCCTCGCCACTCAAATACCCCCTAAATCACTGAATGTCCTACTAAGCCTGCTTGCCAATCACTCAATGCCCCTCTCCTGCATCCCACCACCTCACACAGCCCTACTGCCCACACAGCCCTTGGCAAGGGGACAAGCTAATCCTGACTCCCACAATGCACCAACCCATTAATGCAAAAACCTGCAATGTGCACATCATGCCATGCATGTATACCTATTGTACTACCTACACCAACTAGAATGTACAACTTAGGACCAGTACATGGCAATGATAGCAATGCTATGCACACCACAATGGCAAGTAAGGCAAAACACAGCTACAGCTCAGTGACAGTTCCAAATGGACCCTGCTCCATATCCCCAAGCCTGTAATGGGCTGACCGTGGGTTGGAAAGTAAGATGCCAGACATCATACACCTGCACAACATCCAAAGACAGGAATATCACCCTTGCATACCCACATACTGTGTTCCCAATGCGACATCATTGTTCAATGTGCAGCCATATTGTGTGACAACCACCAAGCCTGACTACTCACTAGGTAGCAGAGTCGAATAGTCAAGTCAAGTATCAGATATTAACAGAACCCATCAGCAGTGCCATACGTACAAATAATTGATGACGACACCCAACGTGGAGTATGGTACACCTGTCACAGACTTGTATGTATTACCAAGCTCTGCTGTGCAGCATCTGTCATTGTCATTGGAGGGAATCATGGTAAGCCACTGTCTGTATCTCACAAAGAGGGAATCAAACACACTATCTTAACTGTAATATGTGTCTCACTCCATCCACAGGTAACCCTGTCATTGCCACTATTAAGAGAATACCAGACACTGCCAGCCCTCCTCAAGATGAAGTCCCCAATGAGGACAACATGCCTGGATGTCTGGACAGTGACGACCTACCAGGCCCATCCGGGACACTTGGTCTGTCGATGACTTCCAGTCTCACCCTGCCCATATCAATCCCCCCAACCATGTTGCTCCTACATCACAGCCAAGCAGGCGCCCCAAACCTGTGTCCTCACAGTACAGGGACCTAAGTCAGACATTCACACAGCTAACAATGATGGTCCTGCCAACACTGGAAGTGGACACACTGTGCCAGGGGCACAGGCACCTGGGGCCGGGGGAGTGGAAGGGATGCTGGGGATCAGAGGATGGGGCACCCAAGGGATTTCATTGACTAGGAAACCATCTCCCAAGTCCTGGGAGCATACCAAACTTCCCAGGACAGGGTGGGCTAGATCATCACCACGTTGGGGGAAAATCAAAGGCTGAAGAGGGAATACCGCCGGGAGGTCATGCAGCAGTGGCAGGCACACAATGCCACCATGGCCTCCTTAACAGGGGCGCTGAAAGACATGACCAGCACCCTGCATGGTTTAGCAACCCACCATCAGGCCCCTTACACTAGCAACGTGACATCTGTCCCTCTACATCAGCGGCAGCTAGTGGAATGGAGGCCCTGCCTGGGGAACCCCAAGCCTCAGACACCACTCCCTCTGTAACTGAAGAACCACCCGCAAGCATGGACATCCATCCAGACGTCCAGCTGAAGCAGATGCCAAGACCAAACACACTGCAGGGAAGTGAACCTCTCCTGCTTTGTCACGTTTGTGTGCCACTGATCTACCCTGTTGCCTGTTCTGAAACAGAACTCCATTTTCCCATGGCACAAGGACACAGGAACTGTGTGACCAAATGTTGTAGCAGCTACTCTGATCAATCAATCTACCATGACTCCACTCATCACCTGTTTATTATGTTGTTCACATTCATTACAATTGTCACAAAACGTAAATGCACAATAAATCACTTTTGGACACAGCTACTGTATATGTGTGTTTAATGATACAACAATAATTGTCCTTCTACCCAACTGTGGTATGGTATTGCCCCCCTGATTCAATATGACAACATTAATGTCTCTGGGCAGATGTCTGAGAATGAGGTTGAAATCCACAGTAACACCAGGGCCCAGTCCATTGAGCCATCTGCAATTAGAGCAAGACAGAGAGTACCATCAGGATGGAAGGCATGATGACACACTAAGCACATATACAGGTAATCGACTGCGTGACTACTGTATTATAACTCCTAATCATGGGCACCCAGATTGGACCTACGCAGCACCAGGCTCAGGCCATTCAGAAGATCAATTTAACAGGCTATCTGTCATGTACACCTTTCTGAACTGTACTCAATCACCATTGACCACTGATAATGTATACCTCAAACTTTAAGTAGCAGACCCACTGATGAAATTCACATCCAGTGGGTGGGAGGAGATGGGAATAGGAGAATGCGGGTAATCCAGCTCAATACTGTTCAGCCCATGAGATAAGTGAATGTTGGAATCAGTTGCTAAAACACACTTTAGAGGTCAGCCACTAATACTGTACACCTTACATTCTATCTGTCTGCTTCCACAACTCACACATAGGCATTAGGCATCATTACTCCATTGCATATGCTAAAGGTCAGGAGGTGTAAGGTCAGCTATCCACTTCTGTTTGTGCACGGACAAGACTTGAAAAGGCCCACCTCACATAGCTGTATATCACTGGAAGTACTAATTGATGAGCTCAGTCCTGCAGTCAGCTGCTCCTTCTTTCTTTTGCTCTTTTTTTAAATTTGTTTTTATTAGCAATTTCAACATTTTGGTGTACATAATCAGTTCCGTTTATTGCATACACTTGTATTAATACACGCAGTTATGACCAATTGCAGTCCATCCCAGTGTTGGTCTCAGATGTGTTATTAATGAATTCCCGTGTAAATCTGGCACTTATGTTTTGTGTGGCCTTATCTCTGTGTGCTACGTATGCAGTAGTTACGTATATTCCTGTGACATGCATTCTAATATCTTATCTCATTTTCTTCCTCTTGCTCTTCATCACTTTCCACATCACCATGTGCAGCCACAGGTACAGCTGCCTCACTGACATCAGCCAGCAATGGTATCTGATGCCTCAGGGCTAGATTGTGGAGCATGCAGCAGGCAACACTGAATTGGCAAACCTTGTGGGGCAAGTAGAGTGCATCTCCAGATAAGTCCAAGCAACTGAATCTTGCCTTCAGGAGACTGAAAATGTGTTCGATTACACACCTTGTCCTCCTGTGGCTTCAGTGAAACGGAGTTCCCCTGGCGTGGCTGGGTACCTCACAAGTGTCAACAGCCAAGGTAGGTTTGGATAGCAAGAGTCACCTGTGAACACAATGGTAGAACTACTTAAATTGAGGATTCAGAGAGTGGACAGATTGTGATGACAGATCACATTACATTAAAAAAACACATTACAATGGATACTTACCAACCAGCCAGGCCCTCTCTGCGTGTAGTCATGCCATCATGTGTGGGACACTGCTGTTCTGCATAATGTAGGAGTCATGCACTGATCCAGGAAACTTAGCTGTCACTTGGGAGATGTACTGGTCTGCCAGACACACCACCTGCACATTGACAGAGTGGTAGTGCTTCCTGTTCCTATACACCTGTTCATTGACACTGGCAGGGACCAGAGATACATGGGTGCCATCAATGGCCCCTACCACATGAGGAATCTGTCCCATCTGATAAAAGTCAGCCTTCACATAGGCCATATCTGCTCTTTGGGGAAACCTGATGTAGCTGTCCAGGTGTTTCAAGAAAGCACACAGTACATAACTCAGCACCAGGCTGAACATGGGCTGAGACACCCCTGCTGTTAACCCAACAGTATTCTGGAATGAGCCTGTGGCCAGGAAGTGTAGCACTGACAATACTTGAACAATGGGAGGTATTATGCAATAGGGATTCCGATTGCCTGCCATCAGATCTGGCTCCAACTGTCTATATAGATCCATGATGGTCTGGCGAATCAGAGGATAGGTCTCGATGACATGCCAGTCCTCCATGGTTGCAAGGTCTACCAGTTGATGGTACACTGATTGGTGTCTCATTTCCCTCATGACAGGATATCTATGTCGAGAGGAGATATTGTACGATAAGTCATGCAGTAGGCACACACCAGCAGCACATGGTATAGTAGCAGACACCTAACATGTATAGGGGATGCATAGCAGTGCTGACAAAAACATTACAGACCATACAAATGCACATCATACAACGTCAGTGCAGAACACTGGCTGAAATATAAGTCGGTTGCACATATGACACATGTATAAGAAAATGTGTGAGTGAGTGTGCAGTCCTGCACTGATCACATATATGTAATTATATCAACCTATATTTATCTGACACCTATGTACCTCAGAGTAGCTGCATAGAACTATCTACATATATACAGGGTCAACACGTCATATTATCATGATTGGCCCATTATGTAGCACAACCATGAAGTCACATTGGGTGACCCAGATATCCTTACGATTAGGGTCTGACGCACTTATTTAGGCACATGCATCAAGTACATGTACCCAAAATGGCAGACGTCTGACCTATTGTTCTGGATAGTTGGAAGTGACCTAAGTCTGCCGGCGGAAGTCATCATGGCGGTAGGCGGTCGCAACTGCTGTGCAACTTGTCATAGATTAACATTGCTGCCTATGGCAGACTGGGGCCAATGGTGATGACCGCTGATGATGGTGGTCCTGTACGTGCCGGCCGTGACTTCCATTTTCTGCAGTCTTGCTCACTTGATTCCTGACACTGTTGCTAGCAAGACCTCCACTATGTGAGCTGCTGTGTATTGCTACTGGGAGCCATCATGCCACGTCCTGTAAGTCATAGGGCCCCTGCCTTTCCACAGGAAGAGCCAGTGAAGCTGGTAGAGGAGGTCCTACTCCTCTATGGACAGCTATATGGGGCATCAGAGGAACAGGTGTTGGAGGCTGACCGTCTATGCAGTGTGCAAAACCAAGCACACTATGCAGAGGGTTCAGGCAACCACACGTTGGTTTTCAGAGGTAAAAATCAGACCACCTAATGCTCTAGTTTTTAAGGTAGCTGGTCGAGCAGTTAGGCTAATCCAGGAGATGTGCTAAGTATTTGCTGTACTCACAAATCCAATCATGCACCACAGACACTCAATGAATAACTCGAGACCAGAATTTATAAAACTACTTCAGACTTTTATATAATTTTTAAGACCAAAATCTGAATACATTAAGTACTTCTCTTGTTATGACTTTTTAAAGTTTTAACAAAGTTAGTCTCTCTTTGTGTAATTACGCCTCATAAGATTCAATAGGCAGTCACTTTTAAAAATGCATTAAAAATCACTCGGTTGAGTTACCAGCCTCTTCTTTTGCAGGGTAGTTGCAGCAGTCGGTGGGCACACTGTGCCAGCTGGAGAGTCTTGGACAGCTCCAGTTTCCAGCGAGAACAGCGTTGGAGAGGTTCCTGGCACAGGGCCACCTGTAGGGGCCACTTGGAGAAGGAGCTGTTTTGCAGATTTAAAGGTGGTGCCTGGGGGTCCCCTTGGGCTGATGAGGTTGCAAGGGGTTGGGGATCTGAGGCACACAGCAGATCCTGCGATGCAAGGCCCAGGACGGCCAGGTGCAGGGCGTTTTGGAGGTCTAGGATGCTGTGCACAATGGAGTCCACTGGAGCTGGAGGTGAGTCTCTTTGTGGGTGACATACAGGACAACTGGGGCACTCTAGTCAGAGGTCCGGGGTGTTCCTGAAGTCCTGCAACTGTGGCTTCCTTCTGATCCTTTTTCAGCTCTGGGGGAGCTGGTTTTCTCCTGGTCTGACATCAGCTGACCAGTACCCAGGGTATTGCTGTATCTCCGCCACTAGAGGGCGCAGTTCCACCAAACTTGGCACAGTTGTGGGGCACTAAAGGTGGTTGTCAGTGTGTCGTTGTGTCCAGCTGTGACTTCCAGTCACAGAGATATCGACAATTCAGTGAAGTGACCCTCACTGGTTTGTTGGTCCTTTGCAGGTTTCTTGCTTTTCTTGAGTGGTGCCTCCACTCAGGAGGGAGACCTGGGGTGATTCTTGAAGCCTGGAGGTCCCCTGGGTTTCTTGGGCTCGGTCCAGTGTTCAGCTCCTCCGCAGTTATGATTGTCGGGTCCCTGGTGCAGAAAGCAGGGGTCTTGGTACCTATTCTGGTGCAGCAGGTCCTCTGTTCTCATTCTGGCTGGTTCTTTGGTGCTGGTCTTCTTTTTTTCTTGGGATCCTTTTCAAATCTAAAATCTTGGTCCAGGGGAATTTAGTGAGGGTTTTAGGGGGAACCTGGTAGTGTCCAATGGGACACTTACCCTTGGGTGGCTACACCCACTACAGTTACCACTTACTGTGGAAAGGATCACTTCCCTAAACCTCATTGGCTGCTTTCCTCAATTCTAAGATGGAAAAAACTGAATCAGAGGGTCCACTTCGCATGCCAGCCATGAGGGGTGGTGCATGCTCAGTGAGGCCACTCCTCTGACCCTTTGTCTGGTCTCCCGCTCTGGCTTCTGCCCAAAGTAGGGTTTTGCAAGGGGGGAAGCACTCTGCTGCTAGCAGCAGGCCTGGGAGATCAAGTTGCAGGGGCTGTAGCCCTTTTAAGCTCACCGCCAGGGTGTTGCACATTCCTGTGGGAGGGGGTGTTAGCTCCTCCACCCAGGAAGGGCATTGTCTTACAAACCGGAGAGCAATGGCTCTCCCCCAGGTTTGTAGATTAGCTGTCTGGAGTGGCAGGCTGGATGAAACCAGTCAGCAACTCTGCCAGTTGGGGTTAGCTAAGCTGACCCCTGGGTGCGTTTAGGAATAAATCCAATACAGGCACCAGTTTGGATTTATTATTCAGAGTTGTTTGATACCAAACAACCCAGGGTGCAGAGTAGCCACCATGTAACTGGGAAACTCATGTTTGACCAGTGACCAGTACATGCATTTAGAATGTCTGCTCTGTTCACTCACTGTGTCCTAGGTTTGGCAAGGACACAGTTGATGCATATTGCTCATGCAGCTATGCCCTCACATACAGTATGGTGCACCCTGCTTTAGGGCTTGAAGGCCTGTGAGAGGGGTGTCTTATCCATAATATATGCAGTGCAGGGTGGACAGGGCACACAGAAGGGGTGCAATATCAAGCTTGTCTTTTTAGGTTTGCCCCAGTACACTCAGCCTGCAATGGCAGGGGTATTTAAGAGTGTATCCAATTGCGTGAAGCATCACAACAGATTTAGGGAAAGAGCTCTGGCTCAGGGAACCTGTTTAGCAGGGGCCCTGGGCACTACCAATTCCTAGAACACATCAACATCAGGCAAAAGGTGGGGGCTAATCATGCAAAAAGAGGCCTCCTCTCACAACAGGTGAGTCCAATGGGGCAGACATGTGTGCCTGGTGTTGTGTGTGACGGTGAGTCAGCCATGTGAACTGTAGTTGGAGTGGATGCATGCATGTGGCATACCGTCCTGGTATGTTTGCTGAGAGGATGGGTATGTATCATCCATGCAGGTGAACGCTCATCAGAAGAAGGGGATCTGGCGTGTCATCGCCAAGCAAGTGCTGACCCTGTGGGTCCACAACCAGTGGAGCACCCATTGTCAGAACCAGTGGGAGGACCTGAGACACTAGGCCTGGAAGACTGCAGAGGCCCAGCTGGGGATGTCCTCCCAACGAGGGAGGGGTGCCCAACAGACCATGACCCCCCCTAATGGCCTGCATGTTGGTGGTGGCATACCCTGAGGTGGATGGGCATTTGAGGGCAGCACAGCAGCCACAATGGAGTAGGTACTGACTGTTTCCTGGTACATGGCTCTGGTTGGAAAGTGGTTGCTTTCTCACTGTAGCTTCTGTGACAATGTAGTAGGTGACAAATGTGTGTAGACTAGTGGGAATTAGTTGGTACCACCTTGCCAGTGTATGAGAGGTAGATCTGGCATCATGGTTAGCTATATGTAGGTTTTGGACTCCTGTATCAAGACATCATTCTGACTGCATGTGGAGATGCTCAAATGTCAATGCCACATGTATTGCCCCATCCTGCCCTTCCTATGGATGTGAGCTGGTGTTTCACCATACCCATGCACTCAAACCTGAACCATCCTTCTACATATGAGTGTTAGTGGCTCTAAGGTGTCTGACTACTCCCATCTGTGCTGATCAGCTGTTGTATCAACTGGGTGACTCACTTATTTAGTACAGGGTCCAAACATTAACAGTACTGGTACAGGTATGGCCTCCGTGTGAGGCTGCCATCTCATTTACATCACGGATATGGCCTGTGTAGGACAGTAAATATCTGTGTTTGTTGTTGTTCCCCCATTGTCCATTCATCTCCATTCTATGGGGTATGTGAAGGTTGCAACAAAAGGACATACTACTTTGGGTCTCTGATTTGTGTGTTTAGACTCATCATGCTTTTCCATGTGATTGACATGTGGGCATTTCATCTCTGTCCCAATTTCATGGTTCTAGAGGAGGTACGTGCCTTGGCAGAGCTAGCCCTTTACAATATGCTATGTAAATGCAATGTGTAGCAAAGCCCTACCAATTCCTTAGCAAACTTGGTTTTATGCTGCCTGCAAGATGTCCAATGGTTACTTGGGGGCCCAACATATGAAGTGGGACAATCTTTGCTACCCTTGGCATAGCTGATGTGTTCAGTCTAGTGAGGAGTGGGTATTGCATCACTTATGTGATCATGAAGTAATGGTTTTGTTGTTCCATTAATTCTAAAGCAGGTATTTGTTGTAATGGCAATTGCTGTATATGCACTGGCAGTCGTGTGGGTCCATGTGTACATCATGTGTACATGTCAAATCTGTGTGCAATTTGTGTAGTCTGGAGTTAGGCACAGCTAATCACATGTCAGGTATGGTGTTAGTGATGTTGGTTTACTCATGTTGTCAAGTCCTGGAACTGTAACTGCATGTCAGGTGGAATGGTAGGTGGCCTATGATGTCAGTTGTGGCTGCCTGAAGTGTAGTTGTTGTGGCACTGCACTCAGTGTTTGCCAAAGGATGTATAATGTGTGCTTTGTAGGCCATTGTCGCTGCACATCCATTTATGCAGTGATGTGGTGTATCTATGTTTTGTGCCAGTAGATATTCCTCTTTGAAAGTGTGAATGTCATGCCATGCTAGTACTCCAGACATGTATACTACACATCAGTTGTCACCTGTATGGGAGTCCCATTTGTCCTGGATTCATCAGTTCAGGTACCCATGTTGCATATATGTATGGGGGGGGTCAGCCAGCCATGTGATATGTGTGGGAGGTGCTGTGTGGTCTGTGAATAGGGTAGTCTACCCTATTTATGTGTGGTGATCAGTCACCTGCTCTTCCAGTAGTGATAGGAGTATGAAGAGATATGATCTGGAGTATGCTTGATATACCTTCTTCTGACAGGACATGAGTAGCATGCTGACATGGCTTTACATGTGTTATATTGGATTATTCAAGTCACGCTAACTTACTTGGGATATGATGTGGTGTGAGGGATGATATAAAGGGGTGGATAGTTGTAACATGTTTTGACATGATGTAAGATATGTGTAATGCGAACAGATATATCCCAGTCTGGACATGTTTACCTATAGTTGTGCATGTTTATACGTGTGTGTGTAAGGAATATGATAATCCTTTCTCTCCCTCTCGGCCTCTCCCTTCATCTCTCTCTATTTGTGTGCATCAGCATCGGCAGGCAAGGGAGATGGGGCACAGGCGAGTGGGGATGCTGCTGGCCATGGGACCCGGAGTCCATCAACAACCAGGAACCCAGTGGCCTGGAGGGGGAGGGGAGTGCCACGGGGAGACCGGATCTTCTGTATCATCATCTTCGGAACCCTCCTCCAGTGGACACTCCCTGCGACCACCCCAGCACCACCTTTGTCTGCCACCCCCTTACTACCACTGCCCTCTCTGTAGCTCCCCACCCAGTTGTCCGTGCCTGTTCACCCAGGAGGATGGGTGTCTCCTTCAGCGCAGGCACCTCTGCCCCTGCCCAAGTCAGCCCTGCTGCCCTCAGTGTGGAGGCTGTTGACTTCCTGAGGTCCATCTCTGTGGGTCAGTCAACCATTGTGAATGCCATCCAGGGATTTGCAACTCAAGTCCAACAGAGTGATGCGTTCCTGGAGGGCATTCACAATGCACTGGCAGGCCTAAGGAGATCCTTTCAGGCTCTGGTCTCTGCACTGACGGCAGCCAGTCACCCTTTGTCTTCCGTCCTCCCACCATCTTCCTCTTCTCAATCCTACTCCCCTCTTCCCCATCTCAGCCAGAGCACACAGATAGACAGGCATGCATCTAGCCAAGGGTTCCGCAGACAAACACAAGCACCACAAGACCCACCACCGGCATGCACACAAACAACACCCACCTGCAGACACATCAACACCCACTACCTGCACAAACTCCTCCACCACCCCCATCTTCACAGACACTACACTGGACACACCTGCAGACACCACACCCTCATTCACCGATACAGCCACAACTCCTATCCTACCCACAGTCAGCACAATAGCAGACCTACAGACATCCACCCCAGTCACAACATCTGCATACACCACAACCACAGACACACCCACATGTGGCACATCAAGGATACCTGTAGTGACCACCACAAAAGTCACCCCTCCAGATTCTCAACTCCCAGCTTCTCCACCCCCCTCTTTCCAAGACAAAAAAGCCCACATTCACTCACCCAACAGACACCCAGCACACACAAGCATTCCTTGCACACATATGCACCCAAAACAGCCACCAAGACACCTCCTACAAGCACTCCCTCTCCTGTCACTCCCAAACCCTTTTGCCATGATCACTCCGTGTGCCTAAGAAGTTATTCCTCTCAGACTTGTCCTTTTTCCCTACTCTTCTCCCACCCGCTGTGACCCCTAAAGCTCAGTTTCCCTCCCCAAGTCCAGACCTATAACCTCCAAGACATCCTTTGCCCCGGCTACTACCCATGCCCCTCCCCCCAAGAACTCGCCCTCTCCAAAGTGTTCCCAGCCCTCTCCTAAGCCACATCCAAAGCCCGCCCTCCCAAGCCTATACCCAAACCCCCCCCCACCCCCTCCACCTAATCTCTGAGGTGCCTGCCTGCCCCCTTCATGCCCCTACCCGTGGAGGTAATTTAGCAGTCAGGAGTCAAGTAGGGGGACCTTGATATGCCATATGTGGATTGTGTACTATCTTGTTTGGACTGACCTAAGGGCTATTTTGTATTATACATAGTTCTTGATTTATGTATATTTATGTACTTATCTGCATACATCTGGGCAGTTCCAACATTACATATTTTTCCTGCCTTTCATTCCTCATGCCTGTTATGGTCTTGCCTGCTTTCTTTTGTGTGTGAGTGTGTTTTATGTGTGTGGCGGTTGTGCTACCAGTTGTGTCTGGGCTGCTTGTGTGGGTATGTGCTTTGCACTTGTCCCGCTGTGGTGGCTGGGTATGGTGTGTTGGGCATGTATGTGTTTGAGACATTCATTTATATTGATATTATGTGTATTGATAGTGTTGGCATTTGTTATTTGGCGTGTGGTGTGCCCTTGTGTAGTTGTACTGTGTGCATGCATGTTTGTGTATTGATTGGTATTTCAGAACCCCTGTGTGGTTTGACGTTTGCCTCATTTTATGGCTGGGTGATTGCGTGTATTGGTATAATGGTGTTGTTACATTGTGTTGTTTGTATGTATTGTTAGGTGGCGGTGTGTGTTGCGGAGTGTTGATGGTGCGTATGAGGTGTAGTGGTTGTTCTGTAGTTGTGTATTTTGCTGCTGTTGTGTGTTGTTGTGTTTGACTGTGGTGGTATGGTGTGTCTACGGCTCGGTGTGTGTTTTGGTAGTGTGTTGGCTGTGGTGTGTGTACTGTATCTGTGCATGTGTGTATGTGGCTGTGTGTGAATGTGCGTGTCAGTGTTGGTGTACATGTTGGTGTCGCCATCGCCACCCGTATCGGATGTGTATGTTGTGTGTGCATCGCAACCTTGGCATTATGCAACAGTAACAGGTAAGTGTGTGTACTTACGGTTGCTGCCATCGTCGTCGTCACTGGTTCTGGAGTCGTTGGGCGAGCAGAAGCAATTCAGAAGTACAGTTCAGGTTCCATGGCGGCTCCAAACGGGTATGGCTTCCTAAAGGTGCATGTCTCTATTTATACTGTTGGTTTACTCCAGGGTTTCCGTGGTGATGGGACTGCGGCAGAAACCTTGACAGTGTGCAACTTTGTAATCTGTCCGGCGGAAACATGGTCTCTGCCAGCCTGAAGGTGCCTCCTGCCATCCGTTGTGGCCTGTCCGCACTGGCGGTGCCGGAGGTGAAGTGGCAGTATTTTGTTGTGTAGACCCCCATGGTAATTTGGTGGTCTTCTCCACCAGCCTGTTGGCGGTACGACTGCCACTGACAACATGGCGGTCATGGAACCACCAAACGCGTAATGACCCCCTTGGTTTGGAAACTTAGGAAATGGTTTTGTGAAAATGATCCTGAAACCTTTATTGACTGTGACAGTGTGCATAATTTGTGCATTTTTTACAAAGCTTACAATCTCTGGAGAATAAAGAATAAACAGGGGAGGGAAGAAATGGAGATAAAGAATATGAGAAACAGATATTATCAGATGATGAAAAGAATTGGCAATTATCGCAACCCTAGATCTATGCGTTATCAAACTACAAGGTTTTGATTTTGTCTTGTAAATGAGAAACGTTCTTTTGTGACGGCATAGATTAGCGTCAGAGGAGGGACTGAGAGAAATCATATTTTATTAATATTATTGGCATAGAAGATAGCACTATTCCAACCTAGCCCACTTAAGCCAATTAACGTGCATTTAAAAGGCCTAGTAAAGAAAATAACATGAGTTGTAAAATGTGCACGTTTGAAATACGTTGAACCATGTGGCCACCATTCGTATGGTGCACCACATTTTAACATGAGAGTTTGCATTTATATTAAATGAAGCATTAAAATGAGTTAACATGAAAGAATGTTTTATTAAATATGAATTATTAATAAAAGTATTAAAATGAAAATGAGTTAAACACATTTATATTGAATTATTGAATTTTATTGTTGCAATTTACATGTGTGCAGAAAAATAAATGCATGTTTAAATTGTTCTAGCGTTTTATAAATGATGTTTGCCATAAACAATTTGCCTTGCATATATGAATTGTAAGGTGTACAATAGGGTAATTTATGTATCAATGTGAATTCATTTTGCAGCAGTAATGGAAAATCACTTGTTAAATCTGTCCCCACTGACCTGAATGATTTTCCTAGGTTGTTAATGTGAACGTTGAATGTATAGAGAGAGAGAGAGATCACTTTTTTATAGATGTGTGGTTTCCCTGGGGGGTGTTTATGGCCCCCAGGGTAACCACGCATCTATAAAAAAAAAATAGCCCCCACAGGGAGCCAGCCCTACTCACGGGTGATCGAGTGTTAATTTCTTTATTTTATTTGTAATATTTTTAACGTTCGTGCCCACCCCAGGGGAAAACAAACATGTAATTTATGCCCCCAGGTGGGGGCCCGGGCCATTACCACATGGACTGACCCTCCTAGTTTCCCTCAGCAGCCATTTAAAAAAAATGTATTCTCCCTGTGGGGGATGAGGGGGGGTGCTTTGGGGGGTTGGGGGAACACAGGTGAGGTGCCAGCTCGTTACCACATGGACCAACTCCCTCTTGCTATTCCTGGTGGCCTAGAGGGTCCCCCTGGGATTCCTGCTCATGGATTGGATGGACAATCCATGAGCAGGAATCTGTTTGTGTGAAGCATCGCTGGAAAAGGGAGACTCTCACCTTTCCAGCGTTGCCTCCCGGAAACATGGGTGGGGGCATCTAAAATGCCCCCAAAACCCCACCAACGCCAGGGCACACCTTACCCTGGTGGGGGTTTGTGACATCAGCACACACAGGGGGAGACCTGGAAGCTCTTCAGCGACTCCCGAGGGATTTATAAGTTTTAAAAAATGTAAAACCCCTCCCTGGTGTCGGTTAGTGGTCGTGGCCCGCACCAGGAAGGGTGTGCACGTGTCACTCATTGGCCGACACACTCACAATAGGGTTAATAAATGACCTAAAACATGTAAAAATAATGTAAAACTATATTATTAAAAACTATTGCATTAACAATATCACTTACCTTAAAAATGTATATTCTTCACAACAGTATTACTGCATCACGATATTTTTGTATCACAATATATTTTTACTGATATTTCTGTAACTTGATATTGAAAACTCAATATTTTGTCCAAATTCCATATTAGGGCATTTATTGGATGTGGTGACTTGTTCAAATGACTGCAATTATAGTGTTTGTGTTTTTTAATATAATTTCCTTTCACCCTGTTTACTTTAGGTACATCTGCCCTTTTTGCTTCCAGCACTAACACTTACAGCATTAAGCCTGGCACTCTATAAGTATTTCTGTCTTTGTCTACAAAATGCATTTCCTTTACATATTTGAATGTTTTTTATGTACTATTCGCTAGGTGTATGCATTTTCCAGCGATTGTTCTTTCACATTCAGATGTTTTTCTTGTGTTTGAGATTATCTCATATTACCAAGCTCATCTCTTATTATGTCCTCTAACATTCACTTTGGTTTCATAATTCTCTTCTAATGCATTCAAGGTATTATCATATTCATCGTCTGTACTACCCTGTATACCCTTGTTTTAATTCCTGTTTAACTCAGGAACAGGTAATGACACCTACTCTAAAATATTGTTACCCACCATAGCTAAACTTTGCCTTAACAGACCCCATCCACCACTTTCATGTATGTCTCACATGAATCCCTGCAGACTGCCCAATACATTATTGGTTCTCCTGTTTTCTGTAGAAATATGGGTGGGGTACAACCAAATCTATAATATTTAAGCTGGAAACACTTTATCAGAACTAAGCAAATATTTTGCGTACTCTCCATATGGACTTATCAATAACAAAAGTAATTTGTTCCCACAATAAAGTAATCTAACAAAATAAAAGTACCAATGGTAGTAGCACGAGAACCATAATCTAATATGCTTGGCACATTCTGTTGTTGCTGGTTACTTTTCTCATCCTTAGAATAAGGAGTTTCTGTTTATATAATTACTTGTTGGGTTTTCCACCAGTGACACACGTACAATATTAAGCTAGCAAGAATAAAACACTAAACTTTTTCTTATCTGTTCTCTAGGACACACTACAATGCCTGTCAGTTAATTTTCAAAAAAGTATTGCCATTATTTTTTTTATTATGAATGCTTTCTGGCTCCACCTTCGCCTTCCAACAATCTCTTTCCTCAGTGCAGAATTCAATGTGCTTAGCGGCACATCCTAATGCCAGGCAACATACAACAATATGCTTCTGCATAGGCCTTTCATCCTGACCAGGATACTCCAACGTTGTGTAGAGGTAAGGGAGTAACGTGAGACACTTATTGTGCATCGAACATTGCTGTATGCCAGATGGGATGGCTTATTGGACATTGATAAACCACTCTACTCCAAAGCCTACCTCTCCAGGCCAAATAATGCTGTCCATGACAGACAATTTCTGTTGTCAGGATTTTTTCAGGAGAGCTTCATCCATCACAAGATGTTCTCACAAAGTAAAACAGCTCTAGGAAATGGTGAGAACCAGCTTTAAGTTGAGGGTTCACCTTCCTGCCACTGGTGAAACTGCATCATGAAAAATGGTATAAACATAACTTTTAATAAGTGCACCAGACATGAATTGATTAGATCTCTAGACCATCAATAACTGGCTCCATATTCTAATGCTGATCCTACTTACTTCAGCAGGCCTAATGCAACACAAATAACACACACAAATATATTTTCAGATCTGTCCTTCTCCTCATGATCTAACCAAACAGACCCCTGGCATATTGTTCACACTCATAGAGCACTTTTCAGCACACAGTCACCTAACCTATAAGACTACTTCTACCCTTTTTAGAGAGAGGACAGCAGAGAGGAGGATACAGACAGGGCAATCAATGATGGGAGGTGTAAAAGGAGTGCTCTGTGGAGTACTTGAAACGCTACTGTGTGACCAGACATAGGTGGTCATTACGACCCTGGCGGAAGGCGGAGAAGCGGCGGTAAGACCGCCAACAGGCTGGCTGTCATTTTTTTTAAATTATGACCATGGCTGTTACCGTCATGGTCATCCGCCGGTTCTCTGTTCTGGGTCTCCAGCCCGGCGGCTGTCACTATACCACCGGCGGTATTTGGACTTGGCTGACCGCCATGGATTTCATGCGGTTTGAAACCGCCATGAAATCCATGGCGGTAAGCACTATCAGTGCCAGGGAATTCCTTCCCTGGCACTGATAGGGACTCCACCACCCCCCACCCCACCCCAACTCCCTCCCCTACACCCCCCACCACCCCTGCCACCCCCCAAAGGTGGCAGGGCCCCCCTCCCCACCCCGACCCCCAACATCACATCACTCACTCACACATGACACGCATGCAGGCACCACCAACACACATACACGCACACACACCGACATACATGTCAACATCCACACACACAGTCAGACACCACATTCAAACATACACGCACATATCCATACAGACATACCCACAGACATACACGCACTCATTCCCAAACACGCAACACCCCCTCAAGCATACACGCACTCACACACCCCCTCTACATACACACACGCACACCCCCATGCACGCACACAACACACAACTCCCCCTGACCCCCCTCCCCTAATAGACGATCGACTTACCTGGTCCGTCGATCCTCCGGGAGGGGACGGGAGCCAAGGGGGCTGCTCCGCCGACACCACACCGCCAACAGAACACCGCCACGCCGAATCACAGGACGTGATTCAGTGGGCGGTGTTCTGTTGGCGTGGCGGTGGAGGTGGAGCAACCTCCACTTCCCGCCGCCCGCCAGTATGGCTGTTGGCGGCTCTCTGTCCGAAAAAAGGACGGAGAGCTGCCAACAGTCATAATACCCCAAGCGGAAAACCGCCACCACTGGCGGTCTTCAGCACGGCGGTCCCTCAGCAGTCTTTTCAAAAGACCGCCGAGGTCCTAATGACCCCCATAGTGTCTGCAGGACAATCAGTCTCCAAGAAATTAAGGGACATCACTTGAAGTCTGCACTTCTTGTTGGAGGAGGCAATAGTCTGGCTAGTACCTAAAAATACCTAAAAGAGAGTGAAGGAGAGTACCGATCCCTGCAGGAGGAAAGACAATCCAAAATGAAAATACAGAATTTTCCTGGTGTGAGAAACTCCTAGAAGAAGCTTACTGTCAGAGGAAGTGAAGCATAGAGTCAACCAGTGCTGGTTTCTCCTTTTGAATTTAATCATTTCGAGTATGGGTGATGATATAGCTGGTTTTATGAATGCCACATTAACTATTTCAATATTTCCCTCGGATGGTACTCTGAGTCTTGAGTGTAGGAGACAGGAGCGCGAGGAGGCTAAACTGTTGGTCCAAACTGTCATGTCGGAGGCATCCTCATGCTCCGGATCCCCCGTGTCACTGGTGGATTGTCTCCAGAAGCGGAAAATAAGGGCACCTGAGTGATTCACTGGAACTTCCGTTGTGGTTGGAGTCAAGTACTTTGGTGCTGGTTTGATGCTTGGGGTCTTCCCTCTATTGGCTCTCCTCTCGCCCTCTGGCCCTCTCTCTCTCCAATCTCCTGCTGCCTTTTGGTGCTGGGGGTGCGGGGTCCGGGTTGGTGACTGGACTAGGGCCGTGGCTGAGTGATGGGCCTGTGGTACCACCCTGTTGTTAGTTCTCTTTTTGGGAACAGTGTGTGCGGGCGGGACAATTGGTGTGTGTTGGGAGTGTTGAAGCATAGTCCGGACCTGAATCTGGCTATCAAGTGGGAGCGGCGATTGTTCCCCACTTCTGGGTACTAGAAGAGATAGCGTGGTACACACACGATTTGGCAGACAATAGTTGTGGGAGGTGTTTACCCACGGTGGGATGGGGGAGTGTTATGTGGGTTCTAGTTGGAATTGGCATTCTGTTTTTGACGCTGTGAGCACTGTGGGCATTTTCCTGTTGAGAAGGCATCAAATTATCGGGTTGCGCATGCACCGTGCTGGGAGGCGGTGTTTGGGGGGCTACCTGTGGGTGGACAGGGGGTGGTCCAGAGCTGTAGTGAAGTAGGTGAAGTGGAACAGAATATGGTGGGTACTCTGACACGCATGTAATGTTAGAGGACTGAATTCCTTTGTGAAGCGCTACAGAGTACATACATATCTTAGGCGGCTTGGCGTACATTTTGCTCTCCTACAAGAGGCTCATTTGGTAGAAAATGAAGTGTAAAAAGTGCAGAAAAAGTGGAGGGGGCAGTTTTATTCGGCGACCTATTCCTCCTACGCTTGGGGGGTCTCTGTTTGGATTGCCCCCGGGGACTCCCTTTATGTTAAGAAGTCTATATGCGGATGTGCAAGGCCGATACATATTCTTACACAGCGTATTAGATAGCCAAGAGCTCTGTCTTTAGAATATTTATGCCCCTAACACTGATGATACGGGGTTCTATCATCAGCTCCAACATGAATTAATATTTTGCACTGGGATGCCCATTCTGTGGGATGGTGACTTTAATTGTGTCCTAGACGGAGTACTAGATAGGGACCCGCCAAAGATGAACACTAAGATGCATATGACTGCCAAATTGCGGAACGTTATGAGGAATTTACACTTTTTAGATGTGTTCAGAGAAACGTACCCCACCCCTGAAATATTTTCATGTTACACGCCCACCCATGGGGCTTATAGCTGCCTGGATAGATTTCTCCTTGCCAATGATAGATCAATTGACGTCTGCGGGGTTGTTTATCAGGTCCGGTTCTTATCGGACCATGCATCTCTCCTTTTGGAATGTGAAACACACATACCCAGGCCTGCGATCCCGCTGTGGCGTTTGAGTCCTGACCTACTAGGTGATCCTGAATATAAACAAGATCTTCAGGGTGTGCTGAATGGATATTTTAGTGCAAATTGGGGTACGGCTACGACCCGAGGCATAGAATGGGAGGCACTGAAGGTAGTTATCAGAGGGGAAAGCCTCAGTAAAACATATGGAATCAGGAAGCGCCTGGACAGGGAGCTCACGCAGCAGGAAGACGTATTGGCAGCCTTACAGCGTCAAGTGGATAATGGCGACCCGTCGGACATGCTTTGTCTTGAGGTGCGAGGCAGAATTGTGGACCTCTGGGATAGACTGGATAATTATGTCCGCTGGAATTGTAGGCAGCGGCTGTTTCGGGAGGGGGCCCGCTCGGAGTGTATGTTCGCTTGGCTTCTCCGGTGGGAGCGTCCCGTTCCCATCATCCAAATGCTTCGCGATCCTTCTGGAGAAAAGATTTTACGACAGCTACGGGTGAATTCGCACCTGCGAGAGTACCTGGGGGATATTTATGCCACACCATGGAGTGTGGGTGTGACCCAGATACAGGAGTACTTGGATGGTCTCCGGATGCCTCGCCTTACGGAGGCCCAGATGGAGGAATTGGAGGGGGAGGTGACTTTGGACACCTGGTGGAGGTGTTGGGAGATATAGCGTCCGGGAAAGCACTTGGTCCTGACGGGCTACCAGTCAACTTTTACCGAACCTACACCGAACCTATCCCACTGAGATTCTTCTGTGACTGTTGGAAGTACTTCATAAGGCACGTAGTGAGGGCCTTCTCCCGGAGAATATGTGGGAAGCATTGATAGTCATGCTCCCGAAACCTGGGAAGGTGGCTGACGATCCGGGCTCCTATAGACCGTTATCCATGCTAAATGTTGATGTTAAATTATTAGCTAAAGTTTTGGCCTCACGTTTGAGTCGAGTGGTGACACATTTAGTACAGGGAGATCAATGCGAATTTATACCGGGGAGGGGTACTCATATGAATATACAGCGCTTAACCCATATACTACACAAGACTTGTGACTCCATGTTTCCCGCAGCTCTGGTGGCTCTTGACATGGAGAAAGCGTTTTACACCTTATCCTTTGAATACTTATGGGAGGTGAAGCGCTGGACGGGCATAGGCCCCGTCTTTCTGTCCTGGGTGCGTCTTTTTTATACATCACCTCGGGTGAGAGTGCGCATGGGGGCGATAGTGTCAGAGTCCTTTGCTCTCGAACAAGGCACAGGGCAGGGGTGCCCCTTGACGCCACTGCTGTTCGCGTTGGCTATGGATCTTCTGGCTATACAACTACGGTCTGGTCTGGATAGGTGGGGCATCCGTGTTGGGACGAGAACGCATATAATATCACTGTAGGCAGATGATGCCCTGGTGTACGTCACAGACCCGGAGCGAGTGGTCTCCCTTTTGTTGGGTATGATGGACATTTTTGGGCAGGTGTCGGGCCTCCGAGTTAATCGGCACAAAACTGTGTTATTTCCGATGGCAGGCCTGTCGACGATGACGGCGTCAGAGTTACCACGTTTGGGTCTGTCCTGGGAGACTGAGTCCTTTCATATTTAGGCATTCAAGTGATGCACTCCCCATAATTGCAATTTACTTTAAACATGGGAAGAACACTGGAGGGCCTCCGTGCCTCTGTTCAATTCTGGACCTCTCTCCCATTATCGGTTATGGGTAGAATCGCACTTAGTAAAATGATTGTTCTTCCTCAGTGCCTGTATGTTATGCAGAATTCACTCTGTGAGTTCCCTCTTTCACTATTCTGCAGCTGGATAAACTGCTATCATCCCTAGTTTGGGTGGGCAAAAGATGTAGAGTCCGCATGGAACTCTTGAAGTTAAACCTGGTGCGGGATGCAACCAGCAATGCTAGATTTAAGTTGACGCACTTCTATTACCTGCACAGAGCATACCTGACACCTCAACACTTGCATAGAATATCCCCATCAAGACCTGACAGCTGTGACTGTTGTGGGGCGACGTCGGCTTAATTTGATCACATGCCATGGGTCTCTGTCCAACCCTTTTGACGTCAAATAGTGAAGGCACTGAGGGAGGTGACGGCTGTGCGAGTGCAGGCGACGATGAAACACTGTCTGCTGGGCCTGCTCCGCGTCCCTAAAAAGGGTCATAAAATGGTATATAGATTTGCACAGCTGGGGCTTATTTTGGCAAAAAAGCACATTGCGATCTGATGGGCTAGCCCGCACCCCCCGCTGCATGTTGCTTGGCTGAGTGACTTGGTTGAATGGGCTACCGCAGAGGAATGTCACCTACGAAAGGTTCGAGTGGATGAGCATGCTGACCGTGATTTGGAGTTCTGGCGTGCCATGATTAATGAGTTATCTGGTGTGCGAGAGAGTGAGAGGGATGACCCAACAGACGCTTCTGCTAGCTAAGCTCTGGCCATAGTTAGGCCATTTAAGGAATGAGTTTGGGGGTTATAGAGGCACAGCTGTGAGTTTTGGGGTTTTATGGTGTGCGGATCGTCATGAGCAGGCCTCCTCCTCATGTTAGTCCCTGACTGTTTATGGGCTGTTGTCCAGTAGCCCCTCGGGCGTCCCCTTGGCCGCATGTGAGTGATGCCTTCGATGTCGGATGGACATTCGGAGTACTATCTGCTGATCTGTCGGTGCTCGCTATAATCATAGTGTTCTGTTTGTTTGATAGTTAATGTATTGAAATGTACTGCACTGAATTTGTAGGGGTTGGCGCCGCTAATCAATGTGCCTGCTGAGTCTGTGGTGGTTGGGTCGACCTAGTCTAGTACCATATATGTTTTATTTCTCTATGCTTGCTAGATCAGAGCACAATGTGTAGACTCGGTTGGGGTCTCAAACTGGTATTGCCATCGGCCGGGCGGCTGGACTGTAACTTCCCCCTAAATATAATCTGCTATAATGTAGTGCATAGTTATATGTGTTCTTTTCTATGCATAAATAAACAATTTTAAAAAAACTATTTCAATATTCCCAAATTTCTTCCCAAGAATTCAAATTTAATATGCTACACAAATGGAGAGCGCGTGGCCTGACACCATGGCCGCCAGCATGTGAGCTCCCGGCCTGCCAGGTGGCAAATTCATTTGAATCCTTCACTAATCCTGACTGATCCTGCACCATCAGTGCTGCATCTTACTCTGTGCTGCCCTGACGTGCACAGACTGCTGTACAGTGCCATACATGCTGAGGGCGGTGAGGGCGGTGCCTGAGGCCTGGAATGCACCGTGTGGACGGGAGAACAGGCAAGAGGTGAACTCCTGTTAGAGCGGCCTGGGACATAGCGGGCACGTCAAATCGTGCGGATTGGCTGCGGCCCTCCTGTGACCGGATGGCCCGTGGTGAGTGTGGGGCAGCTGGGTCGCCGCCTGGGACGGTTGTGGCTAAGGCTCGTGGGATACGATGAGGAACCTGCTGTGGCCCGGCCTCGGATTGCCTGGGCCTGCCGCACGCACACTGTGGGTCCTGAGTCGGAAAGGCCCACTGCGCCACGAACTTTGTGGCCCACCTGCAGCAGCTCTCTCTAGGCCTGCACCAGACTGATGTGATGGGGGCTATGAGGCCTGATGCAGGTGAGTGTGGGCCCGCCGTAGCTCTGAGGAGCTGGATCTTTACGGTCATCGACCGCCAGCGAGTGGGATTGCCACGGGGGCCCTGCGCAGATCACCCAGCTTCTTCCTCAACTCGGCACACGTGAATTGTTGACTTTTGTTCCCCAGGCAGTCAGCGGGGTGGGGCCTGTTGATGACAACCTTGCTGGGCCCAGCTGTGAAGAGTAATCCCTGCCGAATGTCAGATGTGAAGTGAGAGGCTGTTTGGGGACCTACTGTAACAAGGTATGTACACAACTCCTCAGAGAGCCCCTCTCCCATCCTGATGCCCCACTGCCTGACACCTTCACCCCCCTGAGGGCACTGCACCTGAGACTTGCCTCTGCTAAGCACATTTCGTGAAGTGCTGTTGGGAATAATCACCAGGGTCCTGCTGTGGTGGGGAGCGGTGTGCTGGGGAGTTACTTGGGACAAGAGGTACTCAGCATCATACCCAACCCCATAGCCAACATATAATGACTGTATACACGGGGTACTGTACAAGTTTCAATGCTCCTTTCCTGCTAATACCCATTGTACCACGTGTTCGCTGCATACCACACAGGCAGCATGGGTAAGGATAAGTCAGCACGTTTGCATACATTGAATACCATCACACAATACACAATGCCTCAACGGCCCACACAAAGGCTGACCAGGCAGTCTGGACCTTAGAAGTTGGGGGACCCACCGGAGGCGGAACCCTCCAGGCCGGAGATTTTAGCTGCAATAAATGGGACCCGCACCGTATTGAATGTGTCTCTACAGATGCCCATTTATTGCGCACTGACTTTTGCACAGTGGCAGAAAAAGTCACAACTGTGGAATCAAACATTGAGACACTGCAGGGGGAGGTCTCTACTTTAAAACGACATATGGTGGAGATGTCGACAGCGGTGGCAGAGTTGGACAGGATGGGGGAGGATGCGGAGAGCTGATCTCATCGCACTAATGTTCAGCTCCTCAGCTTTCCAGAGAGGTTGGAGAGGGCCTCTGCAGACATTTGTAGAAAATTGGGTGCAGGGCTTCTGAAAACACCAGGCCTTTCCAGTCTGTTTGTGATTGAGAGGGCGTACAGTGGTGCCCCCTCCCCAGCCGGGAGCTCCTCCTAGGGCTATAATAGCAAAAATTCTGAATTACCGAGATCGAGATTGCCTCTTGCAGGCAGCACGGGAGCAACAGAGCCCTCATTCTGAGAACTGCAAGATAGCCATTTATCCTGATTACATGAAGCAGCTTCAGGAAAGACGACAGTCCTTTCTCACTGTCAAACAAAAACTGAGAACATTGAACTTATGCTATCTGCTTATATACCCGGCCCACCTAAAAGTTGTCTTTAATGATAAGACGCATTTTTTTTACAAACCTGAGGAAGTATGGGAATGGCTGGAGCTCAGAGATATTTTTTCTACAGGAGGGTCTGCTGGACTCGGAATTAAAACATGGGGTGCGTGCCCTGGAAGGGGGACCGCCGGCACAGGTACAGATAATCAGAATTTTACACCTCTGTGGTCGCGTTGAGAACACATTAGAGAAGACGGTGCCATGCATCTAACTACAGAGACCCGACTGCCCGGTAAGGTGGTCCCTCCCTTGCAGGGGTACTTGGAGGGTTTGCCCCTACTGTCATCGAGCCTACCAGCAGAAGTGGTACCAGATACTTTGGCAAACTTTGATGGGGAGTCACACCAGTACTCTTTTCATTAGTTTTTGACTTACTGATTGATGGGCATGTAGGGGTTTTTGCACGAGGGATGGTTGGGGGAGCACTGGGCTGTCAACATGCTGCCAAGGTCTGATATTGAATGACCCTGTCATGTGCGGAGCCTGTTCCCAGCCTGTAGCTCAGCTGGGGCGGGTCTGAAGGTTCGTATGAGGCCTGCTGATCTCTGGCAGTTTGTTATAATCACAAGCCATAGGAGTACAGCATTACTATAATTTAGCATACATTGACAGAGTCGATCCCTCTTGTCTGCTGGCAGAGCTCAGTTGGAATTGGTTCGTCCGTGTTGGACCAGGTGGGTGATTGTGCGTGTCCTGGCGCACATGTGGATTGGGCTTCAATGGACTTTCAGTTGCACTTTATTTGCCCGCGGGTGAGAGGATGTAATGGTTGTAAATGTTTAGTTATGTTATATGTACATTGTTTTTGTTTTTACAGCTGGATGCGGACACAGGATGGATTGGGTGGGAGGGTGGTTAAATCAGTAAACAACACATGAGGTGTAGTAACTACAAGATACTTACCTGGAATGTCCAGGGCCTCTGTACATATGTGAAGAGATATAGGCCCTCATTATGACATTGGCTGTAAATCCCACTTACTGCCTTACCGCTGCCGAGGCGGATATTCGTTCACCATATAATGAGACACAAACACCAATCCGTCATTATTCAGCCACACACACAAATCCACCACACCAAAGGTCAGTAATAAACTGGTGGTATCAAAACCCACACCGTTACGCCAACAGAAAAACGCCCACCACATTATGACTCATGAATCGCCACAGCGGACATTCAACAGTGGTAAACCATTGGTGGTACATACTGCCGCGCTCAAAATGGACACCCACATACAAAACAACACCACATTGGACAATTAAAAAAACACACAAACACACCTCACACCCATACACACACCACACACACACACCCACACCACTATACACAAATTACCCACAACCCTTTACCATTACAAACAATTGTCAGCAGAGAGACATCATGACCACTGACACAAGCAGAGCCACACGCTATTCACACCTCTACACCGCTCACGTACCCCACATCACACACCCCAACACTTTACCCAACACACTCTCACCTAAATACCTCACACAACAACCATGGCACCACAAAGACACCCCCGCTTCACAGAGGAGGAGCTAAGTGTCATGGTGGAGGAAATTATCAGGGTAAAGCCACAGTTATTTGGAGCACAGGTGCAGCAGATATCAATAGCTAGGATGATGGAGCTATCGCGGAGAATCGTGGACAGGGTCAACGCCGTGGGACAGCACCCAAGAACTTGGGATGACATCAGGAAGAGGTGGAATGACCTACGGGGAAATGTACGTTCCATTGCAGCAAGACACCAGCTCGTTGTACAGAGGACTGGCTGTGGAATCCCACCTCCTACCCCTCAACTAACAGCATGGGAGGAGCAAGTCTTGGCAATCAATCATCCTGAGGACCTGGCCGGAGTCGGAGGAAGACTGGAGTCTGGTAAGTCAACTCTCTACTACTAGGACACGTCAATCAGCAGTGTGTTGACCTTTACCGGGACCTCAGGCCACACCTCATACCCAAGACAATCAGGGACCTGGGGTCGGTGGCAGTGGGCGCACGGTTCAGGGGACAAAGGCACAGGCCAACAGGGAAACTGGGAGGAGTGCTGTGCACCAGGGGGAGGACAAGCCCAGGGAACCGACTCTCCAGGAGGCACTTGCAGAGATCCTGGGAGCCTATCAACATCCCAGGACACGATGGGCAAGATCCTGGACAACGTGCAGGAGAACAGGAGGCTGCAGGAGGGACAGTACCAGGGGATCAGGGAGGACTTGCAGGCCACCAACACCCTGATCTCGTTAGCAGGGGTGCTGGCAGACATGGACAACATTATGAGGGAGGCATTCTCACACCAGTGGGCCCCTGCCACTAGCCAGATATTTGAACAGCCTTCCACCTCTGCTGCAGCTAGTGGCCTGGAGGCCTGCCACAGGACTCACAGGCCACCTCCACCCCCTCCCCCAGAAGAAGGAGAACCACCCTGCAAACGTTCCCTGCGATCCAGACAGAAGCCAGAGACACTTGCCAAGACGCCCATCAAGGAAATGAGACTCTCCTATTTGTCACCTTGTGTCCCACTCTGTCACCCTGTACACTCTGAATTGCCATAGCTCCCCTTCCTATCTCCCTTTGGACAATGCACCTGTGCTAAAAACAGACTGGAACAATACTCTGGACTTTCCTCCATCATCACCCCATCCCCTTGCACTTGCCCCTCTATTTCTTAGCACTTCAATAAACACCCTTGAAAAAAAAGTAGTCTGGAGTATGTCATATTTTCAATTATGTATTCATTGAAACAGGTACACACATTGCAATTCAACTGTACTGAAAATTAGCATAGATTAGTGACCTGTAACTGGCTGTAGTGATCACACCAGGAGTATTTGTGAGGTCACCAACATCTGCAAAATGAATTGCCAGAGGGAACAGTAAGTGGGCATACATCTGGGAAATATCAGCATGTAAGTGCCACACAAATTCAAACAAATGTAATTGAAATGGGAAGTAACACTAACCTACCTGTGTGTCATTGGAAGTATTGTCTGATCACTGATGTTATGTTGTCCTCATCCTCTGCCTCCTCATCCTCACTGTCCACAGGGTCCACTGCAGGCACACGGGCATCTTCAGCCTCCTCCTCCTGCAGAAAAGACACATGGCGTCTCAGGGCCAGGTTGTGCAACATACAGCATGCCACTACTATCTGGCAGATCTTCTTGGGTGAGTAGCGCAGGGATCCACCTGTTAGATGGAGGCACCTGAACCTGGCCTTCAGGAGGCCAAAGGTTCTTTCAATTATCCTTCTGGTTCGCCTATGTGCCTCATTATAAAGTTCTTCTGCCCTTGTCCTGGCATTCCTCACAGGGGTCAGCAGCCATGATAGGTTTGTGTAACCAGAGTCACCTGCAAATATTGAGGGACATTTAGCCACACACTACCATATATGGCCCACACCATACTCATACACCAACATCTACTGGGTGGGAACCCGGGCTCACCTATTAGCCACACCCTGTGTCTCTGTAGTTGGCCAATCACATTTGGGATGCTGCTATTCCGTAGGACAAAGGCATCATGCACCGACCCAGGATACTTAGCATTGTGTGGGAGCTGTCCTGGTCCACAAGGCACACCATATGTACATTCATACAGTGGAAACTCTTCCGATTTCTGAACACCTGTTCATTCTGACAGGGGGCGTATGCAATATGTGTTCCATCATTCACTCCAATTATGTTGGGGATATGTCCCATTGCATAGAACTCGGCCTTCACTGTGGCCAAAACTTCAACCTCGGGAAATACAATGTAGCTGCACATGTGTTTAATCAAGGCAGACAACACTCTTGTCAGCACTATAGAGAACATTGGCTGTGACATTCCTGCTGCCAAGCCCACTGTCACTTGGAAAGAACCACCTGCCAGGAAATGGAGAACTGATAGCACTTGCACAAGAGGGGGGATCCCAGTGGGGTTACGGATAGCAGATATCAAGTCAGGCTCCAATTGAGCACACAGCTGATTGTGGTCCTGTCCAGTCTATAGGTGAGTATTATGTGCCTGTCCTCCAGTGTAGCCAAGTCCACCAGGGGTCTGTACACAGGGGTAAGTCTCCATCTCCTATTCATCCACAGCAGTAGCAATCTATGGGGCAAAGGAGTGAGGACCCGGTCACAAACTGAACAATGGAAGTACAACAGAACTTTGCATGCTGTCAATTTGTAATGGGTAAGTGTGATTTGTTCATTATGTCCTGATTTCACCAGTGACGCAGCAATGTTCGAGGGCCTCCCCCCCTGAAATGGCGTCTGCCTGTCCTGTGTGCAGGGACAGGTGGAAGTGAGGTAGTTCCACCGACATTGTGCGCCGTTGCGGGAGGCGGTCCGGAACCACCGTGAAATTCCTCATTGGTTGATGTTGGCCCCTGTGGGGTACAGTGTCCAATGGTGATGTACGCCGGCGGTGACGGTATGTACCGCCACAGATGTGACCACCATTTTCTAACTGATCCCTCACTTGCTACCTGATCATCCACAGGAGAGGACCTACACTGCATGTGCTGCTGTGATCTGTGTCTGGACCCTACCAGGGCCCGTGTGACTGGGGAAAGGGCACCAGCCTTCACTTTGGAGAAGTTGGAGAGACTGGTGGATGGGGTCCTACCCCAGTACAGACTGATGTATGGGCCTCCAGACCAACAGGTGAGTACACTGTGGGCATGATGCATTGGCATGAATGCATGGAGTGGTGTGTGTGAAGGACTCGTGTAAGGGGGTGGGTGGATGTCCTCTGGGCAGTGTATAGGTTGTGTGCTGGGCCATGTGCATTTAAATGGCGTTGTGAAGGGTGGGCCATAATTGTAGCAGACAGGACTTTTTGTCTAAATATATTTTCCTGTCACTATTGCCTCTGCAGGTCAGCGCCCTTCAAAAGAAGGGTATATGGCATGCCATCTTCAAGGAGGTGTGGACCCTGGCGGTCTATGGCAGGCAGAGCACCCACTGTTGCAAACGGTGGGAGGACCTGAGACGCTGGGCACGGAAGACGGCAGAGGCCCAGCTGTCGATGGCCTCCCAAAGAGGAAGGGGTACCTGTCGAACCCTGACCCACCAGATGGCCCACATACTGGCTATGGCCTATCCTGAGCTGGATGGGCGCTTGAGGGCATCACAGCAGCAGCAAGGGGGTGAGTAGAGTGCACATCATGACAACTTACAGCTGGTGGGGTGGTATCTGGGTGGGGGATGTGTGTCAGTGGGTGCCCCTAGGCCAGACCTGACATTGCAGTGTAGGTCCCCTGGAGGCTAGGGTTCAGAAGGGCAAATCTTGCTACCTAGCTCGTAGGCATCCACTACTACAGGGCTGCGTCGGTCCCAGGTGCGCTGCAGTTGGCGGTGTTTGCCCCTTCCCATGCCTTGGCTGCTAACTATTTCTAGTAGTGTTATGACATTTTACGTAGGGCTGTTCCCTGAGTGCGAGGGTGCTGTGTTCGCCAATGGTGGTGTTGGTGCAGCCATTGACCAAGTGTATCCTTTGTCTCTTCCCCCCCTTTTTGTTTTTTCATCCTGTCCTTATGTGCATTAGCATCATCTGGCGTAGGAGCAGACGCACCGGCGACTGAGGGAGCTGCATCCCACATGACCCAGGAGGCAGAGTCCACCAACGCTGAGGGCACCAGTGGGACGGAGGATGAGGGGAGTTACACGGCGGAGACTGGAGGGGGACAGTTCAGACACAGATACATCCTCTGATGGAAGCTCCCTGGTGGGGACGGACACTTCTGTGACCACCCCAGCTACAAGTACCACCGCCACCCCTGTACCAGCACCGCCCTCCCAGCAGCCCCTCATCGAGTTTCCCGTGCCCGCTCACCCAGGAGGGTGGGCATCTCCTTTGCCTCAGGCACCTCAGGCCCCGCCCTAGTTAGTCCTCCTGCCCTGAGTGAGGAGGCTATTGACCTTCTAAAATCCATCATTTTAGGGCAGTCAACCATTGTGAATGCCATCCACGGGCTGGCAGCCCAGATGCAACAGACTAATGCATTCCTGGAGGGCATTCGCACTGGATTGGGGCCCAACAGAGATCAATCCAGGCTCTGGCCTCCTCTCTGATGGCAGCCATTGTCCCTGTTTCTACCCTCCCCCTCCAACTTTCTCTTCCCAGTCCTATTCTGCTCAACCCCAACCCATCCCAAGCACAAAGGCAGATGAGCATGCACACAAAACAACACACAGGAGTGGTACAGGCAAACACAAGCACCACACTTCATCCCACAGGTCTCCCCTCCTCCTTTACCTCCCACCCAGTCCCGTCCACACTCACACCTTCATGCACTAAATCATCATCCACTACCAGCATCATCACCACACCAAGCAGAACACACACCTCTCCCACTGAGTCTGTCCCCTCTCCTAAGGTACACAAACGCAAGCACTCAGACAACCAACAGCCATCCACCTCACAATAGCATACAGCCCATGCACCTGCACCCAAAAGCAGCAGACAGACACCTCCAACAACCACTCCCTCTTCCTCCACTCCCATACCTTCTCCCTCTTCCCGCCCCAATGTCCCTAAAAAACTGTTCCTATCCACCATTGACCTCTTCCCTCCCCCTCTCCCCGTCCTGCACGTATGGGCAGGGTAGGAAGAACCCAGCCAAGCACCTCAGTCACCCAGTCCAAGGGCCCAGTCATCACCACACCCACTCGTGGCGGAAACGGATCCAGGCCATATGTCCGGAAGGTGAAGGAGCCTGCACCAGGCAGCCTCAAGGGAAAAGAGCCTGCCCCAGCTGCCAGAAAGAACAAAAAGCCTGTCCCAGCAGGCAAGAAAGGAAAGGAGCCAAACCCAGCTGTAAGGAAGACCAAGGAGCCTGCCCCAGCAGGCAAGAAGGGAAAAGAGCCTTCCCCAGCTTCCAAGAAGAGCAAGGAGCCTGCCTCAGCTGCCAGGAAGAGCAAGGAGTCTGCACAAGCAGGCAGGAAGACCAAGGGGCCTGGGGCAGGAACCGTCCGAGATTGCAGAAGATGGGCAGGAGCCTCTCTCGCCCAGCAGCACCACCACCTCCACTGAGCAGCCGTCCGAGATTGCAGGGGATGGGCAGGAGCCTCCCCCCACCAACAGCACCTCCACCACTGAGCAGCCATCACCGCCGGTTAGACAGCATATAGGTGGTCATTACAACCCTGGCGGTCGGTGTTAAAGCAGCAGTAAAACCGCCAATAGGCCGGTGGTAAAAAAAATGAAATCAAGACCGTGGCGGAAACCGCCAACATAGACAGCCACTTTAACACTCCCACCGCCACGGCGGTACAACAAACTCCGCGGCGGTAACCGCCAACAGACAGGCGGAAGACAATGTACTGCCCACAGTATCATGAGAGGCCAATCCGCCACCTTTTCCGGGGCAGATTCACCGTGAACAAAAACACGGCGGAAACAGGACTTGGAAGGGAAAACGCTCACCTCTAGACACCCCACGAGGAACCAGGATGCCATGGAACCGGAACTCCAGATACTCCCTGCCTTTGTCTTCCTGCTCCTCTACCAGGAGCACGAACGCCAGCGGCGAAGACCACGGTGAGTACTGCACCTACGACACAGGGAGGGGGGAGGGAAAAGAGAGTGACACACACACACGCAACACGCAAAACCCCCACCCTCACCCACTACAACACACACACTAATACATCATGATACATTACAGTTACACCCCCCAACCTCCCCGGAAAAATGCAAAGACAAAAGGAAATGATTTGAACATTTGTAATCTATTAAAATCCAGTATTCAAAAATGTATATACACTATAAACAAATATATACACCAAGAATACAAGTCCAGGTATTGCACCATTAAAGTCCGTGGACCACTGGGCCCAAAATGCATGGGCGAGGCCCACACTCAATACCAGATCAAAACGGAGAGAACACTGCAGAGGCATCAGATAGAAACACAACAGGCACCTCAGGGGGAAGGGAAAGGGGGGCACCTCAGCCGGATGAGTGCACGACGCCAGATCCACGAGGGGGCTCCATGCCTACTGCTGTATCCTGGGGAGTACAAAGCCACAGTCTCACAAGTCTTTTGCCCACTGCTTTATCCTGGGGAGTGCAAAGCCGCAGTCTCACAAGTCTTTTCAGTGGGTGGTTTGCCCACTGCTGTATCCTGGGGAGTGCAAAGCCACAGTCTCACAAGTCTCTCAAGTGGGTGGGTTGCCCACTGCTGTATCCTGGGGAGTGTAAAGCCACAGTCTCTCAAGTGGATAACAGTCTCCACTGGTTCTGGAGGGGGGCTTTGTGCCCAGAGTGCTTCATCCTGCCAAGGACTGAGGTAGTGGATGCCTTTCTCCACTGGTTCTGGAGGGGGCTTTGTGCCCAGAGTGCTTCATCCTGCCAAGGACTGAGATAGTGGACGTAAATCTCCACTGGTTCTGGAGGGGGCTTTGTGCCCAGAGTGCTTCATCCTGCCAAGGACTGAGGTAGTGGATGTGATACTCCACTGGTTCTGGAGGGGGCTTTGTGCCCAGAGAGCTTCATCCTGCCAAGGACTGAGGTAGTGGATGTAAATCTCCACTGGTTCTGGAGGGGGCTTTGTTCCCAGAGTGCTTCATCCTGCCAAGGACTGAGGTAGTGGATGTGATAATCCACTGGTTCTGGAGGGGGCTTTGTGCCCAGAGTGCTTCATCCTGCCAAGGACTGAGGTAGTGGATGTGATACTCCACTGGTTCTGGAGGGGGCTTTGTGCCCAGAGTGCTTCATCCTGCCAAGGACTGAGGTAGTGGATGTAAATCTCCACTGGTTCTGGAGGGGGCTTTGTGCCCAGAGTGTTTCATCCTGCCAAGGACTGAGGTAGTGGATGTAAATCTCCACTGGTTCTGGAGGGGGCTTTGTGCCCAGAGTGCTTCATCCTGCCAAGGACTGAGGTAGTGGATGTAAATCTCCACTGGTTCTGGAGGGGGCTTTGTGCCCAGAGTGCTTTATCCTGCACTTGGTGGCCTCAGTAGGGTCAGAGCTTTCGGCGCTCATTGGCCTGCGGTGATTTTGGTGGCGTTGTCCTTTGCAGTGGTGCTTGTGGCGGCGGTGTCCTTGGCAGCGGTGCTGGTGGCGGCGGTGTCCTGTGAAACAGTGCTTGTGGCGGCGGTGTCCCTGGCAGCGATGCTGCAGGCGGCGGTGTCCTTGGCAGTGGTTCTTGTGGCGGCGGAGTCCTTGGCAGTGGTGCTGGTGGCGGCGGTGTCCTGTGAAGGGGTGCTTGTGACGGTGGTGTCCTTGGCAGCAGTGCTGGTGGTGTCCTGTGAAGCGGTGCTTGTGGCGGAAGTGTCCTTGGCAGTGGTGCTTGTGGCGACGGTGTCCTTGGCAGCGGTGCCGGTGGTGGCGGTGTCCTTGGCAGCAGTGCTTGTGGCGGCGGTGCCTTTGGCAGCGGTGCTTGGGGCGGCGGTGTCCTTGGCAATGGTGCTGGCGGCGGCAGTGTCCTGTGAAGCAGTGCTTGTGGCAGCGGTGTCCTTGGCAGCAGTGCTGGTGGCAGCGGTGTCCTTGGCAGCGGTGCTGGTGGCGGCGGTATCCTGTGAAGCGGTGCTGGTGGCGGTCTTGTCCGCCGTGCAGGTTTGCAGCAACTTGCCTTTCTTTCTGTGCCCCTTCCCCACCTTGGATGGTGGCGCAGCTTTCTTCCCACTCCCAACTGTACTCCTGGGCCAGCCTTTTGTGGCAGATGTTTTGCCTTTCTCCCGCCGGGCAGTGGCCAACATTTTCTGCTTCTGAGGTGGGGGACTGTCCGTGGTCTGGCTCCTTGGCACACTGGATGCCCTGCTGCTTGGCACACTCCAGAAGCCGGTTACTGCTGGAACCACTGTTCCCGCTGATGTGGTGGCTGAGGTGCTGGGTTGGGACCAGGAAAGGCAGGCCCTAGGGGAGTGAAGGGGTGGGGGGTGCTGAGGGGAAGAGGTCAAGGTTGGACAGGAAAAGTTTTTGTGACACACTGGGACGGGTAGATGGAGGGGGTTTGGGAGTGGAGGAAGAGGTAGTGGTTGTAGGTGGTGTACGTTTGCTGACTTTGGGTGAAGGTGCATGGGCTGGAGGCTGTCGTGAGGTGGATGGCTGTTGGGTGGGTGTGTGGCTGCGTTTGTGTACCTTAGGAGGTGGGCTCACAGACACACTGGGAGAGGACACAGGGGATGTGTGAATGGTAGTGGGGGTGGTGAGTGCTTGTCAGCGGGGTGTGGTGATGGGTGTGCTGGTGATGGACGTAGTGGCTGAAGATGTAGTGCATGCAGGTGTGAGTGGAGATGAGACAGGGAGGGAGGAGGGAGACGAGGAGGAGGGGGACACAGTGGAGGCAGTGGATGTTGGTATGTCTGCATGGGTATGATGCTTGTGTGAGTGCCTGTGGGATGTGTGGTGCTTATGTTTGCCAGAGCTTTCCTTGTGTGTTAAGGTGTGTGCATGCTGGTCTGAGGGTGTGCTTGGGATAGGCTGAGGTACAGGTGTTTGGGTCTGGGTGGAGGGAGTTGGAGGGGGGAGGCTGGACACAGGGACAATGGCTGCCATCAGTGCTGAGGCCAGAGTCTGAAAAGCTCACTGTTGGGCTGCCTGACCAGAATGAATGCCCTCCAGGTATGCATTGGTCTGTTGCAACCGCCTCTCTACACCCTGGATGACATTCAAAATGGTAGACTGCCCAACAGTGAGAGACCTTAGGAGCTCAATGGCCTCCTCACTGAGGGCAGCAGGGCTGGCAGGGGCAGGGGCTGAGGTGCCTGGGGCGAAGGAGATGCCCACCCTCCTGGGTGAGCGGCCACGGGGCACACGCTGAGGGGCTGCTGGGAGGGCGGTGCTGGTAGATGTGGTGGCGGCTGTACCTGTAGATGCGGGGGGCATAGAGGGGCCCGCCACCACAAGGGAGCTCCCATCAGAGGAGGAGTCTGTGTCGCTGGTCTCAGCTCCTGTCCCCGCCATGGAGCTCCCCTCGCCCTCCGTCCCACTGGTGGCTTCAGACTCCGTTGTGTCGCCCTCCAGGGCCATGTGGGATACAGCTTCCTCCTGCTCCGGTGCCACTGCTCCTCCGCCTGATGATGCTAATGCACACAAGAACAGGGAGACCACAAAAAGGAGGCGAAGACAGAAGAAAGACTTGTTGAGTGCATGCAATACCGCTACAGTTGGCGGACACTACAGACACAGAATCCCCGTGCACTACGCCGTGCACTTTGAGTTCCCTAATTAATCACAGGGACATGGGGTACAAAGCCTATGCCCAATTGCTGCACACATGGAAGTCACAAGAGGCTGAATAGGCGTAGTTTGCTCTGAACAAGGGTGGGGTGGGGTGCCACATGGACTGCCTTACGAAGGGACCTTGCCTACTAAACTCACCCTGGCCTAGGGGAACCTACAGCCCACCTCCCCCACCCAGACACCTCCAATGCGCGCAGAATCAGCTGAATGAGAGTGTACTCACCCCCTTGTGGCTGCTGTGATGCCCTCAAGTGCCCATCCAACTCCGGATATGCCACCGCTAGGATCCGGAACATCAGGGGGGTCATGGTGCGACGGGCACCCCTCCCACGTTGGGAGGCCATCCCCAGCTGGGCCTCCACCGTCTTCTTGCTCCAACAGTGAATGTCCTCCCATCTTTTCCAGCAGTGGGTGCTCTGCCTGTGGTGGACCCCCGGGGTCCAGAATTCCTTGGCGATGGCATGCAAAATATCCTTCTTCTGGTGGGCGCTGACCTACAGGAATAGTACAGGGGAAAAGGAGAAGATATAACCGTCCGCACCGTCACAGTCATTGGCCCGCATCCCTACCCTTGCCATGACGCACATGCACTCACCGTTGTTTCATGCACGCCTCATTCTCCCCCCTATATATTACATCCACACCACTCCACACAGACATTGCCCATTCAGCATGCTCACAGTGTACTTACCTGTTTGTCTGGAGGACCGTAGAGTAGCGTGTACTGGGGGAGGACCCCATCCACTAGTTTCTCCAACTCCTCCGTGCTGAAGGCAGGGGCCCTTTCCCCAGACACATGAGCCATTGTCTCTTCCAGAGTGAGGTCACAGCAGCACTTGCAGTGTAGGTCCTCTCCTGTCAAAGATCAGGTATCAAGTGAGTGAACAGAGAGAAAATGGCGGTCACGTCCGCGGCGGTGCGTACCGTCACTGCCGGAGTACATCGTCATTGGCTCCTGGGACCCATAAGGTCCAATGTTAACCGATGCAGGATTGCGCCGCGGTCTTCGACCACCTACCGCGACAGTGTACAATGCCAGGGCAGTTACCTCATATCCCCTTGTCCCACATTACAGGTCAGGCAGCCGCCATTTCAGGGGGCCAGATAGCATTAATTTTAAATGCGTCACACATATCTAGGCCTTGCAAACACACACATATACAGGCACATAGCGGATTTAAATAAATGTGGATTAAAGTTCAGTTTTCGTTCCTCAGTGTTGCCTGACTCTCTGCTCGCTGTTCTCCTCCATAGAGCATGTCTGCTGGGGCAGGTGAGGAGATGGAGGCATCCTCCGGTGTACAGACCGCTGGTGGACCTGTCGACAATGGAGGAGCGACATGTAATTGTCACATACAGACTGGACCGTGCCACAGTCCAGGAACTGTGTGCCCAGTTGGAGCCACACCTGATGTCAGCTATCCGCCATCCCACAGGAATCCCCCTCAAGTGCAGGTCCTGTCAATACTCCATTTCCTGGCAAGTGGGTCTTTTCAAACTACAGTGGCCATAGCATCAGGGATGTCCCAGCCTGTGTTCTTCAACGTGTTGTCCAGAGTTTTGTCTGCCCTGCTGAAACACATGCGCAGCTACATCGCTTTCCCTCAGGTGGAGGATTTGCCTACAGTGAAAGGTGACTTCTATGCCCTGGGACATATCCCCAACATCATTGGTGCCATTGATGGGACACATGTGGCCTTGGTCACCCCGCAGGAGTGAACAGGTGTACAGAAACCGGAAGAGTTACCATTCGATGAATGTGCAGATGGTGTGTTTGGCCGACCAGTACATCTCCCATGTGAATGCCAAGTTTCCTGGCTCTGTGCATGACGCTTACATTCTGAGGAATAGCAACATCCCTTATGTGATGGGGCACCTCCAGAGGCACCTTGTGTGGGTATTAGGTGAGGACATGGACCCTATACAGTGTGACTAGGTGTCTGGGTCTAGGGATATCCCTAAACGGTAGTTTGTGTCTAACAGTTGTCCCTCGACATTTACAGGTGACTCTGGTTACCCCAACCTGTCATGGCTACTGACCCCAGTGAGCAATCCCAGGACAAGGGAGAGGAACGCTACAATGAGGCCCATGGGCGAACTAGGAGGGTTATAGAGAGGACCTTCGGCCTCCTGAAGGCCAGGTTCCGGTGCCTCCATATGACAGGTGGTTCCCTATTCTACTCACCAAAGAAGGTGTGCCAGATCATCGTGGCCTGCTGTATGCTTCACAACTTGGTTTTGCAACAACAGGTGCCTTTTCTGCAGGAGGATGGTCCAGATGGAGGTGTTGTGGCAGCTGTGGGGCCTGTGGACAGTGAAGACGAGGAAGCAGAAGAAGAGGATATCGACAACAGAAACACAGTGATTCATCAATACTTCCAGTGAGACACAGGTAAGAAGACATCACTGCCTGCTACATCTGATACCCTTGTTCTACCTCTCATCTGTCTGTCACTTTCACCCAGTGTATGAACCATGGGTTGTCACTTTCCCTTTCAATTTCACAGATGTGGGTCCCACTGTGTGACATCTGCTTTGTTTCCTCATGGACTACAGCTGTGTGACATAGGGATGTTGACAATACAATGGATATAGCAGTTTTCCACAGTTATTGCAAATACACATTTTCAAAAGCACAGACTAACTCCAGATCGTTTTGTGATTTAAGGGTGTTTATTTAAGTGCTAAATAGTGGAGGGGGTTGTAAAATGGTCAGGGGTGATGGTGGAGGAATGTCCATGGCAGAGTCCAGTCTATTAGTTACAGGTGAATTGTCCAAAGGGACATAGGAAGTGGAGCTTGGGCAGTTTAAGGATGGACAGGGTGACTAAGTGGGACAGAAGGATGACAATCAGGGGTGTCTCATTTTTTGGCGGGGATCCTGGCATAGTTCTCTGTCTTTGTCCGGGATCTCAGGGACCGTTTGCGGGGTGGTTCTCCATCTGCAGGGGGTGGGTGCTGATGTCTTGGTCCTGTGTTGGTGCCTCTTGTCCACTAGCGCCGGCGGAGGTGGTGGGCACTTCATCGTCCAGGCTAGTGTCAGGGGCCCCTTGTTGTGCCACAGTGTCCCTCCTGGTGTTGACGAGTTCCTTCAGCACCCCTACAATGGTGCCCAGGGTGGTATTGATGGATTTCAGTTCCTCCCTGAACCCCAAATACTGTTCCTCCTACAGCCGCTGGGTCTCCTGAAACTTGGCCAGTACCGTTGCCATCGTCTCCTGGGAATGGTGGTAGGCTCCCATGATGTTGGAGAGGTAATCGCGGAGAGTGGGTTCCCTGGGCCTGTCCTCCCCCTATCACACCTGTAGTGGTGGACACTGCTGCTTGACGTGTCCTGGGGACAGAGGTATGGGCCCGCTGGGTGGGTGCTGTGCTGGTGTTTCCAGAGGGGGGGTGCTCTGTTGTGGCTTGTGCCAGTGTGAAGGGAACCGACTGTCCCGAGGTCCCAGATGAGCCGGGCTGGTCATCTAGATCCAGTTGGACAGAGCTGCTGTCATCACTGTGGGCCTCTTCTGTGGGTGGAGTGGACATGTCTGGAACCTCCTGTCCAGTGACGTTGGGTAGGGGTCCTGCAGGGGTGTAAAGGCATGATTATTGCATCTGTGTGTGCCATGGTGTGCAATGGGTAGGTGACCCTGTACCCCAGTTCTTGCATTCTTGTGTAGGACCTTGTGTGCTAAATGTTTAGGGGTTTGTGTGGGTATGTGCAGTGGCCATGCATTGGTGATGGGTGTCCATGCTCTGTTGTTGCATGCAGGGCTTGGTGTTGGGATGTGTGGTTTGTGATAGTGGGACATATGTGAGGAGTTGGAGTGATGGGGGTGAGGGCGAGGGTAGGGGTATGTGATAGCATGCAGGTAGGGTGGGGGATGAAGTAGTGAAAGCTTTGCCTTACCAGAGTCCATTCCTCCAGCTACTCCTGCGAGGCCCTCAGGATGCAGTATAGCTAAGACCTGCTTCTCCCATGTTGTTAGTTCTGGGGGAGGAGGTGGGGGTCCGCCGCCAGGCCTCTGAACTGCAATCTGGTGTCTTGAGACCACGGAACGTACCTTTCCCTGTAGGTCGTTCCACCTCTTCCTGATGATATCCTGTGTTCTTGGGTGCTGTCCCACTGCGTTGACCCTGTCCACGATTCTGCGCCATAGCTCCTTCTTCCTAGCTATGGTGGTGTGCTGCACCTGTGCTCCAAATAGCTGTGGCTCTACCCGGATGATTTCCTCCACCATGACCCTGAGATCCTCCTCAGAAAACCTGGGCTGTCTTTGCGGTGCCATGGGGTGGAGTGGGTGATGTGTCATGTGGTGTGTGTTGTGTGGGGTGATGTTTAGGGGTGTGTGGTGTTTTGTGCGTGGATGTTGTGTGAGTGATGGTTTTGAGTGCCTGTGGATGCTAGTTTGTAGATGGTGGTGTCTCTCTCTGGCCTTCAGTCGCAATTGTGGTCGTAAGGGTTTGTGGGTAATGTGGGTGTGTGTTTTATATTGTATTGGGTGTGTGGGAGTGGTGTGTGTATGTGTATCAGGTGTGTGTATTTCGATTTGTCCAATGTGGTAGTGTTTTGTAAATGTGTGTGTATTTTGAGCGCGGCGGTGTGTACCGCCAATGGAATACCGCGGTTGAAAGACCGCCGCGTGGATTCGTGGGTCATGATAGTGTGGGCGTATTCCTGTTGGCGTGACGGTGGAGGTTTTGTTATCGCCAGTTTATCACTGACATTTGGTGTGGCGGACTAGTGTGGGTGTCTAGATTTTGGCGGATTCGAGCTGTGGGTCGTAATAGCTGTGGTGGAATTCCGCGGCCGCAGCGGTGTGTTGACGGTCTTCTGCACAGCGGTAAGCGGGATTTACTGCCAATGTTGTAATGAGGGCCTTAATCTTGCCTCCATGGGATGCTGTTCGGCCTGCCCCCTGCAAATCCTGTGGGTATGACACTCACCTGAGAGACTGTGACCTTGCACTCCCCAGGATCAAGAGCACAGGGCACAAGGCCCCCTCCAGAACCAGTGGGTAAACACCCACATGCCCAACACTCCCCAGGATCAAGAGCACAGGGCACGAGGCCCCCTCCAGAACCAGTGCATAAGACACCCACATACCCAACACACCCCAGGATCAAGAGCACAGGGCAGGAGGCCCCCTCCAGAACCAGTGGGTAAGACACCCACATGCCCAACACTCCCCAGGATCAAGAGCACAGGCCACGAGGCCCCCTCCAGAACCAGTGGGCAAGTCACCCACTTGAGAGACTGTGGCCTTGCACTCCCCAGGACCAAGCACAGGGCACGTTGCCCCCTCTAGAACCAGTGGGCAAGTCACCCACTCAAGAGACTGTGGCCTTGCACGCCCCAGGACCAAGCACAGGGCATGTTATCCCCTCCAGAACCAGTAGGCAAGTCCCCCACTCGAGAAACTGTGGCCTTGCACTCCCCAGTACCAAGCATAGGGCATGTTGCCCCCTCCAGGAACCAGTGGTCTTGTTCCATCTCCCTGCTGAGATGTCCCTCTGTCCCCATCCCCCTGAGGTGCCTGCCTATTTACCAACTGATGCCCCTGCAGTGTTCTCTCCGTGTTGATGCAGGTGAAATGTGTGGCCTTGGATTTTGGCCTGTGGCCATGTGGTCTACGAACATTGTGGACTGGGCTGTGTCCCTTTTTGTGTGCATATGTGTATATCTATTAACTTGCCTATCTTATTTTTCATGCTGTGTTGATCTCATTACATTCACTTTTCCGAAATCGTTTGTCTTTGCATTATTAATCCGAGTTTCGGGGTCAAATTGTTTTTGTAATTCAGCTGATTGTGTATGTGGTTTTGGGGGGGTGCATGTGTGTGTGTCACTCTCTTTTTTCTCCCCCTCTCCCTTGTGTGCTAGGCGGCTGTACTCACCGTCATCGTCTTCGCTGGTGTTGATGTTCATGGGGGAGCAGAATGTAGAAGATCATGGGGAAGACATGCAGTTCTGTCTCTATGGAGGCGTGGTTCTTCCCTGTGTCTCCAATGGTGAGTCCTTTTACTTCTGTGCAGTGTTTCCGCCAGGCTTTTGATGTCATTGGCACCGCCCCAGAAATGGTGGCGGATTGTCTTTTCATAATATGGTGGGCGGAACTTTATCACCAACTGCCAGGGTTGTAATGAGTACCATAGAGTCTTGTCACTACTTAAAAGACACAATATAGACATTGCCTACTTCCAAAAAACACACCTGGATGATGTTGGGGTATCTAGGCTAGCTAAAAAATGGAGGGGACAAATATAGAGCTCCTCATACTCAACATATACTTGTGGAACCCTGGTTTGGGTGGCACCTGGAGTCCTGTTTTCCCTCACTTATATGGAGGCTGACATAAATGGTCGGCATGTCCTCCTACAGGGCACACTTAGTGGCAGGGAGGTTTATCGACTGAATACGTATGGTCCCAATACAGATGACTCAGGCTTTTTTCTATGCTATGCAGGACCTCATCTCTATTGTCTCAGACGCTCCCCTGTTCTGGCTGGGAGATTTAAACTCTATACTAGACCCCTGCCTTGACGGGTCACCACCAAGGGCTGGGACGAAACTTGCTATGACTAAAGCCCTCTCTGAGGCGATGCACAACTTAGTATTAAGGGATGTGTGAAGAATATTGCACCCCACATGGCGGATCTATACTTGTCACTCTCCCAGTTATAACACATACAGACGATTGGACAAAATACTGGTAGGGGAACCATCTTGGTTGGTGCACCTCGAAGTTACACACTCAGCCCGATACTTGCCTGACCACTCCCCGGTAGTTTGCAGGTTAGACTTGGGGGACAACTCCCAACTTGGGAGGACATGGCAGATGCCGTCCAACATTCTTGAGGATGCATTGGGTCGTGAGGCTCTGGGGAAAGCCCTCATTGAATATATAGACAGGGACTGGGGATCTGCCTACACTAGGTCCACGGAGTGGGAAGCATTGAAAGCAGTTATGCAGGTGGGCCTCCAATGCGGTGTATGATGACCACTGCGAAGTGACATACAGAAAGAAGAGGTTGAACTTACTGTACTACAGGGCGTTACCCCGGCCATTCCGGATACTTAGGGATGGGCGGTCCAAAGCTGTAGAAGACTAGGTGAACTCTGGGATCGGTTAGACAAATACACATTGAGATAGTATCGTCAAAGAATACATAAGGAAGGGGACAAGTCCGTCAGACTGTTAGCATTGATACTGCGTAAAGAGCAAACCCTACCATTCATTAATTATCTGATCAATCTAGATGGAGTTAGGATCACATCCAGGGTGGATATAGTCCACACCTTTCAGAAACATTTACAGGGGGTCCAAACTGCACACCCCAGAGTGACCATCCATGGATTTGTCCCTTTCCTGGCTGCTGTGGGACTTCAGATATTAGATCTGGTGGTTACTGAGACTTTAGATGCCCCACTGACCCTGGAAGAGATTCAAGAGGCCATGTGGGCCCTCCCGTGCTCCAGAGCCATGGGTGGGATGGCTTCCCATCTGAATATTATCAGGCCTTTTCTGAGACACTAGTGCAGAGGCTGGTTAGGGTGCCCCAGTTTAAGAGGAAGAGGTAATATGTATGCTTCTTAAACTGGGTGGAGATGCAACTGATCCATCCGCATACAGGCCCCTTACAATGATTAATTCTGACTCTAAAATCCTTTGTAAGGCCCTTGCCATTTGCTTCACAGTACATATGTCCTCCCTGGTACATGAAGACCAGTGTGGGTTTATACCCGGACATCGTACAAGTCTGAACCTGCATAGGATGGCTCATGTATTGCATGAGGTTCGGTACTGGCAGGATAAGCTGGCCCTGGTGGCCATCGATTTGGAGAAGGCTTTCGATACCTTGGACTGGGGTTATCGGCTGGAAGTTCTGTGTGTTGTGGGATTTGGCTCTCAGTTTTGTGGGTGGGTACGCCTATTATATACTGACCCGCACACTCAGGTCTGGGTTGGGAGACACCTTTCCGAATTGTGGTCACTGGGTCGGGGTACCCACCAGGGATTCCCGCTTTCTCCACTTCTATTTGCCTTAGCAATAGAACCCTTGGTGTTCTGGGAACGGTAAGAGATACAACCCTGGGTGATACAGATGGGGCTAACAATCATGTAGTCTCATTTTATGCAGATGATGCCCTATTGAATTTGTCTTCGCCTAGGGAGGCTGTTCCGGCTTTGTTGCAACTTCTGGAAGAGTTTGGCACCATTTCTGGACTGCGATCAAATAAATCTAAGTCACTGGGTGTTCCCGCTTGCAGGCCTGGCCTCCATCCCCCTTGAATACCTCCCTGCTGTGGGACTCCATTGGGAGACATCCAATTTTCGCTATTTGGGGGTCAGAGTCGCCCGCACATGCAAATTGCAGATTGCTTTCAACTTTGGGAGAGTAATGGATGGCCTAAAAAAGTCAGTAACATTCTGGAAGACGTTGCCACTTTTCCTCATGGGCTGCTTGGTAATCACTAAGATGTTCCTCCTTCCCAGGTGCTTGCATACCTTGCCTCACTCCTATTTGCGGTAGAAGTCCCGGAGTTGCCTTGTCAACCCTAACGAGACAATAAGAAGATGGAGGGTTAAAAGTGTTGAGTCTGGACTTGTATTATTTTGCGGCTCATATCCAACGTGCTGCACGTTGGCTGGATCCAGCCGATAACTGGTAAAAATGCCTTCTGCATGGGGTAGTGGAGGCCGGACAGTTTTCTGAACTCCTTTGTGATAAGTGGGAGTAACAAACATTTCCAATAAGAATAATTTGAGGAAGGCCATAATACTAGATTGTCACAACTTTATCTTTTGGTGCAATCAACATAAATATTCTGTCATGAGATTCGAATCAAGCCTTTCAACTAAACTGTGTTGATGACCTACGTAAAGGATCCTATGCAGAACTTTCTATATTGAAATGATCATCCTAAATACCAGAGAGCACCATATCATTGGGATACAACTTTTCCAGTTCTGGCCTTTGCTTTCACAAATCATTGTTTTCAGGTGTTTTAGTCTGATTTGTTTACTTGACCTCAACCAGAATTACTAATTCCAGGCTGCACTGATTTGGTTAGGGCAGCAAACAAGTGTTCTGATGACCAATTGCCTTTTGGGAACCTTATTTCTGCCTCCGTGGCATGTTCCTATGACTTTGCGCAGAAAAGTAAACAGTTGTACTTAGTCATTTCAAAGGATCTAATCATCTTTAATTTTAGACACCTCTTCAGATAAACTTAAAGGAGCATTTGTGGCGTGGATGACAGCTCCATAATAGGCCTCCAAGTCACTTTGTCAAGGCCTTTGGTATATGGAGTGGCTTCTGTGCTATGTTTTCCAAATTAACTTGGAACCATTCTCATATTCTCCTTGACGACTATTGGATTTTTAGACCTTTAACTTAGTGCGGCTAGGGTACAAATTCCATGGGTGCCAATAGTATTCACTCCTTCTTTGCCGTTACATCTGTGGGTAATTTCCTGTTTAAATCTGCGCTATGCAGGGTAATACATAATTTCAGCTGTTTAGAAAGCAAATGTATAAATAGTGAAGTTCCTCTGCTATACGCATGCGATCCAGCCATCCTGTACACATTGTCTGCTGCTGAGCCATCCACCACGTGAACAATAATGTTTCCTTGCTATTTTTGTCATATGGTGAAACAGTACACATTATCTTTTATATAGCTAGGGGCCACACAAATAATAACTTTTTTTAGTTTTTGCAAGGCCACTAGCCACCTAGTACATAATTTCTGCCATTTAGTCATCTGCTAGGTAAGTAATGAATCTTATTTGATGTCAGCATGAGGGCTGACCAAATAGTACATAATGGGGGTCAGTACGATACCGGGGGTCGTCGATAATACGGCGGTAAGCACTGCCAACAGGCTGGCAGTACTTAACACCATATTATGATATTGGCAGGTTGGCTGAAGCCAACCCGCCAATGTACCATTCAGACCTGGTAACCGCAATGATGGTCTTTTGGCAGCCGTCGCCACGGCAGCAGGTGGTTTTTACCACCAGTCTCAAAATGACGGTCAATGTCTGCTATTTTTCCAGCAGCCAGATAAAGACTTTCTTTGTTATTTGCTTGCCCCAACATGCCTGATAGTACACAAACAATGTTATTTACCCACTGGCCAGTTAAAAAATAAAGCTTCTTTATTGATTGTATGGCTGCTGGCCAAACAGTACATAATCTCTGCTATTTAGGCCGTTGCTGGGTAAATAGTGAAGTTTCATTTCCATTTACACAGAATTTAGACTATTTAGCCAGCAGCCATGTAAAAAGCTAATCATCCCTGCTATTTACATGGCTGCCACCAAACCAGTGCAGACTATCTACTATTTAGCCTAGCAGCCACAAAAATGGTGAAGTTTCTATGTTATTTGCAAGGCCACAGGTCAAATAGTGAAAAATGTCTACTATTTAGCCTTCAGGCAGGTAAATAGCAGGGAAAATACCCTATGTACCCGGCGTCACCTAAATAATCACTTCCTTTCGAAAAAGAATATTTAGATCAGAACTTGAATTTACCTGTGTCTCAATACACAAGCCGGGGCTGTGACTGGGGTGAATGTTTGATTTGTTCTGCATTCCGTCCGTCTTCTGTTGTTTTTGCACTAGTGGCCCTGCAGCACTGATTGTGCCATTCATTTTATTAGCCCTTAACCATTGCAGGGCCTGTGAGTGTTGCTTACTGCTATTCAACTTGGTATTTAAAACTCCTTGCCAAAGCTTAAACTCTCCTTTAATTACATATAAGTCACACCTAAGGTATGCCCTATGTGACCCACAGGGCAGGGTGTAATGTATTTAAAAGGCAGAACATGTACTTTTAAGTTTTACATGTCTTCGTAGTGAAATACCCTCAATTTCATTTTCACCACTGTGAGGCCTACTCCTCTCAGAGGCTAGCATTGAGAATTCCTTAATACACTTTTAAATTGTGATTCCTGATCAGAAAGGAGTAGCTGCATCATGTTTCACATCTTTGGGATGGTAATGATAAATGATTAATAGTAAAGTTGGATTTAACATTACTATTTTAGAAATGCCACTTCTAGAAAGTGGACATTTCTCTGCTCTTACAGCTCTGTGTGCCTGCAGCCTGTCTCCAATACATGCCTGGGGTGGGTGACAGTATTCCCGGTAGACAGTCACAAACTCTGGAAGATTAGGTGTGTCTGAGTACTCATCTGCAGTCTGAGGGCTCTTCCTGGTCAGAAAGGGCAGAAGGGGATGACACACCTGAATAGTCAGCATCTCTCCACCACAACGGGCTGATTACCCCTGTTGGAAAATGGGTTATTGGTAGGGCAGGTAGGTACCTACACCTAGCAACAAGCCACTAACCTCCACATAGGTACAGTTAGGTCTCAGTAAATTAATCCCAGCTCAACCCTTGGTAGCTTGGCAACGAGCGTCAAGGCTTAACTTAGGAGACAAAGGGGGTTATTCTAACTTTGGAGGAGTGTTAATCCGTCCCAAAAGTGACGGTAAAGTGACGGATATACCACCAGCCGTATTTCGAGTTCCATAGGATATAATGGACTCGTAATACGGCTGGTGGTAAATCCGTCACTTTTCCGCCACTTTTGGGACGGATTAACACCTCCTCCAAAGTTAGAATAACCCCCAAAGTGTAAAGCATTCAAATATCACAAAACAGTAATTAAATAAAACACAGGAAACAGTTTAAAAATCCAAAACCAATTTATAAAAATAGTTTATATTTTTATCTTTAAAATGACACAAAAACGATTAAAATCGGTTCAGGGGAACCGGGGATATGAATTTTTAAAGAATTATTACTTTTCTAGCGCTTAGAAACAAAAAGCGCCAATCGGGTCATCTGGTTGCACCTCGACCGGGGCAAAGTCAAACTTTCAGGCCGACCGCGATGGAGCCCTGCTCGGCTACAGGTCGCAGGAGGCCTCGGTTAAAAAGTTACCTTCTGACTTAGTCTTTATTTTGAAGTTTTTCTTCACCGGGACGAACCTGCCAGTTGAATCCGACCTCCTGGAGCCCTTGTCCGGATACGCGATGTGGGTTTCCTTGGTGGAGACTTTTACCTTCGGACTTAGTCTTTTTTTCGAGATGAAAATCCTTCGACCGGGGTAAACCTGGATCTTGATCCGACGTCCATGGAGCCCTTCTCGGATACGATGGCTGGGAGGTACCGGTCAACTTTTTACGTTCGGACTTAGTCTCTTTTTTTGGATGTTTTTCTTTACCGGGACGAACCACGAAGTCAGGCCGGGTCGCGGTTGAGGCAAGCCGGCTAGAATTTCCGCGGCGGGTCGGTCCCTCTCTGGAGCTTTTTTCCAAAAAATTTCAAATCTTTTCCAAACTTCTGGGGCTTCACCCAGATGTTCTTTTAAGGTTCTTTTGGGGTCCACAGCTCACCCCAAGGGTCCAGAAGTTCTGTGATGGTCCTTGGGGGGTGCGGACTTCAACTCCCAGAATGCACCTGGTGCAAACTCCTTTTTGGCCACTGGACAGTGGTCAGCTGGTCGCTTTCTTCAGGAGTTGGTGCAGGGGACTCTGGTTTAGCAATTTTTCACCTGTAGCAAACAGGGAGTCCCTCCTTGAACCAGTTGAAGCCAGGCAAAGTCCTTCTTGTGGTGAAGCCCAAGTGTGCAGCTGGTGCAGTCCTTCTGAGTGCAGGGTCCAGGTGCAGGCCAGGGGTCCAGCAGGGCAGTCCTTCTTCTTATTTAGTTCCTTTATTGTTGAATTCTGGAGGGGATCTGAGGTGTGGGGGCAGGTCTGCCAGTTTTATTCTTGCTCCTGGGTGAAAAGCAGGGGGGCCCTGGTTCTCCAATCAGGTACAGGGTCGTCCCCCTGTGATGACCACTTCCTGGGAAGTGTGGCAAAAATCCATCCCAAAAGGCAACAGTCTCTAAAAATCCAACATGGCTGAATCTGATTTTTGGAGGTTACATCTGGCTGAGCCCACCCACTGGTGTGGCTAAAAATCATAAACACACCCCTCTCCTGCCCTCTCCTAATCTAATCAAGGGGGCACCTAGCTGTCTGGGGTTGCAGGATGTGGGGGTGTTGCTGGGTGCTCCAGATGTCCTTCTCTGCCTTTGAAGACCAGTTTGGCAGCCCTCCCCCTTCCTGCCTCACCATCTGCTGAGGGGAGATTCTCTCCCCCAAGCACATTCCTTTGTGTGAAGCTAGGCCACTTCACACCTCATCAAGGCAGCCTGGCAGAAGCTGCTGCAGGCTGGCCAATCAGAGCACAGCAGCAAAAACAATGCAGAGCTGAAATTGGCAACTTTTTAGGTAAAGTCTAAACTTTTTACCTGGACAAGTTATATTAAATCCAACAACTGGAAGTTGTGGGATTTATTACAACAATCAATTTGATACCAAATTCTTGGTATGTAACATTTAAGGAGACTTTAAAATTTAAAATAAAGTCTGCCCATTCTAGCCTATGAAGGCCATTTACTTCAATGAGGGAAAAACGAATTTGGCTGTTTTTACCTCACCAGGGCTTATAAATCTATTTTTATAAAGTCCCTGCTTATAGTTACATGGCACCCAGCCCTAGGGGCACATAGGGCACACCTTAGGGGTGACTTATATGTAAAAATAAGGTAGTTTAAGACTTTGGAATACCTTTAATTCCAAAGGCGAATTTGCATATAACTTTAATTTAAAAGCAGCCAGCAAAGCAGGCCTGCCTTTAAAATGACACTGGGCACCTCAGCAGTGCACCTAGGTGTGCACCACCTATGCTGTGGTCCCTAAACCTACATGCCCTACCATATACTAGGGACTTATAGGTAGGTTAACTTAGCCAATTATAATTAGCCTAATTTGCATATCCATTTTACTCAGAGCACAGGCCCTGGGACTGGTTAGCAGTACCCAGGGCACCATCAAAGTCAGGAAAACACCAGCAAAAAGAGGAAAATGGGGGCAAAAAGTTATGGGTCCTCTGCAATCAGCCCTGTTTTCTCACACAACCCCCCCCCAGCCCACACGCCCAGGAGACTCAGCCCAACCCTGGGAGAGTCTTCCTGGCTTGTTAGGCGAGGAAGACAGTGAAGAAAACTGGCTGTCCCTTTGCAGGGCCTACTCTGCCTTATATCCTCCTGTCAGGGTCACTCCCTATGGGTAGTGAAGCCATCCCAACAGTAAAAGGACCCAACACAAACTGAAACTTTCCTCTAGGGGGGTCTTCCTCCTTTCTCTCTGCCAACTTGGGTAGTGAGGTGCCCACCTCCCCTACTCCAAACTTTGCTAGGGCAACACCTAGCTTACCCAAAGAAGTCACCCAACACTTGAGCAACCCCACCATGACCAATAGGGTCAGGGGGCCTACTTTGCTATTGGCCCTGGGGTCTGCCTCCCAGGCCAAGTACATTGCTGCCAGGAAGGCTAGCACCCAGCAGAGGCTACTGACAGCTGTCAGTACCCAGAACCACACCCTAAGCTCTCCACTGACAGGTGGCTGAGCTGCTTTAGGGGCATCTTTGGGGTCCTGGCACCCCTCTTGCTGTCTAGAGTGGGGGACTACCACCACCTGTGGCAGACACCCTCCTTCCACTCTCTCTTCTGTCAGTGCAGGGGCAACACCTTGCATCTGGACAGCTGCCTGACTACTCAGGACTTCCTTGGGGTCAGGTGAGGCCTCACCAGTGCCAACTCTGGGCTCCCCCCCTACTGGGGCAGAAGGCCTTTGGCTCCCTGGAACTCTCTTTAAGAGTGGCCTACCCTTCCTTTTCTTCTTTCCTTTTCTTGGGGACCCCTGTCTCCTAACTGTAGGGACTGACTCCCCAGGACTTTGGGTTGGGGGGGCGCCCTGGGCGACCACCCCATCTGGGACCAGACTCACCTCTGGGAGGTCATTGCCCAGGATACAATCTAGGGGGAGGTCAGCACTGACTACCACCCTAATCCAGTCAAGGATACCCTCCCTCTCTAGGGGCACTATGGCTACAGGTTTGGAGGTGAACTCCCCTGTGGCTATCCTGACTTTCTTTGTCTTTCCTGGGACATACATGTCTGGCGTCACTAACCGGTCACTCACTATAGTGTGACTGGCACAGGTGTCCCTCAGGCCAGTGGTAGAGATCCCATTCACTTGAATGTGGTGGAAGTGCCTACTCCCACCCTCAGGGATCACCAGCTTACCATCTGGTCCTGTCTCCCAGCACAATGCTAGGAGGACTTCATCATCTGAGGAATCCTCCTCTATGGCTACACTGGACAGCCCAGTGCTAACCACCTTCCTTGGACAGGCTGCATCTCCTCTGAAGTGACCTGTCTGCTGACAGTCAAAGCAAGCCCTACTGTCCAAGAGTTTTTTTAACCCTGGGTCTCCCTGTCTCTGTTTGTCAGAGTGGGAGTGGGATTTACTCTCCTCCTTCTTAGGGTTCTGGGGTACAGAGGGAGTCTCTGTGGTGGGCTTACCACCTCCCTCCTTAGGTTTTTGGGGACCTGCCCCCCCCTTCTTGGATTCTCCCCCCTGGGACTTGACAACCACCCTGGTTCTCAACCACTCATCAGCTGCCTCCCCTAGCTCTCTAGGGTTGGTCTGCTTAGAGTCCACTAGATGCTGGCGTAACCTTTCTTGGGTACAATTGGTCAAGATGTGCTCTCTCATGATAAGATTGTATAACCCCTCATAAGTATCTACTTTGTTACCAATAATCCAGCCCTCTAGTGCCTTTAGTGAAATGTCCACAAAGTCAACCCAAGACTGGGTACTGACCTTCTGGGTGTCCCTGAACTTCATTCTATATTGCTCTGGGGTCAGACCAAACTTCTTGGCTAAGCACCTCTTCATACTAGGGTATGAATCTGCCTCCTCCCCCCCCCCTTAAGGTCAGAAGCCTATCCCTCCCTGAGTTGGGGACCAACTCCCACAAAAGGGAACCCCAGTATTGAGGCCTAACCCTTCTCATTTGGAGTGCCTCTCAAAGGCACCCAGCCACTTATCTATGTCATCCCCCTCTACATAGGCAGGAACCACCCCTTTGGGTAATCTGGGGCAAACTCCCCCACCCATGGACACCTCAGCTTCTTTATCGCTGCTTCCATCTCTTTTCTCTTTGTATGCCCACTTTTTCTTTTCTAGGGCCAGCTTTTCTGCTTCCAAAGCTATGTATGCTAGCTGGGCCTCCAGCTCTCTTTCTCTGATGGATGGGTTCTCTCCTCCTGAAAGGACCCCCTTCCCACCACTAGCTTTGGGTCCGCCCCTAGTGACTGTATTTACTGAGGACCGTTCTTCCTCATCCTTACTTAGGCTCAGATGCCTTCCCTCCCCTGAGTGGTTAGAGCTTGCATTCTCCCTTCTTTCTCCCTCCTCTGGAGCTTCTTCTGGCTCTACCTCTTGGGCCTCAGCCCATGCTGTCAGGGATGTGATCAGGATTTGCTTCCTGAGATCAGTGGTTGCAGGCAACCCTCTTTCAATACACAACCCCCTAAGCTGGACTACTGTCAGTGTGGGTAGGCTAGCCAGATCAAGCTCCATGGTTCCCTAGTTTTGTGTCAACAAAAACTTTTTGCAAAAATTGGAAACAAGAATTTAGAAAAATTACAAAAATTCAATAATTGAAATTAATCCAAATTAAAAATTAAAAACAATTTTTGCACTAGGACAATTTAAAGGATTTTTAATTTGTTTTACCCAAAACTGTAACGTGATATTGAACACAAGTACAGGATCCCGTCGCTGCTTCCAATTATGTTGGAAAATGGGTTATTGGTAGGGCAGGTAGGTACCTACACCTAGCAACAAGCCACTAACCTCCACATAGGTACAGTTAGGTCTCAGTAATTAATCCCAGCTCAACCCTTGGTAGCTTGGCAACGAGCGTCAAGGCTTAACTTAGGAGACAAAGTGTAAAGCATTCAAATATCACAAAACAGTAATTAAATAAAACACTGGAAACAGTTTAAAAATCCAAAACCAATTTATAAAAATAGTTTATATTTTTATCTTTAAAATGACACAAAAACGATTAAAATCGGTTCAGGGGAACCGGGGATATGAATTTTTAAAGAATTATTACTTTTCTAGCGCTTAGATACAAAAAGCGCCAATCGGGTCATCTGGTTGCACCTCGACCGGGGCAAAGTCAAACTTTCAGGCCGACCGCGATGGAGCCCTGCTCGGCTACAGGTCGCGGGAGGCCTCGGTTAAAAAGTTACCTTCTGACTTAGTCTTTATTTTGAAGTTTTTCTTCACCGGGACGAACCTGCCAGTTGAATCCGACCTCCTGGAGCCCTTGTCCGGATACGCGATGTGGGTTTCCTCGGTGGAGACTTTTACCTTCGGACTTAGTCGTTTTTTCGAGATGAAAATCCTTCGACCGGGGTAAACCTGGATCTTGATCCGACGTCCATGGAGCCCTTCTCGGATACGATGGCTGGGAGGTCCCGGTCAACTTTTTACGTTCGGACTTAGTCTCTTTTTTTGGATGTTTTTCTTTACCGGGACGAACCACGAAGTCAGGCCAGGTCGCGGTTGAGGCAAGCCGGCTAGAATTTCCGCGGCGGGTCGGTCCCTCTCTGGAGCTTTTTTCCAAAAATTCTCAAATCTTTTCCAAACTTCTGGGGCTTCACCCAGATGTTCTTTTAAGGTTCTTTTGGGGTCCACAGCTCACCCCAAGGGTCCAGAAGTTCTGTGATGGTCCTTGGGGGGTGCGGACTTCAACTCCCAGAATGCACCTGGCGCAAACTCCTTTTTGGCCACTGGACAGTGGTCAGCTGGTCGCTTTCTTCAGGAGTTGGTGCAGGGGACTCTGGTTTAGCAATTTTTCACCTGTAGCAAACAGGGAGTCCCTCCTTGAACCAGTTGAAGCCAGGCAAAGTCCTTCTTGTGGTGAAGCCCAAGTGTGCAGCTGGTGCAGTCCTTCTGAGTGCAGGGTCCAGGTGCAGGCCAGGGGTCCAGCAGGGCAGTCCTTCTTCTTATTTAGTTCCTTTATTGTTGAATTCTGGAGGGGATCTGAGGTGTGGGGGCAGGTCTGCCAGTTTTATTCTTGCTCCTGGGTGAAAAGCAGGGGGGCCCTGGTTCTCCAATCAGGTACAGGGTCGTCCCCCTGTGATGACCACTTCCTGGGAAGTGTGGCAAAAATCCATCCCAAAAGGCAACAGTCTCTAAAAATCCAACATGGCTGAATCTGATTTTTGGAGGTTACATCTGGCTGAGCCCACCCACTGGTGTGGCTAAAAATCATAAACACACCCCTCTCCTGCCCTCTCCTAATCTAATCAAGGGGGCACCTAGCTGTCTGGGGTTGCAGGATGTGGGGGTGTTGCTGGGTGCTCCAGATGTCCTTCTCTGCCTTTGAAGACCAGTTTGGCAGCCCTCCTCCTTTCTGCCTCACCATCTGCTGAGGGGAGATTCTCTCCCCCAAGCACATTCCTTTGTGTGAAGCTAGGCCACTTCACACCTCATCAAGGCAGCCTGGCAGAAGCTGCTGCAGGCTGGCCAATCAGAGCACAGCAGCAAAAACAATGCAGAGCTGAAATTGGCAACTTTTTAGGTAAAGTCTAAACTTTTTACCTGGACAAGTTATATTAAATCCAACAACTGGAAGTTGTGGGATTTATTACAACAATCAATTTGATACCAAATTCTTGGTATGTAACATTTAAGGAGACTTTAAAATTTAAAATAAAGTCTGCCCATTCTAGCCTATGAAGGCCATTTACTTCAATGAGGGAAAAACGAATTTGGCTATTTTTACCTCACCAGGGCTTATAAATCTATTTTTATAAAGTCCCTGCTTATAGTTACATGGCACCCAGCCCTAGGGGCACATAGGGCACACCATAGGGGTGACTTATATGTCAAAATAAGGTAGTTTAAGACTTTGGAAGTACCTTTAATTCCAAAGGCGAATTTGCATATAACTTTAATTTAAAAGCAGCCAGCAAAGCAGGCCTGCCTTTAAAATGACACTGGGCACCTCAGCAGTGCACCTAGGTGTGCACCACCTATGCTGTGGTCCCTAAACCTACATGCCCTACCATATACTAGGGACTTATAGGTAGGTTAACTTAGCCAATTATAATTAGCCTAATTTGCATATCCATTTTACTCAGAGCACAGGCCCTGGGACTGGTTAGCAGTACCCAGGGCACCATCAAAGTCAGGAAAACACCAGCAAAAAGAGGAAAATGGGGGCAAAAAGTTATGGGGCCTCTGCAATCAGCCCTGTTTTCTCACAACCCCACTACTGATAGTCTGGAGACAGGGCTGGGAAGAAAGAGCCTCTGTGCACTTCAAAACCTTCTCTTTGAAGTCTCCCCCACTTCAAAGGCACAACTTGGTATATCTACTGGGTTTCTGACCTCACCAAACTAGACACTTCTGGACCTACAACTGGACTCTGTCAGAAGAACCGCTGTGCTGCAACAAGGACACCTACTCTGCTGGACTGCTGACATGGAAGGACTGCTTTTCTGCTGTACTGCCTGACTGCCTGCTGCTCTCTGACCCAGATGAGGGAGAGTTGGACTCTGCCTTGACCACAAGTGAACGCCAAGGTCTTGTTGGCTTGCCTCTTGTTGCTTGAGACTCAGGGATATCAAAGTCTTTATCCCTGCTGCTGTGCCTGGTTCACTGGAAGTGGACCCAGATACTTGCATCACGGAAATCAACGTACATCTTGTCTGCATGTAGAAGAACCAGCACATCGACCTGGTTGCGGGAGTAGAAGCTGTGCATCGCTTGTGGAACCAATGCTTTGTCTTGAAAGGCTGATGCTTTGGACTGAGCTTCTCCACCGCAGCAATCTATGGAGATCGACACATCCCTCGACTGCATGGAGAAAACCGGTACATCGCACTTCAAAATCAACGCATCGCAGCTCTAGTGCTATTCTTTGGAACCGACGCATCGCCATCACTGCATGGGGCTGATCGAGGCATAGCGATCCCTGCGAGAACTCGATCGAGCCATCTCTCCACACATCTTGCTGTTGCGACCAGGAAAGGTACTTTGTTCCCAGGGGCCTACGTGGGTGCTGTAGCTGGCTAGTATTTCATTGCAGTCATCCCGAACTTTGACTTTGTCCCGGTCCAGCGTGACCTAAAGTAACCCCTAAGGGCCTTATTTGCTTCTGAGCGCTAGTTTGCATTCTCTGTTAAAAAAATCATATTTTACCTTCTACACATTGGAGTTTTGTTGTTTTGGCCTTAGTTTATTTATAAAATCATAATCCATTTTTCTAACCTGGTGCTGAGTTTTTTTGTGGTGTTTTCATTGTGTTACTTTATGAGTTATTACACAAATACTTAACACATTGCCTTCTAAGTGTAGCCTGCCCGCTCTGTGGCAAGATACCAGAGGGTGAACACAGGATGATTTAAGTTGTGTTGTTTTCAACATCAGGACAGTGCGCGATCTACGGGCGACAAAAATGCAAAAACCCAGCCTTTATGCAAGAGCATAATTCATGCATTGTGTTTATATGCAGTATGTTAACCTTTTGCATTGCAGACTTTAATCTTTAAAAAACACTATTAATGATGTTTCCAATAACTGTTCATTTGCAAAGTCTTGCTGCAGACTTACTGAGTGTGTTAGGGTGTGGTCCCTTTCAAGGACCTTCTAGAAGCTTTCTCTGCAGCATGACTGGGTGTGGTTTGTGGGCTGGGCCAGACTCTATATAAGGGAGCCAGACCAGCTTCACATGCTCACTATTCAGAGGTCCCGGTGCAGAGCAGCAGCAATTTCCTGAGCCCCTGTTCCGGAGGCCTACCTTGATGTTCCAGGCCTGCCCGCATTATTTTGGTGATCCTTGAGCAGAGTGGTAAGGCGGAGGTCGGGCTGGGCCCCTGACCCCGTTCTCAAAGACTCTTGAGTTTTTGGGCCTACTTGTGTAACTTTCAGAGTACGCGAATCATTGCTCTAATGTAAATCTTGGTGTTCAGATCGGCAACAGCTTGCTCGATCATTTCATGGCATTTGCATATTCTTGTTCGAATCGGCAGTGTGCGCGATTCATTTCCCGCATGTAAACCTTGGTGGTCAGATCGGCAACAGCTTGTGCGATCATTTCATGGCATTTGCATATTCTTGTTCGATTCAGCAGTGTCCGCGATTCATTTCCCGCATGTAAACCTTGGTGTTCAGATCGGCAACAGCTTGCGCGATCATTTCATGGCATTTGCATATTCTTGTTCGAATCGGCAGTGTGCGCAATTCACTTCCCGCATGTAAACCTTGGTGTTCAGATCGGCAACAGCTTGCGCGATCATATAATTGCATTTGCATATTCTTGTTTGAATCGGCAGTGTGCGCGATTCATTTTCAGCATGTAAAACTTGATGTTCAGATCGGCAATAGTGTGCGCTATCATTTCATGGCAATTAACACTTTGATGTGTAGTGTTTGTTGAAGTGCACACATTTATCTTGGGCCTTTGGATTTTCTGTGAAGATGCAAAATTCAAAATGTGACATTCTTTGTGCATATTAAGTCCCTAGTACCACTCCTATTGTTTTCTAGGGAATGTTTCAGATTGCCTTTTGTCCTCATGTAAAGTTGCAATGTTTGTTCTGAAACATTATCCTAGAAGGTTCTTGTATTCCTAGACAGTATGTGATATTTCATGAAAAGCTCAGATGAAACATTGTATTAACCATTCTTGATTTTTTCCAGGTACCCAGAGTTCTTGAGGTCTAGTTATAGTCACTTCTTAAGTTATCCATGGTTATAGTACGAGAACGCTTAGAACCATAGTCTAGTGAAAGTCAATGTGATTATATCTTGATATTGTGTTGTTTAACCTTTTGCTTCCTAGAGGTCTCCTTCCCAGCTGTTCCCTACCTAATCCCCTTTTCCCCCATTTGGACTCTCTCATGCTCTGTGATATTTCTATCAGAGTTTTGGAGCTGGACATGTTGGGAACGTGCGCAGGCCCCGAGGATCTAGTCTCCCTGACAGATTAGTGAGCCCACAAATTTATTATCCTCCTGGTTTGCGTGTGTTCCCAGCATGGCCACATTGGACGAGCTAGTCAAGGTTATCAAGCAGCTCCAAGCAGAAGTAGTGTCATCAAAGGATATAGCAGCCAGCTTAGCTGAAAGAGTGAGTCAGTTGCAGGAAAGGGTAGAAAAGAAGGAACAAAGTCCTTTGGGTGTGTCTTGGCCTGGTCCTCCTTCTCAAGCTTCTGGAGGTAATCCTCCTATGAACATTTCCCTCAACGTTCCCTCAGCTATTCCCCTAGCTCCTCCAGAACATTTTTCAGGCGATCCTCTGAAAGCGCAATCTTTCTTGGTTCAAGTGGAATTACATTTTACCTGTCGACCAAACACTTTCCTTGATGCCCAATCCAGGGGACCTTTCTTGTTATCCTACCTGACTGGGGACGCAGCCACCTGGGCAATCCCTCTTGTGCGTAAAGACAGTCCCCTGCTTTACAAATGGAGAAATGTTGTTTGTGAGTTTGAACGAGTGTTTGATCGAAGAACAGTGCTATTGTCGGCAGATCGTGAACTATCAGACTTGCGACAAGGTAACCAGGATCTAGTTTCTTACTTAGCTCATTTTAGTCGGCTGGTAGCTGAGACATCCTGGCCTGAGGAAAAGCAAGCGGCCTTGTTTTACAAAGGACTCAAGGACGAGTTAAAGGACATTCCTGCCCAGATAGACCCGCAGCCTACAGATTGTCAAGATCTAATAAACCTTATTTGGAGACTGGACCATCGTCTAGCAGAACGAAGGTGAACATGCAAAAAGACTGAGAAATATTCCTGGCGTGTTCACGATCATAGAGAATCAAGAACCCAGAAAAAGAAAACTACTGAACCTATGGAAATCGGAACTATCAGGAGACCTTTGACCAAAGACGAAAAGGACCTACGTAGAAAGAATGGACAATGTCTTTATTGCGGGCGCAAGGGTCATTTCGCCAAAGATTGTCCAATCAAACCAAAGAGCAAACGAGGTCCTGTCCAGAAACTTGCAGCCAATGTACAAGTCGAGTCGGAAAATAAATCACCCAAGATGTAAAGAAGGGTTGCTCTTGAGTGTCACCATGGACCCTTGACAGTCTAGACATCTCAAGCTGGGAATAAAAGTTCAAGTAAACAAAAATAACTATTTCAAGAAGGCCCTCGTAGATTCTGGGGCTACCGGGAACTTTGTTGATGCTCAATTGGTTCCCACATGGGGGATCCCATGCACCAAGAAGAAGACTCCAGAGATAGATGGAAAACTCTCGATTGGAGGCCCAGTAACTCTTCAGACTGTTCCCTTGTCGGTGATCTGTGATGGGGGAAATACAAAAACTAAACATGAAGAGAAGCTCATCTTTGACGTGATCTATGCTCCTCAGTATGGAATTATCCTTGGCTTACCATGGGTAACTCATCACAATCCTGAGATTAACTGGGCAGAACGGAAAGTCGTGTTCTCTTCCGCCCTATGTAATAAGAAATGTCTCCAGACATCTCAAGTCTCCAAAAATTGTAACTCTCACATAGCCACTGCAGCTGAGAAAGAAGTAAAGTTGCCCAGGCAGTATTCATCCTATGAAGATGTATTCGATGAAAAAGAAGCACAAACCTTGCCTCCTCATAGACCTTATGACTGCCAAATTGATCTAACTCCAGGTGCGATACTCCCTAGTTGTCGCTTGTACGCCTTGTCAGAGCATGAAAATCAACACTTATGAAAGTACCTAGATCAATTCTTAGAGAATGGCTTCATCTGCCCTTCCAAGTCTCCTGCAGCCTCTCCTTTGTTTTTTTGTCCCTAAGGCTAATTGGGACCTTTGAACTTGTATTGACTATAGGGGTTTGAACAAGCTCACAATCAAGAACAAATACCCCTTGTCTCTGATCCCTGTCTTGTTGGATCAAGTGAAAAAAGCAAAAATTTACACTAAGCTCGATCTACGAGGTGCTTACCATTTAGTCAGAATGAGAGAAGGCGACGAATGGAAAACTGCGTTCAAGACAAGATATGGTCTCTTTGAATACACCGTCATGCCCTTTGGACTGTACAATGATCCAGCAGCATTTCAATTTTTTCTGAATGTCATCCTTAGAGAGTATCTCGACATATATGCAATAGTCTATATCGATGATATTTTGATCTACTCTGGCAATGAAACCGAACATGTACAACAGGTCAAGAAGATTCTCACAGCTCTTCAAAAGCAACATTAATATTTCAAACTAACCAAGTGTGAGTTTCATGTTACCACAGTTGAGTTTTTAGGGGTCATCCTTACCCCTCAAGGTATGGTCATAGCAGAAAAGAAAGTACAAGCTGTATCTGATTGGCCCACTCCAAAGACTGTTCGAGATCTACAGTGCTTCCTGGGTTTTGCAAACTTTTATCGCAGGTTTATAAACCATTTCTCTCAAACCGTGATGCCAATCACCGCGTTATTGAGAAAGAAAGAAAAATGTTTATGGTCTCCAGAAGCTGACCGAGGGTCTCCAGAAGCTGACCGAGCCTTTTCAACTTTGAAAGAAGCTTTTTCCACTGCCCCAGTCTTGACTCACCCTGATGTGGATCGTCCATTCATAGTTGAAGCAGATGCCTCAGATGTGGCAATTGGTGCAGTCTTGTCACAACGAAATAAAGACACTGGCCAACTTTATCCTGTAGCTTACATGTCTCAAAAGCTGAACAAAGCCGAACAGAACTATGTCATTGCTGAAAAAGAGCTTCTGGCGATCCGTGATGCCTTTGAAGAGTGAAGACATCATTTGTTGGGTGCCAAGTACACCATCACAGTATATACTGATCATCGCAATCTCCAGTTCATGAGTTCAGCTACACTTTTGACTTCTCAGCAATTACGCTGGATGTTATTTTTTGCCAAGTTCGATTTTGTGGTAACTTTTCGTCCTGGTAAAGACAATCGCAAAGCAGACGCCTTGTCCCGCCAAGTGTCTACCACGTTGCCTACAATCCAGCCTTCCAGAGCTATCATTGCTCCAGACAAAGTCCTCTGCAACATAAAAACCGAAGACTTCTTTGAATACATCCGTAATTCCATCACCATTGAGAAATGGCAGGCATGGGCTCAAGCAGATCCCAAAAGATCAATCAAGCAAGGACTACCTTTCCATGACGCTCACTTGTTCTACCCACTACCAAGCTCCGCAAGTTAGCATTTCATTGGTTGCATGTTATACCTACAGCAGGTCACCCAGGCACTCCTAAAACTCTTGAATTAAACCAACGCTACTTTTGGTGGCCTACTCTGACAAAGGACGTCAAAACAATGGTCACTAACTGCGAACTCTGTGCTCGCATCAAGACAAGTCATTCAAAACCAAAAGGTTTGTTGCATCCGCTCCCAACTCCACGTCGACCTTGGGAACACATCTCTTTAGACTTCATTACAGGACTACCAGTGGTTCAACAGCACTCAGTAATCCTTGTGGTGGTAGATAGTCTCCCGAAATATGGACATTTCATTGCTTGTAAGAAATTGACCACCTCCAGTGAACTGGCAACCATCCTACTGAATAGAGTGGTTTGTTATCCTGTTGCTGCCGAAAATTATTCTCTCCGATCGAGGATCACAATTTGACTCCAACGTCTGGAAAACGTGGTGCAAAACGCTCCAAGTGACATCCACACTATCTACTAGCCATCATCCTCAAGCAGATGGCCAAACTGAGAGACTGAATCAGACATTGAAACAATATCTCCGTGCTTACGCTGAGAAAGCACTTCATTCCTGGACATCAATGCTCTGGTTAGCTGAACTAACCTACAATAACTCGTTTCACACCTCCACTGGTGTCACACCCTTTTTTGGCTTGTTTGGCTATCATCCTGATACTTTGCCCATCACGATCCCTCAAGAAAGTTCTCTTACACCAGCTGTGTCGGAAACTATTCAACACCTCCACCAAACCCAGAAACGGATTCAACAGCATTTAGAAAAAGCTAAACAAAAATACAAAAAGCACTATGACAAGAAACATTGTGAAGGACCTCAGTATCAACCAGGTGATAAAGTGTGGCTTTCTACAAGACATATAGGGGGTCATTCTGACCTCGGCGGTAAAAGGCCCTTACCGCCGGTCAGAAGTCCGCCATTCTACCGCCGCGGCTGCGGTAAACCGCCACGGTCATTCTGACCACCAACTGGCAAACCGCCAAAAACCCGACATCCAAGGAAGGCCGCCTCATCAGCGGGCCGCGGAAAACTGGAGATGACCAAACCTCCACCGTCACGCCAACACAAACACGCCCATGCCATTCTGACCCACGAATCCACGCGGCGGTCTTTCAACCGCGGTATTCCATTGGCGGTACACACCGCCGCGCTCAAAATACACACACAGCTCCAAAACACTGCCACATTGGACAATTTGTAATACACACACCTGACACACATACAAACAACACTCCCACACATCCAATCAACTATAAAACACACACCCACATCACCCACAAACCCCCACTAGTTGGAAATTGGAGAGAAGGCAATAGAGAGAGAGATAGAGAGAGCGAGCACAGCAATCGAATACCCCAACACACACAGGAACCCAACTTCATCACCCACACCACATTTACGCACACATCACCACATATCACCACGCACATCACCACAAACACCACCCCACACCTCATCCACACCACCCCATGGCACCCCAAAGACACCCCAGGTTCTCGGACCAAGAACTCAGGGTCATGGTGGAGGAAATTATAAGGGTTGAGCCCCAGCTCTTCGGCACACAGGTGCAGCACACCACTATAGCAAGGAAGGCTGAGCTGTGGCAAAGGATCGTAGACAGGGTCAACGCTGTGGGACAGCATCCCAGAAACCGGGAAGACATCAGAAAGCGATGGAACGACCTACGGGGGAAGGTGCGCTCAATGGTGTCGTGACACAACATCGCTGTGCAGAAGACTGGCGGCGGACCCCCACCCACTCCACCCCAATTCACAGCATGGGAGCAAGAGGTAGTAAACATCATGCATCCTGATGGCCTCGCTGGAGTACACGGAGGAATGGACTCTGGTAAGTCGAATCTCAACTACTTCACCCCCCCCCAACCACCAGCATGCCAACCCACACCCCCCCTCACCCCCAATCTCAACCCCCCAGCACACAACCTCCCTGCCAATGTCTCACCAGCACAACCCACCCTAAACCACACCAACCCCTGAATGCCAACACAAACCATAGACAGCCACCACCAAAGCATGACCATTGCACATACCCATACACCCCCCCCACCACCCTCACAACACCTCCCACAAGGGAATGCCAGCACTGGGGGACAAGGGCACTCAAAATGCACGCCATGGCACACACAGAAGCAATAACCATACTCCTTTACCCCTGCAGGGCCCGAACGCCAACACACCGCCACGGAGGGTCCAGATTTGTCCATCCCACCCCCAGAACAGGCCCCCAGCGAGCACAGCAGCTCTGTCGACCTAGAACCTGATGACCAGCCCGGACCATCGGGGACCTCTGGACAGTCGGTACCCCACACACAGACACAGGCCACAGCAGACCCAACCCCCTCTGGGAACACCAGCACAGCTCCCACCCAGCGGGCCCATGCCTCTGTCTCCAGGACGCGTCAATCAGCGGTGTGTCCGCCACTACAGGGCACCCAGGCTGACCCAACACCCCAACAACAACAGGGACCTGGGGGCAGTGGTAGTGGGCACACCGTCCAGGGGACAGAGGCCCGGGGAAACAGGGCAACTGGGAGGGCTGCTGTGCGACAGGGGGGGGAGGACAGGCCCAGGGAACCCACTCTCCAAGAGGCCCTCACCACCATCATGGGAGCATACCACCACTCCCAGGAGACGATGGCGACGGTACTGGCCAGGTTCACCGAGATCCAGGCACAGCAGGAGGAACGCTACATGGGGTTCAGCAATGAACTCAGGGACATCGCTACCGCCATGGGGACCATAGTCCAGGCCCTCAACCGGATAGAAAACACATTGCGGGACACTGTGGCACCACAAAGGGCCCCTGTCACTAGCCAGGAACAGCCTACCACCTCCTCCGGCGCTAGTGGTCAGGAGGCCCCCACAGAACGACGGGCCACCAGAACCCCACCTCCTGCTGAAGAACAACCACCCCGCAAGAGGAACCTGGAATCTCACAGGAAGACAGAGTAGGATGCCAACACCCCCGCCAGCATAAGATACCCCCTGATGTCATCCCACTGTCCCACAGTGTCACCCTGTCCAACCTTGAACTGCCCCTGCTCCATCCTTCCACAGGCAAAATGCCCCTGTGAAACTGAGAACTGGGCTCTGCCATGGACATAACTCCACCCTCACCCATCACCGTTTTAATATCATGTACCAATATCTAGCACTAAAAATAAAACCCTCATTGCACTGAAATCATTCAGGAGTCAGCCTGTATTATTTACAAATGTATAACACATTACTGATCAATAATGTTCTGTTATATTTGTGATGACAACATACCGATGTCAATAAGCATTAGTCCATGGGCTAACCAAGCAGAAGTCACGCAGTGGGTCATACAGCACTGAAAAGGGAAGGGAAAATCAAACATTAGTTTAAAAGAACTGGGGGGAAATACACAAAGTAAAGATGCAGGGGGCTTTCAGGAAATGTTAAATGGCGTGGGTGATTCTTACCTGTGTGCTACTGAAAATACTGTTGGATAACTCTGTCCCTGTTGTCTGTGTCGTCCTCTTCGTCTTCCTCCTCTTCACTCTCCGCAGGCTCCACAGCTGCTTCAACACCACCATCTGGACCATCGTCCTGCAGGAAAGGCACCTGACGTCGCAATGCCAGATTGTGAAGCATACAGCAGGCCACGATGATCTGGCACACCTTCTTTGGTGAGTACATCAGGGATCCCCCTGTCATATGCAGGCACCTAAACCTGGCCTTCAGGAGCCCAAAGGTTCTTTCTATGATCCTCCTAGTTCGCCCATGGGCCTCATTGTACTGTTCCTCTGCCCTGGTCCGGGGATTCCTCACTGGGGTCAATAGCCAAGGCAGGTTGGGGTAACCAGAGTCACCAATTAGCCACACACGTTGTCTCTGTAGCTGTTCCATCACATAAGGGATGCTGCTATTACGCATCACATACGCGTCATGCACTGACCCAGGGAACTTGGCATTCACATGGGAGATGTACTGGTCAGCCAAACAGACCACCTGGACGTTCATAGAATGGTAACTTTTCCTGTTTCTGTACACCTGCTCATCGTCTTTTGGGGGGACTAAAGCCACATGGGTCCCATCAATGGCACCAATGATGTTGGGGATATGTCCAAGGGCATAGAAATCACCCTTCACAGTGGCCAAATCAACCTCCTCAGGGAATACAATGTAGCTCCGCATGTGTTTCATCAGGGCAGACAACACTCTAGACAAAATTTTTGAAAACATAGGCTGAGACATTCCAGATGACATGGCCACTGTTGTCTGGAATGAGCCACTTGCCAAGAAATGGAGGACTGACAGAACCTGCACTAGAGGGGGAATTCCTGTGGGTTGGCGGATGGGGGACATCAGGGCTGGCTCCAGCTGGGCACACAGTTCATGTATAGTGGCTCGGTCAAGTCGGTATCATAGTATGATATGGCGTTCTTCCATTGTCGACAGGTCCACCAGCGGTCGGTACACGCGAGGATTCATCCTTCTCCTCGCAAGTCCCAGCGGACGGTGCCTAGGAAGGACAACATGGAGCACAGAGTCAAGCAAATCACAGGTACGTAACCACAGCATGCCTAGCACACGATTATCTATGTATTGAAAGGCGTGTATGTGTGGCAATGCAAGGCCTAGGCCTGTGTGACGCAGTACAAATTATGCCATGTGGGCCCTTGAAATGGCGGCTGCCTGACCTGTGAAGTGGGACAATGGGATGTGAGGTCAATGCGCTGGCGTGGCACACCGTGGTGGTAGGCGGTCGAAGACCGCTATACGAAGCCGCATTGGTTAACATTGAAGCCTATGGGTTTCAGGAGACAATGACGAGGTGCGCCGGCGGTCGCGGTACGCACCGCGGCGGTACGCACCGACGCGGGCGTGACCGCCATTTTCTATCTGCTTAATCACTCGAGACCTGATCATCCACAGGAGAGGACCTATACTGCAAGTGCTGCTGTGACCTCGGTCTGGAAGTGACAATGGCTGCTGCGACTGGGGAAAGGGCCCCTGCCTTCACGTCTGAGGAGTTGGAGAAACTTGTGGATGGGGTCCTCCCCCAGTATGCGTTACTCTACGGTCCTCCAGACCAACAGGTAAGTACACTGGGTGCACATTGAATGGGCTATGCCTGTGTGGAGTGGGGTGGATGTAAGTTGGTGGGGTGGGGGGAGAATGAGGAGTGCAACGCACGACAGATGAGAGCATGTGCCATATGGCAAGGTTGGGGAGGGGGGGCCAATCACATCTAACATGCAGAAAATTAATTAATTTTTCCTTCCCACCCTGTACATGTCAAATAGGTCAGCGCCCATCAGAAAGTGGACATTTGGCGTGCCATCGCCAAGGAAGTCCGGGCCCTGGGGGTCCACGTCAGACGGGGCACCCACTGCCGCAAGAGGTGGGAGGACATCTGCCGCGGAACCAGGAAGACCGCCGAGTCACTGCTGCGGATGGCCTCCCAACCTACGAGGGGTGCCAGTCGTACCCTGACCCCCCTGATGTCCCGGATCCTGGCGGTGGCCTACCCTGATTTGGATGGGCGCTTGAGGACATCACAGCAGACACAAGGGGGTGAGTATCAGCACATTCTGCTATCTTTATGCGCAGTGGAGGCGTCTGGGTGGGGGAGGAGGGTTGTGGGTGACATTAGGCCAGGGCGCTTTCTGTAGTGTAGTCCTCTCCTTTAGGCATGGCCCTGTGCTCCCGGACCCCACCTCTGTAGGGTGACAAGTACAGCTATCGATGGTCCAGCATCACACATGTGCACGTTTGTCGTCTCTAGACCTGTTGTCCTAGTCAGAAGTACTGAGTAGTGTACCCCGAATGCGCGGCTTAGTGCATGAGGCTCCTGTGTCTGTCCTCTCCGCCAACGGTGTTGACATTGCATGCACTCAACCTGGTCTTCGTTTTTCTCCCCCCACCCTTCTTCTTCATCTTCTTGTGCATGTGTGCATTAGCATCATCAGGCGGAGGAGAATTGGCATCGGAGCACGAGGGAGCTGCAAGTCACAAGGCCCCAGTGGGCCCAGGAACAGACACCGAGGGCACCAGTGATCCGGAGGGCGAGGGGAGCACCACAACGGGGACCGGTGGTGACACCAGCGACACCGACACGTCCTCGGATGGGAGCTCCCTAGCGGTGGCGGCAACATCCGGGCCCCCCGCCTCTACAGGTACAGCCGCCACCCAGCGCACCAGCCCCGCCCTCCCAGCAGCCCCTCAGCCTACGCTCCGTGCCCGCTCGCCCAGGAAGGCGGGCGTCTCCTTCGCCCCAGGCACCTCAGCCCCTGCCCCTGTCACCCCTGCTGCCCTCAGTGAGGAGGTCATTGACCTCCTTCAGACCATCATTGTTGGGCAGACTACCCTTTTGAATGCCATCCAGGGGGTAGAAAGGGAGGTGCATCGGAGCAATGCCTACCTGGAGGGCATTCATTCGGGTCAGGCTGCCCATCAACGATCGTTCAATGCTCTGGCCTCAGCACTGACGGCAGCCATTGTCCCTGTTTCCAGCCTCCCTCTTCTGACTGCCTCCACCCTGTCTCTGTCTCCTGTTCCTCAGCCTATCCCATCCACACCATCAGACCAGCCTGCACACACCTCAACACCCAAGGGCAGCTCATCCAGACACAAGCACCACAGAACCCACAAGCATTCACCCAAGCAACACCCAGATGCAGACATTCCAACAGTCACTACCACCTCTGTGTCCCCCTCCTCCTCGTCTCCCTCCTCCCTCCCTGTGACGTCTACACTCACACCTGCATGCACACCACCATCAGCCAGTGCTTCCATCACCACCACACCCTCCAATACAGTCCGCACACGTGCAGTCACCACCCCCACTACCATTTACACGTCCCCTGTGTCCTCTCCCACTGTGTCTGTCACCCCCTCATCCAAGACACACAAACGCAGGCAGACACCCACCCAACAGCCATCCACCTCACGACAGCCTCCAGCACAATCACCTGCACTCAAAGACAGCACACCTGACTCTCCGACAACCACATCCTCTTCCTCCACTCCCATCACCACTTCTCCTACCCTTTACCTTGGTCCTAAAAAACTTTTCCTCGCTAATCTTAACCTCTTTCCCTCCCATGACCCACCCCCTCCATCTGCAAAGAGTCCCAAGAGCACCTCAGCCACCACCAGCCCAGCTTCGAGTGTCACTGTGGTGCATGGGTTCTGGAGTCCACCCTTTGCCAGCAGTGACACTTCAATCAGCAGCCAGGGGACAGCCAGCCCCCCCCCAGGCAAGAGGACCAGGAAACTAAAGGGCCGCCGTGAGAGGACTGACACGGCTGCCCCCAAGGAGCAAAGTTCGCCCACTTCACCAGCCACAACATCTAGGGGAGGCAAGGGCCCGAGAGCCCCATCTAAGGAGCGAAAGGGCAGCAGGGCAGAGAAGTCAGCCAGCAGGAGCGCGGAGCAGGAGGGCCCCACAAGCCCCATCCCGGGTGTTATGGAGGACACCAAAGGGCCCAGGACTCCATCACCGAAGGGTCCAGCAACAGCACGGTCGGAGGGCGACTGAGCAGGGAGTCCAGGCCAGGTCTGGCTCCCTTGACTTACTGGACGAGCACCGCTGAAGAGGGCCCCGCCGTGCAGAAGAGCACCACTGAAGAGGGCCCCGCTGTGCAGAAGAGCACCGCTGAACAGGGCCCCACCGTGCAGAAGAGCACCGCTGAACAGGGCCCCGCCGTGTAGAAGAGCACCGCTGAAGAGGGCCCCGCCGTGCAGAAGAGCACCGCTGAAGAGGGCCCCGCCGTGCAGAAGAGCACCGCTGAACAGGGCCCCGCCGTGCAGAAGAGCACCGCTGAAGAGGGCCCCGCCGTGCAGAAGAGCACCGCTGAACAGGGCCCCGCCGTGAAGATAGGCACCACTGAACTGGGCCCCGCCGTGCAGAAGAGCACCACTGAAGAGGGCCCCGCCGTCTCAAGCACCGCTGAACAGGGCCCTTCCTGTCAAGCACCGCTCCGCTGGGCCCCGCCGTCTCAAGCACCGCTCCGCTGGGCACCGCCGTCTCAAGCACCGCTCCGCTGGGCCCCGCCGTCTCAAGCACCGCTCCGCTGGGCACCGCCGTCTCAAGCACCGCTCCGCTGGGCCCTTCCTGTCAAGCATCGCTCCGCTGGGCCCCGCCGTCTCAAGCACCGCTCCGCTGGGCACCGCCATCTCAATCACCGCTCCGCTGGGCCCCGCCGTCTCAAGCACCGCTCCGCTGGGCACCGCCGTCTCAAGCACCGCTCCGCTGGGCCCTTCCTGTCAAGCATCGCTCCGCTGGGCCCCGCCGTCTCAAGCACCGCTCCGCTGGGCACCGCCGTCTCAAGCACCGCTCCGCTGGGCCCGCCGTCTCAACCACCGCTCCGCTGGGCACCGCCGTCTCAAGCACCGATCCGCTGGGCCCTTCCTGCATGCACTGTTAACGGTTCACTGTGCCCACCATGCCTCCTCCTTGACCAGTGGAGACTGTAATCCACCTGATGGACTGTGGCTTTGCACTCCCCAGGATGGTACAGTGGGCAACCCACCCACTGTAGAGACTTGTGAGACTGTGGCTTTGCACGCTCCATGATGGTACAGTGGGCAAACCACCCACTGTAGAGACTTGAGAGACTGTGGCTTTGCACTCCCCAGGATGGTACAGTGGGCAAGCCACCCATTGTAGAGACTTGAGAGACTGTGGCTTTGCACTCCCCAGGATGGTACAGTGGGCAAGCCACCCACTGTAGAGACTTGAGAGACTGTGGCTTTGCACTCCCCAGGATTGAACAGTGGCCATGGAGGCCCCTCGTGGATATGGCGTCGTGGACTCATCTGGCTGAGGTGCCCCCCCTTCCCTTCCCCCTGAGGTGCCTGTAGTTTTGTCATCAGATGCCCCTGCAGTGTTCTCTCCAAAGGACTCAGGTCTCCTGTGTGGGCTTTGCCCTTGTGCTGTTACACTTTGGCCCACGGACACTTCGATTTTCTTTTGGTGTGCAGGACTAATTGCCTCGGTTATCCATTGCACTGTATATAGAATTATTTTGATATTGATTTTTTGGCAAGTTGACCAATACTTTTCAGAGCCTATTTTGTACATACATTTTTATTCACAATTTAATTATGTCTTTGCATTTTTCAGGGGGGTTTGGGTGGTGTCACTGTGACTTGTTGCTCTGTATTGGTGTGTACATATTGGGGGGGTGGGGGTGTATCGCGTATGTGTGTGCCCGTAAGCTTTCCTCCTCCCCCCTCCCGTGTGTCGTAGGTGCAGTACTCACCGTTGTCGTCTGCGCCGGCGTTCGTACTCGTGGTAGATGAGCAGGTAGACGAGAGCAGGTAGGATGTTTAATTCGGGTTCCATGCTGTCCTCCTTCCTCGTGGAGTGTGTAGAGGTGCGCGTTTTCCCATTCGTAGTCTGTTTCCGCCGTGTTTTTATCGGCGGTGCTCCCGCCCCGGAAAAGGTGGCGGATTGGTGAGTTATGATACTGTGGGCGGTACATTGTCTGCCGCCTGCCTGTTGGCGGTGACCGCCGCGCTGTTTGTCTGTACCGCCGTGGCGGGCGGAGTGTTAATGTGGCGGTCTGTTTTGGCGGTTCCCGCCAGGGTCAGAATTCCATTTTTTGGACCGCCAGCCTGTTGGCGGGTTGGCCGCCGCTTTATCACCGACCGCCAGGGTTAGAATCACCCCCATAGACTTCAAGAAAAAGCACATGTTTAATTCCAAATTCATAGGTCCTTACACTGACCTCCAGCAAATTAATCCAGTGACCTATAAACTGCAGTTGCCGTGGTAACTGCGTATTCATCCGGTGTTCAATACTTCCCTCCTGAAAAAAGCAGTCCAGAAGGTACGCCCCAACCAGCTCCAGTTCTAGTACAGAGGGAAGTGGAATACAAAGTTAAACAGGTGTTGGATTCCAAACTTAGAGGTCGTATCCTGTGGTATCTGATCTCTTGGAAAAGTTATGGTCCTGAAAGTACCTCATGGGTCTCGGCATCTGACGTTCATGCTCCACGACTAGTGAGATGTTTTCATTGTCTTAACCCAGGCAAACCAGGCCCTAGAGTGTGTTTGGGAGACAGGAGTACTGTCAACATCAAGACAGTGCACGCTCTACGGGCGACAAAAATGCAAAAACCCAGCCTTTATGCAAAAGCATAATTCATGCATTGTGTTTATATGCAGTATGTCAACCTTTTGCATTGCAGACTTTAATCTTGAAAAAACACTATTAATGATGTTTGCAATATCTGTTCATTTGCAAGGTCTTGCTGCAGACTTCCTGAGTGTGTTAGGGTGTGGTCCCTTTCTAGGACCTTCTAGAAGCTTTCTCTGCAGCATGACTGGGTGTGGTTTGTGGGCTGGGCCAGACTCTATATAAGGGAGCCAGCCCAGCTCCACATGCTCACTATTCAGAGGTCCTGGTGCAGAGCAGCAGCAATTTCCTGAGCTCCTGTTCCGGAGGCCTACCTTGATGTTCCAGGCCTGCCCCGCATTATTTTGGTGATCCTTGAGCAGAGTCGTAATGGCGGAGGTCTGGCTGGGCCCCCGACCCCATTCTCAAAGACTCTTGAGTTTTTGGGTCTATTCGTATAACTTTCAGAGTGCGTGAATCATTGCTCTAATGTAAATCTTGGTGTTCAGATCGGCAACAGCTTGCGTGATCATTTCATGGCATTTGCATATTCTTGTTTGAATCGGCAGTGAGCGTGATTCATTTCCTGCATGTAAACCTTGGTGTTCAGATCGGCAACAGCTTGCGTGATAATTTCATGGCATTTGCATATTCTTGTTCAAAACGGCAGTGTGCGCTATTCATTTCCCGCACGTAAACCTTGATGTTCAGATCGTCAACAGCTTACGCGATCATTTCATGGTATTTGCATATTCTTGTTCGAATCGGCAGTGTGCGCGATTCATTTCCCCCATGTAAAACTTGATGTTCAGATCGGCAATAGTGTGCGCTATCATTTCATGGCAATTCACACTTTTATGTGTAGTGTTTGTTGAAGTGCACACATTTATCTTGGGCCTTTGGATTTTCTGTGAAGACGCAAAATTCAAAATTTGACATTCTTTGTGCATATTAAGGCCAGATGTAGCAAAGTTTTGCGAGTCGCAAATGGCCCGAATCGCTATTTGCGACTGTGCAAAATCGGAAATGGGATGCAAAAATCCCATTTCCGACTCGCAAAAAGCGATGCGAGCCGTTACCGACTCGCAAAATTTGCAACCCCATTTTGCGACCCGCAAATAGGAAGTCGCAATTTGCGAGTCGCAAACCATATGCAATTGCAACTCGCAAATTGCGACTAGTCGCAAAAAGCCCAGTTTGCATGTCCCATTTACCACTAACTCAGAGCAGGTGGTAATCATTACCAAAGTATAAAAGGAGACCCAGAAGTCATCTGGGTTACTCAAGACGGCGGAGATATACCTGATAGCAGTGAGGAGGAGAGTCCACGCAGCCCAGCAGAGGAGGAGGAGGAGCCACAGACAGGAGAAGATTTATAGAACAAGGCAGACTCTTTTCCAGCAAACTGAGGAAGAGATATACGATAAATACCGCCTTAGCAGCGCAGCCATACTAGAATTAATTGAATTACTAAAACCACAGCTAGAACAAGAGACTCTGCGCGGCTGCGCCATCCCTACGCATGTGCAAGTGCTATGCTCACTGCACCTCTTGGCCTCAGGGAGCTATCAGGGGGTCATTGCTGTGGCAGGTGGGGTATCTCAAAGTGCAGTGTCAAGGTTCCTCGGGGCCTTCCTAGATGCCATACTCACACACATGTCTCACTTAATATACCTACCCAGGAATGAGGCAGAAATTAACAGCACCAAGCTGGACTTTTACCGGATTGCCAACTTTCCCCATGTCATAGGATGTGTAGATGGGACACATATTCAAATATGCCCCCCTGCAAACCTGGAACATCTGTTCCGCAACAGAAAGTGTACCCACTCACTCAATATTCAGGTTGTTTGTGACGCCCATTATGTCATCACTGACATCGTTGCAAAATTTCCAGGCAGTATCCATGACTCCTACATTTTTAGGCACAGTGGGATACACCAACACCTGGAACATGGGGAGTTTGGAGACGGATACCTCCTAGGTAGAGCTGCATACACCTTGCAGACATACACACAGGTCACTGTGCACACCAACCAGGACTTTCTAACAGTGTAATGTTTGTGCCCAACAGGTGACAGTGCATATGCGCTACGGCCATGGATAATGACTCCTTTCTTAACACCCAGCAATGATTCAGGGAGGCGATACAACAGTGCACATAAGAGGACCAGGAACCTGATTGAACGCACCTTCGGATTACTGAAAGCAAGATTCAGATGCCTCCACCGCAGTGGAGGTGCCCTCCAGTTTACCCCCATTACAGCATTCAAAATTGTTGTTGCATGCGCCATCCTGCACAATATTGCCACCCGACGTGGGCTACCTCTCACCCCTGCAGACCCAGATCCTGAGGATGAAGAGCAAGAGCAACCACATCGCCATCATGGGGATCGGAGTATAGCTAATCAAGGCAGACTGAGACGGGAACACATCGCAAACCAATACTTTGGAAGGTACGTGTCAACTTCAGCCATACTCACCTACTGACCAAAAACTCCATTTGTCAAGTGGAACAAAAAAACTATTTAATATGTGCAGAAATACAACTATTTACAAATACTAACTGTTCATGGTCATCTTAATGCAAACCATGCATGGGGCACATTGCTGTCATGTGCCCCAACATCAGGGACAGGGTTTTGTCTATGTCCTACGGCGGCCTCTGCCAGCCTGGCTGGTCCCTGGTGGTTCTGCAGTGCTCTGCCTGGTACTCCCACTCCGGAGCACCCTAGTGTCACTGGCAGAGACACTGCTCACTGTAGAGCCCTCCTCGCTGTCCTGGGGTGTGTCCCCTGTGCCCCTGGACAGATGCCGTGCCTCCATTAAGTCAATCACGTGTGTGATCTGGCCCAGGCCTCTAGCCACATCCCCTGCAAAATGGCCCATTTCTACTTGGAGGCCAACTGTCCTTCTCGACAGGCCAGTGGTGTTAACAGCCAGTCTGCCAATTGATGTGGCCATCCTGTCAAGCCTCTGTAGCAGCTGACGGTCCCTGTGCCGCCCACCCTCGCCCTGTGCCAGTAGTCCTGCCACCAGATCCCTCATGGACAGGGCTAGGTCCCCAGTGTTTGTGGCAATCATGTCTATTCAGGAATTTAGCTGCTGCATGCTGACCTCGTTGTTTCTGACAAAGCGGTGCAGCACACCACTAATCCGCCCTAATATATTGTTTTGCAGGCGCTGACCACGGAGCAGCTGTGCCTCGCTGTTGGTGGTAGATGGACGGCCGGACGCAGCCTGCAGCCCTGCTCTCCTGTACCTGCGTCGCCTGCGCAGTGGTGGATGCCCTGTGTGCTCTACTGTGGCACTCCTGCCTGTTGCTGGCGCAGCCTACTGAAACACAGTTGCAGCAGGTGTGGACATCACAGGGATGGTATTGGTCGTGCAGGTGGGAGTCGTGGCAGCTCCTGTGCTGTCCTCATGGGGCTGGCTGCTGTGGCTTGTGGTGGTGTCTTGTGGGAGACCTGTGGGACATGGGGAACAGACTGTCAGTGTCTACTATCTGTTGCACACTTCCTAATAAACATTTGCCTATGAACTGCCTACTTGACTACATTTCCCATAATGCATCATTCTGGTGTTTGCTACCCTGAAATGGAGCTATCTTGGTTGAGCATGCCCCTGTGTACATGGTGGGTGGGGGTATGGCATTGATAGGGGTACAGGCATATCACATGGTACTCACCGGTTGATGTAGTGGGCTCAGAGGTGTCCAGATCTCCAAATCCTGACACTGCCTCCTGCTCCACGGTCTCCTCCACCCTTTCTTCCAGGGGTGTGGGTGGTGGTACGGATGATGGCCCCCTCCTGTGCCTCTCATCTCCCGGAGCCTTTCTGCCACCCTCTCCTTGGTCCGGGAGCGGAGGTCATACTACCGTTTCTTTATCTCTTCCACATTCCTGTGGCTCACCCCCAGGGAGTTCACTTTTTCTTGGATCTCCTGCCAGAGTTGTTTTTTGGTGGCTTCTGGCACATTGAGGGCTGCCTTTCCGAATAGTTCATCATAGTGCTGACAGGGTTCATCTGTCAGCACCTCCAGCTCCTTCTCAGAGAATTTTAGTTTTAGTTTTCTAGGTGTTTCAGCCATTGTAGCTGCTGTTCCTCCTGTTTGCAGTTCAGCAGTTTAAAATGGGTGTGGTCCTCCCTCCTCCCAGGTGTATTTGTAAACTTCCTGGCAGTGATGTCATCATCATGTGCCAGGAAGTGTTTCCAGAGTGTTCTGGAGTGGTTTCTGGAGTGTTCTGCAGCACCTGCAATCAATTTACATGGTACTCGCAATTTGCGACACCCACTCGCAAATTGCGAGTTCGTTTTTTGCGCGGTCGCAAAAAGCGACCTCGCAAACAGCGGACTCGCTACCTGCGTTGTGACTCCGGGTGCGAGTCGCAAATTGTACACGGACATTGTACCTGCATTCCTATTAGCGACACGCAATTTGCGAGTCGCACATACTCGCAAATTGCGAGTCGCTAATTTTTTTGTACCTACATCTGGCCCTAAGTCCCTAGTACCATTCCTATTGTTTTCCAGGGAATGTTTCGGATTGCCTTTTGTCCTCACGTAAAGATGCAATGTTTTTTTCTGACACATTATCCTAGAAGGTTCTTGTATTCCTAGACAGTATGTGACATTTCATGAAAAGCTCATATGAAACATTGTATTAACCATTCTTGATTTTTTCCAGGTACCCAAAGTTCTTGAGGTCTAGTTTTAGTCACTTCTTAGGTTATCCATGGTTATAGTATGAGAACGTTAAGAACCATAGTCTAGTGAAAGTCAATGTGATTATATCTTGATATTGTGTTGTTTAACCTTTTGCTTCCTATAGGTCTCCTTCCCAGCTGTTCCCTACCTACTCCCCTTTTCCCCCACTTGGACTCTCTCAGGCTCTGTAATATTTCTATCAGAGTTTTGGAGCTGTCTAGTGGTGGACATGTTGGGAACATGCGCAGGCCCGAGGATCTGGTCTCCCTGACAGTTATGCCTACTTGGACATGGTGCATATCTCTGCCAACTAGAGACCCAATTTCTAACAAAAAGCATGTAACAGAGATTCTTTGCATGAAGCTTGCACTTCCCCACCTCAAAGGATTAGCTTCACAATTGAATTTGCCAGGTGCAGTCAGTATACACCATAACTGCGCTGGGATTTGAAGAGCACCAGCTCCAGGGTTCTCACTATTTGTAAGTTCTCATCCCATTCGTTATACATAAGCACTCTAGCAACCATTGCATTAGTAAGTGGTGTCCAGGAGAGGGTCCAATGTTCACATTGTACTACAAAATTGGAGAGATTTTCTCTGCACAGACTATAAATCATAGTCATTGCTCAAAGAAGGCTTTGGGGTGACTTCCCGCTCTGTGAAAGAGGTGGGACCAATATGACCTCAGAAGAGGTTGGTGACCAGAGGAGGATGTAGAGCCAGAATAACTAGTTAGTGAATTTGTTCCCCTGCCGATGTATGTGTTTTGTCTTGTCCCTGACCATATTATGGTGCTTGCTAGCAGCCTGAAGCACATCATGAAGCTCAGATCACAACTTATAACTGGTAAGAGGGCTTCATGAGGTAGCCACTTCCCCACACTGAAAGGGGGAAGTCAAAGAGACAGACCCCTGCTCTGCAATAACTAAAATATCTGCATTAATTATTCAAAAGTATTGCTCAGAAGTCCGTACAGAAGACTTTGCATATAATGTTCTTTTGCACTTTTTATACCAAGCTTAGATCTAGCGCTGTCAGGTCCCTTTTGATAAAAACATTGCCTACTTAATTGCACAGAAGCACTGCACGTGTTGCAATCTTTGGCCTCATATGAGATTATTTTGACTGCTTATAGCTTCCTGAGGCTTGTGACCAAGGTTAAAAAATTGCTTGGATAGGCTTCTGTAGTCTACTATTATTTCTGGTTGTGTATGTTGTGATGTGTGTGTCTAATGGATTGTTAAACATTTCAAGAATGCTTATTTCTCTATTTTTTTGTTTTTAACTTTATTGTGAGTTTCACTGATAAATTGTGCTGTTTTATTTTTTCAAATTTTTATTTGTTATGTATAGTATATGCATTATACTTTTATTTATGTTCTATATTTATTATGACCAAATAAAGTTTCTGAACTGAACTAGTCAAAAGTAAGGCAAAGGCAGGTGAGTGGGTCAGACTAACAGGCCACTTCAAGAAAGGGCTGGAGCGATAATCCTTCCTACAATGGTTCCAATATGGGCTGAGATGACCTGGATCTGGAGGACTCTCCAGATGTTTTCTCTGCTTGCTTTGAGTCAGTTTTCAAGGACCATTTGAGACTGATGCCAGGATTGTATTGTGTGGTACAGTGGACTGATGCACTTTGAAAGGATGAGTATGGAAGGAAGAATGTGCCAGAGGAGTGCCAGCTCTGGCCACAGGCCCTCCCCAAAAGGCAAAGTCTCTAGTCAGAGACAGTGTAGAGTTTGCCCCCACCTGAAGGATAACAGGACCAGGCAGAGGAAGTTTTATTCTCTGACCTCGCCAGAGGTTCAGAAGCTCCAGAACACCAAGCAGTTCCTTAGTGCTTCAGTTGGAGAGTGTTGGGACCGTGAAAAGAGCAGTAGTTGAATGTGTGGATGTGGGATCCTGATTTCAAGGGAGGAATACTAATGTACCCTCACTCAAAGATAGCATCAGACATAAGGCAGGAGGTCAATTAGGTGCCACTTCACTGTATTTAGACTGAGGTCCCCCAACTATGCCCCACCATATATGGGACAAGCCTCTTTCTAGTCTGGCATGAACAGTCACAAGATTCATGACTTAGGGCACTGAGATGTTCCTGGAAGTTTCTCTACCGATATCCTGCCTGCAGCCACCCATTGACCAAAAAGAAGTAGGGAAAAAGGGAGACTGTCTCCCACCTTTTTGTTGATCTACTACCACCTGACTCTCAGGAATTGGGTGATGCGCAGAAAGACAGGTCACATCCAGCCCCAAAGCACAGCAAGTGAATCATCCGATTTGCCCCCAGCCACCTTCCAACTAGTGCCAATGTTCTTACTGCCTACTTCATTGTCCTTTACTTCCTCCATCTCCAACAAATTTGTATTTTTCAACCTGTTATGCACAGTTATACAACTAAGATGTCATACTTTACTATCTTCAACTTTCACAGAATTACAAAACACTTCAACCACTTTCAATGGATTGAAAAAATAGTCTAAATCTGAGCAGATTTAGCACAGCTTTTCACTATTGTATTTTGACTTATTTTAACTATAAACCTCCCTTTAACTCTTCTTCCCAACCTAATGTATTCTTTAATGCTAACTGCATGCAGCCTTTAATCACGATTAAACCTTTACACTAGTTCATTTCTGCTGTGATGAGAGCAGAGTGTCACTTTGCATATAATTCTATTTTGTTTAAAAATGTTTAAATTTTTTCACATTTAAATTGGACACTTTAGTCATTGATCAAAATGTGTAGAGTCTTCATTCAAAAATATACTCTCACAAAACCTCAAACTGAACCAATGTCCACCACGTCTGTAATATCGACTGGCCACTATGATAACGTAGTCATAACCATCAAAACTACAATGTATTTTGCAGAGTCTACTTTGTATGGGACCCGCAGGGTCCACTGCCACTTTCCCACGCAGCATATTAGGACATAAAAGCAATTGAAGGTGGATTGAGAGTCTTCTAAGGTTTGTTTGCTCTCTTAAACAAAACACATTTTCTCACGATCCTCTCAAATTCCACATCACAAACAGGCCTTCAAAACACGCCATCACCTTTTCTTTATTTCTACAAATACCTACTTGTGACACAATGTCACAATTGTATCTCTAATCTCACTAGGAAGAATAACCTACCCACTTCTTACTAGGTATGCTCTTTCATCCACCAATGTGCTTCTCAACTCCCAATAATTCCCAATTGTTCTTTCAGTAGACCCTTCTTGGGTCAACCATCCTACATAAATCTCATGAATTCAGAACATAATCTATCCTGTGAGTAACTCTCATATTGTTTATCTCTAGACAAAGCAAGCTCATTCACTGCGTAGGCCGTCATACATTAATCCCATTCGTCCTTAGAACTTTCTTCCATCAGTAATTGCTCGAGACAAAAATTCTACCATAGCGTTCTTTACCCCATGCATGTATTCCACCACACAGGCACAATTATGTTATCTCACTTATATTCTGACTGTCCTTTGAGATGCATTACATAAGACCATTTATAGTAAGTAACTTTAAAAGTGTCTTGTGATCATAATGCAGTTTATACTCTCCACCCCATAAATATTGCCAGAAGTCCTCAACATCTAACACACATGCTAATGTTTCTTTTCCAATCACTGAATATTTCTCCTTAGTGGGAGTCAAAGATTTGGAAGTAAGTACAATTATATAATCTTCCGTTTACACCTATCGGAAAAGAACCACACCTAGTTATTGTAGCTTGCATCAGTAGTAATCACATTTTCAGCCAATGGATCAAATCAATGCAAAGGAGGGGGCTGAACTCATTGCACTTTTGATTACTTCACATGCTTCTGTACATTTATCTGGCCTTTCAAATATATGTTTTAAAGCATTCTCATTGGACACATTAGTCAGAAACGTTTCTCTCATACTTGGATTAAAACTCCCCTATTCCCAAAACTAAGCACAGGTCACCTTTATTATTCAGAGACAGACTATATCTGATTGCCTGCACTAACTCTTCTCTATATTTTATGCCATTCATGCAAATTTTATGATGTAGTAACACTTCTTAAAGCGAAGTTATCTTTTGAGAACTTCAATTCCTTCTCTGTTCTCAATTCCTTCAATGCGCAGACATCATGTTCTTCTTTTGTACTCCCCATTACCAGAATATCATCCCAAAAGTACATAGGCCCTCATTTTAACCTTGGAAGTCGTACGAGCCCGACCGCCAAGGCTGAACCGCCAGTCGGCCGCCCAAGCAGCTGGAAACCCTCCGGCCGCATTTGTACCTCGCCCACCGGCCCAGCGGGGATGTCGCCCGTAACATTGTAGCCGGCTCCTAATGGAGCCGGCGGCAATGTGGCGGTGCGGCAGGTGCAGCAGCACCCGTTGCGCTTTTCACTGTCTGCCAGGCAGACAGTGAAATTCACGATGGGGCTGTGCCTGCGTGCCCCTGCACTGCCCATGCCAAGTGCATGGGCAGTGCCGGGCCCCCAAGGGCCTCACTAGTCCCCTTACCACCCGCCTTTACATGTGCCATGGAAAGGCTGGCGGTAAGGGGAGTCAAAATCCCCAGGGCAGCGCTGCAAGCAGCGCTGCCCTGGCGGATTCTGACCACCGGGACATCCACGGCGGTAAACCGCCAGTTCCGGCGGTGTGACCGCGGCAGCACAGCCGTGGTCATAATATGGCAATTTGTACCGCCAGCCTGTTGGCGGTACGAACGCCACTTTAACCCTGGCGGTCGGTGACTGCCAGGGTTGTAATGAGGCCCATAATCTTTTCACCACTTTCAATTGTTCATGCATCAACTTCCGGAAGTCTGCTGCTGCCGGAGCAAGATCAAAAGGTGTGCACCTGAATTGGAAACAGCTAGTGTATACTACTCTGTTGCAAAGGCCTTTGCCGATATGCTACTGAAATATCACAAGTGCTCAATCAACCACCCGTGATCAAACACATATCACTGATGTTTGGAATGGGAAACATATTTATTACAACACTATTGTTTAAAACTCGAAGATCCACACACAGCCTAACCTTGCCATTTGACCACTCTGTAACAGCCAAAGGTGCTAACCATTCTGCTGATTCAATCTGCTCTCTAATTCCAGCAGATTTTAACTTTTCCAATCCCTATTCCACTTTCCTATTGTCTTAGTTGGTGCGTTCCTTGCTTAAACAACCATAGGGATAACATTTTTCTTCAGCATAATGCAATGAACAAATCCATAAAGTTAATGAATCTTGCAACTGAAAATGCCTTGAGATTTCTCTTTCACCGTTTCTTCTTCTCCAACCGCCAGCACCTGTTCTTTTCTATGGGGATCGAAGATATGGAGAGTTCATTGATGGAGGTCCACTCTTGCCCACATGCAATTTTCCTTGCTTATGTCTATCCATAAACTTGAATATGAGAGTATGATATCCTATTAAGTCAACAGACTCGCCATTGGAGTTTAAAGGCTTAGCATCAAAAGCCCTAAGCAGTTGATGTTTAACACTGTTAATACTGTGTTCTTCATCACTATTCTCAGTAACAAAACTGTAATATTCCTTTGCTTCCACATATTTACTTTTAGTCACAATTTCCTTTCCTAAAAATATCAGCGAAATTACCCATACGCTTACACACTTTTCAACTCTGATGGCTGGGCATGACATGCCTCAACACCTAATTGTATAATTAACAGCAGGCACTTTAATACAGAAGCAACTACTGCAAATAAAACCAGACTTCCTTTATCCAAAAAGTCAACTTGGTGTAGAAGAGATTTTTATTTAAAGAACAGTTTTCTTTCATATGGAATTACACTTTACCACCATCCGTTTCTTAAATTATTAGTAATTTCTACAATGTTTCAATAGGAACTGGAGTGTTTTAATTTTCCAAAGTTGTAGATTCCATTAATTTATTCCTGATTCCCCTTTATATTTTGTTGAATCCATAATACAACTCATTTCTGTGGCTTCTTCATGTGCTTGTATGTATAGTGTGCTGTGCACTGACAAGTTGTTTCTTGTGAAAATGTGCTCGGGTACAAACATTTGAATCACAAGATGCTTCCTGTAGCAATGTAAATGTATACTATTTGTTATACTATTGGGTACCTAGTACAGGTGAGATCACCAGAATGTACCTGACCAGTCCAATACCCGAAACTAATAAGGCTACATTGAAATGTATTTAATGTCAGTCTGTGGCTCAGGAAAACAAAAAACTGATTTAATTAATTTGTGATGGATGAACTTCATGAGGCCCATAATCTCAGCTAGACTTGACATAATGGAAGCTCTATTAAAGCCATCCAATACAGCTGTAAGTCATGTACTGGCCTGATGGTGTGCATGACCATTCTGAAGTTTTTGGGTTTTACATGGTGGCTGCCTAGGGGCAAATGTACTAGGAACCGGGGCAAAGATAATCCCTTGCAAAGAAGCTTCTTTTTGAAAAGGTACTCACACTATTTTGTGAAAAAAAGTTAATTTGAACTGCTTTTGGACCAGCTGTGTTACATTCCTGTCAGGACTGTGCTCAGAATGCACTTCTGTCTCATCAAATGTCGGATTAGATTGTGGTTAGCATGTACTTATGTCCCCACACATGCTGATACAGACTGTGATTTAAATTGATTTTATTTAGCGGAACAGAGTGTTGAGGCAGAGAAAGGGAGACATATGCACACACAGAGAGCCAGAGAGGACACAGAGGGACCGATAGAGCTAGGTTGAGAGAAACAGACACAGTTATAGAGAGGAATAGCGATAAAGAGATGAAAAAGTTACTTACATTGGCAACCATCGTTCTGGATGATACTCTATCTACCTGCAGATTTCTCACCTTTCAAATAACCCTGGTGCTAAACTGGATCCGGACTCTATTACATAGCTCTCCTGCACTGGTAAGTGGTGCTGGGTCCACCTCAATGCTGGAAGTGCGGTCTTGGTAAAGTCAATAAAGCCAAGTAATGCCTACCCCGATGCCCAAAAGTCAGTTCCCCATCCCCTTTTTTCTGTGCCCTTATAGACAGAGACGAGGTATGACAACAACTGATGTGACATTGGAGTGCAACAAACTAGTTTTGAACCTTTTTACTGTGGTCTGAGACTATGCTGCATAACAGGGAGGTGGCAGGATTGGTGATTAATTTGAAAAGTATCCACCAGAATGATCATTGCAGAAAGTAAGTAGGTTTTTCTGACGGATACTTCTATCTGCAGATTCCTCACCTTTAAATAAATTTCAAAACAATGCCCTCACGTGATGTTGGGTCTGAATGATGGTCAGAGGAGAAAATCCTTTAGAACCAAGCATGCAAAATGGGCACCCCTTCTCACCTTAGAGACAACAAATCTTGGCAAAAGGGTGAAGGCAAGCCCACATCGCCTCACAACAGATTTTAGCCATGGAAACCCCCCTGGCCAATGCTGAGGTGGAAGACTTCCCTGATCAAATCAGCCCAGATTCCCTCTAGCAGTTCCTTTTTTGCAAGGGCATAACATTGTTCAGCGGAACAAAGTTATCTTCTGGACTGCTTTGCCATTCCTGTTGTCCTTGTAGCTGCCTGTGTATCCTATAAAGAGCTGGTCGACCAAACTGTTTTTGTGCATTCTATGTAATACCTGACTACCCGCATGGAGTTCAGCCAGTGTAAATGTTCCACCTCTTTAGTGTAATGTTAGAGGTTTAAAGGTGGGAAGAGAACAAGATTACCCCAAATAGAACAATTTACCACCTTGGGGAAGAAAGCTGCTTTATTTCTGAGGACAAGCTGGTCTGCAAATTGGAAAAAGCATGTGAAAGGCAGGCGGATGCTCAGTTCCTGCAACTTAGTGATGTGAATTGCTGTGATCACAGCAGTGACAAAAACAGTTTTAAGAATTAGAAAACATAGCTGGCACCTGTTACGGGCTCAAGTGGCTTGACCGTCAAAAAAGACATAACTAAGTTTAGATCCCACAGGAGCATGTCAAATGATGCAGGAGAAAACATATCAGTCCCCTTCAAAAATGTCATTAGTATAGGAGATTTAAAGAAGGATTGCTGATATGGGTGCCAGAAGAAAGCAGATAAAACTGCTATGTACCTTTTCATAGTATCCACCCAACGAAAATGAAGATTGGAGAACCAGAGACTGGGGTGCCCTCAAGGAATCCATGTTCTGCTCAGCATACCAAGTGACAAACCTGTTCCACCTCCCAAGAAAGATGGACTTGGTAGAGGGATGATGAGCAGATCGTGTCAACAACCCATAGGGTCCAATGTTAACCAATGCAGGATTGCACCGTGGTCTTCGACCGCCTACCGCGACGGTATACAACGCCAGCGCAGTTACCTCATATCCCCTTGTCCCACATTACAGGTCAGGCAGCCGCCATTTCAGGGAGCCACATGGCATTAATTTTAAATGTGTCACACATATCTAGGCCTTGCATACACACTAATACAGGCACATAGCGGATTTAAATATATGTGGATTAAAGTTGTGTTTTCGTACCTCAGTGTTAGCTGACTCTCTGCTCGCTGTCCTCTTCCATAGAGCACATCCGCTGGGGCAGGTGAGGAGATGGCGGCATCCTCCGGTGTACAGACCACTGGTGGATCTATCGACAATGGAGGAGCGACATATAATTGTCACATACAGACTGGACCGTGCCACAGTCCAGGAACTGTGTGCCCAGTTGGAGCCAGACCTGATGTCAGCTATCCGCAATCCCACAGGAATCCCCCCTCAAGTGCAGGTCCTGTAAGTACTCCATTTCCTGGCAAGTGGGTCTTTTCAAACTACAGTGGCCATAGCATCAGGGATGTCCCAGCCTATGTTCTCCAACGTGTTGTCCAGAGTTTTGTCTGCCCTGCTGAAACACATGCGCAGCTACATCGTTTTCCCTCAGGTGGAGGATTTGCCTACAGTGAAAGGTGACTTCTATGCCCTGGGACATATCCCCAACATCATTGTTGCCATTGATGGGACACATGTGGCCTTGGTCCCCCCGCAGGAGTGAACAGGTGTACATAAACCGGAAGAGTTACCATTCAATGAATGTGCAGATGGTGTGTTTGGCCGACCAGTACACCTCCCATGTGAATGCCAAGTTTCCTGGCTCTGTGCATGACGCTTACATTCTGAGGAATAGCAGTATCCCTTATGTGATGGGGCAACTCCAGAAGCACCGTGTGTGGCTATTAGGTGAGGCCAAGGGCCCTATACAGTGTGACTAGGTGTCTGGGTCTGGGTATATCCCTAAAAGTTAGTGTGTGTCTAACAGTTGTCCCTTGACATTTGCAGGTGACTCTGGTTACCCCAACCTGTCATGGCTACTGACCCCAGTGAGGAATCCCAGGACAAGGGCAGAGGAACGCTACAATGAGGCCCATGGGCGAACTAGGAGGGTAATAGAGAGGACCTTCGGCCTCCTGAAGGCCAGGTTCCGGTGCCTCCATATGACAGGTGGTTCCCTATTCTACTCACCAAAGAAGGTGTGCCAGATCATCGTGGCCTGCTGTATGCTTCACAACTTGGCTTTGCAACAACAGGTGCCTTTTCTGCAGGAGGATGGTCCAGATGGATGTGTTGTGGCAGCTCTGGGGCCTGTGGACAGTGAAGACGAGGAAGCAGAAGAAGAGGATATCGACAACAGAAACACAGTGATTCATCAATACTTCCAGTGAGACACAGGGAAGAAGACAACACTGCCTGCTACATCTGATACCCTTGTTCTACCTCTCATCTGTCTGTCACTTTCACCCAGTGTATGGACCCTGAGTTGTCACTTTCCCTTTCAATTTCACAGATGTGGGTCCCACTGTGTGACATCTGCTTTGTTTCCTCATGGACTACAGCTGTGTGACATAGGGATGTTGACAATGGATATAGCAGTTTTCCACAGTTATTGCAAATACACATTTTCGAGAGCACAGAATGACTCCAGATAGTTTTGTGATTTAAGTGTGTTTATTTAAGTGCTAAATAGTAGAGGGGGTTGTAAAATGGTCAGGCGGGATTGTGGAGGAATGTCCATGGCAGAGTCCAGTCTATTAGTCTCACAGGTGCATTGTCCAAAGGGGCATAGGAAGTGGAGCTGGGGCAGTTTAAGGATGGACACGGTGACAAAGTGGGAGAGAAGGATGACAATCAGGGTGGTCTCATTTTTTGGCGGGGGTCTTGGCATAGTTCTCTGTCTTTGTCCTGGATCTCAGGGACCGTTTGCGTGGTGGTTCTCCATCTGCAGGGGGTGGGGTGCTGGTGTCGTGGTCCTGTGGTGGTGCCTCCTGTCCACTAGCGCCGGCGGAAGTGGTGGGCACTTCATCATCCAGGCTAGTGTCAGGGGCCCCTTGTTGTGCCACAGTGTCCCTCCTGGTGTTGACGAGTTCCTTCAGCACCCCTACAATGGTGCCCAGGGTGGTATTGATGGATCTGAGTTCCTCCCTGAACCCCAAATACTGTTCCTCCTGCTGCCCCTGGGTCTCCTGAAACTTGACCAGTACCGTTGCCATCGTCTCCTGGGAATGGTGGTAGGCTCCCATGATGTTGGAGAGGGCCTCATGGAGAGTGGGTTCCCTGGGCCTGTCCTCCCCCTGTCACACAGCAGCCCTCCCAGTTCCCCTGTGTTCCTGTGCCTCTGTCCCCTGAACCGTGTGCCCACGGCCACTGCCCCCAGGTCCCTGGTGATGTTGGGGTGGTGGGTTAGCCTGGGTTCCCTGTAGTGGTGGACACTGCTGCTTGACGTGTCCTGGGGGCAGAGGTATGGGCCCGCTGGGTGGGTGCTGTGCTGGTGTTTCCAGAGGGGGGAGACTCTGTTGTGGCTTGTGCCAGTGTGAGGGGAACCGACTGTCCTGAGGTCCCAGATGGGCCGGGCTGGTCATCTAGATCCAGTTGGACAGAGCTGCTGTCATCACTGTGGGCCTCTTCTGTGGGTGGAGTGGACATGTCTGGAACCTCCTGTCCGGTGAAGTTGGGTAGGGGTCCTGCAGGGGTATAAAGGCATGATTATTGCATCTGTGTGTGCCATGGTGTGCAATGGGTGGGTGACCCTGTACCCCAGTTCTTGCATTCTTGTGTAGGACCTTGTGTGCTAAATGTTTAGGGGTGTGTGTGGGTATGTGCCGTGGCCATGCATTGGTGATGGGTGTCCATGCTCTGTTGTTGCATGCAGGGCTTGGTGTTGGGATGTGTGGTTTGTGATAGTGGGACATATGTGAGGAGTTGGAGTGATGGGGGTGAGAGCGAGGGAGGGGTATGTGATAGCATGCAGGTAGGGTGGGGGATGAAGTAGTGAAAGCTTTGCCTTACCAGAGTCCATTCCTCCAGCTACTCCTGCGAGGCCCTCAGGATGCAGTATAGCCAAGACCTGCTCCTCCCATGTTGTTAGTTCTGGGGGAGGAGGTGGGGGTCCGCCGCCAGTCCTCTGAACTGCAATCTGGTGTCTTGAGACCACGGAACGTACCTTCCTCCGTAGGTCGTTCCACCACTTCCTGATGTCATCCTGTGTTCTTGGGTGCTGTCCCACTGCGTTGACCCTGTCCAAGATTCTGCACCATAGATCCATCTTCCTAGCTATGGTGGTGTGCTGCACCTGTGCTCCAAATAGCTGTGGCTCTACCCGGATGATTTCCTCCACCATGACCCTGAGCTCCTCCTCAGAAAACCTGGGGTGTCTTTGCGGTGCCATGGGGTGGTGTGGGTGATGTGTGGGGTGGTGTGTGTTGTGATGTGTGGGGTGATGTTTAGGGGTGTGTGGTATTTTGTGCGTGGATGTTGTGTGAGTGATGGTGTTGAGAGCCTGTGGATGCTAGTTTGTAGATGGTGGTGTCTCTCTCTGGCCTTTAGTCACAATTGTGGTCGTAAGGGTTTGTGGATAATGTGGGTGTGTGTTTTATATTGTATTAGGTGTGTGGGAGTGGTGTGTGTATGTGTATCAGGTGTGTGTATTTCGATTTGTCCAATGTGGTAGTGTTTTGTAAATGTGTGTGTATTTTGAGCGTGGCGGTATGTACCGCCAATGGAATACCGCGGTTGAAAGACCGCCGCGTGGATTCGTGGGTCGTGATAGTGTGGACGTATTCCTGTTGGCGTGACGGTGGAGGTTTTGTTATCAGCAGTTTATCACTGACCTTTGGTGCGGCGGACTAGTGTGGGTGTCTAGATTTTGGCGGATTCCGGCTGTGGGCCGTAATAGCTATGGTGGAATTCCGCGGCGGTGCGTTGACGGTCTTCTGCACGGCGGTAAGTGGGATTTACTGCCAATGTTGTAATGAGAACCTTAATCTTGCCTCCATGGGATGCTGTTCGGCCTGCCCCTGCAAATCCTGTGGGTATGACACCCACCTGAGAGACTGTGACCTTGCACTCCCCAGGATCAAGAGCACAGGGCACAAGGCCCCCTCCAGAACCAGTGGGTAAACACCCACATGCCTAACACTCCCCAGGATCAAGAGCATAGGGCACGAGGCCCCCTCCAGAACCAGTGCATAAGACACCCACATGACCAAAACACCCCAGGATCAAGAACACAGGGCACGAGGCCCCCTCAAGAACCAGTGGGTAAGACACCCACATGCCCAACACTCCCCAGGATCAAGAGCACAGGCACGAGGCCCACTCCAGAACCAGTGGGCAAGTCACCCACTTGAGAGACTGTGGCCTTGCACTCCCCAGGACCAAGCACAGGGCACGTTGCCCCCTCCAGAACCAGTGGGCAAGTCACCCACTCAAGAGACTGTGGCCTTGCACTCCCCAGGACCAAGCACAGGGCATGTTGCTACCTCCAGAACCAGTGGGTGAACAAGTCAACCACTCAAGAGACTGTGGCCTTGCACGCCCCAGGACCAAGCACAGGGCATGTTACCCCCTCCAGAACCAGTAGGCAAGTCACCCACACAAGACACTGTGGCCTTGCACTCCCCAGTACCAAGCATAGGGCATGTTGCCCCCTCCAGGAACCAGTGGTCTTGTTCCATATCCCCGCTGAGATGCCCCTCTGTCCCCGTCCCCCTGAGATGCCTGCCTATTTACCAACTGATGCCCCTGCAGTGTTCTCTCCGTGTTGATGCAGGTGAAATGCGTGGCCTTGGATTTTGGCCTGTGGCCATGTGGTCTACGAACATTGTGGACTGGGCTGTGTCCCTTTTTGTGTGCATATGTATATATCTATTAACTTGCCTATCTTCTTTTTCATGCTGTATTGATCTCATTACATTCACTTTTCCGAAATTGTTTGTCTTTGCATTATTCATCCGAGTTACGGGGTCAAATTGTTTTTGTAATGCAGCTGATTGTGTGTGTGGTTTTGGGGGGGGGTGCATGTGTGTGTGTCACTCTCTTTTTTCTCCCCCTCTCCCTTGTGTGCTAGGCGGCTGTACTCCCCATCATCGTCTTCGCTGGTGTTGATGTTCATGGTGGAGCAGAATGTAGAAGATCATGTGGAAGACATGCAGTTCTGTCTCCATGGCGGCGTGGTTCTTGCCTGTGTCTCCAATGGTGAGTCCTTTCACTTCTGTGCAGTGTTTCCGCCAGGCTTTTGATGTAATTGGCACCGCCCCAGAAATGGTGGCGGATTGTCTTGTCATAATATGGTGGGCGGAACTTTATCACCAACCGCCAGGGTTGTAATAGGTACCATAGAGTCTTGTCACTACTTAAAAGACACAATATATACATTGCCTGCCTCCAAAAAACACACCTGGATGATGTTGGGGTATCTAGGCTAGCTAAAAAATGGAGGGGACAAATATACCACTCCTCATACTCAACATACACTTGTGGAACCCTGGTTTGGGTGGCACCTGGAGTTCTGTTTTCCCTCACTTATATGGAGGCTGACATAAATGGTCGGCATGTCCTCCTACAGGGCACACTCAGTGGCAGGGTGGTTTTTCTACTGAATACGTACGGTCCCAATACAGATGACTCAGGCTTTTTTCTATGCTATGCAGGACCTCATCTCTATTGTCTCAGACGCTCCCCTGTTCTGGCTGGGAGATTTTAACTCTATACTAGACCCCTGCCTTGACGGGTCACCACCAAGGGCTGGGATGAAACTTGCTATGACTAAAGCCCTCTCTGAGGCGATGCACAACTTAGTATTAAGGGATGTGTGAAGAATATCGCACCCCACATGGCAGATCTATACGTGTCACTCTCCCAGTTATAACACATACAGACGATTGGACAAAATACTGGTAGGGGAACCATCTTGGTTGGTGCACCTCGAAGTTACACACTCAGCCCGATTCTTGCCTGACCACTCCCCGGTAGTTTGCAGGTTGGACTGGGGGGACAACTCCCAACTTGGGAGGACATGGCAGATGCCGTCCAACATTCTTGAGGATGCATCGGGTCGGGAGGCTCTGGGGAAAGTCATCATTGAATATATGGACGGGAACTGGGGATCTGCCTACACTAGGTCCACGAAGTGGGAAGCATTGAAAGCGGTTATGCAGGTGGGCCTCCAATGCGGTGTATGATGACCACTGCGAAGTGACATACAGAAAGAAGAGGTTGAACTTGCTGTACTGCAGCGCGTTACCCCGGCCATTCTGGTTACTTAGGGATGGGCGGTCCAAAGCTGTAGAAGACTAGGTGAAGTCTGGGATCGGTAAGACAAATACACATTGGGATAGTATCGCAAAGACTACATAAGGAAAGGGACAAGTCCGTCAGACTGTTAGCATTGATACTGCGTAAAGAGCAAACCCTACCATTCATTAATTATCTGATCAATCTAGATGGAGTTAGGATCACATCCAGGGTGGATATAGTCCACTCCTTTCAGAAACATTTACAGGGGGTCTAAACTGCAGACCCCAGAGTGACCATCCATGGATTTGTTCCCTTTCCTGGCTGCTGTGGGACTTCAGAGATTTGATCTGGTGGTTACCGAGACTTTAGATGCCCCACGGACCCGGGAAGAGATTCGAGAGGCCCAGTCGGCCCTCCCGTGCTCCAGAGCCCTGGGTGGGATGGCTTTCCATCTGAATATTATCAGGCCTTTTCTGAGACACTAGTGCAGAGGCTGGGTAGGTTGCCCCAGTCTAAGAGGAAGAGGTAATATGTATGCTTCTTAAAGCGGGTGGAGATGCAACTGATCCATCCGCATACAGGCCCCTTACAATGACTAATTCTGACTCTAAAATCCTTTGTAAGGCCCTTGCCATTTGCCTCACAGTACATATGCCCTCCCTGGTACATGAAGACCAGTGTGGGTTTATACCCGGACGTCGTACAAGTCTGAACCTGCATAGGATGGCTCATGTATTGCATGAGGTTCGGTACTGGCAGGATAAGCTGGCCCTAGTGGCCATCGATTTGGAAAAGGCTTTCAATACCTTGGACTGGGGTTATCGGCTGGAGGTTCTGTGTGTTATGGGATTTGGCCCTCAGTTTTGTGGGTGAGTACGCTTATTATATACTGACTGCACGCTCAGGTCTGGTTTGGGAGACACCTTTCCGAATTGTGGTCACTGGGTCGGGGTACCCACCAGGGATGCCCGCTTTCTCCATTTCTATTTGCCCTAGCAATAGAACCCTTGGTGTTCTGGGCCCAGTGAGAGATACAACTTTGGGGGATACAGATGGGGCTAACAATCATGTAGTCTCATTTTATGCAGATGATGCCCTATTTAATTTGTCTTCGCCTAGGGAGGCTGTTCCGGCTTTGTTGCAACTTCTGGAAGAGTTTGGCACCATTTCTGGACTGCGATCAAATAAATCAAAGTCACTGGGTGTTCCCGCTTGCAGGCCTGGCCTCCATCCCCCTTGAATACCTCCCTGCTGTGGGACTCCATTGGGAGACATCCAATTTTCGCTATTTGGGGGTCAGAGTCGTCAGCACATGCAAATTGCAGATTGCTCTCGACTTTGGGAGAGTAATGGATGGCCTAAAAAAGTCAGTAACATTCTAGAAGACGTTGCCACTTTTCCTCATGGGCTGCTTGGTAATCGCTAAGATGGTCCTCCTTCCCAGGTGCTTGCATACTTTGTCTCATTCCTATTTGGGGGTAGAAGTCCCGGAGTTGCCTTGTCAACCCTAACGAGACAATACGAAGATGGAGGGTTAAAAGTGTTGAGTCTGGACTTGTATTATTTTGCGGCTCATATCCAACGTGCTGCACGTTGGCTGGATCCAGCCGATAACTGGGAAAAATGCCTTCTGGATCCGGTAGTGGAGGCCGGACAGTTTTCTGAACTCCTTTGTGATAACTGGAAGTAACAAACATTTCCAATAAGAATAATTTGAGGAAGGCCGTAATACTAGATTGTCACAACTTTATCTTTTGGTGCAATCTACATAAATATTCGGTCCTGATGATGATCCATTGTTGATTGGATTCTATAAGTTGGGTCGAAACGTTGACATAGATAGATGTGGATTCTTTTTTAAATGATTAGTGACTTCTAGACACCTGTATTAAAGGGGTCTTTTTGAAAATCACGTGTTCTTTTAGACACTTCTGCACATATTGTATATAACACTGTTGCACTTTATTCATCACTTTACTCACTTTCACTGCGCAGTCACTTTAGGAGCACTTAAATATACTGAGTTTTGATTTTGACTCGAATGAGTATGGAACTGCAAATTGAATAAAATGTATACATTACATGATAATATAACAAAGATAAAATATTTCTAGAATTTATTTAAATCATTTCTGTGGAAGTCAAGGGCTACACTTCCCCATTGGGGGCCAATTTCTGGTATGTATGTTTATGTACCCAGGTCTGGGGGTTACTAGGTTTGCCTCATTTTTTCTAATTAGTCTCTCCAAAGAAACCCTTATTAAAATTATTGTGCCCATACTATATTAATATGTTGCTACTATGATCTGTCAATATATAGCCTGTGTTGATAGGCCGGTCGTCAATTTCACATATAATGGGTACATTTGCGTGCCCCCATCATCTGATCCCCGCCAAACAGAAAAGCAAAAGGATGGAGTACTTGCAGAGGACACACATGATTGTTCAGTTCACCAGGGTGAAACACAGGAATACCCAGCATAACTGACAGGGCATGATAGTATAACATTTCGAAGCCATGCGGATGACTTTCCTCCAGTTAATTGAGTTAAACCTCTCATATCTTGGGAGTGAGATAATTAAATAATCACACTCCTTTAATCTCTCAACCTCTTGTGATGATTATTCTCAGAACATTTCAAATGTATCAATACATTTCTCCAATATATTCTTTATTAACACCATAAGAATCACAGCATCAGCTGTGAAGCAAGGAAGAATAATTTCATTGTTGATCTATGGGACACAGAAAGTGGCCTGCTGGAAGACTGCAAGCATCTTATTTACGTACAGAATATATATATAGGTGCTAAGACTTCAACCGCTAGGCACCTATATGGCTACATTTGTTGACTCTGTAGTGTGAGCATTGACTGTATGAAATCAGTGCTACACTATTCGTTAAAAAAACGAAAACGCATTTAATAAGAGTATAATCAATACTCATAAGTTTGGAACATCAACTGTCTCAACAGATCTACAAAGAACTGAGGCTACCTTTAAAGAATCATATATTTGGAAGTCAAATCATGCAGGTTATATCCTTAAGCCATTGTCCCTATAAATTAATTTGAAAGGAATTAGAGTTGAATGACGATGTCATTACCAACCCCACAGCCAATTAGTCATATTTAATATTCACTTGGCAAACACAGTCATTATGGTATCTGGCAAAAGCTTTGACTGATACTTGCTAGGTACATGGATTCGATTTTTTAAAGATATATAGGTTTTTCCTTCTGTCATGAGATTCGAATTAAGCCTTTCAATTAAACTGTGTTGATGACCTGCGTAAAGGATCCTATGCAGAAGTTTCTATATTGAAATGATCATCCTAAATACCAGAGAGCACCATGTCATTGGGATACAACTTTTCCAGTTCTGGCCTTTGCTTTCACAAATCATTGTTTTCAGGTGTTTTAGTCTGATTTGTTTACTTGACCTCAACCAGAATTACTAATTCCAGGCTGCACTGATTTGGTTAGGGCAGCAAACAAGTGTTCTGATGACAAATTGCCTTTTGGGAACCTTATTTCTGCCTCCGTGGCACGTTCCCATGACTTTGCGCAGAAAAGTAAACAGTTGTACTTAGTCATTTCAAAGGATCTAATCATGTTTAATTTTAGATACCTCTTCTGATAAACTTAAAGGAGCATTTGTGGAGTAGATGACAGCTCCATAATAGGCCTCCAAGTCACTTTGTCAAGGCCTTTGGTATATGGAGTGGCTTCTGTGCTATGTTTTCCAAATTAACTTGGAACCATTCTCATATTCTCCTTGATGACTATTGGGATTTTTAGACCTTTAACTTAGTGCGGCTGCGGTACAAATTCCATGGGTGCCAATAGTGTTCACTCCTTGTTTGCCGTTACATCTGTTGGTAATTTCCTGTTCAAATCTGCGCTATGCGGGGTAATACATAATTTAAGCTCTTTAGAAAGCAAATGTATAAATAGTGAAGTTCCTCTGCTATACGCATGCTATCCGGCCATCCTGTACACATTGTCTGCTGCTGAGCCAGCCACCACGTGAACAATAATGTTTCTTTGCTATTTTTGTTATATGGTGAAACAGTACATATTATCTTTTATATCACTAGGGGCCACACAAAAAATAACGTTTTTTTAGTTTCTGCAAGGCCACTAGCCACCTAGTACATAATTTCTGCTACTTAGTCATCTGCTCGGTAAATAATGAATCTTATTTGATATTAGCATGAGGGCTGACCAAATAGTACATAATGGGGGTTAGTACAATCCCGGCGGTCGTTGATACTATGGCGGTAAGCACTGCCAACAGGCTGGCAGTACTTAACACCATATTATGATATTGGCAGGTTGGCTGAAGCCAACCCGCCAATGTACCATTCAGACCTCCATGGCGGTAACAGCCGCCAGGCTGGAGATATGCATCTCCAGCCCAGCGACCGTCACTGTTCTGCCTGCGGGGTTATGACCCCGCCTACCGCCATGGTTTTCCTGGCTTTCTTACCTCCATGAAAACCAAGGCAGTAGGTACTGTCAGTGACAGGGAATTCCTGCACGCATGCATCCACGCACACAAAAACATTCATAGAGACCCACAACAGCCCCCACCTCCCCCCCTGTCGGAGACCCAACTTACCTATGTTTAGGGGGTCCTCCGACAGGAGACGGGACAAGGCTCTCCTGTCACCAGCAGCGGCCGCCAGCTAACACTGCCAGGCTGTATTATGGGTCATAATATGGCTGGCGGCAGTCTACTGGCGTGGCGCTGCTGGTGCCACCTTACCGCCATCCGCCAGCATGGCCACAGCCGTATTTCCACCATTCTTGTGGTGGAAACCCAGCTGTGGTCATAATACGGTGGTCGGCTGGTAACCGCAATGACGGTCTTTTGGCGGCCGTCGCCACGGCAGCAGGGGGTTTTTACCGCCAGTCTCAAAATGAGGGCCAATGTCTGCTAGTTTTTTAGCAGCCAGATAAAGACTTTCTTTGTTATTTGCTTGCCCTAACATGCCTGACAGTACACAAACAATGTTATTTACCCACTGGCCAGTTAAAAAGTAAAGCTTCTTTATTGATTGTATGGCTGCTGGCCAAACAGTACATAATCTCTGCTATTTAGGCCGTTGCTGGGTAAATAGTGAAGTTTCATTTCCATTTACACAGTTGTCTGCAAAACAGTGCAGAATTTCGACTATTTAGCCAGCAGCCATGTAAATAGCTAATCATCCCTGCTATTTACATGGCTGCCACCAAACCAGTGCAGACTACCTACTATTTAGCCAGCAGCCACAAAAATGGTGAAGTTTCTATGTTATTTGCAAGGCCACAGGTCAAATAGTGAATAATTTCTACTATTTAGCCTGCAGGCAGGTAAATAGCAGGGAAAATACCCTATGTACCTGGCGTCACCTAAATAATCACTTCCTTTCGGAAAAGAATATTTAGATCAGAACATGAATTTAACTGTGTCTCGATACACAAGCCGGGGCTGTGACTGGGGTGAATGTTTGATTTGTTCTGCATTCCGTCCGTCTTCTGTTGTTTTTGCACTAGTGGCCCTGCAGCACTGATTATGCCATTCATTTTAGTAGCCCTTAACCATTGCAGGGCCTGTGAGTGTAGCTTACTGCCATTCAACTTGGCATTTAAAACCCCTTGCCAAAGCTTAAACTCTCCTTTTATTACATATAAGTCACACCTACGGTAGGCCCTATGTGACCCACAGGGCAGGGTGTAATGTATTTAAAAGGCAGAACATGTACTTTTAAGTTTTACATGTCTTCGTAGTGAAATACCCTCAATTTCATTTTCACCACTGTGAGGCCTACTCCTCTCAGAGGCTAGCATTGAGAATTCCTTAATACACTTTTAAGTTGTGATTCCTGATCAGAAAGGAGTAGCTGCATCATGTTTCACATCTTTGGGATGGTAATGATAAATTATTAATAGTAAAGTCGGATTTAACATTACTATTTTAGAAATGCCACTTCTAGAAAGTGGACATTTCTCTGCTCTTACAGCTCTGTGTGCCTGCAGCCTGTCTCCAATACATGTCTGGGGTGGGTGACAGCATTCCTGCTAGACAGTCACAAACTCTGGAAGATTAGCTGTGTCTGAGTACTCATCTGCAGTCTGAGGGCTCTTCCTGGTCAGAAAGGGCAGAAGGGGATGACACACCTGAATAGTTAGCATCTCTCCACCACAACAGGCTGATTACCCCACTACTGATAGTCTGGAGCCAGGGCTGGGAAGAAAGAGCCTCTGTGCACTTCAAAACCTTCTCTTTGAAGTCTCCCCCATTTCAAAGGCACAACTTGGTATATCTACTGGGTTTTTGACCTCACCAAACTAGACACTTCTGGACCTACAACTGGACTCTGTCAGAAGAACTGCTGTGATGCAACAAGGACACCTACTCTGCTGGACTGCTGACATGGATTTCTGCTGTACTGCTCGACTGCCTGCTGCTCTCCGACCCTGCTGAGGGAGAGTTGGACTCTGCCTTGGCCACAAGTGAACGCCAAGGGCTTGTTGGCTTGCCTCTTGTTGCTTGAGACTCGGGATATCAAAGTCTTTATCCCTGCTGCTGTGCCTGGTTCACTGGAAGTGGACCCAGATACTTGCATCACGGAAATTAATGTACATCTTGTCTGCATGTAGAAGAACCGGCGCATCGACCTGGTTGCGGGAGTAGAAGCTGTGCATTGCTTGTGGAACCAACGCTTGTCTTGAAAGGCTGATGCTTTGGACTGAGCTTCTCCACCGCAGCAATCTATGGAGATCGACACATCCCTCGACTGCATGGAGAAAACCGGTACATCGCACTTCAAAATCAACGCATTGCAGCTCTAGTGCTTTTCTTCGGAACCAACGCATCGTCATCACTGCATGGGGCTGATCGAGGCATAGCGATCCCTGCGAGAACTCGATCGAGCCATCTCTCCACACATCTTGCTGTTGCGACCAGGAAAGGTACTTTGTTCCCAGGGGCCTACATGGGTGCTGTAGCTGGCTAGTACTTCATTGCAGTCGTCCCGAACTTTGACTTTGCCCCGGTCCAGCGTGACCTAAAGTAACCCCTAAGAGCCTTATTTGCTTCTGAGCTCTAGTTTGCATTCTTTGTTAAAAAAATCCTATTTCGCCTTCTACACATTGGAGTTTTGTTGTTTTGGCCTTAGTTTATTTATAAAATCATAATCCATTTTTCTAACCTGGTGCTGAGTTTTATTGTGGTGTTTTCATTGTGGTACTTTATGAGTTATTACACAAATACTTAACACATTGCCTTCTAAGTGTAGCCTGCCCGCTCTGTGGCAAGATACCAGAGGGTGACACAGGTTGATTTAGGTTGTGTTGTTGTCAACATCAGGACAGTGCGCGCTCTACGGGCGACAAAAATGCAAAAACCCAGCCTTTATGAAAGAGCATAATTCATGCATTGTGTTTATATGCAGTATGTTAACCTTTTGCATTGCAGATTATTAATGATGTTTGCAATAACTGTTCATTTGCAAGGTCTTGCTGCAGACTTACTGAGTGTGTTAGGGTGTGGTCCCTTTCTAGCACCTTCTAGAAGCTTTCTCTGCAGCATGACTGGGTGTGGTTTGTGGGCTGGGCCAGACTCTATATAGGGGAGCCAGCCCAGCTCCACATGCTCACTATTCAGAGGTCCCGGTGCAGAGCAGCAGCAATTTCCTGAGCCCCTGTTCCGGAGGCATACCTTGATGTTCCAGGCCTGCCCGCATTATTTTGGTGGTCCTTGACCAGGGTGGTAAGGCGGAGGTCGGGCTGGGCCCCTGACCCCGTTCTCAAAGACTCTTGAGTTTTTGGGCCTACTCGTGTAACTTTCAGAGTAAGCAAATCATTGCTCTAATGTAAATCTTGGTGTTCAGATCGGCAACAGCTTGCGCGATCATTTCATGGCATTTGCATATTCTTGTTCGAATCGGCAGTGTGCGTGATTCATTTCCCGCATGTAAACCTTGGTGTTCAGATCGGCAACAGCTTGCGCGATCATAACATGGCATTTGCATATTCTTGTTTGAATCGGCAGTGTGCGCGATTCCTTTCCCGCATGTAAACCTTGGTGTTCAGATCCGCAACAGCTTGTGCGATCATTTCATGGCATTTGCATATTCTTGTTCGAATCAGCAGTGTGCGCGATTCATTTCAAGCATGTAAAACTTGATGTTCAGATCTGCAATAGTGTGCGCTATCATTTCATGGCAATTAACACTTTGATGTGTAGTGTTTGTTGAAGTGCACACATTTATCTTGGGCCTTTGGATTTTCTGTGAAGATGCAAAATTCTAAATGTGATATTCTTTGTGCATATTAAGTCCCTTTCTATTGTTTTCCAGGGAATGCATCAGATTGCCTTTTGTCCTCATGTAAAGATGCAATGTTTGTTCTGAAACATTATCCTAGAAGGTTCTTGTGTACCTAGACAGTATGTGACATTTTATGAAAAGCTCAGATGAAACATTGTATTAACCATTCTTGATTTTTTCCAGGTACCCAGAGTTCTTGAGGTCTAGTCATAGTCACTTCTTAGGTTATCCATGGTTATAGTATGAGAACATTTAGAACCATAGTCTAGTGAAAGTCAATGTGATTATATTTTGATATTGTGTTGTTTAACCATTTGCTTCCTATAGGTCTCCTTCCCAGCTGTTCCCTACCTACTCCCCTTTTCCCCCACTTGGACCCTCTCAGGCTCTGTGATATTTCTATCAGAGTTTTGGAGCTGTCTAGTGGTGGACATTTTGGGAACATGCGCAGGCCCGAGGATCTGGTCTCCCTGACAGTTATGCCTACTTGGACATGGTGCATATCTCTGCCAACTCGAGACCCAATTTCTAACAACAAGCATGTAACAGAGATTCTTTGCATGAAGCTTGCAGTTCCCCACCTCAAATGATTAACTTCACAATTGAATTTGCCAGGTGCAGTCAGGATACACCGTAATCGTGCTGGGACTTGAAGAGCACCGGCTCCAGGGTTCTCACTATTTGTAAGTTCTCATCCCATTCTTTATACATAAGCACTCTAGCAACCATTGCATTAGTAAGTGGTATCCAGGAGAAGGCCCAATGTTCACATTGTACTACAAAATTGGAGAGATTTTCTCTGCACAGACTATAAATCATAGTCATTGCTCAAAGAAGGCTTTGGGGTGACTTCCTGCTCTATGAAAGAGGTGGGACCAATAGGACCTCAGAAGAGGTTGGTGACCAGAGGAGGATGTAGAGCCAGAATAACTACTTAGTGAATTTGTTCCCCTGCTGATGTATGTGTTTTGTCTTGTCCCTGCCCATATTATGGTGCTTGCTAGCAGCCTGACGCACATCATGCAGCTCAGATCACAACTTATAACTGGCAAGACGGCTTCATGAGGTAGCCACTTCCCCACACTGAAAGGGGGAAGTCAAAGAGACAGACCCCTGCTCTGCAATAACTAAAATATCTGCATTAATTATTCAAAAGTATTGCTCAGAAGTCCGTACAGAAGACGTTGCATATAATGTTCTTTTGCACTTTTTATACCAAGCTTAGATCTAGCGCTGTCAAGTCCCTTTTGATAAAAACATTGCCTACTTAATTGCACAGAAGCACTGCACGTGTTGCAATCTTTGGCCTCATATGAGCTTATTTTGACTGCTTATAGCTTCCTGAGGCTTGGATAGGTTTCTGTAGTCTACTATTATTTCTGGTTGTGTATGTTGTGATGTGTGTGTCTAATGAATTGTTAAACATGTCAAGAATGCTAATTTCTCTATTTTTTTGTTTTAAACTTCGTTGTGAGTTTCACTCAGTATTTGACTGGTTTATTATTATTTCTTAAGTATACAAATGATAAATTGTGCTGTTTTATTTTTTCAAATATTAATTTGTTATGTAGAGTATATGCATTATACTTTTATTTATGCTCTATATTTATTATGACCAAATAAAGTTTCTGAACTGAACTAGTCAAAAGTAAGGCAAAGGCAGGTGAGTGGGTCAGACTAACAGGCCACTTCAAGAAAGGGCTGGAGCAATAATCCTTCCTACAATGGTTCCAAGATGGGCTGAAATGACCTGGATCTGGAGGACTCTCCAGATGTTTTCTCTGCTTGTTTGAGTACGTTTTCAAGGACCATTTGAGACTGATGCCAGGACTGTATTGTGAGGTACGGTGGACTGATGCACTTTGAAAGGATGAGTATGGAATGAAGAATGTGCCAGAGGAGTACCAGCTCTGGCCACAGGCCCTCCCCAAAAGGCAAAGTCTCTAGTCAGAGACAGTGTAGAGCTTGCCCCCACCTGAAGGATAACAGGACCAGGCAGAGGAAGTTTTATTCTCTGACCTCGCCGGAGGTTCAGAAGCTCCAGAACACCAAGCAGTTCCTTAGTGCATCAGTTGGAGAGTGTTGGGACCGTGAAAAGAGCAGTAGTTGAATGTGTGGATGTGGGATCCTGATTTCAAGGGAGGAATACTAATGTACCCTCACTCAAAGATAGCATCAGACATGAGGCAGGAGGTCAATTAGGTGCCACTTCACTGTATTTAGACTGAGGTCCCCCAACTATGCCCCACCATATATGGGACGAGCCTCTTTCTAGTCTGGCATGAACAGTCACAAGATTCATGACTTAGGGCACTGAGATGTTCCTGGAAGTTTCTCTACCGATATCCTGCCTGCAGCCACCCATTGACCAAAAAGAAGTAGGGAAAAAGGGAGACTGTCTCCCACCTTTTTGTTGATCTATTACCACCTGACTCTCAGGAAGTGGGTGATGCGCAGAAAGACAGGTCACATCCAGCCCCAAAGCACAGCAAGTGAATCATCCGATTTGCCCCCAGCCACCTTCCAACTAGTGCCAATGTTCTTACTGCCTACTTCATTGTCCTTTACTCCCTCCATCTCCAACAAATTTGTATTTTTCAACCTGTTATGCACAGTTATACAACTAAGATGTCATACTTTACTATTTTCAACTTTCACAGAATTACAAAACACTTCAACCACTTTCAATGGATTGAAAAAATAGTCTCAATCTGAGCAGAGTTAGCACCGCTTTCACTATTGTGTTTTGACTTACTTTAACTATAAACCTCCCTTTAACTCTTCTTCCCAACCTAATGTATTCTTTAATGCTAACTGCATGCAGCCTTTAATCACGATTAAACCTTTACACAAGTTCATTTCTGCTGTGATGAGAGCAGAGTGTCGCTTTGCATATAATTCTATTTTGTTTAAAAATGTTTCAATTTTTTCACATTTAAATTGGACACTTTTGTCATTGATCAAAATGTGTAGGGTCTTCTTTCAAAAATATACTCTCACAAAACCTCAAACTGAACCAATGTCCACCACGTCTGTAATATCGACTGGCCACTATGATAACGTAGTCATAACCATCAAAACTACAATGTATTTTGCAGAGTCTACTTTGTATGGGACCCGCAGGGTCCACTGCCACTTTCCCACGCAGCATATTAGGACATAAAAGCAATTAAAGGTGGATTGAGAGTCTTCTAAGGTTTGTTTGCTCTCTTAAACAAAACACATTTTCTCACAATCCTCTCAAATTCCACATCACAAACAGGCCTTCAAAACACGCCATCACCTTTTCTTTATTTCTACAAATACCTACTTGTGACACAATGTCACAATTGTATCTCTAATCTCACTAGGAAGAATAACCTACCCACTTCTTACTAGGTATGCTCTTTCATCCACCAATGTGCTTCTCAACTCCCAATAATTCCCAATTGTTCGTTCAGTAGACCCTTCTTGGGTCAACCATCCTTCATAAATCTCATGAATTCAGAACATAATCTATCCTGTGAGTAACTCTCATATTGTTTATCTCTAGACAAAGCAAGCTCATTCACTGCGTAGGCCTGTCATACATTAATCCCATTCGTCCTTAGAACTTTCTTCCATCAGTAATTGCTCGAGACAAAAATTCTGCCATAGTGTTATTTGCCCCATGCATGTATTCCACCACGCATGCACAATTATGTTATCTCACTTATATTCTGACTGTCCTTTGAGATGCATTATATAAGACCATTTATAGTAAGTAACTTTAAAAGTGGCTTGTGATCACAATGCAGTTTATACTCTCCACACCATAAATATTGCCAGAAGTCCTCAACACCTAACACACATGCTAATGTTTCTTTTCCAATCACTGAATATTTCTCCTTAGTAGGAGTCAATGATTTGGAAGTAAATACAATTATATAATCTTCCTTTTACACCTATCGGAAAAGAACCACACCTAGTTATCGTAGGTTGCATCAGTAGTAATCACATTTTCAGCCAATTGATCAAATCAATGTAAAGGAGGGGGCTGAACTCATTGCAGTTTTGATTACTTCACATGCTTCTGTACATTTATCTGGCCTTTCAAATATATGTTTTAAAGCATTCTCATTGGACACATTAGTCAGAAACGTTTCTCTCATACTTGGATTAAAACTCCCCTATTCCCAAAAATAAGCACAGGTCACCTTTATTATTCAGAGACGGACTATATCTGATTGCCTGCACTAACTCTTCTCTATATTTTATGCCATTCATGCAAATGTTATGATGTAGTAACACTTCTTAAAGCGAAGTTATCTTTTGAGAACATCAATTCCTTATATGTTCTCAATTCCTTCAATACGCAGACATCATGTTCTTCTTTTGTACTCCCTATTACCAGAATATCATCCCAAAAGTACATAGGCCCTCATTTCAACCTTGGCGGTCGGACGGGGCCGACCGCCAAGGCTGAACCGCCAGTCGGCCGCCCATGCGGCTGGAAACCCGCCAGACGCATTTGGACCTCGCCCGCCGGCCCAGCAGGGATGTCAGCCCTAACATTGCAGCCGGCTCCTAATGGAGCCGGCGGCAATGAGGTGGTGCGACGGGTGCAGCAGCACCCGTCGCGCTTTTCACTGTCTGCCAGTGAAAATCGCGACGGGCTGTGCCTGGGTGCCCCTGCACTGCCCATGCCAAGTGCATGGGCAGTGCAGGGGCCCACAAGGGCCCCGCTAGTCCCCTTGCCGCCAGCCTTTCCATGGCAGTGTCTACCGCCATGGACAGGCTGGCGGTAAGGGGAGTCAAAATCCCCAGGGGCAGCAGCGGATTCTGACCGCCGGGACATCCATGGCGGTAAACCCCCAGTCCCGGCGGTGTGACCGTGGCATGGCAATTCGTACCGCCAGGCTGTTGGCAAAGAGAGGGAAGAAGATCTGGATCACTGCAAAGTGGACCTTAGGGATAACATGAGATAGCAGCACACACCTGTGCACTTAGGTTGTCGCTCTGAGAGCTGAAGCAGATGTAATTACTTGGGCATACCTCAAATAAAGCATGAATATTCATGGAACATCATGGGATACGGGGAGGGTATGCTGAGTTTTATTTTTAATTTTAACTCTAATATTGATGGATGGCTCACTAAATTGGATTAATTGTGTTACTGTATTTGAGATATTCAATAATTAATGTTGTATTTGTATTGCACTCTTTTATAGATATTGTTGGGAGGAGATATGCATTTATTAGTCCTGAAGAAGGTGGAGTATACATGTGGATGTCACTAAAACGTGTCAACGGAATTTAAAAGCATGACTTACAGTGAATGGATGGTATTTATATGTTATTATACCCACTGATATCCAGTGACATAAGTAGTAGGAGTGTGTCTATTGTGAAAGACAATTGGATGGTCTTGAAAAATCTCCCATTTTTTGTTTTGTATATGGCATGTTTGTGTCTGTGTTGTTATGCAATGAGACTTTTTAATGTATGAATTTTAAAAGAATATTATTAAAGCCTTGCATATTTCTTCAAATGCCCATGTCATTGGATATGATTGAAGATGTTGCTCTGGTTGATGAGGGAGTGATTGCTTGGAAGTTTACTCTTTTACAAGGGGAACGTTTTTTTGTTTTTTTTGGTTTATAGAAACCTGTCCCCTTGCTTTGAGGGGTATCGCTCATCACTTTGGTACACTTCAAATAAAGACCTTTCAATTGCCATCAAATGTGGCTATGTCATCAAACACCCACTTTAGTGGCACAATTATGGGGGTATTGTCAGACCCAGAACTGTAACAACCTATGGTAAAGACAGTAACAGGCTTGAAGGGCAACCTTCATGATGAGAACCAAAGGCTTCTCTCATTCTCAGGTGTTAGTGAAGTGATCCAAGAGAAGAGATGTTGTTTCATGCAGATGTGGATAAGGACTACCTATTGGAAAAGCAACACCGAGGGTGACAGGTTGAAGAAGTCTTTCAAAAACAGAGGTACTGCTGAATGTCACAAATTTCCATTGTGGCATTTCGCACTCCTTCCTACCCCCTTTAGCTCTGGCACCCTTTTCGGAGAAGAAGCTATCATTTCGTGCCAAGATTGGTGGGGAGGAATAACATAGTAGGGAGCATGACACACACCAATAAACACACACACATGCAGCAATAACAGGTGATTAGAAGCCTTGAATTACTACCTTTATTTTCGGGTCTTTTGTTTATTATATTCAAGCCAAATTAAACATAAATTGATATTTTAACTTGCTTTAGCCTGTTAACTTAGATTATTTTACTTTATTGTGTTTGAATGCAGCAGGAAACGTGTTGCAGCCTCTAGTTGTTTTTGTTCAGACATTTTACTCACTGTTAATATAAAGAATGGAAAAGGTTTATAGCCATCGCTGGAGAAAATGCCCCACCTTTGAGAAAACACAATGCTCTGTATTATATTGAGGAAGGTTCATTTGCAGTGCTCTGCACAGTATGCCACAATGCCCTGCTCTTCACCATAGTAAGATGTAGCATTCTAACTCCCACCTCAGTACACACAGCAATCATAAGTGTGTGCTGACATGCTTTGACCCATAAAGAGGCTTAGAGTTCAAAGGGGCACACCATGTGCACCCTCCTTGCATTATTGTGACTACTGTCACCTCCGTGGACTTGAGCGCTGACTGTGGCAGTCATGCCAGTTTTAATAAGCAAGACACCTGTCACTGGCTAGCCGGAGGGCTTTTTGGCATCTCCATCCTTTTTAAAAGTCTGTCAGTCCCAATAACCACATCATTCACCTATATGTGTGTGAGATAAATAATGGTGTGTATGAGTATATGTGAGTCATAGGTGTACCTTAAGTGTGTGTGGTGCATTTCGCCATGGCCACACTGAATTCCATTTGGATGAAGTCAAATCTAGTGCTACCTCGAGAGAACCCAGTCAGGCATTGTGACTTGGGGGGTCCTTTCAGACAATTCAGGTATTTTGTAGTGGGCCAGACTGGAGAGTGTTTAGGTGTGGATACATTGGGTTCTTTTGAGGTCAGGGAGTTTCCCGTGACCTTTCCTGGAAACCCCCTCCATACCCCTGCTGGTTACCTTGTAGCTGGGTGAGAAAGCTTGCTTATCTTTAGTGCCACTGTTTTGAGTTTGTCCTGAGAGGAAACTTCAAGACCCACTCTATCTCTATGGTCACATCTTACAAAGACCATGGCTGGTCTGCGTGGAAACCACAAAGATAATGAGCTGCTCAGAACTGGTCACAGTACTAAACTATTTAAATTCACGAAGTCTAATTGCAATGTGGGTTTATTTAAGGGGCAAAAAACTGCCATTGTGGTAAGATTTCCTTACTAGAAGTCTGAAATCCTACACAAGTGATGATTGAGGAAAACGTCTGAACTCCAGGGCTGGGGTATGGACTGCCAAGTCCCTCTGCAAAACCCAGGACCAGATTCTAGGAAAAATCTAACTATGTCAGGAGGGGCTTTTTGTATCCAGTTTCGATGTAGCAAGCTGACTGACTGGACGGGGGGGGGGGGGGGCACTGGCACTGCCTCAGCACCAAGAAGTTGCTTGGAAGGAGTGAGGATTGAAGGGACTTTGGTGTGGAGAGCCGGCCTCACTACTGAAACAAGTGGCACAACCTGGAGCCAAGATGCAGACAGTGACATCCAAGGCCCTGATGTGTTTCCCCAGCAGAAGACAAGGCGACACCCTGTGACTGAGGAAATCCAACAAATCAATTGAAGGAGAGTTCCACTAGGAAACATAGTACAAAGACGTGCTGAAGCACTACGACAAGCCGCTCCTGTCCTAAGAGTTCAGACTCAAGAATCTACAAGAGAAAAGAACAAGTCAGGACCAGCCAGGGATGGCACCCGTTTGTTTGGATGGGAGTTTCTTTGCAATTAGGCTTGAGAAAGACTCAAGCTGAAAGATCCTAATGAAACTGGACTCCACTGCTTCCCGGGCTCCCTCAAAAGACTGGTGCTAGTTCTGCCAAATTCACCAGAAGAGCGTGTGCACCAGCACTTCTTGCACCCTTTGTTGATAAGACTGGATTTGGAGCCTCACTGCACAGCGAGCTATGCACTGTACACCACCTGGCTTAGGCTTGTTCCAGCTGGCAGCAACACACCCTGCCAAATATTGCACAAACTTACCTGGAGAGGAGGATATGTGACCTTGACCCCGGAAGGAGCAAGTAGTTGTGGTAAGAAACAAACAGTGACTGTGTGTGAACTATTTGGCAGGATCCTCTACTTGATATCACTGAAGTGCCCTCTCACAGGGCATGGACCAAGGTATTTTACCTTAAGATACTGTCCTAGTAATCTCCATGGGTACTTTTCGTTTAGAAGCAGGAAATGTCCTTTATGTGGTATGTACAGTAATTCTAATTATGCATAGGATATTTTGATAAAGTACTTATCTTTTGGTAAGCCAAAGTACTGACTGGGCAACAATTTATTATCTATTGTTTGGTGAGTTCTGGTTCTCTACCCTCACACCACTTCCCTGAGTAAGCTTTGGACTCCCTGCCCATACTCCACTAAGGGTCAAGGGCTAAATGGATGTGCGTGGTGCTCTGTTTTAGGTAAAATTGTACAGACAAGACCAGAGAGAACAATCAATCAATACATTTGTAGAGCGCGCTACTAACCAGTGAGGGTCTCAAGCCGCTGAGGGGAGGGGGGTGGGGATAGGGGATAGGGGAACTGCTACTGCTCGAACATCCAGGTCTTGAGGTGTCTCCTGAAGGTCAGCAGGTCCTTGGTCTGCCGCAGGTGGATGGGTAGGGTGTTCCAGGTCTTGCCGGCGAGGTGAGAGAAAGATCTGCCACCGGCTGTTGACCTGTGGATGCATGGAACAGTGGTGAGGGTGAGATTGGCAGAGCAGAGCTGGCGGTTCGGGGTGTAGAAGGTGAGTCGTTCGTTGAGGTATGCTGGTCCATCGTTGTGGAGTGCTTTGTGAGCATGGTTGAGGAGCTTGAAGGTGATCCTCTCGTTGACGGGGAGCCAGTGCAGGTCTCTCAGGTGGGTTGTGATGTGGCTACGGAGGGGGATATTGAGGATGAGGCGTACGGAAGCATTATGTATGCGTTGCAGCCTTTTCTGGAGATTGGCCGTGGTTCCTGGGTAGAGAGCGTTGCCGTAGTCCAGTCTGCTGATGACGAGGGCCTGGGTGACTGTTCTCTGGTGTCAGTGGGGATCCACCTGTAGATTTTGCAGCGCATGCAGAGGGTGTTGAAGCAGGAGGATGATTTGGCGTTGACTTGTTGGGTCTTGGAGAGCGATGAGTCCAGGATGAACCCCAGGTTGCATGCGTGGTCGGTGGGTGTCGGTGCGGCTCCCATTGTGGCCTGCCACCAGGAGTCGTCCCAGGCGGAGGGAGTGGAGCCGAGGATGAGGACCTCCATCTTGTCCGAGTTCAGTTTAAGGTGACTGTTCTCTATCCAGTTGGCGACAGCCTTCAATCCTTCGTGGAGGTTGGTTTTGGCAGTGGCGGGGTCCTTGGTGAGGGAGAGGATCAGCTGGGTGTCATCGGCATATGAGACGATGCTGAGGTTGTAAGATCAGACGATGTTGGCGAGCGGTGCCATGTAGACGTTGAAGAGGGTTGGGCTGAGGGAAGATCCTTGGGGTATGCCGCAGATGGTCTCGGTGGCTTCAGATCAGAAAGGGGGAGGCGGACTCTCTGGGTTCTGCCGGTGAGGAAGGAGGTGATCCAATCCAGGGTTTTGCCGCGGATCCCTGTATTGTGAAGCCATGTGCATAGGGTGCTGTGGCAGACTGTGTCGAAGGCGGCTGAGGGCCCATGGGCCGGTCGTTTTTGAGGTCCTTTGGGTCTGCTTTGGGTTTCTTGAGTAATGTGTTGATCTTGGCATGCTTCCAGCTTTGCAGGAAGGTGGCGGTCTAAAAGGAGCTGTTGACGATCATCCGGAGTTGGGGGTCAATGATGGAGCTTGCTTTTTTGAAGATGTGATGCGAGCAGGGGTCGGATGGTGAGCCGGAGTGAATGGTGTTCATGACTTTGGTGGTATCATTGTCATTGACGAGGGTCCAGGAGAGCAGGAGGTTGGTGTGGCTGGGGGGTGGTGAGTCTGAGGTGTTGGTGACTGTCAGAGAGGTCTTGGTGTTGAAGCTGTTGTTGATGTCTGCGATCTTGCGGCGAAAGAAGGTGGCTAGGAAGTCACAGAGTTCTTGCGATGGTGGGATGTTGTTGGTGCTGGAATGGAGCGTTCCTTCACAATGTTAATGAACTATTTTGTTGTTGTCTAGGTGTTCTTTGAAGAAGGATCTCTTGGCAGTCCAGATGAGCTGGTGGTGCCTGCGGATGGCGTTCTTGAGGGCCGTATGGGTGACCGGTGTCTGCTGGTAGCACCATTTCTTCTCAAGTTTTCGCCACGTCTGTTTGGGAGCCTGGAGGTCTGCGGTGAACAAGATGGCCTTTGTGTCGGTACGGTTGTTGGAGGGTTCCTTGATGGGGGCGAGAGCGTTGGCGTAGTCGCCGATCCACTGCCTGAGGTTGCGGGCAGCTGTGTCTGTGGTGTCGGCTGGTGGGGCTTGGGCGAGGGTGAAGATCAGCTGGTCTTCGGTGACCTTGTTCCAGCTGCGGCGGGGGATCCATTGCGGGTTATGGTGCTTGGTGGGTTTCTTGAAGGTGAAGTGGATGTAGCGGTGGTCGGTCCAGTGGAGTTCGGTGGTGTGGCTGAAGGTGATGTGGCTGCTGGCGGAGAAGATGGGGTTGAGCGTGTGTCCGGCGGAGTGGATGGGTGACGTGACGAGCTGTTTGAGTCCAAGGTTGGCGAGGTTGGCGAGCAGAGCGGTGGAGTTGCTGTCATTGGTGTTCTCGAGGTGGAAGTTCAGGTCTCCTAGGAGGATGTAGTCTGTAGAGGCAAGGGCTTGCGTGCTGACTACATCAGCGATGGAGTCGCTGAACTGCGGCCGAGGTCCAGGAGGTCTGTAGATGAGGGTTCCTCTGAGGTTGATCTTGAGATCAACGTGGATCTCGAAGTGCAGGTATTCGGCGGTGCTGAGGGTGTCTTCGGTGTTGGTCGAGATTCCGATGGTGTTCCTGTGGACGATGGCGATCCCTCCTCCCTGTTTGTTGGTGCGGTCTCTGTGAGTGATCTTGTAGCCGTCCGGGATGGCTACAGCAATTTCGGGTGCCATGGATGGGTTCATCCAGGTCTCCGTCAGGAAGCCAACGTCAGGGGAGGATGAGACAAGAAGGTCCCAGAGTTCGATGACATACTTGTGGACGGAGCGGGTGTTGTGAAGGATGCATCTGAGGTTGTTGCGTCTGGCTCTGGTGGGTGGGGCGCCGGCTCGGGGGCTGGTGAAGTTGCAGCTCTGGCAGGAGAAGGGTCCGTGGGTGCGGTTCAGGGTGGCCTGGAAGCAGGTGGCTGATCGGCCGGTGTTGAGGGCATTTAGGGTGTTTGCGCCATAGCAGCGTCGGGCTACGTGGCGGTCACGGGGGCAGGGGGTCTGGCGCTGGGCGCGGCCCAGGCGCAGACGGGCTTGCCTCTAGAGGAAGAAACAAAATACGACAGCAGACACATAGGCAGGCAAAATACTTACAGGCACGCCACTGGCCACCAGGGATGAGGCGCAGGCGGGAGCCTGCGGGTGGAGGAGGGCCTCGAACTCGCAGCAGCTGCGAGAGCGGGGAAGCGGACACGGACACAGTCACATGGAGCTGCGCGGCGTGGGGAGCGATCCTGACCTTAGAAACAGGTCAAGGGTCACTAACACTAAAAACATGCCCTGAATCTCACAAACTGAACTGGAACTCCTGAAAATGTTTGCGCATATTGCTACACAATTTTAGACATGGAGAGATGTAATATCTACGAACAAATATCCCACATGTGCCTGTAGTAAGTGGTCATGGAGAGCTGCACAATGCTTACAAAATGAAAATTAAAATGAATTTTGGTCATGGTGTTAGAGAGACACAAGTTCTATGCCATAAAGTAAGGTCAACAAAAAACAAGATGCTGATTTTATTACTGATCAACGAGTTTACTGCATCAACAATCCCAAGGTGCAGGAAAAGTGTCTGGTGAAGACCCACAGTTTGATGGTAACTATACGTCTTGTTGGCTGTACTGAAAATACAGCTGTGTTGATTAGGAAAAGAAGGATGGAAGTGGAAAGAAGGATAAGTGAAGAGAAATTTAAGAAAGAAGATATTCATTTGAAGGAAAATTGTATGTCAATAACTGAAGGTGAAATTAATGTGAGACGTTTTAAATGTAGGAACTTGGGGTACACATTGAATAGTGTGGTATGTTTTACAAATAACTCAAGTACAATTTATGGGTAGTGAGTGAATTGAGGATGAGGCTTGGGTATGTAAACAGGGGGAAAATGTTCTGGGAGAAAGCTTTTGTGTTGAAATAAACTTAATTTCAGACTTGGGGTCATGTTCTTCATTTCCTTTATTTTCATACCTTTTGATTTTATTTCCTAAAAACATGCAATTCAGTACCACATTTACCAATATAGTGTTATACTTTTGTAAAGAATTGTCTTGTGCTTATACAAAAGAGGGTGTGAAATAATTCAGTCTTGTTATATGAGTGGGGTTCTTAAAGGTAGTTGTATATTTAGGATTAGGTCACTTGGTAATCTGAAAGGATGTTATGCCTTAGCTCTACAGTCGGTAAAGTCATAGTTATGGATTCCTTCTTAGAGCGTAAAATTCCATTTAGGTTGATTTAAGTTGAGTTGTAGGACGGAGCGGGTTATTTTGTTGGTGTGTAACCTAAAAAATAAAAAAACTAATCTGAGTTTTGCCAATCTGAGTAGAGTCTTTAATTCACTTCTATATAAGGTCATCATGCACTTGTAGAAGATGGTAGGATTTGCTAGCAACCTGGTGTATTTAGGCAGTAGTTTCCTTTACAATACATTGCCTCATACAGTTCATTCAGTGGGCAGGAGAGACGATTGGTCGCAAACTCTTTGGTGGGTGGCTCTGCAGGCATATGAGGCAGATATTAACAGGCTTCCATTTCCAGGCAGGCTCCTTGTGCTGCTGATCGTTTAGTAGATAGGGAAAGCATTACTCCCTCAGTAGCAATGATACTGCAATATATGTGGCTGCACCACCAAACGTTTTGCCTTTTCCCTCCACTTTTCGCTGAATTTGTTTTTGTTTGCCTTAAGGCTGTGCACTTTACCACTGCTAACCAGTGCTAAAGTGCTTGTGCTCTCTCCCTAAAACATGGCTTGACTGGCATATACCCAATTTAATTGGTATATATAATTAACTTGTAAGCTCCTAGTAAAGTGTACTATATGTGCCCAAAACCTGTAAATTAAATGCAACTAGTGGGCCTGCAGCACTGATTGTGCCACCCACTGCAGTAGCACTTCAAACATGTCTCGGGCCTGCCACTGCAGAGCTTGTGTGTGTACTTTTAAACATTCCTTTTTTAATATGTATGAAGCGCCCCTAAGTTAGGTCCTGGACAGCCAAAGGGCAGAGTGTAATGTATTTAAAAGGTATGACATGCACTGTTAAGTTTTACATGTCCTACTAGGGAAAACTCTTACATTTGTTTTTCCACTACTGCAAGGCCTATCTCTCCCATAGGATAGCATTGGGATTACCTTATTACATTTTATAAGTGTAATTTCCAATTGGAAAGAGATGGAACCCCCAAGTTTAGTGTCTCTGGAGTCACAATTTAAAATCACAACTTAAGATGCAGTCCAATTTTAAATTGTATTTCTGAAAATGGCACTTTTGGAAAGTTGGCATTTTCTTACTTTACCCATTTGGCGACTTCTGCTGGTCTTTGTGCTTTCCCCCTAGACAGCCACGCACAAAGGGAGCTTAAGTGTGACTGATAGGCCATCCTGGGCAGGGCTAGAAGAAGTGCTGACATTTACACCTAAATAGAAAGTGTCCTGTCCCCACACAAAGGGCTGCATACCTCACTGCAGTGAGACTGGAGCCAGAGAAGGAAGGGGAGGGACTCTGTGAGCTTGCAAAGCCTCTCTTTGAAACATTCCCCACTCCAAAGGCACAGTTTGGTGTAGTTACTTGACCTCAGACACCAGCAATTCAGTACATTTCTAGACATGTGGATACTCTGCCAGGAAGAAGGACTGCTGTGCTGAAAAGACTGCCACTCTGCTGGACTCCTGTTCTGTTGTACTGCCCTGCTGCCCTCCTTTCCTGGCAGTGAGAAGGACTGGACCTGCATCTCTCCAACCCAGAACCAAAGTGACTACAGGGACTTGCTTGCTTGTCTCCTGATTGAAGTCACAGGGACATAAAAGACTTCCATCTCACCTGCTACAGCACCTGGACTCTGCCAACTGTGAGTCTTGCCCTGCCACGTGGTGCCAATCCAGTCCTCTGGCCTTGGAAGTAGGTATAAAGTGCTGCTCCAGTCAGAATCAAAGCATCAACGCCGTTGCGCCTCTCTAAACAGGTACATCTCTATCGACGCTGATGCATCGCCACTGCTGTGAGGATCAAAGACATCACATTGCCTCCATTTACGATGTACCTTAGACTTTGTGTAGCTTGCAACAGACACAGCGCCTACATCTGAAGAATCGGCGACCATGCATCGACTCCCCTGCTCCCCACATCTACTTCGATGTTAAGGCAAACAAGGTAATGTTGCAGCCAGCCAAGGCTGGTTCCTTTATCCTACCTGCACTCCATTGTGGGTGGTCTGAACTTTCAGATTTGACTTGGTCTAGCGTGACCAGATAGCCCAGGTTGGCGCTTTATGCTTTTAAGCACTAGATTTCAGTTTATTCATTCATATCTAAAATTCGATTTATTAGATTTTTGTTGTTTAGTACTTGTGTTATTTATTACATTAAGTTCTACATTTCTAACCAGGTGTGGTATCTTTTTGTGTGGTGTTTTCGCTGCTTTACTGATTGAAGTGTTGCATACATACTTAACACATTGCCTCGCAAGTTAAGCCTGACTGCTCTGGGTTAAGCTACCGGAGGGTGAGCACAGGTTAACCTAGGGTGTGGTTCCAGTGCATACCTCTGCCAACCAGAGACCACAATTTTAATATGCAGTCATCAGCATTGACCAGTGTCATTCTCAAATTACCAGTCGCTGTTGAAGTAGATTGGACATCAGTCTTCACAAGACTCAGCTCACTTTCTGCAGTGCCACAGCCTGGATGATAAATTACATACATAAACCTATTTTAGAAATGAGATGAAGTATTTGCAATTGTGGCAAATTCCAATAAAAAGACATACTAGCATCTGGACATACTTCACTAACGAAAGGGTTTGGTACAGATCCAGGGGTTTTACATTATGACTCATAGCAAATGATAACAATAATATGTGGTAACATTACTTAAATTTGAATGAGAGGCTAACATAATGTGCATGACAATAGCAGATGACCAAATGGACATCTGGCTGTCTCAGGGAAACAGTAGTCACTCCTTTACAGACCATCCCAGGAACATAAACATATACCAAATGTGACACCCATTGTAAATGTTTTAACACTGCACTAGACAGACCAGCAGTATATTAGATACTACACATAGAAAAATAATTAAAACATAAATGTAATTAGTATAGAAGTGTCTCAAAAATAAGCATTGTAAGCAAACTAAAGACTGGAAAAAGAGAAGAGACTGTAGGAAGGCAAAGGATTCAACAAATGGAGACAAAAATTTGAGATACTAAACTGACTGTCTCAGTAGAACTCAAAACAAGAGGGTAGCAAGCTAGGTCTGGTTTGAACCTCAGAGATCAAGTGGAAGCCAAGTCAGTAAAAAAATGTGCATGGGAAACAAGTATCTCTTTCCTCTCTGGTATCCTTTCCTGTCATTTTGCTTCCCACAGTTCTGTTTGTCTGTCTCTCTCCACTATCTATTCTGCTCTCCTCCTCCATTTCCTGCTTCTTTTTCACCCTGTTCCTCTTCTATGATGTTTCTTTCCTCGTCGTCTTGTTTTTATCTCTTCTATCTTGCCTCTCACTCTCCATGAAAAATCCTCTATTTTCTTCCACTCACATCATTACAAAGTCACTCAAAAGGCTGCCACCTGCATCTCTCTCTCTCTACCCTCTCTTATTTGCTGCCTACACTCCTCTTCGTCTGTATCTGTCATGCCTCTTCCTCTAATAGCCCCCTCTCCTTCCTAACTCAATCAAGAGTCAGAAGTAGGTGTTCAGAAAGGTGCAGGCCTGGAAGCAGTAACATCAGTGCTAACAAGGGCTGTTTTCACAATCTGTGAAATCCAACTCTGAGTTAAAACTCTAAGAAACACCAACATTGATGTATTATCTAATGGGGAGGAAGAGTGCACCTCTGTCAGTTATTGACATTAATGTTTGATGCCTGTTCCGGACATTGGTAAGTCAGAGGGCCTCATTGAGGAAAGGCCAAACTCAGCTCTTGCTGGGCATGAGGTTCAGGAGAACCCTGAACCGAGTAAGAGGCAGGCATCTGGCATGAGCTTCCAAGGATCCGCCCACCTCTATTTGAAACTAAATAGCAGTTACTAAAGACAAGAAAGAAAAAGCAAATGTCTTATACCCCACCAAAACAGATAAAAAAGTGTCCAATCAACCTAATCCTTCTGCCATCCTCAATATCCTGCCAGCAACAGAACAACAACAAAGACACAAGAAGTTTATTTTCCACGGTGAACCTGACTTTAAATTAGAATACGAAAATGGATTATTATTTGGTTAGGATGCAAGTCCTTCTCAATTAACCATGGCAAAATGTTGTCATGTCCAACACATAAGTTCAATAAATAGACCTTGGGATCAACCCCTGCTAGCTACGACAAAAAACAGAAAGGTTCAACTTTTTGAACAGTGTGTAATGTATTTCGCAGTATCAAAACAATTAAGAATTCAAAACAATACACAATAAAATCACACAACTAATTTCTAAAAACAGAGAACCAAATGATGATAAAAATGACACCAGAACAAGTAAGCTCCAATAAGGGGAACGTGAGATAGGATTTTTATAAAGTTTTACAGCAAAAACGCCAAGAAAAAGTAAAGCACCAATCAGAAGTCATTGTTCACAGTAGACCAGGACTAAGGTGAAATTGCATGCTGACCATAAATACACCAAGAGGGTCATCACAGTCTAAGATTTTACCTTCTAATATACGGTCTGATTACGATCTTGGTGGATGGAACACTCTGTCATGAACGTGGCAGATATTCCATCCGCCGTATTACCATTTCCATAGGATAAAATAGGACCGTAATACGGCAGATGGGATATCCATCACGTCTGTAACAGAGTAACCCCATCCGCCAAGGTCGTAATCAGGCCCTTAGTCTCTGATATGGAAGTTAAAATCATTCAGTGGGGCAAACTTGCAAACTCTATGTGGTAAAATACTCTCAAAGTTGGAAAGCCATTGGAGAGGTCATGCTGAAGCTACTGATTTTGTAGGGAAATACTCTAAAGAGGTAAAATTTTAATTTAGTGGCGGCCCAAGTCTTCCCATTGGGCAGATCATTTTTGCACCTGTGTCCGGTCAAGATTTCTACCGTTGGACTTAAGTGGCAATTTAAAGAGTGACAGATAGAGTACAGTCAATCAAGATGTCGGAGTCTCTGCCACCCTGATGGACTGCCATCCACCAAATTTAGAGATGACCGCTGGCCCAGTCGTTGTATTCTCTGTATGTTGAAAGGAACCACAATTACGGCGGTACCCTTCAAAGTACAAAACGTCTGGTGGAAGAATGCCAAGGTTTTGACATAAGTCCAACAAAGGTTTAATTTTGTTTTGTTTCTCAAAATTAAGCTCCCAAAGTCAGAGTTTGTTTTTGAGAAACAAAAAATGATTGACACAAACGCCCTGTGAGATTTCTCCCAGGGGGTTAGGGGTAAGTTATTTTCTAACAGAAAAAAAGGACATCCTTCCATCCACCTTAAACAGAGTGGGTGAGGTAGTGCTTTTTCTCCAATGGCTCCTCCTCAGTTAGGCCATTAGAGGAAGCTTTCCATTGACTGAACCAATGAGGGCAGCATCAATAGAAAGTCAAATGTCCATTCATCTGTAAATGAGCGGCCAAACTCTAAATTTGGCCACATATTTCTTTCTTGGAGCTCAACATCCTCCAGCAGACCAAGCTGGAAGCTGCAGCAAATTAAGTCCTATCAACAGCAAACACCTTTGCTGTGAGGTCCCGCTGACACTTCAGAGGTATTGGAAGTCCATATATTTTCTTAATCCTAACTATTCTGACTCTATGGCGCAATTTCTTTTGTTTTTTTCCTAAGGCGCCCAGAGCTCTTCCTACTGGGCCACTGGTCAATCCAGGAAAAAGGCCTCTTGCAGCTTTTCCTGTACCTGCAGCCACATAGGAGGTCAACCAACTGACCCTTAGAGTATACTTCTCAGTGCTGGGTACTAGTAAGAGCAGGTCTAGCCCATCATGTCTCCACACAGGTCACAGACAGCAGGTCCAGTTTACTGTTCCTCCGCAGGTCCAGGTGTGTTCTGATGAGCTGTGGGTGAGGAACTGCTTTTGTAGGATTCCCCAGCCAGTGGGTGAGGATGATTCCTAGAGACTCCGCAACCAATGGAAAAAAAACGTTCCCAGAAGCAAACCCTTTCCTTTTTGCAGCACATCCTGTTTGCCTTACTGCAAAGTATCCCACAGTGCACTGTTCTGAGTAGACACCTCTCTGCCCTTGGAGATTTCTGGTATCCAACAAGGGGTGTTTATAGAGAAATGAGAAGTCTTCTCCTACTCAACACCAGCAAATTGGTTCTGGGACCAGCTCACCCTTTTACTGAGCTGGTGCCAAGCTGGTTACAATTAGCCCATGAAATATGGGCTTCTCTTTCCCGAGTCTTCTCCTACGCTATAAATGGGCAGTCCTTTTGAGTTAATAAAGTTCCTGAGCCCTCCCAAGCTACCCTTCTTGAGCAGAGAGAGGTCACATACTTCACGCCCAGGTCTTATTGACAAAAGGTCTAAACCATTGAGGAGGTGGCTGACAGACTATTGCTAATTAGCATTGTGGAGGTTCAGACAAAGTCTAACTTTTTAAATGTTACTTTTCTTAAATATTTATCGCAAATCTGACTTCATCAGGGAATTGGATGTTTAATAAATGTTAGAAATGGTGGCTGAATCATTCCAGTAGCCTGCCCAAAATATGGGTTTGCAGAAATAGTATTTTTTCGAACTTTTATTTTTTCTCATGGGACAGCTACAGCCCTTTAGGGTGACAATAGCTTTGGTGGGCCAGTCACTTTACGTACACACCAACACTAAATTACTGCATGTACCCCTTTTAATTACTAGGCATTCTACCTTGTGGGCTACAAGGCATAATTAGGGGTGACCTAATATTTAAATACAGGGGTCATATGCTGTCACAAAAGGGTTATTTTTACAGGTTCGCCTACAAGTTTTCAAAGTTGTATCAGTCAGGCTACACAAGTATGCCTCAAGCCATGTTTTGTCAGCCTTAGTGGAAGGTAGCCCACATGTGACATTTAACTTTTCCATGCTATTTGTATATTTTCTGCACCATGTATTATGGTCTTACTCAAAAGTTAAACATGTGATTTGGGATTAGCCAATTTTATCATGTTTTAGGAGTCAGAGCACATCACAGGGGACCACGCATCAGTACTCCGGTTTGCTGATTTAAAAAAAAGCAGCATTATCAGGTAGAAAATGGGGGTGATCAACACAAAAATAGGAAGTTTCCTTCATTGAGAAATTAATGATAGTATAAGACAGTGTTATACCTGCTACTTGATGCCAAAATACACAAGATGATTAACTTATCTACAGAATAACCAGGGCAATATACTAAATATTTTGTGCATGTTGTTAAGGAATGTGTTACTGTGTAGAAATGGAATGAGGCACTTGATAAGCACCAGATTATTGTTGTATCCAGAAAGTATTTGCAGAGGATTACAATCAAAAGGACGAACCATAAAGGATTAGGAGGCAGCCACACTGCACATATAAAATCAAATTCAACCCAGGAACAACACATCAGAATAGACAAATTTAGAAATGCGATCTGGAATGCACTTAATAATTGCCAAATCCCGCAACAGTTCTCACAAGCTTAGAGAAGGAAACAGGGGATGATTTGAATAGCAGCCATCCGTGGCCACAGGTGACAAGAGAATACTTGCTGGGCCTCTGTAAACCCTGCTAGTGTCAAGTACTTTATGCTCCATTCCTCCATTAAGTAAATTACTATGGAGCTCTCCGGCTCAAGTCACAGTTTTGAGTGTCAAGTACCTTATGCTTCATTCCTCCAATAGGTAAATTACTATGGAGCTCTCCGGCTCAAGTCAAAGTTGTATAGGAGCCTGAGAAGAGAGAGTAATGGAGGGAAACTAAGGCAAGGCAGAGGAGTGAGAGAGGGAAGTGACAGAGCTGGGTGACACATTAAGGCCCTCATTACAACCTCGGTGGTCTTTCCTAAAGACCACCGAGGCTGCGGGCGCCAGAATACCACAATTGCTGGCGGTATGTCTGGCTCCCTATTTTGACTTTTCTGCTGGGCCAGTGGACGGTAACAGTGTTACCGTCCGTGGCTCAGGGGAAAAGTCACATCAACATTGCTGCCGTCTTGAAATAGAGCCGGCGGCAATGCTGATGTGCAGCGGGTGCAGTAGCACCTGTTGCGCATTTCACTGCCCGAAATTCGGGCAGTGAAATGAGCGATGGAGCTATGTCTGGGGGCCCCTGCACTGCCCATGCCAAGTGCATGGGCAGTGCAGGGGCCCCCAGGGGCACCCTGAGTCCCCTTACCGCCAGCCTTTCCATGGCGGTGTCTACCGCCATGGACAGTCTGGCGGTAAGAGGAGTTGAAATCCCAAGGGCAGCGATGCTTGCAGCGCTGCCCTGGCAGATACGATCGCTGGGACTACCATGGCGGTATGCCGCCAGTCCCAGAGGTGTTACCGCAGCAGAACCGCAGCAGTCAAAATAAGATGACTAGTACCGCCAGCCTGTTAGCGGTACTATCGCCACTATAGCTCTGGTGGTCACCACCCTCCAGGGATATAATGAGGGCCTAAGTCAGTCGACGGCATAGACCCCAAAAGGAGCCTGCAATATTGGTAAAGTACTTTTCATCTGAAACCCCCATTCTTATATATGTTGTCAAACTCAAGTTCCAGAAGTAAGGAGGACAGTGCCAGTGATATGATTCAAAAGTTCATAAATGCTTTCACCATTGTTAGACCTGGCATCCTTAGGGGGGTCTTACCCCCACATTTTTGCCTTTACCTCCTGTTCTGATGCTGTAACGTTTTTTTGGCCTTAGGAGTCTGATCACTTTACCACTGCTAACCAGTGTTAAAGGGCATGTGCTTCTCCCCTCAACATAGTAACACTGGTATATCCACAACGGGCATATTTGATTTACCTGTGTGTGCAGTCTCACCGCCACCTCAACTTGGCACCTAAAACTTCTTGCCGACCCCAGAACTCCCCTTTTCTTACGTATAAGTCAACCATAGGGTAGGCCCTAGGTAGCCCTTAGGGCAGGGTGACATACACGCAAAAGGCGGGACATGTACTTTAAGGTTTTTATGTCCTAGTAATGAAAAACTCCCAAGTAGTTTTCAGGTTGAGTGCGCAAGCAATCTGATGTGTTGTAATCTATATGTGGGCTTTTAACCACGCCCCTGCACGCCCATCACTATCACTCATTCATGGGCTTGCTTTTAAAAAATCCTTTTTTATCATTGGTAAATGTTTTACGTTTTGTTACCGCCTTGGCCATCGACCCTGTTACATCGATAATTGCACTTTGGCCTGTACGTTTGACTGCAAGCAAACTTCTTTTCCTTTTGTGTCTCTCCTTCACGCTCGTGGAAGCCTTGGCACTTTGAATCGACTTGTCAACTGTTCTACTTTTTATTTTAATTTTATTTTCAATTTAAGTGCCAATAAAAGTCCAGTTAGGAATTTACAATGCTAATAGCTCTAACTCGAGCAAATGCAAAACCCATTGCATTGTAAATGCTTGTTCATTACTGTGACGGTCTGTCTCTCTCACAGGCCAGCATTGGGAATTCCTTATAATACCTTTAAGCTGTAATACCTGATCTGAGAGAGTAGCTGCATCATGTTTAGTACCATTGGAAAGGTAATAATAAATCTTTACTGGGAGAATCAGATTTATTTTACTGATTTAAAAATGCCACTTTTAGAGAGTGGTCATTTCTCTGCACTCACTGCCTGGTGTGCTGGGTGACAGCTACACTTGTGCATTTCCTCCAGACACCCACAACACAGGCTTCTCAAATGCATCTGCATGCGCCTGCATATTGATGGGTCTTCCTGTGAAGGAGGGTAGGAAGGGCTCACAATTGCACCTTAAAGACTAGTGACCAGAGTCCACACAAAGGGGCTGATTACCTTCTACTGATAGCCTAGAGCCGAGGCTGACCTGAAAGGGGAAACTGTGCACTTCACAAGAGCTTTTTGTAGCCATCACCCACATCAAAGGAACTTTCTAGTGTAAGTACTGGGTCCTTGACCGACTCAAATCAGTAAACTTCTGAACTCAAGGAAACGCTGCTGGAGTAAAGACTGCTGTGTGCCAGGATTGCCACTCTGCCAGGATTGCCTGTTCCCAGGAACTGCTGTCCTGCCTTGCTGTGCCACCCTGCTGCCTGCCGATCTCTGCCCGGTAGCCCAGGACCCATCTACCAAACCCTGGGTGACTCAGAGCGGCTTTTGCTTTACTTTGCAGCTCACTTTCTCCAATCACCCCCAAGAGACTTTGCTGGGTCTTGCTGCTCACTTTCTTCAATCACCCAGAGCGGCTCTGGTAACCTTTGCCACCTGTTTTCGCCAGTCACCCGGATGGCTTTACTGGGCTTTGCTGCTCACTTTCTGCAAGCACCCACAGCCACTTTCATCAATCACCCCAAGCTGCTTTGCTGGACTTTGCTGCTTGCTATCTTCAATCACCCAGAGTGGCTCTGCTAACCTTCGCTGTCCACTTTCGTCAATCAACCCGAGCGACTCTGCTGGCCTTTTCTGCTTGCTTTCTTGAATCACCCAGAGCAACTCTGCTAACTCTCGCTGCCCACTTTCTTCAAACACCCTGAGCAGCTTTGCTGAACTTGCCTGCCCTCTTTCCTCAAAGGTCCTCAGCGACTTTGTGTACTTTGCTGTCCGGTACCTCCCTGAGGTCATAGCAGTGGCTTCTCCCCTAGTGTCACCGGCCCCCACCTCACAGTTCCCCACCTGCTTTCCTAGTGACCGTGCCCAGGTATCTCACACTCAGATGATCTCTGAGAGGAGCGCATCCTGGATACTACCGCAATCTGTAGAAACAACGCACACTTGTGCTGAGGAGTCCTCAGCACCATCTCTTCTATTCTATCATTGGTTATCAACCTTGTTTTTCTTAATCCTGCAAAGTGAATATATAGTCATTGACTAATTGGATCTGTATCGTTCTGATCTTGATTTATGCAGATAAACAATCTTTATTTATCTACATCTGTGTGGAGTCTTTTTGTGGTGTACCTCCTGTGATTATTGTGTGTGGGTTGAACAAATACTTTACACATTGCCTTCTAAGATAAGCCTACCTGCTCTGCGCCAAATTACCAGAGGGTGAACATAGCTTAAATTAGGTCATGTATTTCGACTTGCTCTGATTAGGATTGTGGTCCCCACTTGGACAGTGTCCATACAGCTGCCAACTAGATACCCAATTTCTACCAGCCATCCAAATCATTTTTCCTGAATTATCATATACTTTAATTCACCTATTTGTTCGTGAGGTGCTATGGATATAAGAACTGCATGTTTAGGACACTTTATCCTGTACTGCAGTTTGGTGGTGGATGACAACAAACTTTCAGAATGCAGAAGTACTAATCATAACAAAGCACTTCATTAATCTAGAGTAACACTGAATGGCCTCTTATCATTGGTATTCATCTGCTAGCTTCTAAAATAGTTTGAAATGTGCATTCCTATGAATAAACATCTTTCCTTCGAACCCCAAGAAGCCACAATTCTGAGTTCCTTCTTTAACCAGCTGAATACTACAGCACATCTACAACTTCTTCAGCCAAAATACCATATTCTGGTGGTCTGTGCAATTAGTCAACTGACAACTGATTATGCGACTAGTGTCTAGTAGGCGCAACATAAAAAGTCCTAACTCATATTGAGCCCATTCAGAATACAGCAGCAAAACTAATTCATGAATAGAAAAAGTGGCAACATATTTCCCAGACTCACTATCAACTTCAGTAGTTGGCTGTATGCAAAAGAAGTGTGTCTAAATCCTTACAATCTTTCATAAAACGATATATGCAGCTTCTCCTATTTTTTAGGTGCCAACATCGAATAGCACACCCCTGTCTGAAACTTAGAATACACAATCAATTTTTGCTACATATTCCTCAAATGGTAATAACTCACATAGGGCCTGATTACGACTTCGGCAGAGGGGATTACTCCGTCTCAAATGTGACAGATATCCCGCCCGCCGTTTCACGAGTCAATTATATCCTATGGAACTCGTAATACGGCTGGCTGGATATCAGTCACATTTGGGACAGAGTAATCCCCTCTGCCAAAGTCATAATCAAGTTCATAGTATGGTAAGGAGACAGTTTTTTTCTGTGGAAGCAACCAGATTCTGGAATTTCCTTCCATTTCAACTATACTCTTAGCCAATGTTGTCATTTTTAGGACACAACCAAAAACCTGTCTCTTTACACCTTAATGTGGCTATGTGGTCAAAGTGTTGCGTAATGGTTTCTTTAGTTCCAGAAAACTTTCCAGTAATGCTCTCTGCAAATAGCCAATAGCAATAACTCCTTAGCACAAGATTGAAATGGCACATTTGTTTCACACTACGAAAGAAAGGTTCGAAGGCAAACACATACGGGATCAAAATTGTAAACAATGTCGCCCTGCCCTATTTTTTTGCAACATCTAACATCCTTATCAATTTGTTGCATGGTATCTAGTTATCTGTGGTCTGTGATTTATCCTAGCAAAAAACTAGACAACCAGATTTTATCTGATATGAAAGGGAGGCTTTCCCAACTTTGTGAAATATTGTCATGCTGCATATTTAACTCAATGTTATTATTTCTTATTTTACAGCTTTTTAACTAATTTGTAAAACTCTGTTTTATCAACAATATAGTAATACCGTAGTGTATTGAATGATTAATGATTTCATGAAAAAAGAATTGAGTGATAAAACCTTATGTGAGTTTAGGTCTGACTCTTTGAAACACACAGTATAAAGAAATGGGTATAAGGTCATGGATGCCAAAGAAATTAGTACACACTAAATGCTATTTTTCTAACAAACAGTAATCAAAACAAACTGCATTTAGGTAATTCCTATGACCTATGACCTATGACCATTACTGCACCAAGACGAGTACATATAGATGTTTGTATTGTGTTTTGTCTACATATCTAGCTGGATGCAATATACAGACTTTACTTCTAACAGTTGCTTCCCAATCTCACACTTATATCTATATATTTAGACCATATTGCAATATACAGACTTTACTTCTGTCTAACAGTTTCTTCCCAATCTCACACTTATATCTATATATTTAGACCATATTTGACCATGCAAACTCGGTGTGTAACCTAGACTAAAAAAGCGTGAAACATGTTGACCTCAATTTAGAAGCAGTATAGGGGATCCTGTATTTGCATACACTACACTCCCAGTTAGAGGGTCAGTGGTAGATCTGACTTTTTTTGGGGAGACTAGACCTAACCTTGTTCTCTCCCCGTACTCTTGTTTTCAATCATGACAGAGGTTAGATATTCAAATAAATTATGTTTTACCTCTAGTCATTTTTAACAGCACTCTTTTTTCATACCAATCCTACACAATAGCATATACTGACCCGTAACTATTTACTGTTAAAAGATCTACAGCAAAGTGCCCCCTCGGGGGCTCATCAGGCATTGCAATGCCGGCCTGACGAGAAGCATAGCCCGATGATGAAGCATGTCACCAATTGGTGAGTGAGGGCTCTTGTTCTGCAATTTTTTGATTCCCAGGGACCGTTTTCCTTTCTCCCTCTCCCCTACTAGATATAGGGATCTCTCGCTTTCTTTTTTTAGTGGAACTGTGTATACTATTTTTGCTTTGTCAGAAGAAATCTTCTTCTAAGTGAATCATAAAAATTACAGAACAAGACCAAGGCCCTCATTACAATGCTGGCGGTCGGTGGTAATGCGGTGGTAATACCGTCAACAGGCCGGCAGTAAAAAAAATGGAATCACGACCATGGCGGAAATCACCAACCCAGACAGCCACTTTAACACTTCGACCGCCACAGCAGTAGAAACAAACACCGTGGTGGTAACCGCCAACAGGCAGGTGGAAGACAATGTACCGCCCACTGTATTAGAAGGTACCAATCTGCCAGCTTTTCCAGGGCGGTACCAACGCCATCAAAAGCACGGCGGAAACAGTACACAGAAGGGAAACCACTCACCTCTCGACACCCAACGAGGAACCAGGACGCCATGGAGCCCGAGTTACAGGTGCTACCAATGTTGGTTTACCTCCTCTTCTACCAGGAGCAGCAAAGACGGCGGCAACGACCACAGTGAGTACTGCACCTACAATACGGGGGGGAGGGAAAAGAGAGTGACACACACACGCAACACACAACACCCCCACCCTCACCCACAACACCATACACACAAATACATGCAGCAACATTATATATACACCGCCCCCACTCCCTAGAAGAACGCAAGGAGAAAAGGAAATGATTGTAACAAGTGTAATCATGAAAAATCAGATAGTGAAAGTTCAAAATTCAGTATATACAAATATGTACACCAACTACACAAGTCTGGATAGTGTACCAATCATTGTCCGTGGACCAGTGGTCCCAAAATGCATGGGCGAAGCCCACACAAGATACCTGACACGAAACGGAGAGAAAACTGCTGGGGCATCAGATCGAAATTAAACAGGCACCTCAGGGGGAGGGAAGGGGAGGCACCTTAGCCAGATGAACGCATGACGCCACTGATGCACGAGGGGGCTCCATGCCCACTGCTGTATCCTGGGGAGTGCAAAGCCACAGTCTCTTTAGTGGATAACATTCTCCACTGGTTCTGGAGGGGGCTTTGTGCCCAGAGTGCTTCATCCTGCCAAGGACTGAGGTAGTGGATGTCTTTCTCCACTGGTTCTGGAGGGGGCTTTGTGCCAGGAGTGCTTCATCCTGCCAAGGACTGAGGTAGTAGATGTCTTTCTGCACTGGTTCTGGAGGGGGCTTTGTGCCCAGAGTGCTCCACATGCAGTGTGGCTGGTCCCATTACCTCACATGGGCGTGTGTCCCTAGGAACAGGTAGCATGATACGCCATGGAGGCAGAGACATACCCCACCAAGCTGCGGCTTCGCCTTCCACCTGCAGGTGCAAACAGTGATGAGAGTCATGCCTCATGGAAGCTGGGCAGGGTCCAAGAAGTCTCCTCCAGCCTCGGACGGCTGCCCACTGGGGATGGTAGACATGTCAGCGGTGGTGCTACTGTCCGAGCATGTCGCGGTGCTGGTGGCAGTGCTGGTGGCGGTGTTCGACGCTCGCCGCCGTACAGGTTGGTGTAGTGGTTGACAGAAGGGGTGACTCAAGTCCCTCAGTCGGAGCCACCGTGCCCTGTCCTGACCTACTGTTCGGCTTGTGTCCCTTCCCCACCTTTGATGGTGCCGCAGGTGTCTTGTCACTGTCCCCTTTTGTTTTGGATGAGCCCTTGGTGGCTGATAGGTGCAGCTTCTCCCTCTGGGATGTGGGCACCTTCTTCACCTTGGCAGGTGACGGAATGTCCTTGGCCTCGTTACGTGGCACACTGGCAGCCCTGATGGGTGGCGCACTCAATGACCCCGCAGTTGCTGGCACCACTGTGCCTGGGGATTTGGTGGCTGAGGTGCTGGGCTGGGACCTGGAAAGCCTGGACCCAGGGGAAGACTGCGGGGGGGGGGGGGGGGAAGGTGAAGGGAAGAGGTAAAAGTTAGCCAGGAAAGGTTTTTTAGACACACTGGGAAGGGAAGATGGAGGGGGTTTGGGAGTGGAGGAAGAGGTAGTGGTTGTAGAAGGTGGACGTTTGCTGAATTTGGGTGAAGGTGCATGGGCCGGAGGCTGTTGTGAGGTGGATGGCTGTTGGGTGGGTGTGTGCCTGTGTTTGTGTACTTTGGGAGGAGGGCTCACAGACACACTGGGGGAAGACACTGGGGATGTGTGAATGGTAGTGGGGGTGGGGATTGCACGTGAGCGGTGTGTGGTGATGGGCGTGCTGGTGATGGAGGTAGTGGCTGAGGATGTAGTGCATGCAGGTGTGAGTGAAGTCGAAACAGGGAGGGAGAAGGAGGACGTGGAGGAGGGGGACACAGTGGAGGCAGTGGATGTTGCTGTGTCTGCAGGGGTATGGTGCTTGTGTGAATGCTTGTGGGATGGGTGGTGCTTTTGTTTGCCATGTCCACTCTTGTGTGTTGATGAGTGTGCATGCTGGTCTGATGGTGTGCTTGGGATAGGCTGAGGTACAGGGGAGCGGGTCTGGGTGGAGGAAGTTGGAGGGGGGAGGCTGGACACAGGGACAATGGCTGCCATCAGTGTTGAGGCCAGAGCCTGAAATGCTCTCTGTTGGGCCGCCTGCCCAGAATGAATGCCCTCCAGGTATGCACTTGTTTGTTGAAAATGCCTCTCAACACCCTTGATGGCATTCAAAATTGTAGATTGCCCAACAGTGAGGGATCTCAGGAGGTCAATAGCCTCCTCAGTGAGGGCAGCAGGGCTGACTGGGGCAGGGGCTCAGGTGCCTGGGGAGAAGGAGATGCCCACCCTCCTGGGTGAGCGGGCACAGGACACATGCTGAGGGGCTGCTGGGAGGGTGGTGCTGGTAGGGGGGGTGGCGGCTATACCTGTTGATGCGGTGGGCACAGAGGTCCCCGCCACCGCAAGGGAGCTCCCATCAGAGAAGGAGTCGCTGTCACTGGTGTATGCTCCTGTCCCCGTTGTGGAGCTCCCCTCGCCCTCCGTCCCACTGGTGGCTTGAGACTCCGTTGCTTCACCCTCCAGGGCCATGTGGGTTGCAGCTCTCTCCTGCTCTGGTGCCAATGCTCCTCCGCCAGATGAAGCTAATGTACGCAAGAACAGGGAGACAAAACAAAAAGGGGGAGAGACAGAAGAAACACATGTTCAGTGCATGCAACACCACTACCATTGGCGGACACAACACACAGGGAGCAGCCCTATGCACTAAGCCATGCACTAACAGTTCCTAGGAAATTCACATAGGCTTGGGGGACGAGGCCTAGGCCCAATTGCTGCACACCTGGAAGTCACAGGAGCCTGACTAGGTGTAGATGGCTATTACCAGTAGTGGGGTTGGGGTGCCACAGAGCCTGCCTGACAAGGGACCTAGCCTACCAAGTTCGCCCTGACCTAGGGGAACCCACAGCCCACTTCGACCACCCAGACACCTTGTGCGAGCTCAGAGTCAGCTGAAGGAGAGTGTACTCACCCCCTTGTGGCTGATGTGATGCCCTCAAGCGCCCATCAAACTCCAGATAGGCCACCGCCAAGGTTCCGGTACATCAGAGGGGTCATGGTACGACGGGCACCCCTTCCACGTTGGGAGGCCATCCCCAGCTGGGCCTCTGCCGTCTTCTTGCTCCAGCGGTGCAGGTCCTCCCATCCTTTACGGCAGTGGGTGGTCCGTCTATGGTAGACCCCCAGGGTCCGGACGTCCTTGGCGATGGCACGCCAAATACCCTTCTTCTGGTGGGCGCTGACCTAGAGGAAAAGTGAAGTAAAAATGGATGTTTCTATCCCGTACATTTCATCTCACGCATTGCCAAACACCTCCCACCCTGGCCCGGACCTACATACACACACAATCCTGACATGCTGGCCTGTACCCCTCCCCACCCTCTTCCATCAAAGCCACTCCATACACTCATGTGCCATTCACCATGCTCACAGTGTTCTCACCTGTTTGTCTGGAGGACCGTACAGTTGCGTGTACTGGGGAGGACCCCATCCACCAGTTTCTCCAACTCCTCCAAAGTGAAGGCAGGGGCCCTTTCCCCAGACACTGTAGCCATCATCGCTTCCAGACACAGGTCACAGCAGCACTTGCAGTGTAGGTCCTCTCCTGTAGAAGGTCAGGTATCAAGTGAGGGAACAGTAAGAAAATGGCAGCCATGTCCGCGGCGGTACATACCGTCACCACCGGCGTACATCGTCATTGGCTCCTGGGACCCATCGGGCCCAATGTTATCCAATGCTGAATTGCGCAGCAGTCTTCGACCGCCCACCGCGATGGTGTACAACGCCAGTGCAGTTACTTCATTTCCCCTTGTCCCACCTTACAGGTCAGGCAGCCACCGTTTCAGAGGTCCACATGGCATGGAAAAAAACTGCATCACACCTATATAGGCCTGGAATATGGACAGATAAAGGCACATTGCGAATTTGCAACTTTTAACCAAATAACACAATGTGATACCGAAGTGTTGGATGACCCTCTGATTGCTCTTCTCCTCCATAGGGCACATCTGCTGGGGCAGGTGATGAGAAGACGGCATCCTCCGGTGTACAGACTCCTGGTGGACCTGTCGACAATGGAAGAGAGATACATCATTATCACCTGCAGACTTGATCGTGTAACAATCCTGGAACTGTGTGCCCAGTTGGAGCCAGACCTGATGTCAGCTATCTGCCATCCCACAGGAATCCCTCCTCTAGTCCAGGTTCTGTCTGTACTCCATTTCCTGGCCAGTGGGTCTTTTCAAACAACAGTGGCCATGGCATCAGGGATGTCCCAGCCAATGTTCTCTAACATGTTATCAAGAGTGTTATCTGCCCTGCTGAAACACATGCGCAGCTACATCGTTTTCCCTCAGGTGGAGGATTTGCCCACAGTGAAAGGTGACTTTTATGCCCTGGGACATATCCGCAACATCATTGGTGCCATTGATGGTACACATGTGGCATTTGTCCCTCCCCACATGAACGAACAGGTGTACAGAAACCGGAAAAGCTACCATTCTATGAATATGCAGATGGTGTGTTTGGCAGACCAGTACATCTCCCATTTGAATGCCAAGTATCCTGGCTCTGTGCATGACGCTTACATTTTGAGGAATAGCAGCATCTCTTATGTGATGGGGCAACTCCAGAGGCACCAGGTGTGGCTAATAGGTGAGACCAAGGTCCAAATGCAGTTGACATTGATGTCTGGGTATGGGGTTGTCCCTAAGGGTTAGTGTCTGTCTAACAGTTGTCCCTCAACATTTGCAGGTGACTCTGGTTACCTCAACCTGTCATGGCTACTGACCCCTGTGAGCAATCCCAGGACAAGGGCAGAGGAACGCTACAATGAGGCACATGGGTGAACTAGGAGGATTATAGAACGCCAGATTCCGGTGCCTCCATCCTACAGGTGGCTCCCTATACTACTCACCGAAGAAGGTGTGCCAGATCATTGTGGCCTGCTGTGTGTTGCACAACCTGGCTTTGCGACGCCAGGTGCCTTTTCTGCAGGAGGATGGGCCAGATGGTGGTCTTGTGGCAGCTGTGGAGCCTGTGGACAGTGAAGAAGAGGAGGCAGAAGAAGAAGATGTCGACAACCGAAACAACATCATCATGCAATACTTCCAGTGAGACACAGGTAAAAAGATGTAACTGCTTCCCACATCTCATACTATTGTTAGAGCTAGCATAGGTCTGTCATTTTCACTCAGTGTATGGACCCTGACTTGCTACTTTGCCTTTCCATGTCACAGTTCTGGGTCCCACTTTGTGCCCTCTGCTATGTTTACTGGTGGCCTACAGCTGTGTAACATTGGTATGTGAACAAGTACATTGACATTGCTATATTCCAGAGATTTTGCAATTACACATTTGTGAACGCACAGACTGACTCCAGATTGTTTTGTGATTCAATGGTGTTTATTTCTGTGCAAATAAGTGAAGGGGGTTGTAAAATGGGCTGGGATGATGGTGGAGGAATGCCCATGGCAGAGTCCAGTCCATTTGTTTCACAGGTGCATTGTCCAATGGGGCATAGGAAATGGAGCAATGGTAGTTTAAGGTGGACAGGGTGTCAAAGTGGGACAGAAGGGTGACATTCAGGGGGTCTTATTTCCTGGTGGGGGTCTTGGCAATGTTCTCTGTCTTGTTCCTGGATCACAGGGACAGTTTGCGGGCTGGTTCTCCTTCTGCAGGGGGTGGGGTGCTGGTGGTCAGTTGTTCCTGTGGCGGTGCCTCCTGTCTACTAGCGCCGGCGGAGGTGGAGGGCTGTTCATCATCCAGGCTAGTGTCAGGGGCCCGTTGGTGTGCCACTGTGTCCCTCCTGGTGTTGACAAGGTCTGCCAGCACCCCTGCAATGGTGACCAGGGTGTTGTTGATGGACTTCATGTCCTCCCTGATCCCCAGGTAGTGTTCCTCCTGCAGCCGCTGGGTCTCCTGAAACTTGTCCAGTACCGTGCCCATGGTCTCCTGGGAATGGTGGTAAGCTCCCATGATGTTGGAGAGTGCCTTGTGAAGAGTGGGTTCCCTGGGCATGTCCTTCCCCGGTCACACAGCAGTCCTCCCAGCTTCCCTGTTATCCTGTGCCTCTGTCCCCTGAACCGTATGCCCACTGCCACTGCCCCCAAGTCCCTGATCGTCCTGTGTTAGTGGGTTTGCCTGGGTTCCCTGTAGTGGTGGACACACTGCTGATTGACGTGTCCTGGGGACAGAGGGATGGGCCCGCTGGGTGGGTGCTGTGGCGGTGTTTCCTGAGGTGGGAGGTTCAGTGGTGGTTTGTGACTGTGTCAGGGGAACCGACGGTCCTGAGGTCCCTGATGGGCCGGGCTAGTCATCTGGATCCAGGCGTGCAGAGCTGCTGTCGTCATTGTGGGCCTCTTCTGTGGGAGGACTGGATATGTCTGGCACCTCCTGTCCGGTGACGTTGGGTAGGGGTCCTGTTGGGGTGTGGATGCATAATCTTAGTATCTGTGTGTGCCATCTTGTGCAATGGGTGAGTTGACCTCTACTCCTGTGCTTGCATTATTGCTGTGGCCCTTGTGTGATTGGTGATTTTGGGGCATGAGTGAGTCTCTCTACTGGACATGCTTTGGTGATGGGTGTCCATGTATTGGTGTTACATGCAGGGCTTGATTTTGGGATGTGTGGGTTGTGGTAGTGGGGTATCTGTGGGGTGTTGGGGTGATGGGTGTGAGGGTGAGGGTGGGAGTATGTGATGGCATGCAGGTGGGGTGAAGGGGATATGGTAGTTAAGATTTGACTTACCAGAATCCAGTCCTCCTGCTACTCCTGCGAGGCCCTCAGGATGCATGATCGCCAAGACTTGCTCCTCCCATGTTGTTTGTTGTGACAGAGGAGGTGGGGGTCCACTGCTAGTCCTCTGTACAGCAATCTGGTGTCTGAATACCACGGAACATACCTTCCCCCGTAGGTCATTCCACCTCTTCCTGATGTCATCCCGTGTTCTTGGATGCTGTCCCACTGCGTTGACCCTGTCGACGATTCTCCGCCATAGCTCCATCTTCCTAGCAATGGATGTCTGCTGCACCTGTGATCCGAATAGCTGTGGCTCTACCCGGATGATTTCCTCCACCATGACCCTGAGCTCCTCCTCAGAAAACATGGGGTGTCTTAGAAGTGCCATGATGTGGTGTGGGTGATGTGTGAGTTGCTCTCTGTTGTGATGTGTGAGGGGATGTGTTGGTGTGTGTTGTTTGAGGTGCGTGGATGTTGTATAAGTGATGGTGTTGTGTGTCTGTGGATGCTGGTGTTGCGTTAGCTGATCTCTCTCTCTGGCCTTCTTTCAAATTTTTGGTTGTAAAGGTTTGTGGGTGATGTGGGTGTGTGCTTTATATTGGATTCGGTGTGTGGGTGTGGTGTGTGTATGTGTATCAGGTGAGTGTATTTCAAATTCTCCAATGTGGTTGTGTTCTGTAAATGTGTGTGTATTTTGAGCGCGGCGGTGTGTACCGCCAATGGATAACCACGGTTGAAAGACCGCCACGTTGATTCGTGGGTCGTGATACTGTGGACGTATTCTTGTTGGTGTGACGGTGTATGTTTTGGTATCGCCAGTTTATCACTGACCTTTGGTGCGGCGGACTTGTGTGGGTGTCTGTGTTGTGGCGGATTCCAAGCTGTGAGTCGTAATACCTGTAGCGGAATTCCGCAGCCGAGACGGTATGTTGGCGGTCTTCTGCACGGCGGTAAGCGGGTTTTACCACCAAGGTTCCAATGAGGGCGTTAGTTCCCTGGGTGCGCATGTGGGAATACCCTCCTGAGGGCAGCAAACATCTGGCATAACCCCAGCCAGAACCCCCATAGGCACAGTGATAGTTTGTCAATCTAATTCACCAAGATCAGAAGGGGGGTGAACCTATTTCTGGTGGGTATCGTGGGAGTGGGGCACAGTCCTCATCTCTGCTCTGGATAATTAAAACCCCTAGCTACAGACGGGGTGGAGGGCTTATAGAAAAATCCTAATGGCAAGATCCTGATGCCAGGTCCCATCATAGAAGGTTGCCTAGCATTGAAAATCAACCTCACGCCATATCCGGGGTCTAAAATTAATCACCATGCAGTCACCATCCATGGACTTATTTGTAAGTCCAATCTACTCACCTCTTCGCGCAAACAGTATATTCCTAGATTCGATGGGGGGAAAAGTAGTGTTTTGGCTCAGCCAGTGACAAACCTTATTCTGCAGGTTTTCAGTTGACTCACCATGGGGAAACTCAAGGGGGGGAGCACCAGCTAATACTTCCACGTATGGGCAGCACTCAGGCGGCAGATTCAGACGGGGCAGTCTTCTGGATGGCGCAAATTGAGCATCCTTACCCCCTCTATTTCTAGGGACTCCTTCTATGGATTGCCCCTGATTCACTATTTCTCTCCCAACTTCACGAAACAAGGGGCCCCTTATAATACCTAATGAGGAGCCCGCAGCACGAGATTGTGAGGATTGAACATTAGAAGGAGCTGAAGGCAGAACTCCTGAGAAAGGACGGCTCCCTCCTTAAACTCTGGATTACTAACGGCTTCTCCCTGCAAGCACCTATCCTCACCTCTTCTTTCCTCCAGCACAGGGGACCCATGAGTGGTCAACACAGGATCTGGCCTATTCAAAGAGGAGATCAATGTCTCCAATTTGGATAACCTTTCTAGGACTGGAGCCAGACACTGCTCGAAAATATTTTAAATGTATCCAGCACATGATCCCACTCCTGGCTGCCATCCGGGACCTCCACCTTGCTGCTCATAAAACCTCTTCTCTCTGGTTGCTTGGGCTGTTGCTTCCCTTTTACTGGCAGAGCATTCTTTTTGGGTATGGGTGGGGTCTGTACTAAAGAATCTGCCAAGTACTCTCTCCCAGCTACTACCTCTCTTGGGTGTGTGTCATCAGGGGGTCCCAAGGGCGAAATATCCATGGACCCTAAGGATTAGTGGAGGGAACATGGGACCGTGGAAGGACCCTCACGTGGCCCGTCACTCCGGCCCTCCCCTGGCTCCAAAGATAACCTCCTTTCAGACAAATCGATTTCTTTTGCAATCTTGCCCATAGCCCGGGTTAGGAAGGAGTCAATTGTAGATCCCTTTTGAGATTTTGGCGATGCTCCCTTACTCTCCTGCAGTTTGCGCCTTTCCATATTGTGACCCTAGGGCACTAAAAGCCTCAATACATCTCTATGTAAATAAGAATGAGTTTAAGGGGAGGGCAGGAGCACCTATTTGATTATACCTCACAACAAGACATAAATGATAAAATTAGGTGGGAGCCAAAACCAAGAGGGCAGGCCCAGCCCAGTCTCCTTCGGGCTCCGACGGGTGTGAAAGGGCCTGCCCTTGGCCCGCAGAGCGGTGTGCCCATCGAGCTTTATAGCGCTTGTTGGAAATGGCAAGTGGGAGCAGGTGATGTCGAAAATGGCTGCCTCCTGGGGCCACACAGCAGTCTGGGATATGTAGACCCTTTTTAGCAGAGTTTAGTACTTCCCGCGCAGCGGTGTGCCCCTTTGGGCTTTATAGTGCTCGTTGGAAATGGCAAGTGGGAGCAGGTGATGTTGAAAATGGCTGGCTCCTGGGGCCAGAAAGCAGTCTGGGATATGCAGTCCCTTTTAGCAGAATTTAGTGCTTCCTGTGCAGCGGTGTGCCTGTGCAGCGGTGTGCCCCATTGCGTTTTATAGCGCTCGTTGGAAATGGCAAGTGGGAGCAGGTGATGTCGAAAATGTCCGGCTCCTGGGTCGACAAGGCAGTCTGGGATATGTAGCCCCTTTTAGCAGAGTATAGCGCTTCCCGCGCAGCGGTGTGCGCCCTCACCCTCTTCTTTCCTCCAGCACAGGGGACCCATGAGGCAACACAGGATCTGGCCTATTCAAAGAGGAGATCAATGTCTCCAATTTGGATAACCTTTCTAGGACTGGAGCCAGACACTGCTCGAAAATATTTTAAATGTATCCAGCACATGATCCCACTCCTGGCTGCCATCCGGGACCTCCACCTTGCTGCTCATAAAACCTCTTCTCTCTGGTTGCTTGGGCTGTTGCTTCCCTTTTACTGGCAGAGCATTCTTTTTGGGTATGGGTGGGGTCTGTACTAAAGAATCTGCCAAATACTCTCTCCCAGCTACTACCTCTCTTGGGTGTGTGTCATCAGGGGGTCCCACGGGCGAAATATCCATGGACCCTAAGGAGTAGTGGAGGGAACATGGAACCGTGGAAGGACCCTCATGTGGTCCATCACTCGGGCCCTCCCCTGGCTCCAAAGATAACCTCCTTTCAGACAAATCGATTTCTTTTGCAATCACGCCCATAGCCCGGGTTAGGAAGGAGTCAATTGTAGATCCCTTTTGAGATTTTGGCGATGCTCCCTTACTCTCCTGCAGTTTGCGCCTTTCCATATTGTGACCCTAGGGCACTAAAAGCCTCAATACATCTCTATGTAAATAAGAATGAGTTTAAGGGGAGGGCAGGAGCACCTATTTGATTATACCTCACAACAAGACATAAATGATAAAATTAGGTGGGAGCCAAAACCAAGAGGGCAGGCCCAGCCCAGTCTCCTTCGGGCTCCGACGGGTGTGAAAGGGCCTGCCCTTGGCCCGCAGAGCGGTGTGCCCCTCGAGCTTTATAGCGCTTGTTGGAAATGGCAAGTGGGAGCAGGTGATGTCGAAAATGGCCGCCTCCTGGGGCCACAAAGCAGTCTGGGATATGTAGACCCTTTTTAGCAGAGTTTAGTACTTCCAGCGCAGCGGTGTGCCCCTTTGGGCTTTATAGTGCTCGTTAGAAATGGCAAGTGGGAGCAGGTGATGTTGAAAATGGCTGGCTCCTGGGGCCAGAAAGCAGTCTGGGATATGCAGTCCCTTTTAGCAGAATTTAGTGCTTCCTGTGCAGCGGTGTGCCCCATTGCGTTTTATAGCGCTCGTTGGAAATGGCAAGTGGGAGCAGGTGATGTCGAAAATGTCCGGCTCCTGGGTCGACAAGGCAGTCTGGGATATGTAGCCCCTTTTAGCAGAGTATAGCGCTTCCCGCGCAGCGGTGTGCGCCCTCGCCCTCTTCTTTCCTCCAGCACAGGGGACCCATGAGTGGTCAACACAGGATCTGGCCTATTCAAAGAGGAGATCAATGTCTCCAATTTGGATAACCTTTTTAGGACTGGAGCCAGACACTGCTCGAAAATATTTTAAATGTATCCAGCACATGATCCCACTCCTGGCTGCCATCCGGGACCTCCACCTTGCTGCTCATAAAACCTCTTCTCTCTGGTTGCTTGGGCTGTTGCTTCCCTTTTACTGGCAGAGCATTCTTTTTGGGTATGGGTGGGGTCTGTACTAAAGAATCTGCCAAGTACTCTCTCCCAGCTACTACCTCTCTTGGGTGTGTGTCATCAGGGGATCCCAAGGGCGAAATATCCATGGACCCTAAGGAGTAGTGGAGGGAACATGGAACTGTGGAAGGACCCTCATGTGGTCCGTCACTCCGGCCCTCCCCTGGCTCCAAAGATAACCTCCTTTCAGACAAATCGATTTCTTTTGCAATCACGCCCATAGTCCGGGTTAGGAAGGAGTCAATTGTAGATCCCTTTTGAGATTTTGGCGATGCTCCCTTACTCTCCTGCAGTTTGCGCCTTTCCATATTGTGACCCTAGGGCACTAAAAGCCTCAATACATCTCTATGTAAATAAGAATGAGTTTAAGGGGAGGGCAGGAGCACCTATTTGATTATACCTCACAACAAGACATAAATGATAAAATTAGGTGGGAGCCAAAACCAAGAGGGCAGGCCCAGACCAGTCTCCTTCGGGCTCCGACGGGTGTGAAAGGGCCTGCCCTTGGCCCGCAGAGCGGTGTGCCCCTCGAGCTTTATAGCGCTTGTTGGAAATGGCAAGTGGGAGCAGGTGATGTTGAAAATGGCCGCCTACTGGGGCCACAAAGCAGTCTGGGATATGTAGACCCTTTTTAGCAGAGTTTAGTACTTCCCACGCAGCGGTGTTCCCCTTTGGGCTTTATAGTGCTCGTTGGAAATGGCAAGTGGGAGCAGGTGATGTTGAAAATGGCTGGCTCCTGGGGCCAGAAAGCAGTCTGGGATATGCAGTCCCTTTTAGCAGAATTTAGTGCTTCCTGTGCAGCAGTGTGCCCCATTGCGTTTTATAGCGCTCGTTGGAAATGGCAAGTGGGAGCAGGTGATGTCGAAAATGTCCGGCTCCTGGGTCGACAATGCAGTCTGGGATATGTAGCCCCTTTTAGCAGAGTATAGCGCTTTCCGCGCAGCGGTGTGCGCCCTCGCACTTTATAGCGCTTGTTGGAAATGGCAAGTGGAAGCAGGTGATGTCGAAAATTGCCACCTCCTAGGGGCACAAAGAAGTCTGGGATAGGTAGTCCCTTTTAGCAGGGTTTAGCACTTCCCACGCAGAGGTGTGCCCACTCGCGCTTTATAGCGCTTGTTGGAAATGGCAAGTGGGAACAGGTGATGTTGAAAATGGCCGCCTCCTGGGGCCAGAAAGCAGTCTGGAATAGGTAGTCCCTTTTAGCAGAGTTTAGAGCTTCCCTCGCAGCGGTGTGCCCCCTCGCACTTTATAGCAGTAGTTGGAAATGGCAAGTGGGAGCAAGTGATGTCGAAAATGGCCACCTCCTGGGGCCACAAAGCAGTCTGGGATATGTAGTCCCTTTTAGCAGAGTTTATCGCTTCCTTTATTGGGCACAAAGATACTGCTCATAATGAAGATCAGTGCAGAATCCTGAACCTTTGCAGGAGTTTTTCACACTGAAAAAGCACCATACCTTGAAAGCAGTGTTTTCCTCTACAGAACAGAAAGGAACATTACAAGTCTGAGGTCAGCAACATCAAGTCGTTTATAAAACATGACTGCACAGTGTATTAATTACCCATCTGCAATCAACAATAGTTGTATTAAATGTACTCTATGAGGGTTGAACCCGGCAAGTTTGTAGCTGCTATATACCCAGCATGCCATTACATAGACGTTTACTGATAGGCCTATGCTAGTCGGGGAGTAATGGTAATAGGTCCAGTTGCGAGAACCATCTAGTTGATGAGGTACTGACTGTATTTTCACAAAGCCCTGCTTTGAAATTCTATGTATTGCAATGTTTTGACAATTTGTTCTAATTAAAAGAGGCAGTGTCTCTCACTTTTTCCTTACTCATCTATCTTTTAGTAGTTATTTTGGGATTAACCTCCCAGTAATTAATTTTGTATGAAGAATTAATTTGTTTTGGAAATTACATCTGATGAAATCTCACTTTCATCTGATGTCAATTTCATTTTCACCTGTAGAAGGCAGTATTGTGCCACCTCCGATTATTTTTACCTTATTTTCAATATGTTATGTATATATTTCTATTTTGAGGTGGAGACTCCAGAAAGGTGCCCCATGTTTTTATGGTGGAGACTCATGTGAACCCCTTTGCCTTTAATAACTCTTACAATTTGTTTTTTTTTAGCACATTCAGGGAGATCCATTGGTGTGTCCCCTAAATTAAACTGTTTGTAGCCTCAAGATCTAATAAAAAATGTGAAGATGTATGTTTTTTAACAAATTTGCCCAACATTGTTTTGCATTTTTTATATTGGCAAATATAAAAAATAGACACACTACCTTAGGAATTGTTGCTGGTCCTAGTATGCTTGTTTCCGGTCCAGAGAGGACATGGCTTGGCAGTTCAGGCTGGACTTTTCCCATGGGGAGAAGGGTCAAGACTGATTTCATATGGCTGGGTCCAAACTGGGGTGATGTGGCGAGCAAAATAACGATGGATAAAACCGAGATATGTGACTGGGGGTGAATGTTTGACAAGTTTCAACACTTCGCCCAACATTTTATTTTGTGTTTTTACTGTCTGGAACACATTAATACGAAATTCATGAGATTTTCCTAATGAATGTAGCCTGTTTGATCAGTTATGTAATATTAGCACAGCTCCTAAAAGTGTGGCAGAATCACTTTTTAGGTGCACTGTTCATTTGATGACAGACATCAAAGTGAGGACTATAGGAGAATCATAAAAGCTATATATTTTTTAACTCTGTGTGAGCAAAGAAATCTATTGGTGCTAGCAAGACAGCCACTGCCCTGACTAGCTGGCCAACAGAACACTATGAACATGATGTTTATCTGAAATATTATTTATTTTTTCCAAGATATGATAATCCCCTCCTGCCTCCCTTGTGCAAGAACCAGTTTTAACCCCTCATCAGCCAGGCTAGCTTGAATCCAGTGGCATGGGAAGCACAGGACCCACGTCTGGGCATACCCTTCCCACATAGGGCAACAAATTAAAAAATAACAAGTGGTGGACGGAATGCTGAAAAATGTCAAACATTCACCCGTAGTACAGAGATCTGGGCCTAAATCCATCGTTTTTTGCTGCCCATGCCATTCCAGTTTGGACCCAGCCATATGCAAATCAGTCTTGACCCTGTTCCCCATGGGAACAGTCCAGCCTGAACTGCCACACCAGGTCTTCCCTGGACTGGAAACAAGCATCCTGGTACCAGATTCAGGGTTTCAACCCTCATCAGCCCGGCTAGCTTGAATCAAGTGGCATGGAAAGCACGGGACCCATGTCTGGGCATACCCTTCCCACATAGGGCGACAAATGCAAAAAGAACAAGTGATGGACGGAATGCTGAACAATGTCAAACATTCACCCCCATTACAGAGATCTGGGCCTAAATCCATCATTTATTTGCTGCCCGGCCATTTCAGTTTGGACCCAGCCATATGCAAATCAGTCTTGACCCTGTTTCCCATGGGAACAGTCCAGCCCGAACTGCCAGACCAGGTCTTCCCTGGACTGGAAACAAGCATCCTGGGACCGGTTTCAGGGTTTAACCCCTCCGCAGCCAGGCTAGCTTGAATCCAGTGGCATGGGAAGCACGGGACCCACGTTTAGGCATACCCTTCCCACATAGGGCAACAAATGAAAAAAGAACAAGTGATGGACGGAATGCTGAAAAATTTCAAACATTCACACCCCAGTACAGAGATCTGGGCCTAAATCCAGCGTTTTTTTGCTGCCCATGCCATTCCAGTTTGGACCCAGCCATATACAAATCAGTCTTGACCCTGTTCCCCATGGGAACAGTCCAGCCTGAACTGCCACACCAGGTCTTCCCTGGACTGGAAACAAGCATCCTGGTACCGGATTCAGGGTTTCAACCCTCATCAGCCCGGCTAGCTTGAATCCAGTGGCATGGGAAGCATGGGACCCACGTCTGGGCATACCCTTCCCACATAGGGCGACAAATGCAAAAAGAACAAGTGATGGACGGAATGCTGAACAATGTCAAACATTCACCCCCATTACAGAGATCTGGGCCTAAATCCATCATTTATTTGCTGCCCGGCCATTTCAGTTTGGACCCAGCCATATGCAAATCAGTCTTGACCCTGTTTCCCATGGGAACAGTCCAGCCCGAACTGCCAGACCAGGTCTTCCCTGGACTGGAAACAAGCATCCTGGGACCGGTTTCAGGGTTTAACCCCTCCGCAGCCAGGCTAGCTTGAATCCAGTGGCATGGGAAGCATGGGACCCACGTTTAGGCATACCCTTCCCACATAGGGCAACAAATGAAAAAAGAACAAGTGATGGACGGAATGCTGAAAAATTTCAAACATTCACCCCCAGTACAGAGATCTGGGCCTAAATCCAGCGTTTTTTTGCTGCCCATGCCATTCCAGTTTGGACCCAGCCATATACAAATCAGTCTTGACCCTGTTCCCCATGGGAACAGTCCAGCCTGAACTGCCACACCAGGTCTTCCCTGGACTGGAAACAAGCATCCTGGTACCGGATTCAGGGTTTCAACCCTCATCAGCCCGGCTAGCTTGAATCCAGTGGCATGGGAAGCATGGGACCCACGTCTGGGCATACCCTTCCCACATAGGGCGACAAATGAAAAAAGAACTAGTGACGGACGGAATGCTGAAAAATGTCAAACATTCACCCCCAGTACAGAGATCTGGGCCTAAATCCATCATTTGTTTGCTGCCCATGCCATTCCAGTTTGGACCCAGCCATTTGCAAATCAGTCTTGACCCTGTTCCCCATGGGAACAGTCCAGCCTGAACTGCCAGACCAGGTCTTCCCTGGACTGGAAACAAGCACCCTGGGTCCGGTTTCCAGGTTTCACCCCTCATCAGCCCGGCTAGCTTAAATCAAGTGGCATGGGAAGCACAGGACCCACGTCTGGGCATACCCTTCCCACATAGGGCGACAAATGAGAAAAGGCCTGTCATGGTATACATGATATGGCCTGACGTTGTATAGTATGGTATGGTACTGCCTATCATTCTATAGTATGGTATTATATGACCTATCATTGTATAGTATTATAAGATATGCTATTGCCTTTCACTGTATAGTATAATATGGCCTGTCATTTTATAGTATGGTATGGTATCGGCATTGCGTAGTGTGGTATAGTATTGCCTCTTATTCTAAATGGCCTGTCATTCTATAGTATGGTATGACCTGTCATTGTATAGTATAGTACGGCATTTTCTGTTACTTTATAGTATGGTTTGGCCTTCATTCTGTAGTATGGTATGGTATGGCCTTTCAACCTATAGTATAGTATGGTAAGGCCTGTCATTCTATAGTGCGGTATGGTATGTCCTGTCATTGTCTAGTAGTGTATGGTCAGTCATTGAATAGTATGATATTGTTATGGCGTATCATTGTATAGTATGGTAGGGTATGGCCTGTCATGTATGTTATGGTATGGCCTGTCATTGTATAATATGGTATAGTAAGGCCTGTCATTGTTTAGTAGGGAATGGGTTGCCCTGTCATTGTATAGTATACTGTAGTGTAGAATAGTGTAGTATGGTTAACTTGTAATTGTATGGTATGGTATGGCCAGTCATTGTATGGTATAGTATAATATAGTATGGTATAACCTGTTATTGTATGGTATGGCCTGTCATTGTATAGCATGGCATAGTATGGACTGATATTGTAAAATATGATAAGGTATGTCCTGTCGTTTTACAATATGCATAGGATGACATGGCATGGCCTGTCATGTATGTTATGGTATGGCCTGTCATTGTATAATATGGTATAGTAAGGCCTGTCATTGTTTAGTAGGGAATGGGATGCCCTGTCATTGTATAGTATACTGTAGTGTAGAATAGTGTAGTATGGTTAACTTGTAATTGTATGGTATGGTATGGCCAGTCATTGTATGGTATAGTATAATATAGTATGGTATAACCTGTTATTGTATGGTATGGCCTGTCATTGTATAGCATGGCATAGTATGGACTGATATTGTAAAATATGATAAGGTATGTCCTGTCGTTTTACAATATGCATAGGATGACATGGCATGGCTTGTCAATGTATGTCAATGTATCATGAATGAATGATGAGATTTGTAACACGCACAGCTACACCTAGGAGTGTCCCAGATGATAGAACAAAAGAACTACAGACTGAGAGAAACCAAACACAGCAAAAAGTGCCGGGTCATAAGAGTTTTTCGGAAAGCTGTTTCCTCTTTTAAGCTACGCACCTTGACCTGGAGGTTATTCCAGGCTTGAACCGCCAAACAGGAAAAGGACGCTCCCCCATTCCTGGTCCGTTTAATCTTAGGGACCACAATCAGTAGACTGTGTGAAGAATGTAAGGCTCTCCAAGGAAGATAGTGTATAAATCTTTCTGTGAGGTGTTGCGGTTCTAATCCATAAAAGGCCCGGTGTGCTAATACAAATGTCTTAAATAAAATTATTTGTTATTTGGCAGTCAATGAAAAGCAGTGAAATGCTGAGATGCGCACTGTGGGGAATTTTTATCAGCAAATGCACAGTTGCATTTTCACCATCTGTAGCCTAATGAGTGATGCAGGTAGACCTAAGAAGAGCACATTTCCATAATCCAGTCTTGGTGTAATCAGGATATCGACCACTGTTTTCCTGGAATGCAGCAGCAGGAGAAACAAGAATTTCTTGAGAGACCTGAGTTTAGCAAAACAGGATCCCACCACTGCAGTGATCTGAAGTTGGAAAGATAAACAAGTGTACTTTAACTCCCAGGTTTCTAGCTACAGTGACGTGGGGGGGTTAGTGAAGCTGTGCAACAATGTTCCCACCTCAAACATGTTGCTGTCCCCCAAAGTAGAATCTTACTGTTATCAGAGTTGCATTGTAAATTGCTGGCCTGCATCTAGTCCAGAACCAATCTCAAACAGCATGGTATGGTATGACCTGTCATTGTATACTATGGGATGGTATGGTCTGTCGATGTGTGGTATTACTGTTCATTACATAGTAAGGTATGTAATGGTATGGCCTGTCATTGCATATTATGGTAAGATATTGCCTGTCATTGTATACTATGGTATGGTGTGGCTGTGCTGCCCGGAAAAGGCCCTGAATGAAGTAAAAAGCCTGGTGTCAAAAAATCTCAGAGAGGACATACAAGTTCTGGACGGGTACACTGACCAGGACCCAAGGCCGGAGACACTGGTAGAGAAGAACAGATAATTCCAGAACATTTCCGAGGAGGAACAGGATAACTCAGAAGGAAGAAGGATAGGATGAGAACTAGCACACCCCAGCAGAGACCTACCTTTCAATTAGGCTTGCTGCAACAATACGCCAGGTCTTCATTAAGTATTGGATTGGGAAAAAGGTTATAGACTTCAATACAATGATGGTCATCTTGAATCATGTAAAATATTAATCCTTGGAAATCCCTACAAGAATTTCTGGGAGAGAAAAAGGACTGGAAGCTCTGTAAAAAACTGTAAACTTTGCACTTGTATAGCGCACTACTCACCCGTTAGGGTCTCAAGGCGCTGTACGCATACCGCTGTGGAACCCCTCCTGGCTTTTCCCTGTGAGGCACCCACTCCTGGACAGCCCCAGGGTGAAGCCAGGCATCCAAGCGCTGTGAGGGCGATTGTGGAGATTAAGTAAGCTATTGCCCAGAGTTACAGAGTGAGACCCATTAATTAGATTAGGCACCGAGATGAGAATTATCTGGTCCAAGGGAATTGAGCCCAAGACCCACTGAGGTGGGAATTGAACCCTGTCCCAGGCCAGATCTCTGCCTCAGGGTCTGCCGCTCTAACCATTGTGCCACACTTCTCCACAGCTCTGCAGGAACCGTGTGTCCTGCCCACCCAAGATAACCTCAGGCACTCACACTGGGTCACTGGGTCAGACATTGACAGCAGTGCAACTGTATGCTGGCCTTAGATGGTCCAGGTTTGCCTTGAAAGTGCCTGAAAAAAAGGTTGAACCAGAACAAGGGTGTAAACTAAGGAAACATCTTCCCATGAACTTTCACTAGGGTCACCACCCTTCAAGTGAGTTACAAAGTGTATTTGAATCACAAATCTCTTAACTTTACATTCTGGTTTGTTGTTCAGCAGAATAGGGGGAGGGGTAAATAAAAGGCTTTCAAAGAGATCCACAAAGTAAGGTTTCAATTGGGAGGAAAGAAACTCTGGATTAATCTTACAACCAAAAGGCAATTTAAATGTAAAGGCAACTAGATTCACGATTTGGTTAATCTGAAACAGCCCATGGAACTGAGGTTTAAACTTTTTAAGGGAAACATGAGGAGGAAAAAACTTAGAGGGTAACCAAATCTTATACCCAGTGTTATAATCAGCAGAAGATTTATAATTACCATCTTTCTCTTTTTAGATTCCTGAATATTGAACAAAATCTTACATTGAACGGTTTGCAACTTTCAAACAAAGCTTGTAGCTGCAGGAACCATAACTGGTTCCTAAAAAACAGAATGAACAGTTTGACGACAAAAACAAAAAAGTCAGAAAAATGGTGAAGTCTGAGTGGCACTGTTAACAGAGTTGGTATAGAAAAACTCAACCAGTTTAAAAAAGAAGACAAGTAACTCTGTGTGGCATTGCAAAAGCATTGAAGATATTATTCCAGTACTTGGTTATGTCATTCAGTTTGAACACTGGTATGAAGGTTAAATCTGGAAGACAAAGCCACCTCAATATAAAGAGATTTTCAAAATGACTTTAAAAAATGGGACACATATTGAGGTCCCCGGTCAGAAATAACTTGAGGTGACCCAAGTAAACAAACAATTTCTCATTTAAAAAAATACCCTATGTTTTTACCAGAAGGTAATCTCTTAAATGCAGTGAAATTAGCCATCATGGATAAGGAATCAGCAGTGACCATGATAACATGATTACTTTCTGATGTGGGTAGGACTACAATTAAATTAATGGAAACAGTATGCCATGACTCTGAAGGTATTAGTAACTGCTGCAGAAGCCCAGAGGATGATTTAACAAAAAGTTCGGTGAAACTTTGAATAGACGGCCACTAAAAAGAACAAAGAAGGAGCTCCATAGTAGATTTAATTTCTCTGTGCCCACCAATAGGAGAATCATGGCACACTTTCAAGACTTCCAACCTTAATTCTTTGGAGGGGGTAAAAACGGCCTTTCCTTTGAATACAAGATCCCTTGTTTGCAGATGTGCCCTCATAAAGTTTCCTAATCCTTTATGGTGACTTTAGAATAACTGGCTTGGACTCTTTCAGGAAAAGATTAGTTCACCCCCACGAACATTTGAGATGAAAGGATATTTTGACCAAAAATTGGGGAAGATTTGGGATATCTACGTGAGAGGACATTAGCCCAGGTATATTTAGAACCAGAAATATGAGTAAAAAAGAAGTTATACTGATTGGATAAATAGGCCAAAAAGGCTTTACGACTATTTCTACGATGCCTGTTCTTGTGGTACTGTAGGATGTGATGATAAATGAAACTTTCAAAGGGTTTGCATGCTCCCATCAAAACATATCTTTATTCAGAGCAAGCCATTTTAATTTCCAGAAGTTCTCTATTTAAGACAGAGTAATTTCTTTCCGAGTTAAACAAAGTATGAAAGAAGTAAAAGCTAACCCATCATCTTCTTGAAGCTGACAGAGTACAGCACCAATTTCCCAGTCAGAGGCATCAGTCTCAACAATAATTTCTTAGTTGGATCTGAATGATGTAATACTGGGGCTTGATTAAAGACTTGTTTCAGTTCTCCAAAAGATATCTCGGATCAGGATCCCCACTGGAAACCACGGCTATCCATATCCTTAAATAAGGGGGTGATGTTACTAGTTAATTGAGCAAAAAATTCCACAAACTGCAGCTAGAAAGTGGCAAACTCAAGAAAACCCTGCACTTCTTTGATACAATAAGGGGGTATCTAACCCGGATTTGCAAATACATTACGTGGGTCCATTGCAATTCTGGTGTTATTCAACTGGAAACCCAGTTGCTTAACTGACACATTTCAGGTTTGCAAAAATGTTGATTCTGATGGAGTCTGACCAACACTTGATGGACAAGATGGTGGTGTAACAAGGGATCACTGGAATAGACCAAATTATTATCAAGATATACGACAATGAATTGTTTAAGCATTAAAGCAAAAATTTGGTCAAAGAAACATTGAAAAATTCCCGGAGCGTTACTTAAACCAAAAACCAAAGGAAATAACTCAATATCTAAACGGAACTAGCAGTGTTCTAAAGGCAGCCTTCAATTTGATCCCTTCCTTTATTCAGAGAAGATGACATGCTCCACGAAGATATAACTTAGTAAACATCTTAGCACCTCTAATGGACTCTAAAATATCTTTAAAAAAAGAAGTCATTATTATGACCTTTGTAGCCCTCTAAATTCTATGAAGGGTCATAACTCATTAGATTTTATTGGAACAAAGAACACAGAAGTGCCATTTGGAGAGGTTGATCAAGTTATTAAGCCATTCGGTATATGTTTTAGCAAGCATTGTTTTAAAACTTATTTTTCATACTTTTAAAGAAAGTAAACTCTTCCAATGAGAATAGCTGCTCCAAGTTCAATAGTGATGGCATTGTCAAACGCCAGATGGGGAAGTATTGTCAGTTCTTTAGGTTTTTCAAATCAATCCACATACTCTTGGTACTTAGCAGGTACGCCTTAAAGTAGGTTTATCAAATTGAAATTTGAAAGCTGATGTAAAGCTACTTCCTTTGGAGTCCAATAGTCTTTCAAAAATTAACGGTGTTTGTGGCAGCACTGTGAAGATAGAGAAATGTTCTAGTCTCTAGCTTGATTAAAGGATTATGTTGAGCTAAAAAAAGAATCCCTAAAATATTGTAAGTGTGAGACGAAGTAAGATCGAATGAAACAGTCTTTTGGTGTTTACCACAGGTCATCCTTAAACACAGCATAGTCATCGCCCTAGGAGACGCTGTGTCTGCCTGTCCCATCCAATCCGGGTGCTGCTGTCAACCTGTTCACTAAAAAAAAAAAGCAACATCAAAGCAGCATTGGGATTGGTTTCGTTGGCGGGCAGCCCTTAAGATGCAAAGAATGCCTTTTTCCAGTCATCGGAGTGTTCAGCCAGCACTGGGCAGCCCGGACTGCAGGAGTCATAAAAAATAGCCAGAAGTAATAAAATGGTGATCCTTGAGTGGTGAGTTCACCACCGGCCTCAACGAGACTGCGCAGGTGCACGTGTAGCAGTATTAGAAAATCACTCCGTAGCTTGTCGGTCTGTTTATTATTTATAAACAAAGTGTAATTAAGAGACAATGGCCTTTTCTTTAGGAGTAGCTATTTTCAAACCCTCTCCTTGAATGACATGCATAATTTCCACTTCTACTTTTCAGTTGTTTTTAAATAACTATAACTTTTTTTTCTCGCAGTTGGATCTCCTTTTTTTCAATCAAATGCTACTGTGCATGAGACAAATCTGTATTTAAGGTTGAGCGCGCACAAGCGCTCTGGACCATGTTGTAATCTTTCTGTGGGCTTCTAACCACGCCCATGTCACGCTTGTCACTTTGATTGGTTTATGGGCTCGCCTTTTAAAGATAGATTGATTCCATTTGTGAAAGACATGCAAAAGTCATGCCTTTTCCGGTTTTTAGCCCTCCTGGAGCGCACCAGTAAACTACTGAAAACATACAAGGCTCCATTCTGCTGGTTTCTGGACTACTTTATCTTTTCATTTCCTGTGCAGCACATCTCGCTGGGCTTTGCATGTCATGGCGACCATCGGCTCGCATTTGTGAAACTGTTTTACTTTTCATTATTAGTTTATGAGGCAAGAAAAGTCTAGTTAAAAGTTTACAACGCTATTAGCTCTAACGCGAGCAAACGCAAGACCCATTGCATTGCAAATGTTTGTTTAATTTGTGCCTTTAAAGTGTATTTAAGCCATTAATGAAGCAAGCTGGATGAAATGTCAACCTCTTCGGAGTGTCTGATTTACATCAGGTAACAGAAACTGTACTGTTTAGATAGCGTCCAAGACAAGTTGGATTCTATAATATTTAACCAGATTTTGAGCAAATATCTTCTGTAACTTCATATTTAGCCAGTGGCTAGATAGACCGTCACTGATTACAGTAAAAGTGATCAATGAAGTGCCCAGGGTCAGACTGCCCCCTGCTGCTTTCTTCACACAATGGCACCCTACAGGCTCACATGTTCCTGCAGTGAATGCCTACCTGAGTTGATTTGGAAGCGAGTTTAAAATATTCCTTTGAAGCAGACTGAATATGGAAGTGTTCTGCAAACCTACCAAACTCTGATTTGTCGTAAGCTGCATGGAAAGCACTGAATTACCATTTCTATAAAAGGAAATAGCGTGCTGTGATATCGCATAGTGTCATGACAGATCTCTTCAGTAGAACAAAGTAGAGACATCAGGTCCTTTCAGTGACCTTTCATAACAGACTGTGCTCCACTGAGCTCTTAGGTCACCATGCTCTTCACATGCGCCTGCACTGCAGCGCGGCTGCTCTGTCTCCATTTTTGTATAAGTTATTGCTTTACACCATCCCACTGATACATTCCTAGATAGTCAGTCTGACATTCCTGCAACAAGACAAACTCTTATCGGGTTGTCAGCAGAGGTATCATTCACGCTTCTATCTCATTTTCCAAATCCTGCAATTTACTGTGGGATGAGAGGAGTACATCTTGTTTTGAATTATTGAAATTCAGAAGTTAAACCTCTCACATTGAAGGTGATCTGCCTTGGCAGTGAGTGTCAACTGTTGGGAAACTCCCTTTAGAACTATACTACGCGTTTTTGCAAAGGTGAATGTACAGTTTTGAAATCTTTAGCAGCATACTTGGGTTACTGCATTAAAAAATGTTCATGGAAGCATGTTTCCCAAACTTAAAGTTAAACATTGGGCACTGGTTCTACATACCAACATTTTAGAAGAGGACAATGAGAGATTTAAAAAAATCTAAAGAATTATTTCCCCCATTGACTTATATTGAAGACAATGCAATTTCAGGCGGGAGACAGGCAAAATAAATGCATTTTGTTCTTCGAAAATCGGGAATCTCCTGTCTGAATCTGGTCTATGGGAATGTATGTTATTATAGTGGCGATGACGTTATAGCTTCTCTGCCATTAATAATTACTGCTGTAGTACACCTTCGTATTTGCCTTTCAAATGTATTGCTTTGTAAGCGAAATGTTATCAAAATTTCCAGTAAATTCCACGAATGAAATTGCATAGTGATCTTAATTATCTCACTCTCACTTTGTCAGTTAGTCTTGTTTGGTTCCTTCAATCACTCTCTAGAACTTAACATCAAAACTAAAGCCCCACCAATTTCAGAAGTCACCTGCCGCCACCAAGTTCATCAGGTGTGGGCACTCTGAACCAATTGAATACCCATATATGCCTGGTACCCCATTCTCTTAAGACCCAGAGGGACAAAGAGAACAATTCTTTCCAGTCCAGGGAAGACCTCGTCTGGCAGTTCGGGCTGGACTGTTCCCATGGGGAACAGGGTCAAGACTGATTTGCATATGGCTGGGTCCAAACTGGAATGGCATGGGCAGCAAACAAACGATGGATTTAGGCCCAGATCTCTGTACTGGGGGTGAATGTTTGACATTGTTCAGCATTCCGTCCATCACTTGTTCTTTTGGCATTTGTTGCATTTGTCGCCCTATGTGGGAAGGGTATGCCCAGACGTGGGTCCTGTGCTTCCCATGCCACTGAATTCAAGCTAGCCTGGCTGATGAGGGGTGAAACCCTGAAACCAGTCCCAGGATGCTTGTTTCCAGTCCAGGGAAGACCTGGTCTGGCAGTTCGGGCTGGACTGTTCCCATGGGGAACAGAGTCAATACTGATTTGCATATGGCTGGGTCCAAACTGGAATGGCATGGGAAGCAAAAAAACGATGGATTTAGGCCCAGATCTCTGTACTGGGGGTGAATGTTTGACATTGTTCAGCATTCCGTCCATCACATGTTCTTTTACCTTGACAGGCCATACCATAGTATACAATGAAGGAGTACACTATAGTATTCCATACCACAGCATACAATGACAGCACATACCATACCATTCTATACAATATCCGGCCTTATCATTCCATACAATGACAGGCCGTACTATACCATACCATACAATGGCAGGACATACTATAACATACAATGGCAGGCTATATCATACCATACAATGACCGGCCAGACCATATCATACTATACAATTCTAGGTCACAAAATACCATACTACAGAATGACAGGGCATACCATAAGTTATTATACAACAGGCCATATGATACAATTCAATACCATACAATAACAGATCATACATATCATACTATACGAGTGGCATACTATACCATACTATACAATGATAGGTCATACTGTACCAAACTACACAATGACAGAGCATACCATATTATACCTTGCCAGGCCATACCATACCATATCATGCCATACCGTATTATACAATGACAGAACATACCAGACTATACAATTTTATGCCATGTCATTCTATACAATAACAGGCCAGGCCACACCATACAATAAAAGGTTATACCATACTATACGATACCATACTATACAATGACAGGGCATCCCATATGAGAGGTCTTACCGTACCATACTATACAATGGCAGGCCATACCATACCATACAATGACAGACCATATTCTGTCATAATATATGATAGGCCATACCATATCATACTATATGACAGACCATACCATACCATACTATATAACAGTCCATACCATACTATACAACAGCAGGCCATACCTTACCATACCATACTATAATATGACAGGCCATCTCAATGAACACTACAGAACGACAGGCCATACCATTCCATAAAATGACAGGCAATACTATACCATACCATACCATAATATAGTACAAGCCATGTAGAATTTCAGGCCATACCACACTACACAATGTCAGGCAATGCCATACCATACTTACTATGCAATGACAGGCCTTACCATATCATAGCATACAATGACAGGCCACACCATACCATACCATACCATACCATACCGTAAAAAAACAGGCTATACCATACCATTCAATGGCAAGTCATACTACACTATTACAATGACAGGCCAAACCATTCCATACTATATAATGATAGGCAATATCATACCATACGACAGGTCATACCATGCCATACCATACAATGCCATACATACACCGATAGGCCATACCTTACCATACTATACAATGAGAGTCCATTCCATCCTGTACAATGTGAGGACATACCATTCCGCAGAATAGAATGACAGCCAATTCCATATCAAACTAAACAATGAGAGGCCATACCATACAATACTATACAGTGACAGAATATTCATACCATACCATACTATACAATGACAAGCCATACCACAGCATACTATACAATGGCAGGCCATGCCATTTCCATGGCCACTGGAATTATGTGATTGTGTGGCCGTGATGATTTTTGCAAAAATATAGATTTACCACATTTGCCATGTAATCCATCATCTGCTGCATAATGTACAGATTTTAGCAAACAAGCTCTAGCGCAAATGGTTCAAAAGTTATAAAAAATGCAGTCGGGTGTTACTGCTCAGTGAAAGGCCCTTTGCAAAGCTGAACCTTTCACCTTTGTGTTGCTTATAGCTATGTTTGGGTATTAAAATGGTACTAAAAAAGTGCAACCAATTTGCAGACAGTGTTAACAAGTTTAAAAATGAAAAAATAATTAAGTAATATTATTTTTGTCATTTGTTTTTGTTTATTTTGGGTGCATGCCCATCAAGACATCAAGCATTATAAAAGATACATCACATAAAATTAAGTTATTAATAAGTAAATCTTCCCACTAAAAACATCCAACAATTTACAGTAGATTCCAAGAATCAAATAACACACAGCTTATAAATATTAGTTGATTCCAAATACTAAAAATGGTCTTGTGTTAGTCCGCAAAATTCGACAAGCCACCCTATGGGGGTTATTACAACTTTGGAGGAGGTGTTAATCCGTCCCAAAAGTGACGGTAAAGTGACGGATATACCACCAGACGTATTACGAGCCCATTATATCCTATGGAACTCGTAATACGGCTGGTGGTATATCCGTCACTTTACCGTCACTTTTGGGACGGATTAACACCTCCTCCAAAGTTGTAATAACCCACTGTATTGTCTCACACCAATAGAAATCCCAACGCTGCCTAGGCCTATCGTACTTCAGGCAAAAAAAATAACACATGTTTAACATACTCACTTTTATTGTTACAAAACACATAAGTTGCCAAGGTAAGTTGGTAGGATTTCCAACTATTGGTAAATGTACTGACTAATAGTGTACCCATCATAAATGTTATGAATAGTTTGTGAGCTATAGGTAGTTGAATCATGGCTAAGTACATTTCGTTTGCAGGGTGGACTTAAAAGATAAAAGATCTTCCACCAGACCCCCGATGCAGCCTTGCAATTGTTCCCAATAAAATGTCTATTCCAGAAGGTAGTTTTAATGCTCCCCCTGACACCAGTAACAATTGTAGATGGATTACTTAAGTACCCACCCAGGCTTAGGTCATTAAGATGGAATTTGACATACTCAAACCAGGGTGGTAGCTGTGATTTACCCAGGCTCAAACTTCAACTGCTGCCAACCTATAATAATGTAACTCTGGGATAGACCACAGCCTAACCCAATATAAAAAGATTTTCCGTGACGCCAAATCACTCAACCTTTTAAGGCCCGTATCAAAAAATAACTGTAACATAGGGGTGCTCTGCAGTAGGATTAATAAAGATCTCAAAAAGTGTTTTCTTTTGTGGCCAGATATTTGGTGTTAACAAACCCCCAAACTTCTGCCACATAGAGTGCTGCAGTCTGAGCTTTTGACCTATGAAGTTCAGTGGCAGGGGATGCAGAATTAGGGGTAGTTTCCTTGAACCTCTGAGGCAGAGCTTAACAATACTATTTCACTTTTCTCAATGTGTGATTTCCAAATTCTGCTCTTGTCAATTCTGATCTCCAGATAATCAAAATTTGATACTGTTTGCAGAGGCATCCCCTCAGATTAGAAATTTAATTCATTAGAAACTTAACTCTGCAATTTCTATACAGGTTAAAAATCATGATCTTGGTTTTTGTAGTATTCACCTTCAAGCAACGAATATCACAAAACTCAGTAAATTTATTAAAGAGGTTTTGAAGCCCAGACGAGGTTCGAGAAAGCAAAAGTGTGTCACATGCAAAGAGCAGTGCGGGAATGGAGCAACTGCCTAGCTTTGGGAAATCTTGAACACAATCACAGAGGAATTTAACCACATTGTTTCTATATAGTGAGAACAGTGTTGGCGTGAGTATGCACCCTTGGCGCACCCCTCACTGCACTGGAATGTGATCAGTTAAGTAACTGCCCAGCCTCCCACCTGACCTGTGCAAAGGTTTTATCAGGTAATCTAATGAGTATGTCCAGCAAAGAATGATCCAAACCCACAGCCGCTAAAGTGTACCAAAGGTGCTGCCTAAGAACTAAATCAAAGGCGGCCCTAAGGTCCATGAAAGCAACATGTAGGTGGTCCCTAGAGAGCCTGAGATATTGTGCAACGATAAGGTCAAAACGGAAAATTTGATCTATCGTGCTCACCTTGGAGCAAAAACTAGCCTGTATAAAAGTATAGAGGCATTGTCAATCCAGTCCAATAGTCTAACCAGAACTTGGTGACAGAAAACATTCTGGAGGTTACCTACAAGGCTAATAGCCCGAAAACTATTTGGGACTTCTCTATCACCTTTTTTGTAAACAGGGATAATCTCTACATTTTTCCAAGAGTCCGGGACTTTCCTGCCTGCCAGTATCCCATTAGAAAGTGCAATTATATATGGACCCCAAACAGAAGGTTAAAATCGAAAAGTAATGCTACTAGAAAATGTGCTGCATTATGGTGTATAATATGGCTTTTATTGCTGCATAATTTACTGAACCCAGCTGCATAATTTGGCACCTCATTTGCCGCATAATTCCAGTCCCCCTGACCGTACCATACCCAACCATACTCTACAATGAGAGGCCATACCATACTATACAATGACAGCCATACCATACCAAGACAGGCTATACCAATCCATAAAATAACAGGCCATACCATACCAGACCATACCATACCAAACAAAAGGTCACACCATACCATACTATACGAATATAAAAAAGGCCATCGAATACAATACCATACAATAACAGGCCATACATACCATGCTATGCAATGACTGGCCATACAATAGCATGAGGTCATACCATACAATACTATACTATACAATGACAGGTTATACCATCTTAAATCGAAAACAGACAAAGAAGGGCTAATGAATCAGGATTGTTTAAAGAATAACTGGTCCTGTGTACGGTACTCCCATCATACTTCAAAAAAAACAAAGGTACCCAGTTCCAGACAATGGGTTCTGTACAGGTGCATACAGTAAACAATGGATCCTGTGAATCTGCTCTTTTTAGAACAAGAGCCCTCACTCGCCAATTGGTGACGTGCTTCATCATCAGGCCCAATGCCTGTCGGGCCCCTCGTGGGGGCTCTTTGCCGGAGACCTTTTGAGTGTAGAAATGCCGGGTGTTGAGTGCTAGAATATGGGATTGGTATATGAATGTGTGAGGATAAAAATGGCTAGAGGTCTCTAAACAACATATTTAATCAAACACAGACCCCTGTCATGATTAAAAACAAAATATGGGTAAGGATTAGAAGTAATGTCTAGTCCACCCTCAAAGAACAAAAATTGACAGTCCCTGGGTTGGGGGAATGTGAAAAGAGTGAGTACAGAAATTACTATACTACTATTACAAAGGTCAACATGTTTCTCGTAAAAAATGTCATTTAAGATTGGTGCGATTCGTCAGGACCAAAAAATTTACCTAATCCACATGTTATAACCCAATTGGAAATCTACTCATACCACAGGAACCTAAAAAGAGAAAAGAGTACAGATTTATATCGCAAATAAAATCATGTGCACAGTGAGATCAATCAGGTGAAAATCCCTATTGTGCAGTGTATCAAACGGTGACATACATATCGAAAAAACTCCTCTTGATTCAGAGGATATATCCTTACCCTCCTTATATTAAAGGATGGGCTCCATCGGGATAACGGCGAGCATCAGTAGTCCAAGCCTGTGTAATAACTAAGTGTAAACGTAGATGGCATGTCATGCATAATAGTTGTATATATAGATGCAGAAAAAATAATGCTGTCAGAACAAGCATAAGAATATACATAGTATGTGGACACAAACAGTTGGTTGTTACAGTCTGTAGCCAGCACAATGATGTAATGTACTCAATTTATCTTAACAACAAGAACACAGGAACATAATAATGCCTAGTGTATCGATGGTTTTTGGATTAATTGGCTTAAAAAATGACAGCTCCCACCAAGTGTCGATATGGGGGAGAGTTAGTGGTATTGGCGTTAGTATGCCCATAATATCACATAGATATAAGATTATCAATGGCCCCCATAATGACAGCTCCCACCAAGCGTTTTTACAAAAAACTGGCACAGCTCTGTTTTGTCGCGTCAAGCAGTACGCGAGAAAAAGTAATGAATACGGATCGCCCAGAGTCGGGCGATCTGCTAGTTGAAGTTAGAGTAACATGAAGGAAGCTAAACCTTACCCCGCTCTCCTGAACCACCGAGTGGATAATCACCTACCCCTGCTCCGCGTTCCCGGAAGGAATGAAACGGGACTGGAGAGGGGCGAATAAATGGTGGTTAATCATGATAATGAAAAGAGGACTAAGATATGAAAATAGTGGCGGCCATATTGTAACTGAGTTTTGAACACAAAAAAGTGGCAGTCATCTTATAAAAGAACTTTGACAACATAAAGATGACAAGGAAGGGACTAGAATTCAGTACCCGGGTTGCGGCCATTTCTCATACCACCAGTGTGATAATCACAAAATGGTAAAGAATGTCTTCGCAAAAAGATAAGTGGTAGGGAGCACCAAAGGTCTTTCTAAAACTAAATGTAGCCATGTTAAAATAGAGTCTAAAGGAATGTAGGCAGCAAGGAAAGGGGGACTCCAAATCAGTCCCAAAAAAAGGAAAAAAGGAGGGGATCATTATTGGTTAAGTTACAGTGACACAATCATAGGATTATCTTGGTGAATGTATGTTGAAATCAAGAATACAAAGATGATTCTATTCTCGTAGACCCAAACATAGTAAGGGCTACCATTAGAAATTCTGTATACTGATTGCTATAACTCCATAGTAAAAAACATGTTAGAATCTGATAACAATTGATTAGTAAATTCTAACCAGGGTATGTCATCATTTAATCCAGTCCGATGTGTTTCTAACCTGAACACCCAACGCTGTTCTTTCTCAAAAAGTCTCTTGGTACAGTCTTTAGTATACGTTATGAGTTCCAGTACAACCCATCTCAGGTCGTCAGGTGTGTGCTGAAATTCAATGAAATGTTTGGTCAACTTCGTTGCTGCTCGCTGACATCTTATGGCGCTCCAATGTTCATTAATACGTGTTTTAACCATTCTAGTGGTCATCCCAATGTATTGAAAACTGCATGGACAGGTGATCATGTAGATGCAGTTATTTGGTACGGCAATTTGTGTGTGTAACTAGTTGCCATGGTGTCCTCTCAGCCAGGTCCACATCCTGTGTATGCATCAAGAGGGAGCACACATTACAGTTGCCACAGGGATAATGTCCTACGACCCCTAACCAAGATCTAGACTGAGTATTATCTTGGTTTCGTTGTGGTGATGGTCTGGTGTGTACTACTAGGTCTCAAATGTTTTGTGTGCGTTTAAATGCAAACAGAGGGTGTGCTAAAGCCTCACCTGAAATGTTCAAAATTGGACAGTGTTTTCTAATAGTCTTCCTAACTTGGTTACTGAAAGGGGTGAAGGTGGTCACACAAGTCAGTCTTGAATGTGGTTCACGCAAATTTGCGTTAAGAAGGGCATCTCTCGGTATATTTCTGGCTCTTTTTCTGGCCTGATTAATGATCCGTAGTGGATATTTACGGTTTACTAGCTAATGGCTCAGAATTTCAGCTTGGTCATTGTAATTGGAAACCTCTGTACAATTACGTCTTAATCTCAGGAATTGACCAAAAGGTAAATTCTCTCGCTGAGATTTGGGATGGTGACTGTCAAATAGCAGTAGACTATTCCTATCTGTGGGTTTGTGAAAAATTAAAGAGTGTAAAATTCCATTCAATAGGATGATACGTAGGTCAAGAAAAGAGACTTCTTCTGAGGAAAAATTAGCACTGAAACGTAAATTACAGTCCAGAGTATTGATCCACTCGATGAATGCTGTTGCTTGGTCAGTGTTACCCTTCCAAACTAGTAGTATATCGTCTATATACCAACACCATAGTCGGATATTGGAAGAGAAAGGTTGGGTAGACGGTAGAATGTATCTTGATTCAAAAGTGTACATATACAAACAGGCCAGACTGGGAGCAAATGTGCTGCCCATTGAGGTCCCTTGAATTTGGTGGTATAGTTGGTTCTGAAACTGAAATCAATTTTCTTTTAGGGCTAAATTTGCACATTGTAAAATAACTTAAACTGGAGTTTTATAAGGCCAAGCCATTGAGCCAGGGATGTCTTCAACTGCTTCCAGAGTAGCATATTTTTGTATGTAGGTGTACAGTGCTCTACGTTCAAGCATATTAACATATCTGTGATCCCACTCTTATTGATGTCGTCTAACAAGATCAAAGTGTCCTTGGTATCCTTCAAAAAGGTAGATGTATTCTGAACAATAGGTTGTAGACAGAAATCACAACATTTAGATAGAGGTTCTAACAGAGATCCTATGCCCGATACAATTGGACGTCCCAGTGGTGGGGTCCCTTTATGTATTTTAGGAAGACAATAAAAATAGGGGATCCTAGGTTCTTTAGTGTCCAGAAATTTGGCCTCTGCATGAAATATCCTGTCTGAACCTTCAGCTTCAATGATCAATCCTCAAATTTTCTTTTGCAAACGTGAAGTAGGGTCAGAGGATATAGGTTCATAGTACGTAGTGTCATTCAACAGACTCAGGCATTCCTGTCTGTATGAAGTTGTGTTCTGGATCACTATCGCACCCCCTTTAGCTGCAGGTTTAATGGTGATGTCTGGATGATAGGACAATGTGTGGATAGCTTCTCTATCACTGTTAGACACATTCTGGAAGTGCGTTATTGGATTCAGTGACTCAATCTCGTGTCGCACTGCTTTTTAGAATGCAAGTACTTCCACAGGTACCAAAGAGGATGGCGGCATGAATGTAGAAGAATTTCTCAAATTAGTATCTCATAGGGGAGGTAACATAGGTTGGTTCTTGAAAAAGAAATGTAAGCGGATCTTCCGGAACAGTGCAGTGATTTCACAGTTGAACGGAAAGGATCCTCTTTAGGAGTGGGCACAAAGCCCAAACCCGATTGAGTACCGAAATTTCATCTGGTGAAAGAATAGTATCTGATAAGTTAACAACTAGGGTTTCTTAGGTGATCCTGCACTGCGGCTCCTGGTCACCATCTGCGGTTCCTCTTGGATCCAGTGGACGTTCCTGCCTCTTCCTCTGTTTCTTTCTCTGCCCCTGGCCCGGTCTCTTCCTAAAAAAGGATGATACGGAATCTGGGCTTGTGGTTGAAAGAAGGGGTATGAGGCTTGCTGCCACATTGGAAACTGAGCGTATGGGAGTGGAGGAGTTAAACCAAATGGAGGTGGTAGGCGATTCCGGTGCGTTTGTCGTTCATCGTCACTACTCCAACCGTCAGAACTAGAGCTGTACTGTGGTGTGCGTGTTTTCCGGTACTGATCGTATGTGTCATCTGAAGTTCCTGAGCCACCTCCTGTTGGTAATTATCTTTTGTGTATGGATATATCCTCTCTCTGCTGAATTTTTTAATATCCTTTTGAAGTTTAGTAATCTTCTGACGAGTCAGGTGTTCTTTAGTCTCATTGAGTTCTGTATTGATCTCAGCTAGACAAGATTTAATTTGTGACAATTGAACAGTGGTCTTTATAGATGACTCTAACATAGAAATCTGTATTGTGATGGAGTCTGCCAGACGTTTAGAGGTGTTGATAATTAGTACCAACCAATCACGTGTACATTTCCATGATACCTGTGTCCAGTCTTTTCAGAACTGTAAGTCTTGTAGAAAGATTCTAGGAACATTGGTAACTACCAGACCGTTGGGTGAAATATTGGCCCAGAGATATTCCGTCATTATAATGCCATGTAAGACAGTTTTAATTAATTCCTTTTAGACTGGATAGTTTGTCTCAATCTTCTTTTGCACAACCAGATGGACCACTATGATCACCATCTAGTATAGATGGTACTTTAGAATTGCTTGGACAGTGTCCTAATCAAAACTTAGACCCATATTTTGAGCTTGTTCTGACAGCATTATTTTTTCTGCATCTATATATACAACTATTATGTATGACATGCCATCTACGTTTACACTTAATTAATTACACCAGCTTGGACTACTGATGCTCGCCGTTATCCCGATGGGGCCCATCCTTTAATATAAGGAGGGTAAGGATATATCCTCCGAATCGAGAGGAGTTTTTTCGATATGTAGGTCACCGTGTGATACACTGCACAATAGGGATTTTCACCTGATTGATCTCACTGTGCACATGATTTTATTTGCGATATAAGTCTGTACTCTTTTCTCTTTTTAGGTTCCTGTGGTATGAGTAGATTTCCAATTGGGATATAACATGTGGATTAGGTAAGTTTTTTGGTCCCGACAAATCGCACCGATCTTAAATTACATTTTTTGCGAGAAACATGTTGACCTTTGTAATAGTAGTATAGTAATTTCTGTACTCACTCTTTTCACATTCCCCCTACCCAGGCACTGTCAATTCTTGTTCTTTGAGGGTGGACTAGACATTACTTCTAATCCTTACCCATATTTTGTTTTTAATCATGACAGGGGTCTGTGTTTGATTAAATATGTTGTTTAAAGACCTCTAGCCATTTTTATCCTCACACATTCATATACCAATCCCATATTCTAGCACTCAACACCTGGCATTTCTACACTCAAAAGATCTCCGGCAAAGAGCCCCCATGAGGGGCCCGTCAGGCATTGCAGTGCCAGCCTGACGAGGAGCAAAAGCCCGATGATGAAGCATGTCACCAATTGGTGAGTGAGGGCTCTTATACCATATTATATCATACTATGCAATGACAGGCTATACCGTACCATATTATACAATGACAGGACATGCCATACCACACTATACAATGAAAGGCAATACCATACCATAGCATACAACAGGCCATACCACATATGGTTTCATATAAAAACATCAATTATCTTTGTAAAAGCACAAAAACCTACAGTTGTGCATGGTTTACTGTGAGTTTGCTTTATTGTCACTCTCATTTGCTTGCTTCTTATTAAGCGTCGCCGGAGACAGTGTATGCACTGTCGCTTGAGAGACATTTTGTTAGCTTAAAGAGGGCTCACAATTGATTGAGTTTGCCACTCTTATTTACTTACTTTCTCTACATTTGTTTCTCCCTTCCCTGGCGCATGGCCCAAGTACTGCTTCCTTTCTTTCTGAGTGTCTTTCGGCTGCTTGATCTTTTTGGCCTGAGCTACTTTTTTGTCTACTTGCAGCACTCACTAACAGTGCATGTGTTTGCAAGCCGTCTCCCACCTCCCCAAAATTTTCCTTATTTTGCAGTTGCCCCATCACTGTTGCTTGCACCTTCCCACTCCCCCCAATGTTGCTTCTCTCACCTCCCTGGTCATTGCTTACCTGGTTCCCATCCCTGATGGGTGCCCCATTGTTGTTGCTTACCCCTTTGCCCTCCCCTTTTCACATTCCTTCTTGATCCCTTACACCATACCCCCCACTCTTCTCACGTCGTCGCTTCAACTTTCTCCCACCCTACTCTATTTTTTGGCTCTGTCAATGTTTTAAGCCATTTTGTAGAGCGGTACGGCTGTTGTGTAGTATGGTTGAAGGTAACTGCACTTTTTTGTTTTCTTTCAGCCATGCTGCATAGTAGTCATGCTGCTGTACAACATGGCTAAAAAGCATTATAAAGTCAAAGATCTCAAAAGTGGCAAGACTTACGGGCTTTGCCAATGCTTGTTTAACCAATGTTTGAACTATGCAGAGAATTCTGGATAACATACAGTGGATTTGAGATTGGGGTAATAAAAGTCCTTCCAAGCTACACCACCTAGGACACTTCCAAGTGGCTTGTGGTCAGAAATGCTGGCTTTAGTAGGTTTCCCTATCAGCTGGCAAGCCCAGTCCAGATGTGCCAGCAAGGAGCCACCACTGTCTGGGTTTCTTTCTGAGATTAACAAAAAATCCAAACCCTGTCAGCGCATGCTCCTCGATAGAGCATATACATGCGTGGCTTTACCTCAGCAACGAGCCAGGTGGTGTCTGATTTTTTTCTGAGTGCAAGAAAATATGCAAAGAGTGGCTAGGCTCCTGCTGGGGCACAGACATATGGGTGCTTAAGCCTCTGGAAGGAGGCAGGCACTGTTTGGATTTTTTCCCAGGACAAAAAATGTATCCAAACAGCATCTGACTTCTTGCTGGTGTGCAAAAAAAGCTGTGTGTGTGCCTGTTGTAAGGAAATGCCTCCTTGGCATGGTTGCCCCCTGACTTTTTGCCTTTGCTGATGCTATGTTTACAATTGAAAGTGTGCTGAGGCCTGCTAACCAGGCCCCAGCACCAGTGTTCTTTCCCTAACCTGTAATTTTGTATCCACAATTGGCAGACCCTGGCATCCAGATAAGTCCCTTGTAACTGGTACTTCTAGTACCAAGGGCCCTGATGCCAAGGAAGGTCTCTAAGGGCTGCAGCATGTCTTATGCCACCCTGGAGACCTCTCACTCAGCACAGACACACTGCTTGCCAGCTTGTGTGTGCTAGTGAGGACAAAACGAGTAAGTCGACATGGCACTCCCCTCAGGGTGCCATGCCAGCCTCTCACTGCCTATGCAGTATAGGTAAGACACCCCTCTAGCAGGCCTTACAGCCCTAAGGCAGGGTGCACTATACCATAGGTGAGGGTACCAGTGCATGAGCATGGTACCCCTACAGTGTCTAAACAAAACCTTAGACATTGTAAGTGCAGGGTAGCCATAAGAGTATATGGTCTGGGAGTCTGTCAAACACGAACTCCACAGCACCATAATGGCTACACTGACAACTGGGAAGTTTGGTATCAAACTTCTCAGCACAATAAATGCACACTGATGCCAGTGTACATTTTATTGTAAAATACACCACAGAGGGCCCCTTAGAGGTGCCCCCTGAAACTTAACCGACTGTCTGTGTAGGCTGACTAGTTCCAGCAGCCTGCCACACCAGAGACATGTCGCTGGCCCCATGGGGAGAGTGCCTTTGTCACTCTGAGGCCAGTAACAAAGCCTGCACTGGGTGGAGATGCTAACACCTCCCCCAGGCAGGAGCTGTGACACCTGGCGGTGAGCCTCAAAGGCTCACCCCTTTGTCACAGCCCAGCAGGGCACTCCAGCTTAGTGGAGTTGCCCGCCCCCTCCGGCCACGGCCCCCACTTTTGGCGGCAAGGCTGGAGGGAACAAAGAAAGCAACAAGGAGGAGTCACTGGCCAGTCAGGACAGCCCCTAAGGTGTCCTGAGCTGAAGTGACTCTAACTTTTAGAAATCCTCCATCTTGCAGATGGAGGATTCCCCCAATAGGGTTAGGATTGTGACCCCCTCCCCTTGGGAGGAGGCACAAAGAGGGTGTACCCACCCTCAGGGCTAGTAGCCATTGGCTACTAACCCCCCAGACCTAAACACGCCCTTAAATTTAGTATTTAAGGGCTACCCTGAACCCTAGAAAATTAGATTCCTGCAACTACAAGAAGAAGGACTGCCTAGCTGAAAACCCCTGCAGAGGAAGACCAGAAGACGACTACTGCCTTGGCTCCAGAAACTCACCGGCCTGTCTCCTGCCTTCCAAAGATCCTGCTCCAGCGACGCCTTCCAAAGGGACCAGCGACCTCGACATCCTCTGAGGACTGCCCCTGCTTCGAAAAGACAAGAAACTCCCGAGGACAGCGGACCTGCTCCAAGAAAGGCTGCAACTTTGTTTCCAGCAGCCTTGAAAGAACCCTGCAAGCTCCCCGCAAGAAGCGTGAGACTTGCAACACTGCACCCGGCGACCCCGACTCGGCTGGTGGAGATCCAACACCTCAGGAGGGACCCCAGGACTACTCTGATACTGTGAGTACCAAAACCTGTCCCCCCTGAGCCCCCACAGCGCCGCCTGCAGAGGGAATCCCGAGGCTTCCCCTGACCGCGACTCTTTGAATCCAAAGTCCCGACGCCTGGGAGAGACCCTGCACCCGCAGCCCCCCAGGACCTGAAGGACCGGACTTTCACTGGAGAAGTGACCCCCAGGAGTCCCTCTCCCTTGCCCAAGTGGAGGTTTCTCCGAGGAACCCCCCCCCTTGCCTGCCTGCAGCGCTGAAGAGATCCGAGATCTCTCATAGACTAACATTGCGAACCCGACGCCTGTTTCTACACTGCACCCGGCCGCCCCCGCGCCGCTGAGGGTGAAATTTCTGTGTGGGCTTGTGTCCCCCCCGGTGCCCTACAAAACCCCCTTGGTCTGCCCTCCGAAGACGCGGGTACTTACCTGCAAGCAGACCGGAACCGGGGCACCCCCTTCTCTCCATTCTAGCCTATGTGTTTTGGGCACCACTTTGAACTCTGCACCTGACCGGCCCTGAGATGCTGGTGTGGTGACTTTGGGGTTGCTCTGAACCCCCAACGGTGGGCTACCTTGGACCAAGAACTGAACCCTGTAAGTGTCTTACTTACCTGGTAAACCTAACAAAAACTTACCTCCCCTAGGAACTGTGAAAATTGCACTGTGTCCACTTTTAAAACAGCTATTTGTCAATAACTTGAAAAGTATACATGCAATTTTTATGATTTAAAGTTCCTAAAGTACTTACCTGCAATACCTTTCGAATGAGATATTACATGTAGAATTTGAACCTGTGGTTCTTAAAATAAACTAAGAAAATATATTTTTCTATAACAAAACCTATTGGCTGGATTTGTCTCTGAGTGTGTGTACCTCATTTATTGTCTATGTGTATGTACAACAAATGCTGAACACTACTCCTTGGATAAGCCTACTGCTCGACCACACTACCACAAAATAGAGCATTAGTATTATCTATTTTTACCACTATTTTACCTCTAAGGGGAACCCTTGGACTCTGTGCATGCTATTCCTTACTTTGAAATAGCACATACAGAGCCAACTTCCTACACCTGTCTCCCACTGAGATTAATTACAGCTTTCCTTCCGTCACCTTCTTACTTTTGCTGTAGATGCTCTAATTGTGACAGGTATGCCCAGATGTGAGCCCCGTGCTCACTGTGCCATAGGACTTAAGCTGTATCTCACTGACAACACCCAAGAAGTTTGCCACTGCCCTGGGGCTGTTTGAGCTCTGGACTAGAGAGGACGTGGCCTGCATTTTGCCTGATCATCATTGAAATTATGCTGCTGGTTTTTCAACTGAGAGTGCACTGAGACCTGCTAACCAGGCCTCATGTTCTGACCCTACAAACTGTTGGACATGGTCCTTTTTACAGGGTCATCCCCAAACTGTTTGCCTTCCTTCTATTTTTCTAACCTCTTTTTGCTGGCTCTAGAATTCTGGGCATTTTATCACTGCTGAATAGGGCTAACGTGCATGTGCTCTCCCTCCTAAACTTGGTATGATTGGCGTACACCTGATTGGCACATTAAATTTACCACTAAGTCCCTTGTCCAGTGATATCCCCTATACCCAGGGCCTGTAAATTAAATGGTACTAGTGGGCCTGCAGTGCAGCTTGCGCCACCCACAGAAGTAGCCTTTCAAACCTGTCTCAGGGATGCCACTGCAGAGCCTGCGTGCACTGTTTAATGCCACCTTAACTTGGCACGTCAAAATACTTGCCAAGGCCTAAACTCCCTTTTTTGCTATACATAAGTCACCCCTAAGGAAGGCCCTAGATATCCCTATGGGCAGGGTGCTGTGTATTTAAAAGGTAGGACATATGTCTTTATGTGTTACATGTCCTAGTAGTGACTATTTAGTTTCTCACTACTTTGAGTGCTGCTCCTCTCATAGGACTGCATTGGCAATACCCTTTCATATGGCTAAGTGGTATCTCCTCATGTGTCAGGGGTGGCATAGGCATGTTTGGTATGGTTGGAATGGTAGTGAGAAATGCTGCTTAGTGGTTTAGGTGGATTTGGTATTACCATTGTAGATATGCCACTTTTAGAAAGTGGGCATGTCTCTGTGCTTATAACTCTGATGCTTTTGCAGATTGACTCCAATCCATATCTGGGGTAGAGTGACAGCTGGGTTTTCAGACAGCCATCGCACAGGGAGGGTGGAGGTGTAACAGGAGTACATCTGCATACTGAGTGGTCTGCCTGGGCTGGGAGAGGTAGAGGGAGGGTACACATGCATCTGTAAAGGCTGTGCCCTTACTTCACACAAAGAGCTTGTTTACCCCTACTGATGTCTGGAGCCAGCGTTGGACGAGAAGGGGATATTCCTGGAACCAGTTAGTGCTGGTTAGAACCTCCTCCCCACCTTTGTGGAAGATGAGCAAAATGGGTATAAGAACAGCTGGTTGGCCTCCACATTTTTGGACTCTGCATGGACACTAAAACTAGATGCTGCTGGAAGGGACCATTATGCTGCAAGGAACTGCCATTGGACTCACCTGTTGTTGTGCTGACCTGTGGTCTGCTGGGCCATAAGAAGGACTGCCACTGTTCCAAGGACCCTGATGTTCTGATCTGCTGCTTGTCCTTGCTCCTGTGGTCCCCAGTTGTTCTTCAGGGACTGGGTGGTATGTCCCTCTCCTTGTTTGCCTACCCAGGGACATGCTCAGCATATGTCCCTCCTCCTCTGGTCAGTAACGCATGTGGGGCGCTTGTTATGCCAGGAGCAGTGTGGGAATCCATGGACAGTGCATTCTGGGTGTTATGCTTAGATGTAGTGCCTGGTGAGGGCAACTGTTTCCCACCCATCCAGGGGCCAGAAGAAAAAAGAGAGGTGCGACGACAACTTCCCATTATCCTGGATGTGCACAGACATAGCGTGCTCCTCCTGGGGCCCCTGGGGGACAAGCAGGTGTTCACTGTTGAAGCCAGAGCTTCGCCTGGCTGTGTTTTGTCCTGGCTGTGGGAGGGACTGTTCACTCCTGGGCCCGGAATTACAGAAGACACATGGCCGGCCTTGTAGCGTGGAGGCCGTACCACTTGCAATTAACCCCTAGGATTGAGGAGCCCCGATGGCAACGGGAAGAGGACAGGTTCCACCCGCAGGTACCCGGCAGTACTGTGAGGCTCCTCTGTTGGGGTCACCTTGGGGGAGATTAGTCAGTGGTCTGAGAGACCCAGGAGGGCTCTGGACGTGCTCCCTGTACATGCAGTACCTTGGGGAAGAGTCCTCGGGGACGGCAGCCGCACCGTGTGGATGTGGGCGGCATACTTGTAAGTTCCCTTTGCTGGGGACCCGGAGAGGTCTCACCCATCGTGGGAGTGGTGTGTGCCCTCCTCCTTTTCCCTAAGAGGCATAATTCTGGGGGCACTCGCCAGTGGCTTGCAGGATGGGGAGGAAACCTCGGTGGAGGGCCCGTGCCTGCCAAGCCCTTTTTGGGTTACCGTAAACCTGGATGCAGTTGGGCAGATGCCCCACTAACAAAAGCTGAGGACAACTACCAGAAGACCCATAATACAGGCGCAGGCATACAATATCAACGTACGATCTTAGTTGTGGATGATGTGGGGCAGTTCCCCTGTCTCATTATTACATGCTGCATTGTTATGTTTTGAGGTTGATGTGTGTTGTGCTCTGTGTAGACAGGAGCACAGAATACTGTTTCAGGGGCCATATGATATGTACAGTAATGTTTCTTCTATAATGTTTTATACAACTTATGCCATTTAGGAATGTTTCTCCTCTATGTGCATTCATGATGATGTCTTGACATTCAGGGTAATGTGTTTATTATGACATGTACATTTACTTTAATGAAGATGATGATCTGACAACTGATTGTGTAGCAGAATATTACAGATACATGTTGTGTTTGGTTTAATGATGTTTTGTGCAATACAGTTTATTTTTATATAACTGGTTGTGGAGTTTTCTTTGTGGTGTATTTTTTGTGTCACTAGTGTTGTGTGTGTTGTGCAAATGCTTTACACATTGCCACTGAAATAAGCCTATCTGCTCATGCCAAGCTACAAAGGGGGTGAGCAGAGGTTATCTTGGGTGTGTAGCTCTCTCCTCCTGGCTAGAGTGGGGGTCCCTGCCTAGCTGAGTTGCCTACCCTAGTCAACCAGGAACCCCATTTCTAACACAAACTGTGGCCCTCATTATGAACACGGCGGGAAAGACTGCACCGCCGGCTGTGGTGGTAACTACCGCCAACAGGCTGGCAGTCTAGGCTGCCAAATAATGAAGCACATGAAAAATAGGCAGCCTGAAAAACACTCACCACCAGCAGAGGAGTGCCGACAACGACGGAATAGGCTGCCCATAGGCTGACGGAAAGGCCCAACCCGCACAACAAATAATGAAGCACTAGACCGCCGTCAGTTCCGGGGCAGGAACCACTGCCAAGCAAAGCCAGGCGGAAACGAACCAAATAAAAGGAAACATACACCGGAGGCTCACACAACACGCCGAAGTAGACATGGAGAGAGAGTTGCAAATCATGCCAGTCCTGCTCCTTGTCATATACCTCCACGACCAAGACCGCCGACGAAGACGACGGCGGTAAGTACCGCAACCTAGTAAACAAGGGAAGAAAGGGCACAGTTACATACCCACCCACCCCGCAACGCACCCACAACCCCTCACAACAGCACAAGCCATACACCCCAGAGCCAGAGGTACTTACCCGACACAAGTCAAATTAAACCTGCCCAAAGTACACACATGTGCACAACACCCTCCCGCCCCACAGTGAAACGAGTAACCATGGATCCAGAGTGTGCCAACAACAACACTGGCTACACAAACTTTATTAACGCTCCAGGAGCAACAAAACATCCACATTAGGCCAATGGCTAGTCCATAGCTGAAAGGCTGATGGGCCCAAATGGCCCCAACGTGACTACCACATGTGCACATTGTACTCCACCATAAAGGGACATCAATGGTGCAGCCAGGCACCTCAGGGAACAGGGGCAGGGGGTGGGGGGGGGGGGGGGTGGGGACTTGCATCTGGGGGGGACTTGGGCTTACGTTTGGGAGGTGGAGGGGGTTTGTTTTTTGTCTTGGAAGGTGGGGGAGTGGACTTTGACTGGGATGCATAAGATGTACCTGGGCCAGCACGGGGCCTCTTGCTCACAGGGGGTGCACGGGAATGTGAAGGGCGGACTTGGATGTGGGAGGAGTGGACAGGGCAAGTAGGTGGGCACGTTTAGGGACGAGACGAGGTGGGCTGGGGGTTCAAAAAGGTCTACACAGGATAGGAAAAGTTTCTTAGGGGCAATCGGGGTGGACCTGGAGGACGGTGTGGAAGTGGATGTAGAGGGAGTGGCCGTAACAGGTGTAGGTGTGGTGGCGTGGATGCAGGTGACTGTACAGTCTGCTGAGGTGTGGTGGATGTGTGTTGGGTGGGTGTCTGGAAACGTTTGAGTGTCTTGGGAGGAGGGGGAGTGGACACAGTGAGACAAGACAGGCTGACAGTGTAAATGGATGTTGTCTGGGTATCAGCAAGTTTGGTGAGTGTGCTGCAAGTGGAACTCAGAGACGTTGTGGTGAGTGCAGGTGTGGTGTCTGGGGTGCATAACTGGATGTCTGATTTTGTGGTGACTGCAAGAATAGGGACAGAAACAATAAACGTTGGTGCAATGCCTGTGAGTGTGCATGTAGAGGTGACAGACAGGGAGGCGGGAGAGGTCGACACACTGGGGGATGTGGATGTTGGTGTGCGTGCCTTTGTATGTTGGCTGAGTGTATACCTGTGGTGAGAAGTGTGGTGCTTGTGTTTCTCTGTGTGCTTCTTATGTGTTGAGATATGTGCATGGCTGTCAGAATGTGTGCTTGGGACGGGTGAAGGGATTGGGGTGCTGGAAGGGGTGGAGGTGCTGGGAGGGGGGACGAAAAACCAGGGACACTGGCTGCTGTCAAAGAGGAGGCCAGAGCCTGAAAAGATCTCTGTAGGCCAGACATGGCATCGTGAATGCCATCCAGGTAGGCATTGGTCCGCTGCACCTGTGATGCTAGTCCCTGGATGGCATTCCTGATGGTTGTCTGCCCTACAGGGATGGTCCTCAGGAGGTCAATAGCCTCCTCCGTGAGGGCAGCAGGGCTGACTGGGGCAGGGGATAAGGTGCCTGCGGTGAAGGAGACGCCCACCCTTCTGGGTGAGTGGGCACGGGCAACTGGGTGGGGAGCAACTGGGAGGGTGGTGAGGGTATGTGGGTGGCAGATTATGACAATGAATGGGTGGGCCCACTAGGGTCCACCACCACCAGGGAGCCCCCATCGGGGGAGGTGTTAGAATCACTCCAATGAGTGGTAGTTGCCTCCCTCGTAGTACCCCCCTTGCCCTCCAACCCACTGGTCCCCTTGGTGTCGCTCGACTCTGCCTCCTTGGAACCGTGGGCCGCTGCTTCCCCACTCGCTGGTGCCACTGCTCCCTCACCAGATGATGCTGATGTACACAGACAACACAGGAGAACAGGGGTGGGGAGACAAAACAAGAGAGACATTTGTAAATAGCTGAATGGATGTACATAACTGGTTCACACATACTCCCACCCAGCAAATATACCACCATCCAGCACCTACAGCTATACTCATGGCTTTGCCCCTGACTATTGGCCACAACCCTGATATACATCCATCTCCAACATCACAGAAGGACCTGAAGAACTGCACACCTGTCCCTTATCATCTAACTGCCCATGGGGGCCACATTGCCAAATGACATCTGTCAGAGTCCCTGCCCTTAGACAGCATACCTACTACAACACCCTCAGACATCCATCAAGGAGGCATACAGTGGTCTCTGTACTCACCTCCTTGTGTCTGCTGTGCAGCCTTCAAGCGCCCATCCAAGTCCGGATAAGCCACAGCCAGAATGCAGCACATTAGGGGGTCAGTGCCCGACGGGCACCCCTTTCTCGTTGGGATGACTTCCCCAGCTGGGCCCCACAGGTCTTCCTGGCCCAGCAGCGCAGATCGTCCCACCACTGCCTGCAGTGGGTGCTCCGCTAGTTGTAGAACCCCAGGGTCCGCACCTCCCTGATGATGGCCTGCCATAGTCCCCTCTTCTGATGGGCGCCGACCTGTAAGGGAAACACAGAAAAGTGACACAGAGGTCAGACAATGTCCATTTGATACAGCTGGCTATACGTCCCCTATGGGATGGACACTTAAAACAGCATTACAACACCTCACATACGCAGTATGCCATGCATTCCATGGCTGTACAGTGTCAAATCGTGCACACATGTTGACAGCCATCTACCACCATTTCACACATCCGTGCATCCCAATCCGCCTACTCACCTGTACCTCTGGTCGACCATAGAGCTTGGCTTACAGGTTTAGGATCCCATCCACCAGCTTCTCTAGTTTCTCGGTTGTGAAGGCTGGGGCCCTTTTCCCTGCCACTCATGACATTTCCAGGACCAGGGTCAGGAAACAGCAGCACACCCAGGAGAGTACTTGCATGCACATAATCCGGAAGTCAAGTAAAGTTGGGGTGATGAGATAGCATACGCTCTGCGGCGGTGTGCACCGTCAATGCCGGCGGCGATCATGATAGGCACATGTTCCCCATTGACAACCATGTTAACCAATGAAAGGGTGCACAGCGGTGAACACCGCCTTACGCCATTACGACAACTGCAGGCGGTATGAGGTCACTTCCACTGCTACATATCTAGACAACTGGGGGCAGACATTTTGCACACTACTACGCAGTTATTAATTTATCATTGGCCCCAAGCAGGCCCTATGGATCCCATCCCCCAACTGCATGGACAAAAAATGTTTACTCACCACAACAGTCCAGATGTATCAGTGAGGACATGTCACTCCAGTTTAACATCCTACAATTCATATGTGTCATTGAGTTGTTTGCCAGCAGTGCTGAATACTCAACATGTTGGGAAGATGAATATGTGTCCCTCACATGTGTTCTCCACTCCTCCTAGGTACAGGCCCATGTGGCGAGGGAGGGCCCCATCGCTGTACAGACCACTTGTTGATTCGGAGACCATGGTGGACCTTAAGATCATCATCAATTACAGACTCACTTGTGCTACTATTCATCAACTTTGTGCATTACTGGATCCAGCACTGAGACCGGCTAATTGTAATCAGCATGCCATTCCTACTGAAGTGCAAGTGCTCTCTGCACTCCATTTCCTGGCCACGGGCTCATTTCAGGTGACCAGTGAGCATGGGTACTGGTTTTTCACAGCCAATGTTCTGCCTCATACTGTCCAGATTCCTGAATGCATTTGTACGACACCAGCAGTCATATGTGAGGTTTCCCCAAAGTGCTGAACTCCCTGCCATCAAGTCAGACTTTTATGCCTTTGCCAACATCCCTCATGTGATTGGTGCCATCAATGGTCCCCACATAGCTCTCATCCCCCAAGAGTAAGTGAATAGGTGTACAGAAACAGGAAGAACTTTCACTCTATGAACATTCAATTGGTGTGTACTGCAGACCAGCACATCTCACATGTGAATGCCATGTTCCCTGGATCAGTCCATGATTCCTTTGTGCTGAGGAACAGCAGTGTGCCACACATGATGGAACAACTACAAGGGGACAGAGAATGGAACATAGGTAAGTGTGTCTGACACATAGCTGACAGACAGCCTGTCTGCAAATGAGGGTTGTTAGTCACAGTCCTGTTCTGCCCACTTTTGCAGGTGATTCTGGCTACCCCAACATGCATTGGCTCCTGACACCAGTGAGGAATCCTAGGACAGATGCAGAGAGGAATTACAATGAGGCCCATGGACGTATTAGGAGGGTGATAGAGCGCACTATAGTTCTCCTGAAGGCTAGATTTTTATTTTATTTTTTTCCTCATTCAACCCCGCATTCTGAGCCACCTCTTGATTCATACAACCTTCTCACCCTCTGAATAAGAGAGGGACCCTAACCAGGGGGTGCACCATTATATCTCCCGGTCCGCCTAAGCAAACCAGCAGGAGTGGCAAGCGGTGAATAATCATTGGACGCAAAACGACAAACCAATTTCAAATAATCCCAAAACAGCCAGTTCTCAAAAAGAGAGAAAATTCAAAGCATTCCCCCCCATTTTAATAAAGGCAACCAAAGTTCCACATTTCTCTTAGTACCCTGCGTATTCAAGTCCATGTTCGAAGTGCGGAGAGCTGCATTAAGCCAATCCATATAACTCGGAGGGTGCTCCTTCATCCAATTTTTGCAAATTTCTTTCCTGCCCAACACAATTACATAAAACAAAAATTTACGATTAACATTATTCACCCTACTCCATATACCCTCTTCCTGTGGCTGCCCGAATATAATCAACGGGAGTGATACATTGACTTTCCAGCCTAACATAGATAATATTGCCCCAAAGACTTCCTCCCAAAACAACCGAATCACAGGGCAATCCCAAAACATATGAATATCCGTTGCTCCTACACCACCGCATTTCAAACATTTCTCCCTTCTAAAACTTGGAAAGTTTTGCCGGCGAGATATAAGCTCTGTGTAAAATATAAAGATTATTTTTCCTTAATGGGGCTGGTTTCACTACTTCGTAGAGAGTCAAAAACGACTTCTTCCACCATATCCCAACCTTATCGCCAGGCACGGCCTTACCCCATAGATTGGTCAGTAGGGTAAAATTCCCATCAAGGGTTTCTAATATTTCCCAATACCAAACCGCCAACTTCTTTACAGAGGCAGAGACCACAAATTCAAGAAAAGAATCCTCCAATGGGCTTACCACACCCAAAACCCCCTTAATTTATTTTTCCCACTCTCTTATCTGTAAATACTTTAACCTGGACAGGGATCCACTCGTTATCCCTACCAACTCATCCCATGAAAGTAAAGTACCCTCTCGAGAGAGCTCACCCCAACTTTCCACCCCTGCCCTTTTGAGTGGTAGTGCTAAAATATCTTTACAGCACTCTGGGGTGCCCGGGGAGTCCCAAATAGGCGCATGATAACTGTAGTAACGAGCACCAAGACGTCGTCTCAGCTGATACCAACTCCTTGCCAGTCCTTGCAGCACTTTCAATTTAACTTTTTTGAAACATTTGGGGTCACCGAATTTGAAAAGAAAATGCCTTGAGGCCCCTTTTACAGTTGGAACCATTGCCTTATACATTCCACCCACTGCTGAACCATCTGGGGATAAAAACAGCATCCTTGAGTTCTTGAATAAAAAAGCCCAAGCATAATATGCCAAATCTGGTAAAGCCAATCCTCCCTTTTCCCTTCTTCTGCATAATTTCTTCCAAGATATCCTTGGCCCCTTTGAACTCCAAATAAAACTACTTATCGCCTGCTGCATTTTATCCAGATATCCTTTATGCACTGCCAAAGGAATTGCTGCAAACACAACATTTCATTTGGGCAGAATGAACATCTTAATTAAGTTTATCCTCCCAAGAATTGTCAAAGGGAGATATGCCCATTTTTGTAGCATAGCTTTACACTCAACTAACAATTTTCGTGCATTCCTCTCCACTAAATCCTTAAGATTATGGGTCACTATAATGCCTAAATACCGTATTTCCTGCTTACTTGGTATTGACCCTACTTCCATATTCCATTGTATAGTTTCTGTTTTTCCCACATTAATCCGGTAACCTGATATCCTTCCAAATTGTTCAGCCAGTTCTTTAACTGTACTAAAGGCCAATGGCAGGTTATTAGTATATATCAGCAGATCATCTGCATATAAAGAGATTTTTTTTTCCCAACCATTGCAACAGAAGGGGGAGATGAGGAGATTTTGCCTGATTTTTCTGGCAAACGGTTCAATATACAAATTAAACAATACTGGGGACAAAGGACAACCCTGCCTAGTACCTCTAGAAATTGTAATGGGACCCGTAAGTTTCCCATTCACCAAAATCCTAGCAAAAGGAGCTGTATAAATCTGATCGATAACCCCACAAAACTTTGATCCTAAATTGGCCCGCCTCAACATCGATTTAAAAAAATTCCAATTTACTTGATCAAAAGCTTTCATTGCATCTAAGATAATAATTGCCAATGGTGCCCCAAAAGTTGTAGCCATATCTATTGCCCCAATCAATTCAAAAGTTAACTCATGCAAATATCTACCTTTAGAAAAACCTTTTTGATCTGGGTGCACCAAGTTGTTAACTATCTTACTCAACCTATCCGCTAAAATTTTAGCTAATAATTTATAATCGCTGTTCAACAATGATATAGGCCTATAAGAAGCACATTTCGCAGGATTTTTATCAGGTGTCAAAATTAATGAAATAACCGCCTCATTCCACGAAAGAGGAATGTCATTGCCATGTTCCAAAATCCCCCCAAACAGCTCTGTCAGCGCTGGGATAATTGAATCCCCTAGTACCTTATATACCTCCACTGGGATACCATCCAGACCCGGAGCAGTCCCAGACTTACTACTATTCAGAATTCTCCTAATTTCCTCTGACGTAATTGGGGCATTCAGCGCTTCCCTGTCCTGCGATGATATACCTAAGGATATATCGGACCCCATCCAATCCGTTACCATACCTTCATCCACCTCTAGCTCCTCTGAATACAATTGTGTAAAAAAGTTTTGAAAAGCCGATTCTATTGCTGGATCATCCATTCTTCTTTCTCCTGACTGCTCCATTTCAACCTCCTTGATATAGTTCCTAACACGATCTGCTTTGCCTTTCCAAGCTAACAACTTCCCAGCATTTTCCCCATATTCAAAATGTGCCAATTTGCTTGCCTCCCATTTCCTTTGAATTCTTCCCTGTAATACCTTCTCCAACTGACTTCTCAACCCATCCAAGCTAGCCCTCAAAGCCTCTGTCTCACCTGATTCCATTATTTCGATTTTATACTTTCGCATTTCCTGCTCTATCAAATTAATCTAATTTCTAAATACTTTACATTTCTGGATAGAGCTACTCGTAATCTCCCCTCGAATAACCGCCTTAAACGTGTCCCACACAACTGATATTGGGGCGGATCCCATATTTACGCTGAAAAAGAATTCTGATTCCTTACGCAACTTTACGAGCACTTCCTGGTCCAGTAATAAAGAACGATCAATCGTCCACCGATTACTAAGACTTCTCTGCAGGAAACTCATATCCAGCACGACTGCAGAATGGTCCGATGAGTGAGAGGGCAAATACACTATCTTCTTCACGTCTTCTCTCAAACGTAAATCTAATAAAAAGTAATCAATTCGAGTGGCATGCCTATATTTTTTATTAAAAAACGAGAAATCCCTGCTATTCCCCACCCTTTGTCTCCAAATATTGCACAAACCGAATTCCTTCATCATCCTCCTTAAATATTGTTGCGATTTAGGCGTGCCTCGCGACTTACAGCTTACCTATCCAGCCCATTATCTAAAACGACATTAAAATCACCCATCAAGATAACTGGGTCCGAGAATTCAAGAAGCTGAGAAAAAAGACGCCTTAGAGGTTCTATATCATTGCATTGGGAGGAGAACATGGCGGGCTGCGGCATCCGATCAGCGCGCTAGGGCGCTTCCGGTTCCAGTTCCTGGGGGGCGTGGCATGACGGGGCTGCCGATCGGACGGCGGTGACAGGCACACGGATGTGCGCACCGCGATTTCCCGGCTCGGAGGCAGGCTAGAGGGCATCGGGGGCTGTCTGGTGGTGCCGGGCCGCACTGGAGCTGCGCCGGGCATGGAAAGGAGCGGCGCGTATTCCCCTTCGGGGGAATAGCGGCAGCAACAGCTTCATTAGCGGCTCCATTAGCGAAGCCACAGAGAAGGCAAGGCAAGGAGCACAACCCAAAGGGACATTGGAGAAGGGGACCAGAAAAAAAACGGTGAGGCAGAGTGGGGGGAGGGGTGGTGATACCCCTTCTCCCCCGTTTTTCTTAACAAGAGTGGAGGGGACTGACCAGCAGCAGGTGGGCAATTTTGATGTGACTTCAGCTGATAAGGGTGATAAGGGGGGTTTATGCAAAAAAAGATCTAAATCCAAATCTGGCGAAGGAGGAAGGATTGTTGTGAGGAAGGTGGGGGAAAGCAAGCTTAAGGGGAGAGATAAGTTGACTCCCTCCCTGAGGTCTTTTTTTAAGGTAAGACTGGAAGTAATCAAGCTTACCCCTGGTCAGGCTAGAATGGTAATGGAGGCCACCACCCCGCAGTCGGAGGATGCTTTTGGCGAGGGCAGGGGGCGGGTGGACAATAGTATGGTTGCGCAATCCCAAGCAATTGGTGGAAGCAAAGAAGGGGCAGGGATGGAGAAGTCTTTCCCCCCGCCATTGTTGGGGAAGGAACAGATGGTCCCATCTCAAGTTCAGAGCTCAACCGTAGCGGCCTTAGAGGCACAAGATCCTTAGGGTGAGGGCTAGGGGGGAGAGCGGAAAAAAAGAAAAAAGTAGTGCCTCGTTCAACCCGGTTATTTGTTCTGTAAGATTTGAAAGATAGCTAGTAGGGAAAGAAACCAGGGGGCAAAGAATATATCATTGCAAATTATTTCTTGGAACGTTAATGGCCTGAGGATGAGAGGGAGAAGGGAGCGAATATTTCAGTATCTGCATGATTCAACGGCGCAAATCTTAATCTTGCAGGAAACGCATTTAACAAAGGCGGAGTGTATTAACATAATACAAAAGCTGAGGTGGGTTCAAACGTTTACATGCACAGAGCACAACTATCATACTAAAGGTGTGGCTATTTTAGTCAAACAATCACAACAGGGAAATGTGGTAATTTTGGAGGTAAGATCAGATACAGCGGGGCAGTGGGTGATAGTTAAAGTACAATTTGGTGGTCGTGATCTGGTTTTAGCAGGGTATTATGGCCCCAATTGTGATGATATAGAACCTCTAAGGCTAGATTTTGTTGCCTCCATATTTCTGGTGGATCCCTGGCCTATGGCCCTGAAAAGGTCTGTAGAATAGTGGTGGCCTGCTGCATGCTGCATAATGTGGCTGTGAGGAAATCTATTCCCCTCTTGGAGGAGGATGCTGTATATCCAGACCAGCTTCCTCTAAGAGGGGATGCGAGTGATGGTGATGATGAAGAGGGGGAAGATGTACACTCCAGGAACCAACTGATCCAACTATACTTCCAGTGACTAAGATGTACTATTTGCTGCTGTGGTTGTCTGTGCTGCATAATGTCTGTATGACTTATCCCCTATGTGGGTGTTGGGTGAATAGACATTTTCACTGTAACAAGGTTTGCATGTCACATGTGACATGATGAACAACTTGTTAGACATTTCTGTTGACACAACCCCATGTTGTGCATGGGGTGCCATTCCTGCAATAAAGGTATGATTATATGATTACAATGGCAATTGCATTCACAGTTCGATTTGATTCAACATACTGACAAGGGACATTGACATTGGTGTACATGTGTTTTATTAGGTGTCAGGGATGCCAGGGTGTTCTTTACAATGATGGGAGGGGGCTTGTGGATGTCCATACTGGCTAGATGTTCTCAGCAATTGTTGGCAGTGATAATATGTCCATCTGTATTTTACATGTTGTTGAGTTGATATTGCACAGTGGGAATGGCGGTTGAGTGGCACACTTGGGGGACAGTTGGTGTGACAGTCACTTCTTTGGGGGTGCCTTGGTCTTGGCAGGTGTTCCTGTGCCATATCTGGCCCTGATGGACCGTTTGGGTGTCTGGTGTTGGCCTGTACGGGTGGAGGTGCTGGTCTCCTGTGTGTCCTTAGATAGTGGCACCAGTCCAGTTGCTGCTGCTGCTATTGATGGCTGGTCTGTATATTGGTCTGTGGTAGGGGATTCCTGGTCTGTGGGGGTCTCAGGCTGGGTTGAGAAGTGGTGCAGCAGCACCCCTGCAACAGTGGCCAGGGTGGCATTGAGCTGTTTCAACTGCCCCATGGCCTCCTGGTGGTGTGCTATATGCAGCCTTTGATTCTGCTCCAGGGTGGCCACGTTCTGGCCCATCCTGTCCTGGGTATGGTGGTATGCTCCCAGGACCTCAGAGATAACCTCCTGGGCTACAGCATCCATCCTTTGGCCTCCCCCGGACCACTATTGCCCTCCCACTGGGCCTAGTCCCCTGTGTCTCCTGCACAGGTCTGGCGGTGCCACTTGTACTGGGGCCATCATCTTCCTGCCTGTTGGTCGGTGGTGACTGTGGCCTCTGTCCTTGTGTTCCACCAGTATGTGGCCTGGATACACAGGTGTGGGGCCGGTTGCCCGGAGCTGATGTTGGTGGCTGGGTGGTAGGGGTGTCAGTGGTGTCCTGGGTGGGGCTGATGGATGGTGACAGGCCAGGACTGTATGAAGGGTCAGGGTATTCCTCACTGTCCAGAGTTCCCTCTCCAGTGTCCTGAGTGGTACCTCTGTCTCCATGTGGGCCACTGCCATTCCTTGTCCTGTCCATCAGGGAGGCATGGGTGGTGGTGCCTGTTGGGGGGAATGGACATGTATGTTACAATTGCAAAATCGGATGGGGTGCACGGGGCAGGCCTATTTTGTGCAGGGCTTCCACTGGTGGACCATGCAGGGTGCTATGTGAGGTTGCCATTGCATCTTGCTTGGGATGTGGAGGTGCATTCTGGGTGGTGTAGTGCCATTGTGATGCCTTTCAGGGGTAGGTGGCTGTGCACAGGGGAAGGGATGTGGTCCTGTTGGTGGGTTTGTGGGCATGCAGGGTGACTGGATTTAGTGATTGTGGCCTGGGTAGAGTAGTGGTCCTGGTAGTATTTGGAGGGGTGGGGTGGTGCATGCATTCAAGGTGTGGTGGATATGGGGTAGTTGTGGATGTCTTTCCCGAGTCCATTCCTCTAGTGAGTCCAGTGAGGCCCTCAGTGTGCAGGATGGCCAGTACCTTTTCCTCCCAGTCAGTGTAGACGGGGGTGTTGGTGGAGGTCCTCCCCCAGTCTTCTGGACCGCAATGTTGTGCCTGGATGCCATGGACCTCACCTTCCCGCGCTGGTCGTTCAATCTCTTGCGGATGTCGTCCCTCGTGCGTGGATGGTTTCCCACTGCATAACTTCCTGGCGATGGATGTGGGCTGGACCTGTGCCCCGAATATTTGTGGCTCGACCTTGAGTATCTCGTCCACCAAGGTCCTTAGCTCCCTTTCTGTGAAGCGTGGGTGCTTTGGGTGTGCCATGGTGTGTGTTGTGGGTGGTGTGTTGTGTGGATATTGGTGAGGGTGCGGTTGTGTGGTTGGGTGTGTGAGTCGTCTGATGTGGCGTTCAGTGTCTGCCTGTAGTATTGTCCGTCTGGCTTCTCCTATTGGCGATGCAAAGGATTGTGGGGTGTGTCTGCGAGTGTTTTATAGTGTTGTGGATGTGTGTCAGGTGTGTGGGTTTCAGACTTGCCAATGTGTGCATTTCTTACTGTTGGGTCCACTTGCTGGCCGTGGCGGTCTGTACTGCCAATGGTCGTTCGACATCCACTGACCACCGTGGTGATTTGTGCTCATTATTTGGAGGGCGGGGATTTGTGTGCTCGGCGGTGGCGGGATGGGATGTGCAGCTTTTTCGCCAACAAGGCCCTGGCGGTGACTGGTGGTAGGAATATTTTTGGCCGAATCTGTTTTTTGCATCTTTATATGGCGGGTTTCTGTTCATCGCCAATGGCGGGATTCTGTTCGCCTTCGCCACGGCGGGAGACAGTGTTTACCACCATGTTCATAATGACCCCCTATATGTGTGATTGGCTTATACCCAATTGGTATACCTTTATTTACTTATGTCCCTAGTATATGGTACCAGGGGTACCCAGGGCCTGCAAGTTAAGGGGTCCCACCAAAGCTGCAGCATTTATTTTGCCCCCTAAATGTGACAACATGTACTGTGTGAGCCACTCACCTGAATTCCAGGCGTTCCAGTGGGACAATAACAATTCCCTAATCCCGGTGAGGACTAACATGACCGCGATGAAGAGTACATTGCCCTCTCGCAAGTCCTTAAGGGGGAGGGGGTTTAGGGAAGAGAAAAAGAGAAAATACCAGCTTCTGCTTCGTGAACTGCAGAATTGGACTGCTTTACCCTAAACTGCATGTTGTGATGGGCATCAGGACTTCTGATTTCTCAAAATACTGGGTTCTTGCTTTTTTAGGATTCTGGCTGCAAACAAATTACTTCATTAATACATTGAACTTGCATAAACTGTTGTACATTGCATAATGTCAGTTGTTGTTGACACATTCTGCATACATTTCTATAAGGCTGAATAAGTCTCTTCCGCATTTTACAAAACTTTCAGAGTCTCTGAAGCAATGTACAAACTCAAGAACAAATCAACTTGACTAAAGGGCTTCTTTGTGTTCTGGTGTAATCTCTTGCCAATAATAGTTCTCATAAACATGCTCTATTTCCAATCTCCTAATTCTCAGGGGAAGGCTTATTACAGGAAATACGTCTTTCCTTAATGTCTGTTTAGCAGTATCTTGGATTCCCACTCAAACGATAAATCATGCTAGTTCTTTTTGTCATACATTATTTAAAAGACAGAGGTGGTCATTCTAACCCTGGCGGTAAAAACCGCCAGGGCGAATGACCGCGGTAGCACCGCCAACAGGCTGGCGGTGCACCGCTGGGCATTCTGACTGCGGCGGTCCAGCCGCGGCCAGAAACGGAAAGTCGGCGGTGTACCGCCGACTTTCCGCTGCCCTTGAGAATCCTCCATGGCGGCGGAGCGCGCTCCGCCGCCATGGGGATTCTGACACCCCCTACCGCCATCCTGTTACTGGCGGGTCTCCCGCCAGGAACAGGATGGCGGTAGGGGGTGCCGCGGGGCATGGGCACTGCAGGGGCCCCCGTAAGAGGGCCCCAAAAAGAATTTCAGTGTCTGCCTAGCAGATACTGAAATTCGCGACGGGTGCTACTGAACCCGTCGCACTCCAGCAACTCCGCCGGCTCCATTCGGAGCCGGCTTCATCGTTGCTGGGTCTTTCCCACTGTGCTGGCGGGCGGCCTTTTGGCGGTCGCCCGCCAGCACAGCGGGAAAGCCAGAATGGCCGCCGCGTTCTTGTGACCGCGGTGCGGTCATTTGGCGGTAACCGCATGGCGGGCGGCGACCGCCGCCCGCCGCGGTTAGAATCACCGCCAGAGCTCTGTTTTGTTTCACTTAAGTGATTAATCTTTCTTTACCTTGAAATGAAGATAGTTGCTTGAAAATTTCAGAAGACCTCAAACTGTTTTTTTCACCTTTCTTATTTTCTGTCTTTTACAGAAAATATGGGATTGTCAGCAGAAGCCTAGACCCTGCAGGAAGCCGATTGGAGGGTGAGGATCGCGGGAACTTGACTGGAGACTGTCCGGAGGACGAGAAATGCTGGAACTCGACTAGTTGCTGGTCAGAGAACAAGGAACACTGGATCTCGACTGAAGACAGGCTGGAGAACAAGGAACTTGACTTGCACTGTAACTCGACTGGAGGTAGGCTGGAAAACAAGGAACTCAACTGGAACAGGTGAGCAGAGCAATAGGTACGAAGCCAAGCAAGCCCTCAGACTTACAAGCATCCTTACATAACAAAATGTGCACATGTGCCTTTTGGCAGTTGATTGCTTGTTAAGGAAATTAGCAATTATCCTCCTGACTGTGGCACATGTTCAATACAGATCACATTGTGGAGAGCACATGTTTTGGTAGTTACAGTTGGAGCAGGTGGAAAGGCAGTTGGTTTCTTGTTAAGGAAATTAGCAATTATCCTCCTGATTGTGGCACATACTGACTACAGATCATATTGTGAAGCACGTATGTTTTGGTAGTTACAGTTGGAACAGGTGGAATACAATGTGCATAATCAATAAGCATTGGTTATAATAAATGAGACACTTAACAATCATTGGTTATTACAAACTTGATATTCAAGGATGTAATGAATATACCCATATAAGTCTGAATGTTGCAAGCAACAGCATACCATTGTAATCCAGCTCTTTGATGTGCTAGTGAAGCCACAACAATTCTCCCCCTCAAAGGCCGACGTACTGGGTGTGGTTTCATAGGTTTTAACAGATGAAATTGTCGCACCAAACAAGGGGGCAATACGAAACATGCGGGTTCCGAAGAACGTTCAGAAGGATCATATCTTTTCTAGTCTATCAGATAATGCAATTTACTATGGATTCGCTTAGCGTCTAAAATACTACGTACCTCATATTCCTGATGCCCATTGACAATGACTGGAGGGTGTGGTGAGTCAAATCTGGTGTTTGCATGTAGGGTTTTATTAGAGGTACGTGAAATACTGGGTGTATAGTATTTTCGGGAGGTAATTGCAGTTTCATTGTAACTGGTCCTAAGACTTGTGTGATCTTGAATGGTCCTAGACAACGTGGTAGCAGTTTTCTGGGACCTGCTAGCATAATGTTACAAGCAGACAGCCATACTAAATCTCCAATTTGGTACATGGGTTCAGGGTTTCTGTGTTTGTCAGCTTGTAATTTCATTTGGGTGTTGTGTTTAGCTAGCTTGTTTGTCGCTTTCCATTGGATGTCCTATAAAATCTTTAATCCTTCAGTGCCGAGGGGACTGAAGGGGTTAAGTCTGGAAGGGTTACCGGAAGATTACTGGGATGGGTGCAGGTGAAAAAAAAAGGTGAGCACCCTAACCCTGAGTGGATCAGGTTATAATATTTTAATTCTGCCATTGGTAGGGCTTGGTCCCAAGTCCCTGTTAATGAGGAAAGGAGGCACCCTAGTGTTTTTTTCTAATGTCTGGTGAAACTTTCTCCTTTTCAACAGCGCTTTGAGGGTGGTAAGTAGGGGGTAGGGCTATTTCTATGCCAAGTGAAGAACAAAAGGCCATCCAGAATCTTGATGTGAATTGACGTCCACGATCGGAGATAATTTTCGTGGGCAAGCCATGGAGTTTGACTATATAGTGTAGGAACAGAGTGCTAAGCTCAGCAGCCATTGGTAATTTTTTGAGTGGCATGAAATGTGCCATTTTTGACAAGAGGTCCACTATAACTAACACAGTAGTATGTGTGTTAGATTCTGGAAAGTCTGTAATAAAATCCATGCTGACTGTGTGCCATGGCTTGCGGGAATTGGCAAGTGTTGGGTAAGACCAGCGGGAGCAAGGTGTGAGGATTTATTCCGAGCACAGGGTGAGCATGAATTTATATGGTCATAAACATCTTTGCGCATGGTTTTCCACCAACATTTTCACGAACAGTTTTCTAAGGTCTTTTGTATTACTGGGTGTACAGCCAGAGCGGAATCATGACTCCAAACTAGTACTTGAAGTTGAAATTCCTGAGTGGAATATATACCATTTCCCTGCATGTAAGTAATAGTCCTGTTTAATCGTATTATATGGTTTTCTGAGCCACTGTTCAGGGGGGAGGTCATGAGATGCCGTCTTGACATTATCCATTAAGGTATCTATTGTGGTTAGAGCTAGCACTTTGTCTGCAGGTATTATGCTGGAAGGGTTACAAGAACTAGCATCCTCTGGGTGCCCTATGCATGACCAGATATCTGACTGAAGTTGTTTGGTTCATAGTCTGTATGCGATAATAAAATAAAAATCCCTGAAGAAGTGAAGCCAGCACATCTGTCTAGGGGTCAAAGCCTTAACTGAACTAAAGAATTGTACATTCTTATGGTCGGTGTAGGTGATGACAGTGTACTTTGCTCCCAGCAAATGATGTTGCCACTCAGTAAATGCTGTTTTAATAGCTAATAGTTCTCTTTTAGCAATGGTATAAGTTTGTTCAGCTGGAAGGAGTTTTTACAATAAAAGGAGACAGTATGGAGATGCCCTGTTTGTTGATCTTTTTGCAATAACACACCTCCCAGAGGGAATTGAGAAGCATCAGCTTCAACATAAAATAGTTGCACAGGGGCTTGGTGGCATAAAATGGGAGCAGACGCTAAACTTCTTTTGAGAGTTGTGGAGGCCTGTTCCGCTGCTCGAGACCAGATAAATGTTTGTTCCTTCTTTAATAAGGTGGTTGTAAGGACCACTATTTGTGAGAATTGTGGGATGAAGCGCCCATAAAAATTGGCGAAACCAAGAATCTTTTTTACATTCTTAATAGATGTAGGGGTTGACCATAAAAGAATTGTGTCTACCTTTTTGGGGTTCTTGGTAATGCCGCTTGGTGACAAGCGATATCCAAGAAACTCTACTAAGTCAGTGTTAACAGTACATTTTTCTAATTTGGCATACAGGGAATGTCCACGTAGACGTTGCAGAGTGGCCCTAAAGTGCTGAGTGTGTTCCTGCTTATTTTTAGAGAATATCAATATGTCATCTATATAGACTGCAGCGCAGACATCTATGAACTTATGTAATACATCATTAATAAAGTATTGGCATGCCGCCGGGGCGATGCAAAGCCCAAAGGGCATCATGGTGTATTTGAACAAACCAAACTTTGTCCGAAAGACGGTCTTCCATTCATCTCCTTCCTTGACACAGATCAGGTGATATGGACCGTGCAAGTCTAGCTTGGTATAAATGGCAGACCCCTGGACTTGGTACAACAGGACCGGTATCAGAGGCAAGGAGTAATGATTTTTGATGGTTGCTTTATTAACCATTGTGTAATCAATACAAGCCATCAAATCTCTGGATTTTTTTGCCACAAAGGAAAGGGGCAACAAAATGGGAGAAGTAGAATGTCTTATAAACCCCAAATCAACAACTCATCCAAATAATTGTGCAGATATTGATTCTTGAGTTCTGTTAATGCATAGATTCAAATGCAAGGAAGGACTGCTCCAGGAACTAGGTCTAGCCGACAATCATAAACTCTATGTGGTGGCAACTCAGTTGCTTTGACTGGGTCAAAGACGTTTTGGAAATCCTGATATTCTTCTGCGAGAACAGGGGGAGAAGGGTCATTGGTTGCAGCACAATGAACAGGACAGTGGGCTTCTTGATAGCACGTGGTCACGCAGAAGAGGGAGTCCAAGGTGACTGTTCGAGAAACCAAATCAATTTTAGGATTATGGCGTTCCAGCCAGGGAATGCCAAAAATACCTCCAAAGGTGGGGGTATCAATTAAGTAAAAGGTTGTATCTTCTGTATGACCATTGTCACATACTATGGTTAACGGATTAGTGTGAAACCGAATAAGGCCAGAGGACAAAGCCGAGCCATCAACTGCCCTAACTGGTTCGGGTACTCCCTTGGTGACACGTGACACTCCCAGCTTGGCCAGTAGGGCCAAATCAAAGAAGTTACCTGTAGCAACTGAGTCTATGAGCACTGAAAGACTTTGTCTATTCTGAGGGGATAGAATGAGGGTTACTCTAATGGTCAGGTGTCTAGGTACACGGTTTAGGACATTAGTCAAGTATTGGGAGATCTGGTAAAGGGATCCTCTCTGAGAGGTGACCTTAGTTATCTCCGAGTGCATCAGTTTTCCTGCTGCAGTTCGGGAACACTGAAACTAACGACAGCTTTTTTTTTTTTAGGTTTAACTGTGCAGTCTTGGGAGAAGTGACTGGAATTACCACAATATAGGCACAGATTGGCCTTACGGTGCCATTCCTTCTCTTCAATAGATAAAGGACCTCTATCTCCCCCAATTTGCATGGGTTCTGGTTCCTGTGCTTTTTCTTCAATTTCTTTTTTATCTGATTTTAAAACAACCACCCTGGGTTCACTCCGAGGACGTTCAGATTTCCTTTCTCCTAACCGATGATCTAGTCTCACTACTAAATCAATCATTTCAGCGCAATCTTCTGGTAATTCAACTATATGGGTTAAACTATCTTTTAAATCATCCCTCAGGCCTCTGTAAAAAAGTGAGGTAAATTTTTCTTCAGGCCATCTAGTCTCAGTAATTAACTGGTTGAAAGTAGTAATGTAAGTGAGGAAGTCCTTGGACCCTTGTCGTAAATGTAATAATTAATCATCACAAGACTGGATAAAAACATGTTTCACAAACAATTGTGTTAGGGCTGCCTTAAAGGCGGCAAAATTATATAGGATGGGATCATTGTTGGCTGACCACCACCAAGATAGGAAACTACAAAAGTTACCTTGGCAGCATCAGACGTAAATATTTAAGGTTTACACTAAAATGCAATTTGCATTGGCTCATAAAAGCAGCAAAGCAAGATCTATTCCAAGTGAATTTTTCAGGGTTGGCCAACGGCACTGATGTCGGAGTGGTCACTGTTTGATGTAGACTGTGGTCAGAGGGATTAGCTGGAGTGGAAGTGATGGGATAAGTACCATATTTTGGGGGATTAACATTGGGCCTTGGACCTGAGAGATCCCTCCATTGCGTGACAGATGTGGAATGTGTTATGGTCTCCCTGAGAGCTTCATTCTCAGTTTGTCATTTCAGGACTTGTTCTTGTAAATTTTGTACTAGAACTGATAAATGCTCAGTAGGGGTTAAATGATCGGAATTAGTTACAGACTTGTGATCCATGATGACTTTGCCCCAAGGGAACTTTAATGTTGTGGCTTGGCTTTCTGTTCTGTGCAAGCTACTCATATGAATTTCAGGCGTTCGATGGGGTGATGACAATTCCCCAATTCTTGTGAGGACTAATGTGACCTCGATGAAGAGTACATTGCCGTCTCGCAAGTCCTAAAGGAGAAGGGGCATTTGGAAAGAGAAAAAGAGAAAATAACAGCTTTCCTTCATGGACTGCAGCAGCAGAATCGGACTGCTGGACCATGGACTGCGTGTTGTGTTGGGTGTCAGAAATTCTGATTTCTCTAAATACTGGGATCTTTGTTTTTTAGGATTCTGGGCTGCAAAAGAATTACTTCATTAATACATTGAACTTGCATAAACTATTGTACATTGCACAATGTCAGTTATTGTTGACACATTGTACATACGTTTCTCTAAAGCTGAACAAGTCTCTTCCTCATTTTACAATACTTTCAGAGTCTCTGAAGCAATGTCCAAACTCAAAAACAAACAACCTGACTAAAGGACTTCTTTGAGTTCTGCCGTAATCTTTTGCCAATAATAGTTCTGATAAATTTACTCTATTTCTAATCTCCTAATTCTCAGGGGAGCGCTTGTTACAGAAAATATGTCTTTCCTTAATGTCTGTTTAGCGTATTTTGGATTCCCACCCAAACAATATATCACACTATGGGCCTGATTCTAACTTTGGAGGACGGTGTTAAACCGTCCCAAAAGTGGCGGATATACCACCTACCGTATTACGAGTCCATTATATCCTATGGAACTCGTAATACGGTAGGTGGTATATCCGCCACTTTTGGGACGGTTTAACACCGTCCTCCAAAGTTAGAATCAGGCCCTATATTTTTTGTCATAAATTATTTAAAAGACAGAGCTCTGTTTTATTTAATTTAAGCGATTAATCTTTCTTTACCTTTAAATTAATTTATTTGTTTGACAATTTCAGAAGTTCCCAAACTGGGTTTTTTCGCCTTTCTTTTTTTCTCTCTTTTTACAGGAAATACAGGTTCAGTGGAAGACTGAAGAAGAGAGCCGGGACCCCGCAGGAAGCTGACCAGAGGGCAAGGATCACCAGAACTCGCCTGGAAGCTGTCCAGAGTGCGAGAAAAGCTGGAGCTCGACTGGAAACTGGTCAGAGAACGAGGAACACAGGAACTTGACTGGAGGCAGGCTGGGAAACAAGGAACTTGACTTGCACTGGAACTTAACTCGAGGTAGGCTGGAGGACAAGGAACTCGACTTGACTGGAAACTGGTGGGCAGAGCAATAGGTACGAAGCCAATCAAGCCCTCAGACTCACAAGCATCCTCGAATAATAAAATGTGCACATGTGCCTTTTGGCAGTTGATTGCTTGTCAAGGAAATGAGCAATTATCCTCCTGATTGTGGCACATGTTCAATTCAGATCATATTGTGAAGAGCACATGTTTTGGCAATTACAATTGGAGCAGGCAGTTGGCATTAACAAGCATTGGTTATTGCAAACTTGATATTCAAGGATGTAATGAATATACCCAAATAAGTCTGAATGTTGCAAGCAACAGCATTGTACTGTAATTGTGCTTTTGGGTGTGCTAGCGTAGTCACAACCCACCATGAAAACATATTTCCCAGCACGCCACTGCAGACTGGCAGAGCAGTTTTAAGCTGCTAACACAACTGTGCTATTTGATGACCAAGCTCATACCTTCCTTTTTGATTTATATGTCACCCCTACAGCATACCTATTGAATCATTAGGTAGGGTGCTGTATATTAAAGAGGAGGAGATGTACTTTTATATATCCTAACACTAAAAACCTCAATTGTAGAAAAGTTAGTAGCCTGATTGGCGAGTACTGGGTTACATGCTGACAACTCAGCTATGCTAACTTCTAAATGAGACCACTAAAGTTGATACTTCAAGGTATCAAAATAATCGCTACATTGAACCCGACTTGATGCCCAAGTCGAATTTGATGTAAGTTTTCAAGAAACTCAACTTTTAGAAACTTGCCAATCTATTGCCCATGCTTTCCAGTGGCCCTTCACAGATGCTGGCCACAAGACAAACTTGAGCACTCGTGGGGAAAACTGTGAACGACTCCCAGGAGCTGGAACCATAGAGCCTGTCTTGGAACAGATGTTACCTCTGCATGGCAGGAAGCCACAGAGGATGTGAGCCCAATAGGTGAGTTTCAAAGGGGAAGCCACCTCTGAATGGTAAATGGTGAACACACACAAGAGTGGCTGTTCTTTTGTTGAGGTAGACGGCCTGAATCAGGGACAGAGGGGAGACCAGTTCTCAAATTGTTTTTTGTGTGTAGCCTTCAGGTAGCCACACCTCTAGGGTGCGCTACCAATCTCCACAAAGAGAGAGAGGGGTTTTACCATCTTGGGAGTGGGCAAAATAGAGAACTCTGGGATACCTAGATGCCACACATTGGGGTAAGTTCTCATCAGGTGGGGGGTCCCAGTAGCCCATTGGCCAGTAAACCACTGCATCCCGAGGGCACTTTCTTGGAATAAATATGGCACCCCTGGCACCCAGACCTCGGCTCACATCTGGGTGAGAGAGGACTGTAGAAGGAGAGCTCTGCTATTCCCTGGACCTGGTAAGAGAAACTGCAGCAACAGCTGGACTGCACGTGCTGATCCTTGGGCTAACAAAGAGAGGACTGTGCCTGTGGTGCCAGGCTTTTGGAAAAGTCGCTTCAGAGCCTCAGACAGACAAGGTGAACTCCGGTAGTAAGCTGGATGGCTTTAAGTTTCAGCACCAGAGCCACAAAAGCCAAAGAAGCCTGTTCTGGCCAGTCAGTAGCCACAATCGCTTGACTGCCTCTGACCAGAGTGCACAGCCCAGATGACCAAGTCCCAATGCTCAAAAGTTGCACCTGAGTCTGCCAAACCAGGGAGAGTCATCAGAGTGAAGTTTGGTTACCCAATACACACACTAATCTCTTCCAAAGAGAACCGCTGGTTTATCTGTGACCAGAGACCAGTAGTCCAGTGGTAACTTGACTTTTGCTGGACCAAAGAGGACTTCGAGGGACATCGGCCTCTGTTACCAGTCACCCCACCTAGACTGTAAAACCAAGGAGTAGGCCTAGGAAGACCCCTGTCAACCGCACAGCATCCTTGGCATCTACAGCATCCTGTATCCCTTGCATCATGACCACACCATTAAAATCTATTGAGGTTTTCACAGAGCCTGGAACTGGACTTGAGACTGTTTTTGCTGAAAGGTAACCGCCCTACACCTACTTTCTGGCCTCTTTGACCTTCCCCCTCTTGGAGTTAGTCACTCAAAGCGAGCTATCGTAGCCAAACATAGCTCTTTAAGTTCTACAAAATTTTCAAACTTTGTGTTTACCAATGCTTGCTGGAATTTTCCAGTGATTTATGATTTACTTATAAATTTATATCTCTGGAAACCTACAGTCGATTTTGGTTGAGACATGCTGTTTCTACTCTGTAGGTTTTCAGCAAGCCCATCACTTTTCATTTGTTCCTTTCCGTGCCTTTCAAAATTCCTTACTTTTCTGGTGTGTTGTTCCCTCCCATGAACACTGGCCCTATTACATGTCTCATTGCACTTCTGGCCATTTATGTTACTTTTGGAGCACTATTTTTTTTTTTGGTTTCTGGGCATAACACAAGCGTTTGTGTTTTTAGTCGCTCCTTTCCTGTTTATTAATTTGTGGCCGTAACACGAGCAAGCCCACCAGAGCAGTTAACCTCCGAAAAAAGCTGCTTAGTGACTAATGCATGAGGGGTCAGTTTACAGAGGCAGCCCAGCTAGTGCCAGCCTGAGCACTGTACAACGCTCCCGCAGACGCCTTATCTTTTTAAACGCAGTTGCCTCGCTGTTCTATGTCTTTGAGAGCTCGCTAGACAAACTTTATTTTGATAAATTACAGCCTGTGTGTAACACTATATCAACAGGACATAAACTGTAGTCTGTGCGTAGACGATTGTTATTGGGGGCACGAAGTTCCTCTCCTAGACCTATATTTATAAGCCTGATGCATAATGGCAAAGTGTAGTCCTCATTCACCTCAGTTTGCCCAAGGTTCTAGACTACAATGGCTTTGTATAATGTTGGCGCTGCCAACATGCAGTTTCAGAGCACTTTAAAGGCAAAAAAAAAATTCAATGCTGGGGTTAAGTTCAAAGCAATCATTTTTTTCAAATACATAATAATAACAAAAATGCACATGCGCTTTCTATGATATTGATAAACTGTGTATGTTCATTGTTCCTCTTCCCTTCCACTCGCACTCTTGTCCTTTTCTCCTCCCCACCCTCCCATCCGTATTGCATTGACCTACGTCTCCATGAATTCCTCCACTACCACTCTCCAACAGTGCACCTCATCACTTAATAGCCTCTCCCTGACATACATCTCATTTTCTTTAATAGCGGTTGTTAGAAATTGGGTATCTAGTTGGCAGAGGTAAACACCCTTGTCCAAGTAGGGACCACAGTCCTACTCAGGGTAAGTCACTACACAACCTAAATTATCCTGTGCTCACCCTCTGGTAAGTGGACTTAACTTAGAAGGCAAAGTGTAAAGTATTTGTGCAATAACTCATATCGTTACACAGTGAAAACACCACAGAAAGTACTCCACACCAGTTTAGGAAAATAGGTAATATTTAATTGAATAAAATAAGACCAAAACACTAAACACCCACTATGCACAAGTCAAGGTATCACTTTATAAACTTTTAAATAGTTCTCAATCCTTACAATCAGTGGTTGTATCCTTGTAACACACAGTACCTTGGATGCGTTAAAAATAACGATGCAAGGGGTCGCAGAAGAGATGTCTCAAAAAATATGGTATTGCATCCGATTTTCTGGTGCAGCACAGAGACTGTGTTGTTTCTTTTCATGCTGCAAGGGAATGCATTGATTTCCAGGAGCGCAGCCTTGGTTCTGAGGAGATGCGTTGAAAAATAAGGCACTGCGTCAGATTCTCCTGCGTGGCATGGATGATGCGCCATTTCTTTCCATGCTGCAGGGAGATGTGTTGTTTTCCAAGAGCGCAACCTTGGTTTCTCTCTGCTATGCGGGTATATTTTGACGCCCAGGGATGATGCCTTGAACATCCTTAACGCGCTGGTAAGAACGAGCAGGCGCTGCGTCGAACAGGGTGGTGATGCAGTGATTTTTCAGCCGTGAGGCAGGTGCTGCGTCGAATTTGGCAGGCGTTGAATCAATTTTCGGATACATGCGGATTTTCTTCTCTTGGGTGAAGTCTTTGTGGCCCTGAGACTTCAGAAAAGGAGGCAAGCTCAATCCAAGCCCTTGGAGACCACTTGTGGGGAAGGCAGAATCCTTCCAGCAGTCATGTGCCAGCAGGCTAAAAAGCAGGGCAGCAGTCCTTTTCAGGTGAGTACTTTCGGCAGCAAGACAGTCCCTCTGACAGAGTCCAGTTGTAGATCCAGAAGCGTCTAATTTGGTGGGTTCAGAGACCCAGTATATATACCCGAAAACACCTTTGAAGTGGGAGATACTTTAAAGAGTGGGTTTGAAGTGCACAAGTTCCCCTGTCAGCCCAGTCCTGTCTGCCAGGATCCCTGTTGGGGGTTATCAGTCCTTTGTATGAGGGCAGGCCACTGGCCTTTGAAATGTAAGGGAGAGCCCCTCCAACCTTCCTGCCCAGGAAGACCGATTCAGTATGCTGATGAATGCAGATGTGACTGAGAGTTCTGTGTTTACAGCTGTCTGAGTGGAATGCTCAAGGGCAGCTGTCAACCAGCACGGCCCAGACATGGATTGGAGATAGGCTGTAAGGCACAGATGGCAGTAAGAAAAGTGGTATTTCTAAAATAGTAATATTAAATCCAACTTCACCAGTAAGCAGGATTTTCTATTACCATTATGGCCATACTAAACATGACACGGCTACTCCTTTCAGATCAGAATCTATCACATAAAAGTATATGAGGGTAGTTCTAATACTGGTCTATGAGAGCAGCAGGCCTCACAGTAATGGAAAGCGAACTTGAGAGGTTTCCAGTACCAGGACATGTAAAACACATAAGTACAAGTCATACCTTTTACTTACACAGCATCCTGCCCTATGGGTTACCCAGGGCCTACCTTAGGAGTGACTTATATGTAGAAAAAGGGGAGTTTAAGGCTTGGCAATTAGTTTTAAAGACCAAGTCGAAAAGGCAGTGAAACTGCACAGAGAAGCCTTGCAATGGGCGGCCTAAGACATGGTTAAGGGGCTACTTATGTGGGTGGCACAATCAGGTGTTGCAGGCCCATTAGTAGCATTTAATTTACAAGCCATGGGCACCTCTAGTGCACTTTACTAGGGACTTACAAGAAAGTTAAATCTGCCAATTGGGTAGGAGCCACTGTTACCATGTTTAGGGTATAGAGCACATGCACTTTAGCATTGGTCAGCAGTGGTAAAGTGCGCAGAGTCCTAAAACCAGCCAAAACAGGGTCAGAAAAATGGAAGGAGGCAGCCATAAAGTTGGAGATCACCACGCTAAGGCTATCAAGTCTTACAGTGGTACTCATAGTTCACTGACACTCAGTTCTGTGAACTGCATGGTACACGCTCTTTGCAGTAGGCACATGAATCCTCTGCAATACTTTAGGATGAGCCAAAACTGCCACTAGACAAAATGCTGGTCTCTCACCAGTAGGAACATTAATCACCAGAGTAATCTTGACATTTTTATTGTTTCCTGAAAACTTCTGGATGCACAGGGAAGTTCAGTGCTTTTAAATTAATAGTTATTTGTCAAACACAGCACCCCCTCCACCAAAGTAAGCGCCATGTGAGGCTGCACCGATCGCACCGCCCTAAGGCCGGCCCTGATTCTATACTTATTTCCGGGTTCTATTAGTTTTAACTGTGCATTTCTAGAGGTTTAAACCTGTTGGTTTGATCTCTTCTACTTTCCCCACCTCACCCTTCTTTCTCTCTGTGTCACTCTCCTCTCTTCCGACTTTACCCTCTGTTCTCCCCACATCACCTTGCGGTCCTGCTCACTTCGCCCTCTACTTCCTGCCACCTCACTTGCTTCTCTCTTTACATCATCCTACTACTGCTCTCCACCATAGCCACCAGCTTTCATATGTCCCTTCACTTTCTCCACTTCACTTTCATATATTATGGTGCTGGTGATGGATTATGTGGAAAATTTGTCAAATCTATACCGTAATTACGTGTAAATGGCTGCAGGATCGCTTAATTCCAGTGACCCTGGCTATAATCCATTTCTGTTTATTGGCACGAAATGAGAGTATTTGTTGTGAGAGAATAAATGCAGTCAACGATCCCCCAAAGTGGGGTATATGTTATTTACGTTTCTGCTACTTACTTAAGAGAGCTCTGCCTTCTGCAAGCACCTCTGAATATTTAGAGTAGGCAGGACAGTGCCAGCACGTGTTGCCTCTGCTGCTATGGAATTGTCTCCAGTGCTTTTCTTTGTATAATAGACACTTGCACTGCTCATTCTCATTAGGTATCTGTGTTGTATTATTGAAACTTTACAAATATTTTCCCTTAAGAATAGTCAAAACTTTGAGATTGTCAGATTTATTTTGCTTAATATACTGCCATAAGTAGGTCCACCGGAAAAATGTGATTCAGAGAGTGCAGCATAATCAACAAAATGATGGAGTTGCCACATCATCCATCATTTGCTGAATATTTTTTTGATTTTAGAAGAAAAAATGTTTTTGCTCAAATGGAACAGAGGTAACTAAAATCGCAGTGACACGTAGCTTTACAGTGGAGACCCTTTGCAAAGGCTGACTGGTTACCTTTCAGTTGCCTATTGCTGCATTTTAGTGTTAAACTGGTACTAATGAGGCATAGCATTTGCCAAGACAGTGTTAACATGGAAAAATAATGAAGTAATATCACAAAATGTGCCTCGTTACACTGTGATTTGCATTTTCTTACCACGTAATTTAATCAACCCTACCACATAATTTGGTTTTCCTCACCTGCATAATTCTATTGATCCGGGCCATAAGAAAGGAATAGCATCAAAGCAGAAAAAAATTTAATGCACACACTACTAAAATATATAATCCGATTGTATTGCCATTTTCAATTACTTTTCTTGCAATAGCAATATCCTTCACTGTTTCTGTAATAAAATCGTTTTTTTCATCTCTTAATTACTGTGTGAGTGCAACTGACAATCTCTATATAGTAGGGGTGTCTCCAGAACCTCTTCGGTTCACACATTCACAGTAAAAAACAACCATCTCGTTTTACCTCATCCGTGTCCCCAGGAACTTAATAGAACTCAAGGCACTGGTGTTATAGGTGAAAGTTACACACTTGGGCTTTAATACCGAGGCTGCAGTCATATACAAATGTCTCATCAAGAAAACGAACAAAACATGTTTTCTGCTCGTAAATTGGGCCTGGGGGGAGGGCTGCGCTGGTACACCCTCTAGAACGGGGCCTGAGTATGGGACCTCGTGTCCCGACCCAACCATTTTCACTGTGAGCAACAGGCGTAAGCCGTCCTCCCCGCTGCCCACTTCCCACTGCAAAAATTTAGAATTGAAGACGTCCGAGTCTAGCCCAGTACGCTAGTTCTGTCTGACGGTAATCGCCCGTCCGTTCCAATTTAGATAGCAGAGTCAGGCAAGCTCAGTCAACACAGGAGTGGCTCCCACTGACAGTCGGGAGGGTTTCGGACAGAGGCACATGCGGCTCTACAGCCAATCAGCTTTCGAAATGTTGTGTCTCACATTGGGATTGGCTAAGGTAGTTAAATGCGCCAATCATAGGTCACTTTGCGCTCTCGCTCTCAGACGAGTTCGGGAGTGGTACTGGTTGGTATACGACCCGGAAGTGGTACAATTACGGACAACTTTTAGCAGTGTAAATATCTGCTATAGACAGCGGCCTTTAAACTGATGTTACAAACGATTTCTGTAAGTAGCGGACCTTAGAGATAGGCATGCTGTATGGGTGGATGATTCTTGGGGACAGTAACGATTGGGGAGGAGGAGCTGAGTCAGTGCATGGGGTGGGGTATGATGGGACTGAGGATAATAACAAACTTTCGTGGAGTACTATGCAGTCGCTGTGTACACAGCGCAAGGGCTTCGGGTCCTGAAAAAGGCCTTTAGAAAGTGGAGTGGCTACCTTCACATTACTTATCAGGACCTTCCAGTCGAGGAGTCACCAACATATGTTCATTTATTCTGTGGGCGTGGTGGTTTTGGGTTTATGACTTGGATTAGTTTATTTGTGCTTTTCATTTCACACTTTCTCTAAGTTAGACAGATAGCCACCATAGTTGTCTGGCCAGGGCCTGCTTTGAGCTTATCGAGTGTGAAATATATTTTCATAGTGCACTTTGAGCTGCATCCCCCCAACTCCTTGGAGTTAGCATTGTAATTGTATTTATGTAGCGCTTCGTACACCTGACGAGGCTGCGAAGCGTTTTGATTTCACGCAACCACTACCTTTGCAGAGACAGGAATGCAAAGCGAGCTTTGTGATTTTTGCATTACAATGACTTGTACCTTAGGCCTTTGCATTATAGTCGTAAAGAACAGCGTCCGCCACTAATACTGGCTACTAACCTACTGCCCTTGTACCTAAAGAAAAAGCTTACTAGTTTCGTGCCGCCTTTATTCCCTTATCTGTAAGCATTATGAGCTCTCATAGTGGGGCTAGACAACCTGGACAGGACTTCTAGTAATGGAACATGCAGCACCAGTAGGTACTGTTTATTTTTGGAATTATGAGACACGAGAACCAATTCAGGCTTCGCAATATACCAAAACATGCCGGTGATAAATACACCATTAAAAACTGAACATGCCTTCTAATACACCTGGCCCTTTCCCAGTACAGTACCTGTGCATCTCACTTTCAGTCGACCTACTTGTTGTGTAGTGTGCAAGTTGAACACTGTGAAAACTGGACAACGTTTTGTTTTTAATCTCAGCCTCCCCTGTGACAAGTTTGTATTTTGTTGTGCAGTGTCTTTTAAATGTATTCCTCTTCTCCTTTTTGTAAAGATTGGAAGTACCTGGATGCATGTTAAATGTTGATGTCAGGTGTATGCGAAGAATACTGGATGAAACCTAATACCCGTTGAGTAGTACTCATGGTGTGGGAGTTAAATAGCAACCCTTCTTACAGACCACTCTAGTTGGACAGTTTCTGGCCTTGAAATGAACAGTGTCTTTACTTTGCAATTTTCCTCGTTAACCAAATTGTTTGATCTTGCACAAATTCTGCTCTTTCTATGCAGTTCATCTGTCATCTTATTTGCTCTCAATCTGTCTGTTTGGTTTTGAACCATTTAACAATAGATGCTCACGTTCGTATGAGCTAAAATCAATAGCATAACTAAAAGTAAATGTGTTGTGAATGAAGCATCGTGAGGGATACATTCTGTACTACAGCTATTTTCAATTAATTTATATAATTAGTGCCAATCCAAATGCTTTACTTGAAGAAACTTCCAGATCACACTACATTGTCAAACAAAAGTTAGGAAAACTTTTCATAACAACTTTGAGCAAGGGAACATACCTAGTTCCGCTGCTTGTTGAACCATGCTGCAGTCCTTATGAAATGGATTTAAATGCGGATTATCCGAACGGAAGATCAGTGATTCTAAAGGGTTTGTTTTCTGTGGTTATCTTAAATGCTGAGTGGAGATAGGTGCTGTTTGTTTGTGAGCATCACACATGTTTAGGTGGGTTGTTTTTCCTTATATGCTTTTGTTAAGTTTCAGACTGTTTATTTCTTTTTTTACCTTTATCTGTATGGCAAGTGTTCCAAAACATTGAGGAATAATGGGAGGAATTAATTCCATGAAAAGTTTCAGTCTCATCATGGTTATACCTATTACAAGTTTAGTGTAGCATAGTCAAGTTGCGGCTTATATTGAGGAGTTCGTCAGATAGGGTAGAATTTGTAGCCTAGAAGAAGCTAATGCGTTAATACATAGTTTTTTTGAGGGGGGGGGGGGGGGGTGAGAAAGACTAAAGGACTTCAAACACGTCAGAACTGGCAAGCGGTCAAGTGGGTTGTTGAAAGGCCCAGTAAGAAAATACTTTTTTGAAGAGATACTTGTTTTACGTATAAAGGAAAGAAGCATTTGAAACCATTGCCCGTTGTGTAGCACATTTCAGAAAGGTAACAGCTTCTTGTGAGCTTGATAATGTTTCATGTAACCAATCACTTATGGATCAGGTCTTGATGAATAGGAAAATTAGATGAGTTCATGAAATACTATGTGGTTGTTAGAAATTTGCACCAGATACAGCCATTACTTTAGCAAAAGGCACTGAAAAACCAAAAATGGATTGGGAGAATGTGAGGGGGAGATGTTGATGAGATTGTTTAAGAGAGGGTGGTTCATGTAGATCAGAAGATAGAAAGGGATGAGAATTTTTATGAAATGGGCGGACACCCAAAAATGTGCTGTGGGTATGTAAGTCAATATAATTCAAATTGTACATTTTTTATTTAATTTTGCATGTACACAGAGGGTAAATAAGATTGCCATGTTGTAGAATAGTAATTTATGGGAAGGGAATAAAGATAACACTGAATTTAAGAATGCAGTACACCATTATAACCATAGAACTATATGACAAAAGGTTCAACTAGATAAGTTGTCGAGTAACTGTATGCACATGTCTTAAAGTTAACAGGACTCTTGGGCAGATGTCGTTCAGAGAAGAGCTACAATGACAGTATGTATTTGGAAGTTCTTGGGTAGCCACAGCAAGCAGTTGTAGGAACGAAATTGGATCTGTCCACTGATTGTCCATCACCAGTGAGGTTGGTAAATGAGGAAGATGGCGACTGTAGTAATTTGTCAGTTTGGCAATACAAGGGATGGCTACTTTGGTAAACTTGAAGAAGTTTTAAAGCTGTTCTGTTAAGTACAGCTACGACCCCATTGCAGGAACATGTCTGTCCCATATCACCGGAAGTTGAGAGAGATGTTGCTTGAATTGTGTGACCAAAGTATATTAGAACCAATACGGGCAAATACAGTTTCTAGTTTAAATCCTTGCTCCTGGGTGGACAGTTACCCTCCTTTCAAATCTCCACAACATAGTCATGTTGGAAAATACTTCAGTGTTTATTACATTTGATTTGCCAATTACTTATGTCACGTTTTAGGCAAGGAATCCATCATGTTGCCTGTGTTTATCGCTTCCAGTTGAGCATTTTAGCATGTGTGCTTGCCTTTTGGGTTTGCTAGTGTTGCACCGGTGTTTACAAATTTATAGTCAATCTGCTCACGGACCAAGGAGAAGTAGTGGCGTTTAAGATTGCCACATTGAATAGTGACAACAATCAGAAGGATCACATTGTCCCATTAGGAAATGTGTTAAGTATTTTGAAACAACATGAGTTTAACCTGAAGGCTGCAGAAATGTAGGTTTGAGCAGCAAGTTGTTCAGTATCTGAACTACACTATTGCTGCTGTGCCATTTGAAACATTACCTGCAAGTTGAATCTTTTGCGAGGGTTCCCGGGAAAGGTGAGAAGTTTGTGTCCTTGAGTGTTGCAAAATGGTGTATGAAATGTACGCAGTATTTTGCAGACGAAAATTAATTGTTATGGAAAGGTGCAAAGTTAGGGAACAAATGATGTGAGACTTTTCACGCCATTTAAGGAAAAAAGACAGCGAAATCTCTGCATTTAAAATCATTAATAGCATAAGACATGCGTTAATGGTGGGTAACATTTGGGTACAACTTCCGCATAGAGATAGCTCAAGGAACTGAAACAAGGGATTGCTTTTGGATCATATATATATCCTCTGAGCAGCATAAAGAAATATTTGTTACTTGGCAAACACCTGCTCGAATTAAGCACGGTTTCTGCCTCCAAATTGAGGCCTCATCTCTAACAAGTAAGGACCGGGACAAGAATGATCTGGAAACGGTGCATGGGAATGAGTACAATAAAATAGGGGTTAGGAAATGAGAAGTATAACACTGCCACCTTAAATATAGTATATGGAGGGGTGGATGGTGGAGAGACACAGTCATAGTTACCACACCAAGGGCCATATGTACGAACACTTTTTCCCATAGACACAGAATGGGTAAAAACCTTTGCTACATCTGGCCCCAGCTCTTAAGAGATCAGAGTTAGGCAGGGTTCAACCCCCTAATTCACAAGTGGCTACTTATGTCCAGAGACCTACAGGAAGGCTGTCTCTCTTAAGAAAATGAAAACAAGCAAATCCTTCTCCTACACAGGAGAGAGAGTGGGAACACACCAAGGTTCTATAGGGCAGGGCTAAGAGAGGCAGTGGAGGAATAGCTCCTCATACACATTGGGCGAGCAACAGTGGTGATGGTAGGAGGCCTTGGGACGGACACACACATATTCTCTTATTTAGTTGGAAAACCTCAAGGACCTACAGAGAGAAAGATAGAGAGAGAGGGAATGGTGGACAACAGAAAGGGCAACGAATGCTCCTCAACATGATTAGAACATTGAGGGCCTAAAGAATGGTGCAAGACTGTGGACCTGGAAAATAATACATTATGCAGTTGCAGAACAGTGAGGGCCAGATGAACCAGGCAGTAGCCAATTGGAAGAACTATAATACACCCACATAACCTCAGGTTATTCAGCATTTTGGGGGAGTTGGTAGGATATGGAAAGGGTGATAACAAAATCCTAAGTTTGAAGAGACAGGATGTAATTTGTTTTCTGACCATGTGAATTATAACTGTTTGTGAACTGGAAGAGCCCAGCCAGTGGGCTGTAGAGGAGTGGTGGGGAATCCAGAGAACTGCATTAACAAGCTCTCTTGCAGATAGCTGAAGGGGCACAGTTCTGATCCTATATAGAAAAGAAGGGCCCAACATTTGAAAATAGCACAACCTTTGGTCTGTGTTGCACGTACGGTCACCTATGGCGGTGGAGGGTCCAGAAGTTCAAAGGAAGATATCTTACTCCATAAATGAAAGGTGGTTAGCCCCAAAAGGAATACATGAGTATTTAGTAGTCCTTGGAGAAAGATTATCAGTGGTAAGAGACAACCTACTTTCTTTTGAGGGAAATGGGGCAAAACAGTGTTATGGTACCCAGCTTACTTCAGAGCTACAGTAAAAGCCAGTGGCACAATACATTAGTGCAGAGGGCAAGGGGACAGGGTGCAAGAAAATCCCCTAACTATGTAACAGCTTGCAGGAGAAGCCTGGATGTGCATGCTTCTTGAATCACATAGGGGAGTGATGTAGGCTGTAAACTGAGGGAGTTTCATATCCAAACCATTCTCTGACTTGGGCTAAACACAACAGCAGACCGTTGGAAGCATGAGACTAAACCTAATTATCTTTCCACAGGGCAAGAGGACTACTAGCCGATAATTGAAAACCCCTCAACATCAGGAGATAACACAATCAAGATCCGGAGGCACTCTGCGGTCCTCCAAAGGGAGGAAAGTTCAGTCTTTATTTCTCTTGCACTATTTTGCCATTGATCAGGAAGCTTAAGAAGAAATAGGAACAGGCGCCTCTTTGATTCCAAGAATTTGGCATCATCAATGGAACCCTAGTACTTCAACAGAGAGTGGAAGGTGAAGACTGTCACAGGGACAGACTGTCCCCTGCAGAAAATAATTTGAAGTGAAAAAAGGCTGTGAAGAGCCAGACCATTAGCTGTTGGATTCTGCCCCTCCTTCATTTGCACCAATGGATGGTGAGCATATGTTTAAACTAAATCATTTTGACGCTGTCTTTACTTTTTACTTTCCCATTATTCACTTCTGCAGTGTATGCACTGTCTCCTAAGTCCTACCTATTACTGTTCACAAGTCTGCATTGTTGTCTCAGTAAATCTGGTCTGATGAGCCCAAACGGTTTACTGTTTAGTTAACCAAAGTTAATCTTGGCTGAACAAGTGGATTAAGATGATTTTTGCCTTCTCATATTTCCACTTGATACTTTGTTTGTCAATAGGCATTGTAAATCAACATATTCAGACAATAACCAGCATTGGGGAAAAACCGTGGTTCTAGCTTTTTTTCATTTTTCAAGCCAGATCTGTAGGATCTTAGAAAGCTGCCATGAGTGGTGAATTTGAATAGGTCCATAGTCATCTCTAGTAGTTTCTTTGTTTTTCTGTTGAGTGAAGCAATATTCACTGCAATGAAACACAATAAATGAAGTACTTTGATATGATAATGTATGAGGACAAGAGGCAAAATGTGTCTGTATGTCAATTATTGATGTGGGTTTTTGATGACAGTGAAAAACCGATGTTTAGGGACCCAACATTACTTTACTGAAAATGAAAACTAGTATTTCTAGATGAAACGTGTTTTTGCAGAAAATAAATACTTTGATGAAATTGAGTGTATTTAATCAAAACGTAAAGCCTGTATTTTATATGAAAATGTGATATTTTCTGAAACAAACTAGCTGATTTTATTGCATTTTAGAAGGTTTGAAGTAGAGGAATGATAATCCATGTGGTTATGTTGACTTACGTTTCATAATATTTTTTGATGCAACAAGGCATTTATTTCTAAAGCTGCAATTTAATTACTCGTCGAGGCCTTTTATGCTAATAAAACATTTAACATTTGTCTTGGTAACTTTTCCCAATGTAGTGACATAGGGCCAGATGTAGCAAAGGGTTTTTCCCATTCTGTGTCAATGGGAAAATGTGTTCGTACATATGGCCCATAGTATCTACTCTTAATCCTCCAAGGGTTCTTTGCAATTGTAATCTCATCTGAGGAAGTCGGTATTGCAACACTGAAAATATTGGTTAATAGTTTATAGATCTTTCCAGTGATAAGAAGTATCTCTTAATATGGAGAAGGTTGGCGAGCCCAGCTTTTTGCTTAAAACTGAGATAAATGCACTTTGGTTTCTTATTGTCAATTGACTCTTACTGGTTACAAGACGGCAATGCCCTTGTAGCCAGTTTGTCCATGAAAACTTGAGGCAAGTGCTTCTGGAGCGGCTGAGACTGCTCTATCCTGGAGTTGATATTCCTTTGCAGGTCTGTTTATTAATGACAGATTAGGGCCCTTCTTTGGAAATCATGTGTTGAAATAAAAGAATGGGGTGCCTTGTGAAATACATATTTGTAGGCTTTATAATTGCGCTCAGTGAGCAAAGCAACATTAGATTCTGCATTCATGCGTTTAGCCATCTTCATAGACAATGAGAAATTTCCTAGCTATCGTGAAGGAAAGTTTCAATTCTATTAAGGACACGGAGGCGAGGATTATGCCTTATCTTTCTTCACTCTTTATTAACAGCAAGTTCAAAGTGCAACACAAAAAAACTACAACACCCATGGTACACGTAGCCATGGCAACCAATGTCCAATCATAACAGTATCCAACAGTCCGTATATATATCCCTTCAAGTCGGTGTCCTTCCTTGTCTTCACTGTGACCAGAAGTTAGTGTGTTCCTAGGTTGGTGCAGGCTCTGTACCTATGAAAAAAGGAGAATAGTAAGGTAGGGAACCAAGACTTGCAAAGCATAGGCAGGTACAGTAAAATTACAATGGAGCGAAAGCCCATTCTCACCCTCAAGAAATTCCCAATAGAATGTTTTCGTCACAGAATCCAGCTATATCATGTACAACATCACAGTGATTTCACTTTAAATTATGTATACCACCTCCAACATGCCCATTCGGTCCAGGTGGGTGACATGTCCAAAATGTTGGACGGGATAATCCTTGCCTCCGTGTCCTTAATAGAATTGAAACTTTCCTTCCCGATAGCTAGGAAATTTCTCAATCTATGTCAGGACCGGAGGCAAGGATTATGCCTGTTCAAAGCTTACTCACCACCAGTGAGTTTGCCTCGTGGATCGGTTTAAAATAAAATCTTTTGAACGTAGACTCTGGTGACCAGTCAGCTGCGTTCATGATGTCTTCCAGCCTTCCCCCTACCTGGATGGCTTTTGATGCCATCGCCCCCCCCCCGAGTGGAGTGCGCTCCGAAGACCTGTATGTTGATGCCAGCTTCCATCAGAATCCATCTGACCCACCTGGCAATGGAGGGGGAAGAAATTGCTTTAAAGGGTTTAGTTAAGGAGATCAATAACTGACGTTCCCCCGGTGGCCGAAGTTCGGCCGTCATTTCCTCGTAAGCCTTCAGGCATCTTACTACACAGAGCTTGGGGGCCTGGTCGAAAGCTGGATAAGTTACCGACCTGGTATTACATTTCGTTCTTCTGGAGACAATGAACGTTACTCCTTCTGGGGAAAACACTCTAGCTGAAACATCCAGCGCCCTCACATCCGAGACTCGCTTACACGAGATGAGGCATAACAAGATAGCCAGCTTCGCTGACAACTCTTTGCGTGAGAGATATCTGTTGTCCTGCCAAGAGGACAGAAGTCGCAATACCAGGTTAACGTCCCACAATTCCGAATATCGGGGCTCAGGGGGGCGGCTTAGTCTGATACCCTTGAGTAACTTGCACACCCACGGGTGTTCCCCTACTGGGCGATTGCTGATTGGGGGGTGTCCCGCCGAAATCGCTGATCGTTCCAAATTAATCGAGCAATACGCTTGGCCAGCCTCCGCTAGGTCCGCCAAGAAGTTCACAATGTCTGTAATTTGGGCCCCTTTGGGATCGATGTGTCTTCCCACACACCAACGAGCCCAGCGATTCTAGGCCAATCTGTATGTTTTACAAGTGCTTGGGGCCCAGGCCTGTCTGATAAACTTTTCAGCCTGTTGCGAAAGTCTGTGGTCTGACCAACGAGACCTGAAATCCTCCAAGCCACCAGAGAGAGATGGCCCTGAAGGACCAGCGGATGAAAGTGTCCCTCCGGATTCAAGAGAATGGACGGAAAGTTCAGTAGTAGAATCGGGAAGTTGCAAGAGTTCCAGAAGTGCGGGAAACCACACCTCTGACCTCCAGAGGGGGGTGATAAGGATCTCTGTCGCACCCTGGCGACGCACCTGCGCCTGTCACTCTCGGGATCAAGAGGAAGGGGGGAAACGCGTATCTCTGATCCCGCCCCCAATCTTGAAGGAAAGCATCCGCTGCCGTCGCCCCGGGATCTGGGCGCCAACTGAAATACTGCGGGAGATGGGAATTCCATCTGGATGCGAAGAGATCCACAGTGCAGGGATCCCAACGCTTCGTGAGAGCGAGGAAAACCACTCTGTCCAACCGCCAGTCGCTGGAATCCTCCAGGAACCTGGAATTCCAGTCCGCCAAGGTGTTCTGGGATCCCAGAAGGTACTCCGCCGTTACAGACATCTGCCGCTGTAGGCAATAATGTCAAAAGTCCTTTGCCAACTCTGCTAGAGCCTTTGAGCGGGTGCCCCCCAAGCGGTTCACATATTGCACCTCCGAAATATTGTCCATCCGCAAAAGATTGCAGCATGAGACTGTCCCGCGTCAGGGACTTGATGGCGAATGAGCCCGCCATGAGCTCTACGCAGTTGATATGAAGATGGAGCTCCTGCTGGGTCCAACGTCCCCCAAAGGATACGTTCCCGCATTGAGCCCCCAGCCATAGCGTCTGGCGTCCGATTCTATCACCAGGCCCGGCGAGGCCCCGAAGATCGCCCTGCCGTTCCAAGCCTCCACGTGATCCAACCACCATTGGATCTCTGTCTGCACCTCCTGGGAGAGAGAGATCAGCTCGGAGTACGTGAGACCCTGTCGAAGGTGGTGAGCCTTCAGACGCTGAAGGGCCCTGTAATGAAGTGGCCCCGGAAAAATGGCCTGTATTGAGGAGGAGAGGAGACTATCTGGCCAATTGCCGGAGTGAGATCCTGTCGCGCCGTAAGACCTTCAACAGTTCCTTCTTGATTTTGGCTATTTTCGAGCCCGGAAGACTGAGAGTCGCCATCTGGGAATCGATGAGGAAACCCAGGAAGGTCATGGATTGGGCTGCTAGAAGGTCAGACTTCTGGGTGTTTATGACAAGCCCCAAGTCCTGGAGGAGCTGCACAGTTATGTTCGCATTGGATACCAGTCGTGTACGCGATTGGTCCATCAGCAGAATATCGTCGAGGTAGATGATCAATCGGATCCCCCTCGACCAAAGGTACTCCACCACTGGTTTGAGCAGTTTCGTGAAGCACCAAGATGCTGATGACAGGCTGAACGGCAGGGACGTAAACTCAAACACCCGATTCCTCCAAACGAACTGCAGAAATCGGCGATGAGGGGGGAAAATCGGTACCGTCAGGTAGGCGTCCTTGAGGTCGAGGCGAATCAGCCAATACCCTTGCAATAGCAAGTCCCTGAGCATGTGGATGCCTTCCATTTTGAAGTGGCGGTAGACCACCCATTCGTTGATGGCTCTGAGATTGATGACGGGCCGAAACCCTTTGTCCTTCTTCTCGACCAGAAAGAGGTTGCTCACAAACCCCCTGGGATGTCTGACAGATTCGCAGATAGTCTCCTCACGCAGGAGATCCTGCACCTCTGCATCTATCAGTGCGGCGTCTGGTTCCGAAAAAACAAGCGGTCGAGGGAGAACTTCTTGCACAGGAGTCCCCCAGAACTCTGTGTGGAACCCTGACATTGTCTGGAGAACCCAGGCATCTGAAGTTAACTGGGCCCATTGGTACGTAGCCAGACGTAGCCTGCCCCTGATCACCTGAGGGGAAGAAAGGATAACACTCACCGCTGGCACCTCCGGGGGCGTTTGCTCCACTGCGGGCACCTCTTCTGCCTTTGCTTCTATCCCGATTGGGGAAGAAGGTGCCTTGTCTGGCATCTCTCCATCCATTGTTTCTCGCTGGGTAGGAGTTGGGGCCTTGTTGAAACGAGCGGCCGGAGGAGCGACCCCTGCCTCTTCCGGCCCCTCCAAAAACCTTCCCGGTAAAAATCTTTTTGATGGAGGTTTGCCCCTTATCCAGCGCTGAGAAAGTGGCAACAAACTTGGCCAATTCCTTTACAAAGGGGTCTCCAAATAAATTCCCCTGGGCAATAGCCCCTGCTTCTGAGCTGGAGAGTTCTCCGAGTTTAGGGTTGACCTAGAGGAGAAGGTCCCTTCTCATCACTGCAGAAAGTGCACAATTCGCATTGCCCAATAAGCTTACTGCTCTTTGTGCCTAACCCGCCACAATGTCTGTGGGCAGGGGAGAGTTGGTTCGTTTCGCGTGTTCAGCTAGTTGGATGATCTGGGTGAGGGGCCCTGGGACATCCAACAGATTGTTCTGGCACCCACGCCAGGAACGATCGATACCCTTTTTAGGATCCTTTATGTATTTAGCAAAAAACTTACTCATTTTAGGGTCGATCTCCGGCGCAGCCGCCACCCTGTCAGGTAAGGTCGGGCGCGGGCATTCCGCTTTCAACCGGGCCCTGACCTGTTTATCAAGAGGCTGCTTGATCTTACTGGCGACGTAGTCCGCCACCCGTTTCTCAGGACGCCACTCCGAGGACCTGGGGTGGTAAATGTCCTCCGGTTGAAACATGTCTGTGTCGGAGGTCTCGGCCTCCAACGGGTCTGAAAGAGTAGAACTCGGACGCCACGGACGTCCTGAATCATGTTCCTCATCGGAGGAAGAGTCCCCTTCCGTGTCCCCGCCAACCCGCTTGGGTGACCCAAAGTCAGGGTCCGATATGTGGTTAGCCGCCTCACCGGTCTCTCAGGTGCCAGAACCCTCCCGAAGGGTTTGCCCTTGAGCGTGCGCGCACTCTTGTAGAAAACTTCAGTAAGGGTGCTGAAGCCTTCAAGGTGCCCTGCGTCACGCTGGCGTACAGTCTTGGGGCCCGCCGTACCCTTAAGGCCGGGCCCCGTCCTCCCCACCGCACACGTCCCCTTAAAAACGTGATCTGAGAGTTTGGCCACGCTCTCCCTCAAGGGGTCCAAGGCCCTGGAAATGGCATGCTTGAGAAGGACGTCCACCTCAGGATGCAGAGTCTGTTGGGAAGTGCCCTCTCCAGGGGACATGGTGGGGAATTTCTCTTGGTCCTGCATGGACTGCATGGGGTAGGCATGGAAGGGTCCAGACAGTAGGATTCTCCCTAATTTTTATAAATGGGAAGCCCCCGCGCACCTGTAAAGAAAAAGGGGCGGAGACTAATGTCCCGGCGCGACGTGTTATCGCCGTGTGTGCCCACTATTTATTCCCAAATCCACTGAAAAACGGTGTCAGAGCGGGGGTTGGAGGGTTCTGGTGAGCGAAAGCCCACTGGAACTCTAGCGCGTCACTCAGCAGCGAAACGAGTGCAAACCGCGTCTCTAAATGCTGTGAGAACGCGTCGGGAAACCGGAGCGCGCGAAAGAGCGCCCTCTGGTGGACCCGCATTAGATTAAAGCAGTCTGCGCTCGGGCGAAGATAAAAACGCATGCTGCGCGATGTGGTTGCTAAGCAGCCACCAACAACACAGAGAAACGCTAAAAAGTCAATTATCAAGTCAAATAAGCGAAACTCAACGCAAGAAACACTTTCTGTACTCAGAGCAGTAAGGGATAGCACTTAACTGACATGTGAGCAGTGAAGAAAGAGGAAGGACACCGACTTGCAGGGATATATATACGGACTGTTGGATACTGTTATGATTGGACATTGGTTGCCATGGCTACGTGTACCATGGGCGTTGTAGTTTTTTTGTGTTGCACTTTGAACTTGCTGTTAATAAAGAGTGAAGAAAGATAAGGCATAATCCTCGCCTCAGGTCATGACATAGAATTTTATAGTGTCATGGTTTACAAACAGTTTAAAAGAAGTACATTTTGTTATGATGATCGTGTTGGGATAGCAAAGTGCTGTAATTGCATGGATGGAAATCACATTAGTGACAAATTTGAGGAACACACTGTTTTTTCTTCTTTTTTTATTCCCCAAATTCCCCTCAACTCTGTAGGACATCAGGCATTATTTCAAATTTCCTAACTACACTGCTTATGAAGATCTATTCGGTATTATGTGCAATAGCATGTTTGGAGAGAGATAATTTAATGCTGTGTGAGGAAAAAGTGGTAATTCGTACTATATATGTGTGCATATATATATATATATATATGTGTATGTATATGTACACGTTTATTTAACATCTCAAATCAGTAGTTGATTTAAAAGTATGAAAGTGTGTGAGTGAAAGCAAAGACACTATTAAACTAACTTTGTAATGCTTTTTTAATGTGTACTGATTTCTTGAATTAGAGCAGTAATTCTCAACCTGTGGTCTGGGGACCCGTGGGGGTCCGTGAGGCCTCCTCAGGGGGTCCGTCACTGGTTAGAAAATTTAATAATATTAACAGATTACGTCCCCAGCTTTCAGTAATGACTCATTTGGGGGGGTGGGAATGGCCCCGGATTCTAATAATGAATCCATGGGGGTCTCTGGGTTCCAGTATTGATAAAGTGGGGGTCCACAGAAGTCAAAAGGTTGGGAACCACTGAATTAGAGTATATGTTTACAAATGGCATTACCACCTAGCAATTAACATTCCTATGGAGGTGACAGGCAACTTAGAAACAAAATTAGTTTAAACTACAAAATAGCTTGCTGGAAAGTTCTTCCAGCCTATTTATAAGCCATGCGTATTCTTTACGATTGTCAGACAGGCATGTGAAATCTACCCCCAAGGAACTGCACTACTGTACCAAGAACATCTGATCTTAAAGGTATAAATGATATACAACTTACATTGCATGAACACGTTAAAAAATAGGAAAAACAAGCAGAGCAGTCTGAGCAGCTAGAAACAGATACGCCAGCACCCATTTTATTATCCTAGCTGCACCCTGGGTGTAGTCGACCCACCAGTCAATCCTCGTTCTAGTAGAAAGCGCCTCTATCTCGCAGTTTAAAAATAAATAAATCTTTTTATTGCTTTTCTCAAAACTGATAGAATAATCAGATAGACAAAAGAAGATTAATTTATGGAAAGAAATTAGGCAGGTGGGAGCAAGCAGAATAAAAGTAATCTACTTACAAACCCCATCACAGTCATTACAGAGGACATGCTGAATCAGGCTACACAAGTAACACTTGACTACGGTCTTTCGCTGTGCAGTAGGAGTGTGGCCCTTGGTGCTATCCTAGCCTGGGGCATGGGCCTGACTGCTTTCCTCATTAAAGAAGCAATAACAGTTTCACATCTCGCTCATCCCACAAACAATCTGGCATTAGGCCACCGACCGTCACTCTGCAGGGGGATCAGCTGTCCGAACCTCAACGGGGGAGGTAGGGGACGATACTGTTAGCGCACTGTCTGGTGTAGATGCAGAAGAGTGTGTCTCCGTATCCCCCCTTGAGCGTCCAATCTCGCACAACCCACGAGTATTGCATCCCATAAGGGCACTATGGGTCCTTTCTGCGCCCCTCTGGGCTCCTCCTGACATAACACCTCCTTTTCTCAGTCCTCCCACTTGGTCAGCTGTCTACTCCATTTTCCCAGGTTGGGGCCAGTGGCAGATTTCCAGCTCATCTTTAGCTGTTGCTTGGCAAGTATCAGTGCCAGATCCATGAAGTGGTCCATCGCCTTCTGGTTGCACTATGTGCATGTAAACCCAACCAACATAACTGCAGGAAACAATTGAATTGTCTATCAGTGGCCTGTCGCACCACTTGTAGCACGGTACTTGGACACAGCAGGTCCACACCATATGAAAGAACCCTGCCTGGGTTGTGCAGCATTGGGTGCATTCCGCCTATGCCCGGGGAACATAGCATGCAGTCGCTGAGGGTTGAGGTACTACTGATGCAGGAAACAAAGCTGAATAAGTTTAAACCTATTATTCCGGGACACCTTGGGAGAAAATGCCAGTGATTTCTTCCAGGCAGGGTCATTGAGCTCTGGTAAATTTGTTTCCCGGTGGAGACACGATTGGGAGAGGTCCAACAGTGCCCCCTTTAACAAGGCCTGGTACAGCTGGGCAATCGCCCTTGTTGTGCCCTGGATAAGAAACGTGTAGCGGAGGCTCTCATTTGCTGGGGGCTCCGAGAACCCCGCCCTCCAACAGGTGTGGACCCTGCCTATCCGGGCTCCATGCAGAAAATGTTTTCCCCCCCGGAATGTTATATGTCTCCCTGAGTTCCAGGAAAAAAACTCAGTTCGCCCCCAGTAAATAAGTCATCCATAAGGGTGACTCCTACCCAGGGTCACGCATCCAGACCAGCCCAACCTCCTGGGTGTTACAGTATAGAGCCATCAATAAGGGGAGTACGCTGGTATAGAGGGCTTTGGTGTGGGTTCTCTGGAGAGTCCTTGCCCATGCATACTGTGCCTTGTGAATCAAAATATTTTCCCCTTGAACCACCGAGGTGGGGTTAGGGCACATCAGAATGCGGGTAAGAAGAGTCCTGAAAGGAATTCTGCTCTCTTGGGCACCCACTGACTCCCAGAGTACAGATTGCCATCTAGCTATTCACTGTAGCTGGACGGCCAAATAATACAGTTTAGAAGTCTGGGGCAACCAGACCCCTTTATCCACTGGCATACTTAATTTCCTCAGGGCTACCCTGTGTCTGCAAGTCCTCCAGAAGAGTGACAAACACACTATCCAGTTCCTTAAAATACGTCGTTTCTGATAATAATGATTTCAGCTATAGAGAAAACTGTAGTGATCTGCAGAATTATTTGACTTGCAGACCCACATGATTGAGATCACTTTGTAGGACTGTCAACCACACTGGGAGGCTTAAACCCAAAACTCACAGCAAATATGTTAACATCATGAAAACTGTAACCACAAAAGTTATTTAACCTTGAAATAATTTAAATATATAACTCCAAGTTTCTTTTTTTAACCATCAGTTGTATTGGCATCAGCAGACACACAATAGACTATCCATGTACTCTTGAATACAAGATAATCAGAAAAATTGAGTTATAACATTACAATTTTGTCGGTGTTGTCACGCCTTTTACATTGGTAGTTACACATATGTAACATGTATGGTCTATATTTATAGTGGCTAGCATCATAGTTCTAACCATAACTAGAACAGCAAAAGAACCCCCCACCTACATGTAGTGAGATATTAACAGTTGTGAACTGTTTCGTCTAGCCTCTAACCAAACAGCTAAAAGCAGTTGGCCTGTGTCTGTAAATCCACTAGCCGTTGAGTCGGAACAGGAGGCAGAGTCTAGCAAAGTCTGCATATGGGTGTGGTGATGATAAAAGTCTGATGATTGGGCCCTGTCTCTGCCGTACCTCCTGCTGGCTGTCAGTTCCTTCTTGTTTAAGCTCCAGTGTCCAAGACAAAACCCTTTGTTGCCCCTGCACCTCACGGATGTCCATCCTGATTGCTTCGTATTAAGAGAAGGAGAACTTGCCAAGGTGTAGCTGCAATGTGTGTGCTCTGGGGGGAGGGGGTCTGTCATTTTAATATAGGCCTATAATTGTTCCAGAAGCTCCTCCTAACGCTGCACCATGAGGTATTTGCATAACCCTCTTATTTCCTCAGCATGGAGAGCATGAAGCTCGGCTGCACCAGACTAGCAGCGCTCCCTGTCATTCCACAATAGGAGAAGGTGCTGAACTCTTCCACATCATGGTGACAGTATGTTGGAGTAGCAAGAGGGCCAGATCAACCAGTTGGGACAGCATCCTATCTGGCTTAGGTCTCTTAAATATGCTCAACAAGTACGACTCAGGCGTATGCAAGCCGGGCATACCAACCAGAAGCTCCAAGTGTGTCAGCCACACACTCTTAATAATGATGGAGGACCATAGCATGTGAAAAAAGTTGGTGTTTGGGGCCAGGTATCTGGGGCAGTGCACTGGTGAGTCCTACCCATTCTTGAGGGGGTATAGTATGCCTTGTGTAACACATAGATATGTATCTGCTGAAACCCGGAATTGCATGACACTTTATGAAGGTGTTGCAGCACTTTCTGCCATTCCTTATCATTAAATGCTCTTCCAATATCAGACTCCCACTGGTCACTGAGAAATGACCTCTCCATATCAATGAGCTGAAACTGAGCGCAATATTACCAGCAGACAATCTTACAGCCCAGTTCAAATATATGCATAGTTTTTAAAAGCTTGTGCATAGGTGGCTAATGTGAGGCCACCTGCCAGTGGGTGTGTGACTTTAGGCGTTCATATGTCATGAATTTCGCTTTGTGTATGCAATATTGTTCACGCAGCTCATGAAAGCTCATCAGATTTGCCAGCTTTATAGAGCTCCCCAATGTTAGTGATATTAACAGACTAGTGGGTTGAATCCCTAGAGAAAGCCTCCCCGTGCTTAAGGGGAAACCTAACAGCGGGTATCGCTGAGGCATAGGAGTCATGGCAGCGAGTGAGCAACAATCTACATCTTAGTACTTTGATATCAACTGGTGCTTGGGAATAATGATACCTGTGGTTTCCCTGCTGCTAGCTCGGGCTGGGACAGAGAGGTTTCCGCAAAGGAATAATTGACGAATCCTCTTGTAGGCCATTGCAGCTGCAGGGCCACTTACTTCTCATACTTTGGAGCTCCCAACCCTACCCTGTCCCTGAGTAACTGGAGTTTAGATAAAGCTACACACCTGTGGTCCATGCCACACAGTTATTCCCGTAGCAGTTGATCAAGCCTTTAAAAAATTATCTAGTCAGCATCAGAGGAATATTGACAAAATAATAAAGCAGTCTGGGAAGATTGACCATTTTTATCTGTTGCCGCTCTGCCTCTCAATGATGGAGGCATCCTGCGCTTTCAACAAGCAGACCGCCACGCCCAGATTCCCATCAGTATTATCAGCGTCGGAGTGATACATCTGTATGCCGAGGTATTTGAAGCAATCTGGGGCCCAGCACAGGGCACACTAACCTGCGTCCAGCAGCCTTAGAATGGTGCTATTACATAAAGGAAAAATGCATGACTTATTTCAATTTATCCTGATTCCAGAAATAATCTGAAACTGGCTCATTGTCTCTGCTAATGGGTGGCTACTGGGAGGAGAAAATTGTGTAAAATTCTGAAGGAATCCCGTCAACACCTGGGCATTTCACAGTCACCAAATTAGAGGACACACCTGATCTCCAGCTCAGTTATGGGTACTTCAGGCAGTTCATAAACCATGTCATGTGGCTACCTAGTGTCCGATGTATGTGTCATGCTGCTATGCATGTCCCATTCAATATTGTGTAGAGTGTCATGGAGGGTCCTGTGGGCCCCCACAGTAATCTGAATACACAGCCCTCTGACCGAGACCTTAAAGGCCTCCAATTTAGTTAACGACTAGAAGGCCGTACCATCGTTGTCATTGAAACACTGCTCATTATCCATCTCCATGTCATGCCTAAAGGGGGCATCTTTTAGCTCCATGAGCTGCGGCAGCGCAAATTAGTTACCGTAGAGCACGAGTTCTAGTTTATTGAGATAAGTATAACTATAATGCCCCTGCAATCTGTGGATTTTTTTTTTTCACTGAATATATTTATAGGGGTTCTAAAAATTGACGAAAATCATTGGTATTAACACCAAGGTTTTTCAGAAGCCTTGCAATTTTACTGAACGGGTGCCACAGGCCAGCACCCCACTTTGAAATGTGTTTAAGCTTTAGACTCAAATGAAGTTCACCATCTTCCACCTTTATGTGCAGATCAATATCTTGACCACATTGAATAGCATGGTCAAGGCTATGACATTTATAAACAATCGCTGTTTATTACATTAAAACAAAATGAGACCTGCTTTATGTTCAGTAAAGCTAGGTGGGTTGCAATCGTTTGTCGGTCTAAAAATTGGGTTGCATTTTTTAAAAGTTTGGGAAGGACTGTTCTAGATCAGGACAATCTCATCCAACCACAGGACCGAAACCTCATGCCAAGTGAGAAGTTAAATTGTCTCCTGTGCCCTCTGCCACTGTAAAGGAGGTAGGTCCCGTACCCTTGAGCACAGGCAGGGTTGGGATAATGTAGACTCAAACCTTCTTCATTCCTGAAGGCGATGTAACAGCTGATTGGCCCAGATGGATGTCCTTGCATTTCCTGCAAAGCTGTGTTGGTGGGGCGGGGTTGTGGCTCCTGCCAGCTCCTTTTTACGGAAGGTAGATTGTCTTGCTATGGGCCAAGCAGCAAGATGACCCCACCAGCTTTGGACACTTAGGCCCGGCAATAAGGGGGAAATGGCAACCTTGCAGAGGTTAAACTCTAGGAACAACACCCTTTCCTCCTTACGTGGCTGTGTTACCCGCCTTGTCTGGTCAACAAAGATGGATAAGTACTGGCTGAGAAGGCCCGAAGTAATAGTGGCAAAGAAGCATGCCAGATGCAAACAGAGGATCTATGTCGTTTGAAAGTCTAATTAAGCAATGTCTGTTTACCATTGTTTTTAGGCTTGGATGTAGGAGTATGCAAAACAGGAATGGAGTGAACTATAGGGTTTCGATCAGGTGGGGAAAACCTGAATGAAAGCAAAACAGATGGGCTACCACACCCACTAAGTGCACTGGAATGTACAAGAAAGGCCAAGCTAGATATCATCTCAGAAGAAAGACAACCATCCAGCACGCTCAGTATCACTCATGAAGTTCATGAGACTGCAGCACTCGATCAGCCGATTATGCGTGTACACAGACCCACCCACTCACATCCCCACCCACCTAAAGTACAAAAGGCACCCTTCTTAAGATTCTCAGTCATAATGAAGGTAAAATAAACCTGTAATGGCTATGAAATAGACTTTTCGGGGAGATTATCCCAACAGGGTTATATGTGGAAAAACAAGAAAAAGGGTGGGAGAGCCTATGCCGTTAACTACAATCACACTGCCGCATTACACAATCTCTTGATATTGGGCTCCCAGGAAAGAAAAGACATAGCTGGAAAACTCCATCCACTCCCTGGTACGATGACTAACTCAGGGAAGCTAAGCTTGCCTTATAAAGGCCGGAAAGGAAATGGAGGAGAGAATATCTAACCAGGAGAATACAAATTCGAAATTGGCCTTAAGAGAATATAAAGATCTATTAAAAAATGTAAAAGCAGAATATTTTGCGAAACACGCTTCAAATATGACCCAAACTCTGTTCTCCTCATTGGAATCACTGGATTGTGCCACACAAAGAATCATACTGTTGCAGGAGCTGTGAAATGGGTTTAGTTCATTTTTCGAGAACGCAATGAGCATTATAGATAATCTAAAGAAATATATCACAGTAAGCTCTCTGCTGCCTGAACTCGGCCTGAATCTAAAATCCACCATACAGTAGGGGAAGTAACAGGATTTAGCGGCTTGAGTTCATCCCTCCAATTATGGAGGAAGACTTTGTAGAATTGGCAGGAGCCATTAGGGCAGGCTGTCCGCTCGACTCCCGCTCCCCCCATGCCCCAGATATTGGAAATTACTTGCACCCCAGCTGACCAAGCCTTTAATATACATCTGTAATCTTTCTCCGGCCTCTTCTAAGGTTCCCAAGGCCTGGAAGCAGGCCTTAGTTATGCTCTTACCAAATAAATCGTCCACAAGTTCAAAAGACTGCTAATTTTAGGCCCATTTCTGTGCTGCCTTTTCCGATAAAAGCATCGGAAAGACATATCAATAAAGTTTTATATTGAGCCATATTAAGGCTAGTAATTGGCTTGACATGGACAATGTGGGTTTAAGCCTCCTGGTACCAAAGCAGCTCTGGACCCAATCACTGGCGATATCAGGATGGCTGTGGACAGTGACCAGCAAATGGTTCTGGTTCTTCTCGACCTGTCTGCAGCATTTGGTACTGTAGATCACTCTATCCTCCTCAAGAAGATGGAGGAAGCTGGTATAGCGGTAAAATCCTTGGACTTGTGCAGCTCATATCTATCTGACCGAAAACAAGCAGTATAACTCCCTCCTTTTTGTTCCATCTTCGTCGCACTAAAGCAGGGAGTTCTGCATGGCTCCTCTCTCAGTCCAACCTTATTTAATGTATACATCAAGTCTCTAATTAAACTCCTATGAGAGCTGGGACTGAAATGCATTAACTCTTTTCACCAGTGCATGAAGAGAATTGTCGACTGGATTAGAAGTAACTTGATGCAGTTTAATACTAGCAAGACTGAGACCTTGCTTTGCCAGGTGGGGAGAGCAGGCATCAGTCATCTAAATGATTTGTGGCCGAGAGGCGATGGATCAATTCCTGTATGGGCAAACTCTGTACAAGATCTGGGCGTATAACTAGACTTCACCATCTCATTTGTAGATAATGCAAAGAAGACATACAATATCTGTTTTGCTCTTAAGAGAGCATTATGTAAAATCCACTCACTTCTTCTGACCAGCTGGTACTCCAGCATCATCTATAGTACCATTTTAAGCCAGATTGATCATTGTAGTGCCCTTTCACCTACACACCTGAGAAGTCAAAGTGTTTAATGGATTCAAGCTGCATGCTGCCAAATGGCGCTTGGACTGAAATGGAGTTACTTCACCTCTGCAGTGCTTGACTCCTTTCACTGGCTGCCAATGAAAATGAGAATTTCTTTTAAAGTAGCGTGCTTGATGCACAAGCCAGTCTACCAACATGCACCATGCATCCTGGCAAATAGGATTACACCGTAGCAGCCAGAAAGATTACTACACGCATCCTCTGTGCCTAAGCTCCAGATTCTTAGGTAGAAGAAAGTGAGAGCCGGAGGCAGAGCCTATTCAGTTCATGGACCCAAATTGTGGAGTAATATACCAACACACATTTGAATGACTCAGGACCGTTTATCATTCAGGAAACTCCTCTGAGTATGTGGATCTGCCGGTAGTAGTTTCCTCTTAGGATGGTCAGGCTTATGTACTGAAGTGCCAGGATACCCGTGGGGTTGCAGTTGCACTAACAAGTATTTTATAATAATAATTATAACAATTTAATAGAAAAGGCACCAGGAAAAAATAAAGCACCAGTCATTAATAAATGTTCACTTTTGACCTGGACCTAGGCTTGATTTGAGGCTGACTGCGATGGAGCTCGGATCGGCTACACCAAGCAGGATGATTCCAGTTAAAGATTTTACCTTTTGATTTACTCTCTGAAATGGAAGGCATATTCGTCTAGTGGGGCAAGGATGCAAACTGTATCTCATGAAGTCCTTATGGATGTTGAGTGAGGTCCAGCTGAAGCAGTTGGTTTTGGCGGAAAAAGCAGAGTGGGAAATCAGATTTTGCATCCAGGGAAGTCTCTTCGTTGGCCAGATACTTTTGGCGCCTTTGCCTGGTCAAGACTTTTACCTTCAGACATTGAGCCTTATTACACACGTGGTGGTGCAAAGACCGCCACACGCGCGGTGACAGTCGGGCTGCTGCAACTCTGGTGGTCTGACCACCACAATACGACCCTGGTGGTGGGACCACTGTCCACGCTGGGAACATGGTTCCCGATGGCATGATGGTGGTCTGAGTTGTACTCAGCAAGGGTGGCATTGAACTCAGCGCTGCATGGCTGTTTACAACTCCCCTTACCATCAGCCTTTCCATTACTGTCCGACTGCCATGGAAAGGCTGGCGGTAAGGGTGTGCTGGGGATCACATAGGGGGGTCCCTGCACCGCCCATGCCTATAGCATGGGCAGTATTCCCCCCCGCCCATCACCATCAGAATGCGCACTGTCTGCCCTGCAGACAGTGCTCATTGTGAGGGCGCTGGTCGGCCCTCTCTGTGCTACGGTATAGAACTTGGGTGTATATATATTGTAGCACTGTTCCAACTGGACTGACCGGCGGGGATGCTCTTATTACAATGGGGGACACCACCGGTATGATGGTGGCTTCCTCCCTGTGGCATTGGCCGTCAGCTGGTCTGACCGCAAATGTCATAATGAGGCCCTTCGTCTTTTTTGTAGCTCTACATCCTCAGCAAGGCAATACAGCAGGCAGCGTCTGGGAAGGTTGTAGTAAAGTTGGATAGGCTTGTCGCAAGGGTACCATGAACTAAATTTTTCAGGTCAAAAAGCTGAGTGAGAGCAACTTGATTTTCTTGCTCAGCGAGGTTGAGCCTCGAGATAATTGACCTGGGTGGTTGGTCTTGTTCCTCAAGAGGTTTGGAAGTCCATCATTTTTTCAGAGATTTCAGAATAAGTCCTTCTGGACACCACCAAGGCTCCAAAGCCAATAGGTCTTGCATATGTGTGGGCTTTGGGTTTTGGCATTGTGTTTTAGCCATATTGTACATCAGTGTGGGTGCTGTTCAGCATGGCTAGAAGTTAGTTGGGTGGGGTGAGGTGGTGTAGAATGGGTTAGAGTGGGGAATATTGGATTTGCGTGGGATAGATTGGAGTGGGTTTGATTGGAATGGATTGGAGTTGGGTGGATTGGAGTGGGGTAGATTGGAGTGAAGTGGGGTCGATTGGTGTAAAGGGGAGTGCAGTGTGGGTGGATTGCAGTGAGGTGTATTGCAGTGGAATGGTTTCAATCGAGTGGAATAATTGGAGTGGGGTAGATTGGGGTACTTTAGAGTGGGGTAGACTGAGTGGGGTGGTGGATGGTAGATTGCAGTGGGGTGGATTGGTATAGTTTGGGGTAGACTGGGGTGGAGTGGGGTAGATTGGAATGGAGTGAGGTAGATTTGAATGGGGTAGAGTGGGGTGGAGTGCTGTAGAGTGGGGTGGATCGATTGAAGTGGAGAGGGGTAGATTGTACCAGGACAGATTACAAATTAGTAATCTGAGCAGATTTCTCCTTGCTACTTCACTGGGGACGTTTAAATAGCTAAAAGTATAGCTATGGAGGAAGTACCATTCGAGAACGGTGCAGAACACTACAAAATTATGGTGCGTCTGCACACCCCAAAGCTCTGCAAAGCTAGTATGATGAGGATAGGACTAGAGGGTTCCTTTAGGCTATGGTCATTTAAAAAATAAATAAAAGAAAAAAAGTCGCCACTGACTGTGAGAGCTTCAACTAGGCCATAAAAGACCTCATTGCATACTGCTCAGTATGCCTAACCTAGATACTGGGTAGCGATCAATGAACATCAACCCCTAAGAGGCAAAGAACAAGATGGTGTCCATTATCACAAAGGTCTACATGCGATAACAAAGCCACAGAAGGCAGGACAATTCAGGCTTTCACAACACGGCAGTTAAACCGGTCCTCTGGTGAGGCCACAGTCTGAACTGTAATTCAAATCTTCATTTACCCAGGGTGATGTTACACTGGCAATTCTGTGAACACCCAAGCAAGTTGGAGGACTTCCTACACGTGAGGAATTACCAATGTTTTAAACAAGAATTATTCTGTTGCAATAAAAAAATTTGTGCAAAATGTATAGCTCTTTCTGATTTCATCACAAGACCAGCACGAGATCTAAATAGAATATTCTATATATAGCCGCTGCTTGTACCAACTAGGTTATTTATTATATACTGAAAGTCAAGTAAAACATTAAAAAATGCATTGCATCAAACTATTAAATTAGATTAGAGAAATTGTGTATCACCCAACAATGGACTTCCTCCCCTTAAATGGGGTCTCCCTCACAGCCACAACTTGTCAGTAGGAAAGTACCCTCTTTCTTGGCATGGTTACCCCTATTTTATGTTTGCTGTCAGTGTGTTTGACTGTATTCGCTGGGATCCTGCTAATCAGGACCTCAGTGATTATGCTTTGTCCCTTTAAACTTGGTTACTATAACCACATACACCCCACATTTGGCATACTGGTGCCTCCATGTAAGTCCCTAGTATATGGTACCCAAGGCAATGTGGTACCAGGGGATCGGCATATGCTACAGCATGTACTATGCCACCCACGGGGAGCCCGTGCAAAGTGTATCTGCAGGCCTGCCATCGCAGTCTGCAAGAAAGGGTGCCTGCACCTATACCAGGTCACTGTAAGTCACCCCTCTGGCAGGGTGCAAGTACCTGTGTATGAGGGCACCCCTGCAGTAGCAGAGTTGCCGCCATGAACTCCAGTTCTGTTTTCCTGGACTTCATGACTGCGGGGACACCATTCTGTTCGTGTACTGCACATATGTAATGACCTATGTTCAGCTACATAATGGTAACTCCGAACCTAGGCATGTTTGGTATTAACCATGTCAGAGTCATACCGCAATATTGTTGCCAGTATTGGAAGTAAGATTCCATGCACTATATGGGCTCCTTAGAGGACCCCCAGCATTGCTCCTGCCAGCCTTCTGGGGTTTTCCGGGCAGCCGAAGCTGCTGCCACCCCCAGACAGGTTTCTGCCCTCCTGCTGCTTGAACAGCTCAAGCCTAGGAAGGTAGACAAAGGAGTTCCTTTGGGAGAGGAGGGTAACACCCTCTCCCTTTGGAAATAGGTGTTACATGACTTGAGAGGGGTAGCCTTCCCAAGCCACTGGTATGCTTTGAAGTACACATTTGGTGCCATCTGTGCATAAACCAGTATACACCGGTTCAGGGACCCCCAGTCCCTGCTCTGGAGCGAAACTGGACAATGGAAAGGGGAGTTACTACTCCCCTGTCCATCACCACCCCAGGGGTGGTGCCTTTAGCTCCTCCAGATGGTCCCTGGGTTCTGCCATCTTGAATCCAAGGTGGGCAGGTGCCTCTGGGAGCATCTGAGTGACCAGGTCAGGCAGAGGTGACGTCAGAGCCCCCTCCTGATAGGTGGTCACCTGGGTAGGTGGCAAATCCCCCTTTCAGGGCTATTTAGGGTCTTTCTCTTGGGTGGGTACTCAGATTCAGCTTGCAAGATTCCAGCAGGACTCATCTGCAACCTCTACTTCGAGTTCTAGCGACTGGAACCACAACTGAACCCTGCAGGAACTGACAACCTGCATCCACGATGCAGACTCTGCTTCCAACATTGTTTCCACGGCTACTTCCAGCTTCTGCAACATTTCCCCTGCTGTGCATCCTCTGAGGGTGGCAAGTCTTCAGTCTGCATGAGAAGCAAGAAGGAATGTCCCTTGGAGTGAAGGAGTCACTACCCTGCATCCGAAGGCACCAACTGCAGTGACGACCGGCTGCATGGATCTGTCATCCTGAGCTGCGTAGATCCTGCATTACGCGTGGTGGTCCTGAGTAGTCGTCTTGGTCCTCTCTGCCAGCTGTTCAACTTTGGTGTGGGTAAGCCCTTGCCTTCCCACGCAGGGCAGTACCCCCGTGCACCGCATCTCTTTCAGCTACCAAAGCTTGTTGGCATCTCCTCCAAGGGATCTTCAGGCCTGTGTAGCCCCAGCCAATCCTTCCTGCGACGCACAGCCCTCTGCATGTTTCCCTTGCGGCGTGGGCATCTCTGTGACTCCTGGTTCCTCTTTCAGTGGGTCTCTTGTGGGTGGAGTCCTCCTGGACCTTGCTGGTCTCCGGCAGTTCCACTTTTTGCTTCACCACTATTTCTGCTTTTGTCAAGGCTTGTTTGTGGCTTTTCCAAGCCACTGACCATCTGCAATCATCCATCCAGCGTGGGACGCAGACTGCATCCTCCAGGAACTCTTCACCTGCTCCAGGGTGTCTTTCTTGACCATCTTCTTCCAACCTTCGATCAACTCCTGCGACCACAGCTGGGTGGGTAGTGGCTCCTGCCCCACTGGACTCTACTGTGACTTCTGGACTTGGTCCACCTCTTCCACAGGACTTCCTCTTCAGGAATCCACCAGTGTTTTTTTGGAGATTTGTCTGGGTGTTGCATTTTCATCTTTTTCTTCCTTTTGGGTGGTTTGGGGAAAATCCAGTAACTTACTTCTTTCTTCCTGGTTGCTGGGGGGACTTTAGTACTAACCTTTGGGGTTTCCTAGTCCCCCCCCCAGCTCCCCTCTACACATTCCACTTACCTAGGTGGGGGTCCTGCATTCGCATTCCATTTTCTTAGTATATAGTTTGGGCTCCCCCCATAGGGTCACTATTGCCTATTTGCTATTGCTCTGTTTTTATTTGCTGTTGATGACTATTTCTGATGACTAGTGTACATATCTAGTGTGTTACCTGCTTCCTATTAGAGGGTTGCGTCTCTAGTATTTTTTGGTAATTGTGTCACTAAAATAAAGTACCTTTTTGTAACACTTAGGCCCTCAATATAACAATAGCGGTACAGACTGCCAACCGCCGCTGCGACGGCTGCCAAAATACCGTTGCCGCGGCTACCAGCCATCCGCCATATTATGACCGTAGCCGGAACTCCACCAGTAGGATGGCGAAATTCCGTCTGCGGCCATGGCGGCAGATGGACCGTATCATGATACGCACATACAGACCGTATCATGATACGGCCTGGCGGTGTTCTGTTGGTGGACGCTGCTGATGGGTGATGCTGCTGGCAGCAGCACCCTGTCCCGTCTCCTGCCGGAGGATCCCCTGAAATCAGGTAAGTCGGACGGGGGGCGTTTTGTGTGTATGTTAGTGCGTGCATGTGTGCATGTATGGTTGTGAGTGTGCGTGTATGTTGTGTTGTGTGAATGCGTGTGTGCCTGTATGTATTTCAGTGTGTGTGGATGTGTGTGTGAATGGGTGAATGCATGCGTGGGTGAATGTGGGTATGTGTGTGAATGCGTGTGTTCGATGGTGCGTGCATGTATGTGTATGTCGTGGGGGGGTCTAGGGTGGGTGGGGGGACAGGGGTGGGGAAGACCCTTGTCAGTAACAGGGAAGGGATTCCCTGTCACTCATAGTGCCTACCACTATGGTTTTCGCGGTGGTAAGGAAGCCAAGAAAACCATGGTGGTAGGCGGGGTCATAATCCCGCGGCTGGGACAGTGACGGCCGCCTGGCTGGAGACTGAAGTCTCCAGCCCGGTGGCTGTTACCGCCCCAGCGAACAGAGTGGTAGATTGGCGGTTTGACTTGAGCCAAATTGCCAATGTCATATTTTTTGGGGAAGGTACCACCAGCCTGTTGGCAGAACTTTTCTCCAAAATACCGCCGTCGCCATGGTCTTAATGAGGGCCTTAGTGTTTTTCGTTCATGTGTGTAAGTGCTGTGTGATTACAGTGGTATTGCATGAGCTTTGCATGTCTCCTTGGCTGCTCATCCACAGCTACCTCTAGAGAGCCTGGCTTCTAGACATTGCCTATACTACACTAATAGGGGATACCTGGACATGGTTTAAGGTGTAAGTACCTTAGGTATCCACCACACACAGGCCAGCTTCCTACATTGTCTGTAACTATTCTAAAGAGCGGTGCCCCAAAACTGACATAGTTTTCAACATACATCACATGTGAGCATTATAAAAGGCCTGATTTCATTAACACTGAATATAAAGTTTCTTAGTAACTTTATTAGTTTGTGCAAGGGTCTGGGATCAGAGCTTTGGACCAAGTCTCTAACCAAATCAAACTGGGATCGATAGGTACATTGTTGGCTGCAGATTCTACCTTGCAGATATCCTCTTCACATGTTATTTGTCTGCTCCAGCTGCCCGGAGAAGAAATTCCCCTCTTTGTTTCAGTGGGGGCTGAAGGAGTGGACCCTTTCTCCAGATGGCAAGCAGGCACCACATGTAAAAGAAAGAGCAGATAAGGAAGGTCCAGTGACAACATGCAAAAACGTAACTGAGTGAACTGAAACCTAGTAATGTAAACAGAGCCCAACTTCTTCCTGCTTTGATAATGAACTCTGAACAGAGATCCAGGCATGTACAGTTGAAACATTGAACAATAAATAAACAAGAAAAAGAAAGCGCTATAGAGGGAGCAGCAGGCAGCGGAAGTTGGGTATAAGTAGTACCTCAGTCACATCATGAGCAGCGGTCAGGCACTGATTAAGCTTAATTAATGCCTGCTTGGTCCATGCTCCACAGCAAGCATCAGAAGTGACAGTCCAGCTGAACTAGACAATTTGGGATGCTCCAGTGAAGAGTGACAGTGAAGCACAAAACAGTTGGAGGGCTCCAAGCCCTTTTCGTAAACAGTAGTGTCTCACAAGCGAGACACGCGCGCTAGTGCATGCTGTTGTAGGCTGGACCCTAATAACGGCTCTTGCAGCTTTTTATGTCCGTGTAACCACACAGGAGGTCAGCCAACTGATCCTAGAAGTCCACATTTTGTCTATGGAGCAGGTTTCAGTCAGGAGGTTGAGTCCTCCTCTGTTCTGCAGTTTCAGAATGTGTTCTGAGAAACTGCACATCCTGTTTGCCTTAATGCAAAAAAGGCAAAGAATGAACTGTTCTGGGGGAATCCCATGAGGTAGAGGTAGTATGCAGGCAGTACCTTGTATTAAGCAACATCACAAAATAAAATGATGGATGGAATGTTGAAACTTTTCAAACACTCACCCCAGTCACAGATCTGGGTTAAATCCATTGTTATTTTGCTTGCCACGTCACCCCAGTTTGGACCAGGCCTTATGCAAATCAGCCATGACCTTGCTCCCCATGGGAACAGTCCAGCCCGAACTGCCAAGCCGGGTCCTCCCTGGACTGGAAACAGACATCCTGTCCCCCGTTTTGGGGTGTCTCCCCTCATCGGTATGCCCAGGCGTTCTATATTCGATAAACAATATTTAGTGGTCAGAACGTTCTTCTCATTGAAATGAAACCAGTATCAAGGTAACCATATGTTAAAACAACATAATGAATTCTGGAGGAGAAAAGTCATGATTGTTATGGCAGGGAATTTTCCTCCCAAGGCATTCTGAAACTCGCGGATAGCAATAGGTTGCTAAAGATGTGCACTTTTGCCTCCCCCTTCCCTCTCAGCTGTGCATTTTATCAAATTGTCAAGTAAAATGTCTTTCATACAGTCCACATTGCCATTAAGGTGATCTCCATCTGTCTTTGGGGAGGTTCTGAGTATCCTTTTCCACACCATCAGGAGTTTCATCCCAAGAGCAGGTAGCAGTCAAGAGCTTTTGAAGTAAAAAAACATGAGTGTAAAAAATTCATATAATTATGCAAAATTCCTCAAAAATTACGAGAAATGCAAAACAGGCACTTAGTGCTATATTTTGGATCGAAATGAGTCCTTGTGTCAATTTTCAACTAAAAACCTACAGAAAGCGCAAGTGCCACAAACAACAGCCAATTGCTTTCTGGTCATTTGCATTGTTGTGCTCTAACATTATGCCATGAACAGGAGTAATTACGCCACATGGTGTAACAGAGTTTTTTGCTCTTTAATTTTACTAGGGATCTGTGGAGCTCACGCTGGTGGCCATCCGAGTGTGGAGATCTACCTGCCCCCATTATTTCCAACAGGAATTTGGGGATCACGTTTGATAACTGCCTATCTTTTAAGTCTCAAGTTAACTCTATCACTAAAGTCTACTTTTGGACTCTCAAACGTTTGAAAAAAGATTTTCCATATCTTCAAAAGGAGCTCAAAATTACGATATCCCTTGCTCTGGTGATTTCCAAAATAGACTATTGTAATGCTTTAATGCTCAACCTTGACAAAACCTCGCTCAGTAAACTCCAATTAATTCAGAATACAGCCGTCTGTTTAATATTAGATCTTCCCTGCTCAGACTCGGCCAGCCGAAGTTTGAAACAGTTACATTGGCTACCTGTCAAGAAGCGCATCATCTTTAAGACAATAAGTTTGACACTTAAGTCCTTGTACATGCGTGGATCTGAATACCGGTTGACAAAGTTATGCTGGTACGTCCCGAGCCGTCAGCTAAGATCAACAGGTTACCACCTGGTCGATGTCCCTCGCACTCGTAAGGCCAGAAGTGGCGATAAAGCATTCATAGTGGCTGCTGCCAAACACTGGAATATGTTCCCCCTTGATGATTAGGAAGGAACATAATTGTTTGGCCTTTAGGAAGCAGCTAAAAAGTTATCTCTTTCCTCAGTAGTTTTACTTTTCTTATCCCTGTCTTTTCTTTTGGTCATTTTACCCACTGTTGCTTAGCGCTTCAATGCTATGGCCGGAATGCGCTTTAGAAATACAAATACAAAGTTGTGTCATTTCAGGAATTTAGTATGACAAGCGTAACATGAAATTTTAAAAAGATTACACCGGTGTAACGGAAATTTCACAGGGGCCTATTAAAGTCCTGTTTGTCTCTGCCGCAATCCATTGGCACCACCATTACCAGCAACTCTGAATACCTTTCACTTCCGGTTCCACTATAATTTAGCAGCAAACAAGATCACAACTTCTCTGCTATTTAATTTCTACTGTGCCCCTCTGGTCAGTTGCCTCTTTTTGGCTTTCCAGTGCCATCATTCTGTTAATGATGACCGTAATGGGACATGGCTGCCCCCTATCCTCCCCCTACCCGTGAAAATTAGTAAATTTCCTCATCTGTAATCTACTTTTGTGTTTTTGTTTCCTCTCAAAAGAAATGAAAATTGTCAGCATACATATAACCAAGACAGGGTGTTTTTTAAGAACAGGGTGAGGCCTGCACCCCTACCCACAATAGTTAACACTAAAGTCTGGAGAGCCAGCTAAAAAAACTAGATGTGCCAACTTCCCCCCCACCAGAGCAGTCATGTGCTTGCACTGCAGAAGAGAAATATCATATTTTATAAATTGAATGGCAAAAGCGCAGGGGATTATTCTCTTCTGCCTGTAGCACATGAGCATGTAATAATAAAAAAAAAAAATCCTAATCGTCCTGTCAAAGAATTTTCTATTCTATTAAGGACACTGATGTAAGGACTAAGCTTCTCTATCCTTTATTGCAAAAACACAGCAGCCAATTTAATTACTGAAATGTTGTTATAATCATCAAAAGCTGCATTTCTCAATACAGTCTATATGAGATGCTGACTCCATATTCTTATCTCTTTCTCTGTGTGACTCCAACAGATGTAAACTATAACCTTAACTGGCTGTGAAAACTTGGTATGTCTCTAGGTTGAAGACTAGTCCCGACTGAATAGATGTCACTGATCCCTCCAATCAACTTTCAAATCCAGAACATTAGAACATCAACCAGTTCTGCACACGAAATCCTGGGGTTCAACCCTGCTTGCCCTCAGAGCCAGTGAAGAAAAGAAAACACTATGTAAGAACGCGCAAAATACTCCATAAATACAACAAGGGAGGGTCATATCTCATGCAAGTTCACATTTTACAAATTAATGTAATCAAAGTTAGAATCACTGGAATATTCATTAAGCTGCATCAGGAAGGGATAATCCTCACCACAGTGTCCTTAATAGAATTGAAAATTCTTTGATGCAACAGCTAGAAACTGTTTATTCTATGTCAGGACCAAGGCTTTGGATTATGCTTGTTCAAACTGAACCACAACAACTTCGGTTTGTGATAAAATATTTTAAAAGTAGAGTCCGAGGACCAGTCTGCAGATGCCATAATATTTTTGAAACTGGACCCCGATGCAAACGATTTGGAAGCCATAGCTCCTCCCACTAAATGTGCCCCCAAAACAAAATGTGGAAGTGCCAGCTTTGGAAAATAAGCACTTGACCCATCTGGCCAGAGTGGCAGACGTCACCAGGCGGAAAGGTTTCTGTAAGGGGATAATCAATTGACCCCAGGGTTTTGACGAAGTTCCAAGGTAAAATATTCATAGGCTTTAAGGCACCATACCACACAAAGTTTGTGATTGTCTGAAAACACTGGATTACTCACACATTGAGAATGTGTGTGTGTGTGTGTTTTTTTTTAAAAATACTTGTATTTTATTGCCATTTGACAAGCATACAAGTCAGAATGGGCTTTGAAGGACATTATATACGAACTGTGGGATTATACAGCCATTTTGTTTACTTTTGTTCATTCCCACACTGTTGTGTGCCCATTCCCATGTCCCTGTCCCCTCTTGGCGACTGCCTCTGCTGTGTCCAAGGTCTCCACATTCTACGTGTGCACCAGGAAGGAGATCGGCCTGGTTGGAGTGTCCTACGTGCTCCTCGGGTATCTGGGTGCAATTACCTACAAATCTTGGCAGGGTTTTCCAGGTGCAGTGTCTAATCGCATGTTGCCCTTGTGTGGGTCGGGATTGTGACAGCCACTCCGTAGAGCAAAATAATTAACCAAACCTTAATCTAACTCTAATTACTGTATCAGGGGTGTTATGGAGCTGTGAGTAGGCCTTAGGGAGCTTATCCGTGGGGACTAACACAACGGATTGGGGAGACGGGGTGGGTGGCCAGCCCATTACTAAGCCTGCAGCCTGCCACCAAACTCAACATCTCGCTCGGCCAGGGTATCCTTGTGCTAAGTGTCGGTCTGTCAGTCAGGGCTAGGTGTATTCTTGAGTGATCGGGCAATGGTTGCATTAGTCCTCGTCAAGACCACCTCCCAAAACTCACGCAACTTGACACAGCCCCATGTCATATAACGGAAGTCCATAGCGTCACCCAATGGGGGCTTCTCCTGGGATCACACCTGTAGATTACCTTGATCCTCTCTGGTGTCAGATATGTTGTGAGCGTGTAGTTGTATTGAATGTACCTGAGACAGTTGTTGCAGGACACCTTTTGCAGGTATGCCAGCGCTCTTCCCCCATTCGGCGTTCAGCAGGTTTTACCCAAGCACCACAGGCCCTTACAGCATTCAGGGGTTTCCAGGCCATAATATTTAGCGTCATATAAAACCACGTGATCCAGTGGCTACCCGAGCCCATCATCAGCAGTAATTGGAGGACCCTGTGTGTCGCAGGTTCCTCCTCACATTGCCCACGAGAGGCAAGGGTGAGCGCCTCATAAGTGAGAAACTGGCTTGACAGGAGTTCAGACTGCTCCAACAACTCTGGCAGGAGGGATAAGGGGGCCCACATAGTAGCAATCGCTCACTGTCACTATCCCCACTTCCGTACAAGTGCTCATTAGCCCAGCTGTAACAAAGGTAATGGGATCTCTGCGGGTAACCCCAACAGTGGTAGCTCAGGGGTATAAAGCACTGTTCTCCCCAGATGCGTCACGCAGCGCTGCCAGCAGCTCAGTGTCATGGACAGGGGGTGATCTGGCCGATGGACCTACCAAAAAGCTTGGGTACCAATATCCCTTTGTTGAGTTCAGCCCTATTTCTGCCAGCCTGGCCCCATCCAGCCACCTGATGATCCACTAAGCTTGCGCTGCTGCAGGGTACAACTCAAAATCCGGGACTCCCAGTCCGCCCTCCAGTGGGTTTCAGCAAAGGGTGTCAAGTACAACCCTGTGGCGGCCTCCGTCCCAGATTAGTTCCCACAGAAGAACGTCTAGTTGCTTGAACCAGTTCACAGGGACGCGCACCCAGAGGTTTGTGAATCAGTAGAGCAGCCGCTGGAGCATGGCCATCTTGGAAAGCACTGTGTGTGCCCTTATGGGCAACCAGAGTGATCTCAGCACCCTCCTCAGGTTTCCCTCCTGGAGGCCCCCTGCTTTGTGGTAAATGTAAATACCCAGGTACTTGAACGTCGTGCCAACTGGGTATCAGAAGGGCAGCTGACGGGTCTAGGGGCACCGCGGACCACCGGGAGGACGCACCTCTTGCTACAGTTCACTCACCGTCCTGAGTAGGAACCGAACACCTCGAGCCTGTTGCACCACTTGTTAGATGTAGGTTTTGACATCTCCGCAGTCAAATGGACCTGTGCTCCCAACCTGCATGAGGTAGGCTTTGGGTCCATCTATTTCAGATATTGGCTTTCTTCCACCAATCTCTTCCAGTAATTGGCTTGAGTCTAAGCCTGTTATGTCTTGGCTCAGCCCAGTGGAGTATTCAATTGTTCACAAATTCTTTTGGCTATATGGGGGCATCCTTCTTCAATCCCCCTGGTTCCCTTCCATGTTCATCATCCCTAATCCCTCCACCACCCCCTACTGCCCCCTGCCATGCTACTCACCCTCCCTAAGAGCACCTCTCTTGTATCTCCCTCCCTACTTCCCCCGTGTGCTCCATATCCTTCCTCTCCAGCCACCATCTTTCATCTCCTTCTCTTGTGCAGGTCTTTTCCCACCTGCCTGCCCTGCCCTCCTGACAACTTCTCATCTTCTCTACTGCCCCCACCTGTTAACATCCTACCCAATTAACTTTCAGTAGTGAAGGGGGAGCCCTATTATTCCACTAATGGCAGTGAGCCTGGTATAACTTAGTGAACTTTCAAACATTACAAGAGAACCACTAAAGCCCATAACTCCATGGTCAACCTCGCATATTTCAAATTGTCAACTTTTTTGACAATTGGAATAATAGCTCCAGGCTAACTGTTTCGTGGTTATGGTAAGGTTAAACTGTTTTCACATTTTCTTTTATATTTTCTGTTGAAAACAGGTATTGGCACAGGCGTTGCAGCAATGACTATACCTCAGTTTGCCACATGTGTAATTTGTATGGGTGGGCAGCAACGCAAACGAAGTATGTGTGTTTGAATCACCCAGATATCAAAATTTTGAAGAAAAATATTTTGCACAAGGTTGTGAATTAATCCAGATGCCAAAAACATCTTTGCTTCAGTTAGTTTACCGACGTTTTGCCCCCTTGACAACCAATTCTATTTTGTTCAGAATGGTGCTTTTGGCTTATATAAGAGATTGTTCATAAGTGTTTCCTTACTCAATATCCTGTGTTAATGTGAACATTCTACAAATTATTTTGAACTGCTTCTTAAGACACGATTTTTCCTCCAAAATGTTTTCTTAACTCTGTAGTAATTTATTGTTTCCTTTTTGCAAGATTTAAGTGTATTTTAACCCTGCAGGTTAATTTAACGTAAGATTGTGGCATAGTCTGAAATTAGGGCCCTGTCTTTGATATTTTGGTGCACAAAGTTTTAATAAGAAATCTGTTTGGGCGAGACTTCCATACATTAACTGCTAAAAAAATAAAGCCTCAAAAATCCTCCACTTCCTTTTTCTTGTGTTAGGGCATACCGACCGCCACGTATATTGATCTCTAGACTGAACATCTTAAATCGTAATTTTGTTTTGACCTGTCACCTGTTTCGAAGTGATCTTAAGACATGTCAGTAATGATTTTAGGGATCATTTGGATGTCCACTCTGATAATGGCTACGACATAATATGTACGTTAATTCCTACAAACCTGTTCTGAAGAGACAGCATAGCGGGGATTCAGGAAGTGTATTTCTTGGAATGGAAACCCTTTCATAGTTTCAGAATCTGAAATCTGTACCCTGTATCCTTGACTTCCTAGGCTTTATAGTTCTTTAGCACCAAGATAGAAACCATTGTTGAGTTTGAGGATAACCTTGAAGCCTATGTCAAACTAAGAACCATTTTGTTTATGCAAAAGATTATGTTGTCACTTCACACTGAAGAAGACTTGTTATCTGCATTCCTTATCATATGTGCCGGTATAAAGTTTCCTCTGAAGAATTAATGGTACACAAATGATCAAATGGCAAATAAAAGCATTACCCAAAAAATAATACTGACAACCAAGTCCCCACCTCATCTCTTGCCCACTTTCCCCTACTCTCTCATCACAGGTTCAAGTGTCCAGTAGTTTACATATCAGTATATCACTATACAGTGCTAAACAAAGGTAGAGAGGAAAACAAAGTAATGGTTAGAATGCTTGAATTATTCTCAACCACAGGTAATTACTCAGGGGAACATTCCAGTCCATCTTTTTTTTCCACTCTGCCACCTATACTGGGTTCAGCCCAATTCGAAGCAGTTTTTGGTGGTACTCCAATAGGAACAATCCATCCAGAAATTCCAGGCCAGGTCCCCTCTGGAATGGAAAATATGTAATAACAGACTGTTTCATTGTATTTGGGCATCGTCCGTCAACTTGAGTCTTGTGGCACATTTAGCACCGGAAAATTCTAAAAGTCTTCCCACTGGGAATCAACACCTGTCCTCCTGTCACTCAGACACCTCACACACATTTCACAAATATACTATACTTATTACATAATCAGTGCCACAACTATGCAAAAGAATATACAAAAAGAAAATGCATATATTAGATTATTAATGATTTATTATCTGTTCTGAATTACATACATAACAGGTAGCAAAGGCCATTAAAAATATTTACTGATTCTTTGACAGTGCAATCAACCTGTAAAATATCGACCCCCCCCCCGCGCACACAATATGGCATAAAAATAATTACAAATTAAACATAATATCAGCAAATAATACATGAAGGGAGAAAATACTAAAAAAGGCCAACACGTACATCAATACAATGGTACTGACAATTTTGGTACATTAGTGAGATGCGTGTGAGGTGTCTGAGTGACAGGTGTAAAGGTGTTTTTTCCCCAGGGGAAGACGTTTTTAATTCTTTTGTGAGTTCCAGTACTCGGTCCCCTTGGTGTGTGGGTCCCTCTCTCTTACTTGTGATACAGTGACCACAGGACTTGTCTCCGGGCATAACTGTAGCACTTTAGGGTGTTATATTGATGAAATCAAAAACAGGGGTGGAATGCTTGAAGATTCTCATCCACTGGTATTTACCCTGCCTGCATTCTAGTTCTTCTTCTTCTTTTTATTTTTTTGAATTTTTATTACCCATATTACCACCACAGGCATGAAAAAGTTATGTACAAATTAGCCTTGGTCCTCTCCAACAGTAACAGTCCAATCCCAACGGCAGAAAACTGAGGGTTGTGTGCACACTGTGCCACAAGATTCAATCCATACCTTTGCTTGTTTTCCAATCTGGAGGAGTCCCGGCCATAGTGGACTGTTCCTATTAGAGCAGGACCAAGACTGATTTCATATGGAAGGTTTCTTTCTAGAATGGCGTAGTGGGCAAACAATGGGTTGGAAAGCGATCTGTGCATTCACTAGTGGCTGAGAATAATTGAAGCATTTCCCCATCACGTTGTTTGGGACATCCAGAGTTCAGCACCTGCAATCTAGTAAAACACAGCAATGCAGCTTCATAATCCAGTAGTTTTTGCCTTTTGTTAACCTATTTCTCCAGGTCATATTCAATGAGTAAAACGTTTTGACAGATGAAATATTTTATGTAACAGTGCAAAGTTGGGAATGTTAGTATCCTAACAATTTGGTGCTGTTAATTTGTTCTCTTCCTTAATGAGTTACAATATTACAATGACCACATTTTATGAGTTCCTTTTTAGAAATAGATTTTGCAGACATAAAAACTTTGCCTTCTGGGTTCAGGTATACCACTGTTTATTTGGTGACATTAAAACCCCCATCCAATATATTGTCTCCTTGGGGAATTTGAACTCAGTGTTTATGGGTCCCCTTTGCCTTCACACCACTACCTGCACACTCAGTTAACATGTAAGAATATTGACGTAGACTTGGAAAGCTCAGAGGTTCACCTTCTAATCAAGGTGAGTCAAGGGAGAGTGTGGGATGATATTAGAGTGTACCACCAAACCTCACGTAAGTCAGTCAATCAGTGCTACAGTGAGTTATGTGGCATGAGGCTGGTTGAGTCGAGAACAGGGCAGAAAGTTTGTGAAGCATGGATTCTTTGATAGATGCAGGGAGCCTGTGATAGATGAAAGGGAAGGGTGAAAGTGGAGCAGTGGAAAATGCAGTCTGTGGTGGAACATAGGGTCAGGAGATGGAAGATTAAGAATCCTGATGAACAGTGGAACGAATCAAGAGGAGTAGGAGAGCGAGATAGAGCGAAAACATGCAATTTATTTAGTGACTATTGTATTGTAAGATCAATAGTGTGACCATTATTTTCTTCTTTCTTCCAGACTTCCTTCCGTTCCTTGATCAAGACTGGGGGCTTTCAGGTATTGATATATTATTTTGTTTATTTTGGTTGTCAGCATTGTTTCAATTCTTTACAAGTCCAATGTAGTTGTCTTAATTGGTAAGATATGGAATCGGGAAAGCTGTGCATGTCTTGCGTTAATTAACATGAATAAGGAAGTAAGCCTTTCATCAGATGTTGTCCCTTCGCTACCTCTAAGGAAGGGAACGTTGGTGGCTGTAGTGTGAATCATATGTGGAGTTCCCATTTCCAGTCATTGGAATTAGCCTTGCATCTTCTTTATCATTTCTGCTGGTGCATTCTCTTTGATTTTAGAAATAGGCTGCTTCCTGCATTAATATCTGACATGTTGACTATCAAAAGGTTTTCAGCTAAATCATGGGTGAAAATCATTTATTACTGTTGTTACTCAACAGTTTATTTTCAGTGAATCGGTCCCTTCCATTATTATCCAGATGAAGCAACGACACATGCAGTGAAGAAATGGTCTCATGCACTTTCATCCATACAATAAGGATCCCACATTGAACAGCCATTGACGAATTTATGCTCTGCATCATTCTCAGTAGCTTCCATGCTGTTAGCCCTAATATCTGAAGAAAAAAAACCAATAATCTCTGCAGATATTCGCTCTGCGTAAGTGAGAGACCAATTAACTGCTTTCTTTGATGTCTAATTATCCACCTAACAACTTGTTGACTTGGAACATGCCAAATAAGAGGATGAACCGTTCGAAAAACCTTTGTGGAACATCCATGCACCACCTTACGTAATTTATGACATGAGGCTCCTAGGGTCCTCTTTTCTGGATGACTCTTAAGTTCTACAGTTACTGTCATGACTCCTGTCCCTGCTTACTAACTAGAACAATACTAACCTTTTGCTGAGATGGTGTTTCAAACCTTGGGGTGCATTTCTGCCTCTTGATGACACATCTCATTCTTGTACCTGTGCATCTCCAGTTCGAAGAAAAGGTCAAGAACTGCAACGCTCAAGTAGTTGACAGCTAGTGTCACAGGCTTTTCCGAATTTATAATGCACCCACAGTCTGTCTTGAACCCTTCTGCATAGGATGCAACTGTAGTATTAAAAAGGGTGTAAGCTCACAGCAGAGACCTCTTGGGGGTGGAGGGATAAGAGCAACACATTCATCCACTGCACACACACATATCCACAACATACCTTCTGTTGGTTCACTTCATGTCTACATGCTGTCACAAAGGTCACATACTGGCAAACCCCACCCCAGAACTATGTGTGGTCAAGGCAGGGTTAGGTTGTGGTCATTCAGGGTCATCCATGAATGAAGAAAGTTTTGCAATGATATGTCAGGTAAAATGCAAGCGATCCAAGGCGTTTTCGAAGTCTGTTTAGTTATCTATCACGGTGCGATAATCTCCCTAGTCTGTTATTGTTTGCGTACAAGCACAACTGCAATGCCCTCTGACATCAAAATAGAAGTGTTTCATTAATTGCCAGTGATTTTTGTTGTTGTTGTCCAATTCTAACCTGTAGCTTCAGAGCCCACGTGACTCAGAAAATGATTAAAAACAAAAAAAAGGAAAGGATGCCTGATATTGTTACAGAAAAACATCCATGTATCGCAATTATTGCAGATTCATTTTTCTCCCATGATCCTGTCTGAAACCCTTACCTTGTTGCCACTGTGTAGTTATAGTCTGGACATAGTTACAATTGGAAATGGATTTTTTAGTTTGGTAATAACTTTGTTGCTGTTTAAGCAAATCTTCATTCACATCAGCCCCTTCTTTGAAAGGTGTGAGATGATCCGTCAAAAGGGAGCCGAGTGAGCTAGATGCCCTAAAACACAAATTGCATAAGAGGTTTCCATAGGGAATTTCAGACACTGCTACAGCCAGAAAGGCTGAACTGAAATACACCTAATTTGCAGAAATCTAGATCTTTACAGAGAAAGCACACGTTTTATGAATAGATGTAAATCTGTCAGGTTTGAGAGAGGATGGTTCAACATTTTAGATATCTAGATTGATGGGCTCACTAGACTATTCAGGGAGTGTTGCAGCCACACACCTTCAAATAATAGAGCGTTCTAATTGGCCACTTTTCTTTTTCCTTTGTCCCGTCATCTGTCTTGCTTCCGCAAGAGGCCCCTCACAAGAGCTCAACCTCTGATTGGCTGGTCACAAGCTGAAGAGAAATGTTGGGACCCATTACAGCACACAGGGACTCAGACTCCTTGTCCCACACAGACCCAGTGAGAGCATAGAGGACTCGTGCTGGATCCTGAGGGACCAAATACTATTTAAAAAAATTTTTTTTCAAGTGTGTGCGGGTTTCTGTTGTAGGTTGGCAGTGCGAAAGTGGCTATTGCCTGGGCAACTTGTACACTTCACTCAAAGGTCAAAGTGACAGTTGAGTGGGGAGCGTTTTGGCTTTCAGCTGACTTCTTTCACAGTTACTTTTCTTGGATCATGATACTTCATTGTTTCTTTTTCTCCTTTTCTTAGTTTTGTCTCACTCTCATTTGCCTTTGCCTTCTGTTTTTTCTAATCCAGTTTAGAGTATACAGTTCACCACCTACCTTGCAATTCCCGTTTCCACACTTGGTTCAAACATACAGGATAGTAAGAAATGTTATCAAAACACACATTCCAATCACTAGTTCACTATATCAGAAGTAGATTATAGATTTTATTTTTAAACATAAGAGGATGAGGAGAGCAGCATGCTACATAGCTCAATTTTGCAGCTGCTGAAAGAGGAGGTGTCTGAGGCAAAGACCGAGAAAATACTCCTACAGGAAATGAAGATCTAATCCAAAACTATAAGTTATATGCGCAAATGGTGTTTTTTCTTTTTAAAGGGAAGGATGTGGCAGCTGTATCCTTCATCCATTGTTGAACATCTTTCTCTCAATGAGGGAGACTGCAGCATGGACAGCTACACAAATCCCCTCAGGCCTAGAATAGCAGTTTCTCTATCAGCTGTAGTGGTTTGTGATCGTTGAGCACATGTGGCAGGAGGGAAGAAGGAGGAGATGGTTGACGCCAAACAAGCGCCAAGAGGGGCTATGAAAATAGATTGGCAGTCCAGGGAGACTCAACTCTAGGTTTGTTTTCAGTGTCATGGAGCTGCTGAAAATAAGACTGGTACTGATGCTGCTACGGATTCCCCCCCCCCCCGGAAAATTACATGAACCATTAAGTACTGTATCACTCTGTGTCAGTGCCAGCATGGTTTGCTGTCTCTGGGGAAACCAATTTATGGAGCAGTAGTTGGTAACAGGTTCCTTATTGTAAAAAAGGCCAAGAGCAAAATGTTAGTGGACCATTTGGGAGATGAAATCAAAGCTACATGGAGCACATTGGTTAAGGCTAAAGTGATCCCTAAAATAGATAAAAGATGGAAGGGGAGGATACTAGCAGAAAAATTGAAGTGTATAGGAAGAAGCCATGAGATATTTAGCATCAGACATTCCATTTCTCTGAAATAGCAGTGGAATGAACCCTGAAATATAATGGGACGAAGTTGAGTGGAAAACAGACTGTAAAAAAAGTTTGTCCATGAATATTGCTGCCGTCATCTCAAAAAATTGTAATGATGAATGTAAGGGATTTAACAATCGGTATGACATTTGCTGTTTTCAGGAGACCTAGGCAAAGACAGAAACTTGCATGGAGAGATAATTCAAATTCCAGGCTCTGGGAAAATAAAGGACGGGCTGCTGCTGGCTTTTTTACTTTGATCTCAACTAATCTGAATTGCAGACTTCAATAGTTGTACACTTCAAATATAAACTCTAACATCTTTCATGTAAGACTGTCCGGTTATGTAGAAGTAGTAGAATTATTGATATTCTGAATGCCCTGACTGGTCTCATTGTGTACAAGAATTATGGGAAGATCTGGTAACGCACTTGGAGAACCTCCAAATATCCTTACCTTTTGAGCGACTCATACATACTGAAAATTGTGGAGATGTTTATACATTTCCAGCATATGATATTATTATAAATAATAATGAGGCAGTAGAGGAAACTGCAATGTGATATTCAGAAGCCAATATTAAACTGGAAAAAGCCTGCAAAATGGGCAGAATTTGCCTCCATTCTATTATTTTATAGGATACACTTTATGAATGGACAAAGATGTTGACTCTCCTGCAAAAGAAACCTTTAGATGCAGAATCAGATTTTCACCTATAGATTGTGTCTATGGAGGGTTGGAACCGGATTATGTATTTCAAAATGATACAAGGGTTCAAAAGCATTCATGACCCCTTTGTAGGAAGTCTTACTATAGACGAGAATATTTTAGGGGAATCCAGGAAGAACCACCGTTCTACTTTCGACATGGGATTTTGAAAAATGTCAGAAAGAAACTCCTAGACTGATAACCCTTTTGTCAAAATATACCAATATAATTATGGTCAGTGGTTGTGGTGAAGGAGAGAAAAACCTTGTCATGTTTTAAGACCATGGCCACAGAGGTAAAACTGATATGGTCTGCTCCAATTAAAGCTAATAATTAGTGAGAAAAATCATAGTTGGAGTGATGTGGAATGCTGGAGTAAAAAAATAGCTTTTTTGCTGCATTGATATTGCACCACAAACGTCCAGAAAATAAATCCCACTTCTAATTGCTCAGGAAAGGAAAGAATATAAATGTTTGTTGGAAAAAAAAATAGTTAGCAAAAGATGTGAGATGAGCAAAAATGTAGAGCTAGTAGGAAAGATTCCAAACAAATGGTGGGGAATTGTTGCACAACCCATTTGGGGTTCAGAAAAAAGATATGAAAGTTATATTGGGCAATCATCTTTATGCTGTGGTAAATGAAGATATTAGTTAGTGTGACTGAGAATATGTAGGCAAATAACATCATGAACATTTTGATACCTGAAGTAGAAATAGCGTCAATGAGCTTGGCTGTCATATAATACCCATAGATTTGTATCAGTTGGAACCTAAATTCTGGTCCGATATGTTGGCTAAAGTACATAATAGTGCACTTGTTGTCCATTCAGTCCAACAGTCAGCTGTCCTGGTCCTTCTACACATGACAGGCTCTCGGGGGGGGGACACACATCTAACAATAGGCCTATGTCATTGTTAGATGGCTTAGAAAAAATATTTGGGAAGATCCTTTTAAGCTTCCTGCAAAGCTGGATGGAAAGAAAGAATGTCTTTATAGATGTACTGGCCGAGTTTAACACTAAAATAAGTACAGTTGACCAAGCTGCAGAACTGTATACGGTTTGCCAAAAATATACTAAGGTTAAGCAAGTCCCTACTTATGTGACCTTCATTGAACCAAGATCGGTATTTGATCTGTTTCACTGGCAGAATTCTGGTCTTCCATAGTAAATGAAAAGCTAGTTCAGTACTTTCAGCAATAAAGATTCTGTCCACAAATAACAAGGCGCAGGTAAGTGATGGCCCATATGGTGAGTGCACAAATGATTTTAGTATTAGTAAAGGAGTACAACAGAGTTGCGTTTTGGAACCAACCCTGTTCTTTTTATTTTTGAGTGAAACATTAGTGAATGTAGTAGAGGCAAATCTTGACGTTCCAAAAATACAAATGGCAATATCCTATTACTGCTCTTCACAGACGGTGCTGTATTATTAGCTGCCACAGAAAATGCTATGCAAGAGGTGTTAGTGATTTTCTCTAAATACTGTTTGGAGAAGAATTTGCTAGTTAACACTTAAAAAACAAATGTAATGCTATTAAAGCCTCTCCAGAAAGTAAGTAAGTAAGTGTGTCTCTATATTGGGTTATTTGGGTATTCGATTTGAGCAGTTGGAAAGAACAAGTAAAAAAGGCAAGCATATTCTTAACACAAAGTTCCAGGGCTGTTCTCAGATTCGTGAGTAAGGTGGGTAGACAGTCATTTAGTTCAATCCTAGAGGTTTATAAACATAAGGCACTTGCAGTTGCTGGTATGGGGCTGAACTTTGGACTATTAGTAGCACCCTTGTTCCACAACTGATAGAGAACATTGATAGTGAACATATATCTGTGGGTACTGAGGGTTGGACCGGGCACCCCATTATTACATTCTTCTTAGAATTAGTACTTACCCCATCTCAAATAATTGCCCTCCAACCAATAATTTATGGGCTATGTGTAAATATGACGTTGTATTCAAGTCCCTATGTGCAAACCGTTTTAGAACTGTCCACAGAAAGGTAAAGGGAAGAAGTTAACTGGTTAGTATATGTGAAAAAATACTTGTAAATTTGCAGGTGGACCATCTCTGGAGTAACCCCAGTCAAATAGACCCCAAACAAAATTCAAATATAAAAGAGCAATATTGATTAAACATTGGGAAGCACATTTTAATCTAAATAATACCAATTTGGCTGCACAGTATTTGGAAAATAAAATATAAACAGCATTTGAATTTTCTTTGGATGTAATTTACCCTGAAAGACAACATACACTAAATGTAAAATTTAGGAGGCTAGATCTCTCCTCTGAAGTATTTCCTTGAAATTTGGAAGGTTAAGAAGGAAAAGCGACCTTTTTGATGACATGACTGATGGTAAGGTTTCAGTAATGCATTTTGTACTGTTTTGCACAAAGTTTTTAAAACAATGCTAACTTCAGATATTGCCATTATTTAAAAAGGTCAGTATAAAAACATAAGTGGATATACTAGCTCTTTGTGATTGTTTTGCTTCACAACGGACTGAGATGAAACAAACACACACACACACACTCTGAAAGGATTCTCTGGTATGCAGCGCTTAGTATACGAAATACATTTATTAGACCACTCCGTGAGGTTCGCAAAGAAAGGTCAAAAGTGTACAACTGATAGTGCATGTTTAAAAATGGTCACAGCAATGAAATGGGAGCATGTACAAAGAATAATCTGCTTCAATCTATAAACAGCAAATATACAGTCATGCACAATGCAAAGCATGGAACACAATCGAAATCTCTTCTGGCTACAATAGGTCATCAAACCCCAGGTCGACCGTGAAGAGAGACCTACCCTCAAAGGAAAGATGACGGGCATCAGCGTTCTGATCCTGCCAGAGGTCTGATCCACTCCATGGTCAATCCGGTTTCGGTCTCTTATATACCTTAAACAAGCCTGAGAGGTGAATTCTAGAAAACCCCTCCCGCTCCGTACGTTTTTGTTAAAAAAAAGGCTGGCTACTTCAGGTCAGTTCTGAAAGGAACAGGTTGGAACTGGCTAAGATCCTTAGGTGCTTCTCCAAAACCAAACCGTTTCCTTCCATACCATAAACATCATCCTAGTACGTCCTTATCTCTCGGACTTCCCCACGTCATGTCTTAGCCCTTGATGAGAAAGGACATGCAGACACGTATAGTAAAAACATGAGCGTAAAACACATTGCATAACATGGGCAAAGTAAAATACTTTCAGCTGCACTTCTAACATCTGCACCTCTAACATGGCAGTGGCTAACACTAAGTTAAGCATAAAATGAAGTCAATAAACAAAATGAATCTGGTGGTCACCAATGTGACGGTGTGCTGCTACACTAAGTGCAACGTGGAGTCAGTGGTCAAGACACAAATATCATTACACTCCACCCTTTGACCAATGACTAGCATACCCTACAGGACTAAAATTAACTTTTTTGTTTATTTAAACACTGCAAGCAAATTGGGTATGCATTGTACACAGCAACATAATGAAATGACAAGAGCAATCATTACAAAAAGTCCACCCAAAACTTAGCGCAGTTGTCCAAAATCAGGTAACCACCGGAATAACCAGTCCCACCACCCTTGATTTACATCCTGTTTTACTACCTTTACTAATTCTTGTAGAGTATCAATATGTGACTGGATGGATTTAGAGTGGTCAGAGAGATTGAAGCAGCACACGCCTTCAAACACCAAGCACCCGTGATCATGCTTTAATAAAAGATAATCTATTGCAGCTCTGTTTTGTAATGCAGCCTTTCAAATACCCCTGTACATCCAGTAAAAATTCAGAATAAGCAATAGAATTGTGATCAATATTTTTAACCATTAGATATGCTAACTTATTGATCATTCGGGTGTTTTATGCAGTGAAAACAGGCACACCTACAGTAGAAAGACTTAAGCTTACATATTCTGATTGGGATAATAATTGAATATCTGAATCAGTCTTCACTTAATTGAATAGTGTCTCTAGGATGACAAATACGTATAGAGTTAGATGGAAACATCATGAGTCCTTATTGTGTACATGGTCAGCCTGTTATGTTAGCCGGAATGTAGGTGTATGTGGTGTTCCTGCACAAGAATAACCAGCCAACTGGCAAGTTTACATGTTTAATGTGACTGGCAGCAGTCACCAAATGATGACAAGCCATGAGGTTGGTTACATTTTTGCAGTGTTGATCCGTTCGGTAAAAGCACAAAACCTTGTGTTTCCATGGCATGTTTTGAGAAGATGATGTTTTACTTTCTACGCACAATTGGAAGCATTTCCCAACATCACGTGGATTGCAGGACATGTAGTCGCACATGTCGCCGGTTGTAATGTTGTATGTAATTATCTGAGATTGTTCCACTTCTCATCTATTGCTTCTTGACAGTCCCTACAGTATTCGTAGGGACTAAAATGGGTTTCCCCATCATGTTCTTACACATCTTTATCCTGGTTAGTGGCATTGAAAATTTCAACAAGATAATTGCAGGCGTTGGTATGGCAATTAAACAGGTTGACAAAACATCCACTGTGCTTGCATGGCCCCCGTGCAAAAGTCGGATCTGTTGAGCACAACTTGCACCAAATGGATCCATATATTGTCCTTCAGCTGCAGCAGGGGTGTTGCGTGGCGTGACCGATCAGGTTGGAGTTGGGCGTGTTGGGTCCCTCCCGACCCCACACACACATGCCCGAAAGGAGACCACGCAGAGCACACGCATGACAGAGGCAAGATGTAGTATGATCTGTAACAGAAACAAGTATGATCATTTTTACAAATAACATTTGTCAGCTGGAGTATGCTCCCAGTTTTCCTTTCCTGATTTCATGATCAGCAGGACATTGTCTAGGCCCTTAGCTATAATTTCTGCTGGTTCAGGAGGATTGTTCGGGGATTCTACCCACACTTTAGCACCAGGATTTTTGTCAGTTGAACCAAAACCTCCCTCTCCCACGTACTTTAAGAGGGGCTGGGTAGTCCCCTTCCTCAATAATCCTGCATACACTGGAATTAGACAAGCTGGACAATTCTGTCTCTGATCTTTATGAATAAATCGGTTTCTCCCCTATTAAATAGAATAGTTAGAATTTCTCCTTGGTGATCTGCATCAGTCACTCCCCCTAAGATCTGAATACCTTTGAGTGCCAACCAAGATCTAGGAGCAATCAATCCGAAATGCTCTGGAGGAATCTGTATTCCTACATCTGTCTCACACAGTGCCATGTCTCTTGGTTTCAGTCTGTAAGCTTTTAAAGCATGTAAGTCAAGACCTGCACATTCGGATGTGGCTCTGTAAGGAGCCAGAGCTCCTGGCTTTATCTCCCAGTACACGATGGTGATGGTGGCCACATGTGGTTGTATCTGCAAATCAGTGGTTAGCATTCGGAGCAGGGGAGTTTCAGCATTTGTTAACTGTCTATTATTCAGAATCTGGAGGGCTTCATTTAAGTGCTCTCTCCAGTTTTCCAGAGTTCCATCTTATAATTTCCGCAACTGAGCTTTCAGTAAGCCATTCATTCTCTCAATCAGTCCTGAGGCTTGTGGATAATAAGAGAGATGATATATTCATTCAATATTGTGCTATGAACAGTAGTCTTGCACCAGTTTCCTTTTAAAGTGTTACCCATTGTCACTCTGGACCTGGAGTGGTACTCCATAGTATAACATTAACATGTCCAGAGTTTTGATGGTGTTGTGCTAAGTGGCACGTTTACAAGGAACAGCAATCAGGTAACCAGAGTAAGTGCCCACTACTGTGCAGGCGTATTGACACCTGCGACTAATTGGTGGAGGCCCTATGTAATCAATTTGCCATAACTGTCCTGGTAACTTTCCTTTCCCCAATTCACCTTTGAGATTTTGCGGGACAAGTCTCTGTTGTGTGTGCTGACAAATAGGACATTGCAAAATCGCAGTTTTTATCAAATCTAGGGGAATGTGCATCCCTCTAATCTCTGCCCACCTGTAAGTGGCTTTTTCACCCAGGTGTCCCTATTTTTGGTGCACCCATTTAGCCATCTGCACCTAGTCAGAATCCTGTGTTTCCACTTCTGCCTCTGAGATTTTGGCTTTGTCTAATGCAAGGGAATTGGACCAGCACTCTAGTGAGTCAGTGGGACAGTGAGCTTCTACATGATACACAGTAACAGTACTTTGCTCTAGCATTTCCCAAATTTCTTGCCACAACTCTTTGCCCCACACCTCCTTTGAATGGATAAACCAATTATGAGCATGCCATGTGGGAAGCCAAGTGGCTAACCCATTGGCAGTGGACCAGGAATCAGTGTAAATGTGACACGTTCCATTCAGCTCTTGATGTAGAGCCTGATACACAGCATACAACTCTGCATATTGGCTACTTTTCCCTTCTCCGGTAGTGGTCAACAGCTTTTTGGTGACTGGATTATATGACACCGCTTTCCAGTGTCTTTTGGTGCCCACGTATTTGGATGAACCATTGGTAAACCATACATGCTTTCTATCCTCAGGGGACAAGGATTAAAATGGCATACCCCATCTTGCTGGTGACTCTTTTACCTGTGGTACCTCCTGCACCCTCTCCTCATCCTGTACAGGGGGTTGTGACACCGGTTCATGTAGGGCTGCAGTGCCTGCTGGTTCTACTCAAGCCCTAGCTTGTATGTACCATTTCCAGTGTATGATACTAGCTTCTTGTGCATGTTCTTTATGGTGAGATTTAGGTCAACTCATCACCCACTGCATTATTGGAATCTCAGGCCTCAGAATCACATTATGACCCAATTTTATTTTCTCAGTATTCACTAGAGTCCAATAACAAGCCAAAGGTTGTTTTTTAAAGGGAGTATAGCGCCCTCCAGAGTCGGGTAGCTTCCTAGTCCAGAACCCCAGAGGCACCCTCATCCTTCCTTGATTTTTCCACATACTCCAATTTGCATATTGTCCCTGCACAGTTACAGGCAACTCAGTGTCTCCTTCCTGCACTAGCCACAAATCTAAAGCCTGTTGAATTACTTCTTTAGCCAAAACAAAAGCACACTGCTGCTGCTCGCCCCATTCCAACTCGTGTTTGTTTCTTGTCATTTTGTACAAAAGGCCCAAGATCTGACTCAAGTGAGGGATATGCTGTCTCCAAAAACCAAACAATCCAATAAATCGCTGTCTTTTGCTTAGTGCGGGTGAGTGGCAAACTCGAGGATCTATTGTTTCACTTACGCAACACCTCTCTGTGTCCCTGATTCCACTGAATCCCTAGAAACTTCACATTTTGAGAGGGTCCTTGTGTCTTGTCTGAATTAATCATTCACCCTTTACTCTGCAAGGGTTCCACCACCCACTCCAACTGAGTCTGCACCTGTTCTTCTGCCTCTCCCTGAATCATCACATCATCAATGTAATTGGTCAGTTGCACACCTGGAATGATAGATACTTCATCCAGGTGTTCTACCACCAGACAGTAACAGATGATAGGACTATGTATGTACCCCATTGGCAAGGATAGCATCCGGAATTGCCTGCCGTTCCATTAAAAGCTATATTGAGCTTGACTCTCTGTGGCCAATGGTATAGAAAAGAACGCATTGGCTATGTCAGTAGCTGCCTACCATGCCCCTTTATGTTTCTGTATTCGTTCAATTAAAGTGATGGTGTCTGGGACCGCAGCTGTCACAGAGGGCTTATGTTTATTCAGCTCATGGTAATCGACCATCATTCTATAGGATCTGTCAGGTCGTCTAACCGGCCAAAGGGGATCTTTCCATTCAATGGTAGTTGGAGCTATTACACCAGCTTCAATCATGTCTTTTATGGTTTCACTGATTTCATGATGCCCTCTCGGAATGTGATACTGTTTCAAATGAATTACCTTGGTTGCCAGGGGGCACCTACACGGGGGGTATCTTCAGATGACCCACTCTTATGGCTGGCACTGAAATGTATCTTTTTGACCCAAACTGATAACGGCCATCATCCAAATACGAAGTCATTCCTTTTAAAATGTAAATTCCCAGTATGTACTCCAAAAGGGGCACAATTAAAACAGTATATTCTCTTTTTGGTGTTCTTCCTATTTTCATTTGAACTGTAGTTTGCACGGCAGGGGTCTGCTTTCCCCCTAGCCCTGTGATGGTGTACTGCTGCCCATTAAATTTCTTAGGGTTTCCATAAATTAGAGAGGCCTCTGCTCCAGTATCCACTAATGCTCAAACCTTTTGCACATTTATGTGTCTCCAGTGTATTTCTAAATCAACTTTGTACGAGCCCATCTTTGTGCCGGAGCTTGGCAGTTTCCTAGTCTGATTTAAACCTGTCGACTTTTTCCCAAGTGTGGTCTGGATATATGCTTTCATATTTGCAAGCAGGCTTGCCTCCATCCCTGTTCTCAAAAGTTAACCAGTCACTGTCCAGATCCTCCTCCTCCTCTCTCTCCTCACATTTTTCTCCCTTTTCCATCTTCGGGCAACTGTGGCTGGCTCTGCAATCCATGTTTATTATCTTGCTTGTTAAGCCTTTCTGCTACCTTACTTCCGATCCAAACCTCTTTTATAGTACACTTTCCACAAACTTTTGGTATCTATCCCATCAATCTGTACTTTGCTGACACCATCCTTTAGTAATGCCATAAACATCTCTCTCCTGGACACTCTGTTGTTATCTGTGCGACCCTCAGAGTGTGAAGCTCTTTCTGGTTTATCCCTTTGCCCTAAATCACCTAACTCTCGGACTGCCTCAAGCACATCCTTCACTGGCTGCCCTGTCTGGTTAATTAGGATAGTCATGATTACTTGTTATAAGCTGGCAGAGCAAGGTGAATAATTCTATTGCACACTGAAATAGCAAGCGGTCCATCTAACAGATGGTGTGCACTATTCAGGAAAATAGCCGTCATCCTACTTTCCTCTTTGTCTCTGCATTGCATCTCCTAAGGTGTACCAGGGTTTATCATTAGGTGGCCAATCTGATTCTGTACGGTACTTATGACTACACCCCTCAGGGGCTAACTGAAGCAGGGTGATTTGGTGTGGACCCTGAAAACCTCTAAACTGTTCTTGTATAAGCTGGTCTGAGCTAAGAGTGCAAACTTTAGGACCGTCTCCTGCATCAAGCATTACCCTGAGGCTCCAAAATCGAATAAACACACCATCCAGGTAAGTACTGTTTCCCCAGCCCACTGCTTACATCTGTCTATAATATAATTGACTTCTTGCAGGGTGTAATCTTCTAAGGAATTCATTTCAATTCCTGCCGGATGCTGTGGTGTGTGTGATGCAATTTTCGTCTGAATAGTGGCTGTGCACGAACCACATTCTGTTCCTCTGGCTCACACTGGCCTCCACCTTTTTTAACCTCTTAATCATTAGAGTTTGAAAAATTATTGCTCCAAATGTCGACGTCCCACAAATCTAGGCTCCAGTCAAAACCAGCTCTAGCTAAGTGAACCTTTTTTTGGTTTATCCTTCCTCTACGTTTACAATATTTGTTCTGGGCAAATTTAATTGCTGCACATTCTGCTGTGGTTTGGTATGTGTCTGCCTTGTTCTGCAATAACTTATTCTGACAAGATAGCATGGTTACGGTATTTTTTGAGTCAACAAGTTGTTTTTCTAACTGTTGATTTTCCTGTACTGTTTGCACTTTTCATGCATTTTCCTGTAAGCAGACAAAAGTATCCACCCCCATCTGCAAAGCACTGAAAGATTATCCCTCCTTTCAACAATTACTTTTTTTTAAGATAGGTCAAAAGTGTACAACTGAAAGTGCACGTTTAAAAATGGTTACAACAATGAAATAGAAACGTACAAAGAATAATCTGCTTCAATCTATAAACAGCAAATATATGTATAGTTATATATTCATGCACAATGCAAAGCTGATATGAATTAAAAATGCATCACCATGGGGCACAGTCAAATTCACTTTATCTCTTTTGGCAGCAACCGGTTGACAAACGCCGAGTCGACCGTGAAGAGAGACCTACCCCCAAGGGAAAGATGACAGGCATCAGCGTCCTGATCCTGCCAGAGGTCTGATCCACTCCAGGGTCATTCTGGTTTTGGTCTCTTATATACCTTAAACAAGCCAGAGAGGAGAATTCTAGAAAACCCCTCCCACTCCGTAAGTTGTTGTTCAAAAATGCTGGCTACTTCAGGTCAGTTCTGAAAGGAACATGTTGGAAACTGGCCAAGATCCCGAGGTGCTTCTCCAAAACCAAACTGTTCCCTGCCGTACTATAAACATCATCCTAGTACATCCTTATCTCTCTAACTCCCCGAGGTTATGTCTTAGCCCTTGATGAGAAAGAACACTCAGACACGTAGAGTAAAAACATGAGCAAAAAGCACATTGCATAACATGGGCAAAGTAAAATACTTTCAGCTGCACTTCTGACATCTGCACCTCTAACATGGCAGTGGCTAACACTAATTTAAGCATAAAATGAAGTCAATAGGCAAAATGAAGCTGGTGGTCACCAATATGATGGTGTGCTGCTAGGCTAAGTGCAAAGTGGAGTCAGTGGACAAGACACAAATATCACTACAGTGATAAAACAGATCCTCTTGTGTATATATTTCAAAGTTGCATCCTATATTTGGTCTGCATGGGTCTTTCTAGCAATAATGAAAGTCTCCTTGTTACTAAAAATTTTATTAGATAGGAGATGGGCGGAATGAATGCTAAGTTTGTGATGGTGGAGCTAGATCTGTGGTACATGACTCAGAGATGAAGAAGTAAATACCTTAACACTTCTCAGTATTAACAGTAAATCTCAGAGATAAACTCAAAAAAAAAAAACTCAGCTGATAAAAGTGGAATTGGATAATCTCAAACCAGATATTGTGAGCCTCCAAAGACAAAAGTGGCCTGCTGGCAGATGACGCTAATTATCAAAATACGCTTTAAAATGTTTATTGCACTGATTCAGAGCCATCAATATCATATTAGGAACCCTAATTTAATAACTGAATACGGTAAGGTAGAACTCAAAGGTAGATATGTGATTGTTACTTTCACAGTAAATATGCAATGTTTTAACGTTTATTCAAAAGGTGTGATGGAGACCTGACGGCACCAAATGTAACTGCTGTCTTTCAGAACTAGTTTCAGAGGCTCTTTGGAGGCTCTGTCCTTCACAACCGGAAGCAATGTATAAATGTCTCTACATAAAGATGAAGACCCACAACTTTAGCCTGATGCTACCAATTCCTCTATCTATATCTGAAATACTAAAGGTCATTAGTAAAATGTCTAATAGCAAAGGGACAGCAGGCCCTTGTGGCATACAAGGGGAATTATAAAAGAAATTAGGAAACAGGTTTGTTAGAATGTTGCTCAACTTAATGACGTATATTGAGATTGGTTGTACCGTTCTGGCAACTTGGGAGTTTTCAAAAATTCTAATTTTCTCATTTGTTATTTTTATATGTTTAATATGCCTACTTAGAAATCAACAATTGTTCCATTCTCTGCCTAAGTACTATGTAAATCTGGAGTTGAAAATTCATGATCCGTTCTTCCCCTTCTTCCGGGAGTAGTCAGCTTCCTGATGGACTATAGGGCAGCCATGTCCTATTTGAAGAAATCCTTCGTACTAAAAATGAGAGAATCTTTTCATCACTGTACGTGGGAACATAGTGTAAGCATTACTCTTTTGATGCATCCTCCTGCAAAGAAGTGGTCTTTGGCCAAGAAGTTCTGTGGAGCATATTTGCTTGAAATCTGGTCTGACAAATTCACTTTTGAGACAACTGAATTAGGTTCTCAACTGGTTGGAAAGGAGAACAAGGGCAAATTACATTCATGTTTATTATGACACTTCATTACTTTTTGAGCTTCATCCTTCACAACATCTCTCAGCCATCCACTCCCTAAGATTATGTTGTACTCCAGATTTGCGTTGTTGCAAAGCGTTTGGAAACTTGGCTGGAGCGTTTGGTAATGCACTTGTTTGTGGAGGTAACTCTGAACAGGTAGAACTGAGCGCTGTCACTCGGACTCTACTTGGAAATCTTTTAAAAGTTAACTTAAAGAGGTTTTTTTTTTATAGCTGTGCATAAGGGAGACTAACAGTAAGGAGTATTCTATACACCATGACTTTAGTTTCCTTTTTCTACTTTGAGTACTGTAAATAGTACCAGATTTTTTGTGCTTGAGATTCTAAGTATTCTTATGTACCCATTCACACACTTTAGAATTCAATTTCTTACATCTAGTAATAATAATTTCTCCCATTTTTTTCAATGAGTTGTTGACTCTTTCTGCTTGACCTTTGGTGTCGGGGTGGTAAAACTATCTAATGTGCGTAATCCAGCTGGACTTGAGATAGTTGTGGGTCATGTTAAATGTTACTACCTTGATGTATTTATCTTCCTCCATCCTAAATTGTTGGGAATTGCAAGTGCTGGCAAGCATGTCCAGAGAAGTTTTCTCTAAAAATAAAGCTGGTGCTTAAATGTTTTGAACGTTACTTGAGTGCCTTGTCCTTTACTTATATGTCACTACTGTCTACTTACATTTCATGTCCTTCCAACTAGCAAGCAGGAGGCATTGCTGTAGTTTTTTTTCACACTTGTCTTACATTGGGTAGTTGTTTTGAGCTTTTATTGGGGGGTGGGGAGTCCTTGTCAACATCGTCCTTGATGTTGACAACAGGCTGCAAGCAATTGCCTATTGAAATTAAATTTGCTTTGAAAAGTACCAAACCGGTTGCTGCTGTGAAATCTGTCAAAGGTATTGACACCTACTTGGCCTAAGGTTTTTTCTTCATGGGTCCCAGAACAGTTCTTAAGTACTGTGGTTCCTTAATCTAAAGGGTAAGCCCTGACAATCCTCTAACCTCACTATCCAGCGCATCAGTTAGACTGCAACTCAGGCGGTTGAATAGCAACATTTCTAAAGTAGACTTAATAACGGTTGTTGGGCTAGTACTGTACTCTCCTTGGGGAGATTCTTCTTTTGAAATCATAAGTATGCAATGAAGAGTGAGGAAAGGGAGTGCAGACATAAAGACCAGTTATTTCAGAGCTTCTCTTAATTTTTTTGGTCATGAGAATAACCATTTATCACCTCCAGTGAAGAATGCTGAATGTAGATTTTCAACAACCAATATAGGTTCTTTCCTGGAATACTTTTGAATACAATTGGAATGAGGGCTGCATGGTGTATTATCAGGGATGCCTGTATTATTATTTTTTTAACAAATGTTCTCCGTCTTCCCTGACCTTTATGAACATATAATCTCAGCTTGTGTATTGTATTCTGGAACTCATCTCAAAAGTTAAAATGCTTTTGAAAATTACCTTGTAAAGAAAACAGACTTCAAGAAACAAAGTTTTCTTTATTTTTTTCAAATGTAGCCAACTGTGCTTGCTTTATGATACTATAAAATCTTTGAATTGGGCTTGGGCTCCATCGCCTAGTCCTCGAAAAATATCTATAAGGGAGGAACTGTTATGTTATAGATGTCATCCTATACACGGAAGAATGTTGCCATTTCTTATTTACTTCTTCTGAATGCTTCACTCTGTCACAGGATTTGCTGTGTTAGACAGTTAATTTTGCCTCTCAGTGAAGACCCCAGCATCTGGCAGGTGGTTTGTATCATTTTTCGCTTAACTCGTTTTTTAAATGTAATTATTTTAAAACGTTTATAATCCTGTTTTTCTGCTGTTTCTTTAATTTCCTATGACATGATCCCAATGACTTTTTTTTTTTTTTTTGGGTGTTTTAAAAAAATAATATCTCAACTTATGATATCCATTCTGTCTGGGTAAAACAGTTTCTTGAGTGGCTTCTCTCTGGAAAAATGTCTCTGGCCTTAAAAGTGTCTCTTGGTGATAAGGGTTTTGGAGGGGAAACTGTATAGCTTAATCTTTTTTGTTATTTTGCTTACTTGTATAGAGCTTTACAACACTATAAACGACCCTCAAAATGCCACTAGGAAAAAAAAGGAAAGGTGGAATGCTTAAGTTAATCTCAGCAGTTAGTAATTACACGGGCTGCGTTCCAGCGAATGCATTTTTGCCCAGCATGCCACTTTAGACAATGTGAATAAGCCCTGGTGCACTAGGAACAGCCCAACCTGAACTGCCAGGCCAGGTCCCTTTTAAGTGGGAACACTATGGACCCCAAAAAGGCTTAGTTAGGACTCGTCTGTGAGTTATTGCTTGAGCCATGTGGCACATTGCTCAAGAGAAGGAGGGAGCAGCATTTTTCACATTTAGACTCACTTTCTGCTGCTTTTCCCTTTGAAAGCCCATCAAAGGCTGTAACACAATCTTCACAGGACTTCACAGTTCAGCATTGCTGCCTCATATTTGAGATTGACTTGCCACTGGGTATTTCAGCCTTGCTGTCCCACAAAGTTGTGCAGTTGATAAACACTTTGACCTCCTGAGAGTATTCCCACCATTTCATGTGTTTTAGGATGTTTGAAAAAAAAAAAATCTGACAAAATTCAGCGTGACCTAATTATTTGATTATTGTAGTAAATATGTCCTGACACTTTAGTCCACCAGGTGTTTTTTACATTTGACTACCTGGTTTATAGCTTTTACTTTGAGGAAGTCTCACTACCTCAGTCACACTCAGAGTAAATTCATGGTAACTGGATTGAGCTTGTTGACCACCACTGTTCACCCTTTAAGGTAAGGCTCCTCGTTAGCAGCTATGGTAAAAGACTCTGGATTGGTTACATAAGAAGACTTGTGCAGGCTGCCTTTGTGAGACTACCATCATGTGTAGCCCACTATCTGGGCACAGATTGCCTTTCGCAGAAAGAGCTTTGCAAAGACTGATCCTTATAATACAAAATCATTATTTACAGTATAGTTTTTAATGCTTACTGGAGCATATGTGGTGTTTTCACTGTATTGTACATTAAGGTGAAGTATACCCCAAGGTACAGTTTGATTCCTCTTAGGCCAACTGGGTCCAGTGAGGTATCATACAGGGGTAAAGCTTTTATTTCCATTTCCCAATAATCCACAGCCAACATCTTTTTTGACTTCAGAATGTGCCATATTTGTCTGGCTCTCCTCATAATCAGATTGTAGGCCTTTTTCCCCCCCTAGTGGACCAAGTTAATTACTCTGCTCCCCAGCAGAAGGACCAAAGGCTTCCTCACACAAAAGGGTGATAAACACTGATTGATTCAGTTCCTGGGAAAGAAAGGGGTGGGGAGTAAAATCTTCATCTGATAATTATCAAGTGACACTGCATCTGGGCAAGGGCAGCAGAGTCCCACTAGAACAAAGGAGGACCATACCTTCGGATCCAACACGGGGGGGTCTCTCCTCTGAAGTTTTATTGCAATGGGATCAGACAGTAGTTTCAGAGAGGGACAGGCTCTTACCAGAGCAAACCAAGTCACCATTTTGGATTGTCCCAGAATGCTGTGCAGGTGTGTTGGGACAAAGGTTTAGGGATGATGTGGCATTATAGGATTGGCCTAAGATAACTTGAAAACCCCTGCACAAGGGAGAAACTGTTGAAGACCCTGGACCTGGGACCAACATTGGCAAAAGGATCCTCTTCTGGATGGAAAAGCAACATGATGCCCTTCAAGTCTGGACTAAGGACTTTGACTGCAGCTAACCCCCAGAACTAGGGTTGGACTAGTTTTGCTGAATCCTTTATGCCCCCTGAGGACCAATAGATGAAAAAAACCTGGTTTCCACTGCCACCCGTGTGCCCTTCAAGATGCCACGAGGTTCTGGGGTGTGGGGAGTGTGAAAAGGAGAGTTTATTGCTAGCTATCTGGAGAGGGACTGCATAAGATGCCCCCAACAGCAGGAGAAAAGCCCCAGAGCCAGGCAGAGGGCAAGACTGGCACAGGAAACCTAAACATCCATATGCTTGCAAAACACACTCCTTTAGAGTCCAGGAAGATAGATGAAAATGCTTCTGGTGGCCATGTTACCAAGCGTAAGACAAGCACAAGATGAGGAAAATCGACCCCAAAGTATGCTTCATTGAAATATTTGCCCTCTCACAAAACAGCATAAAAACTGAGTGCATGGTGTTCTGCCACTATATTACAGTCCCACTACCATGGGATGGGCCAGGGCCCTAGATTGGACTATGGTGCCAGGATGTTTCTGGGACTTCATCCCCTAGGGCTAAGAAGGGACAGGGGACTGTTGAATGGTATTTAAGTCCCAGGGACACCATTCCTTGGAACAAGAGGCTGTGAGCACCCCTGCACCTCCTTGTGCCATCTCCCTACTCCTTTTGCCAGTGACTGAGGGGAGCGGGTGAGACACTTCCGATGCCAGTGGGAGAATGAGCTTGATAGCTCCTGTGCAGGCATTGGACTTTGTCAGCTGGGCAGGTAGCTGGCTTGGGGCAGCTGGCAGTGGGCTACCTTCACTGCCGTCCTCCAAAAAAGACAAAATGCTAAAGACTTGGGTTTCCCGGGGCCATGTGATATGAGGGTGTTACAAAAGTTCTTTCAACCTCTTTAATGTATATTTTTTCATTTAATGCATAACATTTAGTAATGTCTTTGTGTGTACTAGAAGTACTTTTATATACAATAATTCATTGAGTGTTGTTGTATGGCAGTGGATTTGGGTTGCTAGCTCACCCCATTTCCCCCGAGTAGGTCTTAGACTGCTTGGCTTTGTTACCCAGAGAGAATCAAGTGCCACAATGGGTGTGCTTGGTTTCCAATAAGGAGACAATTGTGGGCCTATTTCTTGTGGAGAATTCACATTTGTAGGAGGCTGGCCTGGCTTGTAGTGGGTACCAGAGGTACTTACACGTTGTGCCAGGTCCAGTCATCCCTTATTAGTGTAGAAGAGGTGTTTCTAGCAGCTAAGGCTGATAGAAGGTAGCTATGGCAAAGCAGCTTAGGCTGAACTAGGAGACATGTAAAGCTCCTACTTTACCACTGGTGTCATATGCACAATATCATAAGAAAACACAATACACCGAATTACTAAAAATAAAGGTACTTTATTTTTATGACAATATGCCAAAAGTATATCAGTGAGTACCCTCAGTATGAGGATAAGTTATATACACAAGACGAATGTACACAAACCAAAATTATGCAGATAATAGCAAAAGGAAGTAATGCAAGCAATGTAAAGTTACAGTAGATTGCAATAGGAGCACATAGGTATAGGGGCAACACAAACCATATACTCCAAAAGTGGAATGCGAACCACGAAAGGACCCCAAACCTATGTGAGCTTGTAGAGGGTCGCTGGGACTGTAAGAACACAGTGAGGGTTAGAAAAATATCCCACCCCAAGACCCTGAAAGGTAGGTGTAAAGTGCACCTACTTCCCCCAGAGAGCACAGAAGTCCTGATAGGGGGATTCTGCAGGAAGAACAAACACCAGTAATGCAACAACAGTGGATTTCCGGACCTGAGTACCTGTAAGACAAGGGGACCAAGTCCAAGAGTCGCGACAGTGTCGAGAGTGGGCAGGAGCCCAAGAAATGCCAGCTGAGGGTGCAAGGAAGCTGCCACCTGTTGGAAGAAGCTTGGTGTTCTGCAAGAACGAAGAGGACTAGGAACTTCCCCTTTGGAGGATGGATGTCCCACGTCGTGAAGAAGCTTGCAGAGGTGTTCCCACGCAGAAAAACCGCAAACAAGCCTTGCTAGCTGCAAGGGTCGCAGTTAGGGTTTTTGATGCTGCTGTGGCCTGGGAGGGACCAGGATGTCGCCACTTGGATGAGGAGACAGAGGGGGCGCCCAGCAAGTCAGGGAGTCCTCACAGAAGCAGGCAGCACCCGCAGAAGTACCTGAACAGGCACTTAGAAGAAAAGTGAACCGGAGTCCACCCAAAGTCACAAAAGGGAGTCCCACGACGCCGGAGGACAACTCAGAAGGTTGTGCACTGCAGGTTAGAGTGTCGGGGACCCAGGCTTGGCTGTGCACAAAGGAAATCCTGGAAGAGTGCACAGGAGCCGGAGCAGCTGCAAATCACGTCGTACCCAGCAATGCAGTCTAGCGTGGGGAGGCAAGGACTTACCTCCACCAAACTTGGACTGAAGAGTCACTGGACTGTGGGAGTCACTTGGACAGAGTTGCTGAGTTCCAGGGACCACGCTCGTCGTGCTGAGAGGGGACCCAGAAGACCGGTGATGCAGTCTTTTGTTGCCTGCGGTTGCAGGGGGAAGATTCCGTCGACCCACGGGAGATTTCTTCAGAGCTCCTGGTGCAGAGAGGAGGCAGGCTACCCCGAGAGCATGCACCACCAGGAAACAGTCGAGAAAGCCGGCAGGATGAAGCGATACAAGGTTGCTAGAAGTCGTCTTGCTACTTTGTTGCGGTTTTGCAGGCGTCCTGAGCAGTCAGCGGTCGATCCTTTGGCAGAAGGTGAAGAGGGAGATGCAGAGGAACTCTGGTGAGCTCTTGCATTCGTTATCTGGTGAGATATCTGGTGAGATCCCCAAAGCCAAGCCTCTTTTTCTGGCTATTCAGCTCTGAGCACGGAGCAGTTTTCCAATTGCCAGAGGGCTCCATGCATTTTCGACATTTCTGACATTCCGCGCTTGGCGCGTCGGACCCCTGTTGGATGACGCGCATCAGTTTCAAATCTCCACAGTGAAACTGATCTGCGCTCGGCTGACTCTGTTACAGGGAAGTTTCTTCAGCAGTATACTTTAGCGTTGCTGTTTAGTGGGAGCCGCATTTACAAATTAATACATTTGTCTGCAAAGAGCCTGCCTGGAGCCTGACACCCACACAGGTAAGGCCTTGCTTCCAACGAGTCTGAAATCAAGACTGAACACGGTCCAGCAATACCCTTGTTAAAAGTCAGGGTGATAACCTGCGCCCAACTAGTTTTCTGCTGCAATTGGCCGCACTATACTCCTGGGTATATCCCAGTTTGCACTGCCCTCTTTGACCTAACGCTTATACGTGCTTAACCTATTTGGCCTGCACCCCTGTTATTCGCTGGGTCTAACATGGCTGACTGCCAAGATTTTGGGGACCATCTCAGGTATTACTTACCTCCCGATTGATGAAAAATTCTGTCATATCATGGACGCTTCAATTTTTAAGGTGGTGACGCAACTGGTTGCCCCGCTGGAGAGGAAAATAAACCAAATGGCATCCCAATGCCCACAACCCCTCAGTTAAAGGGAAGACCAACCTGGCCCTTCTGGCCTTTTTTCTCCAGGGCAATCCCCTCAAAATCTGGAATTTAAACGGAATTGCGCAGGGGAAGATGGAGCTGACCCAGAAGCCTTTGCCCGCTTAAAGAAGGTGTTTATGGCCTCCTCACCCCCACCCATAGATTCCCTGCCAAGTCCTTCAAAGGACCTTTCTCCTCCTCACTCGGTCCTCCTTGATAAGGACAGCTCCCCACACACCTCAGCTGGAGACAATGAGCCAACTAGACCCTGGCACCCTCCAGGCCCCTCTCATCCTCTGCAGGAGATTAATAAAACAAGAGATTAATTCCCCCCCATGATTCTTATATGCTGGACCCGGAGGACCTAATCTATCTGTGCTCAGTGGGATGGGTTCCAGCTCCTAAAGTAGTGTCTTGCGTGGTAGGGCACCTCCGCATGCCCCTAGACAAGAAAGTACGGAGTCGCCTAAAGGCAGAGTGTCCACGCTGGAAGGCAAAGTGGCACTTACAACCGAAATTGATGCCAGAATGGCCACTCTTTTGGCAAAATTCGTGAAAGACCCCAAAAATGGTATTGATTGATCCTGCCAGGACAAGCTATTAGATATTGGTAGGCCCAGTGGGAAAGAGCCTCGATATGGCTGAGGACACTAGGTCCTTGGGGTCTTTGATCTCCCCTGAGACGTTGTCAGGATGGGCCCAGCATGCCATCATTTTTTTTGGCCAACGCAAATTGTGCTATATCAACTGAGAAATGCAGCTCTCTACTTATTAAGGTGCACCCCAAATTAGGGGAACTGGTGACGTCGGAGGCGGGCCCGGTACCCCAAAAAAGGTCTCCTTGGAGACCCCGTCATCCTCAAGCTAGGCAATCCTTTGAACAACGTTACCTCTCTAGATAAGGCACAAACCTCCATCAAAAAGATTTTCACACCTTGTGTTTTTGCCTATGCCAGTCACGGAAAGGGACACTCCCCTGGCCATCCTACCCAGAACGCCTCCAGAAGGGCTGACAGCAGACAAGGGCAGTGGCAAGACGCATCCCATTTCTGCAACTTTTATCCAACGCGACAATACTCCGGACATCATGGGTCCAGAGGAGCTGGCAGAGGCAACACCTTCTTCAGCTCAACTCAAGGTGAGTATTCTTCCCTTTTTGGGATGTCTCCTGGGTGGCAGGTTGACGCGTTTCTCACACAATTGGGAAAAACTTACACAAAATGCTTGGGTCCTGCAGATGGTGAGACAGTTCCATATACAGGGAGTGCAGAATTATTAGGCAAATGAGTATTTTGACCACATCATCCTCTTTATGCATGTTGTCTTACTCCAAGCTGTATAGGCTCGAAAGCCTACTACCAATTAAGCATATTAGGTGATGTGCATCTCTGTAATGAGAAGGGGTGTGGTCTAACGACATCAACACCCTATATCAGGTGTGCATAATTATTAGGCAACTTCCTTTCCTTTGGCAAAATGGGTCAAAAGAAGGACTTGACAGGCTCAGAAAAGTCAAAAATAGTGAGATATCTTGCAGAGGGATGCAGCACTCTTAAAATTGCAAAGCTTCTGAAGCGTGATCATCGAACAATCAAGCGTTTCATTCAAAATAGTCAACAGGGTCGCAAGAAGCGTGTGGAAAAACCAAGGCGCAAAATAACTGCCCATGAACTGAGAAAAGTCAAGCGTGCAGCTGCCACGATGCCGCTTGCCACCAGTTTGGCCATATTTCAGAGCTGCAACATCACTGGAGTGCCCAAAAGCACAAGGTGTGCAATACTCCGAGACATGGCCAAGGTAAGAAAGGCTGAAAGACGACCACCACTGAACAAGACACACAAGCTGAAACGTCAAGACTGGGCCAAGAAATATCTCAAGACTGATTTTTCTAAGGTTTTATGGACTGATGAAATGAGAGTGAGTCTTGATGGGCCAGATGGATGGGCCCGTGGCTGGATTGGTAAAGGGCAGAGAGCTCCAGTCCGACTCAGACGCCAGCAAGGTGGAGGTGGAGTACTGGTTTGGGCTGGTGTCATCAAAGATGAGCTTGTGGGGCCTTTTCGGGTTGAGGATGGAGTCAAGCTCAACTCCCAGTCCTACTGCCAGTTCCTGGAAGACACCTTCTTCAAGCAGTGGTACAGGAAGAAGCCTGCATCCTTCAAGAAAAACATGATTTTCATGCAGGGCAATGCTCCATCACACGCGTCCAAGTACTCCACAGCGTGGCTGGCAAGAAAGGGTATAAAAGAAGGAAATCTAATGACATGGCCTCCTTGATCACCTGATCTGAACCCCATTGAGAACCTGTGGTCCATCATCAAATGTGAGATTTACAAGGAGGGAAAACAGTACACCTCTCTGAACAGTGTCCTGGAGGCTGTGGTTGCTGCTGCACGCAATGTTGATGGTGAACAGATCAAAACACTGACAGAATCCATGGATGGCAGGCTTTTGAGTGTCCTTGCAAAGAAAGGTGGCTATATTGGTCACTGATTTGTTTTTGTTTTGTTTTTGAATGTCAGAAATGTATATTTGTGAATGTTGAGATGTTATATTGGTTTCACTGGTAATAATAAATAATTTAAATGGGTATATATTTTTTTTTGTTAAGTTGCCTAATAATTATGCACAGTAATAGTCACCTGCACACACAGATATCCCCCTAACATAGCTAAAACTAAAAACAAACTAAAAACTACTTCCAAAAATATTCAGCTTTGATATTAATGAGTTTTTTGGGTTCATTGAGAACATGGTTGTTGTTCAATAATAAAATTAATCCTCAAAAATACAACTTGCCTAATAATTCTGCACTCCCTGTAGAGTTCTATGGCTCCCCTATTCAAACCCAGAGACCTCAATCCTTACGGTTCTCCCAACCTCAGATGGAACTAGTGGATGCAGAAATCGGCCAACTCCTGGACAAAGGAGCAATACCCCTTGCTCATCTTCATCCTTCAGGATTCCTGAGCAATCTTTTTCTGGTGGAAAAGAGGGATGGGGCACCGCCTTGTTATCAAACTGAGGGAGTTCAACAAATGGGTAGTCTTCTGTCATTTTAAAATGGAGGGTATCCATCTTCTGAGAGATCTCTTACAGGTGAACGATTGGTTCATGCGTCTTGACGTGAAAGACACCTACCTAACGGCTCCCATCTTCCCTCCACATCATTGTTTCCTCCAGTTTCAGTGGAGAGCACAGGCATTCAAGTTCACCTCCCTCTCCTTCGGGCTTTCTCACACAATTGGGAATAACTTACACAAAATGCTTGGGTCCTGCAGATGGTGAGACAGTTCCATATAGAGTTCTATGGCTCCCCTATTCAAACCCAGAGACCTCAATCCTTACGGTTCTCCCAACCTCAGATGGAACTAGTGGATGCAGAAATCGGCCAACTCCTGGACAAAGGAGCAATATCCCTTGCTCATCTTCATCCTTCAGGATTCCTGCGCAATCTTTTTCTGGTGGAAAAGAGGGATGGGGCACCGCCTTGTTATCAAACTGAGGGAGTTCAACAAATGGGTAGTCTTCTGTCATTTTAAAATGGAGGGTATCCATCTTACAGGTGAACGATTGGTTGGTGCGTCTTGACCTGAAAGACACCTACCTAACGGCTCCCATCTTCCCTCCACATCATTGCTTCCTCCAGTTTCAGTGGAGAACACAGGCATTCAAGTTCACCTCCCTCTCCTTCGGGCTTTCTTCAGCTCCTTGGTGCTTTACCAAGCTCTTAAAGCCGGTGGTGGAGCTCCTCAGATCTAGAGGTATCAGACTTATCATATACCTGGACAATTTACTCATAATGAACCAGTGTCCTCCGCGCCTATCCCTTCATTTTCAATTGACCATTCATCTTCTGGAATCTCTTGGCTTTGTCATCAACAAACCAAAATCTTCTCTATCTTTCTCCCAACCCCTCCAATTTATGGGCTTTGTAGTGGATTCAGTCAAAGCGACCCAGAGGCTTCCCTCTTGGAAATAGTCCAGGATCCGATAGAAACTCAAGCGGACTCTAACCAAGGATACAGTCTCCCTGCGCCACCACACTTGCATTGTGGGCCTTCTGTCTTCCTCTATTCAAGCCATTTTTCCAGGGCTCCTTCACTACCAAGCCCTGCAACACTTGAAAATCTCACATGCAGAGAGGTCTCACATACTCCTAGGTAATTCCCCTCTCAGCGGAGGCTAGAGAGGAACTGCAGTGATGGATCTCCCACATGGAGGCATTGAACAGTTGTGCCATTTTTGGCTTTCAACCAGATCTAGTTATAGAATCCAATGCCAGCTCTACCAGCTGGGGAGTGCATACTTGGGAATTCACCACAGAAGGAGAATGGTCTTCCCAAGAACGATCTCTCCACATCAACCGCCTGGAGAGGATGGCATGTTTCTTTGCAGTGAAATGCTGAACGAAGAACCGGACTTAGTGCTGCGTCCTTCTGAAGATGGACAATGTGGGCATGGTTTGCTACATCAACCATCTGGGGGGCATCTGCTCGAAGGCCGTATTTGAACTGTTGAAATATCTCTGGGGTTATTGCCGCAACAACGGGATTTCGGTGTTAGCGGAACACCTTTCAGGGAAGTCCAATCAAGTGGCGGATTGGCATTCATGTCATTGGCACGATGCAAGCCTTTGGAAACTCCAGGAATGTGTTTTTCGAGCAATTCGAGACCGATGGGGACTTTTCTCCATGTATCTCTTTGCCTACATACTAGATTATCAACTGGAAAGGTATTGTAGTTGGAGACAGGATTCGGGGGGTGATGGCGACTGCAGAGTTGCTCCAGAATTGGTCACGAGAACAGGGTTACGCGTTTCCTCCCCCTTTCATGATGATCACGAGGGCATTTACACACCCCCGGAGACAGAAAATAGACCTCATGATGGTGACGCGATTTGGAAATCTCAAGCCTGGTTTTGAGTTCTGATGGAACTTTCCTTGGATTTTTCGATCCGTCTACCCTTTCTCCTAGATCTCCTTCACGATCCCTCAGGGAACCCTCACCCCTTGATATTGAAAGCATCTTTCAATCTCATGGGCTGGAGGATTACTGGGAAAGACGGAAAGTCATGGGAATTTCACAAGAGGCTCCCTTGCTTCTGGCCAAGGCTTGGTCAGAGGGGACAAATAGAAGATATCGCTCCGTGTGGCACCACTGGATGGGATGGTGTCTCCAACAGCAGGTGGATCCCATGGGGCAGGAGTTGTTCATATAATAAACTTCCTGGTGTCCTTGTCTTCTGTGGGATTGGCCTAAAGATCAATCAACACCTTCCATTCTGCCATCTCAGGGGGTCATGTTCCGGTTGAAGGCCATCCAGTAGTTTGTAAATTGTTGAGAGGCATCAGGTTATCCTTTCCCCCTCAACCCCGTTATTTTTCCTTATGTGATGTGAATATGGTTTTCCGTTTATTTGCTTCCTGGCGTTCTAATAAATACTTATCCAGGAAGCAAATGTCGGCAAAGCTGGCAACCCTGCTATGTCACATTTCCTGTAGTAGAGTATTGGACATCAGAGGTAAGGATGTAACAGGTAGAGTATTTACTCCAGAGGGAGTGACCTTACATGTCGATAGATGTACTGAATGTAATTCCAAAATAGTCTCTTACCCGTATTTTCTGGGTACTCTGGAATTATGCGTGATCAGAGCGATTAAAGCTTATGAAAATATGGCAGATGAACTCCGTCTGCATGAAGAGGAGCAGCTGCTCATCGCCCTGAGAAAACCCATAGTGCAGTTTCATCTTCTGTGATTTACTAGATGGGTCAAATGGGTCATGAGCGAAGCTGGGATTGACATTCCATTTTTGGACCACGTTCAGTAAGGGGGCAATGACATCAAAAGCTTTTTCTTTAGGTGCCTTTTATGAGCATATCCTCATTGCGGCTGACTGGTCTTCGGATTCCACATTCAAGGCCTTTTTTTTATTTTTTTTATTTTATTTTATTTTTTAAACAGGTCCAAAATATGGTTTCGTTAGTGGTGGACAAACTTTAAACTACCCTAATCCTCATCTGCCAAGTTATGGCATAAAATTGAGACTGTCATATTGTGAGCAATAAATGTTTCCATGGGGGAGCTAGTTCTTTGACGCGCATGTTCTGTGTCCTCTCAGAAGCGGATACCTCGAAACAGGACTAAGTACGTTTTTTCTACGGCTGAGAGCCTCAGAAAGAAAGAGGAAGGAGCAACTTCTGCAGGGGCTCGTCAGTGACACATATGCTGATTTGCGGCCATGTTTTGAACTGTTTTGTTGTTTTTTGTTCCCATGTGTAGTTTGGTGATTGACTGAATCTCTTAGCTAATGATTGCCGTTGAATAAAGTGAGGAAAGACAAAGCCTAATCCTCGCCTCCCTGTCCTAAATAGAAATGAATTTTTCTGTTACGATAGCTAAGACATTTTTCAATTAGAGGCATTTGAAGGAGATGTCTGCTAAAAAAGACCAATGTTTTGAGCTCTATTGTAGCAGGAGATAAGGTATCAGTCACAGATTGGGATCAAGGATGAGTTTGCTTGTTTTCGTGCTTGCTTTTTTTTTTCTTTTTTTTTACTGTTTTTATGGTTAGTCGGTTGGTGTTATTGGTGCTGTCAATGAAGGTGAGCTTGTTTGAAAAGTAGAAGGATTTGGGTACACGCATGCTTTGTAAATCATGCTTGAATATTTTAATGTAATTCCTGCTTAAAGAAGGAGACAATGTAAACTGTGAAATGTAGGTGTCAAAATTGAATGTCCCTTCGGGAGGAGGTCATTGAGTGGGGGTGACCATGGTGTTGGTATGCCATTGAGTACACCATTGTTTCAGTCAGTGTGAGAGAGTGAAAATGCTTTTATAGTTGTGCAGAATTTGCTGCCTGGTTTATTATTTGTTTGGAGGGGAATTTGGTAGCAAGTACGTAGGATTTTTTATTTTTCAAATGATCTCCCAAGGAATGATAGCAGTCAATATTGAAGCACACAGATTTAGCTGTATAGGAGAGACAACTGTAAAGTTTCATTTTGTTCAATCATGTCCCTACTCGCTGGTTGTAGTTGGAATTGATTGATAAGTAGAGATACCTATGTTTTCTTTATTAGATTACATTTTAGGTGATTTCTAGACTTCTGTGATTCAGTGGAGAGCAGGTATGTTTAGGTCTCTCCTGAGACCTTGCACCCATTGCTTGCCCTTGGTTTACTTAATCATCATTCTCATTTCCTTGCTCATCTTTGATCAGCGCATGCCAGCTTCACTTCCTCTTCATGTGTTTGTCCTTCTCCTGGAGCATGGTACAACTATTGCTTCATTGCCCAGTATCATTTGACCACTTGTGCCTTCAGAGCGACTTTTTCCTTTTATTTGCATCACTCCATAGAGTACACGTGGTTGCAGGCCGTTTCTGCCTCATGTTCCCCTCATGTACTTCCCCCACCTCTTTTGCTGCACTTGTGCTGCTGTTTATCTGCTTCTGTACTTTTTCTTTGCCCCCATCTGTTTGCCTTCATGTGCTTTGCCCTGTTGTTTCCTTTTCACTTCATGCTTCTCTCACTCCTAGTTCCATGTTTTGCAGTTTGTTGTTTGCATTCACAGCTGTGTTAAATTTAGCGGAATATTTGTCTCTGGAGTTTGGCTTGCAACAGGTCCTTTACACATTGATCCCTCCTGATCCTCTGATTGGCCGTTTCTGTTGTGAGTAAGGTGTTGGATATGATTCTGTCCAATTATGGCTTTAGAAAAAACAATGTGTTATTGGAACTCTCCCCCATGCACCAGCGTAGCTTACTGTTTTGTTAAATTATTTTTCTTTGATCTGAACTCTGATGGTTTCAAGAGCCTTGGGACCCAGAGTGCAACAGCTTTTGCTGTAAATTCGTACTTGTTACGGCTCATTTGTTTGGGTCTCATTACAGTCATATTCTGAGCATACCGAAAGGAGAGCCATTCCAGCTATTTACACCCAGTCCTGATTTCTAGATTGCAGCCTACCGGACAGCACAGCTGTCTGGTTTGGTAAAGACATTGTGGAGACTGTCAGAAAGTTGACGTAGGAATGCATTCTGCTCATTGATTACCGTTGGCTTTGTTGTTTGTAACTCACACTTTCTGGCTTTCCATTAGCTGGCTTTATTTGCCCAAGGCTCTCCAGGTTCAGTTCATCCCTCCTGTTGCCTAAACCATGTTTTCCTTATTTTTCTTCAAGCTCACTCTCTGTTAATAGGCCTTTAAATCTTGTTCACATCTCATCACATTTGCTGTGCATTCAAAGGCCGAAGTCAAATGTCAGGCGCTGTCTTGTGAGAGGATTTAAGTGACAGTCTTCCTGGATACTGGGGGTAGGAAAGAGATTTTTTTCTGGCGCACAACAACATTTATATGAACTCTAAGTCAGAATAGATCAGAATTATGAACGCAAAAATGAAGTAGATTTTTGTTATTTCTGAAGTGTGTTGGAAACAAATGCTTTAATATAATCAAACGAATCATTAAACTAGGTGATGCAATTCCAAAACATTTTCATCTGTGCACTGTATACTTTTATCAGTAAAACTGTATTTCTGTACAAATGTAATGGTCATTTCGGTCTGTAATGGTAGTGTGCTACCAAGCCATGAATACTCCACTGCACACCATTGCAGTCTTTACCACTCCACGCCCCTCCACAGTAAGCCACTTCGCGATATGTCTCTCTCTCTCTCTTCTACCCTGTGCCACTCTATGGTATGCCAAGTCACCCTTTGCCACTCTACTCTATACCACTGCTGTGTTCGCCACTGGACTTTACACCACTCCAGTCTTGCCTACGCCAGTCTACTCTGCACAGCTCCACTCTACGCCACTGCACTGTATGTTGTTCTGCAACACTGCACTGTATGTCACTGCACTCTATGCCAATACACTCTACGCAAGTGCACTTTCCAAAGGTAACACTCAACTATATGCACTTGCACCTATTGCCAATCCACTGTATGCCACTCTAATCTTCACTGCACTCTGTGTCACTGCAGACTGCACCACTTTACGCTAAGCCATTCCACTCTGCCACTCTACACAGCTGCACTCTACCCTCCACCACTCCACTCTGTGCACTTACTCTACAACAATCTACTCTGTGCCACCGCGTTCTATGCCACTTTGCACCACTGTGTGCCACACCACTCTGTGCTACTGCACTCTACTCTTAACTAATGCACTCTACGTCAATGCACTATACAGAGCTGTACCCTGTCATTGCACTTTATACCATAGCACTCTACTCTGCATCACTGTGCTTTATGCCACTGCTCTTTTTGTCTCTGTGAGGCTTCTCTATGCGCCCACAGGGATAGTTGCTAGATGAAATGGAAAACCTACAAATAAGTAACATGGTGGCAGCAGTTGAGAACATGGATTTGTTTTAATTTAGGGTTCTGTAGACAGGTATTGGCTTGTCAGTCTTAGAGTTGGGGATGAAGAGCCCTGCATGTTTTTTGGTTATATTGTTAGGCTAGTGTAACCGCACAAAAGCATAGGGCTTGTTTTGAGTTTGACGATGGGGTTACACTATCACAAACATGGTAGGTATCCCGTCTGCTGTATTACAAGTTCCGTAAGCTATAATGCTCAAGGCAATTTGGGAGAGTGTACTCATTGCCTTTTCTGCAGTATTTGGATGCTGTGCATAACGAAATTAAAAATATACTTTTTTTCAATGAACTTTATAAGGTTTTTACTAACACATAGGCAATGGAGGGCATCATTTGATTATTGAACGGTATTGCTTCCTGCGAGGAAATGAAAAGCATCCCAAACACACATATGCTTTAACATTAATGATGTTAGTATCAGAGTAATCTGGAAGAGTCTACTCCCCCTAGTCAGTTACAGAAGACTGGGCATATGTCTCATATTTAAGCATGCATCATAACAAGGTTCCTGCAGGATCAACCCCATTCTCTAAAACTCCTTCCCTCTCATATGGAAATTAAACCCACCCCCTTCTGCTTCTGTGTATACCATCACCAGTCATCTGGTGAGAGAGCATGTGTGTAATTTGGAGCCTCTTGGCCAGGAGTCTGAAGTAGGGTTAATTCCTCTCAGCCTCCCTTTCAGAGCGGGCAACACCTCTTGCATCTCCCACCTTACCTACGGTCTGGTCCACTGCCTCCTGCAGGTCTGAGATCATAGCTGACCACGCTTGCAGGTCGTCTTCTAGTTTATCGTCTCTACGGGTGTGGCACATTTGTACCTCTTCCACACTTGCCCACTCCAGGACATCTCTTAGCCAAGTCATAACTCCAGGTGGCCCTGGCTTCAGCCATCGTATGGCAATGCGCCTCTTGGCCAGTGCATGCCCCAGGAGAATGAACCTCCTGCGTAAGTGTTTTTTAGCAGGTGTGAGAAGCAAGCTCAATAGTATTAGATGAATTTCCAGTTTTACATTCCACCCAAAGCTCTGTTGAGACTATTAGGAACCATTTGCCAATAGAAGGTTGAGGACTGGCATGTCCAGACCATATGCAGAAAATCTGCTGGTTGGGTGTTGCAAAGTGGGCAGCTCGCTGGTTGGGTTTCATGTGCAATGTTTGGGAAGTGAGATTTGTCTGATAAACGAAGTTGTATTGGAGGAGTTTGAAAGGTGTATTGGAGCTGAAATTCCATGCTCCCTCATGCACCTTTTCCCGTTCCTTGGGTGATAGGGGCCGCTCCATAAGCCTTTAACATTTAGCCTAAGCAGGCAACAACACATGTGGTAAATGGCCTCTTAGCAGCATACTAACAACCCCAGATGAATTTTCTCTGCTCTCTGATACTTATCCTCTCTACTAATGAAGGACTAAACCCAGAAACACGTCGTGAGATAACAGCTCTACTTGCACCAACTTTGTTGAAGAACTACAGCACCTTTGAAGTAAGCGTACTGCATTTACCAGGATGCAATGGGGTGAACTGTGCTGGGATGAGAGGCATTGTGTTCCCTCCTTTGTGCCTTTCCCATTTATCCTACGTAGCAACACGTGGTAAATGGTCTCTAAGAGTTTGGTACAGGTGGGTAATCAGTCAACGGCCCTTGGCCATCTCCAGCGTAGTGGTCAGTGTGGCATATCTAATTGGTTCGTCCTGAAAGTGTGGCCAAATTTTGCTGGCCGTGCTGGATAACTTCATATATTGGAGGTATTGCCCCTCTCCCAGGGAAAACGCAGCCACGGCTTCCCCCCCGGTGATAAAACGTTGCTCAGGGTAAAGATCCCTCATGACCACTCACACCCCGCCACTAGACGGATAACATAGGGGATCTCCGGGTGGGATCCTGTGTCCAGACATCAAGAGGACCGGCAGTGTTTGCTTCCTATATGTACCGCGGAGTAGTCTCTTCTACTACCAGTTATAGGCTGTGTCAAGCCAGTGGACCGCATGATGTGGTTAAGCCACCATATAGTAAAGCTCCAAACATGGAACTTCAAATCCCCTCCGATTCCACAGCCACTGCAGGGTGGTAAGGTTGACCCGTCTGTGCCCAGATCCCCATAGTTGATCGGTTATCAGGCTGTCTAAAGTATACCAGTGCATCATCAGCATAGGAGACCACATGGTTGGTCTCTCCTAACATTATTTCCCATGGTCTTATCACCCGAAGTAGTAGCTCCGCCAAGGGCTCCATGGCAGTGGCAAAAAGAAGTGGCAACAGGGGGTATCTCTGCCTCTTCCCAGCCGCAAGGGCTCTGATACCACCCCACCTGACCGCACTTGGGCACATGGGTCAGCGTAAAGGAGGTGGATCCAAAGGATAAATCCTGGACCTAGACCCATGTTCTGTAGCACACACTATAAGTATGCCCAGTTCAGCGAATCTGAAGGTCTGCACTATTTCAAGGAGGGCCAGTGCATATTCATCTGTCAGGAGTCGTGGGGCATTGTACAGATGGGCCAAGTGGTGCAGGTTATGCAGGGTACTTAATCTCAGAATAAAGCCCGACTGGTCTGGGTATATCAGAGTAGCCATATGGTGAAGCATTGTAGCAGCCAACACCCCACTGAGGATTTTCACATCTATATTAAGCACATATGTTGGACAGTAGGCTGTGGCGGACAGTGGATCGCTACCCAGTTTTTGTATCATAACCACCAATGCTTCACACATGGGGGTTGGCAGTGAATCGTTGCATAGAGCTTCACCATGCACCTCTAGTAGCTGATCGACAAGGTCGTCCGCATATCTTTGATAAAATTCAGCCGGAAATCCATCACTGCCTGGGGTCTTCCCAGGTTTGATGTTCTAATCGTGGCAACAACCTCCTCTTTAGAGAGTTGGGTGTCCAGGGATTCTCTGGAGTCTGGATCAAAGCTAGGTAGCCGTACCTTCACCAGGAACTCCTCCAGAGCCTCAGAGGACAGGTGCATCTGCACAGTATTCAGAACACTGAGGTGATAGTGAACTGCTGCATTGATCGCCGGTTGTGTATAGGCCCTGGCATCTGTAGTTTTGCACATCTATAAGATATTTGTTTCAGGAGATTCCTGACTGACCAATCTGTCTGACAGTGCCCCATCCTATCACCCTCTTTATGTAGTCGTGTTTCTCTAATGTACACCAATTCTCCAACAGTTCATTTTGCTCTGGACGCCAGGCGATCAGTTTGCTGGGATCGTTGGGAAGGGTGTCTTCTACCTTTCTCAATTCCTTCTCCTGGTTTTTATGTCCTGGTCCAGCTGATGTCGGACCTCATAGGTCAGTTTGATAAAGACCCCTCCACTCCCCTGTAGAATAACCTTCATAGCCTCCCAGTATAATTCGCTAATCCTCAGTTATCCTCAAAATAGTGTGTCAATGTGTCCCAAACCATCTGTGCGGATGTAAGGGCCTCTGCTCTGAGGCACCTTTGACTTAAAAGGTCAAGTCTGTTCCACAGAGTTAACAGGAGCGGGGAATAAATGGAGAGGTATTGGGTCAGATAGGACACTTCGACACTTCCAGTTCGGGGGAAATGAAACAGTAATCTGGGTGACTAATGGTGCCCGTCGCTGGTGTCTAGCATGAGTATAGTTTTTGTTCGGGATGTCTCATGCCATACGTCATGCAGTCGCAAACCACCCAGTGCGTTGTGGTAAGTCAAGGCTTAGTGGACAGCTTAGGTGGATCCCGGTCTATTATCCCATTTCAGAGCACATTTGCAGTCCCCTGGCAGTATTATGGCAGTATTTAAAAAACGTGCTGCTGCTGCCATAACCCTAGGGAAGAAGACTGGTCAATCCACGTTGGGGACATAAACATTAATTACACAAATTTTGTGGCCATGAAGGCTGCCATGGAGGATCACGTACCGACCCTCTGGGTCAACAACATGATTTCTGTGTTGAACGGGCACTCCCTGGGCTACCCAAATAAGTAGGAGGTAGCATATATATGGTCTCTACATCGTCAATATAAGCTGGGAATACAGCCCCCCCCCCCCCCTCCCACACACACACATACATATAGGATATACAAGTCCACCACCTTCGGTGTCCTCCCCCAGGGGTATTCCCAGTCATACTCTCCATGCATGGATTCATTTAGTCTCTCCTGTAGACATTGGTTACACAAAAGCAGAGTCAATTTCCTAATCAACAACTCAACAAAAAGGTCAGCATCTGCACACAACTCCTCCCACCTCTTGGTGGTATTGCAAAACCACCCCATCATAAGACGTGCATGTTTGTAGTCAGCAATCCCTGCCCCATACTACCATTGTGAAATGTCAAATAAGAAACAACAATTTGAAACAATTATCCCCAACCCCATGAAACGTGCGCTTCGCGAGCGGGTAGGTCGGCAGGGAGGGTGCAGGGCCGTAGCTCTCAAGCCTCCTTCCTGCATCTGCTAGCTTCTGAAGAGGGAGACATCCTCGCCAGCCTAATCAAAACAATGAACAAGACCTAAATGAAAAAAAGACCTTTGTGGATCCCGTATACAGGAGGTGGGCATAGGAGTTGCATCATTGCAGGACCCGAAATCCCGACCTTCCAGTACTCATCAACTTTCCACCATCAAATTAAAATGATACTTATGGTGCCTTAATTTTCAACTGTGCTCTTCCTTTCTTTGGATTAGAATGCAGATTATGGCCCTCATTATGACTTTGGCGGTCTCTGAGTAAGACCGTCAAAGCCACTGATGCCAGAAGACCGCCAGTGCTTATAGGGTGTTGCCCACGTCCCATCACATTATTTTGAACTTACTCACAGTTCCTAGTTAAAATTCCTATTGTGGAAGATTGCTTCAATGTCCACAAGATGTTTCAGCAAGATTCTGCAAAAAGCAATTCTTGCAGTTCACGAAGGGCACGATCCCATTTGACTCCAATCAAAACTATTGCCACAAAGGCTATCTGAACAAGCTAGTAGTCCTCTGCATGTTTTTCCTAATCGGTCAACCCGTAATTCTTGATGTCTACAGGTGTTTGAAATTCTATATTGGCTGGACAAATACATAAGAGTCTCAGAACCGTTTCTTCATCTCCTTCAGAAGTCTTTGAAGGGGTCGCCCTTTAAATACCAGTGCATAGCAACACAGATCTCAGCAGCATTGCCGTTTGCTACAGATATGCAACTTACCCAGTCAAGGAAAGTGTCTGCTGACACCACAAGAAACACGTCCTCAGCAATGGTGTTGAATGCTGATGCACCTCTTCAACATATTTGCTGAGCTGTCAGACTGACGAACAGGTGTACATTCACCAAGCTCTGGGGCCTCAACCTACATGAAGTGGCATATTATTTTGTGGGCAAGGCAGTTCTTAGTTGCATGTTTCAGAAGGATATATGACTTCACACAGTCTCCCATGTAATTGCATGGTTGCTTCTTGCTAACCTGATTCAAACATGATTAATTGAAAGGTGCAGTGCCATAGAAGCACTCTGTAACTTGTGACTGCAGTTTTCCAGCCTAGTTACAATTGTAGATATCCCTCTTCCTTGTTCAGTGGATCACTTCAATTTATCGCTTCATTTATGTCCTTTAAAATGTGTGGTGGTATATAGGTGGAAGGGCAAGATTCGGACCATGAACCTCATCAGCTTGGTTTTGGGCTGTTTTAATGAGGATAATGTGGTGATCATCAAATGTTTTTGTGCTACCTAGGTGCATGTTAATATTGTTTACTGAACTGTGAATCCATGAAACGTACTGATACTGGAGAACTTTATTTAGAAGTAGCCTTCTTTCCTCTAAACATTTAAAGGGGTGAGAACTCAGCCTTAATTTAAAAAAAAAAGCCTGCATGGTGTAAGCCGAAACTGAAAATATATATTGCCTGCTTGATTAAATCCCCAATTTCTGGGGCATGGCTTAACCGCCGATCATGGCAGCCAAAATTTAGAACAGCTTTGCATGGCTACCTTACATCTGACAAAATGCCCATTACAACAGAAGTGGATAATGCACAAAACAGATCTCCCTCCCCTCAGCGCATACCACCTTTTGTGGAAGCTGTGCTGGAAGCCCTGAGCAAATGCATACCAACAGCAAATAGAGGTGCCTGGACATGGTGGCGCGCGTCCATAAAGGCTGCGTCATGGGGAGTTGCAGCTTGCGAAACAGCTGCCGGCGTGCATCTGGGCTTGGCTGGGAGAGACAGTCGAGCTCAGCGGTGTTCCTGGACCAACAAGAATAGCTGGCAGTCAGAAGGAACAGGCGCACACCAACATAAAAGATAGGCTGCATGTGAGGATAAAGTACCAAGAAGAGTTGAAAGGATTTCTGAGTCAGCGCTGGGGCAGAAGAGATAATTGCACACCGCGAAGGTGAGCTAGGGACCCTAGGAGCGATAAAAAGGCACTGACTGTCTTCTCGACCTAGACTACACGGGTATTCTCATTTACACTGGACCAGTTGACTGTAGTGATCCACACTGGCAAACAAGTTGTGCTAAAGGAGAGGAAGCACGTCCATACATGAAGGCCTGTGGCTCATTAGGGCACCCGCCCTCCCGCCTGTCTGGGGCGATCATGAAATTATATCTCCATCAGTACATGCGATCAGCGGGGCCTGTGGAGCTAATACAAAGGGGGCCAGTATGAGATGTGTGCAGAATTGAAACCGTGACCTATCATCCCACATTTACACCTCTGCCAAACTGATGGTGCAGAAGATAGGCCACGAGATTCAGAGCGGGGAGTGAGCGTGTACTGGGGAGAGAACAGAGGGCCCTGTGTAGAGCGACAGACCGTAGCGCTTAGCCTCAGATATTACGGTAGAGGGCTGTCGGTGGTGGGACAGAGGCCCATCTCTGGACTAGGAGGTGGACAATAAACCCCATGAGGGGACCCACAAATTATAGGAGTGCCTTGGTGTGGTTGGTGACCTCTCACTTCCTATAGGCCTGTCCACTAACCACACAACCGCTACATAGTGCCTGGCAGATGGGTAGAAACACAGACTCAGAGATGCAGCAGCACGGACTGCTCGTGCTGCCTCACCAGAGTCAGGTCAGGCAAGCCAGTGGGAGCGCTTCAGAATCAGTGAAGACTGTTCGGAACTATTACACATCATGGTTAAAGGGAAACCACCACAAAATGCCAAACCAAGCACCATGAACAAATTAACGAATCCAGGGACGACAGCCTCACCACTAGGCCCTTTGCTGATCAGGTACAGGACAATGCTACCCTACTGGTGGCCATTACAGAGCCACAGGCTGCCCTTGAGGCCCAGGTGGGGGCAGTGGGCTCTGAGTTCTTCCTTCTCCGTCAAGACCTGTGCAACACAGTGGAACGTATAACCAACACTGAAGTTAGGGTCTTAGGGTCTTAGGGGCAGAGGACTCAGTCACCTCCCTGCAACAACGTGGGGGTCATTACGACCTTGCTGCCCGCCAAGCGGTAACCGCCGTGCGGCCGCCAATGCGGCCGCACTCCCGCGGCCCCCATTACGACATCCCCGCTGGGCCGGCGGGGATGAGGCCGCAACATAGGAGCCGACTCCTAATGGAGCCGGCGGTGTTGCGGCCGTGCGACGGGTGCAGTTGCACCCATCGCGCTTTTCACTGTCTGCTATGCAGACACTGAAAAGCTGGCCGGGGCCCTGTTAGGGGGCCCCTGCACTGCCCATGACAGTGGCATGGGCAGTGCAGGGGCCCTGTTAGGGGGCCCCAGGAAAACCCCTTACCGCCAGCCTCTTCCTGGCGGTGCAAACCGCCAGAAACAGGCTGGCGGTAGGGGTGTCATGATCCCCAGGGCAGCGCTGCTTGCAGCGCTGCCCTGGTGGATTATCACCGCCGGGGCTAAAACAGCGGGAAACCGCCGGCCCCAGCGGTGCGACCGCGGCGCTTCCGCCGCAGTCGTAATAGGGCAGGAAGCATCGCCAGCCTGTTGTCGGTGCTTCCGTCATTTTAGCCCTGGCGGTCTCGGACCGCCAGGGTCAAAATGACCCCCCAAGTGTCCAAACTCACATCAGTGACCAAGGAACTGGCAGCAAGAGTGCAAGATGCAGAGGAAAGGACACAACGCAATATCTTATGATTTGTTGGCTGTCCGGAAGGATGCAAAGGATCATTGATGGAGCAGTTTTTAGATCAGTGTCTGCGGGGACTAGTGCCCTGCTGGTGCAATCTCCTTGTGCTTTGAAATTGAGTGGGTTCATCGGTCATTGACAAACCAATACCCTCCGTCAGGGGGCCAAATCCAGACCAAATAGTGCAAAATTGTTGAACTATATGGACAGGAATGCCATTCTTACACATGCTAGAGCTCAAGAAAACAAAATACCAATCACATGTCGTCATTGTTTTTCCAGACTGTATAGAATGATGTCAATCTTTCCAGGCCACTAAACATCGCCTCTGTGAATTGAACATCCAATATATGCTGCTGTGTCTGGCAAAATTTTAAGTGATTTGTCAGTCACAAACGTACTTCTTTGGATCTTCTGATAAAGTGTTCCAATGGACAGATGAAAAGATTAGACTCAGACCCCACACACCTCCATGTATGGACTCTGACTCATCGCACGATGACATACAGAATACTGCGAAGAAATCCACGGCAAAGCGATGTCACTGATTCCGCTCATCATGGAGGAGCTCTACATGATCCATGGACACACAAGGGGCTAGAGGAGCCCTTCAACTTTCCAGATAACAAGAGACGGATCTCTGGGGTGACAAAAGCAGCCACAGAATCCTGATTGGAGTCCACACAGATTCTGACGTTATCAGTATGTTGGGTGGCCACTGGGGACTAACGAGGAGCCCCTCACCCACCTTTAGATAGGTCAGGTTGTTAGGGATGGTGATGCATTGGAGCGGGCCTGCATGGACCACATAGAACACAGATACTTCACTGTTTCGAAGTATAGGGTGGTGGGAGTTAGGGGTAATGGAAACACTGTTATTGTTTTTTTTTAGAATCGTTCAAATGTTGTGTGTTACCTACATACACATTGCCCACACCTCCACACACCATTCAAACTACTGAAGCTCTACAATCCAGCCAAGAATACCCCAGTGCATCCAGGTCTTGACTGCTGTCTCTGGATGGTCTCTTGAAATGTAAATGGGATAGTTGATAAGTGGGTCGGTCCTAAAACAAGCAAAGATGGTAGGAGCGGATATCCTCCTCCTCCAGGAGAGATACCTGGCTGGTAACAAGACCCCATGCCTCGGAAGATTGGGGGGGTGGTCCACACATGTATGTCACTCAGGATTTACCCGAGACTCCAGGGGCACGGGTATACTGAATAGACAGACGGTGCCCTTTCACCACACTAAAACATAGCCGTAACAGGTACAATCTACGGAGAATCTATCACATGGATAAGTGTGTATTCCCCTTCACCCCTTAATCACTCCTTTATTGTGCCTGCTGACAGGACTACAGGGGAAATTGCAAGACAGGCTCATTGTGATAGGAGGTGACTGGAACAGAGTCATAGCTCCGGCGCTAGATAGATGGCACCAACAGAGATTTCATACAGACACTGGGACGACACATTATCCTCATTTCTGTCAGCATTAGGCTTAGCCAGGCATCTGGAGATCCATCTATTCTACAGTATTTGGGGGGAGGGGTGGACACATTCCGTTCTTTTCAGCGGTTCATAGTTCATACTCAATATTAAATTAGATCATGGTATCACATAACTACATGCATAGAGTGGCAGATATTGAACTGTTGGGGTTGTCAGATCATTCTGCAGTGGCATTGCATTTGTGGATGGGTCACAGGCGCAACGTCCGTTCCATTGGCATTTATCACTGTGACACCTTCAAGATCCTCAATACCATAAAGATAGAGAGTGATTAATAGTAGAATATTTTGCACATAATTTAGACACAGTATCGTCGCCGCAAACGCTGTGGGAGGCACTGAACCCCACTCCCCAGGGTGTAGATAACTGTTACTGTGCCGGAGAACGGAAACGCATGATGCAGGTAGTGCATTGTGTCTCCAATGACATGGAAGCCCAGATCATGGCATTGGAGACACATGGGCGCCAAGTGAATGGCCAAAAAGCTCGTAGACAGCTTGGCTTAGTGCTACAACAATATCATCAAATTCTGATTGATGAGGCACCCTGGATTGGTAGGCCTCCAAGAGCCGTATCTATCACAGAGACAAGTCGAGACGCTTACTCCATCGACTATGTCAAGGCATCCCTACTTCACCTCCCCCCCAACTAAATTCTGAATTAATCCTGCATGTTACTCATAGATCCTAAAGGCATTGCATTGAGTTTTGCATCTTTCTTTGAGGACGTCAATGCCAGGAAAGAGGTTAAATCTCCAACACAGAGTTTAAATGGGCTCTTCTACTCCAGAGCCTCTCGGAGATGGTGCGCTACTGGATGAAGCGTTAACAGGGGCTGAACAATCTTCAGCTGTGGTGGCAGCACTGAATTAGGGGACAGCACTGGGACTAAATGGATTTCCCTGTTATTTCTACAAAGCCTTTATATCCAAATTAAGAGATCACCTGTTAAAGGCAGTTAAGTCAGCGCAAAACATAGTTATGCCTCTGGATTAGTGTCATGCGGAGATAGTTGTCTTTCCAAAACCATGCCGGCTGCCTGATCTCCCGGCCTCATACTGTCCCATTTCCATCCTAAACATGGAGGTCAAGATTCTAGTTAAGGCCCTTGCGAATCGGCTTATAAAACAAATCTCAGCTCTGGTCCACCTTGTTCAATCCAGGTTTATGTCCCACAGGGTGGCCCTCATAACACTCCCAGAGTATATAATGCCCTGGCAGGTAGGTTGGGGGGGGGGGGGGGGTGACAGCGCGCCTACTAGCCGATGTTAATAGAGCATTCGACTGGCTAGGTTGGGAATACCTGTCCTCCTTCTCCATCGCCTCAGATCTGCTCCTAGGTTAATTTCCTACATTCGACTGTTATACACAAACCTAACTGCATCAGTGAAGGTGGCAGAGATGCAGTCCCATAAATTCCTAATCCAAAGGTTGAGAAGACAAGGATGTCCTCTGTCCCCTCTACTGTTGGCTTTAGCTAGGGAGCCACTGGCTGTATGGGTAAGGATGGACGCACAAGTACAAGGGAGGGACTGTCAGATAGAATAGTCCTCTACGCCGATGATGTCTTTTTCTTCATCATGGCCCAGACGAAACAGATCCCAGGCTACTACAAATTATGCACATATTTGGGGTTATATCAGGCCTCTACATGAATACACCAAAATCAACAGTACTGGTAGTGGGACCATGTCGTCAGGGAATGGGATGGCCAGCAGAACTACAGATTGTTACTGAAGGATTTCAATATCTGGGGATGTATGTGTCATGAGATGAAAAAAAAAGTTTGCCACGCAAATTTTGAACCACTTTGTAGTTGTCAAAGTTTGGTCAGCACTCCCATTATCTTTAATGGGTCGATCAGTAATTTTTAAAATGGTATCACTACCCAGAGTCCTTTATCAACTCCACAATTCCCTTGTGATGTCTGGAGACGGTGGATCTACCAGTTAAACTCATTCCTTACCTCCTTTCTGTGGGAGGGGGGTACTCCCTGGGTAGCCCTTAGAAAATGCTTCCATTCAGCCTATTGTGGGGGTATTGTGGCAGCAGATGTTGAGCCTTACTATACAACTGCCCATTTTCTGATTATAAACTATTGGTAGTGCGACTCATAGGGTAATCCAACATATGCACTAGACAAATGAGCTATGGGTGACAACCAGCTGATGAGATGCTGGTACAGTACAAAAGTGGACAGAGATTTACCCCCAGCAACAAGAGTAGTGGTATCATTATGGCGATCCACCCTTCTCCGTCTCAAGTGGTGGAGTAGACTGACAGAGTAGATACCACTGAGGTGTGGCGATATCCTACCGCAGTTGGTGGCCTTACCTGGTTTCTGGAAATGTGATCTCTACCTTGGGAAACATAATGCAGGGCACAGTTTTAAAATCATTCCAGATGCTACAGGACGAATTTGAGCTACATAGGAGCCAGGTCCATAGATAACTCCAGTTCCGTCACACACTGACCCATACATAACTGCATTGACAGAACTCCCAGACTTTATTCCTCTGGAGGGAAAGCTCATAATGGGCGACCTAGGAAATCACAAAGTAGCAAAAATATACTGTACACTTTTATAACTAACCAACCAGACAGGTTTGGAGCCCACCGAGCGGCCTGGGAGGCCAATGTGGGAAAGATAGAAGACGAAGACTGAATGGAAATTCTAGGCACACCAAGAGAGGCAGCTATAGCGCTGGATTTCAGCTGATACAATTCAAATATGTCCATAGGGTGCACCTCAAATGCCATTGGCTCTGGCACATGGGGGTAATAGTGCCTCATCCTGCCTCCGATGTGGAGCATAGGAGGGTTCATTCCTACACACAGTGTGAAGTTGTCTAGAGCTGGCTAATTTTTGGCAGGGAGTAGCCACATGCCTGGGTGGAGCCTTGTTGTGGCATATCCCTCTAGACCCAAAAGTAGTTCTGCTACATATCATGAAAGACATAGGGGGTGATGGATATAAACTGTTGCTCCTTTATCTGGGTTTGATGATTGCGTAGAGAGACGTAGCAAGGGAATGGAAGGTGACTGTCCCGCCCCCTCGCTGATGGTGGGAAGAACGGAATAGACCACTGCATGAGGTGGAAATTGCAGAATACAAAGGAAGGGGCTGCCCTCAAAAATACCCAAAGATTTAGAAACTATGGGCTGACTATCAGGGTATAGAATTGGAACCAACCCATCTCATACACACACTGCTAGATGGAGAAATCATAAAGTATAATGTGGGTGAGAAGGACTAGGTCAGCAGAGACGTACAATGACTTAATCAGGACATACTTGTACATGACTGCAGATGTTGGGCGATGGGTGTTGGGGATGTGATGGGTCATTTATGCTGTATATCAGTTATCGCAATCCATTTTTTACTATTACAGGCTGTTCTGTCCTTGTTGTTCCTTTTTGTCATACAAAACCTAATCAAATATTTTATTTTTTAAAAATCCCAACTTCTCAGGCGCTGTCTAAAATTCTTAAAAGATTCAATATACACACTTTCTTGTCGCATAGTTCTTGATTGGTGGTGTGTTAATCAAACACAAAATGCAGCTCTCATTTTCAGTCATTTGTACCTAATTGTCTCAAATTAATTCAGCAAACACTTCAATAGCAGGTCTCTATCTTATTCTTAGCTTACAGTCCTCAACTGCTAAACATATCAGTTCAACAGCTTATCACAGTACTAAAAGTGTAGATTCAAATCGATGTTGGGGTCTGACACTTGCAACCACAAGGGCCTCTATCTGATTGTACCATACCTTGCCGGTATAGTCATGACTTTCAATTAAAACCCCACCAAATTGGGTAGCTATGTATTGGGGGAAATACAAATTCCATCAAAGCATCTTCTAAACATTGAGCTGCAAGTCCTCAGGCAATCTCGGCAGGATGCAGTCTCTTATCTTAGACAACGCCTTCCAGCTTTAAAAGCGCACTCCATTTTTAGGTCTCGCATAGACAGCGCTTGCACTGTCTTCAAGACATGTTGTTTACTCTCAGTGGGCTCTTAGTGGGCCTCACTTTACTTAGCATAGGTGGGCTTTCAAAGCCACTCTCAGTTGCTTGCTTCCTGATGGTCAACTCTGCCATAGGCACTTCCCTCTTCTTGCATGTGGCCCTCCCCTAGAGCATGGACCAAGTACTGTCTCCTTACATTGTTTGCAATTTTCCGATCTATTTTTTTTGTTTTTATGTTTTTGTTGAGCCACACTACAGAGAGCATGATTTGTAGCTGGCTCTGTCATCTGCTCCTTCTGACCCTCTGTTTGCTTGCTCCCTCTGTGTTGCCTCTTCCTCCCAGTACAAAAAAGAATCCAGAGTCCAGATGCCTTTGTCCCATCCTGCTTCATGAAAGGCTTTGACTTCAGCTAGGTAGTATTTGGCGTCTTATCTCAGTGCGACTATTGTGCAGCATGGTCAAAAGTAAAAAAAAAAAAAAAGAACGAAAGCAAAAAAGTGCTATGATGCAGCCAGCGTTGTTGACCACTAGAATTTTTTTTCTTTTCTTTAAACTGCTGTACAACATGGCTTAAAAATAGTTGTCAAAGCCAGTACATCTTGCATAGGCGAACACTATTGGCTTTGCTAGTGCTTGTTATGTTTGGTGTTTACTCTTTTGATTTTAATTATAATATATCATTAATATAACCACTTAAAGGGGTTTTCTGCCGACCGTCTTCATTCATTAGCCTGTTATTATGTCATTCATATTGTTCCTCCACCTAATGCAGCGTGGAGCAGTGGGGCAGCCCACATCATCCGTTGCTTAACTTCACTGTGAGTGACAGTATTCTTTCCTTTCACAAGGAGCACAACCACAAAGTACTTACCTTAAGTGTCGGGACTACAATGGCAGTGTTTGCGTTTTGACACAAAAAAAATATTTTTTGCTTTTAATCAATTTTTTTTATTGGCAAATGTTAGAATCCCTAACGTTAAACTTTTTCAAAAACCATGTCAAAACAAAATAGGCATGGACAAAGCCAAAGTGCTGGAAGCTAACACCAGGACTAATGGCTTTGCCAGTGATTCTTCGTTTCCAGGAACCTCACAGCTCAGTCTGTTATAGTGATTGTGACTTCCCCGGAGGGTAAGTTGAATTTGTCCCACCAGTGCTTGTACAATACTGGTATTCAAACATAGATGTTAACAGCTTTTTATGTTTTTCCCAATGTGAAGTAAATATCACATTTCATCTAAGCAAATCTTCTTCTGTATGTTGCTCAGTTTATCTTCAGCTACAAGAATCAGAGTAGACTGTGGTCTCTTATAGGAAATATTATAGATTTAGAAGGTATCTTGTATAAGCGAAACCACACCTTCTCTTCAAACTCTTTCTTTTGGTCCTACCCAATTTGTTGTTTTTTGTACCCAAAGTACCTTAACCTGCATTTGAAGCATTTCTCATGGTCTTCAAATGATTGTGAAGATCAGTATGTTATCCTGATCTAACTGCCACCACAGATAATTTCTGTAAGAGGCATACCCTCCATGTAGTGTGCAACGTTAGGCACACTGTGCAGGGGGTCCAGGCAACCACAGGTTGGTTCACAGGGGTAAAAAATAGATCACCTAAAGTTCTAATTTTTAAGGTAGCTTGGTCGAGCAGTTAGGCCAATTGTGGAGAAGTACAAAGCATTGTTTGTACATTTGTTGTACTCACAGCATCAATCTTGCAACTCACACACTCAAAGGAATAACTTGAGACCAATTTATAAAAATACTTCAGATTTGTATGTAATTTTAAGACCAAGTTTATCAAAATTGGTTAAGTACTTTTTGAGTTATGAATTTTTGAAGTTTAATCAAAATATACCTTTTGTGCGTAATTACAGAATTTAGGAATCAATGAAAGATCACTTTTAAAAATGTATATAAAATCATACAGTTGATTTACCAGGTTCTTCTTTTGCAGGTTGGTCGAAGTCATTGGTGGGTACACTGCATCAGCTGGAGAAGTTTGGGTGTCTCCCTGTTCCGGCGGGAGCAGCAGTGAAAGGTCACTGGAGCTGGTGCAGGGCCACTGAGGGGGGACCACTTAGAAAAGCACTGCACAGGTAAGTTTAAAGATGGTTCCTTGGGATCCCCTTGGAGTGTCGAGGTTGCAAGGGGCAGGGGACCCTTAGGGCACACCAGGTTCTTCTTTGCAGGGCACAGGGAGGCCAGGTGCAGAGTGAATCGGTGAGCCAAGAGCTGTGGGCAATGATGCCCTCTGGAGTAGAAGGTAGGTTGGCTCAAGGGTTGTTCACAGGACAATGGGGGCACTCTGGCGGGAGGTCAGGGGTGTTCCTGAAGTCCCTCAACTGGGGCTTACTCCTAGTCCTTTTTCAGCCCCGGACGGGCTGGTTCTCTCAGTGTCCGACCTTAGCTGACCAATACCCAGGGTATTGGTACGGTTCGACCACTGGAGGGCGCAGTGCCACCAAACTTGGCACACTTGCAGGTTTTGTCTTTGCGGTCGTCGGTGTCTTGTTGGGTCTAGCTGTGCCTTCCAGTTCAGGAGTTAGCAGCTGGTCAGTAAAGTGCCCCTCAATGGCTTGCTGGTTTCTTGCTGTTGCAGAGTTCTGTGGCGATTTTTGAAGACTGGAGGTCCTCTGGGGTTCTTTAGAGTTTTTTCAGTTTTCCAGCAGCTCCTCATTGGCGATTGTCGGTTCATGGGTGCAGCAGTCATGGTTTGGCACCTTTTCTTTGTTGCAGCAGGTCCACAGTTCTTGTGCCTTGGATCTTCTAGGTGCTGGTCTTCTTTTGTCCATCAAATCTGTTTCCCTGGTCTAGAGTATGCCCACTAAATACTGTATTTAGTGGGCGTTTTAGGGGGAGCGCGGTAGTCACTAATGGGTCACCTACCTTTGGGTGGCGAAACCCACTAAAGTGACCACTTCCTGTGGGAAGGATCACTCACCTACCCCTGATTGGCTATTTTCCTTCTATCCAAGATGGAGAATGAAATGGAGTGGTCACCTCGCAGGCAACACCTTAGGCGTCATGCATGTCAGGTGGTGCCACTCTGCCTACTCTTTGTTTGAGTTTCCCACCATTGCTCCCACCAAAAGTGGGGGTTTGCATGGGGTTTACCGTCTGCTGCTAGCAGCAGGCCTCGGGGTAGAGTCTCAAAGGCCGTAGCCCTTTGAAGCTTGCCACCAGGGAAGTGTACATTCCTGAGGCAGGGGGTGTTGGCACCTCCACCCAGGAAGGGCTTTGTTCCTCGAACCAGAGAGATGGATCTCTCCCCCAAGGTTTGTAGATTGGGTGTCTTGAGGTGGCAGTCTGGATAGAACCAGTCAGCAACCATGCCAGGGTAGTTAGCTTTTGCAGGGGGCACCTCTAAGGTGACCCCCTAGGCACTTTTAGGGACACATCCAATACTGTTACCAGTTTGGACTTATCATTCTGAGTTGTTTGATACCAAACAATACAGGGTTCAGAGAGGCCATCATGTAGCTGGGAAACTCGAATTGACCAGTGTCCAGCACACACATTTAAATGCCTGCTCTGTTCACTCTCTGTGTCCCAGGTTTGGCAAGGAAACAGTGGGTGCTTATTGCTCATGCAGCTATGCCCTCACATATAATATGGTGCACCCTGCCTTAGGGGCTGGAAGGCCTGCCACAGGGATGTCTTCTTATCCATAGTGTATGCAGTGTATGGTGAACAGTGCACACAGGCATGGTGCCATGTCTTGTTTGTATTTTAGGCTTGCACCAGGACACCCAGCCTGCAATGGCAGTGCTTAGTGCTTCTGGGTGAATGGCTCTAGAGGGTGGCACAATCAGTGCTGCAGCCCTCAGGGGCCTACTCTTAGTACCCCGAACCCTGGATACATAAGTACCTTTTACTAGGGATTTATAGTAGTAGCTAAAGGTGTAGCCAGTGGTGCCAATGCATCGCAACAGTTTTAGGGAACGAGCTCTGGCCCAGGAAAACTGGTTACCTGGGGCCCTGGTCACTACAATTTCTAGGCTACATCATACATCAGGCAAAAAGTTGGGGGCAAACGATGTCAAAAGAGGTCTTTTCTCGCAATCACTACAAAATCACTATATGATCCTAAAAAAAAAACAGCATGCTGGGAAATTGCTAAAACTGCATCATGCTTCTTAATGTTGTTAATACTCTTGGTTCAGCTTGCAACATATGTGATATGTTTAGATAAAGTTTAGCAAGCTAAAGATAGCTAGCTTCCCTGAGATGTATAGTGGGAACGAAGATATGTTGAAGGTGAATACAGTACACAATCTTAAGTCTAGTGACCCTCCTAAGGACAATGCGTAGATTAATGCTGCTGTTATTTTCTGGTTTATGGCAAAAGTGAATTTCCCCTTACTCCTTTGATTATCTCAATACCCTGTTATGTGCTCAGTTTTATTTATTTTTCTGAAAAGCGTTTCTAAAAGATTTGTGAATCACTGTACTGTACACTCAATTCACATTTTAATAAAGTTGCACTAGAGACAATTTTTCTAAAAGTCTATTTTGTTTGTTATTAAAAGTCTGACTCTCATCAATTAATTGACACCAACAACCCCAGATTACAGTTCAGAGAACCTTGCCTTTGAATCTTGTTTCCACTGAGACCTAATGGAGTGATTTTTATGGTGTAGCCTAGTTACTCCAGCTTCTTGTTTTCCAAACAAATTTATAACTAAAATAGGTACATATACAACCTTTCCATTGGCTCTCATTATTTGTTGGTCTGTTTTACGTGTCATTCACGTTTTGCTTCCCACTGACTCGCAAAGCATGAAATATGGAGTGGTTGACCAGCCTACTTTATCTATCAACTGTTTTGCACTGTGATTGATGGCATGTTGCCTTATAATATATGCACAGTTACATGAAAAAGAGTGCATTTCTCTGTCAAAGCTGGTGAGCCTAGCTGCAGGGCTACTCCTGTAATTTTTTAGGGTTGAGCCTGCAATAGTATGTACTAGCCCATGCTTATTGTTTGCGAGACGCTGTTGTATTAAAAAAAAAAGGCTTTGCTTATCATTTATGTGCTTGCCTGACACTCTTCTTTACAGCCTTGTAATTGGTAAAGGCTGGCACAACATCCTATTCATTCCTGTCTGGGGAGCAAGGACCAAGCACTGATTGATTCAACTTTATCAGTGCCAGTCGACTGTGCCCGACGTGCTTGAGACACTATATTATTCTTTTTTACTTCTAGTGCACTGCAAACAGAAAGCGTGTGACTGGCAAAAACCTGCTCAGCAGGACAAACACAATTTCAAAGTTGTATTTCCTGTAGTTTACTTTTTGTTTTATTTTTCCAAGTCTTCTTTTCTCAATTTCCATTCATGTTTTGTTTTGTTGTTGCTCGTGGGCACTTTTCTCAAAAGATGACTTGTTCTAAATATTCCAAAGCAACATTATTTCTTTTTTATGTGTTAAAGCATAATTAAAAAAATTACACATAATTGTGCAGTACGCCCCAATCCACTCCAGTCCTCCACATGCCAGTCCTCCCAACTCACACCACTACAGTCTGCCCCACTACAGTCCACAACAATCTGCACCTCACCAACCTGCCCCACTCCAATCCCCAAGAATCTGCTGCACACCCCCCAAAAAAATCTGCTGCACTTCAATACAGCAATCCAAAACACTCTGCTGCACTCAGATCAACAACAATGCCCCACTCTTGTACAAAACAATCGGCACCAATTCAAAACTATCTGCCCTACAGCAACCTGCCCCACTCCAACCCACAGCGATCAACATCACTCCAATCTACCCCACCCCAGTCCAAAACAATCTTCCCCACTTAAATCTGACCCACTCCAGTGCAAACATTTCTGCCCCACTCCAAACCAATCAGCCCGACTCCAGTCCAATCTGCCACACTACACTCCAATTCTCCTCACTACATCCCAATCCACCACACCCCAATCCTCCACACCCCTCCTACTATTTCCCACTGCAGTCAAAAACATTCTGCCCCACTCCAGTAAGGCAATCCAAAACAAATCTACCACACTCCAGTCCACAACAATCTGCCCCACCCCAATCCACAACAGTCTGCCCCATTCCAATCCAAAACAATATGCCCCACTCCAATCCAAAAAATCTGCCCCAATCCAGTCCAACTAATCCCAATCCACTCTATAATCTGTCCCACTTTGATCCAAAACAATCTGTCCCACATTGATCCAAAACGATTTGCCCCACTCCGATCCAAAACAATCTGCACTACTTCAATCCAAAACAATCTACCCACTACAATCCAAGAAATCTGCCCCACTACAGTCTAAAACAATCTGCCCCACTACTGTCTAAAACAATCTGCCCCAGTTAAATCCAAAACAATCTGCCCCAGTTTGATCCAAAATAGTCTGTCCCAGTCCAATACAAAACAATTTGCTCCACTCCGATCCAAAACCAATCTGCCCCACTCCATTCTGAAACAATCCGCCCCAATCCAGTCCATCTAATTCGTATCCACTCCTATCTACCCAACTCTGATCTAAAACAATCTGCCCCACTCTGATCCAAAACACTCTGCACCACTTCAATCCAGAACAATCTACCCCGCTACAATCCAATAAATCTGGCCACTACTGTCCAAAATAATCTACCCCACTACAATCTAAAACAATCTGCCCCAGCTCAGTCCAAAACAATCTGTCCCAGTTCGATCCAAAACAATCTGTCCTAGTCCGATCCAAAACAATCTGCCCCACTCCTTTCTAAAACAATCCGCCTCAATCCAGTCCATCTAATTTGTATCCACTCTGCCCCACTCTGTCCTAAAACAATCTGCCCTACTCTGATCCAAAACAATCTGCCCCACTCTTCTCCAAAACAATCTCCCCTACCCCCAAACCAAAACAATCTGCACAACTTCAATCCAAAACAATCTATCGCACTCCAGTGTGCCCCACCACATTCCATGAAATCTGGCTACTACATTCCAAAACAGTCTACCTTACTACAATCTAAAACAGTCTGCCCCAGTTCAATACAAAACAGTCTGCCCCCGTTCAACACAAAACAATCTGCGCCGCTCCAGTTTGCCCCTTTACAATTCAAGAAACCTGCCAACTGCAGTCTAAAACAATCTGCTCCACTCCAATCTAAAACAATCTGCTCCACTCCAATCTAAAACAATCTGTCCCACTCCAATCCAAAACAATCTGCCCCAGTCCAAAACAATCTGCCCCACTCCGATCCAAAACAGTCTACCCCACTACAATCTAAGACAATGTGCCCTACTACAATCTAAAACAATCTGCCCCACTACAATCCAAAACAATCTACCCCAGTTCAATCCAAAACAATCTACCCCAGTTCAATCCAAAACAATCTGTCCCAGTCCAATCCAAAACAGTCTACCCCAGTTCAATCCAAAACAATCTGTCCCAGTCCAATCCAAAACAATCTGTCCCACTCCGATCCAAAACCATCTGCCCCACTCCATTCTAAAGCAATCTGCCCCAATCCAGTCCATCTAATTCGTATCCACTCCAGTCTAACCCACTCTGATCTAAAACAATCTGCCCTACTCTGATCCAAAACAATCTGCACCACTTCAATCCAAAACAATCTACCCCACTACAATCCAAGAAATCTGGCCACCACTGTCCAAAATAATCTACCCCACTACAATCTAAAACAATCTGTCCCAGTTTGATCCAAAACAATCTGTCCCAGTTTGATCCAAAACAATCTGTCCCAGTCCGATCCAAAACAATCTGCCCCACTCCTTTCTAAAACAATCCGCCTCAATCCAGTCCATCTAATTTGTATCCACTCCAATCTGCCCCACTCTGTCCCAAAACAATCTGCCCCACTCTGTCCCAAAACAATCTGCCCCACTCTGTCCCAAAACAATCTGCCCCACTCTGTCCCAAAACAATCTGCCCCACTCTGTCCCAAAACAATCTGCCCCACTCTGTCCCAAAACAATCTGCCCCACTCTGTCCCAAAACAATCTGCCCCACTCTGTCCCAAAACAATCTGCCCCACTCTGTCCCAAAACAATCTGCCCCACTCTGTCCCAAAACAATCTGCCCCACTCTGTCCCAAAACAATCTGCCCCACTCTGTCCCAAAACAATCTGCCCCACTCTGTCCCAAAACAATCTGCCCCACTCTGTCCCAAAACAATCTGTCCCACTCCGATCCAAAACAATCTGCATGCCGTCAGTCCAAAACAATCTACCCCACTCCAGTTTACCCCACTACAGTCCAGGAAATCTTGCCACTACAGTCCAAAACAATCTACCCCACAGCAATCCAAAACAGTCTGCCCAGTTCAATCCAAAACAATCTGCCCCAGTTCAATACAAAACAGTCTGCACCGCAGCAGTTTGCCCCTTTACAATCCAAGAAACCTGCCCACTGCAATCTGGAACAATCTGCCACACTCCAATCTAAAACAATCTGCCCCTCTCCAATCTAAAACAATCTGCCCCACTCCAATCTGTCCCAGTCCAACCCAAAACAATCTGCCCCAGTCCAACCCAAAACAATCTGCCCCAATCCAATCCAAAACAATCTACCCCAGTCCAATCCAAAACAATCTGTCCCACTCCAATCCAAAACAATCTGCCCCAGTCCAAAACAATCTGCCTCAGTCCAATTCAAAGCAATCTGCCCCACTTCAATCCAAAATATTCTGCTCCAATCCAAAATAATCTGCCCCACTCCAATCCAAAGCAATCTGCCCCTCTCAATCCCAAAACAATCTGCCCCACTCATTCCCAACAAAATCTGCCCCACTCAATCCAAAACCATCTGCCCCATTCTAGTCCAAAACCATCTGCCGCACTCCAATTTACCTGCACAACAATTCCAGACAACCTGCCCCACTTTAATAAAAAACAACATGCCCCACTCTAGTTAAAAACAATCTGCCCTATTCAAATCCAAAAACAATCTGACCCACTCCATTCTTAAACAATCTGTCCCAATCAAGTCCATCTAACCCCTGCCCCCTCCAATCTGCCCCACTCTGATCCTCTCCAATCTGCCCCACTCTGACCCTCTACAATCTGGCCCACCCTGCTCCAAAACAATGTGCCCCACTCTGACCCAAAACAATCTGCCGCACTCTGACCCGAAACAATCTGCCGCACTCTGACCCGAAACAATCTGCCGCACTCTGACCCGAAACAATCTGCCGCACTCTGACCCGAAACAATCTGCCGCACTCTGACCCGGAACAATCTGCCGCACTCTGACCCGGAACAATCTGCCGCACTCTGACCCGGAACAATCTGTCCCACTCTGACCCGGAACAATCTGCCGCACTCTGACCCGGAACAATCTGTCCCACTCTGACCCGGAACAATCTGTCCCACTCTGACCCGGAACAATCTGTCCCACTCTGACCCGGAACAATCTGTCCCACTCTGACCCGGAACAATCTGTCCCACTCTGACCCGGAACAATCTGTCCCACTCTGACCCGGAACAATCTGTCCCACTCTGACCCGGAACAATCTGTCCCACTCTGACCCGGAACAATCTGTCCCACTCTGACCCGGAACAATCTGTCCCACTCTGACCCGGAACAATCTGTCCCACTCTGACCCGGAACAATCTGTCCCACTCTGACCCGGAACAATCTGTCCCACTCTGACCCGGAACAATCTGTCCCACTCTGACCCGGAACAATCTGTCCCACTCTGATCCGGAACAATCTGTCCCACTCTGATCCGGAACAATCTGTCCCACTCCGATCCGGAACAATCTGTCCCACTCCGATCCAAAACAAACTGCCGCACTCCGATCCAAAACAAACTGCCGCACTCCGATCCAAAACAAACTGCCGCACTCCGATCCAAAACAAACTGCCGCACTCCGATCCAAAACAAACTGCCGCACTCCGATCCAAAACAAACTGCCGCACTCCGATCCAAAACAAACTGCCGCACTCCGATCCAAAACAAACTGCCGCACTCCGATCCAAAACAAACTGCCGCACTCCGATCCAAAACAAACTGCCGCACTCCGATCCAAAACAAACTGCCGCACTCCGATCCAAAACAAACTGCCGCACTCCGATCCAAAACAAACTGCCGCACTCCGATCCAAAACAAACTGCCGCACTCCGATCCAAAACAAACTGCCCCACTTCAGTCCAAAACAAACTGCCCCACTTCAGTCCAAAACAAACTGCCCCACTTCAGTCCAAAACAAACTGCCCCACTTCAGTCCAAAACTATCTGGCCCACTACAATCCAAGAAATCTGGGCACTACAATCTAAAACAATCTACCTCACTACAATCTAAAACAATCTACCCCAGTCCAATCCAAAACAATCTGTCCCACTCCATTCTTAAACAATCTGCCCCACTCCATTCTTAAACAATCTGCCCCACTCCATTCTTAAACAATCTGCCCCACTCCATTCTTAAACAATCTGCCCCACTCCATTCTTAAACAATCTGCCCCACTCCATTCTTAAACAATCTGCCCCACTCCATTCTTAAACAATCTGCCCCACTCCATTCTTAAACAATCTGCCCCACTCCATTCTTAAACAATCTGCCCCACTCCATTCTTAAACAATCCGCCCCACTCCATTCTTAAACAATCCACCCCACTCCATTCTTAAACAATCCACCCCAATCCACTCCATCTAATTCATATCCACTCCAATCTGCCCAACTCTGATCCAAAACAATCTGCCCCACTCTGATCCGAAACAATCTGCCAAACTCTGATCCAAAACAATCTGCACAACTTCAATCCAAAACAATCTGCACAACTTCAATCCAAAACAATCTATCGCACTCCAGTGTGCCCCACCACAATCCATGAAATCTGGCTACTACATTCCAAAACAGTCTACCCCACTACAATCTAAAACAGCCTGCCCCAGTTCAATACAAAACAATCTGCGCCGCTCCAGTTTGCCCCTTTACAATTCAAGAAACCTGCCCACTGCAGTCTAAAACAATCTGCTCCACTCCAATCTAAAACAATCTGCTCCACTCCAATCTAAAACAATCTGCCCCAGTCCAAAACAATCTGCCCCAGTCCAATTCAAAGCAGTCTGCCCCACTTCAATCCAAAATATTCTCCTCCAATCCAAAATAATCTGCCCCACTCCAATCCAAAGCAATCTGCCCCTCTCAATCCCAAAACAATCTGCCCCACTCGTTCCCAACAAAATCTGCCCCACTCATTCTCAACAAAATCTGCCCCACTCATTCCCAACAAAATCTGCCCCAGTCAATCCAAAACAACCTGCCGCACTCCAATTTACCTGCACAACAATTCAAGACAACCTGCCCCACTTTAATCAAAAACAACATGCCCCACTCTAGGTAAAAACAATCTGCCCTATTCAAATCGAAAAGCAACCTGCCCCACTCCAGTCAAAAACAATCTGCCCCATTCCGGTCCTCCCCACTCCAGACCACCATACTCCAATCCAGTCCACGCCACCCCAATCCAATCCGCCCCACTCCATCCCAATTCACTGTACTCCATCCAGTTAACCTACTCCAATACACCACAGTGCACCCAACACCAATCCAGACCAGTCCAATCCACCCAAACCCAGTCCATTCCACTCTTCCCCACTCCAATCCAAATCACCCCACTCCAGCCCACCCTACTCCAATCCACCCGCTCCACTCCAATCCACCTTAATCCACTCCAGTTCACCTTAATCCTCCCCACTCCAGTCCACCCCAGTCAACTCCACTTCAATCCACACCAATCTAATCCACCCTACTACAATCCAGTTCACCCAATTGCAATCCATTCCACCCACCTCAATTCACTCCACCCCACTCCGAAACACCTTACCACACCCCAATTCAAGTCCACCCCACTCCAATCCAATCCACCCCACTCCAAGCCACCCCATGCACTCCACCCATCTCTGCGCCAATCCACCCATCTCTACTTCAGTCTGCTCCACTCTACTCCGGTCCACTCTACTCTACTCCAGTCCACTCCACTCTACTCCAGTCTGGCCTATTCTACTCCAATCCACCCCACTCGTCTTCCTTCCACCCCCTCCAATCGAATTCACCTTAACCCACCCCACTCTAGTCTAATGCAGTCCACCTTAATCCTACCCACACCAATCGAATCCACCCCACATCAATCAAATTCACCCCAATCCAATCCACCCCACACATACCAATCCACCCCACGCATACCAATCCAACCCACACAAACCAATACACCCCACTCCATTCCAATCCTCCCCAATCCAATTCAGCCCTCTCCATTTCAGTCCACCTCACTCCAGTCCAATCTACCACAAATGACCCTACTCAAATCCAGTCCACTCCAAACCATTCCACTGCACTCCAAAAAATCCATCCTCCTCCAATCCACCCCACTCCAAGCCACCTCAATCCAATCCACCCCACTCCATCCAAACCCACTCCATCCAATCCACCCCATTCCAGTCCAATTCACCTCACTCTATTCAAATTCACCCCACTCAAGTCTACCCCACCTCTGTGCAATCCACCACACCCCAATATAATCCACCCCACCCACCTCCCTCCAATCCACCCCACTTCCCTCCAATCCACCCCACTTCTATCCAGTCTACCCTACTCCACTCCAGTCCACCCTCTCCAGTCCTATCCACCCCCTCCACTTAAGTCCAGTCGATCCTATGCTGTGCCTGTCCAACCCAACCCACCCCACTCCGTACTCTACTTCAGTCCAGTCAACCGCACTCAAATTCAGTCCTCTCTAGTCCACCCCACTCCAGTCCACCCACTCTAGTCTCATCCACCACACTCCAATTCAGCCAACTCAAAACACCTAAATCAAATCCACCCCACCCAATCCATCCCACTCTAGTTCTGTCACTTCAGTCCAATCACCCCACTCCAGTCCACCACACTCCAATCTATCCCACTCAATTCAGTCCACCCCACCCCACTCCACTTCAGCCCAATCCACTGCACTCTACTCCAGTCCACATCACTACCTCATTCTACTACAACCCACTTCACTCTATTCCACCCCAACCCACTTCACTCTATTCCACCCCATTCCACAACACATGGGGCCACTGAACAATTGAACGCTCCTCCACTCAACTCCACAACACTCTTCTCCCCCACTCCACTCTGACACTCCATGGCACTAACGTTTAACCATGCTGAACAGCAGTCACACTGATGTATAACATGGCAAAAACACATCGCCAAAGCCTATAGCTATTGTATTGGCTTTGCTAATGCTTGTTATATTTTTCCAGTTGTTTTTGCATATTGTAAATGTATGCAAAAATTAATTTAAAAACATATAGGGGGTTATTACAACTTTGGAGGAGGTGTTAATCCGTCCCAAAAGTGGCGGTAAAGTGACGGCTATACCACCAGCCGTATTACGAGCCCATTATATCCTATGGAACTCGTAATACGGCTGGTGGTATATCGTCACTTTACCGTCACTTTTGGGACGGATTAACACCTCCTCCAAAGTTGTAATAACCCCCATAATGCTTTATATAGTTAAACCTATTGCGTTTGCATGTTCCCATAGTGGGTCTAGGGCCAGAAATGCTGCCCCTTTTTTTCTTTTTCTAGCAACCACCTTAAGCCATCTACATCTGCAAACATACAAACAAAATCTCAGCAAATGCATACTACTCGCGTACCACTAACAGACCTCATACAGATTTCAGTGTCTCAACAACCATTACAGAACCCCACAGACCACACCTATACACCCTTCTGCCCTAACTACCACACTATGCCACCTTCATTCTCACACAAAACACCACTTTGTCCTATACCTCTAACAAATCCACACATCACCAACTCTCAGAGTCACATTATACATAACTGAAATGCATACAGACACACACCCCCTATTCATGCAAAACACCAGCTCTATCCTCTACTTTCTCGTAACAGTCCCCTTTTTTTATCACCACGAAACCTACACTCAGCCCTCCATCATATCATCCACCAATACCCTCCTACTCTTTTTCCCAAGAACACACAACCAAACAATCCTTACACTTCACTCCCCCACACATATTACCTCAGTGATCAGATGAAACACAAACACTCATAACTCATGTCCATCCCCTCTCACAAACCAGATATACCCTTCTCCAAACACATCACTACCCCTGCACAGTTCATATATCACTCACCAGCAGTACTTTACATAAAAGTCCTTCTCAGAAAACTACTATATCAATATCTCCTCTCACTACTCCACAAAAACAAAACAACACACACCATCACATTAAAATCGCACACTTACGTAATTCATTCTGTCACAAATTAGAATCATACACCCTCTCCCACCCTTATGACTACACAAATGACACACTTTTTAAACCATCTTACTACCATATTTTTTATCTTCACCAACAACAAATACACCAACACAACAACTTTCATTCACCCGTCTTTCATCCATTGCACAAGGGCCTTAAAATATGACCTACATGCTCCACCACCATCCCTTACCTATAAACGTTTCAGCCTAAACATGCAAACAAAATAACCAACATGGCACTCTTAACAACTTTGCATCCCCATGTCTATTATGCAACAAGGCTAATCAAAAACTATACAACTCACCATCTCACTCTCAACCACCATCTCCACCACCAACGCTCACAGACCCAACAAAAAGCCATTTAAGCCTGATGGAAGAGGAACACAATATAGAAAAACAAGACTTTTGTGACCCTCATACAGTTAATACCGACACTGACACTCCTGCTACAAGTTCAAAATATACTGCTTACTCTTCTAGAAAAGAATCACACCACCACCAAAACAGAATCTCAAACTGCCTGCTAATAAACACTTAATCACTCTCTAAAAACAAGCACCACATCTGCGACCTACTTCATGACACTCCGCCTGACTTACTCTTCATAATTGAAACATGGTTGTGAGATGACATGGCTCAAGTGTTGCATGAAGCCGTTCCTCCAGGCTAACAAACTATAACACACAATTGTATGGGCAAAAGACGAGGTGGACTAGCTATTGTATTCAAGCAAACTATAACTCTCACCACAGCTGACATTGCCATACAAGGTTGTGAGGCCCTCATCACCAGTTTCAATCCCACACCAACTTCATCTTGTATTTACCTCCTCCTTGACAGATCACAGCCTAGCAATGCAACATTCCCAGATACATTTCTGGACATAGTTTCAAACCTTATAACACTACACTCCATCCTATGCGTTTTTGGAAACCTAAACATTTGGTTTGACAAACCCAATATGCCCTATCCTAAAACAATCTTCACTGGCTTAGTCACACTGAACTTACATCAGATCATACACAAACCCACACACATCGTTGGACACATCCTAAATGTCAATTTTGCAAATCCAAAACTAGTCACCTTTCAAAGGATTACTCTAATTGCATGGTTAGACCACAATTGATAGCTTTCCAAAATGAAACACCACAAATCAACACACCCAAGAACACCTTACATGCATCCACCTATCGATGATGAAACAAATTAAATTTTGAATACTTAGAAACACAACTAACAGCCAGAACAGAACTAGACACAATAAATTCTGTTAAAAAACTTTGAGGGGCTACAGGGAGTTTTTGATATCCTAACACCACTAAGAACAACCAAACAGGACAAAAGTAAACAAGCACCTTGGAGAAATACAGAGCTAAAAAAGCTTAAACAACAAATCAGAAGTCTGTAACGAACCTGGCTCAAAACAAATCGCATTCAAGACAAACTTCACCTACACAAACTTACCGGAATAGACAAATCAAAACTCAAAAAAGCTTAAAAAGAGACACTATTCAGACAGAATTCACAATGCTAGATGTGCAAATAAAGAATTTTATAGAATTCTCACTCAGTTTTGTAAACTTAATTGCATGGAAGGAACTCCTACCATTACTCAAGAACTCAGACAAATTGGCAACCCATTACACAACCAACGCAGAAACATAGGGCTCTTATTTAAAATAAAGGAAAACCACCAGCACTAACCCATTTTTCAAAAATGCCCTCTATGTGTAAACCAACCCAGCCTCTGCATTCCTTCGAACAAATATCACAAAGTGAATGTATGGATCTGGTCAAAGTAAACAGGCCTTCCGGCTGCCCTTCTGACCCTTGCCCACCACACATTTTCTGAAAGTATGGCGTTATCTTCAATGAATTATGACATCTAGGTGAATGCTGCTCTTTCTATCAGTTTTCCCAAGAAAGGTCCATTTGTAACTAGTCTGTAGCTTTTGGGGTCAGGCAGGTCCAGGTTTGTTTTCTTTAATATTAGCTGTATGTATGAATGCCTTTTTTAGGTCTTCTCTAAAGATTTTGGTAGTTAAAGAATCATTGATGATTCTTCTTACTGATGCTTAACATGTTCATAGGTCATTGCATAGTTTCTATGTAAGTTGTTTGATTAGATGCTTATGAGTCTCTGTCCTATTTGTCTATCACAGTAGGACAATATTATCATAACTATTTACAAGCACTTAACTAATATTGTGGAAAAGATGAAAAAAATGAAATAAATTACCTTTCAATACTTGAAAGTCTGGTTTATACAATACAATTTAAGTCTCAATATATTATCTTCCTTATATATAAGTTTCCTTTCTGTGTAATCATGTATCTGTGTATATATAATACTTTACTCCTACTGTACACAAGAAAAACAAATCACTCTCTCCCTCCCCATGCACTACTCTCTCATCCTATTCCTCTCTCAATCTATCCTGTATCCCCCACTCTCTGATTCATCCAAAACCTCATTGTGCTACTAGGATCTCCAAAATAACCATTCCTAGACTCTCTCCTTCTCTAGCCCTCCTGGCCCTATCTGAGCCTCAGTTTACTATTATGAACTCCGAAAACAACCCTACTAAGTTCTTCCTTCATGTATCTCTCCTTTGACTTATCCCAAACCTCATTTTATTACTAAGATCTCCCAATTAACACTTTCTATATTCTTCCCTTTCTATCCCTCCATTATTTTATTCAGTCCAACTAATAGACCCATGTCTACAGCTCATGTCACCTTATATTTTACTATACTAATCCACCACTAATCCTTTTGCGTTCTGGAGTAGCGTGCTACTCGTTGCAAAGCACTTTGACACCTTACCATGGATAGTAAACGCCATAAAATTACAATTACAATAGGGTATATTGTATTCATTGGTGCAGGCTTTCTGAATCACGAGAAGGAGAAAAATCATTTTCATAGGTGTTTTTGTGACCTTTGATGGTGTCAATGTTAGGTGGTATGAGGTCTTTGATGACCCCTCATTTAGATATGTTTCATTGTAAGGGGCTGATAATAAGAGCATGTTGATGTTAATATTGCATTACTAAGATATTGTCGGGTCTAGGGTAGGAGTGATGCAGTGTTTGTTGGTTTTGGTGAGGGTACTGATCATGTTTGAAGCTTTGTGATGGGTGAAGTTTTCTTGGAGTTGTTTTTCCCTATTTTCTACAGTTCTTGCCTGGATGAATAGTCTGTTATTGAGGGACTCTGCAGTGTGAGAGAGAGCTTATTGTTCATGTTGCATAGGTTCAAGGAAGCCTAGGTGTCAGCATAATTTTTAAGGGATTGGTTCAGGGTGCCTAGTGTGGATTTAAAGTTGTCTGTTGGCTGGGTTATGGTTATATGGGTGGTGAGATCGATTTAGAATACCTTGAAAAAGTGGTACTGTTGTTAGATGGTTTTGCTGGCCGTAGTGTGGAATTCTTCAAAGGGTTGCATTGAAGGATTTGGATGGAAGTGAAAACTACGTATGGAATGTTGCCTTTTATGGTAGGCTTGTTTACATTTTGCTTGATGTTCATTATGCCAGTGATGGATGTGAGTCTGAGGTCTGTGGTTTCTTCACTGCCAATTGTACTACCTCATGGAGCCCTGTAGATCTTTGGAAGGTGGGTTGCTGGTGGGATGCTGAGAACAGGGTGTGACAAGTGAATGACCTTCTTGAGGCTAAGGGCAGTTGGTTTCTTGGGTGTGCATGGCCCAAGAGGATTTGTGAATCTCTACAAGGTCTTCTCCTATTTTGTTTGTTGTGTCAGTGTTTTGTTCGGAATATCTTTGGGATGATGATGCCATGGAGGAGAGAAAGTTGAGCCTTGTTTTTGTACCGAAACTTTGCCTTCACTCTGCGCTGGTAATGCCTGCAAAGTTGAGGTGCAGCTTACTGCAGAGTGAGCATTAATAAATAAAGAATTTCATCATCTACATGGGCAGAGCTTAATGGTGAAGGGATGAGTATGTGATGGTTCAGGTTGAGGATGTGGACATGTTTTTGTGTGTGATTGAGGGTGTGGAGTGCGAAGGAGCTGGCATATGGTTGTAGTTTACCAGAGGGGTGATAGTCATTGATTCTAGTTTTGTTCCATAGAGAATGTAAAAGAAGTCCACATTAAGTTTTTATGCATTTTGGATGAACTAAGTTGAGTTTGTGGACATGTGACTAATATGACATAATGAATTTCAGGCAACCTGTGCGGGGTCTCTGAGGAGCAATGTTTGCTTTCTATCATTTTCTTCAGATGAGCATATCAAAAGCTTAAAGGCTGCTGCCCCTACATTGTCAGTTAAACATTTTCATTTACGATATATATCCTTAGCTCACCAAAACATTGTCTTAAACCATTGTTGTTGGTGAAATGTTTGGAGATCATTTCTTATGGCCATTATGTCCCTCGTGATTTTTCCCAGTTATCATTCCAGAAGGGTTGGTGAATGGTGGGGGTAGACGGGGGATATTTGAATTTTGTTTGTAAAAGGTGGCATTTAATTGAGCTCTGAAATACCTGTATCTTTGTGCAATTCTTTGGATTAACCCGTCAAGTGATTCAACCACCTTTTCTGTTGCAGTACCAGGTAAACAAACCAAGTTGTGAATACAGTTTGCTTTGTCTTTTTTTGTGTTTTTTTTTGTGTTTTTCTTGCTTCTCCCTACTACTTTTCATTCCCTCTCCATAGTCAATGCCATTCATTGTTCAATCTCTCATTTTCATGTGTAACATCATCTTTGTTCTCAGATGCCTCTCCTCCAGCTAGCCAGACACCCTACGTGGAAATCATTGAACAACCAAAGCAACGGGGCATGCGTTTTCGCTACAAATGTGAAGGAAGGTCGGCTGGCAGCATTCCAGGCGAAAGGAGTACAGACACCAACAAGACGCATCCTACCATTAAGGTGTGTGATACTGCCTTGTGGACCGTGGGACCTAAATCTTCACTGCCTAAGGCTGTGGATTAGGGCTTGGTGTCTTAAACCGTTCCCTTCTCAGCTGAACCCTACAAGAATGGAGACTAGTCATGCATTTCAGCCGCCCTTTCTCCTCATCCTGCACACAGCACAGATTATAATGTTGATCTTTAGCAAATTACTATAATACGTTCAAGACATATGCAGGTGTTAAATCTTACCACCCCAGCATAGCCCTAGAGTGGTAGATGGCACGGCTCCTCAAACTGAGTTCCACTTTTGTGGAAATCTTAGTGCATGTATAGGACGAGAATACATACACTTAGGGTTTGTATTTCCATTATAATTCTAACTTAGTGCAAAGGGTTATTTACAGTATGTATAGTAATTGCATGCTGTTTTTAGTGGCCTCATCATGTTAAAAGGTTTGTAACAACAAGTTCCGGGCACAGGGTTTGATATGCAGTGGGATTGCAGACTGTACAGAAAGTCTACTTATCATACACCCAGATATCACTGCACTTTCTTATCTTTTATTTTAGATTAATAACTACAGTGGCTCTGCAAGAGTACGCATTTCACTCGTCACCAAGGAACAGCCGTATCGGCCTCACCCCCATGAGCTTGTTGGCAAGGACTGCAAGGATGGCTATTTCGAAACAGATTTGCCACCAGAACGCTCCATCCATAGGTAAGTGTGAATATTATTTTTAATGTATTAGGTCTGTTAAGTGCAGGTTTTCTGTGAATGGTTGTGCCTTTAAAAATATTTTTCCTTCATAAGGTTTTGATTATCTCTTTGTACCATGCAGAAACATGAGTTATGTGATGTGTATTTATAGAGTGCTGCTGATCACCCATGAGAGTATCCAGGCGCTGAGTAGGGCAAGCCTGAGGGGCGAGGATCATATCATGCTTGTTTTGTCTGGAAGAGCCATTTCTTGAGGTTCCTTTGGAAGACCAAGAAGGAAGGGGAGTTTCACAAGTGTTGCAGGTGGTTGTTCCAGGTCTTTGGCTATGGGGTATGAGAAAGATCCTTCTTTGTTTCTGGACTTGATGTGAGGGAGGTATGCTTTTGCCTATGATACAGATCAAAGATGTCTGGTGGGTTGGTAGAAGTTGAGGGGGTGGTTGAAGTATGCTGGACTGGTGGTGTAGAGAGCTTTTTAGGCATGGGTGAGAAGTTTGAACTTACGTCTTACCTGGACTGGGAGCCAGTGGAGATTGTTGAAATGTTGAGAGAGGTGGTTATTGCTCAAGATGTACAGGTTGAGCCTAGCGGGGGTGTTGTAGGTGGTATGGAGACGGCATAGAAAATGGGCTAGGATTCTCAGGGGTGTGGAATTTATTAAAATATCTACTTGTCCAGGGGACAGGTTGCTTCTCAAATCTACTTGTCCTGTAAAATGATCTACTTGTCCCTTTGGTGCCATGTAGTGTGGCGCCAAATTATGGCAGCAATCTCATTATGTAAGAGCTCTGATAATAACCTCTCTGATTATGCCAGGGCTACTACCATAGTAGGGCTTGAATACTTGCAGTTTCAATCCCTAATGTAGCAATTTCCTTATTTTGCCACCTTTCTGCAGATCTGCATACTGGGGCTGGAGGAAGCAGTAAGCAATAGTTCCAGGGCTGGAATGCCTTTGAGTCTGCAAACCTACTAACCTGCATGTTTTAAAGATTTTCACCAGCTTCTCTCTAATATTTTCCCATAATAAGAAAGGTTGGACATTTACTCCTGACAATGGCAGAATTAGAACTTCTTCCAGGGTTGGGAAGAAAGTGACTGGAGGGAAAATGAACTTGCAAATGCTCAATAGATTTTCACATGAGCAAATCTACACATGCATATTTACCCATGCTAAAATACAGTTCACAAATATTTTATAGGGGTACGACATATACCATGGGTGCACTTTTGTGACTTTCTTTAAGAATCTGGGGCCACATGTAGGTAGGTTCAGATTTGCGACCCGCAAATTGCGAGTCAGAGCGAGTCGCAATTTGCGAGTCGCAAATCCAAATGTAGGATGGTGTCCCTGACACCATCTGTGATTCGCAAGGGCTTCGCAAATGCCCACCTCATGAATAATCATGAGGTGGGCTGCAATTTGCGACCCCCTTGCGAATGTCGGCCCTCACAGGGATGGTGGCCTGCTGGAGACAGCAGACCACCATGTCTGTGACTGCTTTTCAATAAAGCAGTTTTTTTTTTTTTGTAATGCAGCCGTTTTCCTTAAAGGAAAACGAGAAGCATTACAAAAACGAAAAATGAAACGATTTTTTTTTTACAGTGACATTCACAATGGGGACCCCTTCCCATTTGCGAAAGTGTTAGCACCCATTTGAAATGGGTGCAAACTGCGATTGGTTTGCGCCCGCGTTCGCAGAACAATCTTACATTGCACTGCGAGTCGCAATTAGGAAGGGAACACCCCTTCCTAATTGCGAGTCGCAAACCCGTTTTGCGATTCGGTAACCAGGTTACCGAATCGCAAAACTGGGTTTCTGCATCGCAATGTGCTTTTTGCACGTCGCACACAGCGAAAGTCGCTGTTTGCGACATGCAAAAAGCTACCTACATGTGGGTCTTGGTCCCTAATTAGGTCTGGTGTTAACAAAGACATTTTGTTTTTATTAAACTTCTATTTCTTTCTCTTTCGGCTGGCTTTACTGTGAGTGATTGCATTCTGCTCTTCCACAAGGAGTAGTTTTGTTCAGTGTCAGGAACTACAGTGGCAATCAGTGACGTAACGAAACTGGAGGGTGCCCCTTTGCAAAGAACATGGAGGAGCCCCCTATCCAGACTCACTCAGGGCAGGTGCTGTGCTGAAGGGGCCCCCTGTAGGGTGGCTGCGGGGCCTTTGTTATGCCACTGGTGGCAACGTGTGCTTTTAGAGTTCAAAAACGTTTTTTTTTTTTTTGCCAGTGTTTGTTACAATGTTGAGGGCCTGGTAGCTCCCACAACAATAAAGTGTTACAAAAGCCATGTCAAAACAAGACACGCATTGATGAAACTAAAAGACTTATAAAAATATGTCAGATCAGTTGGCTTCGTAAGTGTTTGTTTATTTTCATACTTCCCATAATCGTGTTGAAAATGGTTACACTGATTTTCCATTAGAAATATTTTTGGGAAATACTAGCATGCATCAAAACATTTTACTAAATGACACCTCATTTGCATCTAATCAGAGAGCATTCTGGGAGCATAATACTTAGCCTCATAGCCTAAACTTTTCAAACATGTGTATACACGTTTTTTTTTTTTGTACTGGAACCAACGTCAGTAGTGAAGTGTGACCTTAAAGCATTTATTTACAGCACTCACCCTAATAATGAAGGTTTTCAAATAATGAACCATAAATACAAGTTCGAACAGCATTATCTTTTGGAAACACATTACCTCAACTGCAGAGAGTTCCACTCTCTGTAAACAGGCAGCCAAAGGGTTTGTGCTGCAGAGGGTTGGGCCTACTTGTCCCAAGGACAAAGTAAACATACAAACTTGTTGCCCTTGACCCCAAACAAGATGTCCCGGGCGTCGGGCGATAGGAATTCCACTTCCCTGATTCTGATGGAGAGGGCGTTTCCCTAGTCAAATCTACTTGTGAAAAGAGCATGGGTGATTGTCTGGTGTTAAGTGGGATCCACTTGAAAATCTTGCATTGCATTCGCAGGATGTGAAAGCATGATGAGGCAACTACATTGATCTATCTGATACTGAAGAGGTTAGTGTCCAGGATGATCCTGAGGGTTCTTGGCATGGTCAGCACGGGTGGATGGGGGGGGCCAGGTCCAGATAGCCACCAAGAGTCATCCCAGGGAGAGTGGTTGTTGCCAAAGATAAGGACTTTGGTGTTGTCTGTTTTGAGCTGGATGCAGTTGTTTTACATCCAAGCAGTAACGTTGCTCATGCAGTTGGCGAAGTTTGGTTTAGCGGTGATGGTTGAGTCAGTAAGGGAGGGGATAAGCTCTGTGTTGTCTGCATAGGATACTATGTTGAAGCCATGGGTGCTGTTACTACACATGACAAGTTACACTACGTAGCCGTCTGTAGGAAAGCAGTGAGAATTTGTCTTAAATAGCTTTTACCGGTACTAGCTTAACCGCCGACATACAACAGTATAGGCTTAAATGATGTGCATGTACGCTCTTTCTTCTCACGGAGGAATCCATGCTCAACTCTCCTTCACCTCCATATATATTTATTTTTGTTCATCATTTAGTTGTCCAACTAACTCTTCCAAATCAGTACTTTCTTGTCTTGCTTTTTGCATTGCAGTCTCCACCTCATTCATGGCAGTGTCAGCTTAATTTTCAATTATTGGCTGTCTAAGAGGATCTTAACTTAGAGGTCCTGAACTTTGGCTGCTTTGTGAACTCTCTTTAACTATCACAGCAGCAATTGTTTCTTCCTGTTTGATCTCATCATTTAACATATTTAAATAGTGAGGAAATACTTAACACTGTATGCTGTCCTTCGCAGCATTGAAAGAATGTTCGTAGCAGTCAAACTGTGATTCAGAGTGCCAAGGTTTGAACAGTTGTTGGAATGTCAAACAGAAAAAAAACTATTTTCTCAGGAGTTTGACAACTAAGTTTTCTGTGGTTAATAAGACTGCATTTTGTGTGTCATACTAAACAACCATCGCAACCAACTTCACTCTATATTTACTGTTACATTGTTTCTATATCTGTATTATTGGAGTATCTCATAAAGGCAAACATTTTCAAGAAGTGGGTTCCTTCTTGGATAGTAATTGTCCAACATATTTGTTTTGACAATGTCGGTACTTTCCGGGTCAAACTCTGCAAGGTACTGAATTTCTGGAAAAGTCTTCAATACTCTATTTCACATGCTTGCCAGGCCTGGACTTACCCAAGCAATTCCTCCTGACTTCTAGTATAAACTAGCTGAGCTTAATCAGTCACAGCACTCACAGGATCCAGTTTCTCCTTGTAAAAGCATTTTTAAACTGAAGCTGTACAATTTCTTGGTTAGAGCTATTTCAGCAGAATTCTTCTCCCACATATCCTTCATCTCCATCTTCTCTGGTTTTCTTATGTAGGAAGACACATATGCACAACAGCTATGGAGTAGTTTGTCCCAAATTGAATATCAATATTTGCATTCCACATTTTGAGAATCACAGGATTATAGCCATTAATGTATTTGGAAGCTTCTGTTCTTCTCAGGTGGTATGTGTTTTTGGTGATTTTTGAGTAAGTGTAGATACAAAACTGTTGACTCTTCCTTTAAAAATTACAGGTCTTGAAAATCCAAAACACACTATGTATACATTTTTCCTTTTAGCACTGTTTCCGCCAACAGTTCTTCCCATATCTATGTGTTTGAAAGTGCAGAACTTTCTGTTTAAGGCCTTTTTCATCACTGACTTTTGGGACGGCACATGTCACATACTGTTCTATGAAAGAGAGTAGAGAGTGATCAGTGTCTGTTCCAAATTTTGGTGCATCGTTTATCCACAACAGCGTATAAATATGGGGAGCACCTCTTACTTGGTACTCTTTGCACCAAAAGAAATATTTAACTTCTCCAAGAGGTGGGTTTTTGTTGTAGGTGAAGGATGGTATGGCATGACATCTGTGGTTAAAATATCTACAAACATTACCAGGATCCAAAGAGCAAAGTTCTCCTGGGTTCTTCAAAATGATGTCCTTAATATTAGAGTTTGCTTCTCTCAAAAAGCCTGGTAAGTCTACCCTTGTATACTCAGCAAAACTGAGGGTCACAAACCAAGTAGGTGTTCCTCAATTTCGCAACATACATTTTCGTTTTGCATGACAACAATACTAATACTGATTGGTCCCATGTTGGCATGCCAACAAATGTATCAAATTATGCTCCAACTTGTCATTATTTCCATGAATTTTGTCAACAAAGTCTTTCGCAGACAGATTTTTTAGATTAACTCCTGTTTTAAATATGTGATTAACAGCATATGAAAGTCCAGACAAATCACTTTCAAATAATAGAAGAAATACTTTGGCAAAATCTAGGGTCCTATGAATATAATCTGGTTGACCTGTACTTCACTCCTAGTATTTGTACTGGGCAGTCATCATACCGCCTCTCCTGCTGAAGTTGGAAATAGTTGAGAAAACAGTGAGCCTCTAAACCTTTCCCACAGACACTCATTTGAGCTCCTTTAACTTGTTTCATTTGGTACACATCTATGTTATTTCCCATCATTTCTTTTGAATGCAGTGGATAGATACTGTAGTGCTCATATATTTGTTCTGATTTAGTTCTATCAACTTTTTCAATTTGTTCACTTGATGATAACATTTAGCCCTCCATACAACTTCCATCCGTAACAACATCTATATCTTTATTTTAAACATTATTTTGTTTCAGGGAGATATTAGCTTTTTGTTTTACCTTGTTTACATACACTAGTTCCTGCCAATGTTTAAAAAAAAATTGTCAGCACACTATTCACTAGAATAATAAGTGGCTCATCTGTATCTCTGTCTACACCAACAGTTTCAACATTCCGTTTAAAGTCTGAAGGTAAGTAGACAACTCTACCTTTAAGGCGTTACTGTAGCTCAGTCGGTGGTAGTTTCCTAATCTTTGGTTCCATACAAACTATTGCTTGAAAAAGGTGAATTGATTGTATCAGTTTTGTTTCATAAATGTTTAAATCTTGAAGTTCTTCTGCAATTGAAACCAACTTTAACTTATTATATATAGTTTTGGCAGGCATTTTGTTGTCCTCCAACTTATCATAGCAATACTTACATATACCCTGCTGTGTTGTCATATCAAAGCGTTCCTCCACAAATAAATACACAGCAAGTTCTAACCACTTATGTCTGTTTTCTTGTTAAGTTTTTGAGAACAATTCAACATTTTGAGTTTGGCTTTTGTAGTGAGTGCATCAACAACAAATAAAAACACAGTTTGGGTTTTCGCTAGAAATTGCATTAAACTTTGCATTTTTGTGTGCAAAGTTATCAGTAGTAATATCTGAGTTTTATTCCTCTACATCTGCACACACAAACTCCTTGATTTCCATGCTCTCTTCTTCAGGACCAAAGAAACATAACTGAGCATCTTCACAAACTTTTTCTACCTCTGATAGTGTACCATACAAAAAAGCTTTAGTCATTTCTCCTAAGCACAATGCAGGACTTTTCACAAAGTTAAATCTCCTAACTGAATTTCTCCTTTTACAGTAATGAAGATTTGTAAACGATGAAATGTGCTTGTGCACACTTGCTTGGATAGACACACCAGCAAATGTCCTTGTAAATTAATATCTTTCCTCATTTTGAATGGATTTAATCCTTGCAACATTGCAGTTTTCCACTTCTACATAGAAATTAACATAGGAATGTTCTTAATATGTCAATTGATTCCTTATGAACACTCCAAATAATGGAACAGTCCCATTCAGATACAGGGGCATGTCTACGCCTTCCTTTTACCTCTTCTACTATGTCTTCCTCTACATTCCTAGGAGCCATCTCCTCTTTTGCAATGGGAGAACCATATTTTACCTCATAACAACGACCAGTTGTATCAACTGCATGCACTAATGTGTTCTTTTGGAAGTAACTTGCTTTGTTAAAGAAAGGATGTGTACTAGATGTGTGCTTCGATTTGCCTTTAAAATCTTGCAGAAATTAATTTTATTAATAAGCTTTTTTTTGGGAGGGGGCATTCTTTTAATAGGCAATACTGTTGTATCTAGTGTTCTCATTCTGTTCAATATCAAGATAAATAGTTTCTTATTCATAGCAAATGCTTTATCAGCTCCATTCTTAATGTTTATTTTGCTTTAGTGTTGCGCTTTTCTGCTTATACTGCTTCATGTTTTGTCACAAATTCTGTATTACTCTATTTTAAAACATTTTCACTTGTATTTCTTTCAATTGTTTGTTTCCTTGTTAAACTATCCGATTTCTTAATTATTTTTTACTTTCATTGCCATTTACTCCTTGTCGTTTCTGAGTTGATTTCAATCTTTGCTTTTTATTTGCAACTTTTCCTTTATTTTGTATTTTTACACATATTATTTTTTAGAAATACCTTAGTACTCTTACCAGCTACTCTTGTTTTTCCACACATTCTCCACCTTGTGTTCCTTTTCGCTCTCAATTTTAAGCAGATAGTTCTATTTCTTCTGTTTCTTTCTTTTTTGTCCCTTTTCCGGCATTGTAATTCTTTTTCTTTAAACACAAGTAGACATCTGGAAATCAAATGGCGACAAGAACAGACACTCTCTGAAGAGCTTTGCATCGAAGCCCCATCTAAATCCTGATATAGACTTCGTTTATCTGATTTAAAGTAAAATTCACCCCACAGAGGCTGGATGATAAACCACACTGAGGGCCTGCGAGCGGAGCGCCCAGGGAGAAGTAAAACCTGCCACAAAAACCTGCCATGAAGATCTGCTGTGCACCGGGGATGGTAGGCCGCACACCCGCCTCCCCAGCCTTCAACTGAATTCGGACACAAGGGGGAGGGACAATAAAAGGGGCTACTGCTGCCTGGCACTACGACACACCTGAGGCCCCTTGCTCCCGGTGAGCAGACAGCATGCCCACCTGGCCTAGGGGCTGGGGTCCGGAGCTGGGATGCGAAACACGGCAAGGAGAGGACTGGTCACGAACAAGAGAGGGAGCCCCATCAAGGAGGGACCTGCCCGCGAAAAGCAGTGGGAGCTGTGATCGCCACTGCAGCTGCCGGCCTCATGTAGACCCTGGACGGAGGCTGTACCATGCAAATACGTGAAGAGTAGGCCCCCGGCCAGGGAGTGGTGGCACTGGAGGCCTGACGGATGACTGGGCGGAGGCGGGTTTTTTCAGGAGATCTTGCCTTCACCTCCCAGGTGGTGGTTCCCTTTCCTTCCTCCCCCTCACCCCCCCAACGTAAGCCCAGAAAGACCCGCCCAAGAACATCATGGAGTGGAGGAGACACGATAAAACTCATTACACCCTGGGAAACCAGCATGTAGCAGAATCCTGATACTTTCCGCCCTCCCTGCATAAATGGTAATATGAACTGGGGTTTGATCATCATTCGCAACAGGAGAGGTGGAAGCCATCATGCAGGATACAACAAAAGACCTGAGTCTCTGGAGGCCGGGTGGAGAAGGCAGCAGGGGCAAGAGGCTTGCCAAGTGAACGACTCACAATGACAAGCGGAAACCTACGTGCCATATTGACGGTAATCTATCACAAGACGGAGCGCAGCATGACTCACGACAAGGAACCACGGACCTCCTGGCAGGGGAAGTTAGACAAATATGCAAGAGTAATGCCTTCCCTGGCAGTAGGCGACACGAACATAGCCACCCAGTCGATCCCCGATAATGCAGCTATACTCCATGCTATCAAGAAATCAGGCGAAATACTGGAAGGGAAAAATGGGCGAGGTCTGTTCAGAAATCTCTCTTCATTGTCAGGAACATAGAAGTGTGGCAGACAGAATATCTACAGCAGAAACCAGAATATCTGAACTTGAGGACACAGTCCAGACCCTGCAAAGGGAGGAAACAGAGGGCCACACTGCTACCAAAGACATGCTGTGGAGGTTCGAAGACACCAAAAACAGAGCTAGATTAAACAATTTATGATTTGGAGGGTCCCCAAAGGAGTGGAGGGGTCAAACATGCAAGAGTTACTTGCGAGATGGCTGCAACAAACACTCCCCACAAAGTAACTTCTCAACATACTTCGTTATTGAACATGCACCTAGATCATTGGACAATAAACCACCACCTAGAGGCTCTCCAAGTACAATTATCACCTGCTTCCTGAACTATCAGTATAGGGATATGATTCTCTCAGAAGCACAGAAACAAGGGCAGATCCGCTACGAAAACTCCAAGATACAAATATACCCGGACTTCACACAGGAGGTCAAAACGTCAACGGCGCACGTTCGACTCTGTCAAAGCCAAGCTACACGGTCCCCAGATATGCTACATGCTCTTGTTCCCAGCAAAATTTAAAGTAATCGTCCAGGAAAAAGCACACTTCTTCCAGACCGCAGAGGAGGCATGGGAATGGCTGGAAGAAAGATCCCAACTGAAGACCACCAGAAATAAAGGAATGGTAGCCTCCTCCTGCAGTGAAATGGGTGCTCGAGCTTCAGCAAAACAGAGATCCAGAAGAAGAGGTCCAAAGGCACCAAAGCGTGTGGCATCAGCAACACGGACCAGGCGGAACACACCATCCTCCAAGAAGGAGGGACACTTGAATGTTAAAAAACATAAAGAGAGGAAATGCTAAAAGACACCCATGAATTCGGAGTCTGGGCAAAACTCTGAGACTGATTTAGATATACCCCACTCGTTAGTGGAGGCCATTGCACTGCTGGAACAAGAACAGATGGAAGCCAGAGCCTACATCCCGGCGGACCAGGGCTCGGAGCAGCAGCCACCTAGCCCTTCAAAGAAACTGAAACAGCGATAGGGCAATGGGACTGATCATCACAGTCCTGATAGAGGTGTACTTGCAGCTCAGAACACAAGTTATACACAGACTAAAGTCTCTCTGCCCCCTGGTGGCAGACCTCAAATAAGTTGAGTTTAAAAGATTGAGGGAAGTTGCGAGATCGGGCACACAGCCCTGTGGGACACTTCTGTTGAGTAGTTGAAGTTATAGTTATACAGGGAATTGCTCACAGAAGATTATGGGGGTTGGGAGGGTGGAGTTTAGGGGAACAGATCTATTTATGAAGAGGCAAATGCAAGGCAGACGAGGTGAAGAATGCACCACAGAAGTCATAGACAACAGAAACATGGCTATCCCCATAGGTGGCTAGACACAGACACTAGAGGTAGATGGAGGGATGCAAACACCAAGCTTACCCTCAATTCTTTGCCCTGACCTGATCTGAAATGTAAACGGGCTGGGAAACAAAATTAAACGGGGACTAGTAGCTACATACATATAGTTTTCCTCCAAGAGATATATTTGAGGGGATCCCAGTGTCAATTCTTAAACAGAGGGACGTAAAGGCTCCTGGCTCATGCGGGATACGCCACGTTGTCCGGGGGAATAGCAATTTTAATAAGAACAAAAAAAAGTTCCATTGCATGAAATCCTGGGCAGACATAAATGGCTCATAAATGGCTGTAAGGGGGGTGTGGTGAATTAGGGAGGTGACACTGGCAAGTATATACGTCCTCCTGTAGTAAATGATCCAAAGACTGGGTTCAGTCTTAAATGGGTTCTTTATTAAGAGCATCCCATCCACACTTACAAGACAGCAGCTCTGCTAACCTTCTGCCTTGGGGGATAGAACTCCTCTCACATTCTCTATTCTATGTGCTATGCAATTCATTCCATATACCACACACCTTTGCCCACTGAATTTGACATACACCTCAACTAATAACCCGTAAGACAAAATCCTTATCAAAATTCAATAATATAACACAGAATAAGAATATTATCAAGAAAATGGTTTAGAACACAGAATAAAAAGACAGTATAGAATTACTACAACGAAAACATTCTTAGTAAACATTACTCACTTTTTTTTTTCTTACTTTTCAACTTGATTCAAATTCCATATTCTACCGTCCTCAATTTGGACAGCATTCCACAAATGTTTAATAACTTTGAATGGATCCATAAACTTGCTTCCACTTACATAATGTAGGTTTCCTTACTAAAACAACATCCCTCACTGATATACCGACATCTGCTACACTCTTCCTGACATCATTATAGTCTCTCCACTCATTTCTTTTTGCGTTCATTACAGCCTTTCATCCCAGACCAGGAAACAATCATTTTTACCCCAGGATATCCAACCAGGAGCCAACTGGGTGTTACCTTTACGACCTCTAAACACCTCGAAAGGAACTTCTCCAGTCATTGTGTGTTGGGGGGGGGGGGGTGGTGTGCCTGTAAGCATGTAGAACTTCTTTCAAGACTTCTTTCCAACTCCTGCCAGCCAATGCTTCCAATTGTACACATTCCTTAATGCTTTTATTGAACCTTTCTACAGTACCAATCGCTTCAGGATGATACAAAGAACACAGTTTGTGCTTTAGAAATTCATCCATCTCAAAAGAAACAAATTGTGGACCATTATCGGTCACTATTGTGTTAGGAAAACCTTCACGACTAAATATCCAATTGAAAAACTCGATCACTTTCCTGGTTTTAATACTGTTAACAATGCCTAATTCAGCCCACCAAGAAAACTGATCAATCAACACCAACAGATAGTTCGACCCTCCCTTTGCGTAGATCGGTCCTACTATATCAACAGCCACTACATCCCAAGGTCTACTGGGAAATTCTCCAATTCACTTGGGAGGTATTCTGTTGTTACAATGACAGAGCGTACAAAACTAGTCAGAACATTCTCTGACTAACCTCTCTATCATTAAATCGATGCCCGGCCACCAATAATTGAGACGAATTCTGGCTTTTGTTTTACTCATTCCCTGATGCCCAACATGTCCCAAATCCATAATCTTATCAACTAACACAGAGGGAACAACTAGCCTTAAACCACGCAAGAGGAAACCATCTACCACAGACAACTCATCTCTAACTCTCCAGTAACCACCAGGAAACTCATCATGCTTCATGTTCGATCTCCATCCATTCTTTAACGCCTCACACACTTGTTGTAGAACTGTATCTTCAACTGCTGCTTTCAACCACTCCTCTTGCTCCACAATTCCCTCTATAATACTGCATACTTTGATTTCATTTTCTCCTTCCTCTACCACACCATCCTCTACTACAGCACTGACAATCAGCAATTGTATTGTTTGGCCCTGGTACATAGAAGATTTTGAAACAAAAATCTTGAAGTCCAACAATCCATCTACAAACTCTGCTAGAAATCATGTCCAATCCTTTTTTTTGTAAAAACTTTAGTGACCAGCTTATGATCCGTATAAATGGAAAATTCCTTTCCCCATAAATGTTTTTGAACTTTTTGATTGCCCAGAACACACTCAAAGCTTCCCTTTCTATAGCAGAGTATTTTAATTCAACTCCGCGCAACATCCTTGAAAAACATGCCACTGGCCTTAGGTCGTCACTACTTCCAGAATCTTGCATCAACACAGCTCCCAGACCTTTCATATTAGCATCTATCATGATTACACATCTTTGCAGGGTCGAACGAGTTCAAACAATCAGCTGCCGATAACCTCTTTTTTATACCCACAAACGCCTTTTTACATTCCTCATCCCACGAAAACTCTATGCCCTTTTTAATTCGTCGTCTTGTGTACAGTTTTAGAAGCAAAATTGGGCAAGAACTTACCATGAAATTCCACCATACCCAGAAAGGACAATAACTCGTCTTTCCCTTCCGTATTATGTAACTTCATTATGTTTGTGATTAACTCACTCTTAGGATATAAACCTTCAGAAGTAATTTTGTGACCCAAATACTAAATTTCTGTCCTTTTGAAGAAGCATTTGTTAAATTTTTAAGAGTTCAACCATAATCTCTCAAAATGGTTAAAACTCTTCTCACCCTCTTATCATGCTCCTTCTCAGTTTTCCCATGAATCAAAATAGCATCTTGAAAAGTACTTAAACCCTGGCTCTGACCCAAACAAACTATACATTATGCGTTTGAAAATAGCAGCAGCCGATACTAATCCAAATGGCATTCTGATAAAACTATAAGTCCCAATGGAGTAACAAATGTGGTGTAATCTCTTGAGCCTGGATGCAACGTGACTTGATACGCAGAGGTCAAGTCTAGAGTACTGAAAAATTTGCCTCCATGAAAAAGTGAAACCACTTAATTTATGTTGGTAAGAGGAAATTGATCACTCACTACGCACCTGTTGCAACCCCTCAAATCTATACACAACCTGATGTCACCTGAGTGTTTACGAGCAACAACGATGGGTGCAACCCATTCAGAACACTCAACCGGTTCAATCACACTTTCTTCACACAGTCTCTTAATTTCATTCTTAACATCATCTTTCATAGATATTGGAATAGGTCGAACCTTAGCTACAATAGGCACTGCTCCAAGCTTGTTTTTAATTTGATGTGCATACTCTTTCAAACATCCCAATTTGTCACTGAATACTTCCTTAAATTCATCAAAGAATTTAGGTACCAGTACAATCTTTTCTTCTTGCTCCTTAAGTTCATGTACATCATTCACACGTATGTTCTCTAAAAAAAAAAAAGAAAATCACCTTTGATCATTACAGGTGTAGGAGAATTTGAGTCTAAAATAATGTTTAACTCTCTCTGATGTGGCCAACTCCGAACACTGTCCCCATTCACGGGAACATACATCTTCCCAAACACAGTGTTTGACTTGAACGAGATATCAGATTCAAAATAGCCTCTTAGTTCTATAACTTGCCCACCATAAGCACCTGGAATCACATCAGGTTTCTTCAAGTTCACTCTGTGACCTAGCTCCTTGTCAAATAATGAATTGGATATCAGAGTCAGCTGTGCCCCAGAGTCAAACAAAACTGCACTCTTTATATCCATAATAGTGACTTTATCTCTGGGATGTTTCTTTTGCCCAGACTCTGTAAACATAGACAAAAAACAATCTTCAACCAACTTTCCTGGCGCAACTCTAGGACACTTGCCTGACTTAACAAAATTTGGCAAAATGCCCCTTCTTGTTACAAATTTTGCACGTCATGTTGAGCGCTGGATACTTTTTATAAGAAGCAAAATGGCCAACATTCCCACATCTATAGCATTTTGCATCTCTGAACCTTAACCACTACCCTTGCGTAGATTTATCCTCGTCCTTTTCTCTTTCCTTAGACTTACTTTGTTCATTCTTTGTATAAACCTTATTTAATACAGGGTTCTTACTTTTTTTTTTATTCTTCTACACAAGATAAAGTATGTTCCACACTCTTCGCCAACGTAATTACTTCATGTGGGGAAGGATCATCTTTCCCCTATGGTTCCTGTCTTATTTTATCGCTGCGCTATCCCAACATAAATTGTCTCTTATACTTTCCTCTATTGTGGACCCAAATCTGCAGGACGAAGCCAACTTCCTTAAAGATGTTACATACTCTTCTACACTTTTATTGGCTTTCTGTTCTTTCATGCCAAAATGATAACGCTGCAAAATTGTGCTAATTTTAGGCAGGAAATGTAAATCTAACTATTTCAGACAAGTTTTAAACTCATTTAAATCCATAACTTCATCACCTGGATCAGGTAACATTTCAAAGACTTCTTGACCCTCACTCCCCAGACAGTGCATAATCAGAGACGTTTTGGTAAATTGGTACCGCACACTCTAGCATAATGAAGGAAAGTCTTTTTCCATTTTGACCATACTGCTGGTGGGTCAGCTGGCATAGTTAGGAAAAAAGGTGGGTCCGGTATATTTTGCATTGTTCCTTTTGGCTAGTACACAGAGTTGATGAGCACACAGAAAAGTACTATTAGTAAATTGTTTAATTTAGTATACAAGTCACAGCAGTCTGCAAAAGTATACTGTAGATTGGTGTCCTGTCCTTTTTTTTTTTTTATTTATTTTTATTTGCAGGGGTAACTACACATACTGTAACTAAAATAAAATAGCGTGTGTATCGCTGTAGACATAAAAATTTGTAAGTAGATTACAGCAAATTTGTTACCCAATATGCCCTGATTCCTTGAATGCTTTGGTTGTAGCAATAAACGCGCATTTGGTTAAAAGTGCACACACATTGAATATGGAAAACACTCAGGGTGTTTTCTAAAGGAAATCCACACGTAATTTGTCATAGACAACAGAAGATTTTTCTAGTGGAAATCCAGCACATTCAGATGCATTGACCCTCGGAGAATGTGTGTAGTTATGTAGGAAGTCACGGTCATTCTGTGGTTCCAGAAGTGTCACAGCACTGCACAGGAAAACACAGGAGCACGAGAAGTGACAAGCCCGGATGTTCAGAGGTTAGGGAGGCGTCACAGCACTGCACAGGAAAACACAGGAGCACGAGAAGTGACAAGCCCGGATGTTCAGAGGTTAGGGAGGCGTCACAGCACTGCACAGGAAAGCATGAGAGCACGAGAAGTCTTGAGCCAGGTAACCGTTTTGTTGTTACTTAAAATCAAAGTGACAGTTGAAAACGGACACCAAAGCTGTGGATGTCCCATAAAAACGAAAAGAAATAAAAGATAGCTCACCTCACCAACATCTGAAAATTGATTGATGCAGGAATAAATGTCTTATTTAGCTTGTTGTTGAAAGAAAACTCTCAAAAGTACTGTCAAATTAACACGTAAAATTATAATTCCATTTCCAATTTATTTCAATATTGTTCCTTCCGTATAATTCACCTTCCAATGGACGCGTTTCCAAATAGTTGTTCTGCCGGTTTCAAAATTGGAGATTCACCAACATGTAAATTAGCATAGGCAAGACATCAAATGAAACTTGCTGTAAGGTGTTGGTCTTCCACTCATCACCATTGTAGTAAATGATCCAAAGACTGGGTTCAGTCTTAAATGGGTTCTTTATTAAGAGCACCCCATCCACACTCACAAGACAGCAGCTCTTATACCCTTCTGCCTTGGGGGAATAGAACTCCCCTCACATTCTATATTCTATGTGCAATGCAATTCATAACATATACCACTCCCCATTCACATCCCCCCAAAACTCCAACAGCTCACTTTAGACCGAGTAGCGGATATACTCCTGGAATCCTCCTCCCCATCTCATCGGAGGTGACTTCAATGTCTTAAACCTCGAGACAGACAGAACGGGTCCCCTCCAACCAAAACAAAGGGAGACTCAGCTGGCACGTTTCTTAAATACTATGGGCCTCTGAGATGTGTGGAGATGAAAGCATCCAGACACCCGCCAATACTTATTTCTCGGGGGCACATAGGGAACATTGTTAACTTAAAGATGGGAGAATTTTCTGTGAGCTCAGAGTGGAAACTGAATTCTACTTTAGGGACAACAAAGACTGTGACTTCTGCATTTACACTTTGAGAAGCTTTTAAGACGGTCCTTAGAGATCATGCACAGAACACAATAGCGCACAAGAGACAAAAAGAAGAGAGGGAGGTCACCAAAATAGAACAAAAACTCTTAGATCTGGAACAACAACCGGGGGCAATGATTGACTTGCAGCCCATACGTGCAATTGCAGTCCTACGCCAGGAGTACCGTGCACAAGTACATAACACCACAAAATCCCAAGCACTAGCCAAGCAACACAGGTCATATGAAAAAGGTAACAAGGTAGAAAGACTTTTGTCATGTTTGGGAAGAAGAGAGATGGAAGCACCGTGGGTTCAAAGCGTACGGGGTCCATATGACAAATTACATGACTCTGACCAGACAATAGCCAGGGAATTTGCAAAATATTATAGGTAATTATATCAAAAGAGACCATTGGCAGATAAGGCTGAGATAGAGGAATACCTGGCAGACCTCATTACCCCTGCCCTGACTGAGACTGACCAAGACAGTCTAGAGGGCAAATTAACCCAAGTAGAAATTAAAAACGTGATAGCCAAAATCAAACCGGGTAAAAATCTTGGTCCTTATGGCATCCTGGCAGAATTCTTCAAGACAATGGCAAACATGCTTAGCCCGCACCTACTGCACGTGTTCATAGAAGCCAGGGATCCCTCCCAAAAGACCTCCATAAAGCCACAATAGTAGGAATCTCAAAGGCCAACAAGCCCAAGGAGGAATGTGTCTCATACCGCCTGATCTCACTCCTAAATATCAAAACCAAAAATACTTGTGACCATCCTAGCTACCAGACTGATAGGAGTCATAACTCTCCTGATCCATAAAGACCAATCAGACTTCATGCATTAGAGATCAACCAAATTCAACCTCCGTAGGCTCCATAACTGGTTAGATGCTATAAAAAGAAGGGCAAAACCCCATGTACTACTAACCCTAGATGCCAAGAAGGCATTTGATGCTGTTCACTGGCCCTTCATGGAAGTAGCCCTAAGGAAATTTGGATTTGGACCCAAATTTCTGCAGTGGATAGCGCTACTGTATCACTGTCCAATTGCTGCAGTCTGAGTAAATGGGATAACCTAGGAAGATTTTCCAATAGAGTGAGGAACCAGACAGGGATGTGCCCTCTCACCATTCCTATTTGCCCTTGCGCTGGAACCCCTAGCATGCATGATCTGTCAGCATGAGACAATCTCAGGCTTCCGACGAGGAGAGGGATGATGAGAGGATATCATTATACGCACCAAATATCGTACTTTACGTCACCAGACCCCATACGACACTGTCAGCAGTGTTCCAATTATTTGAGCAATATGGTGCCCATTCTGGATATGTGATAAACTGAAGCAAATCTAGTCTGTATCAGGGAGGGGGGCACCTGATCCACTTTGAACTCCCGAAAACATGCAAATAGTTAAGGAAGGGTCACATATTTGGGTATATGTGCGACGCAGGACTAGAAGCGCTGTGTAAGGAAATGCCTCCTTGGCATGGTTACCCCCTGACTTTTTGCCTTTGCTGATGCTAAGTTTTGATTTGAAAGTGTGCTGAGGCCTGCTAACCAATCCCCAGCACCAGTGTTCTTTCCCTAACCTGTACTTTTGTTTTCACAATTGGCACACCCTGGCATCCAGGTAAGTCCCTTGTAACTGGTACCAAGGACCCTGATGCCAGGGAAGGTCTCTAAGGGATGCAGCATGTCTTATGCCACCCTGGGGACCCCTCACTCAGCACAGACACACTGCTTGCCAGCTTGTGTGTGCTGGTGAGGACAAAACAAGTACGTCGACATGGCACTCCCCTCAGGGTGCCATGCCAACCTCACACTGCCTATGCAGTATAGATAAGTCACCCCTCTAGCAGGCCTTACAGCCCTAAGGCAGGGTGCACTATACCATAGGTGAGGGCACAAGTGCATGAGCACTGTGCCCCTACAGTGTCTAAGCAAAACGTTAGACATTGTAAGTGCAGGGTAGCCATAAGAGTATATGGTCTGGGAGTCTGTCAAACACGAACTCCACAGCACCATAATGGCTACACTGAAAACTGGGAAGTTTGGTATCAAACTTCTCAGCACAATAAATGCACACTGATTCCAGTGTACATTTTATTGTAACATACACCCCAGAGGGCACCTTAGAGGTGCCCCCGGAAACCTTAACCAACTACCCGTGTAGGCTTACTGGTTTTAGCAGCCTGCCACACTCGAGACATGTTGCTGGCCACATGGGGAGAGTGCCTTTGTCACTCTGTGGCTAGTAACAAAGCCTGTACTTGGGTGGAGGTGCTTCACACCTCCCCCTGCAGGAACTGTAACACCTGGCGGTGAGCCTCAAAGGCTCACCCCCTTTGTTACAGCACCACAGGGCACTCCAGCTAATGGAGTTGCCCGCCCCCTCCGGCCATGGCCCCACTTTTGTCGGCAAGGCCGGAGGAAATAATGAGAATAACAAGGAGGAGTCACTGGCCAGTCAGGACAGCCCCTAAGGTGTCCTGAGCTGAGGTGACTCTAACTTTTAGAAATCCTCCATCTTGCAGATGGAGGATTCCCCCAATAGGGATAGGAATGTGACCCCCTCCCCTTGGGAGGAGGCACAAAGAGGGTGTACCCACCCTCAGGGCTAGTAGCCATTGGCTACTAACCCCCCAGACCTAAACACACCCCTAAATTCAGTATTTAGGGGCTCCCCAGAACCTAGGAACTCAGATTCCTGCAACCTAAGAAGAAGAGGACTGCTGAACTGAAAAACCCTGCAGAGAAGACGGAGACACCAACTGCTTTGGCCCCAGCTCTACCGGCCTGTCTCCCCACTTCTAAAAGACACTGCTCCAGCGACGCTTTCCCCAGGACCAGCGCCCTCTGAATCCTCAGAGGACTGCCCTGCTCTAGAAGGACCAAGAAACTCCCGATGATAGCTGCTCTGTTCACCCAAGACTGCAACTTTGTTTCCAAAGAAGCAACTTCAAGACAACTGCTTTTTCCGCCGGAAGCGTGAGACTTGCTACTCTGCACCCGACGCCCCCGGCTTGACTTGTGGAGAAACAACACTTCTGAGGGAATCCCGAGGCTCCCCCTGACTGCGACTGCCTGACTCCCAGATCCCGACGCCTGGAAAAGACTCTGCACCCGCAGCCCCCAGGACCTGAAAGATCGGAACTCCAGTGCAGGAGTGACCCCCAGGAGGCCCTCTCCCTTGCCCAGGTGGTGGCTACCACGAGGAGCCCCCCCTTGCCTGCCTGCATCGCTGAAGAGACCCCTTGGTCTCCCATTGATTTACATTGGAAACCCGACGTGTGTTTGCACACTGCACCCGGCCGCCCCCGTGCTGCTGAGGGTGTACTTCCTGTGCTAACTTGTGTCCCCCCCGGTGCCCTACAAAACCCCCCTGGTCTGCCCTCCGAAGACGCGGGTACTTACCTGCTGGCAGACTGGAACTGGGGCACCCCCTTCTCCATTGAAGCCTATGCGTTTTGGGCACCACTTTGAACTCTGCACCTGACCGGCCCTGAGCTGCTGGTGTGGTAACTTTGGGGTTGCTCTGAACCCCCAACGGTGGGCTACTTGGACCCAAACTTGAACCCCGTAGGTGGTTTACTTACCTGCAAGAACTAACAAACTCTTACTCCCCCTAGGAACTGTGAAAATTGCACTAAGTGTCTAGTTTTAAAATAGCTATATGTGAATTATTTGAAAAGTATATATGCTATTGTGATTATTAAAAGTTCATAAAGTACCTACCTGCAATACCTTTCATTTGAAGTATTACATGTAAAATTTGAACCTGAGGTTCTTAAAATAAACTAAGAAAATATATTTTTCTATACAAAAACCTATTGGCCTGGAATTGTCTCTGAGTGTGTGTTCCTCATTTATTGCCTGTGTGTGCACAACAAATGCTTAACACTACTCCTTTTATAAGCCTACTGCTCGACCACACTATCACAAAATAGAGCATTAGTATTATCTCTTTTTGCCACTATCTTACCTCTAAGGGGAACCCTTGGACTCTGTGCATACTATTCCTTACTTTGAAATAGTGCATACAGAGCCAACTTCCTACACGCTGCCTTACCTAAAATATTGGAAGGGTTTTGGGGGACTTCTGAGATTGAAGTGGAGAGGTGGAGGACCCTCGCCTTGACGTTGATGGGCAGGGTGGCCATGTTTAAGATTGTCACCCTGCCAAAGCTCCTATATAGTCTGCAGAATACGTTTGTCCCAACTCCAGAAGACCTATTCCTAAAAGTCGTCTAAGGGGTCCGCAAATTGTTGTGGAATGGGAAACCCTCGACACACACTCCAGCGTAATCAATACAACAGGAGGCTTTCCCTCCCAGACATTCGGGTTTACTACTAGGTCGCACACTTCATAGCGATAAATGACTAGGGACACATGCTGGGAGATCATCCTAGATATTTGCTAGAAAGGAGTCAATTCCAAGTGAAAATATATCTACAATATTTATATGGAGGGAAAGGGATACAGAACATATCCACTGACACACAGCTCATTATAGCGGTTTGGAAAGTTGTGGGGGTTGGGGGCGAGGGGAGGCTACAGAGCTTCGTGCCTGGGACAAAATAAGGATCTCCACAGTGGGAGATTTGATAGAAAACGGACACGTAGCCTTAAGACACCCTGCAAAGGGAATAACAACTAGACCACACACGTTACTACAAATACATGCGATTACACCACACATGGGAAGTGGAGAATATAGACCTTGTAGGCATCCTGAGTATGCCCCACTGGAAGGTTGACTGCTGCAGGGGGAGATAGAAGAAAAAGCACTCTAGCGGACATATAAGACCATCAACAACAACATGCCAGACTCACTGAAAAAGCTGAGGGAAAAGTGGAAGTCCGAATTGGGTGAGATAGATGATACTGAATGGGAGGCGGCCCTGATGCACCCCATGGAAGTGGCCATTAAAAGTACACTGAGGCTCATTCAATTTAAAATTCTACGTAGGACCTACTATGATGGGTCCCTCCTGCACAAAATCGGGAGGGCTTCTCCCCCTTATTGCCTGAGATGCAGGACAGCACTGGGTACCTTTTTTCACACACTTTATGAATGTCCCCCATACAACAGTACTGATCAAGGATACTGAAAGAACTGGAGGGCATGTTGGCGTGAAGCATCCCAGTGGACCTTAAGTACATACTGTTGGGGATGCCTACCGTAGTAGATCTCCCATGCTCCAAACTCCTTCTTGCAAACCTGGGGCTAGTAATGGCTAAATGAGACGTGGCTAAGCATTGGGGGGCCCAGGACCGCTGACTGTCAGGGAATGGAAAATGGGAATGGACCTGTACATGATGGCTGAAAAAATGCCCCATAGATTATAGGGTGCCCTAGAAAGTTTTGCAAGGTATGGGGTCCCTGGCAAGCATACTACCACCTGGAAGATAGGCCAGAAGGCCAGAAGGGGATGGCTGCACACCTCCACAGACTGTTACGTCACAACATGATACTAGTTCAAGAAAATAGCGCTGCTGCTCGCTGAGACTTGATAGCACATGTGCCAATGTCATACAGTATCATATTGAGAACCAATCAGAATGCTTTCATTCTGCACTTGCTTGTTTGAAAATGTAGCCTCATAAAGCTTTTTGTATGTTTGAGTATGATGAATCACAAAAAATAAAAGCATATTTAAAAAAATAAATGTATCTTTAAGAACATTGCTTTTAATGAGATACTCTGAGCAAGTAAGTCACTACATAAGTGGTTATATAAGTGTCTTAAAGGTTGTATAAGCCTATCAGTGTAGATGTATAAATGTGTATATCAATTACTGTACGGATAGGTCACTAGGTGTGTCAGTACCGGAGTACATATTGAGTGAGGGTATTGGTGCTTCCCTAAGTGTGTGACTGAATATGTAATGAACTATGTTGTTGTGTAACTGGCTGTCTAATTAACTCTATGGGTCTCTAAGAGGCTATGTAAGTGACTACATTTCTTACTCGCTATGTTAGTTATAGTTGGCATATTTAACTCGGTGTGCAAGTAACTCTCTTACTGCTAGATACATAAGTGCTGTGTAGGTGTGTTACTGAATATATAAGTGCATCTATCGCTGTGTGACTAGGTGTATAAATGGCTCTATGGTTTTGTAAATAGGTATGTGAGTGACTGTGTGAGTAGACTGCAGAATGTCTACCTGGGTATATGGCTGCATATGTCTGTTTCTAATTGAGGCAGGCCTGGTTTCATGAATGGCTGCATATGTCTGAGTGAATTTGAAAGTACCTGCATGGAAGTGTGAACGACTATGTAAGATGATGTATAGGTGAGTTAATGTGTATGTGAATGGGTTTATTGCTGTCTTTCAGTGCATTAGTTACTATCTGGCTGTGTCAGTGATGAGTACATACAACATTTTCTGAACTGGGTGTTACAGTGCTGTGTTCAACTGGTACTGTAAATCCCTCCGTATGCATGTATAAATGTACATATGAGTTACAGCATACATGGGTGAGTAGGTGTGTTAGTACCTGAGTATACATGTGTGTGAGTCTATCAGTGCTTCTGTGGGGGTGTGACTGGATATGTAACAGACAATATCAGTGAGCGACTCACTGTCTTCCCTAGTGGACAGCTCTCTTGATGTGTATACAAGTGTCTGTATGGATTGGCTACTGGCTGTGTTAGTGGGTGTTGTAGTATTTAACTGTAAGTGCATGTAGGTCTGTTAGTGCTGCATATATATCTTCTTGTAGCTGTCTGAGTGGATATATGTCTCTCTGCTGCTCTCTGACTCACTGAGTGGCTGTATGGTTTCCTAAATAGGTATGTGAGTGGCTGCATTGGTAGGAGAATGTATATATAACTGACAGTATAACTGTGTATGTCTATCTGTAATTTTGGCAATGCTGGATACATGAATGCCTGTACAGGTGTATGAAGGAATCTGACAGTGCCTGCCGCTATGTAAGTAGATATATAGGTGAGTAAATGAGTGTCTGAATGATTTTATTGGTATCTTTCTCAGTGTCTCAGTTACTGTCTGCCTACGTTTACCTTGGATTCATGTACACTTTCCTGAGACTTTAACTTTGTGTGTGGTTCCATGCCTGTCTGAGTGGATAGAATTTATATACTATAGCCTTTTAGTCCGCTGCTGAGGGCTATACCGGTTATTACAAAAGCAGTCACCCGTATCTACTTCCAAACACATTCGTTCCTTGCAGCTTAATAAAATAACTTAATTTTGTCATCTGACATTTTTCTTCCCCATTTGTTACTCATTATCCTTTTCCTTATTTTCAACATCTACCCTCTTTTATTTTCCATTTTAGTGTTGTGTACACCCTACACACATTTTCAACTAGTATACACTCATACCCTAGTATAGACATATAGGAGGTCATAATGACCCCGGCGGTCGGTGATAATGTGGTGGTAGTACCGCCAGCAGGCTGGTGGTACATACTGCCACATTGACATTGGCTCGTTGGCTGAAGCCAACCCGCCAATGTACCACTCTGACCGCCATGATGGTAGCAGCTGCCGGGTTGGAGTTAAGAATCTCCAGCATGGCGGGTGCTATTGTACTGCCTCAGGCATTTTGACCCTGCCTACCGCCATGGTTTCCGTGGCGTTTGTAACGCCACGAAAACCATGACGGTAGGCCCTATCAGTGACAGGGATTTCCTTCCCTGTCACTGACAGGAGGCCCCCTCCCACCAAAAGCTCTCCCTCTTCCAATCCCCCATCCCTCCCCCTCCACACACACACACACACACACACACACACGCAGACACGCACCACGCATACACACACCCACACAGGCATACACGCATGCATCCATTCATTCATTCATGTACCACATTCACACTGACACACAGACACGCATTCACGTATCCATTCATACACGTATTCTCACACATGCATACACACACAACACTACACACTCATTCACGCTCACACATTCATACACACACAACACCCCCTCCCCTCCCCTGTCGGACACCCAACTTACCTAGATCCAGGGGGTCTTCCGGCAGGGGACTGGACGGGGTGCTGCTACTGCCAGCAGCGCCCGCCAGCAGAACACTGCCGGGCCGTATTATTTTTCATAATACGGCTAGCGGCGGTCTACTGACGTGGCGCTGCTGGTGGTAGCAGCACCACCTTAACGCCATCCGCCAGTATGGCCAAAGCTAGGTTTCCACCCTTCTTGTGGTGGAAATCCAGCTATGGTCATTATTTGGCAGACGGCTGTTAGCTGCGGCAATGCTCTTTTGGGGGCCGTCGCCGCAGCAGTATACAGCACTTACCGCCATAGTCAAAATGAGGGGCTTAATTCTCAAAAGTGTTCTCCTATTGACATAACGGTGAAGTGTCTTTGCTGTTGGTCAGTTTTTATCTCAGTGTCACTTAGAATGTTTTCCCTGAAAATGTCAAATGATGTACAGGAATGGTATACCACTCTCAGTACAAAGGAACCTTTAATGCCAACCCTTCCCTCTGTCCTTTTAGTGATCTTGATGTAGTAAGCAAATCACAAACTTGCTTTTAGATTATATGTTACTTAAATCACTTCTGAATTGTTAGTCCTTTTTAACCCTTTCAAATGCTTCTGTTAAGTAGCCCAATTTGGTAGTGTTTTTGGGCAGATTCGCAGATCAATTGCAGCACTCAGTGCAGCCTCCCATGTTCATTTGCGATGGATCTGCAGAGTGACACAGGAGCCCATAAATCTATTTGAGAATGTTTTGTTTGTTCTTTATACTAGTATTTTACATGATTCGAAAAAAAATTTTTTTACCCCAAACACTCAGTGTTTTTTAAACCACTGTGCTTTGAACTTTCACAGTGCACTCTCTAGTACTCCCCTCCTCCCACACTCTTTTCTATAGAAACCATCTGCGCAACACTCTGTAGCTACCACTAGGTCAAACGTTCACATGACTTTTTGAAAGCAGCATACTATTTTCAAATTAAACTATCGCGGGTGTGGTTGACTGCTTCCAATTTCAAGCACATCACTAACAACGTAACTTTAAAAAAATATATTTTCAAAGCCCATCACAGATGTAGTTACTTTTTTCTCAAACTCACTACTTAATTTTATTTACCAGTACATCACTGCCATCTCCTTTTATATTTGTGGTCCTCTCCTCCATTTTAACTGCTTTTCATTCCAAAATGAGCAGAGTGTGGATTGTGGGTCATAGTTTTGTGTTTTGGGCCAGAGAAAGTGCTAGAAAGAATGGTAATAAGAGGGACCTGGGTTTACCTAATGTGGTCATTACTTGGGTTGGCCAGAGGGGGTTAAAGTGGCATCAATTGCCGTCTTTGGTTGAAAGCATTGCGGATTGCTAGCACCCAGACCTCATGATTGTGCACTGTTATGGCAATGATCTAGGCACAATTACTGGGGTAGGACTGGAAATGCTAATAAAGGATACCTTTGGCAAATTTATGGCTCTTTTCCTACACACTGCCTTGGTGTTCTCTAACATTTTGCCAAAGGCAGAAGTGAAAGTGATCAACTGAATACTGTCCACAGATAGAAGAATCCAGGAACATGTCAATAAAACTATTTCTGCATTCCTCAGCGACCACAAAATGGGCTGTATATACAACAACAATTTACTCTTTGATATGGACAATGTACATATAAATGGTGGAGTTCACCTGACAGAGAAACATGGCTTTCTTCAATGACCTTAAAGACTGCATCCTTTTTTGAGTAGTTATCGTCTAGATTAGAAACATCTAGATTAGAAACACATTTCCTCTTTTCAGAGCCAATCCTTTTACCAAAGACAAGTTTCTTTATTTTTCAATTCCTTTTTTTTAATCTCATGCTGATCTGCAGATTCACAAACCAAAAGGAGTCATTTAATACACACCAGCAACATCTAAGAATGTATCAACTGGTGTAGAAGTGCATTTATAAGTGTATGAATGGCTGTGTCAGTGGCAGTATGGGTCTGTAAGTGCGTTTGTAAGTGGGTGTGCAAAGTGTCTCTGTAGGACTGTTAATGGGTGTGTGTGTCCTTGAGGGGCTGTCAGTGGGTGTGTGAGCATGGCTATGAGAGTGGGTGGGTGTGTTTGTGTCTCAGAGTGGCCCTATAAGTACATTTGGAGTGGGTGTGTGAGTGTATGCGTGGCTCTGTGAGTGTGTATGTCTGCGTGGGTATGTGAGGAGTGTGTGAGTATCTGTGTGGGTTTGTGAGTGGGAGTGTGAATGTCTGCATGGGTCTCTGAGTGTGTGTGTCCAAGTGGGTCTGTGAGTGTGTGTCAGTGTCCGAGTGGGTCTGTGAGTGGGTGTGTGAGTCTCCAACTGGGCCTGTGAGTGGGTGTGTGTGTCTGTGTGTGTTTTTGACCTGGCGTGTGGGCGTTCAAGTGGGTCTGTGAGTGGGCGTTTGAGTCTCCATGTACGTATGTGAGTGAGTGTGTGAGTGGGTCTGTCAGTGTCTGAGTGCGTGCATGTGTGAGTGGGTGTGTGAGTGGTTGTATTGTTCTGTGTGTGGGTGTGAGAGTGGTTGTGTTGTTGTGTGTGTGGGTGTGAGTGGGTCTGTGGGTGGGTGTGTGAGTAGGTGTGTGTCTGGATGGGCCTGTGAATGAATTTGTGATTGTCCACCTGGGTGCGTGAGTAGGTGTGTGAGTGTCTCAATGGATCTGTCAATGGGTGTGTGATTGCTGAGTGGGTCGGTGAGTGAGTGTGTTTGACTTATCCGCATGGGTCTGTGAGTCGGTATGTATTAGTCCCTGTGGGTCTGTGTTTGTGTGTGTGTCTGCATGGGTCTTTGAGTGAGTAAGTGTCTGCATGGGTGGGTCTATGAGTTGGTGTGTGAGTCAGTGGGTCTGTAAGAGGTTGTGTGTGTCCAAGTGGGTCTGTGAGTGGGTGTGTCAGTGTCCGAGTGGGTGTGTGAGTGGATCTGTGAGCAGATGTGGGCCTCCGTAGGTCTGTGATTGAGTGTGTGAGTTTCCAAGTGGGCCTGTGAGTGAGTTTTTTATTTTTTTTTATTTTGGCAGGATCCACACATCTGTTGCAGATTTACACAGGGCCACGCTGGGTGTGTGACTATCTGAATGGGTCTGTGAGTGGGTGTGTCTCGGTGGATCTGAGTGGGTGTGTAAGTGTCAAGTGGGTCTGTGATTGAGTCTGTGATTGGGTGTGCGAGTTTCTGCATGGGTCTGTGAGTGGATATGCAAGTGTCTATGTGCGGCCCTGAGTGGTTGTCTTAGTGTCCGAATGGGTTGGTGTGTGAGTATCCACCTGGGTCTGTGAGTGGGTGTGTGACTCTACACGTGGGTCTGTAAGTGGGTGTCAGAGTACCTTGGTTAGAGCTCCTCAGGAGCAGACGATAAATCCTCAGTCCCAACCCAGACTACTCGCAACGAAATAGGATCTCCGTTTTGAGCACCCTGAAGGGGGAAAGGGGAATGGGGTTTAGAGAGACTGCCACAGAGATGGTGTTTCTTCTAATACTCAGCCTGCCAATCACTTCTCATCTTAACTGGATAACAGCACCTGCAAAATTACAGTTACAATCACTATGGACACACTATTGTAACTACATCTTTCGTTTACATTTGCTAATGATTAGGTTCACTTAATAATTATTTCTCACTCTCTTACCCTGAGCTCTCTGAGGATTTGCCTCTCTCTTTCTCTATTACTGTTGAATGTTAAATAACAGAAGTTTTTAGTAAATAGTTTTCTTAGAAGTTTTTCTCCATTTTTTCTAAGTGAAGATTAGCTTACTTCACAACCTTCACGCTGATATATATATTTTGAGGTTGTTTGACTGCACGTTCTTAAGTAATTTTGAATAGTTGCTATATATATGTATATATATATATATATAAGTCAAGTATGATAGTATAATGCGTGAAGATTGTATTTCCTGTTGTCTGTTTAATGTTTATCATTGCTGTTAAGAATAATCAGTAGACTTCTTTACCTTGTCGTGTTTATATTCTCCAGTAAACCTTTCAAACTCTGATTGATGATATTTTTATATTCTTTGGATGTTCCCAAGGAATACTTCCAGTCGGAAACTCACTCCTAAGCTGTGAAAACTTTCTGTCTCTCCCTCCGCTTCTAAGCAATTAAATATTATCTGTAGTTAACTCGAACAGTCTGTGAAATGCATGCAAATCCAAATTTGCCTCAGAAAACGTTTACCTCACAATGAGCTCTCTCAACACATCTGGAGTCCTGTCAGGTCACATTCGAAGTGCGGAGCTCTCTAGCGGCACGCACGTATCATAGCAACGAAATTGAGTGCAACACCATAACGACAACTTAACGTTTGAACTTCTCGTCAGCCATCTTGGATTCCTTTCTTCCGCATTTTCCTTGCAACATGAGTAGCACGACTCGACAAACCTTTCTCCAGGAAGGACATCGCCTTTTCCACTGTGGATACTTCTTTACCAGCACTCCTATAGCTTTTCCTGTATATTTTGCTGTTATTACATGGCACGTTTGAGGGTTCTTGACAGTGGGTGTGTGTGTCTTATTCGATCTGTGAGTGGGTGGGTGAGTATCCGAGTGGGTGTTGTGAGTGGGTGTATGAGTATCTGCGTGAATCTGCGAGTGGCTGTCGGAGTGCCCAAGTGGGTCTGTGAGTGAGTGAGTGGGTGTGTGTGTCCCGCTGGCTCTGTGAGTGGATGTGCCAGTGTCAGAGTGGGCTTGTGAGTAGGTGTGTGAAGTGGGTTTGTGAGTGGGTGGCTGTGTGTTCTGAGTAGGTGTGAAAGAGTCTGCATGGGTCTTTGAGTACATGTATGAGTGTTCAAGTGGGTCCGTGAGTGGGTGTGTGTCTACGTGGGTCTGTAATTGGGTGTGTGTGTGTCTGAGTGGGTCTGTGAGTGTGTGTGTTTGTGTGTATATTTATATATATATTTTTTTAATTGTGGCACGATGCACTGATCCTTTGCGAATGTACATAGGGGACCCGTCACTGTGGCTCCACGAATCCACACATGTGGGGGAAAAAAATAGTTTCTGATGAATACAACTACCTGTGGATTCCTCACCTTATGAATTCTCCCAATGCGCCAGCATTCGATGGAAACTTTCTTCCCAGCTCTTCACGTCGACAAGGACGTCACAGTTGCCCGGCTCCACATGTGACTCCATCTGACGTCATCGTGGCAATAAGAAATCCTTGTCGGTGTGCTGACGTCAGTTCCCTTTTTTCCGTGCCTTCGACGCTAGCGGTTTTCTCCTAGCTCTCGAGAAGCTACTGTTTCAAAGGTGTCTTATTGTACCTGTTACAAGGTCGTCTCCTAAGAAGCCAGGGTTTAAACCTTGTCTGGAGTGTGGGGGTCGTATGTCTATCACGGACCCTCATGATGACTATTTATGGTGTCTCAGTTTGGACCACGATGTTGAAGAGTGTGTGTCCTGCCAAAGGATGAATCCGAAAGCGCTGAAAGAAAGATAAGTTAAGCTCTTTTTAGCTAAAGCCAAGAAGGGACACAGAAGTCACCGAAGGTCCTAGACAAAGGACTCGTCATCCCATAAGACGTCGAGGTCACACAAGAAGCTGTGCCGGCACCACTCTCGACGTCGTACTTCTAGAGATCGGTCTCGAACTCGGTCTCCATCTAGTTGGCGTTGTATGGCGTGGGAGGTTAGTTCTACTGTACTCCCCAGACTCAAAGTCCTCAGGGTTCTCCGGCGCCATCGCTCATCGAGGTGGTCGAGTCCCCGAACTCACTTTTCGCCTGAGGTTCAGGAACCGGTGGCACAAGTTCCGGATCTGACCCAAGCGCCGCATGAAGATCAAAGGTTTCCTTCATTAAGTATCTTTAATAAGGCAATGGACCCTGCTGGTGCACCGGCTGGTCCCATGGGTCCTTTGGCATTCTCCTTGGGCTCTCCGGCTCCATTCAAGTCGGCTCCGTTTGTGCCTTTCTATCAGGCTGAGGGTGCTGGTTTGGCACCGATGACAGCGCCTCATATGCCGACTGCGCCGATGAAGTCCACAATGGCGCCGGATGGGTCCCGGTCGGGACGCAGTGCATCGCCTTCTTCTCCCTTACCACACCCATCTGTTTGGAAGCCGGTGTCGTTGATGTCGGCTAACTCTCTGTTGACGCTAATGTTGGAGGCCAGGTTGAGGTCAAGGAGGAGAGCGTTCAGGCTCTTGGAAGAGCAAGAGTACCAGAGACAGCTGTTGGAGAAAGGGGAGATTGCTGAGCCCTTGGGAGAGTTTCAGGGCCTGGACTCAGCTAGTGGGCTGGACACTTCCCCTAAGTGGGGTCTATAGGCTGCAGATTTTTTGGAGCTTCCATTGCCAGCTGCTGAAGTTAAAACAAACATTTTGACTGAAGTTTTACATCCTTCCTCTACTTCAGCGGAACCCCTGCTCCCTTTCAATGATGCTCTTACAGAGCCTATTTTAGAGGTTTGGAGAAAGCCTGTTACATCGCCAGCTGTGTCCAGAACTTTAGCAAGGAGGTACAGGGTTGCTCCTGGGGATCCATGATTTTTGTCACGGCATCCGACTCCTCAGAGCTTTGTGGTCCAGACTTCTTATTCGGCTCGTTCTACACCAGTTTCCTTTCCTGTTACTCCATCAGACAGGGAGTCCAAGAGGATAGAGCAAGAGGCTTAAAAGACTTTCACATCTTGCAGTATGGCCCTAAAATCGGTCAATGGTGCCTATGTGTTGGGTAGATATGTGCCCGCCCTGATGGACACAGCTAGAGCTGTAGTGCCTAACTTGCCGCAGGATATGCAGGGGCAGTTCGACAAGCTCTTGTTGGACACCCAAGCTGCGGCCAAACAGATCATCCAGTCTGGTCTGGATACTACAGACTCAGTGGCCAGGGCAATGGGTACTTCAGTCGCCACCAGGAGACATGTGTGGCTAAGGTCTTCTGGGTTTTCGACAGATGTCCAGACAACTTTATTGGACCTCCCTTTTGACGGTGACAAGTTGTTTGGGGCCAAAGCGGACTCCGCCTTAGAGCGCTTTAAAGATAGCAGGGCCACAGCGAAGTCTTTGGGACTGCAAGCTTCCACATCTACTCCCTTCAGATCCTTTTGGATGTTGAGGGGGTTTGGTCGTGGAGCCGCTTATCGTGGAAGACCTCAATCCACAACTCATTGGCCTACCAACCTTCCATATAGGTCTTTTAGAGGGAGGGGGAGGGTTAGGTCACGAGGAGCCACCCAGCAGCACCCTGCCTCATCCTCTTCCTCTTGGGGAGCACAACAAGGAAAACAGCCTTAGTTTTCCATCCTTTTTAAGTCATGCTTCTCCCTTAGGGGGAAGGTTATTTCATTTCCTGGGTACTAAATATTGTGGGGGAAAGGGTATGCCCTTCCTTTTCGGGTGTTTCCCCCTCCCATCCCTCCCCGTCCTTCTTTTTGTTCAGAAGATCATCTGTTGTTGCAGCAGGAGGTTCAAGTCCATTTATCAAAAGGTGCGGTGGAGTTGGTTCCAGAGCAGGAAAGGGATCAGGGTTGCTATTCTATTTCCTGATTCGCAAGAAGGATAGTCGATTGTGGCCCTTCCTGGATCCGAGGATTTTGAATTGGTTCCTCAAACAGGAGAAAATCAAAATACTGGCTCAAGCGCTGGTGCTTCTGGCATTGAACAAAGAGGATTGGATGATGTCTGTTGACTTGCAGGATGCTTACTTTCATATCCCATTCTCAAGTCACACAGGAATTATCTCCGGTTTGTGGTGGGGTCGCAACACTGCCAGTTTGCGGTCCTTCCTTTTGGTCTTACTTCCGCACCTCAAGTCTTCACAAAGGTGATGGTGGTGGTTGCAGCAGATCTCAGAAGGAAGGGAGTATCTGTATTCCCTTACCTGGACGATTGGCTGATAAAAGCCAAGTCCCTAGAGCTCCTGTTGCATCACCTCCAAATGACAACACAGTTGTTGTTCAGCCTGGGCTTTACGGTAAATGTGCCCAAGTCTCACCTGGAGCCCTCTCAACGCCTCCTGTTCATAGGGGCAGTACTGGATACAACATTGAATCAGGCCTATCCTCCGCCTCAGCGGATTCAGGACATTCAGGCGTCAAAATGGAGCGGTTGTTCCAGTTCTCAAGGTCCTACGTCTGCTCGGTCTGTTCTCTTCTTGCATTCTGTTGGTCACTCATGCACGCTGGCACATGAGGGCTCTCCAGTGGTGCCTCTGCAAGCACTGGTTTCAACACAAAGGGGATCTCGAGGAGTCAAAAACGATCTCCAGAGACGCTGCAACGGATCTACGATGGTGGATTGTGGACGGCAACCTTTCCCAAGGAAGGCCGTTTTCTCTACCACCACCGATGGCCACGGTCATTACGGATGCTTCCACTCTAGGGTGGGGTGCTCATCTAGGGGACCTGGAGATTAAAGTTCTTTAGTCTCCAGTGGAACAGATGTTTACCATCAATCTGTTAGAATTACAGACGATATGTCTGGCTCTCATGGCGTTCCTCCCGCCGCTTCGTGGTCAGTCAGTTCAAGTCTTGACGGACAACACTACCGTGATGTGGTACATCAACAAGCAGGGAGGAGTAGGGTCGTACCTTCCATGTAGAGAGGCTCTGGTCCTGGGCTCAGGACCATCGGATTTGCTTAGCAAACCATCTGGCCAGGGTTCTCATAGTATGTGCGGATAGTCTCAGTCGGCATTTCTCAGCCGATCACAAGTGGCGTCTCCATCCAGACCTGGTCCTTCACGTCTTCCAGATGTGGGGTTTTCCTCAGATAGACCTGTTTGCCACTTGGGAGAACGCGCACTGCCCGTCGTTCTGCAGCCTCCAGTATCCGGTGCAAGGAGCTTTGGGGGATGTGTTTCAGATGTCTTGGTGTGACCAGTTACTTTACGTGTTTCCCCCCCATACCCTTGATTCCTCTGGTTCTGAGGAAGATTTGCCAAGATAGGGCTCAAGTCATTTTAATAGCTCCAGATTGGCTGAGGAGGGTGTGGTACACAGACCTTCTCCAACTCTCACTGTGCCCTCTGCTCCGTCTCCCTTGCAGGGCGGACCTCCTCTCACAGTCGCAGGGTCAGGTTCTACACCCCCACCTCCAGAGCCTGCACCTACATACCTGAAGATTGAACGGGGCAATCTGAGTTTGTTTTCTCTCCCGGCAGAAGTGGTGGATGTTATCTTATCGGCCAGGCGACACTATTCCAAGACTGTCTATTCCAGCAGATGGGCAAAATTTGTTGCTTGGTGTGGAGACAGACAAATTGATCCCTTGAAAGCTCATTTGTCTGATGCTCTAATGTTTGCCTTTTCTTTAGCACAGAAAGGTTGTGCAGTTGCGACTGTCAAGGGCTACTTATCAGCGCTGTCAGCCTTTCTGTGCCTTCCTGATCAACCTTCCTTGTTTAACTCGCCTATAGTTGTTAGGTTCTTCTGAGGCCTGACTAATAAGTTTCCTCCCACTCCGTTTCTCATGCCTCAGTGGGATTTAAATTTGGTTTGAACTTTAATGGGTTCACCGTTTGAGCCTATGCATTCTTGTTCATTAAGGCTGTTGGTCTTAAAGTGTCAAACCTCCCTTTACATCATTCTATGCTGAAAAGGTGGTGTTGAGAACCTTTCCTTCCTAAGGTTGTCCCTCCCTTCCATATGGGGCAGTCTATTACTCTTTCATCCTTCTACCCTCCACCTCACCCTTCAAAAGAGGAAGAGAGACTCCATTGCTTAGACCCGAGAAGAGCTCTCAGTTTTTATGTTGAAAGAACAAAAGACTTTGGTTTGGATGACTAACTCTTCGTTGGATATGTGGGCAAGATGAAAGGCAGAGCTGTCCATAAAAGAACCATATCCAGGTGGGTCATTCTTTGCATAAAGATCTGTTATTCATTGGCAAAGAAGGTTCCTCCTGAGGGTATTAGAGCTCATTCCACCGGGGCTAAGTCTGCCAGTTCGGCATTGGCTAGAGGTGTTCCAGTAGTGGATGTTTGCCAAGCAGCAACTTGGGCTTCCCTCCACACTTTCACAAAGCATTATTGCTTGGATTCGGAAGTTAGGACGGCCATTTTGCACGTTCTGTGTTACAGGATTTCTTGGTGTGGCCGGTCAGGCACCCACCTCCAAGTGCGGTACTGCTTTGGGACTCTATTCATAAGGTGAGGAATCCACAGGTAGTTGTATCCATCAGAAGCCCCTTCAGATGCCTTGCTCTGGTCCTGGTTCGAGATCTGTACAGGGGGTCCTGTGAACAGGACAATTGCATTTTATCACCCTGCACCTCGCAGATCCCAGTTACCTCACACAACACCCTCCGCTGGATAGCCTGATGGTCAAAGCCTCCACTTCCTATGCAATTCCTGGCACATTCCCTACCACCCCACTGGATAGGAAATCCAAGAGGCTGGACAACTTGGTCGCAAAAAAGGTTTCTTTCCTCAGCCTGGCACTGCAGTCTGTGAACACCATTCCTTTTGGGCTGTTACTCCCACTCACTTTGTGATTCGGTTGCACAGATGCTGCCCATTGTCCTAGGAGGAGGGCCTGGCAATGCTTTCCCAGGCTATGGCAAACAGGAGAGATTCAGCTAAGTTTACAATCCGATGAGAGCTGATCACGTCTAACTCACTAGGCAGAATAGTTTCTTAGTTGGTGGCCTTATGACCCCAATTCTGGCTGACGACAACTGGATTTTCAGGGAATATCCAAGCTTCGCTTATGGACATGCCTATGAAGGGTCCCATCTCTTTGGTGACAAGGTGGACTCAGGGCTTGAGCACTTCCAGGATAGCAGGGCTATGGCAAGGTCCTTTGACCTTTCCATAGCTCCCTGCCAACTCCAGTCTGCTTTTTGCTCCTTTTGTCGCCACGGAAGGGGCGTTCAGATGCACCTTTACCCACCCAGCCACCATGGAACGCAAGCTCCTCAGCCTCTGAGTGGCACATGGATGGGGGGTACCTCAAGATCCCATGGGTCATGCAGCCAGAGGTTGAGCCAGTCCAGCCAAAACAGATGTATCCCCCCCCCCCCACAGCCCAGAGTCTTCAAAGCCCTTTAGTTTGCCTTCCAACCATCATAGGCAACCAGTAGAGGCAAGATACACCATTACCCGCACCACTGGAAATTGATGATCTCAGACCACTGGGTTCTCCAGATTGTCCAAAGAGACTACTCCTCCTTCATGACTGTCCCTCTGCCCATGCCACCCACTTGCAACAGGCTAACGGAGGACCATTTCTCCTTACTATGCCAGAAAGTGGCTGCTCACTTGGGCAAGAAAGCCAGAAGTAGATCCAGAAGTAGGTCATGGATGGTATTCCTTCTATTTTCTGGTGCCAAAAAAGGAAGGAGGCCTTCGTCCTACCCTAGACTTGGGTCCTTTCTATTATTTCCTGAAAAAGGAGAAATTCAAAATACTCACTTGCTCAAGTTCAGCCTGCCCTTGACCTGGGAGACTGGTTGGTAGCTTTGGGCTTGCAGGACACACACTTTCACATTCCCATCTTGCCTGCCCACAGGCATTGCTTCCGGTTCACAGTGGGTCACAAGCACTATGCTCCCTTTCGACCTTAGAAGCGCCTCTTGGGTGTTTGCCAAGGTGATGGTGGTGGATGCAGCTCCTTTCTGGAGATCAGGGGTACCAGTCTTCCCCTATCTCGACGACTGGTTGTTAAATGTGGGCTTGTCCCAGGCAGTTTTCTCCCACCTCCAGAGTATGGCGGACCCCTGCATTCCCAAGGGTTCACTATCAGTGTGCCGAGGTCACGCCTGACTCCCTCTCAAATGCTCCCTTGCATCTGAGCTGTACTGGACACAGTGCAGTTTCGGGCTTATTCCAATGTTTCAGCCTCTATCCTGGGTTTTGGTGAGACTGACTCTGAGGCTGCTGGGCCTCATGGTCTCCTGCATTCTGCTTGCGACACACGCCCACTGGGCTCTGCAGTGGCACAGCATCAGCGGAATCTCTTTGACATGGTCCTGATCTCGGAGGGAACAGCAAAAGTCCTGCTGTGGTATTAAAGAACCGTAATTGGGTCTGCGGTAGAGACCTCTCTGTACTCCAAGCAGATCAGACAATAGTGACAGATGTGTCACTTCTGAGATGAGGTTGTGGAGATCAGAGGATCTGGACTCAATATCATCCTACTAGAGCTCTGAGGAACCTGGCTGGCATTGAAAGCTTCTGTATCCCCCATCAAGGGAAGGCTAGTTTAGGTGTTCATAGACAACACCACCACCCTGTGGTACTGCTACAAACAGGGCGGGTGGGTTTGTGGACTCTTTGTCAAGAGCCCCTGTGCCTCTGGACATACCTGGAACCTAGGGCATATATCTGGTGGTTCAACAGCTGGTAGGCTTTTGGAACGCCAGATCGGACAAACTCAGCCAAAGATGCCTAACGGATCACGAGTGGTTTTCTCCATCCGGTGGTGTGGTGCAAGGCCTCTTTCAGCAGGGGGTGAGAGCCTTAGTTAGATCTCTGTGCCACCACCGAGATCCAACGTGGTTCTCTCTCTGAGACACTTTTCGTCTTGAGTGGAGCTCAGGCCTCCTGCATGCCTTTCCGCCCTGTACCACTCCTTCCCAGAGCTCTCAAGAAGATCAGGAACGACCGGGCCTAAGTCACCCTTATGGTTCCGAACTGGGCTCTGAGATTTGCTATCCTGAACTGTTGAGTATTGCTATCAGTCCTCTGCTGAGGTTGCCCCTTTAGGAGGATCTTCTGTCTCATCAGCAGGGTAGGGTTCCCTACACGAAATTTGCAACACTCCACCTTCATGTGTAGAGTTTGAGCTGCGAAAGTCGACAGCTTTCAACCTTACGCTCAAAGTCTGCAATGTTACCTTGCCAGCCAGGCGTCCTGCAGCCAAGATAGTGTACACCTGTCATTGAGGCAAGTTATTTTTCTGTTGCCCAGCAGGGCTATGCTTCAAGCACCTTAAAGGGCTGTCTTTCTGCCATATCAGCCTTTCTGTGGTTGCCAGATCAGTCATCCCTGTTCAAATCCCCTGTTGTAAATAGGTGTTTGACATGTGTGGCTGTAGATACACATGCTTTGCATAAGTCCGCCATCTAGTGTTGGTCTCGGAGTGTTGCAAGTTGTTTTTGTTCAAAGTATCATTTTGAGTCACAAGATCGAGTGACTCCTCCTCTCTGTGATACTGCGCATGGGCATCGAGTCATTTGTTAGATTGTTTTCTCTCTGATGGATGGGACTCCATTCTGATTCTGCCTTCGGTGCCACAGGAAGTACCTCTATACAGACCAGCACTTGGTTTGTAATTTGTGACTTTCTCCAGACCATTGGGAGGAAGATTGTGAGGCCTGTCGATCATTTCGATCAAAGAAGACCCTCCGAGATCACAGAGCCCGAAGACTCGAAATGGCATCGAAAAGAAATGAACATTTCGACGTCATGGAGGAGGAGCAGGCGCAGACAGCAGTCTCCATCCGAGACACAGACTCCGAACAAGAGTCAGAAGATGACAGACCAATCACAGCTGGCCAGCATGTCAGTACGCCTGCCCCTACACCCCTGCACAAAAAACATTTAAAGGCCTTGGATACAACACTGCTGGAAGGCCGTGGTTCGGCCCAAAAAACGTCTATTGGTGACTGTCCTTTGAGGTCTACTTCAGAGTCGAGTAAACCTGTTAAAGGCACCGTTTTCTGACTCCAGTAAAAAAAGCCCATCCTTTGGAGTTGAAAATTCGGCAATCGGCTTCGGAGCCGAGACCTTTGACTACATCTTCTAGACCGAAAAAACTATACACTTCGGAACCGAAAAAATCCTCATATACAGAGGAACAAAGACTTTCAAAAAAATTGAGAGAATCTCATAAGACTTCTGAGGAAAAGCCTGAAATGTAACCAATTTTAAAGATTATGGATGAGAGACAGTCCAGAATACATATCCTTAAGGAGACAGGAAGAATTATCACTGCACCTTCTTTAAAGACAAAAAGAAAGTTGGCTTTCCAAGAGGAATTCGACTCTGTACAGCCACCAGCAAAGGTGCAAAAACAAAAGGAGAAACCATTATCTCTCCATACTTCTCCTCCTCAATCTCCACAGTTATCTTTCTCACCTCAAAACAGCCCACCACCACTGCCTTCTCCAACACATTCTTTATATTCAAAAGGAGGTACGGCAGACCCATGGGATCTCTATGACCCTTATCCCATCCCAGATACCAAACCAGATATTTACCCATTAAACCCTTCTCCTGCTGAAGATACCACTGCATACACCCAAGTAATATCCAGGGCAGCAGCTTATCATGGGTAACCATGCATTGGAGCCATTAGAAGAAGATTTCTCATTTAATACACTGTCTTCTACACATTCAAAGTACCAATACCTCCCAATGTTACCAGGCATGGTTAAACACACAGACCAAATTCTTAGCAAGCCTGTAAAAGCTAGGATTATTACACCTAGAACTGATAAAAAGTATAAGCCTGCACTTTGGACCAAGATTGCATTATTCACCAGGTCCCTGCTGACTCAGTGGTAGTCAGTGCAGCGAGAAAGAGGGCAAATAGTCAGTCTTCAGGAGATGCACCACCTCCTGATAAGTAGAATTGAAAATTTGACGCAGCAGGGAAAGGAGTTGCTACACAAGCAGCAAATCAGTGGAAAATTGCTAATTCTCAGGCACTCTTAGCCAGGTATGATAGGGCCCATTAGGATGAAATGCAGGATATTATACAGCATCTCCCAAAAGAGCACCAAAAAAGGGCGCAGCAGGTAGTAGAAGAGGGGCAAGCGATTAGTAATAATCAAATAAGATCCACCCTTGATGCTGTGGATACAGCTGTAAGGAGTATAAACACTGCCATCTCAATCAGAAGACATGCATGGCTACCCTCCTCTGATTTTTAAACCAGAAATTCAACAGGTAGTACTTAATATGCCTTTTGATAAAAAGCACCCTATTTGGCCCAGAAGTGGATACCACTATTGAAAAATTAAGGAAGGACTCCGATACTGCAAAAGCAATAGGTGCTTGTACACCACCCCATATAGAGGTTCCTTTTGCAGGCCACAGTTTCGAAGAGGTTTTAAGCCACAATACTCAGAGGCGTCCACCTCCCAAACAAAGCAATCACAACAAACCCAGTATTAACGAGGTGAGTTTAGAGGATCCTATAGAGGGCAATACTTCAGAAATAGAGGTAAATTCCAAACCACTAAACAAACAACATCACAGCCTAAACAGTGACTTCCTTCCCTCCCTTCCACTCCACACATCTCCTTTGGGGGGAAGACTACAACAATTCCACTCTCATTGGCAAAATATCACCACAGACAACTGGGTATTATTAATTATCCAAAATGGCTATTGCCTAGAACTAATATCCACCCCTCCAAACATTCCACCACGATATCACAAGTTGTCCCTTGAACATACAGTTCTGTTACAAAAAGAAGTACAGTCTCTACTGTTAAAGCAAACAATAGAACTAGTTCCACAGTCTCAATAAGGAACAGGAGTATACTCACTATACTTCCTAATTTCCAAAAAAGATGGCACACTCAAGCCCATATTAGACCTCAGGCCCCTCAATGTATACATCTTGTCAGAGCATTTTCACATGGTAATTCTGTAAGATGTTATTCCACTACTGCAAAAACAAGATTTTATGACTGCTCTAGATCTCAAGGATGTGTATTTCCACATACCCATCCACCCAGCTCACAGAAAATACCTCAGGTTTGTCATACCAGGAAAACACTACCAGTTCAAAGTGTTGCCATTTGGCTTAACAGCAGCTCCAAGGGTGTTGACAAAGTGTCTAGCAGTAGTAGCAGCATACTTAAGAAGACAACACATCCAAGTCTTTCCATATCTAGACAATTGGCTAATAAAATCAAGCAATCCTACACAATGCCAAAAACATACTCGTTATGTGATAAAAACTCTGCACACACTAGGGTTCTCTATAAACTACCAAAAGTCACACCTTCAACCAGCACAAGTACAACCGTACCTAGGTGCTATCCTAAATACTCAATTAGCTCTAGCGTATCCAAATATACAAAGGATACAAGCTTTCCAAAATTGAATACCACTCATATAGCCAAATCAACAATACACTGTAAGATTTATCATGAAGATTCTAGGAATGATGGCATCTTGCATAGGAATAGTCCCACATGCAAGATTAAACATGAGTCTGTTACAACAGTGCCTTGCACAACAATGGTCACAAGCACACGGTCAACTTCAAGATCTAGTGTTGATGGATCGCCAGAAACATATGTCCCTTCAATTGTGGAATCGCAGCAATTTAATGAAGGGGCGGTCATTTCAAGACCCTGTACCTCAAACCATAATTACAACAGATACATCAATGATCGTTTGTGGAGCTCACCTAAACAATCAGACCATTCAAGGACAATGGGATGTCAAACAGAAACCGCTACACATGAACCACTTAGAATTATTAGCTGTGTTCCTTGCCCTAAAAGCATTTTAGAATGTTCTCATAAAAACAGACAACATGACAACTATGTATTATATCAACAAACAGGGAGGGACACAGCCTTCTCAGCTGTCCCTTCTAGCCCAAACTATTTGGAAATGGGCAATTCACAATCAAATTAATTTTCTAGTACAATACATTCCATGGATAGACAATCAATTGGGAGATCTCCTGAGCAGAAATCACCAACAGATACACGAATGGGAGATTCACTCCCAAGTACTTCAAAAATACTTTAAAAAATGGGGAATACCAGACATAGATCTATTTGCAACAAGCGAAAACGCAAAATGCCAAAACTTCGCATCCAGACACCCACATCCCCTATCCAATGGCAATGCTCTATGGATCAATTGGTCAGGGATTTTTGCTTACGCTTTTCCCCCTCTCCCACACCTTCCATTTCTAGTCAACAAATTATGTCAGACGTCATTCAATATGATATTAATAGCACCGACATGGGCACGCCAGCCTTGGTACACAACACTACTTGACCTATCTGTAGTACTTCACTCCAAACTCCTAAACAGACCAGATTTGTTAACACAAAACAAAGGTCAAATCAGGCATCCAGACCCCAATGCTCTCAATCTAGTGATTCGGCTCCTGAAGTCATAGACTTTGGTTATTTCAATCTTCCATCAGAATGTATGGAAGTAATTAAACAAGTACGAAACCTACTACTAGACAGTGCTACGCAAACAAGTGGAAAAGATTTGTCTACTATTGTTAATCTAAAACCATAGATCCACTTACAGCATCTATCCAAGATATTGTATGCTATTTACAGAAATCAAATTTGGCTTTTTCATCCATTACGATACACCTTACTGCAATATCTGCATACTTACAAACCATTCAACATACTTCTCTATTCAGAGTTCCTGTAATCAAAGCCTTCATGGAAGGATTAAGAAGCATCATTCCACGCAGAACACCACCTGTTCCATCATGGAATTTAAATATTGTTCTTACCAGACTCATGGGACCGCCTTTTGAACCCATGCACTCTTGCCAAATTCAATTTTTAACATGGAAGGCCGTCATCCTTGTAGCTATTACTTATTTAAGAAGAGTTAGTGAGATACAAGCATTTACTCTTGAAAGAACCTTTTTTCCAAGTGCACAAACATAAGGTTATACTAAGAACAAATCCAAAATTTCTACCAAAAGTAGTATCTTCTTTTCACATCAATAAACAGTGGAATTGCTAGTCTTCTTTCCACAGCCAGATTCTGTGGCAGAAAGAGCTCTTCATACCCTAGATCTCAAAAGAGCTCTTGTGTACTACACAGACAGAACTAAAGATTTTAGGAAAACAAAGCAACTTTTTGTTGCTTTCCAACAACCACATACAGGCAATCCTATATCAAAACAAGGTTTAGAAAGATGGATTGTTAGATGTATACAAACATGTTAGTTATATCAAAGCAAAGAGACAACTTTTGATCACTCCTAAGGCACATTCTACAAGAAAGAAAGGTGCATCAATGGCTTTTTTAGGATACATACCAATGTAAAGCAGCTACATGGTCAACCCCTTGTACATTTACAAAACACTATTGTGTTGATGTATTCTCACAGCGACAAGCCACTGTAGGCCAAGCTGTCCTAAAAATGTTATTCCAAACAACTTCAACTCCTACAGGCTAGCCACCGCTTTTTGGGAGGACTAACTGCTTTGTAGTCTATGCATAGCATGTGTATCTGCAGCTTCACATGCCATCGAACGGAAAACGTCACTTATTCAGTGTACATCTGTTTTTTGCATGTAGTGCTGCAGATTCACATGCACCCTCCCTTCTCCCCGGAAGCCTGTAGTCGTTTAAGTTTCTAACATTTGTACATATGTATATACATTTACATTTGCGTGGACATCTCTTTATATTTCTTTACTCTATCATTCCTTTCTTCACCCTCTGCGGGAAAACAATCTGACAATGGAGTCGATGCCTATGAGCCGTGGACCCGAGAGGAGGAGTTACTCGATCTCGTGACTCCGAAAAGACTTCTTCAGAGAAAAACAACTTGTAACACTCCGAGCCCAACACTAGATATGTCGGAAGGGATACGCATAGCATGTGAATCTGCAGCACTACATGCCACGAACAGATGTACACTGGGTGAGTGACATTTTCCATATTATATATATATATATATATATATATATATATATATATATATATATATATATATATATATATATATATACACATTATTTTTTTATTTTTTTGCCATACTCATTATTATTGTATTGACCAAACAGTAATCTTCTTAACTATTTTATGTCAAGCCACATACCTGGGTTTCTTTATACCTTTCTTCCCATTGAATCTCTGTGGAGAGGGCTGGGGATGATGCAATGCACTCTTTCATAGCTTCACTGTAGAGCACAAACTGAGTCTCTGTCGGAGACATGTTTGGAAAGAAAGCAACTGTAACAACTTATTTTCAAACTAGTTCAGTGGGAGGTTGGATGGCCTTGCAGTGTCTGTCGTTAAATGTAGTTCTCCAGACAGCAGAACGGACGATTCTTCTCTGCTGTGTTGTTGTCAATAGCGTTACTTGAATGTCAACCCTGCTTCTAAAATATGGTGATTTCGCATACATGATTAGCTAACATTGCTATTCAAAATATTAGTGTGTCTAGGCACTAACACCTAATGCGTACTTACACGAAAGAGTAGTCATACAATTAGGCCTGTTAGTTTTGTACTGTTATGAAGGCCCTGCCACATATTGTCAGAAGCAGGTCAGATCACAGGAGGATAGAATACACCAACATGAAGGCTTTAAGCGCTGCTCTATAACTTTAGTACTTGGACAGGATCAAGAGGGGAACGTTTGGATAAGAATGCAGTGGTTGGGAAGAGTTTTGGAGGATCTGCACTTTCCCTCGGGTAAATGACCTTAAGGATCGTTTGTATCAGTTTCTGAGAGATGACATATTGGGGCTAATTCCTAGGTTTCTTTGAATGTGAATAGGGAACTAGTATTCCAACATATAAACTTGGATTTTAAATAACAGATAACAGGAGTTCAGTTCTCTGGACAGCACATTAAGATTTAACAGAAACTGAAGTGTCATATGTGAGACACACATTACCCTACATTAGAACATGGCATCTCCCTCCAAGGGAAGGATTGGTTGTAGTGTGCCTCATGTCTAAAGCAAAGTATTCTCCCCATGGACCCCAGATTTTGTCATGTCTTTGTGCATCTGATAGCTAAATAGATAGTGTTCTTATCATTGCTCAGTGATCCATGCCCTTCATCCATTCGGCACAAATTGGTCTTTTGTCAAACCTCAAGAGTTTTCCAGTGTCACACTTGACTACGACAAAGCACATGTTTAGTCCTTTCCGTGCATGCCTGAATCCATCCCAATCACATCAGGTCCCAAATAAACATAATTTTACATTATGCCCAATGCTTATACTCAACACTCAGGATATGTGACTGATGTGTAGATCCTGGGTGATATCCTTCCAACATTTCTGAATCACTACGCTCATCCACACCATATGAAACAAATCCGTGCTATGACGTTGCATCTTTGTCAAGTTGAGGTGATTCACCACCCCATGCTCTATTATCTCTTATGCAAATAATAGAACCTATGAAGATTTTTAAACTGGATGAGGTGCAGACAGTTAGATATTGTGACTTGCAAAAAGCCATTTAGGCCTCTATCCACGTCTCATCTTCCAAATTACAGACATCGTTCTCTAATTGTGCTTTTAATACAGTGAAATGTTGGGTTACCTTTATTACTATTGATTTATATACATTGGAAAATGCGTGCCTACCAGAGGGGAAGAGTCATCTTTGTTTCCAATGGGTTGAACTCAACTTCAGACTGCAATTTGGTGCTGCATTGCTGTAATTTGTGCCAAAACTGTAAATATTTTAAAAAATGGATTTATGTAGTGCATATTCTTCTAATAGGATCTCAGATTACTTTAACTGCTGAGGTCCCAAACCTATTCGAGTTTAGAGATAGCTACTAAATCCCATTGGCAAAACCCCTTAAGCTGTGACAACTGAATCAACATCTTACCTACTCATAGTGGTGTCTTGCGGACTAGTTTGTTTTCCATGCTGTCCATCTGAACCCCTTATGCCAGCACCGAAGTATAATTCTAATGGGAAGGGGTGAGTGCCACATAGGTTACGATTGTTGAGTCGTGGGGTAGCTGTACTTCGTCGTTAATTGAGGTGGGCATCCCAGTTGGTGAAACACCGATCAGTAGTAACCAGTAATTGAAAAGCCTAGTAGTAAAAGCGGAATTCTGCCATACCCACACCTCCGTTGCTGTGGGTATTTGTGCCAGGATATAAGGGGTATATTGCCTTCCAATACAAAGGTCCTGGATAAAGTTTTATTCATAATGAAGTATCGGCCTGGGATGGGAAAAGAATAGTTCTTCTTCACTTTTAATAGCAGATGCAGGTTATAAAAGCGGCCGAATTATGCTCCCTTCATTGTGCGTCATGACTCGGGGGTTATATTGATGACTAGGTACTTAAAGCGGGTGATTGTTTAACTGGGGGCCTTGCACACAGAGAACCAATTATCACAGCCATCACATGAGAGAGTTCTTGTATTTACTGCTTGCGGAAGTGAGGTAGCGGCCACTATCTTAGTAGTGCCCACTGTTCAAAGCAGTGCTAAATCTTGCATTTACTCGAAACTCTCTATCCAAGTTCTTTTGAGGATGACAATATTTTCTTATCAGCAGAGGGGCATATCAGTAAATCATTATTGCTAGAGTAGTTTGCAAAAAAAAAAAAAGTCAAAACACGCACAACAAACTCGAGGCTCTACTAGCTATTCCTTGGTGCCTAAATCAGATTTAAAAAAAAATAAACCTGAAGCTTTACACTTTGGTCTTCCAGCTATACGAAACACTGTTGCTGCATAATAGGAGAAAAATAGTGGAACCAAATTATGTGCCCTACTCGAAATCGCAAAAGGGAAATAAATCTAAAATTCTCAACCGGGCATTCAGTAGTCAGGCACCCAGAAAGTAGATCTAGCCACCTCCCACTCATTGCACTCCAGTGTTATTGCTCTACTACTCTTTTTAAATATGAAGAGCCCTATTGAAGCATGACTTGGACCGTGTAATATAAATATAATTTACAAATATCTAGATAGGAAAACACTCAACGTTGCTTTTCAGTATACCAATTAAATATGCATTTTTGTTGGGGGTTATTCTATCATGCATCACTACCACTCACGTGAAATCTAAACGCATTGGTCCCCGGAAGAATGTTATTTTTACCTGGTTGCAACCATATTTAGTCATTTACCCACCCCTGTAAAAGGAAGGGTACTACTATTTTGAAATCTTTGTACAGTAAGTTAGTCTGCAAAAAATAGGCTAATTACCTTTCAAAATACTTTTGCAGTTTGAGGCTTCTTTAGATTCATGTGCAACTCTGCCACTTCCCTTTGAAGATTCACTGTAGCGCACAACCGGTTTTATAACTCCACGGATACCTAAACCAAAGAAGGTGAAAATGTGATCTCATTCAGACATGGCTAAGGGTTTGGAGGCACTATATGTTAATTTATTATTGAATATTGATCTTATTTTTGGCATAAGGTGTTACTGCACTAAGTGCACCTTAATTACATTACATGTACTAAGTGATGTGTAGGTTATGGCTGAAATTTTTTTAAAAAGCGGGAGGCCTGTGTGTGTTGCTTAGGCGACTTACTAAGTGAAAGGCACGGCCTGAAAGAGCATGTATTTGTAATTGGTGTCTGTGGTGAAAGGGCATGAAGGATGAAGTTTATGTTCATTGTGTCTTGTGTTGTGCATGATGCCATTGTACCTGCTGCACAAATGTAATATCCGGTCTAGTAAGTGTAGTTCAGAATCACCAATAGAGAGGTGTGTTGTTGGTGTGTGTGCCCCAAAGGAGGGTGGTAAGTTGTGGTGATAGTAACACTAGCCATACTTTGCATTTTAGAATGGAACTAGGGTAAAAATGCATATTCTGGTGTAGGCAGTGTGTGGTATCTCCTAGTTCAAGTAAAGGAATTGTGACCTTTGTGTCTGTTTAAAATGTAAACTGAAGAATTAGCATGGGTTTAATGTTTCCATGAGTTCTTATTGCCCTGGTGTCACTGCCCTTTCTGTTTAAAATTAGAGTAAGCTCCTGGAAGTGCATGTTCGAAGTATAGAGAAGGAAGAGGTGGTTTGATGTGCTTGGAAGAGCAGTGATGAGGTGTTGTTGCTTATGAAGAGCAACTTTGCCATTTTGCCTATGCTGAACTTGCCCCAGTGTAATTTTCGGACACCGGGACATGTTTAGCAGTGCTTACATGTTGTCTGCTTTCATTCTAAGCAGCAACATGCAGGCTGAGAGGGGGCTTTTTTAGTTGATGTCCCCTCCAACTGGGCCAAAGATAAGAGCTGAAGGTACGGGGCCCATTAGGTCTTCTTTTCTTCCAATCTGATCCTGGCTGGGTGTGGTCTGGAGGCTTACAAATGGGGAGGAGGGTAAAGAAAGGCTCATAGCTTGTCATCACTTCACAGGTGCTTAAGAGTGGCATGCTTTTGACTTTGTTCAGACCCTGTTTATAAGAGAAATACATGCACTGTAAGAAAGTCACATGTTGGTCTGTCCAGTATCTGCATAAATAACAATGGAAATACCACTATATTATTTCTTTTATAGCAATTCTAATCCCAGTGCAGGGTGTCCGAGTACATTACATTACATAACATACATATTATCTATCTAGTTAAATTGAAAATCTGTCATCCATATATTACTTGATGTGCTATTCAAGGGTTGTGTTACAGCCTCATAAATGAAGCATAGGAGGGGCACAAGGGGCTCCATGAGAAAAGTACTCTGCATTTCTTTTCCTATAAATGCTCTCACTTTGAAGCCAGCCAAAATCAAACTAAACACCAAGCTCCCTCGCAGACACAGCTTGGCATTTTACCTCTGTCGTTGAATGTGCAGCAAATGTGGCAAGATAGAAACAAGATTTTACAGAAAGCAAGTTTGTGGAAGGATACAGTAAACACAGTTTAGGCAACTGGAGGAATAAACTGAATGTGGAGAGCCTAATGCAAATACAGCCTCCAAATAGAAAGACGGAAAATGTGAAGAGAACTGCCGCCTCTGCCTTTAGCTTCTGTAAATCCAGAACTTACTTCAAACTTCTTGTTCACCAAAAGACAGAGGATCCTACATATATATCTGCTATTAATCGCCTAAACTAAGAATGTACCACAAAATGGTCAGGGGTTTGCCAAAGCAACTCCCAGTTCACCAGACCAAAGGATTTTTATGCATTTAAAAAAGCAGCCAATTAATCATGTGGGCGTCCCCAAGATGAATGTGTTTCGGAGAGGAACTCTTGTTCAGCAAAAAGTGAGTGCAGTAAGAAATCGAATTTGGTTGCCATGAAACATGCTCCCAGTGGTACTCACTAGCATTTTGCCAAAACTTTCACATAGGTTTATAACATAGTATTACAATTCATGGGATTTTGTAGTCCCTGTATAAATGGCAGTCTCTAATTTCTTTATATTTGTGATGCATTCAATCTCAGACGATTTAAAAAAAAAAAAAAGTCAGAACTCGACTATAATAGATTATTTCAGTCAAGTTCTGACATCACAGTCTCTACTGCCTAAGCCAGCAGCCAAGGTGAAAAGCACGTCTGGTCATGGAGCATGATTGAAGCAGATGCTTAAAGCAACAAAAACATTGCTTTTCTTTCTTCCTCAGCTTGGTTCTATATCGGGTTATGGTACTCCTTGGTGACTTGCAGTGTCCTTATAATGTACAGGAGGGATACTTCATTCCTTTTATAGTTAGCTGGTAAGGGCTATAAGCATTGGTCTCTGCCCGAGTTATAGACCCAATCCATACACAAAGTCCTGTAACAAGGGAAAGGGCCTTGTACAACCCGTGTAACCTAAGGCAGAACTGCTGTAATTCTGTATTATTACACTCTATTCATTGAGGATAGAGTATTATAACAGAAACCAGAAGAAACACAAACATCGGGCTGTTAGATTTCCATTGTTGTTCGACAAATTCAGGAGCATGATGTTTGCTTAACTGGTTTTAGAACTAAATACTGATTTATTTCTTGAGGTAAAAAAAGACAGGTGTATCCACATATGATTGAATACTCACTGTAGGTATGAAAATATTGAATCTTCTATGCAGTTCATTTCCAGATTTCTCAAAGACAGAGGGTTTTGCATCAGAAAGATCACGGATTGCATTATCTTCCTCAGAAACGTGAGCTGGGGCAATCCAGTGTTTATCTGTGACTTATACTTAAAGATTTGGGATACAAGTATTTTCGAACAAGTCAGCTATCGTTTCTTCTCCAGGGAATACAGTTTCAGTATAGAATTTACTGTAAAATTTAATGAATATCATGCCATGTCTGATGCCCTCCAGGAGCCCATTTTCCAAGTATTCTTAATAGCTGTCTCCTTCTGCTCCTTTTGCCCCCCCCCACCACCTGCTAGTCAACCAATTTTGCAAACATACTGCTTTCTCGTAAACCTTTTAGCAATAACAGACAGCATAAAGCAATTTGTTTGGCGTTGTATATTACTTTGATCTTTTACATCAGCCGAAACAGGTGAGCGCTCAGTGAAACCTCCCAAAGCCTGATTTTATTTTGCCTAGGAAAAGAATATTCTTCTCGGGTAAAAAAACATCACTAATAGGGATCTCTAGTTTCTTATTTAAAAATGCAATTTTCTTGAATACAGTCTTGGGTCTTGCTATTGATCCAGTGTTCAGGAAAAAGTCTGTTAAATCGCCACCTTGTTATTGATTATTCAAAGTTTCACTACCTATTCTAGACAACATGGTCAATTGCCCGTAAAGATTACTTGGATTATATCTGTGCCCATCACTGCCAAGATTGCTGTTATTAAAAAACAAAAAAACAAAAAAATCAAGCCTGATCATATGATATTTTGCTTTTCAGTTAGTTTATTTCTGCGCCAATCTTCGATGATAGCCTATAATTGTCTGATTTTCCCAATTTCTGCCACAGAGCAAATTCAATTAATTTAATGTTGTCTTGAATAATAGTAGTAGGTGTGTAATCTAATAGCACAATTTTTAGGGTGACAATGGTGTCAGGGTTGTCAACCATAGGGCCATAATATAGTTCCAAAGTGAACTGGGCTGTGTTGACTCTACTAAGGCAAATTAATGGGTGCTGTCAAACATCAAGGCCATGTATATTTTTTCGAACCTTAAACATAATTGCAGAAAATAAAAAGGAATAGCTGATTATGGCTCATACGTTTTCTAGTTGCTTTCAAGGGTAAGCATGTTATAATGTTTTAATTTTAATTTGACATAAAATTAACTTGCCCTACCATATTTTAACGCATGATGTATTTTATACTATGGAGTATACTTCTTTTGCAAGACTTGACTCTAAGTAAACATATTTTTGTTTAATAAGCTGAAAGAAAAGATAATATATAGGACCATCAAAAACAGCTTGAGGAGGTGGTCTACATGTAAGGCAACTTATTCCCACTAAATAATGCTAAAACGTATTCATACTATTCGGTACCAAAGCCCATTCACTTTTGGAATCCTTTCTGATACCCAAGCTGCTCTTACAATCTCTCCCAATAGCCAAAAAGACAAAAAACATAGGCTTCTGTCTAGGTGCTGATATGCCCTTCAGTTCATAGTAAGGTTCCATCCATCACTGCTATATTTGTTCACTGTGTAACTTTAACATAATCCCCAGCTGCTGTCTCACACACACACAACTCCAGTGTAGATAGAGCAGTACTGAACTCCCACCTACAGGTGTTGTAATGCTTTATATGCCAACCTCCCTGCAAAGCCAATGCCTGAGAAGAGTGTAAAATGCAGGTGTCTTGCCTGTTTGAAAGCCTTGGGAGAAAAAAACTGTCTTGCCTCCACATAAAAAACTTCAAAAACAAATCATTTTCAAACTTGGCTACCTTAAATGTATAAATAATTGAACTTTTCTCTACCGGGGAACAAAATGTCAGCCTGTCAGCCAAATTGAAATTGAAAAAAATGAGACCAATTGCCTTTGTCCATTCTACAAGTCAGGCTTAGTAGTAGGGAACATTTTTGAAATTACTTGCTGCTTTCATTAATGGAAACTGCAATAATAAGCTACTTTAAAGAAGGTTTGAAAATACATCTTTCCTTCTAGGTGATTAAGATGACCTACACAAAGAAACCCTTCTAGGGAGTGAGTGTCATATGTAAGTGTTTGATTAATTTATTAGTTCGGGCTTGAGGGATCTGGAGGAAGCTGTTCACCGAGCCAGCAGTCTTGAAGACTCTGGAAAATAAATACTGGGCTTCCAAGGACAGCCCATTCTTTATCTCAAGGGTCCTTCCATCTTGGTCTATATTGGTGATGCTGCTACCTGAGAAGACGGGAAAAAAGACAAAAAATATCAGTGATTTGCCACCCTCCTCAACATGGTCTTAGGAGCCTACTATTGAGGGTGTTGGCAGTGGCTGGAAGATCTCTTCACTGCCCTCTCTGGAACCCAGTAGTGAGCAATGTTTGAATCCTCTGGGTGGTTCTGGCGGCTGCACTGAACAGCTTCCCCAGCATCAGATAGCAAGGCCTCACCTGCCTCAGCCAGAACCTAAGGAATGTTTGCAGCAGGTTTAGAGCAACAGAGGGGAACAAAATATGCCTCTTTCAACTTGAAAGATTGACTCCCTCTATATATTGGTAACGGTTGTCTGTTCTTTGTTTTGATTCAGTCCCCCAGTCTACACACGTTCAGGACACTTCCTTTAGCTGAGGTCCTTGTGGCCATCCAGAGCAATTGATTTTTTTTCAAACAACTAAAGGTGACTGTGAGATCCTTGTCAAAGACTCGGCCACTGGCAGTCACACAGGGCTGCCTTTCTGTCCATCTTTTTTTATCGTTCACATCAATATTCCAAATGGGGGTGCATACGTAGGCAAATCAGTCTGGCTCTTGCTCCAGTAGGAACAGTCTAGAGTCTAGACTGAACTACCATTCACATACCCACTGAACTTCAACAGAAGCAACCCAGAGCAGCTACAGCTGTATTTGTCCATATCAGCAAGCTCCACCTTACATCTTGTGGGCACTGAGAGCGCATGGCCCATGTCGGTGCCCTCCCACCACACATAAGCAAAAGATTGGAAGTGGAATGCTTACAAAAAGCCTTAACAAATCGCTTTCCTATTCTGCCAGTAGATAGCAGTCATACAGACTAACGGTAACAATCAGCTTAAATTAACTTTGTTTTATGGCATAGTGGTGTGCACTCTGGTAATATATCAGTATCCAGTCTAGAAGACTTACGAAAACCGTGATCTAGAGATCAAACATACGAAAGTTTTAAAAGAAAGAGGCAGCAGAGTCAGAAACAAAGCTGTAATGTGATGGTTAGGCTTCAACTTTCTTCATGGAAGTTATAATGGCATAAGGGCTGCATGAAGAGTGCAGGGTTTTGCCATTATGTAGTCAGGAATTATACTTAACCCCTTAGTTGTTAGGCCTTCTCCCACACCCCCATCCGCAGTGCTGAGCTCTTTTATGGCTATTTGGGGTAGTTGGCGCTTAGGGCTCCATAACATTTTTTTTGACACAAGGTATCCATGCCAAATTTGCACCGCACCAAAAAAAATAGGCAAAATGTAGCAAAATATTGAGTTTGTTAAGGACAATAGGGAAAAAGTGCTCCAGATAAGTGTCTATTTTTTCCCTAAAAATGGCAACCACAATCAGTTTGCTGTACTACAGTCACCATCTTACTAACTTACAGGAACATGCAGAGCTGAATCAAAAAACCTTCAAAGAGATAGCCCATCTTTCCTATTTTTTGTGCAGTCAACCTAGTTACAGTTTGTGGTGGAAGCCAGTGTGAAACCCTTAAGTATTCCAATAATGCTATACGTTTCTGAAAAGTAGACACAATTCAGAATTCAGCAAGGGGTGCCATATGTGTAGATCCCTCAATGTTTTTCATAGGAAAATAACTGTTGAAATAAAGAAATCTTGAAAATGCGTAGGGAAAAACGGCCAGTTGTGACAACATTTTTATCTGTAACTTTTAGTCACAATGGTCGATTTACAAAAGCAATATACCATTACATCTGCAAGACTCTTCTTGTTGCAGGGATATATAGAACAGGGTTTGTATGTTCTCCAAGGTACCCAGAGCCAGCAACTGAGCTGCACTGTACCATGGTTTTTAATTCAGTGCTAATATAGATCAATTCATATAGCGAAATAGGCAGAGTGAAAAATGGGTATCAAGGAAACCTATGTATTTCTTAACTGGGCACAAGGTATAGAGTTTAGGAGCAGTGGTTATTTTTACATCTCTGAATTTGTGGGTACCTTTACTAGGGTATGATTAGGAAGATATGTTTCAAAGTCTTCTTCCTTATACACTGGTTTACATTTGAAAGGCACAAATGCAGCATAATCCAATAGGTAAAAACAATTGTTCTGCTATTTTATGCTTCCAGAAGTCTACCAAAAAAAATGGTAAATCACTTGTGCAGGTAGGCTTGGTGCCTGCTATAGGAAATGGGTCAAAACACAAAATGAACCCATCAAATTTTTCCACTGAAAACGATCCTTTTTTCCCCCAGTGTGGGTACGTCTAGACTTTGGACCCTAGCTCAGCAAGAACCTACGGAAACCTAGCCAACCTGTACAGTTTTTAAAACTAGACACATATGGGTGTCCAGGTTGGGCTGACTAGCGTGGCTCTCACCAGGTTTTTTTTTCCCCAGAATCCCTTGCAAACCTCAAACTTTGTCTAAAATAAAAACATATTTCTTCACATTTCTGTGATGCAAAGTTTTGGAATCTGCAGGGTGCCACAAATGTCTGTCCACCCGGTATTCCCTCAAGTCTCCCTATGGAAATGGTACCTCTTTTGTCTGGGTAGGCCTAGTGCCTGCAACAGGAAACAGGTTAAAACACAACATGGACACATCACAGTGTTCCACCGAAAACTGACCCTTTTTCCCCAATGTGGGTAGCTGTTGATTTTGGACCCTTGCTCAGCCGGCACCAAGGGAAACCTAGCCAACCTGTACATTTTTTTTAAACTAGACCCCTAGGGCTTTCCAGGGTGGGCTGACTTGCATAGGTTTCACTGTTTTTTTAAAACTTAGAATACCCTGCAAATCTCAAGCTTAGTCTAAGAAAAAAATCATTTTCCTCACGTTTCTGTGATGGCACGTTCTGGAATCTCCAAGGAACCAGAAACAACCATCCACCTGGCATTCCCCCAAGTATTTTGTTAAAAATGGTACCTCACTAGTGTGAGTAGGCCTAGTGCTCATGACATAAACAGATGAACCCAGAGTCAATGGGGAGCCCCCGGCGAGGGCTCCAGTTGACCGTGGTATGAGCCATTCCTGTAGCAGGCACTATGGCCAGCCACACAAGTGGGGCAGCATTGTTATTGCCACAAGTGGGGTGATGCACAGTGATAGGAATTTTGTGGATTCCGAAAGATTCCATCACTGAAATGGAAGGAAAATGTTTAATTTCAGTCAGAGGTTGAGGTTTGAAGAGCATTGTGGGGAAGAAACCCTTGTGGGATGCACACAAGGCACACCATCCTGGACTCTCTTGGTTGTCTAGTTTTTTTTAAATGCCTGTGGTTCATATGGTTTGCATAGGTGGTGCCACGTCACAGCCCCAAATACTGCACCTATCCCTATTGCTTATCTCTCAACATAGCGATTTAGGGCCTTTTGTGTCATTTTCTCTTGGGCCACCCACACAATACCATTTAAAAAAAAAAAAAAAAAAATGAGAGACTTGTGGGAACTTTGGGAGGTAGGAAACCTGTGGCTCCGTGCAGATTCCATGTCTTTCCATTATGGAAATGAGAGAAAAATATGTGTTTCTTACTAAAGTTTGACGTTTGCAAAGGCTTCTAGATAATATTACCTAGTGAACGTCACAAACGTCATGCACCCCTGGACTCCTCTGGTTGTCTAGTTTTCAGAAATGTGCAGGTTAGGCTAGGTACAGCTGAGCTAAGGCCCAGAATCCATAGCTACCCATAATGAGAAAAAACAAGCAGTTCCTAGTAAGGTCCATCTTACCGTCACAGATATAAATCTGGTACTAATTTTCTAAAGTTGATCCACCACTTACACGGATTGGTTTTAGCACCTCCAAGAATGCAGAAATGCTAGCTTCACTGCGCAAATACTTATCAAAGTATCTGAATATTGAAACCAAGACATCTGTCAAGGCACCAACTGCTTTATGGTCCATTCACATGTCATTCAAGCACCACACACAAGACTTTCATACTACCGGACATGGGCCCAATCCAACAGATCAGTACACTCGCATCAAAATATGACCGCCATACAAGGGCCCATCACATTCATACGCCATAGGACGGAATCAGTTTGACTACATTTTACCACCTGTCAAGTAACCGCCTTCATTCCGAACACTAACGAATGCATGCCTAGTGAACCTTTATTAATGGCTATCATGACAGCCACATGAGGCTCAGGAAGACATGTCTTTGCATGCGCCTTTAGTACACTCACTGTGGTAAATCCAACTAATTTCAGTTTGTATTTGCAAGTTGGGGTGTCCAAGTATGCCTCCAAGGCGTCATTCCTTGAACTGATTGAGCATATCTACTTTTGAAACTAAACCAAACATGCTGGAGACACTGCCAAAGTTCTCCAAAGAGAACATCGTAAACTATAAAGAATGGTAGTTTTTGACACACAGTATAGTCCGTGAGAACTTAGCATATGTGAACACACTAGATAAGGTTAGACAACACACTCTTTGTATTCAGGTAAATAAAAAACATTTATATTTTCATATTTCAAACTGGCAGTAATGTAACAGATGCATGTCTAATGTTTAATTTTTAAATTTCAGTTTATTTACGCATGTTTACTGTGACAGTGTGTCACAACTACCATTTGACTTGCATCCACAAATTAACGCAGCATTGCATTTGTTTTAATACACACCGAACAGTGTAACAAGCAGGGACACATAGTACTAAAATCTGATCGGCTATGCTCAGTTTTGGAAAACCGTGGATGAACAGGCATAATTTGAAGCCATGGCAGTTTTTATTGGCTCAGAGGTAACTTGCATATTTTCATAAGCACCACATGTATGCATGGTCCAGTTTTTAAGATTGAAGTGCATGGCATAATTTGCTTTCATTCAAACTTGACGCGCTGTTGTTGTGCAGGAGTTAGCGCTTTTTGTGAGAACATAGCATGTGTCCCATCCACAGTTATGGGCAGTGCTGCGACTATAATGCACTTATCATACACAGACTTAGCATCTACTAAATTCTGATAGAGTATGAACATTTTACCCATACCTGTAGTGTTGGGTGCATAGTTCTCTGTAATGGTATACATTGTTTAAAAAAAAAAAAAACTCACCTTCCCCCAGAAGGTTATTCTGTTGCCAACGCAAGAGCATTCAGGGGTGATCCATGGAGTAACCTAGTTGAAGAGTCAATTGTTAAGCTTCATGCAGAATGCACTCATTTTAAAGATGACACATATGTGTAGAGGCATGTCATTCTGCCCTTTTGGAGCCATTTAGGCAAATTCTATTCTCCTTACTCTGGTGCTGTTTATGCCGTGCAAAGGTGACTGGAGGTTTTCTGAAATCTAAGACAGTATGGAGGTATCCTGGACCAGTGCTGAGGAAGACTTTGAAAGTGTGTTTCAGGAGTTTGAAAAGAGCTGTGGATTGGGAGTCAGTGAAGCTGTTTCAGATGCCGTCTGTGTGCGTGTTGGGATTTTGAGGGGGGAGGCTGCCTGCTACATTCTGTATGGTTTGTAGTCATCTGCTTAGTTGAGTGAGGGAGTAATTCAGTATCGAGGCAAGTATGACGCCAGTGGGTTTGAATCCAGAGGTGAAGATGAAGTGATGACACATGTATCTGCACTACCTTTACTATCTGTCTTCTACTTATGCAAGATCCCTGTAAAAACACTTACCCAAAGCTTTTCTTACCTGCTCATGTCTGTCTTCAACTGAATTATGACTACTCCTTTATTACCTGCCAAGTGAACCTATATTAATGCCTTCTGTCCCTAGCTTCTTGAGGCTTTTGAAAATGAGTCTGTGATACGCCTCCAGCACACTCACTGCGCTAAATCCAACTCCTTCCAGTTTGTGGATGCAAGTTGGGGATGACCGGGTATGTCCTGAGTGAGCATATCTTCTGTTGAAACTAAGATGAACATGCTGGGAAATGCGGCCTAAGTTCTTTAAAGTAATACACCAAACAAATGTACTGTGAGACTCATTCACCAACACACGTGCTTTTGCATTGAAAGTGTGAAAACTCAATTACTAACTTGTATCATACCAAGTGTTATGGAAAAAGGGTACAGGACCCAATATCTTGTAAGATAATTGTTCTCCCATCTTTAGTATAAAGGCAATATATATTTCTTTATATATCCAAATTACTGTAAACAACACAGTACTCAGGCTGTGAACGAGTGTTTTTACAAGAACATAGATCGAGACTCTGAACAGATCCCAAGGTTGTAAGGTGTTTTGAATAGGCTTTAAGGAAGTCCTTGATTTCCTCTGGTAGACGATCTAAAGTTCTCTGGTTGATTACGTAAGAAGTAGAGGTCCATGCAAAGCCATTGAAAGGTTTACCTATCGGCAGCTCCACCTCAGTCAATTTCTCAATACTTCACTTTTGTTTGATACAACATAAAGCAAGTAGGAGAAAACAGGGCTTGCTAAGATGGGCACTAGGGACAGTAAACACGGCTCTCATGCCTTTTTCCATGCTTAAAACAGACTTTACAGCTACAGCATGGTTGAGCCTTTTTACGTGTTTCAGGAATGTGACCAGCAAAGTGTCACTTCTGCAGTCTTGCCACATCCTCTAGAACATATGAAGTGGAGGCTGCTGCTTCTGTAATAGTAAGACTTTCAGTGGCAGACAACTGAAAATCATGGAAAAATATGAGTCTTCCTGTGGTTGTCTGATGACAAACAACATATGCGATGTATGTTGCCGCCTGGATTAGGTGGGTAAACAGTTTCATGCACCAAGCGAGTTTTACAACGCATGGTATGGATGAAGGATCTGGTTGTTCTTATCGACTTCACCCATATACTTGTTGTAATCACGAATACAGGTAGGCTTGTGAACTTTGGTCATCCGACCCCAAAACGGTAATAGGGGAAGTGCTCTGATCATGAACTGTAGTGAGCACGTACACATCACGCCTGTCAGAAAACTTGATTGTAAGCATATTGTTGGAAGGCAGTGCAGTGCGCTGGAATTTCTGGAGCTTTTTACAAACAAGTTCCTGCAAGAATCCTTTGTGGCAACAACAAACTGTGCCACAGACAACAGTGCCAGCTTTGTACAGCTCACTGAACATCTGTACTCCTGTATAGATATTCCCAGATAAATGTTAGAATCTTTGTGAAGGAGTGGCTGGACAGGCTCCCATACAATCTTTTCTGTGACTCCGAGCGTGAGAGGGCTACTTACACGGTTTAGAGTTGAGTCCTTTCCTGTATACACTCTCTAGCTGTACACATAGCCAGAAGAGCTCTCACACAGCATGAACAGCTTGATGCCATAGCAAGCTCTTTTGCACACAATGTACTGCCTGAACAGCAGCCCCCCTTTGTACAGGATCAAGGACTCATTGATGGCTATACTATTTCCAGGAGTATCAACGTCTGGAAACATGGCAGACAAATGTTCCGCAACAGGCCGAATCTTGAACAAACTGTCATAGACTGATGGTACCTGGGCAGTGCAGCAGAATTGTCATTGAAAAGCAACATGTTCTTCAATAGCAAAAAACAGCCTCTTCTTATGTACGGTTTGAAGATGGGGAGTTACCCAAACTGTATTAGTAGACCAGTAGGACTGCAAGATTTGGTTTGTGCACTAACCTCATTTTGACTGTAAGGCCCAAAAACACCTTCAACTCCTCAAGTGAAGTGGGAGCTCACTTGTGTACCCTAGAATGATGCCCAAGAGTGCCTTCCATGCTTCCTCAGATCCTCAGAAATTGCTCAGCATTTTTGTTTGCTGCACAATTTGTTGGAGGAAGTCAACATCCGAAAAGAGATAGAGGTAGTCAATTGGCAAAAAATTGGCTGTATCGACTTTACATCCAGTCACCAGTGAAAGACAGAATTTGTGGCGGAATTAAATTGGGGGGCTACCAAGACAGCACTTTGTGCTTGCTACAGCACATACCTGTTTTCTGGGGTGGTCCAACCTGCTGCGGTCACCTTGCTGCACAGACTGTGCTTGCAAAGAGACAGCACGACAGCATCATCATGTCCCTCAGAATCGCTTGAAGATGAGTAGTCAGATGGGACTTCACCGACTAAAAATCACGTCAAGATTCTGCTCCGTCAGATGCTGTCTCAGTCTCTGATCCTGTCTCAGTGCTGTCCTCCATAACCCGAATTAGGGCCTGGGCAGCAGTCATCCACCGAGATTTATCTCTGCTACTGGCTAAAATCGTCCTTGGGGAGGGGGGGGGGGAGTGGCAGGTGTGTGTGTGATGTGTGCAACAGTAAGTAAAGACAAAGTCACCCTTACCTTATCTTTCCTTAATTGCAGGTTCTCCAGAGACAATAAAAAGACAAAACAAGCATTTGCAATGTAATCGGTCTCCTATTTGCGAGATCAGGTCTTTTACCTATGGCTTTTACCCACGGCTAGTTCATCGAGATACACGATGCTTTTAAAATAGAAATATACACCAAGGTGGTACGTCATATATTTTTTCACATACCCAAGGATGTGTTATTTTATTCCATTTATCTGTTTCTAGCCAGTGGTCTTCTGACTTAAATTTTTGTTTTTTGTGAGCCCACCAAGGTCTTTCACAACCAGACAGCTTGCGATGACCTAAAAAAGGAGATTTTTTTTAATGTAATTGAGCGATGTCATAATATCAGAATACACATTCTCTGCAACTTGATCTTTCTGTCAAAACAACCACTGCTAGAGCACTGAAACAATCATTATTTGGCACTGGTCCTGGGTGAGCATGAGGTTATCTTACATTTTCCTTAACTCGCTTAAACTGTACGTTTGGGAGCAAGATGTACATTTTGTGTTCAAGCCTACTGCACCTACTCTGTCTGATCAGGGATTGAACTTGCACAGCTCTTGATCTCTGTTCCTGTGCATTTAATATGACACCAGGCTGTTCATAACATTAAAATATATTTTTTTCTTCTTTTTTATCACTTAGTTCTCACCAGGCAGAGGTGCTTTCCTGTCTGTCTTGAGGAGTGAAATTGGTAATTGAATTATTTCAACAGTAGTGGAAAAAGCTCTTAAAAATATAATTTGCGTTTCCTCTGGGAGGCTCTTTCTGCCCAGCTGTGGCTTCTGTCGTTGCCCTTTAACAATCAGTCTTCATTTAAAAACACCAACCTGGCTTGCTGAAATGCATTTGTTCGCCTGCTGCCCAAGTTCCCCTCCTGCCCACTCCTGAAATACCTGGATAATTATATAATAGCACGGCAGACAGAGTATTGATAATGAAGGCTGGAGGTGTGGCAGAGTTCACCGTCTTCCAAGAAACCCCTGTTAGGCATTTCTGCTCCTCACGCCGCCTTCACCTCGGCCGCGGAGTCTTTAATGACCATAAACAGACCGGCAGCCCTGGCAGCAAGAGCCAGGAATTGTATGATGAAGAAATTAACATGAGCAGGAAACAAAGCCAAGCAGCAAAGCGGTAGGGGTTTGAGGAATGAGGGGAATCCTCTCTCTTCAGAGAATTTTTTTTTAACTTGCCTTCTGTCCCAGGATGAAAACATTGAGTGCACATGCCTTCTTTGTACAGACAGTTAAGCAAATACAATAGCTTTCCCAGATTAAGGAAGTGCCTGTGTTTCAATAGAGATGGGTCATCGATGCGGTGTGCTGAAATGTCCACACAGTAGAGTAACTAGGCCTGGGAAGCCCCGGCTTTGTTTACGGACCCATACATTAACACAAAGTTCTGGCACTGGTCACATGTGGATGACTGTTATTTCAAGCCCTGAAGATAGCGCCCGTTGAAAAAGAAGAAATTCCCTAGCAGATGTCGTAACATGTTTTATGTCAGGGATGCCAAAAAGGCTACTCTGTATTTCACGATGTAGGGAAACGCAATGTGTTGAGCAGATAGGTTAATATTCCTCTCACAGAATAAACAAGAATGGGAAGGAAGAAGCTTGGGAGGAACGGCTTATTTACTGTATGACCAGGGCTTTCAGATTAACAATCCTATTTTCCTGAGTTATTAGGATGCAGCCTTTCTTCACAAGAAAAAACAAAAAACAAAGAGGGGCGGGAGCCAGGCAGCTGAGGGGGAACAGCGAGAAAGGGCGCAGAGAGCCGACCGAGCAAACGTGACCAAGGTAACAGGCTAAATTACAGCCCTGTTTACAGCTGAGTTAAGCTGTACAAAAAAAGGGAAGCTTAACCAAACACAAGCAGGAAACGAAGAGGATAAAAGTCCCCCAAAGAACAGATGAACACGACAAAGCATAATTATACAGTAGGTGGTCCCTGCTCTCAAAGATCAAAAGGAAGGACAAATAGGCATGACTGACCACTAGCAAGCAAGGATTTTGAAATGATACAGACATGAACAAATGAAATGGCTTTATGCCCACAGAAGAAGTATACTTAAAAGTATGCATGAGGTTGTACTCTTACGCTCGACCTAAAAAGACACAGTATTACCTTGCCACATACATAATATTACAGCATACTTTTTACGTTGCGAACACAGAACTTTATTGTTGGCGGAGCTGCTGGGCATTTACCAACATAAAAGTAATTCACCAAAACTAAAATCTACCTTTGATCTCAAGAAGCACACAATCACATAGTTGCCCCTAAAGCTTTAAGCGCAGGCGTCCTCTTTGTGAAACTCACAGTGCTATCACTAGGGTCAATGGAAATATGCCGTACGAGAACACGCAGAGTTTTTTTTTTTTTGTAAATTGAGGCCCACATCGGTGTCGGCCCGTGATCAGTAGGTCCGACCCCCTTGCAATTTTCTATTTTTCTAAAATTATAATCTCCTGGGAGGGGCGAATGGGCCTCCCCACATCCCCGGGGAGAAAAATAACCTATTTTAAAAAACAAAAATAATAATAATCCAATGAGGGGGTGGTTGGGGGTTGGGCATTATCCTGGGGGCCTATCCCACCCAGGTCATTCCCCCAGTGTTTAGTGGGGTTTCCTGTCTGTGAATCGGAGCTCAAACGCTCAAACCGTTTCAAGAAGGCCTCATTTGAGAGGGGAGACTCTCCCCTTTCAACCGAGACCCTTTTTTCTGGATGACGTTTTTAAAAATGGCAGATGTGTTGTAGTGATGATGTCATATTTCAGGGACCATGAGACCTATATAGTTCATTTTGGTGTCAAAACATAGGTTTTGGGGGTCAAGTAGTCTTTAAAGAAACAGAAAATAACTCTGCCATTTTCGAAAATGTTGGCTCTATAATGATGTGTTTTAGCCATCATATTGTTAGTTTATTATAATATTTTTTTTGGTTTAGATTTTCCTTTGATTCAGATTTGTAAATATGAGCGAAGCAGATGGTAGCAGAGGATTTTTACCTCCTGACAGAAAGTTGCTAACTAAAAAATCTGAGGACTCCTTCAACTAAAAATAAATGTGTTGTATGCCAAACTAATCTGAAAGAAAAGCTAACATCAACTGTGACTGGATGCATAAATATCTCAAGATGAAGTTCACAAAAGATTGAAACTGATGGATGAAGAGGATCAAATATGTTATCATTGTAACAAGTGCTACAAGTCGTATAAAACGGAAAAAAGCCTGTAAGAAATTGTAAAACTGAAGCAGGAGAGATTGTATTGAGAGAGAAAAAGCTGTTGACATAATAACAAAAGCTAAACTTCCATACTTTAATTACATAGTGAGAGTTTCCTCCAACCAGCCACTACAAAACAGGTTACAAAAACACAACTTTTGCAAGCACATAGAGAGATGGATGTAGCAGAAGAATGGGGTGAATATATCAAGGACATTCTGTCGCATGATCTTCTTCCATTAAAAACATTATTTGATGGAAATGATGCAACCAAGCCAGTGAAGCACAAACTTGTACAATAGCTCAATAAAATCTTTCATCCGAAGAATTTCAGTTCAAAAAGGTGTCCTCACTGAAAACTGCTGTTGTTGAGGGCTGTATTGCAGGTGGTCAAGATTTCATCCTTGCAACACTTCATCGGAGAGGTCAGAGTGTTCTACAGATATCAAAATCAGTGTGCACCTTGCAAGAACTGCATATTGTCTTACAGTTATCTTCAACTATCTGTCAAACAATGTGAGGGAATCAGACGGATGTCTACAAGTGGAACAATTGACCTTGCCTGCATCAAAAATTTGACACCTATACCTGTGCAACTTGATAAATTCTGGTCATCAACATCGAACAAGATCACTTTGGAGGTGTTAACTTGCCAAAACACTGCTGCTGCTTCAGTGAACACTGAATTTCCAATTATTGCAAGTGGAATGATTCTCAATGAGGTGTCTGCAGAGATATAATCAAAAGGTATGGGCCATATTTTTCAAAAACTTAACAGCAAATTGGAGGAAGCTGACCTTCGTGTTGTGCCACATGTTGAGTGGGCTGTTTGAAATAAGTCCTTGTACTGTCAAATGACATAAATGTTATTATTGTGCTACTTAGATTTGTTACAATGTTCATAAGTCCAGGATTGTCCGTTATGGATACGTTATGGGTAGGCAAGAAAAGACACTTAATCCTGCTTCATATTCTGTGCAAGAAAATTGACCCAGAGATGCCCAGTGTCTTATTAAAGCACATATTCTTACGGGTGATGACCCTAAGCAAAAATTGGAACAAAGCTTGGAGCTTTAACTGCTGAACATGTGAAGTTTCTAAAAGTATTTGCTGTGACAAGAAGAATGTGACTTCAAGGATGTTGAAAATTACCTTGTGCATGTGTGGAAAACAAGTTCTGACTGTCACACATTTGACGATCTTCGTTACAGTGAGTTGAAGAGATCAGTCCCGCTAAGTGACCTTCTGCTGACATCATATTATGTGCATGGACACATTAAAAGAGCGTTCAACTTGATTAGAAAATGTGTAAATGTTTTAGATCATGCATATGTGGGGAAAGACATGTGTAAATGTTTTTTAGGAAGATATTGATGCCCTGCTTAAACCTATGAAATTTCTTAAGCTTCTACCCACAGAACTCACACGTACATGTACTTGCAAAACCTATGCTACAAAAAGATGTCCCTGTCAATTTGCTCTTCTCATATGTTCAACATTCTGCATATGTACCACAAGAGATTGCTGAAACTAATAAATGAAGTGAACTATGAAAATGTGTCTAAAACAGGAGTGATAAACTTTTTTTACATATACAGATCATACACATACAGATTATAAACAGATACTTAAAATGGTTAAAACCATTACTATTTTTTTCATTTCTGTATACACCTCTTCTTCCTCTATTATAGCCGCCATGGTGGAAAATTTGAGAAAGGTTGCTCTGAGGATTTTTTGCTCTCTATATTATACTACTTGACCACCTAAACCTATGGTTTGACACCAAAATGAAGTATGTAGGACTCATGGTTTCTGAAATATCACATCATCACTGCAACAAATCTGCCATTTTTAAAACTGAAGTCCAGAAAAATTTGGGCAGGATCAGCGATGTCGTCCCAAGCTTAAATTACTTCTCGAATGAGCCAAAAACACAAATCAAAAATGAAAATCTCTGGATAACAATCTTTTCACAGAGGTATACCAGGTGGCCGGGATTACTAGGCCCTCATCACCAGCAAGCTGGACGACAGCAACACACTCTACATAGGAATCAACACACAACTTATCAGAGGGCTCCATTCTATTGGACTCCAACGGCTACCTAGGGAGCTACTGAAAGCACGTGAAGCTCTTTCAGTACATTTAGAGGCTTTTTGCACATTAAAGAATCAATCAATCAATATTTGTTAAGCGCGGCTACTCCCCCGTGATGGTCTCAAGGCGCTGGGGGGAGGGGCCTCATCCGAAGAGCCACATCTTGAGGTTCTTCCTGAAGAAAGTGAGTGACGTGCTTTGTCTGAGGTGCAGGGGGAGGTTGTTCCAGCTCTTCGCTGCAGTGTTGGTAAAACATTGTCCTCCTGAGGTGGTTTTGCAGATGCGAGGGACGGTGGCTAGGGCAATCTGGGGCGTAGTGGAGGAATCTGGCGGGGGTGTGGAAGGAGACGCAGTGGTTCAGGTAGGCTGGTCCTGTGTTGTGTATGGCCTTGTACGTGTGGGTGAGAACCTTGAAGGTGATTCGCTTCTCGACCGGTAGCCAGTGGAGGGTCCTCAGGTGTTGGGAGCTATGTTCCCGGAGAGGGAGGTCCAGAATGGGTCTGGTGGCAGCGTTCTGGATGAGTTGAAGTTTTTTAATGTTCCTAGTTGATGTACCGTGGTAGAGGGCGTTGCCATAGTCAAACTTGCTTGTGGCTAAGGCGTGGGTGACTGTCCTGCAACAGTCTGCTGGGATCCATCTGAACATCTTCTGGAGTTTGCAGAGTGTGTGCCAGCAGGAGGAGACAACAGTTTACCTGGTGGGTCATGGATAGGGAGGAGTCTTGTCGGAGTTGAGCTTGAGGCAGCTTTCTCTCATCCAGATGGCAACGGCTTCCATTCCTGCGTGAAAGTTCCTTTTGCCCGTGTCCAGGTCTTCGGTGAGGGAAATGATGAGTTGTGTCTCATCGGCATATGGCACAATGTTCATACCGTGGCTTCTGACGATGGCAGGGAGAGGGGCCATGTATATGTTGAACAGTGTGGGACTCAGTGAGGATCCTTGGGGAACTCCACAGTTGACTCCTGTGGGTCTGGAGGTGTAGGGCCGGAGTCTGACCCTCTGCGTCCTCCCGGAGAGGAAGACGTGGATACATTCCAGGGCTCTTCCGCAGATTCCTATGTCTTGGAGTCTGGTGCGCAGAGTAGGAAACCGTGTCAAAAGCTGCTCAGAGGTCGAGGAGTATGAGTGCTGCGGTGTGGTCTAGGAGTAATCGGATGTTGTCAGTGGCAGCTAGGAGTGCTGTCTCCGTGCTGTGATTGCTGCGAAAGCTGGACTGGTAGCCATCCAGGGAGTTGTTGGCCTCGATGAAATTCCTTAATTGTGCGTGGATTGCTTTCTCTAGTACTTTGACAGGGTAAGGTAGCAGCGAGATGGGCTGTAAATTCGTTAGTTCTGATAGGTCGGCTGAAGGTTTCTTCAAGAGAGGGCGTATTTCGGTGTGTTTCCAGTCCTCAGGGAAGGTGCCTGTGCTGATGGAGCAGTTGATTGTGTTCCGAAGCTTGGGGGCAAGGAATGCGCTGGCTCTGATGTATATGTGGTGTGGGCAGGGTTTGCGAGGGCTCCGGAGTGGGTGCTGTTCATGATGTTGACTGTTTACTCTGTGGTGAGCGTGGACCAGCCATCGATGGTCTGGGAAGGTTCTGGGGGGTGGGTCGGTCGCAAGTTCAGGTGACAGGAAGCTGTCGTAGATGTCCTGGTTCTTGTGGTGGAAAAAGGAGGCAAGTTTGTCGCATAGGTCCTGTGACTGGGGATGCTGGTGGCTTCAAAGGTGGGATCTGTGAACTCGTTGATGACTGAGAAGAGTTCCTTCGAGTTGTGTGCAGAGGAGTTGATGCGCTCCAGGAGTGCGTCCTTCCTTGCATTCTTGATTTTTCATCGGTGGGTTGTGGTTACTGCGCTGAACGAGGGGAGGTCTTCGCTGGATTGGCTGTTCCTCCATTTTTTCTCTAAACGTCTGTAGGTTCGCTTCGATTCTTGGAGTTCGGTGGTGAATCAGCTGGCCTTCTTAGGTACGCGTTTGGCTGATGTCAGCCGGAGAGGGGCTGGAGTGTTGGCGCATTCAGTGATCCAGAAAGAAGACACGCTGCTTAACTCAATACCCTTGGAGCACCTTCCAACCAAACTAATAGAAGGCCCTTGAGATAAGACAAAAATACACACTTTATTGATGTATGGGGCCTGCAACATGACCATATGCATCCACTCTCAAACACAAAGAAATTGAACATGATGCGACCCTACAGCCAGCCACACTTTGTGAGTGAATAGTATTCCAGGAAAGAAGAGTGGCAACAGTAGCCACCGCAGGAGCCACAGCAAAGTAATTCTACTGTGGGCTCACTGGAGCCAGAGAGAAAGTGCGAGAGTTGGGTGCCTGAACAGCCTAGGATTTCAGGAGTGCAGGGCTGGATCCAGAGCCAATATCCTCTTCTGATCCTCAATGTGCATTGTGTATGTATGTGTGTAGTGTCTGGCAGCATGTGTGTTTGGCATTATGTTTCTGCCTGAAGCTGTGCTTGGTATCAAGGACCACCAAATTTATATGTTACTTTACATTATACAGGGTTTATTTCTGGCACAATTGTCTGTTCCTGGCTCAGTAGAGGCACTGGCATCATAACTGCCATCCTTGAGTATTTTGGGCATTCTTGGCATAGTTGTGCATTCTGGAAGCCATTGCTGACATACTGGGGACATGACTGGCCTCATTTTGGCCACCCATGAGATAATGGATGCTGCCCCTGGCATAATATTGACCACGACTGACATATTGTGAGCATCTTGGCTGTTATGGTGTCACAGCATTACCACAGTGGTGCCTCTGGCATTATGATGAGCATTATTTGCAGACTGGAGGCATTCAAGGCATCATGGGCTGCATCCATGGCACATGATCCTAAAGCCTGGACATTTGAAGCAGATTTTGTGCATCTGAAGCATTTGATTGGAACACATGAGTTCTTGATGAAAATGACAAGCTGATGTTTGAGGAGCACTCATTTACTAAAACAGGAAACTTGTCTTTGAAAGGCAAAAATTATGTTTCTTTCACAAAAGAAATTCTGCATGCACCCTTTCACTTCAGGTCACTGCAAGTCACCCCTACGACAGGCCCTTCTAGCCCAGAGGGCAGGGTGCAGGTACCTGTGTGCGAGGGCACCCCTGCATGAGCAGAGGTGCCCGTACGAACTCCAACTCCATTTTCCTGGACTTCGTAAGTGTGGGGAAGCCATTTTACCTGTGTACTGATCACTACCTGTGTCCAGCTAAATAATGGTAACACCTGGGCATGTTTGGTATCAAACATGTGGTAATCATACCCCAATACTGTTGCCAGTATTGGTTGTATGATTCCATCCCCCGGGGGGGGAGAAGGGGGGCTCCTTAGAGGACCCCCCCACCATTGCTCCTACGAGCCACCCCACAGACAGGTTTCTGCCCTCCTGTTGCTTAGCCTGCTCAAGCAAAGGAAGGCAGAACAAAGGATTTCCTTTGGGAGAGGTAGGCAACACCCTCTTCCTTTGGTCCCTTTGGAAATAGGTGTTACATGGCTTGGAAGGGGTAGCCTCCCCAAGCCACTGGTATACTTTGAAGGGCACGTTTGGTGCCATCCTTGCATAAACCAGTTTGCACCAGTCTAGGGACCCCCTGTCCTTGCTCTAGCACCAACTGGACAATGGAAAGGGGAATAACCACTTCCCTGTCCATCACCACCCCAGGGGGTGGTGCCCAGAGCTCCTCCAGGTGGCCACTTGATTCGGCCATCTTGAATCCAAGGTAGGCAGAGGCCCCTGGGAGTATCGAGTGCCCAGGTCAGGCAGGTGACGTCACAGCCCCCTCCTGATAGGTGGTCACCCTGCTTGGTGCCCATTCCCCCTCCTGGGCTATTTAGGGTCTCCCTCCAGGGTGGGTCCCAAGATTCGGTGTTCAGGATTTAAGCAGGACTCCTCTGCATTGTTTACTTTGTCTTCTGGCCACCGAGGCTGCAACTGGACACTCCAGGAACCGACAATCTGCATCTCCGGCGACGACTTTGCTTTGCAACATTGTTTCACCGCCTCCTTCCAGCAACTGCAACATTTATTTGGCTGTGCACACTCTGAGTGCAACGAGTCTTCAGCCTGCACACGAAGTAATAAGGAATCTCCCTTGGAATGAAGTAGTCACTCCCTTGCATCCGCAGGCACCAACATCAACGACGTGTGGCTGCGTGGATCCTCTCTCCTGCAAAACTGTGTGGATCCTGCAACACAGGTAGTGGTGGTCCTCTCTACCAGCTGTCCAACTTAGGAGAGGGTAAGCCCTTGCCTCTCCTTGCAGGACAGTACCCCTGTGCACCGCAACTCTTGCAGCTACCAAGGCTTGTACGTTCCTCCTCCAAGGGATCTTCAGGCTCGTGTAGCCCTGGCCTCCGGCACTCTTCCCTGCAAAGCTGCTCCAGCGACATGGAACTCCTCTTCAGGTGTGCTGAGTAGACCTCACTGCGACTCCTATGCCTGCTGCCAGCGAGTTGCCTGTGGGGGACTGCATCCTCGAGTTCTGACTCTCCTCACTGCTGAGGGTCACCTGGGACTCCCGTCCTTGGGTTGAGTCCCCCTGGACCTTGCTGGTCTCTGGCAGCTCTGCAACTCTTCATCTGCGACTGTTGTCTTTGCCAAGGCTTGTTGGTGGTTCTTCAACACCACTGACTGCAACTCTTCTTCTGTCGTGGGATATCTCCTGCTTCACTTCCGGAACTCTTCTCCTGCTCAGTACTGCATAGCTGACTCCTTGTCCCAATCATCAACCTGGTCCTGCATCTCCAGAAGTGTGGGTAGTGGCTCCTGCCACAACCGGACCCTCCATCTTGAACTGAACTTGGCACCCTTCTTTTGCAGGTCCTTTTGTGTCAGGATCCACCTTTGGTTTCTTCCAGTCCTGCTTGGGTCTTTTTCCTAAGTTTACTTGTGGGTTTGGGGAAAAACCAGGTACTTACCTGTTCGTTCCTGGTCCATGGGGGGCACCCTGGTACCTTCCTTTTGTGGTTCCTAGTTCCTGGAATTTCTCTCTACAGATTCCACTTCCTTGGGTGGGGGACTGCCTTTCTCATTTCATTTACTTAGTATATGGTTCGGTCTCCCCCTAGGGCCTTCACTGTTATCTATTATTTTACTGTTTGCTATTGCTTTCTATGCTAATCTCTGACTTCTAATGTGTATATAATAGCATATTTACTCACCTTCTAGTGCAGTATTGCCTATACAGTATTTTAGTATTTATGTTACCATAATAAAGTACCTTTATTTTTGTAAAACTGTGTGGTTCTTTCCGGTGTGTAAGTGCTGTGTGACTGTAGTGGTATTGCATAAGCTTTGCATGTCTCCTGGATAAGTATTGGCTGCTCATCCACAGCTACCTCTAGAGAGCCCTGAATTCCTAGACACTGATTACACCTCACTAATAGGGAATTCCTAGACCTGGTATAAGATAACCCCATAGGTGCTCACCACACACCAGGCCAGCTTCATACACCATTCTCCTAGGACCATCACAGGCTGAGTAATGAGCAAAAATGTTTTGTAAAAGTAATGCCCTGCAAATCATTATGTGGTAAGTTTCCATGTGCCACCGAATAATTTAGTATGCTGGTATGACTGCAATGCTTAGAACAGCCCCTCGAGGACACCACAATGAAAATAGCATTTGTAAGAAACATGGTCATGTAACCATATAGCTAACCCCTAGAGGGCATAGCCACACAAAAAGAAAATGGCATTAAATTATGCAATATAACCATATATAGGGTGTAGTACATTACACATTTTCAGGGTAGCAGGCCTTGTATCAATGATATTACAAACAAGGCCTTAAAACCCAGACTACTCTCACCTGTAAAACAAAGGTTCCAGCCATGAGAGCACTTAAGAGGACACTGAATGGTAGGCGGGGTTAATATTTTGGGGTCCCCCACTAACCTAGTGTAGACAGAAAGAGCACGTCATGCTGATATTTAGCTCAAATCTAACTGTCGGTGTTGGAATACTATTGGGGAGCCTCAATAAAGATTTTACAAAGTCATTTTCTTCTTTTTCTAAGCTGACAAGGTTACAGTGTCCCCACAAGTCTTCCCCATACAGGGCGGCTCCACACGCTTGAACTGTGTACATCTCCAATGGAGGAAAGAACGCCTTGTTAACTAATGCTAGTATGGACCCTGCCCTTTGTTTCAAGAACAAAGCACTTTTTCATATCTGTGCTTTCCATCTATGAGAATCAGCCATTCATGCACCCATATCATCAAACTCAAATACCCTATCCAGTAGTTAGTTCACCCCCTAAAATTTTTATTTTTAAATTGTTTCCTGGCACACAAGACCGTATATTTTTGTTTTATTATTAATAATTTCCAAACCATACTCCTTGCAGAAGAGGCTCAAGTTCCCCAATAAAATAGAAAAGCCCAGAGGAATTTTTTGAAAACAAGAAAGTATCCGCAAAGAGTAAACGTTCTATTTTGTAGTCCTTCATTTTAGGGGAAGAATTCTCACAATTTAAAAGATATGTGATACACCTATTTATATAGAGGAGAAATATCGTGGGGGCAAAAACGCAACATTGACTTACTCCTCTACTCACAGGAATTTCTTCAGTTAATTGGCCTAAGGGTCCCCGGGCTGACCGTCACATAGTTTTCAGTATACAAAGCCTGAATTAGCGTCAACAGCCCCCTTAGGACCTCAGTGCTGTACAAAACCTCTCACAGTTTGGCCCGTGGGACAAGATTGTGAACGCAGCTCGAAGTTTCACAAAGGCCACATACTGTCGCCCGTTGTCTATATCAACCGACTTGCACTTGATAGCTAGGAAACACACAGTTATGTCCACAGTGCTAATGTTTGATCAGAAACCTGCCTGAAAGTATTACAGCGCATTAACTTGAGAGATCCAACCCATAGCCTAGTTAAAAATTGCACACAATAAGCTTTCTGTATATTGTCAATCAGACTTATGGATCTGTAATTATCCAGAATAGATCTGTCTCCCTTTTTGTGAATCAGTATGATTTCAGCTCCTTTCTAGGATCATGGCACCTGCTTTCAAAGCATTTGAGCAAAAATTAAAGTAGGGTCCCCATACCTGAAGTTCACTACGAAATAAAACTGCAGGGATTTAATACAAGTCAGGGGCTTTTCCTGGGTTCTGGGCCTGAATAGCAGCTACTGTTTCTTTTAAAGTAAAAGGCTCAAACTCTTCTTGGTTCAAAGCGGAGGTTATGTCATCCCGAGTCTCTGTTTTATCATCACCCAAGGCCTGGGCGTCTTAAAGAGCTGTAAAATGGTCAACCCAATTGCCAGGGGCGAAACAGCAATCATGGCGAGCATAACCTCTATGCCCACCATATGCAACTAAATGCCAGAATCGTTTGTTGTCTCTAAGCTCAAAATGCTAGCTTCCCACATAGTCTTGCTTACATTGATGGCTCTCCTATAATCCCATCTAGCCTCCACAGTAGGGTTTCTTTGGTTTCTGTCTAGAGCATTTATCAGAGCTTTTTTAGCATTCTTGCAAGAGTTGTTAAAATTCATTTGTTCTATTTTTCTTGGGGCCCTTTCCTCCTTTACATTCTTTTATAAATAAATTTCCAAACTTTTCAAAAAGCCTTTCATGTACAGTCGTCATATCACTGCGGGCAATATGTTATGCTCGAAAGTTTGTATCCCATCTGAAATAATACTATAAATGACGAATATGTCCAGCTTGGGTTTAGCAACAACCTCCCATTTCACTTTACATTTGTTGTTACTAGTCACCACAGAATTAAATGTTGTGAAAGGGATTGAACTTTTGCTATCACTTGACCATGGCTTTATCCATTCCATTACAATAGGGAAGTGATCACTATCCTGATGGTCTATGACCATCATATATTTTATTTTGTGCCACATTCGAACATCCAAAAAATACAATCAATGTGGCTTTTACAGTTGCCCCTTAGAAAAGTTAGTTTAGGAGGCGTGCCTGAATGAAGGCGGCCATTACCTTGCCTTAGTCCATGGGAAACCGTTATGTCTACAATTTGTAAGGTGGCTGGGCTCATTTTGGTAAGCTTACTAGTATAAAGGGAAGGAATTCCCAATTTTTATCTTTCCCCTTAATGAGCTCTAAATATGTAGTAAATGATTCAAATCGCCGCAATAATCACATTACGGCCATATCTAAAATCTGTTTAAAAAAAAAAGCATTATGGATTCTTAATGTTTGGGAAATGTAATTATCAGAGGTAGATCTATTGTATATATTGATCAACAGGTACAATGACCCAGCCCGAGGTGACAAACTCAGCGGCAGAAGATGACAAGAATCAATTCTAATTCTTTTAATGCTTTTACTGCTTTCATGCGAACCAGAAGGTAGCTTTGAAGCTTTTGTCGTGTATACTTTGTAACCGTTTGGGGTCGTTGGGCACCTCAGCAAAAAACTAGGGTTATTCACACCAATATCGGTTGAAAAACAATGCCACCATTCTTCCCTTGTAGTACTGCAGATGGAACAATGAATGGAAGCAGCGGGAGGTACATGAACGGTCTCCAACCTGTGAGCTGAGAGATGTGAGGAACAGAGTTTAAAGTTGGGCAGCTCCCTGCATATTCGGTGTTTTCTGTTTGTATCTTGAGAAAATCCTGAAAAGGGAGGAGTGGGTGCTACCAGGGCAGTATGCAGCTCTTTAGGGCCAGATGGCCTTGTGATAATTGTATTATCAAAGCGCCCTCATGCAACCATGCGGGGGTGAGGGCAAAGACCCTAACAGACCTTTGAGGGTCTTAAGTACATCCAGCATAATTCCCTTTAAAGTTGCTACTTCGCTTCTAGGAGTAATGATTAAATCAATAGACGTGGTAGTTGCTGGGATAGAAGGGTTTAACAGCGACGATACTTCATCGGCCTGGGGGAAAGGGACCTCAGGTTGTAGTTCCTGTAACACTGAACACCTGTTTGAGCATTCTGTGCCATTATGTACAAGGGGAACTTCTGATTGGGCCAATGCAGATTGAGATTTAGACTCTGTGGTCGTTTCCAAAAGTGGTTCCAAGACATTCAGCATATCTGTAACGGATGTAGTGTGCTTGCTCTGAGTTCTAACTTTTTGTTTAGAAGAGATCATGGACCTTCACATATTTTTTTTTTTTTTTTTAACCCTTCCCTCCATCCACATCTTGTTCTTCAACATTGTTTCTACTACCTGGATCAATGTGTCTATCGTACTTGTCACACAGTTTACAGCTGCATGGGTTGCTTGTTTAGAGATTTTAGGATTTTTAGAATGAACTGCCGATCCCACTGGGCTGTTTTGGGCCTTTTGTTTCCCCATTATTTAAGCACCATATGGTAGTATACAACAAACAATACTACTATACCATGGAAGTGCAAGAACAATATTATAAGATCAAAACCAAAGGGAGGTGACCTTGCCCTGCTTCTTCTTGCCACAGACAGGCCCATGATGGGCCTTCCCTTGTCCCGTGCGCAGCCGCAGGCATTCCGTGCCGTGGGGAGGTCAAGTGTGCCTAATAGCACTGTTAAGCTGCAGCAAGTGCTGTAGAAACAAGGGCCACCTCCAGGGGCCCAAAGCAAACTGGGAGATGTAGTCCCCCTCCTCCACCAAGGTATGCGAGTCCTGCCCCGCTGCAAAGTCAAGTGCACTATATAGCGCTGTTAAGCTGCTTCCAGGTGTTGTCGAAGCAAGGGCCACCTCCAGGGGCCAGAAGCAAACTGGTAGTTGTAGCCCCCCCCTTTCCTCCACCAAGGTATGCTCGACAGGAAGAGGTTATTCTCCTTAGCCGGCCTGGCCTTTTAATCAGTTACACCCACGCTCTGGGGGGTACAAGTATTCCCCAGCCTCACAAAAGACCTTCGACCTGTCGTTTCACAGGCAATTCAGGATGGTCGTGGTACAGTCAGATTCACAATTTGTTGTTTGCTTAGGCACCTCCAACTCTGTTTGGCAGGCTATAGGCACTAGTGTTACCATTTGCTGCCTTGTGTAGATCCCAGGGAGGTACACTGATTTTGCAGATGATCCCAGCAGGAGTCACTTGAAAATGCACAAATGAGAGGTAAACCCCTCATGGGTCCAATTACTATTTCCATCATTGAGCCACACCACCAATTGACCTGTTAGCCACACACAAGGATGCAAGGTGCCAAAAGGTTTGTGTTAAGGTACCCTCATCCCCTGTGCATGTGCAGTATTTTATAGCATTGTCTTGCGTACTACAGAGGATGCTGCTGTGCATGCCAGTAGAAAACGAAATAGTTTGCTGTTGTCCTTAGGTTGTGAACCTAAGCCTAACCCAGCATGCTCAGTATGCCTATCCCAGGACCTATAACACCTATAGCAATTTAGGAATACTTGTAAGCTCTTGCACACATTATCTGGAGATGTATTCTCTTTAAACAGTGGCGCAGTTAGGAAGTGTTAGAAACTGGGTTACTGATTGACTTGGGTGTGAGTCCTGGTCAAGCAGCATCCCCAATCCTAATCAGAGTAAGGCAGAGCAAACCCCAAATTACCCTGTGCTCACCCCTTTGTAGCTTGGCACAGAGTAATCAGGCTTAACATAGAGGTGATTAGAGGTGATTTGTGAAGTATTTGTGCAACACTTTTCAAACAGTAAAAGAGTACAAACACCATACAAAGTTTAGAAACATGTAGCAAACTTCAATAAACAAAACAAGACCAAAGCAACAAAAGTCCAATCAGTAGAACTGGAGTTATGATTTTTTAAAGAATAAACAGCAATATAGTGTTTAAAAGCATAAAGTGCCAACTGCTGCTTTCTGGACTGGTTTAAAGCCAAAAGTGCGGGCTGACTGCAATGGAGTGCGAGTCGGGTACAGTTCCAGATCAGTCCCTGTGAGAAAGTAGCCTCTTTCTAGCCTTGTTACCCCCACTTTTGGCCTGTTTGTGAGTGTATGTCAGGGTGTTTTCACTGTCTCACTGGGATCCTGCCAGCCAGGGCCCAGTGCTCATAGTGAAAACCCTATGTTTTCAGTATGTTTGTTATGTGTCACTGGGACCCTGCTAGTCAGGACCCCAGTGCTCATAAGTTTGTGGCCTATATGTGTGTGTTCCCTGTGTAGTGCCTAACTGTCTCACTGAGGCTCTGCTAACCAGAACCTCAGTGGTTATGCTCTCTCTTTACAAATTGTCACTAACAGGCTAGTGACCAATTTTTCCAATTTACATTGGCCTACTGGAACACCCTTATAATTCCCTAGTATATGGTACTGAGGTACCCAGGGTATTGGGGTTCCAGGAGATCCCTATGGGCTGCAGCATTTCTTTTGCCACCCATAGGGAGCTCTGACAATTCTTACACAGGCCTGCCACTGCAGCCTGAGTGAAATAACGTACACGTTATTTCACAGCCATTTTACACTGCACTTAAGTAACTTATAAGTCACCTATATGTCTAACCTTTACCTGGTAAAGGTTAGGTGCAAAGTTACTTAGTGTGAGGGCACCCTGGCACTAGCCAAGGTGCCCCCACATTGTTCAGAGCCAATTCCCTGAACTTTGTGAGTGCGGGGACACCATTACACGCGTGCACTACATATAGGTCACTACCTATATGTAGCTTCACAATGGTAACTCCGAATATGGCCATGTAACATGTCTATGATCATGGAATTGCCCCCTCTATACCATCCTGGCATAGTTAGCACAATCCCATGATCCCAGTGGTCTGTAGCACAGACCCTGGTACTGCCAAACTGCCCTTCCTGGGGTTTCACTGCAGCTGCTGCTGCTGCCAGCCCCTCAGACAGGCAGCTGCCCTCCTGGGGTCCAGCCAGGCCTGGCCCAGGATGGCAGAACAAAGGACTTCCTCTGAGAGAGGGTGTGACACCCTCTCCCTTTGGAAAATGGTGTGAAGGCAGGGGAGGAGTAGCCTCCCCCAGCCTCTGGAAATGCTTTCTTGGGCACAGATGTGCCCAATTCTGCATAAGCCAGTCTACACCGGTTCAGGGACCCCTTAGCCCTGCTCTGGCGCGAAACTGGACAAAGGAAAGGGGAGTGACCACTCCCCTGACCTGTACCTCCCCTGGGAGGTGCCCAGAGCTCCTCCAGTGTGCTCCAGACCTCTGCCATCTTGGAAACAGAGGTGCTGCTGGCACACTGGACTGCTCTGAGTGGCCAGTGCCACCAGGTGACGTCAGAGACTCCTTCTGATAGGCTCCTTCAGGTGTTAGTAGCCTATCCTCTCTCCTAAGTAGCCAAACCCTCTTTTCTGGCTATTTAGGGTCTCTGGGGAAACTTCAGATAACGAATGCAAGAGCTCATCCGAGTTCCTCTGCATCTCTCTCTTCACCTTCTGATAAGGAAACGACTGCTGACCGCGCTGGAAGCCTGCAAACCTGCAACATAGTAGCAAAGACGACTACTGCAACTCTGTAACGCTGATCCTGCCGCCTTCTCGACTGTTTTCCTTCTTGTGCATGCTGTGGGGGTAGTCTGCCTCCTCTCTGCACCAGAAGCTCCGAAGAAATCTCCAGTGGGTCGACGGAATCTTCCCCCTGCAACCGCAGGCACCAAAAAGCTGCATTACCGGTCCCTTGGGTCTCCTCTCAGCACGACGAGCGAGGTCCCTCGAATCCAGCGACTCTGTCCAAGTGACCCCCACAGTCCAGTGACTCTTCAGTCCAAGTTTGGTGGAGGTAAGTCCTTGCCTCACCTCGCTGGGCTGCATTGCTGGGAACCGCGACTTTGCAGCTACTCCGGCCCCTGTGCACTTCCGGCGGAAATCCTTTGTGCACAGCCAAGCCTGGGTCCACGGCACTCTAACCTGCATTGCACGACTTTCTAAGTTGGTCTCCGGCAACGTGGGACTCCTTTGTGCAACTTCGGCAAGCACCGTTTCACGCATCCTCGTAGTGCCTGTTTCTGGCACTTCTCCGGGTGCTACCTGCTGCAGTGAGGGCTCTTTGTCTTGCTCGACGTCCCCTCTCTCTTCAGGTCCAATTTGCGACCTCCTGGTCCCTCCTGGGCCCCAGCAGCGTCCAAAAACGCCAAACGCACGATTTGCGACTAGCAAGGCTTGTTGGCGTCCTTTCGGCGGGAAAACACTTCTGCACGACTCTCCAAGGCGAGAGGGATCCGTCCACCAAAGGGGAAGTCTCTAGCCCTTTTCGTTCCTGCAGAAACCTCAGCTTCTTCTGTCCAGTAGAAGCTTCTTTGCACCCGCAGCTGGCATTTCCTGGGCATCTGCCCATCTCCGACTTGCTTGTGACTTTTGGACTTGGTCCCCTTGTTCCACAGGTACCCGAGATTGGAAATCCACAGTTGTTGCATTGCTGGGTTGTGTCTTTCCTGCATTATTCCTCTAACACGACTTCTTTGTCCTTAGGGGAACTTTAGTGCACATTGCACTCACTTTTCAGGGTCTTGGGGAGGGTTATTTTTCTAACTCTCACTATTTTCTAATAGTCCCAGCGACCCTCTACAAGGTCATATAGGTTTGGGGTCCATTCGTGGTTCGCATTCCACTTTTGGAGTATATGGTTTGTGTTGCCCCTATCCCTATGTTTCCCCATTGCATCCTATTGTAACTATACATTGTTTGCACTGTTTTCTAAGACTATACTGCATATTTTTGCTATTGTGTATATATATCTTGTGTATATTTCCTATCCTCTCACTGAGGGTACACTCTAAGATACTTTGGCATATTGTCATAAAAATAAAGTACCTTTATTTTTAGTATAACTGTGTATTGTGTTTTCTTATGATATTGTGCATATGACACTAGGTGGTACTGTAGTAGCTTCACACATCTCCTAGTTCAGCCTAAGCTGCTCTGCTAAGCTACCATTATCTATCAGCCTAAGCTGCTAGACACCCTATACACGAATAAGGGATAACTGGGCCTGGTGCAAGGTGCAAGTACCCCTTGGTACTCACTACAAGCCAGTCCAGCCTCCTACAGTCCCACTTTAGGTTTACCTTCTTAAGTTTTGTGCCAGGAGTCTCGTTCTCGTTGGAGAGGGTCGTGAGGAGCAAGGAGAGTGTAGTGGGCGGTAGTTGGTGTGGCACGAAGAGCAGGCCGGGCATCGCAGACTTGGGGCTCCACGTTCCCCGGTGAGGTGTCAGTGCTGCTGTGCAAAGATGGGCTGCCTGTGGCTCACTCTGATTTTTGGTGTGAGTGGCATGGTTTCAGTGCATACGGGCCATTCACTAGAAGCCCAAAAGCTTGATTTCAAGAGCTTGAGAACCACACCAAGAACCCACGAACGGAGAGGCACCCCTTGAGGGGGGCTTATGAACTCACTAAAGACTGGTCCAGGAGCAAACACTAGAGAATGAGGGCAGTATTGGCTCTAGACTGGTCACACTGAAGTTGATAACCACTAGTTTTAGCAGTGGTGCTCAAACCCTTGTGATTCCACTTCCTGGAAATCATCATAAGCATACAAGAAATCATAATACAGATGGAACACCTGCAATAAATATTACATAACTATGATCGCAAAATGAGAATTATATTACATAATCATCAAGCAAAATCTTATGTTAATCCACAAAATCCATATGAGAGGGAGGAGCCAAACGGTTTTCAGTGACAATGTCTTTATTAATTATCCATCAATAGCGCCTTGAGACCCTACGGGTGAGTAGCGCACTTACAAAAATGCTGATTGAGTGATTGAATGTAAAACTGACTTGCCCACAAAGCACACCATGCAACAGCTCCAATATACTGCATCAATTTTTTCACACTTTGCTGTTCAACCAGATGCCTATGTCTGGCTACCCAATACTGCACGTGTTTACAATGAGATATATATATAGAACACGGAAAGAGAGTACTGGGAGTATTGCTATCCCACACCACCTCCCAAGAGAAATCTATATAACCACTATAGGTGTGGGGTAGTAGGGGTTGAGGGTGGAACTGGATCGATGTTCCCTCAATAAGCAGTATCAACTTGGTCGCTTTGAAATACGAAACGGAAAAAGCATGAGATGGAGAGTGTCTCAGGAACGTAGAGCTGTGTTGTCCTGGGGGGGGGGGCAGAGGGGGGGAGTTCCCTTACGGACTAGGTGGTCACAAACACATAATAGTGTCTTGCTTCATCATTTGACCACCTAGCCCCACCCAAGTAAGATGATACTACTTGGGCGGACTCAACCTCTTGGTTAAAAGAACCAGAGGGAGTGCTGAAATTTAAACTGGCTGGATAAATTACAGGGATCCAGATGAGGTGGAGATAAAATTACCATACATGTCACAGATTGCTGCTAGTTAAGTTTAATGGGGGTGCAAGTTGGTAAGATTAAGAACAGGGGAGGAGGCTCACTGGAGAATAATGTCTCTTAGAGTCTAAAAAGGAGTACGTATGACCAACATGTTTCTGCCCTCTCAAAGTGCTGGTAGGTCAGGGGCATTCGTCAGGATCTAGGATCCCGGAGCACTAACAATAAGTGAGGTGCTCAAATTGAATCATAAAGGGCCTACCTGAACTGGTTGTTCATGGTGTGGTAGGACTGTAATGGCTGATAAATAAACCACAAATTAATAAGGGTGAGAGGTGGCACACCACAGCACACAACATAGCAAGCATAAAGTGGAAAAATATGGGAAAGGTGAAGACACAATCACACACACATGCACTAGTGACTTACCCCGGGGTAAAGGGCGACTAGCCTCTGGTCTGGGTAACGCCGGGGGAGGGGTATTCCCTTGTAGTCACACTCTGAGGAGATGAAGAGTTAACAGGGGAAAACAAAGCGGAAGATCAAGGAAGCAGGGAGGGCGGGGGAAACAAAAGGGGGTGGGGGTGGGGGAGGGGGAAGGGATAAAAGAAAAAAAGAGAAAGGAGAAAAAAGGGGGAGAAAAAACCGAAAGAGCTAAAGAATGGGAAAATACAAAAGAGAGAAAAAAGAGAAAAAGAAAAGGAGAAAAGGAAAAAGGAAGAAAGGAGCAGAGGAAATGAAAGGAATAAAAGATATATTGTGTTGGAACAAAAATAAAGAAAGAAAGAAGGAAAGGTGGAGGCAAGGGCTGTTGCCCAGAGAGGATGTCTCTGGGGCAGGAACAAGGAAAAAGTCCAAAATCACCATGAAGAAAATCACTTACCACTCCAAAGGGATTACCGTGGAGAGTACCTGCATGCCGGTGCCAGACCGCTCTGGTACCGAGTGGAGGGCTGGCCCAGTATTTATGGTGGTGAGTGAGGTCAGAGCCAATGAGTGCAGGGAAGTCGTAGGCATGCAATCAAGATCGTTATTAAGAAGACGAGGTTCCGGTGTGGTTCGCCCCGAGGGACCCGTGCGTCAAAATGGTGAGACGATCGGCGTTCCGGCTGCATCCTCCGGGGAGGGCTCGGTCGGGTGCTTGTAGGTGACGCATCAATAGATAGGTGGCGCGCAGTGCCGAGCCGCGGGACTCATGGGACAGGGAGTCCCGCGGCTTGTTTATTCGAAAGCCGCGTCCGCAGGATGGATGCGTCAAAAAGTGGTGCGAGGTAGGGGCTCCGACCGCGCCCTGTGTGTTGGCCGCGGTCGGGCGCCTAGTTATGACGCGCCGCGGAGGCGCGGCGCGCCAGGCAAGGCAAGGGGACTCTGGGAAAGAGAGTCCCATTGAGATACCCGGCGCTCCGCGGGTTACGCTGGGAGTTGCCGGGAGTAGAGAGGAGAGAGACGCCAGGAGTAGAGAGGAGAGAGAAGAAGGGGGAAGGAGTAAAGAGGAGAGAGAAGAAGGGGGGAAGAAAATGAGGGGGAGGAAAGGAGGGGGAAGGGGAAAAAAAGGGGAGGGGGAAGCCGCTTATTGAGGGAACATCGATCCTGTTCCACCCTCAACCCCTACTACCCCACACCTACAGTGGTTATACACAATGAGGTATAAACTGTATGGGGATAGGTCTGTGCTGTCAAGACTAGTTCCCTTGCCCAAAGTAGACATTTGAGCGCAACCCTGTAAACTCTGTAAGACCATCGATTCCACCATGGATTTAGGCAGAATTGTGATATAGTGGTTTATCTCCCTTTCTTATTGACATCTCATGCTCTGAAGTAACAACTGCCACATTTGTGCTTTATAATGAAAATAGAATACAAAATAAATTCTTGGGATTGGTATCCACAGGGTACTTGAGCTTAATTCCCTTCTCATACGGATTCTACCCTTTGAACCTATAGTAACTTGTGACAGTGGGCTCTTGATTAAGAAAATGGTCTTCATGGTCGGTTTTGGAAATAATGATTTGAGAGGTTGAATCTTGTCTTTGTGAAATTCATATTTGATTTTCGGTATAAGCAAAGGGGTGCTGAGAACAGCCCCCTGAATTATTATCCCAAAGGTTCTGTCAAAATTACATCTGAACCAGGAAATCATTCAGTTTTCCAGCCATGACTATTTTTTCTTGCGTAGCTAAGAACACTTTACACTGTTGGGTATTTCAAGTTTCTTAAATACTACTTATAAATAACTGTTACTATAGGGTAGTCACACCATATATTTATCACTTGTGGTGGTTTTAGCTCTACTTCAGTTATCAGGTAGGATAGTCTTGCCTATGCACAAAGATTATGAAACCAGTGAGTTGGTGTTCTACCTCCACCAATAAATCATTGTCAAGCTGGGGCTTTTCAAATACTTGTACCTGTAGCACATATGTGACATATTTGAATGGCCTCCATGTGGGTAATTCAGCATGCCTTTGGAAAACCTATTTTAGCAAAGTTGTTGTTTTTGGCCATGGTGTTACATATAGCCTATTTGTTTCAAGCTGAATTTTCCTCCCCTTTTTTTTTTTTTTTTTTTTACTGTGACATCAGATTCTCAGCCAGGCAGAACAGGGCTTCATGGTAAGGAATAATTACCTTGATGGTGATTCTGCACTCATGTCTCACCTTCTTTAATCATTTGCTAGGCTCCAGACTCAATGCATATAAGCGTGGGACATGGGCTGTTAAAATTGGTACTGCATGGGCAGTGGTGGACCTGACTAAGAAGAACTGGGCTCCTGCTTTCTACACAGTGTTTTATGTTGACAGTCTCTTTCAGAATTCTTTTCTTGTCCTGTCTTTGAGGCTTGTAGTTGTGGAATACATCAACTTAGAATAGAACAATCACCAAGATGGTATCATTTCCCATTTCTGCTACTTGTGACCCTGGTGAATATCCAGTCTGAAGTTAAGTAAAATGATTTATGTTTTTGTTGTTTGCTTTGTTTTCCAGCTTCCAGAATTTGGGTATTCAGTGTGTGAAAAAACGTGAGCTTGATGGTGCAGTTGCAGACCGTATCCGTACCAACAACAACCCCTTCAACGGTAACTTCCCACTGAGCCTAATCAGTCTAACTTACAGTTTTTAATATTTTGAAAATTAAAATTAATTTTATCTCTGAAATAACAGGAAGAGCTAGAGACATTTGAGCATTTCACCATCATTGAACATTGTTCATGAGTCCATTGAGCCTATTTTACAACTAGAACAGTAATTGATTGTGTGACTGCCTCATTTTGGTTTAGGTTGTCTGTGTCTCTTGCATTCAAGAAAATCAGAGCTGTAGTACCTAATCTGTATCTTCTGCAGACAGACACAGTTAATAGCTGGTCAACATACCTTCTCTGCACAGTTACTAATGGCAGAGTCATTGTGAAGCGGTCATCATAGGTCACAGCTATGAACCACTTAGGAATTTGAAGTGCTCAGTATTGGCGTGTAGTAGTCATGAGGTTGATGAGGTTTAACGAAAATGTGAGATGCACTTGAGACCTAAAGTAAGATCCTTAGCAATGTGAATAATCCAATATCATGTTAGTTTGTTGTCCAGATTTTAGCGTGTATTGTAGTTTCTGATAGTGACTTCAAACTGCAGATTCCTCACCTTATGAACATTCCCTGTGCATCAGACTGGATCCAGAAACTATTTTCATAGTAGCTCTACATGCCAGAAGTTGGTCCACGCCAGAGGTAGCTTGTGGATCCTTTAAAGGCACCATTCCCACACGCTGAGGTCAGTTCCTTTCTTTCCCCCTCGATAAATGTAGATCTAGAGCTTCTCTAGTCTCTCAGAGACCACTTCTTCAGTTGTTTTCATCACATTTTTAACAGTGTGCAAGGGGTGTCGGCCCCGGTAAGGACAGTCACAAACAGCTGTCTGTGACGGATCCCCACCATGTTTGCCTTGGGTGCCTGGGGTAGGGTCAAGACTCCAAGATCTCTGGATATTGTGAGTTGATTAACCCGAAGGCCATCTAGGAATGCAAGACAAAACTTTGTCACCAAGTACAACAAGACGCAGTGCCGGGGACTGGTCCATGTCCCACTCCAAGTCCAAAGGCCATTCTCATTCCCGGAGTCAACAGAGCTGCCTTTAAGGTCCATTTTTATCCCACTCCAAATACTCAGGAAAGCACAAGAAATTTAAGAAGTTGAAGAGGAGTTCCGCTTCTTCTGCAATTTTGCTTGGATGGCACCAGTGGTCCTGTTCTGCTCCTGAAGTCTGCCGACCGGAGCCGTTTCCGAAGCTGGTTCAGGCACAACCTGATTTTCCAGGATCCTCAGCCACTCCTTGCCAGATCAGAGTTTTGTTCAGCTATGCTCCACCTTTTCAGCTCTCTATCGACTCCCTCTGATGTCCCTTGGAGCCCAGAGGTCTACCACCTGGATTACCCCAGATGGTTTGCCTTCTGCACCAGCTGGACCCTCCGAGTCTCTTCTGCCCTCTGGCTTCTGCACTTGCCCTAACTACAGCAAGACAGGGAATTCTCTTTACACCATCTTTTTGGAATAGACTCTAATGACAATATTGACCAGGGTGATGAATTCGCTCAGCCCTATGTCAATGAAAATTGGTATGTGGACTTGCAAGGAGCCAGTGACCTGGACACTTCCCCATGGTTAGCCCTTTCCTCTCCTCGTGGTCCGGCAGAGAAGAATCTGCATTCTATGCCATGGTAAGGCATAGGGCGGCCAAAGTCATTGACCCCCTACCTCCCCACCATGGAGGTGAAAACAAATGTCCTGAAGGAAGTCCTGCAGCCTGACCAGACAACGTCTGAGTCTCTACTACCTTCAAATGAGGCTTTGACACATAACCTACAAGGCGTTTGGGTTAAACTTTGTATTGGCCCTCCTAATAACCAGCAAATTGCCAGATCCCATTGCTCTGTCCTGGGAGACCCGGCTTTTTTGTTGCCGTACCCATCTCACGGGATCCTCGTGGTGCAGGTCTCCACAAGTCCAATTAACCCCAACAATTTTCCTACCACTCTACCCTGACAGGGAATCGAAGCAAGTGGAGGCATTTGGAAAACACCTTTTCTCCTCAGCCAGTTTGGCCTGTGATCATTTAACACCTCCTGTTTGCTTGTCCACTATACTCATGCCCAATGGGACTTGGTTCAAGTCCTCCCAGGTGTTCCTGAAGACCTTTGCCTGGGTCTGTCTCAGGCCACTCAGGAAAGTGGTGCTGCAACCAAGTTTGCAATTTGTTGTGACTTGGACACTACTGACTCTGTCGGACGGGCTATTGGCACCAGTATTGTCATTTGTTGCATGCATGGCTACGATCAACTGAGTTCTTGGGCGATGTCCACTCTTCCCTGATGGACATTATGTTTGATCGGACTCACTTGTTTGGGGACAAGACTAATTCTGCCCTGCAATATTTTAAGAAGAGTAGGGCTACTGCTCACTCCCTGGGCCATTTTACCCAGCCTCACTAGCAGCAACTTAAGCGTTCCTCCATGGAACGAGACATTCCTTACTTCCAGCCTGTCCCTCTCCAGTAGGGAACCCTACAGTTTTGCGGGGGAGGCCGTAGTGGCCACTGCCCCTGCTGCCAAATTGAGCATGTCGCTCAGTCTGCCGTCTCCTTGCAGCCCCACCTGCCAAGTCTCTTTAGTGTCCCCTTACAGGGTCACAGGCACCCGTCACATTCACCCGTCTACCAAAGGACTGACTGAGGAACATCTTATCATTTTGTGGCAGGAAGGTGCTATCCCTTTTGGCCAAAGGGGCTATGGAGAGGGTGCCAGCATCAGAAGTAGGGCATGATTGTTATTCCTGCTACTTTCTGGTCCCCAAGAAGGACAGAGGTCTCTGGCCTTTTCTAAACCTGCACCATCTCAAAACCTTCCTCTGGAAGGAGAAGTTCAAAATGCTCACCCAAGCCCAGGTCTTGTCTGATTTCAGCTCTGTAGACTGTATGGTGGTGTTGGATCTGCAGGATGCCTATTTCCATATTCAAATCCTGCCGACCCATCGGCACTACCTGAGGTTTTTATTGGGAGAGGAGAATTTTCAGTTCACAGTGCTCCCCTTTGGTCTCACCAGTGCCTCTCAAGTATTCATCAAAGTGATATCAGTGGTAGCAGCACACCTCTGGAGGTCAGGGCTCTCAGTTGTCCCCTACCTTGACGACTGCCATTTAAAAGCAGGCTCACAGCAGTCATTCGTCAACCACACCATCTACGGAAAACCTCTTGCCATCTTTGGGGTTCACTATCAATGTGCTGAAGTCACACCTGACTCTTTCTCAGATGCTCCTCTTCATTGAGGCCAATCTGGAAACTGGTTGGTTTTGTGCCTTTTCCCCGGTAAAGAAAGTCCAAGACATTCAGGCTATAATCCCAATCTCTCAGCCTCAGCCCTAAATTTCCATGAGGTCAACTTTGAGGCCACTGGGACTGAAAGTCTCCTGCATCCTGCTGGTTTAGCATGCTAGGTGACATTTGCAGGCTCTGGAGTGGGATCTGAAGTCACAGTGAGCCCAACATCAAGGGGACCTCTCCACACATGTTCAGGTTTCAGAGGAGACTATATAGGTCTGCAGTGGTGATTACTTCACTATGATTGCATCAGTGGCAGACCCCCCCATGCCCCCCCAGATCTGACAGTAGTGGCCGATGCGTTGAGTCTGGGCTGTGGCAGCCACCTGGGAGAGGTGGAGATCAGAGGCCTTTGATCTCTATGGAATCCCGGATGCATATCAATCTTCTGGAGCTGAGATCTATCTGCTTGGCACAGAAAGCCTTGCTGCCATCCATCAAGGGGAGGCTGGAGCGGGTGCTGATGGACAACACCCCTGCCATTGCCTACTTCATCAGACAGGATGGGGTGAGGTCAAGGAACCTGTGCAAGATGGCCTTGCACCTCTGGAAATGGCTATACCACCATAGTATTTTCCTGGTGTGGAACCACCAGGCAGGCTCCCTGAGCGCAAGGGCAGACAAACTCAGCTGCTGACGCCTAACTGATCATGAGTGGCAACTACTCCTGGGAGTGGCACAAAGTCTCTTCAGCAAATGGGGAGAACCTTGGCTAGATCTGTTTGCCACTGCTGTGAATGCGCAACATCAGCTCTTTTCCGTGTTGGAGTTTCCAAGAGATCTCTCATTCAGAAACTTGTTCATCCTAGTGACTCCGTATTGGGCATGGATAGTTTGGTATCAAGAACTCCTGGGCTTGGGCACATGTACTCTTATCTGTCTGCCTCTTCAGGAAGACCTGCTGTCGCAGCAAAAGAACAGGGTTCGTCACCTGGACCCCTCCTGCATGCATGGAGATTGAGCAGTGACAGCTAAACATCTTCAACCTTCTGCCAAAGGTGGATGATGTCACCTTGGCAGCCAGGCACCCCTCAATAAAATCTGTAAAGGCATGTCATTGAGAAAAATGTGTGGTTTGATGAGCCAATCAACACAGGAGTAACAGAGTGGCTGAATGGGATTGGACCCATCACTTTAAAGGGTATGGAAGAATTTTAGAGCGGAGGAGGAGAAGAATTACCCCCCACAAGGGTACATATGGGATGCACACTTACTTTCTGAACTCGCTATCACAATAGAGTACCCCTAAGCCAACAATAAACAGTGATACCAGTGGAGTCTGTTATACCATTGAGACACTTGCCAGGTTGACCCCCTCCAGGCCAAACTGTCTGATATTTTATTATTTGTTCTGTCTCTCTCTTAAGGGTTATCTTTGTGTCCCCGCTGCCTTATTACTGTTGCCTGGTCAGCCCTCCTTGTTCAAATCATCAGTTGCCATGCCATTTCTAAAAGGGTTACAGCATGTTTCCCCTTCTTCTTTTGTGATGCTCTAATGGGACCTTAGTCTTTTCCTTATAATGTACGGTCATTTCAAGCCACTTCACAGCTGTTCTTTGCAACTTTTCCCCTTTAAAACTGTGTTCCAGAGTGCCATCACCTCTGCAAGGTGTGTGAGTGAGCTTCAGGCCCCGTGCGTTCATCCACCAAACACCACCACTTTCCCCAATTAGCTGGCTTTGCGAACTAGAACCTCCTTTCTAACAAACATTGTGACACAGTTTCACGTTGGTCGAACCATGGTTGCCCGGGGTTCTGTGCTCCACTTCATTTCTTTAATGAGGAGAGGCTCCATCGCTTTAACTCGCAGAGAGCAGTTAGTTTCTAAATCAGAAGTCTCCACACTTCTCAGTACGAGGGCAGCATAATATATTTTACAAATATTCACAGCCTGAAAAAAGACAGTTTTTTATTAATACAAGTTAAATACATGAATACGTTTTACTATAATTTTTTTTGTGATCAGCATGATATTATTCACAACAAAAGAGAAATGTGACAATTACAAAGAAACAATGCCATGCTCAAACTGAGAAATGATACATAATGAGTAACAATGGCAAACATTAGCAAATGCTCTGACAAAATAATCACATCAGAAAAGTAGGCAAAGCGTTTTTAATTAATTTTAAATACTGAAAACGTACAATGTAAAATTTACATGAAATGAGAATTTGCACAGTTTGTGGCACACAAAAAATAATCACACTCGAAGAAAGAACTTTAATAAAACAAAGCAAAGAAATTGAAAATAAATTAAAGATATTAATAAAGGTCGACCAAAAACAAATTCAGTCTGCACAATTCTGGCAATTAGAGTTTTCATTCATAAACAATAAAATATGAGGCACACGGTTAATGGGAACAATGAAACTGGTGTTTTAATGTCAAAATACCACTGAACTAAGGCTTCAGGCTTGAGGAGCCAATTATGAGGATGGACTTCAAATGCTCATGAGATAAATTTGCTTGATAATTGGACTTGACATACTTCATTTAAAAAATTTTTTGTTTACACAGGTACGATGTACCAAAAACTCATAAAAATCCACAGGCAAATTGCTTGAAATTTGGAAACTGCTTAGACTGAAAAGATTTATAAAATTGAATCAGATTTCCTTCTTTACACTTGCCTTTCAACATGTCACCTGATTGGAGATCAATAATTTCCTACTGAAACTGACTTGGGAGTATTTCAGCATTGCAGTCAAATGGATTTTGAAACAGCTTTATTTCATCTGTTTTTCCAACAAGATCAGAAAATCGTTCCTGAAATTTGTTTTTGGAAGTCTTTAATGATGTTTGTTGCAAATGAAGAAGGAAATTCTGCTTCACTTTCCTCATTACATTTTTAACCATATAGGAAATAAGCGAAATTCTGAACTTTCGCCTGTCCTTCAAAACATCAGTTTTGCCCTGAATGCCTTGACAGGAGCAAATAAATCAGAAATTAATGTTTTTTCATCTTGCAACTTCAGACTCGGTTGATTCATATGGACTGTCAAGTCTGCAAAAAGTGCCAATTTCCAGAGCCTTACAGTGTTTGATAAAAATGGTTTGGGTCGATTCTTCTGTGTGAGAAATGATTTGCTTTCCTCTCTGAGCAGAAAGAACCATGATCAACGCAAAATCAGTTTCTTTTAGAAAATCATGAAACTGGTGATGATTAAGCCCATGAAATCAAATGAAATTCATAGTTAAAACAACAGGTTTCAGAACACAAGACATATCCACATAATTTCCACTCAGTGCTTGTTGATGGATAATGTAATGGAGAAACATGGGCTTTGAGAGTCCACCAACCTCACAAGCTTTTGTGACTTGTCCAACCAAACCTTTCTTCACCTCAGAAATGGTCTTTCCTCCATCAGTTGTCATACATTGCAGTTTATTCCACTCCAGGTTATAGTCTAACAGTTTTTTGCAATTCTTTGAAGATGTCTTCTCCAGAAACTGTACTGTGCTTGCTGTTACTGATGCTAATTCTTGTGTAGCATTTAATTCACTGTCGATGCCACAGATGAATCCTAGAAGTTTGATGTGTCACACACACCAGTCGATCCATCAAGTGTGAGAGAATAGAACTGAAAATGTCTTGCTTTGTCTGCAATTTGATGAACTATATTGCTTCCTATATCCTTAATTCTACGAGTAACAGTATTTGCCGCAAGACTGATAATAACAGCTTTGCTTTTTCCGGGACTAACTCTTCCACTGTTTCCATCATGCACTCATTGATGAGATCTCCGTCAGTGATTGGCTTTCCTTTTATAGCCAACCCATAAGCTACTTTGTGGCAGGCCCTGCTTACAGCTTGCTTTTCTCCTCTCCACTGTGTAAAAAAAGCTTGTTGGGAAAGCTAACTGCGTTGCATTGATTACATTTTTTCTGAACACTGTGTTCCTGTGAAACAACTTTGTTCAAGTTTTGTCTCATAGTTCGGACGCACATTGTACTCCTTCAAAACTGCACCAGTTTTGAGGGCATTCGAGATACAAAACCTTATCACCTGCTTGTACAAATAAGTACTTTACACCCCATTCTTTATTGAACGTGCGGCACTTGCTGTCTTCTTTTTTTTCTTCCATAACTGAAGCAGCTTATATAGGGTGGAAGCAAGCAGCGCATGGCACACTCTCTGTCGCACAAAAGAGTCGCCCTTCTTTTTTTTTCTTTCAAGGCATCTTTGCTGTGTTCAACTGTTGTCTATTTCTTTCCCTCAGGAACCCTTTGATATCTCTGTATATACTGATGAAATAAAAAGAACAGAAAAAATACATATTTCAAAGGTATCCGAATGTAAATAAATGAGGGAAAATCATTTTAGGTTATTCTACAATCCCCACAGTTATCAGTAGGGGGGGAATAATTCCTAGTAAATGCATGAAGTAGTTCTGACACTAGATTTCCTCACCCCACTTCCTACCATCAGGTCTTCATCTCATCAGTTTGTCGACTTTACACAAATAGGCCCGGTAGGCCGAAGGGAGGCCTAGCCACCTACATTAGTACGAGCCTTTTGGTAAAAATCTCTGAGCATAAGGAGGAAGACCAACCCTTTCAATTACTCTGGCTGGACAGTTGGGGGAAAACTACACAGGAACCATTGATTCTGGTTAACATATATGTTAGAAATGGGGTTTTTGGTTGGCAGTCAGGTTGCCCTCTGTCCAAGCAAGAACCCTCACTCTAGTCAGGGTAAGTCACACACAATCCAAAATCAGCCTGTGCTCACCCTCCGGTAGCTTGGCACGAGCAGTCAGGCTTAACTTAGAAGGCAATGTGTAAAGCATTTGTGCAATAAATCATACAACACCATAGCATAACACCACAAAAATACACCACACAGTGTTTAGAAAAATATATAATATTTATCTGGGTATCTTCAGGTCAAAACGATAAAAGTTGCAATATGAATTTGTAAAGATATCACTGAAAAGTGATATAAAGTGTCTTAAGTCTTTAGAAAGTAAACAGAGTCTCTTTCAAACACAAAGTACCTGGTTTCTGGTGGAAAATCTCCTCAGAGGGCCACAAAGGAAGAGATGCGTGGAAAAAGGGTGAGTGCGTCGATTTCTCCCCAGCACACACGGACTTGCGTCGTTATTTTCCACGCGGGGAAGTCGAGTGTCGTTTTCCGGCGCGCGGACAGTCTCTTTCTGTGGGTCGCGGGGATTACCAGATGTCCCGGGTCTGTGCGTGGATTTTCCTGCTTGTTTTCCGGCTGCGCGTCGTTCTGCGGGGCTGTGCGTCGAAGTTTCGATCTCACGGCAGGCGTCGCGTCGATTTCTCCTGCGGAGTCGGGCGGCGTTGTCCTTGCGAGGCCGTGCGTCAAAGTTTTGATCTCATGGCAGGCGTCGCGTCGATTTCTCCTGGGAAGCCGGGCGGCGTTGTCCTTGCGAGGCCGTGCGTCAAAGTTTTGATCTCACGGCAGGCGTCGCGTCGATTTCTCCCGGGAAGTCGGGCGGCGTTGTCATTGCGAGGCTGTGCGTCAAAGTTTCGGTCGTCCCGAAGGCGTCGCGTTGATCAGCGTCGGTGTGCGGCGTTTTTCTTGCCGCGGAACAAGCTGTGCGTCGAAAAGTTCGGCGCACGGAGCGTCCAAGAGGAAGAGTGAAGTCTTTTTGGTCCTGAGACTTCAGGGAACAGGAGGCAAGCTCTATCCAAGCCCTTGGAGAGCACTTTTACAGCCAGGCAAGAGTTCTGCAAGGCAGCAGGCCAACAACAAGGCAGCAGTCCTTTGTAGAAAAGCAGACAGGTGAGTCCTTTGAGCAGCCAGGCAGTTCTTCTTGGCAGGATGTAGTTTCTGGTTCAGGTTTCTTCTCCAGCAAGTGTCTGATGAGATAGGGCAGATGCCCTGTTTTATACTAAGCTGTGCCTTTGAAGTGGGGGTGACTTCAAAGAGTCTCTAAGAAATGCACCAAGCCCCCTTTCAGTTCAATCCTGTCTGCCAGAGTCCCAGTAGGGGGTGTGGCAGTCCTTTGTGTAGGGCAGGCCCTCCACCCTCCCAGCCCAGGAAGACCCATTCAAAATGCAGATGTATGCAAGTGAGGCTGAGTACCCTGTGTTTGGGGTGTGTCTGAGTGAATGCAGAAGGAGCTGTCAACTAAACCTAGCCAGACGTGGATTGAAGGGCACAACAAGATTTTAGTGCAAAGAAATGCTCACTTTCTAAAAGTGGCATTTCTAGAATAGTAATATTAAATCCGACTTCACCAGTCAGCAGGATTTTGTATTACCATTCTGGCCATACTAAATATGACCTTCCTGCTCCTTTCAGATCAGCAGCTGCCACTTCAACAGTGTATGAGGGCAGCCCCAATGTTAGCCTATGAAAGGAGCAGGCCTCACAGTAGTGTAAAAACGAATTTAGGAGTTTTACACTACCAGGACATATAACTACACAGGTACATGTCCTACCTTTTACCTACACAGCACCCTGCTCTAGGGTTTACCTAGGGCACACATTAGGGATGACTTATATGTAGTAAAAGGGGAGTTCTAGGCTTGGCAAGTACTTTTAAATGCCAAGTCGAAGTGGCAGTGAAACTGCACACACAGGCCTTGCAATGGTAGGCCTGAGACAGGGTTAAGGGGCTACTGAGGTGGGTGGCACAACCAGTGCTGCAGGCCCACTAGTAGCATTTAATCTACCTGCCCTAGGCACATGTAGTGCACTCTACCAGGGACTTACAAGTAAATTAAATAGTCAATCATGGATAAACCAATCAGTAGTACAATTTACACAGAGAGCATATGCACTTTAGCACTGGTTAGCAGTGGTAAAGTGCCCAGAGGTCAAAAGCCAACAACAACAGGTCAGAAAAAATAGGAGGAAGGAGGCAAAAAGTTTGGGGATGTCCCTGTCAAAAAGCCAGGTCCAACAATATACATCAATCCAAAAAATAAAAAAATTGAAGCAAACAAATTGCTAATGCAACTGTTAAGGATAAAAAGCACAGTAAAATCGGCATTCTGGCTAATGTCGGGCGATTTCAATCTTGGCTTGTTCCACAACCCCAGTGAGGACCACATTCAAACAGTGGCAAGAATGCCCAGCCAAACCATCCCAAACAAATGCAGGAAAGATAAAATAGGGGAGAGTTTTATACGCACCTGTGAATCAGTAGGCCTCTCCGTGCTAAACGGACAGAAGTGCCCCGATATTCCACCAGCATGGACAAGATTCTCCGGGAAATCGGTCTCCTATCTAGATTACACCCTGGTGTCCCCTGCTCTGTATAAGTTAGTAAACACCTTTACCATCATGGACCGCACAGAAAGTGATCATAAGCCACAGGTATTTGGGATCTGTGCATCACCACAAAATCCGGAGAAAGCGGCACCGAAAACCTAAAGCGACTCAAATGGTCCTGTGACACCATTGAAAGCCAGGCAGATGAGGCCCTACAAAAGCTAGAGTCAATGCCCACAAGTTGGGCAAAGCTGGCAACAGTATGGGAGTCTTTTGCCACCGACCTCGTAAAAAAAGATTCCTTAAACACGAGAAAGGGAGCACCATTGAAAAACCTGCAAAGTTCACTCTTACCGCTGTCAGTGCGTAAAAGGAAAGCAGCGGTAGGTAAACTGTTAAGGTCACTGCGTAAAAGTCCAGATAACGGATCAATATTGACCACATTGAGAGAGCAAAGGAAATGGTACAAAAGGGATCTATGGACCTTTAAAAAAGGCCAACAGGAGGCCCTGTGGGCCAAACTACATTTTGCGATCAAAACCTCCGACTCCAAAAAGATTTTGGAAAATCATCAACCCAATAGACAATGGCGCAAAACCAGCAATAATGCAAATATAGCAGAGGAAGTATGGGTATCCCATTTAAAGTCCCATCTAAAAGAACTCCCCATCGAAGAAGGTCCTCAAATGCAGGGGCATATGATTGGCTGGGAATCCAGTATCCCTGATCCTTTGAAATTCACGGCACCAGAACTGTTAAAAATCATTGGAAAGTCACGAACGGACTGTGCCCCCGGCCCTAATGCCTTACCCCAAGCATTATTCAAACAAGAAACGGAAAGGTGGGCCAATTTCCTGGCTGCAATGTTCAACAAGGTGCTCACAACAGGCAATGTCCCGGCATCTTGGAAAGGCTCAATAATCCACCCCATATATAAGGGTGGGAGCCCGCTCTCCCCAAGTAACTACAGACTAATCAGCCTTTTAGACGTTGACCTCAAGTACTTTTCCTGCTGTGTGCTAGCGCACCTGGAAGCCTGGATCACAGATAACGACATTTTACCCCTTAATCAAACCGGCTTCACTAAGCACCAAGGAACATTAACAAACCTTATGGGGCTAGGTCTGATCATAAATAGAGCAAAAGCAAAAGGGACTCCAACCTATTTATGTTTTGTGGACTTTAAAGCTGCTTTTGACTGTCTCCTGTGGGCTAAATTACTACTGTGGGGGCTGCCACATTCTATTTTAAACGCCATCAAAATAATATACTCTGTTTCTTTGGTGAAGGTGAAATTGGGGGAAGGCTCTCACCTATCCAGTGCAGTCAAAACAACAGTGGGTGTGAAGCAAGGCTGTGTATTGGCCCCAACACTGTTCAACCTGTACATAGCAGATCTCCCCACTAAGTTAAATGGTCATTCCTCCCACTCTCCCTCACTGGGCGGTCAACAGATTTCCAATCTGCTATATGCAGACGACCTACTACTAATCAGCAATTTTAGAATAGGCATGCAGAAATTGTTAAAGGCATTAGAAGAATACTCAGGATCTAATGATTTAGAAATCAATCATAAAAAGTCTAAAATGATTATCTTAAACCGCAGGCCAACCAGCCGAGGTAAATGGCATATGAATGGGAAAACCCTAGAGGAAGTAACATCATATAGATACCTAGGATTTGTGGTGGACGCCAGAGGTAATTACTCGCCACAAAAAAAAGCAATAAAAAGTAAGACGCAGGCCCTCACTTACGCCTTTTGTAAGCTAGCCAATTCAACCTGCGGTCAGGCTCTGAACTCATTAACAGCCTTAATGAGAGCGAAACTACTTCCAACTATCACCTATGGGACCGAAATAATGAGGGGGATGGAAGTAGGTCTACTGGATAAGCTTCTGATAAAGACCGATAAGTGTGTTTTTCGGCTCCCCGGTCGGGCCTCGCCAGCCCAGGTCAGACTGGAATTCATGCTGGTCAAACAGTCATTAGCCCGACCCGCGGCATACATTAAATGCTGCTACAAACTGAGTTGTGCATTAAAAGGGTCCTTAGCCTATCTAGTCTGGCAGGAAATTATCCTAGAAAGAGGGAGCGGCAACTACATAAGGCATCTAGAAAAAAGTAAGAGTCTTTCGAACTTAGACGAGGTATGGGATCGGTCTCTACCCATCACTGCATTCAATAAAGCCGTGAATAAAGCAAGCAAACTACAGAGCTGGCTAGAAGATAGGGACTTACTGACCAAAAGGGAGCATAGTTGGTTGATCCTTAACTCCTACAAAATGTTTAAAGAATCACTACTTATGGCTGGCTCCTACTCACGGAAAATAAAGCATTCCTTTCTCAGACTTAGGCTGGGTGAAGTCCCAACACTAGACCTCTTGCCAAAATGGAAGAAGGAGCGGCAAGTAGGCCCCCAGGAGTGCCGTCTCTGTCATCTAGCAGAAGAAAACTTGGTGCATGTGGTCTGCATGTGTCCAGCGTTGGCGGTTGAAAGGAGACTCTTGCTGAAAAAAAGAACTAAACAGCTTAAGAATTAGATCCTGTAGACAAGCATTAATTGCAGCTTTTAACCACCGAAACACAATATTGAACATTAGGCTGGTTCAATTTTTGGAAATTTTCTCTCTCAAAATCACAGCCTCTCGAAATAACCAAGCCTTAGGGAGGGTAGAAACGATAGCAAAATCCCTATAGCCCACTTGGAATATATAAAAGAAAGGAAGGCTTCGAGGTAGTTGATTCGGGTTGCTGAGCAGGTTGGTAATAAAGTCTGGTACTAACAATTAGACTTAAGTAGGGGCAAACATAATCAACAGAAGATCTCTTCCCAATTTGTCAAATTTTAAAAAAAAAATGTCTCATTGGTCTATTTCTATTCTCTTCTACATTTCAATGTGGAAGAAAATTTTCATATATAATTTCATTTAAACACAGGACCTTTTAAAGCTATATTTGCCTTATCTGTACTGTTTGTTTTGTTGCCCTATCAATATTAATGTCATATAGCATTGGTAAGTTCTTTTTAAAGAAAAAAAGAAAAAAAATAAACTAATTTTACGTGGAATGCAATTTTATATATATATTTTTTTTTTTCCATTAAGATCTGTAAATGCCTTATTGCACTAATATTGTTCTGTTAAACTTCTATGCGGAAAGAAAAAATTTATGGTTTTAATTAACTAATAAACTTATGTGTTATTCAGACTTTACACAAATGAAAGCACTAGTTGTCCTAAAGGTATCATTCATAGATTCTAATAATACATTTAGGGACATACTTTAAAAATGTATTGTATGTTGCCATAGAATAGGCTGGGTATAAGTTACCACCCCCAGAAATTGCACATGAGAGCTACCATCTACAGGTATCCTGAGGATCAGAAAGCTCTTAGATCACATAGTTATAACTACGTACCTGAAAATGTAAGTTCAACCCTTTTTGCTCAAACAATATGAGCAGCAGGAAAAGTCATATGGAGGGGACTTATAATGAGAGACTCAGCCAACCCAAAATTGAGGCAAAGGCCATAGATCTGACATCATGCTGGTACTGATCCCTTCTGTGGCGTGAAATGATAATTGGAGGTGGCCATACTTGCATATGTTCTTCACAGACAGGGCAGCAAGTTTATTCCTGAAATAGAAGCAGATGCACTTGGCAATGAGCACGGAAAAGCCACTGGTGACACAGTCGCACCAAAGGGCATTACATACCTACCATTCAGCTTTGTTCTGGAAATGGATGATTGCTCCTCTGCTCCACTCCCACAGCTGAATAGCCTAGTAGACTCACCAAAAGACTGGTCGACTTCTCCTGGATACATTAGCTGGGTGTGTCCCCCAAGACTGCAGCACTTGTTATGCCACCTTGAGTGGGACAAGGTAAAAAAAAATGGCTCCCAGTCTGCTACTGCAGATTGGAAGGGCAGTTTTAACTAGTTATTCGGCTTTGCCATTTAGGGTAACAGCAAAGCCCCAACCTCCCTTTGTATTAATATGTGTAAGTCACCCCTAAGGTAGACCTAACAAGCCCTAAGGCAGGGTGTTGTGTTGTAAAAAGTGGAACTTGTACTTTTACTTGTTACAGCAGTAAAAACCTGAAATTGTTGTTTTTACTGTGACTGACACCTCCACCCTGCAAAGTTGTGAATGAAACTACTAAAGTAGGTACTGTAAGGTATCAAACAAATTGGTGCATTAAATCTGATTTAATGGTTGCATCCAATTTAATGTTAGTGTGGGCAAAGTGCAACTCTAAAAGTTGACATTTAAGTGGCTTGATGTTTCCAGTGCCCATTTACTGTTGTACTCAAGGTCTGTCCTGCAGACAGCTTTCTGCCCTCCTGAGGAGACATGCTAACGACTCCCAGGGAGGATAACAGTAGAGGCCTGACACTGCAGGAGGGGTTACCTCATGCCAGCAGGAAGCTACACAGGTGTTAGCCCAAAAGGTGAGCTTCAGATACAAAGCTGCCTTTGAAGGGCAAATGGGAAACACTTGGGAGAGGGGCTGCTCTATCGTTTAGGTAGACAGGCTGACACTAGGCACAGGAGAGAAGAGGCCAGTTGTCAAACCGTTTTTTTCCAGGGGCGTGTAGCCCTTGGGAGCCACACCTCTGGGGGTGGTCTAGGGAGCTCTGCGTGCCGACTGAGGGGTCTCGTCATGTTGGGAGTGGGCAGAATGGTGCATCCTTGGATAGCCAGATGCCACACTCTCTGGAAGTGGTCACCAGGAGGGGAGGGAACCTGGTAGATCATTGACTACTAACCACATCCTACTCTCAGGGCATGTTATGAAGTTGAATCGGGCACCTCTGACACCCAGAACACAGATCTCGATTGACTTGGAAGAAGGACCAAAGGACTGCCCTCCTGCACCAATGGACCAGCGAAGAGAGGCTCCACAGTCGAACACTGCACTTGCTGCACCTGGTGACTGACGAAGAGAGCTGGACTGTGCCTACCCTGCCCTGCTCATGGGGAAGCTGTCTCCAGAGCCCAGTCAAGCTTAGAGGTTCCAAGGGCCAGCAGACTGGCCTCCTGCTCGCAGCACAGAGACGCAACAGCTGAAGTAGGCTGCTGGGGCACGATAGCTCAAAGTCTTCATGCAGCTACCACATCTGCTGTGCAGCACCACAGACTAGGACATGATACACAGAGTTGCACCAGAGTTCGCTGAACCCGGGGTTGCGGTGAGAGAGTTGCTGGGACCCTTAAGAAGGTGAGGTATCAACCAAGGAAGGATTGGCCTGTGTCCGTGGCAGCTAGCAACTGGTGGTCCAGTGGAGACAGGATTTCAGCCAGACTGGAGAGGACTTTGTGGTACATTGACCCTGTAACCATGATCCCCTCACCATCTTCGTGGACCAAGGAACCCCTGTAGGAAGACCTCTTTTGACCTCGTTGCAGCCACAGCATCCTTAGAGCATCTCCAGCATCCTTTACCCTTTATCCCTTGTATCAGGACCACTCTATAGGAATGCATCACAATGCGTATGAAGTGTCTGGAGCTCCAGAAGGATTGTTTCTCCTTTGGAGGTGACTGTTTCTAGGGACCTTGTTGGACCCCCTGACTGCCTCCCCGCCAGAGGTGGTTGTCCCAAGTACTTTTAACTGACCACATTGACACAAGGAAACCTTTTCAAGGAACACTTAGGTAAGTGTCACGTTCACTGAATTTGCCAATGTGTGTGGCATGGCACTTACTCCACGGTGCTACTTGCATGGCTCAGATCACAGTGGCCTCCTCCTGGCATATGGGAGTCGCCAGATCATTCCTGCACATGGTCAACAACCTGATCAGTGCTCACCCGTTTTCTTCACACCTCGATCAGGGTGTCCTCTAAATAGGGTCCCCCACTGGACCTCGCTCCCTCCAGTGCTCTCATCTTCCTCACAGGACAGACTGGTCTTGGCAAGCAGGTAGATGCTGGTACTCCAGGACAGGTGATCTTGATTTTCCGTGGGTGATATCCTCTCATTCAGCAGGGAGACCTTTGGCCGCAGTCTTGGTCAGAGGCAGAAGTCTTGCAGAGCTTCCCCCTCCTCACACAGCCCATCTGGACACTTGACAGATGACAACGTTTTGGAGATCTTAACCACCACTTTTTATAGTCCACTTCCAGACACTAAAATGTGATTTAGGGTCTGAGACTTTAAAGTTTTATGTTGAGGTTCTTCTTCTTTTGAAGTACACTCCTTTCATTTTCTTCTTTCTCATGAAAGACTATTTGTCACAGCTTGCAGGACTCCGAAGATGATTGACACATAACATAATTCATGGGAGTGACCAGAGTTCAAACCTGTATGCCAGCCACAGTGATATGTTCATCAAAAGTTTAGTCCTAGGCCCCCAGTCCTGCTCTTTATGATTCCCTTATGAGCCCAGTCTACTTCCGGAGATATGTCCAGGCCCCTTCCTTGTAATATATCATTGAATCAAAGACCAACCTTTTGAAGTGGAAAGGGGGAATCTCTTCCTCCAGTGTGTCTCACCTAGCTCACAGGAACACAGCAATCCACACATCTTTCTGGGAGGATTACTCTATTACTCACGTCTTCATCAGGCAGGGCTGGGCTTCCCAGAATGGAACCCTGATTCCTCCATGTAATAAACCCCTGATTCCTCCATGTAATAAACTCTTGCAGGCACACTTGCACTCACTGTACATTTGCAGCATACTTATTGTCAAGTACTGTTACCTCCATGCATTGTGCTTTTACAGGCACACATACATTCAGCACACGCAATCAGTCAGCACAAACTGCTTGGTACTGGAGCTTTTCTTTATTGTACCAGTCTGTGCTATTTGCAAGGTCACACTCTGCCAGCACACGCACTCACCATGTGTGCGCTGCACACCACTTCACCCTTCAAGTGTTGGACACGCTTTTGTTGTGCACGCACTGCACAACACTACATCTCTCATTTAATGTATTCCCAGCAGGCATACATACACTCAGTACATACACTAACCATGCATATATTTCACAGTACTACTATCCCTGTACTGTACTCTTCCCAAGCACACACACATCCAGCACAGTCACTGCTCATGTGCTGCACAGCCCTCCCATGTACCGGATGTAGGCAAAGGATGAGTTAGGCACACAGCAGCAGATGTTTTAAAAATGTGAGTGAGCCTGTAGGCATTTCTTCAGTGATGCAGGATTAAAAGAACCTGCTCACTACTACTGATCGCTTCCTTGTAAGCTTCCACCACCATGCTTGTGCTGCTTAACTCTTGGTAAAAGCAATAGCTATCCACCACTATGAGGGTAGCACTTTGGGTGCCCTCCCCGGGTCTAACAAGACCGCAATCCATGAGTCAGGCCTGTGTCATGGCACACACACATGATACATATTCATCTGTGACAAAGAAATCAGCATTAGGGATCCAGGCAACAGTACAGTTGGGCACTGAGGGCAGGGAAACACGTCTTTCACCCTGCAGAAGACTATTCAGTCGTAACAGCGAGCTTTTTTCCTCTAGATTGATCAGTATTTTTCACACATCTGGTTACCCTTGCCCACTTCCCTGGGTCTCTAACCTTTGGACCCCCCAACCCCCCCCCCGTTAAATTTTTTTTTATCACATTGCAAAACATGTGAGCCAGAGCCAATGTATGAGTTTCAAGATGATGGAATCAAAATAAATCTGCTCTAATGCAGACATTGACGTTTTGGGGTGGGGGGGGGGGGAACCCAGATTTACATCAAACCAAAAAAAGCACGTATTCTGAGCAAAGTCTACTTTCATAACAGTTTGGTGAACTCCATTCAGCAATATGGGCTGCAATGGTAGCAAAGTTGCCCATGGGAGTTAAAATGGAAACTTACCAATTTTGTCTCTTATGCATTTGCTGTGACTAATTTGTTTTACATGGTGAATTCAGCCACTTACCACGAGGCCCTTTATAAATGGGACAAAAGATCTGAAAATTATTTGTCTTCTTTGGAGGTGCCATTACAAATGCAATTTTCAACATTATCCTTTTTACAGGTTATTGTACAAGTGTTTTAACAAAAGGACTTCCACTACAAATTTTACCTCTAAGAAACTATTATAGCGTGAGGTTACATTGCTCAGATACATTTCCAAACCAGCATTATCTTTTCTTTCTAAAAAGTTGAACATGCTGAAGCCTGTTTTGCTTCAGTGCAGTGCATTTCTAAAATGCCCAGATATTTATGTCTGAGCACCATTATACTTCCAGACTTCAGGCCTTTGCTCAGGTATGGGGGATGATGTCTTCCCAGGGGAACCTGAAGGGCAGAATAAGAGCTTAACATGTTGTGCTCTATCATAGCCTAGGTAGGAGTTAGTCTATTTACTTTAGTGACAACATGGTAGCGTTATTTCTATGCTTTACTCTCCTTGTCACAATTTTAATCCTGTCATGCTTTATCGTCCTGGTTATTGCAGTACATGCTTTGCTTTCTAAGATATAGTTGCTTCATTAAAACTTTATTGAAACATCTACTGCCTCTGTTTGTCATTGTATATGTGAGACTAATGTAATTGAGAGAAACGGATGAGATCTGAGTGACCACGATTACCCTGAGGAATCAATTGTGTCATGCGCTTGGATGCTTAATCATCCCTGCTCTTGTGTAGAGATGAGGCACTGCTAGTTAGCCGGAGCAAAACCCGGATTAGGGTGACAGGTGTCACCTGTAGTGGGTTAAGACTCAGTCTCCCACACCGCAGGTGATTCTGCCGCTCAAGTCCACTAGTCTCATTAGAATAATGAGAGCCTACGCGACAAATGAAGTTCGGGGCATACCACAGGTCTGCATGTCCCATGAATAATAGAGTTTTCTTAATCTGCTCAAGGCAGATTACATACATTTTCTCTCCAATGTCCATTTGGAGTTTGATTCGGAAAAGCTTGAAAACTCTCCATTTCTGGCCGGTATTGTTTCGATCACATTACACTTTCAATGGACACTTCCGTACGGTCGGAACAAACATCTTACTTGCCCTTCGGGCCCGTGCGCCCAACTCGGGCATGGTCGGGCTCACCACGTGGAAGCCTCATTGATCGGACTCCATTCCGATTCTGTCCTCGGTGCCAAGCTAAATTCCCTTATACGGACCAACACTGTAATCTCTGCCTTTTCCCCGACCATCGGGAAGAAAATTGCGAGGCCTGCAGATCCTTCCAGTCGAAAAAGGCTCTCCGGGACAGAAGAGCACAGAGACTCGAGATGGCATAAAAAAGCACTGAACATCTTGACATCGAAGAGGAAGAAATCATGCAGACCGCATCTCCATTTGAGGATCTGACTCTGACCAGGATTCTGAAGAGGACAGACCGGTCAGGACAGCACGTGAGTACGCCTGCCCCTGTGTCATCCAAGCCCAAACATAAGGCCTTGGGGACCCCCACTGCCTGAAGGTATAGCTCCACCCGAAAGAAAACACTCGGTGACCAACCCACCAGCTCGGCACTGAAGAAGGCCACCCCTCCGAAGCCATCGGACTCGAGCCAAAGCTCTGTCTCCGAACCGAGCAAACACCGCTCTTCCGAATCTAAATCTCGAAAATCATTTTCGGAGCCGAGACCATCCTCAACCCCATCTTTTTCGATACTGAAGAAGCCAACTTCAAAGCCAAAAAAAAACTAGTTATACTGAGGAGCATGGATTTTCAAAAGCACTTAGAGAAAGCCATAAGTCTACTGAGGAGGACTCACAAATGAAACCAGTCATGGAAGCAATGGATGAAAGGCAAGCCAGGATTCATATCCATAAAGAAACTGGCAGAACTGTAACTGCATCTCCTCCAAAACCAAAGAGGAAATTAGCCTTTCAGGAGGAATTGGACACTACACAGCCTTCAGCTAAAGTGCCATAAACAAAGGACAGACATCCACCTCCTCAATTTTCTCCTCCTCAGTCTCTTCCTCACTCTCCACATCTACATATCTCTCCTCCTGCCAGTCCTACACCTATGCAGTCACCATCACACTCGTTTGATTTGCAGCAGGACAATGTGGATCCATGGGATCTTTATGATCCAGACCCCATTCCAGACAATAGCCCGGATTGCTATCCCTCTAAGCCTTCACCACAAGAGGATAGTACAAGCTACACTTGGGTATTATCAATTATCCGCAATGGCTATTGCCTAGAATTGATACAAACTCCTCCAAATATTCCAACAAAACCACACAGGCTGTCCACAGACCATATCACTCTGTTACAGGAAGAAGTCAAATCTCTAGTACTCAAACAAGCAATAGAAGCCATGCCACAAAATCAAGTAGGGACGGGAGTTTACTCACTGTATTTCCTCATTCCCAAAAAGGATGGCACCTTAAGGCCAATATTAGATCTCAGAACCCTCAATCTTTACATCCTGTCAGAACACTTTCATATAGTAACCCTACAGGATGTTATCCCACTACTTCAGCAACACGATTTCATGGCAACATTAGACCTCAAAGATGCGTATTTTCATATACCCATCCATCCTGCGCACAGAAAATATCTCAGGTTTGTCATTCAAGGAAAGCACTATCAGTTCAAAGTGTTACCCTTTGGAATAACAACAGCTCCAAGGGTATTCACAAAGTGCCTAGCGGTAGTCGCAGCCTACCTAAGAAGACAACACATACATGTCTTTCCATATCTAGACGATTGGCTGATAAAATCAAACAGTCATACGCAGTGTCAAAACCATGTGCATTATGTAATACAAACCCTGCACACGCTAGGGTTCTCAATAAACTACCAAAAGTCACAACTACAGCCTGCGCAAATACAACAGTATTTAGGGGCAATACTAAATACTCAAAAAGCGCTTGCAAGTCCAAATACACAGAAAATACAAGCATTCCACAATATATTAGCACAAATACAGACAAGTCAACAGTACTCTGTCAAATTTGTCATGAAAGTATTGGGTATGATGGCATCATGTATTGCAATTGTTCCACATGCAAGACTAAACATGCGGCCCTTGCAACAGTGCCTTGCGCAACAATGGTCACAAGCACAGGCTCAACTTCAAGATCTAGTGTTGATAGGGCGCCAAACATGCATGTCCCTTCAGTGGTAGAATTCCACAAATCTAAACAAAGGGCGGCCATTTCAAGACCCTGTGCCTCAGACCATAATTACAACAGATGTATCAATGATTGGCTGGGGAGCTCACCTCAGCAATCACAACATTCAAGGACAATGGGATGCCCAAAACAAATAGCTATACATAAATCACTTAGAGCCGTTAGCTGTCTTCCTAGCACTCAAAGCTTTTCAGCCTCTCCTTATTCACAAACATGTCCTGATCAAAACAGACAACATGACCACCATGTATTACCTAAACAAACAAGGAGGGACACATTTGTCCCAACTCTCCCTCCTAACTCAAATTTTTTTGAAATGGGCAATACACAACCAAATTCACCTGGTAGCACAATACATTCCAGGGATACACAACCAATTAGCAGATGTTCTCAGCAGAAATCATCAACAGACACACGAGTGGGAGATTCACCCTCAAGTACTTCAAAAATACTTTCAACAATGGGGAACACCAGTCATAGATCTGTTCGCCACCAGCGAAAACGCTAAATGCCAAAACTTTGCATCCAGATACCCACATCCCCTATCCAAGGGCAATGCTCTATGGATCAATTTGTCAGGGATATTTGCTAACGCTTTCCCCCCCCCCTCCCACTCATTCCATTTCTAGTTAACAAATTGTGTCAAAACACGCTCAGTCTGATACTCATAGCTCCAACGTGGGCGCGTCAGCCGTGGTACACACCACTACTAGACCTGTCAGTAGTACCACCCTCCAAACTCCCAAACAGACCAGATCTGTTGACACAAAACAAAGGGCAGATCAGGCACCCAAATCCCAACACACTCAATCTAGCGATTTGGCTCCTGAGGTCATAGAATTTGGGTATTTACAGCTACCAACTGAATGTACGGAAGTAATTAAGCAAGCAAGAAAACCCTCTACCAGACAGTGCTATTGCAACAAATGGAAAATATTTGTATATTACGGTCAATCTAAACAAATTGCCTCTCTTTCAGCATCAATACAAGATATTGTATGCTATTTACTTCATTTACAAAAATCTAATTTAGCATTCTCTTCCATAAAAATACATCTCACTGCGATTTCCACATATTTGCAAAATATACAGCACAGCTCTTTATTTAGAGTACCTGTTATCAAAGGCTTCATGGAAGGTTAAAACACATAATTCCACACAGAACACCTCCAGTTCCTTCATGGAATATAAACATAGTGCTTACGTGACTTATGGGCCCACCATTTGAACCTATGCACTCACGTCAAATGCAATTCTTAACATGGAAGGTTGCCTTCCTAGTCGCCATTACATCATTGCGAAGAGTTAGTGAAATTCCAGCTTTTACTATTGAAGAACCGTTCATACAAGAACACAAACATAAAGTCTTACTACGAACTAACCCTAAATTTCTTCCTAAAGCAGTATCACCTTTTCATATCAATCAAACAGTGGAATTTCCAGTCTTCTTCCCACAGCCGGATTCTGAGGCAGAAAGAGCTCTACATACATTAGACATTAAAAGAGCTCTAATGTACTACATAGATAGAACAAAAACATTCTGGAAACTTAAACAGCTATTTGTAGCTTTTCAAAAACCTCATACTGGTAACCGCATTTCAAAATAAGGTTTAGCAAGATGGATAGTAAAATGCATCCAAACATGTTACCTTAAAGCTAAAAGACAACTCTTAATTGCTCCTAAAGCACATTCCACAAGGAAGAAAGGTGCTACAATGGCTTTCTTAGGAAATATACCAATGGCTGAAATATGTAAAGCAGCTACTTGGTCAACACCACATACATTTACTAAACGTTATTGTGTAGATGTTTTAGCAGCACAGCAAGCCACAATAGGTCAAGCTGTACTAAGAACATTATTTCAAACAACTTCAACTCCTACAGGCTAACCAGCGCTTTTATTGGAGGAATAACTGCTTTCTAGTCTATGCATAGCATGTGTATCTGCAGCCACACATGCCATCAAATGGAAAATGTCACTTACCCAGTGTACATCTGTTTGTGGCATGTTCTGCTGCAGATTCACATGCACCCTCCCACCTCCCCGGAGGCCTGTAGCTGTTAAAGTTAAACAAACACTTGTACATATGTATGTGTATATATATATGTTCGATGGCATGTGTAGCTGCAGATACACATGCTGTGCACAGTCCGCCATCTGGTGTTGGGCTCGGAGTGTTACAAGTTGTTTTTCTTCGAAGAAGTCTTTTCGAGTCACGAGACCGAGGGACTCCTCCCATTTCGACTCCATTGCGCATGGGCGTCGACTCCATCTTAGATTGTTTTTTTTCCGCAATCGGGTTCGGACGTGTTCCTTTTCGCTCCGTGTTTCGGGTCGGAAAGTTAGTTAGAATCTCTGAAAAAATCGTCGGTATTGTTTGCGTTCGGTATCGGGTTAGTTAGAACAAATCGACACCGAATTTTGAAGAGCTCCGGTGGCCCTTTGGTTTTTTTTTGATCCCCCGTCGGGGCCTGGTCGGCCCGGCCACGTGCGACTTCAAGGCTGATGGAACGGACCCCATTCCGCTTCTGCCCAAAATGCCATAACAAGTATCCGTATACGGATCAGCATCTGGTCTGTAACTTGTGCTTGTCCCCCGAGCACAAGGAGGATACTTGTGAAGCCTGTCGAGCGTTTCGGTCGTGGAAGACGCTGAGAGACCGAAGAGCCAGGAGACTACAAATGGCATCCACGCCGACAGGTCAAGAACGTTTAGAGGAGGAAGAAGCAGCTTTCTCCATCCACGAGTCGGATTCTGAAGAACTCGACCCCAAAGAAACACCCCAAACCGTGAGTAAGACGTCGAAAATCAAGACTCACGAGAAGTCCACAAAAGCCCAGGGGACGCCACTGCCAACAGGCCATGGCTTAACCCGAAAACTAGGTGACCGATCCAAGGCACAGAAAAAAGGCATGCTGGTGTCGAAGTCATCCGACTCCGGTCGAGATACCGCCACACAGCAACCTCGGAGCCGAGGCAGCGGCTCCGAGAAACTTCGGCACAGAGACAGCGGCACCGAAGAATTTCGGCACCGAGACACCACGCCGAAAACAAAGAAGGTTTCTTCGGAGCCTAAAAAGACTTCCGAAAAGGTTTCGGTTCCAAAACAGCCAGCCTCGGAGACGAAAACTAGTTCCTATACAGAGGAACAAGGATTAACCTCCCAATTACATAGATTTGGAGAGGAGCTTCAAGCTGTAGAGCCTGACTACACGCAAAGAAGGCCTCATATTCATGAGGACACAGGGAAGATAACCACTCTTCCCCCAATCAAAATAAAAAGGAAACTTGCCTTTCAACAAAAGGACAAGCAACCACAGGCAAAAGTGGCAAGGAAAACAACCCCACCACCGTCTCCACCACCATCAATACATGCATCACCAGCAACAACTCCACCACTGATGCACTCACCAGCTCATACTACAATAAGTCAGGATGATCCCGATGCATGGGACCTTTACGATGCTCCAGTGTCTGACAACAGCCCAGACTCCTATCCCACAAAACCGTCACCACCTGAGGACAGTACATCCTACACACAGGTGGTCGCAAGGGCAGCCGAATTTCACAACGTCACCTTACATTCTGAACCAATTGAGGATGAATTTCTGTTTAACACCCTATCCTCCACCCATAGCCAGTACCAAAGCCTTCCCATGCTCCCAGGAATGCTAAGACATTCAAAACAAATATTTCAGGATCCAGTTAAAGGCAGAGCCATAACTCCAAGGGTGGAGAAAAAGTACAAGCCACCGCCAACAGATCCAATCTATATTACAACACAACTAACACCAGACTCAGTAGTTGTCGGGGCAGCTCGTAAGAGAGCCAACTCTCATACCTCAGGAGACGCACCACCTCCAGACAAAGAGAGCCGCAAATTTGATGCTGCGGGAAAAAGGGTTGCAGCACAAGCAGCAAATCAATGGCGTATTGCCAATTCACAAGCACTTTTGGCAAGATACGACAGAGCTCATTGGGATGAAATGCAACATTTCATCGAACACTTACCCAAGGAGTTCCAAAAAAGAGTGCAACAGGTGGTAGAAGAGGGACAAAGTATCTCAAATAATCAGATACGGTCTTCCATGGATGCAGCAGATACAGCTGCAAGGACAATAAACACTGCAATCACGATACGAAGGCACGCATGGCTGCGCACTTCAGGGTTCAAGCCGGAAATCCAACAAGCTGTGCTCAATATGCCATTTAATGAACAGCAATTGTTTGGGCCGGAGGTAGACACTGCCATTGAGAAACTCAAAAAAGACACCGATACAGCCAAAGCCATGGGCGCACTCTACTCCCCGCAGAGCAGAGGCACATTTCGAAAAACACCTTTTAGGGGAGGGTTTCAAGGTCAACCCACAGAAACCACAACCTCACAAACAAGGCCTACTTACCAGGGTCAATATCAGAGGGGAGGTTTTCGGGGGCAATATAGAGGGGGCCAATTCCCAAGAAATCGAGGAAAATTCCAAGGCCCCAAAACTCCTCAAAATAAACAGTGACTCACAAGTCACACAACCCCATCACATAACACCTGTGGGGGGAAGACTAAGCCAATTTTACAAACTTTGGGAGGAAATAACAACAGACACTTGGGTCTTAGCAATTATCCAACATGGTTATTGCATAGAATTTCTCCAATTCCCTCCAAACGTCCCACCGAAAACACACAATATGTCAAAACAACATATAGATCTTCTAGGACTAGAAGTTCAAGCATTGCTACAAAAGGACGCAATAGAATTAGTACCAAATCTACAAAAAAACACAGGAGTTTACTCACTGTACTTTCTAATACCCAAAAAGGACAAAACTCTGAGACCAATACTAGATCTCAGAACACTAAATACCTACATCAAATCAGACCACTTTCACATGGTCACGTTACAAGACGTAATCCCACTGCTCAAACAGCAAGATTACATGACAACATTAGACCTAAAAGATGCGTATTTCCATATACCAATACATCCTTCACACAGGAAATCCCTAAGGTTCGTATTCCAAGGAATACATTACCAATTCAAAGTGTTGCCATTCGGAATAACAACTGCGCCAAGAGTTTTTACAAAATGCCTGGCAGTAGTAGCTGCACATATCAGAAGGCAGCAAATACATGTGTTCCCGTACTGGTTAATCAAAACCAACACGCTAAGACAGTGTTCACAGCACACAAAATATGTCATACAGACCCTTCACAGGCTAGGTTTCTCCATCAACTACGCGAAGTCACACCTTTTGCCGTGTCAAACACAGCAATACTTAGGAGCGGCAATCAACACAGCAAAAGGGATTGCCACTCCAAGTCCACAAAGGGTTCAAACATTTCACAAGATAATACAGGCCATGTATCCAACACAAAAGATACAAGTCAAAATGGTAATGAAACTCCTAGGCATGATGTCTTCATGCATAGCCATTGTCCCAAACGCAAGATTGCACATGCGGCCGTTACAACAGTGCCTAGCATCACAATGGTCACAAGCACAGGGTCAACTTCTAGATCTGGTGTTGATAGACCGCCAAACATACATCTCGCTTCTATGGTGGAACAGTACAAATTTAAACCGAGGGCGGCCTTTCCAAGACCCAGTGCCACAATACGTCATAACGACGGATGCTTCCATGACAGGGTGGGGAGCACACCTCAATCAACACAGCATCCAAGGACAATGGGACATACATCAGAGGCAGTTTCACATAAATCACTTAGAACTGTTAGCAGTATTTCTAGCGCTGAAAGCATTTCAACCCATAATAACCCAAAAATACATTCTTGTCAAAACAGACAACATGACAACAATGTATTATCTAAACAAACAAGGAGGGACACACTCGACACAATTGTGCTTCCTAACACAAAAAATATGGCATTGGGCGATTCACAACCACATTCGCCTAATAGCACAATTTATTCCAGGGATTCAGAACCAGTTGGCAGACAATCTCTCTCGAGATCACCAACAAACCCACAAATGGGAAATTCACCCCCAAATACTAAACAATTACTTTCAAATTTGGGGAACACCTCAAATAGATCAATTTGCAACAAAGGAAAACTCAAAATGCCAAAACTTCGCATCCAGGTACCCACAAGATCAATCCCAAGGCAATGCTCTATGGATGAACTGGTCAGGGATATTTGCGTACGCTTTTCCCCTCTCCCTCTCCTTCCATATCTAGTAAACAGGTTGAGTCAAAACAAACTCATACTAATAGCACCAACATGGGCAAGGCAACCTTGGTACACAACACTACTAGACCTTTCAGTAGTACCTCATGTCAAACTACCCAACAGACCAGATCTGTTAACACAACACAAACAACAGATCAGACATCCAAATCCAGCATCGTTCAATCTAGCAATTTGGCTCCTGAAATCCTAGAATTCGGGCACTTAGACCTTACACAGGAATGTATGGGGGTCATAAAACAAGCTAGAAAACCTACCACTAGACACTGCTATGCAAATAAGTGGAAAAGATTTGTTTATTACTGCCATAATAATCAAATTCAACCTTTACACGCATCTGCAAAATAAATAGTAGGATACTTACTACATTTGCAAATATCTAACCTAGCTTTCTCTTCCATTAAAATACATCTTACGGCAATTTCTGCTTACCTACAAATTACGCACTCAATTTCATTGTTTAGGATACCAGTCATAAAGGCGTTTATGGAAGGCCTAAAGAGAATTATACCACCAAGAACACCACCAGTTTCTTCATGGAACCTCAACATTGTCCTAACACGACTCATGGGTCCACCTTTTGAGCCCATGCACTCTCGTGAAATGCAATACTTAACGTGGAAAGTTGCATTTTTAATTGCCATCACATCTCTAAGAAGAGTGAGTGGAATTCAAGCATTTACCATTCAAGAACCATTTATTCAAATACACAAAAATAAAGTTGTTCTACGGACCAATCCTAAATTTTTACCAAAAGTAATCTCACTGTTCCACTTAAATCAAACGGTAGAATTACCAGTGTTCTTCCCACAGCCAGATTCGGTAGCCGAAAGAGCACTACATACATTAGACATCAAAAGAGCACTAATGTACTACATTGACAGAACAAAACTAATTCGAAAGACAAAACAACTATTTATCGCCTTTCAAAAACCTCATACAGGAAATCCAATTTCAAAACAAGGCATTGCTAGATGGATAGTTAAGTGCATTCAAACCTGCTATCTTAAAGCTAAAAGAGAACTGCCTATTACACCAAAGGCACACTCAACCAGAAAGAAAGGTGCTACCATGGCCTTTCTAGGAAATATTCCAATGAACGAAATATGTAAGGCAGCAACATGGTCTACGCCTCATACATTTACCAAGCACTACTGTGTAGATGTGCTAACTGCACAACAAGCAACAGTAGGTCAAGCTGTATTAAGAACATTATTTCAAACTACTTCAACTCCTACAGGCTGAACCACCGCTTTTGGGGAGATAACTGCTTACTAGTCTATGCACAGCATGTGTATCTGCAGCTACATATGCCATCGAACGGAAAATGTCACTTACCCAGTGTACATCTGTTCGTGGCATTAGTCGCTGCAGATTCACATGCGCCCACCCGCCTCCCCGGGAGCCTGTAGCCGTTTAGAAGTAGATCTTAAACATTTGTACATTTGTAAATATATTACTTAAAACTTTATTATGTACATACGCATTCACTCCATTGCATGGGCACTATTACTAGCATACACAACTCCTACCTCACCCTCTGCGGGCAAAACAATCTAAGATGGAGTCGACGCCCATGCGCAATGGAGTCGAAATGGGAGGAGTCCCTCGGTCTCGTGACTCAAAAAGACTTCTTCGAAGAAAAACAACTTGTAACACTCCGAGCCCAACACCAGATGGCGGACTGTGCACAGCATGTGAATCTGCAGCGACTAATGCCATGAACAGATGTACACTGGGTAAGTGACATTTTCCATATATTCCATTAGCATGGACATCACTGTTCTTTATACTCTCACTCCTACCTTACCCTCTGCGGGAAAACAATCTAACATGGAGTCAATGCCCATGCGCAGTGGAGCCGAAGCGTAGGAGTCACTCGATCCCATGACTCGAAAACATTTTTTCAAAGAAAAACAACTTATAACACTACGAGAACAACACTAGATGGCAGACGTATGCATAGTATGTGAATTTGCAGCAGAACATGCTACGAACAGATGTACACTGGGTAAGTGACATTTTCCATATATATATATATATATATATATATATATATATATATATATATATATATATATATATATATATAGACTATTAAACAGCAAGAGGCATCAACAGTGTAAAATAGCAATAAGCAATAGTAGCCCGAGGGGAGGGGGGGGCAAAATATACTAAGAAAGGGGAATGCAAACACAGGGCCCCCACCTAGGGTAGTAAATCGTGTAGAGGGGAGCTGAGAGTACTAAGAAACCACAAAGGTAAGTAATGCAGTACCCCCAGCGACCAGGAATGCAGGAGTAAAACACTGGATTTCCCCAAAACCACCCCAAAGGATGAATAGAAGAAAAAGAAGACACCCATATCAGCCTGCAAGAAATCTGCAGTGGATTACCAAAAATGGAGACCTGTGGAGAGAGGGAACCAAGTCCAGAAGCGTTTGTGGAGTCTGTGGGGTGTAGGAGATAGTACGTGCCCAGAGGTACCTTTTGGAGTCGTTTGACATAGAAGGGAGACAGGTCAGCACTGAAGGACAGAAGCCATAGAAGGGTTCCTGAGGCAAGCAAAAGTTGTCCCACGCTGGAAGCTGGATTGCAGATGGGTGTCGGTGAAGGATTTCCACCAACAAGCCTTGGCAAAGGCAAATTTGCAGTTGGAGGAAAAGAGGTGCTGCCGGGGACCAGCAAGGTCCAGGAGGACTCTGCCCAGGAAGGGGAGTCACAGGGGACCCTCCGTGTCGCTGAAGATCCACAGGTGCAGAGGCTGCACCCACAGGTGTCCCACAGGACTGGGACAGAAAAGTCCCTGAAGCAGCCCACGCAGTACCACAGAAGTTGCTCTAACGTCTCCGGAGGACCGCGCAGAGGTTCGGGAGTTGCAGGAGGGAGTGCTGGGTACTGGAGTTACACGTTACCTGAAGTTACCCTTGGAGGTGAAGCAAACAAGCCTTGGCAGCTGCAAAGGATGCCGTGCACAGGGGTGCTGTCTTGCGTTTGACAGCTGGTAGAGAGGACCAAGCAAGACTCTCCGGACCACTACCTTTGATGCAGGACCCTTACCACTCAAGATGAGGGGAGATCCACACAGCCGGTTGTCGTTGCAGCCAGTTACCTGTGATTACAGGGGAGCCTTCACGCTAAGGGAGATTCCTTCTTCTTCTTGTGCAGGCTGAAGAGTAGCAGTTTTCTGAGGATGCACGGCTGATTCCAAAGGGAGAGGGTGTTACCTCCCTCTCCCAAAGGAAATCCTTTGTTCTCCCTGCCTGGGCTAGATCAGATCAAGCAGCAGGAGGGCAGAGACCTGTCTGAGGGGTGGCAGCAGCTGGGCTGCCTGGAAAACCCTGTAAGACTGGTGGTAGCAATGCTAGGGGTACTCTAAGGAGCCCCAAGAGTGCATGGAATCATACTTCCAATACTTGCAACACTATTGGGGTATGATTCCAACATGTTTGATACCAAACATGCACAGGTTCGGAGTTACCATTATGTAGCTGGACATAGGTAGTGACCTATGTCCAGTACACATATAAAATGGCGTCCCTGCACTCATGAAGTCCAGTAAACTGGGGCAGGAGTTTGTGGGGGCATCTCTGCTAGTGCACGTGTGAACACAGTCAAACACACTGACAAACAGGCCAAAAGTTAGGCCTAGCTAGAAAGAGGCTACTTCCTACACGTAGGAACATAATGTACCTTTTCATGGAATTGTTTATATAATTTCTGCCCCAAGCATGCCATCTTATCTATTGTTTGGGAACATACCTGCGTCAGGGATCCTACAATATCTGTATAAATACATCTCACACAGACAAGATTATCAGAAGGATTACTGCCAGATGCCATCAATGCCATCTATGCTACACGTCACCTTGATGCAGACCCAGCCTTCATGTCTGATGTAGAGCCTCATTCCAAAGTAACGAGGGTCGGGGGCTCTTCTCATGGACATGGTACTGACAGATTGGGTTTATCACACCTAGCTCTCTTTAGGTTAGAGATTAGGTTCATCATGCTAGGGAATTAGGGCCTATTGCACATCTCATGTTTATTGTAAGATGGTGGGTGTCGATGTATTCATGACTCTCATTTTTACAATTCTGTTTCTTGCATTGTCATTATCCTAATCTTGCAGCCCATGCAATTTACAATAGATTGCAGTCTTGTTAATAAAACATATTGAAACTTTACTGCATCTCCTTAATTGCCTGTGTGTGACTGAGACATGTTACTCATGTGAGAAAAGGGATAATCTCCGTTTAACTATGACTCCCCTGGGATGTTGCACTGAGTCCATGTGTAAAGGCTGCCACAAATCACCTTTTACCGTTTGGGTTTTTGGTGCAGTACTGCTTGTGAGCCAGGAGGGCTGGGTCGACAGTTGCGACTTGTTGTAGGATTGGCCTGATCGCCTACATACAGAAGTGCTGTCCTCCTTAAACCAGCAGTCTTGCCTAGAGCAAGAGTCCAACTATGATAGACTCTCAGATCGATCCATGAACATCCTAAAGTGCATATTGTGTAGTGTTTACTGTACCACTTTGTAAATGAAAGGCAGAATTAACTGTTGGGAGTATGTATACAATATATTGGTTAGTGAATTAGACGAATTGATGCTCATCTATCAGTCATTCCTACCACTGTTAAACTTTCTTCTCTATTTCTGTCGGGGTTTCTAAAACATTTTAGCCAGGCCAGGTGCCCTTGCTTACCACAGTGGAGCCATAAGTCTGAAAGAGCATAACAGTCCTCTTTCTCTTTAATGAAAGACCATGCATACCCTTAAGTTTCATAGGCTCTGACGAATGGTCTGTGTGTCTTGGATGACTAATATCAACAGGTTGTCACATGAAATAAGGAGTGTATCAGTACTGTGACCTTCACCTTTCACATAGTAGTTGCTCTATTTGTAGTACAAAATCCAAGAGAGCTGGGTACTACAGCTCAAAAGGCTTTTTTTAGTTTGTCTTTCAGATCCTTTGAGGAATACTGGAGCATTTTTTCTACTGGCCATTGAGTCCCTTCAAATATAGTGAAGTGAGTAAAAAGAAATAATAGGCCTTTGCTTAACTGCTTGTTATTCAAGAACTTAATTTCTGATGGATACATCTTAGCATAGATTTCTCACCTTATGAACAGTCCGCCCAGGCTTCATACTTTACCAAAAAACCTTTTCCAAGCATTGACTTTCCAGTGTGTCACACTGCTGGTGAAGATGTAACTTTACTTATGGAAGCAACATCACCGGAGTATGGTTAGTGCCAACCGGTGTCCTGGGGAGCAGTTCCCGTCTTTCCACATCTCAGCAATCTGGTCACAGAACACTGTCTCTCTGACAGTGATAAATTCCATAGCTTTCAACGGTGACTACTTCAGATGTCTCCGCAAGGAGCTGCAAGTTTAAAGCATTTCAGATGGTGATCAGGATGACCTGGCAATCCACAAGTCTGTCACCACACGCTGTAGACCAGCTCCGGGAATCCTGCACTTTTTATCCTCTCACCATTCACTGGTGAGACTAGTGGTTCACACCTAGTCTTCAAGGAAGAACCCCCACACATTTCTTAAAGGCTCCTCCGAACAGGGACCCTGAGAAGCCCTGGGTCATAATGTTATTCCTCCAGCTGCTTGGCTGTCCGCACAGCTTATGACACCTGTCATTTAGGCCCATACATCCGTACATTATTGCAACTAGTGAAGCTTGTCAGCCTCCCTATGATAAACCCATACCCTGACCTTGTGGTTGATGGCCTAAATGCTTGATATCAGATACTGAAATGTGGCTTCACCAGTGCAGACACCCTTTCTTCGTTTGTGGTTGCAACTGTCATGGTGTATTTGGCATGCTTGGATACATTCATTCCACTTGATTTTTGAGAGAGATACAGTTTCATTCATGGACATGCCTTTGACACTGAACGACTATTTGGAGAAAAGGCTGATTTCTCCTTGGACTGAATTAATATGGGAATTTGTAAAGCGCACTACTCACCTGTGAGGGTCTCAAGGCACTGGGCGGGGGTACTCAGACAGCTAGCCTAAAACTTGTGGTTAGGAGCTGTCCAGATAATGTCATGCCTTGACTGAATACCTTCTCCTAGACAATCAGTGATTTCCAGTGTAATTGAGACCCCTCAGGGTTGAAAGTCTTGCTCAACACTGAAGAATCACTGAGGCCAAGGACATTACACTCAGACCCAAGGGGGTTTGATCAGCCTTCCGCACCTCAGCAAACCACTAATATATAGTAAAAGTGGTAACCTTTTGTAAATTTCCACTACATGTGAAAGAGGAGGAGGAAGATTTCAATGAGACTCATTCCAAAATGGAGAGGAGTATGTAAGATACTATATATATTTTTATATATATATATATATATATATATGTATATATTTTCGATGCCATTGTAGCTGCAGATACACATGCTTTGCATAAGTGTCTGCCATCTAGTGTTGGGCTCAGAGTGTTACTAGTTGTTATTCTTCGAAGAAGGTTTTCGGGTCACAAAATCGAGTGACTCCTCCTCTTGGTGATAGTGCGAATGGGCACTGAGTCCTTTGTTAGATTGTTTTCTTTTCGCCGCCGGGTTTGGACTTGTTTCCTCTCGCCCTGGTAGATCTCGGTTCAGTAGTATCTGAACTTTTCTCTTCTTTTTTTATAATCGTCAGTATAGTTCTCGATCGTGTTTTCCAAACTTAAATTCTATCCAGTTGCAATCATCGGGGTCGATTAAACACCCTTTAAGGGGGGACCTCGCCCTTCTTGGGCCTACTTTCGCACATGGTAGTCGAATGGTATCAGGCTGATGGAACGGACTCCGTTTTGTTTTTGCCCTCAATGTCATGCCAAGTTTCCATACACCGATCAGCACTCAGTGTGCAATCTCTGTCTTTCTCTGGATCACAGAGAAGATAGCTGTGAGGCTTGTTGATCCTTTTGTTCGAAGAAGACTCTTAGGGTTCGAAGAGCACGTCCGTTGGAGATGGAGTCCAAGTCGTCGGAACAAACGCCCCACATCTTCGGTGAAGAACACGCACAAGAAGAATTGGCCCATCACACAACAGTTTCCATCACAGACTCTGATTTGGATCGAGATTGCGATGGCGACAACCAATCCATCCCACGGGCGCAGTATGTGAGTACATTAGCCCCTTCCGACAACAGAAACCTGCCAAAAAAACGTCAGCACCAGTCTTGGGTCCCCCCTGCTGGCCAGGCATGGTCGGACCCAAAAAATACAATTGGATGACCAACCCTCGGGTTCGGCACTGAAACATAAGACCAAAGTGCGTTTGGCACCGACCAAACATCTTGCTATACCGGTTTCAGGATTCAGCCGAAAATCAGGGGCTTCCACCTCAGAGCCGAAACAATTAACGGTTTCAGAGCTGACATTTTCAGCCCGATTTAAACATACAGTTTCCAAACTTTCGGAGTTGAAACCTGTGAGTGGAAAATATGCTCAGGTTACTGAGGAGTCTTTAGAAATAAGGCCCATATTGGAAGTAATGGACGCTAAACAGCGAAAAATCCATATACATAAGGACACAGGAATAATCATAGCTTCTCCTCCTCCAACAATCAAAAGAAAATTTACTTTTCAAGAGACTTTAGAAACTGAACCTCCAACTGCTAAAATATTTAACCAAAAGGAGAAACCGAAGGCACCACAACAGCCTTCACGACCACATTCTCCTTTACTCCCTCCTTCTCAACCACTAGATACTCCACCTCCACCATGTACACAATTTTTCTACAATCCCCTATTTCAACACATGGAAATGATTTATGACACTCAACAGGATATAGATCCATAAGTTTATATGATTCAGATCCCATCCCTTCTAATGATCCTGATTTATACCCTGCAAACCCATCTTCACCTGAAGATACCACTGCTTACAATCAGGTTAGATCTAGGTCAGCTGCGTATCGTAAGGTACAGTTACACACTGAACCCATTGGGGATGATTTTTTATTTGACACACTAACACCTACTCATAAGGAGTATCAGTGTCTTTCTCTGCTCGCAGGCATGCTTAAACATGCAGAGGACATTTTCAAGGAACCGGTAAAATCTAGAATTATTACACCAAGGGTGGCTAAAAAGTATAAACCTGCACCCACTGATCCGGTTTTTATTAGAGATCAGTTGCCTCCTGACTCTAAAGGCGCCAGTGCAGCAAGAAAACAAGCAAATAGCCAATCTACAGGGGATGCTCCTCCTCCATACAAGGAAAGTCGTAAATTTGATGCAGCTGGAAAGAGAGTAGCAATTCAAGCTGCTATCCATTGGAGGATTGCAAACTCTCTAGTACTGTTGGCAAGATATGATAGAGCTCATTGGAACGAAATGGATGATTTGCTACAGTACCTTAAACCAGAAAAGGGCACAACAGATAGTAGCAGAGGGGCAGGCCATTTCTAATAATCAAATTAGATCTGCAATAGATACAGCAGCAAGAGGTATCAACACCAGTATCATCATTAGAAGGTTAAGGACTTCAGGGTTTAAACCAGAAATACAACAGGCAGTGTTGAATATGCATTTTGATAAGCAACACCTATTTGGGCCAGAGGTTGATACCACCATAGAAAAGCTGAAAAAAGATTCTGATACAGCTAAAGCTATGGGTGCCCTTTAAACTACACGTACTCAGGGAACTTTTTGCAAGCCGAAGTTTGGAGGTGGTTTCAAACTATCAACCTCAGAACCGTCCACATCCCAACACAAACAAGGGCCACATTTTTACAACAGAGGCACCTTCAGAGGTTCTTACAGAGGAAATAATTATAGAGGGAAAGGTCAATCAACTACCCCAAGAGCTTCCGCCACCTCAACCAAACAGTGACTTTTTACAGATCCCCACACAACATACATCTCCTGTGGGAGGAAGACTGGTACATTTTTACCCACAATGGCACAACATTGATACAAATCAATGGGTTCTATCAATTATCCAACATGGTGATTGCCTAGGACTTTTCTCTACTCACCTCGCTTGCACAAACTTACTCTGAAACATCTCAATTTATTGAAACAGGAGGTACAATCACTTCTACTCTAAGGTGCCATAGAGATGGTACCTATATCCCAACAAGGGTCGGGGAGTGTATTCACTATACTAACTCAAACCACAGAAAGATGGTACTCTCAGACCAATCTTAGATCTCAGACCCCTAAATCAGTACATTCTGTCAGAACACTTTCACATGGTCACTCTACAAGACATCATTCCCCTGCTACAAAAACAAGATTACATGACAGCATTAGATTTAAAAGATGCTTATTTCCACATTCCCATACATCCACCACATCTGACATTTCTAAGATTTGTTGTAGCAGGGAAGCACTGCCAATTCAAAGTACCACCCTTCTGAGTAACAACAGCACCAAGGGTATTCACCAAAGGCCTGGCAGTAGTTGCAGCATTCATCAGAAGACAACACATACATGTCTTTCCATATCTGGACGACTGGCTCATAAAAGCCAGTACAATTAAAACCTGTCAGCAACACACACAGTATACAGTGGACACCCTACACAACCTAGGATTCTCAATCAATTATCAAAAATCTCACCTGCAGCCAGCACAAACCATATTTAGAAGCCATTCTGAACACTCAATCAGTATTAGCATACCCAAACCCAGTGAGAGTTCAAGCTTTTCACAATCTCATATCTCAACTGCAATTTGGAAATGGGCAATTCGCAATCACATTCAACTATTAGCAGAATATATCCCAGGGATACACAATCAACTAGCGGACCTCTTAAGCAGGACGCAGCAACAAGTACACAAATGGGAGATTCACCCACAGGTGATTCAACAATGCTTTCAAATCTGGGGAACCCCAGACATAGACCTCTTCGCCACAAGCGAAAATGCAAAATGCCCAAGTTCGCATCCTCAATCCAAGGGCAATGCTCTATGGATTAGTTGGTCAGGGATATTTGCTTACGCTTTTCCACCTCTACCACTAATTCCATTTGTGGTCAACAAGATCCATCACACCTCTCTCACTATGATACTCATAGCTCCTACGTGGGCACGCCAACATTGGTACACAACACTATTGGGTCTGTCTGTAGTACCACATCACAAGCTTGCAAACAGACCAGACGTATTAACTCAGAACAAAGGTCAAATCAGGCATCACAATCCCAGTGTGCTCAACCTGGCAATTTTGCAAGGTCATAGAATTTGGCTATCTATAGCTTCCATCTGAATGTATGGACAGTGTTATGCAGCTAAAAGGAAACATTTTGTATATTACTGCCAACCCAAAAACATTAATCCACTTAAAGCATCAGTACAAGATATTGTCTGTTATTGCCTCTATTAAAATCCATTTAACAGCAATAGCTGCTTACCTCCAAAACAGACAGCATACTTCTCTGTTTATGATTCCTGTTATTAAAGCTTTCATGGAAGGTCTTAAAAGAATTAATCCACCTAGAGCTCAACCAGCTCCTGCCAGGAATCTTAACATCGTGCTCACAAGACTTGTGGGCCCACCATTTGAACCCATGCATTCTTGCCCTATCCAGGTATTGTCATAGAAGGTTACTTTCTTAGTAGCAATTACTTCCTTTAGAAGAGTTAGTGAAATTCAAGCATTCCCTTTAGAAGAATCTTTCTTCCTTATTCATAAAAATAAAATGGTCTTTAGATTCCGGCACCGAACGATCTCAACACCGAGAGTTCAACTCACCCAAGGTGAGGAAAAATTTTGTCGGAACCGAAAAATACAGTTTGGGAAACATCGGTACTGAAAAAAGCAGCTTCGGAGCCGAAAAGAAGCTCTTACACAGAAGAGCAAGGACTTTCCAGCCAAATGCGTGAAAAACACAGTTTGAGCAGGAAATAAGTATGGATGAACCAGACCATACCTAAAGGAGGTTGCATATCCAGAAAGAGACTGGGAAAATACAAACTCTTCCTCCAATTAAGACCAAAAGAAAACTGACATTTCAGGAGACAGAAATGCAGCCGAAGACCAAGGTGGCCAGAGAAAAATCCCCACCACCAAGGTTTTCACCACAGCCTTCCCCACTACACTCACCACAACTGTCTCCAGTGGGAACACCTCCAATGCAGTCACCTACACATACAGGGATGACACAGGATGATCCTGATGCATGGGACTTATATGATGCACCAGTATCAAATAACAGTCCGGATTGTTACCCAACAAAGCCGTCACCTCCAGAGGACAGTACTGCATATACGCAGGTACTATCCAGGGCAGCTACGTTCCACAACTTAGCAATGCATTCTGAGTCAATAGAGGATGATTTCCTGTTCAACACCTTGGCATCCACCCACGCATCCTACCAGAGTCTGCCAATGCTCCTGGGTATGCTTAAACATGCAAAACAAGTATTCCAGGAGCCAGTTAAAGGAAGGGCTATCACGCCTAGGGTGGAGAAGAAGTACAAGCCTCCCCCAACTGACCCTGTGTTTATAACACAACAACTTACACTAGACTCGGTGGTTGTAGGAGCAGCAAGAAAGAGGGCAAACTCTCAATCGTCAGGAGACGCTCCACCGCCTGACAAAGAGAGTAGAAAGTTTGACGCAGCGGCCAAACGAGTGGCAGCACAGGCAGCCAATCAATGGCGGATCGTTAATTCGCAAGCCCTACTTGCTCACTATGATAGGGCACACTGGGACGAGATGCAACACATTATAAAACACTTGCCCAAAGAACACCAGAAACGTGCCCAGCAGGTTGTGGAAGAAAGACAGGCAATATCCAACAACCAAATAAGGTCCGCACTAGACTGGGCAGACACGGCAGCAAGAACGGTCAACACTGTGGTAACCATTCGCAGGCATGCATGGTTAAGAAGCTCTGGATTCAAGCCAGAAATCCAACAAGCGGTGTTGAACATGCCTTTTAACCAAGAACAATTGTTTGGACCAGAAGTGGACACAGCAATTGAAAAATTAAAGAAAGACACGGACACGGCCAAAGCCATGGGCGCGCTCTACCCCCCACAAACTAAAGGCATATTTAGAAAGCCACAATTCAGAGGGGGTTTTCGAATGCAAACACCAGAGCCTTCCACCTCTCAAACCAGACCCACCTATCAGGCACAATACCAGAGGGGAGGGTTTCGTGGCTCATATAGAGGAGGACAATTCCCAAGAGGAAGGAGAAAGTTCCAGACACCTAAAACAAGCCAAACCAAACAGTGACTCCAAGGTCACAAAACCCCAACACTTATCACCAGTTGGGGGGAGACTTACCGCATACTAGCAGAACTGGACACACATTACCACAGACGCATGGTTCCTAGCCTTTATCCAACATGGTTATTGCATAGAATTCACAAATTTCCCGCCAGATGTACCCCCAAGGGCACACAATCTGTCCAAACAACACTTAAACCTATTACAAATAGAGGTCCAAGCACTATTATAAAAACAAGCAATAGAGCTAGTACCCAACCATCAGAAAGGAACAGGCGTCTACTCACTATATTTCCTAATTCCAAAGAGGGACAAAACGTTAAGACCTATCTTAGATCTCAGAACACTGAATCTCTTCATCAAGTCAGACCACTTCCACATGGTAACACTTCAAGACGTGGTTCCCTTACTAAAAAAGGAGGACTACATGTCAACATTGGATCTCAAGGATGCGTACTTCCACATACCCATCCATCCTTCTCACAGAAAATACTTAAGGTTTGTAATACACAGCGTACACTATCAATTCAAAGTGTTACCGTTTGGGATAACAACAGCCCCAAGGGTATTCACAAAATGCCTAGCAGTAGTAGCCACTCACATAAGGAGACAGCACATGCACGTATTCCCATACTTAGATGACTGGCTAATAAAAACCAACACTCAACAACAGTGTCTTCTTCACACGCAGTACGTTATAGAAACTCCTCACAAACTAGGGTTCTCCACAAATTACCAAAAATCACATCTGCAACCATCCCAAATACAACAATACTTGGGAGCAACACTCAACACACAAAAAGTAATTGCCACTCCAAGTCCACAAAGGGTCCAAGCATTCCAAAATATAACATCAAGCATACAGTCAAACAAACACTACCCAGTAAGGTTTGTAATGAAACTTCTAGGCATGATGTCCTCATGCATAGCCATTGTCCCATTACAACAGTGCCTAGCAAAACAATGGACACAAGCACAGGGTCAACTTCAAGATCTAGTGTTGATAGACCGCCAAACACACTCCTCTCTTCAATGGTGGAACCCTATAAATTTAAACCAAGGGCGACCATTCCAAGACCCAGTGCCTCAAGCCGTGATCACAACAGATGCTTCCATAATGGGGTGGGGAGCACACCTCAACAAGCACAGCATACAGGGTCAATGGGACAATCAACAAAAACAACTTCACATAAATCATTTGGAACTGCTAGCAGTGTTTCTAGCATTAAAAGCATTTCAACCACTGGTAGCCCACAAACACATACTTGTCAAAACCAACAACATGACAACAATGTATTATCTCAACAAACAAGGGGGGACACACTCATCATAACTGTGTCTATTAGCACAAAAAAATTGGCATTGGCCAATTCACAGTCACATTCGCCTGATAGCACGATATATCCCAGGCATTCAGAACCAGTTAGCCGAGAATCTCAGTCGAGATCACCAGCAAACTCGCGAATGGGAAATTCATCCCCAGATCCTACAGGATCACTTCCTCCGCTGGGGAACACCAAACATAGACCTATTCGCAACAAAAGAAAACGCAAAATGCCAAAACTTCGCGTCCAGGTACCCACACCCTCAATCCAAGGGCAATGCACTATGGATCAGTTGGTCAGGGATATTTGCTTACGCTTTTCCCCCTCTCCCACTCATTCCTTATCTGGTCTACAAACTAAGTCAAAACAAACTCAAACTAATACTCATAGCACCAACCTGGGCTCGCCAACTGTGGTACACAACACTGTTGGACTTATCAGTAGTACCTCACATCAAATTACCAAACATACCAGATCTGTTAACACAACACAAACAACAGATCAGACACCCGAATCCAGTATCGCTCAATCTAGCAATCTGGCTCCTGATGTCTTAGAATTCGGATATTGAAACCTTACACAAGAGTGTATGGAGGTCATTAAACAAGCTAGAAAACCTACCACAAGACATTGCAAACAAATGGAAAAGATTTGTTTACTACTGCCACACTAATCAGATTCAACCACTACATGCCTCCACAAAAGATATTGTAAGCTACTTATCACACTTACAAAAGTCTAATCTAGCATTCTCTTCCATTAAAATACATCTCACTGCAATATCTGCCTATCTGCAGATTACACATACAACATCGCTTTTTAGAATCCTAGTCATCAAATCATTTATGGAGGGTCTAAAAAGAATCATACCCCCAAAGACACCACCAGTACCTTCGTGGAACCTTAATATTGTATTAACACGACTCATGGGGCCACCATTCAAACCCATGCACTCTTGTGAGATGCAATACTTAACTTGGAAAGTAGCCTTCCTAATAGTTATCACATCACTTAGAAGAGTAAGTGAGATACAAGCATTTACTATTCAAGAACCCTTTATACAAATACATAAACATAAAGTGGTTCTCCGTACAAATCCCAAATTCCTACCAAAGGTCATAACACCATTCCACCTAAACCAAACAGTGGAACTCCCAGTATTCTTTCCGCAACCAGACTCAGTAGCCGAAAGAGCCTTACATACATTAGACATAAAGAGAGCACTAATGTATTACATTGACAGAACAAAACAATTGCGTAAAACAAAACAATTGTTTGTAGCCTTCCAAAAACCTCATGCAGGTAATCCTATATCCAAACAAGGCATCGCCAGATGGATAGTTAAATGTATTCAAACTTGCTATATTAAAGCAAAAAGAGATCTACCTATTACACCAAGAGCACCTTCCACTAGGATGAAAGGCGCCACAATGGCTTTTCTTGGGAATATACCTATGACAGAAATTTGTAAGGCAGCCACCTGGTCTACGCCTCATACATTCACTAAGCATTACTGTGTAGATGTGTTAGCAACGCAACAAGCCACAGTAGGACAGGCTGTATTTAGAACATTATTTCAGACAACTTCAACTCCTACAGGCTAAGCCACCGCATTTTGGGAAGATTACTGCTTATTAGTCTATGCACAGCATGTGTATCTGCAGCTACACATGCCACCGAACGGAAAATGTCACTTACCCAGTGTACATCTATTCATGGCATGAGACGCTGCAGATTCACATGCGCCCTCCCACCTCCCCGGGAGCCTGTAGCCGTTATTAGTTGAATGAAAATTGTAAATTTGTAAATAAATATTATTTTAATACACATTATGTACACACATACCTACTCCATTGCATGGGCACATCTAGTATACTCACAACTCCTACCTCACCCTCTGTGGGGAAAACAATCTAAGATGGAGTCGGCGCCCATGCGCAGTGGAGCCGAAACGAAGGAGTCCCTCGGTCTCGTGACTCGAAAAGACTTCTTCGAAGAAAAACAACTTGTAACACTCCGAGCCCAACACTAGATGGCAGGATAATGCACAGCATGTGAATCTGCAGCGCCTCATGCCACGAACAGATGTACACTGGGTAAGTGACATTTTCCACATATATATATATATATATATATATATATATATATATATATATATATATATACTCACACACACGGACTACGCCCATGCGCACTATCACAGAGAGGAGGAGTCACTCAATCACATGACTCGAAAACCTTCTTCGAAGAAAAACAACTTGTAACAGTCTGAGCCCAACACTAGATGGTAGACTTATGCAAAGCATAATGTGAATCTGCAGCACTACATGCCACGAACAGATGTCTACTGGGTAAGTAACATTTTTCACATATATATATATATATATATATATATATATATATATATATATATTATATTTTATAAAATAAATTCTGAAAAAAACAAAGGTTACAGGGACTTTATGGTTAGTTTATGAATTTACTCGCACAAAACCAATTAAATTCAGCTTTTAGTTATTTAACTCAAGTAACTATAACTCGCGCCTCCGCCATGCGCAGTTTTCTCATCAATAAAGTTATTTCAAATATTGCAGTGATAATATCAAGATGCCACAGAGGCTGTCATCAATCATGTAATATGTGGAGTAATTAGATATGCATGGCAAAGACGCAAGTTATAGTTATTTGAGTTAACCATAACTATAACTGCTGAATTTCAGTAATTCTGTGCTTTCAGAGCCTAACTATAACATCCCTGTAACCTTTGTTTTATTTTCAGTGAATTTCTATGTTTTTTTTTTTTAGCACGCACACACATAAATATAACCAGTGGCCAATCCTCCTTCACCCACACCCAAGCTGCTCAAGGCCTTCAGCCATGCGCAGCATGAGGTTGGATGCAGTGGGTGTTTTTTTTCCCCATTTTTCTCTGGATCCGCTGATCCACTGGTGGATCTGTGAGTCCGTGGATCCGCAGGCCGGACAAAAAAAATAATTTGGCAACTTTGGCCCACAAGGGGTCCCTAAGAGACAGCTGTGTGTCCTATGGGGTCCGGATACCTGTTTCCTGACAGCTTATGTGTTTTTGCACTCATACTTTCCAACTCAGTCAGCTGACAAACAATATGGGGGCCACAACTTTTCTGTCAGGTTGCAGCCAGTCAATCAGGGCTCTGCTTTTCTCCGGATTCGCGATCCATGGAGGATCCACATCCCTAAATATCTATATTTTTTAAACTATAATGTCTCAAACTACTGAACAGATTTACACCAAATCATAAAAAGCGTAAACTGTGTTCGGGCTGTAGGCGTGTCTAAAGACCCTATGGGAAAATTAATGGGTAAAATGCATTTTGGGAACCCCTCCACTTTCTCCAAACCCCCCCCCCCCCTCCCTCCCCCCCCCCCCCCAACTTTGACGGATCACCCTGAAACTTTCAAGATTGTAGCTGAACTGAGCAAAGTATACGTTTTGAAAAGTTTGTAAAGTTTCGTCAAGCAGCGCCAAAGTTATTGGCAAAATTGGCAAAACAAAAAGCACTCTTCCTATAGAAGCAAGGTCCTAACTATAGGTAATATATAGGCAGGTTATGTTCAAGGCATGTGTGGGTGTAGATACAGATGCTTAACATAATCCCACCATGTAGTGTTGGGCTCAGATGTGTGCAAGTTGTTTTTCTCCAACGAATGCAGGAAGAAATAGACTCTAGGCAGAAACAATTCATCATACCCCCGGACAATGTTCATATTCTAGCAACACCTCCTTATAGTTGGGCACAACAAGCCATGAGCCAGTTAACATTTGAAAAAACTTTGGAGACACTAATCCCACCAAACCACAGGGAAAAGGCAGATAAAGCTATAATCCTATCGCACCTCAGCCCACCACCACTGCCTGTTGCACCACACGCACACTCCTCAAGCCTTCATCAGCACCATATTCTCCAAAGGGTTCCATACACTCTTTCAGGGGAGACATGGATGATGGAGAAGAATTCTCGCATTCCACCAGACGATGACCGATGGGACACACATGACACGAGCTACCTGCAGACACATTCCCTGATCTGTATTCGCCCAGACCTTCTCCTCCAGACGACACTGCCACTTATCACAACATCATAAGTAAGACTGCTGCTTATCACAGTGTTCAACTCCACACTGAACCACTGAAGGACGATTTCTTATTGGAAACCCTTTCCTCTAGTCCATGCTTGGAGCAGTACCTGCCCAATGTTTAAGGGCATACTCAGTCAAACACCTGATATTTTCAAGGATGCAGTCAAGTCCTTTGTCATCACACCAAGGGTCGATTAAAAAAATACAAACCATCCCCTACCGACTTTACATATATAAATGGTCAGCTACCACCTGACTCATTAGTTGTCACCACAGCAAGGAAAGGGGCAAATTCACAAACTTCTTGTGAGGTGCCCCCGCCAGATAGATAAGAAAGCAAAAAGATAGATTCCACAGGAAAGAGGGTGACTGCCCAGTCTGCACCCCCTCCGCCCCGCCCCCCACTGGAGGATCACCAGTTCCTTTTGCCTCCTCTCCTGCTATAACTGAGCCCACTTGGATGAGATGGAGGGGCACCTCAAGCATCTCCCAGGTGAATACAATAACCGGGCATTTGAGATTGCCTCTGAGGGCAAGCTAATTGCGAATAGTTCTATTCCCTTCTGTCTCAACACAGCTGACACCACAGCTAGAGGCATTAATTCCAGCACTCTCCTTAGACTCATGTTTCAAACCTAAAGTGCAGCAAAACATCCATCCTTTTCAATTTTATGGGGCATACCTCTTTGGTCCTCAGGTAGACACTCTACTTGAGAAAATCAAAAAAGACAATGTAATGGGAGTATTGCAGCAACCATTGCAATGTGGTTCCTTTCTCTGCTCCCCTTATAATGGAGGAACAAAATCCATCTCTGTAGACACCTCCACCTCCTATCAGCATCCCCAGGCACAAACCACCCTGCCTAGGGGATAATACATAGGCTCCTACAGGGGCAACAATTCCAAAGGTAGAGGTCAGGGCAGCTTCACTGGACCCTTTGCCACAAAACCTTGACATACTAACCATTCCCCTCAACCATACAACATTGGTTGGGTGACGAACACAAGGGTTTCTTCCCACCTGGCAGAACATCACTTCCGATGAGTGGGTATTGAATCCAAGATTGTTATTGCCTCAGGCTTTTTTTCCACGCCTCCAAACATTCCACCTCGCAAACACAAACTCTCACCACTTCTCACCAAAGGGGCCATAGACTCAGTACCATTACACCAGCACAGCACAGGAGTCTGTTCACTCTATTTCCTTAGTCACAAAAAAAGGACTGGTCACCGAGTCCAATCTTGGGTCTCGGACCTCTAAACCAAAACATTCTCTCAGAGCACTTTCATGTGGTCACCATTCAGGATGTTACCAAGGTGGCTTAATGGCTGCACTCGGCCTCAAGGACCCTTATTTCCACATTACTATTCACCTGGCACATTGTAAGTACCTCAGGTTTGTAATAGAGGGCAGCATTTCCAATTCAGAGTGCTTTCCATTGGGGTCACAAGCAACCCCAGAGTCTTCACCAAATGTCTCGCAGTAGTAGCTTCTCACGTGTACAGGCACAACATACACATCTTTCCATATCTAGATGAATGGCTCATCTAAAGTGAAACTCATCAAAAGTGCTTCCAACACACTCAGGCCACCATAAACCTACTTCATCAACTAGGCTTTACCATCAAAGCAGTCAAATCCCACCTCCCAACTCAAGCTTACTCCAATGCCACCAGGATTCAATCCTTCCAGGCACTCATTCCCCAGTTCCAGCCTCATCGGCAAATAACATTGAGGACAGTCATGCAACTCCTCGGTATGATGGCTACATGCATAGCCACAGTACCCGATGTGCCACATGCATCCGTTTAAGAGTGCTTAGTGCACCAATGGACTGGAGCACAGGGTGAATGGGAAGATCTAGTGTTGGTCGGCCATCAAGCTTGCCACTCTCTGCAATGGTGGAACACCAACACTCTCAAGGATGGCCTTTCCTAGAACCCCCCCCCCCTTACGGGTTGGGAAGCTGGTTCTCAAGATCTAACTGTCCAAGGATGCTGGACACCCAGACAGAGACATCTCTATATCAATCATCTAGAGTTTCTAGCTGTTCATCTAGCGCTTAAAGCATTCCTTCATCACCTAACTGACAAGGTAGTCCTCATTAAGACAGACAACCAGGTCCCCTCAGCTTTTTCATCTAGCCCAGAACATTTGCTTGTGGCTCCTCTGGTACAACATTCACCTGTTAGGGAAGTTCCTCCCGGGAGCATACAACTTTGCAAATCTGGGCATAGTTCTTAGACAAGACTGGGTGTGTGTTGGTTGAAACTTTTTTGACACTAATTGTGAAGCCTAATCTGGGGGTAAGTTGTATAATTTTTGAGTGTGGGCAATGTATTGTACAGAATAGAAATGCCTTCCTTGGGCCCATCATGAAGTAATACCAAAGAGGGATTGCAGCACCAGCTAGACTCATCATTAGCCTCAAAAGTAAGATCCATCTTGATGACAATGCCTTTTGAAAAAACTGCAGCTACAAATCCTACAAGTGCAGCAATGTTTGGATTGTCATGACGCATTACAAACGTGGTGTACACTATCTCTAAGAATTAATATTTAGATTCTGTTTTCAGATTGATTGCCTTGGTGGGTCAGGAGTCATGCATAATCTGTTTAAAAAAAACATTTTCAGGAGTTGCACAATGTACTTTGGGCCCCCGACCCTTGTGGTTCAATATTACTGTCCTTATTTCGAGAGAATACCCATCATGGAGGACTAGAATTACAGAAAAGTAAGTTTTACTTCTCTGTGTATTTCAGTAAGCTGCTGCCTAAGAAGTGTTAGACCTTTGGCAAAAGGGTACTGCCATCCTTGTTTTAGATTTCTTCACGTTTGTCATTTTCCCTTCAGCCGGGCTTGGTGCTTGGATGCAAATCTTTGTCATTGTTCCCTCAAGCCTCCAGTACTTTTGAAGGTCTTCCCCTGTGGCAGAACGAAAGCTGCTAATGATCCACTCTTTGTGCATTATTTACCAACTCCAATTTCCACTAAAGATTGTGAATTCTGTGTCAAATATTAAGAAGTATATTGTAAGATTGAGGAGACACCCTCCACAAAGTGAACTGGGGCGACCTTGAACCAGAGAGGTCCAGTAAAAGAACAATAGGTGAGACCAGAGAAAGTGCCCTATCCACTATGACCCAGACTAACTCCAGAGGGAGCTTAGAAGACCCTTCAGTGTCCAAACAAGGGCCAACCTCGAGGCAATTGTCAGTGTCCATCCACTCAATATAGTTGTACTTGACGTTGCGTCACATCACACTGTGTTGACTTATCAGCATTGAGCCAATAAATTACAAAGCAAAGCAAACAACTGACAGTCTCTGTCTTCATTGCCAATAGGGTCCTTGATATATGATTTGCTCCTAGTGATTGAGAAACATTTTTAGCACCTAGAGCAGATGCCTCTGAAGCTCCTGTTCAATCCTCCAAAAGGATTCTAATTGCAGCTGTATCATCCATGCGTTTAGTTATTGTGCTAAATTGGATGCCCAAGAGTACTGTCATGTAATAACCCTGCAAAGATCCTCTTGGCTGCATCTTACTCATGCTGAAACTTAAAATCCTTAACTACTGTTCTGTTTCGAGGTGGTTTTTATTCATAAGAAGAATGAGAAAACGCAAACTGAATGCTGGTATGTGAGGGAGCGTGCTACCACCCTTCTTATGTTTGAAAAGGCTCTCTAGAGCTAATTAGCTGACGAGCTCAAGTTGATGGGCATGTGCCAGTGAGCAGTACAGAGACCTGAGAAGACTTTGGCAGCATTTCCAGCACCCCCAAAAAGACTTGCTGATCTCTAATGATGAAGGACTAAATCCAGGAACATGTGTCTAGAGATACACAGCACTGGCTGCACCAACATGGTGAAAAACAAGAAACTACCACTGAAGTGTTATCATGAACCGCATTTACCATGATTGTTTGAGGGGCAAACTTAGTGTTGGGATATGTGAGGCAGTATGCACACACTCTCTTTTTGCATCAAGGATGAGCCTGAAATGACTCAGATCACCCCATCCTGATGGATTGTCATCAACTCCCATCAACTCCCATCAACTCCCCCTTGTGGACCAGGTGCATCATTTACATGACCATCACAATGAGCATCCCTACTGATTTATTTTGAAGACAAGCTCACCATCTTTGCTGATTATCAGGACACCCACGGCCAGGAAACCATCATATTAAAAGGGTGAAAAAAAAAACAATTAAGAACAAGACAACAGGTCTTTTTTCAACTCTGCACCATGGATGTGGAACAACATATCCGTATCTACCAGGACTGCCCCAACACTGGGCTAATATGTGTCTTAACTACAATGCAGCATTGATCGGAAGGAATATGCGCAGCTCTGAGGAAGCCCACATTTGTTGGACAAAATGCGTTGGCCAGGCCTTTGTATGAAATGAAGACTGATGTATGAGCACTATAAGAATAAAGCAAATATCATTTTTGCATTCAACTTTATCTTGGATTAACCCTCAGTTCATGACCTTTTGCTAAAGTGAAATAATGGTTTTCTCCTATCAAACTTTTGACTGATTAAACACTATCTGCCTCCCATCGATTGCTGTTTTATCTAGGATTGGTTCTGGAGATGGTAAGACCCTTATGAGAGTTTACAGAGGGTTCTTAGTAACTGGGATACAGGACCTGTGCGGAGTTTTATACCATGACTGTCACAGACTGTCTTACTGCCCCAACACTGCCTCAGCTTAGGAAAGAGTTGAAGACTTACCCATTAAATACACTACGTCACAGTATTTTAACTGTCCACAACTACGCTTCTTCTCCTATTACTTATTTACTTCATGCTTGTCTTTGACCATCTGCAGCGCTATTGAACTACCATATACATACATACCTTGGATCACCCTTCAGATGGGCCTGAAGATCCCTTCAAAGGTAGAGGATTTAGGTGGTCATTACAACCCTGGCGGTCGGTGTTAAAGCGGCGGTAAGACCGCCAACAGGCTGGCGGTAAAAAATTTGGAATCACGACCGTGGCGGAAACCGCCAACAAAGACAGCCACTTTAACACTCCGACCGCCACGGCGGTACAAACAAACAGCGCGGCGGTCACCGCCAACAGACAGGCGGGAGACAATGTACCCTCCCACACTATTATGACAGGCCAATCCGCCACCTTTTCCGGGGCGGATTCACCGCAGATAAAAACACGGCGGAAACAGGAATCCCGAAGGAAAAACGCCCACCTCTACACACTCCACGAGGACGCCATGGAACCAGAGCTTCACATTTTTCCAGCCCTCATCTTCTTGCTCCTCTACCAGGAGCACGAACGCCGGCGGCGAAGACCACGGTGAGTACTGCACCTACGACACGGGGGGAGGGAAAAAACAGGGACCCACACACGCAACACCCCCACCCACACCCTCACCCACTACAACACACACACTAATGCGTATCAGTACATCACAGTTACACCCCCCCAAGCCTCCCGGAAGAATGCAAAGACAATAGAAAATGAGTGTAACCATTGTAATATATTAAAAGCAAGTAGGCAGAAATAGATATATACACCATGTACATAATATATACCAAGCATAGTAGTCCAGGTAGTGTTCTAAGAAAGTCTGTGGAACACCGGGACCACACGGTATGGGCGAGGCCCACACAAGATCCCCGACCATGACGGAGAGAACACTGCAGGGGCATCAGACAGCAACTAAACAGGCACCTCAGGGGGAGGGAAAGGAGGGCACCTCAGCCGCTTGAGTGCACGACGCCAAATCCACGAGGGGGCCACATGCCCACTGTTCAATCCTGGGTAGTGCAAAGCCACAGTCTCTCAAGTCTCTACAGTGGGTGGGCTGCCCACTGTTCAATCCTGGGGAGTGCAAAGCCACAGTCTCTCAAGTCTCTACAGTGGGTGGGCTGCCCACTGTTCAATCCTGGGGAGTGCAAAGCCACAGTCTCTCAAGTCTCTACAGTGGGTGGTTTGCCCCACTGTTCAATCCCGGGGAGTGCAAAGCCACAGTTTCGCAAGTCTCTACAGTGGATGGGCTGCCCACTGTTCAATCCTGGGGTGTGCAAAGCCCCAGTCTCTCAAGTGGATGCCTTCTCCACTGGTTCTGGAGGGGGCATGGTGCCCAGAGTGCTTCATCCTGCCAAGGACAGAGGGAGTGGATGTATCTCTCCACTGGTTCTGGCGGGGCCATGGTGCCCAGAGTGCTTCATCCTGCTAAGGACAGAGGTCGTGGATGTATCTCTCCACTGGTTCTGGAGGGGGCATGGTGCCCAGAGTGCATCATTCACCCCGTGACGGACTCAGTTGAGTCAGTGCCCTTGCCGATCATGGGCCAGCGGTGCTTGAGACGGCGGTGCCCTGTTCAGCGGTGCTTGAGATGGCGCTCTCCATTGCAGGGTCTCAGCTGCTGGCGGGCGGTCCTTCATGGCCCAACGGGGCTTTTGCTGGCAGTCCTTCATGTCCCAACGGGGCTTTTGCTGGCGGTCCTTCATGGCCCAACGGGGCTTTTGCTGGCGGTGGCCTCCTGGGCAGCTGGGCTGGTGCTGGCGGTGGCCTCCTGGGCAGCGGCGATGGTGCTGGCGGTGGCCTCCTGGGCAGCTGGGATGGTGCTGGCGGTGGCCTCCTGGGCAGCTGGGCTGGTGCTGGCGGTGGCCTCCTGGGCAGCTGGGCTGGTGCTGGCGGTGGCCTCCTGGGCAGCTGGGCTGGTGCTGGCGGTGGCCTCCTGGGCAGCTGGGCTGGTGCTGGCGGTGGCCTCCTGGGCAGCGGGGATGATGGCGGTCTTCTCCGCTGTGCTGCTCTTCCTAGACTTGCCAGGTTTCTTGTGGCCCTTCCCCACCTTGGAAGGTGTCACAGCTGACTCCACACTCCCGCCGGGACCCCTGGGAGCGGCTTTGGTGGCTGGAGTCTTCCCCCTCTCCCGCCAGGCACTGGCCAACTTCTGATGCTTCACAGGTGGGGGACTGTGCTGTGGCTCCGTGCCACACTGGCTGCCCTGGTGGCCGGTGCACTCCAGATTCCAGTGACTACAGGCACCACTGGTCCCGGAGATGTTGTGGCTGAGGTGCTAGTTCTGGACCTATGAGATGGACAGGGTGGGGGAGGTGTGGGAAAGAGGTCAAGGGTGGACAGGAAAAGTTTTTGGGACACACTGGGACGGGTAGCTGGAGGGGGTTAGGGAGTGAAGGAAGAGGTGGTGGTTGTAGGAGGTGTACGTTTGGTGACTTTGGGTGAAGGTGCATGCGCTGGAGGCTGTCGTGAAGTGGATGGCTGTTGTTGTGGGTGTGTGCCTGCGTTTGCGTATCTTGGGAAGGGGTGTCACAGACACACTGGGAGAGGACACAGGGGACGTGTGAATGGTAGTGGGTGTGGTGACTGCACGTGAGCGGGGTGTGGTGCTGGGTGTGCTGGAGAGGGACGTAATGGCTGTAGAGGTAGTGCATGCAGGTGTGAGTGTAGACGTCACTGGGAGGGAGGAGGGAGACAAGCAGGAGGGGGACACAGTGGAGGCAGTGGATGTTGGTGTGTCTGTATGTGTCTGATGCTTGCATGAATGCCTGTGGGATGTGTGGTGCTTATGTTTGCCTGAACTACCCTTGGGTGTTGACGTGTGTGCATGTTGGTCTGTAGTTGTGCTTGGGATGGGCTGAAGTAGAGGGGATTGGGTCTGGGTGGAGGAAGTTGGAGGGGGGAGGCTAGAGATGAGGACAATGTCTGCCATCAGTGCTAAGGCCAGAGTCTGAAAAGCTTGGTGAAGGGCCGCTTGACCAGAATGAATGCCCTCCAGGAATGCATTAGTTTGTTGCAACTGCCTCTCTATACCCTGGATGGCATTCAAAATGGTAGACTGCCCAACAGTGAGGGACCTGAGGAGGTCAATGGCCTCCTCACTGAGGGCAGAAGGGCTGACTGGGGCAGGGCCTGAGGTGCTTGGGGCGAAGGTGATGCCCACCCTCCTGGGTGAGCGGGCACGGGGCAAAGCCTGAGGGGCTGCTGGGTGGGCGGTGCTGGTAGGGGGGGGTGGCGGCTGTACCTGTAGATGCGGGGGGCACAGATGTTGCCGCCACCACAAGGGAGCTCCCATCAAAGGACGAGTCCGTGTCGCTGGTCTCAGCTCCTGTCCCCGCCGTGGAGCTCCCCTCACCCTCCATCCCACTGGTGAATTCAGACTCCGTAGTGGCGCCCTCCAGGGCCATGTGGGATGCAGCTCCCTCCTGCTCCGGTGCCACTGCTCCTCCGCCTGATGATGCTAATGCATACAAGAACAGGGAGACCACAAAAAGGGGGGGGGAGACAGAAGAGAGACATGTTGAGTGCATGCATTACCGCTACCGTTGGTGGACACGACAGGCACAGAAGCCCCCTGCACTACGCCGCGCTCTTGGGCTCCACTGTTCAATTCCTGGGAAATGGCCTACAAGGCTATGGATGACATCTGCACACATAGATGACACAGGGGCATGACTAGGTGTACTTGGAACTCTACAGAGGTGGGCTGGGGTGCCGCATGGCCTGCCTTACGGAGGGGCCTTGCCTACGGAACTCGCCCTGGTCTTGGGAAACCCACAGCCCACCTCCCCCACCCAGACAACTCCACTGCGCGCAAAGTCAGCAGAATGAGAGTGTACTCACCCCCTTGTGTCTGATGTGATGCCCTCAAGCGCCCATCCAACTCCGGGTACGCCACCGCCAGGATCCGGAACATCAGGGGGGTCATGGTGCGACGGGCACCCCTCCTACATTGGGAGGCCATCCCCAACTGAGCCTCCGCCGTCTTCTTGCTCCAGCGGCGAATGTCCTCCCATCTTTTACGGCAGTGGGTGCTCCGTCTGTGGTAGACCCCCAGGGTCCGTACGTCCTTGGCGATGGCACGGCAAATATCTTTTTTCTGGTGGGCACTGACCTACATGAAATGTACAGGGGAAAAAGAGTAGTTATTACCAACTGCACCGTCAAAGTGATTGCCCCCCATCCCTACCCTTGCCATGATGCACATGCACTCACCGTCGTTTCATGCACGCCTCAATCTCCCCCCCCAATCTTTCATCCACCCCACTCCACACAGTCATAGCCCATACAGCATGCTCATAGTGTACTTACCTGTTTGTCTGGAGGACCGTAGAGTAGTGTGTACTGGGGGAGGACCCCATCCACGAGCTTCTCCAACTCCTCCGATGTGAAGGCAGGGGCCCTTTCCCCAGACACTCGAGCCATTGTCTCTTCCAGACCGAGGTCACAGCAGCACTTGCAGTGTAGGTCCTCTCCTGTCGAAGATCAGGTATCGAGTGATTGAACAGGTAGAAAATGGCGGTCACATCCGCGGCGGTGCGTACCGTCACCGCCGGCGCACATCGTCATTGGCTCCTGGGACCCATAGGGGCCAATGTTAACCAATGCAGCATTGCGCCGCGGTCTTTGACCACCTACCGCAACGGTGTACAATGCCAGCGCAGTTACCTCACATCCCATTGTCCCACTTTAGAGGTCAGGCAGCCACCATTTCAGGGGCCCACATGGCTTCATTTCCATCTGAGTCACACATACCTAGGCCTAGACTCAACACACATACAGGCCACCTTTTGTGTATGATTGGTGTTCTGTGTAAACTGTGGGTACGTACCTCTGAGTTGTTTGACTCTGTGCTCGCTGTTGTCCTTCATAGGCACCGCCCGCTGGGACATGTGAAGAGATGGCGGCATCCTCCGGTGTGCTGACCGTTGGTGGACCTGTCGACAATGGAGGAGCGACATGTCATAATCACATACAGGCTTGACCGTGCCACAATCCAGGAACTGTGTACCCAGTTGGAGCCAGACCTGATGTCAGCAATCCGCCATCCCACAGGAATCCCCCTTCAACTGCAGGTGCTGTCAGTGCTCCATTTCCTAGCAAGTGGGTCATTTCAAACAACAGTGGCCATAGCATCAGGGATGTCCCAGTCTAGGTTTTCCAACATATTGTCCAGAGTGTTGTCTGCCCTTCTGAAACACATGCAGAGCTACATCGTGTTCCCTCAGGTGGAGGATTTGCCTACAGTGAAAGGTGATTTCTATGCCCTGAGACATATCCCCAACATTATAGGTGCCATTGATGGGACCCATGTGGCTTTGGCCCACAGGAGTGAACAGGTGTACAGAAACCAGAAGAGTTATCATTCTATGAATGTACAGATGGTATTTTTGCCAGACCAGTACATCTCCCATGTGAATGCCATGTTCCCTGGCTCAGTGCATGACGCCTACATCCTGCGGAATAGCAGCATCCCTTATGTGATGGGTCAACTCCAGAGGCACAGTGTGTGGCTATTAGGTGAGCACCTGGAAGCAAGTCAGTGGGAATGGTTGTCTGGGTCTGGGGATATCCCTCCAGGTCAGTGGGTGTCTAACAGTTGTCCCTCGCCATTTGCAGGTGACTCTGGTTACCCCAACCTGTCATGGCTACTGACCCCAGTGAGGAATCCCAGGACAAGGGCAGAGGAACGGTACAATGAGGCCCATGGGCGAACTAGGAGGGTGATCGAGCGGACATTCGGCCTCCTGAAGGCCAGGTTCCGGTGCCTCCATATGACAGGTGGATCTCTATTCTACTCACCAAAGAAGGTGTGTCAGCTCATCGTGGCCTGCTGTATGCTTCATAACTTGGCATTGCGACGACAGGTGCCTTTTCTGCAGGAGGATGGTCCAGATGGCGGTGGTGTTGCAGCTGTGGAGCCTGTGGATAGTGAAGACGAGGAAGCAGAGGAAGAAGACATGAACAACAGGGACTCAGTGATCCAGCAATATTTCCAGTGAGACACAGGTATGAGTACAGACCTGCCTACTACATGTACTCAAACACTACTGCCTCTCCACTGTCTGTTGTTTTCACCCAGTGTATGGTCACTGAGTTGCCACTTTCCCTTACGATTTCACAGATGTGGGTCCCACTGTGTGACATCTGCTTTGATTTCTCATGGACTTGAGCTTTGTGACATAGGTATGTTGACATTACAATTGAAAGAGCATTTTGTCACTGTAATTGCTAATACACTATTTCGAAGTAACAGACAGACTGCAGATTGTTTTGTTTTTTAAGTGTATTTATTTAAGTGCTCAATATTGGAGGGGGTAGTGAAATGGTGAGGGGTGATGGCGGAGGAATGTCCATGGCAGAGTCCAGCCTATAAGTCTCACAGGTGCATTGCCCAAATGGGCATAGGAAGTGGAGGTTGGGCAGTTTAAGTATGGACAGGGTGACAAAGTGGGACAGTAGGATGACAATCAGGGTGGTCTAATTTCTTGGCGGGGTCTTGGCATCGTGCCCTGTCTTTGTCCTGGATCTCAGGGACTGTTTCTCCCTCTGCAGGGGGTGGGGTGCTGGTCCTGTGGCGGGGCGTCCTGTCCACTAGCGCCGGCGGAGGTGGTGGGCAGTTCATCGTCCATGCTAGTGTCAGGGGCCCCTTGTAGTGCCACAGTGTCCCTCCTGGTGTTCCAGAGTTCCTTCAGCACCCCTACTATGGTGCCCAGGGTGGAGCTTATGGTTCTGAGTTCCTCCCTGAAGCCCATATACTGTTCCTCCTGCAAGCGCTTGGTCTCCTGAAACTTGGCCAGTACCGTTGCCATTGTCTCCTGGGAGTGGTGGTAGGCTCCCATGATGGAGGAGAGGGCCTTGTGGAGAGTGGGTTCCCTTGGCCTGTCCGTCCCCTGTCGCACAGCAGACCTCCCAGTTCCCCTGTGTTCCTGGGCCTCCGTCCCCTGGACTGTGTGCCCACTACCACTGCCCCAGGTCCCTGTTGTTGTTGGGGTGGTGGGTTAGCCTGGGTTCCCTGTAGTGGTGGGCACACAGCTGATTGACGTGTCCTGGGGACGGAGGTATGGGCCCGCTGGGTGGGTGCTCTGCTGGTGTTTCCAGAGGGGGGAAGGTCTTTGATGGCTTGTGTCAGTGTGAGGGGAACCGTCTGTCCAGAGGTCCCCGACGGGCCGGGCTGGTCATCTAGATCCAGTTGGACAGAGGTGCTGTCATCACTGTGGGACTCTTCTGTTGGTGGTGTGGACCCTCCTGTCCGGTGACGTTGGGTAGGGGTCCTTCAGGGGTATAAAAGGATGGTTATTACATCTGTATGTGTCATGGTGTGCAATGGGTGGGTGAGCGTGTACCCCAGTGCTTGCATTCCTGTGTGGGAGCTTGTGTGATGGTGGTTTAGGGGGTTGTATGGTTATGTGCAGTGTGCATGCTTTAGTGATGGGTGTCCATGCTGTGTTGTTGCATGCCGGGCTTGGTGTTGGGATGGGTGGTTTGTGATGTTGGGACATATGTGAGGAGTTGGGGTGCTGGGGGTGAGGGTGGGGGTATGTGATAGCATGCAGGTAGGGTGGGGGATGTAATAGTTAAGATTTGACTTACCAGAGTCCATTCCTCCGCCTACTCCTGCGAGGCCCTCAGGATGCAGAATCGCCAAGACCTGCTCCTCCCATGTTGTTAGTTGTGGTTGAGGAGGTGGGGGTCCTCCGCTAGTCCGCTGAACCGCCTGGTGGTGTCTTGAGACCACAGAACGCACCTTCCCCCATAGGTCATTCCACCTCTTCCTGATGTCCTCCCGATTTCTTGGGTGCTGTCCCACTGCGTTGACCCTGTCCACTATTCTGTGCCATAGCTCCATCTTCCTTGCAATGGAGGTGTGCTGCACCTGTGATCCGAATAGCTGTGGCTCTACCCGGACGATTTCCTCCACCATGACCCTGAGCTCCTCCTCCGAGAACCTGGGGTGTCTTTGCCGTGCCATGGGATGGTGTAGGTGATGTGTGGGGTGAATTGTGTGGTGATAAGTGTGCTGATATGTAGTGGTGTGTTGTGTGAGGTGCGTGGAAGTTCTGTGGGTGATGGTATTGTGTGCCTGTGGATGCTGTTGTTCTTGCTGGTGGTGTCTCTCTCTGGCCGTCTTTCAAGATTTTTTGTCGTAGGGGTTTGTGGGTGATGTGGGTGTGTGTTTTATATTGTATTGGGTGTGTGGGAGTGGTGTGTGTATGTGTATCAGGTGTGTGTATTTTGAATTGTCCAATGTGGCTGTGTTTTGTAAATGTGTGTGTATTTTGAGCGCGGCGGTGTGTACCGCCAATGGAATACCGTGGTTGAAAGACCGCCACGTGGATTTGTGTGTTGTGATAGTGTGGGCGTATTTCTGTTGGCGTGACGGTGTCGGTTTTGTTTTTGCCAGTTTATCACTGACCTTTGGTGTGGCGGACTTGTGTGGGTGTCTGAATTTTGGCAGATTGCGAAATGTCGGTCATAATAGCTGTGGCGGTTTGCCGCGGCAGTGTGTTGGCGGTCTTCTGCACAGCAGTAAGCGGCTTTTACCGCCAATGTTGTAATGAGGGCCTTCGTCTCCTCAGTGGTCGTATTGGCCACAGCAACAATAGGAGCATCAACTGCATTTGGTGTATTCTAGAATGTGTTCAGAAGCAGCGGCCCTCTACCTGAGGCAGTCCTAAAGTTTATTATGGATAAATTGCATTATCAGTACAGTGTGCTGTCTTCGTCTTGAAGTCAGTGATGGCTGCTCCCCTGCACAAACAAAGCATTTACATACCCATGCCTAGAGAATGAATCACAAGTCCAGCTCCAATCCAGTATTCATGATATTTGATCCAGGAACTACACTGGACATACGATGACTAAATGTGTTTGCTTTGCAGGACTGACTTTCATTAATTGCCCCAGTGGTGAGTGTTACATTAGTTTCATCCTCCAACAGCTCTTACACTCGAGGGCAAAAAGGCATTCATCATTTTTATTGTACAGACTGGCTGTATCACCTCAACAGCATTGTCTGGAGGATTGGTCATCTTTAACAACACAACTCGGAAGGCGAGCTTCAGCTGTTGATGAAGACAAACCACGTATTGCCTTAGTGGTGCAAAATGAACAACTTTTTTATTTGATTGCTGTTTTAACAGGAACCTCTTACTGAGATGACTTGAGTTTATGACTGTGTCACTTGTGCAGCCTGTCTTACAAAGAAGTTTGTTTCACCTCAATCTTTTGAAGTTCAGCAGTTCAGCTTGCTCCCACGGCTTCTTTACCGTTTCTGACAATGGCCAGTGTCTTCATACAGACAACATCAACACCATCATAAATTATCAGAACAAACAGAGAGGAGCCTGATGTCTAGAATACTCTTGTTGGAGACTCAAGCAATCTGGAGATAGCTTCCTCTCAGTAACCTCTCATATAGGCAGTCCATTTCCCAGGTATTCAGAATTCTCAAGCAGATGCTCTAAGCAAATTCTGCAAAGGAAACTGAGTGGACCATCAGCAATGGAATTGTGCGAGACATCTTTGCTGATAGTGGGTTCCGTCAAACAAACCTGTTTGTCATAGCGCATCAAGTAAAATGCCCCGACTTCATGTTCAAATTTCAGGAATCTGGCTTGCTGGACAGTGCCTTTTGAATGAATTGATCAGACATATTTGTTTACGATTTTCCTGCACTGGATCTTTGAGATACACCCCTTTATCAAGCTGGGAATCTCGTGGTGCAATGCAGACCACTGCTTGGTAATGCTTCCAACACTGTCCCTTTTGTAGACTACTCACCTATATTAAAACGACCCAAACTCTAGCCAGTCTGATGAGAGCAGAATGCCACCACACTCATTTGGTGAACCTAGAGCACCCACAGCTGTATTTGAAGGTGAATAAACTATGTGCTATCCATCAAAAAGTGCCTTTTCAGGCCACGTGAATCGTATGGCAAAAAAGATTGCATTTTGAGGATCACCGCAAGGAATTCAATTACTGTCTTTTACTCGTTTGCAAAAAGTCAAGGAGTGAGTGGGTAGGCTTTTACTGTAGTGGCTCCAAAAATAAATCAAATGACACCTCGTCTTAAGAGGAGGGATCAGATCACCGAACATTCATACTTTAAAAAGCTTCCAAAATTAGATCATTCATAGCACAAAAGATCTGACAAATCACCACCTGAGGAAAAGCATAAATCTCTAAGAAGCCTCCTGCTAAGAATCCCTGGAACGCTAATGACCAGTCCACCAGAGACAGAAGTCAATTTTCTGACTTTGTGGATATTGCCAAAAAACCTCCAATAAAGCCTGCTTCTTCTAAACCTCTGTCTGCACCAACAATACTTTTGAAGAAAAGGTTTGAATTTCTGTCAACTCATTGACGATGGCATTGACGAGCACAAAGACCGAGTCTACAGCTGCTATACTTTCAGCAAGAAAGACATAGAGCTTGTTAAAAAAAAATAAAAAAAACAGGCCTGGTAACGAAATCTCTAACGACCTCATGGATGACGACCGTGCCATTGATGACAACTTTTTCATTTATCACTCGGCACCTTTGAACAATGCACAGTCTGGCGATGATGGTCCTTTCGGACCAGCCTGCAGCCAAACACAGCTTAAAATGTCAAGACTCAGATAGCGATGAACATGTCGAGCCTCCACCACAAACCAGTGCTGAAACCCAGGATGGGGGTCATGCCAAATCAACTTTTTCACAAACACCAAGATGACGACCAGTGGCATAATAGCTGTAACCCAGATAAGGTACATGATCAGATTTGTACTCCATTCATGACACAGGTTACTATTTCCTTGGTTAAGGGTTTACAACACATTGTATTATTGTTCATTTCTTCCAAACAAGTCAAGTGCCGTTCCTTTTTACCCTCATTCCAAGCTGCAGTCAGAGGTGCCTCTGCGTACACCAAGACAAGTTACACTGCATCCTCTGTTTCTGGTCCACTGCTTGGGAGTCCAGGCTTTTTCCTCCAATAGACAGACTATGGGTGATGATAATGATGACCATAATGATTGTAAACGTATGGACGGTACTTAATCCATCAAAGAGTGGGAATGCTATAAGTGTGTTCTTCAGCAGCTGGACCATCCACGCCATTTCTGATAGATTGTTCACTTGGCGAGATTGGAGGTTTTCACTCTCTACCTAAGAGAGCCTCAAGGATATGAATTGCCAACACCAAATAAAGAAACGGACAGTTTCCATTATGATTTTGAGATCCGCTAAGAAAAACTGTCAGAGCCATTCCATTAATTGACCACATTTGGAATGAGGGATTGGAGGTAATGAAACTTCTGCTACAAATTTAGATATATTGCCACATCTTGACAAGAAGTAAAAACCCCAGAAGAATACCACTTCCATGCCTGGTTAGTTATCCTGGGGCAGATTTTGTAGTGATGCAGGTCGTATATTGAATATCACAAAATCCTACAATACCCTGTACTGGTCATACAGATAGGGAAGGAAGGAAGTTCGATACTACACTAAAGGAGAGACCAATACCTTGGCTATCTTTGGCAGTTATGACAGGCAGATATGGTCTGATGTTGCTCTGTTTCTGGATCTACTCCTCAATGATAAGCTTACAGAAGCCTGAGCAGTATTATAGGAAAGATAATATTTGATCATTATGAGCTCTGTATTGACCACAGCAGGGTTCTGGCAACTAGAAGGAGCAGCCATGTTGCGACAACAAGGCTGGCTATGTTCAACGTCTTTCAGCCTGAGGTTCAGTGTAGGATTCTAGATATGCCCTTTGATGGGAAATCATTATTTGAAAACCATGTTGACAAAGCACTACATGTTATTAATTTTGTTACATCTAGGTGACTGGAAGGCTTGCTGCAGAAGGAGCTGCAGACTCTTTGAGGTGCACATGGAAAAGGACAATTGTCATACAGAGGAGGGTACCAATCGCACAGACACCCGAGTTCCAATACAGTTGTGTTAGATTTTGTCCGCAGCATTGATATAGGCCTCTGTCGTCTGCCTACCAAAAGCAAATCCCACTCTTACAAGGAGGAGCTCAGTCGAATTTTCAAGACAGCACAAAACAACATTTAACACTGGCCACAACATAATTACATCACGAATCATCTTCCAGTGGGCATAACATATATAAGCTTTCTGTGAGAAATAGAAAGCAGTCTGAACCGACCAGTGGCTCCTAGATGTGGTGAAATTTGGTCACATTATAAAATTCATTTATAAACCACCTCCAAATCCTCCACGCAGCAACATCCACAAAAGACTGCCGCCTTTGGGTTCAGTCAGCACTGAGAGGTTTCAGTGTCTATTAAGGCTATGTCCAAGGCCGTCAAACCTCACTTGCCAGTCTACCACCGCCAGTCACACCTGAAGTCTGTGCTGAAAACCTTACCAAAGTCAATGCCTAAGATCCCATCAAAGCCAGCACCAAAGATCCTGTTCACGCTGAAAGTTTTTGTCGACAGCTGGGTCTGGGGTTCCTGAGGCACAGATTGTGCAGGGACTTCAGGAGGAGCCCAACACCTGGTAGAAGCTTCTCTTTATTAACCCTGTCTCCGGGAAGAACTCAGCAACATTGCTTCCACCAAAGCCTTCGGAGACCATTCGTTACAAGAGAAGGCTTGCCCTGGAAGAACCCTCCCCAGAGACCTCTTCGGTGCCACAACAGAAAAAATACACAGGGACAGAAGCACAAACCCTCTCCCCTCCCATTTATTTCACCACCTCTTCTGCCTTCCCTACCTCTGCCACCAACTCCACCATCACTTTCAGTACACCTTACGGGGGGTCCCCATGCACCTTTTCGAACCCTGGCAGTCTGTATGATTTCATCAACCCACATAACCTAGACCCTCTGATTACCCTAATAAGACTAGGTTGACTTACCCACCCACATCACCTGCAAAAAGAGCCTCTGTACAAACTAGAGGCAACGGGCCTCCGATTGATGAGGAGAACTGTGAATTTTATGCTTTTGAGCAAGAGGGTAGCAGTAGGGGCAGCTACACATTGGTCCATATCTAATTCAGTTAAACACCTTTCCAGGCATGTCAGGTGCCAGTGGGAGAAAATGCAGGAACTTTTGAAACACCTCCTGGACAAATACAGAAAAAAGGGGGAGGTGATAGTCCTCCTAAGAAAGCACACCTAACTTTGCATCACTGGGTTCAAACTCGAAGACTAGCAGCATCTTCTCAACCTTCCGTTTGACAGGGAGCATGCTAGAGAAAATAGAAAGGGCACAGAGATTGCCAAGTCTGTGGGTACCTTGATAGTCCAACTGCAAGAAGTTTTTTTTGCAAGCAGCAGCCTAATGGAGGAGCCCAGGTCACTCAACGAGACCAACCACATTCTTATCAGGGAAAGTAGCATACCTTCCACCAACTGGCCAGTATAGGTTATACAAGGGGTGCATAGCAAGCTAGCAAAAGGGGAGAAAGGCAGAGTTTGCTCTAGTAAGGACGCTTTAATCTCTTAGGAATGACTCGTCTTCTGATCACTTCGCCTATTGTGGGGGCAAATAATCACTTCAAATCAGTGGCTTTTTGCAGTGCTTCACCACAGCTACTGCCTGAAACGTCTCACAACGCTTCCCAACATTCCACCCAACTGACACATCATCAGGAGAGACCATACCTCGAGGAAGAGGTATATGTTCTCCTCTAGAAACGGGCAGAAGGAGAGTGCTTCAACATTATTTGGAAAAAGGCATCTACTCTCTTCACTTCATTCACCAAAGAGATGGCTCCCTCAGGCCTATCCAAGACCTCAGACTTCTAAACAAATACATCTTGTCAGAACGTTTTCATATGACAGGCGTGCAGGATGACATCTCTTTGTGATGACAAAATCATTTCATAGTGGCACTCGACCTCCAGGATGCCTGCTTTCATATACCCACCCACTCTGACCGTAAACGGTACCTGTTCTTTGTGGTAGGCTGACAGCGTTACCTATTCAGAGTACTTCATTTCAAAATCACTATGGCTCCAAGGGTGTTAACGAAGTGCCTAGCAGTGGTGGCCACCCATCTGTGAACTGCGGGCACCCACATCTTCCCAACATCGAAAATGATCAAGAGTGGCAGCAGGCTGGTTCATTCAAGTGAAAGTAGTCATGAATGAAAAAGAGCTTGCCTTAGTGGACTCAAAGTGAGAACAAAGCAGTAGTTTTTTTTCTTACTAAAAAAACAAACAAGCTTTTTTGTAATTGCAATGGGCAAATTAATGGGCAACAAACATTGCCATTCCAACAGGTCTCGCCTTTGGGACTTTACAAGCATTTAGCCATGCAGCGCATTATCCTGGGTAGTTCAATTACAGCTAAATTCCTTAATATGTGTAAAGCTATGCCAAGTCCAAACTGTATCCACTGATATGTAAAAAAATAAACTTCACACAAAATAAAGTGTTCGCCAAATTGCAGGCACATGACGTGTGAAGCAAAGTAAACAAGTGATATTTGTTTGCTTAGAAGAGCGAAACTACAATCATACATTCTCCATTCAGCTAAACGTCTAAGTTGACCCTACTCCTAGAAGCTTGAAACGGCTGTAGTGCTGGCTCCAGAATGCACTAAACATAACTAGACGTCTGCGCATGTGTGCGTGCCTGCTTGTGTATGAGTGTGTTTAGTTACATTGTTGTGTGTATTGAAATGTATATTATGTAGCAAATATAGTGCATGCTTGTCACCTATGTTTAATACTCACTAGGTATATATCTATATTTGCACATTACACACCTGCATAAGAAATAAAGGGACAGCTGGAGGTGGTTTTTGAAAAGACTGGGTGGGTAAATGGACATATGGATGTAGGTGGTTGTTGGAAAGACAGTGCTTGGGTGGGCCTATGGAGGAGCTACGTGTTTGAAGGACAGTGGGAGGGTAAATGGACAGACAGAGGGTGGATAGACAGACAGACGGACGGAGGGGTTTGTTGAAAGGATGAGAGGCCGGATGAACGGGCGGAGGTGGGTGTTGGAAGGACAGAGGGTGAGCGGCTGAATAAGCGGCGAATGGATGGATAACAAAGTCAGCAAATCGAAACATAAAGTGGGTGTGTATGCTTGTGTCTCTATATATACACCACTAGGAAAGTAAGGGCCAATTTGACACACTTTTAATGCATGTCACATCAAGTATTGCCTCTATTTCACATCCCTGTGCTATTTCGAGTTATTGCACCTGTTTCTCGAGCTAGTATGGTCCATACCCACAATAGTGTGTGCACTATATACATATCACTGCATGATGGAAGTGATTAGAGACCTTAAGGAGAGTAACACATTCCTCCTGTGCGCAATAATTGCCTACCACAAAAAGCGCGTACCAGGCCTGTTTCTGTACTATGGCGCTCCCTGCTGGAGGGCACTAGAGACATCATCAACGTGTATCCCTGTGATTTTTGTTTTTTGCAGCAAATCTGTAGCGGTGCACACAAAAATGGAGGAATTTGAGCCCAAATCATGTCTGAAGTTTAGGACTTCTAAATAAATGGAGGTAGTCCCTGTCTGAGACAGAGTGCACTTCCCAGGAAGGCTTTAGAATTTGGATTTCTTCATGCATGGGAAAGTTGTGATAAGTGTGGGAAGAAGAAAGAAGTTGGTGGAAAGTGGTTAAACTTGAAAGGTATTTTGTTTTCCTAAACTGGACCCTGGCTACCAATTGATATATTTCCGGTCGTTTAATCGTGTACTGGAGTACTTTTAATAATATTTTTTTGGCACAAAGCTTTTTTTTTTTCTAAGCATGGTAAATAATAGATGTTACTATTAACCAACTTTCAATGTAATGACTTTGAAATGATAGAAGATTTAGTGGATTCTATTTCAAGGATTTTAACCTTTGACCTGTAGGTCATGCAGATATCAATGATGGGGACTTAAAACGCCAACCCATTTGTCAGTGTTACTTTATTCTCCTTCTGTGGGTGTTGTATCAGCAGCAACATATCTTGCTTCACCCAGGTACATCCCAAAACAACAAATAGGCCAGTTAATGGCACTCAGCTTGAAAGGTACTCACATATCTATAACTTCAAGAAAATATAAAAATAAACCCTAAAATCCACTTTGCACAAACAAATTGGAGTGATATCAAAAGAGGTGAACAACTATAGCCTTCTGTGCAGGTAAATATGAAACTTTTATATTGCTTAATGAGGTTTTAAAAAATGCATTGGGGAAGTTTCAAGTTAGGAGCCTGTAAGGACAATATGGGAACTGGATGTTTGAGGGACAAGGGCATGTGTTTAGAAATAAAGGAGGGGACAATAGTGAGACACTGGAAAGTGAAAAATGTCAAGCTAGGAGATCGGCATACTATACCAGACAAACGCCCCACTTTGTGACTAGTTATGGAAGACCTTGCACTCATTGGCTAAGCTGTGACAAGGTTAGGCGAGGAGGTGGTGAGACCATACCTTTCTAACTCCCCCCCCCCCCCCCCCCCCCCAAGCCTCTAGCTCTCTACTGAGCCGTCATGTTTTTCTCTCCCATCACTCACTGGTGCTGCCACCACCGTTGTACCTGGTAAGTGGCTTATGGAATGTTTGGGTGTGTGTGTATGTATGAACATATGCCTGTTTTCATGCAGGTGCTGTGAATGGGTGTATGCAAGTGTCTGTGTGGATGTGCTTGTGATTGGGTGGGTATGAGTACATGCATGCGTAGGTGCTTGTGAATAGTTGGATGTGAGTACGTGTGTGCATGTCTGCTTGTGAATGCATTCGTGTTCAGTATGTGTGCCAGTCTGAATGGAACCGTGTGAGTGTGTGTGTGTGTGCATATGTGCTTGTGACTGAGTAGGTGCACGTGTGTGCTTGTGGATGGGTGGAAGGACTGTGTGAGTGCCTGCCCGCTAGAGGTGGGCGAATCAACACATTTGCAGGGAGAGCCAAGCCGGAGCCGAGCAAAGAATTTTAGCGCCCAGGAAGGAAGCTGTGTAGGTTGATAACAAAAATCAGCACAGGCAATGGCTTACCAGTGTCACAGGCAGGCAAAACACATTCACTTTTAGCTGGCCAGGCCGGGGAACGGGTCAGTCATGTGTGCTTGCAGTCCAGTGAACCGGTGGCACGATCTTCATATGCAGTATAACACCTGAAAAATTGTGGCTCTTTTATGGTTTTCTATTAATGCGCCTTTTACATTAGGTCGGCCCAACTTGTGTTTTTTTTTATTTTCTAAGCAAAATGGACTTGTGTCTGATCCCACCCCAAAAAAGGCAGGTGTGCTGGCTATGTCACGTGGGACCATCTTTGCCTTGTTTGACCAATTGCCACAGCCCTTCGCATTTCTCTCACAAGATGAGGACATCCCATTATATTCCTTTAAATGGAGGTGTACAGGAAAGAAGAGGAAAACACAAAGTTATGACTTTACGAACTCCTTTAAAGAAATTGTTAACCAAAAATAGTTCTTCTAGGCTCACTGGGCTGAGGGGTAATAAAATAAGATAGTGAGAGATGAGCCTTTTGACTGATTTGTGTCTATCTAAGGAGTCTGCGCACTAATGGAAAGACAGCCTGTGAATTATTTTCACTTCCTTGTGCAGTAAATCAAAATGTCTATTTGAGTGTGGGCTTGTCCTGCTCTATGCAACAGCACACCCATATCTTGCACCTCTGCAGCACAATATCCCACCCTCTTGCTCCTGAGGTACCTCAATTGGCTGGGTCAGGTTCCTCCATTCTTTCCGCAGGAACAGAATCTGCCCTTTATGTAACCGCTAGTGTTCAATCGTCAGAAACAGCCAATCTCCCACCGCAAGCCTACTATGTTGTGCTGTAATCGCGAAAGGGAATAAAAAGGCTAATAAGTAGTGTGGTGGGAGGGGTGAGGGTCGGACGGAAGCACCAGGCACACGGGTGAGGTGGGGCGGGGCGCGGCTGAAAAGTCTCATGCGCTCCATGGAAACTTGGCAAATGACAGCATTGTGATTCAAATTTAAACGAAAAAGGCATCCAAAATGAATACTGCATCACAACAAGTGTGCTTTTCAAGTTAGCGATGTGGCTCAACATACAGAGCTGCCGACTTTGAGTCTGGGGAACTGGGTTCGAGTCTTGGCATTGGCTCTACCTGTGCTTACAAAAAAAGCATGCTGAGCATAAGAAATACAATTAAATGATGGCAAATAGAAACTTTTATGGAACGGGAACAAAATTACAAATGCTGATCCTACTTCGGCAATGGTTGATAGTTAATCTCCTCCCATCGTGAACACATACAGGATCAGATGAAAAAACAGCAATTTGCGCTGGAGCAGTCGCAATTCAATTAAAAAACGAGTGCGCTGGCCAAACAATAAATAAACAAAAGAATGGCTGGGACATGTAACGGGACAGTTTCCATGAAAGGGAAAAACACACCCAAAGGTGGGACAAATAGCAACGTTTCACCAATGAAAATAAAGGAATTTATCAAGGAACACTAAGCAACTAATGAAAAGCTACAGGCTTGGTGAAAGCCCACAGAGTAGATTACAGCATGTCTTGAGAGACAGCACATTCGCTGCCTAAGCTCGAACTAAAAACGGTGTGTACCTGCAAGACCTGGTCACCAGTGACAAATAGTTGTAAGCACGTGTACATATAAACGTTCTAGAGTTAAATGCTAGGCCGTCCAGTCTTCCTTTCCAAAATAAGACATTCCTCCATACTTATTTGACAACACTACACTGATTTTTTTTATATCAACATTCTAGGAGGTGCAAGGTTAAGACTTCTCTCGGTAGACTCACAAGTCATGTAGAACATGTGTGTTCTTTATTAAAAAGCTCTTTTAGCAGAACACTAAACAGCAGAAGACAATGAGTGAGCAGACTCCCTCAGAAAATCCTCTAGGGAATGCCACTAATAGGAATTGAACATACAAAATCCAGATAAAGAGTTTCAATGCAGTGACAGGCTGAACATAGATCTTTGTGCAACCAGCCTGAACCCAAAATGCCATTATTAAGCCAGCAGGCATTCATTACTTGTGTTGTCGGGGGGAATGCATATTTTATAATATGGTTAGGGACCTTTGCCTACAGTTTTCTGCCACTTCCCTTCCCCGAAGAGTGCTTTGCTGGAAGGAATGATTCTTGCGAATATTTATGATAGCTGTGTCATGCCTAGACCTTCAAGGATATGTATATTCTCACAGAAGTTCTACATATCATTTTTATCACCTGTAGCAGACTTCCTGAACCATTACAAAGACAAAGTCCTGCAACCCTGTCCAGCTTTACTGAGTTTGTCAGCATTGCTTTTGAGCACAAGGAGATTTCTCCACCATCAGGTCTGTAAAAACACATTGTATCAGGGCACAGCTGCTTCCACCAACAATACCCATAAAGCAAAATGTAACAATGTTTTATGTCTGAGGCAGAAAACAAAATCTTTATCTACTGACTGCTTTATCACATCAAATTCTGTTGCACCTTCAGCAGTTGTCACTTGTAGTTGTGCAGGACACCTCTATTAAGGAGCAGCTCACCTCTGAACTAATAGAATCATTAAGGAGATAAGAGGATTTTCATCTTGTAGGATGCTTAGCGGAGTTGTGGCAAACATATACTGTTTTATTACAGTTGGTAAAAATTGGTGTTGAACCTGTCCTCGAAGCTCAATTGGAACACCTTTCCTCGAAAATTGTTTTTCGTCTGGCATTAACATCAGTTAAAAAAGTAAGTGAAATTCAGGTTTTTACAACACAAGCACCCTTCTTATTCTTTTGGAGAGAGTTATTTTGCAAACAAATGCCAGGCCAAGGATTTTCATCCCAGTAAGCCTGTGATCTTAGAGATCTGTTTTTCAGAACTCCACTAACACAGTCGAAAGTGCTTTGGATGTCATAAAATACTTCAAGCTCTACAAATACAGAACAAAGAAGTTATGTTGGTTGCCATTCGGTTACCTCAGAAAGGGCAACCATTATCAGAGCAGGGGATAGCTTGGTGGGTGGCAGCAACTATTTCACTCTAGGCAGTTGCCTGTTCAAAGATCCAGTATCCTCACCTTAAACAAAATGCATCACCCTGCCAACAGGCTCTTTGCTGGTGTCTGAGGGGCGGAAACTAGAAAAGCAGACATGCGTTTATACAGCAGTACTTCCTGAAAACGGCAATGGAGAAGATACACAGCAGTGTGAAAACAGTTTTTCCACATATTTTTGTATAAAGTGAGACAGGGTTTTTTTACCCACCAGCTACTCGTTCTTTGACATTTAATCACACACACCTGTCTCTCTCTCTCTCCTCCTCCTCTCCTTTCTACTCCTCTTCTCTCCCCCCTCTCTCTCTCTCTCTCTCTCTCTCTCTCTCTCTCTCTCTCTCTCTCTCTCCCTCCCTCCCTCCCTCCCCCTCCCTCCCACCCACCCATCAAAGGTTACAGGGATGTTATCGTTAGGAAATCGAATTAAAAAATATCTGATATATGTGTGTGTGTGTGTATATATATATGTCTGATGGCATGTATAGCTGCAGATACACATGCTGTGCATATATCACCATCTAGTTTTGGGCTTGGAGTGTTACAAGTCTTTTTTCGAGTCACAGGATCAAGTGACTCCTCCTCTCGGTGATAGTGTGCATGGGCATCGACTCCTTTGTTAGACTGTTTTCTTTCCGCCATCGGGTTCGGACGTGTTCCCTCTCGCTCTGGGATTTTCGGTTCGGAAATTCTCTAATCTTCCAAACTTTTCTTATACCGTCGGTATTGTTTCAAATGTGGTTTCTTTCTGCAATTGATCCGATAGTACAGTTGGGACCTAGGAAACACCCTTTCGGGCACTTGCGCCCTTTTTGGTTCTTGTCGGCCCTACTGCATCATAGACTAATGGATCGGACTCCATTCCGATTCTGTCCTCGGTGCCACGCCACATTTCCATACACCGACCAGCACTTGGTCTGTAATCTCTGTCTTTCTCCGGAACATCGAGAAGAAAGCTGTGAGGCGTGCTGGTCTTTTCGATCAAAGAAAACATTACAAAATCGAAGGGCAAGAAGACTGGAGATGGCGTCCAAACTCAGAGTCCACCACCGACACCCTTGAAGAGGAGCAGGCACAAACAGCAGTTTCAATTCCAGACTCAGACTCCGAGCAGGGTTCAGACGATGACAGCCTGCCAATAGCAGTGGCGCAGTGCATGAGTACACCTGCCCCAACACCAACGTTTAAAAAATCAGGCAAGGCCTTGGGTACAGCACTGCTGTTAAGCCATGATTCCACCTGGAAAAAACGAATCGTCGACCAACCCTTGGGTTAGTCTCTGAAAAAGGCCAAAGCACTCCTTCAACAGGTTACCATGCCTGTTTCGGTGTCGGGGTCGAGCCGAAAAATAAACGTTTCCACCTCTGAACCGAGTTGACGCCCAACATCATCGGATCTGAAAAAAGTACTCTCTGCTTTGGACCTGAAACCTCAGCTAACAGCTTCGGATCCGAAACATCTCTGTCCAGTTTCAGAGCTGAAACAAGCATCATATACAGAGGAAACCGGGATTTCAGCTTGAATGAGGCATGTGCACAAAACATTTAGTGAACGTTCCTCCTAAGTGCACAAAACATTCTTCTGAACATCAAATGGAGGAATCAGACATTCAACCCATTTTGGAGGTTATGGATAGCAAGCAAAGGAGGATCCAAATCCAGGAAGAGACTGGAAAAATTATTACTTCTCCGCCTCCACAGACTAAAAGGAAATTAGCATTTCAGGAGACTCTGGATACTGCCCCACCACCTTCAAAAATTTACAGGAAGAAGGAAAAGCTGCAACCTCTTGAGCTTTCTCCACCACATTCACCGCATCTTTCCTTTTCACCACAACCTCTGACTCCACCACCTTCACCATAACATTCTCACACTTCTTCACAAGAAGAAGAAAGGGGTGATTCCAGTTACACTATAGTCCCGTGGTATATGTACGATTTGGACCCTAGCCCATCTAACGATCTGGATCTGGATCCTACCAGACCATCTCCACCAGAGGATAGTACAGCATATAACCAAGTTGTATCCAGAGCAGTTGCATACCCTGAAATACAAGTGTATGCAGAAACTTTAGAGGATGATTTCCTTTTTAATACCCTGTCCTCAACTCACAAGCAATACCAGTGTTTACCAATGCTTCCTGGTATGCTTAAGCATGCAGATGAGATATTAAAAAAAACAGTTAAAGCTCGGATTCTAACATCAAGGATTGACCAAAAATATAAGCCTGCACCAACAGACCCAATTTACATCTCACAACAATTACCAGCAGATTCTATTGTGGTCAGTGCCACCAGGAAGCGCACCAATAGTCAGTCTTCTGGGGATACCTCCCCCTGACAAAGAAAGCTATAAATTGGATGCGGCAGGGAAAAGGGTGGCAACATAAACAGCCAACCAATGGCATTATGCCAATTCCCAGGCCCTGTTAGCAAGATATGACAGGGCACATTGGGATGAGATGAAAGAATTCTTGCAATACCTACCAAAAGAACACCAAAAGCGGGCACAGCAAATTGTAGAAGGTCAGGCCATCACAAATAACCAAATTAGGTCTGCTTTAGATGCAGCTGACTGCTAGAGGGATTAATGCCAGCATCACTATTAGACGACATGCATGGTTGAGGTCCTCAGGTCCTTAATTTACCGTTTAACAAACAACAGCTTTTTGGACCAGAGGTGGACACAACCATAGAAAAACTCAAAAAGACTCTGACACAGAAAAAGCCATGGGAGCTCTTTATACCACACCATTTCGGGGTCCCTTTCGAAAACCACAATTTAGGGGAGGTTTTACAACCCAAACGACAGAGGCTTCCACCTTCCATCCAAAGCGAGCCAGCATTATTACTGAAGGGGGTCATTCAGAGGCTCTTACAGGGGACAACATTTCAGGGCCAAAGGTAAATTCCCAGCCTCAAAGGGTGCTTCCACATCCACAAAACAATGACTTCCCAAACATTCCACAGTGTCATACATCTCCTGTGGAAGAAAGACTGCAACAATTCCATTCTCACTGGCAAAAAATTACCACAGATCAATGGGTACTCTCAATTATCCGCAGTGGTTATTGCCTAGAGTTCATCTCCGCTCCACCTAGCATTTCACCTCATTCTCACAGACTCTCTCCAGAACAATCAATTCACTAAAACAAGACGTACAATCTCTACTACTCAAGGAGGCAATAGAAATAGTTCCCATCTCACATCAAGGAACAGGAGTATATTCCCTATACTTCCTTATACCAAAAAAGGATGGCACTCTCAGACCCATTCACAATCTCAGGCCTCTAAAGTTATATATCCTGTCAGAGCATTTTCGCATGGTCACTCTACAGGATGTCATTCCCTTGCTACAAAAACAAGATTACATGACAGCGTTAGACCTAAGGGATGCTTACTTCCACATTCCTATACACCCAGCAAATATCTAAGGTTCGTAATTGGAGGCAATCACTGTCAATTCAAGTTACTACCCTTTGGGGTAACAACAGCACCAAGAGTGTTCACAAAATGTCTAGCTGTAGTAGCAGCATACCTCAGAAGGCAACACATAAATGTCTTCCCCTATCTAGGCGATTGGTTAATAAAATCCAGCACCATTCTAGAATGCCAAAAACACACACAATACACAATAGATACCCTACAAAGATTAGGGTTCACAATCAACTACCAGAAATCACATATTCATCCAGCACAAATTCAACCTTATCTAGGCGCAATTCTGAATACTCAATCAGCATTAGCCTACCCAAATCCACAACAGATACAAGCCTTCCACTCACTCATATCCCAGTTGCAGGCCAATCAAACGTATACAGTAAGATTTGTCATTAAACTATTGGGAATAATGGGATCATGCATAGCAATAGTCCCAAATGCACGTTAACACATGAGACCACTGCAACAGTGTCTCTCGCAACAATGGTCTCAGGCACACAGGATCTAGTGTTGTTAGACCGCCAGACTTACAAATCTCTGCAATGGTGGAATCACAACAACTTAGCAAAAGGGAGGCCATTTCAGGACCATGTGCCACAGACCATACTCACAGCAGATGCATCAATTACATGTTGGGGAGCCCATCTCAACAATCTGACAATACAAGGGGAATGAGATTCAATCCAAACAAACATATCACATAAACCCCTTGGAATTAATAGCAGTGTTCTTAGCCATCAAAACATTTCAGCCACAGATCATACACAAAATAGTCTTAAAAAGGACATACAACATGACAACAATGTATTATCTGAAAAAACGGGGGGGAGGGCACACTCATCTGAATTGTCCGTTCTAGCTCAAACAATATGGAAATGGGCAATTCACAATCACATTCACCTTCTAGCGGAATACAACCCAGGAATACACAACCAGGTAGCGAACCTTCTAAGCAGGACACAGCAACAAATACATGAATGGGAGATTCACCCACAAGTAATTCAATATTACTTTCAAATGTGGGTGATACCAAACATAGGCCTTTTTGCAACAAGCGAAAACGCAAAATGCCAAAAATTTGCATCCAGCTACCCACACCCTTAATCCAAGGGCAATGCTCTATGGATCAACTAGTCAGGGATATTTGCTTCTGCTTTTCCCCCTCTCCCGTTAATTCCATTTCTGGTCAACAAGATGTGTCACACTTCCTCACCATGATACTCATAGCTCCCATGTGGACACGTCAACACTGGTACACAACACTGCTAGATCTGTCAGTAGTACCACATCACAAGCTTCCAAACAGACCAGACCTGTTAACTCAAAACAGGGGTCAAATCAAGCATCCCAAACCCAATGTGCTCAACTTGGTGATTTGGCTCCTGAGGTCATAGAATTTGGATACCTACAGCTTCCATTAAAATGTATGCACATTCTAAAACAGGCACATAAACCAACAACCAGGCAGTGCTACGCAAATAAATGGAAACGTTTCATATATTACTGCCAACCTACAAATATCGATACACTTAAAGCATCAGTACAGGATATTGTATGTTGTTTGCTTTATTTACAAAAAGCAAATCTTGCCTTTTACTCAATTAAAATTCATTTAACAGCAATATCAGCCTACCTACAAAATAGACAACATACCTCTCTGTTTAGAGTTCCTGTCACAAAAGCATTTATGGAAGGGCTTAAATTATTCCACTTGGAGTTCCACCAGCTCCTGTGTGGAATCTTAATATTGTGCTCACAAGACTTATGGGTTTCCTATTCAAACCTATGTACTCTTATGCTATTCAATTTCTAACATGGAAGGTTGCTTTCTTGGTAGCAATCACTTCATTAAGAAGGGTAAGTGAAATTCAAGCATTTACTTTAGAAGAACCTTTCTTCCAGGTACACAAACACAAAGTAGTATTTAAGACAAATCTAACATTTTTGCCTAAAGTGGTTTCACCTTTTCACATTAATCAGTCAATGGGATTGCCAGTCTTCTTTCCACAGCCAGACTGTAGTGCTGAAAGAGCTCTCCACACTCTTGATCTCAAAAGAGCTCTAATGTATTATATAGACAGAACAAAGGACTTTAGAAAAACTAAACAACTTTGTTGCTTTCCAACAATCTCATAAAGGTAATCCTATTTCAAAACAAGGATTAGCTAGATGGATTGTAAAATGTATTCAAACACGCTACTTCAAAGCGAAAAGGCATCTATTAGTAACTCCAAAAGCACATTGTACTACAAAAAAGGGTGCCTAGATAGCATTCTTAGGGAATATACCAATATACCAATGGCAGACATATGCCAAGCAGTGCTAAAAACACTATTTCAAACAACTTCAACTCCTTTCGGGCTAACCACCACTTACTTTGGAGGATAACTGCTTTTAGTCTATGCACAGCATGTGTATCTGTAGCTACACATGCCATTGAATGGAAAATGTCACTTACCAAGTGTACATCTGTTTTTGGCATGTAGTGCTGCAGATTCACATGTGCCCTCCCTCCTCCCCGGGAGCCTGTAGTCATTGTGGTACTTAATCATATAAATATGTATATACATTGCATGGACATTTTCTTTTATATATATATATATATATATATATATATATATATATATATATATATATATATACACACACACAGTTCTTTGCTCCTTACTTCACCCTCCTGCGGGAAAACAATCTAACAAAGTAGTCGATGCCCCTGCGCACTATTACGAGGGGAGGAGTCACTCAATGCTCTGACTCATCGAAAAAATACTTCTATGAAGAAAAATAACTTGTAACACTCAGAGCCCAACACTAGATGGCGATATATGCACAGCATGTGAATCTGCCGCACGACATGCCACGAACAACAGATATACACTGGGTAAGTGACATTTTCCATATATATATACATATATATTATTATATATATGTATACACACACACACACGTGTGTATATGTATGTGTGTATATATGTATATATATATATATGTGTACGTGTCTGTGTATATATGTGTGTGTTTGTATATGTATATTTGTTTATATATGTATGTGTGTTATTATATGCATGTGTATGTGTGTTTATATGTGTGTATGTGTGTGCATATGTATATATGTGTGTGTATATGTATATATGTGTGTGTGTATATGCATGTGTATGTGTGTGTTTATGTATATGTGTATATAAATGTGTGTGTATATTTGTATAAGTTAGTATACATAGGTGTGTGTGTATATATATATATATGTGTGTGTAGATGTGGCTATTTTTATGTATATATGTGCGTATATGTTTGTGAATATCTGTGAGTGTGTATGTATATATATATGTGCGTATATGTTTGTGAATATCTGTGGGTGTGTATGTATATATATATATGTATACATCTTTGTTCGGCTGTAGAGTATACAACCTTAAAAGTCCACAAATAGATGATACAAACAACGTTAATAAGCACATTGTAAAAACCAGCTCATAAATCACAAATACAATAAAACTAAACTAGAAATCAAGAGGCCTACACATTTTAAAATTAATTATTCGGCCTTTCAACTAGAACTCAATACATTTAAAAGAACATAGTCGCCCGTGAGCGTACAGCAGCACACACAAATGAGGCCACACATTGTCTCATCTCTTCATCTGACAATTGTTGGAGAAAACAATAGTATGCCCGCACAGTGCTGAAAAATTTCTTGACGTACAAAAAAAAAGGTTTGTAAAAATATAGAAATTACATTCAAAAAGAGCATCATGGACTGCTTAGAAGTATTATTGCATTAGCACACCCTCGACTCAAGATTGTGCTGAAATGATCTGAGGAGGATCCACGCCTGTAGGTATTCAAATATGTTTCCTTTAATAACACTGAAACTAGACACCAAATAAAGCGTGATTACTGAAGCAAAAGCTAGCTTTCTGACAAATTTGGTGTAATTCCGTCCAGCGGTTCAGGCTGTAGTCGTGTTCAAAATCCCTATGGGAATTAAAATGGGAAAAACACTTTGTTTGACCCCTCCCCCTTTTCTTAGCCCCCACTTGATGTATCGCCCCAAAACTTTCCATGTACAAAAAGATCCTCACTTTGGCACACTTTTTTGGGAAAATGTCATAAACACTCAACAAACAGCTCCAAGGATATAGCCAAGTCGAACTACCTACTATTGAGAGAGAGAAAAAAACAAACAAACATTGACGATGAGGTGGACACGCATCGTTAAGGAAAGCTCTGCATTTGGACGGTTGGGGGAGATAGGATGGGAAAGGAGAGGCGTCAACTGTCCACAAAGCTGAAGATGTGTAAGGCAGTCATACTGCCCACAGTACTGTATACCTGTGAGACATGTACTGTGTGTGTGTGTGTGTGTGTGTGTGTGTGTATATATGTATGTGTATAGGTGTGTACATATGTGTGCGTGCGCATGTATATATGTATATGGATGTATGTAAATATATATATATATATATATATATATATGTGTGTGTTTGTGTGAGAGAATCAAAGAGCAGTCAGATACTTCTATTATTTCTCCTTACGTACTGGCTTTCCGGGACCTATACATCTCTTCAGCAAGGCAACACAATAAACAAGAGTAGTTTCCTTCAGTTACTATTAATACTGAATCTGCGAAAAATAATCTTCATTTGGTTCTCTCACCATATTAAATTTTCACTTTACCTTTCTTGGCCACATATTTGCCAATACAGTGTAGATTGTCTGACAGTTTTGCCTTTTCACCATACCTCTTTAACTTCCAAGCTGTGCTACTCGCTAAGTTCTTTCATTTTATGCTCAGTTGATAGTTCAACATTGAGCAGATGAGTTGTTTGATGTGCAGTTTCAGCAATGCTTAAGGTGCATTGGGAAGTGAATCAGTGCTAATTGGCTAATGATTAACACAGATAAAACAGGACAGAGGTCAACAGTAGAGCAGGTATCTGACTGAAGTGCCTTTGTCAGTAAAGTCAGCAGGGTGTTTAGGTGTATTATACGACTATGCCCTTTCTCTTTTTTTTTTAACCAAATCTTAGCCTTATTTGCCTACCTTGTCCTATGGCATGAAACCAATTGTGAATCATGCCAAATTATTATAAGAAATTACAGAAAAATCATGTAGTTTTTTGTAAAAAGAGGTCACATAAGATGGGCTATTTCAGTTATTATTGGTTTGCAGTGGGGCTATGCCAATTCCTTATATATAGGTTTTCTAGTCTGTGTGCCGTGTCTTGTATAAGTCATACAGGAATGGAAAATAGATAGATGAAGTAGATAGGGTGCCTTAGTTCAGTTTTTATGCTCTTTTTTTTTTTAATCCTTGCATTGCCTCTCAGTAAGAGAATGCATAATATATCAATATTTTGTACATTCGCAAGACTTGGTACATAATGTGCCTGTGTACTAATGTTTGAATGTCTAACTCTAGAGCACAACTTGGAGTAACCCTTGTCATCTCTATTCTGCTACCCTGAAAATATCAAAGGCACAAACATGGGCCACTTAGTCATCCAGTTGGAGTGCAACAATATTGTGGTCATACAAAACCACTTGTAAATTATGTTAATTATTATAATTAATATTATATGCAGTGGGGAAAAAAGCAAAGACCTCGCAGGAATGATCAACATAGCACCCACTGAATGAAAATGTAATCAACTACCATGGAGGATACACCTAAAAAGATCCTTTTCACAATGCAATGACTAGAGCGACTTCCCACTGCAGAACACAAATTTCCTGCTCCTGACAGTGTGAAATGTGAGTGACCTGCAGTTGGCTGGCTGCCGGAGTTTCTGAGCCTTCCAGAGCTGCATGAATGTAGGTTTCTCCTGCCAGAGTTAGACCAGCCCCTCAAACTGAACCATTGGCTATACCAGAAAGGGACCCTTGCACAATGCCTGCAAAGGTCTTCTGTTATTTAACAAACCAGACAACATTCTTTGGCAGCTTTTATGAGTTTCCGGATTGTCCATGCCAACTCCAGTTCCATAGTTGGCCATGGACCTTCAGAACCAGTGAGACGTATCGAAAGCTTTGACCTGGGTTTAATATGTGGGCACCTCACAGTCGAGCACACTATGAATGTTGAATTCCAGAGGTATTATCATGCTACTACCTCCCTCCTGGACGCAACATTTTATATGTCTGGCTGTAAGTAAGCCTGGCCTACTTGACTTTTCTTCATTTAGAGAGTGAAGTGCCCAAGGGGACTAACTTGGTTATCCTTCTGGATTGCATTATTGTTGCTAGTTTGGGGTACATCACTGGTAAACAAGATACTCAGCAGTTTTTTCTGACCACCCACAGACCTCAAGAAAAGACCACTTTTGCATTTTATTATTCTCGGTGCTACTGTTCTGTTAAAAACTAAATGATGGAAAGGTCGTATTAATCAAGTGTTTTTTTATCCCTTGTGTATGTACTAAAAACATTTGCTTGTTGATCCGGCTTCTCATCTCAGTTACCCTCGTGTTAAATATGTCTCTCTTTTGTTTTGTTCCAGTTCCTATTGCAGACCTCAAAGGGGACTACGATCTCAATGCAGTCCGTCTCTGCTTCCAGGTCTTTATCCAAGATCCGACAAGTGGCCAGTTTATGCAGCTGCCCATGGTGGTGTCACAACCTATCTTTGATAACCGTAAGGAGCAGTCACAATTTTCCATTCCACCAGTGTAGCTGTAATATTAATACCTGGTTAAAGGAGGCAGTCAAAATAGCACTGTTCTAATTGTATCATTGCTAATGTATAACCTCAGGTAGTAGGTTCACTTTGGGCTTTTATAGATCATCAACAGACTAAGTGGTTTTTACCCGCTTAACCTGTGTTTGACCCCTGTGGACTGTACTAGTGGACGTCAGAAGAACTAGTCTTTGTTCATCCTTGCTAGTTGTCATTAGGACTTTCATCCTACTAAGGTCCTTTGCGGTCTCCTACTTCTAAGCACTAGTCTTTCTACATTTACTTAACTGTAAAAGTAAATCATTACTATTTGTCATTGCTGTGAGCTGTAAAGGTATCCAGCATTTCTTCACAGTTGAAGAGACAATGGCAATTTTAGTACCACTTGCTACTATACTACTTTGTGTGAAAGATTCAGTTTTGAAGTCAAAGGATCTGTCTCCCTTCTTAAGGTCAACGTGTTGACAGCACAGCTGTCCAAAGACATATAGCTATTAATGTACATAGGGCCTGATTACAACTTTGGAGGAGGTGTTAATCCGTCCCTAAAGTGATGGTAAAGTGACGGATATACCACCAGCCGTATTACGAGTCTATTATATCCTATGGAACTCGTAATACGGCTGGTGGTATATCCGTCACATTTGGGACGGATTAACACCTCCTCCAAAGTTGTAATCAGGCCCCCAGAGTGCAATTTTGGTTCATCTTTTACAAATGTTGCTTTTTGTCCACCAGCCATCATTCATCTGTCACCTGACTGCTTGAGTGTACCCTCTTGCCTCCATTTGATTGAGCTGTATTAGTTAACTGCTTTACAACCCTATAACTCCGTCTGCTCCTGCTGGTGCCCGTCCCTGTGGCCTGCTGTAATGTACAAATGCTACATTAAATGCTTGTTTTTCTTTTTAGAACACTACCTTTACAATCCCCACCTGACATTGGTCAGGACATTTGTTTAGGTGTCTATTCTCCCATAGCCAAAATAAATATTTTTGACATTTCTGGTGACTGAAGTTAAAACTGTGTCATGATGAGCTCTATATTCTTTCTGATCCATTGCTACTTTTATCTTTTCCACATTACGCCTGCAAGAGGCAATCTGTAGGAAAGTGCCCCTTTTTGACATGGTCACCACCACTTTTTGCCTTGTATCTGATGCAATTTTGACTGAAAGTGCACTAGGGTCCTGCTAACCAGGTCCCAAATGCCAGATCTCTTTCCTTAAAACTTGGCAGTTGCTCCCCAGTTGGAAATACCTTTGCCATCCCGGTAAGTCCCAAGTAAATGGTACCCCTGGTACCTAGGGCATGGGTACCAAAGAGGGTCGCCAGAGGTTGCAGCATGTATTGTGCCACCCTGAGGGACCCCTCACCTACCACATGCAGACTGCCATTGCAGGCTGCGTGTCTTGGTGCAGCTAAAAGTGAAAACGCAACATGGCATACAGCCTGTGTGCCATGCCCCTTATCACTGCATGAGGTATATGAAAGTCACCCCTACCTCAAACCCTACAGCCCTAATGCATGGTGCTTTATATTACATGCGAGGATATATCTGCAAGAGCAGATCTGACCCTGCTATGTCTTGGTCGATTCTTAGACATGGTGAATGAACAGGAAAGCCATTTTTAAGTATGTGTACTGGACACTGGTCACTACAAGTCCCCCAGATACAGGATGGCTTCACTGAAAATAGGGATGTCTGGTATCAAACATCTCGTATTAATAAACCCTCACTGATGCCATTGATTGATTTATTAATACATGCACCCAGGTGGCACCTTAGAGGTGCCCTCTGAAAACCTACCAACTATCAGTGTGTGGACTGACTAGTTTTAGCCATCTTGCCACCACCAGACATGAGTCTGACCCCCCAAGAGTGAGGGCTTTTGCTTCTGGGTGATCACAAACAAAGCCTGCTCTTGGGGAGGTGTTTACACACTCCATCCAACAGGATGACCTACAAATCTGCATTCCAAGGCAGGGGGCTTCAAAGAAGCTCACCACCCTTGGTATGCAGGTCTGGCTTCACTCAAAGGAGAGATGCTGACCTCACCGCCCCTAGCCTGCCCCACCCCTCCCACCCCCCACCCCCACACACTGCCCTAGGGCCCATGTGGCACCTGGAGAGGCAGAACATTTAGTATTCAGACAGATGTATCCACCTCTCAGGTTAGTCCCACCCCTAAAGTGTGCTGCCTGATGTGGACACAACATTTAGAAATCTGCCATTTTAGTGTTGGCAGATTTAAGAGCTCTGGGACAGGCTTATGCCCACTTTCCACAGGAGGTGGTCATATCCCATTGGCTGCTACCTTACACTCTCCAAAATGTCCCTAAATTTAGTATTTTGGGGAGCTTCTGGCACCAGAAGCTCAGATACCTGCTGACCTACGAAGAAGGACACTGCAGAGCTACAAAAGCAAAGGAAGAAGCACCTGACCTGGACCAAGCCTGCCAGCCTGTGTGCAGCTCCCGCTGAATTACACCTGAGTAGTCTCGTCCTGAAGCTCTTGTGCCTCCAAAGCCTTCAAGGACTGCCTGCCCTTAACAAAGACCCAGGAGCCCCGGTGGAGCAGAAAAGTTTCTTCCCTGCATCTGGCAGGCACCCCAAGACAAACTGCAAGGACTCTGGCCTGCCTAAAATCTGACTCCTGAAAGCACCACTGCACTCGTGCCACACAGCCTAAGTTGAAGTGGACCAGGGGTGGCAGCATGGTTCCTCAGCCCTCCAAAGACAAAGACCACCTTGGACTTGCCCACTGTGGACCTCGCCTGCAGCCTCTGCATGCAGACCCCCTCTACCTTGAATGCTCCGGTGGAGAAATCCTCAGGCCTCAAGACACCACTGCACAAGTCACCCCTACCTGTGGAGAAGAGGACCTGAGGTTTCATCCCAAGATTGGAACCCACTTGTGGGTTCCTCCTGACTGGATCCCCAATCCTCACCTGCAGCATCTTTTCGACCAGAGTGATCCCCATTGACTAACATTGGGCACCCAACACTTTACTACACCTGAACACCCTGCCGTCCCAGTGCTGCCTGGTATGACCTGTTGGTGTGGCCTGTATCACCTTAAGTTCAGGAGATTGGCCCCGTAAGTTGCTGTACTGTACCTGTTTGCTGTCTTTGTTTTTCCTCCATAGGATAACATTGCAGCTTTAAAAAATGGCAACATTCTTGCAAAACGTACTTTCCTGATCAAATTGATTCTGGTGCCAAAATATATATATAAGGATACCTGTTATTTTTGTAACCGGGTGTGGATCTCCTTCTTCAATCGCGTCTCATTTATTGACTGTGTGTATTTGCAGATGTCTCACACTCCTCTCTGATAAGCCTGAGGCTGCTTGACCACAAAACTCCATAAAAGAGCACCTTGGGATTGCTGGAGCACCATGGGATTGCTAAGGGAACCCCTGTACTCTTTGCACGATATATCTCATTTTGATGTATCGTATAAAGAGCCAGCTTCCTATACAATTGGATCTGTGAAAGCACAGTGTAGTACAAAAAAGAAAAGAAAAAATAGCAGTATAGATTGGTTTTGAAGAGGAATCTCATTTATCAAACTGTACTACTTTATTGATGCTTATTTAGTTGTTGGAAGGATCACATGAGTGAGGAGGTCCACATCCATGCCCCACTTGTTGTCTATGAACAGAGATCATCCGTGATGTAAGAGTGGTATGGGGTGTTTAGCTTGTGCACTTAATTATTATTTGATATTCCTCTGGATGCCTCACCTTCATCAGAAAGTAAGCAATCAATTTCCAGTTGTCCCTTGATATTTAACAACAGTTATTATGAGGAAGAATTCTAAAGGGGATTTTGGCTAATGTGTACCCACCAACCTGCATTTTGGTGGCTGTATTCAACCTTCACTTCATTTGTCAGAACCAACCATCAAATGCTATTGTGCCCATCACTCGTAGTTACGGTTGATTGGTCTGGCAAAGATGGAGACATTGTCTTGTGTGACCATTTGATCTAGCACTCTGGAGATCCGTTCTTCTACAGAACCCTTAACATGTCAACTTTTCCCTGGTTGTAAACGTTCACCCCTCACATTTCCCCTGTCTATTTAGATGTGTGAATGGAGAGTGAAGAGCATGCCTCGACCTCTCTGTCCCCCATCTTGACGTTTGTACCTTACAAGGGTATGGGAGTCCTTCAAGCTTAAGAGAGCCACGTTATGAGATCACGCATGAAAATATAACAAAGATTCTGCAGGGACCATTTGTGCATTTGTCAAACTAGTCAGGTTTTCTTTATTTCACCCACCCTAAAAACCTTGAAGCTTCTCTGTTGCCTCTACCAAATGAATGCAGAAATAGACATCTGCAAATAAAATGTCAGTACAAATCATCCTGACCCTGAATTTTGCTGTCAGGCTTGTCACATGCTTGTTTTTATTTTTTACTCCTGACAGGAGCGCCAAACACTGCTGAACTGAAGATCTGCAGAGTAAACAAAAACTCAGGCAGTTGTCAGGGTGGTGATGAAATCTTTTTGCTCTGTGATAAAGTCCAGAAAGGTAGGTAAAGGTGGAATATGTGTTGCTGAGTTCTAATTATGTAAGTCTTTGTGGTTCTGGTTGTTAATGCTGTGTTGCATGCTGCTGCAAGGGTGTTTGTAGCGTTTAAATGTTTTCTGAGAGGTAAACTTCAATGTGTTACTATCGCCTGTTAATGTCCTTTGACTTGTCCGTTTTAATATTTTATCTTAAAGGAAGAGCTTCTTCATTGCATACTACTTTATATATTTTCTGGATCTGACTTCTCGCCTCCTCATCTCTAGCTTTCCCTTGTTCCCAGTCTTCCTTTAGCTGTTGTTCTGTTTCCATCACAAATGGTTGTGACGTGCGAGTCCTACAGGCAGTACAGGAAAAATATTCTCAAAGGTGCTTTCAGTTTACATATTGTCAAGAGGCCCAAGTATAAGCACCCCTCTAAAGATCAGACATACCTCGTAGATATGCACCAGCAATAATCTCAGCCCCTTTTTTTTTTTATATATATTCACAACTGGTGGTTGCAGGTACAGAACATATTATCTAGCGTTTTTTCATTTTTTGGCGGCGTCTTTGCTCAGTCTCACCTTTCTTTTAATGGCTAAACTAAGTGAAATTAATTGGTTTTTTTAAGGAGGCAAGTGTTAATAAAAGTAACTTGTAATGTTATTAAACAACTTAAGTCAGCAATGGAGGTAAAAATGTCACATCAGCAGCAATTTGATGAAGCTAGGTATGTAACGCCATATCTTTATGACAAAGCAATACCTCCTTTGTGTTCTGTCCTGGTAAGCAGTAGGTCTGTCACTTCATTTTTCCAAGTATGATCATAGAACTCTGCCATCTGCCCTCATGCCTTTTTAACCTGCAAATTACTTATTTTTCAAATTTCTTAATTTTCAAATTTCCTATGGGTTCATTTGACGTTTGTACTTCAGAGTAGACTCTTCAGTGCATTTGATCTGATTTTTATATCTATTTTTTGGTTGTTTGCTACAATGAAGTAAAGATTGCCCTTGTTATTTGTGTGGTACCGTTCCTTTTGTCGGAAGAAGCCTGATGAAAACCGCTCTTGGGTTCTGTGTGATGTGTTTACCAAAGTCACACAAAGACTATCCGATTTGAGAAAAGACGTGCGGCCTCACCGAGAAGGAGCAAGAAGGTATTACCTTTAGAGGAAGGCAGGTGGATGAAAAGAGGTTTGAACTTCTAAAGTGAAAGGCAAAAGGGTCACTAGGGGAGGTCTCACCTTAGGGGTTTGAGTAACCAAGTAGGCAGCTCAAAGGGGAGATGCAAAAATGATGTAGACGTATAATCCCACAACATCCATTAACAACTGATCCAATACTGTTTTTCTGGGAGAGACTGCAGTTCCAAAAATAAACCGAAATTGCCACCACCACTGATAACACCTCCTAAAGAATTAGTCAGATTAAATATTTGTAGTTTTCTTGCCACATTTCTGAAGCAGCATGTCATTACGTTACACCGTGTAAGTCATCCCCACCATGATGACCGAAATCTCTACATATAACCCCTTAGCTGCTGAGACTTCTGTCCTCTCCACAGCCCCCTCCCCCCCTCCAGTGCAGAGCCATTTTATGGCTATTTGGGGTAGTTTGGGCTTAGGCCCCCATTACTTTTTGTCCAAATAAGCTATCCACACCAAATTTGCATCCTATGTTTCCAACATTCTGTGGATTGTAAAGGTACCCAGAGTTTGTGGTTCCTCTGGAGGAGCCCAAGAAATTAGCCAAAATAAAGCTAAAATTTGTTTGTTGTTTTGTGGAAAAAATGGGAAAAAGTGCTGCCGAAGTAAGCATCTATTTTTTCCCTGCAAATGGTATCAACAAAGGGTTTGCAGTGCTAAAATTACCATCTTTCCAACTTTCAGGAACAGATAGACTTGAATCAGAAAACCACCTTTTTCAACAGAGTTTTGGCATTTTACTGGAACATACCCATTTTTACTATTTGTTGTGCTTTCAGCCTTCTTCCAGTTAGTGACAGAAATGGGTGTGAAACCAATGGTGGATCCCGGACAGCTAAACATTTCTGAAACGTAGACACAATTCTGAATTTAGCAATGGGTCATTTCTGTAGATCCTTCAAGATTTTCCTACAGAAAGTAACAGTTGAAATAAAAAAATATTGAAATTGACTTGAAAAAACATCAATTTCTGATTGTTTTCTTCCGTAACTTTTTCCAACTATAGATTTTTTAAAGCAATATACCGCTATGTTTGCTAGACCCTCCTGGCTGTAGGGATATATAGGTTTTGTAGGTTCATCAAGAACCCAAGCTACTCAGTGCCAATAAATGAGTGCACCTTGTAATGGGTTTTCATTGTATACTGGGCATAAAGCAATTCATTTGGTAAAATATAAACAGCGAAAAATTGGTTTCAAGGGAAACTATGTATTTCCAAAATAGGCACAAGATAAGGTGTTTAGAAACAGTGGTTATTTGCACATCTCTGAATTCGGGGTTCCCCATACTACCATGTGAATTACAAGGCATTTCTCAAAATGACTTCTTTCTTGCACACTGTCTTACATTTGTAAGGCAAAATGTAGAGAAAGACAATTGGCAATAACACTTGTTCTTCTATTCTGAGTTCCCCCAAGTCTCCCAATGAAAATGATAACTCACTTGTGTGGATAGGCCTAGTGCTCATAACAGGAAATGCCCCAAAACGCAATATGGACACATCAGATTTTTCCATTGAAAAATGATGTGTTTTTTGCTAAGTGCCTAGTTGTGGATTTTGGGCTGTAGCTCAGCCGGCACCTAGGGAAACCTATCAAACCTATACATTCATGGAAAGACGACACCTAGGGGAATCCAGGATGCGGTGACTTGTGGGGCTTTCACTGAGTTCTGTCACCCAGACTTCTTTGTAAATCTCAAAATTGGGCAAAAAAAACACTCTTTCCTCAAATTTAGGTCCTGCAAAGTTCTGGAATCAGGGGAGCCACAAACTTCCTTCCACCCAGCATTCCCCTAAGTCTCCCGATACAAATGGTACCTCACTTGTGTGGTTAGGCCTAGTGCCCGTGACAGGAATGGATCACACAACGGTCAATGTTAGTCCTTACATGAGGGCAACTGTTGTCCCTGGGGGTGATCCATTCCTCACGTAGGCACTAGGTACAGGCACTCAAGTGGGGTAGCATTTTTATCAAGACAGGTGGGGAAACACTGGGTGGTAGGAATTTTGTGGATCCCAGCATACTCGTGTAGTTTGTGTGACAGAAGTGCAAGAAAAAATAGAGTTTGTAGTCAACATTTCACCTTTGCAGGGTATTCTGGTTAAGAAAACTTTGGGGAATCCACACAAGCCACACCTCCGTGGACTCCCTGGGTGTCTAGTTTCCAGAAATGTCTTGGTTTGGTAGGTTTCCCTATATGGTTGTCAAGCCCAGGACTAAAAATGCAAATGCCTACCTTACAAAAACAGGTTGTTTTGTGGTAGATAATTTTGATGTCTCCACAATACGATTTGGGTGGTGGAATTTGGGGCTAAACTAAAAGCTCCTAAGAGAGCACTCTCTCTGTGCTTGCCGCCACATGTACCTGCTCTCTAGGTTGGGCTAACCCGCTATTGTCCTGCTGCACAGACTGTGTTTGTGAAGGGACAGCACGACTTTCCCCATCACCTCCCCCAGAATCACTGGAAGAGGAGTTGTCGGATAGGACTCCTCCGACTGAAAAATCACTCCCAGAGTCTACTCCATTGTCCCGTCCCTCAGATTCTGTCTCAGTCTCTGATCCTACGTCACAGTTGTCCTCCATAACCCAAGTTAGGGCTTGAGTAACAGTCATCCAACGAGATGCCATCTCTGCTACTGGCTAAACTGTTCCTCTAAAACAATAGTCTACGTAGACCGTCAGAAAATTGCTGGTGGATGTGTGTGTGTGATGTGTGCAACAGTAAAGGTCAGTGACTTTATTTTCTCTTCTTCCCTCAAACAGAACGTTCTCTCAAGACACTAAAAAAAAAAAAAAACACACTATTACTTGACCTTGTCACGAGATCGCATCCCCCCAGGGGTGAAATAATGTATTTAAAAAAAAATATATATATATATATGTTCGATGGCATGTGTAGCTGCAGATACACATGCTGTGCACAGTCCGCCATCTGGTGTTGGGCTCGGAGTGTTACAAGTTGTTTTTCTTCGAAGAAGTCTTTTCGAGTCACGAGACCGAGGGACTCCTCCCATTTCGACTCCATTGCGCATGGGCGTCGACTCCGTCTTAGATTGTTTTTTTTCCGCCATCGGGTTTGGACGTGTTCCTTTTCGCTCCGTGTTTCGGGTCGGAAAGTTAGTTAGAATCTCGGAAAAAATCGTCGGTATTGTTTGCGTTCGGTATCGGGTTAGTTAGAACAAATCAACACCGAATTTTGAAGAGCTCCGGTGGCCCTTCGGGGTTTTTTCGATCCCCCGTCGGGGCCTGGTCGGCCCGGCCACGTGCGACTTCAAGGCTGATGGAACGGACCCCATTCCGCTTCTGCCCAAAATGCCATAACAAGTATCCGTATACGGATCAGCATCTGGTCTGTAACTTGTGCTTGTCCCCCGAGCACAAGGAGGATACTTGTGAAGCCTGTCGAGCGTTTCGGTCGAGGAAGACGCTGAGAGACCGAAGAGCCAGGAGACTACAAATGGCGTCCACGCCGACAGGTCAAGAACGTTTCGAGGAGGAAGAAGAAGCTTTCTCCATCCGCGAGTCGGATTCTGAGGAACTCGACGCCGAAGAAACACACCAAACCGTGAGTAAGACGTCGAAAATCAAGACTCACGAGAAGTCCACAAAAGCCCAGGGGACGCCACCGCCAACAGGCCATGGCTTAACCCGAAAACTAGGTGACCGATCCAAGGCACCGAAAAAGGGCATGCTGGTGTCGAAGTCATCCGACTCCGGTCGAGATACCGCCACACAGCAACCTCGGAGCCGAGACAGCGGCTCCGAGAAACTTCGGCACAGAGAGAGCGGCACCGAAGAATTTCGGCACCGAGACACCACGCCGAAAACAAAGAAGGTTTCTTCGGAGCCTAAAAAGACTTCCGAAAAGATTTCGGTTCCGAAACATCCAGCCTCGGAGCCGAAAACTAGTTCCTATACAGAGGAACAAGGATTAACCTCCCAATTACATAGATTTGGAGAGGAGCTTCAAGCGGTAGAGCCTGACTACACACAAAGAAGGCTTCATATTCATGAGGACACAGGGAAGATAACCACTCTTCCCCCAATCAAAATAAAAAGGAAACTTGCCTTTCAACAAAAGGACAAGCAACCACAGGCAAAAGTGGCAAGAAAAACAACCCCGCCACCGTCTCCACCACCATCAACACATGCATCACCAGCAACAACTCCACCACTGATGCACTCACCAGCTCATACTACAATGAGTCAGGATGATCCCGATGCATGGGACCTATATGATGCTCCAGTGTCTGACAACAGCCCAGACTCCTATCCCACAAAACCGTCACCACCTGAGGACAGTACATCCTACACACAGGTGGTCGCAAGGGCAGCCGAATTTCACAACGTCACCTTACATTCTGAACCAATTGAGGATGACTTTCTGTTTAACACCCTATCCTCCAACCATAGCCAGTACCAAAGCCTTCCCATGCTCCCAGGAATGCTAAAACATTCAAAGCAAATATTTCAGGATCCAGTTAAAGGCAGAGCCATAACTCCAAGGGTGGAGAAAAAGTACAAGCCACCGCCAACAGATCCAATCTATAGTACAACACAACTAATACCAGACTCAGTAGTTGTCGGGGCAGCTCGTAAGAGAGCCAACTCTCATACCTCAGGAGACGCACCACCTCCAGACAAAGAGAGCCGCAAATTTGATGCTGCAGGAAAAAGGGTTGCAGCACAAGCAGCAAATCAATGGCGTATTGCCAATTCACAAGCACTTTTGGCAAGATACGACAGAGCTCATTGGGATGAAATGCAACATTTCATCGGAACACTTACCCAAGGAGTTCCAAAAAAGGGCGCAACAGGTGGTAGAAGAGGGACAAAGTATCTCAAATAATCAGATACGGTCTTCCATGGATGCAGCAGATACAGCTGCAAGGACAATAAACACTGCAATCACGATACCAAGGCACGCATGGCTGCGCACTTCAGGGTTCAAGCCGGAAATCCAACAAGCTGTGCTCAATATGCCATTTAATGAACAGCAATTGTTTGGGCCGGAGGTTGACACTGCCATTGAGAAACTCAAAAAAGACACCGATACAGCCAAAGCCATGGGCGCACTCTACTCCCCGCAGAGCAGAGGCACATTTCGAAAAACACCTTTTAGGGGAGGGTTTCGAGGTCAACCCACAGAAACCACAACCTCACAAACAAGGCCTACTTACCAGGGTCAATATCAGAGGGGAGGTTTTCGGGGGCAATATAGAGGGGGCCAATTCCTAAGAAATCGAGGAAAATTCCAAGGCCCCAAAACTCCTCAAAATAAACAGTGACTCACAAGTCACACAACCCCATCACATAACACCTGTGGGGGGAAGACTAAGCCAATTTTACAAACTTTGGGAGGAAATAACAACAGACACTTGGGTCTTAGCAATTATCCAGCATGGTTATTGCATAGAATTTCTCCAATTCCCTCCAAACGTCCCACCGAAAACACACAATATGTCAAAACAACATATAGATCTTCTAGGACTAGAAGTTCAAGCATTGCTACAAAAGGACGCAATAGAATTAGTACCAAATCTACAAAAAAACACAAGAGTTTACTCACTGTACTTTCTAATACCCAAAAAGGACAAAACTCTGAGACCAATACTAGATCTCAGAACACTAAATACCTACATCAAATCAGACCACTTTCACATGGTCACGTTATAAGACGTAATCCCACTGCTCAAACAGCAAGATTACATGACAACATTAGACCTAAAAGATGCGTATTTCCATATACCAATACATCCTTCACACAGGACATACCTAAGGTTCGTATTCCAAGGAATACATTACCAATTCAAAGTGTTGCCATTCGGAATAACAACTGCGCCAAGAGTTTTTACAAAATGCCTGGCAGTAGTAGCTGCACATATCAGAAGGCAGCAAATACATGTGTTCCTGTACTTAGACGACTGGTTAATCAAAACCAACACGCTAAGACAGTGTTCACAGCACACAAACTATGTCATACAGACCCTTCACAGGCTAGGTTTCTCCATCAACTACGCGAAGTCACACCTTTTGCCGTGTCAAACACAGCAATACTTAGGAGCGACAATCAACACAGCAAAAGGGATTGCCACTCCAAGTCCACAAAGGGTTCAAACATTTCACAGGGTAATACAGGCCATGTATCCAACACAAAAGATACAAGTCAAAATGGTAATGAAACTCCTAGGCATGATGTCTTCATGCATAGCCATTGTCCCAAACGCAAGATTGCACATGTGGCCCTTACAACAGTGCCTAGCATCACAATGGTCACAAGCACAGGGTCAACTTCTAGATCTGGTGTTGATAGACCGCCAAACATACATCTGGCTTCTATGGTGGAACAGTACAAATTTAAACCGAGGGCGGCCTTTCCAAGACCCAGTGCCACAATACGTCATAACGACGGATGCTTCCATGAGAGGGTGGGGAGCACACCTCAATCAACACAGCATCCAAGGACAATGGGACATGCATCAGAGGCAGTTTCACATAAATCACTTAGAACTGTTAGCAGTATTTCTAGCGCTGAAAGCATTTCAACCCATAATAAACAACAAATACATTCTTGTCAAAACAGACAACATGACAACAATGTATTTTCTAAACAAACAAGGAGGGACACACTCGACACAGTTGTGCCTCCTAACACAAAAAATATGGCATTGGGCGATTCACAACCACATTCGCCTAATAGCACAATTTATTCCAGGGATTCAGAACCAGTTGGCAGACAATCTCTCACGAGATCACCAACAAACCAACAAATGGGAAATTCACCCCCAAATACTAAACAATTACTTTCAAATTTGGGGAACACCTCAAATAGATCTATTTGCAACAAAGGAAAACTCAAAATGCCAAAACTTCTCATCCAGGTACCCACAAGATCAATCCCAAGGCAATGCTCTATGGATGAACTGGTCAGGGATATTTGCGTACGCTTTTCCCCCTCTCCCTCTCCTTCCATATCTAGTAAACAGATTGAGTCAAAACAAACTCAAACTCATACTAATAGCACCAACATGGGCAAGGCAACCTTGGTACACAACACTACTAGACCTTTCAGTAGTACCTCATGTCAAACTACCCAACAGACCAGATCTGTTAACACAACACAAACAACAGATCAGACATCCAAATCCAGCATCGTTGAATCTAGCAATTTGGCTCCTGAAATCCTAGAATTCGGGCACTTAGACCTCACACAGGAATGCATGGAGGTCATAAAACAAGCTAGAAAACCTACCACTAGACACTGCTATGCAAATAAGTGGAAAAGATTTGTTTATTACTGCCATAATAATCAAATTCAACCTTTACACGCATCTGCAAAAGAAATAGTAGGATACTTACTACATTTGCAAAAATCTAACCTAGCTTTCTCTTCCATTAAAATACATCTTACGGCAATTTCTGCTTACCTACAAATTACGCACTCAATTTCATTGTTTAGGATACCAGTCATAAAGGCGTTTATGGAAGGCCTAAAGAGAATTATACCACCAAGAACACCACCAGTTCCTTCATGGAACCTCAACATTGTCCTAACACGACTCATGGGTCCACCTTTTGAGCCCATGCACTCTTGTGAAATGCAATACTTAACGTGGAAAGTTGCATTTTTAATTGCCATCACATCTCTAAGAAGAGTGAGTGAAATTCAAGCATTTACCATTCAAGAACCATTTATTCAAATACACAAAAATAAAGTTGTTCTACGGACCAATCCTAAATTTTTAACAAAAGTAATCTCACCGTTCCACTTAAATCAAACGGTAGAATTACCAGTGTTCCTCCTACAGCCGAAAGAGCACTACATACATTAGACATCAAAAGAGCACTAATGTACTACATTGACAGAACAAAACTAATTCGAAAGACAAAACAACTATTTATCGCCTTTCAAAAACCTCATACAGGAAATCCAATTTCAAAACAAGGCATTGCTAGATGTATAGTTAAGTGCATTCAAACCTGCTATCTTAAAGCTAAAAGAGAACTGCCTATTACACCAAAGGCACACTCAACCAGAAAGAAAGGTGCTACCATGGCCTTTCTAGGAAATATTCCAATGAACGAAATATGTAAGGCAGCAACATGGTCTACGCCTCATACATTTACCAAGCACTACTGTGTAGATGTGCTAACTGCACAACAAGCAACAGTAGGTCAAGCTGTATTAAGAACATTATTTCAAACTACTTCAACTCCTACAGGCTGAACCACCGCTTTTGGGGAGATAACTGCTTACTAGTCTATGCACAGCATGTGTATCTGCAGCTACACATGCCATCGAACGGAAAAGGTCACTTACCCAGTGTACATCTGTTCGTGGCATTAGTCGCTGCAGATTCACATGCGCCCACCCGCCTCCCCGGGAGCCTGTAGCCGTTTAGAAGTAGATCTCAAACATTTGTACATTTGTAAATATATTACTTAAAACTTTATTATGTACATACGCATTCACTCCATTGCATGGGCACTATTACTAGCATACACAACTCCTACCTCACCCTCTGCGGGCAAAACAATCTAAGATGGAGTCGACGCCCATGCGCAATGGAGTCGAAATGGGAGGAGTCCCTCGGTCTCGTGACTCGAAAAGACTTCTTCGAAGAAAAATAACTTGTAACACTCCGAGCCCAACACCAGATGGCGGACTGTGCACAGCATGTGAATCTGCAGCGACTAATGCCACGAACAGATGTACACTGGGTAAGTGACATTTTCCATATATATGCTCCTGGGGGAGAGGTGGTGCCAATCATTGTCAAGGGCCCGCCCCACCAAGTTTAATCCCTGGTCTCTAGTGGGTTTGCTGCCCGTGGATCGCAGTGCAATCTCATTTCCAACCTACTTTCTTCCTCATCCTCCAATAATAATGATGGAAACATGAAGATCCTTTCCTGAAACAACAATTTTCATCCCCCAGAAAGGATTACCAATACATCTCACAAGACAACAATAATCTGACTATGTACTACAACACTCCCACCTACAGGCATTATGAGAAACCATTGCCTTACTGCTGGACGAAAGAGTACCTATGTTTTCTGATAATGACTTCTAACTGCAGATTATTGATCTGATCTGATTTTAAATATTACCCAGGCATCAGACTGGATACAGACTTTTTGAGCAGTCTCTTAATGGTAGGGAGGCACCAGGCAACTGTGCACTGACACTTTTCCACTGGGGAAGTGAAATGAGGGGCCAATATGGGTGCCATTCCTGTGCGCTGATATTAACTCCTTTTTTTCTGCTTCACCCGTCGCAGATCCTGAGTTACCTCTCATCTCTAAAAAGACCAGTTTACCTCAGAAATTCTAATATCAACTGTGCAAAGGAGATGCTGCCTCACAAAATGACATTTGTTAAAACCTGTAAGGATTGTCGCACATGTCTGTGACAGATCTTCACCAGGTTTGCCTGTGGTGCCTGGGGTCGAGCCACATCTCTCTGAGGCCTGCTCATCGAGGAATCCGGAGCCCATGGAAGACCGGGAGGTGAAACTCTGTCACCAAGCACCAAAAGACTCTATGATGAGACAGGTCCAAGTCTCAGGAGTCTGTCCTCGTTCCACTTCAAATCTTGAGGTAAATTAAAGAAAAAAATGCAGAGAATCTAAGTAAGACTGTGCCCCTTCCCGCCGCTCACACACTCCTTAGATGTCGTAAGGGTGTCACCATGCCTCTTGATCATGCACCCAAAGTAGATCGACATTGGAGCCTATCCTGCAACTTGTCCTAACACAACCAGAGTTTCCAGGGCCATCTGGGACAACAAGACATATCAAGGAGTTTGGATTCTTACCTACTCCCTGTTTTGCGCTTTTAGGTTCAGAGGAGCCAAGAAGCTCTCCATTTGGGCTACTTCTGGCAGGTTCACCCTTGGGCACTGTTTAGGACCCTCGCAATCTGCTATTGGGCCTCCTCCAGCTCCTACTTTAACTCTGCCTCCAGCGCCACTCTCCAGGCAGGTTTCTCTGAGCCTCTGCACCAGTGCCAAGGATGAGGTGCCTATTGTGCTCCCTGACTCAGAGGCGGCACCGCTCAGACCTCTGCTGCTGAAGCGCCAACTCCCCCACTTGACTTGTCACCCCCCTTAAGGACAGACACATATGCTGCATTACTTATTTGGCACGGGTTCACGAGGAAAATTAGTATTGTGTTATTCATGTTCCCTGATTTGGAACTCCTCACAGTCCCTGGTCCTGCCACTAAGGAGAGTACTTCTTACGTAATGGTCATGCATAGGGCGGCCGAAGTTCTTGACCTCCAGCCCCCTACCTTAAAGGTCAAACCCAATGGCTTAACCAAAGTACTCCAGCCAAGGCAAGCATCTAGTGAGCTCCCATACAGGCCAAGCCCTGCTCTGATCATTTCCTCCCCCTCATTACTCCCTAGCCTGCATCTGAGTCAACTGCCAGATCGCAAAATGCCAACCCCCTTGCCAGAGTGGCCCTGCATTTTTATCTCAGCCCCCTTCCCCTGGAAGCTTGGTGGTTCAGTAATCTACAAATGACAAACCTGAATACCTTTCAGATTAACCCACCCACTTTCACGTCGGGAGTCCAGTCAAGACCTTTGGAAGAGAGAATTTTCTTCCACCACCTCGGCCCTCAGATCTGCCTCCTTGGCTGCTATTCCCATTCCCATTGAGCCACTCAGCCCACTTAACCCCTGTCTTATCCAGGTGTCTGGTTGACACCTGTTCGGAATAAGTCAATAAGGACGCTCAATGAAGGACCACACGCCAATTATAAATACAATTTAGCTTTACTAGAATTGCAGGTAAAATGTAGGCATTTAGCACATTAACAATAGTAGAATAAGAATAGCAATGAAAAGCATCTATTTATATATATAAGCAAATAATTCATTGACAGATATAAGTTTTAATTAACTGTATACTAAAATGCATTGCACTACGATATTTAGGAAGAAGAATAGAAATGAGTTGAATACTTCAGATAAGCTTTGATTTACTGCACACCAAAATGCATGTTTCAGTTATTGTAGCAGTTCACACTAATAGGTTTAGAAAGCAAAATGTAAACGAGCTGAATACTTCAGGTTATAAACACAGTGCAGGCATAAATAATCAGTCATAATAATAGAGCAGAGAAACAAAGGTATTTTATCCCTGTGTGGAAACTTAACTTAATCCACAACATGCTGGGGAGCCCTCTACCGCCTGCTTGGACCTCTCTCCCCCTCAAGCACCACGAGCAAACAGGGAGGCAGTGCTGGGCCATGGCAGCTTCCACAATTCCATCTGTGAGCTTCCAAATCCCTCACCCACACTTCAGTGCTTAATTCACTCGAAGCTTGGATTCTATCTCATTCTGGCATTTTCTAGCTATGTTATCAGTACTTGGCTGCTCTGCTCTGCTCTGCTCCAGCCTTTGTTTTCATTCCATCTTCTCCCTGTACTCTCGTTCTCAAGGTTGAGACGGAGTCTTCTACACAAACAAGCGTGAAAATAATATCATGAACTTTTCCACGATGTTTGGGAGGGGGTTTCAACAGGCATTACGCTCATCTACACTGCTCAAGCTAATTAACCCTTCGCGTTACAATGTCTTCCGCATCTTTCCCTAATACTGAACAACCCCACCTTCCAAACCCCTTGACTGTGCTCCTAGTGGAGCACAGCCACCTAGAAGGAGACAGGATCGTATGATTTTTGATGGGTTGGCGCACCATTGCTTCGGACAGATGGGGCCTGTGGATAGTCCTGAAGGGATACACCTTGACTTTCATTACCACTCTGCCACAACTTCCACTGTCCCCTCAGTGACTGACAGAGGACCATCTGTGTATCCTACAGCAAGAAATGCAACCCCTTTTGGCCAAAGGGCTATCAAGAGGATGCATGTGCCATAAGTAGGTTGTGGTTGTTATTCCATCTGCTTTCTGGTGCCAAAGACCCGCACCCTCTCAATGTCTTCTTCCAGAAGGAGTAATTCAAGAAGCTCACACTGGCCCCTGTCTCAGCTTCCCTCGACTATGCAGACTAGATGGTGGCCTTAGACCTGCAGGACGCCTATCTCCATAATCCTCCTTCTGCAGGCCCATCAGTACTACCTGCGTTTCATAGTGGGACAAAAGCAATTTCATTTCTCTGTGCTCCCTCTCAATATCACCAGTGCCTCTCGGGTGTTCACCAAAGTGATGGTGGGGGTAGCAGCACACCTTCGGAGGTTAGTGATCCCAGTGTTTCCCTACCTTGACAAATGGCTGTTGAAGATGGACTCACCACTAGACTACTGCAAACCTGTCATCTTTGGGGTTCACTATCAGCATGCCAAAGTCACACCTGACCACTTCTCAGACTCGCCACTTCATCTAATCCATTCTGAACATGGTTCGGTTGTGTGCCTTTCCCCCGAAAAGGAGAGCCCAAGAGAGTGAATGGACATCACTGAAATACAGGTCAAAGACTTTTAGTGTCTGACCTGGATTTCAGTGACGCCCATTCAGGTGGAATTTGCAGGCTCTGCAGTGGGATACGAAGTCACAACGGGCCCAACACCATGGGGACCTCTCCAACCACATCCAGATCGCAGAGGAGACTGACAAAGATCAGCAACAGTGAATGCTGGACAACTAATGGGTCAGTGGCAGACCCCTCTCCCTACCCCACCCAAAGCTTACAGTGGTGACTGATGCACCCCTTCTGGGATAGGGCTGCCATCTGGGAGAGGTGGAGATCAGAGGCTTCAGCAGAGGCCAGTCCCATAGCAACCTCCTGGAGCTGAGGACTATCCATCTGGTGTTGAAAGCCTTCCTTCAGTCTATTAAAGCCAAGCCAAGGGATATTGGTGTGACTGCTTACAGACAACACCACCGCCATGTGTTATTGCAACAGGCAGAGCTGTGTGGTGTCCTGTAAACTCTGCCAGGAGGCCCTGTGCCTCTGGAAATGGCTGGACCATCAAGAGATCTTCCTGATGGTAAACTTCCTGGCAGGATCTTTGAATTCCATGGCTCATGAGCCTGGCTGTCAACTCCTAGCAGATCATGAGTGGCAGGTCCACCTAGAAGTAGCACAAGGTCTTCTCCACAAATAGAAAACCTTGTTTCGATCTGTTTGCCATTACAGAGGATGTGCATGTCTGCAGTTCTGTGCATTGGACTTTCTAAGATGCCTCTCAATAGGGAAACACAATCCCCTTAGAGTGGACTCCTGTATGCCTCTTCGCCAATACCACTCAAGAACATCAGGAACTTCTCCACCCAAGCCATCTTAGTGTCCCCAGACTGGGCACAGAGAGTATAGTATCAAGATCTCCTGGGCTTAGGCACCTGTCCCTGATCAGGCAGCCGCTCTGGGAAAACCTGCTGTCGCAACAACAGGCCTGGGTTCTGAACCCGGGCCTTCTCAATCTCCACGTTTGTGCATGGAGATTGAACTGAACACCTTTCAACCTTCATCATGAGCTGGTTGTTTGTTATAACAACAGACAGACATCCTCTACAAAAACTGTATACGCCTGTCACTGGGACAAATGTGGTTTAGTGAGGCATCCTCCAGACTGATCTCCTTCAGACCAAATGTGTTTTATCTATTGCCCAGCAAGGCTTTGGGTACAGTTAGGGCTACCTTTTGGTCTTTTTACGGTTGCCAAACCACCGGTTTTGAAGCGCTTTTTATTTATTTAAAGGTCTACAACATATTTGATACGCACTCCCTTTTAGCTACTTCACTGCTGTTCTTTGTGTCTCTGCCCTCAAGACTATGTTCCTTGTACACAATCACTTCAGTGCAGCGAGTCTGCTTCCGTCTCTGTGGTAATCCGCCACACACTACCTTCTTCCCAGACAAACTGGTTCTGAGGACGGGAGCATTTTCTTTACAAAAGGTGGGACACTATTCCACCTCAGTCAAATCATCACTTTGTTAGCGCTCAGTTCTCTCCCTTCCAAAGGACACCACTCTTTTTGGAGTTTGCCGGGTGAAAAAAGGCAAGGAAGTGCTGAATAGGACCACCCCCTGTTGGATCATACTCTGCATCAAGACCTGCTACACATTGGCCAAGTCCTGCAAGCCCATTTCACCATGGCTAAAACTGCTACCACCTGATGGGCACGCATATTTCCTGTCTTGGGCATCTGCCAGGCAACAATGTGAATGGCACTTCATATGTTACAGAGTGATGCTGTCTGATGGCCAGGTTTGCTGAGACGAGTGCTTCACCTGCTCGGTCCCACAGGGTTTTTGGCTACGCGATTATTCACCAGGATCTGGAGGATAGATATGGCAGTTAAGTGGAAGTTATCTGTAGCTCTTCTATGCAATGCAAAAGCATAAACGCAACTCAGTCAGCCTTGTTTGAAAATATTTCTTTTTGAAACTAAGATCATTGACTCAGAACCTGCAATAGTTCAGCAGGGGGTAATCTTCTCTTCATCAAACATCTCATGGAACTAGTAGTTTCAAAGGTCCAATTCTAACACTAATAGCATCTCTCTGGGTCAGCCCTCGTTAGGGAGAAGGGTCATACAATCCTGCGTCTCCCTGTCCCAACTTCTGCTTAGTAATGACCTCAAAGGATTCTGTTCAACACTTACACAGGAAAAATATATTTCCTTACTCTTCTTATTTACAATGGAGACCTCTTTGAGTGCGAGTCTTGATGCCTGAAGACAGTTCTGACTACTTCCTTATGAGTTTTCTTTGCTCTGCACCAAAACATCCATTTGCAGGTAAACTAAGAAACAAAACATTTGGGTCTGAGAATTTGACGACATTGACTAGTCCTTACTAGAAATCAGGATAATGGATAAACTGATGGACTCGCTTGATGAATCTAACAGAAACCTGGTAGTAGTGATTTACAGTTCAGTCAACTCAGAGGTTACAAATGATTTTTCTACATTAAGATAAAATAGAATAAACAAATCACAACAATAATATATTGTCTCATTGGAAAATCCTTAGAGCAGTAGAATACACCTAGCACTTGAGCCCATCAAAACAAAAGGTGCATTTTTATGTCTCTGCTACTAGACAGTGGAAGCTGTCTGGCTGGAAAAGACCTATTGTGAACTTACCAAGAACCAACAGTTGGCTTGGAGTCTGCCCATAGTAACCACTGGTCAACTTTTTTCATGACTGTTGTTTCCCTGCTTCTTATTCAATGGCTTTCTTTGTCCATCTTGTTCCATCTTGTATGTGTTCCTCCCCTAGAGCATAGCCTCCTTACCATCCTCTTAATTGGCTGACTTGTTACCTTTTACTGCTCACGATTAGGAAACCATTATTTTCTTTTTTTTGTTCAGCACTCTGTGAGAGGGCATGTTTTCCAGCTGTTTCCCTCATTTGCTTCTCATCTCCCTCTGCACTATGTTTTAGTATCTGTATGCTTCTCTCTCGTGCTCCATCTGTTTCTCTTCTTCATGTAACTCCCCCACCTTCTGTATTGTTCCATTTCTTCTGTGATGCTTTTCCCCTTCTACTCCCACCTGCCGCCATTTTCACTTAAACCCCCACTGGTTACTTTAACCTGCTCCTCCAATGATGTGCATGAAATTATACCAAATTTGGCAGGAAGCTAGCTCTTGGTCTGCAGGTTGTGCTTTTGTGGTGTAAATCTGTTACGTAGTTTTTGAGAAATTGAGGGTCAAAAATAGTTGCATATTTTGAGAGTTAGGACCGCATTGAGTGTGAATTCAAAAATCGAGGCCTGTTTTTCCCATGAGACTTCATGCTTTCAGAGGAGCAAGAGGCTCCCTTGAGTCCCATGAGAGTGAGCGCTCTGATTGGCTGGCTGCAGGAGTTTTAAAAATGAAATGGCTGCCATTACTGTTTACTGTGGAAAATTGTAGGTATTGTGAGAAGAAGTAAAAAGCTATGTAGGAGGACAGCAGAAAGACATCCTATCCCCCTGGATTTAGAGAGGAGGTCCCTAAGGAATCAGTACTATGCTGAAAATAAATGGATATTTCTTTTCAAAAATGTAAACGATCTCACTGGACTCTCACAGGATCACGAATAGTAAAAAGGAGTATGTGAGTTCTCAATACAATCTACTAGTAGTAATGCATATTATGGCCAGTGTTATTGAGAGGAGAAGTGTGTAAGAAATAAGTACTGTGATGAGTAGTAGGTTAATTTTATTTTTTTTAGTTGAGACCTCGCAAGACTCATGGGAGCATGAAAAATAGCAAGTAGTAGGGGATCTTTGAATACACTTGAGTATGCGCACTTGTTACTGAAGGAAGGAGTCTAACTGGAGATGGTGTTTATCAGTCTACTACTTATGCTGGTTGGGAAGAGTTGTGAGTGCACAACCATCATCCTAGACAGGGGTGTTAGTGTAGAGCACGCAGTCCCTGTAAACAGCCTACTATACACACCAGTCATTCAAGAGAGGTCTCAGCGGAGAGGCCAGTCACTCTCCACACTACAGCACACACCTGTCATCTGAGAGAGGCCAGTCCATCCACACACCCAACTATGCACACCCGGCATCTGAAAGAAAGGTCTGAACGAGAGGCCAGTCCATCGCCACCCCAACTATGCATATCCATCATCTGAGAGAGAGATCTGAAAGGAGAGGCCAGTCCCTCTCCACACCCTAATATGGGAACCCAACATCTGAGAGAGAGACTTCTTCTCAAAAGAGATATTAGTCCCCTTCCAAACCCTACTATGCACACCCGTCATCTGAGGTCGAGGTCCGAAAAGAGAGGCCAGTCCATCCACACACCCTACTACGCATACCTGTGATCTGAGCAAGAGGTCTTAAAGGAGAGATCTGTCCCTCCCTGCTCTCTACTATGCACACCCATCATCTGAGAGAGAGAGGGGACTCAGAGGCCAGTCCCTTCCCACACTCTACTACGCACACCTGTAATCGGAGTGAGAGATCTGAGAAGAGAGGCTAGGCCATCCCCACACCCTGCTATGCACACCCGCCATCTGAGAGAGGTCTGAAAGAGGCCTGTCTCGCCGCACGCACTACTACGCACACCCATCATCTGAGAGAGGGGTCTGAAAGGTGTGGCCAGTCCATATACACACCCTACTACGCATATCAGTCATCTGAGAGAGAGTGGTCTAAAAAGAGAGGATAGTCCTTCTCCACACCCAACTATACACACCTGTCATCTGAGAGAGAGAGAGAGGTCTCAAAGGAGAGCCAGTCCATCTACACACCCTACTATGCACATAGTCACCCAAGAGAAATGTGTTATGTAAAAGGCACTCCCTCTCTACACACTCCTGTGTACAACTGTAATCTTGGGGAGAGGACGTAGCGGAGAGGCACGTCTCTCCCGTCACCCTACTATGAACACCTGTCATTCCAGAGTGACATCTCAATATAGAGGCCTGTCCCACCACACACCCTGCTATGTACATCTGTTATGCAAGAGAGGGATCTCAGCGGAGAGGCCAGTCACCTTACGCACACTACTATGTATATTTGTCATTTGAGAGAGAGGTTTGAAAGCAGAAGGTAGTCCCTGCTCGTATCCCAGAATGCACACCCATTATCCAACATAGGGTTGTCGTTGGAGAGGCTAGTCCCTCCCATATACTACTATTTCTCTACAACTGTGTTGCAATACCACAAGAGTGTCCAAAGACCCACATAAAAAATGAACTAGCCTGCCAAATGGTGCTTTATGGTAATTAACTATTACATTAGGTTAAAAAAAAAAAACTAGAAAATCACTGGAAAAAAGCAGAGGTTAAAGTAATGTTCTAGTTAGGTGTGATAAAAAAGATCTATTTTTTTGTGTGGAAAAAAACCCCTTAGAAATTCACTGCAAAAACAAAGGTTACAGTAACGTTATAGAAGAATTTCTCAGTGACAACATTAACATTTTGAACAAAAAAATTGAAATTCATCAGTTATGGTTAGCATCACCATTGACATGTTCAATGACATCATTTATGACATCACTGATATATGTGTGTGTGTAATAACTTTGACTCCATTCTACAAATCTTCACAAAACTGTCCAAAGAACTGCTATGTTTTGTGTAGTTTGTGCATGGAAAGGTTTGGGTTGATCAGTCAAGTGGGGGGCCACCCTATAGCTGATATATGCAAAGCATGTAATGCTGCAAATACCCCATGCATTTTCCACTGACTTTTTTATTTATTTATTTTTTACCTCAATAACTGCTCAATGGAATTACACCAATTTTGTCAGGGAAGTTAGAGCCTGGTCCAAAAAGCGTGCTTTTTGTGATTTGATGTAAATTCGCTCAGTAGTTTCTAAGATATTAAGCTCAAAAATTGTATTGCTGGCAAGTTGGGTTCAAGAGACTCTTGCTAGGGTCCCCCGAGCCCAGAAAAAAAAAAAAAATAAAGCCATCTGATTGGCCCAGGTGCTTTTTTTTTACCATTGGAGCATCTCCCTCATGTGGAAGTCAAACTCATGCTGAATTAAGCTCTCCGATTGGCTGCTAGCGATACAACAGAAAATGTTGCTGGCAGCCATTACAGGACTCAAGGACTTAGTCCCCTGTCCTGAGTTGTATTAAAAAAAATATATAAGGGGCCAGGTAGATATACTGTGACCACCCCACCCTCCCCCCTCCCCCCATTCCCTGTGGTGAGTCCCGCAAAAAAAGTTGGTATCCTGTGGAAGTCCCACAGGATTGCATTTTGTTTTTAAAGGCGTCTCTGGTGTTTTCTAGTTAGAATTATTTGGAGTGGGACTATGCAGCCTGCTCCCCTGAGCCATAGGTGAGCCTCAGGGACCCCATCCCTTGGGCCATGTCGTTACAAAGATCAGGGAGCATTCACCCACCTTCCCCCAGCCTTAGGAGGTGCCAGGGGCCCAAAAATATTCAAAATAGGGAGAGGTGCGTGCCCAAATGTGCCCCGGGATCTCACCTGCAGAGCAAGCTCTTGAACTCTGTCCCAGGGAGCCCAACCCCAGGGTGCAGTACTGTTCTCTGCCCGCAGGTCTGCAGGCAAGGAAAAAAGTTTGCTCTTTGAAGAAAAACAACTTGTACACATCAATGCCCGACACTACATGGCAACACTATATGGTAGGAGAATGCACAGCATGTGAATCTACAGCACTGCATGCCACAAACAGACGCTTACAGGGCGAGCAATATTTTCCTTGTTTGGCCTTGCGGGAGCAAGCACAAGTAGATGCTACCACTGGGCTGAGGCTGCGGGCTCCCTTGGGGCCCCCGCACAGCCCCCAGCATTATGTTGGGTCCCAGGGAATGGAGTGCCAGGGGCCCGTTTGGACTTGGGAAGGGAGCTATACACCGCCATCCCCAATTAATAAATTGTGGCCTGAGGGGTGGGGTTATATATACAAAAGTGTACATGAATCACTTGATTAAAACATTTTTAAATTCCCCCTATTTGGTAATTTCTATTTCCCCAAGCCTGCTCTTAAGCCAACATAAAATTGTGACAGGATGCCCTCACACACTGCTAGGTGTCATGCTTCATCATAGGACATCCCTTACGCCCTGGATTCAGGGAGGCACTTTTTAATGAAAGTTAAGGATCCGTAAAAAGTAAACCATTAAAAACCAATGTGGTAACACAATCAGAATTTTATAGTTCGATGGCATCTGTCGCTGTAGATACACATGGTATGCATGAGCTCGCCATCTGGTGTTGGGTCGGAGTTTTACAAGTTGTTTTTCTTCGAAGAAGTGTTTTCGAGTCACGGGACCGAGTGACTCCTCCTTCTGTGCTCATTGCGCATGGGCGTCGACTCCATCTTCGATTGTTTTCTTTCCGCCATCGGGTTCGGACGTGTTCCTGTCGCTCCGAGTTTCGGAACGGAAAGATAGCTGAAAACGGAAGATTTTCGACGGTATCGTTGCGATCCGGTTCGAGATAGACACATACGACGACGCGTTGAACATCGAAGCGCTTCGGTGCCCTTCGGGGTAGATTTCGGCACCCCGTCGGGGCCTAGTCGGCCCGACCGCGTGGAGAACAACGCCGATGGAACGGACCCCGTTTCGATTCTGCCCCGAATGCCACAACAAATATCCTTATACGGACCTACACTCGGTCTGTAACCTGTGCCTGTCACCCGAGCACAGCGAAGAATCCTGTGAGGCCTGTCGGGCGTTCCGGTCCCGAAAAACTCTGCGCGACCGTCGAGCGAGAAGACTGCAGATGGCGTCCACGCCAAAGGAGCGTCGACAGTTCGAGACAGAAGAGGAACAGGAGGAATCCTTTTCCATCCAGGATTCAGACTCCGACGAGCTAGACTCTACAAAAACTGTGAGTAAGACGTCGAGATCAGAACTTAAAAAAGGAAAGAAGGCCCAGGGGACGCCACTGCCAACCGGCCATGCCTCCACCCAAATTCTCGGTGACCAACAATCGGCACCGAAAAAGGCCCATTCAGTGTCGAGATCGTCCGACTTCGGTCGAGACACCGGCACGCAGCCTCCTCGGGACCGAGAGAGTGCTAAACAGAAGCATCGACACCGAGAGTTCGGTGTCGACACGGATCTACGCCGAGACAGTGGCGCCGAAGACCATAGAGGCCAAGAATTTTCGGCACAGAAAAAGAGGAAGGTTACCTCGGAGCCGAAAAAACAATCAACAGGGTTTTCGGAGCCGAAAAAAGCGACATCAGACCCTGTTTCAGGCTCCTATACTGAAGAGCATTCTATGTCTTCACAAATGAAGAAACATAGATTTGAACAAGAACTGCAATCCACTGACGTGGATCACACGCAAAAGCGTATCTTTATTCAGCAGGGGACTGGGAAGATCAGTACCCTTCCACCTGTCAAACGAAAGAGAACGCTTCAGTTTACTCCTCAGCAACAAACAGCACAAAAGGTAACACCTCCTCCCTCGCCTCCACCTGTAACTCCGGCTTCGCCAACTTACACCCCGTCCCATTCGCCAGCTCACACCGCCATGAGCCACGATGACCAAGATCAGGATGCGTGGGACTTGTACGACGCACCAGTGTCTGATAACAGCCCAGACACATACCCAACTAGGCCATCACCACCGGAAGACAGCACAGCCTACTCACAAGTGGTGGCTAGAGCAGCACTATTCCATAATGTGGAACTACACTCGGAACAAGTAGAGGATGATTTTTTATTTAACACCCTCTCTTCAACCCACAGCTCCTACCAAAGCCTGCCGATGCTCCCAGGCATGCTACGCCATGCAAAGGACATTTTCAAGGAGCCAGTTAAAAGTAGGGCAGTGACGCCTAGGGTGGACAAAAAGTATAAGGCGCCTCCTACGGACCCTGTATTCATCACCTCTCAGCTGCCACCAGATTCTGTGGTGGTAGGGGCTGCCAGAAAACGGGCAAATTCACACACTTCTGGGGATGCACCTCCCCCAGATAAAGAAAGCAGGAAGTTCGATGCAGCCGGGAAGAGGGTTGCTGTCCAAGCAGCAAACCAGTGGCGCATCGCAAATTCACAAGCGCTGCTAGCGCGATACGACAGAGCCCACTGGGATGAGATGCAGCATCTCATTGAACATCTCCCAAAAGATCTGCAAAAAAGAGCAAAACAGGTTGTTGAGGAGGGTCAAAACATTTCCAACAATCAAATACGCTCCTCCATGGATGCAGCAGACACAGCCGCAAGGACCATTAATACGTTGGTTACCATCCGTAGGCACGCATGGCTCAGAACGTCTGGATTCAAGCCAGAAATTCAGCAGGCAGTGCTTAACATGCCAGTCAACGAAAAACTTCTGTTCGGTCCGGAGGTCGACACAGCCATAGAAAAGCTCAAGAAGGACACTGACACTGCCAAGGCCATGGGCGCACTCTACTCCCCGCAGAGCAGAGGATCTTATAACACCTTCCGCAAAACACCTTTTAGAGGAGGGTTTCGGGGTCAGGCCACACAAGCTAGCACCTCACAGTCCGCACCGCCCACCTACCAGGGACAGTACAGGGGAGGTTTTCGGGGCCAGTATAGAGGGGGGCAATTCCCTAGGAATAGAGGAAGATTTCAAAGCCCCAAAACCACTACCAACAAGCAGTGACTCACACGTCACTCACCCCTCCCACACAACACCAGTGGGGGGGAGGATACGTCAATATTACGAAGCATGGGACAAAATAACTACAGACACATGGGTCCTAGCAATTATCCAACATGGTTATTGCATAGAATTCCTGCAATTCCCCCCAGACATACCACCAAAATCACAAAATTTATCAAAATACCATTCACAGGTTCTAGAGATAGAAGTTCAAGCACTACTGCAAAAAAATGCAATAGAATTAGTACCAAGCACACAAATAAACACAGGAGTTTATTCACTGTACTTCTTGATACCAAAAAAGGACGAAACACTGCAACCAATTCTAGACCTCAGAGTAGTAAACACATTCATCAAATCAGACCACTTTCACATGGTCACACTACAAGAAGTGTTACCATTGCTCAAAAAACACAACTACATGACAACCCTAGACCTCAAGGACGCATATTTCCATATACCAATACATCAATCACACAGGAAATATCTAAGGTTTGTATTCAAAGGAATACATTACCAATTCAAAGTATTGCCTTTTGGTTTAACAACCGCTCCAAGAGTATTCACAAAATGCCTAGCAGTAGTCGCTGCACACATCAGAAGGCAGCAAATACATGTGTTCCCGTATCTAGACGACTGGCTAATCAAAACCAGTTCGCTCACACAATGCTCAAACCACACAAATCAAGTCATACAAACCCTCTACAAACTAGGGTTCACCGTCAACTTTGCAAAATCAAACATTCTGCCAAGCAAAGTACAGCAATATCTAGGAGCCATAATAGACACGACAAAAGGAGTAGCAACGCCAACTCCACAAAGGATCCACAATTTCAACAGAGTCATTCAACACATGTCTCCAAACCAAACAATACAAGCAAGAACAATACTACAGCTCCTAGGCATGATGTCCTCATGCATAGCCATTGTCCCAAACGCAAGACTGCACATGAGGCCCTTACAACAGTGCCTAGCCTCACAGTGGTCTCAAGCACAGGGTCACCTTCTAGATCTGGTGTTGCTAGACCGCCAAACTTACCTCTCGCTTCTATGGTGGAACAGTATAAATTTAAACATAGGGCGGCCTTTCCAAGACCCAGTGCCACAGTACGTAATAACAACAGATGCTTCCATGACAGGGTGGGGAGCACATCTCAATCAACACAACATAAGAGGACAATGGAACATACATCAAACAAAACTGCATATAAATCATCTAGAATTATTAGCAGTTTTTCAAGCACTAAAAGCTTTCCAACCAATCATAACCCACAAATACATCCTTGTCAAAACAGACAACATGACAACGATGTATTATCTAAACAAACAAGGAGGAACACATTCAACGCAGTTAAGCTTGTTAGCTCAAAAAATATGGAAGTGGGCAATCCACCATCAAATTGGTCTAATAGCACAGTTTATTCCGGGGATCCAGAATCAGCTGGCAGACAATCTCTCTCGAGATCACCAGCAAGTCCACGAATGGGAAATCCACCCACAGATTCTGAACACCTACTTCACACTCTGGGGAACACCACAAATAGACTTATTTGCAACAAAAGAGAACGCAAAATGCCAAAACTTCGCGTCCAGATACCCACACAAGCAATCCCAAGGCAATGCCCTATGGATGAACTGGTCAGGAATATTTGCTTACGCTTTTCCTCCTCTCCCTCTCCTTCCTTACCTAGTAAACAAATTGAGTCAAAACAAACTCAAACTCATTTTAATAGCACCAACGTGGGCAAGACAACCCTGGTACACAACACTGCTAGATCTGTCTGTAGTACCACACATCAAACTGCCCAACAAACCAGATCTGTTAACGCAACACAACCAACAGATCAGACACCCGGACCCAGCATCGCTGAATCTAGCAATCTGGCTCCTGAAATCCTAGAATTCGGACACTTACAACTTAGCCAAGAGTGTATGGAAGTCATAAAGCAGGCCAGAAGGCCATCCACTAGACACTGCTACGCAAGTAAGTGGAAAAGATTTGTTTGGTACTGCCATCATAATCAGATACAACCACTAGACGCAACTCCAAAACATATAGTAAATTACTTGCTCCATTTACAAAAAGCAAAGCTAGCCTTCTCTTCTATTAAAATACACCTTGCAGCAATATCTGCATACCTGCAAACTACCTATTCAACTTCCTTGTATAGGATACCAGTTATCAAAGCATTCATAGAAGGGCTTAAAAGAATTATACCACCAAGAACACCACCTGTTCCTTCATGGAACCTAAACGTGGTTCTAACAAGACTCATGGGCCCACCTTTCGAACCCATGCACTCTTGCGGAATACAATTCCTAACCTGGAAAGTTGCCTTTCTCATCGCCATTACATCTCTAAGAAGAGTAAGTGAAATTCAAGCGTTCACAACACAAGAGCCTTTTATACAAATACATAAAAATAAGGTCGTCCTACGACCTAATCCAAAATTTTTACCAAAAGTTATTTCACCATTCCATCTAAATCAAACGGTAGAACTACCAGTTTTTTTCCCACAGCCAGATTCTGTGGCTGAAAGAGCACTACATACATTAGATGTCAAAAGAGCATTAATGTACTACATTGACAGAACAAAGAACATCAGAAAAACTAAACAGCTATTTATTGCATTCCAAAAACCTCATGCAGGTAACCCAATATCAAAACAAGGTATAGCCAGATGGATAGTTAAATGCATCCAAATCTGCTACCTTAAAGCAAAAAGACAACTGCCCATTACTCCCAGGGCACATTCAACAAGAAAAAAAGGTGCTTCAATGGCCTTTTTAGGAAACATCCCAATGCAGGAAATATGTAAGGCAGCCACTTGGTCTACGCCTCACACATTCACCAAACACTACTGTATAGATGTGCTATCCGCACAACAAGCTACAGTAGGTCAAGCTGTATTAAGAACTCTATTTCAGACAACTTCTACTCCTACAGGCTAAACCACCGCTTATGGGGAACTAACTGCTTACTAGTCTATGCATACCATGTGTATCTACAGCGACAGATGCCATCGAACTGAAAATGTCACTTACCCAGTGTACATCTGTTCGTGGCATCAGTCGCTGAGATTCACATGGACCCACCCACCTCCCCGGAAGCCTGTAGCAGTTCAGAAGTTACCTTCAATTTTGTACATTTGTATATATATTACTTAATCCTTTAATAGGTACATACTTACATTTTTCATTGCGCGGGCACTATTACTATAGTACAACTCCTACCTCACCCTCTGCGGGGAAAACAATCGAAGATGGAGTCGACGCCCATGCGCAATGAGCACAGAAGGAGGAGTCACTCGGTCCCGTGACTCGAAAACACTTCTTCGAAGAAAAACAACTTGTAACACTCCGACCCAACACCAGATGGCGAGCTCATGCATACCATGTGAATCTCAGTGACTGATGCCACGAACAGATGTACACTGGGTAAGTGACATTTTCATTATGTAGGATACCATTTGTTATTAAAAGCTCAGTGTGGGGAGAAGCTGAACTAGGACCCCACCCCACTATACTGTTGAGTTGTTTCTTCCAAACGTCTCAACAAGATCCATGGCATTCATCAGGACTGACGTCAGACCCTTTAATGTCATACCCACACTGTATATGCCACTATGTAGGTGAACCAACCATTTGTCGTCACCCTGCATTTCCAGGTCCCATAACTACCTGCAAGACATGACAAATATGTTTAAGCTTTCATCGGCTGTTAATTAAGGACCAGGACTTCCTCAATCCCCATGACTAATCAATCAAATTTGGTGTAAGTGTGGCACTGCACTCGTGTACTGCACACACATCTCCCAGTGAACTGCTTTGAGGTCAGCTCTTTATAGCTTACCCCAACTATAGGTTGCCTGGGTCCCATAGAGGAAGGGCACGGGAAATCCTGTAGTCACACTCTGAAAGGAAAGAGATTGTCAACCTTGCTATATAAACTTAAAAAATCCACAATGGAAACGGAGTTCCTTCTCACCCCGCTACTACTCACTTATTTTACAAAGGTGCTTACTTCATGGGTCATTTACTCACATAGTCTCCTTCGTCTACATGATTGTGCAGCCCTGCCAAGTGTCACGCATCTTGCGTTAGAATAACGCGTTTCCAGTCATTTTCCCGCATTAACTCAATGCTTGAGATCGTCACCCAAAAGAACTGTGTCCTGAAGTGCGGTAAAACCTTTTTCCAGTTACCCAAGCTCTAAGTACTGTTTTTCAAAGGCCGCAAGGTGGCGCTGGCATACAACAGGAGCATAGAATTCTCGATATATATTCCAATATTTATATGGTTCCCTTGTCTTCATCACTTGATTTTACTTGTGAGAAAGTGTCACTCATAGTCGTTGAAATGTCACTCATCATTACACTGAAATTATGAAAATGTCACACATAGCAATTTGAAACCATAGCAGCTATGATTGTGGAAGTCACTCAGTGGCCATTTTAAATATTCAGTTTGACCCCGCAGCGACTGGCTAAGAGTACCCTCTGATGCCTGTATAATCATCTTGATCGACTGCTTTTTCAGGCAGCCTCCGTGTGTTGAGTTTTTTTTAAACTCCTGATCAGTTCGTAACAGGAGCCATAAGTAAACTAGTGGGCTGCCTCTTTTGGTTGGTACCGCAAAGCGTATTCTGGGTTGGGGTTACCGGTTTCTGAGTCTTGGTGTGTACCAACATATTTGTTAAACTGGTGTTCCTCTTGGAAGCAAATAGTGTAGCAGGCCATTGTTTTGCCCAACTATTCATTATTGTTCACTGTTTCTGGACGAATGTCTGTAGAAAGGGGTCACACATGCAATACTGTCATTTTCGGGTCTGGGATATGTTTCCAGTAGGGCTTCCCTGTTATTCCTGCCCTTTTCCAAGCTTGTCTAACTGTTTTCTTTGAATAGTGTTGTGCTATAAATTTCTCTTCTAGGATCATAGCTCGTGATTGGAGCTATTCCGTCTTACTCTTACTGGTCATCCGGGAGAGTTTCCTGCATGACACTCAGCTGAAAACAGTTGTGCAGTGATATACTCTCAGTACTTCATGATCAGTTTATCATTGATATCACGACACCAGAGGTTTATGCTGTCTTTATATGGGTTATCTGGAATGAAGAGATTATCTGCCTCAAACTGATGTACATAGAGGAGGTCACACTTGGGGCAAAGGTGCTTCCCAACGATGCTTCCTGTATCTGATGATAGATTATATCCTCAAACTCAAAAAAAGTTCTTAGTGAGTGGTACTTCTGCACATTTCATTACAAACTGTCTTGGGGTCATGAAGTCCCACTTAGTTTTTTTCAGGGTCCCCTCAATTACCTCTGTGGTCCGTCTCTGTGGGATATTGGTATACAGGGCCTTTATATCCATAGTGACAATCATGTCATCTGATATTTTAATCACTGGTTCCTTCAATGTACATGGGACGTTCTTCGTGTCATATAGCGAAGACAGGGCTTTTTGCACAATGGGATTTAGAAACCAGTCACAGAACTGGGACAAGGGTTCTAACAGGGACCCAATCCCTGAGACAATCGGTCTCCTCAGTAGTGGAAAGCTCTACTTATCTAGTTTGGACAAGATATAATATCTGGGAATCCTGTGTCTGTCTGCTGTGAGGAATTCTGCCTCTTGCCTTGTGATCCAGTTGTGTGCAATAGCCTCCTCCACCATCATTTTGATCCTATTATTCAGTCTGGGGGTAGGATCCTCCTGTAGGTTTTCATAACTACTTGTGTACGCTAGGAGGTGGTGGCATTCATTGCCATACATTGTCTTATCCACGACTAGTATCGCCCCTCCCTTGTCAGCTGGTTTTATTATCAGATCCCGGTCGTTTTTTAGGGCTTCCAAAAATTCATGTTTCACTTCTAGTGAGTTTGCCAAAGATGTAATCCATACTGCAGTCAATCCCACCAATGCCCCTGAGAACTGCTTGTTCAAATGCAAGCATCTCGTATGGCAGTGATTGTGTCACGGGTTGGAAGGTAGACTTCATCCTCAGTTCTGTACTCATTTTACTCTCTGTTGTGCTTTCTTGGTCACCAAAAAAATGCCTGCAGCTAGCTTTATCTGTCTAAAAAACTGTGCTAACTCTGTGTGAAGGGTGCATAGGTCACTCTTTGGTGTGGGAACGAACCCTAACCCTTTAGACAGAACACCTTGTTCCTCTTCCGTGAGGATGGTTGCACTCAGGTTCACTATGATAGGGACTCCCTGCTTGTAGATGGACTGGTTGTTGGTCGTCCCACTATACTCTGGGTGCCTGTCTATGTGATTTTTGTTTCCCTCTTCCTCGGCCTTTGTATAAAAAAAAAAAGGAGGGGTGTCCTTGCTGGAATGGGAAGCCCTTTGGCATTGGGTGGTATGGTTAGGGCAGAAGCCATATGGCACCATATGTGGTTTCATTGACACCTGTGGGTAGAATGGTCTTGGGTTGCAGCTTGCACTGTCCTCATCACTATTCCCATCACTATTACCACAAAACATCAAAACACAACAAACACTGGCAATGCCAGTAGGCGTTGCCAATGGACGGCCGATTAGCTTTGTCAGTCGGGTGGAGTTGGGTATGGGGAGGTGCGGGCAGTGATGGATTACGGGATGTTTAAAAAAAGCACTATGAAGTGCCCAGCAAAACAGGGGGGCTGGGGTTGCGGGTGTAACCTAGCTGCCAAGGAAGATGGCAGCATGAGTGACGAGCTCCGGCAGTTGGCCCCATGCAAACGGTATACTGATGCACCACCCTGGTGTTTCTAAGTCTGGAAACAGATTATGGCATCCCGGAGGCATGCAGTGGTGAGCAAGGGGACAAAAGAGCAAAGGAAGCATAAGGGCCTTGAAGCGGGCACCACACTGAGCATCCCTAAACAGTCTAAAAATAAATAAATATAACATTCCACGAAGTGTGTGCATAAATTAAAAAAAAAAAAAAAAAAAAAAAACCAACAACATTGTGTCTGTGAAGCGTGTGCCATGAGTTTAGTGCTTGATAACATTGAAGTGCAGTGGCCATGAATCGGTGCCGTACTGAGTGGGAAGTGCTGGCTGGATGACAAACTTCCATTCCATTTTGACAGGAGCGTCTCTGTCGCCATTCTGAATGTGAAAACAAGCCAAACCTAAGAAAAACAATAGTGCACCGACAAACACATACATTAAAGAACAGAGTAAGCGTACATGGAACAGGGGTAGTTTCCGTGGAAGGAAACCAAGCAACGACAGGAGGGACAAATACAAGTAAGTGACCAGTAAAAAGCACACATTTATGAGAGGCACTACAAACAACCAATTAAAAATAACAGTCAACAATGGGCCTGCACTTACTAAACAGAGTCAGGGCTCGAAAAATCCACTCGACCATTCGCATTGGCGAGTCTTATTTGATCAGGTCAGGCTATTTTTAATACTTACTCGTCCCTTCTGGCGAGTTGACATTGAGCAGGTGTTCTGTTCAGTTGAAAAGTGGAGGAGCAATAAAAGATGCCTTTAAATCTTCTTCTTATGTCACTTTTGCTCTGTGTTCACAGACAGAGGTCAAAAGTCAATTTTTCTTACAATAAATTTTCCTTCTGACTGCATAGTTCCAGGACTTTGTAAGGTGAACTGTGTGACCTGCTGATTAGAATGTAAAATAAAAGGATATAGGGTGTCAGGTGTTTCCTAACACACAACATTTAAATGACTAAGTCGGCTGAGCAAACATTTCACAATATATTTCAGTAGTTGTAAAAGCCTTTTTTTATATTTCTGTGTGATGAAAAAATATTTTAATAGGATGGAAACAAATCAAAATACTTTACGTGTTGATGTGCAAAGGATACGTTTCCTGAAACCCAATTTTAAAAGATTGTTAATATTCTATATAGTTTTATTAGTAAAGCTGCAAGTTGGTGGAGAGGTTTTTAGACATTTCTTGGAAAGTTACTGTGTGTAGATAACAATATGTTACCACATCATGGTTTAGTAATATATTTATTAAAATTGTGTATTAAAAAAAATTGAGAAACACTCATGCCCTGATGGCAATGTTGTTAGTAAACTAAAAGAAGTTCTAGGTTGTATGGGCTAGATGTCATGGATATGTGAGCTAGATTCTTGTAATGCATGCAGCAAACTCTAGTCTACTTAATCAAAAAATTTGTGTACTGCAGAAATGCCGAGCTCACATATTTGAAGGTGCAATCATATGTGAGAATGAAGAAAAAGGCGACTCCGTAAACTATTTCCCTAGGATCACACAATTTGAGACCCATTGACGGGTCAAGTACATTACAATTAGGTCGGGTAGATTATTTAAGTTACCCGACCTGCAGGTCTGGTAAAATTTGTATGCTTTTTCGAGACCTGAGAGTTGATAACAGCATGTCTCGAACAGACGGCGCATGTGCTGCCTAGGTGAGACCTAAAAACTGTGAAAGATACCCACAGTAGGAAACTGGAGGCGGTAGGGCCTCAAGGGTGAGCTGGCCAACTAACGGAACCTGTTATATACACAAAAACTCCATCTGAGTCACTTGATCAAAACATTATTAAGCCCCCTCCCCTATATGGTAATTTTTATGTGCCTAGGCTGTTCCTTGGCCCACATAAAATTGTGATGGGATGGAGTCCCCGGGGCCCATTTGGGCTTGAGGTGGGAGCCAGATGCCCCTTCCCAATAAAAAAAAAAGTATAGCACTGGGTGTTGGGGGCCCTAGGGCCCATTTGGTCTTGGGGAAAGGGGCTGTGTTCTCCGATCCCTTAATGTTATTTGTCCCCGCGGATTGGGTCCTGGGGGATAATAGTAGCTTAGAGAAGGGGGCTGCACACCCTCTCCACCATTTAAAAAAAATAAATTAAAATAAAATAAAAAGATCCCGGGCCAACTGGCTTAAACTCAAGAAAATACTGAAATTTACCACTTAAAGTTATCTCTAGTAAGTATAACTAGTGCCCTAGGGTAACTTGCACCCTTGCCATACATTGCTAATTTTTCCACATATTATATCACTCATGACATGCTCTAAGATATCATTGATAACGAATCCTGGCACGGTACCCAAGTTCACAATCAAATCACAGTGCAACAAGCAGGACATTCAGTTCAGAGGTTTAACCAATCACCGTGCGCCACCCTACAGTCACCAACAAAGTGCAGCACGTCTTGCAGTGATGTGAAATCGAAGTTCAACACTCTTTAAACAATTACACAAGTAGCAACTCTTGTGTGCTTTACCTAAGAAGAAAGGGGAAAATCAAATCTCTTCTTCAAACAAACTCTTGATGAGTATGTTTACTCCTGGCAACCAAAAAAAAAAACACCAATCAGAATTAATATGCATTCACAACTAGACTTTTAGTAAATGCCTATCACAGTTTGGATGTGATGCCTCCCTACACACCCCTCAATTTTAGCAGACCAGTTTCAGCAAGTTTATGTCTTGAGATCTTAGATTTTCGATGAAATCCGATAACCAAACCTTATTTTAAATGATTAACACATTAATCGTGATAATCACATTTAATAAACCTGGAAAAGCACCTAATATTTCACTGCACACACAAACACCCACCCACACACAACACACGCAGACACCCTCCCAACTCAAAGAATGGAACACAAACAGCAAACTCCCCGAAATAACCAAAACTTCAACTATTCCGCAGATCAAAGCGGCATAGCCAAAGCACTTACAACCCATATAATTTGTCATGACTTGAAACTCAAACTAAAAATTACTTAATGCACGGTCCGCACCATGCAACTTTATGCTCTTACTGGCACACTCTGTCACGACGTTTAACCCTCCTTATACTCCCTTTCTCCTTAATTCTCATATCAGCTTCAGGAGCACAGGAACACGCGTTAATCCAAACTGGACCATTAGAACTTTGTAATAGACCGCCAAAGTTATCTTACCATTATTATCCCCCTGTAAATTGCTAGGCTCACACAGATCTCTGCAGCAATGCCTTAACCTCTAAGATATTTTAAAATGCAGCCTCTTTGTCACCAGTTAAGTAAGCCAGAACATATTTGCTGTCTCGTTTGTGCTTGTTGCCAGCTTCTTTTACAGCAGTTTCATACAAAATGTAAAGGTTGATTGTTAAACTCTGCTTTTCATAGTTTCAACCCTTGTGACTTCAGCCCTTTTCCACTGCCATACCTTGTCATCCAGTTTATGGATTCCCATAGTATATTTTTCCCGTTCCAGCACTGCGCATTACTGAGTGTGTCCAAACCAACGTCCTTCCTGGAAGCAAGGTATGGCAAATTATACAGTTTTGTGACAAAACACAGACGACGAAAACCATGCCTTATGTGTTTTCGACCCCTAACAAGCAGATCTCCGTTCCTATCTGGTTTCTGAACATTCTTGCTAGGTCCATTTACTTCGGACAACTATATGCAAGAACAACTCTGTGGTCAAACAGAGGTGATACACGTCTTGCCGTCTATCAATCAAATGTTGGAGCGGTGAAGGACGCCACCTGGTGGCAATGACGTACTGTGGAATTAAACATTTTCCTAAGCCAGTCCATAATATAATGGAACTGCGTGAGCTGTCGTACCCATCAGAAATCCTCACTAAACGTCAGAGGCTTGTGTTTATTGTCAGAAGATAATATATGGTATAAGCTTTAATAATGATTGATCTGGCATAGACGAGAATATATTTCACTCCAAATCTTACATTCTTGAATGCCTTGTTATATTTAATCTAGAACAATACAATGTGACTATTGCATAATCACCGTAATTGCTGATAAATTGTGGAAGGGTTACGTTTGGGGCCCAGACTATTGTCATCTGTATATACTTGTCAAGTGAAGCATAAGCGAGCAAACACAGAGACTAGTGACAACTGAAGAGAGAGTCAGATGCTATTATGATGCTCCCGTGTGTAGAAGTTATAGATGATTTCATTACTTCAGGGCAATTTACCATGTGTTCCCTTATGTTCTGTCACTCCTGCTTTTGCCTTCTCTTCACTACGTCCTGCTCTTAACTGAAGGTTGTTTTCTACGTTTTCTTTACTTTCTATTTCTGTGAGTTGCCTTCTGTTATCCTGATTTTACCCTAGATTTGTCTCTTTTTCCATTTTAGGCACCTTGCTTCCTCTTACGTCTCATTTTTGTAATTTTCATTTACTGTTTATTTATTTGAAAACATCCCTTCTAAACTAAGCATGATGCCTTAATATGGCATTATATGGGATTTTAAAAGGACATTAGCAGTCGGGAAGGGGGTGTACCATAGCATTAACTTAACTAAGCAGGATTAACATATATAACACAATATGGTATTTTTGAAGTGCATTTACACATTCTCTATATGCATTTACATCAGAAAGTTCCTTTCTATGGCTTCCTCTTGAGTTTTTTAAAAGAGTTGAATGGAATCCTCTGTAAAATATTAAAACGTACTAAAATCTTGTTTGTTCTAAATAGTTCAGTTGTGTATAAATAATGTAATGTGATTGTGACCCTGGCTGCCTCGGTTTCCAAATTATCACTTCTTCTTGTAATACTGTGCCTTTATCCTGTGGTTCTGTTCCTTGGTATCAGATTGTGCTCTCCCTTATGTGGATTTTAACTGCCCTTCGTGTTTCCTTCTTTCTTACGCAGAAGATATTGAAGTGCGTTTCTTCCTGGGGACCTGGGAAGCCAAAGGGACCTTCTCACAGGCTGATGTCCACCGGCAGGTGGCAATAGTCTTCCGCACACCTGCGTATCAAAATCAGGCAATTCGAGAGCCAGTGCGGGTGCAGATGCAACTACGACGTCCTTCGGATAAGGAAGTCAGCGAGGCCATGGAGTTTCAATATTTGCCAAATGAAGGTATGGGCTAGGAAATTTTCTCCTCTACTGAAAACCACGTTTTTTGGCTTTGATGCAAGTCAACAATAAACTTATCTCTTCAGTGGTAGCTGGTGAATAGTCATAAGTTAAGGCATAATTACCTTGTTCAAGTTGCACAATTGCTTATGGGTGGTCTCTGCATCCTAAAATACAGGAACCTGTTATGATAGCAACTGGGGCTAAATGATGCACTTTAAAGGACAATATTCCAACAAAACTGCTCAAAGGTCTAACGTTTTATTGTCTGTTCTGAAGTGTTGGATCACTGAACACCTGTTCAAATATATGTGTGAGGCATGTGTTGCCATCGATACACATGCTATGCATACTCCTGCCATATAGTTTTGGACCCAGATGTGTTCAAGTTGCTTTTCTTCGAAAAAGTCTTTGATGTCACGAGGTAGTGTGACTCCTCTTGCTGGTAATGTGGATGGTCATTGACTCCTTTTATGGATTTTCTTTCTGGGGTTCAAACGGGTGCTCCAGTTAATCACTGTTGAGGTGCCCTGTTCGGTCTACAGAGGTCCCTTCTCTCTGTTGGGATTGTTTCTGGATTGTGTTCCTTTTTGCTGTTCGTCTTATGTCAACAACTCCAGCTTTGACCACTGGATGTTCAGGTCTGAGTCATTACTCTTGGAGTTTTTTTAAATAATTTTAAAAACTTTATTGCGTGAATACTTAAAATCTTTGTAAAAGGAGCACATTATGTACCAAGTTACAAAAATCTGATAATAATACAAATGGTGGGCCACTATTTAAACAATAATCGTGCTTCTTGGTTTATAGAACCCTTAAAATTGCGGCCTAATCGAGTTAGAGAAAAAGAAGAGGTGCAGCAGTAGATATCAGGGCTTGGTATATTCCTTGCGCAATACTTTAAAATAAGATATTAGTTAATATCAGTTGAACAGTTTAAAAGTTAAATCAGTTTGACATGCAGTTTTCGTTTAATTTTGCTTGCAGTTGTGAGATGTATTTCACAAATTTGGCCAGCTCTACTGGCTCTTTTAGAGTGAATACCAAAGTTCTAGCCTCAGAGCAAGATCTTACGCTGTAGCGGAGGAAGAGAGGTCTTAGTAAAGTGCGTTGTGCATTCAACAGTGTCGGGCAGCAGCATAATAAATGGATAAATGTCTCTGTTTTATAGCCACAGAGTCTGCAACAGTTTATATTGGTCAGAGACCGCTAATTTGGATTCAGTTCCTTTATTTTTAGACCAAGCAGTCTGGCAAAGGCAATTTTTGTCACACAGGCCTTCCTAATTGTGCAAGCTAAGTAGGGCTGGGGTGCCAGATGCTGGGTATCACTCTTATAGGATGCCGCCACTGGTCTTTGCACTGCTGTGTTATTCAGTTTGCCCAGATCACATGCTCTGGAAAGAATTTTTGTCTGTCTTTTCAGGATCACCTTGATGGATATTTGCAACTGTGCTAGTTTTGCCAGTGCGGCTTGATCGATTTTTAGGCCTGATAATGCTGTGGTCAGTGGAAGAACAAGGATCTTTCCACAAGTTAAAGAGGATTTTGACCACTGGATGTTCATGTCTTAGTCATTACTCTTCGAGTTGTTTTCTGTGTTTCCTGGGATTTTTTTTTTCTTTTAGAGTTTCTGATTGTTAACAGAAATTCCATACTTTTGCTATGTCATAAGCAACCCTAATAAGACTGGCATGTTGTGTATAATTTATGTCGCCTTTGGACCACAGCAGGACAGTCACTTAACTGGGACAAAACATTTGACATTAGTGCACCATTGCTTTGAGATTTGCTCCAAGTATTATGGAGGCTTTTCAGCCAAGTTTATTTAGGTTTCATCTTAACGGAAGATTGATCAGCTGTAGAGGTTGCAGTGGAGGCACATTGAAAACGATTCATAGAATTGAAGATGAAAGAATGTAAGGAAATGGTTACCATGGATTTCTTGCCTAAGGTCACAGAAATGCTTCCTGAGCCAAAAACTCCTGAGCGAACAATGAATCACAGTATTAGGACTCAAAATGTATGAGCACCATGACTTACTTCGCCTGCCATTCTTTTCCTTTGCGCGAGTACCTTTCCTTGGGTCGAAGCATGCCAGACAGCACAGCTGTCTGGTTGTTAAATACTTTTTGTGGACATGCTGATAGCTGAAGTGGAAAGCAATGCTGTCCATTGCTTTCTAATGGCTTTTTGTTTTGTCACTTGTATTGTCTTGCTTGCTAATCATTGGTTTTATTTGTTTTAGCCTGTCCGTGTAGTCTGTGTCCCTCTAATAAACACCTGTCTATTTACTATCTCTCAGACTGGCTACTTTTACCCTTCGATAAGTGTCTGCTTTATGAGAACTTATTTTTCTTTCTCAAAAACCTCCCTGAGGGTGCATGCGTTTTCCCCCAATTCTCTGTTTTCCACATTCTCTGTGTTTTCCCATTGCTTTTCTTTCCATAACATTATGAAATTAAATTTTCTTTAACTTTGTCCTTGAAGTCACTCCTATGTATACTGTCACTTTAATACAGCTCTGCCCTTCAAAACCCTCTCCCAAGTGCTTTATCTCCATTATGCGCTCTCTTGTTTGTTCGCCTTCACACATCTGCTACATTGCTGTGTCTGTTTGCTTCCCTCCACACGATTTCCATGTTTCTTCCCCCACCCTTGTCCTCCATTTTTCTTCCCCTGCACACACACTGTTGCTTACACTTGCTGTTTGTGTTGCTTTCCCAGTCCTCCTGTTGTTTTCCTGCCCTCTGTTGCTTCCCCCCCTCCATGTTGCTTCCTCCACTCTTGTTCTCAGCCTCCCCCACTTGTTTTTTTTTTTTTTTTTTTTACAAATCGTATGAACAAAAAATGCTGATGTCATTTTGTAGATGCACGTATGCTTGGTGCACGTACCTACAAAACAACACAGCTAGCCACATAGATTTTTTGCCCTCTTTTTTTGGCAATGCTACTAACAACAGGGATGCTGTCCAGCATGGCTAAAACAATTGACAAAGCCAATAGGTCCCAAACGTAAGACGGATTGGCTTTGCCAATTCTTGTTTTCCTGTAGTACTTGCATGAGTTTTTTGTTCATGGTGGGCATCATAAGTTAAGGTATTAGTTGTATGCATGGCATACACTAACAGTAGGTTTTTTATGTTTGAACCAGAAACATGACTCATCTTGTAATAGTGCTTTTTCATTGAATTTACGTGCCTCTCCTGTTGTTAATCACCAGACATGAGCTTTATTTTGTATGCATTAAATACAATAAAGACCCAGATTTCGGTTCACGCCTCCTTCTGTGAGGCGAGCCTGGCTTCTGCCACACTTGGCAGAGTGCCACTCTCCTCTGCACTGGCTCTCTCCCACTAGTATCTTGTTTAATCCAGTATTGAAACTTTAATCGATTCTTATGCTTGAATCATTCCCTGTCATCGAGATGTGAGTACCTGGTACTTTATAATAGGAAACCAATGTTAGACATAGAGTATGAAGGCCCTAGGCCCTTTAATTTTGGGACATATCATAGTCAATTTAAAAAAGATACCAAACTTAAGTTCAGGCTGCTTTGCCCTCTAGAGCACTCCTGCGAGAAGCGCAAGTATCTCAGATTTTTAACCAGATGTCGTGCTAGGGAGTCTCCACTGAGCTCTGTTCAGTTCTACCTATATATATATATATATATATATGTGTTCGATGGCATGTGTAGCTGCAGATACACATGCTGTGTATTATCCTGCCATCTAGTGTTGGGCTCGGAGTGTTACAAGTTGTTTTTCTTCGAAGAAGTCTTTTCGACTCATGAGACCGAGGGACTCCTCCCCTTTCGGCTCCATTGCGCATGGGCGTCGACTCCATCTTAGATTGTTTTCTTTCCGCCATCGGGTTCGGACGTGTTCCTCTTCGCTCCGTGTTTCGGTTCGGAAAAGTTAGTTAACAATCGGAAAATTTGACGGTATTGTTTGCGCTCGGTATCTGGTTAGTAATAGCACATCGACACCGAAGAAAAGAAGAGCTCCGGCAGCCCTTCGGAGCTTCCACTCCCCGGCGGGGCCTCATCGGCCCGACCGCATGCGTCTTCAAAGCTCATGGAACGGACCCCATTCCGCTTCTGCCCCGAATGCCACGCTAAGTATCCTTATACAAGCATTTGCTCTGTAATTTGTGTTTGTCCCCCGAACACAAAGAGGATAACTGCGAGGCCTGTCGGGCATTTCGGTTGAAGAAGACGCTACGGGACCGGAGAGCTCGAAGGCTTCAAATGGCGTTGACGCCAGCTGGACACCCCGACGTCGAAGAAGAGGAGACATTCTCCATTCTTGATTCGGACGAGCCCGAGAGTGAGCAGCTGGCGAGGCAACAAACCGTGAGTAAAACAGCCCCGGCCAAAACTCACTCAAAAATTATGAAAGCCCAGGGGACGCCACCGCCAACAAGCCATGGCTTTACCCGTAAGCACGGTGACCAAGCATCGGCACCGAAAAAGGGCACACACCAGCCGAAGACATCAGACTCCGGCCGAGATACCGGCACAGAGTATACTCGACACTGAGATACCGGCTCCGACCAAACTCAGCACCGAGATACCGGCTCCGAACAAACTCAGCACCGAGAGATCGGCACCCCGAAAACTAAAAAAGTTGCTTCGGAGCCAAAAAAGACTGCTACAAAGGTTTCGGTGCCGAAACATCCAGCCTCAGAGCCAAAACAAAGCTCCTATACCGACAAACAAGGCCTTTCCTCACAACTACAAGGCCATAAATTTGGACAGGAACTAGAGATGGGAGAGCCAGACTATACACAGAGGAGGCTCCATATACAGAAGGACACGGGGAAAATAAGAACTCTTCCCCTAATTAAAATGAAGCGGAAACTAGCTTTCCAGGAAACAGAAAAACAGCCAAAAGCAAAGGTGGCTAAAGAAAAAACACCACCACGTTTTTCACCACAGCCATCACCACCGCACTCACCACAACTGTCCCCAATTGCAACACCCCCAATGATGCAATCACCAATGCACATAGGGATGAGCCAAGATGACCCAGATGCATGGGATCTGTACGATGCACCAGTATCTGATAATAGTCCGGATTGCTACCCGGCAAGACCATCACCACCAGAAGACAGTACTGCTTACATGTAGGTAGTCTCCAGGGCAGCTACTTTTCATAACGTAGCATTGCATTCCGAGCCTATAGAGGATGACTTTTTTTTCAATACCCTGTCATCAACACATAGCCAATACCAAAGTTTGCCTATGTTACCAGGCATGTTAAAACACGCTAAACAGGTGTTTCAAGACCCAGTCAAAGGCAGAGCCATCACACCTAGGGTGGAGAAGAAGTACAAACCTCCCCCTACGGACCCTGTGTACATAACGCAACAGCTAACTCCTGACTCAGTGGTAGTAGGAGCAGCCCGGAAAAGGGCAAACTCACAGACTTCTGGGGATGCACCACCACCCGACAAGGAAAGTCGAAAGTTCGATGCAGCAGGGAAAAGGGTGGCAGCACAGGCAGCCAATCAATGGCGAATTTCCAATTCGCAATCTTTATTGGCAAGATACGGCAGGGCACATTGGGACGAAATGCAACATTTAATTGAACACCTTCCCAAAGAGTTTCAGAAGCGTGCCCAACAGGTTGTGGAGGAAGGCCAAAGTATCTCCAACAACCAAATAAGATCGGCTATGGACTCAGCAGACACAGCCGCCAGAACAGTAAACACAGCGGTCACCATTCGGAGACACGCATGGCTACGCACCTCCAGATTTAAGCCAGAGATCCAGCAGGCTGTGCTGAATATGCCTTTTAATGGACAACAATTGTTTGGGCCGGAGGTGGACACAGCTATAGAAAAGCTAAAGAAAGACACTGATACAGCCAAAGCCATGGGCGCGCTCTACTCTCCACACAGCAGAGGCACCTTTAGGAAGCCACACTTTAGAGGGGGGTTTCGGGCCCAAAGCACAGAGCCTTCTACCTCACAGGCTAGACCCACATACCAGGGCCAATACCAAAGAGGAGGCTTTCGGGGACAATATAGGGGTGGACAGTTCCCTAAAACAAGAGGGAAATTCCAAAGCCCAAAAACCCCACAAACTAAACAGTGACTCCAACGTCACAAATACCCAACACATAACACCTGTGGGGGGGAGACTCACAGATTATTACCAAAATTGGAAACACATTACTACGGACTCGTGGGTCCTAGCCATTATCCAACATGGTTATTGCATAGAATTCCTACAATTACCACCAAATGTGCCTCCAAAAGCACACAACATGTCCAAACAGCACTTGGATCTATTACAACTAGAAGTCCAAGCGTTGTTACAAAAAGATGCAATAGAACTAGTACCCATCCATCAGAAAGGAACAGGTGTTTACTCCCTGTATTTCCTAATACCAAAAAAGGACAAAACACTGAGACCCATCTTAGATCTCAGAACACAAAATCTTTACATCAAATCAGATCACTTTCACACGGTTACACTTCAAGACGTGATTCCCTTGCTCAAACAACAGGACTACATGTCAACATTAGATCTCAAGGATGTTTACTTCCACATACCCATACAACCTTCCCACAGGAAATACTTAAGGTTTGTAATCCAAGGAGTACATTACCAATTCAAAGTGTTACCATTCGGGATAACAACAGCACCAAGAGTACTCACGAAATGCCTTGCGGTAGTAGCTGCACATATCAGGAGACAGCACATACACGTATTCCCTTACCTAGACGATTGGTTAATAAAAACCAGCACTCAGCAACGATGTCTTCAACACACAAAATACGTCATAGAAACCCTTCACAAGCTAGGGTTCTCAATAAACTACCAAAAATCACATTTACAACCGTGTCAAATACAACAATACTTAGGAGCAACAATCAACACACAAAAAGGGATTGCCACTCCAAGTCCACAAAGGGTACGAGCATTCCAAAACGTAATACTAAACATGCACCCAAACCAACACTATCAAGTAAGGTTTGTGATGAAACTTCTAGGCATGATGTCTTCATGCATAGCCATTGTCCCAAACACAAGACTACACATGCAGCCCTTACAACAGTGCCTAGCAGCACAATGGACACAAGCACAGGGTCAACTTCAAGATCTAGTGTTGATAGACCGCCAAACATACTCCTCGCTTCAATGGTGGAATCCTATAAATTTAAACCAAGGGCGGCCATTCCAAGACCCTGTGCCTCAATACGTGATCACAACAGATGCTTCCATGATAGGGTGGGGAGCACACCTCAACCAGCACAGCATACAGGGACAATGGGACGCTCAACAAAGCCAGCTTAATATAAATCACTACTAGCAGTGTTTCTAGCATTAAAAGCATTTCAACCGTTAATAGCACACAAACACATTTTTGTCAAAACAGACAACATGACAACAATGTATTACCTAAACAAACAGGGAAAGACATACTCATCACAGCTGTGTCTCTTAGCACAAAAGATTTGGCATTGGGCGATTCACAATCACATTCGCCTAATAGCACAGTACATCCCAGGAATTCAAAACCAGTTAGCCGACAATCTCAGTCGAGATAACCAACAAATCCACGAATGGGAAATTCATCCCCAGATACTACAAACTTACTTTCAAAACTGGGGAACACCACTAATAGACCTATTCGCAACAAAAGAAAACGCAAAATGCCAAAACTTCGCGTCCAGGTACCCACACCCTCGCTCCAAGGGCAATGCGTTATGGATGAGTTGGTCAGGGATATTTGCTTACGCTTTTCCCCCTCTCCCACTCCTTCCGAATCTAGTAAACAAATTGAGTCAAAACAAACTCAAACTAATACTAGTAGCACCAACTTGGGCTCGCCAACCATGGTAAACGACACTACTAGATCTGTCAGTAGTACCTCATATAAAACTACCAAACAGACAAGATCTGTTAACTCAACACAAACAACAGATCAGACACCCGAATCCAGCATCGCTCAATCTAGCAATCTGGCTCCTGAAGTCTTAGAATTTGGACATTTAGACCTTACACAAGAATGTATGGAGGTCATTAAACAAGCTAGGAAACCTACTACGAGACATTGTTACGCAAATAAATGGAAAAGATTTGTTTATTACTGCCATAATAATCAAATTCAACCACTACATGCATCCACAAAAAACATTGTAAGCTACTTATTACACTTACAAAAATCAAAGCTAGCTTTTTCGTCCATTAAAATACATCTCACAGCAATATCTGCCTATCTGCAGATTACACATTCAACATCACTCTTTAGAATCCCAGTCATAAAAGCATTTATGGAGGGTCTAAAGAGAATCATACCCCCAAGAACACCACCAGTTCCCTCATGGAACCTCATTATTGTATTAACACGACTCATGGGTCCACCATTTGAACCCATGCACTCTTGTGAGATGCAATACTTAACCTGGAAAGTAGCCTTCCTAATAGCTATCACATTTCTTAGAAGAGCAAGTGAAATACAAGCATTTACCATACAAGAACCCTTTATACAAATACACAAACATAAAGTGGTTTTACGCACAAATCCCAAATTTTTACCAAAAGTTATATCACCGTTCCACCTAAATCAAACTGTGGAACTCCCAGTCTTTTTTCCACAACCAGACTCAGTAGCCGAAAGAGCATTACATACATTAGACATCAAAAGGGCACTAATGTATTGCATTGATAGGACAAAACAATTTTGCAAAACAAAACAATTGTTTGTAGCCTTTCAAAAACCTCATGCAGGAAATCCAATATCCAAACAAGGCATTGCCAGATGGATAGTTAAGTGTATTCAAACTTGCTATGTTAAAGCAAAGAGAGAACTGCCTATTACACCGAAGGCACACTCCACTAGAAAGAAAGACACCACAATGGCCTTTCTAGGAAATATACCTATGACAGAAATCTGTAAGGCAGCCACATGGTCTACGCCTCATACATTCACAAAACATTACTGTGTGGATGTGTTAACAACACAACAAGCCACAGTAGGACAGGCAGTATTACGAACATTATTTCAAACAACTTCAACTCCTACAGGCTAAACCACCGCTTTTGGGGAGATAACTGCTTACTAGTCTATGCACAGCATGTGTATCTGCAGCTACACATGCCATCGAACGGAAAATGTCACTTACCCAGTGTACATCTGTTCGTGGCATGAGACGCTGCAGATTCACACGCGCACTCCCGCCTCCCCGGGAGCCTGTAGCCGTTATAAGTTGATGAAAATTATATATTAAATGTTGATAAAACTTGTACATTTGTAAATTTGTAAATATATATCACTTTTAGACACATTATGTACATACATACTTACTCCATTGCATGGGCACTATTACTATATACACAACTCCTACATCACCCTCTGCGGAAAAACAATCTAAGATGGAGTCGACGCCCATGTACATTGGAGCCAAAAGGGGAGGAGTCCCTCGGTCTCGTGACTCGAAAAGACTTCTTCGAAGAAAAACAACTTGTAACACTCCGAGCCCAACACTAGATGGCAGGATAATGCACAGCATGTGAATCTGCAGCGTCTCATGCCACGAACAGATGTACACTGGGTAAGTGACATTTTCCATATATATATATATATATATATATATATATGTGTGTTCAATGGCATGTGTAGCTACAGATACACATGCTGTACATATATCGCCATCTAGTGTTGGGCTCGGAGTGTTGCAAGTTGTTTTTCTTCTAAGAAGCTTTTTTTTCGAGTCACGAGATCGAGTGAGTCCTCCTCTCAGTGATAAAGTGCATGGGCATCAAGTCCTTTGTTAGATTGTTTTCTTTCCGCCGTCGGGTTCGGACATGTTCCCTCTCCCTCCAGTACATTAGGTTCGGTACTAACTGAACTTATCTTTCCTTTTCCTATTTGTCAGTATCGTTTTCAAATGTGTTTCTGACTACACTCAATCCGGTTGTAGCCTCAGGATCGATTACACGCCCTTTCGGGCACCCGCGCCCTTCACTGGACTTTTCGGTCCTACTGCATTTTAGGCTGATAGATCGGACTCCATTTCGATTCTGTCCTCGGTGCCACACCAAGTTCCCCTGCACCAACCAGCATTCGGTGTGCAACCTCTGCCTTTCTCCCGACCACAAAGAAGAGACTTGCGAGGCATGTCGGTCCTTTCGATCAAAGAAGACCTTATGAGATCGAAGAGCAAGGCGGTTGGAGATGGTGTCGAGGTCCACCGAATAAACGCCTGACATCTTTGGTGAGGAACAGGCACAGACTGCATTCTCCATTCGAGACTCTGACTCCGACCGAGGTTCAGATGAGGACATCCAGGTATTTCTTGTGGTGCAGCAGTACATGAGTAAACCAGCCCCTTCCCATCAAAAACAAACTAAGAAATCACAGAAGGCCTTGGGTCTATGTAGGAGGCTGGCCTGGTTTGTAGTGGTACCAAAGGGTACTTTCTGCACCAGGTCCAGTTATCCCTTATTAGTGTAGAAGAGGTGTCTAGCAGCTCAGGCTGATAGAAAAGGGTAGCTTAGCAGAGCAGCTTAGGCTGAACTAGGAGACGTGTGAAGCTCCTACTATACCACTGGTGTCATATGCACAATATCATAAGAAAACACAATACACAGATATACTAAAAATAAAGGTACTTTATTTTTATGACAATATGCCAAAAGTATCTCAGTGAGTACCCTCAGTATGAGGGTAGCAAATATACACAAGATATATGTACACAATACCAAAAATATGCAGTAATAGCAATAGAAAGCAATGCAAGCAATGTACAGTCACAATAGATTGCAATGAGAGCACATAGGTATAGGGGCAACACAAACCATATACTCCAAAAGTGGAATGCGAATAACGTATGGACCCCAAACCTATGTGAGCTTGTAGAGGGTCGCTGGGACTGTAAGAAAACAGTGAGGGTTAGAAAAATAGCCCACCCCAAGACCCTGAAAAGTGGGTGCAAAGTGCACCTAAGTTCCCCAGAGAGCAAAGAAGTTGTGATAGGGGAATTCTGCAAGGAAGACCAACACCAGCAATGCAACAACGATGGATTTCCAGACGAGAGTACCTGTGGAACAAGGGGACCAAGTCCAAGAGTCACACTCAAGTCGTGAGTGGGCAGATGCCCAAGAAATGCCAGCTGAGGGTGCAGAGAAGCTGCCACCGGATGGTAGAAGCTGTGGATTCTGCAAGAACGAAGAGGACTAGGAACTTCCCCTTTGGAGGACGGATGTCCCACGTCGTGAAGAAGCTTGCAGAGGTGTTTCCGTGCAGAAAGACCGCAAAAAAGCCTTGCTAACTGCAATTTCGCGGTTAGGGTTTTTGGATGCTGCTGTGGCCCAGGAGGGACCAGGATGTCGCCAATTGCGTGAGGAGACAGAGGGGGCGCCCAGCAAGACAAGGAGCCCACTCAGAAGCAAGCAGCACCTGCAGAAGTGCCGGAACAGGCACTACGAAGAGGAGTGAACCGGAGCTCACCCGAAGTCACGAAAGAAGGTCCCACGACGCCGGAGGACAACTCAGGAGGTCGTGCACTGCAGGTTAGAGTGTCGGGGACCCAGGCTTGGCTGTGCACAAAGGAAATCCTGGAAGAGTGCACAGGAGCCGGAGCAGCTGCAAATCACGCGGTACCCAGCAATGCAGTCTAGCGTGGGGAGGCAAGGACTTACCTCCACCAAACTTGGACTGAAGAGTCACTGGACTGTGGGAGTCACTTGGACAGAGTTGCTGAGTTCCAGGGACCACGCTCGTCATGCTGAGAGGGGACCCAGAGGACCGGTGATGCAGTCTTTTGGTGCCTGCGGTTGCAGGGGGAAGATTCCGTCGACCCACGGGAGATTTCTTCGGAGCTTCTAGTGCAGAGAGGAGGCAGACTACCCCCACAGCATGCACCACCAGGAAAGCAGTTGAGAAGGCGGCTGGATCAGCGATACAAGGTTGCAGTAGTCGTCTTTGCTACTTTGTTGCAGTTTTGCAGGCGTCCAGAGCAGTCAGCGGTCGATTCCTTGGCAGAAGGTGAAGAGAGAGATGCAGAGGAACTCTGATGAGCTCTTGCATTCGTTATCTAAAGAATTCTCCAAAGCAGAGACCCTAAATAGCCAGAAAAGGAGGCTTGGCTACTTAGGAAGGAGGATAGGCTAGCAACACAGGTAAGAGCCTATCAGAAGGAGTCTCTGATGTCACCTGCTGGCCCTGGCCACTCAGAGCAGTCCAGTGTGCCAGCAGCCACCTCTGTTTCCAAGATGGCAGAGGTCTGGAGCACACTGGAGGAGCTCTGGGCACCTCCCCTGGGAGGTGCAGGTCAGGGGAGTGGTCACTCCCCTTTCCTTTGTCCAGTTTCGCGCCAGAGCAGGGCTGGGGGATCCCTGAACCGGTGTAGACTGGCTTATGCAGAGATGGGCACCATCTGTGCCCATCAAAGCATTTCCAGAGGCTGGGGGAGGCTACTCCTCCCCAGCCCTGACACCTTTTTCCAAAGGGAGAGGGTGTAACACCCTCTCTCAGAGGAAGTCCTTTGTTCTGCCTTCCTGGGCCAAGCCTTGCTGGACCCCAGGAGGGCAGAAACCTGTCTGAGGAGTTGGCAGCAGCTGCAGTGAAACCCCGGGAAAGGTGGTTTGGCAGTACCCAGGTCTGTGCTATAGACTTGGGGTGACAATTCCATGATCTTAGACATGTTACAAGGCCATGTTCGGAGTTACCAGTGTGATGATATACATATGTAGTGACATATGTATAGTGCACGCGTGTAATGGTGTCCCCGCACTCACAAAGTCCGGGGAATTTGCCCTGAACAATGTGGGGGCACCTTGGCTAGTGCCAGGGTGCCCACACACTAAGTAACTTAGCACCCAACCTTTACCAGGTAAAGGTTAGACATATAGGTGACTTATAAGTTACTTAAGTGCAGTGGTAAATGGCTGTGAAATAACGTGGACGTTATTTCACTCAGGCTGCAGTGGCAGGCCTGTGTAAGAATTGTCAGAGCTCCCCATGGGTGGCAAAAGAAATGCTGCAGCCCATAGGGATCTCCTGGAACCCCAATACCCTGGGTACCTCAGTACCATATACTAGGGAATTATAAGGGTGTTCCAGTATGCCATTGTGAATTGGTGAAATTGGTCACTAGCCTGTTAGTGACAATTTGTAAAGAGAGAGCATAACCACTAAGGTTCTGGTTAGCAGAGCCTCAGTGAGACAGTTAGGCATCACACAGGGAACACATACATATAGGTCACAAACTTATGAGCACTGGGTCCCAGTGACACATAACAAACATACTGAAAACATAGGGTTTTCACTATGAGCACTGGGCCCTGGCTAGCAGGATACCAGTGAGACAGTGAAAACACCCTGACATACACTCACAAACAGGCCAAAAGTGGGGGTAACAAGGCTAGAAAGAGGCTACTTTCTCACAGTCTACCACTGCTTGCTGGCAATGGTTCGACCCGAAAACAACAAATCGTCAACCGACCCTCGGGTTCTGAGCCGAAACAGGCCAAGACTCACTCCAACGAACAGACTGTCACGTCTGTTTCGGCATCGAGTCGAAAGATGGAGGTTTCCACTTTGGAACCAAGACAGCTTCATATCACATAGGAGCCGAAACATCCACTCTCCTCTTTGGAGTCGAAACATCAAAGCCCCTCCCCAGAGCCGAAAACACTTTCCCCTACCGATCACTTTTTCGGCCCTTATTAATCATGCTGCCACCAAGCTTTCGGAGCATTCGTTAGGTGGCAGATAACAGGTTTCTTCTTCAGAACAGGAAGCAGACATTAGACTCATTCTTGAGGTCATGGGCCAAAACCAAATGAGGATTCAAATCCAGACAGAGACCGGAAAGATTATTGCCTCTCCTCCTCCAATTACAGAGAGGAAACTAGCATTCCAAGAGAGTTTGGATACTGGCTCTTTACCGGCGAAAATCTTTAAACATAAAGAGAAGCCAAAAACTGTACAGCTTTCTCCACCGCATTCACCTTATCTTCTCTCTTCTCAACCACCTCATACTCCACCACCAACACAATCTCGTGCTTCTTCACCAGGGGACTATACAGGTGATTGTATTTACAACATGGACCCATGGATGACTCTGACCCAATCCCAACCAGTGATCCTGATTTGTAATCCCACAAGACCGTCTCCACCTGAGGATACCACAGCCTATAATCAGGTCATTTCCAGAGCAGCCGCCTATCACAGTGTACAGATGCACTCTGAGCCAATAGAAGAGAATTTTCTATTTAGCACTCTTTTCTCAACTCACAAACAATATCAATGTTTGGCAATGTTACTGGGTATGTTAAAACATGCCGAATACATTCTCAAAGAACCAGTGAATGCCAGGGTATTAACACCTAGAATAGATAAAAAAACAGAAAGTGGCACCAACTGATCCAGTTTTTATTTCACAGCAGTTACCGCCAGATTCCATCGTAGTCAGTGCAGGCAGAAAGCCGGCAAATAGCCAGTCCACAGGGGAAGCTCCTCCCCCTGACAAAAAAAGCCGCAAATTTGATGCAGCAGGCAAAAGAGTAGCAACTCAGGCTGCAAATCAGTGACAAATTGCTATCTCCCAAGCTCTTTTAGCCAGGTATGACAGGGCACATAGGGATGAGATGCAATAGTCCCTGCAAATACCTCCCAAAGGAACACCAGAAAAGAGCACAACAAGTAGTGGAAGAAGGACCAGCCATTGCTAATAATCAGATCCGATCAGCAGTAGGTGCGGCTGATACGGCAGCTAGGGGAATAAACACTAGTGTCACAATTAGGAGACATTCTAGGTTGAGGTCCTCAGGCTTTAAGTCTGAAATACAACAAGCAGTCCTTAACATGCCTTTTAATAAGCAGCAACTCTTTGGCCCAGAGGTGGATACAACCATTGACAAGTTAAAAAAAGGATTCTGAGACAACAAAGAACATTTGAGCCCATTACACCAATTTTCTTAGGGCTCATTTTCGTAAACCTCAGTTTAGAGAAGGTTTAAGCCACAAACTTCAGAGGCATCTACATCACAACAAAAACAGGGACAACTATATTATAACAGGGGATCTTTCAGGGCTCTTATAGAGGACACACTTTCAGATCCAAAGGTAAATCCTCTCCTGCAACAGGTGCCTCCACCTCATCAAAGCAGTGACTTTCCCTGCATCCCCAAACAGCATACATCTCCTGTGGGAGAAGGACTGCAATATTTCTATCCTCGCTGGCAACAAATTACAACAGAACAATGGGTACTGTCAAATATCCGCAATGGTTATTGCCTAGACCTTATCTCTACTCCACTTAACATTCCACCCCATTCACACAAGCTTTCTCTCAAATACATTGCTCTAATAAAAACAAGAGGAAAAATCTCTTCTACTCAAAGGTGCAATAGAGATGGTTCCCATCAGTCAACAAGGGACAGGGGTATATTCCCTATACTTCCTCATACCAAAAAAGGATGGCACTCTCAGACCAATTCTCGATCTCAGACCTCTAAAACAATACATCCTGTCAGAGCATTTGCACATGGTAATTTCCTTGTTACAAAAGCAAGACTACATGACAGCATTAGATCTAAAGGACGCTTACTTCCACTTTCCTATACATACAGCACACTGCAACTATTTAAAGTTTGTGATAGCAGGCAAGCACTATCAATTCAAAGTACTACCCTTTGGAGTAACAACAGCACCAAGGGTGTTCACAAAATGTCTGGCAGTAGTTGCAGCATACATCTGGACGACTGGTTAATAAAAGCCAGCATCATTCGAAGCTGTCAACAGCACACACAATACACAATAGATACCCTACACAAATTAGGGTTCACAATCAATTACCAGAAATCTCATTTCAGCCAGCACAAATTCAACCTTATCTAGGAGCAATTCTGAACACTCAGTCAGCATTAGCTTACCCAAATCTACAACGAATTCAAGTGTTTCACACACGCATATCCCAATTGCAGGTCATTCAAACTTACACAGTAAGGTTTGTCATGAGGCTATTGAAGATGATGACATCCTGCATAGCAATAGTGCCCCATGCACGTCTAAACATGAGACCATTGCAACAGTGCCTCTCGCAACAATGGTCTCAGGCAGAGGGTCAACTCCAGGATCTAGTGTTGTTGGACCACCAAACTTACAAATCTCTGCAATGGTGGAATCACATCAACTTATCAAAAGGGCGGCCATTTCAGGACCTTGTGCCACAGACCATAATCACCACAGATGCATCAATGATAGGTTGGGGAGCCCATCTCAACAATCTTACAGTACAGGGGGAATGGGACTCAATCCAGCAGACTTACTACATAAACTACTTGTAATTGCTGGCAGTGTTCTTAGCCATCAAAGCATTCCAACCACAGATCATACACAAAACAGTCTTGATTAGGACAGACAACATGACAACAATGTATTATCTGCAAAAACATGGGTGGGGACACTCATCCCAATTGTTCCTTCTAGTACAAACAATTTGGAAGTGGGCTATTCATAATCACATTCACCTGCTAGCGGAATACAACCCAGGGATACACAACCAGCTAGCGGATCTGTTAAGCAAGACGCAGCAACAAATACACAAATGGGAGATTCACCCACAAGTAATTCAGTACTACTTTCAGATGTGGAGAACACCGAACATAGACTTTTTTGCAACAAGCGAAAATACAAAATGCCAAAACTTCGCAACCAGATACCCGCACCCTCAATCAAAGGGGAATGCTGTATGGATCAATTGGTTAGGGATATTTGCTTATGCTTTCCCCCTCTCATGTTAATTCAGTTTCTGGGCAACAAGATACGTCACACTTACCTCACTATGATACTCCTAGCTCCCACATGGGCACGTCAACATTGGTACACAACACTATTGGATCTGTCGGTTGTACCACATCACAAGCTCCCAAACAAACCAGACCTATTGACTCAAAACAAGGGTCAGATCAGGCATCCCAATCCCAGTATGCTCAAGCTGGCGATTCGGCTCCTGAGGTCATAGAATTTGGATATTTACAGTTTCCATCAGAATCTATTGACATTCCAAAACAAGCATGTAAACCTACAACCAGGCAGTGCTACGCAAATAAATGGAAACGTTTTGTATATTACTGCCAACCTAAAATCATTGATCCACTTAAAGCATCAATGCAGGATATTGTATGCTATTTGCTTCATTTACAGAAAGCAAATCTTGCATATTCATCTATTAAAATTCATTTAACAGCAATATCAGCCTACCTCCAAAACAGACAACATACCTCTCTGTTTAGAATTCCTGACATAAAAGCTTTTATGGAAGGCCTTAAGAGTTATTTTACCTACAGTTCCACCAGCTCCTGCCTGGAATCTTAAAATTGTGCCCACAAGGCTTATGGGTCCACCATTTGAACCCATGCATTCTTTCTCTCTAAAGTTTCTCTCATGGAAAGTTGCTTTCTTGGTAGCAATTACTTTCTTAAGAAGAGTAAGTGAAGTTCAAACATTCAGTTTAGAAGCACCCTTCTTCCAAGTACACAATCACAAAATAGTACTTAAGACAAATCAAAAATTTGTATCCAAAGTGGTTTCACCATTTCACATTAATCAGTCAGTGGAATTGCCAGTCTTCTTTCCACAGCCAGATTCATTTGCTGAATGAGCTCTTCACACTCTTGATCTCAAAAGAGCTCTCATGTATTATATAGATAGAACGAATGACTTAAGCAAATATAAACAACTTTTTGTGACTTTCCAACAACCTCATAAGGGTAATCCTATTTCCAAACAAGGATTGGCCAGATGGACAGTAAAGTGTATTCAAACTTGCTATCTTATAGCTAAAAGGCAACTATTAGTAACTCATAAAGCACATTCTACTAGAAAGAAAGGAGCTTCAATGTCATTCTTGGGAAATATGCCAATGACAGACATATTCAAAGCAGCCACATGGTCCACACTACACACATTTACTAAATGTGTTATCTGGACAACAAGTAATTGTTGGTCAAGCAGTGCTTAAGACACTATTTCAAACTCCTTCAACTCCTACAAGCTAACCACCGCTTACCTCGGAGAGGGACTGCTTTTAGTGTATGCACAGCATGTGTATCTGCAGCTACACATGCCATCGAATGGAAAATGTCACTTACCCAGTGTACATCTGTTTGTGGCATGTAGTGCTGCAGATTCACATGCGCCCTCCCTTCTCCCCAGAAGCCTGTAGCTGTTGTAGTACTTATGTATATACATTGCATGGACATCTTCTTTACTTTTTATATATATTTGTATATAAGCAATTCTTCACTCCTTACTTCACTCTCCTGCGGGAAAACAATCTAACAGAGGACTCAATGCCCATGTGCACTATCACCAAGAGGAGGAGTCACTCAATCTCGTGACTCGGAAAAAAAAGCTTCTTAGAAGAAAAACAACTTGTAACACTCCGAGCTCAACACTAGATGGCGATATATGCACAGCATGTGAATCTGCAGCACTACATGCCACAAACAGATGTACACTGGGTAAGTGACATTTTCCATAAATATCAAAGAATTTCTCAACATTTCTGTGCCTTGGGAGCATTTACTTTTGCCCCATACTGCTTTTTTGCTAATAATATGACTTCATCTCTGATGTCATCAAGTCAGATAAGAAGTCGTCTCTTCAGGTTCCTGCACTACCTGTGTTAAAAAAAGAGGTTTCACTCTGAGGATCCTTATCAGAACTACATTTATTGCCTTTATCCGGATCCTACAGCCAAAGACTGTAAGGTATGTCTAACCTTTTCTACAAAGACATTGAAAGACAGAGAAAGAAAGCTGCTGATTTGGCTCTAGAAGCTGAAAACTAGGAAGAAACCAGTGTCTACGTCTGGTAGTGAGGACTCCTCTTCATCCTCAAAGAGATCACATAAAAGGTAGCGATCACTCCATTCTCCCTACTCCTGTGCACTGCCTAAAAAAGCCTCAGAAAAGACCACTAAGTGGTCTTGGAAAGACCACAGCCCTTCAAAATCTCCTGAGGAATCTAAGCTTTCTTCCAAACAAAAAGAAAAGAAGGGAGTATCTGCCTCCTCAGAAAAACTAAGAGTCATCAACTGAACCTTGTACACCACCTCCTCAGGTTTGTCATTCTGTTTAAATAGCCTTTGTCAGCTCCATCTCGGACAAATCAGCGACGATCATCCTGCCATCGACGAAAACCTCATCGTCAGCGCCGTCAACAACAAGGACATACACAGCAGCATCAATGTCAGCAATGACAAGCGCTATCTCAACGCTGTCCCCCACTTCATCCTTTTCGACGGCATGTACAGCTAGACTGTTTTGGCTGAAGATTTCCCTGACTTCATCATAGACGGCAGTGACAAAGTTTCCCCGATCAGCTTCCATTTCCTCGTCGAACACGGCGAGACCGATGACTCCTCTGTTGATGGAAGAGACAGGTTTCTTGCTGACAATATTTTAAACCTCATCCACAACCTCGTCGACGAGAGAAAAAACAAAAATACATGAATAAGGCAAATATTTGACCCCAGCACACACCTTTCCAAGCAAGAGTCCCCCTATGGTACCAGCCCATCTGTTGCATGAGGAAGACTCTGAGAATGAAGGGCCCTTTGGGATTGCGCATAGTGCCTTTGATCTGCGTATAAAGTGCCAGGAGAAGGAAGAAGAGTATGATGAATGGGAATATGACCAGCAAGATTACTATGCTTCTTGTGAACAATATCAACATTCATACTAGGAGGAAATGGTCTGCCTACCTGGTTCTCTGGCTTCAGACTTGCAATCATGCTTTCAGAATAAAGAAGACATTTTCAACCTACTGCAGCTACTGCACAGTAAGCATCCACACCTGCAAAATCACCTGCTGTTCTACTTTCCACTGCAAGACAAAGACCAGTGTCGGTGCCCACGTCAGCGAGGCATACCCTACAGACAACTCTTCTCCAAGATCCAGCAACCTCTGATGATGAGAGGGAAGAAGGGGAGCTCTTCGACATCCACACAAAATGGGAAGACTTTCTCATACCTGCACAATCATCTCCATCGCCCACTCCAGTGGATTCCCCACCTGAAGACATTGGGGAACTTCATAATGTGTTAGAAAGGGTAGCAAAAAGATTTGAACTCCCGTGCCCACTAAGCAAATATACTGCTTTCTCTATGATTTTGAGGAGCCATTCCAGAAAAGTGTGGGATCTATCCCCATTGTCAACTACATTTGGAAAGAGGGCTTAAAAGTAATAAGGAATCCGGGCATAGTGAATGTGGTTTCCCACGTCTAGATAAAAAAGATACAATGCCCCAGAAGACGCTCCAGCTTGTTTTAAGGGGCATCCAAAGCTGGACTCAGTGGTCACACAGGCAGACCAACGTAGATCCAAGAACCCTCCACTCCAATCTCTGTGCCTCCAAACAAAGAGGTTAGACACCTTGATAATATTGGCAAGCGCTTTTCATCAATGTCAGCACTTAGTCAGGGCAGCAAATTCTCTAGCTGTTTTAGGAAGGCATAGTCAACAACTGTAGCTCAACATTAAGCCATACCTAGATCAGCTACCGGAGGAGGCTAAAGCAGAGGCCAAGAAGATGTTACAGGAAAGGGAGTGCACATCTGCGGATGTGATACATTGTGCCATGGATATCCCCATGTATTATATAAACAAGGGAACCCGTCGATAACAAGGGACAAGAGGTTTACATGTAATTATTACAGATTCAATGGCCCCTAATTAAGAGATTAAAAAATATGTTTGATAGCATGTGTAGCTGTAGATACATATGCTCTGCATGCTTCTAAAATATTGTATTACGTTTGAAGTGTTTGAAGTTCTTTTATTTGAAGAAGCATTTTCGAGCCACAGGATCGAGTGACTCCTCATTTTCTGTGATACTGCGCATGGGCATCAATTCCTTTGTTAGATTGTTTTCTCTCTGCCATCTGGTTCAGGCATGTGTCTCTTCGCTCCGGCTTCGAAACCTTTTCCCCCCCCCCCCCCCCCCCCAACTTTACACCATCTACGGTATTGTTCTCAATCGCTTTTTCTCACACTGTTGCGTTTGTTTCACTCCACCGGTCTGGGACCTGACCGAACGCCCTCTTGAGCATCGTCGCCTGTTCGGCCTACCTCAATGCATGGCACCCACCAGTATGCTGTGCTGATGGAACCAATGCCGTTTCACATCTGTCCTTAGTGCCATTCTAAATTCCCACGTACCGACCAACATCTGGTGTGTAACCTTTGCCGCTTCCCGATCATCAAGAAGCCTGCAGATCCTTCTGGTTGAAAAAGACACTTCAGGACTGAAGAGACCGAGATGGCCCACAAGAATCCAGAAGACACACCTGACCTCTTCAGGGAGGAGCACGCCCAAGAGGAGCCAGAACAGGAGGAGGCCATTTCCATTCAGGACACCAGTGCTCAGTAAGATATTGAAAGCCACAAGGCGCATCTTGTGAGTACTGTGGCCCCCCCTGCCGCCCCTAAGACTTCCAAAAGACCGAGGTCACTGGACAGCCACTGTCACTAGGCCATGGCTGGCTCTGAAAAACAGGCTCAGGTACCTCTGTCTTCCAGCTCTGCACCAAAAATTGCCAAGGCCAAGACATCGTCTTTGGCATTGACCTCAACATCTTCGGTCTGTGACATTGTGGCAATTTCCATGTGACCCTCAGCACCTACCACTTCAGCACCAACCCGACCAAGTTCCACATCCGCTTCGGTATCAGTGAAAGGTCACTAACTGAAAAGTTTGGTCCTGAAAAACCAGGGATTCAACCTCTTCATGGCTGAAAGACTAGTCAATCTTCACCCACACCATCTCCTGTTGACCCATTTTAGAGACCATAGATGCTAGTCATAGCTGACTCCACATCCAGGAGGGTACAAGGCACATCATTGCTTCCCCACTTGTTACCTTCATGAGGAAGCTCTGGACACATCACTATCTCAAAGAAGACCAAGGACTAGGCTATCATTATTCACAAGCCTTTTCCTCTTTCTCCTCCTTCACAACCTTCTCCACCACCTACCTCTCTGCCACCCTTCTCATTCACCTGACTCTCCTACTGCCAGAAATGTAACTCCACTGTGTTCCGTTATTCACTGGGGAAGATTTGGGTGGAACACAGCAGGACCCAGGTCCATGAGACACATATGACCCTGAGCCACTGATCTCCACAGTTCTGGACCTATTCCTCATTGCAAGAGGATGCTACATCTATCAGCCGGTCATTGCTCGAGCAGCCTTATCCCACAGTGCTAAGCTCCAGAGGTACCCCATTGAACAGGACTTTCTTTTTGATACCCTATCGTCCACACATAGGGATATCCAGTTCCTATCCATGCTCCCTGGCATGCATCGTCATGCAGATGGCATTTTAAAGGAACCAGTCCACTCTAGGGTTATCTCCCCTAGAGTTAACAAAAAACACGAAGCTGCTCCCTCTGATCCAACACACATAAGATCACAGGTCCCGGCAGATTTTGTTGTGGCTACTACCACATGTAAACGGGCCAGTAGTCGGGCCACAGGGGACACTCCTCCCCCGGATAAGGGGAGCAAAAAGATTTACTCTGCAGGTAAAAGGATGGCAGCGCAAGCACCCGTTCACTGGTGCATCACCAACGCACAAGCCTTACTTGTGAGATATGATCTGGCTCACTGGGATGAGATGGAGGAGCTCCTCCAATATCTCCCAGATGAGCACCGCAAAAGGGGACAACAGATTGTCACAGAAGGGCAGACAATCAGTAATCGCTCCATCAGATGTACCCTTGATGCTGCGGACACTGCTGCATGTGGAATCAATAGCACCGTTCTAGTAAGGAGACATGTCTGGCTTAGATGCTCAGGTTTTAAACCTGAAGTACAACAAGCGGTACTAAACATGCCCTTCGATAAGGAGCATCTTTTCGACCCTCAAGTGGACTCCACCCTTGAGAAGCTGAAAAAAGACACTGATACCGCAGAGGCCATTGGTGCCTTACGGTCCCCCTCCCAGAGAGGTACTTTTTGTCACCCCACATTCAGAGATGGTTACAAACCGATGACCTCGGAGGCCTCCACATTTCAGGTCAGACAGCCTTCCAGTGCATACCGTGAGGCTTCTACAGAGGCACCTATAGAGGTAATAACACACGAGGTAGAGTTAAGAGCGCTACCACCCACACTTCTGCATCGACATCTAAACAGTGACTACCTGCGGCTTCCTTCTCCATCCCTCCCCCCTCCCCCCCCCCCTCCAACCCCTTCCCCCCCCCCACATACACACACACACACACACACACACACACTCTCTCTCTCTCTCTCTCTCTCTCTCTCTCTCTCTCTCTCTCTTTCTCTTTCTCTCTCTCTCTCTCTCTCTGTCTCTCTCTCTCTCTCTCTCTCTCTCTCTCTCTCTCTCTCTCTCTCTGTCTGGAGCTCATTACCAGTCCTCCAAACATTCCCCCTCACTCTCACAGGCTCTCTCAAGAACACCTTCTCAGACAAGAGGTACAATCCCTTCTTCTCAAAGGAGCCGCCGAGCCAGTTCCGCTACAATATCAAGAAACAGGCGTAAACTCTCTATACTTCCTTATTCCCCAAAAAGACGTCTCTCTCAAGTCCATTCTGGACCTAAGGCCCTTAAACCACTACATTCTTTGAGAACACTTTCACATGGTGACTCTTCAATATGCTATCCCCGTTTACGACAGGGCGACTTCACGACCGTCCTCGATCTCAAGGAGGCCCTACTTCCATATCCCCTTCCACCCTGCACACCGCAAATATCTCAGAGTCATGATTGTGGGAAAACACTACCAATTCAACATTCTTCCTTTTGGAGTCACCAAAGCTCCCAGGGTCTTCACAAAGTGCTTAGCAGCAGTAGCAGCAGTTATCACGAAACAAAACATAAACACGAATTCCCTTACCTGGATGACTGGCTTCTGCACAACTTAGGTTTCACACTCTGCTGTCTTAAATCCCACCTTCAATCTTTCCAGATACATCCCTATCTAGGAGCTATACTTAATGTAGAATTGGGCATTGCATACCCCAATTTGGCTCGTGTTCACAACCTTCAGTCTCAGTTTCGAGGGAACTCATCATACACAGTCAGGACTGTGATGTGTCTGTTAGGGATGATGGCCTCCTGCATTGACAATATTCCCCATGCCAGACTCCACATGGGGCCCCTACAGCAGTCTCTGTCTCGTCAGTGGGTTTATTCACAGGGTCATTAGGAAGTTCTAGTGTTAGGCCAACATTCTCACCGCTCTCTGCAATGGTGGAACACCACCAACCTACTTAAATAGCAGCTTTTTTCTAGACCCTGTACCACAGATCATTCTGGCAATAGACACCTCACTCACAGGCTGGGGCGCTCACCTTCAAGACCACTCAGTACAGGGCCGTTTGGATCCTCATCATCAATCGCTACACATACTCTTCCTAGGGCTTCAGGCAGTATTTCTAGCCCTGAAAGCATTTCTTCATCACCTCTCTCACAAAGTTGTCTTAGACCACACAGACAATATGACGGCAATGCACTACCTTCAGAAACTGGGATAGACACAGTCACTCTAAACATCACAACTTTCTCAGACAAAATGGAAATGGGCTCTCCACCATCACATTCACCTGGTGGCAGAGTATCTCCTAGGAATGGATAACAACTTTGCAGACCTGCTCAGCAGGATGCAGCAACAAGTCCACGAATGGGAACTCGACCCGCAAGTCCTTCAAAAATACTTCCGGAAGTGGGGCATACCTCAAGTATATGTTTTCACTACAGCAGAAAACACAAAATGTCAAAACTTTGCCTCCAGGTCCCACATCCTGTATCCAAGGGCAACGCAATATGGATGAACTGGTCATGGATATTTGCCTACACTTTTCCACCTCTCCCTCACATTCCATTTCTAGTTCGATTAATCAGTCAAACGTATCTCAACATGATTCTTGTAGCTCCCACATGGGCTTGCCAACCCAGGTTCATCACACTCCTGGACCTCTCAGTAGTCCCCCACAAGAATCTTCCCATCAGGCTAGACCTTCCCACGCAAAAACTAAGTTGAGGTCAGGTCCCCAGACCCCAAATCTCTGAACCTTGCAATATGGCTCCTGAGATCATAGTTTGGTTGCTTAGATTTCCTGCAGAATGCATGGACATCCTCAGAGAAGCCCCTAAATCCACCACCAGAGCATGTTATGGTGCAAAATGGAAATGCTTTGTCAACCCAAACACATTAATCCCATTAAAGCTACTGTCCAAGACATTATCTGATACTTGCTTCATATACAAAAAGCTAGTTTCGCTTACACCTCCATTCGCTTACTTCTCGCAGCTATCGCTGCATACTTACGAAACAGACAACATACATCCCTCTTTGGGATTCTGGTCAAAGCATTCATGGAAGGCCTTAAACAGGACATTCCACCAAGAGTGCCCCCTACATCACCATGGAACCTCAGTATTGTCCTTACCAGGCTCATGGGTCCTCCTTTTGAGTCGCTTCACTCATGTCCTCTTCAGTAACTCTCCTAGAAAGTGGCTTTTATACTTCCTATCACATCTCTCAGATGTGTTAGTGAGGTCAGACACTAACCTTGGAAGAACCATTCTTCCAAATTCATATGGACAGGGTGGTTCTTTGCACTAATCCGAAGTTCCTCCCTAAAGTGGTCTCACAGTTCCATATTAATCAATCCATTGAGTTACCAGTATTCTTTCTGCAACCTGACTCAGTTGTCGAAAGAGCCTTTCACACATTAGACGTTAAACATGCATTAATGTTCTACATTGATGGAACTAAAGAACTTATGGAAGACTAAAGAGCTCTTTGTAGCTGTCTCACTACTTCATAAAGGCAATCTAGTATCCAAGAACGGTAAAGCTAGGTGGATAGTAAAGTGTATTCAAACATGTTATGCTAATTCCTCCTAATCCTTAAAAACTGAGAATAGGAAAGTGAATCTCTAAGTGCTCTGGGATGATGACCTGTGTAAGCCAGTGATATGTTTCTTTCTGTGGGCATCCTGTACAATGATGTATACATTTCTCTATCCTTGATTCCGATCATAGGATCGGGAAAAGGAATCTGCTCCTTTGCTATATGTAAGTGAACCTGAGGCCCTTACAATTGACATTAAGCTACCCTTGGAATTCCAGCAGGTTGCCAATAGATCCACGCCAAATAAAAAATATGTCATCAATAAACCACATCCATATAACAATATGGTTACAGAGCGAATTGATGTTGAAAGGAATAACGTCATTCTCAAGCTTATCCATAAACAGTGTAGTTAAATTGCGAGCAAAAACTGCAAGTCACAATTCAACAAAGACACAACATACCCCTTATATATTTAATGAGCAATTCACATGGGGTCAAGGTGTCAGTCGACAACGTTTTGATCCTTTTAGCAAAACTAGTGTCATCATTAGGTCTAAAATAAAAATAAGCCTGAGTATAGCCTTCATGGGAGCAATGCTGAATACTACACTCAACAAAGCGTACCCTACATCAGAGAGAGAACTAAGGCTAAAATTGGCAAAGTCGATCCAAAGAAAAGAGTCTCTTTCTGTGCACCTCTAAAAATCTCTATTGGGAATGATGTCTTTGTGCATTCCTCTAAACTATTCAGGCGGCTACAAGTGCGACCCCTCCAGGAAGAACAAGACATTCAGTGGGTACAGACTACAGGCTCTTTCCAAGACATCATCAAGAAAACCCCAGCCATGATCGAGGCCCTATCTTGGTGGATGCTACAGACACACCTGTCAGTCGGCCTTTGGTTCCTCAGTTTACGCTCTCCATTGGTCATCACTACTGATGCTTCTCTGGAAGGATGTGGAGCGTATCTTCAGTACCCACAGGTCGGCGGCAAGTGGCAAACACCTCATCGACGTTATCACATCAATCTACTCAAACTCAAGGCAGTACACCTGGCCTAAAGGCTTTCCTTACGATGATAAGGAACTTCCTACTTATGATGCGAACAGACAATACAACCACAATGCAGTATATAAACATACAAGTTGGCACAAGATCACTTCTCCTCTCTCTGGAGTCACAAGAGATCTAGAATTGGTTGATCGTTCACTGAGTGCATCAATGAGCTGAGCACGTCCCAGGAAAGCAGAACGCAATAACGGACACTCTCAACAGACTAAAGACATCTTGCCATGAGTGGGAACTGGATCAGGAAACCCTCAATCAAGTTGTCTCACAGTGGGGCAAACTGAATCTCAACCTCTTTGCAAACCCACAGGGCAGCAAATTCTGATTCTTTGCAAGCTGGGATCACCATCAGGGATCATGGAGGGAATGCATTTTCCATTGCATGATCCGGAATCTTTTGCTTATGCCTTTCCTCCCATTCCCCTCATTCCAGAGGTTCTCACGAAGAAGTCCAAACCTTGCAGGATAATCCTGACAGCTCCAACGTGGCCTTGCCAGCACTAGTTTACGGATCTTCTTCTCCTTCTAGAGAAACTGCTCATTCAGTTGAGAATGACACCTTATCTGCTAACAAAGAACAAGGGCCAAGTGTTGCACCCGGATCCCGAGTCTTCACTTATTGGACAGTAAAATATATGTATATGGTGCCAGTATGCATAAGTAAATCTGTTTTTCTCATCACTTGAAGAGATCCTCCCATATCTATTGGAGTTGGCAAACTCAGGATTGGCTCATGAAGCAATCTGAGCTCATTTGGTGGCTATATCCTGGTTCAGTCCATCGGCCACACCACTATCATTATGGTCTTCCAGAAATGTCAAGCAGTTCCTCAAGGGTTTTACCACCAGTCAGACCTCCTCCAACATCTTGGCAGCTGAAAACAGTGCTATCACAGTTCATGAAGTACCCATTTGGACCCATTCATAGGGCAGATATAAATGTCCTTTCCTGGAAGGTTTCTCTACTTTTGACTCTGACTTTTGTCAGATGAGCCTGCGAGAGTCAAGCCTGCGCCATTCAGAAACCCCCCCCCTGCAATTTAGGGACGATAGGGTAATCCTTCACACAAACCTGAAGTTTTTTCCTAAAGTCCCTTCAGCCTTTCGCCTCAGTGAACCGATAATCCTGAAAAAACGTTTTTTCGGGACCCTACAACACCGGCCGATAAGGCTCTTTGGACATCAAAAGATGCCAAAGTTTTACCTACACAAAACCAAAGGCTTTCGTAAGTCTATTCAGTTCTTTGTGACTTACAGTGCACCACGGAAAGGGCATCCCCTTTCCAAGCAGAGCATTGCTAGGTGGATTATCTTGTGCAATTCACTTCTTTCACCAGGCAGCACACAAACTATTGCAGATATCAGTACATCCTCACTCTGCAAGAACTATGTCAACCTCAACAGCACTTTTTGCTGGTGTGCCACTTCAGGACATTTGCAGAGCAGCCACTTGGAAGAAAAGGCACACTATTGCTTGGACTCTACACCAAGGTGATGTAGCAGTGGGTCAAGCAGCGCTAAGACATCTTTTCCAGTAAAGATAAGCCATCTTCTACCCACCATCCTCTAACGCGCATTGTTTAACTTTTCTCATTGTTGTTTTACATATTTGGGTATTTGCATACGTTTAAACACATCACGTGTTATATGCATACAGCTGTGTTTCTGTGAATATATGCCAGTACATATCTGTACGTTTATATCTCTATAGAAGTGTATGTTTTCATTTTAGGTTACAGTGTGCTTCATTACTGCTATATACTCTGATTCAAGCATGTGAATGTACGAAAGCTCCAACACTGGAGTAAGAAAATACGTTTCTTACCTGTAACTGGAGTTCTCCAGTATTGGAATCTTTCATAGATTCACATGCAAATCAACCTCCATCCCTGGGAAACTCACCTTTCTCTCTTTATAAGTGGTTCTCTTAGATTTGTGCTTTGGAAAATCTGAGATACTGGAGCTTCTCACTGCAGGTTCATGGAGAAAAAAGCAGCCTGATTCGCTGAAACCTAAGTTTGCTGTGTTTTTTAAATTGACTATGATATGTTACAAAATTCAAGGGCCTTCGTACTCTGTTTAACATTGCATTAATATTATAAAGTACAGGGGACTGCCATCTCGACTACAGGTAATGATTCAAGCATGTGAATTTATAAAAGATTCCAATACTGGAGAAATACAGTTACAATTACTTATTTTCATACTCCCTCCCATGCTTCGACCTCTGGTGGTTGCATTGTAGATGATCTGAGAGAGCACAATGCTCAGTATTCTGTCCTCAGTTTCTTATGGTACAGCTTGTAGGCTACCAACTGGGCATCAACTTTCTTCTCATCTGGTTGAAGAACTCAGCAACAATAGAGAACTTTTTTCTTCCTACCACCTCCCCAGCGCAGGTCACCTCTTCATCTGCAATAGCTGATGTTCTGACAGTGTCTTGCCGCGTGTTGTATGCCATGGTCTGAGCTTTTCTCCAAGTGTAGGCTTTTCCAAACACAACTTCTCACTCCACCTGCTCCTTCAAATATTATGGATGTACATCCTGTTGGCAAAGAAAAGGCACTTTTTGAAGTGATGTATTGATACATGACTGGGAGTGACAGCGAGTCAGAAACATACAGTGCTCTTTTATAATGTGAAATAGATGTCTGGAGATGTCCACGGACCATGTAGGAAGTTCTGCCTTTGTTGCCAGGTCTGCCAAGTCCACTGTCTTGTGAACTCCTAATAATTCAACCTGATACTGGAGCACACCAAGGGCAATAAGTTTCTTTTTAAATATTAAAATTTCTACAGATGTGCTAGTGATGTAGGATTATTTTTCAAAGCTGTGGACTGGCACATCCATGGTGGTGCCAATAGTTCCCCAAGCTTCAAGAACTAGACTGTAGACTCAATACATCTAAGATGGAGATTACAACCTGCATTCTAGTTGTCAGGCCAGGGACTACTAGCCCCATTTTAGATGTATAGAGTCTGTGGCCTAATTGAAATGGCCGCAGACCCCCAAAGTCATTTTAGGTGCATAAACTCAACAGCGGCAGGAAATAGTCCATGGGCTACAGTACATGGACACATTTTTATTTATAAGGCTTAGAGAGTTAAGGGGTGCTTGCCTTGCCCTTATGAGACATTTACTTTTATTTTGACCGCAGGGATCATGCACGGAGTCCTTTATTGGCAACCATAACAGTAAATTTGCATCCAGCCGATCGCTACTTTTAGCTCTGCAGTCTCAGCTTGTTGTTTACTGGCTCTTCAGTGTTTGACAGGAGCAGAAAGGCCCCCCCAACCAATGAGAGGCCATTATTCTTATTAATATTGGCCTGTGGACAGTCTTTGGGCCTAGTCTACTAGCCCCTCTGAACAAAAATTCCTAAAATATCAATGCCAACCAGTACTATTTTTAACATTATTTTCACCAAAACTACTGAACAGATTTACACCAAACCAACATAAACATGCTTTCGGAATAGTTCTTCATTCATGCCCTTAACGTTTTCGTCATGCACAGAACTGCACAAAGTTTGCATGCTTGGCCTTAGATGACTGTGCTACACAATGGCTATATTTGGTACAGAACCTTTTACAGGTCCCAAAGTTATAGGCAACAAAAACCCTTCTTCCAAGTTGGTTGATATCTGAAGTTTGGGTTCCAGGGGTCCCCTTTCATGCTCAGTAAATGCCCTTAGGGCAGGATACAGTTGGTAGCCGTTGGGCTACCAGGTTCCCTCCTACCTGGCGACCACTTCCTGTGGAGTGTGGCATCTGGCTATCCCAGGATGCAACATTCTGCCCACTCTCAAGATGGTGAGAACCCTCTCTTGGTGTTCAGACATACCTGGCCCATCATCATGCCCTTGGGGAAACAAGTTTGGCAGCTGGTTTCCCCTCTTTGATCCTGTGCTAGCATGTCTACCTTAACAGTGGGGCAGCCCTCCTCCCTAGTGTGACACATGTGCCCTTCAAAGGTGCCTTCGCCTTTGAAGCCTGTCATTTGGGGCTATGTCCCGAGTGGTTTCCTTCAGGTCTGCAATCCCTCCTCATTCTCCATATTGAGAGTAGTTGGCACATCTCCCAACATCTCCATGTGCGCCTGGGAAGGAATAGGAGTTTTAATGGCAACAAGTTGGCAGTTTTGCAAAAGCTGCACACTGCAACAAGTGACATTAATTACCACTTGAGATACAAATCGGGCTTAATGTAACAAGTTGTTTGATATCTTGAAGTGCCCACTTTGGTTGCACCATTCAGGGGTTAGCACAGCTGATGGGTCAGCGTGTAATCCTGTACTCACCAATTGAGCAAACAAGCCTTTCCATAGAGAAAATGGTGGTTTTGTGTGTTTTACTGTCAGGACATGTAAACTACATGTCTTGCCTGTGACAAATGTTACATCCTGCCTTTGTACTCTATAGGCCTGCCAGAGAGGCGACTTACACAGATGCACATGGGAAGTAGTGGATGCACATGGGAAGTAGTGGCTTTCAATGGCATAGTTGGGCTAGCAGTGCACAATTGCTCCGCCAGTCTGTAGTAACAGAGTGGGGACTTGTTTTAATTGAGGGACCTCCAGGGGGGGCACAACCAGTGCTGCAAGCCCTGGGATCCCCCTCTAACTTACATGCCCTGGATACCAGGGTACCATAGACTAAGGCCTTAAAACCAAGTTAGATATTTCCACTTGAGTACAGCCAATTTGGCATACACCTTAGGGTCTGGCCACTGGCACTGAGGTATGGTTAATAGATCTCATTGCACTTTGAGTTGAAAAACCAGGAGCATCAGTCGAAAAACTTGGAGATGACCATACAGTAATTGTGAAATGAAGGCCCTACAATTACAAGTATAATTGCAGAGCTTATTAAAAGTTAAGTGAGTAGCGTTAGCAGCGCTGCAGGCCAACTAGTAGCATTTAATTTACAGGCCCTGGGTACAGAGATAACACTGTAAACTGTACAAGGGACTTACAGATAAATTAAATGTGCCAATCAGGTGTAAGCCAATCATACCACGTTTACAAGAGAGACCACATGCACTTTAGCACTGATTAGCAGTCATTACGTCAGCCAGAAAGAGGCAGGAAAATTAGGAGGAGAAGGCAAAAAGTTTGGGGAATGACCTTGTAGAAAGGGCTGGGTCCAACATGACTCCCTACAAGCCTAAAGCCAGGGGAGACCAATCAATACCTTGATGGACTCCCCTGCTTGAGGCGATAGAACATGGATCCTGGACCGCAACTGCAGAGGCATGATCCAGTTCTCTGCCAATCTTAACCCAGTTGGATTCTTCTGTCTATGCTCCCCAGACAATCTAAGCTAACCCATGGAGGCGTCCTAGTTGTCTGTAGCCAAAGCCAGGTCCCAGACCACCCCGGGGGCCTCTGATCTCTGAAACCTTTCTGCGTGGGGGGCGGTAGCCTGAGGTGCATAACATCCTCTCCCCACTATACTGCCCACCAGTTCAGGGGTTCAACCCTGCCACTGGTCCTCTAGCCTAGGGACTGGTCCCATAACCTGAATAGGGGTCAGGGGAGAGTCCTTCCTCCACCTGCCCCTCCTTCTGGGGTTCCGCACCCTCCGTTTAGGAGTGGTACTCCCAGAATCTAGAACTGCCAGGGCGCTGGTGTCAGTCGTCCTGTGCAGCTCACCCATCAATTCAGGGGAGCCCCTCTGTAACTGGTTTCCCAACCCAGGATCCTCCCCCTCTGGTTGAACTAGGGTCAGGGAAGAGCCCTTCCTTCTCCTTCCACTTCTTCTAGAGTTGCTCATCCTCCCAACAGGAGTGATACTCCTAGACGTACTACTGGTCAGCTGAGCTGGTGGGACACTGGTTCCAGCCACCCCTCAAATTCCTCCTGACACTAGGGGATCCCTTTCAGTGGATGTTTCTTTGGTATAGACTGAGCCCCTCCCCAGGATCCCCTCTGGGTGCCTTCCAGGAACTGCGGTGGGGCATAGGACCATCTGGAACCTGTACCCTCCTCATTCAGAACCCTGTCTGGGTCAGCTAAGTTCCCACCCCGGGGCCCCCTCTGGGTGCCTTCCACGAACTGCGGCGGGCATAGGACCATCCAGAACCTGCACCCTCCCCACTCAGAACCTCACCTGGTTCAGCTAAGTTCCCACTGTGGGGCCCCCTCTGGGTGCCTTCCAGAAACTGCGGCGGGCACAGGGCCATCCGGGACCTGCACTTTTCCCACTAAGAACCTCGCCTGGTTTACCGTGAACCTTCCCCACCCCCTGATGGGGTGAACCTGAGCCATTCTCTTTTGAGTCACTCCCTGGTGCCTTACCAGCTCCTCTAGCACTCAGCCAGAGGTCGGCCTCCTTTGCAAGCACTCTGGGGTCAGAGAACTTACTCTGGGACAGGTGTTGGCGTAGCCCTGGAAAACAGCAACAGAGCATGTGCTTTCTTACAGTGAGATTGAACAGACCTTCATAAGTGGTTGATGTGCCCCCCTCCACCCATCCTTCTAGTGCTTTGCAACAATTCCCTACTAAATCCTCTCAAGACTGGTGAGACCGATTCTAGCTGCCTCTGAACCTCAACCTGTAGTCTTCAGGGGTGAGACCCTACCTTTTTATCAGGGCCTTTTTGACGAGGGGATATTCCTGCATGTCACTCCCTTCTAGGGCCAGTAAAGCATCCCTCTCCAACTCAGGAATATAGCTCCCTAGGTCAGTCCCCCAATCCTTCTCAGGGATCCTACGTGCAACCAGAGTGTCCTCATACTCCCTCAGCCACTGACATATGTCGTCCCCTTCTTGAACCCAGGCACTAGGTCTGTGAGAAGGTAAGGATTGTGACTAACACTACAATCAATGCTGCCACCACTGGACTCCACCTGCAGTGCTGGTGAGTCCAGATTTGTCAGACTGCGCTCGAGAGTGAGTCTTTCCCTGGCAAAGGCCCTTTCAGCCTCTGCCATCCTCTCCTGGACTGAGGCCTTCTCTGCCTCAGCCCTTCTCTCTTCTACAGCCAGCCTGGCTAGCTGAATCCTCAGGTCCCTCTCTTCCCGCCTATCTCTGAGCTCCTTAGGCGACAGGGAAGGGTGGAGTGCTGCTGCTAGCAAAGACCCAGTAAGGCACTCCCTCTCTAAGAGGTCCTCTCTCTCTACTGGTGTCCATGGCCAGTCATCTTCTCCCTCTGTGTCTAACTCTCTGGGATCACTGTCCCCTGGGGTGTGGACTGGGGACCCTCCCACTCAGAGTCCTCCCTACTTTTGTGGTTCTCTTCAGGGTTACCCTCAGAACCCCCCCCCCCCCCCCCCCCCCCCCCCTTTAGACCGCCTTTACTGCTGCTACCCAGTGCGCCGCCTCAAAATTAAACAGGGCTCTCTTGAGGACCATTATATTGGATTCTTCACATAAAGGTATAGCTCTCTCCTGTCAGAATCCCTTTAACTCCTCTAGAGTGTATTCCCACAACTCATCCATGTCAAAAGTGGATTCCATTTTGATGAAAGCAACACATTTGTAAAACAAGAGTCCCAAGTGCAAGTATATAACACAAGGGAGTAATACATTAAAATGACTGGTTTGAGAGAACAGGAGAATTAAAAAAAAAAAAAAAAAAGAGAGAGAAAATTACAACATATAATGGTCTAAGTGCCATTTGTGGTGCAACAATGAGTCACAATGGTATTGTGCAACCACAAGTCCGATCCTCACCGCTAACAACCAATGTTAGAAATGGGGTTTCTGGTTGGCTAGTGTATGCACCTAAGCCAGGCAGAACCAACCCACTGTAGTTGGGCAAGGGAGTTACACGTCCAAGATAACCCATGCTCACTCCTTTGGTAGCTTGGCACGAACAGTCAGGCCTAAATCGGAGGCAATGAGTAAAGTGTTTGCACAACATACGTGACGCAATAAATATGCCACAAAGGAACACAACACCAAGTTATGTAAAAATAAACTGCATTGCACAAATCATAATTAGACCAATCATAACATGTCAGTAATACCCTGCTACCCGAGCAGTTGTCAGAACGTTACATAGGTTACTAGTACTTTGCAGAAATAAGCAGTAGTCAGAATAGAACACATAGGTACTCTGTATTCTGCAACATAAGCAGTAGTCAGGAAAACATTACTGTAGAAATGCACTTGTCTTAAAGGTTTCATAGATGCCCATACCAGGAACATTAGCACACATATGGTAAGTCATGAAAACATATCAGCCTAGCATGCCCATAAAAGGAACATCAGCAAAAATATGGCATGTCATTAAAAAAAACAGGTTAGCATAATAGTCCCCCTCATGCCCATAAAAGGAACATTAGCGAGGTATATGTCCATTCACAAAGTACCTGTTCTCATGAGGAAAAGGCACATCTAGTGCTGTGATGTAAACAGGGGGGGCTGCTGGTGCTCCCTATGCCCAACGGGTGGCATTTGATGATCGTGAGAGGAAGGGGTGGCATGTGGGGGGCCCCAGATGAGGCTTCTGGCCCGTGTTTATTCTGTTAAGGGGCCCGGTGGGGTGAGGGGGACCTTCAGTCACCCCTTAACACTCAATTGTCACTACTGTTTTCCAGTAGACTGCCTAACTGGCGACCTACTCACCTCTGGAACAGGCCAGAGGCCTGTCCTTAGTATCCCCCACACTCTGTGTTATAATAAAAAATCAACCTACACCAGTAAGCAGCATTTCTCACTACCATTACTACCATACCAAACATGCCTACGCTACCCCTCATAAGTCAGACAATACCCCTTAAACATAAGGTAGGGCATTTCCAATGCAATCCTATTAGAAGCAGCAGTGATAAACCAAATAGGCTGTTTGTCACTACCAGGACAGGCCATGCTACTAGGCACATGTCCTGCCTTCTACATACCTAGCACCCTGCCCATAGGGCTAGCTAGGGCCTACCTTAGGAGTGATTTACATGTAGTAAAAGGGGAGATCTGGGCCTGGCAAGTAGATTGAGATGCCAGGACCGTGTTGCAGCAAACTGCGCTCACAGGTCCTGCGCTAGCAGGCCTCAGACAGGTTTGGAAGGCTACTTCAGTGGGTGGCGCAAGCAGCACTGCAGGCCCACTAGTAGCATTTAATTTAAGGAGACTTCTACCTGCAGATTTCTCCTCTCACCTTTGAATGTTCCTATCCACCTGACTGGCTCAGGAAAGCTTTCAGTAATAGCTTACGTACTCTTGACTGTGGTGATATTGGATTCTGTGGCAGCTCTGTCCCATCTCGGGAAGTGACAACACAGAGCTGCATATAAGCATCACACCTGTGTGTTGATATTGGTTCCTTTTTTTCTGCACCCTTTGATACAGTTTCGATGTTTGCTTCCAACTTTTTTCAGTGCTTTACCAATTTGTTCCTAAACTCTATCAACAATGATCAAGGATATCTACAGATAATACCACATGGTTTAAGCCATGAAGTGTCAGTAATAAATGAGCCTACACAAAGCCAGTCTTTGGTGGCTCCAAACACAGAGTGGAGGCCTGCAACAAATGCTCTCAGATTTATCCAAAGGCCATAAATGAGCTAAGCTCTACTTCTAGCACAAGAAGCCAGGCCACTCCCTTTTGAGGTCTTGTGCTTGTTCTCTTTCCCAGTCGCAGTCATCGTGTAAGACTAAGTCAAAAGACAAGTCTCGACATGAGCACAAGAAGTGCAAACAATACATTACAACATAGTCCACTCCCGCTCCATGGAGCAGTACCACAATCGACAAGCAAAAGCTCCAACTTTAGCAATGTGTGATTCGGACCCGATTCTAATATTGGAGACAATGAGACACAAATTTCTGGGGTCATTGTCAACCCATCAGCAGATTGAGGCCTTTGAGGAGGAAATGCTCCATTTATTATCCATTATGTCCCTATGGTGTGCCTTCAGTCCACATGGTCCATCAGGGCTGCAAAATGCAATTACACCGGTGGATCTTCCCCAGGTGCCAACTGACTGTGTTTGACCTCTAAAGGGCTATTAGCCAGCATGAGACCACCACTTGCCTCCTCTGGTGTAGTCTCCCCAATGGTTCTAAGCTTCGTACCACTTCTTGTTTCTACTCCCATTCAGATGTCTGATCCACAGCCGACTTCAGCCATATCTCGCACTATGTTGTGTTACAAAATAACTAAAGTGCAGTCTGTGGTTTGTGAAAATTTCTCTTCTATTCATCAGCAGTATTCTCAGAGGTTGGGAATCATTTTAGATTCTATTTCCAAAGCAGTTTAGGCGCTCAAACATCTTCCCTGCAAATGATGAGGGCTATGAGGAGGAGCACAATTTACTCCCCCCTCATTGTGAGTATGATAATTTTTAACTCAGCCTTCAGAATGGCAGTGGTTTGGAGACTTCCTCTGAAACAAATCCCTAAAATGTTCCTGAAACTCACATAACCTGCCCATTCTTGAGCACTAAAAATCCCTAGCTACTCCTTTACACCACCCATCACTGAGCCCCAAATTTTTTGACTACTGTTATACCCTAATACTTTTTAATCTAAAAGCTCATTGCTACCACTAATCTCTACCTATCCCTAAACCCTAAAATAATCTTCCAACGCTTTCGCACCATCCATCCCTAACCTCTAAAAACAACTTACTACCCCATGCATCACCACCCATCGATCTAAACCCTTAAATGCTTTGTGAGGTAATTCATTGTAACATACCTTGTTATAGTTAAATGAATTGTTCTAACATCATTGTACTAGATTTGGTGTAGAGGATATTTTCTAGTGGTTTAATACTTTTCCAAATATATTCATAGAGCTGGTCTGGACACGGACTGTTGGCTGTGCGGTGGGCAGCTGCTTTGTTGTCAGACGACAAGCTAGTATTTGTACTACCAGATTCTTTGAAGATGCCCAGGATTCATTGATGTATATGCTATTTAACAAAGCCAAGCTCTTTGACTTGAAATAAGATTCAGCACTTCAGCACTTTATGGATAGCTGTTTTCTGGGCCTAGTGTCCCCTGCATGCCAGTTCCACCAACAGTTCCAGAAGTCCCAGGTATGCTTGAGGGACTTTGACTACTGACAGAAGCTGCCTTCATTCGCCTGCCTATTTTTTCTTAAATATTTTTATTGTTTTAAAAAAAATATAACATAACATTCAAAAGACATTATACAGGAATCACAACGTTAATGGACATTTCCCCATACTCATCAGGGACGCACAATTTATGGTCCTTAGATCCAGAATGGTCTTAGAAATAAACTGTCACAATACATCTTACCACCTGGGCAGGACAAAAAAACATAACCATCACTACTACTACCCTGCTCTTCCAACGTCTCACCGCTGGAATGAATAAGGATAATCAAAACCATACTTCACTCCTTAAAATATTGGCAGCCAAGCTACCCAGGAATAACTTTCCTATAGCGAAACTCAGTACCATTCTGGGGACCACCTGAAACCATTACTGTGGAATGTAAGAGGTCATATTTATTCTACAGAACGATGGACCACCTTGTATATAGTCATTCATTTGGAACATAATAGACTCAAGACATCACAGGGGTCTAATGTAATTATTAGTGTCCCTTAAAAATCATACAAGATTGTGCCCCAAAATTCTGCCAGGAGCTGCTTCTGTAAACCTCTTTTTTCCTCCTTGCGGAGGGCAGTACTTTCTGCCTCTGTCTTTTTAAGAGCCTCTTTTCTCCACTGAATAATCAAGGGAGGGACAGTGGACTTCCACCTCATAGGTATTGCCTTTATGGCTGGCAGGAGAGACGGATCTATTAATCTTGTTGTTCACTTCTTGTTTTTAGGTCTAAGAAACAACCCCAACAGGCAGTGTTGGACATGTGTAACATCTGTTCACTCAGTGGCTTGCAAGATATAAAAAAGCAACTACTGTCAAAGTTGTTTCAACAAGGAGCATGCCTAACGCATATGCATAAGATCTGTTTGAGCTGCCCAACATCCAAGGCAAGTGCCCGTTGCCACTGAGCATAGCGGGTGCAACCTATTTTGGTTAGTAAGCCCTATGATATGAAGTTGTATGCAATGGAATTGGTCATTTCTTGGTATTTTGCAATGATGTTCAAGAGTTCTTAAACAATCTGAGTCATTGAACATCTATACAAGAGATTCCTCACATTTATTTCTCATCTGCACTAGGAGCACAGTAGTATCTCGCTAGAATGTCTTATAAAGCCATGTAACAAGACGTCTGCCATGGCGAAAGGTATGTAAAGTATGGAGGATCTGGTTTACATCCAGTTTCAGGTCTACTATATTCCAGTGTTGGGTCAGAACATGTTTGAAAGTGCCATAGATTTGGATGAGCCACTTTGGATTCTGTATTGGTCTCACAGGTCCTGGGAAGTCATTAAGGTTCTGTTGGAGAACCAATCACCCTGTGTAGTGACACCTGCAGTACCCCATGTTCACAACATATAATCTGTGAGCAGCACACCTTCTCTATAGGGATTCCCTTGAGCTGGAGAAGCATACAGTAATGATGTGGCCCCACAACAACGGGAAAGCGCTTTTCAGGCAGCTTTGGACCATATTTAGCAAAAGGGAGTGAGATCCCAAGGATTAAGGCTGTATCCAGGGTGCCATCTCATACCTGAGATCGCAAGAGTCCTGTCTACCATTGATGGTGCCCTGCCAACCAATACGCCGCCCAGTGGAATTGTGCTGCGAGGTAGTAATTGAAAAATCTGATGCTCCCATGCAACCCCAGCCGGGTTTGGTTTTAGCTTAGTTAATGCAACTTTACATCTACCTATTTGCCATATCAAATCGATCAATAGAGAATCTCTCTCTCGAAAACCTGGGAAGGAATAATTGCTAGGAGGTTTGTGAAGAAGTATAAGAGGCGAGGAAGCATTACCATCTTTGACAGGGGCCACAACCCACTCAGCTATTGACAGTAAGAGTGAGTGAAGTCCAGAACAGAATCAGCGAAGAAAGTGAGCTAACAGCTCTAACCAAATTTCCCTCCAGGTTATCTGTTTGTTCATAGATTTCTGGGTACTTAAAAGTGGTTGGGGGGGGTTTGCAATTCCTCCTCACTGGTAAATCTCTTGGTCTGGCATAGCTTTTGGGGGAGGGGAACACCTGAGACTTATTTTTTTAACCTTCAACACAGAGTTCGCCAAACTCCTGCAGTGCACCCTCAACTCATCACTGTACGGTATGCCCCTCTCATGTCCCACATTTAAAATCGTATTTGCAAACAGTTCAAGGGCAATTATTATTGGTTAGAGAGGTGCACTCATCTTTTTGAGCACAGGGTATGAGTCAGATATATGCTGTCCATTTTTACTATCTCATCGCCTGTTTAGCATGGCATCCATCCTTTTCCTGGCTCCAGAGAACAGGTTGCAGAGGGTGTGATGACTAGCAGTACTTCTTCTCTTCGTCTCCAGCAACAGTCTCCACCAAGCCACTTTATTTTGTCTTCCTAGGAAAAGATGGGACTGTTAAGTGATAGAATCTGAATTTGCCTGTCCAATTGGCTTTCAGATATGTCGGACCAATGGGTCATTCAAGTTGTTCAGTTTGCTTACTTTCTTCCCCTTTGTCCACCCCTCACCACTTTACACCAGTTTGTGGGCAAACATCGACAGACCATACAGCCATCCTTGTGAGAAAAGTCCAGTTACCACTTGCCATAGATGTGAACACAGTGGCACCTGAGGTGAAGAGGGGCACAGTATGGTACTCCCAGTATATTTTGGTCTCGAAGAAAGTTCAGGGCTTGAGGCAGATACATTTCAGGCTTCTGAGCACCTTCCTCGGGAAGAACAAGTTGAAGTTGCTGATGTTGGCTCATGTCCGGACTGCATTGAATCCTGGAGACTGAATGATATCCTTAGACTTAAAGGATGTATACTTCACGTGCCAATGCTGCAGTCCCACAGTCATTTCCTCTGACTAGCAGTGAGGTAGGAGCACGTACAGTTCATCGTCCTGCCGTAGAGCCTTATCTAGGCCACCAGGGTGTTCATGAAGATGATGTGTGCGTACAGCTCATCTTCCTGGGTCTGGGGTACATGTATTCTCATACCACATTGACTGATTTGCAGACTCACTCCAGTCAGTCACTGACAACTTAGAAACAATGGTTTCATTACTGTTCAGGACATTTTGCATCAACTAGTCAAAAAAGACAACTTTAGTCTGTGCACCAGATCCAGTTTGTAAGATTCATTCTGGACACGGTCATCTTCGAAGACATTTCCAACCTCCGTAGAAGGCTTGTTACATGATTCCAGCTCTGATCGTTCTAAGGATTCTTGTTCTCATGCATACTGCTAATGACTAATGCTGTTGGCAATGCAGACTCTGTAGTGAAACCTTCACCTTGAATAGACTCAACACTGGAGATGCCTCACAGTGTTTATCTACATAGTGGAAGAAGCAGCCTGGGATCCTTCAGTGGTGGATAGTAAATGCTAGTGTGGTATGTGGCAGGCAGTTCTACCTGCCCAATCCAGAGTTCACAGGGGTGATGAATGTGCTTCTGTGGGCTGAGGTCATCCGTTTGAATTGGAAATCAGGGGCTTCTAATCCCGGTTGAAGCAGCGACACCATGTCATTCTTCAGAAGCTATGGACCACCTTTCTGGTTCGTGAGTCCTTTCTGCCCTCCATTAGTAGCAGTTTGGTCCAAGTCCTAAAAGACAACATGATCAGCATGTGATACTGCAACACGCAGGGTTTTGTTGGGTTCTGCGACCTCTGTCTAGAGTCTCTGAGGCTGTTGTAGTGAATAGATCCCACAATAGCTTCCTTATGGTCTGTCTCCTAGTGCGTTTTCTAAACACCAGGGTAGATGAATTCAGCAGGCAACATCTTGTGGATCACTGCTCCCTGAGGTGGCTCAGGGCATCCTTGCTCAGTGGAATGTGCCCTTACTAGAACTGTTTGCTGCTACCAAGAATGGTCAATGTCTGGCCTTCTGTCCTTTATGCCATGGGGTATCCTCTTCAAGGCCTTCTAGGAGATGCATTCCAGATTTGGGATTCTAGTCTCCTATACATTCCCACCGCTGTCTCTGATCTTACAAGGCCTGAAGAAGTTTAGTTGGTGGGTTGGGCTAGGGTTGGGGGCGGAGGGGGGATGTTGGGGGTAAGGTGCAAGCCCAACTCAGCTTTATAACCACACATTTGACTCATCACCACTACTTGCTAGATATGAGCATCTACCATCCACTTCCCCTGCGTCTTCAGGAAGGGCTCATGTCCCTAAACTATAACAGAGATCTGCTCCAGAACCTCCACAATATACACGTCCTAGCATGGAGATAGAGTGGAATCAACTGAGTGACCTTGACCTTCTACTAAAGAATGTTATTTTGTCTGCTGGACGCCCATCTACAAAATCCTCAAGTGTGAGATAGACAAGTCAGTCTTCTTCGTCTCAAGCTGTCTGATGTTCTTTTACTGGTTCCGTATCTGGCGCTTCAAGGCTTTATACTCACTTTTCAGTATGAGCTCCTTCAGCCTTTCTTCTTTTGCCTGATCAGCCCCCTTTGTTAAAGTCACTCATTGTTATGCACTTCTTAAAAGAGATTCCAAATATATTTCACTCTTGGCCCTTTATAGTGCCGCAGTGGAACCTTAATTTGGACCTTATCTTTTTGATATGTGTGCTGTTCGAAACTGTACAGTTGTACACCGAGACTACACAGGTGGGAACCTAAGCAGGCCCTTAGTTTCTACAGTGATAGGACTAATTAACACGAGGTTGACTCAGCTCTGTTGGATTGGCTCATGCAGCGAAAGGTATGGCAGTCCAGAAATGGGCATTATCAAAGTGGATTGTTCTTTCTTTATGCTGTGGTAAGTTCTGTCTAAACCATATCCCACAAGAATGCACAGACACCCTACGGGAGTCCTGCAGGGTTGTCACAGAGGTCTACAATGCGGCATAGTGGACAGAAGTGTATGTTATTGCATTCTTAAGAACCTGCATCCCCTTACAGCTATGGTCCTTGCTTCTCATAAAAAGTCAGAACTTACCTACACTTCAATACAGCTCCATTTAGCAGCCATAGCCCCTTACATGCAAGACGAGAAAAAATCATCCTCCTAGTTAAAGCCTTCATGTATGGCCTCAATAAGGTCATTTCCCTGAAGTCCCCACCCTCATACTGGAACCTTAATGTAATTCACACTAGACTCCTATGACTCCTTTTTGACTGTCTGCACTCTGGTCCACTACAGTACCTTTTCTGGAAGGTAGCTTTTTTTGTAGTCATAACATCTCTCAGACATATAAGTGATCTGCAAGCCCTCACACTACAAGAACCTTTCATTCAGGATCATCAGGATAGAGTGGTACTCAGGACTAACACAAAGGTCCTTCCCAAATTGATTTTACCTTTTCACCTCAATCAAACCATAGAGATCATTGTATTTTTCCCTCAGTCAGACTTAGTAGCATAAGGAGCCATTCACACTCTAGATGTCAAACAGGCTCTTTTGTACTACAGTGACATGATCAAGCCTTTTGCGAAGCTGACCAGTTGTTCATAGCCTTTGCTAAACCTCTCAAGGACAAGCCCATATCCAAAGCAGGCATTGCCAGGTGGATAGTTAAATGCATCCAAGCTTGCAGTCATCAAGCTAAAAAAGCTGTCCCTCTTATCCAAGGGTGCGCTCTACGTGCAAAGAGGCAGCAGCCATGGCTTTTCCAGTCAATTTCCATTTAGCTGGTATATGCAAATCAGCTTCCTGGTCAACCACTCACACCTTCACTAAAATGTATTATGTGCACATTTCATCCAAACAACAGGCCGCAGTTGACCAGTTGGTCTTCAGGACAATGTTTCACACATCTGCATCATCCACATGCTAAAACTCGCTTGTAGAGGGGTACTGCTTCACATGTCTATGCAGAGAATGTGTATCTACAGCAACATTTGCTACATACAGAAAATAATACTTAACGTGTAAGCATTTGTTTGTAGCCTGCGGTGCTGTAAATTCACATGTACCTATCCTCCTCCCTGGAAGCATGTGGCTGTGTTTGAAAATCTTGTGTTTTACTACATAACTTCCTCTCCCAATTCACATGTACAACATACTTTCACTACTCACCACTCCAGACCAAGCGCACTGAGTGTGTGAAAAACAATCTTATATGGAGTCTGTGCGCATGCAAATTGCCAGCTAATGGAAGCGTCACAATGCATCCTGTGACTCATAAACATTTTGTCGAAGAAAATCAGCCCGCAAACATCTGAGCCCAACACTAGATGGCAGGATTGTGCAGAGCATGTGAATCTACAGACCTATAGGCTACAAACTAATGCCTACAAGATAAGTATAACTTTTCTTCTGGTATATACTCAATCTAAGTAGATTCTTCACAGCCTTCCCTCCACCCCCTCCCCTGTTCTGTGGAGTGGGCGTTTGGTAGATCACAAGGTTCCAAGTAGAACTGTGCAGTGCCCGCTTCTCAATGTGTGAATCACTGGTGTTTTAGTGCACACAAATCATCTGTGAATAAACGAGGGTCTCAGGGATGGCATATAGTCTTGCTTACGGAGGTGAAACTAGAGTCACCAAGTCCAATGGTATCACCTGCTGGAACTGAGAAGCAATTGCAGAACGTTTTCTTGTCCTGTCTAGAGCCTAGAAGGATTCAAAAGTGAACGATCTGCAGTTAAAGTAGCCACCAGAAAGAACATTACTGAAGGTAAGTAACTTGTTATTCACTTCTCTCCAAGGGTTGAATGCTGCTACATAATTTCTGCTATGAATGAGCATGTACGCGAGAGTCCTGCTGAAATGAAATAATTAATTTAGATAATATCAATAGCTACAGAGCAATAGTTTTGTGCTTGAAACTTCTAGATTCACATGCGGCCTTCACACTTTCAAAGTGAATAAAATAGTATGCAAAATAAGCTTAAAAAGCGGGGGGGGGGGGTAAATCCATATACAAATATAATAAATATGGATTTCGGAGAATCGACTATGATTGTGTATGAATGTACTGGAGTCCTTTAGTTAAACGTTGTGCTGCTTTACATCAATAGAGAAGCCATATATAGCACTACCCATAAAAGGAAAAACGTTTATGCTTTCTTACAATAGCACACGTTTATTCTTTTCTTTTCTTTTTCTTTTCTTTGGTCATACTTTTCCCGTGTTTAATGCCTATTATCACAAGGTAGGGTAGCAAAGTTCACTTGTACTGTAATTTGCAGTTAAATTGCCGTTTTCATGCAAATGTACTTCCAATTAAGATTATAAAACGTATACAGATAGATAAATATGTATTTTGTAGATGTGACCTGAACCAGGGAATGCCAAGATAGGAGCAAATTACAAGTCCTTCTATGTATTTTTATATAATGTTTATTTTGGGGGAGATGGCTTGAAAAAACTGTTTTCTTCAAAGTGCAGCTAACAATGAGTAGTGATTGGATTTTGGATGTTTGGGGATTGTTCAACTTTCATGAATAAAATTCCTTAAAACATAATGGCCAGTGGTGAGGGACATTGAAATTATATGATTCTGTATATGCAGCTTTCCATCATAATATTAATCTACTATATTTTTCACATAATTTGCAAATATCATTAAAATGATTTTTTCAGCTAAAATGGATAGAAATAACACTATCAGAGAATATGCGGAATAATTGGCGTTTTTTACTGAATCATTTATATAACTTTGCTGCATGATTTGGTCCTCCATGCTCCATGGTATCCCTACTAGAACATCAGTGGAAAAGCTCTGCAGAGTGTTTTGGAGGCTGTCAGTATGATGAAATCCATGTTTCATAGGGAACCCAGGAGTATTTTTAGTCCGTCACAATCCCCTTTAAATATGGAAATAAAAAAAAAAACATTCTATCATAATAAAAGAAAGCATAAGTACTTGTAAGGTCAAACAGGTCCGTCTATTGCAAAATGTGAAGATGCCTATAAAGTTGCATATGCCATACTACACTAATAAAATGCAGAAAATGTATATAGGTTTATATACATACACTTCTCTGGGTGTTAAATAAGTACAAGGGATTCTGTCATAACAAAGGAGAAGGTGTGATATGTGTACATTTGTAACGGGTCCCATTGCAACAATTCGGATTGAAAACGGCAGCGTTAGCACGTGCTGTCGACCGAGCACACATACTGGTGTGCAGTTTCCCGGAGCCTGGGGAAACACGGCTCAATTTTCACAGACTGGTTCTATCAAGGCCGCCTTCAGAGTGTATTTCCTAAACTACGGACACACTCTACATGATATTTTGCTATTTTCCTAGAAATCACACTTTCCTGGAATAATAAGGGACCCCGCTATGTTGATGGAGAACCCTTTGGTCTCCCTGAATTCTCACGTGGAACTCTAACGGAAATAATTTGGTTCCCCTTTTACAGTCTAGTCCCTGAGCCTTGAAGAAGTCCGTTGAGGAAGAAGTCCGTTGAGGACGAAACACGTGTTGGCTGTTACCGAATTTTCATGTATCTCGTCATAACATATGGACGCTATTATTGCTGTATAAATATTAAGCTTTCACCACTGAGGTTTACTAATAAATTCCTCTATAAATATACTTATCTCGGATCCATGACTTAGGAGTGCCCTGGTTGCCTTGTTTCCTTTACACTTCGTTTATTACAGCGCGGGACGTAGGTGCCTCCCTCGTAGTGCCGCCAGTGTCTCTGTGCACTCTGAAACCCGTGGTGGTTGGGTTTTTCTACCAGGTTGGCACCCTCCACATGATTGCACTTTTGATTTGCTACTCTGTACTTACCTATATCGGATGTGCGACGTTTAACATCAACCACCTTATGGAATACCCATTGCAACAATAGTTAGCAGTGCATTCAAAGTCGCACATCTTACTAATGAATACATTAAAAAAAAAAGAAAGTTGCAGGACAGATAGCTACATCCCAAAGACTTAGACAGCCATGCTTTTGTATGGCAATACGTTGGATGTGAGAAAAACTCAAAGATCAAAAAGCATGACATAGACTTTGAAAGAGATGTTGGATCAACTGGTGGTCCAATAAACCACCTTTGACATTTAACACTCCCACAGTCTAAAGGCATTTAGGGGAAAAGCTGCTTTGGGAGTAAAAATACAAACACACCCATAACCAGTTGTACAATACATATACAACTATGTCAAGCACACTCTCACAGAGTACAAAATAATCTAAAGGCATGCCAAGCATAGGAGGTGTAGTAACTTACTCTAAAAGGTTTTAAAGGATGTGATTCCAGACAAATCCACTAACAATACAAAACAAGCCTTGGCATAGCCAATAGGTCTCACCTTTGGGATCTTATAAGTATTTAGCCATGCAGTACATTACTTTGGCAGATGGAACATATACCATAGGTGACATTGTGCAACCACTAGTGACCCCCCCCAGAGGGGTGACCTAAACATATCATGTGTGTTATGTTGGCATGAATCATGGTCATAATTGCAATAAGGTGAAATCAATAAAACATATACAATTGTCATGTAAACCCAATAAAACACTTTATCAGAAAAAAACTTTGTGTTGGTGCGTTCCTTCATACACTTGGCACTAGATTGTAATGCTCAGAACAGCCCCTAAAGAGCACCACGATAAAAAAAGCATTTGGAAGAAACATGGTCATGTAACCATATAGTCAGCCCCAAGAGGGCTTAACCACTTGAATAGAGAATGGCAGAAATCAATGCAACGTAACCATATTTTCAGCCCTTAGAGGGCGTAGTGTATTACACATTTTCAGGCCTAGCAGGCCTATTAAAATATTTTTACAAACAAGGCCCATAAAACACAAAATACTCCCAGCTGTAAAACAAAAGTTCCAGCCATGAGACAGCTTAAAAAGACACTAAAAAACGGGAGATGTTATTGTTTTGGGGTCCCCCCAACCTAGTATGATGTTGTGATCAACAGTGCGCTACCGTTAGAGTTTCAAGCCACAGGTTTACTGTATTATTATGATGGCCAAGGCTAGCTCTGAGTTGAGGCGTACAGCAACACAAGTGAGTGCAACAGCCACAACACGTTCAGAGAAGCCACCAGCAGAGCGAGAAGAGATTGAAATACAAATAGGTTTCGGTTTACCCAGGCATCAGGTTATAAAGTGTGATTATAATTTGATTAAAAAGGAGCGCTGTGATAGTTCGACTCTGTCCCGATCGATCCCGCCATACCCCTGGGGCACCAGTGACATTGTGGTTCCGACCTGGATGCCCTCCAGTCGGGAACCAATCAGAGTGCACTTCCGGGTGACGGCGGGCATGGAAAGGCCCTCCGCGCCATCACCAAGAGAGAAGAGAGCGTGGGAGCCACCAGCGGCGTCCCAGGACACAGCGGCAGCAGGCGTGCCACCAGCGGCGTCCCAGGACACAGCGGCAGCGTGGGATCCACCAGCGGCGTCCCAGGACAGAGTGGTAGCGTGGGAGTCACCAGCGGCGTCCCAGGAAACAGCGGCAGCGGCGGAGCCACAGGCGGCGTCCCAGGACCCAGCGGCAGCGTCGGAGCCACCAGCAGCGCCCCAGCACACAGCGGCAGCACCGGGACCACCAGCGGCACCTAAGGACGCAGTGGCGGGCTAGGAGGCTGAACACCCGAACTCCGGCCACGGTCTGGGGAGAGCGTGGCCTTGGCAGGTTGGTGGGGCAGGCCCTAACAGTTGTGGTGAGCTGATTGAAAGGGAGGAGGAGGGGAGGGGGAAGAATTGAACCATGGGACGGTTGTATTTGTTTTTATTCCTTCCTTTTTCCCGTTTTGGCCTTTGGGCAGCATTTTCATTTCAGAATCAAACGGCAGTGTCCTAAGTTAAGGGTTTTTTCCCCATAAAGCTACATTAGCATATGAAGTAAAGAAACCCCCCACAAACAAACAGAAGGGATAAAGAAGGCTATCTCATAGTAAAAGCCATATCCTACATGAATGAAAGGAAAGAGGGAAAAGACAAGAGGAAGGTTCAGACGAAAGAGAGAGAACAGAGCTAGAGAGAGATAGAAAGAGGGAGACAATCAAAGAGCAGAGAAAGAGAAATAAAGTAGATAGGACAGAGGAAACAGAATAGAGTAAGAGAACAAGAAAGAAAACTCACCAGACCACTTACCGTTGTCTGTCTCTGTTTTCTTACCACATGTGCCTCCTGAGAGCCCACCTGGAAAGAAGAAGACAAGGAACGATGAACACTATATGAACAACGGCAGAACTACGGAACACATAATCAAATAATCACCCGTCACATTAATAAATACAGCGTGTGCACTATATACCCCTGACTTTGTGTCATCATTATGGTACCCCTTTCACAGGCGCCCACATGGTGAGAGGCGTATGCCTTCCTTTTATATTGATTTGTGTCCATGGGAAATAGTGGTAAGGTGCACATGCACCTTATATTGTCCTGAAAAGGCCAAAAATCAGGAGGCCGAAATGTATCAACAGCTTCTTGAGTATAAGGAGTCCATAGCGAAAAGTCAAGACACCTTCCAAAAAGTCATAAGGCCATCAGCTATTATCCACAGTGCATGTGTCAGACCAGGGGGACATGTGGTGATAAGGTCTTAAAAGACCGACTACCTTACAGATGGACCAAATAAGCTCAACTGTGCATACTTGACTGTCAGTTTTGAGAATTAAATTATAAGGACTTGCGTGTAAAAAGAATAGGATTTTTAACATCTGTTTTTGTTTATAGCATATGCTGAAAACAACTGTGGCTGGGATTACTTTTGTTAATATCATCAAAAAGACAATATAAATAAAATTGTTCCATTATAAGTCAGATATTGTTGAAAAGCTTTATGTATTTGTCCCTCTACAGTTAGCATTATAGTTAATATACAAGGCTAGCTCTGAAGCATTACATTACAACATGTTGATACACTGGCCCGGCTCAAGTGTGCGACATTAGATCCATTAAGAACATGTTGTATGACTAAAGTGTGGCGTTAAGGAGCCTTACCAGTCAATGCCTAGGGGAAGTAAGCAACACAGTCTGCAGCAATCTCTTCCTCAACATCAGGAATAAAACATAAAACAGGTAGTTCACACACCCACAGGAAGGCCACCAAAAATTAACTGTCGTCGGAAAATGAAGGGTACATAAGTCATCCATATACCAACTTTGGTTAAATAAAAAAAGACAAGATTAGACGTGGGGCAGAGATGGAAGAGACTCATTCGATCATTGTAGATATCTTTTGAGGTAGTACAATGTCTTTAACCCTTCGGAGGCTTTGGTATAAGCAAGCTCATTTGAGAAAATGTCAGAGGAAAGCAACTATCTCGAGGAGGTCCTAGAAAGCTACTGTGTGAAGAGGCATGGTCGCTATGATACAGGCACCTGGTCCATATTCTATTCTGATGTGCATTAAAAGAATGCAACATGCAGTTTAAAGATTGCTGAAAACCAAGGCAATGGCAAGGGAGGTCAGTAAACCAAGCTATTCATAAAATCCAGGGAGAAGAGATTTACACAATAGGTACTTCTTATTTCTGCAAACTGTGATAAAATACACTTAGCCTCCACCCTACAGACAACATCCAAAAACATCAGGAAAAAATTGTTCAGCCCTAGATGGGCTACTAATCATGCTTGGTCGTCATACCAAAAGCTTGAATATTCAAAGCAACCATACTGCTTACCTGTCTCAGCTGAGTGTCCACTGATGTATTGACGTCACTGTGCAGCTGCACAGGCCATCATAAAGAGGCACAGCCACTCCCAACAGTTAAACCTTTTTAAAATGTGCACGATTGGATATAGCATGGAAGCTTCCATGCTTTACTTGTGTTTCTAGATTAAGCCAGAGACTGGTCTTTCTTTAATGTGCACTTGGGTTTAGGGATCCAGAGGACGGCTCATAAGACCAAGTGGCCCCCAAAACAACTATACTTAGTCCATAACCTTCTCAGCTACATAAAATACAAATATTATCTCCTTAAACACAAACAGTCATATAGAATTTAAGGCGTCAAAGGAAGCCCACTACAGTGGTTGTTTCTGGGGTAGTCCGATGTTTTGTTTCATACGCAGTGTCAAGGGTATTGGGAAAGTATTTTCCTAAACAAACGCCCAAATCAGTTTTTTGCTGCAAGATTGTACGGAATACCTCTCCCCCTATACTGAAGTGTAGGGTGCAATAACCTGAAAGGGAAGACTGCAAACTCCCAACCAAGTACTGCAGGATTGCATTCCTAAACAAGACAAGTTTCAGAGTAGAGGAAGCTATTGTTTCTGGGTGTAGTATGGCAACAGCTGCAAGAAACATCTACTGCGCACTGTAAAGGGCATGTGTGTGCTAAAGGGGGCCGGGCGGAACAGCACAGGAAGCATTTCTGCATGTGTGCTGAACTGCAGGATGGGGGTTTTCCTCAAAAGGCCCACAATGAATAGGAAGCAATGCAGGCAGCTCGCCAGTTTAAAATGAAAGCCTCCATGATTCATCCAGTAGCTTAGAAAACAATACATTCCAGCCTTAACCACTCAATTCTAATTTGTATTCTGGGATTTCAATTAGTTCCTTTTATTAGCACAGCATTAAAAAAACACGCCCGTCAACAAGTGTGGCAAGAGAAGAGAGATGGGGGTCTGCAATACGGAGAAATGGTGGTTGGGAGAGGATTTGAAAAGCAGCAACAGGGAGGAGAGGATGTGGCGTAATGGCCAGAGTTGCCAGCTTTGGCTCTGAGGAACCAGGTTCAAGTCGACTCCAAGTTGAGTTTGTGCGAAAAGGGCCTACAAAATATAAAGTCTTGGTGGCTGCCATACTTTAAAATAAGGCGCTGCCTGCTGCGCTGCAACAATAACAAATAAAAGAGTTCACCACAACAACAGATGAAGAGTGCAAGCGGAAGGAAACTGTAGTTGAGCAGTGCTCTTCTGCGAAAAATGGAAGTGACGTACTGCTACATGAACCACTTAGGAGGCAGCAAAGAAGCGCGACTCTCGACTTAACCAATGGTTGTCAGCTGATGGGAGCAAAGTCCTTTATTCAGTACAACAGGTCTTTCAGACAGAGCATGTGCGCTGCCTAGGCTCAATCTAAAAATGTGATTTTAACAAAAACATGTTGCACTTTCCGACTTCTGGCACTAAAGGGGGGTGGGGTGAGGGTGTGTGTGTGACAGTGTTGTCAGTCAATATATGATTGACTGACAACACTTGAACAAGGAAGTGTTGGCAGCCATGTTGAGACTCTGCTTCAGCCGAGTCCCAGAAAAAAGATGTAAAACAACAAAAGGGGCCAGGGTAGGGACACCCTGACCCTTTAGCTCTGGTGCTGGAGCCCCAGAGGGACCCACTAGAGGTAAAAAGCATGTTTTTCTGTTTTGTTGTTTTAAAAAAAAAAATTGCAGCGATTCTTGGTGGATCTGGCGAACAAAAAAAAAAAAAAGAAAAAACATGCTCCTGCGCTTGCTAACTCAGAAGCACCCGGGTGGGCCAGGTCCTAGGGACATTCCCATTTTAATGCGGGGGGGCCATCAGAACCCTTCGTCCCCCTGCTGCCCTGGGGACAGACATCTACCCAGGGCAAAACCGCCCAGCCCCTGGTAGCTCTGGGGGACCGCCACCTCCCTGGGGCTTTCATCAAAGTCAGTGTGGCGGGGGGCATGTCCTAGAGGCTTTATACTAATTTGATGAGGGGGGCTGTGCCCCCACCGCGCTGCCCTGGGGACCGCCACCTCCCCGGTGCTTTACACAAAAAATGATGCAGCGGTTCCGTTTCGGATTCCCAAGCCTTGGGGACCACCACCTTCCTGGGCGTATTAAATTTGAGTGGGGTTGTGCGGCCCTCCTCGAGGAGCAACAGATGGCCCAGGGGACCGCAACCCCCTAGGGCTGGCTCCTATTATGTTCCAAGGTGCCCACCCCTATGACATAGGCTGTTGCTTGGTGGGAGCTGACAGCTCTATATATTACCTGCTGGCAGTCACTAGTAGGTACTTAGAGTTGAAAAACAGTTTTTTGACTTACCTATATCTTTGGTGCAGTTTGATAAATCTTAGTGACTTTTTTTGTTTTTTTTTTTAAGTGTTTCAGAGAATCTTGTTTTACAGTGGAGGTTTTGGGACGATCCGCCAAGTGGGGGCTGAGAAAAAGGGGCGGGAGGCTTTCAAAAAAGTGTTTCCCTCATTATAATTCCCATAGGGAATTCAAACACGACTACAGCCCGAACCGCTAGACTAAATTACACAAAGGTAGCTCTTGGTCTAGAAAGAGTGCTTTTTGTTATTTGGTGCAAATCTGTTCTGTAGTTTTTGAGATTATAAAGAAAATGAAACATAGATATCTAGAGCCGCAAAGGATTTGCAAATAGCAACAAGCTCGTGCAGAGATCTGCAAAAAAGAAAACAATATTTTTTTTAAAAAAGGAAAGGGCCAGGGTAGGGACACCCTGACCCCATATCTCTGGTGCTAAGTTAGGGCCCACATTTCCCATAGGTGAAGTGTTTTTTGTTTTGCTAATCACTTTGGCGCAGTTTGACAATTTTTTCAAAGCCCGTAGACTAGTTAGTTCAGCTGCTGTGTGTTAAGTTTCAGTGTGATTCGTCAAGCGGGGGCCAAGATGAAGGGAGGTGGGTGTCCCAAAACACTTTTTGTCCTTGCAATGTTGATGCAGATTTTTCTTTTTTCTTTTTTTTTTTTTTTTTTTAACTCAACTACAGCCTGAACTGCTGAACGGATTTACACTAAATTTGGCAGAAAGCTAGATCTTGGACCAGAAAGATCTCTTTTTGTTATTTGGTATAACTCTTTTCAATAGTTTTGTAGTTATTAAAGAAATAAAAATATAGATATCAAGGTGCACAGATCCACAAGTACCTGCAAGGATCCACAGGTACCCGCAGAGATCTGCGATACCTACAGACCCAGGTGAAAAGCAAGACCCTGATCGGCTGGCCACAACCTGAAAGGAAAGTTGCAGCCACCATTTTGTTTCTTGGCAGGGCCCCCGGGGAGGAAAAGTAAATAAGAACCCAGATAAGGGGTAAGGATAGAGGTATTCTGACCCCACAGTACACATGGCAGGGTCTCTGAGGAACCCCTCATGGGCAAAAAATCGCCTTTTTTTATGGGCGATCCGCGTACCCACCACAGCGCGACCCCTGGTATAAATCCATGATGGATCCGGGGATCTGAAGCCCAGTGTAGCAAAACAAAAAACAAAAATCAACCACTCATACACAATAACCCCGCTGTGCACGGTCACAGGATGGGGGGTTGGCCAACTCCTGTCACGCATGGCTGTGTGTGGTGTTGGCTGTATTAGCATACAGTAATTATTATATATAATGTTAAGAATGAAACATAGAAATTCACTGAAAAAACAAAGGTTACAGGAACGTTGTAGTTAGGTTGAGTTTTTACCCAATCAAAACCAGAGAGATTCCACAGTTATAGTTATACTTATCTGAAGAAACTATAACTCATGCCGTTAAGTAATTTTAAGCCATAAATTATAGTCTCTCAACATAAGTAGAACTATAAGGATGATTATTACTGACTTTGTATAGTTTTGCATGGGTAAAACGTGAGCCCCTAACTATAATGTCGCTGTAACCTTTGTTTTTTTTATTGAATAAACAATACATATATATGCAGCCTTTGAATTGCGAGTGCTTCGAGCAGTAAAACTATTGTTACAAATAAATAGCTAATTTCTTACACGCTTAGTTACATTTAAAAGGGGTAATATGAGCAAAAGGGTATCATGTTACAAGTTAGCCTGCAGCCAGGCTCCACACTTTTAAATTTGTCCGGTTTCCCATATTCTGAGTTTGATGGTAGGTAGAAAAGCCATGTTTGTTGCATAGGTGTAATTGATGACAAAAACCATTAACGACACAGAATTTTGTTTTATGCGTTTTTTTAATGATTTTTATTTTGCGAGTTGTAAAGGTTACATTTGTAAAGTTGTAATTTCGTTCCTTTTGTTTGTTCATTTGGCATTAATCCTTTTCTTCTAGCTGAGAACTTACTGTCCCGTTGGATGTTTATCTGTCTTTCACAATAACTCCCCTCCAAAGAGAGAAGTATTACTCTCATTAATGAAGGTTTTCCCAGCCAACGCTTTCTTGGCTGCAACTTCCCTTCTATTTTAACAGCCATTGCTGAAGAGAAACTGCTGGCGCTTACTTCTGTGAAGGACGGAGGTTTTTACAGACTTAAAGAGTGGTGGTGGCATATACAACAATAAGTGCTGTGTTTTGTGCTTTCATCCTAAAGCGGCCCGTAGGAGTTTTCTGTAATAATTATGAGAGGGAAGCTTGAACCAAGCTTAGTTCTTCTGCTTTGGAAAACTGGACAGCAAGGAATTGTTGGTTTACCATAGCTCTAGGTTAGCTTTTTCAAACCGCTACTGGATCATAGTGCTGAGAGAGAAAGTAGGAGAATGTGCAAGAATTGTGAAGTGACTCACTTAGGAACATGTGTCTATTGCTTTATACGTTTGTAAATGGGTAAAACTATTTTTTTTTTAAAGGACCGCGTTTTCCCCAACAAAATGTTTCTTAGTCTGAGTTATTCGGCCTTCTTGCAGGCTTTCCCCCTCAAGGTCTCATTGAGCCTTCTAGGTGGTAAGGTTGGTGATGGATGGATGTGCGTACTTGGGTATATCTGTACTTGTATTTAGAAAGAGTACACTCAACACCCTCTGCACATAAGAGATTTTACTGCAATTTTGCATGTGTCACAATATGCGCTTCAAGCATGCGATGCAAGATGACAGCGGAGTATCGACTTCATGTGTATATGCAGTGTGCACATGTAAACAACAGTAACTGAGCTGTTGACTTCCACCTAGTTCAGGCCATGTGCTTATTTACTGAGAATTGTTTCACTATCCCTTTGAATTCCATTATATATTGGCGCTAAAAGCTTGTGACCCTGGGGGTGCCATTTCGTGGCCACTCCAATTCTTCTTTTCCAATCCTTCGAAAAGCTTTGTTTTCCAAGAAACGTGCCATATTCACTTCAAAACCATAAACATCTATGCTAGGCAGTACCTTACTTTTCTGTTTACAAATGTATAATGTTATTCACACTACATACTGATAAGCTGTCCGGAGCATTACATAAACCAGCAGACATGGCCTGTGGTGACGAACACTGATCTTGGCAGCTTTGTCAATGTATCTAGACACACCAATTGTGTCAGTTGCGTCCGTTATTATGAAGAGACTCTTACTGCAAAAAGGTAGACGTTAGGACACGAATCTATGCCAATATTACTGCAGACTCTGGTCTGTACTGTAGTGTTCCTACTTAACAATTTATACCACCTTTAAAATGTCAAGTGGCAGCATCAGAATGGACCTTATTATTGTGCCTTGCATTTTGCCTGCTTTTGTTTCACTTCATGACGTTTTTTCTTAATTATCTCACCATTGTTTGTAAACTGTAATCTCATCATCAGTAATCATTTCACAGCTGGCAATGTTAGCTGATTTCCCAGGCTTCTCTTAAAATTCAAATTTCTTTCCAGGGGACCTTCATCGAATTGAGGAGAAGCGCAAGCGGACCATGGAGAACTTCAAAAGCATGGCTAAGAGCATTCCATTTACAGGTGATCAATGGTGTGGGGGCTGAACAAGAACTTCTTCAAGGGATAACTTTAGTGTGGTGGATAAAAGCCATAACAGAAAGGATGTCAGGGGTTAAGACATTCATCATACAGAGGTTTAATGTTGAAAGAACAACGTAGGCGTATCCCAACTGGGGGGTGGGTAAGTGGATTGAGGAGGAGGCAAAAACCTCTTATAAGTGGACTGTAGAGTTCAAAGTGGAAGACATGGAGTCAGCAGGGGTTTATGAAGAGCTTCCCCATGTGGTGCTCAGGAACAGGAGTCCATCTCTGTTTGAAGAGCACAGATGTGATATAGGCCCTATTGGCAGTAAAAGGGCAGGTGAGCCCATCATAAAGTATTGGTGGCCCATTCACTAGAATGTAAGTGTCTGTGCAAGGGGGGCTGAAAAGAAGGGCAGATGCCAAATGTAGACGAGATAAGTAGATGTATGTTTCAGTGTATTGTCACAGAGCAGGTTAGTAGATTCTGGAACAGTCTTACCCTTTGCTGGTTGTTAAAATAATTTTTTTTTAAAAGGGGGAGAGGGCTCATTTGTGGATGTGGACGCTTGATAAATTGAATCAAGTTTTGCAGATACCATAACCTAAAGGAGGAAGAGCCTTTCACACAATACAATTAATTGAGGAAGCATACAGCTATATAAACAGACGAGGATGTATGGGTAGGAAGATGGAAAAGAGTCAATTGGTGGAATGGCAAGGTAATCTTCACTGGCCTCATACACCTTGTATGGACACGCTAGGTGTGCTAGAATGCAATACCATGGAGAATTCAATCAGCCACCTTTTCAAAAATTGGGATGACCTTCTCAGGTTAGCTGAGTGAGGAAGGATTTTTTCGATGGTGCAGGAAAGCATGGAGGAAAGCAGAAATAGAGACATGGGTTTTGAAATAAAGTCAGACTAGAATTAAAATTAAGATGTGACAAAATCGGTACTTAGTTTCAGAGATCTATTTAAAGAACACAAACCAGTTTGTGCCTTGAGGATGACTCCATTACGGGGACTACATACGTTAAATTAATACTTATATATGTTTCATGTGTTTCTAAGTTATATGATCAGGTTATTGTGCTTGGGTGTATTTTAACTCTCTCAGCTAAACTTATCTTTCATATTTTACTCTGTGCATTCCTCAATGTAGGCACCCCATTTATTGTTGGCTTCACTAATGCTTGTTTTCTTTAGCAACATCCACTGATCCCCGAATGCCTCGTAGAATAGCTACTCCTGTCAGGACGGTGAACCCAACACCAAAGCAAGGTCAGTTGTGTTACTAGCTATAATTTATAAGCCCACATTCTGCTGCTCTGTTGTGTATCTTTAAAAATGTGTACACTTAACATAAAGTATCATTTAGAATTTATTTGAAGAAGCATGTTCACACATTAGCAAGTTGTAGGTACTGCAATAGAATGTTTCATGCTTTGAATAATAAATAATATGACAAATATGACCATATGGGATGAAACCAAAAGTAAAGAAAATGACTTCTTGAAAACAGAGAAGGAAAGCATAGTGCACCGCAACTCAGAGAAGGTTTGCCTAGCTTACCATTAAGACTCACCATGCGAACGTTCAAAGGATACCATTTAGTGTGAGGAACAAGCTGGACAGTTCGATTGGGTGGTTCAGCAAACACGACTCACTGAGTAGGGGACAGTTGGAGACCATTTTGTAATGTGAAGGTAAACATAGCCATTCTGCAAGTATTCACATGGTGCTTCTAGTCATTATATTAATCTAAGACGAAATAATGAAGTACACATGGACTCTCAGCAGTACTAATTAGCAGTTTTGGGGAACATCTATAGGCCATGATTTGTAGAGACGGGCTTGAAAGGAGAGTGACTGGAGATTTGCAATAGGCTATCATTACCTAGATTCCCAAGGAAGTGGAACCCTGGGATGAATGTGTATAATATCTTAACATATATTTCCAAGTAATGATCTCCCTACTCAAATTGCGAAATCGTTTAACTCAGGAAAACCGCTTGCTTTTCTAGGTCTCTGATTGGCTGAAAAATGGACAATACTCATTTTCTGCAGGAACCGCAAATTCTAATATAAATAAGCTACAGACTTCTGCAGCTAGAGCAGTTTTCAACTTGCATTTGGAAATCAGATATCTCTCACAACTCGTGAGATTTGCCTTGGATGACAGTTGCTGCTTCAAGGCTCTACTCTTAACCACAAGTCTCTTTTACATAATTGTGGCTGATTGTATGAAGCTGTGCCTTACACCTGGCACTCTACTGGAACACTGAGTGCATCTGAGAAATAACTGTTGCTTCCCCCTCAGAGCATTAGGGAAAGCGAAAGTGTTAAATAATTCCCAGCCATTGCTAGTAGCTCATGGCGCGTTCTCATTGTAGATGGGCAACAGCTACACCAAGTTTTAATCACTCATTTACTTGTGAACGTTTCTGGTTCTTGAATTACTGCTTAATTGTCTGTGCTGAGTCATAAGCACTTGACAAATTAAATGATTGATTAATTGATTCAATGGCAAATGTTTACCAGCCTACGAAGACTCTATAATTCCCCAAATTAGGCACATAAAGTGATGAAATCAGTAGTGATTTCCCTGGATTCAAGTGAAGGGGTCTGTTCACAAAAGCCTTTTTGGGTACAGTAAGTGATACACTAGTAGTACTACTTACCATACTCACAAATACTGTTCTTGACTCTCCAGCAAGTGATCTCTGCCTGTCCTAACCATTATGGGTGGTGATCTCTGAACTGAGTGGAATGAGCTCCACACAGAGGTATACCTTTTTTGGTAGACGTGTCAGGGACAAGGGCAAGGATGGCTGCAAAATGGGGAATATATACTGCAGAATGGGTGGTCTTGATAGAAATTTAAGCACGGTTTAGTGTGTGACAAGCAAATAATTAACACAGGCACCAGAGTAAGACAGTTGCTATTCACAAGTTATACCTAAATCTACTACAGTAGTACTACTGATAAATCAGGGCTAAATCTTCTCCAACTAAGCCTAACAGTAAATGAAGCATCACACATGGTCAATTGCTGGTACATGGACGTGATTTTATAGAAATAAGTGGAGTCTATAAATAACATCAACACCACATTGGAACAAATATGGAAATAAATGGAAAACTATGATTAACTGTAAAAAAAAAAAAAAAGAAAAAAAAAAAAACAAATTTGAACCACATTTTTAGGTATAAGTAGTAGAAGTCACATAGTTCAACAAGGCTTGAAACCCATGCAACACACCTGTTACTCCAATGGGGGGAGAGAATGTAAATAGTCAACAGTCAGCAACTGAAAGTCATTACAACAGATTGCATACAGACATAAGAAATCAACACCCACACATACCCAAAATGTCATTCGCAATGTCAGTGACTATCATTTTAAAGTTGACTCTCATTTTCAGGAATAATAACTTGAAAAAGTTGAAGTCATTCACTCAGCGTCTAGAGAGCAGGGTGGTAGTTGTATTTACTCTTCTTAGTAATTACGAAATAAGCTCAGATCCACCCTAAGTCAGGGTCTTTCCACAAGAAGGAATTAAATTGGTATTGGTGCATTAGACCTTGTGTGTTCATGGCATGACTGTTTAAACTAGGCAGGGAACGTAGTAACACTGAAGAAGGCTCTCAACCCTAATGACTTTTAATTCTACCAGAACATGTTGGTGTGAATAACTGAAATAACACTTCATCCAGTATTTAAAACTCTTTTAGTTTTTTACTTTATCTAGGATACTCAAAAAATAAAGGTATTTCCTGTGGGTATACCTTGAAATATTTTAATAAACACTCTGCATTCTTGCTTTAATCCAGTACACATTTATTTAAGAAGTCCCATTAGTGGTTGAGCCAGACAGGGTGGTTTATACCCGCCCTGGTGTGGATAGGTCACCTATGATGAAGCATGCCACTTTATGTTGTGGGTGGGGTGACCTTTCAAAATCCTGGAAGTCCGTTGAGACATGGGGAGATTGCTGGATTCCTGCCTGAGTTTTACCGGTCAGGGGATTCTGCCTAGAAGAGGTGAATGACGATTGAGACTTATTGATAATAGATGCCCCCTTGATTAGTATATAGTTGACGAGCCCATAGAGACTAATCTGTACAGGTTGCTTTTCCTTGATATTTCTGGTCCTGAGGAGGCCTGGAAGGTGTATATGCCAAAAAGGCTGAAACACGTTAACTTTTTTATGTAAGAGAAAACCTGTAAGACAAATCATTCAAATTACAGGCTGAGTTATAAGGAGAAAGATATGAATGTTGGTGCACTGTTCTTCTTACTCTATAGTGGCAACCTCTAGGTGGGACAACATTGGGACTTTCACTTTTCAACCACCTATGTCAAATAAGGAGACAAGAAGGAACCGCTCAATCTCCACACTAAGGACATATATAGAGTTGGATAGAGGCGATTCTAGAAAATGTGAACATTTTATATATGTATAATTGTAATATTGTATAATAATGTCATTTTTTTGGTGACTTGTAATGTCTGTTTATAATTTTGAATTATGTAATGTTTTCCAAATAAGAGATCATTGAAAAATCTAATACTCTTAAATTAATACAGAATTTAAATGTATACAGGCAGGTGTTTGCTTATAATTGAGAGGTTTGGTTGAAATAAGTGTGCGATCCAGTGATAATTTATGGTTTCAATGTCAATTTACAAAGTGATAGAATTTGTTCCCCTATGGGGTACCATTTTTTGATGTTTGTTGCTTGCCCAGGTGACACAGGTTTATGGGAAAACCTCCTCTCTTTCCTTTTGTGTGGCTGAAATATTCCAAGTACTTCTCTGAATGCCTGTTTTTGTATTCTGAATGATTCTCTTGCACATAGATCCTGGACCAGTGGTCCAGAAAGACCAGTCAGTCATAAATATCTCTACAACCCACCAGTAATACAAATCCAGAAAAGAAGAGCTACCTAATATTGATGATGGTTTTAACAATGGATTTCTAGGGTTTTCAGCAGGAATCATTTTCTGGATTCCGATGCTGTGCATTATTCTACCATCTAGTGGTTGGGTCTGGAAATGTTCTAGTCTCTTTTTTTCTCTTTTTCTTTTGGGCATTGTCAACCACCATACAGTGGTAAACCAGTCCTCTATGTGACATCAGATGGCGCAGGGAAAGTTCCTGTGCGTGGCTGCCATCTTCAGATTCTGTTTTTTCTGCTGTTTGGTCTAGAAACACAAGGGAGGAACGCTGAAGAGTTTCCCAGAGAAGTTGAAGAGGATATGAAAAACTGGTAGAATCGTTGAAAAACGAGAGAAAAACTAAAATGGGAGAAGGGGAGCCTTCTCTGTCCTGACAAGGGACCCAGCTGAAAAGAAAAAAAAAAACCTTGCCAAAGAAAGGAGCGGGAGAAGATGGATAAGGGTCATGAAAAATACCCTTTTCAAGTTCTGCCCCAATTGCCAATACAAGTTTGCCAAGAGGAGCCCCCACGAGGTCTGCAAGCTTTGCCTGTTAAAATACCACAGAGACGAAGACTGTGAGGCCTGCGTGGAATTCATACCAAAAACACAATAGGTACGATGGTAATGGTGGCTGAAGCACTGCACCATGTTAAGTACACATAAGCAGGAATCTCTGAGACCTCAGCTTATCAAGCAACAAGGAGGAGAACACTGAGGAGGCCTAACCAGTGAGAGGAAGGGAGTCCGACATCAAGATCTTCATGGCTGACTCCGAAAAAGGTGACGAAGGACACCGACAAGAAAAGACTTAGGGTAAAACCGCTGAAAGGCACAGATGCTAAATCCTCAAACTCTATGTCCCTTAAAGCAGCCTCGGCGTCGAGACATTTATTGACCAAAGGTAAGCAAAAACAAATAGAGCCACACAGATCCCGACCAAGGAATACCGAAGGGGTAAAGATAGTGTTGAAACCATTGATGCAAACCTCGGTGACAGAGAAGACTATTTATAAATTATTTTTATTACTATTTCAGATACAAATACAAAAAGGGGGAGAAGCATAGGCATTGCAGTACATGGGGATTACATTCCTCAGCAAGATTAATATATGACAATATATCCTTTAGCCAAGTGCTGTATTATGCTAAAGTTCACTCCCAATGAGAACAGGAGATGCACAACAGAAGAAGGGAGAGCATGGGGTGGGGGAGGGAAAAGGCCACGCAACAAGTTAAACTGGCCTGAATCTTCCTGTTGTTGCAACCACTCCACCTGTGACCCATCCCCCCTTCCCCTCCACCAATGCGCAACATGCAGTAGTCCTGAGTAATAGCCACTCAGGGGAGAACAGACTTCAGGCACAACCGTCCCTAATCAGTCTCCTGTGTAGCAGAATCAACATCATCACCATCCCCTCCAGCCCGAGTGCCAAAGTATGCCTCTGGGGGGACCAAATGTTCCTAGGATGTGATATCACTAGCATCAACTCCCAGAAAGCAGTTGGGAGCAAGAGAGAAGACTGAGGCATCGAAGACAGGAGAACCGTTTAGGTTGAAGAAGAGGGCAACACCAACCATCAACGCCGCACAAAAAGCACTTGAGGTCGAGAGAAAGAAGAGGCAGCTTGAGGTCGGAATGGTCACTCTCATACAAAGAAAGAAAGAGTTTGATGACTCCTTGAGGGAATTTTGCATCCCTTTGAAACCTTCAACAGTAGCCGAGGAAGACCAGTAAGCCCTGGAGGCCCAGGCCCACAACGAAGACCAGGAGTTCTGCGACTTTGAGGAGGTCGAGGACACTGCAGGGTTCGATGATCCAAACGAGTTCAAGGAAGCATGATAGGTTCTTGACTCCAAGTCTCCGGAAAAGGAGTTAGACAGCTATCCTCAGAAACCATCTTCACCAGACGACCTATCCCTCTACAGCGGCCTTGTCAAGAGGGCCACAGAGACCTAAAGGCTCCAACTAGAGGAGAAGGAGAGAGCATGCTTTCTCCTAAAGACTTTAATTCCAGCACTAAAGGGAAACTTATATCTACTCATGCTTCCTACCATCCTTGATAAAGAGAAGGAAGCTTTCTGTGATCATGCGGCTGCAAGGGCAGTTACACCAAGAGTGAAAATGAAGTAATTTCATGTGGTCCAAAACATAGAACTGGCAATGTTCCAACAGACTCAATTATTGTAGGAACTGCAAGAAAGACACAAACTCCCCCCACATCCATGGGGCTGCCACCAGAAAAGGAAAGCAAGAGGTTTAACTTTGTGGGCTGAAAGGTGGGGAGGGAGACTGGCACCCCGTGAAGGATAGCCAGCTCCAGTGCTCTCATCAATAGGGATGTGCGGGTAGCTCCGTTCTGCTGGGAGAACTAGCAGAGTTTTTGGAACTCTGAGCGCAGAGTTCTTCCCAAAACTCTGCTAGCGGAGCTCACCCAGTGCGCACTGCAGCCCAGTTATGGGCTGCACACCACATGTGCAAGACAGTCTGTGATTGCGCTGTGCAGCCCATTACTGGGCTGCAGTGTGCGCCGGAGCAGAGAACAGAGGCCAGAGGGAGACAGCCGCTGCAGATTTGTCATAGCCTAGGATGACAAGGAGAAGTGGACCCCCTGGAAGACCCAGGTAAGTCCTCGTCTCTTCTTTTTTCATTGCTTGTGCACACTGGTGCACAAGCAAGGACTGAAACAGCAGCTTTCGCTGCCTACGGCCCTGGTTTACTCATGAGGCGCTATGGGCACCAACAATGGGAGGAAATAGAGGGGCTTAAACAGCATTTTTGCTGTGGAAAACCCCAAAAGGGCTAAGGCAGTGTTTCAAGGGGGAAAAAAATATTGCAAACACATAACTCAAGTCTGCACTGAATGCAGCAGATACAGCCAGCAGACAGATATGCACAGGAAGAACCCTACGGAGGCACGTCTGGATCAGGGTGTCAGATTTCAAACTGGGCTTAAAAGCTTCCATAATTATTATGCCTTTCACAGGGGACGTCTTCTTCGGCCAAGCAGTGGATGACACACTCCAACAAATAAAGAAGGATAACGAGACAGCAAAGGCAATGGGAGCACTGCAATTCAGGGGCACCTTCAGAAGGGGAACTCCCAGAAGAATACCCACAAGTAGAGCGCCTTTTATGGCGGGACAACAGCAGCAGCCCCAAAGCAACTCACATCGGGCTATGCAGCAAACAGCATACTGGCATTGGCAACACCATGCAAGGCAGCCCTTTCGAGGAAGGGTAAGGGGAAGAAGCCAGCTCCCTCCCCAACCCCCAAAAAAAGATCCCTCGGCATCAATCAAGTCATGCAGCAACAAGGCCCAACACAGAACACCAGTGGGGTGCAGAGTATGGGGATTCCTCCAGGAGTGGAGGGTAATAACATCAGACAAATGGATTTTGACCATAATACTTCATGGATACTGCATAGAATTAACCAAAGAACCCCCACAAATACACCAAAACCTATCTTAGGGGGGAAAAGAGATGGTACGACTCAGAGAAGATGTCCAAGAGGGCTTACAAAAGTACCATAGCAAAAGGTCCCAACACAAGAGGAAAACAAGGGTACCTATTTCCCGTACTTTCTTGTGCCAAAGCAAGACTTAACTCAGAGACCAGTTCTAGACCCCAGGTTTCTAAACAAGTTAATTTGAACCCAACACTTAAAAATGACAACACTGCAGGAAGTAATACCAGTCCTGAGAAAAGGGGATTATGTGGTCACCATAGACCTAAAGGACGCTTACGTATACATACCTATGAACACAGACACAAAAAGTATCCCAGATTTGTCCTAGACAAAAAGCATGACCAATTCAGAGTACTAACCTGTGGCATAAAGTTGGCACCAAGAGTCATCACAAAATGTCTTGTGGCTGTAGCAGCACACCTATGAAGACAGGGAATCCATATTTACCCATATCTAGAAGATTGGCTAGTGAAAGCACAAACAAAATGAAAAGGTCACAACAACATACAAAAGTTAATGACAGCACTGCAATGCCTTTGTTTGACAGTAAACCAGAATAAGTAATTGCAGCAGCCAGAGCAAGTGAAGGTTTTTCTGGGAGGTGCCCTAAACTCCAAGACAGAGCAGGCATATCGAGTCCAGAGAAGAGCTGAGGCACTCGCAGAAGCTTACTCGCACTACCAGAAGGGTCGGTCTCTGACAGTGAGGACTGGCATGAAACTCATGGGCATGATGTTATCATGCATACCACTCTTATCGCATGCAAGGCTGCACATGTGCCCGGTCCAGGAATGGATTTGCAACAAATGGTCACAAGCTGCTGGGAGAATCAAATGGTTGTCACAGCAAAGGTACAAACGGAGATACAGTAGTGGAATTCAACAAAAGTGAACATAGGGAAACCATTCAAAACACCAGCTTCACTGTGACCATAACAACGTACATATGTCACAAGGGTTGGGGAGCGCACACAACTCTGAAAGTCCAAGGGTTATGGAGTGACACAGATGTAGTAAAAGGCTTTTCGAGCACACCTAACTAGTTGAGCTGTAATGACGCAAATGGACCTCCCAACCACCATGTTCTAACCCAACAAATGGGGGGAACAAAAATCCTTCACCCTGTCCAAACTAGCTTAGCAGATATGGGAATGGACGATTCAACGACAAATCACACTACAGAAAATCCACCTACCAGGAGAGCTCAATACAGAGAAGGAAAAACTGAGCAGGCAGGAAAACAGCTCACACGAGTGGGAGATGAAGTAGGAAACACTGCAAAGGATCTTCACGGTCACAGACGTGTTCATCACCTCAAGACACCCAAAATGCCAACACTTCGCCTCCAGGTTTGTACACCCCCATTCAAGAAGGAATGTCCGGTCAATAATCTGGTCAGGAACATTTGCATACGCCTTTCCTCCAATTCCCCCAATACCAAGTGTACTGGAAAAGGTCAGACAACCAGGGACAAGCCTCATCCCAATAGCCCCAAAATGGGCCAGACAGACATGGTACTCAGACCTACAGGAAATGTCCAGGGTCAGATCAATCAAACCAGAACAAGACCTACTGACAGTACAACACCGGAAGGTGTACCACCCTAAGCCAGCCTCGCTCAGCGTAGTGGCATGGCTCCTGAATACCTGGAATTCTGATACATCCAGCTACCACTTAGGGCGAAGGAGAGCCTAATAGGAGCTAGAAAGCCAAGCACATGAAAATGCTACACGGACAAATGGAAGAGATACGTCCATTGCAGCCTTACCTACAAAATCACTAACGGTTCAATTAGCAGCTAGAGTTGCCTACACTAGAGCTACATCAGGTAACAGCTTCTTCATATCCCCAGTGGTGGAGGATCTTGAGGGTTCTAAAATAGTTGCACTACCAGGATCAGTTCCAACCCTGTTGTGTAATCTAAATACTGTATTAATAAAGTTTATTGATTTCATATTGAACAATCGTTCAAATGTCTATTGCACCTGGTGGCAAGAGTGAGAGTGGGAGGGAAGGTGCTGCGCCAGTTCTTCCTAGAGCAAGGAACCAGACAGGGCTACCCTCTATCGTCCCGTTGGCTTGCCAGCTCCGGGAGGTGTTTCATGGCTGGAGAATACACACTGATGACGCTTTACTCTACCTGTTCCAGCCAATATACTTAGTATCCCTTATGATAGCTCTACTTGTTCAGTTTGGTGAGGTGTCTGGCTTGCACGTTAACCGTTCTAAATCCAAACTGCTCCCAATGGGGCAAGTGGCTGGTAGGCACAAGAGGGACCTTCCCCAATTAGATCTTCCATGGGAATTGAAAAGTGTCCGGTATCTTGGGACTAGACTCACTCATGGAGCACTGGAGTTTGAAGCTGCAAATATAGGTAGGCTGCTGAACGGGCTAAAACCAACAGTAAAATTGTGGAACACCCTTCTTTAATGATAATAATAATAATATTGCCCAGATGCCTTTATATTTTTCAGGGAACCCTATTTGAGATCCTGTAATGTCCTGCCATGACGCCATGTGTCTGTGCGTGAGGCACACGACGCGCACTGCTTTTAAAATGTTGGAGAGGGTGCGCTGCGTGTTGACGCTTGGGGGCATACTGTGAAGAGAAAGACCGCAATAAAGAAGCTTTTTACTTAGCTCCTTGTGCCTCGTCATTACATACTTGAAATTGGCGATGAGTGCGGAGAAGCCATTAAAGAAGACCCCACTTCACTTCAAAATTCAATAGCTGGAAGCAGCGCTGTATCCACAGCTTCCGAAATACGTTGTAATTCAGTTACCGGCTTGACGAGGTGAGAGGAGCATCTTATCCTACAAATAACACCTATAAACATGCCCATTTCATTCTCAAAGGGTTTCTACTGGCAAGGAAGATCCCTTGGCCCCACATCGAGCAGCCCCCTGGGAGGGGTTCATCCACAAAGTAAAAGGAATTAATTAACCTGTTACATACATTGAACTTAATATGTTATGCACTAAATAACCACTGGAGGGAGCCAGATCCTTAAAGATACAATTAAAAGCTCTAACTACAGAAAACTACAAGTATAAGAAGTACATTTAAATGACAGTAAATTAGAACTAAAATGGCTGGCATAATGAATGCTGTGTCAATGCCTAGTTGTTTTTTAGAAGTGCCAGTACCACCTACAGAAAGTTGGACACAGTGGATCAAATGTTTTGAAAATCACTTGGAGGCTATAGATGAAAGTAAGTATGAACCAGCCAGAAAGCAAGGCATGATGTATAATTGTCTGGGAGTTGAAGGAAGGAGATTATTTGACCACATAAACCCAGTTGAGAAGGAGGAAGAGGAAGACCAAGAATGAGATTTGTTCATTGAAACAAAAACTAGAATGAAAAATTAATTTGATACGAGTGTCATTATGGAAAGATACAACTTTTACTACCGCTACCAAGCGTCTGGAGAACCGATTGAATCTTATGTTGCAACACTAAGGATGCTGTCCACAACATGCTCATTCATAGACAAAGATGAAATGATCCGCAACCAAGTAGTAATGCGCTCCACTTGTGTTAAGGCACAAGAAAAGCTATTATGTCATCGTAATCCTAGTTTGGAGAAGGTGATATCAACTGTGAAAAGTATTGAAAGATCTGCACAGGGAGTGAAATTTCTTGCAAATCTGATAACCATCATACGGAGGTCAACCTAATTCACATAGAAGAAGAAGCATCTGTGAATCAGTCCAAAAACTACAACAGAAAAAGTGGTTCAAAGCCAAGCAGCGTAAAATTGTCCTGATATCACTGCAGATCAAGTTCCCACTTGACGTCAAGCAAGGAGTGTCCTGCTATTGGAAAAATTTGCAAAGGATGTGGAAAGTCGGGACATTTCCTAAAAGTTTGCAGAACATCTCGCATAAAAAAGTCTTCAAAGTAGAGGAATTTAAATCAGAGTAAGACTCAAATTTAGTGTTACTAGTGGCCATCATCAACAAGGAAGACTTACGGAACCAACCCAAGTGTAGTGTGCTTGAGGATAGTGAAAGTGTGGAGATGCTAGTTGACACTGGATTCAGAGTCACAAAAACCTAAAGTGCAAAGCACCATTACATGCTAGCAGGATCGTTTCAGGAGCCTATGGAGGTCATAAAATAAAGCTGGAAGGAGTGTTTAACGCTGAGTTGATGTTCAAGGAAAAAAGTGAGTCATCAAAAGTATTCATAGTAGATTACAGTGTCAACATCCTTGGTTGGTTGGAGCAACAGAAACTGAAGATGATGATTAGTCCAAGTCAACCTCCTTATGTGGTCAGCATCCAAGAAAACTATTTAGAGGCTATTGTCAAAGAGTTTACTGAAAAACTTGGATGCTTAAAGAACTTTAAACATAAAATAATTCTAAAAAATAATACACAACCTGTCAAACAACGTGTAAGAAACATACCCTTGTCAGACCGCTCCGAGGTCAAAGATATCTTAAAGAGTTGGTGTGACAATGGAGTAATAGAACCTGTCAACGCATTGGAGTGGTTATCACCTGTGGTCGTAGCTATAAAAACAAATGGATCAATCCGTTTATGCATTGACCTTTGCCAACTCAACCACCCAAATGTACATTTTTCAAAGGAACTGTAGAGTACCTCTGACACCTTATTGATGAATATGGCGTTCGACCTAAGCCATCCTTTATATCTGCAATTTCAAAGTCGCCAACCCGGGTAACAAGGATGAACTTGCATCGTTTAGGGGCATATGTGAATTTCACTCTAAATTCACACAGAATTATGCAGTAAAGGTTGAACCACTGCGAAAAGTATTAAAAAAAGGATGCAGAATGTATATGTTACGAAACATGTGAACAGAGCATGAAGGACATAAAAAAAGAACTGGAGCTGGCGCCATCCCTGCAGTCCTTCAATGAAAAATTACAAAGCATTGTGACCACTGATGCTAGCCAGGTGGGATTGGGGGCAGTGCTCAGCCAAAGAACAGTTAAAGGTTAAAAAAGCATTGTCCTTGCATCACAAAAACTGAGAGGTGCAGAGTCAAAGTACTCGGTAATTGAATGTGAACTGTTAGCATGTGTCTGGGCAGTTACAAAGTTTTAAAGTTTTCTTTGGGGCAAGGAGTTCATTATACGCGCAGATTACAAGCCTTTAGTTCGCATCTTGGAAGGGAAAGGTTCTAGCAAACCTACTCCCAAGAATAGCAAAATTAGTATGCAAATTGCAAGAATACCAATTCAAAATGGAGCATATTTCTGTCAGAATGAAAGTTTCAGCTGACTACTTGTCGTGTGCCCATGTGATAATGAATTTGATGGTGAAGAAGATGAGTGTGACGATGATTTGCTTGTTGCATGTTTGTTAGAAAGCAAAGAAGCAAGTGGTGCTATTAACAAACAACAGTGGAGGAAGGCCGGTAGAAATGACAATGTTTTTTGTAGAAATACAAAAGTATGTGATTGAAGGTTGGCCGTGTGAAAAGTCATTGACAGTAACATTGTAACCTTATTGGAAAATTAGAGACAACATCACCATTGTCGATGAGTTTCTACTCTATGGAGAAACCCTGATTGCACCAGTGTCAATAAGAAGTACATTGATAGCTCTTGCCATGAAGGTCATGTGGGAATGACAGGAACTAAACAAAAGCTTAGGGAAAGATATTGGTGGCCAGTCATGAATCGCGATGTAGACATATTTGTCAGGCAATGTTCCATTTGTGCAAAAGCAGACAAAACCATGACCACTCACCGGTGCCCCATGTCATCCATAGAGCTACCTGAGGGGCCTTTGATGAAAGCTGGAATCAACTTTATCAGACCAGTGAATGCGTTACCCCTTCTCTTGCGTTATGCCATTGTTATTATAGACTATTTCAGTAAATGGATTGAAGTTTAGTTTGTAACACAACCCACCACATCTGAAGTGATAATATTTCTGAAGGAAATATTTTGTAGAGAGGGTTTCCCACATCAGTTAGTCTCTGACAATGGAGTGCAGTTTCTTTCCCAAGAAATGGTTGCATTCCTGAAGGTTAATAACATAGAACATTTACGATCTTCCTTATATCACCCCCCAAAGCAATGGGCAATTCGAGCGAGCAAATCACCTAGTCAAGGAAACCATTCAAATGGCATTAAGATCTCATATTCCTGTCGAAGCGGCCCTTGGGACCAGACTATGGTCATATTGCACCACTCCGCACAACACCACAGGTAGAACGCCCTTCGAGTTGCTGAGGGGTAGATTAGCTATCCCACAGTTGCAGCCATACTGGACTTTAGCATGGAAGAATTGGGAATAGGAGAACATGAAGGAGAAAGAAACCAAAATACGAAAGTTAGTATACATACGTCAAAAACACATGCGTGCCAACTACAATGTTAGGAATGTAGTCAAGAAAATGTGTGTGCTGGTGATTTGGTAAGAGTGAAGTATCGAAAGAAGGGAGCCCATATGAGCAAGTACAGTGAACCAAGACTTGTAGTTAAGACCAAGGGCACTGCTGTTTTATTAGACAATGATCAATGGTGAAATGGATCAAATGTGGTTGGCGTTAGATTGTCAGAACCAGTCACAGACCATAAAACTGTTCATAGTGATGTGCCTGAATCTAACGTAACAACTGACAACAGTGAACAGTGCAAAACGAGCTATGACAGTGATGCAAACCGTAACCCTTCTGAAATGTCTTCGACTGTGACTGTACCTGATCCAAAGGGTACTGTAACAACCAGAAGAACCATTGTACCTGCCGTCAGGTTCAAAGATTACATATTGAATTAATTGTTGTAGAAAGGGAAAAGATGTAATTTCCTGCCATGACCCTGTGTGTCTGTGCGCGCGGCACATGCCGCACGCTGCTTTTAGAATGTTGGAGAGGGTGCGCTGTGTGGGGACGGTTGGGGGCACACTGTCAGGAGAAAAATGTCAATAAAGAAGCTTTTTAATTAGCTCCATGTACCTCGTCATTACAATCCATAGAAAATACTTTGTAGAATTGGATACACTGACAGTTGAACTTCTGTGGGCCTCAGGAATGAAAAGTTACCCTTGGAGTCATGGAGGTCTCAAATTACCAAAATTGGAGCTCTACTATCATGCAGCCCGACTGCAACACACAGTGCATTGGATGGACAGCCATGAGAATTGGGAACAAAGGTTGCTGGGGCTTACTTGTAACAACATTCCATGGGCGGAACTACTGATGATGAGTGCGAGGGTTCCGGCCTCTGAGCCCTATGTTGTCAGACAGGTCTGCAGGACCTGGGACAAGGCGGTCATACATGTAATGCTTAGGGCCTCATTTGCACTGTATAAACAAGTGGTACACTGTTCCAGCGAAAAAAAGTCAAACAAAAGCACAGGGGGACCCTAAAGTCAGAAGCAAGAGCCCTCACACATCAGACTGGATGTTATGCTTCATCATAGGGCATGCTCCTCGTCAGACCAGCGCTGCAATGTCTGACGGGCTCCCCTAGAAGGGGGCTCTCTGCGGGAGATCTTCTCAGTGCTTAATCAAGATGACAAGACGGGCACTGCCGCTTCATGACATCAAAGGAGTAGAGTAGAAGGACACAATTAAAATTGACTCTGAACCTCTCTATCAATCATAAATGTATTGAGTCAGACTGGGGTTTAGGTCAAGATTAAAAGAAAAACAGGAGGAGTGCTGGGAGTACAATGCTCAACCACTCACTCAGATAAACAAAATAGAAGGAAAAGCACCATTATGTGAGTCCCTCTCTAATAGGTCAACATGTTTCGCGTCTAACCAGTCCAAAGGGATCCAATGACGCTTCTTCAGGACCAAAACAATTTTCTTCTCCAGGGTGCATAGAAATCTAATACTGTCTGTGAATGTCATTCACTTTGTCTGCAGTCACTTACTTTTCTAAATGTTGTATTCTAAATCATTACAAAACATAGTAGTCGCCCTGTCAGGAATCAAAAAAAGGGGAAAGATAATACATCTTAGTAAGCGTCACATTAATAATGACCCAGTTCTTCATACATGCATGATAGTGGGTGGTATCCAATGAGTGAACATGTGACAAGGGTGAGTCAACCTAGTGACAAAATATGAATACGTGATGAGTAGTGTGGCACGGTATCAGGAGAAATCAAAATGACTTAACGTCCTAGATTCAGTCAACGGCTCCCTAGGTAACACTCGCCATGGGACTGTTGCACTAGCCAGAAGAATATAAGACAAAATCAAAAAGCTGTTAATACCATTCTATAGGAAAAGTGGACTATCTCTTATCTAGTATGAGTAATCAAAACACTAGATAACTTGGGAAGGGTATCTCAGTTGATCCCCCCATCTGTATAGTTGTACTTTAATTGCGGTTAGTTTCCCACAGTTCCTCATCCCCTGCTATAAGCTCATGTGGAGGATGGTACTATAACTGACCTGCTCCATGTGGCTAGATGAGATTGTTTGATTGATAAAATAATGTTAGAAGGTAGCACTAGGTAGTCTCTAGTAAGTGAAAATGTATGTAGGAGCTGAAGATATCTAAGTTTAGAGATCAGCGTAATCAAGCCCATCCAAAGAAGCAATATGCACAAAACTTAGTGAAATATAGAAATGTGTACATGGCGTCCAATGCTGTTTGATCCATTAAACATGTGTGCGTGGCTCATTAATAACGTGGGTATCTATTCTAGAAAAACGAAGTGTGAGACTCTGGAGACACTTACCCGTAGAAGTAAGTCCGATTAATATGCACAATCGGCTTAACAAGCACACGATCTTGCTAGTGCTGCAGATGCCCCCAGGGGTTAAATAATGTTAATCTTGGCGTTAGCTGGGGCGTGCTGGTAAAGAAAAAGGCCATGACAGCAGTGCTCACGGGTGGAACCAGAACCGCTCATTCTGGAGAGTGTACTCACTTTTCAGCAACGTGTCCTGCGCTGCAGACCTACCCCTCCGGCAACGTGTCCTAAACGTTGGAGTGTTATGCCAAAGGCACCATATAAATGTGCTGCTACCCGGAAGTAAACGACTTCCCGGTGCAGCCGATAGGGTGTGGCAGTGCACGTGATCGTGCGGCATGGACATCGGCGAAGGTCAACTTCGTTCGGCTACTTTTCTTAAAAAGAAAGGAAGGACTGTATATAACTGTTCGATGGCATGTGTAGCAGCAGATGCACATCCTGTGCACTGTTCCTGCCATCTAGTGTTGGGCTCGGAGTGTTACAAGTTGTTTTTGTTTGAAGAAGTCTTTTCGAGTCACGGGACCGAGTGACTCCTCCCTTTCGGCTCCATTGTGCATGGGCATCGACTCCATCTTAGATTTTTGTCTTTCCGCCATCGGGTTCGGACGTGTTCCTCTTCACTCCGTTATTCGAATCGGAAAAAGACTAAAATTCACTGAAAAACATTGGTATTGTTTACGATCGGGAAACATCTTGCATCAACACCTCGACACCGATGAGACACAGCTTTGGTGGCCCTTTGGGGCTTCCGCGCCCAGCCAGGGCCTGGTCGGCCCGACCACAGAAGACGTCGAAGCCTAATGGACCGGACCCCCTTCCGTTTCTGCCCACAGTGCCATGCCAAGTATCCCTATAAAGATCCAACATCGGGTCTGTAATCTGTGTTTGTCACCGGAGCACAGGGAAGATACTTGCGAGGCCTGCAAGTCCTTTCGATCGAAGAAGATCTTGTGGGATCGTAGGGCGAGACGGATGCAAATGGCGTTGAAAAGTTCAGAGCACCTCGACGTCGAAGAAGAGGAGTTGGCTATCTCCATCCAAGGTTCGTCTCGGACAACTCCGACGCAGACCGACCACCTACAGCAGGCCAATGCGTGAGTACGCCTGCCCCGACCCAAACCCACAGTCAGCCTAAGAAGCACAAGGCCTCGGGACACCACTGCCTGAAGGCCATGGCTCGACCCATAAAAAACAAAGCGGTGACCAAGCAACACCTTCAGCACCGAAAAATGCCAAAATCGTGCCAAAATCTTCGGACTTGAGCTGAGAACCCGTCATCTAAAAAACTTGACATCGACTTGTCGAGTCGACGACGCCTCGAAAAAGTCTTTCGGAGCCGAGGCCTTCCATCAGCATGGGTATTTCGGGGCCGAAAAAACTGGCTTCGGAGCCGAAAAAAGCCTCGTACACCGAGGAACATGGACTCTCTAAGCAACTAAAAGAGAGACACAGATTTGAGGAGGAACTTCATATGGAGGAGTTTGATGAAACACAGGCAAGGATACAGATCCACAAGGATACTGGGAAGATCCAAACTGCACCTCCTCTCAAATTAAAATGGAAACTGGCTTTCCAGGGACGATCAGAGACTGAACAGCCAAAGGCTAAAGTGCCCAGGGAAAAATCGCCGTCTCACCATTTTTCACCAGAACTTTCTCCTCTACATTCACCACAAAGCACAGTGTCACCTCTTGCCACGCCCACTGCACAGTCACCCACACACTGTGCAGTCGCAAGAGGATGCAGACCCCTGGGACCTCTATGATCCCTCTGTGTCGGACAATATCCCTCAGTGCTACCCTTCAAAACCCTCTCCACCCGAGGATAGCACCTCATACACCAAAGTCTTGGCTAGGGCTGCTGCATTCCATAATGTAAGCATGCACTCAGAGCCATTGGAGGACGATTTTCTCTTTAATACCTTGGCCTCCACGCATGCTTCCTACCAAACTCTGCCTATGCTCCCAGGCATGCTTAAACATGCCCAACAAGTCTTCCAGGAGCCCGTGAAAGGAAGAGCCATTACACCATGGGCCGAAAAGAAATACAAGCCGCCACCGTCAGACCCAGTGTTCATTACACAACAGCTGCCCCCAGACTCTGTAGTGATTGGAGCTGCGAGAAAGAGAGCCAACTCGCAGTCATCTGGAGATGCACCACCTCCAGATTAGGAGAGTAGAAAGTTTGACGCTGCAGGAAAAACAGTAGCGTCACAAGCTGCTAATCAGTGGCGCATAGCAAACTGGCAAGCCCTCCTTGCACGATATGACCGAGCTCATTGGGACTAGATGAGCAATATCCTCCAACATCTCCCCAAGGAATACCAGAAACGGGCTCAGCAAGTGGTAGAGGAGGGACAAGCAATATCGAACAATCAGATACGTTCGGCATTAGATTCCACTGACACTGCCGCAAGAACAGTGAACACTGCAGTCACAATTAGACGACATGCTTGGCTAAGATCCTCATGGTTCAAACCAGAGATACAACAGGCGGTACTTAACATGCCATTCAATCAACAACAACTCTTTGGACCATAAGTGGAGACAGCCATTGATAAAATGAAGGATGGCACTGATACGGCCAAAGCCATGGGCGCGCTCTACTCGTCCCATTATAGAGGGACATTCAGGAAACCGCAATATAGGGGAGGTTTCAGACAACAGCCTTTAGAAGCATCCACCTCTCAAACAAAACCCACCTACCAATCACAATATCAGAGAGGGAGGTTTTGCGGGTCCTTCAGGGGACAATTCCCAAGGTCAAGGGGGAAATTTCAGGCCACTAAGCAGGCCACTAATAACAAGCAGTGACTTGCCCATCAGCTTCCCCCAACACACATCACCTGTGGGAGGAAGACTGAGATTTTACCACAAACATTGGTCAGACATAACCAACGACACATGGGTCCTATCAATCATCCAACATGGTTACTGTATAGAATTCACACATTTTCCTCCAGATATTCCCCCAAGAGCGCACAAACTGTCGGCGCAACATCTAGCAATGTTACAAACGGAGGTGCAGGCACTATTAACAAAATAAGCCACAGAACTAGTACCTCACCAACAAAAAGGAACAGGGGTTTATTCCCTATATTTCCTTATTCCCAAAAAGGACAAAACAAAAAGACCAATTTTAGATCTCAGGACTCTCAACCTATTCATCAAATCAGAACACTTCCACATGGTGACACTACAAGATGTAGTCCCATTACTAAAACAGGGAGAATACATGTCACCACTGGATCTAAAAGATGCGTATTTTCATATACCCATCCATCCATCTCACAGAAAATACCTCAGGTTTGTCATACAAGGAAAGCATTACCAATTCAAAGTATTACCCTTCGAAGTTAACATGAGCCCCCAGAGTGTTTACAAAATGCCTCGCAGTAGTAGCAGCCCATATAATGAGACAACACATGCACGTATTCCCGTATCTTGACGATTGGCTAATAAAAGCCAACACTCAACAGCAGTGTCAACATCACACACGTTACGTAATAGATACCCTACACACACTAGGGTTTTCAATAAATTAGCAAAAATCACACTTGCAACCAGCCCAAGTGCAACAATACTTAGGAGCAACACTTAACACTCAAAAAGCGATTGTCAGTCCAAGCCCACAAAGGGTCCAATCATTCCACACCATGGTACAAAAATACAACCAAATCAGCACTACACAGTCAGATTTGTGATGAAACTCCTAGGCATGAAGGCATCATGCATTCCAGTTGTCCCAAACGCGCGGCTACACATGCGGTCCTTACAACAGTGCCTTGCAAAACAATGGACGCAGGCACAGGGTCTACTCCAAGATCTAGTGTTGATAGACCACCAAACACACTATTCACTTCAATGGTGGAACCTCGTAAATTTAAACAAAGGGCGGCCTTTTCAAGACCCTGTGCCTCACGCCGTTCTCACAACAGATGCATCAATGATGGGGTGGGGAGCACACCTCAACAATCACAATATACAAGGACAATGGGGAAGTCAACGGAAACAACTACACATAAATCACTTAGAGCTGCTAGCAGTCTTCCTAGCACTAAAAGCATTTCAACCTCTTCTAGCTCACAAACACATTCCTGTCAAAACAGACAATATGACAACAATGTGCTTCCTAAACAAAGAAGGGGGAACACACTCATCACAACTATGCCTCCTAGCACAAAAGATTTGGCATTGGGCAATTCACAACAACATTCGCTTAATAGCGCAATATATTCCAGGCATTCACAATCAATTAGCGGACAATCTCAGTCGAGATCACCAGCAAACTCACGAGTGGGAAATACATCCCCAGATACTACAAAATTACTTTTGCCAGTGGGGGACACCAGACTTAGATCTGTTCGCCACAAAACAAAACATAAAATGACAAAACTTCGCGTCCAGGTACCCACACCCTCAGTCCAAGGGCAATGCTCTATGGATCAATTGGTCAGGGATATTTGCTTACGCTTTTCCCCCTCTCCCACTCATTCCTCTTCTAGTCAACAAACTGAGTCAAAACAAACTCAAACTAATACTCATAGCACCAACGTGGGCACGCCAACCGTGGTACACCACACTGTTGGACTTCTCTGTAGTACCGCACATCAAACTTCCAAACAGACCAGACTTGTTAACACAACACAAACAACAGATCAGGCACCCAAATCCTGCGACGCTCAACCTAGCAATTTGGCTCCTGAAGTCTTAGAGTTTGGCTATCTAAATCTTCCAAATGGAAGTCATTAAACAGGCAAGGAAACCTACCACCAGGCATTGCTATGATAATAAATGGAAAAGGTTTGTTTTCTACTGCCAAGCAAAACACTTCACACCGTTAGATGCCTCCATACATGACATCGTAGGTTATTTATTACACCTACAAAAAGCAAATCTCGCTTTTTCGTCCATCAAAATACATCTCACTGCAATCTCTGCTTACTAATTAGAATACCAGTCATTAAAGCCTTTATGGAAGGACTAAAAAGGATCATACCTCCAAGTACCCCACCAGTGCCCTCGTGAAATCTTAATATTGTACTTACACGACTCATGGGTCCACCCTTTGAACCCATGCATTCTTGCCAAATCCAATTCTTAACCTGGAAGGTGGCATTTCTAGTAGCTATCACTTCACTACGAAGAGTTAGTGAAATACAAGCGTTCACTATTGAAGAACCCTTTATACAAGTACACAAACATAAAATAGTTCTCCGCACAAATCCAAAATTTCTGCCAAAAGTCATTTCACCGTTTCATTTAAACCAAACTGTTGAGCTCCCAGTCTTCTTCCCACAGCCAGACTCAGTAGCAGAAAGAGCACTGCATACATTAAAAGAGCACTAATCTACTATATAGATAGAACAAAACCATTTCGTAAAACTAAACAATTGTGTGTCGCTTTCCAAAAAACCCATGCTGGTAATCCTATATCCAAACAGGGCATAGCGAGATGGATAGTCAAATGCATACAAACTTGTTACCTGAAAGCTAAAAGAGAGCTACTCATTATACCAAAGGCACACTCCACTAGAAAGAAAGGAGCAACAATGGCCTTTCTAGGTAACATACCAATGACAGAGATTTGTAAGGCAGTCACTTGGTCCACACCTCATACGTTTACCAAACACTGCTGTGTATATGTGTTAGCAACACAACAAGCCACAGTAGGACAGGCTGTACTAAGAACATTATTTCAAACAACTTCAACTCCTACAGGCTGACCACCGCTTTTGGGAGGATTACTGCTTTGTAGTCTATGCACAGCATGTGTATCTGCAGCTACACATGCCATCGAACGGAAAATGTCACTTACCCAGTGTACATCTGTTCGTGGCATGTTCCGCTGCAGATTCACATACGCCCTCCCACCTCCCCGGGAGCCTGTAGCCATTTAAGTTGCAATTTGAATTTGTATATATATGTAAATAAACATTCCATTTGCACAAACTATGTACATACATATCTATTCCATTGCATGGACATCTTTACTATTCTCATTCTACCACTATTACCTCACCCTATGCGAGAAAACAATCTAAAATGGAGTCGATGCCCATGCGCAATGGAGCCGAAAGGGAGGAGTCACTCGATCCTGTGACTTGAAAAGACTTCTTCGAACAAAAACAGCTTGTAACACTCCGAGCCCAACACTAGATGGCAGGAACAGTGCGCAGCATGTGAATCTGCAGCGGAACATGCCACAAACAGATGTACACTGGGTAAGTGACATTTTCCATACTTATAGTGACTGGTGTGAGTATTTTACAGCCATCGAGTGTCAACAAGTAAACTAATAATGGAGTCCGTAACTCAAAAGAATTGTATGTCGCTTGGGATAAGTAGTTATGAATGGAGAGACATATAGACGCCTCTTCATATGAGCCAGATGAAAATGAAATAAAAGGCATTATCATAGTGTTGATCGTCCTGTAGTCTGGTTCACAGAGAAGAGATGAGACTCATACTGCGCATAGAGAAGTAAAGTTACTAGACTGGGTCACATCATGCTCAACAGTCCGATATACTATACTTTTATAGGTAGCTAATAAGATGGTTATTGCGACATTTGTGTCCAGGGTGTATCATCGTTTAGTCCTATAATATGAGTCCTTATTTTAAACACCCATCTCTGTTCTTGCTCAAATAGGATCCTGGAATCCTTCCCACGTAAGTAGGGAACCTGCAGTACCACCCACCACAGGTCTTCAGCGTTATGATGCATCTCACAGAAATGAATGCTCAATTTGGTTGTTGCCCGCCCGCACTTAATGGTGCTACGGTGCTCATCGATCCGAATCTTTACTGATCTGGTCGTCATCCCAATGTAACGCAGCCCACACGGACAGGTGATCATGTAAACACAGTTTCTTGTGTTACAATTGGTTTGTTTACTGAGGCGCCAAATTCCTACTGGTTCTAAATCAAGAGACACCAACTGTTTAGTCAGGGAACACACATTACACTTCCCACAAGGGTGGTGTCCAATGACAGGGGGAGATTCCAAAGAGTTGTCTGTTTAATGACCTCCTGACCCCTGGGTGGTCTAGTATGGACCACCATGTCTTTAATGTTGGACGTCCTTTTAAATGCAAATAGGGGCTTTGGGATGGGAGTACCACCACTCACCAAGATAGACCATCGTTTATTGATCATTCTCTTGATGGTGTTAGACAATGGTGTGTAGGTAGACATGCAGGTCAGACGGGTGTCTGTTACCTTGGTAATCGTCTGTAAAAGTGCTTCCCTGTTAATATTCCTAGCCCTTTTGTATGCTGTATTCACTACGGAGTGAGAGTAATTTCTCTCAAGTAGTTTAGTCTTCAGCTCACTGGATTGGGTCTCAAACAGTTCAGTTGTGCTGCAATTACGTCGGAGCCTAAGAAACTGGCCAAAGGGTAAATTCTCCCATAGTGCTTTTGGGTGGTGACTCTCAAAGTGTAGAAGGCTATTACGATCAATAGTTTTATGATAAGTCAATCTGATCAATTTACCTTTATCAATAGTGATCAAAAGATCCAGAAAGGAAATCTGAGTAGATGAAACCGTGGAGGTGAATTTAAAAAAGGGATCGAGGGAATTGATCCAAGTCATAAAGGAGGTGACTTCACCAGTTTGGCCCTGCCACACAATCAGGATATCATCTATATACCTCCGCCATAGTTTGATGTTACCATGGAATGGATTGGTGGCGGGTAAAAAGTTTTGTTTCTCAAAATCAAACATGTATAAGCAAGCCAAACTGGGAGCGAAGGTACTGCCCATAGAAGTTCCTCGGATCTGGTGGAAAAGTTGGGCTTCAAACTGGAAGAAATTCTCCGTCATGGCTACAGTGGCACATTGCATCACAAAGTGGACTGGAGTAGGGGAGTTCCAGGTGTCTGCAAGAAGAGCTGCTTCAACCACTCTCAGGGTAGCTTCCTGAGGGATATTGGTATAAAGAGCTTCCACATCAAGTGTGATGAGGGCATGGACATATACAGTGGAGTTGACTGTCTCAATGAGGTTTAAGACATCCTTCGTATCTTGTAGTTAAGTAGTAGACCCCTTGACTAGAGGTTGGAAAAAGTGATCCCAAAATGTAGATAAAGGTTCTAGAACAGAACCAGTCCCTGACACTATTGGTCCGCCGGGTGGAGGAAGTGTTCCCTTATGGATCTTAGGAAGGCAATAGAAGTAGGGTGTACGTGTAAGACAAGTGTCTAAAAAATCTGCCTCTTTTTGGGAAATCCACTCATTGTTGAGAGCTTCCTCAATCATGCTCCTTATTAGGGTTTGTAGTCTTTGTGTGGGGTCTCGTATAATATGTAGAATCACTCAAAAGACGTAGACACTCATTCCTATAGTCATTCGAATTTAGGATTTCTATAGCTCCAACCTTGTCGGCTGGCTTAATGACAATGGTTTGGTCAGTAGACAGTGCTCGTAGGGCACTCTTCTCTCTAGTGGAGATGTTATTGTAGGTATGTTTAGGACAGATTTTGTCAAGGTCTGCCGTTACTGCTTTTTCAAAAGGTAACACTTCACATGGCATGGTGGAAGCAGGGGGGACAAAAGTAGAGGGTTTCTTAAGACCAGAATCCTCAGGTCAAGGTTGTGCAAGGACCGACCTGTCCTTGAAGAAAAAGTGTAATTGAATCTTTCTGAAAAATTGAGAAAGTTCGCAGTTGAGTCTAAAAAAGTCTTCTCTCGGTGTAGGTACAAAACCTAAACCTTTGTTAAGTACTTTGGTCTCATCCGGCGAGAGAGTCCTAGTGGATAGGTTGACCACTAGGGTCTCGCTGGTTGGTTCTTGCCCTGACTCTGGGTCACCATCTGGGGTTCCTCTCTCGCCCAATGAATGTGCCGTCCTCTTCCTCTTCTTCTGCCTCTGCCCCGGCCGCGGCCTAAAAAAGGCACATATGGTAATATAGGGTGGGGTTGAAAGAAAGGGTACTTGGGTTGCCAGGGTATTGGTTGGTTAACCGGATACTGTGGATAGCTGAAGTAAGGTTGGGGTACGTTGTCATCGGTACTCCACCCGCCAGAGGAAGAACTACTGCTATAATTACAAGGTCTCCTATTAGAGGGACCTAACTCATCTGAAGAGCGAGACTGAGAATCAGCCTCGAAATCTTCTTTGATGTGAGGGTATATTTTGTCCCTACTGAAATTATTGATATCCTTCTGAAGTTTAGAAATCTTTTGTTGAGTCAGGTACTCCTTAGTTTGATTGAGTTCTGTATTGATTTCTGCAAGCCGACTCTTAAATGCTGTGAGGGTAACTGTGGTCTTTAAAGTACTCTCTACAAAGTTGATTTGGATATTAATAGATTCGGCTAGATGCTTAGAGGTGTTAATAATAAGAACCAGCCAGTCCATGGTACACTTCCAGGCAATCTGGGCCCAGTCCTTCCTAAAGGCCAAATCTTGTAAAAAGATGTGTGGCATATTGGACACTAGTAATCCACTTGGGGCTATGTTGGCCCTCAAGTATTCTGTCATTATAGTTCCGTGCATGATTTGCACTGGACATGAACATCTGGGAACTACACCCATTATTGCATATTTTGATGTTGATAGACCGTTGGCAAGAGAGTAGCTGCATGACCTTGCTAGACTTGTACCCGAATGAACGCTTCATCACTCTCACAGATGCCATAGAATCATTCCAGTTGGGGACAGGCCAATTCATACAATTTGTCAAAATAGCAGCCATGGCCTGTGGAACATGGCCCTCCATCCCAGAGCCCGCCCTCCTCCCCACCCCGATGTCCCAAACATTGGAAACTTTGCTGAATATGGCAGTGGCTCAGAGGTTGATCTCCCGCATCTATAGGGGGTGAAGACTACCTCCTCTAATACAAGGGTATGATAGAGACTTCTAGCTACCTTTGAATTATTCCAAGGCGTCAGGCTGGATCCAGAAGATTTTTATGAGCAGTAACCCTGCGCACTGTTAGGTGGCGTCGATCAGCTTTGGGTCTGTTGTCATCGCCGGATATGACGTTGTGGGTCCATATAAGGGCTACCCCGGTGTGCTGACCTCCGTTCTTTTTTTCTGTGCCAGCAAGCACTAATCCGAGGAGACCTACCCCTCAGTCAATTTTTGACTGGCTTTTTTTTAATTTTTTTTATCTTTGGCAACTATTTTTGGGAGTTACTACTTCTGGTGCATCAAGGATGTCCTACAAAAAGCCCAGCTTTAAGCAAGCCCTGCTTATCTTGTCATCGGCAATGTCTTTGATGGATCTCCACCTCATGTGTCTTTGGTGTCTGAAGAGTGACCACAACCCAAAGTTGTGCTCCGAGTGTCTGGCCATGCATCCGAAGGCTTTGAGGGAGTGGTCTCAGAAACTGATGGTGACCCGATGCGCGACTCTGCGCAAGCCGAGGTATCGGTCGAGAGGAAGGTCCCCGGGATTGGTTGTAGAGTCCTCCATTGTCATCATCTCACTCTCAGACCTCGGGCGATTGGGTAAGTCGAAACACAAGAAAAAATACAACAAGTAGAAGCGTTTTCGACTTCTCCTCGTCCATCGGCTGATAAGATTGAGGGGTCAACGCTCTAGGCCTCGTTCTGTGGAACCTGTGCCTCGGTTGACTGCGCTCCTCCCCGAGTTTTCAGGAGCCGGAGCAACCCCTGCCCAACTGAGTGAGTTTTTTGAGGCCATGCTCCTCATTTCTGGGCAGCCTCACACTTCTGAAGCACCTTTGGGCACTGCAGAGTCGGAAAAGGCCCCTTCGGGTTCCACGCTGGCATCTTCAGTCTCTGCGCTGAGGGGCACCCAGGGATCCAGAAGAGATCCAGTTCTGGATCCAGACCAGCACTGGTCGTACCACCTGGACCTTCCCCAATGCCGGTCCCAATGCCAACCCTCCCTGTGCTGTCCGCACTTATGGGTGGCACCATCCCCATTGTAATCCCTGTCTGCAACACAGAGCGAGATGGGTGTCGTATGACACCAGCAGGAGCTTTGTCTGCTAGATCGGATCCTGAGCCCTTTTATTATGAGTTAGGCTTCAGGGTGGAATGAGAGGGGACGCAGAACCCTTTAAAATACCAGCTCCATGAGTAAATGGACTGACGTGAAGACTTGGGTGAGGCAAGGGGACTGGATACTTCACCAAATACTTACATTGTTGTCTGTGAACACTGCCTGCCATTTGGGCTGTTATACCCACACACTGTGGAATACAGTTGCGCAATGCTTTGAGGCTGCGAAGACACAGCGAAGTCACAATCTGTTGTGGACTGGACACATTAGACTCGCTACGAAGGATGGTTTCATCAACAGTGGCCCTGAGGTGCCATGCCTTGCTAAGGCTGTCTGGGTTTTCAGGGGCTAAGTTTCCTTGGTTGGCATGGTCTTTGATGCCACCTGACTATTTGGAGAGAGGGCAGACTCAGGCACTCAACCACTTTAAGGAGTCTTGGGCTACGCCCATGTCCTTGGGCCTTGCGGTGACCCCACATGCCCCCAGTCTGCCTTTCACCCTTTTCATGGCTACGGAATGGGCCTCCAGCTGTGTCCAGTCACGGCCTGCCACTGCGCCGCACATGCTGCCCAGCCTCTGTGAGGCTGAAGGCGTGGGATCCACCGACCTCATTGGACCACAGCGTACTGCCTACCTGAGGTGAGGAGCGACACATAGGCAGTGCAGTCCAGTATTGGGGACAACGACACATTGACACCACGCTTTTCATCATGGGCAGGAGGGTGCCCAAGAACTGTCAGGGATTATCTCTCCCTGCCTGCACTACTAGTAGCCTGCATAGCCCTGTTACAGGACGACAACCCATCTCAACAGGGGGACCCAGGGGTCCACAGTGAAGCATGAAAGGCCCTTGTTGGTGACTGCAATGCAGCTTTTTTGAGGGAAAATGCCCATCCACCACAACCTCACGGCCAGAAGAGAGGACACACCTAGTTGGGGCCATCGGGCGCCCTAGGCTGCCCTTCCCTCATTTGATTAGTGACCTCCACACCTCACTCCCTATTGGGGAGTGCTCTTCTCTACCCTACTCTTCAAGGGCCAGATCCTGCCCAACCCACAACCACACCCTCCTCCTCAACCCATTCCGTGCCACGAGATGGTTGCTCATCACTGTGATAAGGCCACAGATTACGGAGCAGTGACAGAATCTTCTGAGGGTAACACAAGTGATCTGCTATATACGGGGGACCACCACTCCAGGAGAACCGACTCATGCCACAGAGTGCAGGGATGAACCTAGGACTCGCACCTCTACTTGGTGCTGCGAAGGGACACGTCAGCTTGCCACTCCACTGCCTGTTATCGAGGAGGAGCCCCGGAGGCAGTCTGAGCCTCCCCCTGCTTGGCGATGTCCAACGGCAAGACGGCGGGGAAACACACCCGCCAACTACTGTTCTCGGGAGCTATCTCCCAACCTCGCCCCCTGGCCTCACCTGCAGCTTCCGCGGCCTCCGCGAATGAAGCATATTTGGACACTGCCACAGAACGCATTCTCCAGGTAATTGCAGCAGTGCGCCAATGCCTGGAAGCCATGGACTTAAAGATCATGGACCTCTCCATGGCTTCTCACTCGATTCGGTCGGACATTGCCAGCTTCCACGATAAGGTAACAAACTTAGACCATCATCTTACAAAAGTTGAAGGCCAACTAGCATGGCTACCGGAGTGCGATTCAGAGTTGCAACTCCTCCATGCTAAACTTACGGACCTAGAGGACAGGAGCCGAAGGGACAATGTTAATCTTTTTCGGTAAACAGGAACACCGGGTGGGCACCCACGTAATAGCATATTTCAAGGAACTCCTACCAGGGCTCACAGGCCTTAGCTTCTTCCCAGCGCTGGAGGCCCAACGGGCCCACAGAATTGGCCCCATCCATAAAGCAGACTCAGGAAAGCTTGTTTCCTCCGCCGTGAGCAGGCACGTCAGGTTATCATGGCGGCGAGGGCACATGGCCCTGATAGGAAGGAGGGGTCTGATATCCGAATGGCCGCAGACTTTTCCCGCTAAACCAATGAGAAGAGGAGAGCGTTCCTGGCCCATTGCCCGCAGCTAAGAGACACAAATATCAAATTTGGCCTTTTCGAACCGGCTCGCATGTGGATCACGAAGGATGGCAGATCTAGAGACTTCTTCTAACCGGCAGCCCTCATTTCCTTTTTGGCTACCCTTACCACATAACCCATGGACCATACCTCCACATGTATGCAGTCAAACTCTCCCTCTCCGGACCTCCCACACACTTCGACCACGACAGGCATGATGCCAATTCAGCGAAGCAGAAAAGGGGTAGGACTTATGATTGACCACAAAGATCCCAGGAAGGCTGAGAACATGCCCTTCAGGCCGTGATCGCTATTACTCAAGACCTTAAAGAGAGACAAATTCTGATCTCCCTTGAAACTGCCACCTCCTACTATTTGACTGACACATACGCCGGTAGATAATCGTAACAGCAGAGGTTTCCCTGTACGGACGCTGAGAATGTGCACTCGGCGGACGGCTAAGTACCCTACACCTCTTTATCGGCCACTGTCACTTTTGCTAATGACATAGATGTTGTTGCTGTTCTTGTTCTTATTCTTGTTTCTATGGTAGACACAAAGTGAGACTCTCGCAGCCTATTCGGCTGCTGATCTGTTTGTATTGCATTACAGTATTAATGTTTTAACCTGTTCTCATGGTTATGATGTGTACGTAGCTCATGTTTTTCATAAGATATATAATGCTCGTGGAGATCCTGCATTGTTGGTGGGGGGTGGGACTCTTAAGGTTCCACCACTACAGCTGATTAGGGGCTCTCAACTCGTGGCTATGCTGCCTCGCCTTCCTTGGGTTCAGCATGGCCTGAGGGCACAGAGGGTAACTTTCCTATATGGATACGCACTCTCGGACGACTACAGCTCCCCTCCCCCCCAACTCTTCCAGGTCCCTAAGTCGTTCTACCGCTTCGGGTAAACATGGCTGTTCCCACGCGCTATGGCCTCTCGCGGCCCTCTCCTCGGTTAGTACTACTATAAATCTTTTGAGTGTTGCTCCTGGTGGCACATACCCTACTTCAACGAGGACCGGGGCAGGCGTGTAGAGGGAGTGCCCAATGCTATAGCTGACGATGATGTTGAGAGATTGCGCTCCATGTCAATGCTATGGGCATGTCTGACAATACTGGCGCTCACAGTCCTCGACAGGGGGACACTGACGTCAGGAGCATCCTTCCATTCTAAATATGCCATTGTCCCCAGAGCTATCTCCCAGGAGGACACCTGTATTCCCATGTTAGGCCAGAGGCGAGGAGCTCCTCGAGGACACACTCCCGATTTCTTCTTCTTTTTGTTCTCCAAGGCGTTTGGCCCCCTCTCCCCACCACCTCCCCTTTCCCTACATCTGTGCACACTCCCCCCCCCTCCCTCTGGCCCACCCCAGCTGTGGAGGCCTGCACTGCTCCACCCTTTCTACATTCGCGCCCCTCCCGCTTCCCCTCTAGGCGCGAGCCCGGCTTGCGGACCATGCAGGTTTTGACCCGCAGTTCTACAGCACTTATATTCTGCAAAATGTACACCTTGGTTTCCAAAATATCCCAGGTCCACTCCCTTGTACAATAGTTGTATTCCTTCTCTACTTCTTTATTCTTCTTCTCTCTATCTCCATCGGCTTTCCTTCTCTACCCTATTCACTTTTATTCTTCTCATTTCTTTCACATCTCACTCTTCCTGCCTTTCTCCCTCTCTTTCCACCCTTGATTGAGTCCGCTCTCTACCTTGCACCGACCAGGGGTTCCTGCACCCCCCAACAGCGCTCCCCTATATTTTGAGCAACACCCTGCCTTACCTAAGACACATGTCGCCCCAGGCCGCATCGCCATAGCAAGGGACCACTGCGCACAGCGATATACCTCGCCTGACGCTAGCATGGGTTCTCCCCTTCCACGAACAGTTCTCTCCTGGAACATTCATGGTCTCACACACTTCATCAAGAGACAGATGGTTCTGTCATATCTGCAATCCAAACATGCAGACATTGCCCCATTTCAAGAAACACATCTTTCCCCACAGGAATCAGAGAAACTCAGCAGGGGCTGGGTGCCATTGCCAGTGCTCAGAGAGGCTCCCGTTGTGTACCCGATAATACACCATGACCCCCTCCTCCTCCACCCGCCGTAGTCTGGAACAGGCCAATATGGAATTGAATGCGCTATATACCTCCCTGGCGGAATACGCATTGCAGCGGATGAAACAGCGCCACTGTGAACACATGGAGAAGGCAGGACGGTTACTAGCTGCCCAACTTCGTCAATAGGACACAGCGTTGGCTATACCAGCTATCTGGGTTCTTGAAGATACGATCCTTGCTCATCCACAGGACATCGCTAGTGCGTTCAGTAGATTTTATCAGACCTTAAATACTCCAGAAGCGGTAAAGGATCGCAAGGAATAGTCTGCCTTCTTCGATAAGGCACAATTTCCACGAGGACGGCAGGGCACTCCTAGAGGAAGAAATAAGCAAGACTGAGATTGAGCAGGCTATAGCTAAACTCCCCTATCATAAGGCCCCAGGCGATGACGGGTTCCCTGCAGAATTTTACAAATGGACCGGAGCAGAGACAGTGGACTCCCTTTACGATGCCTTTCGCGGCGCGGACCGCACGGGTTCGCTGAACCCTATTTCCAATAGGGCACCTATAGCAAGATTACCCAAATATTGGAAAGACCCTTCTTTATGTAGCAGCTACCGCCCCATCTCCCTCCTTAATGGATATAGAAAGATACTGGCAGGTGTCCTGCGACCCGCCTGAAGAAAGTGCTACCGTCCCTTATTCACTATACACAAGTGGGTTTTGTACCCGACCGCTCCTCCGGGAACCACCTTCGCACTCTTTCGCATGCTCTATGGGCCGCCCATGATTCCTCGAAGGAGGCCCTCGCCCTATCCCTTGACACCAAAAAAGCATTCAATAGGATAGAATGGTGGTATCTTTTTGAAACCTTGAAGCGGTTGGGGTTAGGGACCTTATATTCTCCAGAAGCGGTAAAGGATCACGAGAAATTGTCTTCATTCTTCGATAAGGCAAAGGTTCCCAGCCTTACAGAGGACGGCAGGACACTCCTAGAGGAAGAAATAAGCAAGACTGAGATTGAGCAGGCTATAGCTAAACTCCCCTATCATAAGGCCCCAGGCGATGACGGGTTCCCTGCAGAATTCTACAAATGGACCGGAGCAGAGACAGTGGACTCCCTTTACGATGCCTTTCGCTGCATGGACCGCACGGGTTCGCTGAACCCTATTTCTAATAGGGCACCTATAGCAGTCTTACCCAAACCTTGGAAAGACCCTCTTTTATGTAGCAGCTACAGCCCCATCTCCCTCCTTAATGGTGATATAAAGATAATGGCAGGTGTCCTGGCGACCCACCTGAAGAAAGTGCTATTGTCCCTTATTCACTATACACAAGTGGATTTTGTACCCGGCCGCTCCTCCAGGAACCACCTTCGCACTCTTTCGCATGCTCTATGGGCCGCCCGTGATTCCCGGAAGGAGGCCCTCGCCCTATCCTTTGACACCAAAAAAGCATTCCATAGGATAGAATGGTGGTATCTTTTTGAAACCTTGAAGCCGTTGGGGTTAGGGACTGGATTCATCAACAAGGTCTGCTTGTTATATGAAACACCGATGACACATGTGAATTGTGGGGGATTGCTTTCTGACGCTTTCCCGGTTAGAAGAGGAACTCGACAGGGTTGTCCACTGTCTCCATTGATTTTTCTACTAGCTGTGGAACTCCTAGCCGCTCTCATCTGTAGATCCAACCTCATCTCTGGCGTACCCCTCCCTGGCGGTAGCCAAATTTGCAGCGCTGTGAGGATACAAAATATATTGGGACAAAAGTGAAGCACTCACTATGTCTCACGTGACATTCTGCTCGGCAGTACAGGACTTCCCAGTTCATAGGAAACAGTCCTGTCTTAAGAACCTCGGTATATTCATCAATAAGGGCCTGGAACACATGGTGGCAGACAACCTAGACCCACTACTTATGAACATGAAGAGGGATTTTGACTAATTGTCCCACTTAGGCGTCTCTCTATGGGGGAGAGTGCAGGGAGCCTGCATGGTAACCCTACCACGGTTTCTGTATACTCTTGGAATGCTACCCTTACACATTCCTGAGCCTCTACTTTTGAGATGTGGATAGGCGAATACGTGCCTTTGTGTGGGGGTCAATGCACCCCAGGTTATCCAAGGCTACACTATTAGCGCATCGTGAGTGCGGAGGAATGGGCTTACCCTCAATAGAACATTACACCCTAGCGTTACAGTTATCACAGCTTGTCTTCCTGCTCCTGGAGGTTCCCAACCCACCCTTGTGGGTCACAGCACAACATACGATTTCACACTCCCTATCTGGCCTCCATCTGCTCTACAGCGCGGGTGCTACCCTACCCAGATCCACTATCCCCATGCCCCAAGCCATGCTAGATTCCTGAAGGAGAGCACATCGCTTGTTAGGAGTGGATCCGAGGATCCATGATCAGGCCCCCATATGGGATAATGCAGGCCTGCTAAAAGGGGGGAAAACCATCAACTGGGAGGCTTGGCGGAGCAAAGAACTCTTACTTATTAATCTACTTATGGCCAATGGGAATCTGAAGCAATTTACAACCTTCCGGGAAGAATCTACACTACCCGACCATCACGTGTGGCGATTCCTTCAGCTCCAACACTGTCTCCGCTGCCGCATGGGAGCCTGCCCTTGGGTGCTTCACCGCTCTCCAGTACTTCACTACCTTGAAACCTGGGGCTCCTTTCGGGGAGTAGCATTGGGCATACATAACATGATAAACCATCATCTATTCTCCTTGCCTCTACTAGAAACGCTCAAAAGCAAGTGGCAGACATATTCACAACAGGATTATGAGCTAGAGGAATGGGCTGGCCTACTGGAGGCAAGAGAGAAAGGTGCCTGCGAGGCTCGCCTGAAGTTTTGTCTCTTCAAACATTGCATGACTAGTACTTAACGCCCCAGAAACTCAGAAACGCGGGCTCCTACCTCAAGCGACCTGCTGGCGTTGTCCCCACCCCAGATGCGACCTGATACATATACTCACTAACTGCCCAACTATCCAACCTTACATGAAGGCAGTGGGGATCACATTAAGGGAAGTTCTGCAATTGCCACCCTCTCCTCCTTTTACATGACATGGGTGAGCTCCAAGGTATTTCCCGCCAGCAATCGTGACTTCTGCACACTGCAATGGCAACAGCCAAACTCTGCCTCCCTAGACACTGGCGTGCTACAACTCCCCATCCCATGAGGAATGGCTGTCAACCATGTACCAAGCTGCCTCCCACGAGCGACTTATCTACAACCTACAAGATAAGGTAGAGGTATTCCTCCAGACCTGGGCCCCCTTTTTGAATGCCCCGGACGACAGGCTGCCCGCATGATGCCCCGCCTAGGGGTATGGCCTCAACCTACAACTTAGGAAACGTTTGTTTCCTTCCCCCGCCTCCCTCCCTTTCCTCTAACCCTGAAAACACTCTCCACTACCCCCCCCTCCTGCCTTCACAACGTCCTTCCATCTGGATCATGCTGTTCACTCCCCTCCTCATTCCCTCCCCCCACCACCCTTGGTCGGTTCTGGTGTTGATGTTATTTGTGATGTTCGTTCTTTTGTTGTGATGTTCGTTTTATCGTTATGATTGGTCTGGATATTCGGATACTCATCATCCTCTTTCCCACTCTTACGGACCCATCTCTTGATCTTTTTCTAGTTGTCAGTGCTTTTTTTAGCCTCAATACCACAGTCTGCTTCAATCATCGTCGGACCGTATATTCCCTCCCCCTTTCCACTCTTTTTCTATCCTCTTTCTTTACCCTCCCCTCACTCTTTTCTTCTGTCTTTCCCCTATTCTTCTCTCACATTTTGCCTTCTCTCTCTTCCTGTCAATGTCTCCAAATCCTTTTAGCCTACTCTATTGCGCCTCATCCATTCTTATTTACCTCCTGTCCTGTTCCCATACTTACGATGACCATCTACCTATATCCGCACCCTGCATAAGGCCCTTCCAACTCCATACCTCGAGGACTCGAGTCCCATCATTGCTGGGGCCCTATATCTAGCCTCTCCTCAATCTTTCCTGCTGTACTTCCGCAGGTCCTAGACTGTGTATAACACGGCGGACGTAGTCCGTATACTTCCACACCAATAGGCTCCCTCCTCCTTTAGACCCCCATTACAATTATCCGTTAGAGATGTGGTTGGGTCTACTAATAACTGCATTCAAAGGGTTATTGCCGTTATACATGCTACCAAGATTGTAACTATGGTCTTGTTCAGCACTTATGCTCTTGTTTTTGTACGAGTGTTCGCTCTTGGGGATACTCTTTCTTGCTCACGTGCTATTGGGAACACATATTCCAATGTAAGGCTGTGTAGTGTGTTTTCATGATTCCTAAATAAAGAATTGCAAAACAAAAAATCTAAAAAAGGTTATTTGTCTACAATGGCCCTCATTACAACCTTGGCGGGCAGCTGAAGCCACCCGCCAAGGTTGGACCGCCGGGCGGCCGCCAATGCAGCCACACTCCCGCCACAGTCATTTTGAGATCCCCGCTGGGCCGGCCGGCGGGGATCACGGCTGCAACACAGGAGCCGACAGTGTTGCAGCTGTGCGACGGGTGCAGTTGCACCCGTCGCGCTTTTCACTGTCTGCATAGGGGCTGTGTCAGGGGCCCCGCGACTCCCCGTACCGCCAGCCTTTTCCTGGAGGTTCAAACCGTCAGGAAAAGGCTGGCGGTAGGGGGACTCATAATCCCCTGGGCAGCGCTCGCTGGGACTGAAGTGGCGGTAAACCGCCGGTCCCGGCGGTGCGACCGTGGCGCTTCCACCGCGGTCGTAATACCATGGGAAGCACCGCCAGCCTGTTGGCGGTGCTTCTGTCGAAACAGCCCTGGCGGTCTTTGACCGCCAGGGTTGTAATGACCCCCAATGTCTGCTTTATGGCGGTTGCCTGATCAACACTCTTTGTTTAAGTCTCCTTTTGTACATAGGTTCCTTAAAGGCCTTATGCATACTTTTCCTTCATCCCTATTCATTTTGCCCAATGGGATCTGAATTTGGTTTTGACCTTTGTGATGTGCGCTCCTCTCAGGCTTCTCCCTTTGAAAACAGCCTTCCTTGTGGCCATTACTTCTTGCCACAGAGTGAGCGATCTGCAGGCATTGTCATCTAAGCCACCCTACCTTTCTGGCTATCCTGATAAAGTGGTGCTTCGAACTAGGGCCTCTTTTCTGCCAAAAGTGGTTATGCCCTTTAATGCAGGCCAATCCATCACCTAGCCTACTTTTTACACACCCCATGTCCTTCTGAGGAAGAGGAGAGACTACCGCATGGACCTTAAAAAGAGGGTTGGCGTTCCTGATGGATGACCAACTCTTTGTAGGGTATGTGACTGCAAAGAAAGGTTGGGCAGTGCAGAAGCGGACTATTCCAGGTAGGTCATACTCTGCATTAAGATCTGAAACACACTAACCAAAAAGCAACCCCCTGAGGATTTGTATGCTCTTTCTAAACCGAGCTAAAGCTGCAACCACTGTGTTAGCATTCGGAGTTCCAGATCTTGACATATGTCAGGTGGCAACATCAGCATCTCTGCAAAAGTTTACCAGACACTACTGCATGAATAGTCAGGTCTGTCGGGGCGTGCACTTTGTCAGTTCAGACCTGCAGGACTTGATACTATCAACCTGGTTTGCAGAACCACCTCCAGGGATGGTATTGCTTGGGTATCTATTCAAAGATAAGGAATCTGCAGCTAGAAGTCTCTATCAGATGAACAAATTATTTGCATTCGGTAATGCTATATCTAACTGCAGACTCCTTACCTACCCACCCATCCTCCCAGCTCTGCAGACTCATTTCTAGGGGCAGGGACTTCCCTTTCAGGGCCTTAGATTTGATGCACCAGTAGTCAGTTTCTTCATAGCTCCACGCTTCTGGCATAGCAAAATTGTTAAAAGGAACCGCTGTCAGCATGCTGGTGTGGCACCTATATGGGACCTGTGACATCATATCCGGCACGAATGAAGCAGACGACAGACTAGGAGTACTAAATACAGTGAGGGGCATGTATCATCTACAGGCCTCCTACTCTGCACCCAATTCCTTGGATTGTATCTAATCCTGCATTAGGGAAACAGACCGAGCCACGAGGGGGGCTACTTTTACATGGATATAGTGAAATATTTCTTGTAATATGTTATCATGGATATGTTTATTGCTTAAATGCCAATAAAAATGTGTACAAAAAAAAAGATGATGACTGAACCTTTTGAACCCATGCACAAATCGGATATAAGGTCACTTACCCTGAAAATAGCCTTTCTAATAGCCTTTCTAATAGTGATCACACCCTTAAGCAGGGTCAGCAGGCCACAAGCACCGACAATACAAGAACTATATCTACAAATCCACAAAGGCAAGGTAGTCCTCCGAACCAACCCACACTTCCTACCAAAGGTAGTAACACAATTCCATGTCAACCAAAGTATGCTACTACCAGCTTTCTTCCAAGAGTCAAAGACACAGGCCGAAAGACCTCTCCATACGCTGGCTGTGCGAAGAGTCTTAATATCTACGGGAAACAAAGGAGTTTTGTAAGGGGAAACAGTTATTTGTTTCCTTTGCCAGATCAAGCTAGGGATTCCCAGTCACCAAAGAAACAATCACTAGATAGATAGTGGAAACTTTACAAACCTACTTTTTTTTTGTGTTGCTAAAGTTCCTAGCAAACTTGCCTATTCACGAAATCTGCACAGCACCAACTTTGGCATCTCCACACACCTTTGCAAAACATTATTGTTTGCTAACTCTTCCTCATTTCAACCCAACTGACCCAAGGAATGGGATACTGCTATATAATCTAATGCACAGCATGTGATTCCAGATAAGGATTGATGCTGCAAAACGAAATAGCTACTTACCAGTAGGAGTAGTTTTGCAGCTTGAAGAGCTTACTGGATTCACATGGGACCCACCCACCGCCCTAGAAATGGACAGGAAACAACCAGGTGGGAAGAGAAAAAAAGAAGGAAAGAATGAAAAAATCTGAAGATTGCAACCACGCACAGGAACTTCCGGGGTGCCATCTGACATCACACAGAGGACGGGCTTACCACCAACTCGTGGTCAACTACACCCAAAAGAATAAACTAAGGACTATAATGTTTCTGGACCCAACCACTAAATGGCAGAATAATGCACAGCATGTGAATCCAGAAAAGTCTTCAAGCTGCACAACTATTCCTACTGGTAAGTAACCATTTTATTTCTAGCCTTCATTTAATCATCAAATTTACCCAGACATACCACACATAAAGGAAACTTGAGGTCCTCATTCCCACAAATCAGCCTCATGTAGAGGGATCTTTGTGCTTTTGATCTATGTGGAAAAGTCTGTTGCATACTTACATAGTAGCCTCACAGACACAAAGGGGGTCATTCTGACTCCCGCCGGCGGCGGTAACCGCACACCTGGCGGGAGCCGCCGAATGACCGCACCGCGGTCAAATGACCGCGGCGGTCATTCTGAGTTTCCCGCTGGGCTGGCAGGCGACCGCCAGAAGGCCGCCCGCCCGCCCAGCGGGAAACCCCCTTCCACGAGGATTTCGGCTCCGAATGAAGCCGGCGGAGTGGAAAGGGTGCTACGGGTGCAGTTGCACCCGTCGCGATTTTCAGTGTCTGCTATGCAGACACTGAAAATCTTTGTGGGGCCCTGTTAGGGGGCCCCTGCAGTGCCCATGCTATTGGCATGGGCACTGCAGGGGGCCCCACGACACCCGTTCCCGCCAGCAAGGTTCTGGCGGTCAAAACCGCCAGAACCAGGCTGGCGGGAAGGGGGTCGGAATGGCAGCGCCGCCATGGAGGATTCCTCAGGCCAGGGGAAAACCGGCGGGAAACTGCCGGTTTCCCTTTTCTGACCGCGGCTTTACCGCCGCGGTCAGAATTGGCCTGGATGCACCGCCAGCCTGTTGGCAGTGCATCCGCGGTCCCCGGCCCTGGCGGTCTATGACCACCAGGGTCGGAATGACCCCCAAAGTGTCCCACCAGTGGTTAAAAGGGTGTTATATTTTAGTGGATTCACCTAGAGTGTTCGTCACATAAAAATAATTCACTGTCTCATGTTTATGTATTAGCCTTACAAAGGAGGAATTTAGTATTTCAGTCTTCGAGAAAACTCAGAAAGTGGGAACCTAACATCACATTTTCACGGATGAGACATAAGCAGAGTGAACGTTGTTTGAATAGTGGTGCACACATTTTCTCACTGTCACAAAGCTTTTGCAAATGAGGTAAACATTTAGCTCTGCCATTTTTTCTTTTCTGTTTTACTTCTGAATATGCTTTAGTTTCATCAGATGATTTCATGCAATATTAAATAAATGGTTTATTACGTTTGTGTACAATGCTTTTAAGGCACATTTCCCCCCCTTTCTTTTATCCATAGAAGTCCCAGAGATGGTGCCAATCCTAATGCCTCAAGTGTCCATGAAGTCTGTGGTTCACCCAGCACAATCCTCTGTGCCCTTTATCTTCAGTAGTCAGGTTGCATCAAGCCATCCTCCTGCATCTTCTTCGGGGACCCAGCAACCACCCCATCATATGTTCTCCACTGTGGACTTCAGCAGCCTGGGATTTGGAAGTAATTTTCAGCACCAGCAATCCCCAGGGGTTGGGGTGGGCACCACAGCAGCAGACGATACTAACCTGGCAACCCTCCTAAATTTAAATTGTCAGGAGGAACCCCAGATGGAGCTGGGTAACATCTTAGGTGATGGTGACCAGTATGCCAGCCTGAACTCTATTGAGAACTCGGACTTCTGCAAGATGCTGAGCGAATCCATGGCCAGTCTTCAGGCACAACACATCGAGGTACAGCCAGCAGAAGCTTCTGGTTCCAATCCAGCAAGCTCAGGGAGTCAGTCCACACTCATGACCTATCCCGATTCGATTACCCGTCTAATGGGTGGAAGGTCAGATGAGGAAAACGGCCAACAGCTAGATAGTGTTGGCAGCTTGCTTAATGGAATCATGAGCTCTATACCCGGAGATGACAACCTTACATCCATGGTGGACATGGACCTGAACAGTATTCTAAACCACCTATCGTGAGTCGACAGGCCAGTACTGCCATATACGCAGAAAGACATGGCTGATGGAATTGGGCATAGACTTTAAAGGGCTGTGCCCAAGAGGCAGGAGAACGATATTAGCACAGACTAGTGGACACATAGTGTCAATGACCTGCCTAACAGTGTCAAGAACCAGAATATGTTACATAGGCTGTAATAACTACAAAGCAATGACAACCTTCAGTCTTAATCGCCCCAACCAGCTGCACATATGGACTTTGTTTGCTGTTTTACATTCATTTTTTTGGGCAACATTTTCTATATTGCCCACAGTATTTAGGGCCTGGGCAGAAAGGTAGGGAGTCTGGTAGATAGTTTTGGGGTTCCTCCTCTTTCTCCCCTGTTCTGTCGCAATAGTGGTTGTGAGAGTATTTTTGTGTAATGCTTGCATCTTGTTTGTTGGGTTATAAACTCACTCAATTCCAATCACATACTTGGTGGCATGTTGTTGGCCTGAGCAAAAAGTATTGGTCTTAGTTCACTTCTCAACATATGAATGGGCAAGAGGACTGAGCTCGTTCAATTTTATGCCTCTCCTCCAGAGGCAATCGATGACCAGCATGGGGCAGTGGAATGAGAAATCATGCACTGCTCTTGGGTCTGCGTCTTGTGATGTACAGAAAATTGTAGTAAGCTGAGATTTATTGCAAACACTAAAACTTCATCAACCATTTTTAAATATGTTTAGGAAACTATATTTCACCTACCACTTATTAACTTTGGGCTCCTTCGAATAATGCATTCTTTATGTAAGTGGCTCCTCCATTAATCTGGCCAGTGTGCCCGATTCATTTTTATTTGGTTTTGTGTTAATAATTGCTGCATATAAGCGCCATTGGAAGAATAATTTAACCTGCACATCTAGTGTTCAGCACATCTGGTATCCTTACCTAGGAAGGAAACTCGAACTAAAATTTGGGAAAATTCGGTGTGCATCTGAAGGAAAGCTAAATAAAAATCCAACAAAAATGTAATAAAACTTCTGATGATTTTACAGCATCCAACTAGGACCTATACCTGGAGCTTCTCCTGAAATCTTATGTTTTTGTTCTCTTGAAATAGCAATACAATTATGTGACAATGGTGTTAATATCAAGGTGACACTTACGATGGTCAAATGCTTGGATCAGGAGCACACTCCAAGACAGGTTGTTCAACTCATCCATGGCGTCAGAGAGCCTGATCATCCGAGCAGCAGCCAGCGACTAAAATTGTAAGCATTGGCATACAATTTCAAGTAAAGTGTCAAGACAGCCTTCCCGCTATCCACTTTCTAATGAATGTAAACACAATACAAAGGAGGAGGCGCCCAGTATTGGGCAATTGGAAGTGAGTGACTGGCTTTGTTGCCTGTCTCTATGATGGAGTAATACGAACCTGTCTCAGTGAGTATTGGTAACTATAGAACAGATTTTCTCATATCTGTGGAAGAGAATGGTGATGTCAAATATGTGATTTTTTTGAACGTTTTAATGTTCCTATGGATTTTATGCTTCGGGTGTGTACATTTGTAACCATTGGCTGCAACCCCTTTATTTTTTTAACTTGAGTAGGCAGTTTTGATAGTTTTCAACAAAGTACTTCCAGAAGTGCACATTGTCGTTCTAGACGGTCAAAACTGAGTATGAAAAACATTGTTTGTGAAACACTGTTTTTTGATTGTAGATACTTTCAGAAACAGTAGAGTATCAACAAAAATAGGCTGATCCCAGAACACATTTCAAATATATACATGTTCGATTTTGAAAATAATTTTAGAATGAGAACATACACATAGGAGGCAAAACTTTCATTTTTTAATAAAAGCCATATGAATCAGCAAAGTCTTTACAAAGTACTGTTGATTGAATACACTATTCTGCATTTTAGGAAAAAAACATAAACAAAGCAGGGAATTGGAATTTTGCTCTTTTTGGCTTTAACACAAGTGCAGTCCGACAATTTAAAGATCATTGAAACTCCGTTCTTACAGCAGCATCACTGAGGAGATAACTTTTGTATCTCTGTACTTGTGGAATAGAGATGGAGCATTGTACTCATCGTATAGGGTTCATATGACAAAGTCCAAGATCGACACTCTCATGGTTGAGACACTTGATATGGCATTATTCAATGTTAAGGCATCTTTTATCATCAATATCTTAAACAAAATCAAATTATTAATTGTCTGTCAAGGTTTTTCTGTTGATCTTTTCTAACATCTTGCCTTCAGATTGATTCAACTATAAAGCGCACCAAAAAGAGTCAAATAACAGTTTTGCATTCTTTGAAACTGGTACTACTTTTGGCTGAAGATCTCTTGCCTGCTACTGTTAAGATGAGACTGTTGCATAGCAACCCGAACATGCGTCTGACACTCCTGCGGTTCCAGGCCTGTGTCCTATGGGCGACCCCTTCATGAGCAGCACAAGGGGAAGAGAGACCAAGTGCAGAGAAACACACCTAAATGTCTGAGAGAAGGAACTGAAGAACATTGCACTAAGTGTTGTCCTAAAGATAGCTTGTTAGTGATGAACACTCTAAAGAAGACCCTCCTAGGAAAGATAGCTTAAGGTAGGAAACACTGGAGAAAAATAGTCTCTATGAAGGTACAGCACACAAGAAACAGACTGTCTCAGAATATGGTGAGTACTGTCCTTTGTCGCAGAAATCTATCCACTCACATATATCCCCAGTTGACATCATCCGTTTTTACACTGTAACAAAGAGTGCTAAAAAAACCTGAACATTGACATTACACCTATCATCTTCAAGGTGCTGCAATCAAGGCCACAAGCAAGACCAGTGCTTTAATTACATACAAGGGCTTCTTGCACTTTTAAAAAAAGTACAAGTGGCCTGAATCTGTTTTTTAACTAATGGAAAAGCTCTTCTGATTTCTTCATTATTTTAGCATCCAGAAAGAACCACAATGCTATAAGAACGTTATTTGCTCCAAAGGGGATAGAAAGTGAAAGAATAACCTTGTTTAGGATGGAGCTGTGCCAGACATCTTCTCCTAAGATGATTGGACTATGTCCTTTGGGTTTTACCGGACCAAGGAGATAACATCTACCCTGTTAGAAAAGGGGCACATAAAGGAAAGTCACAAAGATAGAATTATTACCTGTGACCAGTAAATCAGCATGGGAAAGGATATGGCCAAGCTGTCTGCCCGTTGTTATTTTTTGTCATTTTTAGGTGTGCATCTTGGCCTTGGATTATTCCCTGACCCCACGTGCTCAGGAGAGGATCTTAGTTCTACAGGTCTATGGGTCCAACCTTTTGACTAAGTAAACTGATGAGGCAAGCCAAAGAAAAAAATGCAGCAAGACAAGTCAGGCAGCCTAATGAAAAAAAAAAGATTTTTCACAGTTTCTATCTCAGAAGGTATGGTATGGTGCTGCAGCACTGGATTCAGATATCTTTTTGGCAAAAACAATTGCAACAGCCATTGAAGCTATGGTAGTAGTGCAAGAGGACAGAGAGTGGTAGGGAGACGCCACTGTTAGCCTGGGGAAGAATTCCTCTACTGGTGTAATTGACTGCCATCATTTTGACCCTGCTGTCCACCTCACCGGTGAGTAGGAGCCTTACCAACTAATAGCCACTGTGGTGGAGATAGTAACTACTGACATATGGTACTAAATGATGATCAGACTAAATCAAATAAATTAGGTTCTACACACAGTAGCCCACTAATCATATTCAGACCATTTCTTCTGAATATTGTCTTTAGGTAGTTCGTTAGTGCTCAAGATGGTGGCAGCCAAGAGTGCTATAATACCTCAGAGATGCAAAGTCATCTACTCCTGTATACCTCCTTAATAAAAGAAATGTCCAAAACATGAAGCCTGTCTAATTCTGTTTTGAAAATTGAAAGTCATGGATCACAAGAGCCAAATCCACTCTTTTAATGTGGCAACAGATCTTGCCTCAATCTTAACAATGGGATTAGACTGAAAGTCATAGATTTAAAAGGCCGTATCCCAGTCATCCAGAAACAAGGTGCTCTAAACATTTACGTGTAAGCTTTAAACACCATTAATACTGTGCTATGCCTTATGCACTCCAAAAGCATATCAGATGTAACAACTTTATTCTGACGTACAGGCATTCAGCTTATTCATTGTTAGACGATGGGCTGATCAGGGTCAGCAGTCACTAGATGATTCAGGGTCTGCATTAGGGAGTAGGTCTTCTTCACATTAATTTGACTTGTCTATTACGTTAGGTCTTCTGGAGTCACTAATATTTGTTCTACATAAAAGAGAGCCGCCCCTTGAAGGAAATACTTCTTCTGTCTTTGTTTCCAAGGCATATCCTGAGGGCCGAATGCTTTGTAATAGGGAGAGAGTTGACTTGTTGGATGTATTTTTATTCTGAATTTATAAACATCCCACCCGATTCCTGTTGGACCAGGAACATAGTGTTTGGTCAGGGATATAGACACTTTGGGGGCCATTATGAACATGGCGGTAAACACCGCCTTGTTCATGCTGGCAGTCGTTCTATAGACCGCCAGCCGCCCTGGGACCCCGACGGCTGCATAAAGAACATTCTGCTGGGCTGGGACATTGCCGACGGCTCATCATGGAGCCACCGTCAATGCCGCTGTGCGGCAGGTGCAGCAGCACCCATCACGCAGATCACTGCCGGTAAATCGGGCAGTGACCTGCACAACAGGGCTCTGCACAGGGGCCCCTGCACTGCCCATGCCAAGTGCAGGGGCCCCCACAGGGGCCCTGGAGCACCCCTCAGCCAGCCTTTCCCTGGCGAGGGAACCCACCAGGGAAAGGCTGGAGGAATCAGGGTACATTATCCGGAGAGCAGCGCTGCTTGCAGCGCTGCCCTGTCGGGTAATGTAATCCGCCATCGTCAGGCTGCCTGTCGGCGGTAGCCTGGCAGTGGCGGAGGGCCACCAGAGGCGGCCCTCCCTGTGTTCATAATATGGCGGTTCAGACTGCCATGCCGGTGGCGGTCTTTTCCGCCGTCGCTGGCATGGCTGTCTGAACCGCCAAGTTCATAATGAGGGCCTTTGTGTTTTTGACCATGAAAATGAACTACCTCACAGACCATGCTTCACGTAATGGGCCACCTTCATAAGTTAAACTTCCATGATTCACTCATTTTAAAGACTAAATCCTGGATTTTTGTTCTTTTCTTACCATCTCATTAAAAAAATGCATTAATGGAGTGTTGTTATAGTTGGGTGTACTCTGTGGTTAGTGATGCAATTGTCTTTAATTTAAGAAAAAGCATAGTTTTGTCTTATTGGATATAATTCTTCAAAAAATTGTTAAAACTAGACATATATTAAAATGTGTTCTGGAGACATTCTGCATTATATGAATCGGAGAAAAGATCCAAGATGGATAATTAGAATTATAGCTATACATCGCTTACAAGGCAAATTGAACTGTTTAGTTTTCAAACAAGTGCCTCCCATATCAACATAGACTAACTGTTAAATGCTGAAAGCGACTCCTGTCTCAGTTGCATCTATGAACTTTTTAAGCTTTTGTGAAAATGACCGCTTTAATCACAGAATATATTCTCTGCAAGTGGCCTTTGTGTTTTTTCTGTAATTCCTTTAAACTGCTTAGAAGTTCTAATCCTTTTGATATTGAAAATATATGTAAGTATGCACATTTTTTATGCAGTGAAGAAAATGTATAAACAGTTTGACTTTGCTATAAAAAAAAAAAACTCCTGCACAATTGCCTGGTGTATTCCATTTATGTGTCAAATTTTTACCAGCTTCACATACTTGGTCTCAGTGCATGACAATACACCTTATATATGAGAAGTCTTCTTAAATCATGAGAGCAATCTTTCAAGAAATCATTAGGTTTGAGAAACTTGGCTCTTCCTTAATAAATATGGGTTTTGAGGGTAAACGGATGGCCATGTTTTTTTTTACTTACATGTTTTGCACATCACCATTTGCAGAGACTGTTCTAGAATGGGTCTTCTGTTTCCATATGAGTTTGGATGCAGTTTTGGTCTGATGGAGGTCTCACTTACATTGTAATTTGATCGCTAATGGAGTTACATGCTTTCTTTCTAATTAAAAAAATATATTTTTATTAGCATTTTAAATCAACAACATGAAATACAAAAAGGCAGAGGCAGGTAAGGCATAAGGCAGATGCAAATTACACAACAGTTAGAGGGATCAATAACTTCACGAATACCATGAGAAAAACAGTGAAGTAAGGTCTGTAAAGGGGTCCCCGAAACTAGGCATCATGCACAGCTGCAGAAACTCAGCTCTGTTTTCCAATCTACTAAGCCAGATGCCTGTCTGTCCATTACCAGACCCACTTGTGTGAGGAAGCACAGGGTCAGACGCGCCACAAAACCCAAAAGTGCTCAAGGGGACTCCCCATGATTCAGTACCGCCTCCCGCGGCATGACAGCAGGCGAGGAGGTACCCTAAAGAGGTTCAACTGTAACGATACAACCCCCTGTGGTCCACATGGGGACAGGGAAGTAATATAACATCCCATACAGGCAGCATCTGCACTCTCTGTACCCCTCTAGGCTCCTCCCTGGAAACCACCTTCCTCTTGCAGTCCAACCATTTCACTAGTTCCAACCCCCATCTATACACATCTGGTCCCAAAGTGGAGTGTCTGCAAGCAAGAATCAAGACTAGATCCAGAAATTTGTTTGTGACTTTCCTGACCACAGTACACTCATGTAGAGCTCAGAAGGCACACTCTGGGCTGAGTACAAAATCCTGATCTGTGGCCTTCCAAGACCGCAGTCCAGTATCATAATAAAAGCAAGCAGGACCATACCATATAAAGAAAACCTGCATCCTCCGCAGGACACTACAACTCTGCAGTTAGAGTTTATGCGCTGGGGGGTAGGGTAGGCTTGATGTAAATAATAAAATTATATAGGTTTGAAGCTGGCATTCCTGGATACCTTAGGGGTGAATTCCAGAACCTTCCTCCAGGCCGAGTCATTTATGGGTACTCCTAGACCCTCCTCTCATAGGGAACGGAGACCTGCAAGGTACTGCAATTCTGGGACCGTACCATTCACACAGTTTGAGAATCAAGGAGTAAAAATTGACCCACAGGAAGGTTATAAGTCTCTCAGAGTTCCGAAAAAAGTACACAGCTCACCCCCCACAAAGAGATTGCCCCGGGCAGTAATCCCGACTGATGTCCATCCATTGAGCGCCGACCACCCACCCCCGGTCGCTCCCAGCCCTAACCAGCAGGAGCTCACTCGTATACGCTGTCGTGAGATGAGTCCTCCGGATAACCCTGGCCCAAATATAGTGCGCTGTTGTGGCCAATACATTTGAGTTCTGCACTCTAGAAGAAGTAGTCGGCTTCCTCAAGGCACTAATTAATAATTACATTGATGGCGAGCCTCCCTCGCACATACCCGTGCCCCCTCCCATAGGTAGGCCCACCAATGAGCCACCCACTGGAGCTGCTCTGCAAAGTAATACAATTCAGGATCGGGTGCCGCTAGGCTACCCTTCGCTAATGGCAGGTGCAATTTCCAGTGTGCCACGCGTCGAAGTGAGGTGCCCTCATACAACAACAATAGTAATATACTACCAAGTTCTCGGCAGAACCTCTGGAGCTGCTCCATTGGGGAGGGCCACAAGCAAATAAAGGAGGTGGGGCAGGACAACCATTTTCTAAACAACCACCCAGCCACCCACCAATAATTGCAGTGTGGTCCAGAAGGCCACTGAACACCACAGTTCAGTGGGAGCATGAGTATAGTTTCCTTCGTAAACGGTTGCAGTGTTCCATCAACAGCTACCCCCCAGATACCAAAAATTGTGTAGCTCCCACTGCAACGTCCTTCCATGGGAACAGGGCTATACTCCACCAGATCAGCCCGAAAGGGGTAGACACATGATTTGTCCCCGTTGACCTGGATGATGGGTGCCCTGCTCTCCTCCAATATCAGGGTGCCCATATGGATCCTAGCTAATGGACTAGTGTAGAGAAGCTTTATCCACATAACAAAAGGTAATCCAAGGCCTGTGCCAAACAGAGTGGCTTATAAAAAACTCCCAAATGAGTGAATCAAATGCCCTGCTAATATCCACTGAGATGATCTGAGCCTTCACGGCAGCTGCTTCTGCTGATCCAAGGACAGAAGTAATTAACTGATATTAGGCATGGTGCTATGTGTCATGATAAAGCCAGTCTGGTCAGGATAGACCCAGGAGCACATGTGGGGAGCAAGTAGGTTGTCAGAATATTGCTCAAAATCTTATAATTGGTATGGAGAATGGATTGGGGACGATAGGAGCCAGGGAGGAGCGGATCCTTATCTTTCTTCGGAAGCGACACAATAGCGGCCCCTCGCCATGTCTCGTACCTCCTGTTCAGTGATATCCGCACCCAGTTGATCCACTGCCTTGCAGTTGATATAAACCAGGGACAAGTCAGAAATGTAATTCAACATGTCCATCTCACTACATCTCACACCCACTGTGTACAAACCCAGGTCTTGTTGGAGAAACATTGTATTGATTTCTTCCTGCGTAGAGACATCCCATCCCAAGGCGTCACACAGTTTGAGAATAGGGTACCCACTGCTCTCACCCTGCAAATACCATGCAAGCATCCTACCTGATCTATCCCACTCAGCAGGAGCCCTACTGACATAAACTCAATAATCAAAGCATTGTAGGTATTCAACGCATTCAAACAGCTTCTCCTGTTACTCCAGGAAGCAGCCTCTACCATCCGGTGTCCCTTCTAACCCATGGGGAAGACCGTTGAGCTCTGCCTCCTGCCACTGGATTTTGCAGTTAACTGAGACAGCGCACACACTTTACTGGAGATGCAAAAACCTGAATCACCACCTTCCTGGCTTCCCACTGATGAGGCTTAGCCTGTATTATTGAGACAGTATAGCACGATGCGCTCACTCCATAGGATCAGAAAGAGCTGATCCTCTAACATTGGGTGGGGGGGGGGGTAGAAGTGCCAAGTAGGGACACTAGGTCTGGGTGAGGACATCTGGAACAATATAGGGGGAATAATCGGAGTACTTTTTTGCCAAATATTCTACCCCCACCACTTGGAGGTTTAAATTCTATTGAGTCAGACCAGAAGGTCATTCAGGCTAGAGCAATATAAATATAGTTGAGCTGCTGGATTGCAGACTCCAACAGTTAATCAGATCCCACTGTGCTGCCCAAAAGCAGGCAGCATCCGCAATTCTGCCCGCCTGTGCACCCCGCAAGGGTGGATGTGACCTATCTAAACTCAGATCTACCACCCAATTAAAATTGACAGCAACTATTCTCCAGTAAAGGACCATCTTGGACAGTAGAGGGGCCAGTTCGTTAAGAATTGATGGCGGGTCTACATTTGGGGTGTAGCTATCCTTACCATCCAAGCAACCTTGGATCCTTGGTTCTCTGGGCGTGCCCCATGGCCACCCCAGTGATTAAGAAAAGGGTGCCAGAGAAGAGGGCCACTGCATACTGCTTCCCTACTGTGGCCCCTGTCCAGCCCACCCTAGGTTAGATCACGAACCCAGCAAGCTGCACACCAGATGGCATAAGGGGCTAGGAGAGTATCGTAGGACGTAGCATTGGAGGCCTCTTGGGCAAGAAAAATACAGATAGAATTGAGCTTCAGGCAGGGTAAGAAGTAATAAGGAGGAGACACCAGGAGCCGTAAGAGTTACCATCCAACATGCAAGAGGGACCACAGGAGAAGGAGCCTCGCCAGCACCACACCAGTGGGGGGTTGGTAGCCATCTCACCAAATCGAGTGTTCTGTGTAGTCCACTGTGGAAGCGATTAGCGACAACAAGAGATACCAATAGCATATCTCGAGTTCATGCGGCGTAGAGAAGGAGTGTTCAAACCACTGCCAGGAGCACTCACACAAGAGTAGTGAAGCATGGATGCAGACCCAACAACATTCAGCCCTCTGAATAGGCGGACTGTGCAAGCACTGGTGCCTGCATCCATGCTGCATGCCCACCACCAGTGGGGCCATCAATACCCCTGATGCATGCTAACTACCTGGCAGATACGTATGCCCGGCAGGACATTAGTCTGCGCCCATACCACCTCCATATATGTCTAGGGGCCCAGGAGCCCCCAATACCGTTCTTCAAGCCCAGGAGGGACGGGTGGGTGAGGAGGCAAAAGGCACGTGTGGTCTTCGCTACACCTGGGGTGTGGCCGGAGACCAGTAACTTCTCCGTGCGCTGGCTCCACTGGGACCCGTGTACACCGTCCTTGGGGTCCCGAGCACCTTCCTAGCGCAGGTGAGAAGGTAGAGGTGGCAGTCAGCAGCAGTTTGGGAGCGAATGCAGTGAGGAGTTTGATTTGTGCGACCACTGCTTACAAAGTGGGGCTGCCATTTTGATCCTGAACCGAGGTCCGGCGACGATATGTGTCTGCGCCCTGACACTGTACCTGAGATGGCATCTGAGGCCCCCCACTGGGGCACGGGTGTATACAGGGAATGTGCTGGTGGGAGCAGGCTAGGTACTGCAACTACAAGTGGCTGTGCGATGGCGGGTGGTGAACTCAAGTCATCCGCTTCCTCAAGGCATGGTACCTGGCTCCACCCACTTCTTTCTAATGTTTAATGTGTGTTTGCCAGCATGAATTTGTTCTAGTTTCATGTCTGTTGCATTCTGCTGCCAGCTAGGGGTTCAGGTTTAATAGAGAGTAGTTGTATTTTTTAAACGTGTGTATCGAAAATGTCTGTAATTAGGCCTCTGTTGCATTGGTAAACCTGGTCAAGCCTGTGGCTTACTCCTGTGGGAATGCATGAATGATCTCCTTCCTAAATCACAGACGCACATATCCCCACGAAAGCAGACCCATTAGAGCCATCCATATCCATGTCAGAGCAAGCAACAGCATTGTTTCAGGGATCCACCTTAGCCATTTTGTGAGGCGTTCTGTCTGAAGGACTAGTTGAAGGCCCTAGGAGGTACAGAACACGCAGTGCACAGGGGTACTGTCTGGCTCGTGGAGGTAAGCTCTTACCTCCACCAAATTTGGACAGCTGGACCTTTGAACAGTCAGGATCACTTCGGTCCACCACCTGTGTTCCAGGGTTCACGCTCGTCGACAGAAGAGGAGTCCCGAGGACCGGTTGTCACTGCAGAGAGGTGCCTGCTGAAGCAGGGAAGTGGCTCCGTCACGCCACGGGAGATTCCTTTGGTCCTTCTGGTGGAGAATGAAGACAGGTTGTCCTCAGAGCGTGCACAACCTGGAAACTGTTGCAGTTGCTGGCAGGAGCTGAAGTTACAGAGTTGCAGAAGCTTTCTTGGATACTTTGTTACAGCAACAGTATTCCTGGAGCAGTCTGTGGGGTCAGAAGCTGAAGCAGAGGATGCGCAGGAGTGCTGGTGGAGGAGCTCTGTGCACCACCCCTGGGGTGGTGATGGACAGGGGAGTGGTCACTCCCTTTTCCTTTGTCAAGTTTCATGCCAGAGCAGGGACTGGGGATCCCTGAACCGGTGTAGACTGGACAAGGTGGGAAACGTTTGTGCCCTTAAAAGTATTTCCAGAGGCTCTGGGAGGATACCCTTCCCATGCCTCTAACACCTATTTCCAATAGGAGAGGGTGTAACACCTCTTGCCTAAAGGAAATGCATTGTTGTGCCTTCCTGGGATTGAGCTGCTTAATCCCCAGGAGGGCAGAAGCCTGTCTGTGAGGTGGCAGCAGCTGGGGCTGCAGTGAAAACTTCAGAAGACTGGTATAGCAATACTGGGGATCCATGGTGGAGCCCCAGGGTGCATAGAATTGGCCCCCGATACCAGAATCAGATTGGGGGTACCATTTATCAATCCTAGACACCTCACATGGCCATATTCTGAGTTACCATTGTGAAGCTACATATATGTATTGACCTATATGTAGTGCACACTTATAATGGCGTCTCCGCACTCACAAAGTCCCAGAAATTGCCTTCAGGAACTGAAGGTTAGACATATAGGTGATTTATATGTTACCTGGTGCAGTGAAAATGGCTGTGAAATAGTGTTTGCACTGTTTCACTCAGGCTGCAATGGCAGTCCTGAAGAAGTGGTTGTATGAGCTCCTTATGCCTGGCAAAAGAAATGCTGAAGCCCATAAGGATCTCCTGGAACCCTAATGCCCTGGGTACCTAGGTACCATGTACTACGGACTTATGGGGGGGGGGGGTCCAGTGTGCCAATCTGGATTGGAATATGGAGTCACTAGACTATAGTGACAAATTTGGAGAGCAGAGAGTATAAGCACTGGAGTTCTGGTTAGCAGGACTCCAGTGACAAAGTCAAGCGTACTGACAAAACAGTAAAACATACTGACATGTAGGCCACAAACTATGAGCCCTGGGGTCCTGGCTAGCAGGATCCCAGTGAGACAGTAAAAACACACTGACAAACACTGACAAGCAGGCCAACAATGGGGTTAACCATGGGGTTAACCATGCTAGAAAGAGGCTACTTTCTCACAGAGACACTCATTGTTCGTGCCCAAAGACGGACGTGTCAGCATGTCCTTAAGGCTTCTGTCCTTTTTTGCTCTTGTGTTCACCATTCCGCCACTCCTGGATGTTGTAGGCCTCCATCAAGAGCAGGGCCTGTTGGCAGCAGACTGGGACTCAGTGCGAAAGAGGTGCAAAAAAGAAAGTGTCAGTGGTCCCCTCTCTCGTGAACTTCTCAGCCCTCAGGGATGGAAGGCCTCGCCCCAGTCAGAAAGCTCTCGGTTGGTGTTGTGAATGGGGGAGGGTGTTGCAGACCAGGACGCTGCTCAGGAGGCAGGGCCCTCGCTGGCTGCTAGCTAATGGTGCATGCAGTGCTCTGTGCCTAGGCTCAACGATGCAGTCCCCTTTGGAGGCACAGGAGACCAAGAGATGCTCAAGACCAGAGGGGGGGCGGTGTCTGGGTTGAGTGGAGAGCGTCAGGGGAGCAGTAGTCTCTACCCTGGGCGGGGCAATCGGGTATGGCTCAGGCTTGCAGGGTTAGGATCAGCGTTCCAAGGTGCCATGTTCATATATGCTATGCCTACCTCCAAGCCACAGCCCCAGTGGGCCACATCCGCTCTGGCTCAAGCGAACAGTTGAGCCCGGCACTAGACTCCTCATCACAGGTGCCTCACTTGACTGGGGGGAGGGAACAGTGTTCCTGAGCCAGAGGCCTTTCGCCGCTCTCCAGTTCCGACAGACCCCCAATACTCCTAACTTAAGGGGTGCTGTGGTATCAATAGATGGTCCCTGGCCCAGTGCTGCCACATCCCCACTGCCGCAGCCTCACCGCTTTCGTAGGGCAGCAGGCAGTCAGGCCAACCCATGGGGCCCGGGTCTGAGCTTCAGTCGCTCATTTCTCCAAAGCTTGTGTGGCACCTCGAGGATCTGGTTCCACTGCATCGTCTCCACGGCGCAGTAGACCTTGATCAGGTCACCATGCTGGCAGTGCTCCTCTATCTGCCACACCCACCTCACTCGTTCAGGGCTCCCATGGCTTCCGCAGATGCAGGGGTCTAAACTCTGTGCTCCGCAGTGGGCGGTACGACTCTCAAGCCGCTTCGTCCCTCTACAATGTGTCCCCAGGGTCTGCCATGCCTGGATGCTGTGACCGTCCAGTGTGGTTGGGCCACACTCGCCATCTTGCGTCAGAGGGTTCCACGTCCTCTATCTGCCACCTATCCATGGGTCCCGTTGCTCCTCTGGTGTTCGTGCACCTCAGGGCAAGTCCCCGGCTGGGTGCTTTATGCTGTAGAGTGCAGTAGATTGGGGAAATGGCAACCTGCCTGCCAGCGGCGGAGAGGACTGTAGAAGAGTACTACTCGTCCACCATCTTGGCCACAGCCCCTACTCCCTCTTTTTAAGTAATGGTTGGCCATCAACTCCATTCCAGATGGACGGTGGAGCTCTCTGTTAGTTCCCTTAATTCTCCTTAGTACATTTGATTCATTGCACTTCTTGATATTGAAGGAAAGTATTTTGCTAAGATAATAAACCAAGTACTGCAGAAAAAAGCTTTTGAGAGACAGCTGACCCCAATATACTAATCATGGTTCAAGAGAGGAAATAGCATTGACTTGAACTTGCTATGCCTAGCCACTTTACCGAAGCAAACAGTGTCGAGCACATGACAATCCTTATATGCTGCCTTCATCAGTTTTTACATTTACCTTTGACAACGTGGCTAAAAGCAGACTTTGGACAAAACGTAGGCACTTGGGGTATTCCTTCTCCCTAGTTATCAGCAATTGTTTGTGTAAAAGAACGATAAATACACTGGAAAGTTCATGTATAAGCCCAGGTAAATTATTTATTTGTGTAAATGCCCCAGCCGCCCGCTCTTTCCACCTCAACCGCTACTCCTTTGCGTGTGCCGCGTTCTAATACATGACGAGTGAGTCCGTTCTTGGAACCACTCGTCATCTTCACCACACATCTCCCTTCAACATTTAATATGAACACAAAATTCAAGATTAATCCTTAGGTTATGTTACAATCCCAGAAAATAAAAACATTACAATCAAGAAAGAAAGTTAACAGTCAATCTAATATGTAGTCCTTGAAATGTTGAGGAATCATTATTCTTCTGTTCATTTAAAGACAGTTTGGGCCCAGTGTTCTCCATCTCTTCTGAGGGAACAACCTTCTCTCTTTATGACTCAGACAGGAACCAGTCTCTTCATGTTCCAAATTCTTCCATCTGAAGTTTTAACTGCATTTTTGAATAACTTGAGGACCTTCATAGGTCTAGTATATTTTGACCACTCTGCACAACCAACAGGAGCCTTAATTCTTACTTCATCCCCCACTTTAACTATCTTCTCACAACCTTTTTTCCTCACAGCATAATCCTTCGGTCTCTTGAGTAACAATTTGTCTTCCCTTTCTCTCTGCCTTGTTTCAAACAAATTAAGTTTGTTCTTATTCCAATCCATCCATCCAGGACACAACTTGGTATTGGGTACTCGTCTTCTGAAAAGTTAAAACAGAGATTTTCCAGTAGTTTCATGTGGAGTGAAACGATATGCTGTAATTCTCCTCATTAGCTCTTTCCTCCAGTCCAACCCATTTACTCTCGCCAGTTGAATGCTCTCTTAGATATAACTTTTGAATATCTCTACAGCACCATTTGTTTCAGGATGATAAACAGCAGTTCTTTTGTGAACAAAGCCACAACTTTCCAGATAATTCTCAAATTCTCTTGAACAAAATTGTGGACCATTATCTGACAAAATTGGTATAGGAAAACCTTCTTTCCTAAATACTTCTTCTAAAAATAATCTCGTACTGTAAGAAGATATGTCACACATTTTTAACTTCAACCCACCTTAAATAGAAATCCATTAGAACAATAAGATAAGGTGTTGAGTGTTCAGTTTTGCAAAGGACCAACAATATATATGGCTACATTATCCCACGGTTTGTTCGGCAACCTTCTACAAACCATAGGTACGTTACGAGTTTTCAAAATCTTGTCACTAGTTAAGCACTGAATACACTCCCGAACCGCTCTTTCACCTTCCAGATCCATGCCAGGCCACCACAAACTAGCTCTCAAATTTTCTTTGGTCTTCACAATTCCCAGATGGCCCTCATGAGCTTGATCTATAATTCTCTTCCTTAGTCTGGAAGGTAGAATTAGCCTTGTTCCTCTCAACAACATTAGCTTATCCACTGCTAACTACTCCCTAATCAAATTCCAAACTTTCTCCAAGTCATTAAAATTCTCATTTCTTATAGCTTCAGTAACTCTGCATAATTCAGTATCTTCCTTCAACGCATCCATCCACTCTTGCTCGGTTATTGCACCACAAGTAATCTCCTCTACATTATTATCAATTACACAAACTTCCCCTTCTAGCACACATTCTCGATCACTTACTTCTCCAGAACTATTAGCATCAACCAATCTTGAAAGACAATCAGCACTCACATTCAATGCACCAGGTAAATAAGCCACATCAAACTTAAACTCTTGCAGTCCAATTATCCACCTTTCTGGCAGATATGCAGTTTAATCCTTTGCTACTGAATACTTCCACTAATGGCTTAGGATCAGATAAGACCACAAATTCCATTCCCCATACAAAATGCCTAAAGTGCTTAAGAGCCCAATATATGGCCAAGGACTCCCTTTCAATTACCAAATAGTTTTTCTCTGCCTCACTCAAACTTTTTGATGCACATGTAATTAACCTTCTCTCTCCTTTATCTTCTTGCATGAGCACAGCACCCAATCCTTTTGCACTTGCAACTGTTACTACAAATGTCGCCTCACAGGTTTGAATGCTTGAAGGCTTGGAGCTTTTTTGAACTCTTCTTTTATGTTCTGGAACTCTTCTTCACAACCTGCATCCCATTTGAATTTTTTTTTTCTTTAGCAAATTCCTCATATTTACAGTTTTTCCGCCAAGTTTCTTATATATCTACTATAATACCCAACTATGCCTAGAAATGAACTAACTTCCTCTTTTGTCTGTGGAGAAACCAACTTCCCAATAGTATTCACCACTTCCAATTTTGGCCTTACTCCACTTCCTGAAATTAAATGGCCCAAATATTCTACCTCTTCAAATCCAAACCGACATTTGCTCTTTTTAAGAGTGAGACCCGCTCTGCTCAGTCGTTCCAAAACTGTGTTAACTCTTTCTAGATGTTCTTCTGCTGTATTCTCAAATATTAACACATCATCTTGATAACAATTCACACCTTTTAGATCTTTCAAAATTCTATTCATGACCCTTTGAAACACAGAAGCTGCCGAAACAAGACCAAACGGCATCCTTTTAAATTTATAAGCACCAAAAGGCGTTATAAATGCAGTCAATTCCTTTGAACATTTCTCTAATTCTACTTGATGATAGGCTGAAGCCAAGTCCAAAGTTGAAAAATACTTTGTCCCTCCAATCATAGACACAATTTCTTCAATGTTAGGGAGTGGAAATTTATTTACCACCACCGCTTTATTTAAGGCTCTTAGAGCCACACACAGACTAATCTCTCCAGTATTCTTCCTGGCTACCACAATGGGTGCCAACCATTCCGTAGCTTCTATCTCAATCACTCCTAAACTCTCTAATCTCTTCAGTTCTGCCATTACTGGTTCCTGTAAAGCTAAAGGAATTCTTCTAACTTTTGACACAATTGGCATCGCATCTGTCTTCAGTATTATTTTGTGCTTATAATCCTTGAGACATCATAACTTGTCAGAAAAAATGTCTGGAAATTTTCCCACAAATTTACACTCACTGTCACTAATCTCCTGAATTTGAACCTGTGGATAAAGATTAGGATTAAGTACCACACCTATTAATTTTTGATGTGTCCAGTTTAGTAAATTATCACCTTTATTGGAGACATAATTTTTTCCTATGATATGTCTCCCTTTAAACTCAATATGTCCTTCAAAAAATCCCAACATTTTAATATGTTGACCACCAAATCCTCCAGGACACACAACCATCCGTTTCATATTCTTGTGTTTTATGCCAAAAATGTTGAAACATTTTTTTGAAATTATCGTCAAATGTGAACATGAATCAAAACGCATTAATAACCTAGTTCCTTCAAGACTAACAAATTCGCTAGGATGCTCACATCAGATTGTGTTCCCACTTGAAAAACAATTTCCTGCAAAACCTCCTTAATTCCTCTCACTTGACCCTCTGCACTATTCCTCTTCTTTTTACTGCGACAACACTTGTAGAAATGACCCCTCTTTCCACAACCATTGCAGATTACTTTTATAGCTGGACAGATACTCGGATTCGCTTTGTGCCCTGACTTACCACATCTAAAACACTCACCCTTAAACTCACTCTTAAACTTTACTGCATCTTCTTTTTTTTATTCACAAGTGCTTTACTCTTCACCTCACATACTACTCCTTCACTTTTTTCAGCTTCACCAGTAACCATTTTCTTTTATTTGTGCTCAATTCCATAAAGCATTTCATCATATGTTTAACTTTTCGCCACACAAATAACTTCTTCAAGAGGTGGTTCATCTTTCAGCCGTAATTCTTCTCTGATTTTATCACTACTACATTTCAATACAAACTGGTCATGGATTTTTTCATCAACGAAAGCACCAAATTTACATGAAGCTGCTAATTTCCTCAAACTTGTAATATACTCCTCCACCGTCTCATCTTTCCCTTGCTCTCTCTTTCCAAAATAATACTGTTCCATAATTGTGCTTTTCCTTGGTAAATAGTGCTTGTCCAATATCAACATACAAATTTCAAACTCATTTAAATTTCTCATTTCTTCACTGTTCAACTCTAGTAAATTCTCTAAACTTCTTGACCTTCCCCACCAAGACAATGCATAAGTAACGCTTGTTTCCTCTCTGCACTAAGAGTCGGCCCACATACCCTGCCATAATGAATAAACATCTTCTTCCATTTGTTCCAAGGATACATAGGTTCCCCAGGACTACTTAAGAAAAAGGGAGGCGGTGTTACATTCTGCATGGTGAATAATTTCACACAACAATGTTAATTCCTACTACTTAAACTTATACGCTTTACACTAATTATCAAAACTTAAAAATGAAATGTCAGTGAAGCAATAAAAAAAACTTTATACTACAAAGTACACACAACAATACCAATTGTTATTATGCCCCAAACAATTTTCCTATTCCCTTCTTTTTCTTTTTAACTGAAAACAAAATAATTTAAAAAAAAGTGTGCCTGTCACCTTGTACTCAGGACAAGCAAGGTAAATAAAGTACAAAAGGTGTGCCTGTCACCGTGTACCTCTTGATAGGCAAAAGCAGAAAAAAAATTGAGTCCATCGTGTGTTTATCAAATAAACATAATGTTCCCTGAAAGCCACAACACAAGGTCTAACATCAAAGTCAAACTTTTTTTTTTTTTTAATATTCCAAAGAAATCCTCAAGTTTCAATTCATGTGTTAATTAGACCTTATTCCGTCCTTGCAGGCTACAAAGGGGTTTGCCAGCTCCAATAATACGAAGTTTCCACAAAGAAAAACAGCTCCTTTAAGCAGCATTCATTAACATTATTCAGGTCTTATATGCCTGCCCCTTTAAGACTGTATTCACCTGTAAGATTTCTGTTCCTTTAATTTCCAGGCAAACAGTCATCAAAACTCAGCATCTCTGCCCCTTTAAGCGTGACTTCCTTTCAACCACTTTCATAACAGGAAGTCTGTCCACCGATCGTCAATCGCTTTATGACAATTCTGCGACTTACTCCACAAAAATCGTCGTTACAGATGCCTTGGTTGCTGCTCCTCACCCAACGTTGAGGCATTTTATCTTCCATCCTATTCACCAGTGTAAAACAACAATAAATACACTGGAAAAGTCATGTATAAACCCAGGTAAATTCTTTATTCGTATAAATGCCCCAGCCGCCCGGCTCTTTCCACCTCAACCACCGTTCTCTTTGCGCGTGCTGCATGCCGCATTCTAATACGTGACGAGTGAGTCCGTTGCACAGATACCTGGGGCCTAATTAAGGTCTTAGTGAAAGGGGTCATTTTGAGAAGAATATACACTAACACAAGTTTAAAACAGCATTGTGTTTTAACCCCTTTCCTCTTCAATTTATAACCATCCAATTTAAATCAAGCCCTGGTTAAGGCAAGACCCTTATCTCCAAAAGTGTTGGGGACTAGAATCCACGTGCTGCAATCATTTCACACAATAATATTAGACTTGACGTCCATAGGGTTTCTAAGATCACTAGATGCGCTCGCCTCTTTCTGCAACACCAACAGTATTAAAATTAACAGCTCCAAGCCTAAAGTCATAATTTTTGGGCAGAAATGTATCAAAAGGGCTACTGGGTCTTGGAAAAAGCAATGCTGGAAAGGGTAACCTCCTTATAAATACCTAGGTAAATTGATTGATTAAAGAAGGCGCAAATAGGTGCATTTGAGAGCACTGAAGAACTCTGCCCAGGCATTAAAAACTGCTTAACAACACGATCGGCCTGGACACAACAATACTTTGTAAGATCATAGGGAGAAAACTAATGGCAACTCTGGCATATGGAACACTTGCGTCCAGGAACCACTTTTAGTAGCTGGCTGGTTAGGGCACAATCCAGCTGCTACCACCACCTTTTCCACCTTCCTGATTCTATGGCATAAGTAACAAATCCACGTTCAGTTCAATTTAAAAAAGCAAGAGGTGATATTGTGTGCCAGGTTTATCACTTATAGTACAAAATTTAAAGGAACCGAGCCTGGACTCACTGAAATTCCTTTTGTGGCAGGCAATTAAAAACAAGCATTTGCAATGCAATGGATCTCGCATTTGCTCGAGTTAGAGCTATTAGCGTTGTAAACTCCTAATCCAACTTTTCTTGCCATATAAGTTGAAAATTAAAAGTAAAACAGTTTCACATAAGCAAGACGATTCACATCACCACAGACGCCATGGGCATCAGTGTGAAGAGACACACAAAAAGGAAAAAAGTTTGTTTGCAGTCAGACTTATCGGCAAAAGTGCAACTGTCCATGTAACAAGGGCGATGGCCAAGGCGCTAACAAAACCTCACCAAGGAGGGACAAAGGTAAACCATTTAAAAATGTAATCAAAGGATTTTTGAAGGGCAAGCCCACGAAGGAGTGGTAGTGATGGGCGTGGTTAAAAGCCCAGATACATACCAACACGTCGGAAAAAAGCAGCACTTGCGCGCTGCTATGCTCAACCTAGTGAGCCATTGTGGAACAGATTTCTCTGCTGCTCCAAACTCTTGAAACAAATTAACTATGGGAAGCTAAACTCCCAGGCAAATGCCTAGAAAGGGTGTTAGTGCAGCAAATCAAACTTTTATCCATAGTAATGGATCTGAAAGAACTGAGCAAGAAAGCAATTACAATTCTTTAGATTAAGCTTTTTGACCGATCCGAACTGCCTGATGTACTTGCAACAACCACTACAATTAGAATCGAAAAGACTACTAATCAGGCTGTGGCTCGGACTCATACCTCTCAGGGGGCATTGGTATGGGATGCTGTGCATTAATACCAACAATCAGTATAGGGTGTGTGGGACGGACTCTAAAACTTTAAGGCTCATTACTTGCATTTGCAAAATAATTGTTCCCACTCAGTAAATTATGGCTGCGTCCTTTCGTGGTTTAAATATAAGATCTTGCAATGAGACCGTTGTGAGTTGCCTGAATGAGGCCTCTTGCTGATTGACAGCACATTTTCTGGAATAGATCAAACAGGCCATCAAAGAACTGACACAAGAGTAGAGCCCATAACAGCTAAACAACACCATCGGTGACACACAGATTTGAGCAATGGAGAGAGTCACTATATTTTTTAACACCTTTTTAAACAGAATGTGCAATTTGAAGACGTTTTTAATGAGTGACTAATGTCTTACTAAAAGCCAGAACAGCACTTTTCTCTTTTACCCCTTCAACTATGTGCAGTATGTGTAGCATCTATGTTCAGATGAAAGAGTTTGTAATGATTTTAATTAATCTTACAACAAATATATATCTATTTGTTTCGAGGGGTTGTCAGTTATAGTTTTGTTCAGTTATATATGTTTGATACAAAGAGATTAGTGAAATATCATTTATTTTATTTAAGGAGGGATTAGAGATAGGCCATATCACTCTGTAAGCAGGTATACTGTTGTGAAGGCAGGTTAAAAGTATCATGCCCTTTAGAATAGTCGCCAGACTGGATCAGGGAACTTTCGCTAGCGGTGATCCCACAAGACATGCAACTCTGCATAGGCTTTGTTCCATTCTGGAAGTGATGAAGCAGATTAGCATGTAAGTGCCAGCCTTGCACACAGATGTCATTTCCTTTCTTTCCACCCCTTCGAAAGCGGATGCAGAGCTCTGCTTCCACTTTTATCTGTGTTTTGATGACTTCCAAACTAAATCTAGTGTGCAAGCGAACAATGCCCCTTACTAAACCTAGTCTTTACACCATGCCATGACTGCAGAAAGCAAATCAGGGACCAGCAGAAGGTTTCTTTGGTGTTTCGGCTCAGGGTTTGAATCCAAGGCATGCAGTGATTGCGCCCTTGAGAACCCAAGGGCAATCTGAGACCATGCAGCAAAGCTGTTTCTCGCTGAACACAGGACGAAGTCACGTGCCTCGTGTAAGTCCCATTCTCACTCCAAGTTGAAGAAGCCTTCTTTGTGGTCAAAGTCCAAGCAGAAACATAAGGTGAAGTGGGACTTGACCCCATCCCACCACTTGCCATTAAAAAAAAAAGCAACGAGGGCATGACATTGCCAGTTAAGCTGGGTCCTAATGTCTGATTGAGGAGCTGATTCCACTGTTAATCCTAATGCATCCTTAGTTCCATGCATCATTGGCAATGCTGCAGCAGGTTGAGGCCTTTAAGTAGGGCATGCTACATTTATTTGACATTCTTCAGACCACAAGTATCTGCAGGGTCTCTGGTAGATTTCCACCAGGAGATCCATCCTCTGTGCCGTCTGAAACACTTGGACATGGCTCTGATTCATTACAGACTCCAGTGTGAACATCCACAATGGCTCCGAGATCCATGTTGGTTCTCACTTCATCAATGCCAGAGGATAAGCGGATGACAATGTCTTGTTATACGATTCCTACGAATAAACTAGGACTGTTATTTGGTCAACATAAATGTCAGGGTAAAGGTACTCAGTTAACTTACATCATCAGAAAATGTTGACACGATTCCTAACTAGCGCATAGTGCCCCTCTTGAGCCCCTGAACACCAGGGTAACAGATGGGTTCCACAACCTCGAACATGAGGACTCGGACTCCCAAAAAATCTTTAAAACAGGTCTACACATTCATTGTCACTCAGACTTCCCAAGGTTAGACACAAGAAAGAATGCAAACATGTTGTTTAGAACAGTTTTATTCTTGTATAAAAAAACATGAGCTTCAATTATTAGTCAAATGAAACAGAACATGGTAACCAGCATTACAAAGATGATAAAAAAGATAAATCGTTCAACCATGATTCTGTGATTGTTTTGGTAAACTCCTATTTGTTACTGCCTATACTGCTCAGAGCATAGTGGGCGCATCCACTGCCAGATCTATTGGGAAGCCCCTCCCCCATACCTGGGTGAGATGTGCCAGAAAACCATTCTTATTTGGTGTGGCTATTGGTCTGGTGAAAGTTAGAGGTTGGATTACAGAATAGGCACGTGAGTCAGCCAAACTGCATCTCAAGCACTGCATGCATGCAAACTTCTAGGATTTGTCCAGCAGATATGCTCCTCTGATGTTTATGGCGCAGAGACAGTTATTATAATACAAACACTCTCCGTGTCGCAGTGTCAGAGGTGCAAACTCTACACTGTGATGTGTATAAATGCAGAGCTGTCCCCACAGACAATAAAAATTTCAGGCATCATGTTCTGTGTGCTCAGCCTTGAACAGAGTATACAGATTAGATGGCATAGCAGGGCCTGCAACATGTACAATTTCTCAGTACATTATCACATAAAGAACACACCATGTAAAGGGTTACTGACAAAAGACATGAAGTTAAAAATGTGCATTTAAAAATGAAGTCTCTAAACAGGCCCTAATGTGCCTTCACTACATGCCCCTCTTGGCTGTGAATCAGCATAAACTCAAATTTGAAACATAAAACTATACTAAAATCTATAAAAAAACAAATACATGTCTAACAAAAATGTAGTTTTCATAATAAAAAGCAAATGAAAGCCACATGTCTGAAAAAATATTGCAATCAAAAAAAGTCAAAGAAACAATGTAATCATCATCATCATCAATTTACTTTATTCGGTACAAGATAGACCATAAAAGACATCCAATAAATACAAACAAACAAATTTCATGATCATTAAATTAATAAAACATTATTGATACACATTTCGAATTCCAAAAGCAGCATATATAAAATTTATCACAGCCTGTATTATGTCTACATTTCCCAAGTTATGTAAGTAAAGATAAGCAAGCTGGGTAGTTCTAATACTTTTAGATAAAAATAACAGACGTTAAAAACCTTTTCCTTGGGATATCATAGAAAGTGCAGAAGAGCATAAAGTGCAAGGTACTTTGAGATGTCTTTCCATCGCAGCAGCATGGTGGAAGATTCTTAAACCAAGTTCCACAGGTAGGAAATGCTACCAAGTAATGTAATGTATTCAGGCGTAGCCTAGTAAGTAAGAACCTATGTCGCTCAAGGCTGATAGTAGTCCAATATAACTTTGGGTGCAATTGCTGTGTCTGATTCCTCGTCTGGATTCTATCTGTAGCCGAAATGGGCTTCAAATCATACATTTTCTGCCAATATATTTCCTTTACCTTTTTGATATCCCACTTTGTCAGAAGGTCCGGCTTGAAAAAGAACTCCCCTAGTCCTAAGGAGAGAAGCGAGGAGTGGACATATCTAAGCCAAGGTATGTCCAATGGACGTGATAATAAAAGGCAATCCTGTATCACCCTTCTACATAAATAAGCTTCCGATTTTGACCAGTTTTTTATCCATAATAATATGGGTTGGAGCTTTATGTAGCTGGATATGCATCTCAGGCCTACTTCTTCATGGCAGAGCGTTACTGAAGTTGATTGCGGGATTGCTAATAGCTTTCTTAAAAACTTATTTTCTACAATCTGGAGGCTCGAGCATTCAGCATTTCCCCAAACCCCAGCTCCAAATGTCGCGATAGAGAGACATTTGCTAGAGAAGACAGTCATCATCTCTTTTACAGGTTTTTGTCGCAACCTTTTCGCAAATCTAAAACCTGCTTCTATGGCTTTCTGAAATTGTAT